>NC_136410.1:109765733-114598233 GCF_051521515.1 Lactuca serriola | reverse complement strand
TTTTGCTATAATTAAAGGAGAGGATTTTATACTTCACTCCAATTCTATATATGTTAGCTTAGATTGAGAATTTAATCTACTTTAGTCAAGAATATATATGAATGTTATGTTGGAATGGTTCAACATAAGGAAATTCTATATATATGTTGCATTCTCAAAATTCGATTATGATTACGGCATCCCTCTTCATAGTTCGAATTATGAAAACATGGCAAATAAAAATTTTATAGCATAAATCATGTCCCATATGCTTTAGGTATAGGTTTGATTACATGTGCTATAATATTCATCCATTCTAAATTTTCCAAATGCCTAGGGCATTAAGATGGAAAAAGGAATAGAACTGGAAATGACTAAAATGATTAAGCAAAATTGTCGAGGACAATCTGAGGTTTACCAAAGATTGGTTGTTCATGGACAATTAGAAGTATAGAGTAAGGACCATATTGACATATTTTGAAAAGAGGCAACTCTTGTTCAGAAGTGATGGTCAAAATGGTAATATGGAATTGTATCCGTAGGTGGAAGTTATTCTTTGAAGATGTGTAAGATTAAAGAACTTAATGCTAAGAAGGATGTTCAAAGGAATGTACTTTGAATTTGAGACTTCATTTCCATGGAATTGTTTTCCATTGGAATGCTTTGTAATGTCTGTTGCCAAGTCTTTGTGACTTATGTGCATAGTCATTACAAGGGGATCATTGCATATAAGTTTAGAATCTAACAGATTACAGTAAATGGCAAGAGTTTGGTATTCTTGCATTTACAACAAGGATTGGAATTGTGAAATGAGCATCATTGGAATATTGACAATTGATCTATTTCACAAAGAGAGGACCATATGTAAACATAGTATGCATACTTGGAGTATGGCATAATTGTTGTTTGGAAAAACCATAGTGTACATGCTTGGAGCATGGGACAACTAATGTTTTAATTCAAGCATAAAGTTGATTAATCGAAACATAAATAATGAGTAATCAATATGGTGCTTAAATAAAAGGTGTTTTATTTACACTCAAAGTGTTGGGGCCATATAAGATCAGTATTATTCTTGTGTTTCACTTTGCATGTTTTGACTTCCAGAATAATTATGTTATGGTATATATCATATTATTCAAACCATCCACAGTCAGTCATATGTTGGAAGTAGATATGAATCAAGACTGTCATGAATTTGGCTTGTATGATTTGTCTAAAGTGCTTTAGACAATGCAATGGTTGCTACAACGTTCATGAGTACTCATAAGGGCTGAGTATTGGATTCAACCCACACTCACTTGCATCACTTCATGGAATTTATCTCGAGTGATCGTAAGACGGTAATATCATATAAATCTTCAAACCTAGAGATATGAGTTGTTGACTATGAGTTGGTTATTCATTGATTGTACGAAAACGCATTGGTAACTCGATGTTATAAAACGTGCCTTTGTGAATAATTCAACAAGTAGTTAGTACAAGCATATCAGACGAAGTTTATCTGCTCCTTCTAGAAATTGAAGCGATATCTAGGCTCTTCGATGATTTGGTTTTGACCTATGTACCGGGCCCGGTCAGAACCTAATTGATGTATTCAATTTAGTTCTATGACGAAACAAATCAAAGATCGAGAAACATATGCTGGACAATAAGTAAGACCATGTTCCATGTGTTTGTTCGGCTGATATCATGAGAACAGAGGATTATATGATCACTTATCTTAAATGGCGTATCATCATCTCAGTTCCGAGAGACTTTGAAAGAGCTACGATTGCTAGTCGGATGTTGAAGTCATATTTGCAAATATAGTTATTAGACTTATCCAAGTGGGAGACTGTTGGATATAGTGTCTAAGTCCATAACTTTATTTGGTATCTACTTGACCCGACCCGGCATGGTCCATTTGGGTTGCATGGCATTGCAATACTTGGATAGACAAAATGAGATAAAGTACACTTGTGATTATTAGTATATTATAAGTTCTAATATATTAATAATAGTATTATTTAATTAGTCTTGATCAAATATTAATTTAAGTATTAATTTGCTGATCAAGTTGAAACTAATTAAATATATGGGGTTGATTATGACAATCATCTAAACTTTTATAGTGGATTAAATGATCCATGGTTTATGGGTTATGGATATAACTATTTGGAGCTCCATGGATAGTCCATGGGAGTTACAAACCCATGGGTCATGAGAATGGAAGAGTCATGACAATTATGAGTCTTCATGATGAAACCCTAATTGTGACACCACTATAAAAGGGACCCCATGGCTAGGAAAATGTAATTAGTCTTGATCAAATATTAATTTAAGTATTAATTTGCTGATCAAGTTGAAACTAATTAAATATATGGGGTTGATTATGACAATCATCTAAACTTTTATAGTGGATTAAATGATCCATGGTTTATGGGTTATGGATATAACTATTTGGAGCTCCATGGATAGTCCATGGGAGTTACACACCCATGGGTCATGAGAATGGAAGAGTCATGACAATTATGAGTCTTCATGATGAAACCCTAATTGTGACACCACTATAAAAGGGACCCCATGGCTAGGAAAATCGGGCACTAGAGTATTCTTGTGAGGGCATAGCCGATTTTGAAGTGTAGAAGTATTCTCTCTAGTTATTCCAAGTTTGTAGTGTTGTGTGAAGCATTTGAGGCACAACATTTGGAGTGCTAGGCTCACAAAGTCTTGAAGGAATCCAAGCAACAACAAGGTATGTATTTCTACTAGTTTTATGTTTTATATATTCCCCATGCCATGCTAGTTACAACATTTGGAGTGCTAGGCTCACAAAGTCTTGAAGGAATCCAAGCAACAACAAGGTATGTATTTCTACTAGTTTTATGTTTTATATATTCCCCATGCCATGCTAGTTAGGAAATAACCTTGAAAACGAAATTTGCATGTATATAGAGAAAACATAGATTCAAGGTTATTAGGGTTGCATGTACACTTAGGAAGTGTTAGAATGCTCAAAACCCATCATGTTGCTATATAAAAAATACATCAGAAAAACGTATTTTCAGAGAATTGACCATTGTTTGACCCTTATCCAAACTTCCGTTTATGTCAGTTTTTACAGTTTATGACAGTTTGAAACTGTCATATGACAGTTCTCAGACAAAGATCATAAATTCGTTTTTGGTCTCATTTTTTGGTACAACGAAATAATCATCAAAGCATTCCAAGTTCTTGTCCCTCTGAGTCTTATCCGATTAAAGAATATTGGGAGTACCACCCAAATGCTTTAATCTAAAAGTGTTTTACACAATTCTCAGAATTCCAAGCCTTACTATACCCCAATTCTAACAAAGAAAAAAGCATTTCTGTGATCATGACAAGCGGTGATTCTGTGAAGGAAATGACTAGTAAGTTTGAAAAACTGAACAAGTCTGAAGGACAAGATTTTCGTAGATGGCAGAAGAAGATGAAGTTTCTCCTTACCACTCTGAAAGTGGTGTATGTTCTGAGTACACCCATGCCAGTCTTACCAGAATCTGTTGAAGATGAACCTTTGGAGGCAACAAGAAGAAGATCAAAGTGGGAAATGATGATTACATATGTCGTGGTCATATTCTCAATGGTATGTCTAACTCACTTTTTCATATCTATCAAAATTTCGAATCTACAAAAGAACTATAGGATTCTCTTGAATCCAAGTATATGGCTGAAGATGCTTCTAGCAAGAAGTTTCTTGTCAGTAACTTTATGGGTTACAAGATGATTGACTCCAAGCCTGTTATGGAACAATACCATGAAATGTTAAGGATCCTGGGACAGTTTTCTCAACACAATCTGAAAATGGATGAAGCCATTGTTGTGGCTGTGATCATTGACAAACTGCCCCCTTCCTAGAAGGATTTTAAACACAATCTGAAACATAACAAAGAGGAATTGACTTTGACTCAACTTGGAAGCCATTTACGGATTGAAGAGTCCTTAAGGACTCAAGAACTTGATAACAATCCCAAAGGCAAGAACCAAGTTGGTTCCTCTTCTATGAACATGGTGGATGGAGAAGGATCAAAGAATCAAAAGAAGTCTAATGGAAAAAGGAAGTTTAAAGGAAAGGATGACAAGTCTTCCAACAAGAAGGCTAAAGTGGTGTGTTGGAATTGTAACAAATTGGGTCACTTCAAGAAAGATTGTCGTTTGCGTAAAGTGAACAAGGATGGTGCAGGACCAAGTGGATCCAAGGATCCAGAAAAGCAACAAGGTCAGAATTCTATTTTCATGCAGAATTTTAACTATATTCAAAATTATATTTCTGTGATTTCTAAAGCATTTTATGTGCAGGATGATAATGTTGCATGGTGGGTTGATTCGGGAGCAACAAGTCATGTTTGCAAAGATCTATATTGGTTCAAGGACTTTCAACCAATTGATGATGGATCTGTTATGAAAATGGGAAATGTTGCAACTGAACCAATCAAGGGCATAGGATCTGTTTTACTTACTTTTACTTCTGGAAAATGTTTGTGTTTGAACAATGTTTTATATGTTCCAAGGATTCGTAAGAATCTCGTGTCTGAAATTGTATTAAATAATTGTGGTTACAAACAAGTGTTAGAAAGTGACAAGTATATCTTGTCAAGACATGGTTCTTTTATGGGATTTGGCTATATATGTAATGGAATGATTAGGCTTAATATTAATTATCCTTCTAGTGATAATTCTGTTTGCATGGTTTCTAGTAGTACTAACAATAATTTTCATAAATCTGAATTATGGCATGCTAGACTAGGACACATTCATTACAAGAGATTAAAAGACATGTCTAAAATGAGTTTAATTCCTGCTTTTGATATGCAAAATAATGAAAAATGTAAAACATGCATGCTAACTAAAATCACTAGACAACCTTTCAAAGATGTTGTTAAGGAAAGCAAGGTGTTGGATCTTATACATAGTGATTTATGTAATTTCCATGCAACACCTTCCCTTGGAAACAAGAAATATGTTGTTACTTTTATTGATGATGCATCTAGATATTGTTATATCTATTTGCTACATTCTAAGGATGAAGCACTTGATAAATTTAAAATTTATAAACAACAAGTTGAGCTTCATAAAAATGAATTAATAAAAGTATTGCGTACTGATAGAGGTGGTGAGTATTATGATCCACTTTATTTTGAATCAACTGGAATAATACATCAAACCACAGCTCCATATACACCACAACAAAATGGTGTAGCTGAAAGGAAGAATAGGACTTTGAAAGAAATGGTTAATTCCATGTTGTCGTATTCTGGTTTAAGTGAAGGGTTTTGGGGTGAGGCAATGTTAATTGCATGTTACATCTTGAATAGAACTCCAAATAAAAGAAGTAAGAATACTCCTTATGAACTTTGGTGTAAAAAGGTACCACATTTGAGTTATCTCAAAGTTTGGGGTTGTAGAGCGGTTGTAAGGCTCACTGAACCCAAAAGGAAAACGTTGGGTGAGAGAGGTATAGATTGTATCTTTATTGGATATGATGAGCATTCCAAAGCATATAGATTCTATGTTTTAGAATCTAATGACTCTGTGTCTGTAAACATAGTGATAGAGTCAAGAGATGCTATTTTTGATGAAGAAAGATTTACATCTATTCCGAGACCAAGGGACATGATTCATCAATCTTTCAACAAGAGTGCTACTCAAACTGAAGATGTTTCTGGTGGTGCAAGTTTTGTACCCGAACCTAGGAAAAGCACCAGAGCTAGAAAAGCTTAGTCTTTTGGATCTGATTTTACACTATATTTAGTTGAAGGAACAAGGAATGAGACTATTTCTCAACATCAATATTGTTTTAATATTGAAGAGGATCCAAATACTTTCAGTGAAGCTATGGCTTTTAGGGATGTACATTTCTGGAAAGAGGCAATTCATGATGAGATTGATTCTATCATGCATAACAATACTTGGGTATTGGCTGATTTACCTCCTGGTTGCAAGGCATTAGGATGTAAATGGATCCTCAAAAGAAAAATGAAGGTGGATGGCACAACAGATAAGTATAAATCCAGATTGGTTATCCAAGGCTTTAGACAAAAGGAAGGCATTGATTTCTTTGATACTTATGCTCCTGTTGCCACAAATTCTACTATTAGATTATTATTAGCTCTTGCAGCTATACATAATCTTGTGATTCACCAAATGGATGTGAAAACTGCATTCTTGAATGGTGACTTGGATGAGGAAATATACATGAAACAACCTGAAGGGTTTGTGATGCCTGGAAATGAACACAAAGTGTGCAAGTTGAAGAAATCATTATATGGTTTGAAACAAGCACCAAAACAATGGCATCAAAAGTTTGATGATGCTGTCTTGTCTAATGGTTTTGCATTAAACCAAGCTGACAAGTGTGTATATAACAAATTTGATACTTCTGGTAAAGGAGTCATGATTTGCTTATATGTAGATGATATGTTGATTTTTGGTACTAATTTAGAAGAAGTTGATAAAACCAAGAAATTCTTATCATCTAGTTTTGATATGAAAGACATGGGGGAGGCTGAAGTAATTCTTGGTATAAGAATTAGAAAATGAAACAATGGGATTTCAATTTCTCAATCTCATTATATTGAGAAGATATTGAAAAAGTTTAACTTTGAGAATTGTTCTCCTGTTAGCACTCCTATAGATCCTAGTCTTAAGCTTCTACTTAATAAAGGATCTCCAGTGCCTCAGATAGAATACTCAAGGGCTATTGGTTGTCTAATGTATGCCATGATTAGTACTAGGCCTGATATAGCATATGCTGTGGGAAGGCTTAGTAGATATACTAGTAATCCTAGTTCACATCATTGGCAAGCCGTGAGTAGAGTATTCAAGTACTTAAAAGGGACCATGAATTATGGTTTAACTTATAGTGGATATCCTTCTGTTTTAGAAGGTTATTCAGATGCCAGCTTGATTAACAACTTAGAGGATCACTCCTCTACTAGTGGTTGGGTGTTTCTTATTGGAGGAGGTGCCATTTCTTAGGCATCTAAGAAACAAACTTGTATTACTAACTCAACCATGGAGTCTGAATTTGTTGCTTTGTCTACTGCTGGTAAAGAAGCTGAGTGGCTAAGGAATTTGATTTATGAAATTCCATTATGGCCCAAACCGATATCTACCATTTCTATTAGATGTGATAGTGCTGTAACCTTGGCTAAGGCTTATAGTCAAGTATAAAATGGAAAGTCTAGACATTTAGGTGTTAGACATAACATGATTCGTGAGCTCATCATGAGTGGTGTGATATCTGTGGAGTTTGTAAGAACTCAGTTGAATTTAGCTGATCATCTAACCAAAGGGTTAGCAAGAGATCTTGTACACAAGGCGGCTGTAGGGATGGGTTTAAAGTCCACTTAAAAACTTTTATATTGAGATACCCAATTCCCATCTAATGTGATATTAGATGTTGAATTCAATGTGGAAAGCTTGATATTTGAAGATTGGAACACATTATTATCATCATCCCAAGGTATGTGTTCAGTACTGCAAGTAAAGGAGGTTGAATTTATATTCTTAATAGTTCTTTTGAAAAATTGCATTTGCAGGTGCAAGAATAAAAGGACTACCTATATAAGCATGAAGTTTAGCTGCTTCAAGAATTTAGGACTTGGCTTTGATATGCTTATTGAAGGATGGGACACAAGCTAGTAAAACATAGTGTCAAGTTAGAAGTTATTAGAATGTAAACTATTGTGTGTATTATCTTCATGTATTCACTATGGATAGAAAGGGTTCAATCCTTAGAGACACCCTGATATTCGAATATTTGGATTGTGTAATATACTAAGGTGAAATTCAATCATCACGATATTTCATTTATGCATCAGTTTGTTGGTGTTATGTTTCATTTTAAATTAATCAAGATTACACTTAAATGGGTGAGGTTTGTTGGTGATTTGTTATCATCAATATTATTTAAGTGTGATGGGATTACTTTTTTGACCAAAGTTGATCTTGATAAATATTAAACAAGTAAGGAAGGTGTGGAGTGCACACTTGTTTAAGTTTGATCAAGTTTTCAAAGTACATTGTCATTTAGGGGCGAAGCCCCTAAACGAACGGGGGTCCGGGGGCAGCGCCCCTGGGAGCGGGGTCCAAGGGGCGGCATCCCCTGGCTGGGTATGTTGCTATTAGAGGTGTGACACCTGTGACACTAAGCTTCTTGAAGATCAAAGAACTCGTGTAACCATTGAAAGGTAAGATCTAAACCCTATGTCATATGTTAATTCGATTATTGTATGCTAGATCTAGGGTTTATAATCTTTGGATGATTATTGCATGTTCATTAGACAAACTAGATCCAAAAGCTTTAGGGTTTGAATGTACACCATAGGTTTGATGTAGTGCTCAAAAACCATCAGTGGTATCAGCGCCTAGGCTGTTTGTTTGATGTATTTGATGCTTAATTGTTCATTATTTGCCTGAAAATAGAAGTTTTATGCCCTCTGCCTGACTAGCTCGGCGAGTCTAGGGGTCAGACAGAGGATATTTCGGGATTTTTTGGATTTTGGCTGATTTTGATGATATATAATTACCATAAACGTTTTTTATTGATAAAATCCGACTTTTATTGATATTATGTGATTATCCTTGCCAAAATAGAAGATGATTGTCATTTAATTGAATTATTATTTCCTTATATGATAAAACTAGATTTTTTGAATTATTTGATGAATTGTCTTCCAAAAAATCGGATTAGGTCAAATTTAGATAACCACCAATTAATTGTTTAATTGTTATTATTTGTAATTTGATCTAGAATGTTCTTGATAATGTTTTGAAAAGTTTTAAAACTTGCCCTCAAGTTTTGGAATTTAAATTTTTATTAAAAGGTTTAATTTTGAAATATTTAATTGTAGTCTACGTTCAATTGTAGTCTGTTGTCAGTCGTCATAAATCGGAAATTCGGAAACAACTAATAGACTAAGAGAATGATTATAATCCATGTCTCATGTCTATACGATATCTAGAATGGAGGAATATATGATCCACTATCTAAAGGACAGGTTACTGATAAAATCAGAATTTGACAGCGTCTTTGAGAAGCTACGATTGCTAATCGGATTGTACTTGCACTATAGTTACTAGACTTATTCAAGTGGGAGACTGTTGGATTAGTGTCAAAGCCCGTAACTATTTTTGCATGTACTTGACCCAGTTGTGCATGGTCCTTTTGGGTTGCCTTCACCAAAGCAACTTGATAGGATGATTTATGAAGAGAAAGGTTATTATGATTTATTAATATATTATAAGAATAATATATTAAAGGAGAAATCATATTGTTTAATTAATATTAGACAAGAATCAATTATGTGGCTAAAAGAGATTAATTAAATAAAGGGGACTGATATTGCAATTATATGATAGTTGTAAATTGGGTTATGGATTCCTAATGGAAAGGGGATTGGACGAAATCTATGGCAAGCCCATATGATTTTTGTACAAGGGCTTTCCAAGGGAACTCCATGGGTTGCTTAAGGCCTAAGCAGAGAATTAGGGTTTCTCCTGAAACCCTAGTAGCCGACACAAGTATATATAGACCCCTAAGGCTCCCAAAAACGTGTGGAAGGAATCCCTAAGGGTTTTTAGACGTTTTGGTGCCTCTCATCCTCTCTCCTCTTCATCATTCTCTTTCTCTTTGTCACACCCCAAACCAGAATGGCAGAAACATTCAGGGGTGGGTGACTTCACGTAGTACCATAACAATTGAATATCATAAAGAAAGTAACACAACCATCATATATATAATAAAAACGTACATTGTTGCGTTATACATGTTTCCAAAAGAATATTACAATAAGATGGTTTAAAATGTTTGATACTAAATGCCATAGCGTTCCTTCTTCAAAAGCTGGTAGTTACCTGTATTACCGATTCCCTGAGAAATACAAGTAGTTTCGAAAAAGTGTCAACAATAAAGTTGGTGAGTTCATAAGTGTTTTTGGTATTGAAAAGTATGCCATTTTGGAAGAAAGTAGATGGACGTAGTTTCCAGAAAATCCGATATTTTCCACATTTAGTTTGAAAAGTTCCCAAAGTTGGAGTGCGTTGGTATCTTTCGTACTTAAATGATAAAGATAAACTTTGTGCTCAAAATAATGTAAATACTGAATGCATTTATGAGTCTCGTAAATCAATCTTGTTTTTATACTTTCGTGTGAGTTTTATAACCATGCTATTGACACAGACTGCCTGTAACAACATTCTTCAGGTGTTGTAGTGTTATGACATTTGTCACCCCAGACCTGCCGGTCTAACTGTAGCTAACAGTTTAGGTGCGGGGTTGTCAATCCCATATAGCTCCATACACAATTATCACGCTCTCCCTCCAAGAGATTATGGTTTATAATACAGGACTTGAAATGCATACTAGAAAGTACGTTGAAGTTGAATATCTCACATTACTTAGTATAAACAGATTCACGATAAGAAAGTCTTTGTTTTACGTTAGATGAAAGTATTTTGTTTTTCAATATGTATACGTAAGAATGTATGAATAACTCGCAAACTATACCCATTATAGTTTTTCAGAAAGTATGTTCCATTTGATGAAAATAACTTGGTAAAATACTAAACTTTATACGTAAAGTAGGATAGATATTGTATTTATAACGATACGTTTTCTTGTATTGTACTTGTATTCCCCCCCCCCCTAAAACATGAAAAGACTTGAAAAGTAGGGGTATGAACTCACCTGTTTGGTTTGGAGAGAGAGGGATTAGAGTCAAGCAGAACTTCAACCGCGGAAAGTTGCGTCTTTGAGCTTCTCGGGGATCTCGGTAGCGTAGAACCTTCGTCGGGGGCTCGAGTGTGGAACCGGGGTTGTCGGGACGGTCTTTGGTACGTAAGAGTGTGTGAGGGGGAGTGAAGTTTTGAGAGAGGTGTGGAAAAATCCGGAGCTCATGCCTTCTATTTATAGAGCTGAGGGCGTGAGTACGTTGGGCGTACCACCAGAGTACGTTGGGCGTACGCGTTACGCTGGGCGTACTTCGGTTACGCTGGGCGTAACCTTGCGTCACGGATTACGACTCGGGTCTAGCTAGGCGTAGAGCTTGCAGCCGATGGGACTCGACCCTGCCCCTGAGTACGCTAGGCGTACTCTAGAATTACGCTGGGCGTAATCCCAGCTTCAATTTTCTAAATTCCGTAACTTTTGCGTACGGGCTTCGTTTTTCGCGTTCTTTATATCCACGCGTAGGTGAGACTATGCTCTACATCTTTCCTTTAGACTCCGTCGGCTAGTTTTGACTTTATTTTTAATTCTATGATTTTAAAAGGCCGGGACTGCTAAAGTCCGTTAAAAATTCATAGTTTCTTTATCCGACGTCTGTTTTCGTTTGTCTTTTTATCATCTTACTCCTGATGTGGAGACCTTCAACTCTCGTTTAGGTTCCATTAGCAAAATATCGTTCGATCTTCAATTCGAGTTTTTAGCTCTCTACTACTGTTACGAAACTTTGAAAATTTGTAACTTCTTCATACGAGGTCCATTTTGGGCGATCTTTTTATGCACGTTTACCGTTTAACGTAATCTACGACTTTTGTTGAGATACTTAAGGAAAAATGCATTTTATTGAAATTTCTCATTTTACGTTTAATAATGTCTTACCGGGTGTGTCGTGAATATTTGAGCAGTCGAAACCTTTTTCATTATAACTCGGTTTTGAATGTTCTTTATGTTTTTGGAAACCTTGGCACGTTATCTATCATTTGATGCATCCCAACTTTAGATTTTGAACATTTTATTTTTGAGGTTAATTCTGTTGATTCCAAATAGTTTCGTTGTATTAGACTTTTGAGTGTTACATTGCTTTGGAAAAATATAGGGTTGTCACACTCTTGGTGTTTGTGAGCCATTAGAGGTGTGACACCTGTAACACTAAGCTTTTTAAAGATCAAAGAACTCTTGTAACCATTGAAAGGTAAGATCTAAACCTTATTTTATATGTTAATTCGATTATTGTATGCTAGATCTAGGGTTTATAAGCTTTGGATGATTATTGCATGTTCATTAGACAAACTAGATCCAAAAGATTTAGGGTTTGCATGTACACCATTGGTTTGATGTAGTGCTCAAAACCCATCACAGGTTTCGTATGAAAATTTTCCAATTCATTCTTCTATCTTGGATATGGCTGTTTATGGTCTAAAACAAGTTTCACATGCATGATTTGAAATTTTAACATACAAGTTCAAAATATCAAAATTTAAGAAAGATTCAGTAGATCCAACTCTTTTCTATAAGCAGGTTAATAACCATGTGCTTATTCAAATCTATTTCGATGACATTGTTTGTGGTTCTATATGGCTAGTTTGTCAAAGGAATTTGAAGAGCTCATGAAAAGAAAATTTGAAATAATTATGATGGGAAAGTAGCATTTATTTCTTCGTTTAAATATTCGACAAAATAGGGAATGAAATTTCATTAACCATGAATCTTATATGCTTAAACTTTTATCTCACTTTGGTACGGAAAATTGTTCAAACACAAAATTTCTAATGGATTTCTGCACCAAGCTAAGTCATTTGTTCCATAAACCTAATATTGATTAAAGAGTCTATCAAAGCATTATAAGTTCATTATTATACCTTACAACAAGTAGGCATCATATCTTGTTTTCTATTTTCTACTGTACTAGGTATCAATCCAATCATATCCAAGAGAACCACATATAACTATAGTGAAGAATATATTTTTATATTGTAACAAGACACTATCACTAGGCATTTGTAATCTAACAAAACAAGTTTTTGTGTTCATGCCTATTCTAATGCTGATATTGGAGGATTCCACATGGATCGAAAGAGAACTGTTTTAGGCTGTAAATTTCTTGGAGGCAAGCTTGTTAGTTGGAAATTGAAAAAAAAAAAAACTAGTGTATCCATTTCAAATATTGAGGCTGAATACATTGTTGTCACTTTTCATGTTGGTCACAAGTTATTTGGATGTAAAGTCAATTAAAATATTATGGAAACAACATGAGTTTTTTTCGATGTTCTATCCTTATAACACCAACGAAAGGCCATGAGATAGATCATATTTTGACCTTCATCAAAGTTAATTGTAACTTTGGTCATGACAGAATCCGATCTCAATTCATTAACCTCCTGAATTTTTTCACCTGATATCACCTTAGTATAAGAATTCTTTCCCATTTTGTCCCCATTGGCACTAACATTAGTTAATGAAACATTGATTGGAACAGACTGAGTTTTAGCAGGCTCCCTAGAAAACCAATCCATATTAGCATGCAAACGAAGGCTGCCAATTCTGATAAATTCAATAACTTTTCTTGATTAACAACCCTAATGAATCTTACAGATGCAAACATATGTCCCAATTTTTTTTTCTTTTTCGCTATGAAGACATCAACCAGAACACCTACACGACCACAAATATTCCATAATTCACTAACAGAAAGATGGGAGGGAAATTGGAAATGTAAACTGTGATCGCAATCTTGGTGAGTTGTATCTCCTTTGAATCGTTCTTATAAAATTGCCTAGCCTTTTAAACACAAATGTGTGTTTCTTACCCTGCACAATCTTCCACTCATTTTCATCCATTAAATCTCATAGTTATCAGAGAAGGAACAACTTCAAAGAAAAAAAGAATCGTAACCGACGTTTGCCCGCGCCTAGATATGAAAAAAAAACACAGAGAGCTGGAGAGCAATGGTGATTTGTCAGCGTTTGCACCTGTCGGAAAGGAAAAACAACGTTTTATCAACGAACAAATATGTTTGATAGGAATGAGAAAGAAAGCATACCAGTGAAACAAGGGAAGGAAAATTATATGAGAAGTGCTCACTTCTTTGACCTCGCGAGGTTTGTGTTCATACCATTCTTCCTCTTATGATGAGTGTTTTGAATCTTTAGCCACTGTTGATATTAATGTTAGGATTCGGGTGCGGTTTTATCGAGTAAGGCTCCATCACTTAAGGCATTACTAAGATGCATCTCCCTTACGGACAAACCATCACAAACATATTGGAGATGTTGATGATTATTTATACCATGTTGAAGGTAGCGAACACATAGTTTCTTAAATTATTTCCAATATACATGGAGAACTTCCCTTTTTAATTTTTTGGTCTCAATGATTTTCTTGCGAAGGCTCAAGGATTTTGATTACGGTAAGTACTTCTAGAGGAATAATATTGCAAGTGTGTTTTATGTGGTTGCCGATCCTTGATGGTAGGTTGTCGAGTCATCCTTTTGTTGAGTCTTGTATGAAAAATGGAAATGCTCTTCTTGATTTGATCTTATGTGACGTTGTATGGCTTCATCTCGAACTTACCACACGAAATTTATTGAGGAACTTGTGGGGATCTTTGTTTTCTACACCTCGAAACAAAGGAAACAACTGGATAAGCTCGGGCTATTTATGCACCGGGATAATTGATGCAAAGTGGCTTTTGGTTGACCTCTTTAATGACCCTCAGCCTAGAGTTAGTTCTTCTACCCTAGAAATGAAGGGGGTTGGAGATCCAATGATCTCTTCTAAGATGATAGGTTTGTAAGTAGATGAAGATTAGAATATGATGGAGTATGTGGTTCGGATTCAGTTGTACTTGATGAGTTTACGATCGTTTTTTCTTTTATATTAACTTTCGACTACTGCTAAAATCTATTTTTATATACACAAAATAAAAGTTTTACTATTAACATTGATATAAAATAGAATATAATTTGAAAGCTTTTATAAATGACAATAAAATTCAAATAGCATGTTCTTCACATAATATGAAAGAAATTAAATATCGAAATTCTAATGTGAAAATACCAAGAAAGTTTAGATGCTTAAGCTGTCAAAGTACTATAATGCAGGGGTGCAGGTGCAATTTCCTATGGCTGGATCACGCTTTCTGTTAGAAACTTTTGTAGGTATGCAAGTTTTAGAGTGTATTATAGAAATAGTTACTTTGCTACGATCAAAAATATAGATTGCGTATGTTACGTATTCTTTTAAAAAGTTATTTCGACGTTGTGATTATAGTTTATTATAACTATCATCTGTAATTAATTTATATATATGCATCTACTGTGTAAGGTGCAAATACAACAGAAATTTCTATACCCTCACTTCTTGCAAATTCGTTGAGGATTTAAAAATCAGTAAGTAAGCACTGCAAAGACAATTTTTTATCATCCACTTCGTCAAGACATTGATGTCAAACGCAATGATTGGATTTGACACGATCACACGTAATTTTCATCTTTGGAATGAAGCACGGACTAGGAGATGCGATCAAATGCTACGTACGTCCATATATCATAATTTAGCCGGTTATTTTTTTTTTCTTTTTATTATTATTTTTATTAACATTTTAATAAAAATATATATTTAATTTTAGTTCTATTTGCCATTATATATATATATATATATATATATATATATATATATATATATATATATATATATATATATAGGAATGACTTCTATGTGAAAGTGATGTGTTGTCATATTTTCATTGGTTCAAATATGTGTTGCCCTAATATTCATTTTCCATATAACTCTTCCGTGTATATATATATATATATATATATATATATATATATATATATATATATATATATATATATATATATATATAAAAGTTCAATAGAGAACCATAATTATGGGTTCTTCAAAGAATCAATTTTTTTTCAATTTTTAGAGCTTATTCTTTATCGAAAAAATAATCTTAAAATATCTAAATTCATATATTAACATTGTGAATGTGAAAAATATTTTTCGGATTCACCGCGTGAATCCGGATTCACGTTGTAAATTTTCGAAGATTCACATTGTGAATTTGACGTAAAAAAAAATCGAATTTTATATTATTGGAAAAAGGATAAAAAGTTATAAATTTCTGTATTTTTAGTTTTTTTTTGATAAAAAATAAATTCTAAAAGTTGAAAAAAAAGATTGGTTTCTTGGTTAATTATGGTTTTCTATTGAACCTCACCCTATATAATATATATATATATATATATATATATATATATATATATATATATATATATATATATATATATATATATAAAGTTTTTGTGATTTTGTGTTTTTTTAATATCTTTTCTACTTATATTTTGGTTTTTTAAACTATAATTCATTTCGAAATTTGAAGTTTAAAGATCAAAAAAGTTATAAATTATAAGAGATTAAAAATCATAACGTTATTGAAACATATATTATTAAATCTCAAAAAAGTTATAAAATATAAGAGATTAACAATCATAACGTTATTAAAACATATATTATTAAATCTCAATATTTTGAATCATAATATTTTTTTATCATAACAATTTAGATAATATAATTTTCAATAATAAAATTTTGGATCATAATATTTTTGGATTATATGATAATGATTTTGGATCATAATATATTAAACTAAATCAATTTTTTGTTCATAACAAATTTTGGATCATTGCATATTTTGAATTATATAATTTTAATAATGAAATATACAATAAATCATAATATTTTTAGGATTATAAACATATTCAACCATAACATTTTTTTGTCAAAAATATTTTAAATAATCTAATTTTGTATTATATTATTTTCAATGTTGATTTAAAAAAACTTACAATTTTATTTGCGGAGCTTGTTGTCCGGTTGCCTTCCGTTGATATGTATTGACCTCTTTTATGTAATATGGATCAGTTTTAAACTTACTTTTTAATTACTAAATGTGATTTTGTTTTGTAAAATATTTTATATAGCCTCTTATAATTTTTTTTCTTTTGTTTTTAAGCATATACAATATTTTTAAAGTAAATAGTATGTAACAACAAAATTAAATAAATTAAATATGTAACAATAAGTATGGTGGGCCTTTTATAAAAACAAAAAGAAAATATTACTTAGCAAATAAAAAAAACAAAAAAAATCTATATAATATAAATATTTTGAAATTATTCCAATTTTTTAATACCTTTTAATTAGAAGTTCATACACTTTTAGTTTTTTTAATACAATGTTTTAAACTAGTATTTAACGAAAGTATTTTTAAAATGTTATAAAAAAATATTACATTATCGTACAAAATCTATAAAACACATTAAAAATGTTGTAAAAAATATTTAAAAATAAATGTATGAAAGTTATAAAAAAAATTGTATGAAAATATATATAAAAAACAAGTTAAATACTTATAAGAAAAATAAAAAAAAAATAAAAAAAATAACACTATAACATATGACGATGATAATATATAAACATTAATAAATTAAATAATCAAATGTGTAGAGAAAAATAAAATTGTTTAAACGTAAACAAGACGAAAAAGTAATTACCCTTACAAGCCATTTTTCTGAATTAAATTTTGATATACGAAACACTATACCATACGATGTAAATACATGTTCTAAATTTATGTGTCAGTATCATTGTATGACATATATTTAAGGGTTTATATATGAGGAAATATAAGTACAAAACTACAGACAAACGAATCCCACATCCAAAAACCGTAAATTAGACAAGTGAATGCATATGATTTTAAGTTTAGTATAAAAATGATTTTAAGTTTAGTATAAAAATGATTTTAAGTTTTGAAAGTGTTATTTGGGCTGAAACTAATATTATAACTTAAATTTGCTATTTGGGTTGGAACTAGTATTATACAATATTGACTATTTGACTAAACTATTTAAAGTGGGTGGGCTATTTATGGGCTAGAATAAGAAAACCAGGTGTTCAGATTTGATGTCTTGACAATATTTATAGTCATTAGATTTGTCAAATAAGCTTTAAAAATATTTATCATGCGAGTTTATTAAAATAAAAAATATTCAAATAGTTTATAAATTTATAAAATTTTGCTATAAGCTCTTTCAATAACTATTATATTTCTTATAGATTTTCAACCAATTATAAATAAACAACTTATATAAATAAAATAAAGAGGTCTCATAAACACGTTGATGAAAAACTTTCATATTTTGAAGATCTTTTTAGCATTTTAAATTGACGAGTTATGCTTAGGCGTCATGAAAAAGTTCATCAAATAATTTCTTTAATTGTGGATGTTAAGGTTGGCTTTTGACGCCGACCAATCCAATTAACTTTATGTTTAGTATTTCTATTGTTAATCCAAAAAAGGCGTCATGAAAAAGTTCATCAAATAATTTCTTTATGTTTAGTATTTCTTCTAAGGTTTGTTTGCCAAAATAAATAATCATTTTAAAATCTTCATAGCAAATAAGTAAGCACTACCACGTTAAACCATTTTATTTACATTTCTTTAAGATGTGCAATCTAACCAAGTAAGCACTACCAAATTAAACCATTTTATTTGCATTTTGTTATGATGCGTATGATCTAAGGCCACTCGGTATATAGCAAACCGCACACTGCGGTGGCTAATGTGGCGCCGCAGTGTGTATTGCACACAAACTGACCCTCCTTAAGTGCAGCGTGGTATCCCAACCTGGTTTAAATAGTGAAGCATGGCACAACCAACTTGTCAGTGACTACTTTACCGATGATGCAGTGTATGCAGTAAAATTCAAACGTCGTTTCCGGATGAGGGAGGAATTACTTTTACGCATTGTCGACGACATCAAAAATCGATTTCCATATTTTCAGCAGCGGGTTAATGGAAGAGGTAAAAATGTTTCTCCTCAATTCATAACTGTACTGTTGCAATTCGTCAACTAGCATTCAACATAGGACTGCACTCATGAAATGAGTATTTGAGGATGTCAGAGCGAACGACGAGGGAATGCATATACAAGCTTGCTAGAGTTCTGATTATTCTCTATCATAGTCGCTATTTACGTAAGCGATATCTATCAACTATATACAACACAGGAAAACAAGCATGGGTTCCCTAGAATGTTTGGTAGTATTTATAGTATACATTGGGGGAGGTCAATGTGCCTTAATGCATGACACGGTCAATTTATGCGGGGTGATCAAAAGATACCAACAATAATTTTAGAAACAGTAGCGTCGTAAATCTTTGGGTATGGCATGCATTTCTTTACCCAATGGGTTCCGACAACGATATCAACGTTTTAGACCAATCACCGATATTCAACGACATCTACCTTGAGAAATTGTATGATATGTGTTTCAAGCAAATGAGACATCATATAAGCGTGGATATTGCATCACTGAAGGGATATATCCTGAGTTAACTACGTTTGTGGAATCATTCTCATGTCCAAATGATGAAAAGAGAATAAAGTTTAAGTCGACCCAAGAATTTGCTAGGAAGAATATCGAGCAAACTTTTGGTGTTCTAAAGAGACGTTGACAGATACTCGCAACACAAGTGGGATCTATGAAGCGGAAACGAATAAGTAGTCTTATGTATGCATGTGTTATATTGCATAATATGATTATAAAAGATGAGGGGAAAACAATTTACCACTACAATGAAGATAAGAATTTACCAAATGTAAAAGGAGTTGACATTGGTACGTAGATGTACATGGCGAAGAGAGGGAAAGTATATGACCGAGTTGGACACCACAACCCTCATGCGGATTTGGTGGAACACGTCTTCAATGATTGAGTGAATCCTAGTGTCGATAATTTTGATGAAGACGAGTTATTCGACTCTATCGATGACGAGTCAAAAATATTTGAAGGAGATTCGAGCAAGGAATATGATGATGTCGCTAGTGACGGTGATTAGATCATGTTTTTTTCAATGTTTTGAGTATGTTTTTTTGTTTACGCTTTTAATGTAGTTTGTATTTTTTTTAACTAATGAAGTATTTTCTTTTTCTTAATTTTATATAATTATATTTTATTCACTTAAAAAAATGTGGTAGGTGTGATATGACACCCTCCAAGTTTTGTGGGGTGGGGGAAAAATTATATGGCGATGACGTGACGCTGTAATAGTATGGTGAATGTGGTATGACGTCTTATGGCCGAACCAAGTAAGCTACTCATAAACTGTATACGATGTTGTAGGAAGATCAATGCCTACCAATAAGAAAATAATTAAAAAAGATGATATATAGTTTTGGTATAGCTACTCATAAACGGTATCAGATGTTGTAGGAAGGTAAATGCCTACCAATAAGAAAATTGGTTCCAGATATAAAAAGCTACACATCAATAAAAAGATATGATATATAGTCTTGGTATGAAGGTTACAATCAGGAAATCAAAGGGATTCAGTATCAACACCTCAGTTATGTTGTTTATCTATAGTAGGAAACTTGTCTAAATGAAGTCTCCAAGCCAATATGTTCACTTTAATGGGATATAATGTATTTCACCTAGTAGAAACTCCCCCACTAACAACATATAATCATCAACATATTGACTAGTAGATTAAATCATGCACTTTCTCATCAACTATAGCTCCTAAACCTTCCTATCTTCTTAATCGAAAGCACTATAGAATCACGAATTAATAATCTAAACTTGTCCAATTACGTTTATTCAACCCCTCCCTAGGTCAAGCATTCATGAAGCAAAACTTATTGGTATCCAAAAAGCATATAATTGTGGGAATATATCTTCAAATATAACATGTCACGCCAAACATTTCCTATAATTTTGTGAGCTTGTCATTACCTACTTGTTTACTATTAAAACCATCCAAATCGAACCCTTTTGAATGTAGTTGATTAAATAATGTTACCAAGGGACCTCTTTTGGATCCTCCATGAATCACCAGAAATTCCTTGATACCTAGAACCCAAATAGAATTAGGTTCAACTAGAAATATACATATCTACTTGTAAAGTAAGGCTCGAGTAAAAAAAAGGCTTTCAATGCCAATCCCCATACTTTTCTTTACTAGTTAATACATTCATCCATTTAAACAAAGTAGCATCTAGTGGAAGGGGTCGTTCGGGGGATTGTACAAGTTTGGGATCTCATCGTCAGTGGTAAAAATGTATGGAACATTTGGGGTCCCGGGCCACTGCTCCGATTCAGCCTTGTAGTGTTATTTATTTATTTATTTATCTTTTTTCCTGTTAGGTGCACAACCTTCGTATATGAGTGTCACCGCTATTCAAATGTGTTGCGTCCACCGTGCTGGTCGTCATTGTTATGAAGTCGATGGTCTGAATGGATTACACTTTATAATGGAATAGGACAATGTGATTTTGAAGCTTAAGTGTTATATAGTGGATATTTACACACCACAATATAAATTACTGCAAAAGGGGCCTTTGAATTTTTTTTTATCGTCCTTCATGAATCGGAATAAAGGAGATTACTTGATTTTTTGGCCACTTTAATGTTGTTCGAAATCAAATGGAGAGACATAGCACGAATTTTTGTCAATTTCTTTTTGAAAATTTTAATGATTTTATGTGTGAAGTGACTTTTAATGACATTCTATGTAAAGTTATTCTTTTATTCATGTGAATAATCAAGGTAATAAGGTGGCAAAACTTGATTGTTATTTAGTAAGCGAAGGGTGGTGGAAGTGAATACATTTGTTTTTTTTTTTTGGGAAACTCTGGAATTTTATTAAAAAAGCTACAACCTAAAAGGATAAGGCAAGGCTGAAAAAGAAAATTGAAAAAATTATAAAATGTAAAAGGACAAATACACCAAGTAATCCAATTATAATTTTCAAATTTACCTCTATATTTTACCCAACTGAATCATGATATTATTGTCAAGCTTGAAGCAAACAATGGTTGGGCCATTTTTCAAAAGGGCCTAAGGTGTGAATTCTTGACCATTTATTAAGATTTTTTGAAGCACCTAAAAGCTAGTATAAATGTGCAAAGGAAAATACATAAAAGTTACTTGGTGTATAAAGAGGAAATTATTTCCAAATTAGTGGAGCTGCATAATCTTTTTGATTGCGATTTAGGTAACGACCCATTTGATCGACGTAATTATTTAAAAAAGCTGGGTGAAATAAAAAAACAAGAAGGCCTTGAGATGGTCAAAAGTAAAAATTAAATGGGGTTGGAAGGTGATGAAAATACAAGATTTTATAAAGGTATATTGAAGAGAAGGTGTCGCCAAATTTAGGTTCAAGGGATTATGTGTGGAGGATAGTGAATTACGAAGCCAAATTGGGTGAAAGAGTAATCTTATTTTATTTTTATTAGAAAAATATTTAGATAAAGGGATTTGAGTTGAGAAGTGGGTTTGAAAGAGTTATCACTATAACATCATAACATAACATGTTAGAGGATAAATTCATGATTAATGAGATCAAAGAAGTTGTTTGGGTGTGTGGTAGTAACAAAGCCCTTGGCCTAGACAAGTGTAGACATGGCAAATTCTAGCGAGCATGCATGGACGTGACACGTCCATAACAGCGACGCGACATGACACATCATCATGTAAATCAAGAAATACATAGGCTCAAATGGTTCATCAAATGGATTTTTTTCTAAAATAAATTATGGAGCAATCGAGTGGTGATTTTTAATTAAAGGTGGGTATTGACGCTAGTGAACATGAGTACACACTACCAAAGGGTTAAGGTATCTTCTTATTTTGTTACGTAATTTTGTAATTTTGTTAAAGTTGTGTAATAGTGAACGGTTGATAGAGCCGAAGTTACTAGAGTTCATGATACGATGCTATTACAAACTCAATGGTAAGTCTAATGGATGAATTCCACGATGTAATTCTTAATTTGGTAGATAAGGGTTATTTTTGGAAATTCTAGAAGTGTGGGATAGAGCTATCGACTTACAGAGTTAAGACATTTAGCAGTTGTATTATAGACCTTAATTAGGGTAACAAATGGTTACCGAGTTTAGTTACTGGTCAAGCAAAGGGTCATTATGGTTACATATGATAATTGATCTCATAAGGAGTTTCGAGAAGTATAAGGAACTTGATATATATTTTGATTGAATAGGTCATTAGTTAAGTGATAACTTAATAGGAAACTTGAAGCTAGATGCCAAAGCAGAAGTTAGTTTTCACTAACTGACCAAGTGAGTAACCATACTCTTTTTCTAGATAAATGTTATCTAGATATGTGGTTATTATTATATTATGTGATAAATACAATATTATGATTATTGTGGAATAATATGGTATAGGTTAGAATCTTATAGAGTTGTGTGTGGTCGAGAGTTGTATTAAGCTGGTACAGTTGAATTTGATAGCAAGTTATTGCTATGTGAAGTTATGAGCCGATTTAGCTTAAGTATAGATAGACTATCATATACGAGTTAAATAGCTAGTTTAGTTGTATTTGCTACAAGCTATGAAATGTTGGTGTAGCTACTTAGGTCTACGAGTTACATTAAATTGATATAGTTATTTATGGCTAAGGAATATACACATATGGTTTTAGTTGATGACTATCGTACTGTACAAGTTGGGTATCTGAGTTGTATTGAAGAGTTATAGTTGAATATAACTGATATATTGTTTAGAGTAGAGAATCAGGATTGGTTATAGTCGAGTGATTATAACAAAATGTAATGGTGATAACTATTATAGTCAAGAGTGTAGGGTGATAGCCTTGGTGGTCGTAATATCATTGTTGGCGAACTACATGTCAATTGTAGACTTGGTGTCTGTAATGTTATAGTTGTATGTTATGATTGGAGAGCGGTGGTAGTTTGGTGGTCGTAATACCATCGCTTGTGAAAATACAATTCAATGACATATTTGGTGTCTGTAATGCTATACTTGTATACCATTATCGGAACCTGGTGATAGCCTTGGTGGCCATAATATCATCGTTAGCGAACTATAAGTCAACGGCAGACTTGGTGTCTGTAATGTTATACTAGAATGTTGTTATCGGAGAGCAATGGTAGCCTTGGTGGCTATAGTACATCCTTTTTGAAATATAAGTCAATGTTAGCCTCGGTGGCTGCGGTACCATACTCCTACATGGTCATGTCATAGTGATAGCCTATGTAGTTGTAATAGCATAAGGGATAGAAGTTATTGGAGTATAATAATAGCTTAAACTTTACTACGGAAAGTTAATGAGTGGAATAACTACTTAAATACCTGTAAACATGTTTATTTAGGAATTTGTATATTAACACTCAATTCTAGTGCCTATTGAGTTGTTCAAAAGGCACTACGAAGATTGTAACTAATTTATATCTTATTGTCATGGTTACTCATGGTGTTTGGATGTACTGAAAGATTATGACTGTGAGATCTTATACCATCCAGGGAAGGCCAATGTGGTGGCCAATGCTTTGAGCCGCAAGTCGGCGGGTTTTCCTATTAGGAATGTTTGTTTAAGGATGACGGTGGTCTCTCCACTGTTAGATATGATCAAGAAGGCTCAAGTGGAGGGTTTGAAGAAAGAGAACTAGAAGATAGAGCGGATTCGGAGTCAGTTTCCCTTGTTTTACGGGATGGTCGGGGACTCTTGACACAGTGTGGCCGGGTGTGGGTACTGGTGTCTGGGGGAGTGAGACAGAAGATATTGGAGGAGGCACACAAGTACAAGTTCTATATACATCCAGGGGCTACAAAGATGTACAGAGATCTAAGGCTGAGTTATTGGTGGCCCTGCATGAAGCGGGAGTTTGCGTGGTTTGTGGAGTGGTGCTTGACCTGCAGGAAGGTCAAGGCCGAACATCAGCGACCTCATGGTAAGGTTCATCCGTTACCCATTCCGATGTGGAAGTGGGAAGAGGTCACCATGGACTTCATCATGAAGTTACCAAGAACAGGAGGGGTGTAGATGCCATATGGGTCATCATGGACAAATTGACAAAGAGTGCCCACTTTATTCTGATCTCCGAGAGCATCTCTGCTGAGAAATTAGCAGATATTTATGTACGAGAGGTGGTGGTTAGGCACGGTGTGTCAGTGTCGGTGGTCTTGGACCGGGATGTTCATTTTAAATCCAGATTCTGGAGAAAGTTCCATGAGGAACTGGGTACACAGTTACACTTCAACACTGCTTACCACCCCCGGACAGACGGCCAGAGTGAGCGGACGATCCAGACGCTCGAAGATATGCTACGAGCATCCATACTGGATTTTGGAGGGAGTTGGAATACGTATCTCCCACTAGCAGAGTTTTCATATAACAATAGTTATCATGCTAGTATCGACCAACCCCTTGTTTGAGATGTTGTATGGTCGGAGGTGTAGGACTCCTGTTTGTTGGGGCGAGGTAGGGCATCGAGTCATGGGTAGCAACGAGATGGTGCTCAAGACTACCGAATTGATTCAACAGGTGTGCGATAGGTTGTGGGTCGCACAAAGCCATCAAAAGATTTATGATGACCGGCGTGGCTCAAATCTTGAGTTCCAGGTGGGGGACTTCGTCTTGCTGAAAGTGTCACCATGGAAGGGTGTCATTTAGTTTCGGAAGAGGAGCAAGTTAGGGCCCCGATATATTGGTTCGTTCAGGATTACCGCCCAGGTGGGCAAGGTGGATTACCGTTTGGATCTGCCGGACGAGCTTAGCCAGTTTCACAACACCTTCCATGTGTCTCAGCTCCGGAAGTGTGTCACTGATGAGACTGCGTTTATCTCCTTGGAAGGCATTAAAGTGGATGAAAGCCTGGACTACATTGAGAGGCTTGTTGCAGTTCCGGATAGGAAAATTAAGGTCCCTCGTAACAAGGAAGTAAAGCTAGTGAAGGTGCAATGGCAGCACCGAAGAGGCTCCAAATGGACATGGGAGCCGGAATATGAGATACGAGACCACTACCCGAATTTGTTTGCATCAGCAGACTTCGAGGATGAAGTCTAGATTACGTGGGGGAGATTTTTAACACTTGTTCCAGGTATCATTTATTTCTCTAAATTTTTAGTGTTTTGGACTGGGACTCGACGAGTTGGGGAGCTCCAACTCATCGAGTATTAATCATTATTGACGCAGAATGGAGGGTCTACTCGACGAGTTGGAAGGCCCAACTCAACGAGTAGGCACTCGAAAGGAAAACCCTAATTTTCCGGGTTTTGCACCCTATATAAAGAACTTATGTTTCATTTGTGGCCTCCCTCATCGTCTTTACAGTCCAGAGAAACCCTAGTTCGAGCTTTATCCCTTATTGAGTGTATGTGAGAGCCTTGGAGAGTGGTTTTGGTGTGATTGTGAAGGAATTTGGAGCTTGAAGACGTTGGAGCAAAGGGAGAGGCAGTAGATCCGACATCTACTCTGTGTTAGCAACCATTTGGAGGTAAAAAGCTTTACCTTGGCTTTCTATTTCTTAGATCTTCCCTTATGCAAGAATATGATCATTTCTAGTGCAAGATGGAGTCACCCTCAGGTTTGAGCTTGTCATGAGGACATGGTCTCAGATCTGGACTCCTCTAGGCCCCATGGAGATAAAGTTGTCGACTTTATCTAGTCTTGGCCCTTCCCTATGCCCTAAACCTCTTCCTAAGCTTAGTTTTGGGTTCTTTAGCCTCTTGAGGCCTTGCATGCACGTAAAGTTGAAAACTTTACATGGTAACTACACCCTAGGAGGTTAGATCTACAGTTTGGAGTCCTGGTTTCACTTAAAAGCGTCTGAATGAGAAAAGGGCTGAAGGAACTCGACGAGTTGCTTAGTCAACTCGACGAGTTGGATCGAGTTTCCCCGTCTTCTGGATGCTGAGTAAACTCGGCGAGTTGATGAGACAACTCGACGAGTTGGCTAGAGTTTTCCTGGTTTTCTGGACTCTGAAGGAACTCGATGAGTTGCTAGATGCACTTGACGAGTAGGGGTCAACATGGATTGTTGACCATTACTTTGACCATGGTAGACCAAGTTTGACTTTAAGGGTATTTTTGGTATTTCGGGATTTTGACAAAGTTAGTCACATGATGGCTGTAGGCAGTTGAGTTGGAGCTGCGAGTTTAGACTTATCTTATCGGCTCAACATTTCTCGAGAGGTGAGTCTCCTCAGCATACCAATGAGTCGAAGGCACCAAGGTCGGCCCATTATATGATATGTGAATTGATTAGTCGATCATGTGATATGTCGGTATGACAATTATATGGAAGACCCCGGGGGGTTCCCGTCCAGTAGATTGAGACCATGTGGGGGTTCCCATGGCATTTGGCATAAGTCATGGGAGGGTTTCCAAGGCATCCTAGTATGTTTACATGTTTAGCTCGTATGATACTTATTTGGCTAAGTGAAGACCATGTGGGGGTTCCCATGGCAGGTAGTCGAGACCACATGGGGGTTACAATGGCAGTTAGTAAAGACCGTGTGGGGGTTCCCATGACAGGTAGTTAAGACCACGTGGGGGTTCCAATGGTACTTGATATAAGACATTAGAGGGTTTCCATGGCATTTTTATATGTTTGTATGCATGGCTTATATGATATGTGTATCTTATAGAGCTAATATGGATTATGTGATTATGTAGAATATGTGGGGTATGCTCTGAGGAACTCACTAAGCATTAGTTTGCAGTTTGTTGGTTGCTTCAGGTACTTTAGAGTCTAAGGGCAAGGGCCCAGCTTGATGGCGCGACATGCACTATTTTATTAGGGACACTCTGAGATATGAATAAAATATTTGATACTGTGGATTTTAAAAACAAGTGTAATTGGTATTTTATGTTCATTGGTAATGAATTTGTTAAATTAAAAATGAAAAATTTTATTGGAAAGTTTGGGTTGTTACGTGTGCATCTAACTAAGCTCAGCTGGCAGATCCAGTCGATACGCAACCCGACCCGGCCGAGCCAAGACCCTAAACGGACCAATGTATCTGGGCCTAACTTTCCCCGCTTCCTGAACCGGATGACACCTTTCCAAAGTGACACCTTTAGGAGGACCATATCCCTTACCTGAAACTATATGTCTAATCGACGTTTGTCGGCATAGCTCTTCTGCCGACTCTAGGCTGTCTGGAGTCTACTCCGGACCTGCTGGATCTTCTCTGTCGTCTTGAGTACCACTTCAGTACTCCCCATGACCCTCTGTCCTACCTCACCCCAACATATCAGGGTCCTTCACTTCCTCCCATAAAGCATCTTGAAGGGAGGACGGTCGATGCTGACGTGGTAGCTATTATTGTAGAAAAACTCTGCCAAGGGAAGGTAGGTATCCTAGCTACCAACGAAGTGTAGAACACACACTTGTAGCATATCCTCCAAGGTCTGGATGGTCCACTCACTCTGACCATCTGTCTACGGGTGAAAAGTCGTGCTTAAGTGCAAACGAGTACCCAACTCGTCATGAAATTTCTTCCAGAACCTGGAAGTGAACCGCACATCTCGGTCAGAAATCACGGAAACTGGCACCCCATGCCGAGCTACTACCTCCCTGATGTAGATGTCTATCAGTTTCTTGGCCAGAATGCTCTCCTAAATCGGTATGAAATGGGCGCTCTTGGTGAACTGATCCACGATGACCCATATCGCGTTAACTCCATGTGCCATCCGTGGTAACTTCGTAATGAAGTCCATGGTAATATCATCCCATTTCCACACAGGGATATCCAATGAATGAGTCTTTCCATGAGGTATCTGGTGTTTCTTCCTTGACCTTCCTGCAGGTCAAGCACCTCTCGACATACCATGCTACATCCCACTTCATGCAGGGTCACTAGTAATCATGACAAAGATCTCTATACATCTTCGTCGCCCCGGGATGGATGTGTTGGGTTTTAGTATACTACAACATCCTATGGTGCACATACAACCCTAAATGCTTTCGATCTATGTTTTCTCTAATCATACATGCAATATTGTTTCCAAAGCATTAAGCCTACAACTAGCATACAATTGACATAAACAACATAAAATACTAGTTAGGAGTTTACCTCTTTATGTAGCTTGTAGAACTTGTTGTATTTGGTCTTTAAGAACTTAGCACCCTAAGTGTGATGACTCAAACGGTTCATAACACACCTAGGACAAAGGAGAACTTGAGAGAGATGTTGCTAGCTCCAAAATCGGCTTTAATGAACTCCAAGAACTCTAGTCTATGATTTTTGGGTGCTAAGGGAGTCATTTCATAGTGTGGCAAAGTCTAGGGTTACATCCATGCAAACCCTAATGCCCATGACCTTTCATATTACTTAGGCTCCATGGGGTAAACCTCCATGGACTACCATATTGGTTTAGCCCATCCTAAATAACAATTTGCCCACACTATAAGAATCATTGATTTAATCAATCCACATATATTTAATTAGTATCTTTTGATCACATAATTAATTCTAAATCAATACTAATTAAATAATATGATTTTATATTAATATATTAGGACTTATAATATATTAATAAATCATAAGTAACCTCTTACTCAAGTATCCATCCTATCAAATTGTCCTCGTGATATGCAACCCGAAATGGACCATTCTACTCTCGGGTCAAGTACATACAAATTATAGTTATGGGCTTAGACACCTAATCCAACAGTCTCCCACATGGATAAGTCGAATAACTATTACTGCAAGTACAACTCCAAATTCACGACTAGCAATCGTAGCTCTTAAAAGCCGTTGTCGAACTCTGACCCAGTCAAATGACGCGTCCATTAGATAAGGGATCATATATTCCTCCATTCTAGATATGGTATGAACTGAGACATGGATTATAATTATTCTCTCTGTTCATGTGTTGTTTTCCAATTTCTGATTTATGACGACCGACTAATTGAACAAATCAAATCGGTCCAGGCTTGGCCAAACACTTAGGGTTGTCATCACTAAATCATCACTTTTATCCCTCTAAGGGTAAAAGGAATGGATAAAATTCAACTCAAATGCTTGCTTGTACTTACTCACAAATCACACACAACAATATGTTTTATAACACCAAGTTACTGGTGCGTTTACGTATGTCAATGTGCAATCGACTTGCAAACTACAAATCACATGTCTTGGTTTCAAGAATATAAGATATTATTGTCTTACAATCACTCATGATAAAATCCATGAAGTGATTCAGATGAGCGTGGGTTTAATCCAATTCTCGAATCTTATTCTAGAAGTACTCATGAACACTGCAACAAACTTGTGCTATGTCTAAACGCCTTTAGACAATCTACAGACCCATTCATGACTGTCTAGCTTCAATACCTACTTCCAAAGTATGATCGACTAAGGATAGTTTGAATAATCTTATTATTCGGGAAGTCAAAACATGCAAAGTGAAACACAAGAACAATTGAATCCAATATGGTCTCAAAACTTTTTGAATATAAATAAAACACCTTTTATTTAATCACCATATTGATTACACATTATTCATTGTATAATGTTTCTAATAATCAACTTAATACTTGAATTAAAACAATAGTTATCCCATGCTCTAAGCATGCACACTATGTTTGCCTATGGTCCTTTCTTTGTTAAATAGATCAATTGAACACATCTTCAATAAACTCATTTCACAGTTCCAAATCCTACCGTAAATGTAAGAATACCAAATTCTTGCCATTTACTGTAATCTGTTAGACTCTAAACTTACATGCAATGATCCTCTTGTAATGACTATGCACAAAAGTCTTAGAGACTTGGCAACAGACATTACAAAGTATTCCAATGGAGAGAAATTCCATGGAAACGAAGTCTCACATTCAAAGTACATTCCTTTGAACACCCTTCTTGCATTAAGTTTTCTAATGTTAAACAAATTTAAAGAATAACTTTCACATATGGAAACATTTCCATATTCCCATTTTGACGATCACTTCTGAACAAGAGTTACCTCTTCTTAGAGTATGTCAAATGGTCCTTTCAAAATTCAGAATATATTTCCAACAGTCCATAAGCAACCATTTTTTGGTAAACCTCAGATTGTCCTCGACAATTGCTTAACCATTTTAGTCGTATCTCATTCTAGTCGCTTTTCCCTCTTAATGCCCTAGGCATTTGGAAAATTAGAATAGATTAATATTATAGCTTATGTAATCGATCTTATATCCAAAGCATATGGAATACAATTTATAATGTCTCACATAAAGACATGATACTTTACCAGTCTTTCGCTATAATATTTCCACATATAGAATTTCCTTATGTTGAATCATTTTAACATAACATTCACATATGTCCATGCATAAATTCGATTAAAATGTCAATCTAAGCTTTTAGATTTGAAATGAAGTACGAATTCCTCTCCCTTAATTATAGCAAAACAACTTTTCAAACCCTGCAACTTTGCGAATTGACACTTTTGTTTTCTATAATTAATATTGCTAACTTCAAACAGTTACCATAATGATTATGCTCCCACTAGCATAACAATTATTTATTTAATAACATAACACTTATGCTCCCACTAGCTTTGACATGTACCAAGAAATCAGTTGGACTTCTAGAAATCAATACCTATTGACTTCCTTACCAAGGCTTAGATTTTTGACACGAGATGCTTCGATAAGACTTTATCTAGGCTTCTCAAACTCATACGCCTCTCCTTAGATAGCTCACATGTGTGTCTAAACAATTTTAAAACTTACAACAATAAGTCCCAAATGTTTAGACCTTTGTCATTTCTCTCTATTCGAACTATGAAGAGGGATGATGTAATCATAATCGAATTTGAGAACACAAATATCACAAATGTTATCGCCTTAAAATTTACTTAGTGAAGGCGTTTCCTCACAGTCATTTTTATGAATTGGAGATAAACCTTATGACACTTAGATTTTATGGTATATGTGTTCCTATCCATGTGAATCTGCCATAACCATAATCACAAGACAAGGTTAGTGACAAATCCAAACTCATATGGACTGAACTTGTTCAATCTTAATTTCTTGCCACCTAGAAGCACAAGGGCCTACCATTGCTTCCAAATTGTTATGCAAACAACTGAGAAATCATAGAACTCACATGCATAGTCAACTTTAACTGGAATGGGCACAGAAACAAGAATATGTCAACACGATAGGTTATAAACCTCAAGTAGTGTAATAGTGATTAACAATAGGTTTACTCTTGATTAGTTCTTGAAACTCTTCAAGATCTTTAAGACTCCCAATGACCTCTTGACATATAAGATTCTCTTTGTCAAGAAACATTACTTGACTAACAAATATTCAAGAGTTAGTGCGGTTTCTTATCAAGACAAACACTTCTGACAATTGGTCTTAGTGATGGGTTTTGGTCATAAGAACATCCTATGTGCTCATACAAACCCTAATGCTTGGATCTAGGTTTCTCTATTGTACATGCAATTCATCCAAAACTATAAACCCTAGATCTAGTATATGATAATCAATATAACATATAAATTAGGGTTTAGATCATACCTTGATTGTTATGTAGCAATAACAATCTCAATTCCTTCTTGTATTGACTTTAGAAAGCTTAGAGTCACAAATGTCACTCCTCTAATGGTTCACAAACACCAAGAGCAAGAGGATGAAGAAGAGAACAGAAGGAGGCTGCCTAAAACGTGTGGAAACCCTAAGGATCTTGTTCACTACGTTTTTGGGGCATAAGGACTCTATATATAGTGAGGCTATTAGGGTTATCTAACAAGGAAACCCTAATTTGGATGCTTAAGCCCTAAACAACCCATGGACTCCTTTCCTTAAAGGCCTTGGACGATTCCTAATGGGTTTCCCCATAGAATTCGTCCAACCTTATAATATAAGGCAATCCATGGCCCAATTGCAATTATCTTATAATCACAATTCTAGTCCCTTAAGTTTAATTAATCTCTTTTAGTCACAAACTTAATTCTTATTAATTCTTGACTAATATTAATTAAACAATACGATTTCTCCTTTAATATAGTATTCTCATAATATATTAATAAATCATATTTAATCCTTTCTCTGCATAATTCATCCTATCAAGTTGCTTTGGTGAAGGCAACCCAAAAGGACCATGCACCATCGGGTCAAGTACATACCAAAATAGTTATGGACTTAGACACTAATCCAACAGTCTCCCACTTGGATAAGTCTAATAACTATTATGCGTATGACTTCAGATCCTGATCCGCAATCGTAGCTTTCCAAAGCCGCTGTCAACTCCGATCCTATCAGATACGCGTGTCCTTTAGATAAGGGATCATATATTCCTCCATTCTAGATATTATGATACATGATTTCTGATCATTCTCTCTGTACTATTTCTCGACTTCCAATTTATGACGACTGACTAATTGAACAAATCAAATTAGCCCTAGCCCGACTGAGCATTTACGTTTGTCATCACTAAATCATCGAGGGGCCCAAAGATATCGCTTTTATCCTACTTTGGATAAAAGGAACGGGTAAACTTTGATTCAATGCTCGCTTGCACTCACTCACCGAATCACACACAACAATATGTTTTATGACACCAAGTTACTGGTGCGTTTACATATTATCAATGTGCAACCGATTTGCAAGATACAACTCACACATCTCGGTTTCAAGAATATAAGATGTTATCGTCTCACCAATCACTCGTGATACAATTCATGGAGTGATCCAAGTGAGCGTGGGTTTAATCCAATGCTCAAATCACATTTATAAGCACTCATGAACGTCGCAGAAAACATTTGCTTATGTCTAATACTCTTTAGACAATCCACACACCAATTCACGATAGTCTTTATTCATACCTACTTCCAACATATGAACGACTGTGGCCCGTTCGAATAATTTGACTGTTCTAAACCAATTAAATTATTCAGGAAGTCAAAACATGCAAAGTGAAACACAAGAATAATACTAATCCCATATGGCCTCAAACCTTTGAGCATAAATGAAACACCTTTTATTTATCATCATATCGATTACTCATTATTTGTTGTTTCGGGTAATCAACTTTTTACTTGAATTATTACAACACTTGTCCCATGCTCTTAGCATGCACACAATGTTTACCTATGGTTCTTACTTTGTGAAATAGATCAAATGAACACATTTCCAATCATACTCATTTCACAACTCCTAATCCTTTTTCACAAGTGAAAGAATATCAAATTCTTGCTACTTATGGAATATGCTAGATTCTAACATTTTATGCAATGATCCCTTCGCAATGTCATAGCACAAAAGTCACAATGACTATTGCTAATGAAATTACAAATTCCTCTATCGGAGATTGTTACAATACAGTTCCTTAGATATGATGTCTCTCACTCAAAGTACATTCCTTTAAACATCCTTTTGCATAAAATTTCTAATCTAGACATTGATTCTCAATATCCAACTCCCAATATGGAAACCTTTCCATACTTACCATATGACAACTCATTCTCAATAGAATCTTATCTATTCATAATAATGTCGATATGGTTCATCCAATATCATGCTTCCAACTACTCACAAGCGACCAATCCTCGACGAACTTTGGATTGTCCTTTTATAGTTGTTTAATTATCTTAGTCAAACCGATTCTTGTCCTTTTCCCTCTAAATGCGCTAAACATTTGGAAAATTTTAGAATGTTCAAATATTATAGCATTTGCAATCGATCCTAAACCCGAAGCGTATGGGACACGATGCATAATGTCTTACATAAAGATTTGATACTTTATCAATCTTCTGCCATAATATTCTATGTGCTACGTTCTCAAAATTCGAATTATGAAGAGGAATGTCGTAATCATAATCGAAATTTGAGAACACACTATGTTTCCTTGACTAAATTATTAACATTCCACAACCTAAGCCTTTAGATTTGAAATGAAGCATAATATTCTCTCCCTTAATTATAGCAAAACAACTATTCAACCTTTACAACTTTGCAAAGTATGACTTTTGTTTTTCTATAATTAATATTGCTAACTTGCAATACTTTCCATAATAATCATGAAATCATAACATTTATCCTCCCACTATCACGATAATTATTATAAACATAACACTTATGCTCCCACTAGCTTTGACATGTATTCAAAAACCAACTTAACTTCCAGAAAAACAATACTTATTGAATTTCTTAAGTTCATGTTTCTAATACCTAATGCTTTGATAATCCTTTATCTAAGCTTATACACCTTTCCCTTAGATAGCTTATATATGTGTCTAAACAATTCATACTAATTGCCAAATCTCACAATTCGAATCATGGAAAGGGATACCGTAACCATAATCGATTTCGAGAATCCAATTTTCACAATCACTATCTTTTTAAAATCTCTCTTAGTGAAAGCATTTCCTCACAGTCATTTTCATGAAGGAGGGAATCTTATGACACTTAGATTTTAATGGTGTATGTGTTCCTATCCATGTGAATTTTTCCAAAGTTTACGACAAATTCAAACTCATATGGACCGAGCTTTCTTAATCTTGACTTCTTGCCTTATGATAACACAAGCTGCCCACCATGTCTTCCAAGTAGTTAAGCAGCTCACCCTTTCCTATCAATGTACTTTCCATTGATCAAGGTGCCTGCCTTTTATGCGTTCAAATGAGAACTCATAAAACTCACATGCGTAATTAACTCAATTGGAATGGCACAGAAACAAAATAGTGTCAACACGATAGGTTGTAAACCTCAACTCCTGTGCTAGTGATGATCAATAAGGTTTATTTTGATTTTTCTTGAAACCTTTCAAGACCATTAAGACTCCCACCGACTCCTTGACATACAAGATTCTCTTGTCAATAAACATTTCTTGACAAACAAATATTCAAGAGTTAGTGTAGTTTTTATCAAAACACTTCATAAATTGGTCCTAGTTGGTCTTTGTCTTATCCAAGACATCACAACTTTCCACATTTGATGAATGCTATAAACCTTCTTAATACTTTTCACTCAATGTCACAGTCTTAACTCTAAGACTTGTTTTGGAACGAAGTATGATTGACTTCTTGATTTAACCATTTCTTCAATTCTTGATTCCTCTTCTTAGACATACAATTATACTAAGACTCACTTAGAGGATCAATTGAGATATGGTTCTTAATCATTAAGACTTATCATAAAGCATAAAAGGTACTCTACCTTCTTCTTAGAATGGATAAACTTTTATCTTTCTGCCTACTTGATTCTTCTTATTTGTTCTACTATTGATTTAAACTTTTTCAATCAATTCAGAATTACACTTAATCTTATAAGTATAATCATATTTACTAAACCTTTAGTAAATCATGACGAATATCTTTGTTACTCTTATGGTGGACTTGATCAACACGCAACTTTGTGTACTCGATCTCCTAGTCCTTCACTTGACACTTTGTCAATGAATTAGTCTAATTTCCAAATATGAAATTTCTCATTCATCGTGCAACCATGTTGCATGATTCCAAGTTTCTATCCAATTGAAGCTTGGGCGATGAGAAACTCTCCCCATTTGGTAAATTCTCGACATTTCCACAAACAACATAATTAAGAATCAAATCCATTATTGCTCATATTAGAAACCTTCAAACATCAATTTTCATGCATGTCATTGCAAGGATAAATAAATAATATAAAATCAAAATTTATTTTATTGCGGAAAAATTTGTCCTTACAATGCAATTCATTGAAAAACTATGCTAATACATATTTCTAATTCTAACTCTAAGTAGTAGCTCAAGACTCTAATCTTCAAGTAATGCGATCGAAATCCATTTCTTCACGGTTAGATTCTGCTCACTTCTTCCCTTAAGCTTCCTTTCTTTTCTTCGATCCTGCTAAACATCAATTTTAATCTTATCACATTATGTATTAAGAATCTAGAATAGGAGCTTAAAAGAGTTAGTCAATGGATTTTACCTAAAGCAAAGCCATACATTTTGACTCTCCCATCTCTTAGATCTCTTAGGTAAATAGGGCAGCTTCGTCTCTAATGCCCTTCTCTTGGCAATAAAAGCAAATTGACTCTTTTAGAACGGAACATGGAACTACTTCAAACATTGCCTTTCTCTTATGATCAAACTTTTCGATCATAGCATGTCTTTCGTTGCCATTGTCTATATCCACAGAGGTCTTGAAGGCAGATTCACCAATCAACTTTGCTTTTCTATTGCGCCAAACCATTGTTGATTCAACAACAATAAGCATATAGGTGAGATCTATAAGGGTCACGTCGCAGTTCATCATATAGTACTTTCTTATGAACTCACTATATGAGTTAGGAAGTGACTGAAGAACCCAGTCAACAACCATCTCCTCACAGACAACGGATCCCAACATTCTTAACCTATCAATGTGTGACTTCATCCCTAGGACGTGTCTACACACCGACTTTCCTTCTTTATGTTTACTTGCCAAAAGGGCTTGAGTGAGCTTGAAATTTTCAAGCCTTCAAACTTGTGGGTTAGGGAGAATAATTGGAGGAGGTGGAGGAAGAGAAGCATGATCTCTTGTTGCTCGATCGAATCGTGGAATATCATCTTCATGCGGAATGCTTGTTCCACGGGATTTGGGAAGACCATAGTTGTCATACTTTGACATCTACAAAATGGGAGAAAACGAATTCAAGTTAGTTGATTGATTAAGTCCTTAATAAATCACCCAAATGAGATATTAAGGCTAGGACCCAACACAATACGCTACAACCTAGAAAAGGGATGTCGTAATCTAGTGGCAGAATATTTGAAGGTAAGTGAATGATGATTCACTAATTTCCACCATGAAAAACGAAAAAGAAATTTAAGTTTTAAATCTATGAAAACTCCTAGATCCTTTAAGATTCATTGAAGTTTTCAATCGCATGTTTAAATCTTGATATGCCCTTCTAGTTTGTGACTGGGATGCCGAGGATCACAAAGCGGGTGTGAATAACCATGCAAACTTACATGGTGCCCTCACATGTTACAGTCACCTATTCGATGTGCCGGTAAACCACACACGCTCCACCGAACTATGACAAACATTGAGTCACTCTTTGCTACCTTTGCTTAGAACCATTTAGTGTGCCGGTAAACCACACACGCTCCACTAACGTCTTCGCAAAGGCACAAAGTGTAATTTCATGGAATTGCATCAATTCACTTTTGCCTAAGTAACTAAGATTGGGAATTTGTAAAACATTTAGTTACTTTTGTACTTCATTATACTTATAATGGAAGATTTGTGTCCTATCCTACCCGTTCGGCTAACGACCCTCCACTAGTCAAGAGTGCGGTGGGTAAGAGTGGATACCCATTCAATCGCATTTTATAGGCAATTTACTTAAACACCCCTTATAGACCAGCTTTGTGAATGAGTCCTACTAACGGTAAGACTGACTTTTACTCATACATATATATATAATGTTAGACTTTTAATGTTATATATAGTATATGGTGTATTTTACACTTTTAAAATACTAGGTGGTCAAATTTAACAATTATACTTTTAATTCAATTAAATTGTAAACCAAAACTTTTATGGATTTAATAAACCTCTTTTAATTATACACCTTAATTAATTAATAAAACCATAAGGGTGTGATTTGAACTTTTCAAAACAATACTAGGGTTTTAGAATTTAACATTCACAGATTAAACTTTTAAACAACTTTTAAATTCCAAAACTTGAGGGAAAGTTATGAAACATTTCAAAACATTTAGGTTTAGAATTTAAATATACATCAAAATTAAACTTTTAATCAAAATTTAAATTCCAAAACTTGAGGGCAAGTTTGAAACTTTTTCAAAACATTAGGGTTTCAACTATTTAAATTTCAAAACTAAACTTTTGAGTTTAAATTTAAACTATAAAACCTAAAGGGGAAAAATTGAAACTTTTCATAACACAAGGATCAAATAACAAATAATATAAATTAAACAATTAATTTCATTATTATCTATATTTGACCTAATTTCAATTTCTTGCAAAATAAGTTACCCAATTAATACAAATAATCCAATCTTTATCATATAAGGAAGTTATTATCTAATCAATTGGTAATTATCTTGTGTTTTGGCAAGGATATTCTTTAAGAAACAATAAAATTCGTATTTTATAGGTTTAAAACGAATATGGTAATAATCCTTAAGCAAAACAGCAACAAAATCTGAAGTTTCATCTGTCTGATGCTTCGACTCACCGAGTCACACTTTGGAATTCGCTGAGTAGGGATGACTCGCCGAGTCCAAGTAGTGACTCGCCGAGTCAGGTCGAACAGATGGCCAGAAAACGATTTTCAACAACATAAAGCATCAATACAATAGAAACCAATCAAGGATCTGATACCACTGATGGGTTTTGGTCATAAGAACATCCTATGTGCTCATACAAACCCTAATGCTTGGATCTAGGTTTCTCTATTGTACATGCAATTCATCCAAGACTATAAACCCTAGATCTAGTATATGATAATCAATATAACATATAAATTAGGGTTTAGATCATACCTTGATTGTTATGTAGCAATAACAATCTCAATTCCTTCTTGTATTGACTTTAGAAAGCTTAGAGTCACAAATGTCACTCCTCTAATGGTTCACAAACACCAAGAGCAAGAGGATGAAGAAGAGAAGAGAAGGAGGATGCCCAAAACGTGTGGAAACCCTAAGGATCTTGTTCACCACGTTTTTGGGGCATAAGGACTCTATATATAGTGAGGCTATTAGGGTTATCTAACAAGGAAACCCTAATTTGGATGCTTAAGCCCTAAGCAACCCATGGACTCCTTTCCTTAAAGGCCTTGGATGATTTCTAATGGGTTTCCCCATAGAATTCGTCCAACCTTATAATATAAGGCAATCCATGGCCCAATTGCAATTATCTTATAATCACAATTCTAGTCCCTTAAGTTTAATTAATCTCTTTTAGTCACAAACTTAATTCTTATGAATTCTTGACTAATATTAATTAAATAATATGATTTCTCCTTTAATATATTATTCTCATAATATATTAATAAATCATATTTAATCCTTTCTCTCCATAATTCATCCTATCAAGTTGCTTTGGTGAAGGCAACCCAAAAGGACCATGCACCATCGGGTCAAGTACATACCAAAATAGTTATGGACTTAGACACTAATCCAACACTTAGTTGGTCTTTGTTTTATCCAAAACATCACAACTTACCAATTTCAAATATACAAGAGTAGAAAACATTTTACTCTACATTTGATAAGTGTTATAAACCTTTCTTAAGATTATGTCACTCAAGGCTCAATCTTGGAGTGTGACTCTAAGATTTGATTTTGGAAGTATGATTCACTTTTTGACTTAACCATTTCAACAATTCACGATTCCTCTTCTTAGCCATACAAATGCACTAAGATGTCCTTAGAAAATCAATTGTGAGATGGTTTCATAATCACTAAGATAATCATAAAACACGATACTCAAGTACTCTCCCTTCTTCTCATATTGGAGAAACTTTTATCTTTCTGCCTAATTTGATTCTTCTTATTCGTTCTCCCATACATTGAAACTTTTTCAATGATTCAGAATTACACTTAATCTTGTAAGAATAACCATATTTACTAAACTTTTGTAAACCATAACGAATATTTTTATCGTTCTTTGTTGTGGACCTGACCAGTGCACAACCAAGTGTACTCAATCCCCTAGTCCTTCACTTACTCACATATACATGTGAACACGGAATTAGTCTTAATTTATCAAAGATGAAAATTCTCATTCATCACATAATACAAGTTGCATGATTCTAAGTTTCTATCCAATTGAAACTTAGGTGATGAGAATGTTTCCTTATTTAAATTTTGACACTACCACAAACGAAAAAATCAAATCCATTTTCCAATATTGCTATCAATGGAAACATATAAGCAACAATTTTTCACAAATGCCATTGTAAAGAAATTTTAAAAATAAGATAAATTTCAAAATTTTCTTTATTTATAAAAGTTGTGGAAAACTTATCCTTACCATGCAAATACATATGAAAACTATGTTGTTATCTATTCCTAAGCAATCTATCATAACTGTTGAGCAGCAGCTCAAAATTCTGATCATCGAACCATGCGATCGAAATCCATCTCTTCACAATCAGAATTGACTTACCCTTCCTTTAAGTTTCCTTTCATTTCTTTGATTCTTTAAAACATAAAAAATGTAATTACATTACATCATGTATTAAGGATCTCTAAATAGGAACTTAATAGAGTTAGATAGTGGATTTTACCTAAAGTAGATTCAAACTTTTTGACTTTACCGTCTTTGCGATCTTTCAGGTAAATATGGCAGCTTCGCAACTAGTGCCCCTTCTCTTGGCAATAGAAACATATGGACTCTTTGGGAATGGTACACGGGACAATCACAGACTTAGCCTTTCCATTTCCCTTTGAAAGAGAAATCTTTTCTGGACTTCCAATGTTTCCATTGTCAATGTCCATGGAAGTTTGGGGAATAGATCTTCCCATCAAATTTGCTTTACCGGTGCGCCAAATCATTGCTGATTCAGCAGCAACAAGCAAATATGCAAGATCGATAAGGGTCATGTCGTGATTTGTCATATAGTAGTCCTTAATGAACTCACTATACGATTCAGGGAGTGACTAAAGAGCCAAGTCAACAGCCAACTTCCTTTGAGACATCGACTCCTAACATTCCCAACCTGTCAATGTGTGACTACATCTCCAAGACATGTGCACACACAGACCTTTCATCTTGGTGTTCGCTAGCCAATAGGGCTTGAGTGACCTTGAAATTTTCAAGTCTTTGAACTTATGGGTCAGGGAGAATTATTGGAGGAGGTAGAGGAAGTGAAGTATGATTTCGGGGAACATCATCTTCACGAGGAAAGATTTTTCTAAAAGATTCGAGAAGACCATAGTTGTCAAAACTAGACATCTAAAGGGAGAAATTCAAGTTTAGTTGATTTAAGTCCTTAATATAACATCCAAAATGAAATATTAAGGCTAGGAACCAACACAATATTTTACAATTCGGAAGAGGGATGCCGTAATCCAATTGCAAAATATTTGAAGGTAGGTAAATGAAGATTTACCAATTTCCACCATGAAAAACGAAAATAAATTTTAGGTTTTAAATGAATTGAAATTCCTAGATCCTTTGAAATTCATTGAACTTTTCAATGGCATGTTTAAATCTTGATTGTGCCCTTCAGGTTTGTGACTGTGGTGTTGAGGATCACAAACAAGGTGTGAATAACCATGCAAATGTGCTTGGTACTCTTAATTTTATAGATCACCTAATTAATGTGCCGGTTAACCACACGCGCTCCACTAACGACTTAACAAGTTGCAAAGTGTAATTTCATGGGTTAGCACCAAATTCACATTTTTCCTAAGTAACTAAGATTGGGAATTTATAAGTGTTTAGTTACTTTGTATTTTCATTATACATTTAATGAGAATTAATGTCATATCCTACCCGTTCGGCTAACAACCCTCCACCAGTTAAGGAAGCGGTGGGTGAGAGTGGACACCCATAAAACCGTCATTTTATAGGCAGTAACCTTATACCCCCTTATAGACTAGCTTCGTGAATGAGGCCTACTAACGGTAAGACCGACTTTTTACTTATACATATAATATATTAAACTTTTAATATTATAATAGTATAAGGGTTTATTTTAAACTTTTAAAATACTAAGTGGTTTAATCTATTAATTAAACTAGACTCTTAATTTAATTAAACTTAAACCATATCATTATGGACTTATTAATTATTTTTTAATTAAACACTTTAATTAACTTTTAATAAAGTCCATAAAGATGTAATATGAATTATTCAAAACATCAAGATGTTAAAACAAAATTAAAACTATTTAATTTATTATTAAGTTATGAACCCATGAGTTACACTTTTGAAAACATTTCAAATAACTTTAGTTTTACAATTCAATGTCTCATAAAAAAACTTTTCAAATTGCAAAACATGAGGGCAAGTTTTGTAACTCTTGAAAACTTTTAGAAATCCATAAAAGAGACTTTCCAAGTTCCATAACTTGAGGGCGAGTTATGAAACTGTTCAAAGCCATTTATAACAAAATTTTTAACCTTTGAAGACTCTTGGAATTCATAACTTAAAGAGTTAATGAATGAGACTTTTCACATCCATAACTTATGGAAGTTTCAAAACTCTTAAGATCACAACTTTTAAAAAAGACTTTTGAGTTCCAAAATTTTATGACAAAATTTGTAACTCCTTAAAAAACATTTAGATCAAACTTTTAAAACAAATAAAATAATCATATCATTGTATCTTTTAATAAATTGACATTATTCAACTCTTGTAGTAAAATGACACAAATTTTACAAATAATTAGTTTTTCATAAAATTAAGTAATTATCTTAAAATTTGACAAACTTCATGTTTTTTGTACAACTTTGAAAATAAAACATTTGCATCAATATAACAGAAAACAACCCATGACTCTGATACCACTATTGGGTTTTAGTATGCTACAACATCCTATGGTGCACATACAACCCTAAATGCTTTGGATCTATGTTTTTTCTACTTATGCATGCAATATTGTTTCCAAAGCATTAAGCCTACAACTAGCATACAATTGACATAAACAACATAAAATACTACTTAGGAATTTACCTCTTTATGTAGCTTGTAGAACTTGTTGTATTTGGCCTTTAAGAACTTAGCACCCCAAGTGTGATGCCTCAAACGGTTCACAACACACGTAGGACAAAGGAGAACTTGAGAGAGATGTTGCTAGCTCCAAAATAGGCTCTAATGAACTCCACGAACTCTAGTCTATGATTTTGAGTGCTAAGGGAGTCCTTTTATAGTGTGGCAAAGTCTAGGGTTACTTCCATGCAAACCCTAATGCCCATGAGCTTTCATATTACTTAGGCTCCATGGCTTAAACCTCCACGGACTACCATATTGGTTTAGCCCATCCTAAATAACAATTGGCCCACACTATAAGAATCATTGATTTACCAAATCAATCCCCATATATTTAATTAGTCTCTTTTGATCACATAATTAATTCCAAATTAATTCTTGATCAATACTAATTAAATAATATGATTTCATATTAATATATTAGAATTTATAGTATATTAATAAATCCTAAGTAACCTCTAACTCAAGTATCCATCCTATCAAATTATCCTGGTGATATGCAACCCGAAATGGACCATGCTACTCTCGGGTCAAGCACATACCAATTATAGTTATGGGCTTAGACACCTAATCCAATAGGATGGATAATCTGGATTTGCGCACCTCCTCCATCAGGATTCGGTGCACACCGCCCGCGTACGGAACCCACACTCTACGATGGAGTGTTAACAGCCCGTGACTATCATAGTCGATGGAGGAAATCTGACCCACGATATGCTAACTCTTCCGATGTTCCTCCTTCATAGCCTCCTGTTGGGCCTCCCGAATCAGCTCCACAAGGGGAGTCACTACTGTCATCCTCAAGGACATGTCTCTGATCGGGGCTGCGAATGCCTTGCGGCTAAGTGCATCGGCCATAACATTGGCCTTTCCTGGGTGGTATAGGATCTCGTAATCGTAATCCTTCACCACATCTAACCATCATCGTTATCTCATGTTCAGATTTAGCTGGTCCATCAAGTACCTCAAACTCTTGTGATCCGTGTAAATGGTACAACGAACCCCATAGAGATAATGTCACAAAATATTGAGGGACAAAACAACCGCCCCTAACTCCAAGTCTAGCGTCGGGTAATTTGCCTCGTGAGGCTTCAACTGTCTCGAGGCGTAGGCGATGACGTGTCCTATCTGCATCGACACTGCGCCCAAACCTGAGATGGACACATCACAATACACTACAAAATCATTAAAGCCCTCTGGCAGGGCTAAGATCAGCGCCTCGCACAACCTCTGCCTTAAAGTCTCGAACGATGCCTGCTGCTCAAGCCCCCAACGAAAGACAACAACCTTCTTCGTCAGTCGGGTCAGGGGTACCGCTATCTTGGAGAAATCCTGAATGAATCTCCGATAATAGCTTGCTAAACTAAGGAAGCTTTGAATCTCAGATGGAGACCTCAGAACCTCCCATCTCATCATGGCCTCCACCATGGTCGGGTCGACCAAATACCGTTTTGGTTGACAAAGTGCCCCATAAACTGCACTTCGCGCAACCAGAACTCGCACTTGGAGAACATGGCGTACAACCTCTCGCAAGTGTTCCTCATACTACTCCTGCGTCTTGGAATAAACCAATATATCATCGATAAAAACTCTCACAGACCGATCCAACATCGGTCTGCATACGCGTTTCATGAGATCCATGAACACGGTAGGAGCATTGGTGTGCCCAAATGGCATCATCATGAACTCATAGTGCCCATAACGAGTCCGAAGTGTTGTCTTCTGCACATCCTTGTCTCTGACTCTCATCTGATGGTAGCCTGATCTCAAATCAATCTTAGAAAACCAAGATGAACCCTGAAGCTGGTCGAAGACATCGTCAATCCTTGGGAGTGGGTAACGGTTCTTCATCGTTACTTTATTCAGCTCCCGATAGTCTATACATATCCGATGTGAACCTTCCTTTTTCTTCACAAACATAATTGGGGCTCCTCATGGCGAACTGATCGGCCTGATAAATCCCTTGTCTAATAGCTCCTACAGCTGCGCAGACAATTCCTGCATCTCAGGAGCAGCCAACCGATATGGTGCCTTGGCTATCAGAGCCGTACCAGGAACTAGGTCGATCCTGAACTCCACCTGTCTCTTCGGAGGTATCGTAGGAAACTCCTCCGGGAACACATCTGGATACTCCCGCACACCTGGCACATCGCCCACTGTTGCCTTACCCCCTTCCCAGGTATCCATAACGTAGGCGACATAACCTGTGCAACCCTACTGAAAGGAGTGCCTAGCTCTCACTGTTGTACACAAAGTCGGCCCACGATGCGACCTCTCGCCCTGAATCACCAACTCTCCCCCACTTAGGGTCCTGACACAAACCAGCTGCTGCTCACAATCGATCACTGCCCCATTAGGGCTCAACCAATCCATGCATATGATGAATTTGTTCCCATGCAAAGGAATGGGAACCAAATCCACGAGGTAACGCTCGTCATACATCCTCAGGACACAATCTTTGTAAACCTCTGATGCCCGGACGGATCGGTCATCCACAATCTCGACCTCTAAAGGACAATCCAACGTGGATGAAGACTCAACAAACCTCTTGCTGAGTGTAAGAGATATGAATGATCGGGTATCTCCCGAGTCAAATAATACTTGTATTGGGATGTCGTTCACATGGAACGATCCTAAACAAAACACATAGAATATAAATATCAAAACTAACATATAATAAAAGTTAGGGAGAAGAAAACATACCCATCACCACATCCGGTGTGGCACGCGCCACCTCGACGGTTAGTTGGAAGGCTCGACTCCTCACCACTGGAGCATTTGACTTGCCCTTTTGGCCATTTGTGATTTGCAAGGTCGTTTGAGCTGGCGCCGCCACTGGCGCTCCTAATTTCAATCTCGGACACTTGGCATTTTATGGCCCCTATGATTGCAATGAAAGAAAATCAAACATGATGTTTGAATGGTGGGGGTCGGGGCTGTGCAATCCTTGCTAAAGTGCCTAGTCTTGCCGCACTTGTAGAAGCTCGATCCCCCAGCTCTGCGAACTCCCTCGTGTGGTCCGCCACATTTCCCATAGCGGCTCCGGACTTGCTGTCCCTTCGACCTCGAGTCGAATCCCTTGGGTTTCATCCCTAAAACCCCAATCGTCTGCCAAGTCTTTGCCTTCCTCTTTCTGATGTGCTCTATATCAATCTCCCTCTGTCGTGCCCTGGCTATCATATCCTCCAAGGTTAGGCACACCGAATAGATGACATACTTTCGAATGTCAGCTCTCAACATATCATGGTACCGACTTTTCTTCATCTCCTCATCATCCGCGTACTGGGGAACCAACAAGGCCCTCTCCCTGAACTTGGCGGTAATATCCACCACCATCTCAGTAGTCTGTCTCATATCCAAAAACTCTCTGGCTAGCTGCTAAACCTCCACAGCTGGCGCAAACTATGCTCGGAATGTGGTCACAAAATCAGACCAAGTCATAGCCTAATTGCTTGGGGCTCCAAAAGTATCGTTGACTGTCTCCCACCAGTCTCTAGCCCGCTCTCTCAAACAACCAACATCAAACCTGATCTTTGCCCCCTCAAGGCAGAAGCTCGTCACTTGCACATACTCAATAAATGCGATCCATCGCCTCGCGACAATGGGGTCCTTCACCCTGCTGAAGTCTGGCGCTCCGCATCCCCCAGAATCCTTAAAGGATATTGTGCGAGGACCTGACTGGCCAGGTGCCATGTCACTCCTGAATGCCCTAAGGCGATCCTCCATCAGCTCAATGATACCCTCCTTGATCGACCCAAAAATCACCAGGGTCGCCTCAAGGATGCCTCATGTAATCTCAGATGCAATGAACTTGCATAATCCGTCATTAACTGTCTCGGAACCTGTACCCAAACCTGACCTAGACCCTGAACCTCCTACTCTGTGACGTGTCATCACTATTCTGAAACAAACCACACACTCATCAGAGTCATACATAATGTCGAGAGACCTCATGCTCACTATAAGTTCCCTGGTTTAATATCAGTTCTCATTCATTCGGGTACGGATCCTCTACTTTACATAGTACGGGCCCATACTACCTTCCACATCTATCCGTACTTTCCTTAAGAATTTCCTTGACTCCACCAAGTCCCTTTCACTACTACTGCACTCAACTCTAATCTCATCCTAGTCTTACCCTAGAGTAATCTCTGACCCACTCTCTGCCATCAGCTGCATAAGAAGTCCCTGCTATCTCTCCCTAATTAGCTTGCGAATACCATTACATATTACTAAGACCAGATAATTCTTCGAATGAGAGGTCCTACCCTACAACAGTTGGACTCAAACAAGAGCTGCGAAATAGGGCTAGACCTAACCTTTTAAAATTATTTAGTCCTCGTAATATGTAACTTAACATATTCTTTTACTAGTTAATTAAAGATAAATAGAACTCCTAAAAGCACAGAGTAAGCATCATTCGAGCATTGAGTAACTAAAACCAAGCATATCTTAATCAGGCCATTATATTACTGACTAATTAGTACTATCATGCAGTTCAATAAGCACATTAAGTAGGCATACAAGGCATCCTTCCTAGATCCTTAGCCCGAATCTAGCATGCAGGTCAATAAGCACATATAATAGGCATACTAGACATCCTTCCTAGATCCTTAGCCCTAATCTAGCATGTAGTTCTCATAATCATATCATATATCATAGCAACATGTATGTGTATCTTTGGGAAATTTACTTGAGCTCGGCCGATTGCACGCATCACACTCCTTGTTCTTTCTCAAAACCCTTAATTTTAATTTTTAGAAAAATTGTCTTCATTTGTAAAAATTTCTCAACCCCTCAATTTGAGTCCAGACACCACCGAAGGTGTGTCCGAATCCCTAAAACCAAGGCTTTGATACCAACTTGTAACATCCCAAAATTTAAGAACAAAAATTTCATTTTAAATTTAATAATTATAAAACCAATTGTCAGAAAACATCCATAGTATCAACTCATATCAAAACCAGTGTATCAATAGTCAAAACATGTCATGATAAAAACAACATCATAGTATAACTCCCAAAGATCTCATGTGTGGAAATCATGGTGGCTCCTTTCCTTTCAAAGAAGAAGTACCTGAAACCAAAATTGAAAACCGTAAGCACAAAGCTTAGTGAGTTCCCCCATCATACCACATACCATATAATAAACATATTTTCAGGCAAATCTGGGTGCCCAACCTACCCAACTGAGCATACCTCGGTGCTCAACCTATCCATGTCAGGCATACCGGGGTGCCCGACCTACCCCTGTCAGGCATATCTGGGTGCTCGACCTACCCTTCGGTTTATCTCAACCGGTTATGGGTCTATTTCACCCCTACCACTACCACATAATAACATATCATAACCTTACTATCAGGCATATCTGGGTTCCCGACCTACCCTGCCAGGCATATCTAAGTGCTCGGCCTACCCTCCAGTTTATCTCAACCGGTTATGGGGTCTAATCCACCCCTCCAACCACTATAACATAATATCATAACACACTAGCACATAAAGCATAACATATAGTGGCATACCAGATAACTATCACAAAGACAATCATCTCTACTATAATCATCTATTAGTGGGCTGGCATTGGTGCCTTCGACCCACTTTTACTAGAAGGTAACTCACCTCGAATATCGGAAAATAGCTGAAAATCCTCAGCTCCGACAATCAACCCAACTCAAGCACCTATACAAAAAAGATTTCCTTAATTACCCTTTCAAATTCATGACCCCTTAAGGGTCAACTATGGTCAGGTTCAAAGTCAACATTCTGGTTAAAGTCAACATTTTGAGTTGACTCAAATTACCGAGTTGGCCCTTCAACTCGCCGAGTTCATAAATGATAAAACCCTGAAATCGCGTTCCAAATCATCGATTTCTTTCATGAACTCGTTGATTTCTTGCCTATCAACATAATTGGGACATCTCAAATCAACCCGTCGAGTCCATCCTTGAACATGTCGAGTTCTTCCTTTTAGCAGAATCGGGACACTTCGACCCAACTCATCGATTTCCTCTATGAACTCGTCGAATTCTTCCGTTTGTTAAGCCTTCTTAATGTATTAAGCCATCATTCTTCGAATTTAAGGCCCATATTCCATATATGGGCTGAATACACATCTAGGAGGGTAAAGATTCCAACTTTACCCATTAAGACCCATCCTAGAAGAAATGAGCTCTAACCCTAAATCAAAATGGCTTAGATCCAACTCCAAAAGCCATCAAAACTTCAAGATAAGACATGGGGTCATAGATCTGGACTCTAGGGACAGTTTGGTCACGTAAAGTTCTCATCTTTACTTGCATGCATGACCCACTAGGGCTTAAAAGACCAAAAGATGGTATAAAAGTTCCATGGGACTTACATGACCATAAAGTTTGCACCTTTATGCCATGAAGTCCCCTCAAGACCCTAGATATGAAGGGTTGGCCAAAATAGGACGTCCAAATCTATAACGCCCACAAATCCGGGCTAGTCAAATTAGAGGCAATAGGGGTCGAAAACGAATTTTCGACAAAAGATTATTTAGAATAAATAATCTTAACCAAGTTGTAGAATATGTCACAAGGTTTCCGTACATATAAAGAACGCCGAAATCCGAGTTATAACGAAGAAGTTATGACCTGTCGAAGTTTCGCGACGGAACCGGCACGGCATCTGGAAGCGTAAATAGTGAATTTATGATAGAACAAGATTTAGCCTTAGCGATCTAAATGAAAGTCGTAGAATATGTTAAACTAAGAACATCGATAAAAAGAGCGCCCAAATCTGACTTCGTATGAAGAAGTTATGATTTTTCGAAGTTTCGGACTAACATTGTACAGCCCGAAATTCGAATATTAGATCGAGCGGTTTTTGGCCAACACGACCTATAAGGGAATCGAAGATCTCGTTAAGAGTAGCGTAACGAGAAAAAGATGGGTGAAAACGGACGTCGGATGAAGAAGTTATGAGGATTTAACGGACCAATCCTATCCCGGCCTGTTAATAATACAAAATTTAAAATCGAGTCAAAATTAGCCAACGGAGTCTAAACGAAAGTTGTAGAGTACGTTCCCACCTTCGCGTGGATATAAAGAACGTCGAAAACGGAGCACGTATGCAAAAGTTACGATTTTTAGAAGTTGAGGGTGAGATTTGCGAGTCCTGTTGCAAGGTTGATGACGTGGCTGCATCTGGGCCGTTGCTTGTTGACCAAGGCTTCACTTCGGATTCAGACACCTGGCCTTCGCATTACGCCCAGCGTACTTCGGTCTTGTGTGGTCCGAGAAGCAAAAACGTAGCCCCATCCGAAGAGCACCACCTGTCCGCCTTATCCGAGTTACACCCTGCGTCCGAGGACCTGTACGCCCAATGTACGTCCGAGGACCAGCCTATAAAAGGGCTGCGAGGGCAGCCGACTTCTTCACCCATTCTCTCAACTTTTTCTCTCACTACTTTCTCTCCCTAGCTCTTAAACCCTGCTAAACCCTAGGGAACCTCCCTAGCACCCTAAGGAAGCCCCGAGGCTTCCGGAGTCCCGAGAAAAAGAAGTCTTTCGGTTTCGAAACGCTGCTCCAAATAACTTCCGGTTTTCGATAAAATTCGCTGTAAGTGTGCTACGCTTACGCAATTTTTAATATAGCTTTAAAATAATTATAGGAATGTTATTAGGTCCTTAAAATAATTATTTAGGCTATTATTATGAGTTATATTGAGTGTTATTAACGCTTGTATAATAATAATAATAGTCAGACTATTAATTTGTCGCGGTTATTGTTAGACTAAACCCTAGTGGTATTGGTACTAGGTTTTTCGAAGGAAAATTTTTTTAAGAGTATCGAAGCGCTGTCCGAGTGCTGAGTCACCACCTACTCAGGTGAGTGCATAGTCCCTTTCATCTTACACATAGATATGAAGTATTTTATATAAACTACGTGCTATGTGTGCATATTGTCTGAATACTTGCTGTCTATGCTGGATGAACGTTTTATACATGTTTTAAATGATTTGAACTGTATACGTATTTTATATATACGAATATGTTGGGTATGACATGGGTAGATGAATGATGAGAGATATACGATGATGTGAGTACACATTGGCAGCTACAGACTTAGTGCCTATGGGACGAACACCGGTAGATATGGACTTAGTACCTGTTAGACGTTGGTAGCTATGGATTTAGTACCTGTTAGGAATTGGTAGCTATGGACTTAGTACCTATTAGTTAGACGTTGGTAACTATGGAGTTAGTACCTGTTAGGAATTAGAAGCTATGGACTTAGTACCTATTAGTTAGACGCTGGTAGCTATGGACTTAGTACCTGTTAGGAATTGGTAGCTATGGACTTAGTACCTATTAATTAGACGCTGGTAGCTATGGACTTAGTACTTGTTAGGAATTGGTAGCTATGGACTTAGTACCTATTAAACACTGGTAGCTATGGATTTAGTACCCGATGAGTAGACTATAGCAGCTATGGAATTAGTGCTTTACGAACGAACATCGGCAACTATGGATTTAGTGCCAGTCCTATAACCTTGGAAGTAAAGGACATCGGAATAAACGAATGCAGGATAGATGACTCTTAGGTTAAATACTTAAGAGTAAAGAAGGTAATGGGGATGGGTAATTTGGTTGATTGTTTGATTGTTTAAAAATAATAATTATATTATTGTGGGTTGAAAACCCTATGTACTCACCAGGTTTCCCAACCTGACCCACTCAGTTTATTTATATCACAGGTTTTGATATGAAGTGACATTACACTGAGAGATTTAAAGAGATGTAGATCACTAGTGCAAATAAATGTAAGTTCTGTTTATGCTTATGTTTCTGTATTAACGATGAGATCACAAACGTTTTAAAATGAATAAAATACGTTTCTTCGAAAATGTTTTAATAACGTATTTATCATGTTTTTCTGGGAACAAATTCCGCAACATTTTTATTAAAAGAAGTACTCTGATTTTTATAAAGCATAAACAAAATCCGTCTTTTCTGGCCGTGAAAAGTGGGGATGTCACAGTTGGTATCAGAGCATTCGTTTAAGCAAACTAGGAATATGGATTTATTTATAGACTTAAACTTAGAATGCTAAGCGATGATTGTGAGGTGTGAGCACTAGCTTATTTTAGGAATGATGCCTAAATTGCTTTTATTTGCTAAATGCTTTGTGCATGATATGTTGTTAATTGTTCGGATCTATGGTCTGTTGCCGACCGGATCTGGAAACCTTATGTGTTTAGGATTCTAAACGTACGACTATGATATTAGAACTAGCATGTAAACGTTTCGGAGTGATAAGGATGATTTAAACGTTAATCCTAAGTAAAGGTCTAGATTCACCTTATTCGGTGTATAGATCAAGATGGCAAGGACCCGTAGCGGAAACATAAACACAAATGGGAACAGAAACCAACCCCCAGTGGTTCAGCAAATACCTGTTGTAGAAGTAGTTGCGCCTGAGCCAGTCACCATGGATGGAGTTCAAGCCATGATTCGGGCTATGCTAGCTGAACAAAGGGAAGAAATGAGACAGATGCTCCATGAAAATAGGGACGAACCTACTGTACATGTTGAATCGACGGAGCCAGTTCCCGAGCAATCTGAGGAAGGGAACTACGGCCGCCAAGTGAGTCAAGTAGGGACTCAAGGTGAGCAAAGGGATGGCCTAGAAGGGAGAAACAACAAGGATGGGCGGATGTACAAAAATTTCTCGGGGTGCGAAACCACCAAGTCTCTCAGGAAGCCCAAAGCCTGTCGAGATTATGGACTGGATCTCCGAGATGGAGATGGTGTTTGAGACCTGTGACTGTAGCAAGAAACAGAAGACCGTCTTCACCGTAAGACAACTGAAAACTGGAGTCTTGAGCTGGTGGAAGCTATTGGCAGATATGATGCCACGAGGAGAAGCCTTAAGGATGTCATGGGAAGAGTTCTTGGAACAGTTAAAAATGCAGTACTGCTCGGAGATAGATCTGATAGACCTAAACAACAATTCACAGTTGGTATCAGAGCATTCGTTTAAGCGAACTAGGAATATGGATTTATTTCTAGACTTAAACTTAGAATGCTAAGCGATGATTGTGAGGTGTGAGCACTAGCTTATTTTAGGAATGATGCCTAAATTGCTTTTATTTGCTAAATGCTTTGTGCATGATATGTTGTTAATTGTTCGGATCTATGGTCTGTTGCCGACCGGATCTGGAAACCTTATGTGTTTAGGATTCTAAACATACGACTACGATATTAGAACTAGCATGTAAACGTTTCGGAGTGATAAGGATGATTTAAACGTTAATCCTAAGTAAAGGTCTAGATTCACCTTATTCAGTGTATAGATCAAGATGGCAAGGACCCGTAGCGGAAACATAAACACAAATGGGAACAGAAACCAACCCCCAGTGGTTCAGCAAATACCTGTTGTAGAAGAAGTTGCCCCTGAGCCAGTCACCATGGCTGGAGTTCAAGCCATGATTCGGGCTATGCTAGCTGAACAAAGGGAAGAAATGAGACAGATGCTCCACGAAAATAGGGACGCACCTACTGTACATGTTGAATCGACGGAACCAGTTCCCGAGCAATTTGAGGAAGGGAACTACGGCCGCCAAGTGAGTCAAGTAGAGACTCAAGGTGAGCAAAGGGATGGCCCAGAAGGGAGAAACAACAAGGATGGGCGGATGTAAAAAGATTTCTTGGGTGCGAAACCACCAAGTCTCTCAGGAAGCCCAAAGCCTGTCGAGATTATGGACTGGATCTCCGAGATGGAGATGGTGTTTGAGAGCTGTGACTGTAGCGAGAAACAGAAGACCGTCTTCGCTGTAAGACAACTGAAAACTGGAGTCTTGAGCTGGTGGAAGCTATTGGCAGATATGATGCCACGAGGAGAAGCCTTAAGGATGTCATGGGAAGAGTTCTTGGAACAGTTAAAAATGCAGTACTGCTCGGAGATAGATCTGATAGACCTAAAAAACGAGTTTCAGAACCTGAAGAAAGGGAAGATGAGTGTTGATGAGTATGCCACTGCATTCATCGAGAGGATGAAGCTATTCCCCTACTTGGTGCCTACTAAACTCTCCAAGATTGATAGGTTTGCTAACGGACTGCCCACTGACTTTGGCCCAATTGTCAAAAAGGCAACTACCTTGAAAACAGTTGTTAGGGCAGCTAAGAACGTAGAGGCCCAGATAAGAGAAAAGGGTCTAGAAAAAGATAAGACAGGAGAGAAGTGGAAGTTGGAAGGATCTTCAAGGTCCAACAAGGAAAGCAAATTCTCAAATCTTGGAGGAGGTGATGGAGGTGAAGCGAGATGGTGTGATAAATGCAAGAAGGAGCATGGTGGGAAGTGCAACGAAGAAGTGACTTGTTACAAGTGTGGGAGGACTGGTCACTATTCCAAAGACTGCTCACATAATGATAAAGTATGCTACGGATATGGAGGCAAGGGGCATATGTCCAGAGACTGCCCAAGGAAAAATAAAGTAGCAAGACCAGAAACGCCACCAAGGCCAAGGGCATTTCACATGATCCTCGACGAAGCAGAGAACCATGCGAGGAATTAAGGATGAGGACTTTATACCCGAAGATCAAGTTATGCAGTAGCAATAGTATCGTATGATGTAGACCATTAGTGGCATAGTCCAGGGTGAACTTGAACACCTATGTAATAGTTTCAAGAAATAATAAAATCTTCGTTTTGTTATCTAGTGTGTTAAATTGTTATGTGACTTTCTTGTATGGTGACTTGGAAAAGTGTGAGACTATACTTGGGACGAGTATGAGTAGGTGTGAATGGTAGTACAGGCCTATACTACCGGAAGCACAGGACTCACACTTGGATCAGGGAAAGTCACAAGGTTACCAAGAAACTAGTAATTGATTTCGTTTTATTCAAGTATGTCGTTACCATTGTTTCGGTAATAACTAAGAAGATTATTGTTATCCTGACCCTAGTGGTCATATCACATTGAGTCCGACTACGATGAGTAGGTTACGTGGTTCAGAGAACCAAGTTCGATGTAGCGTCCGACTTAAACCAAACAATTGAAATCTAAGCGATCAATAGAAGTATCACGCTCGTTGTTAAAGAAGTTGGTAGTGTGATTATATCACATTAGAACATGAAGGAAGGCATAGTCTGTTTTAAAATTTGACACTAAGAGACCTGAGTAAAAACGTGCATCACATGATGATAGGTCATAATTTGGAGTCTAACCTGACGTGGAGAGCAGGTGCACGATTAAGTACTGCTTACAGTCAACAAGTCCAAGAGATAGACTTGAAGGGAATATAAAAGTTATAATTAATACCTATGATGAAGAGATGACGTATGGAGTCATCATACGAGCGTTGTTTCGTTGATGATTTTGGGACGTAATCATCCTAAGGGGGAGATAATTGTAACGCCCGCAAATCTGGGCTAGTCAAATTAGAGGCAATACGGGTCGAAAACGAATTTTCGACAAAAGATTATTTAGAATAAATAATCTTAACCAAGTTGTAGAATATGTCACAAGGTTTCCGTACATATAAAGAACACCGAAATCCGAGTTATAACGAAGAAGTTATGACCCGTCGAAGTTTCGTGACGGAACCGGCATGGCATCGGGAATCGTAAATAGTGAATTTACGATAGAACGAGATTTAGCCTTAGCGATCTAAATGAAATTCATAGAATATGTTAAACTAAGAACATTGATAAAAAGAGCGCCCAAATCTGACTTCGTATGAAGAAGTTATGATTTTTCGAAGTTTCAAACTAGCAGTGTACAGCCCGAAATTTGAATATTAGATCGAGCAGTTTTTGGCCGACACGACCTAAACGGGAATCGAATATCTCGTTAAGAGTAGCGTAACGACAAAAATATGGGCGAAAACGGATGTCGGATGAAGAAGTTATGAGGATTTAACGGACCAATCTTGTCCCGGCCTATTAATAATATAAAATTTAAAATCGACTCAAAGTTAGCTGACGGAGTCTAAATGAAAGTTGTAGAGTACGTTCCCACCTTCGCGTGGATATAAAGAACTTCGAAAACGGAGCATGTATGCGAAAGTTACGATTTTTAGAAGTTGAGGGTGAGATTTGCGAGACCTGTTGCAAGGTTGATGACGTGGCTGCATCTGGGCCGTTGCTTGTTGACCAAGGCTTCGCTTCGGATTCAGACACCTGTCCTTCGCATTACGCCCAGCGCCCGGAACTGGGTACGCCCCGCATACTTCGGTCTTGTGTGGTCCGTGAAGCAAACACGTAGCCCCATCCGAAGAGCACCACCTGTCCGCCTTATCCGAGTTACGCCCCGCGTCCGAGGACCTGTACGCCCAACGTACGTCCGAGGACCAGCCTATAAAAAGGCTGCGAGGGCAGCCGGCTTCTTCACCCATTCTCTCAACTTTTTCTCTCACTACTTTCTCTCTCTAGCTCTTAAACCCTCTTAAACCCTTGGGAACCTCCCTAGCACCCTAAGGAAGCCCCGAGGCTTCCGGAGTCCCGAGAAAAAGAAGTCTTTCGGTTTCGAAACGCTGCTCCAAATAAGTTCCGGTTTTCGATAAAATTCGCTGTAAGTGTGCTACACTTACGCAATTTTTAATATAGCTTTAAAATAATTATAGGAATGTTATTAGGTCCTTAAAATAATTATTTAGGCTATTATTATGAGTTATATTGAGTGTTATTAACGCTTGTATAATAATAATAATAGTCAGACTATTAATTTGTCGCGGTTATCGTTAGACTAAACCCTAGTGGTATTGGTACTAGGTTTTATCGAAGGAATTTTTTTTAAGAGTATCGAAGCGTTGTCCGAGTGCTGAGTCACCACCTACTCAGGTGAGTGCATAGTCCCTTTCATCTTACACATAGATATGAAGTATTTTATATAAACTACGTGCTATGTGTGCATATTGTCTGAATACTTGCTGTTTATGCTGGATGAACGTTTTATACATGTTTTAAATGATTTGAACTGTATACGTATTTTATATATACGAATATGTTGGGTATGACATGGGTAGATGAATGATGAGAGATATACGATGATGTGAGTATACATTAGCAGCTACAGACTTAGTGCCTATGGGACGAACACCGGTAGCTATGGACTTAGTACCTGTTAGATGTTGGTAGCTATGGATTTAGTACCTGTTAGGAATTGGTAGCTATGGACTTAGTACCTATTAGTTAGACGCTGGTAGCTATGGACTTAGTACCTGTTAGGAATTGGTAGCTATGGACTTAGTACCTATTAGTTAGACGCTGGGAGCTATGGACTTAGTACCTGTTAGGAATTGGTATCTATGGACTTAGTACCTATTAGTTAAACGCTGGTAGCTATGGACTTAGTACCTGTTAGGAATTGGTAGTTATGGACTTAGTACCTATTAAACACTGGTAGCTATGGATTTAGTACCCGATGAGTAGACTATAGCAGCTATGGAATTAGTGCTTTACGAACGAACATCGGCAACTACGGATTTAGTGCCAGTCCTATAACCCTGGAAGTAAGGGACATCGGAATAACCGAATGCAGGATAGATGACTCTTAGGTTAAATACTTAAGAGTAAAGAAGGTAATGGGGATGAGTAATTTGGTTGATTGTTTGATTGTTTAAAAATAATAATTATATTATTGTGGGTTGAAAACCCTATGTACTCACCAGGTTTCCCAACATGACCCACTCAGTTTATTTATATCACAGGTTTTAATATGAAGTGACATTACACTGAGAGATTTAAAGAGATGTAGATCACTAGTGCAAATAAATGTAAGTTCTGTTTATGCTTATGTTTCTGTATCAACGATGACATCCCAAACGTTTTAAAATGAATAAAATACGTTTCTTCGAAAATGTTTTAATAATGTATTTATCATGTTTTTCTGGGAACAAATTCCGCAACATTTTTATTAAAAGAAGTACTCTGATTTTTATAAAGCATAAACAGAATCCGTCTTTTCTGGCCGTGAAAAATGGGGATGTCACATTTGGTATCAGAGCATTCGTTTAAGCGAACTAGGAATATGGACTTATTTCTAGACTTAAACTTAGAATGCTAAGCGATGATTGTGAGGTGTGAGCACTAGCTTATTTTAGGAATGATGCCTAAATTGCTTTTATTTGCTAAATGCTTTGTGCATGATATGTTGTTAATTGTTCGGATCTATGGACTGTTGCTGACCAGATCTGGAAACCTTATGTGTTTAGGATTCTAAACGTATGACTACGATATTAGAACTAGCATGTAAACGTTTCGGAGTGATAAGGATGATTTAAACGTTAATCCTAAGTAAAGGTCTAGATTCACCTTATTCAGTGTATAGATCAAGATGGCAAGGACCCGTAGCGGAAACATAAACACAAATGGGAACAGAAACCAACCCCCAGTGGTTCAGCAAATACCTGTTGTAGAAGAAGTTGCGCCTGAGCCAGTCACCATGGCTGGATTTCAAGCCATGATTCGGGCTATGCTAGCTGAACAAAGGGAAGAAATGAGACAGATGCTCCACGAAAATAGGGACGCACCTACTGTACATGTTGAATCGACGGAACCAGTTCCCGAGCAATTTGAGGAAGGGAACTACGGCCGCCAAGTGAGTCAAGTAGAGACTCAAGGTGAGCAAAGGGATGGCCCAGAAGGGAGAAACAACAAGGATGGGCGGATGTAAAAAGATTTCTTGGGTGCGAAACCACCAAGTCTCTCAGGAAGCCCAAAGCCTGTCGAGATTATGGACTGGATCTCCGAGATGGAGATGGTGTTTGAGAGCTGTGACTGTAGCGAGAAACAGAAGACCGTCTTCGCTGTAAGACAACTGAAAACTGGAGTCTTGAGCTGGTGGAAGCTATTGGCAGATACGATGCCACGAGGAGAAGCCTTAAGGATGTCATGGGAAGAGTTCTTGGAACAGTTAAAAATGCAGTACTGCTCGGAGATAGATCTGATAGACCTAAAAAACGAGTTTCAGAACCTGAAGAAAGGGAAGATGAGTGTTGATGAGTATGCCACTGCATTCATCGAGAGGATGAAGCTATTCCCCTACTTGGTGCCTACTAAACTCTCCAAGATTGATAGGTTTGCTAACGGACTGCCCACTGACTTTGGCCCAATTGTCAAAAAGGCAACTACCTTGAAAACAGTTGTTAGGGCAGCTAAGAACGTAGAGGCCCAGATAAGAGAAAAGGGTCTAGAAAAAGATAAGACAGGAGAGAAGTGGAAGTTGGAAGGATCTTCAAGGTCCAACAAGGAAAGCAAATTCTCAAATCTTGGAGGAGGTGATGGAGGTGAAGCGAGATGGTGTGATAAATGCAAGAAGGAGCATGGTGGGAAGTGCAACGAAGAAGTGACTTGTTACAAGTGTGGGAGGACTGGTCACTATTCCAAAGACTGCTCACATAATGATAAAGTATGCTACGGATATGGAGGCAAGGGGCATATGTCCAGAGACTGCCCAAGGAAAAATAAAGTAGCAAGACCAGAAACGCCACCAAGGCCAAGGGCATTTCACATGATCCTCGACGAAGCAGAGAACCATGCGAGGAATTAAGGATGAGGACTTTATACCCGAAGATCAAGTTATGCAGTAGCAATAGTATCGTATGATGTAGACCATTAGTGGCATAGTCCAGGGTGAACTTGAACACCTATGTAATAGTTTCAAGAAATAATAAAATCTTCGTTTTGTTATCTAGTGTGTTAAATTGTTATGTGACTTTCTTGTATGGTGACTTGGAAAAGTGTGAGACTATACTTGGGACGAGTATGAGTAGGTGTGAATGGTAGTACAGGCCTATACTACCGGAAGCACAGGACTCACACTTGGATCAGGGAAAGTCACAAGGTTACCAAGAAACTAGTAATTGATTTCGTTTTATTCAAGTATGTCGTTACCATTGTTTCGGTAATAACTAAGAAGATTATTGTTATCCTGACCCTAGTGGTCATATCACATTGAGTCCGACTACGATGAGTAGGTTACGTGGTTCAGAGAACCAAGTTCGATGTAGCGTCCGACTTAAACCAAACAATTGAAATCTAAGCGATCAATAGAAGTATCACGCTCGTTGTTAAAGAAGTTGGTAGTGTGATTATATCACATTAGAACATGAAGGAAGGCATAGTCTGTTTTAAAATTTGACACTAAGAGACCTGAGTAAAAACGTGCATCACATGATGATAGGTCATAATTTGGAGTCTAACCTGACGTGGAGAGCAGGTGCACGATTAAGTACTGCTTACAGTCAACAAGTCCAAGAGATAGACTTGAAGGGAATATAAAAGTTATAATTAATACCTATGATGAAGAGATGACGTATGGAGTCATCATACGAGCGTTGTTTCGTTGATGATTTTGGGACGTAATCATCCTAAGGGGGAGATAATTGTAACGCCCGCAAATCTGGGCTAGTCAAATTAGAGGCAATACGGGTCGAAAACGAATTTTCGACAAAAGATTATTTAGAATAAATAATCTTAACCAAGTTGTAGAATATGTCACAAGGTTTCCGTACATATAAAGAACACCGAAATCCGAGTTATAACGAAGAAGTTATGACCCGTCGAAGTTTCGTGACGGAACCGGCATGGCATCGGGAATCGTAAATAGTGAATTTACGATAGAACGAGATTTAGCCTTAGCGATCTAAATGAAATTCATAGAATATGTTAAACTAAGAACATTGATAAAAAGAGCGCCCAAATCTGACTTCGTATGAAGAAGTTATGATTTTTCGAAGTTTCAAACTAGCAGTGTACAGCCCGAAATTTGAATATTAGATCGAGCAGTTTTTGGCCGACACGACCTAAACGGGAATCGAATATCTCGTTAAGAGTAGCGTAACGACAAAAATATGGGCGAAAACGGATGTCGGATGAAGAAGTTATGAGGATTTAACGGACCAATCTTGTCCCGGCCTATTAATAATATAAAATTTAAAATCGACTCAAAGTTAGCTGACGGAGTCTAAATGAAAGTTGTAGAGTACGTTCCCACCTTCGCGTGGATATAAAGAACTTCGAAAACGGAGCATGTATGCGAAAGTTACGATTTTTAGAAGTTGAGGGTGAGATTTGCGAGACCTGTTGCAAGGTTGATGACGTGGCTGCATCTGGGCCGTTGCTTGTTGACCAAGGCTTCGCTTCGGATTCAGACACCTGTCCTTCGCATTACGCCCAGCGCCCGGAACTGGGTACGCCCCGCATACTTCGGTCTTGTGTGGTCCGTGAAGCAAACACGTAGCCCCATCCGAAGAGCACCACCTGTCCGCCTTATCCGAGTTACGCCCCGCGTCCGAGGACCTGTACGCCCAACGTACGTCCGAGGACCAGCCTATAAAAAGGCTGCGAGGGCAGCCGGCTTCTTCACCCATTCTCTCAACTTTTTCTCTCACTACTTTCTCTCTCTAGCTCTTAAACCCTCTTAAACCCTTGGGAACCTCCCTAGCACCCTAAGGAAGCCCCGAGGCTTCCGGAGTCCCGAGAAAAAGAAGTCTTTCGGTTTCGAAACGCTGCTCCAAATAAGTTCCGGTTTTCGATAAAATTCGCTGTAAGTGTGCTACACTTACGCAATTTTTAATATAGCTTTAAAATAATTATAGGAATGTTATTAGGTCCTTAAAATAATTATTTAGGCTATTATTATGAGTTATATTGAGTGTTATTAACGCTTGTATAATAATAATAATAGTCAGACTATTAATTTGTCGCGGTTATCGTTAGACTAAACCCTAGTGGTATTGGTACTAGGTTTTATCGAAGGAATTTTTTTTAAGAGTATCGAAGCGTTGTCCGAGTGCTGAGTCACCACCTACTCAGGTGAGTGCATAGTCCCTTTCATCTTACACATAGATATGAAGTATTTTATATAAACTACGTGCTATGTGTGCATATTGTCTGAATACTTGCTGTTTATGCTGGATGAACGTTTTATACATGTTTTAAATGATTTGAACTGTATACGTATTTTATATATACGAATATGTTGGGTATGACATGGGTAGATGAATGATGAGAGATATACGATGATGTGAGTATACATTAGCAGCTACAGACTTAGTGCCTATGGGACGAACACCGGTAGCTATGGACTTAGTACCTGTTAGATGTTGGTAGCTATGGATTTAGTACCTGTTAGGAATTGGTAGCTATGGACTTAGTACCTATTAGTTAGACGCTGGTAGCTATGGACTTAGTACCTGTTAGGAATTGGTAGCTATGGACTTAGTACCTATTAGTTAGACGCTGGGAGCTATGGACTTAGTACCTGTTAGGAATTGGTATCTATGGACTTAGTACCTATTAGTTAAACGCTGGTAGCTATGGACTTAGTACCTGTTAGGAATTGGTAGTTATGGACTTAGTACCTATTAAACACTGGTAGCTATGGATTTAGTACCCGATGAGTAGACTATAGCAGCTATGGAATTAGTGCTTTACGAACGAACATCGGCAACTACGGATTTAGTGCCAGTCCTATAACCCTGGAAGTAAGGGACATCGGAATAACCGAATGCAGGATAGATGACTCTTAGGTTAAATACTTAAGAGTAAAGAAGGTAATGGGGATGAGTAATTTGGTTGATTGTTTGATTGTTTAAAAATAATAATTATATTATTGTGGGTTGAAAACCCTATGTACTCACCAGGTTTCCCAACATGACCCACTCAGTTTATTTATATCACAGGTTTTAATATGAAGTGACATTACACTGAGAGATTTAAAGAGATGTAGATCACTAGTGCAAATAAATGTAAGTTCTGTTTATGCTTATGTTTCTGTATCAACGATGACATCCCAAACGTTTTAAAATGAATAAAATACGTTTCTTCGAAAATGTTTTAATAATGTATTTATCATGTTTTTCTGGGAACAAATTCCGCAACATTTTTATTAAAAGAAGTACTCTGATTTTTATAAAGCATAAACAGAATCCGTCTTTTCTGGCCGTGAAAAATGGGGATGTCACATTTGGTATCAGAGCATTCGTTTAAGCGAACTAGGAATATGGACTTATTTCTAGACTTAAACTTAGAATGCTAAGCGATGATTGTGAGGTGTGAGCACTAGCTTATTTTAGGAATGATGCCTAAATTGCTTTTATTTGCTAAATGCTTTGTGCATGATATGTTGTTAATTGTTCGGATCTATGGACTGTTGCTGACCAGATCTGGAAACCTTATGTGTTTAGGATTCTAAACGTATGACTACGATATTAGAACTAGCATGTAAACGTTTCGGAGTGATAAGGATGATTTAAACGTTAATCCTAAGTAAAGGTCTAGATTCACCTTATTCAGTGTATAGATCAAGATGGCAAGGACCCGTAGCGGAAACATAAACACAAATGGGAACAGAAACCAACCCCCAGTGGTTCAGCAAATACCTGTTGTAGAAGAAGTTGCGCCTGAGCCAGTCACCATGGCTGGATTTCAAGCCATGATTCGGGCTATGCTAGCTGAACAAAGGGAAGAAATGAGACAGATGCTCCACGAAAATAGGGACGCACCTACTGTACATGTTGAATCGACGGAACCAGTTCCCGAGCAATTTGAGGAAGGGAACTACGGCCGCCAAGTGAGTCAAGTAGAGACTCAAGGTGAGCAAAGGGATGGCCCAGAAGGGAGAAACAACAAGGATGGGCGGATGTAAAAAGATTTCTTGGGTGCGAAACCACCAAGTCTCTCAGGAAGCCCAAAGCCTGTCGAGATTATGGACTGGATCTCCGAGATGGAGATGGTGTTTGAGAGCTGTGACTGTAGCGAGAAACAGAAGACCGTCTTCGCTGTAAGACAACTGAAAACTGGAGTCTTGAGCTGGTGGAAGCTATTGGCAGATACGATGCCACGAGGAGAAGCCTTAAGGATGTCATGGGAAGAGTTCTTGGAACAGTTAAAAATGCAGTACTGCTCGGAGATAGATCTGATAGACCTAAAAAACGAGTTTCAGAACCTGAAGAAAGGGAAGATGAGTGTTGATGAGTATGCCACTGCATTCATCGAGAGGATGAAGCTATTCCCCTACTTGGTGCCTACTAAACTCTCCAAGATTGATAGGTTTGCTAACGGACTGCCCACTGACTTTGGCCCAATTGTCAAAAAGGCAACTACCTTGAAAACAGTTGTTAGGGCAGCTAAGAACGTAGAGGCCCAGATAAGAGAAAAGGGTCTAGAAAAAGATAAGACAGGAGAGAAGTGGAAGTTGGAAGGATCTTCAAGGTCCAACAAGGAAAGCAAATTCTCAAATCTTGGAGGAGGTGATGGAGGTGAAGCGAGATGGTGTGATAAATGCAAGAAGGAGCATGGTGGGAAGTGCAACGAAGAAGTGACTTGTTACAAGTGTGGGAGGACTGGTCACTATTCCAAAGACTGCTCACATAATGATAAAGTATGCTACGGATATGGAGGCAAGGGGCATATGTCCAGAGACTGCCCAAGGAAAAATAAAGCAGCAAGACCAGAAACGCCACCAAGGCCAAGGGCATTTCACATGATCCTCGACGAAGCAGAGAACCATGCGAGGAATTAAGGATGAGGACTTTATACCCGAAGATCAAGTTATGCAGTAGCAATAGTATCGTATGATGTAGACCATTAGTGGCATAGTCCAGGGTGAACTTGAACACCTATGTAATAGTTTCAAGAAATAATAAAATCTTCGTTTTGTTATCTAGTGTGTTAAATTGTTATGTGACTTTCTTGTATGGTGACTTGGAAAAGTGCGAGACTATACTTGGGACGAGTATGAGTAGGTGTGAATGGTAGTACATGCCTATACTACCGGAAGCATAGGACTCACACTTGGATCAGGGAAAGTCACAAGGTTACCAAGAAACTAGTAATTGATTTCGTTTTATTCAAGTATGTCGTTACCATTGTTTCGGTAATAACTAAGAAGATTATTGTTATCCTGACCCTAGTGGTCATATCACATTGAGTCCGACTACGATGAGTAGGTTACGTGGTTCAGAGAACCAAGTTCGATGTAGCGTCCGACTTAAACCAAACAATTGAAATCTAAGCGATCAATAGAAGTATCACGCTCGTTGTTAAAGAAGTTGGTAGTGTGATTATATCACATTAGAACATGAAGGAAGGCATAGTCTATTTTAAAATTTGACACTAAGAGACCTGAGTAAAAACGTGCATCACATGATGATAGGTCATAATTTGGAGTCTAACCTGACGTGGAGAGCAGGTGCACGATTAAGTACTGCTTACAGTCAACAAGTCCAAGAGATAGACTTGAAGGGAATATAAAAGTTATAATTAATACCTATGATGAAGAGATGACGTATGGATTCATCATACGAGCGTTGTTTCGTTGATGATTTTGGGACGTAATCATCCTAAGGGGGAGATAATTGTAACGCTCGCAAATCTGGGCTAGTCAAATTAGAGGCAATACGGGTCGAAAACGAATTTTCGAGAAAAGATTATTTAGAATAAATAATCTTAACCAAGTTGTAGAATATGTCACAAGGTTTCCGTACATATAAAGAACACCGAAATCCGAGTTATAACGAAGAAGTTATGACCCGTCGAAGTTTCGCGACGGAACCGGCACGACACCAGGAAGCGTAAATAGTGAATTTACGATAGAACAAGATTTAGCCTTAGAGATCTAAATGAAAGTCATAGAATATGTTAAACTAAGAACATCGATAAAAAGAGCGCCCAAATCTGACTTCGTATGAAGAAGTTATGATTTTCGAAGTTTTCGACTAGCAGTGTACAACCCGAAATTCGAATATTAGATCGTGTGGTGTTTGGCCAACACGACCTAAATGGGAATCGAATATCTCGTTAAGAGTAGGGTAACGAGAAAAAGATGGGCGAAAACGGATGTCGGATGAAGAAGTTATGAGGATTTAACGGACCAATCTTGTCCCGGCCTGTTAATAATATAAAATTTAAAATCGAGTCAAAGTTAGCTGACGGAGTCTAAACAAAAGTTGTAGAGTACGTTCCCACCTTCGCGTGGATATAAAGAACGTCGAAAACGGAGCACGTATGCAAAAGTTACGATTTTTAGAAGTTGAGGGTGAGATTTGCGAGACCTGTTGCAAGGTTGATGACGTGGCTGCATCTAGGCTGTTGCTTGTTGACCAAGGCTTCGCTTCGGATTCAGACACCTGGCCTTCGCATGATGCCCAGCGTCCGGAACTGAGTACGCCCCGCGTACTTCAGTCTTGTGTGGTCTGAGAAGCAAACATGTAGCCCCATCCGAAGAGCACCACCTGTCCGCCTTATCCAAGTTACGCCCCGTGTCCGAGGACCTGTACGCCCAACGTACGTCCGAGGACCAGCCTATAAAAGGGCTGCGAGGACCTTTACGCCCAACGTACGTCCGAGGACCAGCCTATAAAATGTTTTAATAACGTATTTATCATGTTTTTCTGGGAACAAATTCCGCAACATTTTTATTAAAAGAAGTACTCCGATTTTTATAAAGCATAAACAAAATCCGTCTTTTCTGCCGTGAAAAATGGGGATGTCACAAAATCCCAAAAACCAACATACTTGGATGAAAACATGAAGAAAGCATACTAAAACTAGATCTAAGCATGCTATAGATAAGGTAGGAGTTCTATACCTCAGATGAACCAGAAATGAAGCCCAACCTTTGGATCTACTCTCCTCCTAAACATCCTTGCTCCTTCTTCAAGTACACTTCCTTCTTCAAAATCACCACGAATGCACAAAAGTTGGCTCAAAACTCTCAAAAGTGAATTAAGGTTTCGAGGCTAAGGTTTGGGACAATGGAGGATGGAAATGAGGCCAACTTATGGGGGTTAAGGTGTTTAAATAGGGTGCAAAACCATGAAAAATAGGGTTTCATTCTGCCAACCTACTCTTCGAGTTTAGGCTTCTCAACTCGTCGAGTAGAATTCTTAACCCACGTCCCAGTCCATCTCTACTCAACGAGTTTGGGGGCTCCAACTCGTCGAGTTTCTACAAAAATGAATAATTATGAATTAAATACATACCAAGAACCACGCGTTACATCAAAAGGCTCTATTTATAGGGCACAAACACGTAACTGACAAATACTTAAAGAGCCTAAGTAATTACGAAATCAAAACCAATATCTATAATTAATAGTCTTTAATACGGGCTTGTAACTTTTAACTGAAATGAAAATAACTGGAAAAAGGTCCTTGAACCTTTCTTCTTCACCGGTGGTGCATTCATACCTGCAGGAAGCACGCTCACACACAAATTCGGTGAACTCAATGCAATTTGGTTCGCATTTGCACCCCCCATGCACGTGCAAGAGAGAACCTTACAAGGTTATGAAGTCTTTGTAGTTATAAAGTCATTTCTTTTTCATACTCTCACCCATGTGGGATGAGATAATGTAACAGCCCAAAAATTCAGATAAAAAGTTTCATTTAATAATTAGAAATCCCAACCATATTTTGCCCCCAAAATTCCATTACATAAACACGTTGTCCAAAAGATCAGAGTATCCAAACAATAAGTGCGAAAATACTGGAGAGTGCATGTTGCGCTATCACGCCAGACCCTTGCCCTTAGAACCAGAAGTACCTGAAACACCCAACAAAACTGTAAGCATACACTTAGTGAGCTTCCCAAAACACACAAAACATATAACCACATAATGTCATGCACATATACATATAAATTTACCATGGATTCCCTCCATGGTCTTCAACTAGGATGTCATGGGCTACCCCCATGGTATTACATCCTAGGGCCTTGGGATCCCCTCGTGGTCTTACGAAGTGCCATGGGCTCCCCCATGGTCTTCACATAAGTCAATACATACCAAACAACAAAACTATTGCATATTCAACTATTGAAATCTCATATCAGGTAATGGGATGATTTGGTGCCTTCGACCCATTCGTATAGTGAGAAAACTCACCTCAGTCTGTTGAAAACAATAGTTGCTCGACTACCAACCCAAAATCGTAAGTCCAAGTCCCAAAATCGTATAGTGAGAAGACTCACCTCAGTCTGTTGAAAACAAATAGTTATAATTAGGATTATAAGTCTACCTAATCAAAGAGCCCAAAATCGTAAGTCCAAGTCCCTCCATAATGGCCCAAAGGTCATTCCTTCACTAATAGGCCTAGCATCAAAGTCCAATGCTATATTGGGCCACAAGGCCTAATAGGCGCAATCATACCAACATTGGCCCAAAGATAAATTCAGGCCCAAAAACCAACAAGTCTAGGCCCAAAGGTTCGAAGTCCGCCGAAGGCCGAAATCTTCCTAAGAGCGTACGCCCAACGTACCTCTTTTGTAAACTTAGCGTACTGGGTTAAGGAGATGTACGCACAACCTACAACACAGTACACCCAGTGTACAAACTGAATTGCATCCAACTCCATTAAGTCCTTAATACATGAAGACGTTTCACTCAAACTTTAGATCTTCGACGTTTTAAGGGTCCTAAGGCATAAAGTTGAAAACTTTATGCCTTTGCATGCCATATATGCTCCCAACTACCCATTCTATCTCATTAAGACCTTTCAATGGGTCTTAACTCATGCATGGAGCCTTAAAAGTCATCAAGATTGCATATTTATGATAAAAACAAGCCAAAGGACCTCAGATCTATCCTTTCTAACCTCTGCAGTTGTCCAAATCCCAAGAGAGGATTTATGGACTCAAAAGAGAACTTCTAGAAAACCCTAACTCAATAAACCACAAGGATAATGAGAAAGCTTTTTACCTTCCAAAGCATCCTAAGATACTCTAGATGCAGGATCATCAAGCTCTTCCCACGTTCAAGGCCGTAACATCACTTCCTTTTTCTTGAAAACCCACTAGAATGGCTACCAAGAACAATTTAAGACACAAAACTCACACTCTCTTGCAAAACTAGGGTATTAGGACGCAAGGAGGCTATATAGGCTGATTAGGGTTTAGTCCAAATGATATAAGTGTGCTTAAATAGTGTCCAAGCCAAGAAATTAGGGTTTAGTCATTGGCCACGTACGCCTCGCGTATATGCTCGTACACCCAATGTACAAGCCTCGGCCACCCGTTGCGTGCTTACACGTACGCTAAGCATACACATATGTTTGCCCAACGTACGGAGGGTCCCTTTTTGCCAAAATGAAATACTTTGAGGGTTAACAATGGAATACCTGGATTTGAGTGTTACAAATAACACTCATTTAAGCCTTTATCACTTCCATATGAAATTTCTCATTCAATTTTAATCCGTTTATGACGTGTGATATATTGAAAGAAAGTTATTATGGAGGAGAACAAGAACACATAACCATTGTAACATTTTGCTAATGTTTAGTGTTCCAAATTCATGCTAAAAATGGGGAAAATAATTTTTGGAAATCGGTTAAAACCACTTTAAAATGTTTGTTAGCCAAAAACTTAGAAATGATATTTTATTACAACCAATCAGTATAATTGATTTAAAGCTTTGATAAAATGAGGATCCACAACCTTGGGAATTAAAGTAATAAACGATGAGTTACACCCGGGCTGATATAGAAAATTATGTGGAATTCTTTCACAAACATGGCTATGTCATCTTTAAAAGGTTCAAAATTGTTCAAAAGAGAAGGAAAATTTGTTGGTTATTGCGAGTTGCGACTTCTCACTACTATATAATCACAAGACCTATTTATTCTCATCTTTTAAAAAATCGGACTCCAACATCTCAACCAAGAAATTGTCTTAAACTTATGACTAGGCTTCAAAACAGAAATGCCCTTATGTGACCAAAATTTTATTTAAAAAAAAGAAAAGAATTATTCATTGACTCATGTATGATCAAAAATCCAATTTCCATCACTTATAATGCGATGGATAGCCATTTGACGAGGTCTTCGATATAATATCATTATAAAACATGAAATTTTTATCAACATCCATACGCCATTTTATATTTGACTTTTTGAGCAAGATCCATAGGTTTTTTCCCTTTCAATTTCGCTAAGTAGTTTCAAAAGGGTGCCTCGAACAAAATCCATTTGATCTAAAATCAAGCCGTCATATGTAGGTTTATCAACCTTAAAAAGATTTATAGTAATGTCTTATTTAACTCCATCATTTCCCTATCTTAGTGGCTTGCTATGTTTTTTAGTGGCTTTTAAATGCTTAAATATATGTTTTTTAAAAATAATAGCATTTGTTTATTCACATCTACTGAATCCGTAGCAACTGTGACTTTTGTTTTGGGATACTCTGATATTATTCCAAAATGGTTGATCATTACAAAACTTGTTTTCAAAATAAAATAATATCAGAGTATCCCAAAACAAAAGTCACAAATGTGAGGAGCTGTACGATCGTGCCTTTGCCTTCCCGCGATCATCTGAGGTACCTGAAACTAAAACTGAAAACTGTAAGCCCAAAGCTTAGTGAGTTCCCCCAAAATACCCATACACACAACAATATACATATAATCATGAACAACATACTATGGGTCTAGTCAACCATCAAGTTGGAATACCCCAGGCCCTCAACCATCCGGTTGGAAAACATACTATGGGTCCAATCATCCTCATGATGGAATACCCCAGACCCATAACCAACAGGTTGGAATGCCCATATACTACGAGTCCAAGCATCCTCGGGATGGAATACGCGCGGCCCACAACCATTGGGTTGGAATGCCCATGTCTATTGGCTTTCGCACAAAGCAGATAAGCCTCAACCACCAATCAAACATGTGCACATATAACAGATAACCACATGACAGTCTATAGACAAACGAACCGATCTAAAAAATCATAACCGCATATAACATCCTATCTACTAGGATACTGATCTAACGGATCATAGCAGCATATCACATCCAATCTACAAGGATACTAATCTAACAGATCATACAATACTCGAGCATATAACACATCAGGATAACAATCCAAAAGGGCCAGCCTTGGTGCCTTAGACCCTTGAGTATAGTGAGGAAAACTCACCCCACAACTGTCGAACTGAAGTGATAAGCTCAAACTCTCAAATCACTACCACGTATTCTACCGCCTATATTTACCATAGGACCATATTCATAAATTTCCAATTTACCAAAATATCCCAAAAGTCAACTAGTCAACCCTTGGTCAAAGTCCAATTCAATGGTCAAGGTCAACAGTCCATGTTGACCCGACTTGTCGAGTGCAATTCACTGACTCTTCGAGTCCTTCCAGAACTCGAGAAGTTGTGAAATCCCCAGTTGACTCGTCGAGTTTCCCTACAACTCGCCGATTTCATGCATCTCCAAATGTCGGGAAAACCCTAGTTGACTCGCCGAGTTGTCCTACTAACTCGCATAGTCCACGTAGAAACCCTTGCACGATAATCTTCATCGGACTGGCTGAGTTGGCCAATCAACTCGTCGAGTCCCTTCAGTCCAACAATCTTTCAGACGATTTTAAGCTACTACAAAGCTCCATATTATAGATCAAGCTTCCCAATGCATGTTTATCACGTAAAGGTACAAACTTTATGTATATGCAGCAAGGTCTTAAGAGCCAAAACCAAGCTAAAGAAGAGGCTTAAGGCAATGGGAAGGCCATAACTTGACAAAGGCTGAGACTTTAAGACACTAAGGGGCTAAAGGGGTCCAGATCTGAAGTTGCAACCTCAGATCTTGCCCCAAGTCCGAAAATACCATCACAAGACTCCAAAAAGGCTCTAAACCATGAGTGAAGAGATCTAATTAATAGAGAGTCAAGGTAACGACTAGTTGCCTTCAATGAGATGCTAATATATAATAAGGTTCAGATATACAACTCCTCCTTGTTCCAAGCTTCTTGAACTTCAAGTCCTTCTCACCAAAATCCACTTTCCAAGCTTAAAACACAAATATGGAGAGTAAACATGAATTAGGGTTTCCGAGCTCAAGGGGGATGTAAGGGAGGCCAAGGGAGGCTAATGACCCTTTAAATAAGGTACAATACCTTGGAAATTAAGGTTTCATCCACGAGCTCCAACTCGTCTAGTCGTGTCCTCCAACTCGTCGAGTTGGTCACTTAAAACACGCAGTTGATTTCGTTGCTACTCGACGAGTTAGGGCATCCGACTTGTCGAGTAGACCCTTTAAAAATGGAAATAAAGTTGTAATTTTATACCTAAGAGTCAGGGTGTTACAATTCGCCCCCACTTGAACTAGACCTCGTGCTCAAAGTCTGCTACGGTGAACAACTCCGGGTAATGCTCCCGCATCTCAGCCTCCGGCTCCCAAGTCCACTCGGATCCTCTCCGATGCTCCCACTGTACCTTTACCAGAGGTATCTCCTTGTTTTGTAGAACCTTCACCTTCCTCTCCAGAATGGACATGTGCCTGTCCACATAATTTAGGCGCTCATCGACTAGCATGTCATCCAACGATACTATTGCCTCCTCATCCAGAATGCACTTTCGCAACTATGACACGTGGAACGTGCTGTGGATCTCACTAAGCTCCTATGGTAGCTCTAGTCTATATGCCACCTTGCCAACCTTGGCGATGATCCTGAACGACCCGATGTATCGGGGACCGAATTTCCCCCTCTTCATGAAGCGGATCACACCTTTCCAGTGCTAGACCTTCAGGAGTACCATGTCACCGACCTGAAACTCCAACTCAGACCGCGCGTCGGTCGGCTTAGCTCTTCTGGCGACTCTGTGCGGTCTGCAACTGCTGAATCATTTTGCTAGTCTGTAGGACTACCTCGGTCTGACCCATCACCCTGTGACCCACCTCACCCCAACAAACTGGGTGCGGCATCTCCGCCCATATAATAACTCATAAGGTGGAGCACCAATGCTGGAGTGAAAGTTGTTGTTGTAGGAGACCTATGCGAGAGGTAGGTAGGAGTCCCAGCTCCCACCAAAGTCAATGATGCAGGCCCACAACATATCCTCGAGAGTATGTATGGTTCGCTCGCTCTGGCCATTCGTCTGTGGATGATAGGTTGTACTGAAGTGCAGTCGTGTACCCAGTTCCTCATGGAATTTCTACCAAAATTGGGAGGTAAACCGAACATCATGGTCTGAGACGATAGAGACCGGAACCCCATGACGAGCGAAAATCTCGCGTATATACACATTGGCCAACTTCTCGGCTGATGAGCTCTCCCAAATGGGTAGGAAATGATCACTCTTGGTCAATCGATCCACGATGACCCAAATAGCGTCGAACCCCTTCATCGTTCTCTGCAGCTTGGTGACGAAGTCCATCGTAATCTGCTCCCATTTCCAAATGGGAATCTCTAGAGGCTGCAATTTGTCGTGCGACCTCTGATGCTCAGCCTTGACCATCCTGCAGGTCAAGCACCTCTCGACATACCAAGCGATTTCTCGCTTCATGCACACTACCACTAATTCAATCACAAGTCCCGGTACATCTTGGTGGCCCCCGGGTGAATAGAGAAGCGAGACTTATGAGCCTCCTCCAGTATAGTATGTCTGACCAAACCAGACAATGAAACCCAGACCCGACCGCAACAGGTCAATAATCCATGGCTATCTCGCACAAACCGGGTGTTCTCACCTCTAATCTTCTCCACTTTCCAATTCTCCTAATGCATACCCTCTGTCTGGGCTTCCCTGATTAAGTCCAAAAGTGGAGAATCCACTGATATCCTCATACATATTGCTGGAGTGGAATACCCAGCTGACTTGTCGCTCATAGTGTCCGCAACCACGTTCGCTTTACCTGGGTGGTAAAGGATCTCACAGTCGTAGTCATTGACTATATCCAGCCACCTGCGTTGTCTCATGTTCAGGTTCGGCTGATCCATGATGTGTCTCAGGCTCTTGTGGTCCGTGTAGATGGTAAAGTGGACCCCATAGAGATAATGCCTCCAAATCTTGAGGGCGAATACCACCGCCCCCAACTCCAGGCCGTGAGTAGGATATCTCGTCTCATGTGGCTTCAACTGCTGCGATGCATATGCTATCACTTGTCCTCTCTGCATAAAGACCGCTCCCAGTCCCATGATGGATGCATCACAAAACACTACAAAATCCTCGACTCCCTCCGGAAGAGTCAATACTGGAGCCTCGCACAAACGCTGTCAGAGGGCCTCAAACGCCCTCTGCTACTCTGGGCACCACCGGAAATCCACCCCCTTCCTCGTCAGACGAGTGAGGGGTACTGCAATCTTGGAGAAATCCTGTATGAATCTCCGGTAGTACCCTTCCAATCCCAAAAAGCTCCTGATGTCTGAGGGAGATTTCGGAACCTCCCACTACATAACCGCCTTAATTTTGGCCGGATCGACCAAAATCCCCTCCTAGTTAACGAGATGTCCTAGGAACTGAACCTCTTGTAACCAAAATTCACACTTTGAGAACTTGGCATATAGCCGTTCTTGCCTCAAAACTCCTAATAACTCCCGTAGATGCTCATCATGTTGCTCTTGGGTCTTGGAGTATACCAAGATATCGTCTATGAATACTGACTGAACGGTCGAGCATCGGTCTGCAGACCCGATTCATCAGGTCCATAAATACTGCAGGTGCGTTTGTGAGCCCAAATGGCATCACCACGAACTCGTAATGTCCATAATAAGTCTAGAATGTGGTCTTCTCCATGTCCTCCTCCCTAACCCTGACCTAATGGTACCCGAACCTCAGGTCTATCTTGGAGAACCAAGATGAACCATGCAACTGATCAAATAAATTATCTATCCTCAGGAGCGGATAGTGGTTCTTCACTATCAACTTGCTCAACTCCCGGTTGTCGATGCACATCCGGTGTGAACCATCCTTCTTCCTGACGAAGAATATCGACGCTCCCTACGAAGAACTGCTCAGACGGATGAATTGCTTGCCCAACAGTTCTTGCAGCTGTGATGATAGCTCCTGCATCTTTGTTGGTGCCAAATGGTATGGCCCCTTGGCGATGGGAGCCGCACCTAGCACTAGGTCGATCCTAAACTCGACCTGCCTCTTCAGAGGCACTCCGGGCAACTCCTCCGGGAATACATCAGCAAACTCCCTGACCACTGGAACTTCTGATACTAAAATCTGATCTCTGACCCGCGTATCCACCACATATGCTAGATAACCTACGCACCCGTGCTGAATGTACTGCCGAGCCCTGGCATCTGAACAAAACCCTGATCCCATCCTGGTACCCTCGCCACAGACAATCAGTTCTCCCCCACTTGGGGTTCGAACAACCAATCGCTGACTCTCGCAGTCGATCATGGCACTGAAGCGACTAAGCCAGTCCATACCCACGATCACGCACACATCCCCCATGGGGATCGGAATCAAGTCGATCGGGAAAGACACCCCGAAGATCTCCAACTCACATCCTCGATAGACTGAAGAAGCAGAAACCCTGTGTTCGTTGGCGATAGAAACTCGCAACGGACACTCTAGTTCTCCATCTAGCACACTGAACTCCCTACTAAACGTCTGAGATACAAACAACCGACTCGCTCCCGAGTCAAATAAAACCAAAGCAGGCAAAGACTTCACTAAAAAGGTACCTAGTAGGGGACACTGGGCCTTCATATAGCCCACCAGCTCACAATGGTAACAAAGTCCGACTCCGGGAGCTGGAGTCTGTTGCCTACAATCCCTGGCCAGATGACCCTGCTTTCCACATTTGTGGCACCCGCTCCCTAATCGGAAAATCCCTGAATGAGCATTTCCGCACTTCCCACAAGTGAGGCTTGGCTGTCCCCCAGATCTGGTATCAACGATTTTTGACCGCTTCGACGCTGGTTATGACTGTGTCGGGTGCTGCTCTCCCTCAACTGCAGCTCAATCCCGAACTCACGCTGCCTAGTGACCTCCTGTAACTCCAACAATGTATCACATCGCTGGGTCGCTACAAACTGATGAATGTTTGTCTTGAGCATGCTCAAATATTGTCTCATCTAAGCCTGATCAGAAGCAAAATCCAGGCAAAACATCACCCTCTCGGTAAACATGCAAGTGATCTCTATCATCGACTCCATACTCTATCTCAGATCCAAGAACTCCCGTGACAACCGCTCGCGCTCGATATAGCGAGCGCATAACATATCTTTGAACTGCTCCCAAATAAGAACAGCTCTCTGGCTATCCGTATACGACCCTATCATCAATCTCCACCAGTCCTTTGCCCCAGACGTTAGCAAGTTCAGGGCACATCTGACCTTCTGGTCAGTAGGAAATGAGAACGTGAAGAAACATCCCTCCACGTCAGACAACTACCTCATGGCTATGATCGGATCCAGAGTCCCATCGAAGGTCAGGGGCTTCGTTTTATCGAAGTCCCGGTACTAAGAAGCTTGACCAGCTCCTCCCCATGCCCCTGTTACAGCCGTTGTAGCTGTTGCGGCAACCGTCTCAGCAAAGGCTGCATATCTGTCATCAAAATACTCCATCATAGCGGTCTTAATAGACCAAAACATCTCTGGAATCTGACCCTGGACAATGTCGACCACCTCCTCGCGGATGATCTCCTTGACATGATCCTCGGTCAACACTGGCCCACCCTGGCCGATAATCTCGGGCGCTTTCGGGGCCTTCTGATCCCCCTGCCCTGATCCTTATCCGGATCCAGTCACAAAACGCCTCGTAACCACCTTATTGAAAATATACCGGGAAGATACCAGATATTCCGCATAAATAACAGGGAACCAACTCCTAACTAAACCTTAGGGGTTGTGAATTCCTTGCTACGCGTATGGGTCCTGTGCTTTCAGTAGTACGGCCCATACTACCTTCCACACCTACCTATATTTGTCTCAAGTATTACCACAACACCCTAACAATATATATATACATGGTGGTCGCTCAATCCTAACTCCTAGATGAAGGCTAACTATCTCATAACTGACGTACCGGCCTCACACAACCCACCCATCCTTGAAACTTCCACCAACCCTGCAACACTAGTGGATGCTAGCCATACATAACGTTGGACCCCATAGACATTCGAATACTCGATCCTCCTCTAAGCCCACAACAACAAAGGAACAAGAAATCAAGTTGAACCAAATATTCTCAGGCTATAAGATCTTAATTATGTACAATCGTGATGCGTATACTAAGCAACTACAGTAATGATGTCAATCTCATATAAGGAAAACCCTAGGCTATCAGGCATCATAAAATCATGCAATTCTATCACGAAATTCCTAAATATCCCTAGCCTAGTACTAGCATGTTGTTCTAACATATCACAATATCAAATAACCGTATGGTATTTTGGGGTCTACTTACTGGCTCCGACTGATCGTACATGTAACACCCCCCTCTGGCACGTATCACAATATTGTCCGCTTTGGGCCACTCGGCACGAGGACTTCCCAGGGGGTCACCCATCCTGGTACTACTCCCGCCCGAGCACGCTTAACTGCAGAGTTCTTATGGGATCTGCTGCCCTCACGGCTTTAAAACGCGTTGTGATAGGGAAGGTATCCACACCCCTTATAAGGAATGCTTAGTTCTCCTTCCCAGTCGATGTGGGATCAGATCTAACCCACCTTCACCCCCCATTATAGGGTTCGACGTCCCTGTCGAACACATCGACCCGTGCCCTAGCTCTGATACCAACTTGAAACGACCCGAAAATACGACCCAAAAATTTCGTTTTTCAACATAACCAAAAACCATAATCTGAGTGTCATATCATAAACCATACATGATGTATCTCAAAATAATAATAATAAAAAAAAACACTGTGCGGAAAACTGTATCATATCCATGTCATATAAAAATCAAGAATCAAATCAACTCCTAGGATAAAAGCTGAAGCTGTGGTGTGTGCGATGCCATCATCCCGAGCTCTTCCCTCTACAAGCGGAAGTACCTGTAACCAAAACTGAAACTGTAAGTATGAAGCTTAGTGAGCTCCCCCAAACTACCACATACCATACAATACATATAAATCACATACTGGGCCTTGCCCACTGCATCAGACCGAGGTCTGGAACTGGCTGCATCGGACCGAAGTCCGGAACTGACTAGGACCTTGTCCCCTGCATCGGACCAGAGTCCGGAACTAACTGCATCGGGCCGAAGTCCGGAACTAACTGCATCGGACCGAAATCCGGAACTGAATGCATCGGACCGAAGTCCGGAACTGACTGCATCGGACCGAAGTCCGGAACTGACTGATCATGACATAGCATAACACATAACAAATATTATAATCACACATACTGCATACTACATCGGACCGAGGTCCGGAACACATACACGAATATGCTTGAATCACAAAGACATCAAGCACTCTAACTACTGCATCAGACTAAAGACCAGGACTACTGATAATTACACGGGCCGGCATTGCGGCCGTAGACCCGTTCCTACTGAAGGGAAACTCACCTCGTGAACTGGCTGCTGAGTGAATAGCTCTGAGGGCTAACTTCTGCCGCTCCGGTATCTCCCCGGCTCAAATAACTCAGATTTGCCCTTGGATCTTTGCACTACAACTCTTCTCCTTGCTTCTTTCTTCTTCTCCTTCTTCACACCTTCACAAGATGGCACCAAAAACACTTATAAGCTCTCAAGGGAGGATTAGGGTTTTCTCACTGTGTTCTCAGGTTGAGGGAGGCGAGAGTGGGGCTATAAGGTGGTTTAAATAGTGGGCAACCCGGGGATTTAGGGTTTCTCCCAGACGGGCAGACTCGCCGAGTCCAGAATATGGACTCGCCGAGTCGCCAGCTAATCACGTGCTCGAAATCCCGACCCTACTCGGCGAGTCAGGCTATGAACTCGCCGAGTCCCTCTTTCAAAACTTCAAAATAAATACCAAGGAATTACCATACCGGACACGGGTCGTTACAGTACACTTGCATCCTCCTTTATTATTTTGAAAACCATTCGAAAATCAATTTCAAAAATCTTTTCCTTGATTTGAGACTGGATTCACACGAGTGTTCCTCCAATTCACTCAAACCAAGGCTCTGATACCAACTTGCAACATCCATAAAAATCAAGCCAAATTTAAACTTTTAAAAACATTCCAAAATGGTTGATCATTACAAAACTTGTTTTCAAAATAGAATAATATCAGAGTATCCCAGAACAAAAGTCACAAATGTGAGGAGTTGTACGATCACGCCTTTGCCTTCCCACGATCATCTGAGGTACCTGAAACCAAAACTGAAACTATAAGCCCAAAGCTTAGTGAGTTCCCCCAAAATACTCATACACACAACAATATACATATAATCATGAACAACATACTATGGGTCTAGTCATCCATCCGGTTGGAATACCCCAGGCCCTCAACCATCCGGTTGGAAAACATACTATGGGTCCAATCATCCTCAGGATGGAATACCCCAGGCCCATAACCAACAGGTTGGAATGCCCGTATACTACGAGTCCAAGCATCCTCGGGATGGAATACTCACGGCCCACAACCATCGTGTTGGAATGCCCATGTCTATTGGCTTTCGCACAAAGTAGATAAGCCTTAACCACCAATAAAACATGTGCACATATAACAGATAACCACATAACAGTCTATAGACAAACGAACCGATTTAACAAATCATAACCGCATATAACATCCTATCTACTAGGATACTGATCTAACGGATCATAGTAGCATTTAACATCCAATTTACCAGGATACTAATCTAACAGATCATACAATGCTCGAGCATATAACACATCAGGATAACAATCCAAAAGGGCCAGCCTTGGTGCCTTAGACCCTTGAGTATAGTGAGGAAAACTCACCTCACAACTGTCGAACTGAAGTGATAAGCTCAAACTCTCAAATGACCGCCACGTACTCTACCACCTATATTTACTATAGGACCATATTCACAAATTTCCAATTTACCAAAATATCCCAGAAGTCAACTAGTTAACCCTTGGTCAAAGTCTAAGTCAATGGTCAAGGTCAATAGTCCATGTTGACCCGACTTGTCGAGTGCAGTTCACTGACTCGTCGAGTCCTTCCAGAACTCGAGAAGTCGTGAAATCCCCAGTTAACTCATCGAGTTCATGCATGTCCAAATGTCGGGAAAACCCTATTTGACCCGCCGAGTCGTCCTACTGACTCACCGAGTCCATGCAAAAACCCTTGCATGACAATCTTCATCGGACTCTCCGAGTTGGCCAATCAACTCGTCGATTCCCTTCAGTCCAATACTCTTTCAAACGATTTTAAGCTACTACAAAGCTCCATGTTGAAGATCAAGCTTACCAAGGCATGTTTATCACGTAAAGTTTCAAACTTTACGTGCATGCAAGGTCTTAAGAGCCAAAACCAAGCTAAAGAAGAGGCTTAAGGCAATGGGAAGTCCATAGCTTGACAAAGGCTGAGACTTTATGACACTAAGGTGCTAATGGGGTCCAGATCTAAAGTTGCAACCTCAAATCTCTCCCCAAGTCCGGAAATACCACCACAATTCTCCAAAAAGGCTCTAAACCATGAGTGAAGAGATCTAATTAATGGAGAGCCAAGGTAACGACTTGTTACCTTCAATGAGATGCTAATATAGAATAGAGTTCAGATCTACAACTCCTCCTTGTTCCAAGCTTCTTGAACTTCAAGTCCTTCTCACCAAGATCCACCTTCCAAGCTTAAAACACACAAATATAAAGAGTAAACACGAATTAGGGTTTATGAGCTCAAGGGGGATGTAAGGGAGGCTAATGACCCTTTAAATAGGGTGCAATACCCTGGAAATTAGGGTTTCATCACCATCTTCAACTCGTCGAGTTGGTCACTTGAAACACGCGGCTGATTTCGTTCCTACTTGACGAGTCAGGGCATCCGACTTGTCGAGTAGACCCTTTAAAATGGATATAAAGCTGTAAGTTTATACCTGAGAGTCGGGTGTTACATATATGATTAAATAAATAAGAAACACTATCGAATCGAAAACATGTAAGCGAAAAAAATAAAAAACATTACACAATATATTCGAACAAAATGTCAAAAAAATCTAAAATCTAAAAAATCTAAATAAATTAAATAAAATTGTTATTAAACAATAGAAAAAATTACATAAATGATCCATGTGATAGGAATAAATTACATAAATGATCCCAATGGAAAGAAGGGCAAATGTTTCATTTTACATGGGACTTAACTAGAAGAGTTAACATAGTTAGCCAAAAGGACCGTCATTGCAATATTTTGAAAGCATATGGATCATCTATGTAAAAAATCGTCATAAGAACCGCATTTGGTCGATTTTGTCAACCATAAGGACTTTTATGTAATTTTGTCTATGATAAATTAAAAATTATAAGAACTTTTAAAAAACTTTATAATGAAAATATACATACCATATGAAATACCGACGAAGAGCAAACGACCAATATGCTTCAATTTATGACTTAATATATAATGAGTTAATAACCCTACATAAAAAAATATTAGTGTTCATTAACGGTTGAACTTGTAGTAGCCAACATTAGTTCAAACTCTTGTGATAAGCATCTATATGTTTTCTAAATGACCCTTTAATATGTTTTTATGCTACTTGCACATGAATTCATTCACTCATTTAATTTTGACCCCATGTTTTTTATAGTATTCCATAAATGATTAAACCTTAATAATGTAGAATACTAAATGTAGTATTTTGTTTTGGACTTGGTAAGCTATATGTTGTTGGAATATGCCTACAAAATAATAATCACACTGTTGGATGAAGGTAAGTATTATCTTATTTAATAAAACATGTGAAACAACATAAGCTCCATCAAATAAATCTAAATTCAAATAGTAAAGTGAATATTTTGAGATAAAAATGAAAACAGATTTCCTGCAATTAAAAGAATGAAATTAGAAATTTATTAGAATTAAACAAGAAAATGAAGTCAAATAATCATATGTGAGACAATAGAGAAAAAAGATCTTGATTTTACCCTTGAAATTTCATCAAATAGTTGGCGTGCACTATGCAACACTATAAATTTGAAGAATGAGAATGAAGTTTCTTCTTCATAACATCAAGTTTTTCCATGGCTCTAACAGACACACCTTTCTTTACTCCATACGCTTTCTTCTTCTTCATAACATCAACTAAATCCCAAAACGCTTTCTGTAACGCTTAGCTTTGGTATGAATTTATTTCTTTAAATTGTTGATTTTTTTTCTGTTGAACTCGGCGAGTTGAAGGCTTCAACTTGACGTGTTGAGTGGAATTTGGCTGTGTGAATTAATGGAACAATTCGACGAGTTGGAGTTCCTCAACTTGACAAGTTGGCGGCTGGAAAGGAAACCCTTATTTTTAGGATGTTGCACCCTATTTAAAGGCCTTAAGTCTCTTGGATGGCCTCCTTACCATCCTCCTCTGTCCAGAAAACCCTAAAAGAATGTATCATCGTCCTTGAGAGTGTGTGAGCTTATGGAGGGCCTTAAGAGTTGATATTTTGCACACTTTTGGAGGATCCTTGAATTGAAGGTGCATAGCTTGGAGAGATGACCAAGATCCAGAATCTCCCCACCCATTTTAGTCATTTGGAGGTATAAAGTTTATACCTTGATTTATTATTGTTTTGGAACTATTGTTTGTGGGTTTTATCTTGATTTTGGGCTCATGGTTGAGTTGTCCAAGAAGTTGAGCACTCTAGGGGTTGTCATGTTAGATATAGCCATGTTATGGCCTCATTTGGCTTAAAGTTACAAACTTTACTTGGTCTTAGGTCCCATTAATGCATTAAGTCCTTTATTAAACCCATTTTGAGTCCTATGGTTCCTTTTAGTATGCATGGACGTAAAGTTGGAAACTTTACGTGATTTCCCAACCTTAGGGGACAAGATCTGCATACTAGGACTTTGTTTTGAGAGTTTAAGGGGCTTAATGGGTTAAGCCTCACTTTATTGAGTCTAGGATTTGGGTTTGACTCAACTTGGATTGTTCCTAAGGGTAAAGTTGGAAACTTTACCCTTCTAGACATCATTTTGAAGGAGATCTGAGAATTAGAGCTCTAGATTCAATGGAAACAGCTTAATGCATTAATATGTTGGATTCTTGGCTAACTCGGCAAGTTCATTAGGTGAAATCGACGGGTTAATGTGAGTTTTCCCGATTTGTGCAGTTAATGGAGAAACTCGGCGAGTTGAAGGACAACTAGGCGATTTGGGTCAACTTGGACTGTTGACTTTGACCTTTGACTTTAGTCTTTGACCATGTTTGACTTTAAAGATGTTTTAGGGCATTTTGAGTTGTGTTTAAGGAATTATTAATGTTTAGAGGTTGAGTAGAGCTGATATTCGGAGTCGAGACCTAGTCAACTATCATTCAGTATTTGAGGTGAGTCTTCTCACTACACTCATGGGTCGAAGGCACCAAGGCCAACCCATTAATTGACATGAGATGATTAGTAATGAAGTATGGAAATGTTGCTATTTGATCTATATGTGAATTTATGTGAATAGAATGGGAGGAGCCCATGGCACGCGATAAGACCATGGGAGGAGCCCATGGCTCGAGGATACAAGACCATGGGCGTAGCCCATGGCATTCCAAATGAAGACCATGGAGGGAGTTCGGGCAAAATTATATGTGTATATGTGTGAGTGGTATTATGTGACTATATGATTCGTGTGTTTTGGGAAACTCACTAAGTTTGTCCTTACAATTTTATTGAATGTTTCAGGTACTTCTATGGATAAGGGAAAGGACCCGACTTGATGGCGCGATGCGCATTCTCCAGTGTTTTCACATTTAGTTTTCGTACTCTGAATTTTAAAATAATATGGCTATGTAATGTGCTTTTTGTACTCCTTATGGTTGATATTTATGAAATTAAAGTTCAAATTTTTCTGAAAAATATGGGTTGTTACACTTCCACCAAACCATTTGTCCTCAACATACCTAACAACCGATTACATGAATTTGAGCTCAAATTGTAACTTTCCTTTAACATAACCCAATAAAAGAACTCCTTAGCAGCTCCAGTTTCCAAGCTATGATTTTTAAAAAGCTCGTTAACATAATCATTTCTAGCGAGGTCGAGTTTGGACTTTAATTCGAGCATAACATCTTCATTGGTTTTGACTGGATCTGAATATAGTTAGATCAATGTTGATGTAATAATGGATTGATCTGTGACTTTATTTTATTCAAAAACGAGTTCAGATGACTATGTGAATAATCGAGGGAAACTAGGGTTTTGGAAATGAATGGTGTTGGGTCAATATTATGGTTTATACTTTACTTTTCTAGGAAAAAGTGTTTTTATGTAAAGGACCGTAAACAGGTCAGTGTTTACGGCCGTAAACCCATTTACGGCCCATGTTCTCATGCCCATGTTCCCCTTGTATATATATGGGTGAGGGGTGTGAGGAATAGATTGATGAACACTAGAGGAGCTTAAGTGTGTGCATTTGAAGGTGATCTAGAGAGAGAAACTAGAGAGAAGTTTTATGTGTGTGAATCTTTGTATCTGGATCTTCATTCTAATCATATCATACATAGATTCATCATATTCTTCTTCTTCTTCTTCTTCTTCTATTCTATTAGATCTGACATCATCCGTTTGATTGGGATTCCGCACCATCAAACGGATTTGATTGATACACAAGCATTTTAGGGACTTACAAATGGGTAGTGTATGCAAGTGAGGGATAAGTGAATGGAAAGTGCGATTGCGAGAAAGAGGAATGGTAGTTGATGATTATACCTTGATATGGAGCTTGGAGACTGGTTTGCATCGTTGAAGGAGGAGGCACTCTCAATTTCGCCACCAGTAGATCCAATATACCCATAATATTCAACAACTGAAATCAATCTGACAAAATCTAAACAACAATGAATCTAGGACATCTAGCTTCAACACGTGAGTGTATTTCATGTAGATTCATTCGATATGCTCGCGTTTGAGAATGAGGGATTCAACGCCTTCCATCAGAGCAATGAACATCTCATTTTCCTATTTCGGTCTATCCAACACTTTAATTAGCTTCTTGATTTCATTATATATCGACTTCTCGATTCCAGTGGTGGTAATCTCCGCTAGCGATTGATGGTGTCTATGCGATTAGCGGGAGGAGGCAGTGTTGGCGGAGGGAAGATCAGACTGGTTTTTCGCTCTTTTGTGCATGCATAAGCAATGAATAGAGACTTGGGTTAAATTACCTTTCTTAATTAAAATTTAAATGAGGTGGCTCTTTTTTTCATTTAAGAAATTTGTGGTACAAATTTGTTCTAAAATGTTCTCGCAGTAAAAAATGTTCTCCATTAAACACACACACACACACACACACACACACACACATATATATATATATATATATATATATATATATATATATATATATCAAATGGCTCCATTTTTCTTTTTCTCCCGAACCTTAAATTGTCTTGGACCGGCCCTGCACTCAAGCCACAAATCATAGAGTTTAAACATTATTGGATCATAGTATACATGAACGTATTTTAATAATATTTATCTATGATCAAACTATTTATACTCAAGATCAATCAAAATAACATTACAACATATATCAAGAACATCTTCTTATACTAAAAACGATCGAATTTAAACGTTATAATACCATTTGTAATAATTCTCGTAAAAACATATCCTCCTCTTACATCATCTGTGAATGTGTATTATCGATAAATTACAACAACCTAAACTTATCACTACTTAGCTTAAGGATCTTGTTGTAATTCAAATTCATATCTTGTAATCTTGTATTTGTTATAAATAGTGAATCGTTCATCTCTCCATATTATGGGAGATTGATTTAATTAAATCATTATATGTATCCGCCTTTCTACGATCCTTCTAGCTAGCCCTATTCATTATTTCGTGATCTTCATCATGTCATATGCTTCATCTTCTGCCGACAGTTCTCTCTCCCTCAACACTATTTTACATCTGCTGACTATCAAGCTATCTTCTTCTAGTTACATGCTATGGAAGAATCAAATTGTTCCTCTCCCTAAGTATTAAAATCTTCTCATTTATGGTAATGGTTCTATAATGGCTCCCTTCGCCACAATCACCATTGAAGACAAGTCCTCCCCAAGTCTAGCTTTCTCCGTTTGGGAAGAAGCTATCAATGGGCCATCTTAATTCTTCAGGCATCACTTTCCGAAGAAGATATGGCAGAGATCCTTGGACTACAAATCGCTCGAGATGTCTGGACTACTCTTGCAGCTGCATACAGTCACGATTCTTCAAGCTTACCACTGTTTTCTATGTGGTCTTGGCCCCTCATATGAGACTTTCTCCACAACGCAAAGGGTTGTCAAACCACGACCATCTTTTCCTAGCCTTCTTTCTCAAGCTGAAGTTCATGAACTATTTTTAAGATATGTTCATGGGTCCACTTCTTCCCCTGTTGCATTCAATGCTCATCCATCTGACTCTCTTGCTTCCTCAAATAGAGGTTCTTACCGTGGTGGTCGTGGTGGTCGTTCTGGAGTTCGTGTTCGTGGGCGTCGATCCCCACACTGCCAACTATGTAAGAAAGATTGTGACTATGTGACTAAATGCCTGGATCTCACCATTTTTTCTCACCGATGACCCTCTATTGATGCTAATCTCGCTCATGCCTTTCATTCCAAGTGTAACACCAAGGACACTTCTTCCTTAGATTGGTATGTCGATTCTGGCACTTCCGCACACATGAAACCATTTGCTTCTACTTTAACATCCTCCACTCCATACACATGAAATAAGCATGTCGCTTTTGGCAATGGTAATATTCTAAACATCATTTCTATTGGTAATGCATCTCTCACTACATATATTAATTTCGTAGATGTTCTTGTTGTACCAAAATTAACAAAAAAAATCTTCTCTACGTTAGCAAGATAACATCTGATTCACCACTTGATGTCTTATTCTCTAATCACACATTTCCTATTCAGAAACGACTAACCAAGGAGGTGCTAGCAACATGCAGGGTTGGCAATGGCCTCTATGTGCTCAAGCATAGTCATAAGGCGTTAGTTGATAAACAAAACTCAAATAGGTTGCATGCATCATATGAGGTTTTGCATAATCATTTAGGACACATGTCGTTTTCTATTATTTCATTACTACACAAACTTGGTTATTTGTTTATTACTTCTCTTTTACCTAAACCAGGGATTTTTCTCATCTAAAAGTCATAAACTACCATTCTCTATTAATGATAAATGATCTTTGCATGTTCTGGATATGATTCACTATGATTTATAGGGACCTACACCAATCTTATCTACTAATGGTTATGATTACTATGCTATATTTGTTGATGATTTTTCGCATTTTACCTGGTTTTATCCATTAAAAAGAAAATCAGATTTTGCCACAGTTCTCAAACATTCTTGGCTTTTGTATAAACACAATTCTCCTGCAAGGTGAAAGTATTTCAAAGCGATGGTAGTATAGAATTTTTAAATTGTCAGTTTAAAAGCTTGTTTACTGAAAGCGGTACTCGTCATTGTATTCCGTGTCCTTATACGCTTAAGGAAAAAAGGCGTGTTGAGCGCAAACACCGTCACATTACTGAAACCGCTTTATCCATGCTTTTAAATGCAAATACTCCTGCCTCCTTTAGGATTGATGCTTTTTCATTCGTTGTATACATTATTAACAAGCTGTCTATAACCATTTTAGAAGACAAGTGTTCCTTAATCAACCAAATTTCGATGTCTTTTGTACCTTTGAGTGTCGAGTTTTTCCTTATTTAAGGAATTATTCTGATCATAAACTTGCTCCTCGCAGTGTTTCATGTATCTTTCATGGGTATAGCACTCAATACAAGGGGTATTGGTGTCTCGATATGACTACATCTTGAATTTATACCACCAGACATGCAAAGTTTGAAGAGAACACATTCCCTTTCACAGGACAAACTCCACCATTTGATCTCACCAAAATTTTATTCACAAACTTTGAAGAAGCCATTGTGACACTGCTCACCCAATCAAAGGCCAGTGTCGCACTCTCACCAAATGTTCCCACAACATCACTTCCTATGAGCTCTTACATGCTATGTTTCGATACTCCTCACATTGGCACTCCCTTACCAAATCCCACCGACGAACCTGTGAATGAACCACCATCACCTTGTTTTGCTAGTACGTCACCACCGACAAATACAAACCTGCCTTCAAATCGCCACCCGATTACAACACGTGCTAAAGCAGGTATATTTCGGCCTCGTTGATTTGCTGATTTAGCTGCCCTCACCTCCAGTAGCTTACATACAACCCTTGTTGCTCACAAAGACCCCAAAGGTTCAAAAGTGCAACTAAACATTCCAAGCGGCTTGATGCCATGCACGTTGAAATCAACGCCCTGCCCAACAACCAAACAAGGGACTTAGTTCCTCGACCACTGGCATCAAACGTGGTTGGCTCCAAATGGGTTTTTTCGCACCAAGTATCGATCTGACGGGTAAATCAAACGTTACAAAGCCATTAAGTGGCTCAAGGCTTCATTAAAATTCTTGGACTAGACTACTCCCGCACCTTTAGTCCTATACTTAAAGCCTCCACCTTTCGTCTCATTTTTTCAATTGTTGTTCATTAAAATCGGGCATTACATTAGCTAGATGTAAACAATGCATTCTTAAATGGACATCTCAATGAGACCGTTTTTATGGAGTAACCACTCAGATTCATTGATGCACGTTACCCAACTCATGTATGTTGTCTAAAAAAGGCTCTTTGCGGCTTAAAGCAAGCTCTAAGAGCTTGGTTTCAACGACTAAGTTCTTTTTGTTAAAACTTGGTTTCACTTGTAGTAGACCCGATGCATCATTGTTCATGTACAAACATGGTACATGCATCTTATACCTTCTTGTTTATATAGATGACATAATTCTGGTAGGCAACAACAATGAAGCTATTGCCAAGTTTATTGCAAGATTACATCAAGAATTTTCCATCAAAGACCTGGAAAACTAAGCTACTTTCATGGACTTGAGGTTCTTTAAACTTCTGATGGTTAGTTTCTTACTCAAACCAAATATGCTCTTGTCATTTTGTCCTGTGCAGGTTTACTAGATAGCAAACATGTGTTTACACCACTTACCACATCTGCCCAACTTACTAGTCATGGTGAACCCTTCTCCGATCCAACTCCCTGTCCATCTTTAGTAGGAGCTTTGCAATATCTTACTATTACACGCCATGACTTATCATATGTAGTAAATCAAGTGATCCAGTTCTTGCATTCACCTACCACCACTCATTTTCAAGTTGTGAAACAGATTCTTCATGTTGTTAAGGGCACTGTTTCTTATGGTCTCGCCTATCGCCGCTCCATAAACATCCCGCTTGTCGCATATTCTGATGCCAACTGGGCTAGGTGTATTGAAACACGTCGATATACATATGGCTACTCAATCTTTCTTGGTGGAAATATTATCTCTTGGAGTGCCAAAAAGCAACCCTCTGTTTCTCGTTCTAGTTCTGAGTCAGAATATAGAGCGATGGAAAACACGACTTCTGAGATCGTTTGGCTCAGTCATTTGTTACATGAGCTACATATTCCCATCTCTACCACACCGTGTTTGTATACTGACAACAAAAGTGCCATATTCCTAAGCCAAAATCCACTTTCTCACAAACGAGTCAAACATATTGATATAGACTATCATTTTGGTAGAGAGTTGGTTACTTTAGGACGTTTACTTACTTGGTTCATTCCTACAACTCAGATGGTGGCAGATATTTTTACCACGAGTCTCCCGCGTCCGTTGTTTGAACAATATACATCGAAGCTCTGTGTTAGTTTACCACCCTCTCACTTGACGGGGGTATTAAGGATAAACTACAACAACCTAAAGTTATCACTACCTAGCTTATATGATTTTGTTGTAATTCAAATTCATATATTGTAATCTTGTATTTGTTATAAATAGTGAATCGTACATCTCTCCATATTATGATAGATTGATTTAATTAAGAACAAATTACTGAAATCGTCCTTGTGGTTTGTTGAAAATTGCGCGTTCGGTCCCTATGTTTTTTTTTCTGCACTCGGACAGTCCCTATGTTTTGATTTTATTACGTTTGTCATCCCTCGTAAAGATAAAAAGACTATATTGCCCTTTGTTTTTTCATTTTCAGTTATTTATTATTCGTTTATTATTAAATAATATAAATTATTAAATAAGCTTGAAAAAAGACCCACCTAAAACCCTACACCCCACACTCCTCGTGTCCTCTCTCGTTTCAGTTCATTTGGAGAACATCACCACCGCCTTAAAGCCACTCCCATCGGAAACACCGCCTCCCCTGAAACCACCTCTCCCCGGTCGCCTGAAAATCGATACTAAACACCAAAATCTTCCAGATATGCTTTCCACTGCCACCCTGAAGCCACCACCGCCACAGTACCATGAAACCATCACCACCAGATCCACCACAATGTCACAGTGACAAGAAGGGAGGAAAACAAAGTAGAGAGAATTATCAATACCCCTAAACCCTTTTACAAATCGATGGTGGCGGCGGTCACCTTCACCATCGTCGTAGGGACGATCTCATAAATATCTATTCAGTTAGATGTCGAAGAGGGGGGAACGAGGAGGGAGCAGATACAGTTGTTGACCGAACCTCTCAGTGGACCGATGAGCCATATCTTCTTCCTACACTACTTCAGATCCCCTTCCGGCGGTGGAGAATGTGATGGTATTAGTCCTTAAAGGCTTCTAGCGGCCTCCGGTGGTACATATCAGTGGTTAATGGTGCAAATCGATTTGAGTGATGTTATCTCCGGTGAGTTTTCGTCGGAGCTTTGTGCTTTTCTGAGATGATAAAGGAGATGATTTCATGTTGGTGGTTGCTTTGTACCTTTCACTGCCTCCCCTCAATTAATGTTCCAAATCTGTAGTTGTAGAGCATCAATCATTTTTTTATAGGATTTGGTTTTGATTTTTGGTTTGGTTTACTTAATAGATTGGAAGTTTTAATTTCATAAACAGTGGTGGGGGTCGTTGCAGGTTTGATTTTGTAAAAAAGTGGTGGGGTAGTAGTTGATGGTGGTTATCAGAAGTGAGCTGGAGATAAGCCATGGTTGAACGAAGATGATGTCAGAGGTGAACTAGGGAGGTTGAACGGTGGTTGCCGGAGGTGGATGGTGGAGGTGGAAGGTGGAGGGGAAGGGAGAATGGTAGTTGGACCAACTTATTTATAAATTACTTATATTTCTTTTAATTAATAAATAATTTATAAATAAAAAAACTAAAAAAGAAAATATCAATGACAATATAGTCTTTTTATCTCTATAAGGGACTGTAAACGCAACAAAATGATATGTTAGGGACGGTCCGAGTGCAAAAAAAAATGTTAGGACCCAATGCATAATTTTATCCAAACCATAAGAACGATTTTAGTAATTTGTTATTTAATTAAATATTAAATCAAACCAATTTTTATATAGAATAACCATATTTTTAAGATTTGTTGATAGTCTTTTTGGTTTTTTTAAAAGAGTCTTCCTGATAATATTTATAAATTATATATCCACATCCACGATGACACCCAAATTGGACCAACATCATCCAGAAAGTCCATATCTTCACAATTTAATTTTCTTGTCGATTATCGATAATCCATTGATATTTATAGTACTGATTTTGACTAATGAGATGTCCTTTATCTAACTACGTATGTATCAATAAATAGCATTTAATCTTTTTAAAATTGTCTGGCATAAATATTTTTAAGAACTATTCACAAAAATAGCCATGATAAATGAAGGTGTATCACTATATATTATATAATAATATATTTTTGTGGCTTTTTAAAATATTAATCACACACATCGCGAATTTTCCTCTCACATTTGCATATATGTTTTTTTGATAAAAGAAAGCCCAAAATAACCGTTGTGAATATTATCATCTTTCTCATGTACTCTTATGACATAGTAGTAAAGAACTCCCCGCTATCTACTCACAAGTTGTAGTTTCACACAGAATTAATATTATCGTCATCCCTATGAAACCGTTGTGAATATCACAGAAAACGACCATCGATATCTATTAGTGAATTTGTAGTTATTATTCACAACTAATTAATATTTACATATTTCCCATGCAACCGTTACTAATATTATCGTAAAGTATCCTCGCTATCTACTTGTAACCATTATGAAAAAATATTAAGCTATAGAAATTAATATTAACATCTTCCACATGCAACCATTATGAAAAAATGACCCTCGTTATCTACTCACAAAATGTAGTTGTTATTCATGAGGAATAATATAAAGAAGACCCATTCGGCCCGGTTCAAAGTTGACATAATAAGCTATAGAAACGGATCCTACAACTTGATAATAAGGGTAAAGGTCATGAGAACCACCAATGGAAAAGAATTCGCATATGAAAATAAGGTTTCACACTTGAGGGCCAGACCTCCCAAAGGGGTGATGTAGGCAACCCAAACAACGTTGAGAAAACGAATTCGTACCTCATGTTCTTGACGGTTTGAGCGTCAAACCTAGCAGACCGCTTAGGTCAAACCAGTTGACTAGCCAGCCTGCTCTGTCAGAAACCCATCAATTGTTATGGCATTGATCAGATCAAGATATCGCTCTACACCACGTACCACCATAGTCTACTCCAATCTGTGACCGGTCTCGCCATCTCGGTGCAATAATGTGGCTTACGTGGGATGGTCTAGCAACACCCCTTTATGGATTGTGTGTTTTGGGTTACGAGTTTGAAGCATAAATAAGGTTTTATTTTGTTTTATTGGAATATTTATTTCCTTGTATATGGAGGAATTTTCAGGTTTTTAGTTATTATAAATAGGATGATTGCCTACATGTTAGTCAACTTATGAATAGTAGTATTAAAATTAATATAAAGAAATTAATGTAAATCTTGAAGAACAAATATTTGTTTTTGAGAGTCCGTCATCAATATATTAATAGAAACAAACAAAAATGTTTGAAATTTAAAATAATATGTTTAAAAATTAATCTAAAATATATGCCGGTGGAGCATTTCACATGTCACTCCAACTTGGAAAATGGAAATGATATCTTTGACTAGTACGCCAAGTGGTTTGTGAAGTGTGATATGTGAGAGTATTCATCCAACATTGACTCATATCTAGTTTTTTAAGTCCACCTTTTGCCCCACCATTTTTAGCCATTATTAGGATAATTCAGCTACTAAATTGATAAAAAATATAACGGGTATATGACTATATGTCGTTTTGACACGGGGCCTATGACATTGATCCAATGTTATCATAATATGAGAAACAATAACACTGGCATCACAACTTCTGCGATCGATGATTTTAAAAATGGAAAATACCGGCAAGAGTAAAAAATGGAGAGTTTTTTCAAAATATAGACATAAAAATAGACATTTCCAGATGTAGCATTCCGCGGAGGTAGTTTGGCGGAGCTCCGCGGAATGGATTTTTAGTGTGGTGTTTTTTTTTTCACAGCGATTCTTCGGGGTTTAGATTCATTTCCTCAACTAATTATTTTCAAGTAAATACTATAATAGTATGATAATCTTTTCTTAAAAATAATTAGTTGGGGGGAATAAATCTAAACCCCGAAGAATCGATGTGAAAAAAAAAAACACCACACTAAAGATCCATTCCTCGGAGCTACCTCCGCGGAATGAGTTCATTCCTCGGAGGTAGCTCTGCGAAATGGATCTTTAGTGTTTTTTTTTAATAAATTGATTTATTTACGATTATGCCATTCCGCGGAGCTCCGTGGAATGCATGTCTATATCCGAAAAAGTTCATTTTTGTGTATCTTTTTTGAAAATACCTTCTATTTTTTTTACTATTGCCGGTATTTTCCCTTTTAAAAATCATGTGCAACAAAAATGATCATTAAATATAAGTTTTATAACTTTTTTATATATAGAAAATCATTGATAGGCCGATAAATGTGATAAAAATAATTAAAACAAAAATTATGTCTGATATGGCTTATGTTAATAATCTGTCGTTAATTCGTCACTACCATCGCTAATATTAATGTAGGCCTTATGCGTTATTAGACCATACACATGCCCAAGGCGGGAGCTGCACATGAGTAGACAAAAAGATTAATGTTTTCTATGGATTTTTTTTTCCTACATTTAGAATCATTATTAATCTTCTTGTTTAAGGTCCATTAAAAGAGTCAAATCTTCTTTACATTAAAGTTTGAATTGAAGGTTTTGCGTAGGTGTGCAATGAATTTTTAAGGTTTTCGGTTTCTTTAAAGCTTGCACAATGGTCATGCGTCTTATGTTCTTCAACAGTAATGATAGTTATTAGTTATTGATGCTAAATAGTTGTGGTTAAGGTTTTTGTTTGACTCTTTAATCTTTTATTCGGTTTATATTTTTCATTGTTTTTTTTTTCATTGGTGTTAGAGTTGTATTAATTGGTTCTGTTAATTGTAAATTGTAATAGAATCAATGTATTTGTCTCGATGTTCAATTTAATTCACATGGTTTGATCGTACAAACTTAAAAAAGAAATAATACTAATAAAAAAAAAAGATTTGACATTTCAGTATCATCAAAAACATGTTAAATAACCGAAAAAGAAAACTGATTCCAATGTATACGAGACTTGACGAGTAATAAATAGTATAAGAAACGCATAACATCTCTTCGAGTATGAGAACTACTTTTTAGAGCTTTTTATAAAAAGGTTTAAAATGATAAAGTCTTTTATTTGATTATCTATGTTGTATATTTATAATTGTCTATTTGTTATTGAAGCACCTGAAGTACTAAAAGGAATAGTTATTAGTTTGGTAATGGTTGGAGCAGCAAACTCGGATTCGGCAAGAATCTCATTTTTTGGTAGTATCAAGGTTGGTTAAAAAATTATGAAACTGGCCGTATCATTGAAAAACTCAAGAAATAAGCTTGCTAATTAGCAAGTTTCTTGCAAAAGCTTTTTTATTTTTCGTTTTGATCGAAAAAAACTCTTTCAACAACTCTTAAAAAGTTTATACTCCCTCCGTCCCATAATTATTGTCCACTTTTGACTTTTGAAGTCTTTATTCGTCAACTTTGACCTTAAATATTTTTATTTGTGTTATATATTACTTTATGAAATTTATAACAATGAAAATACTTTTAAAATACAATCCATTCATATATTTTGCATCAAATATTATGTATCAAAAATAGAAATATTTAAGGTCAAAGTTGAAGAATAATGACTTCAAAAGTCAAAAGTAGACAATAAATATGGGACGGAGGTAGTATTTTAGATGTTGCAATACTCAAGTAATGCCGGTTTAATAAATTAAACAAATTTTACTAAACAAAGAATCGCAGTTTGTCGATAGCTAGTTAGCGACAAAGAACACATAAACATAAACCATAATACCCTTTTTTCAAAACCTCTCAGTACCGTGTAACTAAAGAGAAAGTATATCCATTAAGCCATCTTCAATGGGAGTTTAACGGGGAATCGAATCTCATTAAGCTCATAATCATCATTATGGTCGATGACTGAGTTCAATCCCCATTAAACTCCACTTTCTCTCTCTCTCTCCACACACACACACACACACACACATATATATATATATATATATATATATATATATATATATACACACACACACACACACACACTAGCTGTTTACCTGTGCTAAGCGCCGATCGGCAAAGAGTTTCTTTCGGAAGATAGTTTTAATGTGATGATTAGTTTCCTTTAAACATGAGCTATTCATTGCGGCCTTTTGGTAGATTATTTTGTGTCGAATAGTTCATTTCAACGGATAGTTTCTTGCTAGGTGCATAGTCATACAATACGACAGAAGTTGAGTCTACATTTGGAATTTCATCTAATAGTTCATATTTGATTTTACAATATATATAAATAACAACAATCTGCAATCATGTAGTTTTATACATATATAACATGTCCAATATATAAACTACACCAATCTGCAATCATGTTGCTTCATCTGCTAGCCCTACATTAAACATCAAATGAGCATCTAAGATGCATATTTGAAGAAATTGTAAAATAATAAGTTGTTGACTGTACCTTGTTAATCACATAAAACTTCTTTGTACACAATGTTTGATGTGTAGATTCCATCATTAGCAAACGTTTTTTCCGGCTTTATCATACCTTGGTATTGACACGTGATATTCCTCTGGACAACGCCAAATAAAGTTGGCCATATGAGAATACCGATTCTGGCAGATAAACACCTACACTTGGAATTGTTTGTCCTTGAGCTTTATTGATTGTCCTAGAGAAACTAAGTTGAATTGGAAACTGCTTTCTCTTTAGTTTGAATGGGAACATCTCATCGTTAGATGGACATAAAGGAATTCTTGGTAAAAACACTCTTTTTCCAGCATATTGACCAACAGTTATCTCTACACCAATGACATTTTGTTGGAAAGCTCGACATATCAATATGGTGCCATTACATAACCCATTTGAAGGATTGATATTTCGCAAAAGTATTACTGGGCACCCAATTTTTAACCAAAGATAATGAGGGGGTACACCACTAACATTTAGCGAGTTCAAATATTCCATCGGATATAAGTTATTTTTGTCGTCTTCCGCTTCATCAAAACTGTAGCAAACTTTTTGCTCGCTAGAAAATCGTTCGATCAACTTATTATTAATCTCATCAACACTTTCATTTTTAATTGACAATATCGCCCTCGAAATGATAAATTTTTAATCGGCGTTGTTGGATTGCAAAGAAGGAAATATTGCATCAATCGGAGCATCCACTGAATTAGGTTTATCAGTGTATAGAATGGACATGTTATCAGGTATACGAATAAAGGACTCGTCCAATGTTTCCTCCTTTCCATCACCGACTCGTAATAAAAAAACAGAAAACCATCATTTACCACTCTCATGTTGATATTTAATCGAAGTCTTTTAACTGAAGCCCATAGAGGTGACATTTGTAAGCTAGAATCCATAATTTTTTCTCGAGTGCCACGTCTCACGACCGGCAACACTTGTCTAAAGTCACCTCCCATAGCCATTATCTATCCACCGAAAAGGACCTTCTCATCTGTGATGTCTTGCATTATCCGATCAAATGCTTATACCGCCTGCCTCTTAGCCATTGTTGCTTCATCCCATATGATTACCTTTGCCTCACGAACTAGCTGAACCTTCCCGCTTTGTTTAGTGATCTTGCACATCGAGTTATTATCAAGAATGAGGGGAATTCCAGATCGTGAATGAGTTGTTCTCCCTCCTGGCATGTTGTTAGCCGCAACACCTGATGTGGCAGTTGCAAGTGCAATAAGACCATAGGCACGAATATTGGCCAACAAAGCTTTGTACAAAAATGTCTTTCTAGTTCCACCGGGACCATCTATGAAAAACACACCCGGAATATTTTCATCCACATGCCTCAGTATCTCATCATATGTAAACTTCTGGTCTGGATTGAGAGAGTCACGCACATGTAAGTCTTCATTTTCCACATTTATAGAGTATTCTTCTTGCACGTTACGATAGCCTCTTGATTGTAAGTCGATGTGTTCATTGACATTTGGAAGGTTGTAATCACTAAGATTTTTACTCATAGATTCTTGGAAGACTCTAATATCGATGAGGGATATTTTGCACTCGTTCGACACATCCATATTGTTTCATATAATCTTCAGAAAGAGAATCATAGTGGTCGTCCCATAACTTGCGATCATTTCCTGGTTCACAAAAAATCAACATCATCACAAATAACATTCTAAGTGTGCTGGGAAATTGAAATAAGGAAGCCTCTACAATACATTGTGATAAATTATCATCGGTCTCTATTAAACCTCTTTCAAGAGATGTGTTTTGAAATGTAGGGTGTAATACACCATTGGCTGTGTATAAATCTTCAAAACAGGTAGGCCTAGTAATATGACATAAAAGCAGGCGTAAGTAGTATCTTATTCATATCCACAATAAAAACGCCATGCTCTAAGGTGGCTTAATTTTGTCTGTATTGTCTTAATCATATTTGACTGGGTGAAATATAAATTAATGGAAAAAACTTTATACATATGGTCATTTATTATATTAACAAAAAATTTAGATATAAAATAAAGTTGATGGTTAATATCAGAAAAAAAAGGTCCTATGTATTGATTTTTTTTCCAATTGAATGTATGATTCACTCAAACTCAAAAACAGAAGCACACAATCTCCCAACTTATACATATACATATACAAACCACACATATATACAATTTCACAAACAAATACATACACACATATATACATATTATATACATGTATTATTTGAGACAGAACAATAAGAAGATTATCACTTTAGATAGAAGACACAATAAGATTATCATTTGAAACAAAAGAAGTCTATCACTTCAAACAGAAGTAAGAAATAAAATATTATAGACACTTGAATTTACAAAAGATAGATGAAGTGAAGAACTTGAATTCGTGTCAAGAAATGCAATGCAATGAAGCAGTATTCCCGATTCCAAATCAATGATCGAATTGTTCTAAAACCCTAACTGTCAAATTGTGTTGTGAGAGTTAGAAATTAAGAGCATATATTAAATTTATAAGTGGAATAATCTATTTTAGAATAGAAAATGATGTATTTTTGGATATTGATAATCATTCCAAAATTAATCAAATTAAAATCTTACCATGAATACTAACATTGACAAATATACTTGAAAATTTAAAAATGAATATAATAACTGTCAAAATCCCTACCAAAAATATTTAAAATCATACAAAACTTAACAAATATACTCAAAAATTTAAAAATAAATATAATAATTGTCGAAATCCATACCATAAATATTTAAAATCATACAAAACATAACAAATATACTAACAAAATTTAAAAATGAATATAATAATTGTCGACTTTATTTTTGGAAATATACTGTATTCTAAAGAACATGCAACATATCGATTTTATATAAACGTCATTTTTTTCTAGATGCAAAAATAGCAATATAATTTATTTATTTATTTATTTACTACAAAAACTAAGTTCAGGCATAAACGATTACCTACGCAAATTTCTTTTTCTCTTGCTGCTCACTTGTACTGGCTTGCCAACTCACCCTCCTTCACAATGTAATGTTAGGGTGGAAACTCTTCTCCCTTGAAATAATTATCCAACATATCCTTCACTCCAGCAGCATATCGCAACTGCAAACATATTATAAATCACTTAATAATCATATCATATCATATCAATTATACACACAAGAATCGAATGAGAAGAAACAAACTTGTGCATTAATGGTTGTTCTAGAAATGTGAGATGTCATTGCTTGATTTGGCATGTATCTCCATGGATGATCCTTTGGAGTTGGTTGAGGATACCAAACATCTCCACTATACCCTAAAACACACCAAAAATAAATCATCAGTTGAGGGTCATGAATTCATGGTACATGAATTAATGTTAAAACATACCTCCATTGTGTCCACTATTACACCCATCAACAACAGCTTGTGTATCCATAATAGCACCTCAAGCATTGTTAACAGTCGAAACCCTCTTCTTCAATTTACCAATCCTTTCTTTATCAAACATTCTTCTCAAACATACACATCAATACCCCAAATTAGTATAAAAACATCTCAACTTTGACAAAAGAAAATAATCACTTTGTTTTTCTGTTAAAAGGGTATTGACAACAATAATGTCACACTTAGGAAGCATCTTATCGAGATCTTCCTCAAATGTTACACCAATTTGATTCTCCAATTCCGAATCCATCTGAATTTAATCATGGTAAAGAAGATTACACCCAAAAGGCTTCGATCGTTGAAGTAAAAGCCTTCCAATTCTCCCACAACCAACTGTTCCTACAGTTTCTCCTTCAAGATCATAAGCTTTGTGAGTAATAGCTGCAACATCCCAATCACCAGAAATAACCTGATGGTGTCCAGCTAAGAAATTACGAACAAGAATAAGGATCCTCATAAGTTCATCTTCTGCAACAGAAACAACATTGCTTCCAGTAACTTCTGCAACAGTGAATCCAACAGCAGCAACAGCCTTGAGATCAACATGATCGGATCCAATTCCAGCTATAAGAAAGAGTTGTAAATTCTTTGCCTTTTTTATCCTTTCAGCAGTCACATAGGCTAGATGGAATGGGGTGGTAATGAGAACATGTAAATCGGTATATGTAAGGATCACAGTTACTGCCACATAATTTTACCATATTTAATGCCTACAAAAAGACAAAACATTCCCTATTCCAAAACCTGTTATGTGATTAGTTCTCAGTAATGTGTCCGTACTCTCGTGTGCAAGTCTATCGGCTACAATGGATACACACTTGCACATGTTATACATGTTTAACGGATGGATCTTTAGCCTACAAGTCCGTCGACTTAACATGTGTAATCAATCTGGTAAACACAAATGTCTTGGTTTGCAATTGTTAACATCAGTTTGAATTTTACAGAAGATCGACAAGAAATTATGAAAAATGTGATCGATTTTTGCATACCTGAATGGTTCCTAGGGAAAAAAGTGTGATTCTGATGTTGTGGTGTGTTATATTCGATTCCAACGGAATCACTGCTATGTTTCAGTCCGGTGGCCCATCCAGCTACTCCGACGACATAGGCGGAAGCTTGCCAGGTAATGTGGATCAGGTGTTTGCGCAAAGGAGGTAGTGGTGGACGCTCGCCACCGTGTGCACTGAAGATATATGTCTCTCCGTAAGCGTATGAACATCAAGTCGTATAATGTTCCCATTTACTTTCGTGCTCCTTCGAAGATCCTGTGGCGTACCAGCAGAGATCAGGTGGCAACGGTGGAGGCACTGCGAAATTCAGCAACGACGCCAAGAGAGAGACAATAGAGATGAGAGAGACTGTAGAGATTTGGTTTGATTTGGTGAGTATGGATCGATTCTGAAGCAATTAAGGAGACAGAAAGAAGAGGGTTTCAATTTTCTTATCTGGGATTTTCTCTTTTCGTTATTGATGATCTTCCTTAACTTCCCCGAGAATCTTGGTTGATCGTGGTTGATCTAAGTTTTCTAGGGTTAGGGATACTTGTGTGTGACGGAAAAGGTGGACTACATCTTTGGTGGAGACGGATGAGAATTGGTTTGATGGCGGATGTTGTGTTGTGTGTTTAGGAGATTAGGGTAAGGTAATACAATGTAGTGTATGTAATATGTATATGATTGGTTATATGCGTAATATTATTGTACATGAGGTAATACATATTGTACCTCTTAATTTTCAAGAAAGAGGCAATATGTTTAATAATATATATATATATATATATATATATATATATATATATATATATATATATATATAGAACTAAGTTAGGTTCAAATGTGGATTGACATATATTGTGCGAACGTGTGGACGGTGCTATTTTATGAGAATGACAAAGAAAATATGTTGTTTGATAATATAAATACATTCAATCTTACATAACTATTGTCACTAACACACATTTTCACTAATTAAATCATCTATAAAATTATTATAGACTTTTTATTATTATTCTCATTATGTCAGAATGTTGTCAGAATTTTTATTCAGTCGTATTCTGTCAGAATGAAAATGAGTGAAAAACGATGTGGAAGAACAAAAATGAATAAGAATTAGTGAGAATGCATGAAAATGATGATATTTATGTAAGGTTGAACGTATTTGCATTACTAGACAACTTATTCTCTTAGTAATTCTCATAGAATAGCATTATCCACACGTCTGCACAATAATTGTCCATCCACATTATAACCTAGCCCTATATATATATATATATATATATATATATATATATATATATATATATATATATATATATATATATAATATTGGTATTAATATTATTTTATATTTTAAATTTGTAATTTTTAATTTTTAATTACTCTTATTTTTAATTGTAGTTTTCAAATGTAATTTTATGGAAAGTAATTATTTACAAAATAATAATAAGTAAAAAGAACATAATATATGGCGCCATGACAATCCATTGAATTATATGAAGTTTAATGGAATGTAGAGTTAAATAGGTAAAATTATATAGTTAGAGAAATGTTGATGTGACAATCAATTGAGCTCATATGAGTTCAATGCATTAGAGATTACCTTAGGGTGAAACGTCTTTTCACCACCACACAACCAAACTACTTGTTTCACTTTTTGAGGAGTGACCTCAGACCTTTGAATCCATAGCTTCGACTTTGCAACCGAACACCAAATAATTGGCTACATTTTATTTATAAAAATCAAAGAATGTCTACTTAACTTTCATAGGTTCAATCACCCGGTCTGCTTCCACCTTGACACTTAAAATTGTTAATTTCTTACGCTTATGATTGAGAAGATCGTGAAAGAAATTGGAATTCTCATCCTCTCCCACTCCCCATTTAATATTCACCTTTTGAATAACAAATTATAATTACATATTTTAAATCTCTCATAGTTTAAGAAAAAAATTATACATTTATTTGAAGCTACATATAGATCATCGTTTCCAGCATCTATAGTTTTTTAAATATCAATTGGTTTATCATAAATTCCTTTTATAATGCTTCTTTTTGATTCATGAACTTCTTATACCAACTTCTGATTACATTCTTTAGTTTTTTCAACTTATTTTTAAAGTTAAGGTTGTTGCTCAGCATTCGAACTCAGCTTCCCATGTGATATGTATTAAATCTTAAAAACCATCCAAACGACCAAATATATGCACAATTTGAATGTATTTTGTATTATGTGTTGCTTCTTTTTGGTTTTGGATCTCAAACTGAAGCTTTATAAGTACACTTTCTATGGTGTTAGGATTAATTTCCACGAGGTAGAGGAGTTTGTGATGTTCACATTGTGTAAAGCATGGAAACTTCCTTTTCATTTATCTACGAATTCTAGATGATTTGAATATGTTGAGTGCTTAAATTGATATAATATAATAGATAGTTTTGAGAAGAAACTTTCCAAAAAGAAAGTGAAAATGTTATTTATTGGGGGTAACACTAAGCTTCTGAATTGAGTTGTTGATGCTCTTAGGAATACTTGGACTTTGAGCTAGTGAAGAAATATTAGATATGGCATGGAACAAGCTTAACTTATAGATATGTTTTAGTTACTTGAGGGTTTCCAACCTCGAGACTAAAGTAATGAGTGGTTGTAGGATTTAGATGGTTCTAACTTGTTTAAGGCTAATGACACTAGAAGATGTATTGATGATTTAATGCTTCCATTTGGGACTCATGTTACTAGTTGGAATCGATATGTTCCAAGGAAGGTAAAAATTCATGTGTCGAGACTCTTGATGAACTGATGACATACTAGATTGATCATTTATAAGATTTTGATCATATATCTGTAAAATGTGAATTGGTGTCTCATACTTGGAATGTAGTATCTGTTGGAAAGAGTGTCCAAGGTCATTAACTATTGGTAATATTTCTAATAATAACAGGGTCCTTTTAGGTTGCCCTCAAGACGTAAATTGAGTAGAATTAATAAAAGAGAAATTGGTTTATTAATTATTATGGTTAATACTTAATTAGAAACTAACTGGAAATATATTTTGGGAATTAATTAACAATTTAATTAATTAAAGGGTTGAATATTCATTAATTGATAGTTGGTTAATCAGGAAAGTTCCAAAACCCTTATGAGATTAGAGTTAGATGAAAATCACTCCATACCATATGGGAAAATGAGTGAATTTCGTTGTTGGCCTCCTATCCCATATGAGAAGGAGTGCAAAACCTAAGAAGGCATCCAAGACTTAGGGATTTAATTTTTCCTTGCACCTTGGCTTGAAGCTTTGCTAACCCTTCTTCCTCCCCCTCTTAGGGACAATTTCTAACCCTATTAGGGTTTGAGAAACTAACCCTTTTCCTAGTTATTTTATTCCACTCTTTGGTGTGATTAGGTGTGATATCATTAGAGGGATTCTGGTTTGGGTCCTCTCATCCAAGCAACTTCATGGAGGATCAAGGTCTCAAGCATGGAGATTAAGGGATACATAAGAGGTATGTTTTCTTATTTGTTTTATGTTTTCTAGCGTAGATGTAATTAGCATGAAACCATATATCCATAGGTTACATGTACACTTAGGTATATCGTAGTTTCGATTTTTTTGCTACCTAGTTTAGGGTGTATTTGATGTGTAGAAATTCGAACAGTGGTATCAGAGCCATTGGTCCATGATTACATTCACCCTAGATCCATATTTTCTGTAAATGTTTGTTTGAAATTGAATGGAAGAAGAATGATTGAAAATATCGTAACTGAAAAAACCATTGTCGCTGCTTAGAACGTGAGGTCTTCTTTCTCACGACGTGAGCAACACAGATTAAGGTTTCCCTATTTTTTTTTCATTTTTCAAATTTGAAGATTTATTAAATATGGATAATTACCAAATTTAAATTGTTTTAAATCTGAAAAATAATAAATATTATTATATAGAGATTTAAATTTGAATATTTATTTATTCATTATTTCAATAGTGAATTTAAATATTTAATATTATTTATAATAGAGATTTATAAATTTGAATATTAACTCATCGTGATTTATTAATTGTTACATTACGTTCTCATAATTAATTAAAATTAATAATAGACAACTAAATTTAAAGAGCTTTAAATTTACCCCTTATATATATATATATATATATATATATATATATATATATATATATATATATATATATATATATATATATTAGAATTGTATCTATTACATGTATAAGAAAGTTACAACATGCGCTCTCAAGTGTTTTAAATATTGACATTATCTGTCTTACCATGACTACGCTAACCCATTCTGATGTAGGGGTCTAAGGAGGTCTCTATGATTCCTAATGAGGTCGGTTTTTAATATGTTTCGCGCTTACCACCCTCACAACCCCATTGCATTTTGAGAATGTAGTTACCGAAAGGGTTTGATAGTGATAATGGTCAATCTAAAAGTATTCTAAATACAAGTATAAAACAAAATCTCGTTTTATTAATAGAATGTGAAGTTCATGTTTATCCATGAAAATTGCACGTTCTCTTTATATTTTGTTGGTGGAGCTCATGTGGTTAACCGACACATCAATCTAGAGTATAGTTGAGAATGACATGGAACCCGTGAATCTCAAGTGTAACTTGAGCTGTGGATCATGCGATTTTGCAAGGTTAATTCGAATCTATTTAATGTATATCTTATGTTATCTATAAAAGTTTCACATTCTCTTTATAACTTGTTGATGGATCTCGTGTGGTTAACCGGCACGTCAATTTGAGGGTATAGGCAGAGAATGATGTGGAACTCGCGAATCTCAAATGTAACTTGAGTCTGGGACCATGCGATTTTGTATGGTCGATTCACCATTTGTTCAGTGATCTGCAACGACCCTGTCATTGAATCTGAGATGAACATAATCCGAGAATACATGTCATTGATAGTCAATAAATCTCAAAGATCTAGGATTTTCGTGGTGATCGAAATTAGCAAAGGGTTTTTCCTACCTAAATAACTTTATGGTGTGTTTACGACATCCCTTTACACATCATGGATCCAAATATGGATCTTAGCCTTCTTAAATAATTTTATTTAGGGTGGCTATTTTCTAAGGATAAGTAAAACAAACTATAATGGGAATTGATATTGAATCATGTATATAACCTTATCCACTTACATGTACTGCTATAAAACATTTGAAAGGATTAGCTATGAGGATGATCAATCTTGTCAAATTCGTAGTTTGGGAATAGTTATCATAAATTAAAAGAAAGATCATGCCTTTGATAAGTCTCTTCCTAGGTTACTCCAAAGATTGCATTCTAAACTATTAGACAGAGTAGTTATCAATGTATGTTGACATATTGAAGTAAAATGGAATTTCCTTGAGTTAGAAGTTGACTAGGGTAAATCAACTAGGTGACATGTACATATAATCAGTTCATTCTTATTTTGATATGAACAACTTGGAATCTCCATGAAAGAATTGTGTAGCATATTAAGATTTCCTTTTGAAACTAACATGGCCAATCATCAAAACTCAAACTTCAAAACACTCCCATGTTTTACTATCATGAATAGAAATATCAAGATGAAGGAAGACAATTGTCCATGAGATAAAAAGTGATTAGTGTTGGTATACCTAATCTAGGCCTAAATATCTAGGACAAAGGAAGGCTTATTATGAGACATGTTCTGATAGCTATTCGTTTCCATAAAAAAAAGGACTTAGAAGGCACACATGCCCAAAATATATATTTGAGGTTAAAGTACTGAAACATGAAGAAGTTAAATTTGATCATGGATCACGAGCCCTTGCTACTTTCCATTGGATCAAAAAATAACTAGTTATCCCATGTTTCGTGTTCAATCAAATATATGGATTCATAATGCCATCAGAACATTACTTCTAAGCCTGCGTATTTTACTAAGGATTAAGTACTAACATTTACAAGAATGTGCAGTGACTAAAATAAAGTAAGAAAACTGAAACATGGAGAAGATAATTTGATCATTAATGTCAAGCACTTGCTACTATTCATGGGATCAAAATACAACTCTCCCAAATGTTAGTCTATGGTCTTATAAATGAAATTGTTTATACTATGATTCATGAGATAGTTCTAACTTATTTAAATGTAGAGCATTCTAACATGTTAAAAGAAATTCATGAAATCTAAGAAACGATTATAGTAACAATAGTTCAAAGCTGATTCGAATATTTGGATAAGATGTATTATTATGGTAGAAATATTTTCTGATATTAGTTTACCTAATGGATCGTTCAGATTGACCATAGATTCAAATACATCTAAAAGGTTTGGGTGAAGTGTATTTTTTGGAATCGTAGTCTTGGATACATAAATGAGAGACACATCACCAAGTATACAGTTGGATCGGATTTTGGATATCATTTGGCCTCAAGTCTCTTGATAAATGCAAATCTTGTTTATCAAGATAGATGATGAATACATCACATGGTGATGGGAATATCTTTTGGAATTAGTTAGCACTAATGGACCGGTTAGATTAAACAAGATTCATGGTAAGACAGACTTCGTATGAACATGAGTATGGAACCTTTCAGGTGTTTAAAGCTCTAATAAAGTAAAGTAAAGAACCAAATAGGCAATAGGATGAGACACTCATAATGAGAATCTCAGTCCGAACTTTATCATTCATCTGAGGAATTGTGAAATAGTTTTACGTTCTATCTGCATGCAGAACACTACCACTAGGAAGTGTTAGTTGGATAGAGACACAAATCATTAATTGATTTTGTACTGGATGAGTCACATTATGCTTACTAACAATTTGTGGATTGTACCATAAATAGTGTTACGAGATGTCCATTGGTCTTGTACCAACTAAGTGTTGTGTTATGAGCACTATAACACTCCTATGGTGCACATGCAACCCTAAATGCTTTGGATCTATGTTTTCTCTAATTATACATTCATTTTTCAATTTTCCAAGGCATTCTCCCTAACTAGCATACAACTGAACAATTGAACAATTGAGCAATACAACTAGTTAGATATCTTACCTCTTAGTAGGACTTGTAGTTCTTAGCCTTCAAAATCTTGAGCACCTCAAGTGTGATGCCTCTAATGGTTCACAAACACCAAATGCAAGAGGAGGCTTGAGAGAATAATTTAATTAGCACAAAATCAACTTCAATCTCTCAGAATGAATGAGGTAACCAATTTTGGGACTAGGGGTATGCTTTTATAGAGTTTATTAAGATAGGGTTAAATTCATGCAAACCCTAATGATCCATGGCATTTCACATTCTTATGCTCCATGGATTAAATCTCCATGGACTATCCATGGATTATCTAATTGGTTTAGCCCATCTAAACAATCATGGATCACTGACCCACACTATAATAATCATTGATTTACATAATTAATCCCCATGTATTTGATTAGTCTCTTTTGATCACAAAATTAATTCCAAATTAATTCTTGATCAATACTAATTTAAATAATATGATTTCTTAGTTAATATACTATACTTATAATATATTAATAAATCACAAATAACCTTATTCTCAAAAGTCCATCCTATCAAATTGCATTGATGAAGGCAATCCAAAAGTACCATGCTACAATCGGGTCAAGTACATCCCAGTTATAGTTATGGGCTTAGACACCAAATCCAATAGTCTCCCACTTGGATAAGTCTAATAACTGTAACTGCCAATGCAACTTCAGGATCCGATTAGCAATCGTAAGCTTTCAAAAGCCGCTGTCGAACTCTGACCGACTCAGTGACTTGTCCTTTAGATAAGGGATCATATATTCCTCTGTTCTCAAGATATCAATAAGCACAAATACATGGAAGATAGTCATACTTATGGTCCTGTAGTTTTGTTTCCTGATTTCCGATTCATCTGGCATAGAACATAACTGAACACATCAATTTAGTTGTAACTGGGTCCGACACATAGTCAAAACAGAATCATCGAGGGGCCCAAGATATCGCTTTTAATCCTCTTACAATAAAAGGAACATATAAACTTCGACATTATATGCTTCTACTAACTACTCATCAAATCATGCACAACAACATGTTTTATAACATCAAGTTACTGATGCGTTTTCATGCTATCAATGCAAAACCAACTCGTAGTCAACAACTCATATATCTTGGTTTGAAGATTATATGATATTATCATCTCATAATTACTCGTGATAAATTCCATGAAGTAATTCAGGTGAGCGCGAGTTGAATCCAATACTCAAATCTTATTTCAGGAGCTCTCATGAATGGTGTAGAAAACTTTTGCTATGTGAAACGCCTTAGACAATCTACAAGCCAACTCAGGATAGTCTTCTTTCATACTTACTTCCAACGTATGATCGACTGTGGATAGTTTGAATAATTTTATTATTCTGGAAGTCAAAACATGCAAAGTCAAACAATAGTAAATAATTGACACAAGACAATAACTTTACTTATAAATAAAACTCATTTTATTTAATCAACAAATGTCAATTACAATTTAGCTATTACAACTTTCTATTTATCTAATCACTAAAACTAATATCGTCCGTTATCCCGATGCTCCTTTCATGCTGCAAGTGCTTAATTATATTCAGTCCCTTTGTAGGGGGATCTGTCGGGTTGTCCTCTGATGATATCCTCTTCACCACGAGGTATACTTCTTCTACTTGATGTCTTATGAAGTGGTACATTCTGTCGATATTCCTGGATATACTATGATCTCTCGGTTCCTTGGTTAAGGCAACCGCCCCTTCATTATGGCAGAAAATCTCCACAGGCTCCTTTATGGATGGTATGACTCCAAGGTCTCCGATGAAGTTTTTCAACCATATCGCTTCCTTCGATGCTTCGCTTGCTGCTATGTACTCTGATTCGCACGTTGAATCAACTATAGTCTCCTGCTTGGAATTTTTCCATGTTACTGCTCCTCCATTCATGGTAAACACCCAGCCCGACTGAGAGCAGAAATTATCTTTGTCAATTTGAAAGTTGAATTCACTATACCCTAGCACTCTGAAGTCATCACTCCCACCGAGGGTAAGGACCCAATCCTTAGTCCTCCGCAGGTACTTAAAAATGTTCTTAACTGTTGTCCAATGAGCTTTACCAGGATTCCCTTGATATTTGCTGACCATGCTTAAAGCAAAGGCCACATCAGGGCAAGTACAAGTCATAGCATACATGATCGAACCAACTACGGAGGCATATGGTATGTGATTCATCTCTGCAGTCTAAGTCTCTGTACTTGGACTCTGAGTGTTACTCAGTTTGGTATTGCATTGGATAGGTAAGTCACCTTTCTTAGAGTTCTCCATGTTGAAACACTTCAACACCTTGTCCAAGTATGTACTTTGACTAAGTCCTATTATCTTTTACCCCTACTTCTTAATATCCTTATCCCTAGGATGTAAGCAGCTTCTCCAAGGTCCTTCATAGCAAAACACTTCCCAAGCCAGGACTCTCACTAGCCTTGACATACACACAGGACTCATCCTCGCTTCTCGAAAATCCAAACTCTTTGACTTTCTCATCGAAACAAAGAGTCCATCTGCGAGATGCTTGTTTCAATGCATAAATGGATTTTTTAAGCTTACGCACTCTATTAGGGTACTTTGCATTGACAAAACCCTCTGGCTGACTCGTGTAAACATCTTCAGCCAACTTTCCATTAAGGAAAGCGGTTTTGACATCCATTTGCCATATTTCATAATCATGAAATGCAGTTATGGCCAGCATAACCCTTATAGATTTAATCTTCGCTACTGGTGAGAAGGTCTCATCATAGTTAACTCCATGAGTTTGAGTAAAGCCATTCGCAACCAGTCGCACCTTATATGTGTGTACTTTCCCATCCATGCCGGTCTTCTTCTTGAAGATCCATTTACACCCAACTGTCTTACGACCAGGTACATTGTCAACCAAGTTCCAAACTTGATTGCCATACATGGACTGAATCTCACTGTCCATAGCCTCTCTCCACTTTGTAGACTCGGGGCCTACCATGGCTTCCTTGAAATTGTTAGGTTCTTCCAAATTTATCAGTGTTCTATCACTAATAAATGTATCACCCTCAGATGTTATATAGAGACCATATAACATAGGTGGAACACTAACTCTACTAGAGCACTCAGAGGTACGGACTTGTCAACTGGATCAACAAGAGTTTCCTCCTCAGGTTGATTGCTAGTGTTTGAGGTTCCTTCACTGCTTGACTCTTGAAGCTCTTCTAGGTCAATTTCCCTCCCACTGTTTCCTTGGCCTATGAGTTCTCTCTATCGAAAGACTCATCTCCTCGCAACGAAGAAAACACTGTCACTCGGTCTATAGAAAAGATATCCAAAACATTTTTATGGGTAGCCGATGAAAATACATCACTCACTCCAAGGTTCGAGCGTGTCGTGAGTTTCTTTATTCACAAAAGCCTCACAACCCCAAACTTTGATGTGGTCTAATGTGGGAACTTTCCCTGTCCATATCTCGTGAGGTGTGTTTAGCAACCTTTTTGGTAGGAAATAGATTAAGGATATGGGCGACAGTCTCCGAGGCATACCCCCAGAATGAGATAGGTAACGAAACTCGACTCATCATGGAACGGATCATGTCTAGCAAGGTTCGGTTGTGCCTCTCAGCCACACCATTAAGATGTGGTGTCCTAGTGAAACATCCTAAAAATATGAACCAAAAATTTTGTTTTCAAATCATTATTAAAATCATAAACCATCAAAAGTCATAAGTAAAATCATAAATCATGTATCATAAAACATCATAGTGTCTATCTCAAATCAAAATCTCATAGCAAATCATCAGAGTAAACTTCCAGGCTGTGACTGTGGTGTGTGCCATGCGATCAACTCGAGCCCTTCCCTTTGCTAGTGGAAGTACCTGAAACCAAAATTGAAAACTGTAAGCACGAAGCTTAGTGAGCTCCCCCAAACTACCACATACCATACAATAACACATATAACACATACTGAGCCTTGCCCACTGCATCGGGCCCCGCCCGACATCTGACCAAATTCCGGCATAAATTGGGCCCGACCCACTGCATCGGGCCCCGCCCGACATCAGACCGAAGTCCATCATAAATTACACATAACGTGAACATATAACATAATCACATATACTGCATCGAGCTTGCCTGGCATCAGACAGAAGTCCGGAACATATAACACATATCATAAACATGCATGAATCACGAAGACATCAAGCATACATACTACTTCTCGGGACCACCCCGACATCAGACCGAAGTCCGGAACTACTATCATCTAAACGGGCCGGCATTGTGGCTGTTGACCCGTTCCTACTGGAAGGAAACTCACCACGTATGACTGACTGCTGAAATGCTGAGTGAGGGATCCTAATATGCTTCTTCGGCGACTCTCCGGCTATAAATTCCATCACAACACTTAATCAAAAACTGATAATCCTTCTTAGGGTAAAATGACCATTTTACCCCTGATCAAAGTCAATGTCCTGAACAAAGTCAAGTCAAAGTCAATCTCAGTCAACCCAACTCGTGGTCTCCTGAGTCACCTCATTGAGTCCTTCTTCTGAATCATCGAGTTCTTTCTGTAGTAATAATCGGGACATCTCGACTCTACTCACCGAGTCCCTCCTTGGACTCGTCGATCCTTTTAGCTCCTGAGCCCTAATCTTGTCCAACTCACTGAGTCACCCCTCCCCACTCCATGGTTTCACTTACAACCAGAAAAGGTTTGGGAAATTCGACCCAGCTTGCCAAGTCATAAGAACAACTCGGCGAGTTCCTTGAATGCTAAAACCATACAGTCGATTCTAATTGATTCCAATGCTTCTAACTCATAAATCTGGGCTCCTAAGGCTAACATAACACGTAAAGTTGTTAACTTTACGTGTTTGTATGAAGATATAAGACCAAAACACTCATTAGAAGCTAGAAATGGAGATCTAAGTCATTACATAGACTATGGTTGCATAAAGGTGGCAACTTTGAGCCTCTAGAGCTCAATAGAGCTCAGATCTGAATTCTCTACATCCCCAAGAGTTCAAATCCCAGAATATCCTTGGAAATGGCCCCAAAACTCACAACATTCAAGCTAGAGGAGAGATCTAATTGAATAATAGCCAAGGTATAAGCTTTATACCTTTATGAAGACAAAAATGAGTCCTTAGCTCTGGATCTCCAACCTTCCTTCTACAACTCCAAGCTTTTGCTTCCTTCTTCAAGCTTAAGATTTCAAAATGGAAAGAACTAGCTCAATATTTCACCAAAACTAAGTAGGGTTTCGAGAATAGGCAGTGGAGGTGATGGGGGCTGGGGTGGAGACCCATAATGTTGCTTAAATAGGGTGCAAACCCTAAGGATTAGGGTTTCCTCCTGATGGACCTACTTGCTGAGTCTATTCCCGACTCGTAGAGTAGTCCACTAAAACCCCGCGATCAAGCTGGCATCTACTCAATCTGATCGTAGAATCTTTATCTTCCTGCCCAATTGATTCTCAACTTCCTTCTTAAAGTCTTTAAACTTTTCAAAAGTTTCTGACTTATGCTTGATTAAGTAGATATAGCCATATCTACTGTAATCATTAGTAAAAGTCACATAGAAGCGGTTAGCATCCCTTGTGGCGGTTCTGAAGGGTCCACACACATCGGTGTGTATGAGATCCAATAAACCTTCACCCCTTTCACAAGTACCAGTGAAGGGTGATTTGGTAATCTTTCCAAGTAAACAAGACTCGCATGTGTCATCCGACTTCAAGTAGAATGAATCCAAGACTCTAGCCTTTTGGAGTTGGGCTATACGCTTCTTGTTGACATGTCCAAGACGACAATGCCACAAGCATGCCTTGTCCAAAATATTGGACGAATCAATATTCAACACATTATTTCCTAGGTTATCTACAACCATCACAGTTTCAAATATACCATTACAAGGTAACGCTTCAAAATAAAAAACACCATTACAATAAGCATAAATACCACCATTTTCATTATTAAAAGAAAAGGTAAAACCTTGTTTATACAAACTATGAAAGGAAATAATATTTCTCGTCATATCGGCCGAGTAACAACAATTATTCAAATCTAAATTTAAACCATTATTAAGCAATAAAGAATAAACTCCAATCTTGGTCACAGGCAAGACTTTCCTATTTCCCATGATTAAGTTTATCTTCCTGTGCTCTACATCCCTACTTCCTGTTAGTCCCTGCAAATCAGAAAAAATGTGAATACCACAACCTGTATCAAGGACCCAAGAATTAGCATGTGATGAGTTATTCGACTGAATAGTGTAAATACCTGCAAATAAGGGCTTGATCTTGCCATGCTTTATATCTAGCAAGTACTTGGGGCATCTTCGTTTCCAGTGCCCTTTTTCATAACAGTGGAAGCACTCTGCATCCTTTGGATTAGAAGAAGGATTAGCATAAGCAAATTTGTTCCCACTGGAAGAGGATCCATCAAGATACTTTCCCTTGCAGCTCTTGTAGGGAGCCTTCCTCTTCTTTCCCTTCCCATGTCCATTTTCCAGAACAGGGGCAGAAGTAGTAGTAGTAGTAGAAGTAGACACAACCGACTTGCCTTTCAGGTTGCTTTCTGTAGTTCTTAGAAGGCCTTGAAGCTTGCTAAGAGTGACCTCCTCCTTGTTCATATGATAGGTCATACGAAATTGATCATAACAAGAAGGTAAAGAGTGTAGAATAATATATATGGCCAACTCTTCATCAAAAATGACATTCAATTTAAGCAAGTGGTCCATAAATCTCTGCATCTTTTGCAAGTGGGTCGTGATGGGTTCATCATCCTTCATTTTGCAAGTGGGTCCTGATGAGCACTTTTATGGTATCTTTCCATCAAATCTTGATACATTTCAAAAGGATAGTAGTCATCATCGGACTTCTACTGCTCAGCAGTCATGGTAGCAATCATTAGACACTACACCTTCGTCGCATCCCTCTCATGATTAGTATGTTCAACGATCTGTTCGGGGGTAGCAGTGGTGACATCAATCTCCTTAAGCTCTTTATCTAGGACATATTGTTTATCCTCATATCGAATAGCCATTCGGATGTTTCGAATCCAGTCATTGAAGTTCGAGCCCTCGAAAATGACCCTCCCACATAGGTTCATGAGGGAGAAAGATCCTGAAAGGATTGGGTTGGAAGTATTGTCAGGGATAGACAACTCTAAAAGAAGAAGAAGAAATTTTAGATTAGATGATAACCCTTAATAATACACCCAAATGAAATATTAAGGCTAGGACCCAACACAATATTCTACAATTGTGAAAAGGGATGCTGTAATCCAATTGTAAAATATTTGAAGGTAGGTAAATGATGACTTACCAATTTGCACCATGAAAAACGAAATAGATTATTAAGTTTTAATTGGATTGAAATTCCTAGATCCTTTGAGATTCATTGAACTTTTCAATGGCATGTTTAAATCTTGATTGTGCCCTTCAAGTTTGTGACTGTGATGCCAAGGATCACAAATAAGGTGTGAATAACCATGCAAACTAGCTTGGTACACTCAATGTTACAAATCACCTAATCAATGTGTTGGTTAACCACACACGCTCCACTAATCTATAATTAACATCAAGCTACCCTTTGCCACACATTGTCAGTCCCAAATTAGTGTGTCGGTTAACCACACATACTCCACTAACGACTTAACAAGGTGCAAAGTGTAATTTCATGGATTAGCACCATTTTCACATTTTCCTAAAGTAACTAAGATTGAGAATTTAATAAAAGTTTAGTCACTTTATATTTATCATTATACTTTTAACGAGAATTAATGTCCTATCCTACCCATTCGACTAACGACCCTCCACCAGTCAAGGAAGAAGTAGGAGAGAGTGGACACCCATTAAACTGCCATTTTATAGGCAGTAGTCTTATACCCCCCTTATAGACCGACTTCGTGATTGAGGCCTACTAACGGTAAGACTGACTTGTCTTATACATGTGTGTGTGTGTGTGTGTATATATATATATATATATATATATATATATATATATGGGTTGAATTTTAACTTTCAAAACTCTAGGGTTTGGAATTAAAGTTACATTAGTGAGACTTTACAAATTCCAAAACATGAGGGCAAGTTTTGAAACAATGCAAAACTCTTGGTATTCATAACTTATGAGTTTAATTGCGTTTTAATGGATTAGACCTTTCATTTTCCATAACTTGAGGAAAAGTTATGGAGGTCATTAAAAGCATTAAGATCATCATTTTAACTAACAAAAAATTATCAAGTAATTTATCTATGATCTAGTTAAACTCAGAGGTCAAGATAATTCACATCAACAATTTAAGAAATTAGCCTAAGCATATAAACTAATATACATCTTGAAATTTTGACAATTATCATTTAATTGGATGAGCATGATCATTACCATATCAAGAAAAAAGATTATATGTTTAAAAAAAACAGTTTGTGGAAATGATCCTAATCCAATTCTGGCCAAAAACACGAAATCCTACACCCAGAGCCATCAACTCGACAAGTGCATAAACTGGACTCGTCGATTTGGTCATTAGTCAGAAGCCAGAAATCAACTTTTTTCAACTTTGAAAAGCAATAAGCATCAACTATAACAAAAAACAATCTTAGGCTCTGATACCATTGTTGGGTTTTGAGCACTATAACACTCATATGGTGCACATGCAACCCTAAATGCTTTGGATATATGTTTTCTCTAATTAAACATGTATTTTTCAATTTTCCAAAGCATTCTCCCTAACTGGCATACAATTGAATAATTGAACAATACAACTAGTTAGATAACTTACCTCTTAGTAGGACTTGTAGTTCTTGGCCTTCAAAAGCTTGAGCACCTCAAGTGTGATGCCTCTAATGGTTCATAAACACCAAATGCAAGAGGAGGCTTGAGAGAATAAGTTACTTAGCACAAAATCAACTTCAATCTCTTAGAATGAATGGGGTAACCGATTTTGGGACTAGAGGTATGCTTTTATAGTGTTTACTAAGCATGGGTTACATTCATGAAAACCCTAATGCTCCATGGCATTTCACATTCTTATGCTCCATGGATTAAATCTCCATGGACTATCCATGGATTATCTCATTGGTTTAGCCCATCTAAACAATCATGGATCATTGCCCCACACTATAATAATAATTGATTTACATAATTAATCCCCATATATTTAATTAGTCTCTTTTGATCACAAAATTAATTCTTGATCAATACTAATTTAAATAATATGATTTCTAGGTTAATATATTATACTTATAATATATTAATAAATCACAAATAAGCTTATTCTCAAAAGTCCATCCTATCAAATTGCACTGATGAAGGCAACCCAAAAGGTCCATGCTACAATCGGGTCAAGTACATCCCAGTAATAGTTATGGGCTTAGACACCAAATACAACACTAAGTAGGATCATGAAACACTCTATGATATGTGAAGTGGGATTCAGTCGTCACTGGCACATATGGAAGTCTACAATTGTGAGGCTTACGCTCGTCGTGAAGCGATCAATAATCTAGAGCTTAGAATAGAGATATGTTATCTCGTTGGAGAACCTATCAAGAATTGTGTATAATTGTTTAACAATCCTTTTTATAACAAAGTGTATGTTTCTCGAAGGGTAGTCTTGCAAGAGAGGGAGATGATTTCCAAAAGGGCTAGTGGGAGCCACATTGATATTAATAAGATACGATTCAACCAACGAAGATCCTAAAGTTGGACCTAGCATTCAATTCAAGATTGAATGAGCTACTGAGGAAAATGAAATATTTCCACCTCTTCCTTATAGATATGATAGAGGACGTCATACGCCAAGTTATATAGGAGTTTATATTACTAAGGTAAATGAGGCACTGGTATGGAGCAATCAGAGTATACCAGCTATCGGAAGCTATGGTTGACCCTAAAGGCTATAACATGGAAGGAGGAAATGGAGAGCAAGATTCAGTCCATGTATGTGAAAACTTGGTAGATCAAGCACTTGGGTTTAAACATTAGGTATAAGTGGATCTTCAAGAAGATACAATCACGGATAGGAATAAACATATTACCAAGAATTGTTAAAAATTTGTAAAAAACTTTTCGAACGACACTTTAAAAAAAATCCTATGATTTATGAGACACCAAATAACTACAAAAGGAACAATATTAGAAAGGGGTATATGTTTTTTTAATTGTTTTATTTTTAATTTTTTTTTGCTCGTTTTTTTGGTTTACCAAAGGAGTTTTACATAGGTTGCATCACGTGAAGAAAAATACAAAGCACAACTATATACAAACTATAAGCGACATATAAATCCAACCCAAATAAGAAGCCAAACGAATAAATCGAGCAAAGCTAAGTGCCAAAGTTCAGCATAACTAAACTAAGGCTAATTTGAGATCAAATGGAAAAATGTGTCTAAATCATAAGATGATGAGATATGATATGAAATGCAATGGATAGACACTAAGGATCTCAAAATAGAAAAATCTAGTTCTTACTCCTTTCTTTGGGGTTTGATTGTGGCTTGTAAGGAGCACGCAAGTGAGGAACTATTCGGCATGAGGCTAAGTTGTCCCCGTACTTATGCCACACTTGCCATAAGTCGATTCATCGACATAACTACATTCACTCTTTCCTCACGTATATATAAAAGAAGATGTAACAAATAAAGGTTCCTATGAGTGATTCTTATTTGTTATGCGAGTTTCCAAACAAATTTTGTAGTTAAGGTGTGTTGAGTCTTTCACGTAAAGATGTTTGGGGATGAGAATAAATAGATAACAAAACTGCATGAATGCTAACGTCCTAAACTAAATGTTACAAAAAAAAGCGATTTATACAAACCAATACAAGCATATGTACGATTCAAGACAATTAATTCACAAACTGACAATGCAATAGACATGGTACACCAAATTCCTAAGTGTTTAAACAATTAACCGCATATTCAAGATAAGAGCATGAATGGGAATGAATATACCAAATCCATTGTGAGCTCAAATTCGGAACTGGAAATGGTGGGAACTGTTGGGTCACTCGAAATCCGAAAAATGCTTTGAAATCGACAACCCCAAGCTTGAGTCTTTCCTAAGGGCACAACACAACGCTTTCTCCATGAAAAGTCTAGATTTTCGGTGGCGCTTTCGTTTTCCGGTAAAAAATTTGGTGAGTTTTCGGAGAACTTTTCAGCAAGGCTCATAGAGGAAGGTGAGTTGAGCACAAAGCCGATTTCATAATTGAAAATGGTGGTCAGAGTTGGCCAAAAAATGGACGAGAAGGCGGAGAAGGGTGGTGGCCGGTGATGGCAGCTCCAACCATAGATCGGGGGATTTTTTTAATGGGGTTTGCAGAGGAGAAGATTGGCGGTGGTTTCGTCAAAAATCCGACCGGTAGAACTCTGGAAATACACATTTTTATGGTGAAGTTGGGTTGAGGAGGTTGGAGCTGCGAGAGAGAATGCGGAAGAAGGGTAGGGTCAGTTGCATGTAGGTTCGAGTTCTTGAGGATAGATTAAGTGAACAACAAGTCAAGGAGTCAACAGGAACAATAATGAGTCAAGCAGATGGACAACACGGGCTCGAGGGTCGGGACTTGGTAACGTGAATCTCCACGCGGTCTCATCGAGCAACATGTGGTCTCGTCGGGAGCTACGCGGTCTCATCGAGCTTAGTGTAGGATTCTGCGCAGCCACGTGAACCAGGTTGAAGGATTTGTTGGGCTTCTGTATGATTTATGTAGGCTAAATAAGAATTTGAGGCACGACCATGCCGTATCGATGGTCTTCAACGAGGGCTAAATAGCTAAGATTTTTTTTCTCCTCGACTCCCTGTTTGTTTCATGCAGGTTCAAGGAACAATTGAGGTGTGGCCTCGTGAACTGAACACACAAACTCAAAAAACTAGATTTTCAAAAATTATTTTAATCCCAGGATGAATCCAGGCAAGTCCCAGTTTGAATATTTTCAACAAAAAGGGGACCCCGAACACGAGAAAAACTTGATTTTTCAAAAAAAAACAATTACTTTCAAAAGCTTCAAATATATATATATATATATATATATATATATATATATATAATCATTTTTATTTGGTTTTAAAAGACACGAAAGCACACTGCTTTCCAAAAATGCCCTTCTTTAACGTCTTTGAAGAGACGGCTTCCAACTTTTTCTTTATTATCTCGGGACATCCAAATGGATGATGTCTAGGAAATTTGCTTCAAAATCTTCATAGAAAGGCTTTAGCCGGTGCCCGTTGACTTTGAAAAATTGTCCCGTTTCTTCGCTTTGGATCTCTATCGCTCCGTGCTCAAAGACTTTTAGCAAAATGAATGGACCCATCCATCTTGACCTTAATTTCCCAGGAAATAAAATCAAACGGGAATGGTAGAGTAAGACTTTGTGTCCTGGCTTGAAATGTTTTCGGGCAATGGACTTCTCATTGAAGGCCTTGGTTTTCTCCTTGTATTATCTTGTATTCTCATAAGAATCATTCCTTAACTTTTCTAAGTTGAATCTTTCTATGCCTTCCTGCTTCATCTATTTTGAAATTGCATTACTTGACCACTCAAAATGCACGGTGATCTAGTTTCACGGGAAGATGACATGGCTTTCCAAAAACCAATCTAAATGGGACATGCCTATGAGGATCTTGTAAGCGGTTCGGTAGGCCCAAAAGGCATCATCAAACCTTAAACTCCAATCCTTTCTCATTGGATTCACTATTTTCTCAAGGATGGACTTGACTTCCCGATTCAAAACCTTCACTTGACAATTTGTTTGTTGGTGATAGGCGGTAGAGACACGATGGGTCATATTATATTTCTTCAATAAAGCCTCCATCATTTTATTAAAAAAATGTATCCCTCTATTGCAAATTAAGTCCCTAGGCACACCAAATCTCACAAAAATATTAGACTTTAAAAACTCGATAATCGTTTTGGCATCATCCGAACTTGTGGCTTTGGCCTCAACCTATTTAGAAACATAATAAACCACGAGTAAGATGTAAACATTACCAAATGAAATGGGAAATGGGACCATAAAATCAATACCACATACATCAAAATCTTCACAAATGAGGATTGGATTTTGTTCCTTTTGATTTTTTTGAGAAATATTCATCATTATTTGGCATCATTTACAACTTATACAAAAACAAATAGCAATCACGTGTCATGGTTGACCAAAATAATCCACATTCAAGAACTTTTATCAATGTTCGATTAGGTCTGAAGTGTCCCCCAGAAGCAAGTTTGTGACAAAATTGCAAAATGGATTGATGCTCTTGTTGAGGTACACATCTCCTAATGATTTGATCAGGACAACGTTTCCATAAATAAGGTTCATCCCACACATAGTATTTTGCATCACTTTTCAATTTATCTTTTTGAGCACGTATAAACGTGTCGAGATACCTTTTTGTGACAAAAAAAAGTTAATGATATCGGCATACCAAGGAATAGATTGAGTAAGGGAAAATAGATTCTCATCCGGAAACTCGTCTCACAATGGGAGGGGAGTTTTATTTGAAATGATCCGGCTTAGGTGGTCGTCAACAAGGTTTTCACACCCGCTCTTGTCCCGAATCTCCAATTCAAATTTTTGCAATAGTAAGATCCATCGGTTAAGTCTTGGTTTTGCATCTTTCTTTTTCATCAAGTAATTGAGAGTCGTATGATCCGAATATACATCGACTTTAGTACCGAGTAGATATTGCGTAAACTTCTCCAAAGCGAATAATATGGCCAATAGCTCCTTCTCTGTGGTAGAGTAGTTGCTTTGAGCATCTTATAATGTTCTTGATGCATAGTAGATGACATGAGAGGCTCTTCCATTCTTTTGACCCAAAACGCCGCCTATATCATAGTTACTTGCATCACACATGATCTCAAAGGGGAGATCCCAATTTGGTGCTTGTATGATGGGAGTGGATGTAAGAAACTCCTTGAGCTTGTCAAAAGCCTCTTTTCTCGCCTCATTGAACTCAAAATCAACCTCCTTTTGAAAGATTTGGCACATTGGTCATGTTATCTTCGAAAAGTCTTTGATGAACCTTTGGTAGAAACCCGCATGGCCTAAACAAGAACAAACTTCTCGAACACAAGTCGGGTAAGGTAAGCTTTGATTAACATCAATTTTAGCTTTATCTACCTCGTTTCATTTCTTTGACACAATGTGGCCTTTTTCAAAATTCAAAATCAAATTTGTTTCAATGCATCTTTTCAAAATCTTTGTGAGATTAGTCAAACATTTTTGAAAGGAGTTTCCATATACTATAAATCATCCATAAAAACTTCAATTATGTTTTTAGCACATTTAGAGAACATACTAACCATACAACGTTGTAAAGTAGCAGGGGAATTACACAATCCAAATGGCATTCTATGGTATGCAAAAGTGTCAAATGTACATGTAGAGGTTGTCTTTTCTTGGTCTTTCGGTGCCATCGGGATTTGGTGAAAACCAGAATACCCGTATAGACAACAATAATGAGATGTCCCAACCAACGTTTCTAAGATTTGGTCAATGATAAACAATGGGAAATGGTCTTTTCTCGTGCTTGCATTAAACTTTTGGTATTCAATACATACCCTCCACCCGTTTTGCACATGGGTGGGAACCATAATATCTTTGTTGTTCTCGACCACCGTGATTCCCGTCTTCTTTGGTACCACTTGCTATCCGAGATTGGATAGATCATCCCCGCATCAAGAAGCTTCAATATTTCTTTCTTCACAGCTTCCATCATAGGTGGATTCAAGCTTCTTTGTGCATCCCAGCTTGGTTTGCATTCATCCTCCATCAAATTTTTATGCATACAAATGGAGGGGCTCAATCCTTTAATATCTGCAATCGTCCAAACCATAGATTCTTTGTGTTCCCTCAACACTTTGAGGAGTTTCTCTACTTCATATTTGGATAAGTGAGTAGAAATTATAACCCGAAGAGTCTCATCCTTTCCCAAATAAGCATATTTCAAGTGTTGAGGTAGGACGTTCGATTCCAATTCTGGTGGTTAAACGAGGGAAGGTGCAACTTTGTGCGAGTTTGAGGCAACTCAGTTTGCTTGAAATTGAATTGTGTAGTTTTCTTGACCTCCAAATTGATAACCAACTTTTCAAATTTCGGATCTAGAGAATAGAGCTTCAATTTCTTGGTCAGCTTCCTGCAATCGAACCCTTTGTTTAGAATCATCTCCAACATGTCACCATTTGTCAACTCAAACAAATCTTGTGTTAGTGGTTCAACAACGTCAACAAAATATAAAGATGGTACATCACTAGGAGATCTCATAGCATCATAAATATTAAAGCTTATTGTTTCATCATCAAATTCCATTGTTAAGTTACCCGCATGCACATCAATATTTGTGCTAGCCATTTTCTAAAATGGTCTTCCAAGCAATATTAGAGCTGATTTGGAGGAAACTTGTTCCTCTAAATCAATCACATAGAAATCCGCCGGAAAGACAAATTGATTCACTTACACCAAAACATCTCCTAAGACACCTCTAGGAAAAGCACTTGATTTATCCGCAAGTGAAATTATGACACTCATTTCATTTAAAGAACCAACATTTAGCGATTCATATACCACATAGGGCATGACATTAATAGAAGCACCACGATCAAGCATGGGACTACTAAAAGTAATATCGCCTATTTTGCAAGGAATCATAAACATTCCACGGTCTTTGCATTTAGTTGGAAGTTTTCTTTGCAAGACTGCGGATGTATTTTCATTCATTGAAATCTTTTCATTCCCTTTCAATTTTCTTTTGTTTATGCAAAGTTCTATAAAAAAAATTCATATCTAGGGATTTATTTTATTGCATCAAGAAAAGGAATATTTACTTCCACCTTTTGGAAGGTGTCAAAGATCTCTTTCTCCTCCGCATTCTTCTTTGAAGTTGCAAGTCGAGAGGGAAATGGTGGTTGAGTGGCTACTGGAGTCACTAGAGGGGTAGTATTTTTGGTACTCCATTTTGTGCATCATTCTTGACAATTGGATCTTCAATAGGAGTGTTCTCTATATCTTTCTGATCTTCCCTTGACTTTTTCTTTGAGCTACTCTCTCTGGTCTTTTACCAATTTTCAAGGTTACCACATTGACATTTGGGTTCTTTTTAGTTTGAGAAGGTAGTTTTTCACAGGACTCCAACTTGCTTAAGGATTTAAATGTATCTCTCACTTGTGCTTCAAGGTTGGAAATGCTAGTTCTTGTCTCTTTTTGGAATTGTTGGGTGCTAGTGGCAAGAGACTTGACAATGTATTCAAGAGACATTCCAGAGCTATTAGGTTGGGATTGAGTAGGTTGTTGGTGATGATGCGGAGGTGTGGTTTGGGTTGATAATGGGGTTTTGGATGTGGGTAATGAGGTTTTTGTGGTGGGTAAAAAGGTATAACTAATGCATATTGAGGCAATGGTCTTAGGTTGTAGCTCATATTGGGATTTGGTTTTCAACTAGAATTGTATTCATTTTGATAACTGGATGGTTTGTTGTGGTAGTTTTGGAATTCTCTCGTGGCATTTACATGTTTCGCATCTTCTTAAAGAATGGAACACATCCGTGAGATATCCCATTGTTGCACATATTCCACAAACCATCACTTGTGGAGTTTTTCAAATGGATAGCTTTTGGATAACAGATGCCAAGTCTTTAAGTTGAGATTCGAGTCTTGATGTCACCGCTTCATTGACTATTTTTGATATGTGTCCCTCTTCATGTCTTAGTGGGGGCCAAAGTGTTGGGAATTGGAGGCTATGGTGTTGCAGAGTTGTCTTGTTTGTTAAGGATTTTTTCCCAAAGATATCTCTGCCACTTGAAGCATCAACATGTGTTCACTCCATTGGTAACAATCCCTTATAAAAGTGTTGAATGAGGAGTTGTTCTGGAAGTTGGTGTTGTGAGCAACTATAACAAAAGTTATTGAATCTCTCCTAATTTGTCATGGAAAGTCTCATTTTGACCTTGGAGTATTCCATAAATCTCATTTCTAAGACTTGAGACTCTTGATACGGGATAGAACTTATCAAGGAAAGCTTTTACCATATCGTTCCATGAGTTGATTGAGCCTGGTGGAAGATAAAATAACCAATCTTTTGCTCTATCGGCCAATGAGAAAGGGAATGCCCTTAATTTGATTTTGTTATCGGTTGAAACTTGTAGCTTCATGCTAGTGCAAATGATGTGGACCATCTTCCAGTGCTTGTGAGGATCCTCATTTTCCAATCCATGGTAAGTTTGAAGGTGATGAATTAGGCTTAACTTCAAAGCTGAACCTCCTTCCAGAAATGGGTAGTTGATACCGGTTGGAGTTTGTGTGACATCAGTTTCTATCATTTGTCTCAAGGATCCTTCAGGAGCTTCTTCTCCTTGCGCCACTGAAAATTTATTTATGATGGGTGGATTTTGTTGTAGGGGTGGTGTTTCGGGAATTTCATGGCGAGGGTCGGGGCAAGAATCGATTTCTACTTCTGGTTCGGTGTCACTAGAGGAAGCGGTTTCAACCTTAGGGTCCCCGTTAGGGTTTGAAGTTTTACCTCGTTCTATTCTCATCTCCTTTTCCAAACGCCGTGCTTTTTTTTTAATTTTCGGATTATACATCAAAGCACATTTACGTTGAGATCTGGGCATAGAGAAAGAAGTTGATTAAAAATAAACCAATCACCAACAACGGAGCCAAAATTTGGTGGTTGTCGAACCCAAAAATACCCTTAATATTTACACAAAAATAATGTATAATTGTAAAGCGATCGTATCTACGGAGATTGGTTAAATTTAAAACTCTATAAAAACCTCTTTGTTCAAGCACTTATGAAACAAAAACAAAAGTAGAAAAAGGGGGATTTAAATGTTTTTGGTTGTTTTGAGAAAATTAAAATTATGCTAGAATGTAGAAATTGCAAGAAAACAAGTAAAGAGTTTGATTAAAATCAATGAGAAAAAGATGGTTGACATTGGAATTTCAGCACTTGAGCATTTGGTTAATAAATCATTAGAACTCAAGGTGCAATACTTGTAGTGAATTTCTAATTTGGCTATAGTAATCCAAGAAGCTTGTAATTACTTGGACTCTTCTTTGTTAATACAATGGCTAGAGAAGCTCATAACACATTTTCTAAGTTAAAGTCACAAATCAATGAAGCATATAATTTGAGAAATTAAACTAGCATTAAGGTTTAAGCGTCACCAAATACAAAAGAAAATCTATATGCTTTCGTTAACATTATGGAGGAAATACTTTCTTGACTCAAGTGAAATGAACACAAACACTTAAATCAATTGTTTCTTGTTAATTTGAATATCTATTACTTAATCAATAAATTAACCAACTAGCAAAAAATTTACACATCTAAACCCATGATTAAATATACACAAACGCATAAGGATGTTATAATAGCAAATACTTCCATATAGATTCATCATAAGTTCTTGAAGTTCTTCAAAATAAACCAAACATTTCCAATATCAACCAAGATTAACTTAGCCTAACATAGCTAAGTTTAAGAAAAGTAAAAAAGAGTTTAGAAATACAACACATTACTCCAAGAAAACAAGATGAAAAACCCTAATATTTTAGTGTTCATCAAGGATCTTCAAAGGTCCAAAAACTCCAAGAGAAATGCCCCAAAATCTTATCCGAATTTCTCCTAAAAGCTCCCACCAAACTACCTTCAAATAGCCATAAAATTTGAAAACCTGAAACGTTCCTTACAGAAGCCACACTGCCTCATGACTTGCAGAGTAAAATTTCACGCGGTCTTGTGAGATGTGCTGATCAAGGAAAGTTTGTTGTCCCCCTTTCCTCTTTGGTACAGTTTAGTCCTCTAGCTTTGACTGATTATAATAGCCAATATACTGTTGGATTAGGTGTCTAAGCCCATAACTATAATTGGTATGTACTTGACCCAATAGTAGCATCGTCCTTTTGGGTTGCCTTCACCGGAGCAATTTGATAAGATGGATATTTGAGAAAGAGGTTATTTGTGATTTATTAATATATTATAAGAATTATATATTAATTGAGAAATCATATTATTTAATTGGTATTGATCAGGAATTAAATTGGAATTAATTTAGTGATCAAATGAGACTGATTTAATTAATGGAGACTAGTTAGGTAAATCAGAAATACATATAGTTTGGGCTAATGATCCATGTTGATTAGCGATGGACTAAATCTATATGAGAGTCCATGAGGATTTAGTCCAAAGGGCCTATCATATGGGTTATTGGAGTGCTTAAAGGCCTAAGTAAATGAATTAGGGTTTACAAGGTAAAATAAGAATTCCACACTATAAATGTAACCCATAACAGTACCAAAATCGGCCAAGACTTCCAAGAAAAAAACCCTAGCTGTTTTTTTGTGCCTCCTAGCCTCTCTCTATCTCTCTCTCATAATCCTCCATTGTTCTTGGTGTTTGTGACTTATTTGAGGTATCACATTTGAGGTACTAAGCTCTTGAAAGGCCAAGTTCTACAAGCTACAACAAAGAGGTATTCATCTAACTTGTTTTATGTTGCAAATCTCAAAATTGCATGCTAGTTAGGGTTCATGCTTTCGATAAAAGAAAATTGCATGTATAACTTAAGAAAACTTAGATCCAAAGCATTAGGGTTGTATGTGCACCATAGGATTGTTATCGTGCTCAAAACCCATCATATACCACATCATTTAGCCCAAAATTAATGAATATAGGTCCAAAGACTCCATAGCCCAAATATCATTAATTATTCCACAATTAATCAAGCCTAACCTTCTTCCATCTATTCTTGATCAAACCCATTTGACCCCATCTTCCAATCCACCAAGCTCAAGTTTCTTCTATAAAATTTTCAAAGTAATCTCCAAAGACATCAATCTTCAATCCAACTCTCTTTTAGGGGTGCAAACGAGCCAAGCTAATCACGAGATACTCGAGATCGGATCGTTAAAAGCTCGACTCGAGACCGATTTTAAACGAGCTCGAGCCGAGCTCGAGCTTAATATTAAGCTTGTTTATTAAACGAGCTCGAGCTCAAGCCTATGTCACAAAGCTCGATTAGGCTCGCGAGCCTAAACGAGCCTTTATATAATATTATTAATTATTATTTATATATATTAAAATAAAAACATATTAGGGAATTATGAATTTCGGGTATTAGTAAACGAGCTTTTTAACGAGCTGGAGCCGAGCTTAAGCTTATTTAGGCACGTCCGATAAAAATGAGTCGAGCCCGAGCCGAGCTTGTATAACTCTTTACGAGCTCGAGCCGATCTCAGTAAAAGAAAGCTCGAATCGAGCCGAGCCTGGCTAGGCTCGAGCTCAGCTCGGCTCGTTTGCACCCCTACTCTCTTTGATAACCTTCAACAATCCCGACCATTCGCTCGAACTTCGTTAGTCTTCCGAATCTCCTTCCCTGCTCCACTCCCTTTTTCCAAATATCTGCAATAAAGCTCAAAAACTCGAAAGTGCCCGATATAGATAAAAAATAACAAAAAGGAAAAAATATTCATGAGGATTAACTAAAAATAAAATAAAACATGCTAAAATAAACTATAAAAAGAAGTAAATAAAGTGAAACTATCAATTCCCTTGTTGATATAAGAAGGCTTGTATAGTTATTGGTTTGTGATCATACTAATATATTTATAAATGTAATATTCGCAAAATAGGGCTAGATGATTAAAGAATAATAGGATAATTATTCGTCATGACGATAAATAGATGTTTTCAATAGAAGATTATTTAGGGAAATTAATCTAAACAAAAGTCATTGTAGTTGTTAAAGCGAACCCGTGTATCTAGGGAACATCCAAATCTGACTTCATAAGAGAAAGTTATGATTTTTCAAAGTATTCAGCACAACTGTGTTAATATAGGAACCAAAATTAAAATTGGTCGATTGTTAGGAAAAACAATCTAAGCGAGAGTTGAAGATCTTGTTAATATCTGTACATCGATATAAAGACAGTCGAGAACGGATATCATATGAGAAAGTTATGATTTTTATATGGACTTTAATAGTCTAAGCCTGTTAAAAATATAGCTTCAAAAATAAATTGAGAACTAGCCGACGGAGTCTAAACAAAAGTTGTAGTACTCATCAATAGCTACGCATGGATATAAAGAAAATCGAAAACAAAAATCCTATGAAATAAATATGAACTTTTTAAAATATGATATTCTGCACGCGCATCAACACGCACCGAGAAAGCACATGGCACGCGTCTGACACTCCAGCAGATTTCCGCCACGTGTCACCACCTAGAGCAAGACACATCACCCTTCCCCGACCAAGTGTACGTTGTGCGTCTCAAAAGGCGCAATGCGTCTTATGTCCCAACCTATATACAGGAGCGTTCCTCATCTCATTTCTCACACATTTTGTAGAATCTCTGTGGAACTCTGTTAAACCATTAGCCCTGTGCCATCAGAGAACTGGAGAAATAGAAGTTCTCGGGCCAGAGTTATGCTTGCGTTATTGCCGATTCTCGTTAGAAATCTTTGTAAGTTAAGATGCACTTGTCCTAATTTAAGTGTAACTTATATTTATAATTGTTATTATAAATAATATTTATTAGTAATTCTAATTTATTATACTGATTGATCTACTTATGAGAGTGATGTCTAGGCTGGATTGAGTGAGTTGTTTAAAGTGGGATATCCAAATAATATACTCTATATACCAAACGGACCCTACCTCCGTTATGATCCTACCTGGTCATTCCTTACTTGATAAATCTTGATGTAAACATTGGGATTGTTAAGGAATTTATACTATCATTAGTCATAAACAATATCAAACTAAAACTTAGTAATAATCATACCTAGGTCACCTCAAAGGGATAAGTCATGGTGTTAGACGAAGCTCTGCCCAAATCACCAGTCATCCACTTTATTTAGTGAGTGCATAGTTACTTTCAACTTACACACACACACACACACATATATATATATATATATATATATATATATATATATATATATATATATGAAGTATCTTTTAAATGTTATATGTGCATGCTATATATGTACTTGATATTTGTGACATAATATGATATAATTTTCCTTTTATATATATATATATATATATATATATATATATATATATATATATATATATATTGCTTTATCATATTCGCATTGGGTAGTGAAGGGTTTTGGGAAAAATAAAATAATAGGTTGGGTAGTAAAGGGTATGTGGGAAAATAAGATAATGTTGAGAGGTCACGCATTGCAATACCAGGACCAGTTATCTTAAAAAGTATAAGTGAAAACCACCGACTATTCTAGGTAGTCCGGTGGAACGCTACCAGGTTCTCCACATGTAGGTGTTGACGATCATACTTTTCAGGGAAAAAGAAAGTTGTTAGTTTGGTTACACTATTACCCTCTAGGTTGACTTGTTGACACATATTGCTACAGATTTCCCAAAGCGATATTGTCTAGTCACAAAGATCATTTAAGGTAGGTATCTTGAGATTAGCATTAGGGACTAGAGAGTAAGAATAACAAGAATGGGTAATCGGGATAATTTGTTTATTCTGAAAAATATATAATTACAATATTGTAGGTAGAAAACCCTATGTGCTCACCAGACTCCCAAGTCTGACCCACTCAGTTTCCTTTTGTCAAAGGTAGTGGTATGAAAGTACAATACATCGAGAGATTAGAGGAGTTTAGGCCTTTAGTACAATAATTTAATGTAAGTCTTGTAATGTTTATGCTTATGTTTTATATCAGTTATGACATCCCAAGTTTTCATAATCAATGAAAAACATTTTCTTCGGAAATAATTTTTATGGGATAAATTTTGCATATATAAAGATCACTCTGGTTTAAAATAAGCATAAACAAGAAAGTCTTTTCGGACCATGAAAATTGGGGATGTCACAGTTGGTATCAGAGCATTAGTTTAAGCGAACTAGGAATTTTGAGGATTTCTAGACTTAAACTTAGAATGCTAAGAAATGAATGTGAGGTGAGTGTCTATTTTATTTTAGGTAGTATACATGAATTGACACCAACACTAGAATACTTTAGGGAATGCACATTAATTGTTATTATGTCCTAAATGATTTATATGATAGCATGCTTTAGGATAGATGCCTAAATTTCTATACGAATGAGCACTAGCATACTATAAGGAGATGCCTTAATTACTAATATGTGCTAAATGAATATATATATATATATATATATATATATATATATATATATATATATATATATATATATAGTAAAGTGTCACTATGCCAACTTACGTGTATAGAACGACATGACGATCACGAGGAGCGATAGAGTCATTAATAATGAAGGAGGTCCAGCACCCTAGAATGGTGAAGCAAGAGTTGCTCAATTACTGATGGAGGAAGTTCGATTGATGATGCAAAACATGCTAGATCGGAAAAGGCGCGAGTTTATGGATCTCCTAACTCAGGGGCTAGCAACTATTAAAGGCGAAGTGCTAGTGATCAACAAACTGATAGTTGTTGAACGAATCAACAATGGACCGGTTCCCTATTGTCCAACAATGGTCTAGGAAGGGAAAACTGACTCGGAAAGTCATCAAGGACCACTCCCTCCTCTAGAAGACTCAGAGATCTGAAGGAATAATGAGCCTAAAGGCTACTGCAAGTATAAGGACTTCACAAGTTGCAAGCAGTCATTTTTTTAGTGGGAAATAGGATCGAGTAGGAGTCCTGGACTGGATTTCAGAAATGGATCTAGGCTTCACAACCTATGGATGCACGGGCAAGTTGCAGGCCACCTACGTTGTAAGGCAATTCAAGGGTACAAAGATACATCGGGAAAACATTTAAGTCCTAACAAGCCTCTACAATTAACATGGGAAGAATTCTTGACCCACTTCAAGCACAAGTTTTGCTCAACAAAAAATTTGTTGGAGTTAGAAAATCAACTCTTAACATTGAAGAAGGGAAGCATGTTTCTTAATGATTATACAAATGCTTTCACTAACAAATTAGAGTTCGCCTTACGTGTTGTTCCGGATAAATTGTCAAAATTGATAGGTACTCCAAGGGACACTATTGTGGGAGTATTCTCTATCAGTTAAGCAGGCACCAACTTTTGAGGCATCCATTTATCTTGCAAGATTTGTGGAAAATATGATCAAGAGGAGGATCACTGATAGGACTGAATTTAGAGAAAAGAGGAAGTCTGAAGGGTCTTCAAACTCGAATAAGAAGATCAAATTCTCGAAATTTGACCCCAACAATAGGAAGTCTGAGGATAAAAGTGAAACAAGGTGGTGTAAAAAGTGCAAAGTGAAGTCGGATCTGGATGTTCCCTATATGCACGGTCGAGAATGATTATCGTTTCAGAAAGTTATGATTTTTATACAAACTTTGACAATCTAAGCCTCTTAAAAATATAGCATTAAAAATGAATTGCGAACTAGCCGACGGAGTCTAAACGATAGTTCTAGCACTCATCGACAGATATGCGTGGATATAAAGAACATAAAAAAATGGAGTTCGTATGAAAATGATATAAACTTTTGAAAATATAATATTTCACATGCACAAGGGCACGCAATGCGCATCTGACACTCCACCAAATTTCTGCCAAGTGTCACCATCCAGAGCAAGCCACATTACCCTTCCCCGAACAAGTGTGTGGCACGCGTCTCAAAAGGCACGGTGCTCCTTATGTACCAACTTATATATAGGAGCATTCCCCAGATCATTCCTCATACATTTTCTCCAGATCCATTGTGGAACTCAGTCAAACCTTTAGACCCTTTTACTTTCTACTTCCTGACTACTTTAGCAAGGCCCTGTGGCATCAGGGAGCTAGAGAAATAGAAGTTCCCGGGCCAAAGTTCTTCCCGCATTATTACCTATTCTCGTTAGAAATCTCTGTAAGTTAAGTTTCATTTGTCCTAATTTAAGTGTAACTTATATTTATAAATTTTATTATAAATAAGATTTATTAGTAATTCCAAGTAATTATAATGATTGATCTACTTACGAGAGTGATGTTAAGGCTATATTGAGTGAGGTTTTTAAAGTGGGATTTCCAAAAAGTATAATATGTATACCAAACGGGCCCTACCTCCAATATGATCCTAACTGGTTACTCCATACTTGATAGATCTTGATGTAGACATTGGGACTGTTGAGGAATCTAGACTATCATTAATTATATGGAATATCAAACTAACACTTAGTAATAATCATACATAGGTCATGTCAAGGGTAAAATTCAAGGTGTTAGGCGAAGCTCTGCCCAAATCAACAGTCATCCACTTAATCAGGAGAGTGCATAGTTACTTTCAACTTACACATTGATATGACGTATCTATTAAATGTTATATATGCATGCTATCTATGTACTTGATATTTTTGCTATAATATGATATAATTTTACTTATATAAATTACTTTATCATATTCACATTAGGTAGTGAAGGGTTTTGGGAAAAATAAAATAATGGTTGGGTAGTAAAGGATATTTGGGAAAATAAGGTAATGGTAAGAGGTCACACATTATATTACTGGGACTAGTCATCTAACAAAATATAGGTGACGACCATTGACTATTCTAGGCAGCCTAGTCGAACACTACCAGGTTCGCCACCTATAGGTGTTAACGATCAAACTTTTCAGGGAAAAAGAAAGTTGTTCGTTTGGGTACTCTATCCCCCTCAGGGTTGACTTGTTGAAACATATTGCTACGGATTCCCCCAAAGCGGTATTCTCTACTCATAAAGATCCTTTAGGGTAGGTGTCTTGAGATTAGCATTAGGTATTAGAGAGTAAGAATGACGGGAATAGGTAATCGAGATAATTTGTTTATTGTGAAAAATATAAATTTACAATATTATAGGTTGAAAACCCTATGTACTAACCAAGCTCCCAAGCCTGACCCACTTAGTTTCTTTGTATCACAGGTACCGCTACGAAAGTACAATCCATTGATAGAGTCGAGGTGTTTATGCGTTTAGTTCAATAAGTTAATGTAAGGTCTGTAATATTTAGGCTTATGTTTTGTATCAGTTATGAAATCTTGAGTTTTAATAATCAATGATAAACATTTTCTTCAGAAATACTATATATTGGAAAAATTCCTCATTTATAAAGATCGCTCTAATTTAAAATAAGCATAAATAAAAAGGTCTTTTGGGACCATGAAAATTGAGGATGTCACAATAAATGTATAAGATATATTACTCGAAATGAATAGAATGTTTAAACATTAATTTAAATGTTTAATGTGGAACTGATTGACTTTGGGTTGGAAGGATTTTATATAAATCTTATATATTTAGGATTTGGCAATTTGAATATATATTATGTTGAATTTCATATATTCCAAATACATGTACAAAGCATTAGAGGATTATGCCAATATTGATAGTAGTGAAGTGTTAAAGTACAAAGTTTTACATAGTTTCAATAGAGACAGTATATCCATTGATTTTCTATGGTTTGTCTGTATTGATTGTAACACCCACTTTACTTATGTAAGTGATAAATCATTGTAACATGATTTTATAAATAATATAAAATTTAGGACCATTTTTTGATAAATACGATATGAAGGTTTGGAAACGTTTTAATACCATAGTAATTTGATTTGTAAAAGTTGGGGTGTTACATCAAATATAAGTGGAATGGAAAGAATTTTGAGTGATTTAGACATGTATTAGAAGCTTAAAGTGCAAAAAACGTGTAGTTGTACACGTCTAATGACCCACTCAACCGAGTGGAGTTTTAGGTAGAAATCCACTCAACTACATAAGTCTATGCATTTGTACAAACATCATTTTTTGTCTATTTCAACAACATTTATTCCCATTACCTTATTTAAGCTTAAGAGTGAAGAAAAACAAGTATTTTAGGGATAGGCTTGGAAATTTGATCTAACCCGTTGGGGAACCCGGTTAACCAACCTCGACTGGGGTTGAGTATTCCACGCTAAATAGGGTACCAGAACCGAAAGTTATATTGATGTAACTACATATGCATTAGTAGCGATTCTAGCAACAACGTATGAACTTGTTTTTGTATGAGTTTAATTATTATTACATATTTAGTTAGAAGTTCAAGATAATTTCATTTGTATGTCATTGATTCTTATCATAGCCATCACCAATCATTGAATATCAATCATAATTTGTATTCTTTCAACGTTTTGTGTATTAAATCGTTGTATATGAATCTTGATTATTGTTATATGTTGTTTATTAAGTATTGGAATTTTATTACTCTATGATTGAAACATGATTTAGGTTGTTGTAACACCCAATTTATGTAATTGATAAATCATTATAACATGATTTCATAAATTGTATAAAGTTTGGGACCATTTATGATAAATATGATATCAAGGTTAGAAAATATTTTAAACCATAGTAATTTGATTCGTAAAAGTTGGGGTGTTACATCAATATAAGTGGAATGGAAAGGATTATAGGTGATTTAGACATGTTTTAGAAGCTTAAAGTGGAAAAATCGTGTAATTGTATATGTCTAATGACCCACTAAACCGAGTGAACTTTTAGGCATAAATCCACTCGACTGCATAAGTCTATGCATTTGTACAAACATCATTTTTTTTCAGTTCAAAAACATTTACTTCCATTACCTTCCTTAAGCTTAAGTGTGAAGAAAGACGAGTATTTTAGGGGTACGCTTGGAAATTTGATCTAACCCATTGGGGAACCCGGTTAACCCGCCTCGACTGAGATCGAGTATTCCTAGCTAAATCGGTTACCAGAGTTGGGAGTTATATTGATGTAACAACATATGTATTAGCGATTCTACCAACAACATATGAACTTGTTTGTGTATGAGTTTAATTATTGTTAAATATTTGGTTCGAAGTTCAAGTTAATTTCATTATGTCATTGAGTCTTATCATAACCATCACCACTCCATGAATATCAAATATAATTCTTGTATTCTTTCAACGGTTTGCGTATTAAATTGATCTATATGAATCTTGATTATTATTTTATGTTGTTTATTAAGTATAGGAATTTTATTTACTCTATGTTTGAAACATGATTTAGATTATTGATAAAAAAAATTCAAAGTTATTATTCATATATTTTAAATTTTTTACAGATATATATATATATATATATATATATATATATATATATATATATATATATATATATATATATAATATTTCAGAAATCTATCTAATTCAAGTCTAGCCATAATTTGAGTTTGTTTATGTCGATAAATTGGGGTTAGGCCGGGATAGATCTGAGAAGAACCGAGGATAGGCTCAAAATACAAAGGGGTAGGGATTCAATTACCTGCATCCGTTGTAGATATGGATGGGGACAAGGTAAGACACTCGGGGACGGGAATAGGGAAGGCCAACCCCGCCCCCATCCCCGACCCATTTACATCCCTGTTTAGGGGTGTTGACTTTGAATTAGATATTTTAAATGTAATTAATCATTAAGTAATTGAATTAATGTTAACTATAGGTTAATACTAAGAGTTTAAACCATATTAGGAGTAAAGTCCTATAACTACATTTCCTAAGGTGGAATATACCAAGAATACATGTTGGTATTATACTTTAATGAATTTGATTTGTTGTATTTTTTGATAATCTATGCTACTTGGATACTATATGTATAATTGCATTCATGAAAAACATGTTCAAATATTTTTTTCTTACTAAATCCTATTATGTTGTTTTGAATTTTTTTTTCATATTTACATGTGCATTCACTTAGGATCGTGGATCAGTGTGACACTTATGGATGCTTAATTTGGAACTTTTTGTTGTAGTGGTGAAATTCTATCCATAACTAACATGCATAAGGTAATAACTACCCTTTGTATGGGCATTGTGTGATGGTTCACAATGTACCTGGTTTATAACTTTAGTGGTCATAGAAAGTGTGTAGGGTGCTTTATGCTAACTCTACATGAGCGTAATCTTGTAAATTTTAACGATCATAGAAAGTGTATTATGTAGAATGACTATTGTGCATGAGCCCTAATTATAACTATCATTATGATATTGGACTCAAGATTGGCCTAGGAATTGTAAAAGAAGTATATGCATAACTTATTTTGTGTGATGGTTCACAATGTACTGAATTTATAAATCGAGCGGCCATAGAAAGTGTGTAGGGTGCTTTATGCTAACTCTACGCGAGCCTAATCTTGTATATCTAAACGATCATACAAATTGCAATATGTAGAATGGATATCGTGCATGTGCCTATTAGAACTATCATTATGAGATTGGACGCAAGATTGACATAGAAATGGGAATATAAGCATATGCATTACTTTTTTTGAAAAAGAATTTAACTATATATTTGAAACTACAAAATATTATTGAAACTTGTTGAATTATTTCAATCAAATTGTTAAAATTAATGGAACTACTTAATTGTGAAAACTATGCAGTCGATGCAAAAAGATGAAAGTGTTCCATCCAAATTGGAGCCCAACGCCTCTCCAATTCTTTATGATCCTCCACCTTCGAGCACCAAACAAACATGAATCTCTTACATAGCTTAGATAACTTATGGGCTATGTAAACATCCACTACCTTCCCATACTTGTTACATACTTTCCACAACTCCTTCTCATCTAACTCCTTAGAAAATTGGTGATATAGTATGAAACTGTTAAATCTTCCACTGCTTTGTTGTTGGCTTTATTTCAGTTATTACTTACTCTTGATTAGGGGTGAGCATTAGGATCGGACCGAACCGGACCGGCTCTTGGACCGGACCGGTTATGGAGAATTTTATGGACCATGAACTAGACCGTATGAGTTGTGTCCGTGTCCGTGTCTGGGTCCAGGTCCAGGTTTTCTGGTTCTTGGACCCGTTTGGACCGGTACAACTTTAATTTCATAGAGTACAAGTCGTTAAAATAAGGTTTTGGGTTTGATAGAACTCGTTAAAACAAATATGTTGTTGAGTTTGATATGATACAACTTGTAAAAATGATTATGTTTATGTTTCATGCATAACTTGCAAAATTAATTTTCCAAATAAAAGCAACTAACATATAAATCAAGTTTACCAACAAAAGTTAACAATCATAAGACAAACATACAAAAGTATTACCATAACACCAAAAATCATAGTTTAAACTTTAAAATCAATCAAACTAACAAACTTCATTAACTCATAATCTAATCTTCCATTGGCCTCTTCCCCATATCATTTCCATCCATATCTAACATGTTTAAAGCTTGTGCAATCTCTACATAAACACAAATGAAAATGTTGTTACTATTTAATAAAAAGTAATAATTGTAAAAAAAGAAAAAAAAGAACAAAGATTGTAATTTTTTTACCCAAAGCTATATCATCATCGTTCAAGATGTCATCAACATTGTCAATTATCGGATTTGTAGATTTTCTCACCAAATCTTGGGTGCATAACAAAGCTTCAACTATCAAAGTCGATGAACTAGTCCGATACTTACTTACAACACTACCACATGTGCTAAACGCGGACTCGGACGCCACACTTGAGATTTGTATCGCCAATATATCTAACAAAAAAGAATTAAATTGTAACAACATTAATTTATAAAGAAACTATGAAATACTAAAAAAAGTAATCATCTTTCGCCATCCGAACAACTGTCGGGAACCTAATCGCATTTACTCTCCACCACCCGAGAATTGAAAAATCTTTTTTATAATTAACTATATTATCTTTCAAATAAGTTTGAAACTCGTTATCTGTTGGATCCGAGTTGCTACCTCCCGTACAAAGAAAATCACCGAAAAAATCGTTATCATCATCAACATCAATGACTTTTTTACTCGCTTCTTGTTGAGATAATCCACCGTTGTCAAATCGTTTCAAGTAGGCCATAAATAAATTCTACATCCTATTCTCAATATCTCGGACCATTTGACGTGTTTTTATGTCTATGTCCGCGGGGGTCAATGGTGGTTCCATCACTTCCATGTACCCAATCATTTTTTTAAAAGCATGTAACAAAAAAGGTGATTTGGTGATAGGATCAAGTAAAACCGCAAAGTACATAAAATCGTTCATCTTTTTGTATGCACCCCAATACTTGTCGTATTTCGTCTTCATGTCTTTTACCATTTCGAGAAACATTTGTTTGGTTGACCACTTTCTTAAATGTATGTCCACATCTAAGACTTCATGGATAAAAAGATTTACCAAAGGTTTTGACGTAGCCGAAACAAGCTTTGTTTTTATCATGAATTTTTCAAAGAACTTCACCATTTCGGTTAAACTTCAAAGTCATAATATTACGGTACTCTACTGAGATCCCTTTCATATGATTTATCTGTCGAAGATAAATAAAATTCAGAATTATAGTCTAAAATAATAGCTAAAAAGCTGAAATATTTCAACTTTGATAATTCAACTTTGAAGGATTGTAACTCACCGAATATAATACCAAAATCAACAAAATTAAAGTCTAATTTCATCTACAAATTGTAAACTAAATTTCGGAAAAAACCGCAGGTCAATCCGACTTAAAACGAATGATTTATAGTTGTTTAAAAATTTTCATAGATTACAAAATTTTAAAAATGTTGTTGAAAAGCTGAAATTTTTCAGCTTTGATAGCTCAACTTTAAAAGACTATAAATCATTGAATATAATACAAAAATCAACAAAATTATAGTCTAAATTCATATACAAACTATAAATTAAACGTTGGAAAAAATTGTGTGTCAATCCGAGTTAAAACAAATGAGTTATGGTTGTTTAAAAAATTCCATAGAATACAAAATTTTTAAAATGTTGCTGAAAAGCTGAAAATTTTCAGCTTTGATAGCTCAACTTTGAAAGAAAACAACTCATTGAATATAATACCAAAATCAACAAAATTATAGTCTAAATTCATCTACAAACTGTAAATTCAATGTTGGAAAAAACTGCGTGTCAATCCGACTTAAAACGAATCAGTTATGGTTGTTTAAAAAATTCCACACATTACAAAAATTTTAAAATGTTGTTGAAAAGATGAAATATAACTTAAAAATATATATTACCTCTTACGCCAAATTCCATAAATGCCTCTCGTAACTGGTATGCGGACTTCAATAACTCAAAAGTCGAGTTCCATCGGGTAGGGGTGTCACCACACAGAAACTTCTTCGTTTGTAAGTCACCATCTTTCATCGCCTTCTTGAACTTGTTTATTCTTTGTGGTGACGATATAATATACCGTACCGCCTTTTGGACACACTCAACATGATAGTTTTGGTATTTTAGTCCATCCTTTACGATAAGGTTTAAAATGTGGGCCATACACCTAACTTGAAATGTTTTCCACCATCGTAAAGATTGGGCAACTTTTTGACCAAAAAGTCAATTGCCTTGTCGTTTGTAGTGGCGTTGTCCAAGGTAATGGTCATGACATTTTTCATTCCCCATCCGCGAATACAATCGAGTAATTCTCGGCCCATATCCTTTCCCTTATGGCTATCTATCTCCCTAAATTTTATAACGCTCTTGTGCATTATGCAATTCTCATCTATGAAGTGAGTCGTGACCACCATGTAAGTAGTCATTTAACAAGAAGATGTCCAAGTGTCCGTTGTCAAATGTATAGTGGTGTTTGGGTTACTTAAAAATTGAAGCATTTTTGGTTCTTTCTTCTATGTAAAACTTGTAAACATTCTAGGATATTGTATGTCTAAATGGCAACACGACCTTAGCATTAAGTGTGTTGCTGTATTCCACAAAAGCCTCGTTTTCAACGAACTTGAAAGGTAGCTCGCCTACCACAAAAAGGTTAAGTAATGATTTTTTGATCCTAGCGTCGTCGTGTTTCCATGTTTTAACACTAGTCTCCCCATTTGACTCCTTCTTTAGATTCAATTTGGTTTGAGTTTGCTCTTGTAGCTTATCCGGGTTTTTTGACACCTACCTACGTGTTTGAGTAAACTAGAAGTCTCGTTTCTTTCCACATCCGCCTTTAGTAGTCTTTCACACCAATGACTTTTTTTCATATCTTCTTTTGACACCATCATCCTCTTCTATCATAACTTTATCAGATGTGTCCCAACAAGAGGATGTTTCTTTGCCACTTGTTTTTTTTTTTTTTTGCGAATTGTTTTCGTTTTCTTATTTTTTCTTTCTCGTTTGTTAAAATTTGATTGATCATCTTTTGCCGAATCGTCAACTAAATTAATTTGTGGTGTATTCTTATTAAATTCCTCTTCGTCAACATTCGTAACCTAGTTTACATATAGTTACAACAAAAATATTTTCACAATTAATCAACAAAATATAGCAACATGCATTATAACTTTCAGCAAAAATTAACAAAATTCAACTAAAAATCGTAACCCTAGTTTACATACAATCACAAAAAAAAAAAAAAAAAAACTTTTTTACAACAAATAACCTAAATATAACAACATACTTTATGATATTCAACAAAAAGTAACAAAAAATGGTAACCATAGTTTACATATAGTCACAACAAAAACTTTTTCACAATTAATCAACAAAATATAGCAACATACTTTATAACTTTCAACAAAAATTAACAAAATTCAACCAAAAATCATAATCCTAGTTTACATACAATCACAAAAAAAAACTTTTTGACAACAAATAACCTAAATATAACAAAATACTTTATGACATTCAACAAAAATTAACAAAAATCAACAAAAATCATAACCCTAGTTTACATATAATAACAATAAATTTTTTTTGACAAGAATTCAACTAAATATAACAACATTCTTTGTTAATTCAACAAAAATTAACAAAAAAACAACCAAAAATCGTAACCCTTACTTGAGTTTCATCATCATCATCTCCAATCCAATTAGCATTCCAGATTTTTGATTCCATTACTTCTGAATCGACACTTGAGTTTCACAGAAATCGATTTTCACTTGAATCGAAACTCTAGAGTGGGAGAATCTGAGAAGGTTGAGATCGTTGAGAGAACTGAGAAGGAAAAAACCTGAAAAATCAAGACTTGTGACTTGCGATGTTGAGACTTGAGAGAAGGGTTACGTCCGAGTTCACGCTAGGATTTCGATGATCAAAGTGATCTTTCTTTGCGTCTGTAATTGGTAGCGGCTACGTAGTTATGGGAAAGGGACCGTCAACTCTAAGGCGTCGAAGACTCAAAGCAACAAATCCGAGTAAATTGATTTTTTTAATTGTGTCTAACCAGTTCTAAACCCAGTAAAAACCGGACCGAACCGGGGAAAAAACCGGGCCGGTTTTGATGAAATCTTAGAACCGAGAACCGGCCCGGGGGTCCACAAAAAACGGTCCGGTCCGGTCGACCGGTCCAAATGCTCACCCCTATTCTTGATCCACCTTCATGTTCCACTAATCGCTTTTGATTATTATTCCCAATTCTACTGTAACGTCACGAATTTCAAGATATTTTTTTTTGTTTTATTTAATTAAATCATAAGTCTTACAAATCATTTTATTACATATCTACTTATAAAAGAGAGCATTTTAGTGGAAGTTTTAAAATATTATTAATACCATCAATGCAAGTACAGTCATGTGTGAGCATTTCCTCGATCTGAAGAACAAACTGAAAAGAAGTTATTCAACAATTGTAAGTCGAGGCTTAGTGAATTCCATCAAGATACCATATGCCACAATACATAGACAATGCATACACATAATGACCTACAAAATAAGGTTGGTCCGCCCCAGTTTGCCTTCAGCGTAGAGCTTGTAACATCCCAAAATTTTAGATAAAATTTTCATTTTTAGTTAATTCCAAAATATCCAATAGTCATGTAAAAACAACCAAGAGTGTATCATAGTGTAATAACAACAGAGTAAAAAAAATCCCAAAATCACATAATACGGAAAACATGGCAGATGTGGTGCGATCAAGTCGGCCATCCCATTCGAGGTGGAAGTACCTGAAACATAAATTGGAGACCGTAAGCACAAAACTTAGTGAGCTCCCCACAAAATACCCCATACCATACATGCATAACAGTTAAAACATAATTAGGTTTATTTCACCCCATCCAGTATCTTTCAACCGGTATTGTGTATATTTCACCCCCTTCGGTCTCTTTCAACCAGTACTGGGTCTATTTCACCCCCTTCGGTCTCTTTCAACTGTTATCAGGTATAGTTTCAACCCCTTCAATCTCTTTCAACCTATATCAGGTCTATTTCACCCCCTACAACTAGCATATATTCATAACAGCAAGAGTCAGAAAGACAACATGCAGATACAAACATAGCAAGAAATTGTCACAAGGAAAACTATACACCTCTAAACATAATTCAGCAGGCCGACATTGGTGCCTTCGACCCACGGGTATAGTGAAGGAAACTCACCTCAGTCTAAAAGTAAACAAATCACACTCGGTCTATTGAACCGTGAAGTCCTCTCACTAAATCACAAATAATAGAAACATAATCAGCAATTAGGTCATTAACCCTACCTGAGAGTCCAAATCCAAAACCCCGACTTTAAGGGAAAAAGGCTTAGTGGGCCTAACATACCAAGGCCCAAATCAAGACTAGCCCAATGTCTAAAAGAAACTCGATGCCTAATATGGCCCCAAGTCCATAAAGGCCCAACACGGAAGGCTTGTGGCCCAACAAGGGCCCAAAACCCTAAAGCCCACAACAATCCAAGCAAAAGGCCAGAACGGGTGGTCTGATAGAGTATGCCCTACGTACTCTCTTCTACACCCTGTATACCACTAATTTTCATAGGGGAAGGCTTCATGGCCAAGACACAGTATGTGCAGCTTACCAAGACTTACGCTAGGCGTACACGTCCAAGACCGAATCTTTTTATTAAGGTCTTAATGCCTTAAGACCTAACGTCCAACTTCAGATCTAAGCTCAATAAAATGTATTAAGTCATAAAGTTTCAAACTTTATGCTTTTGCATGCCTTAAAAGGTTCTAGAACCAACTTAAACACTTTATCCTCAAAGAATGGACACCAACCTTTACATGGTTCATCATAATCCATCAAGATGACATTTTTATGCATCAACACCATCAAAAACGATAAGATATAAAATTTTAAGCTCCTACAATAGCTCATACTCATAGGGATGACTCAAGGGGCCATAAAATAATAAAAGAAAGCCCTAAACTAGATCTAACACATAGAGTCATCAAGGTAGGAGTTTTATACCTCAAAAAAGCTGGAAAGAGGGATTAGTCTCTGGATCTACAAGCTCCCTCTTGTCCAATGCTTCTTTATAAGTCTCATTCTTCTTCAATATGCACCACACACACCAAAACACACACTCAATGGTCAATCTCTTGAAAAGTGGATTAAGGTTTCGCGGTATAGCTCAATGAGGCAACGGAGGATGATAAAGTGATGATTTGAGGGACTTAATGTGTTTGAATAGGGTGCAAACCCTGAAAATTAGGGTTTGCCCCTGACTGACGTACACCCTGTGTACGCATGGGTATGCCCAGCGTACGAGGGGGACACCTTGCCTCATGCATGTATTGGAGTACGCCCGGCGTACCCTATGTACGCCCAGCATACTCGGGTCCAAGATTCGAAATGAATGAGTTTAATTAATTAACATTTACCTGACATGGGGCATTACAGATCCGGTCCGCAAATTGGCCTTCAGCGTAACGCTGGCTTGCCCGAATCTATTGGCCTTCAGCAAAAAGCTAGTCCGCCCTCAGCTCTCAAATATATATTAATACTTATACAGCATGCAAACAATTCAACACGATAGGAAACTAACTAAGCTAGTCTAGTGGCCTAATTTTGTCCTACAGGGTAACTATATCCTAACATACACAGGATATATACTGAAGTACATAATATAGTGAGAAGAACTTACGTATACCCCCTTTATAGCATGGCTTCGTAAATGAGGCGTACTACTCATTCGACTGACTTTTCTTATACATATAGTAATTAAACTTTTAATAATATATAAGGTGTGTTGTAACACTTTTCAAAATACAAGGTTTAAATATTACTTATCAAAATTAATCATATAGTTAATTAATCAATTTAAACCAATTATGATTTAATCTTTATCCTTTAATTAAACAAGTACTTAAATTAATTAAATCATTTAGGAATTAAATAATTATCTTAATTAAAACATTAATTAAATAATTCAAATTTAATCCTATCCTTCTAATTATCGAAAATTAGGGTTAAGGGTTACCTAGTTTTAATTGTTCAAATTTTAAGGCATTTAAAATAAAAAGATAAGGAAACTAGAAACCCTGGGAAACCGTAGGCAATTTTCGAAAATAAGGCTTAGAGGCTTGGGTTTCAAGAAACCCAAGAAAAGTAGAAATTTTCAAGGGAAAGGGTTTAATTTTGATAAACCGTAATCAAGATCAATTCATTTCATGCACAAATCAATAGAAACCAATGACTCTGATACCACTCAGGTTTTATAGGTTATCAAAAAAACATGTAAAGCTAAAAATCTTAACACTTAAGTTCACATGAAACCTATAATGATCAATGTTTTCTCTAATTGATAGAAACATATAATGAATATCAAGAACCCTAATGAAACCCTAGCATAATCGAAATACAAGAATTAGGGTTACATACCTTTGATTTGTTGTAGTTAACAAACCACTCCAATCTCTTGTGTTTGTTGGTCTTGGAAAGCTAGAACCAAAAGGATGATGTCTCTAATGGCTCACACCTAAAACCAGAAACCCTAGAATGAGGAGGATAGAGGAGATATGAGAGAATTTTCATTCATGTGTTTAGGTAATGTCGAGTGAACACAATTTGAAAGTTGGTGGGTAATATTTATAGCTAGGGAATCACAAGGCTAAACCTTTATTTGAATTTTAAAATAATAATATTTTAATCTATTCAAATTCTCATCCATATCAGTAATCTGGAATATTCCAAAAACCCTAAAAGGCCCAAAGAAATTGTCCAATCCTAGAAACAGTCTAGAATTGTCTCTATTGTTCAAATATTGAATAATTACAATTCATCCCTTATACTTTTAATTAATTCCAATTAATCCCAAATTAATTCTAGATTAATTCTGATTAATAATTAATCTGTAACATCCAAAAAATACTAAGTAAAAATTTTGGTTTTAAGTCAACCAAATCAACCATTCATTTACTCCAAAAGCCCATTAATGTATAGAAAAGTATCCGGTATTCACCATGGTACAAAACAAAGTCATAAAATGCAGAACACCAGTGGATGCGATGCAATCACGTCGAACTCTTCCCCTTAGAACCAGAAGTACCAGAAACATAAACATAAGCCATAAGTACAAAGCTTAGTAAGTTCCCTAAGATACCACATACCATACATGTATCGGGGCAGCCCGATATTTATTAGGCCCCGCTTGGTATTATATAATGGGCCCCACCCGACATACATATAACACATGTAGGAGTCACAAAGACATCTAACATCCTACAAGTATAATGCATTGGGCCGACATTGGTGCCTTTGACCCACAAGTACAGTGAAGAGACTCACATCTCAGACGATAATCAACTGCTACTACTCTCGCTGCCGAAATACAGGTGTTATACCCCACCTATACATTCATATAAGGTAAACCCTTAGTCCAACTTCCAAAAACTAAGAGTTGAACAAAAGTCAATTTAGGTCAAAGAGTGAACGGTGCAAGACAGAGTCAAATTTAGTTGACCTCCACATCATGGCCATCTTTGACCACGTCATGACCCATGGGTCTAAACCCGATTTGGATCCAAGTCAAGGAAGTTAAAATGCCATTAACACCCTTCCATGTTGTGGCCTTCCTTTGGTCATGCTGTGGGCAAAAATGACAAAACAGACAACTAATCATTGGTTGACACCTCGTGGCGGCCTAGTGCCACGCGGTGGCAACCAGTCTGAATGGCTTATTCGAGTTAAGCTGCTTTTAACTCGTTTTCAAGCGCCTAAAAACCCAAATTTACTTCTTCCCAACACATTGATGGATAAAGTTAAAACTTTATCCATTAATACACTCCATTAAGACTAGATCTCTAAACCTACGTTCTAAAGGTAATCAAGAAGTACAACTCAACCATTAAGTCCTTAATCACAAAAGACATAAGCCCAAACCTTCCAGAAGGATTTTCCTTTACCCTAAGATCCATAAATAGGTTGTTTTATGGACATGCATGTCCAATGCATATCTCCTCTATTTTAGGTCAATAAGAGTGATAAAGAGGCTTCAAACTCATGCATAGGGTAACATACACCATGGAACATTCGATCTACAACATATGATCTCAAAGGGACCTCTAGGATCCATAAAGTCGCCAACTTTACAGAATCCTTCCATTCTAACTTGGTCACACAAGAAGAAAATAGGACAAAACCTTAGATCTATCATCATAGAAGCATAAAGCAAGATCTTAGACACTTACAAAAGTCCATAGATGCCCAATAGAGATCTTCACTCCAACCAAGAAGCACCACAATCTTTTCCAACGCCTCTTATTCCTTCTAAAGCAACCAAAATCACCAAAAAAGGCTCACAACTCACAAGAAGGAATTAGGGTTAGGGTTTCTGAAGCTTGAGGGTCATGGGGGATGAGGATGAATAAAACCTAGCCTCCTCATACCTTTAAATAGGGTGAAAAGCCCATAAATTAGTGTTTCATTAAAATAAGATGCCACCTCATGGCACATATGGCCACGCCGTGGCGATTCTTTAAATCACGCAATCCTTGAAAATATCGCTAGGTCATGGTAAGGCTCCACCATGTCGTGGCCACCCTAAATGAAGACTTAAAATATAATGGATCAGCTCATACCTGAAACGGGTGTTACACCCCTTCCCCACATGAATCATACTTCATCCTCGAAGTCCTCTGCTGCAAATAACTTTGGATAACTCTCACTCATCTCTTCCTCGGCTTCCCATTTCCACCATGAACCCTTACCGTGCTACCACTGCACCTTCACCAAACCCACTTCCTTATTTCGTAAGGCCTTCAGGTTCCTATTGACGATCGCAACTAGTCCCTTTATATAGTTTGGGCCCTCATCAATCTAAATATCCTCCAATGGCACTACTGCGGAATCATCAACCAAGCATTTCCGCAGCTGAGACATGGAACGTGTTATAATTCTGACTGATCTCATTGGGTAACTCCAAACGGTACACAATCTGCCCCACCCTGGCAACAACCTTGAACATAATATATATAGGGCCTAGCTTCCGAAATCAAATGACACCTTTCCAACATGACACATTCAAAATTACCATGTTACCAACCTGAAACTCGAGATCGAATCGTCGTCGATCCGCATAGCTCTTCTGTTGACTCTATCCACTCTCCAATCTCCTATACACCTGTTGTATCAACTCGGTAGTCCGGAACACTAACTCCATGCTACCCATGACTCGCTGGCCGACCTCGCCCCAACAAATCGGGGTCCGACACTTCTTCCCATAGAGCCTCTTGAAAGGAGGTCGACCGATCCTGACTTGGTAGTTGTTGTTGTATGAGAACTCAACCAATGGGAGATACGAATCCCAACTACCTCGAAGTCCAAAACACACGCCCGAAACATATCATATAAAGTCTGACTAATCTACTCACTATGATTATCCTCTACGGATGAAAAGTTATGTTGAGGTATAAATGAGTACCCAAATCCTCATGAAATCTCTTGCAGAATCGGGAAGTGAAACGCACATCCCGGTCTAAAACCACTGATATCCGGACTCTGTGACGTGCGACTACCTTACAGATATGGATGTCTGCTAACTTCTTTGCCGAGATGATCTCCTGAATAAGGATAAAATGCGCACTCTTGGTCAATCAATCCATGATGACCCAAGTGCAATCCACCCCTTGCGTTGTCTGTGGTAACTTCATGATGAAGTCCATCATGATCTCTTCCCATTTCCAAACAGGGATAGCCAACGACTTCATCTTGTCGTCAGGTCACTGATGCTCGGCCTTGAATTTCCTACAAGTCAGGAACATCTCCACATACCAAGCCACATCCCGCTTCGTGCAGGGCCACCAATAATCAAGTCAAAGGTCTTTGTACATCTTCATCGCTCCTGGATGGATAGAAAACATTGACTTATATGCCTCCTCCATCAGAATCTGCCGAGTACCACTGAATTATGGAACTCAAAGCCTCTGATTCATAGTGACCAATCCTAGACTATCATAATCAATATAGGACACATGACCCACTATGCGCTCACTCTTTTGGTGATCCTCCTTCAAGGCCTCGACCTGATCCTCACGAATTTGCTCTAACAATGGAGTAATCATCGCTATCCTCAAACACAAATCCCATATGGGAGTACCCGTCGCCTTGTGGCTCAAGGCATCAGCTACCACATTGGGCTTCCTAGGGTGATAGAGGATCTCACAGTCGTAGTCCTTCACCACATCGAGCCACCTGCCTTGTCTCATATTCTGTTTTGGTTGATCCATCAAATACCTCAGACTCTTATGATCCAGGTAAATAGTAGGACGGACCCCATATAACTAATGTCACTAATTCCTGAGGGCGGAAACCGCGCCCCACAACTCTAAATCGTGAGTAGGGTAGTTCGGTTCGTGACACTTCAGCTGCCTTGTAGCATATGCAATCACATGCCCAACTGCATATGTACCGCTCCCAATATCGTGATCGAAGCATCACAATAGACCATAAAGTCATCCACACCCTCTGGTAAATTCAGGATCGGAGCCTGGCATAGCTTTTGTCTCAAAGTCACAAATGCCACCCGCTGCTCAGTACTCCAAAGGAAGGTAACCGACTTCTTTTTCAGTCTCGTCAATGGAACAACGATATTGAAGAAGTCCAGAATAAATCTCCGATAATAACCGACCAGTTCTAGAAAACTCCGAATCTCATATGGAGATCTCGGAACCTCCCACTGCATCACGGCCTCGAACTTGGTCGGGTCGACCAATATACCCTTCTGGTTTACGAGGTGTCCTAAGAATTGCACCTGCGAACCAGAACTCGCATTTAGAGAATTTGACATAAATCCTCTCCCTCCTTAAAGCCTCCATTACCTCCCTCAAGTGATCCTCATTCTTCTCCTTGGTCTTAGAATAGACCAAGATATCATCAATGAAGACGATCACCGACCGATCCAACATCGGTCTATAAACCCTGTTCATGAGGTCCATGAATGTCTTCGGTGAATTGGTGAGCCCAAAAGGCATCACCACGAACTCGTAATAACCTTTTCGAGGTCTGAAAGCTGTCTTCTAAACGTCCTCGTCCCGAACTCTCATTTGATGGTATACTGAACACAGATCAATCTTGGAAAACCAATATGCACCTTGTACCAGGTCGATCAAGTCATCGATCCTCGGAAGTGGATAACGGTTCTTCACCGTTAACTTCATCAGCTCCCGTAGTCGATGAACATCCTATGGGAACCATCCTTCTTCTTCACAAACAATATTGTTTCTCCCCAGGGTGGACTACTTGGTCTGATAAACCCCTTTTCTAACAGCTCTTGCAGCTATGTAGACAACTCCTGCATCTCAGGCGGTGATAGCCAATAAGGTGCCTTGGCTATCGGAGTCGCGCCTAGTGCCAAGTCAATCCAGAACTCCCCTTGCCATGCCGGAGGCAATCCAGGTAGATTTTCAGGAATTACATCTTGATACTCACGAATGATCGGCACATCATCAACCGTCTTCTTCCCCACCTCCCTAATACCCAACACATAGGATACGAACCAGAAACAACCTTGTTGTAAATATCTCCTAGCTCTTGCGGTTGAGTAGAGAGGTGGTCCATGTTGAGCACCCTTGTCGTGAATAATTAGTTCTCCCCCATTTGGGGTTCGAACTCAAAATAAATGGTGCCCGTAGTTAATCATCTCCCCGATGGGGCTCAACCAATCCAAACCCACGATAACCTTGCTCTCACGTAAAGGTATAGGAACCAAATCGATCGGGTAACGCTCATGAAATAACTCCAGCACACAAATCTGATGAACCCTCGATACATATACTAGACATCATCGCAAATCTCCACCTCTAGTGGGTAATCAAGTTATCCAGGTGCGTCACCAAACCTCTTGCTAAAACCAAGAGATACACATGATTAGGTGGTGCCCAATTCAAAAAGGACCAAGGTCGGAACTACGTTCACTAGGAACACCCCTAATTAGAAACGTACAGAATAACCATAAATAGTAAATCAATAAATGACATAAGGAAAAGATACATACCATTAACCACATCAGGTGCTACACGAGCCTCCTCGTCTGTCAGCTGAAAAGCTCGACTCCTCACAACTAGCGCATCTGTCTTTCCTTGGCAGTCGTTAGTGATCCTCAATATCGATGGAGAGGGTGTCGCCACTGCTCCCACTATCAAATGCGGACAATTGTCCTTCTTGTGGCGCCTCTTATTGAAATGGAAGAAAACCAGACTCGATCCATGGGTAGTGGTGGTGGTGGCAGTACAATCCTTGTTGTAGTGACCAGTCTTTCCACACTTGAAGCAGCCCAAACCACCTACCTTACAAACCCCCTCGTGCATCTTGTCGCACTTGCCATAGTGGCTCCGGCCCTGCTAGCCCCTCGATCGATAATCAAAAACCTTGGGCTTCTTTACTTATCCCTCTAATACCTAAGCCTAAACCGACTTCCTCTTCCTCACAGTCTCCAAATAATTCTCCCATTCTCGGGTGTTCGCTATCATGCCATCCAAGGTTCTGCAATTGGACATGCTCATAAACTCCCGTATCTCATCCTTCAGCATATCATGGTATATTTTCTTATTCATCTCCTCGTCCGCTACATACTGCAGAACCAGTAAAGCCCTCTAACGAAACATGGCAGTGATCTCCTGCATAGTCTCAATAGTCTAGCGAAGGTCCTGAAACTCCCTTGTCAGGTGCTAAACCTCGATCACAGTGCAAACTCAGCCCTGAATCTCATCACAGAAGCCTACCATGTCATCTTCGTAATAACCTTGCATCCCAAGGTATGGTCTACCTCCTCCCACCAATCACGGGCTCTGTTTTTCAGAAAACATGATGCAAATCTGACGTACCCTTCGGGGCAGAAGCTAGTCCGAAAAGTGTTTTTGATTTCCTCCAACCATTGCCTGCTAACACTAGGTTCCTTCTTTCCGAAGAAATCAGGATCCCCACATGCACGAAACTCTCAAAAAGTCAAAGAACATGTACCCACCATAGCCATAGTCTCAATACGAAATGCGCCCAATCACTCATCCAACATCTCCATAATGCCCTCCTTGATCGTACCATAGATCACAAGAGTCTGGTTCAGAATACCGTGAGTGATCTCGGACAAAGTTAACTCTCGCATCTGATCATCCAAGATTCCTGCTACAGAGCCCGAACCCGATCCTTCACTAGGACCTAAACGACCTCGAGTGACCACCATACTAAAAATAAAAAATGCAACCATCAGAAAATATGCGAAGAATTTTCCACACTTAGAAAGTTCCTTAGTATCCTTTTGACTTCCCTTGTCTCGAGTACAGATCCTGTGCTTTTAGTAGTATGGGCCTAATACTACCTTCCACACCTATCCGTACTTTCCTCAAGGTCCGCCCCGAATCCTCTAAGTTACTCCCTCTCTATAAAATACCTGCCAATTTTGCTAAACTACGCGTTCGACGTGCTAACATACTTCCTAGATTCTCTTAGGATTCCCTTCACACATCTCTCTGCCATCATCTACAGAAGGAACTCCCACTAATGCCCACTATCTACCTTACGAATACAATTACATGTAATAGCAACTAGATAATTCTTCGACTGCAAGGTCTCATATTATAATGGTTGGAATCAAACAAGAGTTACACAATAGATTTAAACCTAACCTTCTAAAACCATCTAAATTTTGTAACATGTAACCTAGCATATTCGCTTGATAGTTAATTGATACTAGTGGAGGCTCCTAAAATCACAAAGTTGTTGGATAAGGTGTCTAAGTCCATAACTATTTCTGGTATGTACTTGACCCGACCCGGCATGGTCCATTTGGGTTGCATGGCACCATGCAATTGGATAGACTAAATGAGAGAAATAACATTTGGAGATTATTAATATATTATAAGTTCTAATATATTAATAATAATATTTGATTAGTTTGATCAATAATTAATTTAGAATTAATTAAGTGGTCAAAAGAGAACTAATTAAATATATGGGTTGATTATGTAAATCATCCATATCTTGTATAGTGGGCTAAGAGGCTCCATGGATTATCAAGTTGGGTTCTACCCATAGGATGCTCCATGGATGCTCCATGGGAGTTACAAACCCATGGGTCATGGAAATAAAGAGTCATGACACATTAGGGTTTACATGGTGTAACCCTAGATGTGTCAACACTATATAAGAATCATATTCTCCACCAAAATCGGTTAGACAGAAGAAACTAGAGGGCTTGGCCGATTTCAAGAAGTGTGTGTTCTCTCATAAGTTCTTTCAAGAGCATTTGGTGTTGTGTGAAGCATTTGAGGCATCACACTTGGGGTACTAGGCTCACAAGGTTTCAAGGAACACAAGCAACAACAAGGTAAGTTATTCTATCTATTATTCAAGTTAAAATTGTTCCCCGTGTATGCTAGATAGGAATATAGCCTTGGAATTCAACTTTGCATGATAATTAGACAAACATAGATCCAAGGTTATTAGGGTTGCATGTACACTTAGGAAGTGTTAGAATGCTCAAAACCCATCAGTGGTATCAGAGCCTAGGCTTGTTTGTTTGTTATTTGTGCTTAAAAGTTGAAAAAAAGTCGAAATCTTGCTGTCTGACTGATGGACTCGCCGAGTCCACGGGGGGGACTCGCCGAGTCCACTTGTATCTTCAACCTACTCGGCGAGTAGATTTATGCACTCGGCGAGTAGGGTCGACAGAGTGCAGAATTTCGACTTCAGTTGCTGGAAATGGTTTAGAAACATTACCCTAAATTGTTTTGGTACTTAAAAACTTGTTTTAGAAGGTGTAATGACTTTCCTAACTCATTTACAGCAACTAGTTATCAAAATTACAAAGATTAAATGTGATTTTGATTCTTGAAGGTGTTCATGTTCATATTCTTGTTCTTATGATGTTTAGATGATCATAGGAATTATTTGTAACCTATGTGGTAGTTTAATTCTTGATCATAATGTGTTTTAATGGAGTCCATAACTTGTCCTCAAGTTATGGAAAACCAAAAGTCTCTTGGATTAAAAACCATTAAAAGAACACAAGAGTTAGGAAAAATGAAAAGTCCTCATTTTATTACTCTATTAAACTCATAAGTTACAAGAAATAAAAAGTTTTGAAAGTTTACAAAACTTGCCCTCAAGTTTTGGAACAAGTAAAGTTAAGTTAAAAACTTTAGTTCCAACCCTTAGAATTTTAAAAGTTAAAATTCAACCCTTATACTTATATTATTATGATTTAATAATTATATATATATATATATATATATATATATATATATATGTATGTATGTATAAGAACAAAGTCGTCTTACCGCTAGTATGCCTCATTCACGAAGTCGGTCTATAAGGTGGGTATAAGGTTGTTGCCTATAAAATGGTGACTTAATGGGTGTCCACTCTCACCCACCGCTTGTTTGACCGGTGGAGGGTCGTTAGCCGAACGGGTAAGACAAGGACTTACAAATTCTCATTGAAAGTATGATGAATATTATAAAGTAACTAAATGTTTTATTAAATTCCCAATCTTAGTTACTTTAGGAAAAATGTGAATAAGGTGCTATTCCATGAAATTACACTTTACACTTTGATTAAGTCGTTGGTGGAGCGTGTGTGGTTAACCGGCACACTAACTTGGACTTAACAAGGTAGGTAAAGGGTGACTTAGGGTTTATTATAGTATCGATGGAGCGTGTGTGGTTTACCGGCACATCGATTGAGTGATAAACTTTAAGGGTACCAAGTGATTTGCATGGTTACTTCACACCTCGTTTTGTGATCCTCGGTATCCCAGTCACAAAACTTGGAGGGCACACTCGAGATTGAAACATGCCTTTGAAAAGTTCATTGAATCTCAAAGAATCTAGGAATTTCTAAGAACCATTCAAAAAACCTAATACTAAAATATTGCGGTTTTCGTGGTGGAAATTGGTGAATCGTCATTCACCTACCTTTCAAATATGATATAGCTTAGATTACGGCATACCTCTTCTAAGTTATATTATATTGTGATTGGATCCTAGCCTTAATATTACATTTGGGTGTTTTGTTAAGGACTCTCTTATATCTAAACTAATCTTGTTCTCTTTTCTTCAGATGTCTTTCAACAATGCTTCTGGCTCTAATCCTAATGGCTCCTTTACCCTTATGAACTTGTGTGGGAAAGTCACCTTTGATGGATCCAACTTCAATGAGTGGATCAGAAACATCAGAATGATTACCCGCTACGAGGACAAAGAATATGTCCTTGACAAGGAGCTTAAGGAGATTGATGAGACCACTGCAACTCCTCAGGAGATCGCTGACTTTCGGGCACATGAAAGGGATGCTACGAAAGTGGCTTGCATCATGATGGCCACGATGACAGCGGAACTCCAAAAGTCTTATGAGGATTTCTACCCTTATGAAATGCACCAAGATTTGATGGAAAGATACCATCAAATTGCAAGACAAGAGAGGTATGAAATCATCTGCTCCATGATAACAACCATGATGAAGGACGGGGAATCCGTCACGAGCCACATGCAGAAAATGCAAAGGTATGTGGATCGTTTGCTGAAGCTTAATGTGAACTTCCCGGAGGATCTTGCAATAGATATCATTTTGCACTCCTTACCATCGTGCTATGATCAATTCCGCATGACATATCACATGAACAAGGAAGAAGTCACCCTCAGCAAACTTCAGGGACTTCTCAAGACCGCAGAATCAGGTCTTAAGGGGAAGTCGGTTGCTATCGCTCCTACTCCAAACTCAACTCCGGTTTTGGCAATCGGGAAAAGTAGAGGGAGGAAGAGAAAGAGATCTTCGAAGGGTACCAAGGCTCGGACCCTTGATGGCTCTTCTTCAAGTGGAACCAAGAAAGGTTTCATTACTCCTTCTTCTGACCCAAAAGAGGCTGAATGCTTCTATTGCCATGAAAAGGCTCATTGGAAGCGGAACTACCCAAAGTACCAGCAGGATGTGAAGGATGGGAAAGTCAAACCCAACCATGCAGGTATTTACACTATCATTTCTAATAACTCACCCCATTCTAAATCTTGGGTCCTTGATACCGGTTGTGGTATTCATATTTGTTGTGACTTGCAGGGACTAAGAAGAAGTGAGAATGTGGAGCAAGGAAGAATAAACTTGATCATGGGGAATAGGAAAGCTTCACCTGTTACCAAGATTGGAGTTTATACTTTATCGCTAAGTAGTGGGTTTAGTTTGGATTTGAATAAATGTTGTTACTCGCCAGGAATGGCAAGAAATATTATTTCCTTTCATGCTTTGTACAAACAAGGGTTTACCTTTTCGTTTAATAATGAAGTTGGTTCTATTGATGCTTTCTTTAATAATGTTCTTTATTTTAAAGCATTACCTTGTGATGGTGTGTATGAAGCTGTGTCTGTTGTAGATAACTTAGGAAATAATGTTTTGTGTATTGATTCTACTACTAATAATAACTTGGATAAAGCATCATTATGGCATTGTCGCCTTGGACATATAAGCAAGAAACGCATAGGCCAACTCCAAAAGGATGGAGTCTTGGAGTCGTTTGACCTAAAGTCAGATGATAGTTGCGAATCATGCTTACTTGGAAAAATGACAAAGTCACCCTTCACAGGCTCGTGTGAAAGGGGTGAAAGTTTGTTGGACCTTATACACACGGATGTGTGTGGACCATTCAAACATGCCACAAGGGATGCTAATCGTTATTATTTGACTTTTACTGATGATTACAGTAGATATGGATATGTCTACTTGATCAACCATAAGTCAGAGACTTTCGAGAGGTTTAAGGAATTTAAACAGGAAGTCGAGAATCAATTGGGCAGGAACATTAAGATGCTTCGATCCGATCGAGGAGGTGAGTATCTTAGTTCAGAGTTCCTCGACTATCTTAGGGAATGTGGGATAGTCTCACAATTGACACCTCCCAGGACACCACAGTTGAATGGTGTGGCTGAGAGGCGTAATCGAACCTTGTTAGATATGGTTCGTTCCATGATGAGTCGAGCTTCGCTACCAATCTCATTCTGGGGGTATGCCTTAGAGACTGCCGCCCATATTCTTAATCTAGTCCCTACAAAGAAAGTTGCCAAAACTCCTCACGAGATGTGGACTGGTAAAGTACCTAAACTAGACCACATCAAGATTTGGGGTTGTGAGGCTTCCGTGAGACGCGAGACTCATGATAAGCTCGAACCTCGAAGCGAGAGGTGTATTTTCATCGGTTACCCACAGCAATCCTTTGGTTACCTCTTCTACAGACCTAGTGACAATGTGGTCTTTGTAGCAAGAAGAGGAGTCTTTCGAGAAAGAGAGTTTATAAGCCAAGGAGACAGTGGGAGGCAAATTGATCTTGAAGAAATTCAAGAATCAAGTGGTGAAGGAACTTCAAACTCTAGCCCTCAACTTGAGGAGGAAACTCTTGTTGAGCCAATTGACAAACCTGTACCTCTGAGGCGTTCCACGAGAGTTAGGAGTGCACCTGAGCATTACTATGGATTCCATATTACTGCAGAAGGTGAGACACTTATTAGTGATGGGACACTAGTAAGTCAAGATGACCCTAACAGCTACGAGGAAGCCATGGCAGGACCCGAGTCTGCTAAATGGAAAGAGGCTATGGATAGCGAGATACAATCCATGTATGACAATCAAGTTTGGAACTTGGTTGAAAATGTACCAGGTCGTAAAGTAGGGTGCAAATGGGTCTTCAAGAAGAAGACCGACATGGATGGTAAAGTACACACTTATAAGGCTAGACTGGTTGCAAAGGGCTTCTCTCAAATTCCTGGAGTGGACTATGATGAGACCTTTTCTCTAGTAGCCAAGATTAAGTCTATTCGGGTTCTGTTAGCCATAGCTGCATTTCATGACTATGAAATATGGCAGATGGATGTCAAAACCGCTTTCCTTAATGGAAAGTTGGCTGAAGATGTTTACATGAGTCAGCCAGAAGGTTTTGTCAGCAGCAAGTACCCTAATAGAGTGTGTAAACTCGAGAAATCCATTTATGGATTGAAACAGGCACCTCGCAGGTGGAATCTTTGCTTTGATGAGAAGGTCAAGGAATTTGGCTTTACTAGGAGTGAAGATGAATCTTGTGTGTATGTCAAGGCTAGTGGGAGTATAGTTAGGTTTTTGGTACTGTATGTGGATGACATACTACTCATAGGAAACGACATTCCAACCCTGCAGGAAGTAAAGTCATGGCTTGGGAAGTGTTTCGCTATGAAGGACCTTGGTGAAGCTGCCTATATTTTAGGGATAAGGATCTTGAGAGATCGGAGTAAAAGACTAATTGGACTTAGTCAGAGTACCTACTTGGATAAGGTGCTGAAGAGATTCCGCATGCAGGATTCCAAGAAAGGAGAGTTACCCATCCAGAGTAACACCAGATTGAGTAAGACACAAAGCCCTAGCACTGAGGCTGAGATAGCAGAAATGAGTCGAACACCTTATGCTTCGGCTGTAGGATCGATCATGTATGCTATGACGTGTACTCGACCCGATGTAGCCTTTGCCCTGAGTATGGTTAGCAGGTATCAGGCGAACCCTGGCAAGGCACACTGGATTGCGGTAAAGAATATCCTCAAGTACCTACGGAGGACTAAGGACTGGGTCCTTACCCTCGGTGGGAGTGATGACTTGAGAGTTGTAGGGTATAGTGATGCTAGCTTTCAGAATGATAGGGATAATTTCCGCTCTCAGTCAGGCTGGGTCTTTACCCTAAACGGAGGAGCAATTTCTTGGAAGAGTTCCAAGCAAGAGACAGTGGCAGATTCTACTTGTGAATCAGAGTATATTGCAGCTAGCGAGGCAGCAAAGGAGGCGATATGGCTGAAGAACTTCATTGGAGACCTTGGAGTTGTACCAGCTATTAAAGAGCCAATGAAAATTTTCTGTGATAGTGAAAGTGTTGTTGCCTTAGCCAAGGAACCAAGGGATCACGGGAGATCCAGACACATCGACAGAAAATACCATTTCATCAGACATCGGATCGAAGAAGGACTCCTCGTGGCAAAGAGGGTATCATCAGATGAGAATCCGGCAGATCCTCTCACAAAGGGACTGACTCGGGTTAAGCATCTTCAGCATGCTCGGAGCATAGGGCTGAAGGATGATATTAGATTTAGTAGTTAGATAACCTCGAAATTTGTAAAGTGTAATTGACATTTGATGATGAGTAAAAATGTTTTATTTATGAGTAAGGTGTTGCTATCTCTTGTCGATCGTTTACTATATTTCTTTTGCATGTTTTGACTTCCAGAATAATTTTTGTTTGGTATAACATATTATTCAAACCTCCACAGTCATTCATATGTCGGAAGTAGGTATGAATCAAGACTGTCATGTTTGGTTGTAGAGGTCTTGGACAAGGCTACAGCAATCATGAGTGCTCATAAGTTCTGAGCATTGGACTCAACCCACGCTCACTGGAATCACTTCATGGAATTCTATCTCGAGTGATCGTGAGACGGTAAAATCGTATAAGTCTTCAAACCTAGAGATATGATTTGTTACTTACAAGTTGGTTATGCATTGATTGTACGAAACCACATTGGTAACTCGATGTTATAAATCGTACTCTTGTGTGTGATTCAATGAGTGGTAGAACAAACATATGAGTCGAAGTTTATCTGTTCCTTCTTGGATTAGAAGCTGATATCTGGGCCCCTCGATGATTTTGTTTTGACCCATGTACCGGGCCCGGTCAGAACTAAGTTGATGTGTTCAATTAAGTTCTATGTCAAACAAATCGGAAATCGGGAAACAAATGCTGGACAATAAGCAAGACAGTGTTCCATGTATTTGTCCGGCTGATATCTAGAACAGAGGATTATATGATCACTTATCTTAAATGGCGTACCATCATCTTCTCAGTTCCGAGAAACCTTGAAAAGAGCTACGATTGCTGATCGGTTCCTGAAGTCATACTTGCAGTAATAGTTATTAGACTTATCCAAGTGGGAGACTGTTGGATAAGGTGTCTAAGTCCATAACTATTTCTGGTATGTACTTGACCCGACCCGGCATGGTCCATTTGGGTTGCATGGCACCATGCAATTGGATAGACTAAATGAGAGAAATAACATTTGGAGATTATTAATATATTATAAGTTCTAATATATTAATAATAATATTTGATTAGTTTGATCAATAATTAATTTAGAATTAATTAAGTGGTCAAAAGAGAACTAATTAAATATATGGGTTGATTATGTAAATCATCCATATCTTGTATAGTGGGCTAAGAGGCTCCATGGATTATCAAGTTGGGTTCTACCCATAGGATGCTCCATGGGAGTTACAAACCCATGGGTCATGGAAATGAAGAGTCATGACACATTAGGGTTTACATGGTGTAACCCTAGATGTGTCAACACTATATAAGAATCATATTCTCCACCAAAATCGGTTAGACAGAAGAAACTAGAGGGCTTGGCCGATTTCAAGAAGTGTGTGTTCTCTCATAAGTTCTTTCAAGAGCATTTGGTGTTGTGTGAAGCATTTGAGGCATCACACTTGGGGTGCTAGGCTCACAAGGTTTCAAGGAACACAAGCAACAACAAGGTAAGTTATTCTATCTATTATTCAAGTTAAAATTGTTCCCCATGTATGCTAGATAGGAATATAGCCTTGGAATTCAACTTTGCATGATAATTAGACAAACATAGATCCAAGGTTATTAGGGTTGCATGTACACTTAGGAAGTGTTAGAATGCTCAAAACCCATCAAAAGCAAGCAACATTCGAGCATCGAGTTCTAAACCAATGCACTACCTAATCACGCCACTCTATCCAATCATTTGAAATCCATACTAGCATACAAAGGCATCTCTTCTAACATTTTATCACGAAATCTTGAGCAGATCCTTAGCCCTAATCTAACATGCTATACTCATATATACATACTAAAACAATAAACATGTATGGGTATTTTGGGAAATAATCACTTGAGCTTGTCTAATTTCATGCATCACACCCCCTTTACTTTATAAATATCTTTTATAAAATTCATTTCCTTTTGAGTCCAAACACACCCGGGAGTGTGCCCGAATCCCTCAAACCAAGGCTCTGATACTAACTTGTAACATCCCAAAAACACTAAGTAAAATTTTTTGTTTTAAGACAACCAAATCAACCATTCATTTACTCCAAAAGCCCACCAATGTATAGAAAAGTATCAAATATTCACCAAAGTACAAAACAATGTCATAAAATGAGGAACATCGGTGGAGGCGATGCACTCACGTAACTCTTCCCCTTGGAATCGGAAGTACCTGAAACATAAAAATAATGCTTTAGCACAAAGCTTAATGAGTTCCCAAGATACCACACACCATACATGTATTAGGCCCCGCTCTGTATTCATCGGGCCCCACCCGATATTACATAATGGGCCTCGTCCGACATATATACAACACATGCAAGAGTCACAAAGACAGGTAGCATCATACATACATAATCTATTGGGCCGACATTGGTGCCTTTGACCCACAAGTACATTGAAGAGACTCACTTCTCAGACGATAATCAACTGTTACTGCTCTCAATACCGAAATATAGGTGATATACCCCACCTAGACATTCATATAAGGTAAACCCTTAGTCTACCTTCCAAAAACTAAGAGTTGACCAAAAGTCAGCCTAGATCAAAAATTGAATGGTCAAATACAAAGTCAATTTTAGTTGACCTCCATGTCGTGCCCATCCTTGGCCACGTCGTGGCCCATGGGTCTAAACACGATATGGATCCAAGTCAAGGAATTCAAAATGCCATCAGCAACCCTCCACATCATGACCTTCCTTTAGCCACGCCGTGGGCACAAAACGATGAAACGGACGATTGATCTCTGGTCGCCACACCATGGCGGCCTAGTGCCGCGCCGTAGGAACTAGTCTTAATGGTTATTCGAGTTAAGATGTTTTTAACTCATTTTCAATGGCTTAAACCCCCAAATCTACTTCTTCCCAACGCCTTGATGGATAAAGTTTCCAACTTTATCCATTAAGACAATATCTCTAAACCTAGGTTCTAAAGGTCATCAAGAAGTACAACTGAACTGTTAAGTCCTAAATCACAAAATACATAAGCCCAAACTTTCCATAAGGGTTTTCCTTTACCCCAAGAGCAATAAAGTTGGTTGCTTTATTGACATGCATGTCTAATGCATGTCTCCTTCATTTTAGGTCAACAAGAGTGATAAAGAGGCTACAAACTCATGCATAGGGTAACATACACCATGGAACATCATATCTACAACATATGATATCAAAGGGACCTCTAGGATCCATAAAGTTGCCAACTTTATGGAATCCTTCCATTCTAACTAGGTCACACAATAAGAAAATGGGACAAAACCTTAGATCTATCATCATAGAAGCATAAAGCAAGGAGCTTGGACACTTACAAAGGCCCATAGAAGCCCAAAAGAGATCTTCACTCCAACCAAGAAGCACCACAATCCTTTCCAACGCCTCTTCTTCCTTCAAAAGCAACCGAAATCACCAAAATGGGCTCACAACTCAGAAGAAGGAATTAGGGTTAAGGTTCCTAAAGCTTGAGGGTGATGGAGGCTGAGGATGAATAAACCCTAGCCTCCTCACACCTTTAAATAGGGTGCAAAGCCCGAAAATTAGGGTATCATTAAAATCAGTTGCTACATCGTGGTGGGTCTTTAAATCTCGTGATCCTTGAAAATATCGTCAAGTCGTGGTGAGGCTCCACCACGCCATGCCACCCAAAATGAAGACATCAAAAAAAATATAATGGATTAGCTCATACTTAAAATGGGTGTTACAAAATCAATTCTTATTGATTTCACATTAATTTATTAATCATATAAATTAACAAATAAATTATTTAACAATTGATCTCATATTAATTTATTAATCACATAATAAATTTGCAAATGAACTATCTATTTCCAATTAATATATTAATCACATAATATATTAACAAATCATTTTTCCATAACTTAAATTATTTTATTAATCATACAATAATCTAATAAATTATCTTTCTCTCTCTCTTAATATCATTTTTAGTTATTTTCAGGTATGAGGGCAATCCAAAAAGGACTTTGCTTCTAATTACAAGAATATATCAATTAAGTTATGAGGTAAGACACCTTAATCCAATAATATTTTGATATGGAAAGAATTGTGGAAAATGTCTATTTGAATTTCGTTTTACAAAGATGAAATGTTTTTAATGAAATTGTGATAAATGTTTTGGGTCACAAACACACGTAGCTCACGAGACATTTTTGTCTTACATATCTTTTTTTAATGTCATGTATCTCATGTTGAAATTAAGGAAAGCTGATGATAGATGAAAGTTACAAGTCAAAAGATAGAGAATGGAATGGAACTTGTTAAGTTCCTTGTAACATCCATAAAAATCATGCGCATTTAAAACTTTTTAAAACATTCAAAAACCACTAATTATTACAAACTGTTTTCAAAATAGTTTCATGTCAGAGTATCCCAGAAATCAATCATAAAAACATAAGGAGGTGCACAATCACACCTTTACCTTCCCGCGATCATCTGAAATACCTGAAATAAAATCAACAACTGTAAGCCTGAAGCTTAGTGAGTTCCCCCAAAATACCCACACAACTATTAACACAAATACAATAACAACATACTATGGGCCCAATCAACCATCAGGTTGGAATGCCCCAGGCCGACAACCATCGGGTTGGAATGCCCCGGTCTGTTGGCTCTCGCACAAAGCATAAAAGCCTCAACCACCAATCAATCATGTGCACATATATCGGATAATCACATAACAGTCTACAGACAGTTAAACTGATCTACAGATCACTAAGCATAGCAACATCCTATCTACCAGGATATCGATCTAACAGATCATAACCACATAGAACATCCTATCTACTAGAATACCGATCTAATAGATCATAGCAATAACAAAACAAGATAACAATCCAAAGGGTCGGCCTTGGTGCCTTAGACCCTTGAGTATAGTGAGGAAAACTCACCTCACAAGTAGCGTTGGATGATAATGTCAAACTCCCAAACATATCTCCAAACTCAGACACCTACAAGTAGCATAGGACTAATTCTATAAAACCCAAATTACTAAAATACCCCTGAAGTCAAACTTAGTCAACCTTGGTCAAAGTCAATAGGCAACAGTCAAGGTCAACAGTCCTTGTTGACCCAACTCGTCGAGTGCATCTAGCAACTCGTCGAGTTACTTCAGAACACAGAGGCCAAAAACTTGAGTCAACTCGCTGAGTTTCCAAACAACTCGTCAAGTCCATGTAGTTTCCAGAGGGTTTAGAAAAACCCTAACCAACTCGTCAAGTTAACTATACAACTCGTTGAGTTCATGCCGAATCTAGAAAGCAGTAAACCGTCATTCAACTAGTCGAGTTGACTGTGCAACTCGTCAAGTTCCTTCATTCAGTTTCTCATTCAGATGCTTTTAAGCGAAACCGAAGCTCAAAACTATAGATGTAGCCTCCTAGGGTGTAGTTACCACGTAAAGTTGCTAACTTTACGTGCATGCAAGGCTTCAAGAAGCTAAAACACTTAAAACTAGCCTTAGGAAGAGGTTTTGGACATGGAGGAGGGTCAAAGATTCATAAAGCTTGAGGCTTTATGTCCATAAGGGCCTAGAGGAGTCCAGATCTGAAACCGTGCCCTTGTGACAAGCTCAAATCCGAAAGTGACTCCATTTTGCACTAGAAATGACCATTTTCTTTCACAAGGGAAGATCTAAACAATGAGAAGTCAAGGTAATGACTTTTTACCTTCAAATGAAAGCCAAAACGATGTAGATGTTGGATCTACAAGCTCCTTCTCGTTCTAAGCTTCTTAATCTTCAAGTTTCTTCAACAAATGTACCAAAAACAGACTTCTAGCCTCACACACACACTCAAAATAGGGGTTAGATCGATTAGAGTTTGCTTCTGGACATCAAAAGGTGGTAAGGAGGCTGGAAGGAGGACTTAAGGTCCTTTAAATAGGGTGCAAACCCTAAAAATTAGAGTTTCCATGCACAACCTCTACTCGTTGAGTTGGAGTTCTCCAACTCGTTAAGTAGGTTCCATAAACCACACGGCATGATCCGTCTCTACACAACGAGTTGGGACGGCCAACTCGTCGAGTAGGTCTAAAATATGAATATATAAAGCTTTAAATTTTATACCTGGGAGTCGGGATGTTACATTTCTTATGTATTGTATTGATGTAATTCTTATTTGCTTGTTATGGTTTGTATGATGCTTAATGGTAACACCCAATGTTTTAATCATAAATGTCTTTGTGAGACCGGTTTCTTGTTAAATGTGGGTTAATACTCATAATGATTTTGTTTAAACCATAACATTTTAAACTTTGAAAAAGTTTGAAAATTTGTGTGTGTTACAATGACACCAAGTGTCCTATGTTGCACAAGTATAACAAGGAGTTAACCTAGTTAACTAGCATGCACGTACTCTAACAATACCTTTATTCTATCATGCAAAAGGTACAACAACACTCTCACACCTTGCACTACTCAATCCAGGATACCGACTAACATCAAAGAGATAAATCCTAAACCAACAATCCAAAACCTCCAAGTCCGGCCCCAAGTCAAATTTGTCAAAAGTCAATGGTCAACGGTCAACAAGAGTCAACGGTCAACCAAGTCAATAGTCACTATGATGTGGAGACCTCTTTGCCACATCATGGGCATGTTCAAACAAGATAGTCGACATGTAAGACATTTCCACGTCGTGGGAATGCCAGGACAATACAGTCGCGATTCTAAACTTCACCACATCGTGGTCATTCCTTGGCCACGTCGTGGTCACTGCCATTTTTCCTCAAATCTTCATTAAGAGTTTAATCCTTACAAGTCAAGGCTTAAAACTTCGGATCTAATCCTTATCAATGAATTAATGGATAAAGTTTCCAACTTTATCCATTTGGACTTCACTCCAAGGCAAGATCTCCGCCCCTAAGTCTATTAAGTCCTTAATATGACCAAAACTTGCACATGGGACCAAGAACTCTCAAATTAAGACATTTTTCGTTACTTAACAGAAGTTCATGACCATAAGAATGTCATATTATGCTTTGGAGTTCCTTAAACTCCAAGAGCATCCAAGAATGGGACCAAAGCCAACCAATAATGACCAACACATGAATCTCAAAAGAACAAGGTCATAGTACAAGCGTTTTACCTCCAAAGGTCCAGAAACTTGAAGAAGATGATGGATCTAGTCTTGCTATATGCTCCCTCGCACCAAGAAGGAGTTTCTTTCTTCACAAGCTTCACTAAATCAAGAACACCCACAACTTCAAGCAACCAAGCTCTTAATTATCCATGGAGGCTAGGGTTTGGTGCAGGCTGAAGGAGATGCCCTAAACCAAGAGTTAGAGCACTTAAATATGGGGAAAATCCTAAAAATTATAGGCTTGGGCTGCAACTGCTGCCACGTCGTGGTGATCATTAAAATGTGCGTTCCTCAGATGTCATGCCACGTAGTGGCATTCCTTGCACCACGCCGTGGCATATGGTTTTCCTCAAAAACCAAGTCTTTGACTTTTTTCGATTACCAACTGATCCATTTTGAAAAACGAGTGTTACAGTTTTATTCTATTTTTTAAGAATCAATTCCTTAGCAAATCTTGAACAAAACATGGATATATGAAAGAAATGGATTCTAATTCCTAATTCTCAAGGATTTTAATGAACCAAATGTCACCTAAGTTACCGTGCAAATGTTTTTAAAAACTTGATGAAAAGACATGGAGAAAATCACTAAAGTACATCCAAACCATTAATTCTTCAAATCTATTATATTTTTAAATAAAAAATAATAACTTTTTTTAATATCATACTCCTTCCGTCCCAAATTGATAGTCTATTTTTGACTTTTGAAATCTTTTTTCTTCAATTTTGACATTAAATATTTTTATTTGTGTAATATATTAGTTGATAAAAGTTATAACAATGAAAAAATATCTAAAATAAAATACATTCATATATATCTAGTATTATCTATCAAAAACAAAAATATTTAAAGTCAAAGTTAAAAAAAAAAGACTTCAAAAATAAAGTGTTTGTATCCGAATCCGAGAAGGCTTGATATCCCATTTACAACTTTCCCAATATCCTAAACTTCATATAATTTTACATCAGATTCTCAAATACAGATATTTTTATTTGAGATATTTTTAACACTCTGCCAATTACCCAACAGTTTCGACATTTATTCTAAATTTAGTTTTTTATTTCACTCTTGTGATATCACGATATTAAATATTTCGTCCCTTTGACATTGCTACTGCCTACCAATGATGGTCCACGCGGCCCATTGCCCTATCTGCCTATTTCCCTCGAACACAGGTGTGAACCGTTGACCCGTTTACTATGAGTTGTATATCGGCTTACTGCATTTCCACTTTCTAATTTCGGAACACAATTTGGATTTCTTTTTATTCCTCTTTTAAAAGAAAAATAAATGTGTCATATTACAAATACTTTGATTCAACTAAGTTATGGCCTATGGGTTCATGTAAGTGGTCTTTTAGTAATTTATTAGATGAGGTTCTTGAAAAAAGCAAGATAAGCTTAAATCGGTCAATGGTTTTTATAAGAACAAATTATAGTTATTATTCTCTCTTATCACCAAATAAATATAAAATATGTAGCTAATATAAATAAATTAATAAATTAATTAATATTAGTATATTTCTTTTGAGAGTGAAAGAAATACATTAAAATATATCTTCCATATTGTCATTATTCAGTTAAAAAAATAAAACATGTTAATCTCATAATTAAAAAACACAATACGTTCTAAAATATACGTTAAAATTACATAGATAGTTTATTTTACTTTTTACTTATAAACCACATAATTACAAGTATTAATCATATTTAATAATATACCCCAAAACCACTGATAACAAATATATCTATTTGAAGCTTATAAAATAAAATTTTCTCTACTGATAAAATAAAATCATATTAATATTATCCCCAAAAACTACAACTAACAAAAATTATATATATATATATATATATATATATATATATATATATATATATATATATATATATATATATATATATATATATATATATATATATGGGTTAGGTTCAATGGAAAGTGAACAATTAGGGCAACATATGTTGGAACCAATGATCAAGTGACACGTGTCCATTTCTTTATTCATAAGCAATCTACTATGGAAGTTATTTATGTAGTTATTCCAAAATGATGTGTTGTCATGCTTTCATTAGTTTCAACATGTGTTGCCCTAATTGTTTATTTTCCATATAACCCTTCCTATATATATATATATATATATATATATATATATATATATATATATATATATATATATATATATATATATATATATATATATATATATATATTGGGTGGGCGTGAGAGATAAGAAAAGAGTGAAGCTTGAAACATGGGGGAAGGAAAAGGAAAAGAGGATGAAAAAATTAACACTTATTCTTGTGCTTGTGCCATTGTTGCTTCTATGATCTCCATCATCTTTGGTTATGGTACTCTCGATCTCTTTTCAAAATATGTGTGTATGTACTTATTAAATTAAATATTCGTATGTATGTACTTATCTTTGTATTTGTGTTTTTATCATAATATGTACGGCCTATTCTTTTTATATTTGATAATATGCTCGATCTATTAATCTTTTTGTATTCGTTTACGTAGAAACGGGTGTCATGAGTGGAGCGTTGATCTTTATTGAAGAAGACCTTAAAATCAACGACGTACAAATCCAAGTCCTTGCCGGAATCATCAACTTCTGCGCTCTTGTTGGCGCCCTGAGCGCCGGCAGAACTGCCGACTACATAGGCCGCCGGTACACCATATGCTCAGCCGCCATCATCTTCCTATTGGGCTCATTACTAATGGCCTTTGCACCGACCTATGCAGTTCTCTTGACAGGCAGATGTGTCGCCGGAATTGGAGTAGGGTTTGCCCTTGTAATAGCTCCCGTGTACTCAGCCGAGATCTCTGCCGCCAGTTCCCGTGGTATTTTAGCTTCTCTACCGGAACTTGGAATCAGTATAGGAATTTTATCCGGTTATATTTCAAACTACCTTTTGGCAAGTTTACCTTTGAACATAGGTTGGAGAGTAATGTTCGCAATTGCAACTCTCCCTTCTCTAGGGTTAGCTATTGGCATTCTGGGAATGCCAGAGTCCCCAAGATGGCTTGTCATGCAAGGCCGTCTTGGGGACGCTAAACGCGTCTTGTTAAAGGTGTCAAACACCAAAGAAGAAGCACAATCTCGGCTGCAAGACATCAAGCTTGCAGCCGGGATAAATCCTGACTGTACAGACGATTTTGTCAGACTGAAACATAACACGCGTGGTCAAGGCGTATGGAAAGAATTACTTCTAAGACCAACGCCGCCTGTCCGATGGATGTTACTAGCCGCCATTGGGATCCATTTCTTTGAACATGCAACCGGGATTGAAGCCGTGGTCTTATATAGCCCACGGATTTTCAAGAAAGCCGGGGTTACAACCAAGAAGAAACTCTTATTAGCAACCATAGGAGTCGGTGTTACGAAATTAATATTTATATTTTCATCCACTTTCTTTATTGATAGATCCGGAAGACGAAAACTTCTACAAATAAGCGTTGGAGGGATGATTGTTGCCTTATTAGGGTTAGGTTTTGCTTTAACCATAGTGCATCAATCTCATGACCAAAAGGTAGTTTGGGCACTTTGGTTAAGTATAGCTACATGTTATCTATATGTAATGTTTTTCTCAATAGGGCTTGCACCAGTTACATGGGTTTATAGTAGTGAGATATTTCCACTAAAGTTAAGGGCGCAAGGGGCAAGTATTGGGGTGGCTGTGAATAGGGCAACCAATGCAACTGTGTCTATGACATTTTTATCCCTCGTAAATGCAATCACAATTGGTGGGGCATTCTTTTTGTTTGCTGGTATGTCTGTTTTGGCTTGGATCTTTTTCTTTTTCTTTTTGCCTGAGACTAAAGGGAGGTCACTTGAAGAGATGGAAGAAGTTTTCACAAGAAGAAAGAAATCAAGAAATGTAGACACGGAGTTGCAGAGTCAAAACAGTGTTGTTCGAGTGCCATAATCGCAAACAAGAAGGGCAAAATAGTAACTTTGATATAGCATTGCTTACGTGTAATATTAATTGGCCTTATCTAGATTTTAGATGAAAGAAAAAAAAAAGTATCATATTAATTATATGTTGAAAGTTGAAATGCGTCACCAACTTGAAATTGCTAATTATAATGTGATTATGACATATATTTAAGAGATTAAGCTGTATAAAACGACAGGGTGTTATTTTTTTATATAAATAGATTATGTTACAAGGCCGGTAATATGCTTATTTCGGATATTTTAAAACATGTATTCAGATATTTAATTTCTTAAAACTTAATATATGATTTGTTATATAGAAAATAATACTAGGAATCGCAAAAGAAAATAAAAAAGACAAAGTAAAAGCTCGCTAAAAACAAGATTGGATCAATACAATTATATAGGCGTATGGCCACAAATTGGTCCACAAGAAACTCATAGCTAAAATAATGTCCGTACATACCCTACAATTAAGGGTAGCCCTTGCCCTCGGACATATGCCATTTAACTCTCTACACCATAACCTTCTCATTTTCATCACAAACTACCAAAGTCCTACAAGAACATTGAAAATATATCAAGAAAACAAGATTTTTCGGTCCGAATTCGCATAAATTGAAAAACTACAAACGACCCTAATCAGATAATACAAATGAGGGTACTTTGTCCGAATTTTGAAAGGGAAGATGCATTGGAGACGGTTCTTGATGTACCTATACCCGAGGAGATGTTTACAAACATGGGGACCAGTGTAAATCTTCGATGGCAAAACATGTCAACATGGATGAGGGCTCAAACATCCGATAAATGGTTGTCTCCAATAATAGTTAATCGTTATAACGAGCTAACCTTTTTGCTATACATAGTTGGATCTCCTCTTCTTCCCCTTCAGATTCAACTAGATAATCGCACTCGATCCATTCGCAGTTCATCTATTGTAAGCAAACCCTAACACCATCTTACCTAGGGCATACAAAATTTTCTAAGTAGTACTTGTTTATTAATTCTTTATATTGTGAATATAACACATGAAATGTTGCATTTTTTTTAAGGAAGCATCAACGGCGAAATATATTGTGCAACAATACATGGCGGCAATAGGTGGACAACCGGCTTTAAATGCGGTACAAAGTTTATGTGCTATTGGGCAGTTGAAAATTAGCTCGTCAGACTTCCACCAAGGGGATGAAGCCGTGAAAGCAGAAAGCAGAGAGCAGACAGGTGCATTTGTGCTTTGGCAAAAGAATCCAAATTTATGGTGTTTGGAGCTACTTGTTGCGGGTTGCAAAGTTATTGCGGGAAGCAATGGCAAGATTTCGTGGCGACAGTCTTCAAATCAACTAAGACCTATATCCAAAGGTCCTCCTCGTCCTCTTCGTCGATTTCTTCAGGTACTTGTCATCAGTATTATTGACGATATGAATACCATTTTTGTAGTAGAAACGATTTTATTATGGCCATAATGGTAGTTTCATTAAAATGATCTTGGAGATTTCTATAATCTTATAAAAATGATTTCAATGCATAGATATCAAGACTAGAACAGGCGTCTGATGAAAGCCAATGCTACAAGGGAAAAGTTTGACAATGTTATATGTACCACTCGATCATTTTGTCTAAATATTGGGATGTAGTGGAAAGAAAACTAAAGTTGGGGCATATATGAAATAACCAACGTCCTAATAAATTTGTGTAATACTTCATTGGGTTCTGAAAATACAAAAATGGTTGATCTTGACCAATTTTTTTAATATTTATTATAAAATAACAATCTATTTTATAAAACAGATTTTGCAAGCAAGATTCCTTTTTTTTCACGTGATGAAGTTTATTTGGTAAAAATACTCATGAACTTTTTATACGTCTTTGGTGACTATTTTGCGATATATTTTGATAACATTGTCATTTTTATAGGATCTCACTTATTTTTGTCATTTTTATTGATTAGCACTTGATCTTAACTTAATGAAACACAACTTAATCTTGTAAGTTATACATAACTTGTAAGTTATAGTATATAACTATTTGTAAGTTATATATAACTTGTAAGTTATAGTATATAAACAATACGTCTGTATAAAAAATACGAAAAATAAGTTACATGTTAATATCCAAACTTTTACAAGCTTGCATCTTTTTATCATTCACCTTAATATATGATCATTTTCTCAAATGTTTTTCTAAAAATCATTGCCCATTTGTAGGGTTTGGACCCAAGGTCCACGGGAGATTTGTTTCTTCAAGCGGTATGCATAGGCGAAAAGGTAATAAACGACGAGGAATGCTTTATATTGAAGATTGACACAAGCCAATCTGATCTCGAGGAACACACAGATTCAAGATACGAGATTATACATCACACAATTTGGGGTTACTTTAGCCAAAGATCGGGCCTTTTAGTGAAATTTGAGGATTCACGTTTGCTTACTGTGAATTATGACAATGGGGATGGTGTTTTTTGGGAAACTAGTACTGAATCAGTGATAGAGGATTACAGATATGTTGAAGGTGTCAACATTGCACATAGTGGGAGAACGTCTGTAACAATTTTTAGATATGGGGAACAGTCATCAAATCATAAGAGACAATTTGAAGAAAAGTGGACGATTGAGGAGGTTCATTTCAATGTTTGGGGATTGACTAAAGATTTCTTTACACCCCCGCCTGAACTCACAAAAGAGGATAAAACAACTTAAGTGCAAATTTGATAAGAAGAGGTGTTGTTTTGTAAATACGGAAAGTAGAAGGGTTATACTTTACGTGTGAAGATTGAAGTACAATACATGTGCAAGTTATTGGCATTAAGTTGTTGAAACGACAACAATTTGGTTTTTGAGGAAATTTGGTTTTTGATGGTTCAACTTGGTGGACATTTCTCTTTTGGAAAAAAAAAAACTTGGTGGACATGTTTGGCAGGGTCATTAAAGTGAACGGCATTTTGATATTTGTGCTTAAAATGAGTAAAATGAGTGCTCATACGAAAAAAATTTTGTTTTTTTACTTAATAAGTTTAGTGGGTTAAGTATTTAATTTGCATTATGAAAAGCTATATATGGTTGTTTATTTGATTTAATAGGCTAATGAATAATTTGGCTTGACGAAGTAAGACACTAACGTTTTATCCATTTGTTCTTTCAATTTTTTTTTCCTTCCAACTCATTCTTACTCAAAATTCATGAAAAATGTGAACCTTTAGGAATGTAAGTTTAAAATGGTCATTTAATCTTACCACAATTCATTCGGTATAGAAAAAAAAACCACCTTATACATATAACACTTTTTCAAGACATATATCATTACTTAGATTTCATTACACAACTTAATAGATAAAAATAAAAAATAAAAAATAAATAAAAAAAACCTTAGATTTTGTTTGGTACAACGGCGTAATAAAAGAAAAAGATTGAAAGTGCAATGCTTCAATACAAAGAAAGGAAAGTAACATGCTACAATATACAAATCAATAAAAGTATGTTGCTATTTTTTGCAGTTAAAAATTGCAATAATCAAAAAATACGAATGAGGTGCACTTCAGTTACTACTCGATTCAAGTTCAGTTGGTTATATCACCATCACACCCAAAACCAGGCAACGTAATAAGTATTATGGTAAAGTGTGAATCGTTAATTGGGGAGCATGATGATCAAGATTAATGGAATTGACAGACATCGTAGCGATCTAGGTAGTCGTGACTCATAAACAGGGGAGCCACCGACGATGTCGTCTGAGAAGTGGTTGAGGTTCTCGATGGAGAAGTGGAAAGTGTCGGTGCCGGTGAACATTTACCAAAAAACAAGTAGAATTATGACGACGATAGCCGAGAACTAGAATTAGGGTTTCCTTTTTATTTGCGATCAATGTTGGTGCCCGATAAAATGGTTATCGAATTGGAATCATATCTATTTTAGATTGAAATGTTCTGTAGTTGAGTATAAAACATTTAAACTAGTTAGGGTTGTTTAGGTTAAGATTAGAACACATACAAACACCGGTACACAGTAGGCATGGAATTTCTAGAATCGATTCCGAAGACATGCTGCCATAGTGCATATAGATTCTTTTGAGACGATAAAACTTACTTTTGATTTATTTTTATTTTTTGAGATATAAAAGGATGGATACATTATTTAGATTAACAATATTTATGCAATATTTTTTGTTTCAAAATTTTTTTGAAAAAACATTTTGAAATTACTAATTTCATGGATTAAATGTTTAAAATGTGTTATTGACATTGATTATTGTTTGTTTTCCTTTATTAGATGTTACTGTGATATTCGTGGTGGTGTATGTAGACCAATAGAGGATGTAGTTTATTATTAGGATGCCCGGTATGGTCTTTACGCCTCACCAAACCACATCAGCATCGTCTTCATCATCACGTCGCCACTGCCTTGGAGGTGTGGTCAACACACGAAGAGAGAAGGAAAAGGAAGAAGATAGATAGTTTCGTGGTTGTTGGGGTTACCGGGCACCGGGCTAGCTTAGCCACTCTGTGAAGGAGGTATTGTTCATGTCATAGAGGTGTTCCACATCAGCATCATGAGGCTCCCATAGTGACTATACCCACCTGACTTATATGTCGGTAAGGACCAAACTCAATCAAGATTTTAAGTCGAATTAAACCTAAGTTAGGAAATTATAACTAGTGTTAGGGCCAAGATCATTAACCATATTCAGGATCCCAGATCTTTAAGAACTTTCAGGATCCTAAGCGTATCTCAGGACCCTGACCATTATCATTACTATTATTTCCTAACGTTTCTAACATACATATTTCTAGTCTTTTTCTCACATGTGCAGAATTAGTCAACATAAGACTCATTCTCAACAGAGAAACGTTTTTACCAGGCAAAAGACCCACAAATACCAAGTCAAGACAACGTGTTCATTTTTATTTGAGAGGATCCCGAAAATATCGGACTTATTGTTACTTAGACTAGACTATAAATACACATGTACTTCGCACACTACACACATATAGGTTCACTCCAATACTTGTACTCGTTTACTTACTTTCATCTCTGCAATTCATATTTCAATCAATACAATTAAACAAGACAGGTAATCGTTATCACCTCCCAAGGTTTTGTGTCGGAGATCCTAGCAAGGATCAAGGGCTTTCCTTGTACATCACTTGTGCAATCTTGTTCTAATTTCGATAATCACTTCACCAACAACACCACAGCCTCTTATTCAATTTGGTTAATATCCACTCAGTCGATTTTTGAACAAAACAATTTGGCACCCACTCTAGCGTAGTCATCAAATAACATGTCTACACAACTAACCTTCTCTTATTCTTCTGTTCCCTCTATTCCTTTGAAAAACATTCCACATCCTCCAAGCGAACTCCCTGGTCAAAGGTAAACTTCTGATGTACCAAAGAAGAGCACTCCTCTGGTCGGCCTAGGATCCTTGGGATCCCATGATCCTCCTGCCTCGGTCTCTAATAATGAACTCTTCTCCATGATGAAGACGTTGATACAGCATGTGGCCCAGCAACATGAAGACAAAAAAAATGTTGCTTAAGGAAGTAGAAAGGATGAGGGCAGAGATCCTCAAACATCAGAAGGCCACACCCTCAATCTTACAACCAAGGATCCTGAATTTCGACAATGCAGGACCCCTAGGGAAACACCCAAAATCGACAGCTCCAACATTCGTTGCTACCCCAACAGGGAGAACGATCACAAACATCCAAACTCCTGTGACCCAGGATCTTGATAAGACCTTCAATACTCCTAATAACAGAAATATTGCTAACTTCTTTAACGGTGTAACTATTAATGCTAACTCTACGAATCTTGTTGCAAGAATAAGTCCAATTATGGCCAAAGAACTCCAACAACTAAGACAGATGATCTCACGCGTACCATGGGTGGTCCAAACTATACCGGAAGCATCCCTCACCAGTCATAGGATCTCAAGATTTATCCCCTTAATAGCAAATTCCAAAGTTCCTAAGCGTTTCCAAACTCCTAGCATGAAGCCTTACGATGGAACCATGGATCCTAAAGAACATATTGCACAATATAGGGAGAGAATGGAGATCATTCCCATCCCACCACACTTAAAAGAAGGTTGTTTGTGCAAAGGATTCAAATCGAATCTTATAGGATTAGCCTTAAAATGGATTATTAACGTTCCTCCTTATTCTATTACCTCTTTCGATCATTTAGTTAATATTTTCAATAATCAGTTTTCTTGCAGCATGATATTTGAAAGGACCACTAGTGATCTCTACTGGGTAGTCCAGGATCCCAAAGAATCCCTAAGGGAATTTGTAAGCAGGTTTGGTAGGGAAGCTCTAAACATATCAAACATCGACATGTCCACTGTCTTAGATGCCTTTAAGATAGGTTTGAAGAAGGATTCTTCATTCTACTAAGACCTTGTAATGACTCCATGCAAACATATAGATGAAGTCGGGGGCCGAGCACTAAGATTTATCAGATTGGAAGAAGACAAAGAAATACAAAGGAGGGCCAACACACCAAGTTCCTATAACAATCCTAACAGGAAGGCTGAATCCACAGCCTAAAGATCCTATAAGTCAAAACCATATTCCAAACCTGATCATCACAGGGTTAATGCCCTCGATGATGAAGGAGAAGAAGAAGAATTTCCTAAAAGTACTGACTATTGCTTCTCTGTGGATTTTTCAGGTCTAATATTCGCCATATAGGATCTTGGTAACAAAGCAAGATGGCTAAGAAAGGGAGAGAAGTCGAACAACTGGAAAGACAAATCCATGTAGTGTGCATATCATGAGGATTTCATTCACAACACTGAGGATTGCATAGCCCTCGGAAAGAAGATTAGCTATATCATAAGCAAGGGATATCTCAAAGATATCCTAGGAAGGAAAAAAGAAAGATCCAAGGAAAAAGAGCAAGACCCTATGAAGATCCCAGAAAAACCAAGATCCCCTTAATCAAATCCCAAGGTAATCAATGTTATTTCCATAGGATCTAACATTTGTGGAACCTCTTATTCTGCAGCTAAAATGCATGCCAAAGTGTCCAAGGCAAAAAAAAAAGTAGAAAGACCCTATAAAAACACGTCGATCACAAGCAGCAATGAGATCATCTTTGACGAACAGGATAAAGAAAACAGCTAGGATCCTCACCATAATGGTTTGGTGATTACTCTATATATCACCAATCACTTCATCAGAAGGATCCTGGTAGACGTAGAATCGTTAGTGAACATCATACTTTTAGATGTTCTAACCAAGATGAACATCCCAGAATCCAAAATAATCAAAAGATCCATGATCCTAATAGGATTTAGTGGTGAAACAAAGCACACCATTAGAGAAATCAAGCTACCCATATACATTGAAGGTGTAAATTCCATGCAACGTTTTTGTTTTATTGATGCTTTGTATTCCTATAATATCATATTAGGTAGGCCATGGATCCATGACATGGAAGCAGTCCCGTCAACGTACCACCAGTGCGTCAAGATACCTACCCCCATGGGGGACAATGAAGATCGTCGGGGATCAGAAAGAATCTAAAGAATGTTATAAGACCTCGATGAAGTCTTCAACAGTACCATGACAAGCATAGCAATTAAAGTAGGGGGAACGGGGCATTCTAGAAGCAAGCGATCAGGATGTAAAGTAAGTGCCCCTAAACCCCGAGGATCCAGAAGTCAAAGTGCTCATAGGATCCTCAATAGCATAACAAATAAAGCAAGAACTGATAAAATTCTTAAAGGACAGAAACATGACCTTTTCTTGGAAAAATGAGGGTATAATAGGTATAGATAAGGAAATTATAACTCATAAACTCAATATAGATCCTTCTTTCAGGCCTATACACGAAAAAAGAAGGAAATTTGCCCCATACACGAAAAAAGAAGGAAATTTGCACCTGAAAGAAACCAAATTATTCAAGAAGAAGTTGAAAAACTTTTTAAAATAGAGATGATTAAAGAAGTCAAGTTCCCAAGATGGCTAGCTAAAGTAGTGGTGGTCCAAAAGAAGAATGAAAAATGGAGAGTGTGTGTGGATTACATGGATCTCAATAATTCCTTAAGGATCCTTTCCCCTTACCACACATAGACTCGATGGTAGATGCCACAACAGGACATGAGCTACTAACATTCATGGAAGCTTTAGCAAGATTCCAAAAAATACAGATGGAGCCATCTGATCAAGAAGATACTGCCTTCATAATCCCTACAAGTATATATTGATAGGTTTTATAGGTTACAAAAAAATATCAGGCGGAAAAACATAACCCTAAGTTCACATGCAACTTATTGGATCTAAGCCTACTCTATTGATTGCAACAAACAATTGAAAATCAAGAACCCTAGGAGTGTTATACTATTTTTTAAATTCATGTAGGATTTTAGGGTTTACATACCTTTTGATTATTGTAGTAAATAATCAACAATTCCTTCTTGACCAAGCTTCAAAAAGCAAGCACCATAAATCCCGTGCCTCTAATTGTTTGTACCCAATCCCTAACAATATAATACTTTAGAGGAGAGAGGAGAGGGGAAGTAATTTTGGCTCGAAGGCTCTTAGAGAAGGAGTGCCGAAATTATGAATCCCATGAGGGGTTTATATAGGTGAGTAAGGAGTCTAAGATAAGACAGGTTTCCTTGGATAACCATTATCCCCTTTCTTGCTCCCTAAGGATCCCTAAGGCTTCCAAGAAGCCCTAGGAACCTCCTCCAAAATCGTCCCCCTTATGGAAGGTTCTGAAATTCTTCAATACTCAACTTTTGAACATTTTCACCTTTAGTCCCTATACTTTTAATTATCCAATTAATTTTAATTAATTTCTAATTAATTGTTAATTAAATAATACTATGTCTAATTAATACATTAACCTCATAATATATTACTAAATTATTTATTGCTATTTAGTAATCTTATAACAAACCAATAAATCAACCTCTCTCTCTCTAAAAATTCATTCTGTCAAATACTAGGTTTGAGGGAAACCCAAAAGGACTTCTCTTTTAATTAAAGTACATACAATTTTAGTTATTGGCTTAGAAACCTAATCCAACAGTCTCCCACTTGAATAAGTCTATAACTACAATTGCAAGTATAACTTCTAAATGAACATCAAAGGGGTGCTTTCCAAAGCAACTCCAATCTCTAATTTGATTAGACATCAGTCCTAAGAAAAGTGATAAAATATTCCTTCATTCTGCAAGATATCGTATAGACGTGAGACACGGATTAGAATCAATCTCATATTCCAAGATTTTGTTTCTCGATTTCCTGATTTATGACGACTGAATTCAGACTACTAATTGAAAACATCAATTTAGTATGGGCTCAGCCAAGCACTTCAGATGTCGGCAACAAATCATCAAAGGTCCCAAAGATATTGTGTTTCATGTTAGGGAAAAAGGAATGATTAAACTTCGACTTATATGCTTCTATCTTCTACTTACCAAGTCATATATGACACAATGTTTTATAACATCACGTTACCGATGCGTTTTCGCAATACCAATACACAACCAATTTGTAAATTACAACTCATATATCTCCGTTTGAAGAATAAAAGATATTATCGTCTCACCATTACTCGTGATAGAATCCATGAAGTAATTATCTGGCTTGGGTTTATCCAATACTCAAAAACCCCATTTTTGTAAGTACTCATGAACATTGTAGCAACCATTGCAATGTCTAATCTCCATAGACAAACTACAATTCAATTCATGACAATCTTAATTCACTATTTACTTCCAAAAGTATGAGCGATTGTGGAATTTTAAACCATCAAATCATTCAGGAAGTAAAACGTGTAAAGTGAAACACAATAATAAATTAATTAACTATGGTCTCAAAACTATTGAACATAAATAATCTATATTATTTAATCATAATAACGATTACGACTTTATTAATTGTATAATGTTTCGAGTAATCAACAAACCACTTGAATTAAAAATCAGTCATGTCATGTTATAAACATGCATATTATTCCTCTCTATGGTCCTTCCTTTGTGAACAGATCAACAGGACATTATTCTAAAGATGCTCATTTCACAATTCTAAATTCTTATCGCTATCCAACATGTGATGGAATTCCAACTCAACATGCATTAATCTCATGTGATATCAAGATTCCAAAGTCTCAAATATTGAATCTTGAATATTACAGAATATTCTATTGGAACTTTGTTACTAGAAACAATTCTATGGTAATGAAGGTTCTAATTAAAGGTACACTCCTAGAACACTTATGTTGCATTAAAGTTTCCAACTTACATTTATACTTTTCAAGTATCTCCCATTATGGAAACATTTCTATATTTCCATATGGCCATCAATTCTAATTAAGAACAATCTCAATCCATAATAATTTCACTATGGTCCGTCCAAATTAATATCATACTTCTAACTATCCACAAGCAACCAGTCTTTTGGTATAATCTTAGAATGCTCTTAACAGTTGTTTAACAACTTTAGTCACACAAAATTCTAGTCCTTCTTTCTCATAATGCTCTGAGCATTTGAAAGTTTAGAATAAGTGAATATTATAGAATATATGGTCACTCCTATATCTGAAGCATATAGGACTCAATTCATTATATCTCACATAAGGATTTGATATTTGTTCAATCTCTTGCTATAATATTTCCATATATCGAATTTCCTATGTTGAACCATTTCAACATGATATTCATATATGTCTATGACTAAGTTCTATTAAACTATACGTACTAAACCTTTAGATTCGAAAAGAAGTATGGGTGCCCTCTCCCTTAAGTCTACTATAGCGAAACACTTTCTTAACTTTTGCAACTTGAAAACTAGAAACACTGTTCCCTACGAGTAGTAATGTCAACATGCAATACCATCATAATAATTATGCTCCCGCTAGCTTTGACATGTACATGGAAATCAACTATACATCTAGAAATCAATACTCTTAACTTTTTTACCGAAGTACGAATTTCAGTTCCATGATGCTTTGATAAGTCTCCAACTAGACTTCTTAAGCTTATACACCTTCATTGTATAGCATCTTTGTGTGTTTAAACCCTTTCAGAACTTGTAGATATATGTCTTGAAAGTTCAAAAAATTCCTTGCCATTCCTCACAAATCGAAATATGAAGAGGGATGTCATAATCATATTATGAATTTGAGAATGAATTTACACAACCAATATCCATATTTATCTTTACCAGATCTTTAAAATCCAATAGCGTAAGTGTTTCCTCATAATCATTCTCATGAATTAGAGTGAATCTTTGTCACGTAGATTTTAATGGTGCATACGTTCCTATCCATGTGAATCTATCATTTCCAACCTACAATCATAAGAAAAGGTTTACGACAAAACCAAATTCAAATTTAGGTTTCCTTCATGGATTGAAATTCTCTATTTCTAAATTTCTTGCCCTATGATAGCATAAGGGCCAACGAATGCTTCCATGTTAATAGCAAGTCACCAGTATTGATCAATTTACTTTCACTGATCAATGTGCTTTTGCTTCTATATTTAAATGAAAACATAGAACTCATAAGCATTGCCAACTCATCTATAAGTGCACATAAATAAGAATGTGTCAATAAAATATCACAAGTTATCAACCTTAGGTCACGTGCTAATGATAACTAAAAGGTTGATTTTCGGTCGACTCTTGAAACTCTCAATATCAATACGACTCCCACTGACGTCTTAACATATGTGTTTTCTCTCAAGGAACATTCCTTGACAAGCTAAAAAAATATTCAAAAGTTCGTGTGGATTCTCGACAATAAAACAATTCATAGAATAGGTATTGGTCTATCTCTTGTTTCTCGATTAACAAAAACATCACAACTCCAATTCTAAATGTGCTAGAGTAAGAAAATATTTTTACTCCATATATTTCAAGGTGTTTTCAACCTTCTTAGTTTGAAATGAGTTTAAAGATATGATTCATAGTTACTAGAGGATGGCTCTATAATTTGATTTGGAATGAAGTATGACTCATCTTTTGATCAAAATATTTCCAACAACATCCGGTTCCCCTTCTTAGTCATACAATTGCACTAAGATATTCTTCAAGGATCAATTGTGATATAAATCCACAATCAGTAAGATGATCATAAAACATGATACTAAATTACTCTCCTTTCCTTTCAGATTGGAGAAACTTATATCTTTCTGCATAATAGATTCTTCTTATTCATTCTACTACTCTTTCAATTTTTTCAAGTTATCATAACTATGCTTAATCTCATAAAAACAACCATATTTACTAAAACATCATAAAATCATGACGAATAGAGTTATTGTCCTTTGTGGTGGATCTGAATAGTCAATATCAACGTGTAATAGATCCATTAGTCATTCACTTGACTCACATGAATATGTGATCAATGAATTAGTCATAATTTTCTAATGGCCAAGATTCTCATGCATCACACAATTCGAATTGCATGACTCCAAGTTTCTGTCCAATTTGAAACTTGGTGATGAGAATTCTTTTCACTTGGTTAATTATGTCAATACCACAAGTAATATCATAAGAATCAAATCCATAATTAATATTGCTAATATTAGAAACGTAACCAACACTTTCATAAATGTAATAGCAAGGAAGTATAAAATAAGGCAACTAGATAAACCAAAATTTCACTTTTATTAAAATAAACAAAAAGTTGGAACTTGTCCTCAGAACACATAAAATGAAAAACTATGTTTCTAAACATCACCTAAGATTAATAGCAATCTATTAAATTATTCCAACTCCTTAAAAGTAGCTTTAAACTCTGGTCTTCGAACCAGGTGACTAAAGTCCATTTGTCACGATCAGATTTAGCTCACCTTGATCCAGTTTCCTTCTTTCTCTTAGCTCCTTTAGTACCATAAAAATTTGATCATCACATCATGTATTAAGAGTTTATGAATAAGATCTTATAAAACAATGGAGTTGCATAATGGATGTACCTGAAGTAGAGTCACATGACTTAACTTTACTATCTCTAAGATCTTTTTGGTATTTTGGGCAACTTCATTTCTCATGTCCCTTCAATTGGTAGTAGAAACAAATGGGCTCTTTGGGGTTACCACATGGAATGATCCCAGAACTAGGTTTTCCTTTTACCATACGATCAAAGAATTTGATCTTGGACGACCTCTTTACATTGGGAGGAGAAATCTTTTTTGGACCACTATTGTCACCATTGTCAATGTCCATGAAAACCTTGGAATTTAGACCCAATAAGCATCTCTGCTTTAGATGTGCTCTTAAGCATTTCTGCTTCAGCAACAATCAACATTTGGGTCAGATCAATTAGGTTCACATTGATATTCCTCATATAACAGTTCTTAGTGAAATGATCATATGAATTTGGAAGTGAAAGAAGAAACAAATCAACAGTTTGCTTCCTTGGGAAAACGACACCCAATCTATCCAACTTGTCAATCTACGATTTTATTTTTAGAACATACGTACACACAGAATTTCCATATTGATGTCTACAATTGGAGATTCTCATGAGGAGGAGGTGGAAGAGTTGAAGAGAGATGATGTCTAGTTTCATCATTTCCTAAGTAAGGGAAAACAATTTCACCTTGACCTGAAATTGGAAGACCATCTATAGAGGATTGAGGAAAACCATTTCCATAGAAATGAGGATGGCCATTTCTATCTTCATAAGACATCTAAAATTGGGAGAAGAGAGAATTCAAGTTAGTTGAATTTAATCCTTAATTATTGACCCAAATTTTAAATTAAGGATAGGATCCATATTTTCGTATCGAACTTTGAAGAGGGATGTTGTAATCAAATTCGAATCTATTTTAGGTAGGAAAGACTTTTACCAATTCCAATCTTATGAAACTCCTAGATCTTTTGAGATTCATTGAATCTTATCAATGGTATGTTTAATCTTGGATTATGCTCTCACTTTTGTGTCTGGGATGCCGAGGATCACAAAAGAGATGTCAATAACCATGCAAACCCACTTGACAACCTCGATGTCATTTATCATCTCACATTGATGTGTCAGTTAACCACACATGCTCCATCAATAATGATAATTTTCGAGATGCCCATCATATCTATTTATAGTCCTATTAGTGTGTCAGTTAACCACACACGCTCCACCAACCACATAAAAAGCATGATGTGTGTTTTCATGGATTAGCATAATTTTCATATTTTTCCTAAAGTAACTAGAATGGGATTTTTATTAAAGAAGGTCCTAGTACTTTTATATCATTGTACTTTAAATGAGATCATGTTCCTATCAAATCCGTTCAGCTAACAACCCTCCATCATACAAGGGAGAGGTGGGTGAAAGTGGACGCCCAATGGCTTCATGAATGAGGCCTACTATTGATTTGACTGACTTTTCCTAGTAATTAAGCTTTTAATAATATATATAAGGTGTATTTGAAAACTTTTAAAATATGAGGTTTAAATATTAGTTATTTAAATTAAGTGTTTTAATTAATTAATATTAAACCAGTTAAGATTTATCTTTATTTTTTAAATAACCAATTAATTAAATTAATTAAATCATTTATGGATTAAATAATTATTTACTATTAACAAACTAATAAAATAATTCAAATTAAAGCCTAATCTATAACCCCTTAATTTTCGAAAATAGGGTTTGGGTTTATCAGGTTTTAATTATTCAAATTTTAAGGCTTTTAAAATACGATGGTATGGAAACCAAATCAACCTTCACTAATTTTTTTTAAAAAGAGGCTAGGGTTTCAGGAACCCAAGCAAATTTCAAAAACTAAAGGGTGGAGGCTAGGGTTTCAAGAACCCTGGAAATTTTTTAAAAATGCCTTCTTAGGGTTTAATTTCTATAAACCTTAATTTTGATATATTCAATATTGTGAAAGATCAATTGAAAAGAATGGCTCTGAGACCATTGATATGTTTTATAGATTACAAAATAATATGTCGCAGAAAAACTTAACCCTACGTTCACATGAAACCTATTAGATATAAGTTTTCTTTATTGATTACAAAAACCAATTGAACATCGAGAACCCTAAGAGTGGTATACAATTTTTGAAATTCCTATCGGATTTTAGGGTTTACATACCTTTTGATTATTGTAGTAAATAATCAACATTTCCTTCTTAATCAAGCTTTAGAAAGCAAGCACTAGAATTCTCATAAATCTAATGATTTGTACCCAAACCCTAGCAATGGAAGACTTTAGAGGAGAGATCAGAGTAGAAGGAATTTCGGCTCTGAGGCTCTTAGAGAAGGAGTGCTGAAATTATGAATCCTATAAGGGGTTTATATAAGTGAGTAAGGAGTATAAGATAAGATAGGCTTCCTTGGATAACCCTTATCCCCTTTCTTGCTCCCTAAGGTTTCCTAAGGCTTTCAAGAAGCCCTACGAACCTCCTCCAAACCGTCCCCCTTATGGGAAGGTTCTAGAATTCTTCAATGCTCAAATTTTGAACATTGTTACCTTTAATCCTTATACCTTTAATTGATCAAATAAATCCCAAAATTAATTCCAATTAATTTCTGATTAATTATCAATTAACTAATACTATTTCTACTCAATACATTAACCTCATAATATATTAATAAATTATTTATTGCTATTTATTAATCGTATAATAAACCAATAAATCAACCTCTCTCCAAACAATCATTCTCTCAATTACTAGGTTTGAGGGCAACCCAAAAGAACTATGATTTTAATTCAAGTATATATAAATTTAGTATTGGCTTAGACACCTAATCGAACATATATTTTTATATTGCCATGCCTTTTGGTCTTAAAAGTGCAGGGTAACATACCAAAGGCTAGTGAATCGAATGTTCAAGGACAAATTGGGGGACATCATGGAAGTATACATTGATGACATGGTGGTCAAGTCTAAGAGAGTTGAAATTCACCTCAAGGATCTTCAAGAAGCCTTCGAAATTTTAGAGTAATACAACATGAAACTAAACCCCTCCAAATGTCACTTTGGGATGAAGGTGGTAAATTTTATTGGATATGTGGTCACCAATAGAGGGATAGAAGCCAGCACTGAACAGATCAAAGCCATAATTGATCTAAGATACCAATTACGACCAAAGATATCCAAAGGCTGACTGGAATAGTAGCGGCTCTTAACAGATTCATTTCAAGATCCTCAAAGAGATATAAACCTTGCTACGACATCCTAAAGAAAAAAAGAGCATATTTGCTTGTTGTTCAGGGCATGACCCTTATTGATCTAACATATTTGCTTGTTGTTGCTGAATCAGAAATGATTTGGCGCACTGGTAAAGCAAAATTGGTTGGAAGATCTACTTCCCTAACTTCCATGGACATTGGAAACATTGGAAGTCCAAAAAAGTCTTCTCTTCCCAATGGAAAGGGATTGGCCATGGTCAAGTCATTTCACCAAATGGTAAAGAGAAAGGATAAGTCTAAGATAGTCCCATGTACCATTCCTAAAGAGTCCATATGGTTCTATTTCCAAAATAAGGGGCATTGGTTGCGAAGCTACCATATTTACCTAAAAGATCGCAAGGATGGTAAAGCCAAAAAGTTTGACTCTACTTCAGGTAAGTCCACTATCTAACTCTATTAAGTTCCTATTTGGAGATTCTTAATACATGATGTAATGTAATTACAATTTGATGTTTAGTAGGATCAAAGGAATGAAAGGAAACTTAAGTTGATTCTGATCGCGAAGAGATGGATTTCGATCACATGGTTCGGTGATCAGAATTTTGAGTTGCTGCTTAAGAGTTATGACAGATTGCTTAGGAATAGATAACAACATAGTTTACATTTATAATTGCATTGTAAGGAAAAGTTTTCTGCAATTTTAACAAATAAAAGATAAATTTTGATTTCATTTTATTTTAAGTTTCCTTACAATGGCATTTGTGAGAATTGTAGTTTATGTGTTTCCATTGATAGCAATATTTGAAAGTGGATTTGATTCTTTCATTTGTGGTAGTGTCAAGATTTACCAAATAAGGAAAGATTCTCTTCACCTAAGTTTCAGTTGGATAGAAACTTGGAATCATGCAACTAGTATTGTGTGATGAATGAGAACCTTCGTCTTTAGTAAATTAAGACTAATTCCTTGTTCACATGTATATGTGAGTCAAGTGAAGGACTAGGGGATTGGGTACACTTGGTTCTGCACTGATCAGGTCCACCAGAAAGAACGACAAGACTATTCGTTATGATTTACTAAAGTTTTGTAAATGTGGTTATGCGTACAAGATTAAGTGTAATTCTGACTCATTGAAGAAGTTTCAATGTATGGCAGAACGAATAAGAAGAATCAAATTAGGCAGAAAGATAAAAGTTTCTCCAATCTTAGAAGAAGGGAAAGTACTTGAGTATCGTGTTTTATGATTATCTAAGTGATTATGAAACCATATCACGATTGATCCTCTAAGGACATCTTAGTGCAGTTGTATGGCTAAGAAGAGGAATCGGGAATTGTTGAAAGGGTTAAATTAAGAAGATAAATCATACTTCGTTCGAAAATCAGGTCTTAGAGTCATACTCCAAGATTGTAACTTGAGTGACATGGTCTTAAGCAAGGTTTATAACACTCATCAAATATAGATTAAAATGTTTCTCACTCTTGTATATTTGAAATTGGTAAGTTGTGATGTTTTGGATAAGACAAAGACCAACTAAGACCAATTGTGTGAAGTGTTTGTCTTGATAAGAAACCACACTAACTCTTGAATATTTGTTTGTCAAGTAATTTTTCTTGACAAAGACAATCTTATATGTCAAGAGGTCAGTGGGAGTCGTAAAGATATTGAAGAGTTTCAAGAACTAATCAATAGTAAACTAATTGTTTATCACTAGCATACGACTTGATGTTTATAACCTATCGTGTTGACATATTCTTGTTTCAGTGCCCATTCCAGTTAAAGTTGACTATGAATGTTAGTTCTATGAGTGCTCAATTGTTTGCATAACAACTTGGAAGCAATGGTAGGCACTTGTGCTGCTAGGTGGCAAGAAATTAAGATTAAACAAGTTTAGTCCATATGAGTTTGGATTTGTCAGTAACCTTTTCTTGTGATTATGGTTATAAAAAATTCACATGGATAGGAACACTTACACCATAAAATCTAAGTGTCATAAGGTTTCTCTCCAATTCATGAAAATGATTGTGAGGAAACGTTTTCACTAAGTAGATTTTAAATAGTTATCAATTGTGATGTTTGCATTCTCAAATTCGTTTATGACTACGACATCCCTCTTCATAGTTCAAATTGTGAGAAATGGCAAAAGGTCTAAACATTTGAGACTTCTTGCTGTAAGTTCTAAAATTGTTTAGACACACATGTGAGCTATCTAACGAAAGGTGTATAAGTTTGAGGAGCCTAGATAAAGTCTTATCAAAGCATCTTGTATCAGAAATCTGAAATTGTGTAAGAAAGTCAACAAGTATTGATTTCTAGAAGTCCAGCTGATTTCTGGGTACATGTCAAAGCTAGTGGGAGCATAAGTGTTATGCTAGTAAGATAATAATTATTACGCTAGTGGGGGCATGATTATTATGGTAAGTGTTGCGACTTACCAATGTTAATTATAGAAAACAAAAGTTTCAATTCGCAAAGTTGCAAGGTTTGAAAAGTTGTTTTGCTACAATTAAAGGAGAGGAATTCGTACTTCATTTCGAATCTACAATCTTAGATTGAGATTTTAATCGAATTTAGTCATGGACATATGTGAATGTTATGTTGAAATGATTCAACATAAGGAAATTCTATAAATGGAAATATTATAGTGAAAGATTGGTAAAGTATCATGTCTTTATGTGATACATTATGAATCGTACTCCATATGCTTCAGATATAGGATCGACTACATATGTTATAATATTAATTTGTTCTAATTTTCCAAATGCCTAGGGCATTAAGAGGGAAAAGAGAATAGAATGAGATATGACTAAAATGGTTAAACAATTGTCGAGGACAATCTAAGGTTTACCAAAGATTGGTTGCTTATGAACAGTTGGAAGTATAGTATAAGTTTCAGAAGGTCCATATTGACAAGTTTTGAGAAAAGGTAACTCTTGTTCAGAAGTGTTAGTCATATGGAATTTTGGAAATGTTCCATAAGTGAAAGTTAATCATAAAATCTATGTAAGATTAGAAAACTAAATGCAAGAAGGATGTTCAAAGGAATGTACTTTGAATATGAGACTTCATTTCCATGGAATTTCTCTCCATTGGAATACTATGTAATGTATGTTGCCAAGTCTCTATGACTTTTGTGCATAGTCATTACAAGAGTATCATTGCATATAAGTTTAGAATCTAATAGATTTTAGCAAATGGAAAGAACTTGGTATTCTTACATTTACAATAAGGAATTGGAATTGTGAAATGAGCATCATGAAATGTTGTCCATTGATCTATTTTAAAAAGAGAGGACCATAGGCAAACGTAGTGTGCATCCTTGGATCATGGCATAACTATTGTTTTAATTCAAGTATTAAGTTGATTAATCGAAACATTATACAATGAATAATGTGTAATCAATATGGTGATTAAATAAAAGGTGTTTTATTTATATTCATAAGTTATGAGACCATATTAGATTTGATTATTCTTGTGTTTAAATTTGCATGTTTTGACTTCCCGAATAACTAGGTTATCCAAACCATCCACGGTCGATCATACTTTGGAAGTAGGTATTGAGGCAAGACTGTTATGAATCTGACTGTAAATTATCTAGGTGTTTTAGACATAGCACAAGTATGTTGTAGTGTTCATGAGTACTCTTGGAATAAGATTCAAGTATTGCATTAAACCCACGCTCATCTGAATCACTTCACGGATTTTTATCACGAGTGATTGTGAGACGATAATATCTTATATTCTTAAAACAGAGACGTGTGACTTGTAGCTTACAAATTGGTTGCACGTTGATGATGCGTAAACACACCAGTAACTTGGTGTTATTAAACCCATTATTGTGTGTGATTTGACGAGTAAATATAGCAAGCATATGAGTCAAAGTTTATCCATTACTTTTACCCTTATAGGGATAAAAGGGATATATGTGGTCCCCTCGATGATTTATTGATGACACCTTAAGCGCTTGGCCAAGCCTGGACTAATTTGATTTGTTCAATTAGTCAGTTATCATAAGTCGGAAATCGGGAAACAACAGATGGACACACAGAATGATTATAATCCATGTCTTAGTCCATACGATATCTTGTAGAATGGAGGAATATATGATCCTTTATCTAATGGACGCATCATTGACTAGGTCAGAGTTCGACAATGGCTTTTAAGAGCTACGATTGCTAGTCGGGTTGTGGAGTCGTACTTGAAATAATAGTTATTAGATTTATCCAAGTGGGAGACTGTTAGATTAAGTGTCTAAGCCCATAACTATATTTGGTATGTACTTGACCCGAGAGTAGCATGGTCCACTTGGGTTTCCTTCACCAGAGCAATTTGATAGGATGGACTTTTTAGAAGAGATTATTTATGATTTATTAATATATTATAAGGTCTAATATGTTAATATGAAATCGTGTTATTTAATTAGTATTGATCAAGAATTAATTTGGAATTAACTTAGTGATCAAAAGAGACTAATTAAATTAACGGGGACTGATTATGTAAATAAGTGATATATATATATATATATATATATATATATATATATATATATATATATATATATATATTGTTTGGGCTATTGATCCATGATGGGCTAAGTTTATGTAAGTATCCATGAAGAGTTAGCCCATATGAAATATGGATCATAACCCAAGTGTATGGATTAGGGTTTACCCATGACTCTTGGATTCCTACACTATATATATGACACCCCTCTGGCCTAAAAATGGGTTGAACATGTATTCTTGGAGAAGCATAGCCGAATTTTAGTGCTCCATATTCTCTCTCAAAAGTCCTCCATTTGTTCATGGTTTTTGTGAATCATTTGAGGCATCACATTTGAGGTAATTCCATAAATCAATTCTATGTTGTTTATGTCAATTTTATGCTAGTTGTAGGCTTAATGCTTTGGAATCAATATTACATGTATAATTAGAGGAAACATAGATCCAAAGCATTTAGGGTTGTATATGCACCATAGGATGTTGTAGTATACTAAAACCCAACAACATCTTGCCAAGATCCTGGAATGCCATACGCCTAAAAGCATATTTCATGTAAGTTAAATCTTTTTTTTCTCAACAAGATCCAAGGTACACATTCTTTACCCTTTACTTTTATTCTTTTGTTTATCTTTTTGAAAACTATTACTAACTTAAGCATCGGAGGGGTGTTAGTTGGGCTAACGCCCACCCCAAGCTAACGTTTGTATTTGCATATATTCAAGGATCCTAGCAACTATGAATAGAGATTGATCATATCTCCTCCAACTAAGGGTGTTTAATCCCCTCTCAGGTTTAAAGAGTTAATAACCTCTTTCTCATGAGTTTAGGTTTCTATGCCTCACTTGGACGCATGTTATCTTACTATGGGATGTGAGTAAGGGAATCATTTCATGCTTAGTGACTTTGCAACCATCTTATTTCTAAACATATGTTAAGATCCTAACGCTTAATCAAAGGGTTATAACAATAACAAATTATCTTAATTTGGGATTTTCCCCAGTGAATATCTTAAGTTGGGATCTTCCTCAGTAAGTTTCCTAAGTTGGGATCCTCCCCAGTTACTTTTCTAAGTTAGGATATTCCTTAATACTTCCTAAAGTGGAATTTTTCCAGAAAAAGCTAAATAAGGATTTTCCCTAGCAAATTCCTGAGTTGAGATCCTCCCCTCTACAAGCTCGAAGATCAAAACCAAAACTAAGGATCATTAGGTTCTATCTATCCTTGTTTCTTAAAAATTATATTTATATGCTATAACTATGGGTTTATTTTTCTAAGGATCTTACATGTTTTAAAGTCTTAATTCAGTGACTGGTCTTTTTAGATTATTAATATCACAAGAGTTCTTGTAAAACCTGAACTCTTTAGGATCCTAATCACCAATGGGTCCTCAATAAAACTACAACTATAACCACATCAACCATGCAATAACATATAAAAAACCATAGCTTGAAATAAAATGGGTTGCCCACCAACCCTACCAAAAAAGAAAAAGTTAATTGTCTTACATCAAAAAAAATAAAAAAAAAATTAACTAATCAAAATTAAACCACAGTTTGATCATCACCACCAGGAACCTTCTCTGCTTCTTCCTCCTATCCTCCACCTCCAACTACCCTACAAGATCCTGAATGGTGTTAACAGGCTTACCATTTAATTTAGCTAGGACTTCACGCCAACCAGCTACATTCCAGGATCCCATGTTGGACACGTCCTCTGTAGGTTTGATCTTAGCTTCCCAAAAAACCACAACAGTGCTACCCTTCACCTCAGTTATCACCTCCGCAATCTCCGCAACATGCTCTTCCTCTATCTCAACCTTCTCTTTTCACAACAGCTTCACCCTCATTAGGAGATCTTATTTGGTGGGTTTCCATACTTTCTCCAACTCTTTTAAGGCTAGACCAGCCTTCTTATCTCTGACATTTAAGCCGGTGTGGATGGAGAGATATGGTCTGAAACCTGAAACAAGAATGACGTTAGTAGTATTGAAACCAAAAAGACAAAGATCGGAGTTCATGAAATAATTATTACTTGAGAAAAAGTGTCCAGCTTCATGAGTGCTTCCTAGGCTCCAAGGTTTTCTAGGCTCAAATTTGTGGCCTCAGCGATTTTTCTCTTCTGGGAGCTTGGGATCTGAACAGTAAGATCAATGTGAGCCCTCTTTGGAGAAAGAGAGGATGCAGCTTTTTCCTTCTCGACCATGATCAAAACACTATACATGTCATCTTCTAGATTGAAGAGGCCAAATCTTGCACTGGACCGAGTAGCTTTGGATCTTGTATCACGGGTCCCCGTCAATTTAGGATCTCGAAAATAAGGTAGACAATAAGAAGAAGGCAGGATTCTTACCGGTGGCCATAGAAGCAATGGTGGAAGAGCATTCTTGGAGCCTGGAGTGCTCGATCTTGAAAGAACTATCGGCTATAGATAAAGTGAGGAAGTTTATAACCTTGTCTTTAGTATCCTCGACGGCAGGAGAGAGATCTTCAAATTTAAATCCTACATCACAATAAACAAAATAAGAAAGTGAATTCCAAGATCCTTGCAACTAATAAGTAAATCCTACCCTTTTGACCCAGGTCTTTGGCAGCAGATCCCCGTCGGGCATAATGTCACACCCCATAAAAAAGTACTTCTCTTTTCAGGCCCCGTCATTGTGTTTTGATTTCAGAATGAGTGGAGAGTTTTTGGGTTTGAGCTTGAGTAAAAAATAGGAATTCCTAAGGTGGAGAGATCATAAACATGAGCCAGTTCAGTAACACCTATGCCTAGATTATTAGATTGGTTCAACTGATTTATCCGGATTAGGATCCTCCATATGATAGGCATCGCTTAGATATATGAGATTTTTGTCATTTCCAAAAACTCAAAAATGATTCCAAAAAAGGGGTGCTTTAAGCCCAAAGAAAAGAGGTATTCAGGAAAGCATACCCAAGATGTAGAAACGAAATATGGCTGAAATGAAGCATCAAAAGACCTAAAAATTATGTCTATGGGAAAAGCCCCATTGGATTTTAGGAATCTAATATCATGTTCATCAAACAAACAAGTCTCGCTATTTGTGAGGAGCTTTTGATCGATAAAGTCATCATCATAAGGGGCAATGATGCTAGCACGAGAGCGAACCATCTTTTATCCATGCTTAATACATTGCAAAAACTAAAGAGTAAGAGGAAGAAGGATACCTTTGGGATAGCCGAAGATGATCAAGGAACAAGTGAAAGATTTTCTCTTATTTATATGGGAAATAGGAGAGAGAGAGAGAGAGAGAGAGAGAGAGAGAGAGGACTTATGTGACCGTGCCATCATGAGGGTTAAACGGGTAAAATTCTATCTGCTAGGGTTTGAAATGTAAAAAAATTATCTCCATTTAAATGAAATTATACCTTTGAATATTCAGAAATTAACCTAAAAATTTTGCAGGGATAATTTGGGAGGAATTGTTAGGGCTAAGATCCTCAACCCTATTCAAGATCCCAGATCTTCAAGAACTTTCAGGATCCCGAACGTAACTCATGATCTTGACCATTATAATTACTATTATTTCCTAACATTTCTAATGGATATATTTCAATTCTTTTTCTCACACGTGCAGAATTAGTAAGCAAAAGACTCATTCTCAATGGAGAAAGGTTTTTACCAGGCAAAAGACCCGAAAATACCAAGTCAATCCAACGTGTTCATTTTTATTCGAGAGGATCTTGGAAATATTAGACTTATTGTTACTTAGACTAGATTATAAATACACATGTACTTTGCACGCTACACACATAAAGATTCACTACAATACTTGTACTCATTTACTAACTTTCATCTTTGTAATTCATATTTCAATCAATACAATTAAACAAAGCAAGTGATATTATCACCTTCCAAGGTTTTGTACCAAATATCCTACCAAGGATCAAGGTTTTTCCTTTTAAATCAATAATGAAATCTTGTTCTAATTTCGATAATCATTTTAGTGACAACACAATGTCCTCTCATTATATTTGGTTAATGTTTTGGTAAAAAATACACAAGAAGTAATCAACCAAATTGAATGAGAGGTTGTGATGTTCGAGTTGTATAACAGTAAATGATAAAGATAATGACACAATGATTTACAAGAAAAGCCCTTGATCCTTTCTAGGATCTCCAGCACAAAACCTTGGGAGGTGATAATGATTACCTGTCTTGATGATTTTATTAATATAAAATGATAATTACTAAGGATTTTAGTGAGAACAAGTGAATAAATTCGTAAAGTAAGCTCATATTAAAGAACAGTGAGTTGTGAGCGAGATACAAGTGTCAATTTATAGTCTAAACTAGCCAACAAGAAATCTGATATTTCCGAGATCCTCTATAACTAGCTTCATGAACGTTATTTGACTAAGTATTTCGGGTCTTTAGCATAGTTAAGATGATTCTTCATTGAGAATTGGTCTTCCCTTGACTATTTATGCACATGTATTAGTTATGAACAAAATATAACCGTTATAAATGTTAATAATAATAATAATAACGGTAATAGTTGGGATCCTAAGGTAGTTGAGGATCCTGAATATTTTGAGGATCCTGGCCCTAACAATTTCCCCCAAGTTATTCCCGAAAATATTAGAGTTAGTTCATAAATATTAAAGGAATAACTTAAAGTAAATAGATAAGGGGAGGGAGAAAGGTAATTTTCATAATTAACCCTCAACGGCTAGATAACTTTGAATTTCAACGGGCAGATAGCTAGTCGTTAACAGTCAAATCAGCCTTAATTCCTTAGTATAAATAGACATGATCAGTTTCTTCATTCTTTACTCATCACGTTCTTCCCTTCTTTACTTGTACTACTTTTTGAGTATTGACTATTTATTAGAAGGTAATTATTTCTACGTTTTGATTTCTTTCAGTGTGGTTAGAAAAATGGTTGTTTCCCGTAAAAGTATCTTAGCCCTCCCTGACGATGATTTTATCGATCAAGGGATCCTCTCTTATGAGGAGACGTGTTCTTTTGGGGATGATGATATTGAGTCTCTAAGACTCAATGGAGTCTTTCCTTCCGAAACTGTTTTTAGGCCGATCGATCCTCTCATTCAACCTGACTTTGTTTCTCCCACTTGGGTGTGCTTTCCTGAGCACCCTTTCTCCTCGGGTTTGAGATATCCTTTCCCCGAGATTGTCTCTGAATTCTTTAGGGTGACCGCGATTTTGTATATCCAGGCCATGCCAATTGTCTGGCGGATCCCATATTGGATCGACCAGGAAAATCACTCAAAAGGCCTTGATATAAGCCTTTCTTAATTGGCGTGTGTGTACGATCTCACAACCTTTAGGAATTATCGCTTCTTCCTCAAGGTCAAAATCCACAGATCCCCTCTAGTCCTGAAAACCAAGCACAATTGTGGAGCTTGGAAAGGAAGATACCTCTTTGTGAGATATGACTCTGTTCCCAATAGGGAACTCCAGTCGGATGCCTGGGTCAAAAAGGGTAGGATTCTTTAGTATTAGTACAAGGATCCTGGAATTCACATCTCCTTATGTTGCTTGGTCCCTTGCAGCCTTGTGACAACCCAAAATTTTCTTTCATACAAACCCTACAGTCCAGAACTTCAATTAAAAGTTAAATACTTTTCTGCTAACTTTTAGCCGGTTTAAAGTCCGTTGAGTATTTTTATTTATTATTCGTGAATTGAACGGATAAAATGAAGTGATTTCTAGAATATCGGGATAACAATGGAACAACCAACACCTTAGTTAGGTGTTCAAGTCCAAACAAAGAGAGTTTGGGCTGTGAACTCTAATGTGGCCGTGAACTCATGCCTTAGGCATGAGTTTACTCCCCAATTGCTTCATTTCTCACTTTCACCCTCAAGAACAATCCTCATTCTCTCTCCAGTAGCATCCCGTTCTTCGCCCGATCTTCCAAAAATGAAAGTTTTTCTTGACTTGATATGTTGTTATAACCTATCACCTAGTGTTTATACATCATTTCATCCATTCATTATTGATTTTAACTTAGATCTTCAAGTGTTCTTCAAAACACCAAGAACACACACTAGTGTTCTTGGACCTTAAACACCAAACCAAGCCTCTATCTTGTAAGTACACTTGCCCTAGCTTCTTGTGTGCTTAATATGAACTTTTTTACACTTGAAAAACACCAATAATCATAGGATCAAAGGAGTTTACAGCCAAGGGATGTTCTTGGGCTGTAAACCCTTCTAAATGGGGTTAAATGAACCCTAGTCCCTTCCTAAGCCTTGGATACTAGTCTGGATCCTTCCTTGATGTGTTTAGAACCTTAAACATCAAAGAAAACATATCCCCATAGGAGTTTACGGCCGTAATCACCTAAGGAAATGGTCCTTAGGTCGTAAACTCTACAAGGTGGTGATATTGTGCCCTTAATGCTTCCAAAGGCTTAAACTTGATCATAGAATGCTTACTCTTGACTTATAAGACCTTAAACCACCAAATGGAACTAAGTACTATGAGTTTACGGCCGTAAACTCATGGAGGAAGTGACCTTAGGCCATAAACTCCATAAGGAGTGGTCCTTCGGCCATAAACTCCAATGTCATGCCATACAACCCTTAGATGCAACCCTTTGGTACCTATAACACTTGAATCAAAGTTTTTCCATGTCCTAGGGTGTGTTAACTTGGTTAATTAGTTGCTAAATGACTAAATAGATACATATATGTTTTATTATATGTTAACTAGGATCATTGTGTGTGTTCAATTCCTCACTTGACACTTAGCATCCTTTATCGATCCTACTATCGCATCACTTATTTCAGGTGAGTTCATGCCCCTTAAACAACCTTTTAAATGCTTTTATGGGGGGGAGGGGAATACAAGTTGAATATCATAGTTATTATATCAATCACATGTGATTAATAACAACCAAACAGATGGTTTTACTATACTTTCAACCCGTCTTATCAAACAAACTACTTTTAAATCGTTTTATAAACTGACATTCAAGTCATTATTGTTTATTGTTTCAAACCCTTTAAATGTATTACAAAACCTCTTTTGAACTTATATATTGTTAAAAACCATATCTTTACACTTATGTAGTAGATATATAAATATGTATTTGATAAGATGGTTGTGACATCAGCTCCAACACCTTCTTTAGCAAAGGTGTGTAAACATACATGGACACTTCAAACTACATTACTAGTAAACTATAATAGGTATAGTTTAGGAGATACTACTTACTATTCCTAGTACAACGGGAACATACAATATTCAGTTCATTCATGAGTCTATACAAATGTACTACATACTATATGAAGAGATACTATTACATACTATATGAAGAGATACTATTACATACTATATGATGAGATACTATTACATATTATCTGAGTAGATACTATGATATACGTACGAGACTGACCATTCTACACCCGGCTGTTAGCTACAATGGGAACATGTACATCGACGGATGTCTACGGTTGTACTGTTCGGCGAGGTACCACGCCGTGAATATCCTAGTACAAAAGGATATGATTACAATAATTATATTATCTTCCTTGTTACCTTTATTTTGTGTCACATTCACATAATCGATGTGGTAGACTAGATTTGAATAATAATAGTTGTACAAGGGAAAAACCTTCACTTATGTAGAGGTTTAAACCTCCAAAACTATCGGGTCTTGGTAGAAGACTACATTTTATACTAGAAGGAAATATGGGATTTTCTAGGGTTTTCACACTTATACGAACTTTTTCATCAAACATTTACAAGTCCTTTCCTTATAGTTTTACAAATCAAAGACACTAAAATACTTATGAATTCACCAGCTTAAATGTTGATCTATGCTTTCAAAATAACTTGTATTCTTAGGTCATCAGTAGACAGGTACCAGTGACAGGTTTTTGAGAAGACGGAGCACAGTCAAGACTTGTTTTTTATTTTTGATCATTCATTTTTGGTGTCTAATACATTACAAAGAACACACATGTATTAAAATTTATATATTTAATGCAATGGGTGATGTTTGTTTAGTTGTTTACTATTACTATGTTGTGATACTATACATGACGTCCTCCGCCCCATAACGTTTCCGCCGTTCTCGGTTTTGGGGTGTGACAGATTGGTATTAGAGCATTGTTTATAGTGAATTGAGTATATCAACCCATAAAAGATATACTAACTATAAACACAATGGGATTAAAACACTCTGACCAAGAGTTTATACTTTTAAATAATAAAATATTTAACTAAGTATACATACCTGCATTCATACTAAAATCGGTGTCACAATGACAAATACAAAAGTATTACGATTGCTGAATATCACAAGTAAGCCCGGGGATGTATGGTCAGTCCTTGGAGTGGCATAGCCTGATCAACTATGCTGGTCCGAGGAGTGATTAGCATATGCCCGAGAATGGTTGTGATGTGGTAACAAGTTTAAAAACTTACCAACACTGCTACATTGAGAACTTAAGAACAAAACATAACTTAAAATACTATAGGAGTATTTCGTGTTACGATAAATATCTTAGTTAGTACGCCTCTTAAAACTTATTCTTTTACCCTTATTTCTCGCGTAGATAACATGGCTGGATTTCATATCCCTAGAGACCCATACTTCCCAAATCAGGGCAATGTTGGATGGCTAGATGAAGAGTCAGATGATGACCATCCGATCCCTTTGGATGATCACCTCGCAGAAGGTTTTTCGGATGGTTCTGACTCCAAGCCAAAAGTCAACAACCTACCCCAAGGGGGTCAAGCTCCAAATCTCAACCCCCAACCCGCGTTTCAAGGTCCCACACCCTTGTGGACAACAATCTTGAATCGCTGGAGCAATGAACAGGGTCAACCCTTACCTTACAATGGGGACCGAAGATTTTACAACATAAGCGAGGGTGGCTCAGCTGACCGAGCCCTACCCATCATGGTCCGCAGGATTGCTCGGAATGTTGAACAAGGTCGGGCAGCCATCGGCCGAGTAGTCGAGATTGATGCCAACTCTGGTGTCAACACAGTCCGCATTCGCCATCTCGAAGAGGCAATGGAAAGAACCAGGAGGACTAATGAGACTCTGCAGCAACAACTAGCTGCCTCCCGAGCTGAAGTCATAGAACTTCGATTTAGTCAGAGGGCTCATGAGCGACACCTTCAAGAAGTGGTTCATCAGATGGAAGATCTTAGGGTTTGCCCGAGGAATTACCATCGCCGTTAGAAAATTTCTAGCACATCTTTTCTTTTGATTAAGGAATAGCTTCCTTACCTTTGCTCTAAGTAGCACTTGTCTGTAAATTATTCCTTCCTTTCAATTACTTTAGTAGGCTTCTAAACTGCCAAGATTTTCCCCTATGGTAAGATGTAAGACCTTTAGTTAGGTCATTTTCCCGAAGTTATTTACATCATTAATACCAGTAATTTTGGCATGTTATCTAATCTAATTAGGAACTCATACTATCATCTGTTGTTGAACTATGGCGATTTAGTTCATGAGACACATCCATTTTCTATACTATTGAATTCTTATCATTTCCTTTATCCTTTCAACTTATAGTTGAAAAATGCCGCCTCGTAGAAATCCCAGGAGCAACAATGGTGAGGACACACCGACACCACCACCGCCTCCACCTCCTTAGTTTGATGCTGTTATGTTCCAAGTGGCTGTCACAGCGGCAGTAGCGGCTGCCATGTCACACATCAATACTCCTGTCCCTAGTGGATCAGGAATTGGTACTCCTCCTTCAAACCATGGCGAGAGTCATGGGCACCTCAGAGAGTGCACCTACAAGGATTTTACGAACGCCAAACCCCGGAATTTCAATGGAACAGGAGGGGTGATGATTTTAAGGCAGTGGATAGAAAAAACCAAAGCAGTCTTTGAAATCTGCGCCTGCCCAGAGAACAATAAGGTCAAGTTTACTACTTGCACCTTTTCTGCCAGGGCTTTAACTTGGTGGAATGGCCACATTAAGTCACTGACTCTGATTGTGGCAAATTCAATAAGCTGGGAGAATTTGAAAGCCATGCTAATGAGAGAGTACTGTCCTCAAGGGTAAATTCAAAAACTCGAACAGGAACTCTAGAATCTTAAGATGGTTGATTATGACGTATCAACCTATATCAATAGATTCTGTGATCTGGCAGTTCTTTGCCCGGAAATGGTTGCTCCTGAGAGCAAGAAAATAGAGAGATTTATCTGGGGACTGTCGCCTCAGATACAGTCGAGCGTGCTGGCTTCAAGGCCTGTTACTTTCGACAGCGCTAAAGAACTGGCACAATCTATTATCGATCACGGAAACTACCTGAACACAACAATTGCTACACCCGATCAACAAAAGGGAAACAACAACAACAGGAAGAAAGGTTGGAACAAGAGGAACGGAGGGTCTTCACAAGAATCCTTGAAGAAAAAACAGCTAGTTACAGTAAATGCTGCTTTTGTACCTACTGATGTTCCTACTAACCCCTACCCAGCAAAGCCTTATGTGGGTAACCTTTCGAAGTGCAACAAATGCAACTTCCACCATACCGGACCTTGCAGGGAAATGCATTGCTCTAACTGCAACAGAAAGGGGCATACTGCTCGTTTCTGCCAGGCTCCCGCAAAGCCAAGCACTCAAGTTCCCAATGTTGGGGTGGGCCAAACTTGCTATGATTGTGGCGAGGTGGGTCACTTCAAAAGAAACTGCCCGAAGGCAGCAAATACCGGCGGAGTGGGATGAGTATTGGATATGGGCCACGAGGAAGCCGTGGCTGATCCTACGATAGTTACTGGTACGTTTCTCCTCGATAATTCATATGCATGCATATTATTCGATAGCGGAGCAGAGAGAAGCTTCATAAGAGAGAAATTTGTTCATTTACTTAAATGAAAACCACATACACTAGAGGAATCATTCACGGTAGAAATGCCAAACACGAAAATGGAAAGTACTAACTGCATTTACAAAGGTTGTACTCTAACTCTAGATGGTCATTCTTTCCAAATAGACCTCATGCCGGTCTCAATTAAAAGTTTTGACGTCATAATCGGCATGGATTGGTTAAGTCATCGTCGCGCCGACATCATATGCTTTTTGAAAGCAGTACGTCTTAACCTCACTAACAACGAAACTCTAGTTATCTACGGCGACAAATCTACTACGAACCTTCGAATCATTTCGTCTATCCAAGCCCAAAAGTGCTTGCGTAAGGAATATCATGCGTTCCTTGTACACATCGTAGATATGAGTCAAGAAGTAAAGGAAATTCGGAACATCCCAGAAGTACGCGGCTTTCCCGACACCTTTCCAGAAGAACTATCGGGTTTACCACCACAACGCCAAGTCGAGTTCAGAATCGACTTAGTTCAAGGGGCTACGCCAGTAGCCAAATCTCCTTATCTTCTGGCACCAGCAGAGATGCAGGAACTTTCCTGTCAGCTTAACGAACTTCTTGAGAAGGGATTCATTAGGCCAAGCTTCTCACCATGGGGAGCACCGGTCTTGTTCGTCAAGAAGAAATACGTATTGTTTCGTATGTGCATCGACTACAGGGAACTCAACAAGCTTACCGTTAAAAATCATTATCCCCTACCCCGAATTGACGAATTATTTGATCAACTTCAAGGAGCGAATTACTTCTTGAAGATAGATTTACGATACGAGTATCACCAGTTACGAGTGTTAGAGGAGGATGTTCCCAAGACAGCCTTCCGAACTTGTTATGGACACTACAAGTTTGTAGTGATGCCGTTCGGATTAACCAACGCACCAGCTGTATTCATGGACCTGATGAATAGGGTGTGCCATCCTTGCTCAGATCAGTTCGTTATCGTCTTCATCGATGACATACTTATCTACTCCCAAAGTAAGGAGGAGCATAGTCAACATCTACGAAAAGTCTTAGAAACATTACAAACGGAGAAGCTATATGCGAAGTTCTCCAAATGCGAGTTTTGGATTCGAAGAGTCGAATTTTTGGGCCACGTCGTTAGCGAAAAGGGAATACACGTGGACCCTTCCAAAATTAAGGCTATTGAGAACTGGTCAGCACCGAAGACACCTACAAAAATTCGTCAATTTCTAGGTCTCGCTGGCTACTATCGCAGGTTCATACAGAACTTCTCTAGTATCGCGAAACCACTTACTACAATGACCTAGAAAGGCGTGGCATTTGACTGGGAAGAGAAACAAGAGAAGTCGTTCCCAACGCTGAAGCGAGCCTTATGCACCGCACCAATATCCCTCCCAGAAGGAATAGAAGACTTTATAGTCTATTGCAATGCATCCCACCAAGGGCTCGGATGTTTTCTGATGCAACGAGGTAAGGTCATTGCCTACACCTCGAGACAGCTGAAGACACACGAGGTCAACTACACCACACATGATCTTGAGTTAAGAGCAGTTGTGTTTGCTCTAAAGATCTGGTGACATTATCTGTATGGTACAAAAAGCACTATCTTTACAGACCACAAGAGCCTTCAACACATCTTTGATCAGAAGGAGCTCAACATGAGACAACGACGGTGGGTCGAGCTACTCAATGACTACGAATGCGAAATTCGTTATCATCCCAGCAAGGCCAACGTAGTAGCTGACGCCTTAATTCGGAAAGAATATTCTGGTCGTAGAGTCAAATCATTGACTATGACAATCCATTCACACTTTTCCACACAAATTAAGGAGGCTCAGCTTGATGCTTTGAAACCTGAAAATGTGGCAAGCAAATTTTGATTCCCCAACTTGTGCAAAAGTCTCTTGTGCTTTGGCTTATGAATTGGGATCCGTTGTCACATATGATCTCAGTTGGGATCCCGGACCTGGTCAAGATATTACGTTTAATGAATGATATTAACTCTTTGTCTCTTACCTAAATGAAGGCTTCAGCTTTGATCCACTTTGAGAAATAGTCAATCATCACCAATATGAAGACTTTTCCCCCTAGAGCTATTGGTAATTTTCCAACTATATCCATTCCCCATTTCATGAATGGGCATGGAGACCCATTTCATGAATGGGCATGGAGAGATAATAGGATGTAGAGGTTCCGCTAGTTGATGTAGGATCACATCTTTTGAGCATGTAAGAATGAGTCTCTTTTTCATGGTTGGCCAATAGTATCTTGCTCTTAATATCTTGGAGCATAAGGATCTTCCCCTAACATAGTTGCTACAGTCTCCTTCATGTATGTCTTTCAAGACTTTTGTAGCTTCATGATCTTCCAAGCATATAAGGTATGGACCTGCCATGGACTTCTTATAGAGTTCACCTTAGATTATCACGAATCTTGAGACACTAATTCTGAATGCTCTTTCGCTTTTTCTTTTGTTGGGATCATGCCATTTTGGAGATACTCCATAATGGGTTGGGTCCATGATCGTGGACTTCTTTGAGGATCCTGTTCGTCGGGGTCCCTTTAAGGAGGGATCTGAGGGTCAGGATCTTCAATAGCTACTATGCTTGTTGGTTGTTCAGGATCATCGGATTTTTCGGAGAGGGTTTCTATGGTTGGGATTATTATGTGGGTTATGGGAATCTTCGTTTCTGGTGGGATCCTAAGTTGGCTAATGTGTCTGCTTCTGTGTTTTCTTCTCTGGGAACTTGGGTTAGGCTAAAGTTCTTAAAGTCAAAAGCTAATTTTTTGAGGATCTCCAAATATAGTGTTAATCTTTCACCTTTCACTGCATAAGATCCATTGAAGTGATTAGTTATTAATAAAGAATCAACAAATACATGAAGATCCCTGATATGAAGATCCTTATCCAATTGTAGTCCCATGATGAGTGCTTCGTATTCTGCTTCGTTATTGGTAGTGTTGAATTCACAACTAACTACCTGGGGTAGGATGTCCCCCTGTGGCGACTTTAGTATGATCCCTAGCCCTGTTCCTTTTTTACGTGAAGCTCCATCTGTGAACAATGTCCATTTTCCCAAGTGTTCATCTTCTAGGATTTGCTTGGCTTCCATGTCTACTTCATTTTGTAGATCATCACTAAAGTCAGCCACAATGTCTGCTAATGCTTGTGATTTTATGGTGGATCTTGGTTCATATACGATATCGAACATGCTTAACTTCACCAACCATTTTTCCATCCTTTCTGACATTTCTATTTTTCTCATGACATTCTTAATAGGATAATTAGTTTTTGCATGTATAGTGTGTGTTTCAAAATAATGTCTTAATTGGGTAGAAGCATTTACTAAGGCAAGAATTAATTTTTCGAGCTGAGAGTACATGGTTTCAGGATCCAGGAGACTTTTACTTACATAGTAGATAGGATGTTGGTCTATGTTAAGATCCTTGGCCAAGACAACACTTACCACGTTTGAGGATACTGAGAGGTAGAGGAGTAGTGGTTCCCTGTCTATAGGATTTACCAATATTGGCACGGAACTCAAGTATTTTTTTGAGTTCCTGGAAGGCTTTCTTATGTTCATCTGTCCATTCAAATCTCGTGTTCTTTTTCAAGATATCATAGAAGCATTTACATCTTTCTGAGGATCTTGAAATGAACCTGTTGAGTGTCGCTACCCTTCTGGTTAGCCTTTGGATGTGTTTTTTTGAAGATGGAGATTTCAGCTCGATGATTGCTTTAATCTGCTCCAGTCTTGCTTTTATTCCTCTCTTGGTTGCCATATATCTGAGGAACTGATGGGTTTTAGTATACTACAACATCCTATGGTGCACATACAACTCTAAATGCTTTGGATCTATGTTTTCTCTAATTATACATGCAATATTGTTTCCAAAGCATTAAGCCTATAACTAGCATGCAAATCACATAATCAACATAAAATTGAGTTGTAGAGTTACCTCTTTGTTGTAACTTGTAGAACTTCTTGAGTTTGGCCTTTAAGAACTTAGTACCCCAAGTGTTGCACCTCAAATGAAATCACAACACACCTAGGACTAAGGATGACTTTTTAGAGAACATCCTAACACCAAAATCTACTTAATGATCTCCAAGAACACTAGTGTGTCTAGTAGTCAATTTTGGATGCTAAGGGGCTTCATATAGTGTGACAAGATTAGGGTTACACCATGTAAACCCTAATGTGCATGACCTTCCATATTCCTTAGGGTCCATAGGTTTAAACCTCCATGGATCATCCATGGGTTGTCACATGGGTTTAGCCCAACCAAAGGAATCATGGATCATTGGCCCACACCATAAGAATAAATGATTTACCAATCAATACCCATATATTTAATTAGTCTCTTTTGATCACAAAATTAATTCCAAATTAATTCTTACTAATTAAATAATATGATTTCATATTAATATATTAGAACTTATAATATATTAATAAATCATAAATAACCTCTTCTCAAAAGTCCATCATATCAAATTGTCCAGGTGATATACAACCCAAATAGACCATGCTACTCTTGGGTCAAGTACATACCAGTTATAGTTATGGGCTTAGACACCTAATCCAACAGTTTCCCACTTAGATAAGTCTAATAACTATTATTGCAAGTATGACTCCACAACCCGACTAGCAATCGTAGCTCTTAAAAGCCGATGTCGAACTCTGACCTAGTCAATGACACGTCCATTAGATAAGGGATTGTATATTCCTCCATTCTAGATATCATATGCACATGAGACATGGATTTTATTCATTCTCTATGTCCATCTGTTGTTTCCCAATTTCCGATTTATGATGACCGACTAATTGAACAAATCAAATCAGTCCAAGCTTGGCCAAGCACTTAGGGGTGTCATCATTAAATCATCGAGTGGCCTTCAGATATCGCTTTTATCCACATGGGGTAAAAGGAATGGATAAACTTCAACCCAAATTCTTGCTTGTACTTACTCATCAAATCACACAACAATATGTTTTATAACATCCACGTTGCTGGTGCGTTTACATATGTCAATGTGCAACCAACTCGCAACTACAACTCATATGTCTCTATTTCAAGAATATAAGATATTATTGTCTCACAATCATTCGTGATAAAATCCATGAGGTGATTCAAATGAGTGTGGGTTGAATCCAATACTAGAATCTTATTCCAGGAGTACTCATGAACACTGTAGCAAACCTGTGTTATGACTAAAACACCTCTCAGACCCATTCATGACAGTCTTGCCTTAATACCTACTTCCAAAGTATGATCGACTGTGGATGGTTTGAATAACCCAGTTATTCGGGAAGTCAAAACATGCAAAGTGAAACACAAGAATAATACTAATCCTATATGGCCCCAAAAATTTTGAGTACCATATTGATTACTCATTTTTCATTGTATAATGTTTTGATTTATAAACTTAATACGTGAATTAAAACAATAGCTATGTCATGCTCCAAGCATGCACACTATGTTTGTCTATGGTCCTGACTTTGTGAAATAGATCAATTGGAAAAAAAACATTTCAATGATGCTCATGTCACAATTCCAAATCTTTATTGCAAGTGTAAGAATTCCAAATTCTTGTCACTGCTAAATTTTCATGTAATGCAGCCTTTGTAATGGCATGGTACAAAAAGTCACAGAGACTTGACCAACGATATTACAAAACTTTCCACTGGATATTGATAACAAAGCAATTCCAAGGAAGCGAAGTCTCAAATTCAAAGTACATTCCTTTGAACATCCTTCTTGCATTATGTTTCCTAATATTACACAGATTTAAAGAATAACTTCCCCTTATGGAAATATTTCCATATTTCCATTTTGACTATCACTTCTGTATATGAGTTGCCTCTTTTCAAAATATGTCAATATGGTCCATCCATTTTATACTTCTAAAAATAAGCGACTAATCCTCGGCAAACCTTAGATTGTCCTTAATAGTTGTTAACCACTTTAGTCATATCCCTTTGTAGTCCTTTTTCCCTCGTAATGCCCCTAGGCATTAGGAAAATTTATAACGTGATAATATTATAGCATATGCAATCTATCCTATACCCGAAGCATATGGGATGTGATCCGTAATGTCTAACATAAAGACATGATACTTGACTAGTCTTTTGCTACAATATTTCTATTTGCCATGTTCTCACAATTCGAATTATGAAGAGGGATGTCGTAATCATAATTGAATTTCGAGAACACAATTAACATTTCCTTATAGAATTTCCTTATGTCGAATATTTTCAACATAACATTCATATATGTCCTTGACTAAATTTGATTAAAACTCAATCTAAGATTTTTAGAATTTGAAATGAAGTATAATTTCCTCTCCCTTAATTATAGCAAAACAACTTTTCAAACCCTGCAACTTTGCGATTTGAAACATTTTGTTTTTCTATAATTAACATTGCTAACTTGCAACACTTACCATAATAATTATGCTCCCACTAGCATAATAATTATTATCTTACTAGCATAACACTTATGCTCCCACTAGCTTTGACATGTACTCAAAAATCAGCTGGACTTCTGGAAATCAATACTTATTGACTTTCATTACAAAAGCTCAGATTTCTGATACGAGATGCTTCGATAAGACTTTATCTAGGCTTCTCAAAATCATACACCTTTCCTTACACAGCTCACATGTGTGTCTAAACAATTTTAGAACTTACAACCATAAGTCTGAAATGTTTAGACCTTTGCCATTTCTCACAATTCGAACTATGAAGAGGGATGTCGTAATCATAATCGAATTTGAGAATGCAAATATCACAATTGTTATGTCCTTCAAATCTACTTAGTGAAGCATTTCCTCACAATCATTTTCATGAATTGGAGAGAAACCTTATGACACTTAGATTTTATGGTGTATGTGTTCCTATCCATGTGAATTTGTCATAATCATAATTACAAGACAAGGTTAGTGACAAATCCACACCCATATGGACTGAACTTGTTCAATCTTAATTTCGTGCCACTTGGCAGCTCAAGGGCCTACCATTGCTTCCAAGTTGTTATGAAAACAACTCAGAACTCATAGAACTCACATGCATAGTCAACTTAACTTGAAGGGGCATAGAAACAAGAATATGTCAACACGATAGGTTATAAACCTCAAGTCGTGTGATAGTGATTACCAATAGGTTTATTCTTGATTAGTTCTTGAAACTTGTCAAGATCTTTAAGACTCCCACTAACCTCTTGACATATAAGATTCTCTTGTCATGAACCATTCCTTAAGAAACAAATATTCAAGAGTTTGTGCGGATTCTAATCAAGACTAACACTTCACACCATTGGCCATAGTTGGTCTTTGTCCTTACCAAGACATCACAACTTACCAATTTCAAATGTACAAGAGTAAGAAACATTTTACTCTACATTTTATAAGTGTTATAAACCTCTCTTAAGATTATGTTACTCGAGGCACAATCTTGGAGTATGACTCTAAGACTCGATTTGGAATGAAGTATGATTCACCTTTTTGATTTAACCATTCCAACAATTCACGATTCCTCTTCTTAGCCATAGAAATGCACTAGGATGACCTTAGAGATCAATTGCGATATGGTTTTCATAATCATTAAGATGATCATAAAACACGATACTAAAGTACTCTCCCATCTTTTCAGATTGGAGAAACCTTTTATCTTTCTGCATAGTTTGATTCTTCTCATTCGTTCTGTCGTACATTGAAACTTTTCCAATGTTCAGAATTATACTTAAACTTGTAAGCATAACCATATCTACTAAACTTTAGTAAATCATGACGAATAGTCTTATCGTTCTTTGTGGTGGACCTGACCAGCGCACAACCAATGTACCCGATCCCCTAGCCCTTTACTTGACTCATATATTCATGTGAACAAGGATATAGTCTTAATTTCCCAAAGATGAAGTTCTCATTCATCACACAATACAAGTTGCATGATTCCAAGTTTCTATCCAACTGAAACTTGGGTGATGAGAATCTTTCCTTATTTGATAAATTTTGACACTGCCACAAACGAAAGAATCATATTCATATTACTAACATAGAAACATACAAACATCAATTTTCACAAATGTCATTGCAAGGAGATATAACAAAGTAAAACAAAATTTTATTTATTTATAAAATGCGGAAAAACTTTTCCTTACAATGAAATTACAAATGAAAACTATGTTATTACAAATTTCTAAGTAATCTATCACAACTCTTAAGCAGCAGCTCAAAAATCCGATCATCGAACCATGCGATTGAAATCCATCTTCGCGACCAGATTCAGCATACTCTTCCTTTAAGCTTCGTTCCTTTTGCATGATCCTACAAAACATCAAAATGCAACCTTGTCACATCATGTATTTAAGAATCAACAATTAGGAACTTAATAGAGTTAGATAGTTGATTTTACCAGAAGTAGAGTCAATTTTTTTTTCTTTACCATCTTTGCAATCTTTTAGGTAAATATGGAAGCTTCGCAGCCAATGCCCCTTCTCTTGGCAATAAAAACATATGGACTCTTTGGGAATTGTACACACGACTATCTTAGACTTAGCCTTTCTCTTTACTATTTGGTCAAATGACTTGACTATGGTTGATCCCTTTCCATTGGGAAGAGAAAGCTTTTCTGGACTTCCAATGTTCCCATTATCAATGTCCATGAAAGTTTGGGGAGTAAATTTTCCAATCAAATTTGTTTTACCAATGCTCCAAATCATTGTTGATTAAGCAGCAACAAGCAAATATGTTAGATCAATAAAGGGTCATATCGTGATCTCCAATATAATAGTCCTTAAAGAACCTGCTATGTGACTTAGGAAGTGACTGAAGAACCCAGTCAACAACCAACTTCCTTGGGAACACGACACCTAACTCTCCCAACTTGTCAATATGTAACTTCGTCTCCAAGATGTGAGCATATACAGACTTTCCATCCTACCAATAGGGCTTTAAGTGACCTTGAACTTGTGGGTTAGGGAGAATTACTATAGGAGGTGGAGGAAGTGAAGTTCCACTATAGCACGAAGAAGGGATTAATCTTTTACCTTGATCGCCTTGTGGAAAATCATCTTTATAAAGAAAGCTTTTTCCAAAAGATTCGGGAAGACCATAGTTGTCTGAACTAGACACCTATAAATGGGATAAATTCAATTTTAGTTGATCTAAGTCCTTAATATAACATCCAACATGAAATATTAAGGCTAGGACCCAACACAATATTTTTCTATTAGGAAGAGGGATGTCGTAATCCAAATTGCAAAATATTTGAAGGTGGGTAAATAACGATTTGCCAATTTCCACCATGAAAAACGAAATTGATTATTAAGTTTTAAATGGATTGAAATTCCTAGATCTTTGACATTCATTGAAATTTTTAAAGGCATGTTTAAATCTCGATTGTGCCCTTCAAGTTTGTGACTGGGATGTCGAGGATCACAAACAAGGTGTGAATAACCATGCAAATTAGGTTGGTACACCCAATGTTACAACCACCTAATCAATGCGCCGATTAATCACACACGCTCCATTAATCTATGATTAACATCAAGCTACCCTTTTCCATGCACTATCAGTCACAAATTAGTGTGTCGGTTAACCACACACGCTCCACTAATGACTTAACAAGGTGCAAAGTGAAATTTCATGGGTTAGCACCAAATTCACATTTTTCTAAGTAACTAAGATTTGGAATTTATAAGTGTTTAGTTACTTAGTATTTCATTATACTTTTAATGAGAATTTAAATGTCATGTCAAACCCGTTCGGCTAACGACCCTCCACCAATCAAGGAAGCGGTGGGTGAGAGTGGAGACCCATTAAACTGCCATTTTATAGGCAATAACCTTATACCCGCTTATAAACCGGCTTCATGAATGATGCCTACTAACGGTAACACTAACTTTACTCTTATACATACACACACACACACACACACACACACACACATATATATATATATATATATATATATATATATATATATATATATATTACTAAACCTATAATAATATAATAAAGTATAAGAGTTGAATTTTGAACTTTTAAAATTCTAGGGTTTGGAACTAAACGTTTCAAAGTGAGACTTTGCATTTACAAACTCCAAAACTTAAGGGAAAGTTTTGAACTATTCAAAAACTTTTTGTATCCATAACTTGTGATTTTGATATATTTTTTATGAAAAGACTCTTGACATTCCATAACTTGAGGACAAGTTATGGAGTTCATAAAAACATTTATGTAAAAGACTCTTCAAGTTCCATAACTTGAGGATAAGTTATGGAAGACTTAAAACCATTTAAGATGACATTTAAAATGAGACTTTTCACTTTCCATAACTTGAGGACAAGTTATGGATTTCATAAAAAACATTTAGATCAAAATTCTAAGTAATAAAACCACACAATTTGTCTATGATCTAATTAAACTCATAAGTTAAGATAATTCATATCAAACAAGTTTCAAGAAATTAGCCTAATCATATAAGCTAATACAAATCATAAAACTTTGACAATTATCTTTAATTTGGATGAGAATCATCATTACCATATCAACAAAATAAGATTTTATGAACTAAAACATTTTGTGGTAATGATTCAAATCCAAAACAGGCAAAAAAAACTCAAAAAAAAACTGCCCACTGGAGCACCAACTCGGTGAGTACATGAACTGGACTCATCGAGTTGGACGTTTTCTGAGTGGACTCGGCGAGTTCACTGTCCAGAATGCAGAAAATCGATTTTTAAACTTTGACAATTACATTTGCATCAAATATAATAGAAAACAATCCTAGGCTCTGATACCACTGATGGGTTTTAGTATAGTACAACATCCTATGGTGCACTTACAACCCTAAATACATTGGATGTATGTTTTCTCTAATTATACATGTAATATTGTTTCCAAAGCATTAAGCCTATAACTAGCATGCAAATGACATAATCAACATAAAATTGAGTTGTAGAGTTACCTCTTTGTTGTAGCTTGTAGAAGTTCTTGAGTTTGGCTTTTAAGAACTTAGTGCCCCAAGTGTTGTGCCTCAAATGGAATCACAACACACCTAGGACAAAGGATGACTTTTGAGAGAACATCCTAACACCAAAATCGGCTCAATGATCTCCAAGAACACTAGTGTATCTAGTAGTCAATTTTGGATGCTAAGGGGCTTCTTATATTGTGTGACAAGATTAGGGTTACACTTCGTTTGATCATTCTTGTCTTGAGGAGCTTCTCTACTTCTTCTTGGATGATCTGATTCCTTTCAGGTGAAAACTTCCTTCTCTTTTGGTGTATTGGTAGAAAAGAAGGGTCAATATTAAGTTTGTGAGTGATAATACTCTTGTCTATACCTATCATATCTTCGTGTTTCCATGAGAATGTCTTGCTTTTGGTTCTTAGGAAGTTTAATAGATCTTGCTCAATTTGCTCAGGCATTGAGGATCGTATGAGGACTTTAGCTTCAGGATCCTTGATGCCCGGGGGCACTTCCTTCACATCTTGCTCCTTAGTTTCTAGAACATGTCGTGCCCTACCTTAATTGTTATGTTTGCTGAGGTTCAGATGTAGATTTCATAAAGGTCTTATAACATTATTTCGATTCTTGTTGATCTCCCATGATTTTGAGCGTTCCCCAAAGGGTGGGCATCTTTTACATGGATGATATGTCGATGGAGCTGCTTTCATCGCGTGGATCCATGGCCTACCTAATATCACATTATAAGAAGATAAAGTGTCAATAACACAGAAATTTTGTATAGAGTATACCCCATTTATATATAGTGGTAGCTTTATCTCCCCGATAGTGTGTTTTGTTTCCCTGCTAAATCCTATGAGGACCGAGGATCTTTTGATTATCTCCGATTTTGGGATGTTCATCTGTTTTAGTGCATCCAAGAGCACGATGTTGACCGAGGATCCTCCGTCAACTAGGATCCTCCTAACGAAGTGGTTGGCCATATAAAGCGTTATTACGAGTCCGTCATGGTGAGGATCCTGGACTACTTCCCTATCTATTTCGTTGAACGTGAACTCCTTTTCATTGGTAACCATGGTATTCTTCTGTGGTCTATCTTCCTTTTGTATTTTAGAGATCTTGGCGTGTCTTTTAGCATGAGAATAAGAAGTACCACAAATATTAGATCCACTTAAGATAACATTAATTATCTTAGCGTTAGGGGGTGGAGATCTTGGTTTCTCCGGGATCTTGTGACCATCCTGGTTGTTCTCCTTGAATTTTTCTCTTTTACTCCCAAGGATCTCTTTGAGGTGACCCTTGCTAAAGAGGTAGTAGATTTCTTTTCTTAGGGCTATACAGTCCTCCCTCATGTGACCGAAGTCTTCGTGGTAAGCACACCATTTGGACTTGTCTTTCCAACTCGTTGACTTGTTATCCCTCTTCGGCCATCTTGCTTTGTCTCCAAGATCCTGCATAGCATGAATTATACCTGAAATATCCATAGAAAAACAATAGTTTGTGATCTTAGGAAGTTCCTCTTCTTCTCCTTCATCTTCGAGGGCATTGACCCTGTGATGATCCGATTTGGATAGGGCTTTCATTTGTAGGATCTTGGGGTCGAGGATTCGGCCTTCCTGTTGGGGTTCTCATATTGACTTGAAGGGTTGCTTATCTTCAGGATTTCTTTATCCTCTTCAAGCCTTATGAACCTCAATGCTCGACACCTGACTTCGTCCAATCGTTTGCATGGGGTCATCACAAGGTCTTCATAAAAGGGTGAATCCTTCCTTAGTCCCATCTTGAAGGCCTCTACAACAGTAGTCATGTCGATGTTGGGGATGCTCAGAGCTTCCATGCCAAACCTATTAACAAAATCCCTAAGTCTTTCCGTAGGATCCTGAACCACTCGATAGAGATCACTAGTGATCTTCTCGAAGGTTCTGCTGCAGGAAAACTGGTTATTGAAAATATTGACTAAGTGTGCAAATGAAGTATTAGAGTATGGGGAACGTTTAGCAGCCATTTGAGAGTTGATCCTGCAAGGGTTGAACCAAAGCCTTTGCATAGGCAAGCTTCCTTCAAGTTCCCTGGAATGGTAATGATCGTCATCCTTTCTCGGTATTGTGTTATGTGCTCTTTAGGATCTGTAGTTCCATCGTAAAGCTTCATGCTAGGAGTTTGGAAGCGCTTAGGAACTTCGGTATCGGCTATCATGGGAGAAAATCTGGAGGTCTTGTGACTTGTTAGAAATGCTTCTAGTATGGGTTGAACAACCCCGGGTATGCTTGAGATCATTTGTCTCTATTGTTGAAGTTCCCTAGCCATGTTTGGGTTTATTCCTGCATCAATACAAGTATAGTTAGTATTAATAGTATTACTATTTAAGAAGTTACTAGACTCAAGGTTTCTAGGAGTGTTGATAGGCTCATTGAGATCATTAATCATATATGCTCGGTTGTCCATAGTTGTCCCCCAGGGTGACGCCACAGTGGTAGGAACATGTTCTTCTGGTGATTTTCTGAGGATCCTGCATTATCGAAGTTTAGGATACTTGGTTGTACGACTGTGGGCGCTATTTCCTGGGATTTCTGAAATTATGCCTTCATCCTCTCCACTTCTCTGAGAAATTCTCTATTCTCGTCCTGCTATTGGGTCTCTTGTTGCGTCATTTTCCTCATCATAGAAAGATTCTGCAGTAGTGGCCAAGTCAGTCGGATCCTGGAATCCCAAAGATCCCAAACTTCCTTGGTTGGTGACCAGAAGGGTGTTTTTCTTGGAAGTGCTAGGTGTTTTCTTCTGACCAGGGGGTGCATTCGGAGGAGGCAGAAAGTTTTTTTGGTTGGAATGGAAGGAGCAGAGGACGAAGAAATGATCGGTTGTGTAGACATGAATTTCTCAAGGATTTTGAACACCACGGCCCCACGGTGGGCGCCAAATTGTTTTGGTCAAAAATTACACAAGAAGTAATCAACCAAACTGAATGAGAGGCTGTGATATTCGAGTTGTATAATAGTAAATGATAAAGAGAATGACACAATGATTTACAAGGAAATCCCTTGATCCTTGTTAGGATCTCTGACACAAAACCTTGGGAGATGATAATGATCGCCTGCCTTGATGATTTTATTAATATAACATGATAATTTACAGAGGATTTTAGTAAGAACAAGTAAATAAATTCGTAGAGTAAGCTCAGAGTAAAAAAACAATGTGTTGTGTGCGAGATACAAGTGTCAGTTTATAGTCTAAACTAGCCAACAAGATGTCCGATATTTCCGGGATCCTCTATGACCAGCTTCACGAACGTTATTTGACTAAGTACTCCGGATCTTTAGCATAGTTGAGATGATTTTTTGTTGAGAATTTGTCTTCCCTTGACTATTTTTGCACATGTATTAGTTATGAACCAAAATATAACTGTTATAAATGTTAATAAAAATAATAACAGTAATAGTTGGGGTCTTGAGGTAGCTGAGGATCCTGGATATTTGAGGATCCTAATATTTTGAGGATCCTGACCCTAAGAGTTAATATTCACTCAGTCGATTTTTGACTAAAACAACTAGGCCTTGTACAACGAATCTCGATCTTATGCCTAACTCCTTAGCATTATGTTCATAACCAGTTACGAAACTAGGCCTTCTATAATGGGTCTAGTCTTGGCATTAATTTGCGGATCTTTTATTGTTTTTAAAGTAAATTCAAAACAATTGGTCCTTGTGGTTATATATTTTTCTTGAATCAAGTCATGAGTTTTTAATATGAACACAAATTATCCTTAATATTTGTTTTTGTCATATAGGTGATCCCAACGCTCAATGTCGTCTACCTTTCCTCGTTAACCTAGATCATGTGCAAAGCACATAGGGGAAATTTCGTATTTTTATGTTAGAATACCTTCATTAAATAGAAAAAAATATTTTATGGGGGAGAGGCTTAATCTTCTCTTTCTTCCCGCTTCACCTTTTGTCTTCTGTTTTCTCATCCGTAATGGATTTTTTTGTGGAAGGTGGATATGATCAAAATGTATTGGGCGTCACTTATTCACTGTCATAGGTTATATGGGATTTTGTGATCCGACAACGTCCTTGAAGAGTATGTGCAAAAACTTAAGGATGAAGTTCAGATTATGATGCAATATTTGTAATAGATTTTCTTTGTAGTATGCTTCTTTATGTATAATAAGTTACTTAAATTCACAAAAGTTGTTATTTACTTAATATGACCATGGTAGGATTCAATGGCAGATTGGTAGTTATTATTATTTTATAATGGGTAATTATGGGTGTAATGTTTCTTTTGGTAATTAACGTGAAGTATTTTGTATTTTATTTGGTTACTGAGTATAAATAAAATATTTCTTTTTTGGTTGACCGAATATTTTGGGATACTCATACCCCCAAGTAGATTTCGGGCGTGTTCAGCAAAACTAGCTGGTAGCGAGTAGCTTGTAGCAGGTAGCGGGTAGCTTGTAGCTTGTAGCGTTTTGTTAAACGCTACATGAAGTAGCATTTAGATTTGGAGCGTTTTGATTAAAGTAAACGCTAGAAACTTGTAGTGTCAAACGAGACTTTTTGTTTTAAACGAAACGTTTTTTCAAACGTTAGAAGCTAGAAGCTCTCAAACGCTCCAAAACGCTTCGTGCCGAACACGCCCTTCATGTTGTAATTTTTAATAAAAAAAAATTGATCAAAAAGTTGGCATTGTGACATCCACAACATTTTACAAATATATGACCATATGATATATTCATCTTTAATTTTTCTTTTTTCATCTTTCATCTTTCACAATTTTACGTTATATTAATTTGGAAGTTACAACCTTTTTGAAGATACAATAAATAGACAAAAACAAAGTCCAATAAGGAAAGGAAATTAGGCCAAGTGATATATATATATATATATATATATATATATATATATATATATATATATATATATATATATATATATATATATATATATATATATATATATATATATATATATATATATATATATATATATATATATATGAACAAATATAGATGACATTTATAGCGAGGAATTTAAGGGTTTAGAATAAAAGTAAATTGGATAATTTCTTGGATCGCGTTTGGAAATCACTTTTTAAAATCTCTAATTCGACCCTTATTCTTGGAGTTGCACGAATGCAGATTCATGGGATAATTCAAGAGGTCAAATTAGATTTAAGGACCATTTTGATTCATAAACATAAAATATCTTAATTATGTTATGTGTTGTTCAAGACAGTTTGTATAAAGAGAGAAGAACATGATTTTCGGTTTTCGGTTATTAAACTTGGTAAATATTGCATGCAAAAACCACCGCCACATCACCATAACATAACCACCAAGTTTTGACAGGAAAATATATGTTTGTCATTTTTTTTCATATAGAACGGCCAAGGGGTTGTCCCTTGGACCCCGCCAAGGGATCTGGCCCTTGGAACCCTACCCACGTGTTGGAAAAAGTTTCCAAGGTCATTAACTATTGATAATATTTCTAATAATAACATAATCCTTTTGGATTGTCGTTATGACCCATTTGAGCAAAAAGAATTTAGGAGAAATTAGTTTATTAATTTGTCATGGCTTAATAAATTAATTATAAAATATTTTGGAATTAATTGAAATTAATTAATTCAAATGGGTTGAATATTAAGTATTAAATTATTTGAAATATTCTCGAATCCTTAAAGGGATAAGGTGGGCTGAATTTTGAGGCTTATCCAAAAGGGTTTTGGATTTGTTTTGTGACTAAGCAACTACAATGTGACGTCCTATTTTTCAAAACAATATTTTCATTTTTAAAAATAATATTTCATTCAAAACACTCATTCATTCATAAGGAAAAACCATTGTTTGATAATCAAGACACACATATCTAAATCAGAGTATAAAATAGAAACATATGGAAATCTCAAATCATAGCTCCAATAATGCGTGTACAATCAAGCCCTTCCATTCCCATGATATGGTGAAGTACCTAAAAATGTTTAATCAACAATTGTAAGCCAAGGCTTAATGTTCCCCAAAATACCACATACAACAATATACATATAGTGTATATAAGTAAGGGTTCTCAGCTCCCTTGCTGATCCACTCATGTATCTTTGGTTCTCGACTCCCATGTTGATCCACCATCAACCCTAAGTATCTTGTCTCTCAACTCCTGTGTAATTCTGCCTTCAACCACAAACATAAAATATCACATAAAAACGAATAACAAAACAATAGACAACAACAAAAATACTATACTAGACTATTTTCCTAATTATCATATTGCATCATATCTATCTCCTAACATAAAAAGGAAATATATTGTAACACATAGTATCATGACAAAACTCACCTAAGTCAAAAAGCTTAATAACAACACTAGATGTATCACCGAATCAGCTACATGCACTACCAAAACCATTACATATGTCAAAACCTTAGTCTACAACTTAAAATCCTTAGTTTGACCAAAAGTCAAACTGGTCAAAAAGTCAACAGTCAACAGTTGCATTGAGACCAGAGACCAGTCTCCATGAACCAATATGTGACAAACCAGTCGAAAAACCTCCAGGGATCACATTGTGATCCCTTAAGCAGTCGTAACACTAACTCGGTAAAACATCCAACTCACTTTAAGTGCTTAATTCTTAAATATCATAGCTCCAAATCTCAGTATAAACTCTACAACGTCTTAATGGATAAAGTATTCAACTTTACCCATTCCAATGGCTTAATAACTCAATATCTAAAACCCTATGTTTAAATGTGAACTTATAGGGATAAAACACAACTGTACGGCTCAAGGAAAGCACATGCATGGTCTTTTTTATCCATCGGGAAAGGTCCAAAATCACAAAACATTAACAAAAAATTCTGAAGTTCTTCAAACTTCATAAACATCAAGATCTAGGGGCTAGAAAGCTCTTAAATCAACCCAAAACCTAAATCTATCAAGCATGAGTCAAAAAAGTAAGACCTTGAATACTCATAGAGCTTGGAAAGGCAAAAAGAAGGTGGTTAACTTCTGAAGATTGCTTCATATAAACCCACAATACACCTTATTTCACCAAAAATCACACCACGAACAAGAAAGAACACAAAACTCTTTAAGAGGCCAGGGTGTTGCAAGAGTGGATGTTTTTGAGGATGGAGATTGAAAGGATGAAGAACCCCTAGGGTTTTGTGCCTTTAAATAGGCCTAAATCCCAAGGCTCCTAGATTTTGGCCCATCAGCCGCATCGCACCACGAGCTTTATTAAAGGTCGTGTCACGAACTCATCGCCCCATGACCATTAAATATGTCATGTCTCCACCTAGAGACAATCCCAAAACTTATTAACTCCAATTAAATACACAAAAGGATACCAAAATCTGGATGTTACATGTTGCCTATAAATAGGGTGATATGGATCAAACCCTATTTAATCTTTCCCGGATTGATATTTCGTTCTCCCTTCTGTCCTTAAGGAGGATCAAAATTATTAACCTTTTTAGGGTGTGTAGAATTTTTTATATTTCTCATCTCTTCTAGTTTTGTTTGTTTTACTCTTTGGTGTTCTTAGGTGTGATCCAAAATAGGGATTCAGGTTTGGACACTTTCATCCAAACAAGGTGGGAAGAACAAGGTCACAACCAAGGAGATCATTGGCATCAAAAGAGGTATGTACTTTCTTTTCATTCTTAGTATTTGAAGTAATAGCATGAAACTTAGATCCTCTAGGTTGCATGAACACATAGTAGTTATTGTTATGTTTTCATTGTGCATAATCGTGTGTTTAGATGTAGAATACTTATCATTTATATCAGAGCCTTAACTCATGATTACCTGCAGTACTAAAATTCGAATTGATTTTAATTGATCTTATTTGTTTCCGTAACATCTCAAATTCATGGCTAAAAGTTTTATTAACAAAATAATAATAATAATAATAATAATAATAATAATAATAATAATAATAATAATAATAATAACAATAATATATATATATATATATATATATATAAATGATCAAAAATAACTAAAGCAATAAATAAATAATTTTTAGAAATAAAATAAAACGTTTTAGAAGTTTAGAATAATGATTTCGCAATATTTTAGTGATTGGGTACTAAAAATGTCAAATTACCAAAAGTATGACTTGACTAGACTTAGACCTATTTAATAACTTGGGAATAGTTTGATTATGTTTTGGATGGAGAGGAAGTTGGGATGTACACTAGCAAAGTTACATCCCACTTGATAGAACTTTGGGTCAATTTTGCCAAAAACTCGAAATTTGAGTGTGGGAAGTGTAAATTTCAAAACAAAGAGCCTCACATTCTTCATTCTAGCAGATGGGGTTAATTGGGAGTAGCTAGAGCTATGAAAAATGGAGATTCAAGCATAAGAAGACCCTAGAATTCGATCTCAAACTTTTCTAGTTCATTTGGTACAAGTCGTAAAGTAATCTAGTGCTTTAAGGTATACCATCTTCCTCCCTTTGTGTATAAATTTGATTTTCACATGTTTTGTATGGTCCCAAAAATTATTAATAGACTTTTATTTTTATAATAAATTAAGCAATTAAACCTTTACTTCAAAAACCATTGAATAACAATTGATTGATTAAAAACCATACATTATCAAAATTAAGTTTACAAAAACGTAGAAACGAATATCTTTGATGCGATCTCTTTTCATGAAGGACTTGAAAAATGTTTAATCAACAACTGTAAGCACAAATCTTAGTATGTTCCCCAATATACCACATATTCCACTGTACATAGAATACATCCACATACAATCCTCGACTCTAGCGACGAGCAACCAAAACTCTTATCCACATACATATATCATACGTAACACGCCCAGTCCAAGATTTCATAGGCCCAACCAACTCCCATAATGAGCCCCTCCCAACCATATATAACTGGCCCCGCCCTACATATGTAACCGACCCAACCCAAGGGGTGAACGGTCCGAGCCTGGACTCCCTATCCAGTTGCTACATCATGATCTTCCATACTATTGCTATTGGCCAAATAATGGTCTTTGATACAATGCCAAATCAATGCATAGTCATAATTAGATAGACATTTGAAAAGATGATCCACCCAAAAGTAATAAATCAAAAAAGAACATATAGTCAGGCATTAGACCAAGAGCTCTTAGGCTATCCAAATTGACTGCATACAATCTCTTAGGGTAAATATTCAACAACCAACCAATAATATCAATACCCTAACTAATCATGACACCTAACAGTATCAAATAAACCTCAGACAAGAGTCTAACAGTCTAGCATACCAAGACACAAAGTATCCTAATTGCACAAGCATAACAAGGAGTTAACCTAGTCAACTAGCATACCCGAAATCTAACATTACCTCTATCCTACCATGCAAACGATATATAAAGGGATACATGGCATAGTAAGAAACTCACCTGAATTGAAGAACCGTAGAAGCACATCAACACTCTTACACCTTACACTACTCAATCCCGCGAACCGACTAACACCAAAAGAGATAAATCCTTAATCACAATCCAAATCCTCCAAGTTTGACCCCAAGTCAAACTTCTTAAAAGTCAACTGTCAACCTAGTCAATAACCACCATGATGTGGAGACCTCTAGGCCACATCGTGGGAATGTCTAGGAAAAACATTCAACATGAAAGAGACCACCACGTCATGGTTTCAAGTTAGGATCCAAAATCTTTGTTAAGCACTTAATCCTTTCGGACCAAGACTCAAAACTTCAGATCTACTTCTTCTCATTGACATAATGAATAAAGTTTCCAACTTTATCTAATAAAACCTCGCCATGAAGTAAGATCTTAAACCCTAAGTACAAAATGGCATAAATCCTACACCAAACATGCATAGATCCAAGGATAAGGTTAAGATATCGACTTTCCATAAAGAAAATGTCCATAAGACAAGACAATCCTTGGTGCTTAGAAGGGCCTAGAGTCATCTAAACTCCAAGCACACCACCAAAAAGGGACCAAAAGCATAAAAATGGACCAAAAGTTAGATCTAAATGTTTTGGATTATGTGTCTAAGCCCATAACTATAAGTGGTATGTACTTGACCCGATACAGCATGGTCCATTTGGTTTGTAACACTTTAGAACAATTTGATAAGATGGATATTTGAGAAAGAGGTTATTTTCGATTTATTAATATGTTATAAGTATAATATATTAATTGAGAAATCATATTATTTAATTAGTATTGATCAAGAATTAATTTGGAATTAATTTAGTGATCAAAAGAGACTAATTAAATTAACGGGAACTGATTTTGTAAATCAATGATACATATGGTTTGGGTTATTGATCCATGATGGACTAAGCTTATGTGAAAGTCCATGAAATATTAGTCCATATGAATTATGGATCATAAGCCTAAGTGTAAGAATTAGGGTTTGCTTATGACTCTAGGAATTCTACATTATGTATGTATTCCTCTAAAGCCAAAATCATGCACTAAGTGTTCCTAGAATCCTAGACAATTTTTCTGTCTCCAAACCTCTCTCCTAAGTTCCTCCTCTTGTTCTTGGTTTGTTATAAGACATTTGAGGCATCACACTTCAGGTGCTAGGCTCTTGAAATACCAAGTCCTACAAGCTACAATTAAGAGGTAATCTTCTAACTTACTTTATGATTCATATGTCAAATTGTATGCTAGTTGTAGGTTTCAAGCTTTGGAAATTTTTCTTGCATGTATAACTAGAGAAAACTTAGATCCAAAGCTATTAGGGTTGTATGTGCACCATAGGAGTGTTATAGTACTCAACAATGGTATCAGAGCCATGGGTAGTTTTCTGTTATATAGATGCATAGCTAATTATTCAAAGTTTGAAAAGTCGAAAAACTACACTCTGACAGGAGGACTCGACGAGTCCATACACGAACGCATCGAGTCCATGCTCATAAGTGATGAACTCGTCGAGTCCATTATCCGACGCGATGAGTTGGATCATCTGTTGGTAGTTTTTCGGGTTTTTTGGCCTCAATTGGATTAGAATCATTACCACAAAATGTTTTGTATCATAAATCTATTTTTCTGATATGGTAGTGATTATTCTCATCCAATTAAAAGATAAATTGTCAAATTTTAATATAATTACTAGTTTATATGATAAAGCTAATTATTTGTAAATTTTGATTTGAAATTATCTTACTACAAGAGTTGTATTATGATCAAATTCGTAAAAGAGAAAAATGGTTATTTTATAAGTTTGTCATCAAATTTGGAACTCAAAGGGTTTTCAAGAGTTACAAATTTTGTCATCAAATTTGGAACTCAACGGTTTTTTAAAGGAGTTACAAATAAATTGATCTTAATCTATTTGAAGAGTTTCATAAGTTATGGAACTTGAAAAGTCTCATATTCAAAAAAAAAAAATTAACTCCTTAAGTTATGTAGTTTAAAAGTTTTCAAGAATTACAAAATTTTCCCTCAAGATTTAAAAGATGAAAAGTCTCAATTAAGAAACACTGAATTCATAGAAACCCTAGTAATTTGAAAAGTTTTCAAAAATGTAACTTATAGGTTCATCACTTGAAATTAATTAAATAGTTTTTATTTGATTTAGCATCTTTATGTCTTTGAATAGTTCAATTAACTCTTATGGACTTTATTAATAGTTAATTAAATGTTTAATTAAAAGAGTATTATTAAATCCATAATCCTATGGTTTAAGTTTAATTAAATTAAGAGTATAATTATTAATAGATTGAACCATCAAGTATTTTTAAAAGTTTAAAACACACCCTTATACTATATAAAATTAAAAGTCTAATATATTATATATGTATATGTTAAAAGTCAGTCTTACCGTTAGTAGGCCTCATTCACGAAGCTGGTTTATAAGGGGTGTTTAAGAAAGCGACCTATAAAATGACCGTCATTGGGTATACACTCTTACCCACCATACTCTTGACCAGTGGAGGGTCGTTAGCCGAACGGGTAGGACAGGACACAAAATTCCATTAAAAGTATAATGAAAATGCTAAGTAATTAAACACTTATAAATTTCCCAATCTTAGTTACTTAGGAAAAATGTGAATTTGGTGCTAACCCATGAAATTCCACTTTGCACCTTGCTAATTCGTTGGTGGAGCGTGTGTGGTTAACAGACACACTAATTTGGGACTATCAAGGTGGAAAAGGGTAGCTTGATGTTAATCATGGATCAATGGAGCATGTGTGGTTAACCGGCACATTGATTAGGTGATAGGTAACATCGAGAGTACCAAGCTAATTTGCATGGTTATTCACACCTTGTTTGTGATCCTCGGCATCCCATTCACAAAATTGAGAGGGTGTAATCTAGATTAAACATGTCATTGAAAAGTTCAATGAATCTCAAAAAAATCTAGGAATTTCAATTCATTTAAAACCTAAAATTCATTTTCGATTTTCATGGTGGAAATTGGTAAATCGTCATTTAACTACCTTCAAATAAATTACAATTGGATTAAAGCATCCCTCTTCCGAATTGTAAATTATTGTGTTGGGTCCTAGCCTTAATACATTTGGGTATTATATTAAGGACTTAAATCAACTAAACTTGAATTTCTCCCTTGTAGATGTCTAATTCTGACAACTATGGTCTTCCTGGATCTTTTGGAAAAAGCTTTCCTCGTGAAGATGATGTTCCCAGAAATCATACTTCACTTCCTCCACCTCCTCCAATAATTCTACCTAACCCACAAGTTCTTAGACTCGAAAAGTTCAAGGTCACTCAAGCCCTATTGGCTAGCAAACACCAAGATGGAAGGTCTGTGTGTGCACATGTCTTAGAGATGAAGTCACACATTGATAGGTTGGGAATGTTAGGAGTCGTTGTGTCGACGAAGTTGGTTGTTGACTTGGTTCTTCAATCACTTCCTAAGTCATATAATGAGTTCATTAGAGATTACTATATAACAGATTGCGACGTTACCCTTATCGATCTTACCTATTTGCTAATTGTTGCTGAATCAGCAATGATTTGGCGCACTGGTAATGCAAATTTGATAGGAAGATCTACTTCCCAAATTTCCATGGACAATGACAATGGAAACATTAGAAGTCCAGAAAAGATTTCTCTTTCCAAAGGAAAGGGAAAGGCGTCTGATATTGTCCCATGTACCATTTCGAAAGAGTTCGTTTGTTTCTACTGCCAAGAGAAGGGGCATTGGTTGTGAAGCTGTCGTATCTGCCTGAAGGACCACAAGGATAGTAAAGTCAAAATGTTTGACTCTACTTTAGGTAAGTCTATTATCTAACTCTACTAATTTCCTATTTGTAGATTCTTAATACCTGATGCGACAAGATTGCATTTTGATGTTTTGTACAATCAAAGGAAGCTTAAAGGAAGAGTATGTTGATTCTAATCGCGAAGAGATAGATTTCGATCGCATGGTTCGGTGATCAGATTTTTGAGTTGTTGCTTAAGAGTTATGATAGATTTCTTAGAAATATTTTGGAACATAGTTTTCGTTTGTAATTGCATTGTAAGGAAAAGTTTTTTTTCCGCGTTTTACAAATAAATAAAACTTTGATTTTATCTTGTATTATATTTTCTTGCAATAGCATTTGTGAAAATTGATTTTTGTATATTTCTATTGTTAGAAATTGTATTTTATTCTTTCGTTTGTGGTAGTGTCTAAATTTACCAAATAAGAAAAGATTCTCACCAACCAAGTTTCATTTGGACAGAAACTTGGAATCATGCAACTTGTATTGTATGATGAACGAGAACCTTCATCTTTGCGAAATTAAGACTAATTCCTTGTTCGCATGTATATGTGAGTCAAGTGAATGACTAAGGAATCTAGTACACATTATTGTGCACTGGTCAGGTTCACCACAAAGAACAATAAGATTATTCGTCATGATTTACTAAAGTTAGTAAACATGGTTATACTTACAAGATTAAGTGTAATTTTGAATCATTGGAAAAGTTTCAATGTGTGGCAGAATGAATAAGAAGAATCAATTAGGCAGAAAGATAAAAGTTTCTTCAAACTAAAAAGTAGGAAGAATACTTTAGCATCATGTTTTATGATCATCTTAATGATTATGAAAACCATATCACAATTGATCCTCTAAGTACATCTTATTGCATTTGTATGGCTAAGAAGAGGAATCGTGAATTGTTGAAATGATTAAAGCAAAATGTGAGTCATACTTCGTTCCAATATCAAGTCTTAGAGTCATACTCCAAGATTGTACATTGAGTGACATGATCTTAAGAAGGTTTATAACACACTCATCAAATGTGGAATAGAAAAGATGTTTTCTTACTCCTGCACATTTGGAATTGGTAAGTTGTGATGTCTTGGATAAGACAGAGACCAACTAAGACCAATTGGGAGTTGGATAAGACAGAGACCAACTAAGACCAATTGTAACGGATTGACCATATTGACATTATTATGAATAGACTTCGCTTCCATGGAATTGTTTTGTTGTCAATCTCCAGTGTAATACTTTGTAATTTCATTGTCCAAGTCTTTGTAGCTTTGACATTACAAAAGGATCATTGCATACAGGTTAGAACCTAACACATTTTAATAGCGGCAAGAATTTGGTATTCTTACACTTGTGATAAAGATTTGGAGTTGTGAAATGAGTTTCATTGAAGATGTATTCAATTGATCTATTTCACAAAGAAAGTACCATAGGTAAATATAGTGTACATGCTTGGAGCATGGGATAACTATTTCAATTCAAGTAATAACTTAATAAATCGAAACATTATGCATAGAATAATGTGTGATCAATATGGTGATTAAATAAAATGTGTGTTATTTTTATTCAAAAGTTTTGAGACCATATTGGATTCGATTATTCTTGTGTTTCACTTTGCATGTTTTGACTTCCCGAATAACTATATTATTTAAATCATCCATAGTTGATCATACTTTGGAAGTAGGTACTGAAGCTAGACTGTCATGAATGGGTATGTAGATTGTCTAAAGGTGTTTAGACATAGCACAAGTTTGCCGCAGTGTTCATGAGTACTCCTGTAATAAGATTTGAGTATTGGACTAAACCCATGCTCATTTGAATCACTTCATGGATTTTATCACAAGTGATCATGAGACGATAATATCTTATATTCTTGAAACCAAGACATGTGAGTTGTATTTTACAAATCGGTTGCACATTGATGTTATGTAAACGCACCGGTAACTCAGTGTTATAAAACGTATCATTGTGTGTGATTTGAAGAGTAAATAGAGCAAGCATATGGGTTGAAGTTTATCCAGTACTTTTACCCAAGTGGGATAAAAGCGATATATGTGGGCCCCCTCAATGATTTACTGATGACAACCCTAAGCGCTTGGCCAAGCCTAGACTGATTTGATTTGTTCAATTAGTCGGTCGTCATAAATTGGAAATCGGGAAACAACACATGAACACAGAGAATGATTATAATCCATGTCTCAGTTCATGGGTGTTACATGTTTCTTAGGAGTTTAATTCGATTTTCATCTCATTTGAGGACTAGGGTTTTGTGTTCTAAGCAAGTTAAGATGATTATGTTGGTTTCTAACTCAAATCCATTATCCCATGGTAGGTTTGATGTTGAAATTGCTAAATATCCACAACCCCTAGATCTTTCCAATGATAATAATGTTGTGATAATCTAATCCTTATATGATTTCATGACCATTGAATAATGTTTGATTGCAAATCTTCATAGAATAACACAATTCAAACAATGGTATGATCATTTGTTTAGATTATGAGATTCGGGGGAAAGTATGATTTATGAACCTTAATGTTGATTAGTTGTGTTATAAGGTGTATTTATTGTTTATAATCATGGTTCTATGTTATAGCTTATGAATTGAAGATCAACATGAAGAATCATCACATTCTAGTGTGGTTCTAGTGATTGTTAGGACAAAAGGGCAAAATAGGAATAAAATAGAGAAATAATGTTCTTGTGTTTAATCCTATTATTTGGATTGTTGAGAATATCGTCTTAATTAGTTATGTTATTACATTAGAATCAATATACAATAAGAAAGTTCTTGGTAGAGTCATTAATTCATTTAGTAAATTGAGTACTTATGCATTAATTTGGAGCTTAATGATCAATTGATGCCAAAATCAATAGGAAAGCTTTATGGATTAAGTCAAATTAATTTAGGTGGTTTAATGATTTCATTAGGACTTAATTGAGTATAAGGGAAGTAAATACTCCTTATTATGTCCATAATAACTTTGTGGTGAAGTTTGGTGGCCATTGGAGGTCAAGAAAACATTTTATAAAGATTTTAGTATACTTTTGCAAAAATAGGTGTACAAAAGGGTTGACATGGGGGCCTGTCAAAATGACACGGGGTCATGTTAGGCGTGACATAGGGTGTGCCACTATTGTGTAATGTGACACGGGCCCGTTCCGGGTGTTCTGTTAAGTGCATTTGTTTGTGGAAAACCTAGTAAACGACCTCCGATTGACCTCAAACTTTTTATATAAGCTAATAAGAAGTAAATAAGCTTATAGGGCAGGTATAAATGATAAAAATATAAGAGGGTTATTTTGGTCATTTTTAGTAATTTACTATGATTTTTATGGGTAGTGATTGGAGGACGTTTACCATTGAAGAAGAAGTGATTATAGGAAGTTAGAAGCTAACGTGAGTTGCCGAGAACATACATCCCCCTACTTACTGATGCAGCGCAAAAAAAACAACACAAAGATAACCAAGAATGAACTTGTTGATTCTAAAAGAATAGTCAGGACAATCTATTCAAAACCACATTGATTCTACGAATACCGTGGAATTGGCTTCAAAATCTGGGTTAACAAGCACAAAATTTGGAAGAAAATCGAAAGTTCATAAAACTGATGATCGATCATCCAAATTACATCAAAAACAGTTAAATAAGAAGCAAAAATTAAAATGAAACCCTAAAATTCCATGGGCCAAATACAAACCCAAAGACAAAACCCAAAAATTAAGGAAAAATAACAAAATTGTTCATAACTCCATTTAGAAAGCGATTTCTGGACTAAAAAACGAGTAAGTCCCCTTCGAAAACTTATCTAGACGTGCTCATTGCTCCAAGTTTCGATTTGACTGGTCGTAGGCCCAAAACGTAGATTTGTAGCCAAATTTATGGCCATTTCCATGAAGCCCCTTTAGTCACACGATCGTGGGCCTCTAGGAACGCAAGGGCCCGATCCTCCACACTAGGGCCCGCATCATCCCCTTCTAGGTAGACAAAATTCGACCTCGAATGTGCACCATGGTCATCATCAGAAGAATCCCCATAATAAGGAAGCAAATGCTTTACATTGAAAACATCGGAATAATGAATGTGTCTTGGAAACTGTAGACGGTAAGCATTGGAATTAATCTTCTCCACAATCTCCACCGGTCCAATCTTCTTAGCTGACAGCTTGTTGTACTCACCAACCGAAAAACGATCTTTAGTCAAAACAGCCCAAACAAAGTCACCTACTTCAAAATCAACTTGTTTGCATTTTTTATCTGCATCTTGCTTGTACTTGGAGTTAGCTCGGACCAAGTTGTCATGAACAGCCTTATGAACATCATGCAGTCCTCCAACAAAATCCTGCACTTTTTTTGGAACAACCCTAGAAACAGGCAGTGACATCAAATCAAGTGGTCCCTGTGGCTGAACAGAATAGACCACCTGGAATGGACTATATCCAGTACTTCAGTTGATAGCATGATTATGAGCAAACTCAGCTTGACAAAGCTTCTGATCCCAGGTCTTCACATGATCACCCACTAAACACCGCAAAATATTACCAAGGGATCGATTGACAACCTCTATTTGGCCATCCGTTTGAGGATGATATGCACTACTAAAATTGAGCTGAGTGTTCACCATTTTCCATAGGCTGCGCCAAAAATGACTCAAAAACCTAGTGTCTCGATTTGAAACAATAGAAGACGGCAATCCATGTAAATGGTAGACGTCTCGAAAGAATATCTGGGCCACATTAACTGCATCCGTCGTCTTTTAGCAAGGAATAACGTGTGCTATCTTAGAAAAACAATCAACAAACACAAATATTGATTCATTTCCCTGTTGAGTACGTGGTAAACCCAACACAAAATCCATGATGATGTCTACCCAAGGTTGTGATGGAATAGGTAAAGGCATATAGAGTCCTACATTGGTAGATGTGCCTTTTGACACCTGATAGATTCGACACCGTTTAAGATATCTATCCACCTCCTTGCGCATTGTAGGCCAAAAATAAGATGATTGTACCAACTGTAAAGTGCGATCTTAGCCGACATGCCCTTCACCATGCAGCTCCCTAATGATTTGAAGGCGAAGACTAGAATCAGGGACACACAATTGATTGCCTTTGAAAAGGAAACCTTCATGCAGTAGAAAATCAGACATCTGTCCAGATTGTATACCTTATAGAACAACAGAAAAATAAGGATCAACCGTTAGCAGCTCCATGAGGACATCCATCCCCGGCACACCAACCCTCATGGAAACTAGCAAATTACTCCTTCAACTCAATGCATCAGCCACCCGATTTGACATTCTAGACTTGTGTTTCACCACGAAAGTGAATTTTTCCAAGAACGACATCCACCTCCCATGTTTGTGTGACACCTTATCTTGACTATGAATATGTCTTAATGAATCATGATCTGTGAACAAAACAAATTCCTTATGAAATAGATAATCGCGCCAATGCTTTACAGCTTGGACCACTTCATAGAACTCAACATCATAAGTGCTATAACGCAGCTTTGGCCCCGTCAACTTCTCACTAAAATAGGCAATCGTTCGTCCTCCTTGACTTAGAATTGCTCCAATTCCAACCTTGGAAGCATCCGTGTGTAATTCAAACACTTGAGAAAAGTCTGGCAATACAAGAATCGGTGATGTTGTAAAGGTCTTCCCTTTCATACAATCAGTCACCGGTGCCATAATAGAACTAAAGTTTGGAATAAACCTCTTATAGAATGAAGCAAGGCCATGAAAGCTTCGAACTTCAGTGATGGTAGTTGGAGTTGGCCATTGTCTGACAGCTGCTACTTTAGACTTGTCCACCTGTATTCCTTCCCCAGAAACAACGTACCCCAAGAACAAGACTTTAGGAACCATAAACACACATTTCTTCATAGTTGCATACAAACTATCTCGTCGAAGTACAGTCAAAACCTGACTCACATGGTTGACATGCTCACCAAAAGTAGCACTGTAAATAAGTATGTCATCAAAATAAATGACTACAAATTTACCAATAAAGGGCCTAAACAACTGGTTCATCACACGCATAAATGTACCAGGAGCGTTTGATAAACCGAAAGGCATCACCAACCACTCATACAATCCTTCACGAGTCTTGAAGGCAGTCTTCCACTCATCCCCAGGCCTAAGTCGAATTTGATAGTACCCGCTCTTCAAGTCCAGTTTCGTAAAGATAGAGGCACCGCTAATCTGGTCAAGTATGTCATCAAGTCGAGGAATTGGAAATTTGTACCTCACCGTGATCTTATTGATGGTGCGACTATCAACACACATACGCCAAGTACCATCCTTTTTAGGAGTCAACAAAGCAGGAACAGCACACGGGCTCATGCTCTCCCGAATATGACCTTTTGAAATCAAGTCCTCCACCGGTCGTCGCAACTCCTCATGCTCTCCGGGACTCATTCTGTAATGTGGCCTATTAGGCAACTGAGCTCCTGGTTGTAAATCAATATGATATTGGATGTCACGTAAAGGTGGCAAACCATCAGGTAATTCATTAGGGAAAACATCAGCGAATTCCTTGAGCAGAGGAACCATAGCCTCAGGAATTTCAACCTCCTTAGCGACTTCCTTCCCGATCAATACAAAAATTCCACCTTCCGCCTCCAACTCATCTTCAAACTGAGTAAGGGTCAGTAGAGTACCCGAAGGTCTCAGAACTGGCTCCTTTGGCTTACTGGGAACCAATGTTATCTTCACACCACCAAACAAGAAACTGTAAGTATTAGTTCGCCCGTTATGATATATGTTACGATCATACTCCCAAGGTCTGCCCAACAACAAATGACAAGCATCCATAGCAACCATATCACACCACACATCATCTTTATACGTGGTACCAACAGAAAATTGAACAAGCGCTCGTTTAGATATAGTGACCATGCCACTCGTCTTAAGACACTGGAGCTTGTAAGGCTTAGGGTGATTTTCTGTTTTCAAAGCCAACTTTTGAACTGCTTCTTCAGATATAAGATTATCACAACTTCCTGAATCAATAACAAAACTACAAACCTTAGTACATGTCGACTAAAAGATGTTGTGTTTGAGCCAATCATCACCAACAACTTTTGGTGTAAAACAAGACTGTCTTATCACCAAATTTACCCCCTCATCTCCAGTTACAACTTCCTCTTCGCATTGATTCTCTTCGTCATACACAGGGGGATCTTCGTAATTTTCATCGACATCATCATTTTGCCAATCATCTTGCTCAGCAAACAAATGACATTTTCCGACCTTCTTGCACTCTGATTGTCGGTGACCTGTCTCCCCACAACTAAAACACTTCAAGCTGCTACTAACAGTTGTCCTTGGATTTGGTCCAACACTGTTAGATGTCGGTCTTTGTTGATTAGGCACAACACGGGGTACCATACCACCCGTCCCGGAACTTCCTCCAATATTGGCAGTTGAAGACGAACCACCCACCCGACGACTTTGTTTCTCAAAATCCAACGCCCGTTGGTGCGCCTCAGAAATAGATACCGGGTCAAACATAATTACAGAGTCCATGATTTGGACCCGTAGACCCCCAATATATCAAGCAACGAGTTGTTCCTCTGTCTCTTGGATATCATTTCGGGCAATCAATTGGTAGAACTCAATTTTGTAATCGTCAACTGATTTGGCACCCTGCTTTAGATTTTGCAACCGTTGGTACATCAACCTTTGAAAATTATGGGGTAGGAAGTTGGATCGTAAACACTTCTTCATCTTCCTCCAAGTCACGACCTTTGACTTTCTGAGCCTATCTCGTGTCAGTTTCAGTTGTTGCCACCATGCAGACTCCCTACCACGTAGCCTAGTAGCGATCAATGACACTCTTTTGTTTTCAGGGACTTCTTTGAACTCAAAAAATTCCTCAACAGTAGCCAACCAGTCGATAAACCCCTCCGGATTCAAACTGACCCCGTCGAATTCTGGGATATTAATTCTCATTCCGGCCTCCCAATGCCTATTGTCACCTCTATGATCACTCCTTGGCCGCCTTTCTAGATCGTCTTCAGAATATGAACTGTCACTGCTGCCGAACGGGTTCCTAAATTCACCATCTTCCACTTGAGAATGAGTTTGAGACCTTTTCCCTCCTCGATTCATCAGTTCGACCATCCTATCAGTCAGTTGGTCAACTATTTGATCCATCCTCTCCTCCATTCGTGCCATAATACGTTCTTCTAGTTCTTGCTCATGAACATTAGCGAGCGTCCTGTTTCTCCTCGAAGGCATTTTGAACCAGGAATCCGGCTCTGATACCAACTGATGCAGCACAAAAAAACAACACAAAGATAACCAAGAATGAACCAGTTGATTATAAAAGAATAGCCAGAACAATCTCTTCAAAACCACGTTGATTCTACGAATATCGTGGGATTGGCTTCAAAATCTGGGTTAACACGCACAGAATTTGGGAGAAAATCGAAAGTTCATAAAATTGATGATCGATCATCCAAATTACATCAAAAACAGTTAAATAAGAAGCAGAAATTAAAATGAAAACCTAAAATTCCATGGGCCAAATACAAACCCAAAAACAAAACCCAAAAATTAAGGAAAAATAACAAAATTGTTCATAACTCCATTTAGAAAGTGATTTCTGGACTCAAAAACGGGTAAGTCAGGGGACTTATCTAGATGTGTTCCTTGCTCCAAGCTTCGATTTAACTGGTCGTAGGCCCAAAACGGAGATTCGTAGCCAAAGTTATGGCCATTTCCGTGAAGCCCCTTTAGTCACACGATCGTGGGCCTCTAGGAACGCAAGGGCCCAATCCTCCACACTAGGGCCCGCATCACTTACTCATTTTTATTTGATAAATTTTACTTGATTTTCATTGCATGCTATTTTATGTACCCATTGATTGTTATGTGAACTAATTGTACATTGATGAAATGTGATTTTGGAAATGTTTTGATAAGCCAAAGAGCTTGAAATCTAGGGAAAATGTTTTTCATCATCCTATGTGTGCATATTCATACTAGGGTGGGTGTGACTTTGTGAACTTGGGTACCCAAGTTCACACTTATTATTATTGTTGTGAGTAGGTTTCTAGATAATACTCACATTCATGAGTAGAGGCTATCTACCCCTTGTGTGGGCCTAGGTAGGATGGCCCTAATTGTTTGTAGATATAAAGGTAAACTTGAAAATTTCTTATGTCATGTGTTCTTCACCTCCGACCATCAACTTGTGAGTTGGACTTGTAGATTGACATGGGGTTGGGAACAGATACATATATAACATTGCATTTAGCATGAGAATCTTATTCATCTTTTTACATTGTTTGAACGAAAATATTTTCTGCCTTTTACAACAAAAAAATATTATTTATAAGTTTTTGGGATGATCAACTCGAGTATTGGTATGGCTATTCCTTACTCAAAACGAGTTGATCATATGGTAACTCACTAGAAATTTCATTTTCTAACTTATTTTGGATGTATGTTCAGATTGAGAGGCTTGGTTCTTATGAGATAGGATGGACTTTAGAAGTCCCCAACTTGTGGGGAACTTGAAACTTTTATCTAACTTTTGGGACCATTAAAATTTCCGCATTAAAACACAAAACTTTTGAAATCTTAGGAGCTTAAACTTTGTTTGAAACTGATTTCACAAATGGGCCCTTACGAGGAGTGTTACAATTGGTAGGTTTTTTTAGTTTAGGGTTTATAGGATGCGAAAGATTTATTTTCATTTCTTTATGGTTATTTTTGTTTTTCTTAGGCCCTAAGATAAGTTTTCAAACCATAACCCTATAACTAAAATCAAAATAGAAACTTGCAGAATCGTTAGGGCGCGACGTGTTTGTCTACAGATTTTATACGAATTGTTTAGAGTCAAATTGATTGTGTTTGTCTTTAAGAATGTCTATATACGAGTGTTTGTTAGATTGTGACGAGCATGTTAAATTTACATAAGAATTCTATAAGTTTATCACATTCTTTTGTAAGTGTTACGAACTAATTGAGCTTCATACTAAGTTGTTCCATCACACTCCTTACACATGTTGTAGCATGCAAGTGCGGTTGATACCGTAATCTCTAGAAATATTTTTATGTTGAGATCTTGGGACATGTTATGCTCCACATGTCTATTTATAATAGGTTGATTTTCCATACCTAATTCATTCCTAACTGTATAAATAAGTGGTGTAACCTTAGAATCATGTGTGCACAAAACATCATTCCTTGCATTGTAATCCTTCATTCTCCCTAGGTTCCTGGTTCGTATTCTTCATCAATATTTGAGCAAGTTGAAATAAAAAGAATCACTAAAAAGTCAAATCTTCTTGTTGATTATATTTCTGCATCATATTTGTCATTAAATTGTTTTGTGCCTCAACAAGTTGTGTCAGATCAGGAATCAAATATCCTTATGGGATTTTTGATATGTTTGTGATCCTTGTTTTGCAAGTCTCATACAAGTTTTGTTTTCTCTGAAGTATTGGTTTTTCAATCTTGTTCAATTATGACAAATTTTAAGGCTAGGATTTTGTTTCGGTTATTAGGAGAAGATTTCTTTTAGTGGTTAAGGTTCACCAATTGGTTGTGTCCAATTGTAATTCAACCTTTGGGTAAGGTTGTGATGAAGAAGGAACACAATTGACCTGTTGAGCAATGTGTGTTCATAAAGGGAGTGTGAAATCTCAGCGGTCCAACAAATTTTGTCGTCAGGGGTGTAGGTGGACTGAGTAAGATAGCCTAAGAACACTTTATTCGAATTTATGGCATGGTTCATGTTTGATTTATTGCTTTCGAGTAGGAAAAATAGTTTGACTGTCTATCTTACTTTTTTGGTTGCGTACGATCATGTTTTCAATTGATATCACGTCATTGGCAGCCTGGTTTGTGGAAGGGTTGTGTGTTATAGAATGGGATGGCTCATGGCGTGTTTGGTACCTGCTGATTGGGATGTTGACTAGATTCCTGCAGGTCGTTGGTATGAGGGTTATGTGTTTATAGGACTATTGAGGTGTTGGTCGTGAGTCATCAAACCCATGGTTGGATGATGGCAAGAATGGTGTGGAACCGTTAACTTATCATCCCAATGAGTGGATGGTGTCACAACATATCATGAACAAGTATGGATAAGAATTAGGTGGATGAAACCTTTGGATCTTGGTTTGTTGGTCTTTCGACTTGGATGAGAGTTAAAGCAGTGTAGTATTGCCATTTTTAGCTCAGTGGTCGATAGGTTTGTCTCGAGCATCTGTAGGATGCTGACTTGTTGGAAAAGTCACGGTTGGTGATCGGCAGTTCCTTGTTGAGCTTCTTCTTATTGGATCCTTGTTCATTTTTGCGAGAATGGTTTTGTGTGATTTAAGTTGTGAGTGATGGCGTTCATTGTGGGTCTCTTGGATGACTTTTCAGATGGTTTGTTGGATTCGAATAGTTGTTGCGAGGTGTCGAAGTCTGTTGTAGCCTGATAGGATTCAAAGTATGTAATGTAGTATTCGTTGTATGTATTTCATAAGGGCACTTTTGTATGTCGCAGCGTGTTAGATTTAGCCCTTATGTACATTTTTCTTACTTCTGTCATTCCTATAAATAGGGATAGATGTTAGGGATAGAGTAACTTTTAGCACTTCGTGTTCTTACTCTAAAAACTCTCTTGTATCTTTCAGAAGTATAATTGAGCCATTCAGATTAATTTTACTTCTTGTGTTCTAGATTCAATTCAAAATATGATTTCATTTCATTTACTTGATCAATACAAACTACATTTGGTATCATATCAAGATTCTTATAGTTGATTTCAGATTTTCTCGAGTTCTCAAAAGTTTTTGAATCTCTTTTTAGATTCAAAATATTCTGCACTTTTCATTCTAAAAAAAATTTTAGATCATTTGTATTGATTCGATTTTGCTTTTAGGCTGTTAAATCGAGTGTTCTGTGTTTGATTTTTGAAAGATTCATTCCTTATATTCCAATTTTTGAAGCTTTTCATTTTTCAAGTTTGTACAAGAATGGCGAACTTCAATATGAACACGATGACTGGATTTTCTCATCTTTGTTTCTTCAACCAAAATTCCTATGTTGATTCCTGAGTACTATGATCAATGGACTAATAGGATGGAAGATTATCTGACGGGGATTGATGAAGAACTATGGCAGTGTGTCGAGAGTGAAAACTTTCGTCCATCAATGCTTGCTGAAATTGCAAATGATAAACGATGTTTGAGAGAACTACGTGGTTCTCTTCCACCGGCAGTATACAACTATGTTCGTGGTTGCAAATTTGCTAAAGAATTTTGGGATACTTTGAAAGATAAGTATCAAGGGAGTGAGAAGATGAAGAAAAGTTTTGTGAAGAAGTGTCTGCTTGAATTAGGAGAATTCAAATAGAAAGAAGGTGATAATATTGAACTCTGCTATGATCGTCTGAATGAATTAATCTTCAAATGAAATCGATATGGAGTCAATCGTACAACCCTTAAATTCAACTTGACTTTTTCTGATGGCGCTTCATAAAGAGTGGCGTAATATCACTCTGATGATTAAGACCCAACAAATTTTTGACAACTTTTCTCTTGGTGATCTCTACAATCTTTTGAAGGCTCATGAAAGTGAAATCAATGAAATAGCTGAAGAAACAGAAATGAATTTTGGTGGTCCTTTAGCTTTGATGTCGAAGGTGACAAGTAGAGAAGTTGAGGTCGAGTCAGCTGAGACTGATGGATTAGAAGATGAAGGTTTGATTGTTAATTCTGATAACGAAGCGGTGGCTTTTTACTCAAACAATAAAGTTAAGAAATTTTTCAAGAAGCCATTATATTCGAAGTTTAAAGGAAAAGGAGATTTTAAGGGAAACTCTTCTACTGCTAAGGGAATGAGAGAGGAGATGAAGGTGGACAAGAAAGATATCAAGTCTGAGGTTACGAAGCCAGAGAAGAAATGAAAAGGTGACTCTGGTTTCGATTGCCATTAATGTAATGGTGTGAAACATATGGCAAGTGACTGCATGTTGAGGAAGAGAGATGAGAAGAAAGAATAAGTGAAGGACAAGGATTATTATGTTGCAAAGATGGAAGAAGTCAAAGCAAAGACAAAGTGGATGTCTTTTGGTTGCAAGAGGAAATAGCGAAGGGGATGGAACATATCAAATTTGGTCATCCGGAGCAGATGATGAGGAAATGTGAAAACCTACGCATGGAGCTATGTTTTTTGAGTATGAGGAGGAAAGTGAGGAAGAAGAGAATATGACTAGCAAATGCTTCGTTACTACTAGTGCTGACAAGTCTCCAATGACTACGAAGGTACGTACTATTCTTGAATCCTTTGAAATTCCTTTCAGTTCATATGATGCTATCTTGTTTGACTTTGATAATATTTTATCTTGCTTGAATGACATGCTTATTTCTGTTAGTAGTGAAGTTGAGAAATCAAAATCCTTACTACTAGAATGTTAGAAAAGATTGGAGTCGAAGCGAAGTAGAGTAGATCATTTAGAAATGGAGCTTAATATATTACGTGTGATAGGGATAGGTTGAGAATAGACAATTGTATTCTGCTTAAACAAACAAACATATATTGTTATTCAGCTAAGAGACTTTATGCTAAGTTTATTGATTTACATCATTCATCGGACATAAGCAAAGAACAGCATAGGAAGCTTTTACCTTTCTTGACTTTTGAAAGGGAAAAGATAGATTCTACTACCTATGACTGTGAGAAAAAGATTTTTGAGTTTGACAAGGTCCCTAATGAATCGTATGCATATGGTATTGTTAAGATAGATGAATGTTTATATGCAAATGATCTTGTTAATATTGTGAATAAGACCTTGACCAAAAACGAACAAATGAAAATTTTGCAAAAGACTAAGCATTCGGCATCTGACTCTCAAAACAATTATGCTAATATCGGAGATGATTCTGAAAATATCAGTGAAATTGAGGAGGAGGAAGTCGTTGATTGGTCTCAGCTATTTGTCATTAATGTCACTTTGATGGCTAAGGGTAAAGAAATTTGTCATGATTCTTTGGTTAATGTTGACCCTGACCAACCCTCAACATCGAAAGTTCATGACTATGATCATGTGACTGTCGAAGATAGTCAAACCGATAGCGATGATGATGAAGATGTTACGAGTGAAAAAACTATTCCAAGAGTTGTTGTTGATCAAGTGTATGAGGACACAGAGAAATTTGAAATGGTAATGAAGGAAAAAGGTCCTCATTATCTCGAATCGAACTTTGTTGTTTATCCAAGCTTCAAATGCACAGATGATGTTGTCTTTCCAAATCAATTGTTTGTTACCTCAGGAAATGGTGACAAAGTAAAACCGAAGATCAACAAAACTGTTGTTGAGGACAACAAAGCAGTTTTCAAAGAAGGGTTTTTCTCAACTCAAAGTATCGTCGCAAACAATCTTAACAAAAACTCATCCACTTTTCAAAGGCAAAAACCAAAAAGAGTTTGGGAAGTAAAGAAAGAAAAAGTCAATGATGACAAACCTTCAAATGAATCGGTTTCTCAATCTCAAAATACAAAAGCTCAAATATTTTATGAACAAATTCAAAAGATTTCAAAAGATGAAGGAATTTCGATGTCTAAAGCAAGGAAAAAGGTTTATTGGCAAAATGTTAAGTCTCGCAAGAAACAAAAAGTTTTGTTAACAAAATCATCTGAACAGAAAAAGGCTGAACAAGTTAAGACTTCTTCTTAAAATAAGTCTTTTGTTCAGAACAAACTCGCTAAAAAACAAACTGATTTACCAAAAGTCATTCCAATGTTCAAAAGCCTAGTCAAAAACCAGATGTGCAAAAACAAAGAAATGAGAATTTTGTTAAAAACCAAACACAAAGGACTTTTGTTCCTAATCAACAAAATGCAAGGCTTTCACAAAAAAATTCATGGAAATGGTTTTCCACAAAATAAAAAAAGATTTTTTTCCTCAAGTTCAAAATCAAAGACGATTTTAAAATGAACAACAAGTTTTTAATCGAACAAATGTTGGTTATAATAAACTTTTTCAAAACCGTTACCAACCACATGCAAAACCGAAGTTTCCAAAACGACACTTCGATAAGCTGGAAGTCAGTGGGAAGAGAAATGAACCATACAAACCCACAAAACCTCACTTTTCCAACCCTGTTTCAAAGCAAAAAGTTAGAGCTTCGTATGCCAAAAGGAAAAGAATATTAATCACTGGCTCGAAGGCAAAGGAAAGCCTTATCAATCTGGGAATTTTCTCAAGAGGAAATCCGGTATGCTTACGAAAGCTACTTAACTTAGTCGCAAACTGGTAGTTCTTCTTCAAGGGAATCAAATCCTTATGTTCAAAAGTGGAAAGTTGTTCCCAAAACGAAAGTTGATTCACAACGAACTGTCGATGGAAAATGGAAAGTCAGTATCGACTCTAAACCATTGAATGATTTCATTTTGATACCTAAGTCTGTAGAAGTTGACTTAATCGATAGTTTGAAATTAAATGTTTGTAATTGGGTTTTAGGATCTTCATTTCATCATGCATTTCAATCTAATCACCAAGGACCCAAAAAGCCTCGGGGAACTAAATTTTTCCATTAATTGGAGGTTTTTTGTGATGAACAATACAATGAACATTGGTATATTGATAGTAGTTGCTCATGTCACATGACTGGTAGGAAGAAAATTTTGTGAGATTATTGAAGCATGGAAAATGCTGGTGTAGTGAAGTTTGGAAATAACAATAAATACAAAGTTAAAGGATATGTCAAAGTAACGAATGGAAAGTCCACGGTTAGTCGAGTGGCATATGTCGAAGGTCTTCAGCACAACTTGATAAGCATCTCGCAACGTATTGTGGGCACTGGCAATCAAGTAGTCTTCGATGAAGAAGGAAGTGTAATTTCAAATAAAGAAACCAAAGAAGTGTGACTCAAGTTGAAATGATAAGGAGATATATTCACTCATGATATCAAGCCAATCATTGGTTTTCCTTCTGTATTCTTGCTTTCGAAGGCGTCGTCTGATCTAAGCTGGTTGTGGCATCGCAATCTTTCTCAATTGAATTTCAAAAATTTAAACAGATTGGTGGTAAATGATCTAGTTCGAGGCCTATCCGTTTTAAAGTGTTATAACGATTCGTTATGTCCAACATGAAAACAAGGGAAGCAACATCATCAAGGTCATCCGATAGTCATCGATTCGAATATCATCGAACCTCTTGAACTACTTCACATTGACCTTGTAACCCTTCGACTGTTGAGACTCTAAAAAAAAGAGGTACATATCGGTCACTGTAGATGACTTTTCATGGTTCACTTGGGTTTACTTTCTTCGACAGAAGTCTGAAACATCTCAAGTAATGATCGATTTCATTAAGCATATCAAACTCAGTTTACGCAAGAAAGTGAGAAATATCAAAATTGACAATGGAACAGAATTCAAGAATCAAGTTCTCGACTCATTTCTAAATTATCTTGGAGTTACACATAATTTTTCATCACCTTACACACCACAACAAAATGGTGGTGTCGAAAGGCGGAACAGATCATTGTGCGAAGTAGCAAGGTTGATGCTCACATATGCAAATTTACCTCAATATATATGGGCCGAAGCCATTTTGACAGCGTATTTCACAAAAAATCGATCTTTTATTCATCATTGTTTTAACATCACCCCTTATGAAATCATTAACAATCGAAAGCCCAAAGTGAAATTTATTCATGTTTTTGGTTGCAGGTGCTTTATTATGAATCTTAAGGATAACCTTTCCAAATTTCATTCAAAAGCTGATGAGGAGATATTCTTGGGATATTCACATAATTCTAATGCATATAGGGTTTTGTATAAGCGAATAAGGAAGATTGAAGAAACATTCGATCTAACTTTCGATGATTATTTTGTTAAACGTGTCGAAAAGACCTTCGAACAGAATCCTATTCTTAACAAAACTTCTGATGAGTCATCAATTTCAAATTCTTTTGATTTTGATTATAACTTAATTTTTGGTGTTCCTGACAAGGCTATTGATGCAGAAATACATGCTTCAGATAATCAAATTCCTGAAGTTTCAAAGCATTCTGATGATTCGACTATAACTCAGGATGATGATATTTCACAATCCAGAACGAATTCTCAAATACAATTCGAAAATTATCCAGTGTTTCAAGGTGATCAAGTCGAGGGGGAGCACTTGAATTCGATACCTAATGTTGAAGGGGAGCATACATTCGAGGGGGGGCATGGTTATAAGAATGCAGATGTTGAGGGGGAGCATAATAACACTGATTCTATTGTCGAGGGGGAGCAAAATGGATCTATGACAACTACTTCTACTACTTAAGCTGATGTTTTTCACGATATGTCTAATAATGTGTCGAATGCATGTGAAGTTTCTGAAACGGGGGAAATGTTCGAAGATGCGCCTTTGGATTTCGATCCTGCATATCCACTATTGGACAAATGGACACGAAAATATCCTAAAGAACAAGCTCTTGGTAATCCTCATGTTGGCGTTCTAACGAGGGCTCAGCTTTATGCTAAAAATGAGGTACTTAATGTCCATCAAGAATTTTGCATGTTCAATGTTTCATTTCCCAAATCGAACCAAAATCAGTAACGGTTGTTATGGAACATCCTGATTGGGTTGTTTTCATGCAATCTGAACTTGCTAAATTTGAGCGAAACAAGGTTTGGCAACTTGTTCCAAGACTTGATGATGTATTAGTGATAGGCTTAAAATTGATTTTTAAAAATAAAACTGATAAAGAGGGTAATGTGCTTCAAAACAAAGCAAGGTTGGTTGTAAAAGGATATCCGCAACAAGAAGGTATCGATTATGAGGAAACCTTTGCCCCTGTCGCAAGACTGGAGGTTGTTCGAATATTTTTGGCTTATGCAGCGCATAAGGACTTCGATGTTTACCAGATGGATGTCAAGTGTGCATTTCTCAATGGAATTTTGGAAGAAACTGTATATGTCGAACAACCACCAGGTTTCATTAATGAAAAATTTCCTGGTGATTGTTATATTATTAATAAAGTGATGTATGAATTAAAACAGGCACCACAAGCTTGGTATGAAAATCTTACCCATTTTTTGAAATTATCTAAATTTAAACAAGGCTCAGTTGATCCTACTCTATTTCGAAAGAAAGTTGGGGATCATTTGATGCTTGTTCAAATTTATGTAGATGATATTATCTTTGGGTCGACTGTCCCTCCATTGTCTAAGGAATTTGAAAATATAATGAAAATTCAGTTCTAAATGAGTATGATGGGGAAGAACAATAATTTTCTAGGATTAAATATTTGTCAAAGCAGAGATGGTATTTTCATAAATCAAGAGAAAGTATTCTCGCAATCTGCTTGAGAAGTTTGGGATGACGAATGGTTCAAAATTGCGAGTACCGATGGCTGTTGGCACACGCTTAGGCCCTTCGTTGGACAAGCTTGTTGTCGATATTACATTATACAGGATCATGTTCGGTTCGTTACTTTACTTAACTACAAGTCGACCTGATATAATGTTCGTTGTCTGTAATTGTGCCAGTTATCAATCGAATCCTAGAGAACCCCATATGACTATTGTGAAGAACATTTTTCGATATCTCAAAGGGACAATTTCGTTGCGTTTATGGTACGCTTCGAAGACTGGCTTCTTCATTCAAGCATTTTCGGATGTCGGTCTTGGTGGTTGTAAACTCGACAAGAAAAGCACCTCTAGTGGATGTCAATTTTTGGACGGGAAGCTTGTTAGTTGGCAATTGAAGAAACCAACATGTGTTTCAATTTCCACAGCAGAAGCAGAATATGTTGCTGATGTAGATTGCACTTCTCAAGTCATATGGATACAAAGCCAACTTCGTGATTATGCAATCAACATGAAGAAGATTCCGTTATATTGCGATTCAGAAAGTGCCATACGCATCTGCTGTAATCCGGTGCAACATTCGAAGACCAAACATATCGCACCTCGATATCATTTTATCAAGAATCATGTTGAGGATGGAAACATAGAGGTTCATTTTGTAAAGACGACGGATCAACTTGCTGATATCTTTACTAAACCTTTGGATGAAAAATCTTTTCTAAAGATTTTGTCAGGATTAGACATGCTTGATGCGAGTGCAGTTCCCAATTCGTCATCATAATGCAACACAAAGAGCAGTCGACTTCTCGCTAAAGGAATCATATGTTACTGTTCATTTTTCAGCGTTCGACATGCTTCGATTTCGAAATTCCTCTGAACAATTCAGCTTACACTTCGTTTTCTGAGGAGAATTGTTGGATCGTTCCATCAACTCTCAATGTCGATATTTCTCATTAGTTTGTTAGGTAACATTATATTGCTTTTTAAAAACAAAAAGATCAAAAATATTTTACTTCGTTTGTTCTTCATCTTCAAAAACAAAAAGATCAAAAAGATTTTCTTTCGTTTGTTCTTCATTTTCAAAAATAAAAAGATCAAAAAGATTTTATTCTGTTTGTTTTTTATTTTCCAAAACAAAAATTCCAAAAAGTTTTTTTTTTATTTTTGGTCTTTTCATTTCAAAAACAAAAATGTCAAAAAAAAAATTTTCATATTTTTGTCTTTTAAATTCAAAAACAAAAATCCAAAAATATTTTTCTTTGTTATTTTTGTGTGGTTAATGATTTTCAGTGCAGAACAAAATTGACATATTTTGGTGGTCATTGCTTCATTACTGGAGGGGAGAGTTATATTTTCGAAACTTTACACTAGTTAGGCGTCCTTATAAGCATGTTTTTGTATGCCGACCTATGGACTCATTTAAAAACACAACCATTGAATTCTTACAATCTGTAGAATTCAATAAAAATGTCAAAAGACTCTCCTTTTGTCTCATGCAATTGCATTTTTTTCCGAATCTTAACGATCTTAGTAGGTTTGTTGGATTTCTACAAACAATACTTATGGTCCCAAATTAGGATACATGCGATAAAAATACCATTTTCAAAGCAAAGGCCTTTTGAAAGGAAATAACAGGGCTAGATGAGTACGAAGATCGACTCGCCAAAGCATCTCAAATCATTCATCCGGTCTTAAGGGTGGCCCTACAAATTATTGTTAATATTGTCTATCCACAAGAAGATGTTAGCAGAATCAGTAAGATGGAGCTAGAAATTTTTGGTGCATGGTCATCGGCTTAAAAAGACCACACTTTGGCAACTTTCTTGCTTTCAAACCTCTAAATATCTCCACTAGCCTCTAAATATCTCCACTAGCGATTCCGTCCCTACTTACTACAACGATATTATCACTTATCTCACCACCCACCTTGCTTGTGCAAGACTTTTTGAGGAGAAGCGTCATAATCTCAAGAAAATAACAAAAGGTGTAACAATTGCGACTTTTGTCACTTATCGTTATTACAGAAAGTGACAAACATCGAGTACAGTAGATTTAGTACGTAATGTATATCAATATGTAAAGTGTTGTATTTAGATAAATAGGAAAAATCGACCAAAACGTCTGTAAGCCGTAAAAATTAGTGCGCCGAAACATATATATATATATATATATATATATATATATATATATATATATATATATATATATATATATAAAGTACGTGTCATCACCGAAAATATAAATTTCGTAGAAATCTGAGTTCATATGAAGGAGATATGAATTTTATAAGATATAAAAATCAACCGCATAATTAAAAAATATTAATGTTAAAAACTACGATGAAAACGTTTGACTTTTAGCTAAAGTCACCAAAAATAAAAATCTTAGTACTCTTTAAGATGAGAATTTTGGTAAAATGAACGTCAAAATCGGAGTCTGTATGAAAGAGAAAGGATTTTCGCAAAATCATTAAATCGTATAAAAATAAGGGATAAAATAAGAATTAGACAATACAGCCTAAAAGAAAGTTGTATTACCCATCGAGAGCTACGCATAGATATAAATAACGTTGAAAACGGAACTCTTATGAAGAAGTTACGGATTTTACAAGAATCGGCAAATTCGGTACGAGCACAAGCTTCTAGAAAAGGGTACGCGGACCAGCCAAATATAAACACGTGGCAGCAGATAAATGAACGACATCACAAGTACGCGGTGCACACTCGAAATGCACGACGTACATTTGCTTTTTGTCCCTATAAAAGGGCGTTCAACCCATGGAATGATTTATAAACTTTTCTAAATCGCTACCTTAACTTCGTTTGAACTTCTTTGAAGTTCATTCTCGCATATTTCTTTAGAAATTTAATTACTTCTTTATTTTATTATTATTATATTTTTCTTGAATTCCGAGCATCTGATTATTTTTCGGCAAGATCAAATATCGATTAAAGCACGTTACAATGGTGAATTCACGACCCCTTTTTCCAATATTTTATAAAACATAGGGGGAATACATGTTAATTATTTACGAATTGTTATATATCGTTATTATCATTATGTTAAAAATATGATATTTATAAAAACATATTTATGTTGTTATTCTATCCGCATAAATTGATAATTACTTTACTATGTCTTTACTCTACCCGTAGAAATATTAATAATTATTATATGTCGTCGTTATTCGGTCCGTATAAATATTGATAATTATTATACGTCATCGTTATTCTGTCCATATAATTATTGATAATTCTTATACGCCGTCGTTACTCTGCCCATATAAATATCAATAATTATTATATGTCATTGTCATTCTGCCCGTATAAATAATGATTATTATTATACGATGTTGTCACTCTGCCCGTATAAATAGTGATTATTAGTATACGTCGCCGTCACTTTGTCCTTATAAATAGTGATTATTAGTATACGTCGTCGTTACTCTGTCCGTACAAATATCTATACGTCGTCGTTACTATGGTGGAACCTTTAGGGCAACATTGTACCTAGTCGTAGCTCAGGGTCAAATTTAGGATATATGCATTGTAGCTAGTTGTTAATTTGCTTAGTATCCTGTTAAACTTTAAAGGAAAATTATATATATATACACACACACAAAATTAATTATGAGATAAAAATATAATCACTCTAAATAGAAGTATTGATTTATACAAGTTTACTATTGATTTATACAAGTTTACTTCTGCGATAAAAGTATTATAATAGAAGTATCCAATGAGCATACTTCTGAAATAAAATTATACTCACTCTAAATAGAAGTATTGCTTTACACAAGCATACTTATGGGATAAAACTATGATAAAAGAAGTATCCAATGGGCATAATTCTTGAATAAAAGTATAATCACTCTAAATAGAAGTATTGCTCTTCACGGGCACACTTCTAGAATAAAAGTATAATCACTCTAAATAGAAGCATTGTTTACACGAGCATACTTCTGGGATAAAAAGTATAATTACTCTAAAAACAGAAGTATCCAAAAGCATACTTCTGGAATATAAAGTATAAGCAGTATGTGTCTATGAGATAATAATATTGCAGATAAGATTATATTATACTCTATTTGATAGGGGAAAACCTAAAGAGAATGGTAGTATGTGATAAGAAGTAAAGCATCAAAATTTTAGTATGTAGAAATAGTAAAATACTATTACGGGGGTATACCATAACAATGTAAATTAAAATACTTTTATAACTTAATAAAGTTACGCATAAAATATATTTTCAAAGATATAACACTCAAACTTGTGAGACCACCAACATTATATGTTGACCTTTTCAAACAACATGTATACCTAGGAAACCGCAAGATGGAAGATAACACCTCCAAAGCTACCGAAGATTTATTATCGTCATAGTTTTACCTATCTATTAAGGAACCATTTGTATTTGAAAATCTAGAATATTTTCTGATGTAATGTTCTATCCGTAATGGAAGTGATGTTTACATTTTATATTGTTCAATATATGTTTAATGATTGAGATCCAATATCCCTACGTCGTACGGCTCAGCGTTTCCGTCGTCAACCGAGGGTGTAACACAAGGCTCCAATGTCCTTGTAACCTCACCTTTCTTCCGCAAAGAAAGTGATGGTAATTTTACATGGTTGGTGCAGGGTGAAACCCATTCCAATTTCCTTCTAGAGACTTCAGTTCCCTCCAACTCCAATAGGACATCACTCAAACTCGGTGATGTCTACCAAATAATATTTCCACAGATTCCATTTTGTGCGCTCCCGAGCTCATTCCGTGTGCTCCTGAGCGGATGATCGTCGACCATGAACACTAAGCTCATGTTGATCCCTCCATTCCCCCACACACTCTACTCCTCCCATTACAGGGGGTTCCACTTCTGTTATCCCGGTAAACACCGCACGTTACATCTACACCCGTCGGGCGACTCATTACCATGACACATACATGACATGTTTTTATCTCCTTGGTCAAGTTGTTGCTGACATTCGCGATGAATTATCTGCAACCAACACCTCCAATTAGCAATTGAAAAAAGCTACAAAATAACCATTCTAAGGTTATGTAGTTCTTGCGGTGTTGGACCCCCCGCGGTCCACCTCCGCCTCATCCTCCTTTCGATCATTAGGTGGCCCTACCCTCTCCGAGCATTAAGAACAATAATTAATCTTAAGCTTGGGGAGGGGTCTTTGTATATTAGGTTCTAGTTTTCTCATGCGTTTCATCAAAATAAATTCAAAAATCCAAATAGATTTTGCTTTTCTTATTTTTTCTTTTTTTTAAGTGTATCCATTTCAAAGCATCTAAAGAAAATCACAAAAATATTTTCAGTCTTTTAAATTACTTTGTGTTTCGCATTGTAAATCACAAAAAAAAAAAAAAAAAAAAAAAAAAAAAAAAAAAAACCAAAGAGATTTTTATTTTCAAATTATTCTTAGTTTGCATTTCATTCAAGAAAATAATAATATTTTTTGCATTTAGCATCAAATTTTGAAAATTTCCAAAAATATTTCTCTTTTCTGATTTATTTTTTATCCAACCCAAGGCAACCTAATCTTCTTGAATTAGTTGAGTTGGTAAGTGAATCGTATGCCTTGATATTCGACTTTCTCGCTTTTCAATACAAATTTAAAAAGCAATCTAATCACACATAAACATGTTTCCCAAAACTACTCGTGCAAAAGGAAAAATGAAGATGTTCTCAATAGTGAAGCATAATAATAGGTATATGTTGGCATTTGGAACTTACAACCGCTCTTATTGTTTGTAAATGCTCAACTATAACCAAATTCCAAATTCTAAAAGAATATAAAACTTCAGTGACCCAAACCTTCCAACGCTCTAAAAACTCTTTTCTACCCGTTCCTTCTAAGTATCCTGCTTGGGGACATTATTTTTTACTATACTTACGGGTCCTTGCGTGTTAACATTAGTCCCTCAAAAAATGTCGTAGAAGTCTCTCACGGTAATAGACAGTGAGATGTCCCATCAATAGAAAAGTCAAGGACAAAAATATAAAGAATTAATCCATGAAAAAAAAAGGTACTATTGAGTCAATAAGTGGAAAAGTCCACAATGTTGTGTCAATAAGTGGACAATTCCAATCGAGTCAATAAGTGGACAATTTCGCGGTGAGTCAATATGTGAACAATTCCACAGCAACTTGTGTTGCACAATTCAGCTAGGGAAACTACTTAACTTCCAAAAGATCCCCTTGGACTTGGACTTTAACTTATGACATTGGGACTGATTGTTAAAATTTTGACTGGTGTAAGTGGTATGAAATATCTAACCAATATGGGTAAATCCTAGGGAACTATTAGAAAAGAATTCTTAGAAAAAGATTGTTGTTGATCAACAAATAGTTGGATTTTGTCATTGTTATGATTTGCAAAATGTAAGTGATTGAGCATAGTTTTTATCACATACATTTTTCACGAAAGTTAGACCACAAATTGTTCCATGTGCTAACCCAATACCAGTAAGAGTGAACAAGTGTTGTTGTGTTAGGTAGTGGCTAAAAGTGTTTGTTTTTAATTTTATATATTTATATGGGGTTAATTTCAACTTAGCTCAAGGCATGATAGGTACATTCTCGACTATGTGGCATAATAAGGTCGATTGGGTTGGATCATCTTTATTTTGTTTGATTTATTACATTGTACTCTAAATATTAGGATTTAGATTTTTCTTTTCTTTTTTCCTTCTCTGCAGTCTAAACTTATTTTTGCTCTTTCTTGGGGACAAGAAAGGTCTAAGCTTGTGGAGGTTTGTTAGGTACATTTTGTGCATATATTTTACACATCTATTCTTGTCTTTTCATTGCATTTTACATCCTAATTCTTACATTTAGTTAACTATTTGGGCACTTGCATGTTTTATTTAGAATGTATGATACTTCACTATCTTTTGATTTATTTTTGCAGGCATTATGGATCATGGGGCATTGGAGTTATGGAGGTGAGTATGGAGCTTGTAGCTTGGATTATGAAGCTTGGAGCATTAGAGCATGAAGAGAATATAGATTGGTCATGTAGTAGAAATGAACTTAAAGACACAGCCTGAGTCGCTACATTTCATCCTTGAAAAGGACCACATTTAAAGCATGGTCTGTGTCACACCGACACATGTTGTGTTTGTCCTTTCCATCATTTATTTAAGTGCATGACTCAGGGTGAAACTAGACCTAAGATGGAGCCAAGTTTGAAGACTTATTGGAGTTTTAGCAAAAAGCACAACCTTGATTCGAAAACACATGGCTATAATGAAAACACATGGACAAAAAACATAGCCATGCCCAAGACTCATGGACATGCTGAAAATGCATGGTCTTATGGCTAGCACGTGAGCAATTATTTGTGGGGTTAAAATGAGAGAATCGATCATTTTTTGAGATATACGGTTTTGGGAGCAAGTTCTGGTGAGTTTCGGTGATTTGGAAGGACTTTTGATGGCTACTAATCATTACAAACACTTTTGGTTTCCATTTTGTAAGCATTAAACATTTCAATTCCATCTTTCTTCTTGTTTGATTTGTTCTTAGCCATATGTGGCTAAGAACCCCTAATTTTTAGTTATTGTTCAAAACATGTTGATTGTTTGACTTGAAGCATGTGGCTTGATATTTGATTTATGATTCTATTCTAGTGATTATGTTCTTGTTTAAACTAGAATCCTTGGATTTGATTTATGCTTGATTGGCCACTTGTATGAATTGAATTCTTGTGTAGTTAATTAACTTTTAGGACACCTAATCATTCTATAAAGTTAATAATTGGTAACAAACAAAAGGTTTTCTTATTGTAGAGCATATATCACATGTTCTCACACTTCCGAGCATATGAGAAGAAATGAACATTGTTATGAAGCTTGTACAAAACTTAATGCAACTTTGCAATACAATCTAAAAGCGTGTTTAGGTTGAATTAGTAAAGTTAGGTCTAGTCAAAGAGCGTGTTTCGGTTAGATAAATTGGAAAGTGAGAGGTATTAGAGTGTGTTAATATCTTTCAATACCAATTTAGAATAGCAATCATGGATTACATCAAGTCATAATCAAGTTAATATACAACATTGAGAACTATAACTAGAACCATTCCAATAAATTGTTTACAAGTTTATTTCATTTTCTTCATGTTCTCGTAGTAGATTGTTATTTTTATTATTAGAACTTTGGAAACAACCCCCCCCCCCTTTTTTTTTTATCAAAGTACCTTTCATAAAGAGGTATAGACTGATTGTCCCGTGTCTCTGCGATTCGACCCTGCTTGCCTTGTACTACTTTTTAGTGATTTAAAACAGTGTATTTGGAGTCTATTTTACCCCTATTATTTGTTAGGTTTGACACACCTAATAAATAGTGAATTGGATAAATCTAGTGTGTGGCATTGTCATCTTGGACGTATAAACAAGAAACACATCGCCAGGCTCCAATCAGATGAGATCTTGGAATCATTTTACCTAAATTCAGATGATGTATATGAATCTTGCTTACTTGGAAAGATAACAAAGGTGACATTCATAAATCACTGTAAACGAGGCATTGATCTATTGGACCTCATCCACATAGATGTTTGTGGACCATTTAGATCCTCCATAAGACACATTGAACGATACTTTGTGACTTTCACAGATGATATTAGTATATATGGATATATCTATTTAATCAAGAATACGTCAGAAACCTTAGAAGTGTTTAAAGAATTTCAAAATGAAGTAGAGAATCAATTAGCCATATTAATCAAGATGCTCCAATCTAATAAGAGTAGAGAATATATAAGTCTTGAATTCTATGATCATCTTAAGAACTTTGGAATAGTTTCACAACTGCCTCATCCCAAAACACCATAGATAAATGGTGTTGCTGAGAGAAGAAATCAAACGCTATTATATATGATTCGATCTATGATGATTGGAGTTATACCTCGGTTAACTTTTTGGGGGTATGTCTTAGAGACAAACACCCACATGTTAAACCTCATACTAACTAATAAGGTTGCTAAAACACCCACTAAAATTCGAAGTGGGGCGCGTCCTTCTCTAGCATATTTGAAAGTATGGGGATACGAGGCTTATGTTCCTCGCAAGGCCAATGATAAACTCAAACCCAAATCGGAGAAGTGTTACTTCGTTGGCTATGCACAAAAATCTATTGGATACTTGTTTTACAAGCATTTTGAGAACAATGTGTTTGTTTCTCGAAAGGGGATTCTTCCTTGAGAAGGATATTATATCCAAAGAAGCCAGTGGGTGTCAAATATATCTTAAAGAAGTTCAAGAGTCAACTAGATAACAACCTTTAGTTGGCCCTAGCACTCAACCTGAGGCAGATCAACCTGCTAAGCATATTGATATATCTCCACCTCCCCTTCATAAGTCTAATAGATTTTGTCTTCCTCCCGAGTTCTATGGTTTCCATATTGCCACAAAAGGAGATGTATTGATCAATGATCTTACACTAGTTAGTATATATGAGCAACCCAACTACAAGGAAGCGATGACACACCATAAGGCTACCAAATGGAAAGAAAGCATGGAAAGCGAGTTTTAATCCATGTATGACAACCAAGTTTGGAATTTGGTTGATCCTATGTCTGGCATTAAAATCGTTGGGTGTAAATGGATCTTCAAGAAGAAGACTGGAATGGATAAGAATTTGTACACATTAAAGGCTAGGTTGGTTGTGAATGGTTATACTCAAACTCAAGGAACTAATTATGATGAAACCTTCTTAGTGGTAGCTAAGATCAAGTCTATCAGAATATTGCTTGTCATAGTTTCCTTCTATGATTATGAGGTATGGAAAATGGATGTGAAAATTGCTTTTCTTAACGGAAAACTCATAGAGGATGTGTATATGGCACATCCCGGGGGTTTCATAGATCCAAAATATCCAAATAGAGTGTGTAAGATTGAAAGGTTCATATATAGACTAAAACAAGCATCTCGCAGCTAGAATTTTCACTTTGACGAAAAGGTCAAGGAATTTGAATTTTCTAGAAGTGAAGATGAATCATGTGTATATATCAAAGCTAGTAGGAGTATTGTAGTGTTCATAATGTTGTATGTTGATGACATGTTGCTTATAGGAAACAATATCCTAATGTTGCAAAGTTAAGACTTGGTTTCAAAGTTATTTCGCTATGAAGGATATGGGAGAGTCTGCATACATACTTGGTATAAGAATCTATAGAGATGGATCAAAACGTCTAACAAGACTTAGCCAAAGTACATACTTGGATAAGATCTTTAATAGGTTCAAGATACAAGACCATAGGAAAGGATTTCTACCCATGCAACATGACATTAGATTAAGTAAATATCAATGTCCAAGTATTACTGATGAACTGGATAGAATGCGTTGAGTCACATATGCTTCTGTTATATGATCGATCATGTATGCCCTGATATGTACTCGACCTGATGTCTCATATGCTCTGACCATTGTGAGTCATTATCAGGACAATCCTGGTGATATTATTTGGACATCAATAAAGAATATTATAATATACCTAAGAAGATCAAAGGATAATTTATTGGTATATGGAGGCAAATAAAAGTTAAGAGTTACGGGTTATAGGCTAGAATGATGCAAATTTCCAGACAAAAAGAGATAACTCATGTTCACAGTCAGGATGGGTATTCTTGATCAATGGGGGAGAGGTCACTTAGAAGAGTTCCAAGTAGAAGACAGTGGCAGATTCTACATGTGAGTCAGAGTATATAACAGCCAGTGAAGCTACAAAAGAGGCTACATGGTTGAAGAATTTTATTGATGTTCTTGGTGTCGTTCCGAGCATCAAGGATCCCATGGAAATCTTCTGTGATAACGAGGGTGCATTAGCATTGACTAAAGAACATAAGGATCATGATAACTCAAGACATATACTTAGAAATACCAGTATGTAAGGAAGCATGTTGATGATGGAGCCATTTCCATGAATAGTGTTGTCGGAGGAAAATTTGGTTGATCCATTCACAAAGCCATTATCAAGGACCAAACATGATAGTCATACTAGGTCTATAGGCGTTATATTTGTTGATGATATGGTGTAATTGTTTAGTTGTCAGCTTGATAAGTTCTTGACATATTTAACAATATAAATTGTAACCGATTTGGTGTTTATTTTGTGGTTAGTTAATAAAGTGCTAGTGATGCTACCATTTCTATTAATTTATTATTGTGTTTTGTTTTTTCATGTTTAGAACCCACTTCTCGGGTAATAATTTACTCAAACCTCCACAGTTAGTCAGAAGTAAGTGATTTAAGATTGCCATGAGTATTAGTGGATTGTACATAGTGATTGAGCATAGCATAGAAATTACATGAACACTCATGAGTGCTTAATGGAGATTTAAGTATTGGAACAACCTACACTTAGATATTACTTCATGTATACAATTGTGAGTAATACTAATATGATAGCATCTTCTATTCTTCAAACCTGTATATATGTGGGGTTTTTTCTCTATAATTCTATTATGCATTGGTTTACTCTAACAATATCTGTAACTGGTAAAAATAAATGGTATGTCCATGTATGATATGATGCAGTAGACAAAAACTATGTAGTCGAAGTTTATTTGTTCTTTTCGCCTTATTAGGAGAAACGATATTTATAGGCCCCTCAATGATTTGGTGTTGTAAGTACTTGGTGATGGGATTAAAACAACTTTTAATCTAAGAAGATCGATTAGATCTTGAACAAGTATATGAATTTAAAACAGTAAAAACGCAATAATAAGAACAAACAGCTTGAATCAAACGTGTCGAATGATTAAATAAAATCCTTAGAAGAGCTCGATTAAGAACATCAACTGTAAAGGATTAGAAGATTACAAGAACGATTACTGGAAAATATTGTACTCTTGATAAATCGCTATATCGATAATCTCTAGAATCTTATGAATCTTAACCTAATATGCATGCAAGCATTAACTTAAATACTATACATAAAAGGCTCTCGGTTGGACAGGCCCAAACCGGAGAATAAAAGGCTAATCTAACGAGCCCAAAAGACGCAACATCAAAACTCTTTTCAGCCCAACAATCTCCCCCTTTGCGTCAATTTGGAGCGAGACCTTCACTTCCTACTTGGGCCAGCGGCTGAAGCTGGTACCTTCTTCTTCACAGTACTAAACAGACACTTGGTTATGGAAAGGATGGTCTGTCTAAACCGGATGTACCAATTGATCATATCATTGAAGTACTTGATATCATCAGCCGAATTGTCTTTACACTGCTTGATGATGAATAAGATGTGCTCCAAGCAAGTTGTAGTGTAAAGATGTTTGTCAGCTAAAGTGAAGAGACATTTCTGTCCTTCGGCTCTAGTGAACATCACAGAGTTTCGCCTCGAATCTATCTTGCCCATTAGCATTTCATTCAGATCACTGGCCGATCCCACAGGCTTGACTTTCGGTTTCTTCTTAAAAACTGTGGCAACCTCCTAATCCATTACGGTCACCTCCATGATATAGCATGCCAGCATCCTTTTGACATGGTCTAAGATGGGACCATATTCGGCTTCGTTTGTCAGCAGGATATTGTACAAGACTATCCAGTCATGAGGGTTCAGATTGGGCAGATCCGCCAGAGAGATCATGTGAGCAATTCTTGCAGATCCTCGGATAAGCTTGAACTTGACATTTGTAAATCTCCCCACGGCAAAAGGCTTCATCACCCGAACATTGACAATCTTCTGGGCGCTCCATGTAAGGTATTGAGGGCGAGCGGCCTCCAGGTAGAAGTCAATGAGCTCCCTGTCAAGCTCATCGTTCGGATGCGGGACTTCAGAAATGTTAGAGAAGGCGTGGAAGATGAACGCCTTTCGAGTCAGTGGCATATCGAACTGCGAATCGATGGTGTTGTTGCAGTCGAACGATATCACCGGCTCGAGCCATAGTATGCTTGGAGTCTCTATGGCCTCTTTTATCAAACGATCCCTGGTCCAGGCAGGGAAGAGCAACTTTCGGCTCTCAAGGAGATCGTGGGCTTCTTTTTGCTTTCGTTCGGCTTCTTCAGCCTCACGCGCCACACGACTGGCATCACCTTCAGCATTGCGACTGTTCTTTCGTTTTAACATGTCCGCAATGGTCTCCTTGTCTTCATCTTCATCTTCATCTCCATCCTCTGCTATGTGTTTGCCCTTGTTCTTCACACCCGAACCCGAGGCATGACCAGTTGGGGGTGGTTCGGTTGTGTGAGTAGCTTTGGAGGACGGAGGTGGTTTCGATCCTTTCTTCTCATCTCCCCCTTGTTTCGGAATGGACACGAAACTCGGCAGGCCTTCAATTTTGCTTAGGAGGTCCATGGCCGGGGAGAGCTTTTCAGCGAGGGTGCGCCTCACCGAATGATTAAGGATGGGGTCGTGTGCTTCCAGGATGTTGGATAGAGCTGCGTGGACATCCGAAACACACGTTTTTATGACTTCCCTCTCGGATCGAAGAGCTTCCAATTGTTCTTGAGAGTTGGAAAGCTGCGTGCTCTTGACCTTTAGGGCAGTTGTTTTACTCTCCAGGACGTCCATCAGAGAGTTCTCTGCCGCAAGATCCTCTTGTAGTTTTGCCAGACGGGCATCGATGGAGGCACGGAGTGCCGAGTTGTCGTCGCTGAGATTTTGTCGTAGAGTAGCGAACGAAGTCAACTCCGTCGAGACGAACTTGGCCAATTGCTGAACAATCGGTTCAAGAGTCGTCTTTGTGGCATTGGCGCTTTCCTGCAGAGACTGTAGCAGGGCAGAAGCGTCGGAGAATAGTTTATCGACTTTTTCGGTCGCCGCCTCACAGGCTCGGGTGGAGGCGTCTATCGCAGCAGTTGCTGAGGCCACTGAGTCTTGTTGAGCCCTGGAGAAGGCATCAACTATCTTCTGAAGGGCAGCTTCAGATAAGGTGGACTGCTGGTTTGAAGAGGAGGCGAGAAGTTGATCAACCTTCTCGTTAAGCTCGCGGAGATGCTTCTTTGTCACTGGAGCATCATCCTCCTCATCACTTTGAACTTGAAACGGACTATAATAGACCGAATCAAAGTTCATGTGATCACCACCAAGGAATTGATCATCGCCATCGGAGGCGTCTTCTGGAGATTGAGGTGGTGGTGAAGCAGGGGGTGTTGTGGGTTTGGTTGGTTCAGGTTGAGTGGGTGGGGGGTTAGTTTCGGGTGGTGGTGGTATATGGGTTTCGGTTTGTGGAGGTTCGGTTACGGGAGGGGTTTCGGTTATAGGTGGTGTTTCGGTTGATGTGGTGAATATGGGTGGAGGTATAGGGAATGAGGTTGGTGGTATAGTAGGGGTTATGGTGGGAATGGAAATAGGTATTGTGGGTGGAGGGGAAGGAACTGGGGATTGGTGAAGTTCCATCTCCGGGGTTGGGGACCGAGGGGGTGTGTTACCTCGCTGAGGAGATTCGTCTCCTTGTGAGCCCTCAGAGTCCGAACTCCCACCTTCGGATTCGCTTGAAGAGGAGGGTATGAGGAGCTTTCGCTTCGGTTGGGTCTTCCTCCTTTTCGGTTGTGGGGATGAAGCAGGTTTCTGTTGTTTGCGCTTCTTGGGAGAAGGTTTTGGGGCTTTGGATGGTTTCTTTCCCTTGTCTGCCTTCTTACCCCTGGCCACCGGTTTGTCGGCATCGTGAATCGAGCGCAGCATGTCCGGTGTCAGTTCCCTCGGACCAGATGGCCCTAACTCCTTGATCGCCTTGATCATACTACTGTCTGAAGGCACACTTCCATACATGGTCTCCGGGATGGAGCCAATGAAGGAGAATTTTGATGCATCCGAGACGATGATCTTCTTGGTATGAAAGGTACCAATAGAAGACATCGGTGCACCGTCAGCAGTTGGGACATCAAACCTGTCCATAGCCCATCTTGTGATCAAGATCCAGAACCGGGCCAGCGACACCTCGGAGTGTCGAGAAGTAGAAGAGAGGCTCTGAAGCAGCTGTTGCCAGAGGACAAACCCATAATCCAGGTTTATCCCATTGTACACTCCGTACATGATGGAAAGAAAAAGACGACTTGCACCGTCAGATCCTGAGCTCCTCTCTGACAGTCCCTTGAAGAGAACTGTAAATAACCCATTCCACTGGGGCGGTAGGCATGACTTCTTGAATCTGGCGACGGAGGTGAGAACTTCCGTGTAGCCCATGTTGTAGAACATGTTGTAGAGCATACCAACCGGAATCGTCTCCGGGTTAACACGCGATGGGTCAGCAGCAAACCCTAACAACGTGCAGAAACGGGGGCGAGAAATGGAAGTCTTGTGATCTCCCACTTCAAAGAATACCCGGTCGACGCCCTTGTCGTAGTAGGCCGTCGCATAGACCTGAGATAGAGCGACCAGTGGCACCGTTTTAATTCTGGACAATGCCGGAGCAAGCTAGGAGTACTTGAGGCATTCGATAACCGGCGACATGTAGGGATCATAGGCCAGTGGATTCAGATCAATGATGAGGCATTGTTGAGGTCTGATGGGAAGAATCTGAGAAGTGGTATGAACAGATGAAGATTCCGCCATTGTTGCAGGTTTTGGAGAAGAAGAAGAACGGGAGAGTGTTTTGGGAGTAATTTTGCTTTGGGAATTATGGGGGCAGTAAAGAGGTAAAAGGTGGTGTTGATGGGTTTTTATAGTAGGTGATAGGAGAGAGAAAGATCGATTCAAATCTCTTATGGAAATACGAAACGGGTTTTTGGAGTGACTGATTGGTGACAGTTGGGACGTGCGATGATCACGTAGGAGAGAGAGTGTCAGATTCCTAGGATCACGCCGCCCAATAAGCGCCGGTTTAGAGAAAGAAATCGTTTCCATTTCCACACGCGCCTGTAACTTCAGAGATATGACGCTTCGACATTGCACACGCGTCCTCAAGTGTCAGAAAAAGCGCGGCCGTTTCAAATTCACGCGCCCTCCTTTTTACCGTCGTTTGAATTTCTATCCTTTTAACTTCCGCCGAGTCAGCAACTTTTTGTCTTTTCCCCTTTTTTAAACGGCTGTTTCCAATTAATGATCCACGTGGCTTATTTTTGACCACAACTTCATTTGTAACCATCAAGTAAATATCCAGCCTGTAAAATAATTAGTAACGGAATTTTTGAAAATCTTGGATTTTCGTGCAAAGAGTGTAAAAAATAAAGAAGTAAAGCAACTCTTTTTAGGATAATCTGTGATGTCAATAATGACACGAAACTGATGATCCCGGGCACGAATCTCTTCCTTCAAGGTCAAGAGAGACCTCAAAGTGTTAATGTGGAGTCCCGTTGAATTACGATCAAACATTTATTAATAAATGTTGAAAGGCTTCTTTTAATAAGGCTAATTAAGGGTGGTTTCGCTTTGATTCAACAATTCAATTCTTGATATAAGAACGAATGTGAACAAAGTACTTGTGAGACCAGTGTAGTCTGTTGAACAAGTAGGTTTGAGTTAATTTTGTAGTGGCTTGGATTAATATGAAATCTCAGAAAAAAAAATTTAAAACTGGATCCCTTGGGAAGAAATGTTATGGTGTGTAACAATTTCATTGGAATCACGCAAAAAAAAAAAGGAATTGAGATTTCATGAAGGTACATTCGTCAATTCATTGGTGAAAACTCGATCAAGTTAATTGGTCACCGCCAATTCGTTGGTGTTGAATTTTGGGTTTCACTCAGCTCGTAGTGGCACGAAGCTAAGATCATAAGCACAGATGTTGTGTAACCATAAACCTCAGTGGTAGTTTCTGAGAGTCTCAAGGGTTACAGTGATGAAACGAATGTTATGGAGAAGTGTAATGGGGATGGTGAAAGAAGACATAGTACCTCTGCTGCGAACAAAAGGACCAAGCAGGAGACTCTAAACTCATGTGAGAAAAGAGTGAGGTAGCTCACGATTAGAATAAATGAGTTAGCCTTATTGGGAAGACAAGGTTTGTGTATACCAGGTCATGAAGGTTATTATTCAAAATCTTATGAGGCTTGGGACACATACAGCAGCATGCTTCTAGGGACACTTAAGTAATTCAGCAAAAATATCCCCATAAGTAAACGAACATACAAAAAAAAATAAAAACATATTTTTGGAGTTTTTTGAAATTTATATATATAAAAAAAATAAAAGAAAAGAAATAAAAAAAATAAAAATAAAAAAATAGAAAAGATAAAAAAAAATAAGACAAAAAAAAAACTTTTGATTCAAAAAAAAAATGGAAAACCGAACCCGAACGTTCGGTTGGTTTTGGTTGGAAAAAGTTGAAAAACCGAACCCGAACCTTCGGTTGGTTTCGGTTCAGGAAAATTTTGAAAAACCGAACCCAAACCTTCGGTTGGTTTCGGTTCAGGAAAATTTTGAAAAACCGAACCCGAACCTTCGGTTGGTTTCGGTTCTTGAAAATTTTGAAAAAACGAACCCGAACCTTCTGGAGGTTTCGGTTTTGGAAAATTTTTAAGAAACCAAGGAGTTTAGATATGCAATAAAAAAAATTTTACATAAAGAAAAACAAATTTTGCACAAGAAATATACAACACAGAAAAACTACCTTTGAAGAAATGAGCGAGTGAAATGATTGAACCGAACCCGAACGTTCGGTTGGTTTCGCTTCTTACGTTTGAGATTGAGAGGTAGTGTGAGGTACTGAATCTGATTCCATCATTCCAAGCCCTTGCAATATTTTATTGAACGAAGCTTCTGGAAGAGCTTTGGTAAAGACGTCAGCCAGTTGATCCGTGGTTCTTACGAAGTGAACTTCGACATTTCCATCTTCCACATGATCTTTGATGAAGTGATACCTCAGTGCTATGTGTTTTGTTTTAGAGTGTTGCACCGGGTTATGACATATCCTAATTGCACTTTCGGAGTCACAATATAGAGGGATCTTCTTCATATTGAGTCCATAGTCTCGAAGTTGACTCTGGATCCAAATCACTTGTGATGTGCAGGATGCAGCGGCAATGTATTCCGCTTCAGCAGTAGACAGCGACACACATGTTTGTTTCTTGGATTGCCAGCTGACCAACTTCCCATCAAGAAATTGACAGCCACCAGTTGTGCTTTTGCGGTCGAGTCCACATGCTCCAAGGTCAGCATCAGAATAAGCTTGAACGAAGAAGCCTGAATTGGATGGATACCATAGACCTAAGGAGGCGGTTCGCTTGAGATAGCGTAGGATGTTCTTCACTGCCAGCATGTGAGGTTCGCGTGGGTTAGCCTGAAATCGAGCACAATAACACACAGAAAACATGATATCAGGCCTGCTAGCAGTTAGATACATCAGTGAGCCAATCATTTGACGATAGAGCGTGATGTCGACAGCCGGTTTGTCTAGAGAAGGGGTAAGCTTGGTGCCGAATGCCATTGGGACTTTGACTTTAGAGTCTCCCATCATGCCAAACTTTGCTAGGAGAGTCTTTGTGTAAGCTTCCTGATTGATAAAGATGCCTTCGGGTCCCTGTCTTATATTTAAACCAAGGAAAAAGTTAATAGGACCCATTGAGCTCATTTCAAACTTAGTCTCCATCAACTTTCTGAATTCAGCTGTTAAGCTGGGATTCGTAGAGCCAAAGATGATGTCATCGACATAAATTTGAACTATCATAAGGTGGTTACCTTCCTTTTTGCGAAAGAAGGTTGGGTCAACCGAACCTTGTTTGAATTTGGACATCTTTAAAAATTTTGTAAGCGTTTCATACCAGGCTCTCAGAGCTTGTTTGAGGCCGTACACAGCTTTATCCAGAATGTAGCAATGATTTGGATACTTTTCGTTCACGAACCCAGGAGGTTGCTCCACATACACAGTTTCTTCGAGTTCTCCATTGAGAAATGCACACTTGACGTCCATTTGGAAGACCTCAAAGTTTTTGTGAGCAGCATAGGCCAGAAATATTCTAACCGATTCTAGCCTAGCTACTGGAGCGAACGTCTCTTCGTAATCGATCCCTTCCTCCTGACAGTATCCCTTGACAACCAGACGAGCCTTGTTCCTTATGAAATTACCTTCCTTGTCCATTTTGTTTCTAAAAACCCATTTAAGACCAACAACTGAAGCATCTGGAGGAGTTGGAATGAGGCGCCAGACTTTGTTCCTTTCAAACTCGTTCAGTTCGTCTTGCATTGCTTGAACCCAATCAGAGTGATCGAGGGCAGTGTTCACTGTCTTCGGTTCAACTTTTGATACGAATGAGTTAAACATACAAAACTCAACCTTTGAGAATAAGGATGTCTGTTTTGCCTTCAGTTGAGATCGGGTCAAGACCTTATCAGATACATCACCAACTACTTGAGAGATAGGATGATCTCTGGTCCATTTGGTAAGAGGAGGGTAATTCGGATCGAAGGTTGGATCTAGTTCAGCGTTGATCATCTCTTCTGGCTCAGATTGACTATCAAAATCAAGCGTCATATCATCATGCTCCCCCTCAATTGATGAGTCTTGAGAATCATGAGATACAGGGGTTTCTTGCGGTGCTGGACTTTCAGGCATTGAAGCACCTTCGTTTGGAGGGGCACCTTCGGTTGGAGAGGTACCTTCGGTTGGTGAAGGACCTTCGGATGAAGTGGTAGAGCTTTGCTCCCCCTGGACTTGTGAGCTTGGCTCCCCCTCGACTGAAGCATTGTTGGATGGAGATTCATCAGTGGGCGATTCTCCTTCATGCATTCTTCTTGCAGCATCTTCGACAATCTGCTTCATATGATCTATTTTGTTGTCAGCTGCACCTGCTTCGAAGAGAGAAGCTTTTTCCGGTTCGTCAAAGAGTTCCAGAAATCTCTCGTACAAATTGGCGATTGAGACTGTGACTTGGCCAGTTTGAGGAAATATTTCCCCGTCAGTGTCATCTATGGCCTGTAGCTTCTTGACGTAGTTACCGTCGAAGGTCACATAGTATGTCTCTCCAATCCTTCTTGATCGTTTGTTTAGGACCCTGTACGCCTTGGATGTGAGTGAGTACCCCAGAAAAATTCACTCGTCGGCTTTGACATCAAACTTGTTGCGGTGTTCTTTAGAGTTAAAGATGAAACACCTTGAGCCAAAAACGTAGAAAAATTTCACATTGGGCTTCCTGTTGTTTAATATCTCATATGGTGTGAGCGTGAATCGCTTGTTGAGATAGGACCTGTTTTGTGTATAACAAGCAGCAGAAATAGCGTCAGCCCAAAAATAAAGAGGTAAGGAAGCGAAACTTAACATAGTTCGGGCAGCTTCACACAGAGATCAGTTTCGTCTTTCGACTATCCCGTTCTGTTGTGGTGTATAGGGAGCTGAGAAATTATGGCTAATTCCCTTTTCTGCAAGAAACTCTTCAAACTCTCTGTTCTTGAATTCGAGACCATTGTCGCTCCTGATGTTGCGAACGACCTTCTTGAGCTGGACATCAATTTGCTTGATAAACACTTTCAGCTTTTGAGTCACTTCAGATTTGAGCTTTAGAAAGAACACCCATGTAAATCGAGAGAAATCATCAACGATAACAAGAATGTACTTGCTACCACCGATGCTTTCAATAGATGAAGGACCACACAAATCGATATGAAGCAATTCAAGTGGTTCAACAACTTTTGTGTTAATTACGGATGGGTGACTTTGACGACTCTGCTTTCCCATTTCGCATGCAGCACATAAATGCTCTCTGTCAAACTTGAGCAATGGAAGACCCCTAACATGACCTCCGGTGACAAGTCGGTTGATATCTTTGAAATTGAGATGAGAGAGTCTTCTGTGCCACAACCAGCTTTCGTCGGATTGAGCTTTTGATAGCAGACATATGGCTGGGTTTCCTTTGATGGGTTTCATGTTCAGAGGAAACATTTCACCCTTTCGCTCTGACTTCAGAATCACTTTCTTTGTCTTTTTCTCTATGATTTCAGAACCTTCATCATCGAATGATATTTTGAGACCTGTACCTCCGACAAGCTGAGATACACTGATGAGGTTGTGTTGAAGTCCTTCCACATAGGCCACCTTCCTTATGGTAAAATCACCATTCGTTATCATCCCATATCCCTTTATGGTGCCGAAAGAGTTATTTCCAAACTTAACGTTGCCACCATTTGCAAGAGATCTGTATTCCCTGAGTTCCTCTTTCCTCCCTGTCATGTGACGCGAGCAGCCACTGTCGATGTACCATTCTTCGTCAAACTGCTCGTCACTTATAACCTGCAAAAATTAAGCAGATTTAGGAACCCAAAGTTTCTTGGGTCCATGTGAGCTTTTCATGGGAACAGGAATAGTAAGAGAGATGTCAACTAGATATGTTCTTTTAATTAGAGTTGTTTCATCTTTCTTTTTAATGGTAAAAACTTTTATTTTATTGACATTAGGGATGTTCGTTTTGGACTCAGGTTTGGATTCATCGACCTTTTGCTTTCCCTTCTGTTCAGCAGATGAATGAGGTTTTTGAGAACCAACGGAATTAGCGTTAGAGCAGGATGGAGATGAATGGTTGGAAGCAGAAGAACGAGAAGAATTAGGAAGAGAGGATTTGGATTTGGATGGAGATGTCTTCCTTGCTGATGACTCTAGGTGACCCTTTTGCTTTTGATCGTTGGTGGGGTTAACCTTTGAGTCTTGTTCTCTTTTGACTTCAGAAACGAACCTCTGCGTTCGGTTGGAGTTGTTCTTGGAACCGAACCTTTGGTTTCGGTTGAAATCCTTTTCAGAACCGAACCTTGACTTTCGGTTGGTATCTTCTTGCGAACCGAACCTTAGCTTTCGGTTGGTATTTTCTTGTGAACCGAACCTTGGCTTTCGGTTGGTATCTTCTTGCGAACCGAACCTTGGCTTTCGGTTGGTATTTTCTTGTGAACCGAACCTTGCCTTTCGGTTGGAGGAACTTTCAGGCTTTCGTACAGGATTGTTTTCATACTTCAGATTCTTGTCCTTGTGTGTATAGTATGCGTTCTGGGAGTGCCAGAATTGTTTCCTTTCAGAAAGATTTTTCCTGTATCTTTGGTTCCTCTCTATCTTCTTATCCCTCATCTGCTTAGGTTGATGATGAACGTTCGCTCTTGTTTTTGCTGTCACTTTGACTGATTCCTTTTGAACTTCAGGAGTTTTTCTTTGAGCAGAGGGAGCAGAGGGAATATCTGAAGAAGATTCAGTTTGCTCTGAGGAAGTGGAAGGAGTATCTGATGCAGTTTCGCTTCGAGCTGTAGGTGTTGAAGGAATGTCTTCTTTTGCTAAACGATCATCCTCTTGAGGAATTTCTTTTGTACCACTTGTACTTGGTTCACTGAAATTATCAGGCTTGTTCAAGGGTTCAGGTATGTACCTCCCTTTCTTCATCCAGGAGGTTCTTTCAGAAAGACCAACGGTTTCGTTTCCATTATCAATAGGAGCTTCCCAGAAATACTCATCACAGCCATCAGCATTGTCTTCGTTAACAATAGCTGTGAGTTCAGCTGTTTGATGTTCGGTTACTCCAGTCACCTTGTATACTTGATTTGGAGTGGTCCTGACCTTTTGATACACAACAGCCTTTTCTACTAATTTCGGGGACTTTTGTTGGGACAATCTAGCGAATTCCACAGAATTTTCAGAAATAAGATTTTTGTGGTTTTCAGTTTCGCTTTTAACAAATTCTGAGCAGTCAACCGTATCCTCTACAGAAATTTCACTCATGTTATCGTCCTCGTTAAGCTCAGATGCATTTTCAACATCGATTTTATTTTCTGAGCTTACCTTGGCGTTTAGAGAGTCAAACTTTTGTATGGTTTCGGTTCTCAGTTTAAGTCTGTCATTTTCATCCAAAAGATTTTTGAGCATGTTCTTGTGGTCTTTGGATTTAATGAAGGACTCAATTTTGTCCAGTCCAATTTTATAAGTTGGGTTGACATCATCAGACGATATCACACTCTCACAGTTGTAAGCTTCGGCATCGATTTCATCCTCCTTAAATTCTAGAAAGGGCAAAATCATGCGATGGATCTTTTGGCCTATCTCACAGTCCAAGTGAAGTTGAGTAATATTGGAATATAAACGTTTAGCTATTAAACAAAAAACATTTCGTTGTTTTAACAATTTCAAATTGTCTCTCTGCAAATAAATGTTTTCGTCTTTAACTTTAATTAATTCCGACTCTTTTAACTCAATCCACATTCGCCGCTCCTCACTCTTCCACGCCACCCTGCTTAATTGATCAGTCAGGTTAGAATTGGTGACTCGAGTTTGAGTTAAGCTACTATCTAAATGAGAAATTCTTGTGTTAACGTTTTTAGTTCTTTCTCATAAGAGGATGGTGGTACTTTAGATGAAATAAAAGCAGATTGTACCTTCTTTATCAGTTCATCGAGTTCATTGAACTGCTGGCTGAGTGGTTTGGCCGTAAAGCACATATCCTCCTGCACCTTCGGTCCATTGCTTCCTCCATCGGTGTTGTATCCCCTCATTTGAGACACTTCAGTCACCATGAAGCATTTTCCACCACTGCTTTCCTCCTTAGCCACATATGCCTTTCCATGAGTAGGCTTCCTCACTTCTTCGTCTTCTGAGTCAGTAGACCAAACTTCAGTGCTACCGAACTCATCGTCATTGACCGAACCCTGCACAATAAGAGCATTAATAGAAGGGTTAGCGGTAGACTTCTTCTTTCTCAACTCATCCAATCTCTTCTGCAGCACAGCTTCCTCATCATTTCCATTGTCCTTTTCAGCCATCTTCTTAAGAACACAGTCCTTAGCGTAGTGGTTCTTGCCACCACAGTAGAAACAGCTTACTCCGGAATCGCCATCTGCTTTCGGTTCCTTTTTGGGCTCCTCAACTTTCAGTTCATTGTTTGCTTTTTCTGAGCTGTAACTCCCTTGCCAGTTTCGGTTTTTGTTGCTGGGGAATCTCTTCTTTATGAACCTCTTAGGATTGGATACCATCATGGCATAATCCTCAGATGAGAGGTCATATTCTTCCAAGTTGAGCTCTTCATCCTCCACCACAGCTTTACTTTTAGAGAGGAGGGCCAACGAACCAAGACTGGAGACAACATTCTTCTCTTGAACCACAATCTTCTCTTGGGACTTTAGGATACCCACCAGTTTCGCCAAAGAATATGATTTAAACTGTTCATGGGCTTTGACTGTGGAAACAACTGTTCTCCATTCAGATCGCAGTCCGTTCAAGAAAGTAACCTTTTGTTCGATGAGCTTCCTTTCAATGTCGTGTTTGATCATCTTGCTGAGAAGATGATTGAAGCGATCAAACGTCTGGGTCACAGTTTCTTCGGCCCCTTGCCTGAATTCACCAAATTCAGATAGAAGCAAGGTTTGGATGGAATGTTCAAGATCTTCGTCTGTGGAATACAGTTCGCGAAGTCTATCCCACACTTCCTTCGCCGTAGTGCATGAGCTGACCAGCCTGAATGTGTCGGACTGAAGGGCGAATCTGATCAACCTAAGTGCCTTAATATTGCACTGGAGTTTGTCTTTTTCATCTTGCGTGATATTCGTCACGTCCTTGAGCAGATCATTGTACTCTTTTTGCGTCTTAATGATTCTGGACGTCGTAGAATGAGAAAACGGTCCACTGATGATGGCTTCCCATATGAGATAACCATTGTCCTCCGATCCAATCACATAATCTTCGAAATGATGCGCCCATACTTCATAGTCATGGGTGTACAAGATTGGAATCTTTGTCGTCGAACCGATGCTGTTGGAAATATTAATAGGGTTTGATTGCGTTGCGTCCATAATGATCGTAAAAACCTGTTCAAAGATCAGACTTGTAATAAAGCAGATTAGGGCAAAACAATAAATACTAAGATACGTCAATTAAGATGACGGCTCAATAAATATCGATGATTGCGGAAAACCCTAATGGAAATCTTTTTCACAGAAAAGATGTGTATCGATTACACAGCCCCCTGCTCTGATACCAATTGATGGGATTAAAACAACTTTTAATCTAAGAAGATCGATTAGATCTTGAACAAGTATATGAATTTAAAACAGTAAAAACGCAATAATAAGAACAAACAGCTTGAATCAAACGTGTCGAATGATTAAATAAAATCCTTAGAAGAGCTCGATTAAGAACATCAACTGTAAAGGATTAGAAGATTACAAGAACGATTACTGGAAAATATTGTACTCTTGATAAATCGCTATATCGATAATCTCTAGAATCTTATGAATCTTAACCTAATATGCATGCAAGCATTAACTTAAATACTATACATAAAAGGCTCTCGGTTGGACAGGCCCAAACCGGAGAATAAAAGGCTAATCTAACGAGCCCAAAAGACACAACATCAAAACTCTTTTCAGCCCAACACTTGGACCTCAGTGAAATTGATTTGTTCAATTTAGTAGTCAGATGTAGTCAATTAGGGGTGAGCAAGAACCAAACCGAAAACCGAAACCACACCAAAAACCGCATTTACCGCTACCGCAAAATACCGAAACCGCAAAGCATGGTGCGGTACGTTTTTAGCTTGAAAAACCGTGCAAATTTACCGAAACCGCACCGCAAAATTTATTATATAATTAAATTATATATAATTATATATTTGATCATTTAATAAAATTAAAGTATTAAAGAAATTAGAGGGAAATCTGAAAAGAAATTTGGACAGGGAGGGAAAAAAATACCATTTCAAAAGAAATCTAAAAGATTGTGTATCCTTTTCAGCCCTCATAGCTCTAACCCTAAAATCACGTATACAACTAACAACACTATCCTTTTCTCTTACAGCCGACATTTAAAATTCATATAATCAAAATTTCCTATGTGGTATCTTCTCTCAATCGTTGTCATCGAAGTCGAGTTGTCGACCCTTCGCAACTTCGTTCGCACCAGCAATTGCAAGCAGCGAGCTAGCGACCTGCATTTTGAATTGAACGACCTGCACACCGGTCTCCAACGCATCTAATAGACACTCTCAACCTAGGTAAGATATTTTTTGGCTGACTCGATGCACAAATATTCTGAATATGTTCGCATGATCACATTTAGTCGAATTTGAGATGATTTGAGTTTTAATTTCTAATGAATTTGATTCAGCTTGAGCTTAGTTGAGTTCTGACTTAGTCGGATTTGAGCTCATGTCTCTTGAAATTAGTTCAACTTCAACTTCTTTGGCTATGGTGTCCAATTTTGTTACTTTGTTAAAGATCCAACTTAGCTCGTCGAGTTGACCCCCAACTCACTGAGTTATCGCATAATCAAGCTCATCGGGACAAACCCTAACCGACTCGTCTTGTCAGCTCATCGACTCAGCGAGTCCATTCAGACTCATTTCTCATTTAGACGATTTCAAGTTAGAAAACCTTCCCAAACTTTAGATCTACGTTCTCAGGGCTCAATTATCACCTAAAGTCATGAGCTTTACGTCCATGCATAACATATGTTGCTCTAAATGCCAATATAACTCTAACAAGGATGATTAACCATAATAAATCTTATATAGTTGAATAAAGCTATAATCTTTGGACTCTCTGAACCTCACAAGGTCTATATATGAAGTCTAGGCCTCCTAATAGACTCCATGCACTTATTGTCCCAATAATAGGTAGAAAAAGCCCTAACTTCCATAGTCATGAGATCCAACTAATAAGATGATAAAGGTGTAGGCTTTATACCTTCTACGAAATCTCCACGTGAAGAAATGCTAGATCCCACAGCCTCTTCTCGTTCCTTGCTTGTTGCTCACTCCTTTCCTTCCAAAAGATTCACCAAAAACACTTGATATTAGCTCAAGCACTCTCTCTTAGCTTCAATGGCCGCTAAGGGTTTCACACAGGAGAGTTGAGTAGATGGTGAGGTGAATTTGAGGTTATAGGTCCCCTTAAATAGGCCCCAACCCTGGGAATTGAGGGTTTCCTCGCACAACACCAACTCGGCAAGTCGGCGCACTAACTCATCGAGTCAGTTCATTAAACCCACGCGGATAACTCGACTCTACTCGACGAGTTGGACTCACAACTCGTCAAGTCGCTCCATAAATCTCATAATTACTCTTACAATTATATACCTGAAAATCTGGATGTTATAGAATTATTAAAAATAGTTTGAACTTAGGAGGCTTAATGAGGTATGTCACCTCCGAACAGAAGTGGTTCGTTTGAGCCGAATCCGGACCATTGATTTACAGTCTGAACGAGTGTATTGTGGAATGCCGAACCCAGGAAGACGAGGTTGAATCACTTGACTTGCAAGAAACATTTTGAACTTGCATTCACGAGTGTCGAGTCACGGAAACCTAGGGAACAACACATAAATAGCCTGTCATGGACCAACGGTTCGATACAACTATTATAATGAGAATGACAAGACTACCGACAGTCCATAAGTACTTTTTTTGTACCTTCGATACTGGGCATATTAATGACGATGAGACGGGGACCTGTTCGGCTCGTCATTGTCCCCATTTCCCCATGCAAAGGAAGTATAAAGGCAGACTAACTCAACCCTGAATAGGTATGCTTTCGATAACCACATCTCACTTACGATTCGATTACAATTACCCATATATTGTATCTAACTTAAGCATCAGAGCGTTTTCTCGGGTTAATCATCCGGTTAACGTCTAATGTTTAATCTATTTTCTCAGGTTCGACTGTATTTCGGACGAACATATATTACCTTACATACGATTAACTAGCCCTTCTTGAAGCTCGAGATTCATCAGTAGCAATAATAGTATGAAACTTAGATCCTTAGGTTGCATTAACACATATGATTTTGATATGTTTTCGTTGCGCCACGATACGTGTTTAGATGCATAGACAACCTAACAAGGATCATGTGTACACAAAACATCATTCCTTTCATTGTCCCTGGTTTCCTTGTTCATGGTCTTCACGAATATTGGAGTAAATTGAAATACAATGAATTATTGAAAAGTTACATTTGCTTATTGACTATATCTCCGCACCATATTTGTAATTAAATTGTTTTGTGCATTAACAAAAGTACCAAAACATTATAGCACCGTATAACTTTCCATCATGTGATATATACAGACATTTTAATGTTAAACTTTTATAATGTGATGTTCACGACTTTGTAGCTTACTTTGTAATTCACTTTACCATTTATATGCATCACATGAAACTTCTAACCTATTTCTTATGGATTTGTAAACCTATGGGTTTATATTTCCCTTACTTTATGTTGTACATGACGCTTAAGATCAAAATTTTACATATTTTTCCAATTATGATGCTTGAAGATAAAAATAAACATTAGGTCAAAATAACAACATTAATACGATATCATGAAAGTCAAAATGATGAAATATGAAATTGGGTGAAATGACTTTTTGTAACACTCGTGTTTCTAGCCTAGGCATTTATATTGAGTTGATAGTCTAGGTTAACCTTTGTAACTCATTTTGAAGAAATGAAAAGGAATTATGTGAATATTATATGAATTATGTGTTTTGTGCTTAATTATTAGGGCTTAATTAATTAAGAATAAAAATAAGCGTCAAAATTAAAGTGTGAGATAAGCCCGATATCTTTACATAAAGTTGTAGTGGTCGAAACAAGGATTTCGGGGATATAAAGAATACCAAAATCCGAGTTATAACGAAGAAGTTATGACCTGTCGAAGTTTCGTGACAAAACCGACACGGTGCTGAATGTCATAAAAAGTGAGTTTTCGATAAACTACTTTTTAGCCTTAGTAATCTAAATGAAAGTCGTAGTATTCGTTAAACCGAGAAGTTCGATAAAAAGAACGCCCAAATCTGATTTCGTATGAGGAAGTTATGATTTTTCGAAGTTTCAGCGTAGCAGTAGACAGCTAAAAACTCAAATTTTAGATCGATCGATTTTTAGCCAACACAACCTAAACGAGAATTGAAGTCTCGTCATTAGGAGCACAACAATAAAAAGTCTGACGAAAACGGACATCGGATGAAGAAGTTATGAATTTTTAACGGATTTCCTGTCCCGGTCTGTTAAAAATAATAATATAAAATTTAAAGTCAAAATTAGCCGACGAAGTCTAAACGGAAGTTGTAGATCGTAATTTTAGCTACACGTGCATATAAAGAACGTCAAAAACGGAGCTCATATGCGAAAGTTATGGATTTTAGAAGTTTTGGCGCGAAAACCGAGAAATTCCGCATAGTCACACTTTGCCACGTCACCCTCGCTTAGAATGTGACACTTGTCCTGCTGAGTCACTAGGCTGCTGAGTCACCAGGCTGCTGAGTCACCGAAACTGCTGAGTCATGCGAAGCCACGTGTCCTCTTCTGATTCGACCGAGGAGGAGGCCCAATCCGAAGCAGCCAGCTCCCCAGCCGAAGCTTCGCCCTGCTGCCGCGTGTGTCCGAGCCTCGCTTAGCCTAGCTCCGAGCCTCGCAGGTGCACCAGTAGACTCCGGTCCACTTAGAAGCCGCCAGCGAGCCCTCGCAGGTGCGAGCCTTCGCCTGCAAGCCTTCTCAGCCGTTGGATCAGAAGCTTCTATCAGTGTGTACAGATCACGCCGGCGCCTTCCCACGGTCCTCGCTAGTACCTGAAACACATACACAACAACTGTAAGCATAATCGCTTAGTGAGTTCCCCAAAATACAACTTACGCACATACGCCTTTCCAGGCCCTGACCTTCCGGTCCATGTGTCTCAGGGGACTTCCGTCCCTGCTGGGTAAACCTTCCGATCCTACCCACGCCAACCCTTCGGTCCACACTACAATGCCTTCCGGCCCATAACATATTCGCCTTCCGGCCCACATTAAACATATCATACATAGCACATATAACAATTAACTTATCACATATAACACATATGTCTCATATCATATCCGACCTTCCGGTCACACAATCAAACCCTTCCGGGTACAGTATAGTGAGAAGACTCACCTCGTGAATATCGATAGCTAGCAAATCCCGAAATCACTCGTGCTCGATCCTCCGAGCTACAATCTCCCTATAACATCATACATCTCTTATTAACACTTTTTATCCCTAAGGTTGACTATCCCTAAGAAGTCAACACAGGTCAACGGTCAACGGTCAACTTTGACCGGACTCGGCGAGTGCACAAGGGCAACTCGGCGAGTCTAGACGTTTTCACCAACTCTCTAGGATTCCCTTCTTACATGTCGAGTACTCCCCCTGACTCGACGAGTTCCACCTGGAAGAATCGCGGGGCCACCCCGACTCAACTCGCCGAGTCTCAAGAACAACTCGGCGAGTCCCAGCTCGACTCAGTCCACCTGTCAACCCTCTCTAACTCACCCTGACTCACTGAGTCAACCTATGACTCGACTGGACCACTCACTGAGCGAACTCAAGGCAATCTTCAAGCTACTCGCCGAGCCTGCTCATCGGACTCGGCGAGTCCATACCATGCAATCACTCAAACTCGCTTCTAAGGTCAGATCTGCTCCAAAAATTCATAGATCTGGCCTTCCTAGACTGATTCATCACGTAAAGCCCCTAACTTGGTGTCCATAACACACCCCATGGCTCATAAGTAGCATTTTGACCTAAGGCATAAGGATTCCAATCCAAAACCTCCATTGATTCCCAAAAAGCTTGGGCAAAGGGACACTCTGGACCTCCAAGGGTCCAGATCTATGGTCTAAATCGCTTAAGGGACCAAGGGAGCACAAGATCTAGCCACAAAAGGGTTCAATAAACCCTAAATCAATGTAAACATCAACATAGAAGAGGATAGCTCGAAGGTATTACCACAATAGTGATGCTCTGGACTCCAAACCCTCAGAAGATGGCTCCTCTTGCTTTCCCCTTAGCTGATTTTCCCTTTCCTTGCAAAATGACACCTCCAAGATCAATAATGGCCTCCTACTTTGCTCCAAACTCTCACACTCGATTAGGGTTTCACTCAAGGGACTGGTGAGCACAAATGACGGCCATAAGGCCCTTTAAATAGGTCCCAAACCCGATAAATTAGGGTTTCATTAAACAGCGCGGACTCGCCGAGTCCATATCCTGGACTCGCCGAGTCCAGGCGAATCCCGCGCCCAGAATCGCGACCCTACTCAGGGAGTCTGAGCTCCAACTCGCCGAGTCCCCTCTCAAAACACCAAAATCATAAACAATAAAGATACCTATAAATCTGGGCTGTTACAATTCTCCCCCACTAGAACTAGACTTCGCCCTCGAAGTCTCGCTCCGAAAATATCTCCGGATGCTGCTCCCGCATCTCGCGCTCCGGCTCCCAGGTCATCTCCGATCCCTTCCGGTGTTGCCACTGAACCAACACCAGAGGTACCTCCTTGTTCCTCAGAACCTTGATCTTCCGATCTCTGATGGCCACTGGTCTCTCGGCATAATTCAAGCTCGCATCCACCTGAATATCCTCTAATGGAACCACTGCCGACTCATCGGCTATACACTTCCTCAATTGCGACACATGAAAAGTGTCGTGGATCTGCCCCAACTCTGCTGGCAACTCCAAACGATAGGCTACCCGGCCTACCCTCGCAATCACACGAAATGGCCCAATATACCGGGGCCCCAACTTGCTCCTCTTCCTGAATCGAATCACTCCTTTCCAAGGGGAGACCTTTAAGAGAACGAAGTCGCCGACCTGAAACTCAAGCTCGGACCGGCGTCTGTCTGCATAACTCTTCTGTCGGCTCTGGGCGGTCAATAACCTCTGTCTGACCTGCTGAATCTGCTTTGTCGTCTGAAGCACGATCTCTGTACTGCCCATCACTCTCTGCCCAACCTCTCCCCAACAAATGGGGGTCCGACACCTCCTACCATACAACAGCTCAAAGGGTGGCATACCAATGCTCGAATGATGGCTGTTGTTGTAGGAAAACTCTGCCAAGGGTAAATACGCATCCCAGCTACCCCCGAAATCTAATACACACGCTCGAAGCATGTCCTCAAGCGTCTGAATCGTCCGCTCGCTCTGGCCGTCTGTCTGGGGATGATACGCGGTACTAAAATGCAATCTAGTACCCAACTCCTCATGAAATTTCTTCCAGAATCTGGAAATGAAACGCACATCACAGTCCGAAACAATCGAGATCGACACCCCATGCCGAGATACCACTTCCCTCACATATATCTCCGCCAACTTCTCCGCTGAAGAACTCTCACTGATGGCAAGGAAGTGAGCGCTCTTCGTCAACCTATCCACAATCACCTAAATTGCATCAACTCCTCTGGCAGTCCTCGGCAATTTGGTGATGAAATCCATGGTGATCTGTTCCCACTTCCACTCGGGAACCTCCAATGGCTGCAACTTGCCATGCGGTCTCTGGTGCTCGGCCTTGACCCTACGGCAGGTCAAGCACCTCTCAACAAACCAGGCGACGTCCCTCTTCATACAGGGCCACCAATACTCTTTCCTCAAATCCAAATACATCTTCGTGGCCCCCGGATGGATCGAAAATTTCGACCGATGAGCCTCTTCCATCAAAGTAGTACGCGTACCGCCCACAAACGGTACCCAAATCCGACCCTGAAAAGTCATAAGCCCTCGACCATCCGTAACGAACTCTGAAACCAAACCAACGACCCGTTCCCTCTTCTGCATCTCCGGTTGCACAGCCTCGGCCTGTGCCCCACGAATGGCATCCAGTACCGGTGTTATCACGGTCAATCTCAAACATACATCTCGCAGTGGAGTGCTCTCCGCCCTGCGGCTCAACGCATCGGCTACCACATTAGCCTTGCCTGGGTGGTACAGGATCTCACAATCATAATCCTTGACCACATCCAACCACCTCCTCTGACGCATATTTAGGTTGGGCTGATCCATCAAGTACTTCAAACTCTTATGGTCCGTGTATATCATACACCGAACCCCATACAAGTAGTGACGCCAAATCTTGAGGGCGAACACTACTGCCCCCAACTCTAGATCATGTGTGGGGTATCTCGTCTCATGAGGCTTCAGCTGCCTCGATGCATATGCTATCACATGTCCCCTCTGCATCAACACCGCACCCAGCCCCAAAATCGATGCATCACAATATACTACAAAATCATCCATCCCTTCCGGGAGAGCTAATACCGGGGCTTCGCACAACCTTTGGCGAAGTGTCTCAAAGGAGGTCTGCTGCTCGGGACCCCATGAGAAGGCAACACCCTTCCGGGTCAATCTGGTGAGCGACACTGCGATCTTGGAGAAATCCTTGATAAATCTCCGATAATACCCTGCCAACCCAAGGAAGCTCCTGATCTCGGATGGTGACTTCGGCACCTCCCAACTCATCACTGCCTCAACCTTGGCCGGATCGACCAGAATCCCTTCCTGGTTAACGAGATGTCCTAGGAACTAAACCTCCCGCAACCAGAAATCACACTTGGAGAACTTTGCATAAAGCTTCTCCGATCTCAAAACCCCAAGGACCTCCCTCAAATGCTCCTCATGCTGCTCTCTAGATCTCGAATACACCAGAATATCATCGATAAATACAATCACCGACCGATCCAACATCGGCCTGCATACCCTGTTCATGAGATCCATGAACACAGCCGGGGCATTGGTGAGCCCAAAAGGCATCACCACAAACTCATAATGCCCATATCGCGTCCTGAACGCTGTCTTTTGGACGTCCTCATCCCGCACTCTCTCCTGATGATATCCCGACCTCAAATCGATCTTGGAAAACCAAGATGCTCCCTGCAACTGATCGAATAAATCGTCGATCCTCGGTAACGGGTAACGGTTCTTGACCGTCAGCTTGTTCAACTCCCGGTAATCAATGCACATCCGGTGTGAACCATCCTTCTTTTTGACGAACAGAATAGGTGCTCCCCACGGCGAGCTGCTCGGCCGAATGAATCCCTTCCCCAGCAACTCCTGAAGCTGCGAGGATAACTCTTGCATCTCTGGAGGTGCAAGACGATAAGGCACCTTAGCGATAGGCACGGCCCCCAGAACCAAATCAATACCAAACTCCACTTGCATCACAGGAGGTACACCCGACAACTCCTCGGGAAAAACATCTGGAAACTCACGCACCACCGGAACCTCCTCAACTGAACTCGGTCTCTCGGAAGCCACCCGCGTATCCATCACATACGCCACAAAACCCTTACAGCCCTGTTGTAGACACTGCCTCGCCCTAGCGGCCGAACAAAAAGCTGATCCAGAACGTGTACCCTCGCCGTACACTGAAAGAACTCCCCCACTAGGGTCTCGTATGGTCACCAGCTGACGCTCACAGTCGATGACTGCACCAAATCGGCTCAACCAGTCCATGCCCACAATGACACAAACATCACCCATCGCAATAGGAATCAGATCAATCGGAAACTCAACCCCGAAAATCTCTAACACACATCTCTGGAGAACCTCTGTGGCACAAATCACTCTCTCATCTGCTATAGAAACTCTCAGAGGCCGACTCAACGGCTCACGACTAACACCGATCTGCTGACTAAAGGCCAAAGATACGAAAGACCGACTCACACCCGAGTCAAATAACACTAAAGCAGGTACAGAGTTCACAAGGAAAGTACCTACGCATATCATAGCATAAGCATAATATCTCAACATCAAAATAAATAAATGAAATAAAGCATACCTGCCACAACATCGGGCGCAGCGCGGACCTCCTCCGCAGTCAGCTGAAAGGCTCTCCCACGAGCCCTCGGGGCCTCGGCCTTCACTGGTCGAGTCTTGGTAGCCCTGGCAGCAGGTGCAGATCCCTGAAGAAGCTGAGGGCACTCGGCCTTCCGATGGCCGGTCTGGTTGCAATGAAAGCAAACCATAAACCCCTTGGGGCAATCCCTAGCGATGTGCCCCTCCTTGCCACACTTGTAGCAAGCACTAGACCGACATGTCCCCTCGTGACCCTTGCCGCACTTTCCGCAAGTGCGGCCCTTCGGACCTCCCGTCCTCGAATCGGCGGACTTAGTCCGCTTGGCTGCCGGCTGAGACTGAGCCGGCCGCCGATCCACCCGTTGAGACTCGGCCTCCTCCCTGGCCTGGGTCTCCAACTCGATCTCGCGCTTCCTGGCATTCGCCTGAAGCTCAGCAAAGGTATGATATGTGGAGTTCGACACGAACTCCCGGATATCCCTCCTCAACACACCCAAATACCGACTCATCCGAGCCTGCTCTGTGGACACCTGCTCGGGGCAGAACATCGCCCTCTCATGAAACTTTCGTGTGATCACCGTAACCGAATCAGTACCCTGCTTGAGGGTCAAGAACTCCTGAACCAACCGTTCCCTCTCCACCGGCGGAACGTACTCGTCTCTGAACATAGAGGTAAACCTCTCCCACGTCACAGCTGAAATCTCTGCCAAAGTGAAGTTCGCCGTCACGAACTTCCACCAATCCTTCGCTCCCAGACGAAGCTGGCTCAAGGCGAACCGTACCCTCAGATGCTCCGGACATGAACAAGTGTAGAAGCATCCCTCGATATCAGCAATCCACCTCATCGCAGCGATCGGATCCTGCGTCCCGTCAAACTCAGGTGGCTTCGTGTTGCTGAACTCCCGAAACAGTAACGAGTCACCTCCCTGTGGCCTGGCAGCGGCCACAGCTGCGGTGGCTGCAGCGGCTGCAGCCTCAGTCAACGCGGCGTACCGCTCATCAAAGGTCTCCATCAAAGTGGTCTTAATAGACCCAAACATCTCTGGAATCTCGGCCCGGATCGCCGCAGCCACCTCCTCATGAATCATATGTCGAATCTCCTCGTCACTCACAAAGCTCGTACTCGGTCTGTGGCGTGGTCCAACCATGATGCCTCTGAAATACAACATAGAACTTATCAGAGACTCTATCGAGCATAATCGTACTCGATAACGCAACCCTACTCAGTCTCCGATACCTAGGGATTCCTACTTGCGTTGCCCACTGACCCGGTGTCTTCGGTAGTACGGGCCCAATACTACCGACCACACCGCATCAGCATTCATCCCAAGTTCTCCTCCCCAAACCCCGGATCGTGAGTACTCTACTCTTGTTATGCACTAACTACCCGCTCGCTATCACAACATCTCATAGCAACAGACTTCCCTAGACTAAGGCATCACAAATTAGGCCACTCTAGTCCTATCATGAATACCTAGCCTTCTAGCATGCATAACAATTCATATCATATCATATCTCTTAACACAACATTGTAAGAGTATTTTGGGGATCTTTACCGTTCGGGCGCTGGCTGATCGTACACACTGCTTCATTCTTGTTTACCACAAATACTTTATAAAGATTTTATGCCTTTATTTTAAAAGTTTTCCTCAAGTCTTCGGTTTGAGTTCAGTTACGCCCGAAGGTGTACCCGAATCCCTCAAACCAAGGCTCTGATACCAATTTGTAACAACGGAAATTTTTAAACAAATTTTTCATTTCAAAAGAAAGTATTTTCATCCAAAACAAGGCATAAACATTCAACGTGTCATATCATAATACAAATCATATGAATCCCAAGATCAAAAATCATCTATCAGTGTGTACAGATCACGCCGGCGCCTTCCCACGGTCCTCGCTAGTACCTGAAACACATACACAACAACTGTAAGCATAATCGCTTAGTGAGTTCCCCAAAATACAACTTACGCACATACGCCTTTCCAGGCCCTGACCTTCCGGTCCATGTGTCTCAGGGGACTTCCATCCCTGCTGGGTAAACCTTCCGATCCTACCCACGCCAACCCTTCGGTCCACACTACAATGCCTTCCGGCCCATAACATATTCGCCTTCCGGCCCACATTAAACATATCATACATAGCACATATAACAATTAACTTATCACATATAACACATATGTCTCATATCATATCCGACCTTCCGGTCACACAATCAAACCCTTCCGGGTACAGTATAGTGAGAAGACTCACCTCGTGAATATCGATAGCTAGCAAATCCCGAAATCACTCGTGCTCGATCCTCCGAGCTACAATCTCCCTATAACATCATACATCTCTTATTAACACTTTTTATCCCTAAGGTTGACTATCCCTAAGAAGTCAACACAGGTCAACGGTCAACGGTCAACTTTGACCGGACTCGGCGAGTGCACAAGGGCAACTCGGCGAGTCTAGACGTTTTCACCAACTCTCTAGGATTCCCTTCTTACATGTCGAGTACTCCCCCTGACTCGACGAGTTCCACCTGGAAGAATCGCGGGGCCACCCCGACTCAACTCGCCGAGTCTCAAGAACAACTCGGCGAGTCCCAGCTCGACTCAGTCCACCTGTCAACCCTCTCTAACTCACCCTGACTCACTGAGTCAACCTATGACTCGACTGGACCACTCACTGAGCGAACTCAAGGCAATCTTCAAGCTACTCGCCGAGCCTGCTCATCGGACTCGGCGAGTCCATACCATGCAATCACTCAAACTCGCTTCTAAGGTCAGATCTGCTCCAAAAATTCATAGATCTGGCCTTCCTAGACTGATTCATCACGTAAAGCCCCTAACTTGGTGTCCATAACACACCCCATGGCTCATAAGTAGCATTTTGACCTAAGGCATAAGGATTCCAATCCAAAACCTCCATTGATTCCCAAAAAGCTTGGGCAAAGGGACACTCTGGACCTCCAAGGGTCCAGATCTATGGTCTAAATCGCTTAAGGGACCAAGGGAGCACAAGATCTAGCCACAAAAGGGTTCAATAAACCCTAAATCAATGTAAACATCAACATAGAAGAGGATAGCTCGAAGGTATTACCACAATAGTGATGCTCTGGACTCCAAACCCTCAGAAGATGGCTCCTCTTGCTTTCCCCTTAGCTGATTTTCCCTTTCCTTGCAAAATGACACCTCCAAGATCAATAATGGCCTCCTACTTTGCTCCAAACGCTCACACTCGATTAGGGTTTCACTCAAGGGACTGGTGAGCACAAATGACGGCCATAAGGCCCTTTAAATAGGTCCCAAACCCGATAAATTAGGGTTTCATTAAACAGCGCGGACTCGCCGAGTCCATATCCTGGACTCGCCGAGTCCAGGCGAATCCCGCGCCCAGTCGACATTAAACCAATTACATGAGCCTATAACTGTAGTAGCATGTTTGAAGAGAAAAACATATCAACAACCTTGATATTGGACAATATTCTCAAAGAGATACCGAAGAAGTACCTTGACGTATATTTTTTTTACTAATGAAATTGTGTTAGCAATCGAGTTGAATGCTTGATTAGACAACCATAGGCTGACGTTATAAGATAAAAGGATACAAACCAACAACGTCAAAACAAGTTATCATGTGTAAAATTGAAGTATTGAGGCAAACGATGAATGAGTACATGTAAGTATAAGGGATGAAACGTTATTCCTGATGGTGAGCTTCAAGTATTTGGGATCTATGGACTATGATCCACCAGGAGGGGTATGGATGTGTGGAAAACTTTATTGGATATGATACCGAATGCGACTATAAGCAATTCTTTGAGAGTGACGCAAAAAATGAAAAAAAAAAGAAAAAGAAAAATAGGGAATGCCGGTTGAGGTGATATTGACATGTTATAAAGAGACCACCATCAACGACTGTGATGATAGTATAGTTAACGACAATTAATGGTAAAAAAAAAGATAACATCCTAGAAGGAAGTAAGATGATAATGTAATGCTATACACAAATGAATTTGTTCTTCCCGATGATATGATATCATATTGGAGGAAGTGAAACCTACATATTAGGTAGATGATCAAATCTTAGACCTCCTCTTTGTTTCAATTTCACTAAGCATATTTGACTTACTATCCCCTTATTTGTCTATTTTGAAGGTTATGAGATTCCTACACTTGTATTACGATTTACCCATAATTACGTCTTACTGTTCGACTTAATATGCTCTTATTTAATTTTTACAAGTTCTCCTTCTCATCTGAATATCATCTATGTGTCACAAACCTTTACGCCAGTGTAGGAATGATTGCTGTCCAATTATTATAATGGATTTCCAAAGTTTGGTGTTGATGTTGTTGCTACAAGAGTTTAGATATTCTATAAAACAATGCTTGATTAAATTTTATTTTATGTCGATTACCAGCATATATTATCAAAGCTATATATATTTTGTATCGATAAAACATACAAAATCTAATTAGATTTGTACAAAAAAATTCAGTATATATAGTAATTTAGGAATTACTCAAATAGTCGACAAGTCGTATGCTGAAACAAAGACCGAAGTGGCAGAATTGTAAATATTTAGAATATCCGAGGCATATTCCTAAGGCCTCTAGTTTTCGTGAGAGCCAACAAACACACCATGCGCTGATCTCGACCGTTGATATTTCACACGTCAGCGATCCTTGCCTTCACGATCCGACGATGACAATTCCATTCCAATCCACAACCAGACAAAATATCTAAACTCTAGGGTTAGGTTTGTTTAACCCAAGCAATATGATTGTGTGATCACTCGGGGCTCCATTATCAGATTTTCAGAGGTACAATCTGAAAGTTTTTAGGGAGAATATACACCGGAAAAATTAGGGTTTAAGCAGTTTTGGTGTTGATTTCTGCAGAAATTAGGGTTAGACACTTGTCATCTAATCAGTTAGGGTTGTAATTTATGATATCGATTCTGTTAGGTTTTCATTCGTGTTGGTGAAAAAACTAAAATTTGAGCCGCTGATGGACGAGATCTGGGAGAGGGCGGTGGAGACAGCGTTAGACGGCCAAACAGATGTGGCATCGGTCCGGACGTTAACCCTCGACGGAGCGGTGAAGTGCGTGCACGGTCGTCTACCACATCCGTCTCTATTCCAGAAGTTTCCTCATCTACAACATCTATCAATTGCAAACATCGGTGTTTCATCACTTGAACAGTTCCCGCGCTTACAAAACCTCCAGAAGTTGATTTTATCAGACAACCGGATCGCCGGCGGTTTGGAATTTTTGGTTCACGCTGGTTTGGATTCGTTACGGGACCTCGATTTGTCGAATAATCGGATTCAAGAGATAGACGATTTGAGGCCGTTGGCTGAGCTACGGCTTGTTTCTCTTGATCTGTATGAGTGTCCGGTTACAAGGGTTAAAGATTACCGATCTAGAGTGTTCGGGTTGATTAAATCGTTGAAGTATTTAGATAAGATGGACGTTGATGAGAACGAGCGGCCTGAATCAGACGACGAGGACGACGACGACGACGATGAAGATGACGACGAAGAGGAGGAGGAGGACGATCCTGGAAGCGGGGAGATCGATGGTGAGGAAAAGGGTCCGAATAGGTTGGCTAATGGTCATAACATCGGGCAAGATGGTGTAGTTGATGTGGATGAAGACGATGAAAGCGATGCAGATGAGGAAGAGGCTGAGATTGTGAGAGGGACTAATGGGAACGCGTCAAATTCGTTGGCTGGTCAGGCAAATGGTTTTCATGCCGAATCTGTTGATGTTGAAGACGACGATGATGATGGTGACGATGATAATGATTCAGATGAGATCGATGAAGAGGGTGAGGGCGATGGTGAAGGCGAGGAAGAGGACGATGTGGTTGAAGTTCATGAGATTGAAGATAGCGATGATGAAGAAGATGGGGTTGAAGATGACGATGAAGAGGATGACGATGAGGAAGTTGATAATGAAGATGTCACTGAGCCAGGGAGTACCGGGTGGTTAACTAGCACAGAAGGTGAGATTGATGGGCATGAACAAGGAGAGGAAGATGTAGACGAAGATGATGATGGAGAAACTGGAGAAGAGGAAATTGGTGTTTTTGAAGACGATGAAGAGGCTGAGGATGAGGTAGTATCTCTTTTCCTTGCTTTAATATTTTTTCAGCATGAATAATTATCGGTCTGCTTTTATGATTGTTGCATCTCATCTCATTTTATCTCATCTGATATGATTTGTTGATAATATTTATTAGTATTCATACCATAAGGCATAAGCCCATAGTTTTTGGTGATTGTTGTTTAGAAGCAATTCTTAAACTTCAATTTACTGTCTTTAATGTCGTTTTGGTGCATCTTTACAGTTTTAAGTAGGTGGGTTTTGTATAAAATTAAAAGGTCTCTAAAACTTTCTTTATTTTGGGTGTTTTTTATTTGGATTTTATGGGTAGGAGGTAAAATAACAAGATAAAATATGTAACCTTTCTGTTATATTTTTGTTGATGAATATGTCTGATGATAATGAGGGTGAAATGGGTTTTTATTGTCACTGATATTGGCTATTATTAGAAAGCTTAGATCCTCTTTCTGCTCTAATTGGATTATCATGCCAAAATCTTTTATTTCTTGTTTTCGATTTTCCATAATGAATTTTAGGAACTTGATCATAACAAGCTTCAGTTTTTATGTATGTAAACTGTTATTTGCAAGGTGGGTTATGTTTAAATCTGAAATTAGGTTACATTCAATCTCACATATATTGGAAAACAAGATTTTCTTTTTTGGCAAAATGATATATGGGATTTTTGTGCAAGTTTGTGATGTGATTTTTGTTTGAATGGTGACACAGGAAGAGGAAGAGGAAGAAGATGAAGATGTAGGTACAGGGTACCTGGTACAACCAGTTGCACAGGTGGCAGAAGATGGAGTAATTGGAGGAGATGAAGAAGATGATCCAGAAGTTGAAGAAGAAGAAGAAGATGATGAAGATGATGATGGTGATGATGATGCAGATGAGGATGATGATGATGATGTTGGGATGCAGCCTCCATCTTCATCAAGTAAACGGAAAAGAGATGGGGATGATGATGGTGGTGGTGGTGGTGATGATGATGATGATGATGATGGCCTTGTTCATCCAAAATCATCAAAGCAAAACTAGCTATTAGATGAAGAAAGATAAAGATGAAAGATGAATGAAATGATTGAAGTTGAAGAATGGTGTGGGAAGAGGGAGAGTGGTAATGAGGGGTTTTTTTCTTGAAAAAAGTGTAAACTAATGTGTTTTGAGAATTTACTACTAGTACAACAAGTAGAAAAACCCTTTGTTTTTTAATGAAAAAGAGAGTAGAAAGGATTTTGAAGAAGGGAAAACAAAGCAAAGCATGTAAAGTAAAGTGGTTTGGATTGGGTGATGATGATGATGATGATGATGATGGGAAAAGACGTTTGATTTAAAAGTTATATATATATAGTAAAGTAATAGTGTAGTATCCGTTGTTGAAATGAGAATTCAAAAGGTAGTTGATGATGATAAGAGGGAAACGCCAACAAACAATCTTATTTGAATGACAGTTGAGTTGAGTGAAGCCTAAAGAAATTTTTGAAAATGGAGGGAATTTGGTATAGAAAGAGGCACTCAAACGAAACGTACAAAAAAAATATAATTAAAATAAGGAAGAAGGGAAAGAGGGTTTGGGTTTGGGTTTGAGTTTGAGTTTGAGATCCATGACATGTGATCATGTGATGTGGTAGTACTTGAAAGAAAGTTGGAACATTAAAAAAAAAAAAAGGTTCCAAATTGGGAGAATGGGGCGGGTATATATGCATGCATGCGTCAACTTGCAAATGGACTCTTTCTCTCGAGTCTTTGAGATGAGATGGAGAGTGGTTTTCGGATCAAATTCGCAAATGCTGCGGCTCAACAGCTGGACTCGGCGGCTGGTAGCGTCACTTGGCTTGGCTTGGCTTGGCTTGGATTGTACTTGACCTTTATCAACATAATTTTTGTGGTACTCAAGTTGTACACGTAGATGTTGATTCGCTTTCTCTTCTCTACCAACAAGTAGATCCCTTTATTTAGATTTCAATTTTAGTTTCTTTTATTGTACTCTGTTATAGTGTTACTTTTTATTTCCTTTTCGTTTGTAAATAAAATTACATAATTAGTCCTTATGTGTTAATAAAATTTGTATTTTTGTTCTAACTTTCAAACTCACGCTTAATTAATCCCATGAGTTTTTGTTCCATACTAACGATTTGTAAGATAATTGCACTTCAAATCCTTTTTTTTTTTTTTTTTTTCCTATCTACTTACATAGATTTTATAACCATGTAAAATAACTAAATTGTTCTTATTTAAATTTTAAACATACTTTTTTAGTGATATTGTTTAAAATATTATTAAATATGGTCATAAGCCATGTCCTCACCCATATGCTATCAATGCTTTATGTTGACTACTTGACTATAGTTATTTCCAAACGACTAACACACAGTGTCACAATCCATCTCTTCCTCTCTAAAATCCATGAACGATTGGACTTGTAAATTCTCCAATGAATGTGTATACATTTATCCGAAGTTCAGTGGTGCTCCGATGAATGGAATTGTTGAACGTAAACTTCAGTTGTATGATACAAGTTCTTAAAACTTTCTTTAGAGGCTCTTATTGATTAAGATGACGCACAACTTCGGAACTTCCTACCACACATGTAATTAAGTCGACCATGGATTGTTCAGATTTTGACTTCAAGACAAAAAAATTTCAACTCCAAACCGGTGGTGTGTTTTGATATTTGTAAAACAATTTTGCTTTTATAAGAGAAAATGATACATATGTTAAATCTAGGTGGCGTTTTTTTTTTTTTTTTTTTTTTTTTTTTTTTTTTTTTTTGAGATTTTTGTAGGTAATAAAATCTAGGACCCCGGCAGTTTTTTTGGATATTTTTCAGGTCACCCTTTTTGATTGGGAGAACCTAGATGGTCCGTGATGATTGTTAGACCAACAATAATAGACAAACTTTAACTTAAAGATCCAACGTCACTGACAGTATTCCATTACAAGGGGAGAGTCCAATCATCAAACAATATGCTCGATGTAATGAAACATTCCATACTAGAAGATATTGCACCAAATTTACTCTATCCAAAAAAAAATCATGAAAACATAGTAGAAAATAAAGTAAGAAATGTGCATCGAGTATGTAGGGACATTTTGGTAGAACCGTAGAGGGTCACAAATCTAGAACGTTTACCCAATTTGTATTTGAATTAGACACTTTCACCAAAATACCATATTCTTTTCTTATAATAAGTTTGATTAAATTATGTTTACAATCATCTTTCTTTCAACTAATACGACTTTCCGATATCCAAATAACGAGTGTCATATATCTATGGATACCTATTGTGACAAAAAGACACTTTTTTTTTAAATCAAAATGGAGTTAATATGCAAAAGTAATGAGAAAATTCTTCATTTTTTTCACCGAATAGTCTAGCTAAAAAAGTATGACTTATAGACATCTCAATCGAGAGTGTAATATGTCTATGCATAACCTTGTTACAAATAATAAAATTAAAAAAAACTATCAGCTCAAAAAAAAAACATTTCAGCTCAAAATTAATACAAAAATTCGATTCAATAGAAGTAAATACATTTTTATAAAATGTTTATCGTTATTTAAGGATATACAACTACTTTTAAACGTTGAATGACAAAAATGCTAATTGTTTATGGGTAGAGGGCTTTTTGGTGATCTCACACCTAATAATTATGATGAAATTAAGCTTAATTTCCACTAATGCTACTTATTACACCCTTATTCTAATAATAGTACATAGAAAATGTACGATATCCTGTTATCCATATGTAAAACAGTGATATTTGGAAAAATTTCAAAAACACCAATTATCCTATTTTGGAGCTTACAAAGCACTACTTCACGATAGTCATATACCGTGCATGGTATGTCTATGGATATCCTTATTACAAAGAAGACAACGAAAAAAGTTTATGTCAAATGAGTTTCATATGTGAAAGTTATGAAGGTCAAAAATTGGATCACTTTTTTATTTTTTTCACCGAATAACCTAATTTGAATTTAAAAAAGTATGACTTTACAATCTCCAAATTTGGAATTTGATAAGTCCATTGATAAGTCTTGTTAAAAAGAACATAATAAAAAAGTTAAGCTAAAACGAAGTTTATATAAAAGAATTATGGAGGCTAAACATTAGGCAAAAACCACAATTTTCACATATCGGCACTTCCAAAAATCTTAAATTTTAGTAGGTGCTCTATGACTATCTTCGTCATTTTTGGAAAATGGTTGGAAAAATTAATCTAATTACTCACTTTCTCTTTTTATAATTAATAAATGTATATTTTGGGGTATTAAAAAAACTCAATAAATTTGCTGAAACATTTAATATGAATTGTTTTTTAAAAAGACTAGTTTATAAAATATTTTTGGTTTGTGACAACTTAAAATAACACCAAAAAATACTTGGTTCGACAAACTAAACAAAATAAATTTCGACTTAATAATAGATTATCACTGTTGATTGAATTTGTAAGAAACAAAAATTGAGTTAATAATCATTGAATTCTTATATCAAATTAAATATATATAGCACAAACAACCTATTTTCTAAATGAAATCACACTAACCCACAGACCCACAAACCCATATAATTAAATGGGTTAGATGGGTCGTGTCCGAATTGATGTTTTTGATGAGTTTTATAGGTTATAATTACATGTACAATGCAAAAAATCACTAAACAATTAACAGGGCCCAAACAACCTATAAGGATCTATGTCATAACACTTTGAAGGCAACATACTATGAACAACAAAACTAGATGAATTCTAATATAATCAAAATCATGGAATTAAGGTTACATACCTTGGATTTACTATAGTAAACAAATCACTTCAATCCATTGTAGTTGTTGGTCTTGGAAAGCTTAGCACCAAAACAAGGATGCCTCTAATGGCTCACACATAAACCCTAAAACTAGAAAAAGAGAGAGAAGAGAGGTATAATTTTCATTCATGTGCTTCTTGGAAAGAGTATGCACGAAATGTTTGGCTCTCAACGGGTCCTATTTATAGTTTAGGTAATTTGCAGGAAAAGCCAAATCTGAATTGATTAAATAATAGATTTAATCCCAAAGATATATCTTTTCGTGATAATGCAAAAGGAACGAATAAACTTTGACTACATAACTGTAACCTTTACTTATCAAATCATACATGATACTACGTTTTATAACATCATGTTTGATAAGTTTACACAACACCAATGCACATTCGACTTTCAAATAACAACTTATGTATCTTCGCTTGAAGAATAGACAATATTATCGTCTTACAATTACTCGTGATAAAATTCATGAAGCAATCTGTAAGTGTGAGTTTATCCAATACTCAAAATCTCCATTTTGTAAGTACTCATAAATATTGTAGCAATCTCATGTAATGCCCAATCTCTATGGACAATCTACAATCGATTCATGACAGTCTTAAGTCACTACTTACTTTCAAATGTATGAGCGACTGTGGAACTATGAATAATAAAATTATTCAGGGAGTGAAACATTCAAGTGAAACACAATAATAAATTAATTAACAATGATATCATCCCATTGAATATAAATAAATCATTATTATTTAATCACCATAAAAATTATGAAATTATTCATTGTATAATGTTTTGAGTAATCAATTAACCACTTGAATTAAATTACATCAGTCATGCCATGTTATGAACATGCATACTATTCATCTCGATGGTCGTTTCTTTGTGAACATATCGACTGGAAATTAGTCCAATGATGCTCAATTTACGGTTCCAAATTCTTATCATTATATAAGATGTAGTGAAATTTCATCTTTACATGCATCGTCCTTTCACGATATTGAGTTTCTATAGTCACAGAGATCGAACCTTCGATATTACAGAATGTTTCATTGTAATTAACTTGTTACTAGAAACAATTCCATGGTTACGAAGTCTCAAATCTAATATATATATATATATATATATATATATATATATATATATATATATATATATATATATATATCAAATATGGTTAAGAAATTTATATTTTTATAAAAATAACGATAAAAACTTTTAATACATTGGTTTATATGATAATATGCATTTTAATGTAGCAAATTTTAGACCCGTTAAGTTGTTATTTATTTTTATTTTGAGTTAATGTTATATATAATTTAATCTTTTGACATACTAAATGTATAAAGAACTTATATAGACCCATTACTCATAAATAAATCAATAACATTTGCATCACAAATTTGGCACAACCAATTTAAGACGAATTTAAATGAAGACTATTGAAAGGCTATTGCTATAAAATCTTAAGTTTTGAAGTTAAATACATTTATTCATTTACCGTTAAAAAAGTAATGTTAATTTAATCGGTTACAAAACTTACAATAGTTAAATGCTAAATAAGTTTCATTTTAAAAGTCTTATAAAAAATGAAAGTGAGTGAATAAGTCAAAACATTCACACAAAAATAACACATTCCATTATTTGAGTTTTTGAAGTTCAAAACTTTACATGGAACCAAGATCTCTTTCATTGTGTTTTTTTAGTTTCCTCATTGTTTGTTCTATTTATGTAGAAGTAAGATACCTACAAGTCACAAATCTAGTATATTATGAATTAATTATTTGTACATTCAAGATTTTTTTTAAATCTATTATTTATAATGTAACTGTCATTTTCATTGTTTTTGGGTGACTGTACAGGGGAAAGAATGGTGTGTGGCTCAAACCCATGCGTCTGAAGAACGACTAATCCAATTTATGAACGATAAATGTTTGTATATTGATTGTCGTCCCATTACATGGGGAGGGTCGTGTTATGAACCGAATACTGTGCGAAATCATGCATCATATGCTATTGACCTTAATTTTAGGGTTAATGGTGAATGTGATCCGAGTTTCGCCACTATAGCTGTTACTGATCCTTGTAAGTCATTTCCTATAATATATTTATTTATGTGCATATTCTTTTTATGAAAATGATTTAAATTACGAGCAATGCACATTAGACAGTAAAATATGGTTTTTGGATTTGGTTAACACATATTATGTTTTTATGTGTTGATGCAGCTTTCCGTTCGTGTGTCTATCCATGAGAATTGACATCTCGATATGTTTCAATGATAGAGATTATAAGAATAATCTATATGTAATTTTCTTGATCAAAAAAATATGAAATGAAAATATTTGATGAATAAAAAACCATTTAGAATTTTGTGCATTTACTTATCTTTAAATTGCAATCAAATTGTTAAACCAACGCAAACCAACTCATCGTAATTTGGGTTCTCGATAATGCGTACGATAACAATGTAATTTGTTAAACGAACGAACATGAACAAAAAAACTTGTTCGTTTATCATTTCTTGTTCGTTCATTTGTTCAGTTAACTTAAACGAACGAACATGAACATAACGAACATGAAAAAAAGCCTTCGTTCATGTTCGTTCGGTTCGTTTACAACCCTCAGTAGAGGGTCACAAAGCGAGATCATTTACCTAATTTGTATTTGAATCAGACACTTTCACCAAAATGCCATATTCTTTTCCTATAATAAGTTTGATTAAATTTCGATTTTGATCATCTTTCTTTCAACTAGTATGACTTCCTGATATACAAATAACAAGTGTCATATGTCCATGTATACCTATTGCGACAAAAAGACAACTTTATTTTTATATCAAACGGAATTCGTATGCGAAAGTTATGAAAAAAATTCTTCATTTTTTTTCACCGAATAGCCTAGCTAAAAAGGTATGACTTACCAACATCTCAATTGGGAGTGTAATATGTCTATGTATAACCTTATTACAAATAATAAAAATAAAAAAAAGTTATCAGCTCAAAAAAAGTCAGTTTAGCTAATTAATACAAAAAATCGATTCAACAGAGGTAAATGCATTTTTGTATAATATTTACTAGGTGTGAGACCCGTGTATTACACGGGTTGGTTTAAAAAAAGATTAAAGATTAAACTGTAAACAAAAAATAGTTTTTAATGTACAACTTTAAAATAAGAAAAGAAGAAATGTATTTATTGCAATTTAATATCATATATATGATATTTAATACTTTATATATATATATATATATATATATATATATATATATATATATATATATATGACTTTAATTTTAGAAATTGAAACAAATAAAAAATTGACAAGTGGGTAATATTTATTTTAAAAATACCACAAAATGACAAGTGTCAAAACTCATGAGAGATTGACATGTGGCAAAAAAAACCGTCATTTATTAACGAGGATTGTTTTTTAAAAAGACTAGTTTATAAAATATTTTTGGTTTGTGACAACTTAAAATAACACCAAAAAATATTTGGTTCGACAAACTAAACAAAATAAATTTCGACTTAATAATAGATTATCACTGTTGATTGAATTTGTAAGAAACAAAAATTGAGTTAATAATCATTGAATTCTTATATCAAATTAAATATATATAGCACAAACAACCTATTTTCTAAATGAAATCACACTAACCCACAGACCCGCAAACCCATATAATTAAATGGGTTAGATGGGTCGTGTCCGAGTTGATGTTTTTGATGAGTTTTATAGGTTATAATTACATGTACAATGCAAAAAACCACTAAACAATTAACAGGGCCCAAACAACCTATAAGGATCTATGTCATAACACTTTGAAGACAACATACTATGAACAACAAAACTAGATGAATTCTATTATAATCAAAATCATGGAATTAAGGTTACATACCTTGGATTTATTGTAGTAAACAAATCACTTCAATCCATTGTAGTTGTTGGTCTTGGAAAGCTTAGCACCAAAACAAGGATGCCTCTAATGGCTCACACATAAACCCTAAAACTAGAAAAAGAGAGAGAAGAGAGGTATAACTTTCATTCATGTGCTTCTTGGAAAGAGTATGCACGAAATGTTGGAAAGAGTATGCACGAAATGTTTGGCTCTCAACGAGTCCTATTTATATTTTAGGTAATTTGCAGGAAAAGCCAAATCTGAATTGATTAAATAATAGATTTAATCCCAAAGATATATCTTTTCGTGATAATGCAAAAGGAACGAATAAACTTTGACTACATAACTGTAACCTTTACTTATCAAATCATACATGATACTACGTTTTATAACATCATGTTTGATAAGTTTACACAACACCAATGCACATTCGACTTTCAAATAACAACTTATGTATCTTCGCTTGAAGAATAGACAATATTATCGTCTTACAATTACTCGTGATAAAATTCATGAAGCAATCTGTAAGTGTGAGTTTATCCAATACTCAAAATCTCCATTTTGTAAGTACTCATGAATATTGTAGCAATCTCATGTAATGCCCAATCTCTATGGACAATCTACAATCGATTCATGACAGTCTTAAGTCACTACTTACTTCCAAATGTATGAGAGACTGTGGAACTTTGAATAATAAAATTATTCAGGGAGTGAAACATTCAAAGTGAAACACAATAATAAATTAATTAACTATGATATCATACCCATTGAATATAAATAAATCATTATTATTTAATCACCATAAAAATTATGAAATTATTCATTGTATAATGTTTTGAGTAATCAATTAACCACTTGAATTAAATTACATCAGTCATGCCATGTTATGAACATGCATACTATTCATCTCGATGGTCGTCTCTTTGTGAACATATCGACTGGAAATTAGTCCAATGATGCTCAATTTACGGTTCCAAATTCTTATCATTATATAAGATGTAGTGAAATTTCATCTTTACATGCATCGTCCTTTCACGATATTGAGTTTCTATAGTCACAGAGATCGAACCTTCGATATTACAGAATGTTTCATTGTAATTAACTTGTTACTAGAAACAATTCCATGGTTACGAAGTCTCAAATCTAATATATATATATATATATATATATATATATATATATATATCAAATATGTTTAAGAAATTTATATTTTTATAAAAATAACGATAAAAAATTTTAATACATTGGTTTATATGATAATATGCATTTTAATGTAGCAAATTTTAGACCCGTTAAGTTGTTATTTATTTTTATTTTGAGTTAATGTTATATATAATTTAATCTTTTGACATACTAAATGTATAAAGAACTTATATAGACCCATTACTCATAAATAAATCAATAACATTTGCATCACGAATTTGGCACAACCAAGTTAAGACGAATTTAAATGAAGACTATTGAAAGGCTAGTGCTATAAAATCTTAAGTTTTGAAGTTAAATACATTTATTCATTTACCGTTAAAAAAGTAATGTTCATTTAATCGGTTACAAAACTTACAATAGTTAAATGCTAAATAAGTTTCATTTTAAAAGTCTTATAAAAAGATGAAAGTGAGTGAATAAGTCAAAACATTCACACAAAAATAACACATTCCATTATTTGAGTTTTTGAAGTTCAAAACTTTACATGGAACCAAGATCTCTTTCATTGTGTTTTTTTAGTTTCCTCATTGTTTGTTCTATTTATGTAGAAGTAAGATGCCTACAAGTCACAAATCTAGTATATTATGAATTAATTGTTTTTACATTCAAGATTTTTTTTAAATCTATTATTTATAATGTAACTGTCATTTTCATTGTTTTTGGGTGACCGTACAGGGGAAAGAATGGTGTGTGGCTCAAACCCATGCGTCTGAAGAACGACTAATCCAATTTATGAACGATAAATGTTTGTATATTGATTGTCGTCCCATTACATGGGGAGGGTCGTGTTATGAACCGAATACTGTGCGAAATCATGCATCATATGCTATTGACCTTAATTTTAGGGTTAATGGTGAATGTGATCCGAGTTTCGCCACTATAGCTGTTACTGATCCTTGTAAGTCATTTCCTATAATATATTTATTTATGTGCATATTCTTTTTATGAAAATGATTTAAATTACGAGCAATGCACATTTGACAGTAAAATATGGTTTTTGGATTTGGTTAACACATATTATGTTTTTATGTGTTGGTGCAGCTTTCCGTTCGTGTGTCTATCCATGAGAATTGACATCTCGATATGTTTCAATGATAGAGATTATAAGAATAATCTATATGTAATTTTCTTGATCAAAAAAATATGAAATGAAAATATTTGATGAATAAAAAACCATTTAGAATTTTGTGCATTTACTTATCTTTAAATTGCAATCAAATTGTTAAACCAACGCAAACCAACTCATCGTAATTTGGGTTCTCGATAATGCGTATGATAACAATGTAATTTGTTAAACGAACGAACATGAACAAAAAAACTTGTTCGTTTATCATTTCTTGTTCGTTCATTTGTTCAGTTAACTTAAACGAACGAACATGAACAAGCCTTCGTTCATGTTCGTTCGGTTCGTTTACAACCCTCAGTAGCGGGTCACCAAGCGAGATCATTTACCTAATTTGTATTTGAATCAGACACTTTCACCAAAATGCCATATTCTTTTCCTATAATAAGTTTGATTAAATTTCGATTTTGATCATCTTTCTTTCAACTAGTATGACTTCCTGATATACAAATAACAAGTATCATATGTCCATGTATACCTATTGCGACAAAAACACAACTTTATTTTTATATAAAACGTAATTCGTATGTGAAAGTTATGAAAAAAATTCTTCATTTTTTTTTCACCGAATAGCCTAGCTAAATAAGTATGACTTACCAACATCTCAATTGGGAGTGTAATATGTCTATGTATAACGTTATTACAAATAATAAAAATAAAAAAAGTTATCAGCTCAAAAAAAGTCATTTTAGCTAATTAATACAAAAAATCGATTCAACAGAGGTAAATGCATTTTTATATAATATTTACTAGGTGTGAGACCCATGTATTAAACGGGTTGGTTTAAAAAAAGATTAAACATTAAACTATAAACAAAAAATAGTTTTTAATGTACAACTTTAAAATAAGAAAAGAAGAAATGTATTTATTGCAATTTAATATCATATATATGATATTTAATACTTTATATATATATATATATATATATATATATATATATATAAATATAAATATATGACTTTAATTTTAGAAATTGAAATAAATAAAAAATTGACAAGTGGGTAATATTTATTTTAAAAATACCACAAAATGACAAGTGTCAAAAACTAATGAGAGATTGACATGTGGCAAAAAAAACCATCATTTATTAACGAGGATTGTTTTTTAAAAAGACTAGTTTATAAAATATTTTTGGTTTGTGACAACTTAAAATAACACCAAAAAATACTTGGTTCGACAAAGTAAACAAAATAAATTTCGGCTTAATAATAGATTATCACTGTTGATTGAATTTGTAAGAAACAAAAATTGAGTTAATAATCATTGAAATCTTATATCAAATTAAATATATATAGCACAAACAACCTAATTTCTAAATGAAATCACACACCGTTCATCACACTAACCCACATACCCGCAAACCCATATAATTAAATGGGTTAGACGGGTCGTGTCCGAGTTGATGTTTTTGATGAGTTTTATAGGTTATAATTACATGTACAATGCAAAAAATCACTAAACAATTAACAGGGCCCAAACAACCTATAAGGATCTATGTCATAACACTTTGAAGACAACATACTATGAATAACAAAACTTGATGAATTCTAATATAATCAAAATCATGGAATTAAGGTTACATACCTTGGATTTACAATAGTAAACAAATCACTTCAATCCATTGTAGTTGTTGGTCTTGGAAAGCTTAGCACCAAAACAAGGATGCCTCTAATGGCTCACACATAAACCCTAAAACTAGAAAAAGAGAGAGAAGAGAGGTATAATTTTCATTCATGTGCTTCTTGGAAAGAGTATGCACGAAATGTTTGGCTCTCAACAGGTTCTATTTATAGTTTAGGTAATTTGCAGGAAAAGCCAAATCTGAATTGATTAAATAATAGATTTAATCCCAAAGATATATCTTTTCGTGATAATGCAAAAGGAACGAATAACTTTGACTACATAACTGTAACCTTTACTTATCAAATCATACATGATACTACGTTTTATAACATCATGTTTGATAAGTTTACACAACACCAATGCACATTCGACTTTCAAATAACAACTTATGTATCTTCGCTTGAAGAATAGACAATATTATCGTCTTACAATAACTCGTGATAAAATTCATGAAGCAATCTGTAAGTGTGAGTTTATCCAATACTCAAAATCTCCATTTTGTAAGTACTCATGAATATTGTAGCAATCTCATGTAATGCCCAATCTCTATGGACAATCTACAATCGATTCATGACAGTCTTAAGTCACTACTTACTTCCAAATGTATGAGGGACTGTGGAACTTTGAATAATAAAATTATTCAGGGAGTGAAACATTCAAAGTGAAACACAATAATAAATTAATTAACAATGATATCATACCCATTGAATATAAATAAATCATTATTATTTAGTCACCATAAAAATTATGAAATTATTCATTGTATAATGTTTTGAGTAATCAATTAACCACTTGAATTAAATTACATCAGTCATGCCATGTTATGAACGTGCATACTATTCATCTCGATGGTCGTTTCTTTGTGAACATATCGACTGGAAATTTGTCCAATGATGCTAAATTTACGGTTCCAAATTCTTATCATTATATAAGATATAGTGAAATTTCATCTTTACATGCATCGTCCTTTCACGATATTGAGTTTCTAAAGTCACAGAGACCGAACCTTCGATATTACCGAATGTTTCATTGTAATTAACTTGTTACTAGAAACAATTCCATGGTTACGAAGTCTCAAATCTAATATATATATATATATATATATATATATATATATATATATATATATATATATATATATATATATACATATCAAATGTGGTTAAGAAATTTATATTTTTATAAAAATAACGATAAAAACTTTTAATACATTGATTTATATGATAATATGCATTTTAATGTAGCAAATTTTAGACCCGTTAAGTTGTTATTTATTTTTATTTTGAGTTAATGTTATATATAATTTAATCTTTTGACATACTAAATGTATAAAGAACTTATATAGACCCATTACTCATAAATAAATCAATAACATTTGCATCACGAATTTGGCACAACCAAGTTAAGACGAATTTAAATGAAGACTATTGAAAGGCTAGTGCTATAAAATCTTAAGTTTTGAAGTTAAATACATTTATTCATTTACCGTTAAAAAAGTAATGTTCATTTAATCGGTTACAAAACTTACAATAGTTAAATGCTAAATAAGTTTCATTTTAAAAGTCTTATAAAAAGATGAAAGTGAGTAAATAAGTCAAAACATTCACACAAAAATAACACATTCCATTATTTGAGTTTTTGAAGTTCAAAACTTTACATGGAACCAAGATCTCTTTCATTGTGTTTTTTTAGTTTCCTCATTGTTTGTTCTATTTATGTAGAAGTAAGATGCCTACAAGTCACAAATCTAGTATATTATGAATTAATTGTTTTTACATTCAAGATTTTTTTTAAATCTATTATTTATAATGTAACTGTCGTTTTCATTGTTTTTGGGTGACCGTACAGGGGAAAGAATGGTGTGTGGCTCAAACCCATGCGTCTGAAGAACGACTAATCCAATTTATGAACGATAAATGTTTGTATATTGATTGTCGTCCCATTACATGGGGAGGGTCGTGTTATGAACCGAATACTGTGCGAAATCATGCATCATATGCTATTGACCTTAATTTTAGGGTTAATGGTGAATGTGATCCGAGTTTCGCCACTATAGCTGTTACTGATCCTTGTAAGTCATTTCCTATAATATTTTTATTTATGTGCATATTCTTTTTATGGCAATGATTTAAATTACGAGCAATGCACATTTGACAATAAAGTATGGTTTTTGGATTTGGTTAACACATATTATGTTTTTATGTGTTGGTGCAGCTTTCCGTTCGTGTGTCTATCCATGAGAATTGACATCTCGATATGTTTCAATGATAGAGATTATAAGAATAATCTATATGTAATTTTCTTGATCAAAAAAATATGAAATGAAAATATTTGATGAATAAAAAACCATTTAGAATTTTGTGCATTTACTTATCTTTAAATTGCAATCAAATTGTTAAACCAACGCAAACCAACTCATCGTAATTTGGGTTCTCGATAATGCGTACGATAACAATGTAATTTGTTAAACGAACGAACATGAACAAAAAAACTTGTTCGTTTATCATTTCTTGTTCGTTCATTTGTTCAGTTAACTTAAACGAACGAACATGAACAGAACGAACATGAACAAGCCTTCGTTCATGTTCGTTCGGTTCGTTTACAACCCTCAGTAGAGGGTCACCAAGCGAGATCATTTACCTAATTTGTATTTGAATCAGACACTTTCACCAAAATGCCATATTCTTTTCCTATAATAAGTTTGATTAAATTTCGATTTTGATCATCTTTCTTTCAACTAGTATGACTTCCTGATATACAAATAACAAGTGTCATATGTCCATGTATACCTATTGCGACAAAAAGACAACTTTATTTTTATATCAAACGGAATTCGTATGCGAAAGTTATGAAAAAAATTCTTCATTTTTTTTTTCACCGAATAGCCTAGCTAAAAAAGTATGACTTAGCAACATCTCAATTGGGAGTGTAATATGTCTATGTATAACCTTATTACAAAAAATAAAAATAAAAAAAGTTATCAGCTCAAAAGAAGTCATTTTAGCTAATTAATAGAAAAAATCGATTCAACAGAGGTAAATGCATTTTTATATAATATTTACTAGGTGTGAGACCCGTGTATTACACGAGTTGGTTTAAAAAAAGATTAAACATTAAACTGTAAACAAAGAATAGTTTTTAATGTACAACTTTAAAATAAGAAAAAAAAGAAATGTATTTATTGCAATTTAATATCATATATATGATACTTAATACTTATATATATATATATATATATATATATATATATATATATATATATATATGACTTTAATTTTAGAAATCGAAACAAATAAAAAATTGACAAGTGGGTAATATTTATTTTAAAAATACCACAAAATGACAAGTGTCAAAACTCATGAGAGATTGACATGTGGCAAAAAAAACCTTCATTTATTAACGATGATTGTTTTTTAAAAAGACTAGTTTATAAAATATTTTTGGTTTGTGACAACTTGAAATAACACCAAAAAATACTTGGTTCGACAAACTAAACAAAATAAATTTCGACTTAATAATAGATTATCACTATTGATTGAATTTGTAAGAAACAAAAATTGAGTTAATAATAATTGAATTCTTATATCAAATTAAATATATATAGCACAAACAAACTATTTTCTAAATGAAATCACACACCGTTCATCACACTAACCCACAGACCCGCAGACCCATATAATTAAATGGGTTAGACGGGTCGTGTCCGAGTTGATATTTTTGATGAGTTTTATAGGTTATAATTACATGTACAATGCAAAAAATCACTAAACAATTAACAGGGCCCAAACAACCTATAAGGATCTATGTCATAACACTTTGAAGGCAACATACTGTGAACAACAAAACTAGATGAATTCTATTATAATCAAAATCATGGAATTAAGGTTACATACCTTGGATTTATTGTAGTAAACAAATCACTTCAATCCATTGTAGTTGTTGGTCTTGGAAAGCTTAGCACCAAAACAAGGATGCCTCTAATGGCTCACACATAAACCCTAAAACTAGAAAAAGAGAGAGAAGAGAGGTATAATTTTCATTCATGTGCTTCTTGGAAAGAGTATGCACGAAATGTTGGAAAGAGTATGCACGAAATGTTTGGCTCTCAACGGGTCCTATTTATATTTTAGGTAATTTGCAGGAAAAGCCAAATCTGAATTGATTAAATAATAGATTTAATCCCAAAGATATATCTTTTCGTGATAATGCAAAAGGAACGAATAAACTTTGACTACATAACTGTAACCTTTACTTATCAAATCATACATGATACTACGTTTTATAAGATCATGTTTGATAAGTTTACACAACACCAATGCAAATTCGACTTTCAAATAACAACTTATGTATCTTCGCTTGAAGAATAGACAATATTATCGTCTTACAATTACTCGTGATAAAATTCATGAAGCAATCTGTAAGTGTGAGTTTATCCAATACTCAAAATCTCCATTTTGTAAGTACTCATGAATATTGTAGCAATCTCATGTAATGCCCAATCTCTATGGACAATCTACAATCGATTCATGACAGTCTTAAGTCACTACTTACATCCAAATGTATGAGCGACTGTGGAACTTTGAATAATAAAATTATTCAGGGAGTGAAACATTCAAAGTGAAACACAATAATAAATTAATTAACTATGATATCATACCCATTGAATATAAATAAATCATTATTATTTAGTCACCATAAAAATTATGAAATTATTCATTGTATAATGTTTTAAGTAATCAATTAACCACTTGAATTAAATTACATCAGTCATGCCATGTTATGAACATGCATACGATTCATCTCGATGGTCGTTTCTTTGTGAACATATCAACTGGAAATTAGTCCAATGATGCTCAATTTACGGTTCCAAATTCTTATCATTATATAAGATGTAGTGAAATTTCATCTTTACATGCATCGTCCTTTCACGATATTGAGTTTCTAAAGTCACAGAGACCGAACCTTCGATATTACAGAATGTTTCATTGTAATTAACTTGTTACTAGAAACAATTCCATGGTTACGAAGTCTCAAATCTAATATATATATATATATATATATATATATATATATATATATATATATATATATGTATATATCAAATATGGTTAAGAAATTTATATTTTTATAAAAATAACGATAAAAACTTTTAATACATTGATTTATATGATAATATGCATTTTCATGTAGCAAATTTTAGACCCGTTAAGTTGTTATTTATTTTTATTTTGAGTTAATGTTATATATAATTTAATCTTTTGACATACTAAATGTATAAAGAACTTATATAGACCCATTACTCATAAATAAATCAATAACATTTGCATCACGAATTTGGCACAACCAATTTAAGACGAATTTAAATGAAGATTATTTAAAAGCTATTGCTATAAAATCTTAAGTTTTGAAGTTAAATACATTTATTCATTTACCGTTAAAAAAGTAATGTTCATTTAATCGGTTACAAAACTTAAGTTTCATTTTAAAAGTCTTATAAAAAGATGAAAGTGAGTGAATAAGTAAAAACATTCACACAAAAATAACACATTCCATTATTTGAGTTTTTGAAGTTCAAAAGTTTACATGGAACTAAGATCTGTTTCATTGTGTTTTTTTAGTTTCCTCATTGTTTGTTCTATTTATGTAGAAGTAAGATACCTACAAGTCACAAATCTAGTATATTATGAATTAATTGTTTGTACATTCAAGATTTTTTTAAATCTATTATTTATAATGTAACTGTCATTTTCATTGTTTTTGGGTGACTATACAGGGGAAAGAATGGTGTGTGGCTCAAACCCATGCGTCTGAAGAACGACTAATCCAATTTATGAACGATAAATGTTTGTATATTGATTGTCGTCCCATTACATGGGGAGGGTCGTGTTATGAACCGAATACTGTGCGAAATCATGCATCATATGCTATTGACCTTAATTTTAGGGTTAATGGTGAATGTGATCCGAGTTTCACCACTATAGCTGTTACTGATCCTTGTAAGTCATTTCCTATAATATTTTTATTTATGTGCATATTCTTTTTATGGCAATGATTTAAATTACGAGCAATGCACATTTGACAGTAAAGTATGGTTTTTGGATTTGGTTAACACATATTATGTTTTTATGTGTTGGTGCAGCTTTCCGTTCGTGTGTCTATCCATGAGAATTGACATCTCGATATGTTTCAATAATAGAGATTATAAGAATAATCTATATGTAATTTTCTTGATCAAAAAAATATGAAATGAAAATATTTGATGAATAAAAAACCATTTAGAATTTTGTGCATTTACTTATCTTTAAATTGCAATCAAATTGTTAAACCAACGCAAACCAACTCATCGTAATTTGGGTTCTCGATAATGCGTACGATAACAATGTAATTTTTTAAACGAACGAACATGAACAAAAAAACTTGTTCGTTTATCATTTCTTGTTCGTTCATTTGTTCAGTTAACTATAATGAACGAACATGAACAAGCCTTCGTTCATGTTCGTTCGATTCGTTTACAACCCTCAGTAGAGGGTCACAAAGCGAGATCATTTACCTAATTTGTATTTGAATCAGACACTTTCACCAAAATGCCATATTCTTTTCCTATAATAAGTTTGATTAAATTTCGATTTTGATCATCTTTCTTTCAACTAGTATGACTTCCTGATATACAAATAACAAGTGTCATATGTCCATGTATACCTATTGCGACAAAAAGACAACTTTATTTTTATATCAAACGGAATTCGTATGCGAAAGTTATGAAAAAAATTCTTCATTTTTTTTTTCACCGAATAGCCTAGCTAAAAAAGTATGACTTAGCAACATCTCAATTGGGAGTGTAATATGTCTATGTATAACCTTATTACAAAAAATAAAAATAAAAAAAGTTATCAGCTCAAAAGAAGTCATTTTAGCTAATTAATAGAAAAAATCGATTCAACAGAGGTAAATGCATTTTTATATAATATTTACTAGGTGTGAGACCCGTGTATTACACGAGTTGGTTTAAAAAAAGATTAAACATTAAACTGTAAACAAACAATAGTTTTTAATGTACAACTTTAAAATAAGAAAAGAAGAAATGTATTTATTGCAATTTAATATCATATATATGATACTTAATACTTTATATATATATATATATATATATATATATATATATATATATATATATATATATATATATATGACTTTAATTTTAGAAATTGAAACAAATAAAAAATTGACAAGTGGGTAATATTTATTTTAAAAATACCACAAAATGACAAGTGTCAAAACTCATGAGAGATTGACATGTGGCAAAAAAAACCTTCATTTATTAACGATGATTGTTTTTTAAAAAGACTAGTTTATAAAATATTTTTGGTTTGTGACAACTTAAAATAACACCAAAAAATACTTGGTTCGACAAACTAAACAAAATAAATTTCGACTTAATAATAGATTATCACTATTGATTGAATTTGTAAGAAACAAAAATTGAGTTAATAATAATTGAATTCTTATATCAAATTAAATATATATAGCACAAACAAACTATTTTCTAAATGAAATCACACACCGTTCATCACACTAACCCACAGACCCGCAGACCCATATAATTAAATGGGTTAGACGGGTCGTGTCCGAGTTGATATTTTTGATGAGTTTTATAGGTTATAATTACATGTACAATGCAAAAAATCACTAAACAATTAACAGGGCCCAAACAACCTATAAGGATCTATGTCATAACACTTTGAAGGCAACATACTGTGAACAACAAAACTAGATGAATTCTATTATAATCAAAATCATGGAATTAAGGTTACATACCTTGGATTTATTGTAGTAAACAAATCACTTCAATCCATTGTAGTTGTTGGTCTTGGAAAGCTTAGCACCAAAACAAGGATGCCTCTAATGGCTCACACATAAACCCTAAAACTAGAAAAAGAGAGAGAAGAGAGGTATAATTTTCATTCATGTGCTTCTTGGAAAGAGTATGCACGAAATGTTGGAAAGAGTATGCACGAAATGTTTGGCTCTCAACGGGTCCTATTTATATTTTAGGTAATTTGCAGGAAAAGCCAAATCTGAATTGATTAAATAATAGATTTAATCCCAAAGATATATCTTTTCGTGATAATGCAAAAGGAACGAATAAACTTTGACTACATAACTGTAACCTTTACTTATCAAATCATACATGATACTACGTTTTATAAGAGATCATGTTTGATAAGTTTACACAACACCAATGCAAATTCGACTTTCAAATAACAACTTATGTATCTTCGCTTGAAGAATAGACAATATTATCGTCTTACAATTACTCGTGATAAAATTCATGAAGCAATCTGTAAGTGTGAGTTTATCCAATACTCAAAATCTCCATTTTGTAAGTACTCATGAATATTGTAGCAATCTCATGTAATGCCCAATCTCTATGGACAATCTACAATCGATTCATGACAGTCTTAAGTCACTACTTACATCCAAATGTATGAGCGACTGTGGAACTTTGAATAATAAAATTATTCAGGGAGTGAAACATTCAAAGTGAAACACAATAATAAATTAATTAACTATGATATCATACCCATTGAATATAAATAAATCATTATTATTTAGTCACCATAAAAATTATGAAATTATTCATTGTATAATGTTTTAAGTAATCAATTAACCACTTGAATTAAATTACATCAGTCATGCCATGTTATGAACATGCATACGATTCATCTCGATGGTCGTTTCTTTGTGAACATATCAACTGGAAATTAGTCCAATGATGCTCAATTTACGGTTCCAAATTCTTATCATTATATAAGATGTAGTGAAATTTCATCTTTACATGCATCGTCCTTTCACGATATTGAGTTTCTAAAGTCACAGAGACCGAACCTTCGATATTACAGAATGTTTCATTGTAATTAACTTGTTACTAGAAACAATTCCATGGTTACGAAGTCTCAAATCTAATATATATATATATATATATATATATATATATATATATATATATATATATATGTATATATCAAATATGGTTAAGAAATTTATATTTTTATAAAAATAACGATAAAAACTTTTAATACATTGATTTATATGATAATATGCATTTTCATGTAGCAAATTTTAGACCCGTTAAGTTGTTATTTATTTTTATTTTGAGTTAATGTTATATATAATTTAATCTTTTGACATACTAAATGTATAAAGAACTTATATAGACCCATTACTCATAAATAAATCAATAACATTTGCATCACGAATTTGGCACAACCAATTTAAGACGAATTTAAATGAAGATTATTTAAAAGCTATTGCTATAAAATCTTAAGTTTTGAAGTTAAATACATTTATTCATTTACCGTTAAAAAAGTAATGTTCATTTAATCGGTTACAAAACTTAAGTTTCATTTTAAAAGTCTTATAAAAAGATGAAAGTGAGTGAATAAGTAAAAACATTCACACAAAAATAACACATTCCATTATTTGAGTTTTTGAAGTTCAAAAGTTTACATGGAACTAAGATCTGTTTCATTGTGTTTTTTTAGTTTCCTCATTGTTTGTTCTATTTATGTAGAAGTAAGATACCTACAAGTCACAAATCTAGTATATTATGAATTAATTGTTTGTACATTCAAGATTTTTTTAAATCTATTATTTATAATGTAACTGTCATTTTCATTGTTTTTGGGTGACTATACAGGGGAAAGAATGGTGTGTGGCTCAAACCCATGCGTCTGAAGAACGACTAATCCAATTTATGAACGATAAATGTTTGTATATTGATTGTCGTCCCATTACATGGGGAGGGTCGTGTTATGAACCGAATACTGTGCGAAATCATGCATCATATGCTATTGACCTTAATTTTAGGGTTAATGGTGAATGTGATCCGAGTTTCACCACTATAGCTGTTACTGATCCTTGTAAGTCATTTCCTATAATATTTTTATTTATGTGCATATTCTTTTTATGGCAATGATTTAAATTACGAGCAATGCACATTTGACAGTAAAGTATGGTTTTTGGATTTGGTTAACACATATTATGTTTTTATGTGTTGGTGCAGCTTTCCGTTCGTGTGTCTATCCATGAGAATTGACATCTCGATATGTTTCAATAATAGAGATTATAAGAATAATCTATATGTAATTTTCTTGATCAAAAAAATATGAAATGAAAATATTTGATGAATAAAAAACCATTTAGAATTTTGTGCATTTACTTATCTTTAAATTGCAATCAAATTGTTAAACCAACGCAAACCAACTCATCGTAATTTGGGTTCTCGATAATGCGTACGATAACAATGTAATTTTTTAAACGAACGAACATGAACAAAAAAACTTGTTCGTTTATCATTTCTTGTTCGTTCATTTGTTCAGTTAACTATAATGAACGAACATGAACAAGCCTTCGTTCATGTTCGTTCGATTCGTTTACAACCCTCAGTAGAGGGTCACAAAGCGAGATCATTTACCTAATTTGTATTTGAATCAGACACTTTCACCAAAATGCCATATTCTTTTCCTATAATAAGTTTGATTAAATTTCGATTTTGATCATCTTTCTTTCAACTAGTATGACTTCCTGATATACAAATAACAAGTGTCATATGTCCATGTATACCTATTGCGACAAAAAGACAACTTTATTTTTATATCAAACGGAATTCGTATGCGAAAGTTATGAAAAAAATTCTTCATTTTTTTTTTCACCGAATAGCCTAGCTAAAAAAGTATGACTTAGCAACATCTCAATTGGGAGTGTAATATGTCTATGTATAACCTTATTACAAAAAATAAAAATAAAAAAAGTTATCAGCTCAAAAGAAGTCATTTTAGCTAATTAATAGAAAAAATCGATTCAACAGAGGTAAATGCATTTTTATATAATATTTACTAGGTGTGAGACCCGTGTATTACACGAGTTGGTTTAAAAAAAGATTAAACATTAAACTGTAAACAAACAATAGTTTTTAATGTACAACTTTAAAATAAGAAAAGAAGAAATGTATTTATTGCAATTTAATATCATATATATGATACTTAATACTTTATATATATATATATATATATATATATATATATATATATATATATATATATATATATATATGACTTTAATTTTAGAAATTGAAACAAATAAAAAATTGACAAGTGGGTAATATTTATTTTAAAAATACCACAAAATGACTAGTGTCAAAACTCATGAGAGATTGACATGTGGCAAAAAAAACCTTCATTTATTAACGATGATTGTTTTTTAAAAAGACTAGTTTATAAAATATTTTTGGTTTGTGACAACTTAAAATAACACCAAAAAATACTTGGTTCGACAAACTAAACAAAATAAATTTCGACTTAATAATAGATTATCACTATTGATTGAATTTGTAAGAAACAAAAATTGAGTTAATAATAATTGAATTCTTATATCAAATTAAATATATATAGCACAAACAAACTATTTTCTAAATGAAATCACACACCGTTCATCACACTAACCCACAGACCCGCAGACCCATATAATTAAATGGGTTAGACGGGTCGTGTCCGAGTTGATATTTTTGATGAGTTTTATAGGTTATAATTACATGTACAATGCAAAAAATCACTAAACAATTAACAGGGCCCAAACAACCTATAAGGATCTATGTCATAACACTTTGAAGGCAACATACTGTGAACAACAAAACTAGATGAATTCTATTATAATCAAAATCATGGAATTAAGGTTACATACCTTGGATTTATTGTAGTAAACAAATCACTTCAATCCATTGTAGTTGTTGGTCTTGGAAAGCTTAGCACCAAAACAAGGATGCCTCTAATGGCTCACACATAAACCCTAAAACTAGAAAAAGAGAGAGAAGAGAGGTATAATTTTCATTCATGTGCTTCTTGGAAAGAGTATGCACGAAATGTTGGAAAGAGTATGCACGAAATGTTTGGCTCTCAACGGGTCCTATTTATATTTTAGGTAATTTGCAGGAAAAGCCAAATCTGAATTGATTAAATAATAGATTTAATCCCAAAGATATATCTTTTCGTGATAATGCAAAAGGAACGAATAAACTTTGACTACATAACTGTAACCTTTACTTATCAAATCATACATGATACTACGTTTTATAAGATCATGTTTGATAAGTTTACACAACACCAATGCAAATTCGACTTTCAAATAACAACTTATGTATCTTCGCTTGAAGAATAGACAATATTATCGTCTTACAATTACTCGTGATAAAATTCATGAAGCAATCTGTAAGTGTGAGTTTATCCAATACTCAAAATCTCCATTTTGTAAGTACTCATGAATATTGTAGCAATCTCATGTAATGCCCAATCTCTATGGACAATCTACAATCGATTCATGACAGTCTTAAGTCACTACTTACATCCAAATGTATGAGCGACTGTGGAACTTTGAATAATAAAATTATTCAGGGAGTGAAACATTCAAAGTGAAACACAATAATAAATTAATTAACTATGATATCATACCCATTGAATATAAATAAATCATTATTATTTAGTCACCATAAAAATTATGAAATTATTCATTGTATAATGTTTTAAGTAATCAATTAACCACTTGAATTAAATTACATCAGTCATGCCATGTTATGAACATGCATACGATTCATCTCGATGGTCGTTTCTTTGTGAACATATCAACTGGAAATTAGTCCAATGATGCTCAATTTACGGTTCCAAATTCTTATCATTATATAAGATGTAGTGAAATTTCATCTTTACATGCATCGTCCTTTCACGATATTGAGTTTCTAAAGTCACAGAGACCGAACCTTCGATATTACAGAATGTTTCATTGTAATTAACTTGTTACTAGAAACAATTCCATGGTTACGAAGTCTCAAATCTAATATATATATATATATATATATATATATATGTATATATCAAATATGGTTAAGAAATTTATATTTTTATAAAAATAACGATAAAAACTTTTAATACATTGATTTATATGATAATATGCATTTTCATGTAGCAAATTTTAGACCCGTTAAGTTGTTATTTATTTTTATTTTGAGTTAATGTTATATATAATTTAATCTTTTGACATACTAAATGTATAAAGAACTTATATAGACCCATTACTCATAAATAAATCAATAACATTTGCATCACGAATTTGGCACAACCAATTTAAGACGAATTTAAATGAAGATTATTTAAAAGCTATTGCTATAAAATCTTAAGTTTTGAAGTTAAATACATTTATTCATTTACCGTTAAAAAGTAATGTTCATTTAATCGGTTACAAAACTTAAGTTTCATTTTAAAAGTCTTATAAAAAGATGAAAGTGAGTGAATAAGTCAAAACATTCACACAAAAATAACACATTCCATTATTTGAGTTTTTGAAGTTCAAAAGTTTACATGGAACTAAGATCTGTTTCATTGTGTTTTTTTAGTTTCCTCATTGTTTGTTCTATTTATGTAGAAGTAAGATACCTACAAGTCACAAATCTAGTATATTATGAATTAATTGTTTGTACATTCAAGATTTTTTTAAATCTATTATTTATAATGTAACTGTCATTTTCATTGTTTTTGGGTGACTATACAGGGGAAAGAATGGTGTGTGGCTCAAACCCATGCGTCTGAAGAACGACTAATCCAATTTATGAACGATAAATGTTTGTATATTGATTGTCGTCCCATTACATGGGGAGGGTCGTGTTATGAACCGAATACTGTGCGAAATCATGCATCATATGCTATTGACCTTAATTTTAGGGTTAATGGTGAATGTGATCCGAGTTTCGCCACTATAGCTGTTACTGATCCTTGTAAGTCATTTCCTATAATATTTTTATTTATGTGCATATTCTTTTTATGGCAATGATTTAAATTACGAGCAATGCACATTTGACAGTAAAGTATGGTTTTTGGATTTGGTTAACACATATTATGTTTTTATGTGTTGGTGCAGCTTTCCGTTCGTGTGTCTATCCATGAGAATTGACATCTCGATATGTTTCAATGATAGAGATTATAAGAATAATCTATATGTAATTTTCTTGATCAAAAAAATATGAAATGAAAATATTTGATGAATAAAAAACCATTTAGAATTTTGTGCATTTACTTATCTTTAAATTGCAATCAAATTGTTAAACCAACGCAAACCAACTCATCGTAATTTGGGTTCTCGATAATGCGTACGATAACAATGTAATTTGTTAAACGAACGAACATGAACAAAAAAACTTGTTCGTTTATCATTTCTTGTTCGTTCATTTGTTCAGTTAACTTAAACGAACGAACATGAACAGAACGAACATGAACAAGCCTTCGTTCATGTTCGTTCGGTTCGTTTACAACCCTCAGTAGAGGGTCACAAAGCGAGATCATTTACCTAATTTGTATTTGAATCAGACACTTTCACTAAAATGCTATATTCTTTTCCTATAATAAGTTTGATTAAATTTCGATTTTGATCATCTTTCTTTCAACTAGTATGACTACCTGATATACAAATAACAAGTGTCATATGTCCATGTATACCTATTGCGACAAAAAGACAACTTTATTTTTATATCAAACGGAATTCGTATGCGAAAGTTATGAAAAAAATTCTTCATTTTTTTTTCACCGAATAGCCTAGCTAAAAAAGTATGACTTACCAACATCTCAATTGGGAGTGTAATATGTCTATGTATAACCTTATTACAAATAATAAAAATAAAAAAAGTTATCAGCTCAAAAAAAGTCATTTTAGCTAGCTAATACAAAAAAATCGATTCAATAGAGGTAAATGCATTTTTATATAATATTTACTAGGTGAGAGACCCGTGTATTACACGGGTTGGTTTAAAAAAAGATTAAACATTAAACTGTAAACAAAAAATAGTTTTTAATGTACAACTTTAAAATAAGAAAAGAAGAAATGTATTTATTGCAATTTAATATCATATATATGATATTTAATACTTTATATATATATATATATATATATATATATATATATATATATATATAAATATAAATATATGACTTTAATTTTAGAAATTGAAACAAATAAAAAATTGACAAGTGGGTAATATTTATTTTAAAAATACCACAAAATGACAAGTGTCAAAACTCATGAGAGATTGACATGTGGCAAAAAAAATCTTTATTTATTAACGATGAATGTTTTTTTAAAAAGACTAGTTTATAAAATATTTTTGGTTTGTGACAACTTAAAATAACACCAAAAAATACTTGGTTCGACAAACTAAACAAAATAAATTTCGACTTAATAATAGATTATCACTGTTGATTGAATTTGTAAGAAACAAAAATTGAGTTAATAATAATTGAATTCTTATATCAAATTAAATATATATAGCACAAACAACCTATTTTCTAAATGAAATCACACACCGTTCATCACACTAACCCACAGACCCGCAGACCCATATAATTAAATGGGTTAGACGGGTCGTGTCCGGGTTGATGTTTTTGATGAGTTTTATAGGTTATAATTACATGTACAATGCAAAAAATCACTAAACAATTAACAGGGCCCAAACAACCTATAAGGATCTATGTCATAACACTTTGAAGGCAACATACTATGAACAACAAAACTAGATGAATTCTAATATAATCAAAATCATGGAATTAAGGTTACATACCTTGGATTTATTGTAGTAAACAAATCACTTCAATCCATAGTAGTTGTTGGTCTTGGAAAGCTTAGCACCAAAACAACGATGCCTCAAATGGCTCACACATAAACCCTAAAACTAGAAAAAGAGAGAGAAGAGAGGTATAATTTTCATTCATGTGCTTCTTGGAAAGAGTATGCACGAAATGTTTGGCTCTCAACGGGTCCTATTTATAGTTTAGGTAATTTGCAAGAAAACCCAAATCTGAATTGATTAAATAATATATTTAATCCCAAAGATATATCTTTTCGTGATAATGCAAAAGGAACGAATAAACTTTGACTACATAACTGTAACCTTTACTTATCAAATCATACATGATACTACGTTTTATAACATCATGTTTGTTAAGTTTACACAACACCAATGCACATTCGACTTTCAAATAACAACTTATGTATCTTCGCTTGAAGAATAGACAATATTATCGTCTTACAATTACTCGTGATAAAATTCATGAAGCAATCTGTAAGTGTGAGTTTATCCAATACTCAAAACCTCCATTTTGTAAGTACTCATGAATATTGTAGCAATCTCATGTAATGCCCAATCTCTATGGACAATCTACAATCGATTCATGACAGTCTTAAGTCACTACTTACTTCCAAATGTATGAGCGACTGTGGAACTTTGAATAATAAAATTATTCAGGGAGTGAAACATTCAAAGTGAAACACAATAATAAATTAATTAACTATGATATCATACCCATTCAATATAAATAAATCATTATTATTTAATCACCATAAAAATTATGAAATTATTCATTGTATAATGTTTTGAGTAATCAATTAACCACTTGAATTAAATTACATCAGTCATGCCATGTTATGAACATGCATACTATTCATCTCGATCGTCGTTTCTTTGTGAACATATCGACTGGAAATTAGTCCAATGATGCTCAATTTACGGTTCCAAATTCTTATCATTATATAAGATGTAGTGAAATTTCATCTTTACATGCATCGTCCTTTCATGATATTGAGTTTCTAAAGTCACAGAGACCGAACGTTCGATATTACACAGAATGTTTCATTGTAATTAACTTGTTACTAGAAACAATTCCATGGTTACGAAGTCTCAAATCTAATATATATATATATATATATATATATATATATATATATATCAAATATGGTTAAGAAATTTATATTTTTATAAAAATAACGATAAAAACTTTTAATACATTGATTTATATGATAATATGCATTTTAATGTAGCAAATTTTAGACCCGTTAAGTTGTTATTTATTTTTATTTTGAGTTAATGTTATATATAATTTAATCTTTTGACATACTAAATGTATAAAGAACTTATATAGACCCATTACTCATAAATAAATCAATAACATTTGCATCACGAATTTGGCACAACCAATTTAAGACGAATTTAAATGAAGACTATTGAAAGGCTATTGCTATAAAATCTTAAGTTTTGAAGTTAAATACATTTATTCATTTATCGTTAAAAAAGTAATGTTCATTTAATCGGTTACAAAACTTACAATAGTTAAATGCTAAATAAGTTTCATTTTAAAAGTCTCATAAAAAGATGAAAGTGAGTGAATAAGTCAAAACATTCACACAAAAATAACACATTCCATTATTTGAGTTTTTGAAGTTCAAAACTTTACATGGAACAAGATCTCTTTCATTGTGTTTTTTTAGTTTCCTCATTGTTTGTTCTATTTATGTAGAAGTAAGATACCTACAAGTCACAAATCTAGTATATTATGAATTAATTATTTGTACATTCAAGATTTTTTTAAATCTATTATTTATAATGTAACTGTCATTTTCATTGTTTTTGGGTGACCGTATAGGGGAAAGAATGGTGTGTGGCTCAAACCCATGCGTCTGAAGAACGACTAATCCAATTTATGAACGATAAATGTTTGTATATTGATTGTCGTCCCATTACATGGGGAGGGTCGTGTTATGAACCGAATACTGTGCGAAATCATGCATCATATGCTATTGACCTTAATTTTAGGGTTAATGGTGAATGTGATCCGAGTTTCGCCACTATAGCTGTTACTGATCCTTGTAAGTCATTTCCTATAATATTTTTATTTATGTGCATATTCTTTTTATGGCAATGATTTAAATTACGAGCAATGCACATTTGACAGTAAAGTATGGTTTTTGGATTTGGTTAACACATATTATGTTTTTATGTGTTGGTGCAGCTTTCCGTTCGTGTGTCTATCCATGAGAATTGACATCTCGATATGTTTCAATGATAGAGATTATAAAAATAATCTATATGTAATTTTCTTGATAAAAAAAATATGAAATGAAAATATTTGATGAATAAAAAACCATTTAGAATTTTGTGCATTTACTTATCTTTAAATTGGAATCAAATTGTTAAACCAATGCAAACCAACTCAACGTAATTTGGGTTCTCGATAATGCGTACGATAACAATGTAATTTGTTAAACGAACGAACATGAACAAAAAAATTTGTTTGTTTATCATTTCTTGTTCGTTCATTTGTTCAGTTAACTTAAACGAACATGAACAGAACAAACATTAACAAGCCTTCGTTCATGTTCGTTCGGTTCGTTTACAACCCTCAGTAGAGGGTCACAAAGCGAGATCATTTACCTAATTTGTATTTGAATCAGACACTTTCACCAAAATGCCATATTTTTTTTCCCTATAGTAAGTTTGATTAAATTTCGATTTTGATCATCTTTCTTTCAACTAGTATGACTTCCTGATATACAAATAACAAGTGTCATATGTCCATGTATACCTATTGCGACAAAAAGACAACTTTATTTTTATATCAAACGGAATTCGTATGCGAAAGTTATGAAAAAAAATTCTTCATTTTTTTTTCACCGAATAGCCTAGCTAAATAAGTATGACTTACCAACATCTCAATTGGGAGTGTAATATATCTATGTATAACCTTATTACAAAAAATAAAAATAAAAAAAGTTATCAGCTCAAAAAAAGTCATTTTAGTTAATTAATACAAAAAATCGATTCAACAGAGGTAAATGCATTTTTATATAATATTTACTAGGTGTGAGACCCGTGTATTACACGGGTTAGTTTAAAAAAAGATTAAACATTAAACTGTAAACAAAAAATAGTTTTTAATGTACAACATTAAAATAAGAAAAGAAGAAATGTATTTATTGCAATTTAATATCGTATATATGATATTTAATACTTTATATATATATATATATATATATATATATATATATATATATATATATATATATATATATAAATATAAATATATGACTTTAATTTTAGAAATTGAAATAAATAAAAAATTGACAAGTGGGTAGTATTTATTTTAAAAATACCACAAAATGACAAGTGTCAAAAACTAATGAGAGATTGACATGTGGCAAAAAAAACCTTCATTTATTAACGATGATTGTTTTTTAAAAAGACTAGTTTATAAAATATTTTTGGTTTGTGACAACTTAAAATAACACCAAAAAATACTTGGTTCGACAAACTAAACAAAATAAATTTCGACTTAATAATAGATTATCACTGTTGATTGAATTTGTAAGAAACAAAAATTGAGTTAATAATAATTGAATTCTTATATCAAATTAAATATATATAGCACAAACAACCTATTTTCTAAATGAAATCACACACCGTTCATCACACTAACCCACAGACCCGCAAACCCATATAATTGAATGGGTTAGACGGGTCGTGTCCGAGTTGATGTTTTTGATGAGTTTTATAGGTTATAATTACATGTACAATGCAAAAAATCACTAAACAATTAACAGGGCCCAAACAACCTATAAGGATCTATGTCATAACACTTTGAAGGCAACATACTATGAACAACAAAACTAGATGAATTCTAATATAATCAAAATCATGGAATTAAGGTTACAAACCTTGGATTTATTGTAGTAAACAAATCACTTCAATCCATTGTAGTTGTTGGTCTTGGAAAGCTTAGCACCAAAACAAGGATGCCTCTAATGGCTCACACATAAACCCTAAAACTAGAAAAAGAGAGAGAAGAGAGGTATAATTTTCATTCATGTGCTTCTTGGAAAGAGTATGCACGAAATGTTTGGCTCTCAACGGGTCCTATTTATAGTTTAGGTAATTTGTAGGAAAAGCCAAATCTGAATTGATTAAATAATAGATTTAATCCCAAAGATATATCTTTTCGTGATAATGCAAAAGGAACGAATAGACTTTGACTACATAACTGTAACCTTTACTTATCAAATCATACATGATACTACGTTTTATAACATCATGTTTGATAAGTTTACACAACACCAATGCACATTCGACTTTCAAATAACAACTTATGTATCTTCGCTTGAAGAATAGACAATATTATCGTCTTACAATTACTCGTGATAAAATTCATGAAGCAATCTGTAAGTGTGAGTTTATCCAATACTCAAAATCTCCATTTTGTAAGTACTCATGAATATTGTAGCAATCTCATGTAATGCCCAATCTCTATGGACAATCTACAATCGATTCATGACAGTCTTAAGTCACTACTTACATCCAAATGTATGAGCGACTGTGGAATTTTGAATAATAAAATTATTCAGGGAGTGAAACATTCAAAGTGAAACACAATAATAAATTAATTAACTATGATATCATACCCATTCAATATAAATAAATCATTATTATTTAGTCACCATAAAAATTATGAAATTATTCATTGTATAATGTTTTGAGTAATCAATTAACCACTTAAATTAAATTAGATCAGTCATGCCATGTTATGAACATGCATACTATTCATCTCGATCGTCGTTTCTTTGTGAACATATCGACTGGAAATTAGTCCAATGATGCTCAATTTACGGTTCCAAATTCTTATCATTATATAAGATGTAGTGAAATTTCATCTTACATGCATCGTCCTTTCACGATATTGAGTTTCTAAAGTCACAGAGACCGAACGTTCGATATTACATAGAATGTTTCATTGTAATTAACTTGTTACTAGAAACAATTTCATGGTTACGAAGTCTCAAATCTAATATATATATATATATATATATATATATATATATATATATATATATATATATCAAATATGGGTTAAGAAAGTTATATTTTTATAAAAATAACGATAAAAACTTTTAATACATTGATTTATATGATAATATGCATTTTAATGTAGCAAATTTTAGACCCGTTAAGTTGTGATTTATTTTTATTTTGAGTTAATATAATATACAATTTAATCTTTTGACATACTAAATGTATAAAGAACTTATATAGACCCATTACTCATAAATAAATCAATAACATTTGCATCACGAATTTGGCACAACCAATTTAAGACGAATTTAAATGAAGACGATTGAAAGGCTATTGCTATAAAATCTTAAGTTTTGAAGTTAAATACATTTATTCATTTACCGTTAAAAAAGTAATGTTCATTTAATCGGTTACAAAACTTACAATAGTTAAATGCTAAATAAGTTTCATTTTAAAAGTCTTATAAAAAGATGAAAGTGAGTGAATAAGTCAAAACATTCACACAAAAATAACACATTCCATTATTTGAGTTTTTGAAGTTCAAAACTTTACATGGAACCAAGATCTCTTTCATTGTGTTTTTTTAGTTTCCTCATTGTTTGTTCTATTTATGTAGAAGTAAGATACCTACAAGTCAAAAATCTAGTATATTATGAATTAATTATTTGTACATTTAAGATTTTTTTTAAATCTATTATTTATAATGTAATTGTCATTTTCATTGTTTGTGGGTGACTGTACAGGGGAAAGAATGGTGTGTGGCTCAAACCCATGCGTCTGAAGAACGACTAATCCAATTTATGAACGATAAATGTTTGTATATTGATTGTCGTCCCATTACATGGGGAGGGTCGTGTTATGAACCGAATACTGTGCGAAATCAAGCATCGTATGCTATTGACCTAAATTTTAGGGTTAATGGTGAATGTGATCCGAGTTTCGCCACTATAGCTGTTACTGATCCTTGTAAGTCATTTCCTATAATATTTTTATTTATGTGCATATTCTTTTTATGGCAATGATTTAAATTACGAGCAATGCACATTTGACAGTAAAGTATGTTTTTGGATTTGGTTAACACATATTATGTTTTTATGTGTTGGTGCAGCTTTCCGTTCGTGTGTCTATCCATGAGAATTGACATCTCGATATGTTTCAATGATAGAGAATATAAGAATAATCTATATGTAACTTTCTTGATCAAAAAAATATGAAATGAAAATATTTGTTGAATAAAAAACCATTTAGAATTTTGTGCATTTACTTATCTTTAAATTGCAATCAAATTGTTAAACCAACGCAAACCAACTCATCGTAATTTGGGTTCTCGATAATGCATACGATAACAATGTAATTTGTTAAACGAATGAACATGAACAAAAAAACTTGTTTGTTTATCATTTCTTGTTCGTTCATTTGTTCAGTTAACTTAAACGAACGAACATGAACAGAACGAACATGAACAAGCCTTCGTTCATGTTCGTTCGGTTCGTTTACAACCCTCAGTAGAGGGTCACAAAGCGAGATCATTTACCTAATTTGTATTTGAATCAGACACTTTCACCAAAATGCCATATTCTTTTCCTATAATAAGTTTGATTAAATTTCGATTTTGATCATCTTTCTTTCAACTAGTATGACTTCCTGATATACAAATAACAAGTGTCATATGTCCATGTATACCTATTGCGACAAAAAGACAACTTTATTTTTATATCAAACGGAATTCGTATGCGAAAGTTATGACAAAAATTCTTCATTTTTTTTTTCACCGAATAGCCTAGCTAAAAAAGTATGACTTACCAACATCTCAATTGGGAGTGTAATATGTCTATGTATAACCTTATTACATATAATAAAAATAAAAAAAGTTATCAGCTCAAAAAAAGTCATTTTAGCTAATTAATACAAAAAAATCGATTCAATAGAGGTAAATGAATTTTTATATAATATTTACTAGGTGTGAGACCCGTGTATTACACGGGTTGGTTTAAAAAAAGATTAAACATTAAACTGTAAACAAAAAATAGTTTTTAATGTACAACTTTAAAATAAGAAAAAAAGAAATGTATTTATTGCAATTTAATATCATATATATGATATTTAATACTTTATATATATAAATATATGACTTTAATTTTAGAAACTGAAACAAATAAAAAATTGACTAGTGGGTAATATTTATTTTAAAAATACCACAAAATGACAAGTGTCAAAACTCATGAGAGATTGACATGTGGCAAAAAAAACCTTCATTTATTGACGATGATTGTTTTTTAAAAAGACTAGTTTATAAAATATTTTTGGTTTGTGACAACTTAAAATAACACCAAAAAATACTTGGTTCGACAAACTAAACAAAATAAATTTCGACTTAATAATAGATTATCACTGTTGATTGAATTTGTAAGAAACAAAAATTGAGTTAATAATAATTGAATTCTTATATCAAATTAAATATATATAGCACAAACAACCTATTTTCTAAATGAAATCACACACCGTTCATCACACTAACCCATAGACCCGCAGACCCATATAATTAAATGGGTTAGACGGGTCGTGTCCGAGTTGATGTTTTTGATGAGTTTTATAGGTTATAATTACATGTACAATGCAAAAAATCACTAAACAATTAAAAGGGCCCAAACAACCTATAAGGATCTATGTCATAACACTATGAAGGCAACATACTATGAACAACAAAACTAGATGAATTCTAATATAATCAAAATCATGGAATTAAGGTTACATACCTTGGATTTAGTATAGTAAACAAATCACTTCAATCCATTGTAGTTGTTGGTCTTGGAAAGCTTAGCACCAAAACAAGGATGCCTCTAATGGCTCATACATAAACCCTAAAACTAGAAAAAGAGAGAGAAGAGAGGTATAATTTTCATTCATGTGCTTCTTGGAAAGAGTATGCACGAAATGTTTGGCTCTCAACGGGTCCTATTTATAGTTTAGGTAATTTGCAGGAAAAGCCAAATCTGAATTGATTAAGTAATAGATTTAATCCCAAAGATATATCTTTTCGTGATAATGCAAAAGGAACGAATAAACTTTGACTACATAACTGTAACCTTTACTTATCAAATCATACATGATACTACGTTTTATAACATCATGTTTGATAAGTTTACACAACACCAATGCACATTCGACTTTCAAATAACAACTTATGTATCTTCGCTTGAAGAATAGACAATATTATCGTCTTACAATTACTCGTGATAAAATTCATGAAGTAATCTGTAAGTGTGAGTTTATCCAATACTCAAAATCTCCATTTTGTAAGTACTCATGAATATTGTAGCAATCTCATGTAATGCCCAATCTCTATGGACAATCTACAATCGATTCATGACAGTCTTAAGTCACTACTTACTTCCAAATGTATGAGCGACTGTGGAACTTTGAATAATAAAATTATTCAGGGAGTGAAACATTCAAAGTGAAACACAATAATAAATTAATTAACTATGATATCATACCCATTGAATATAAATAAATCATTATTATTTAATCACCATAAAAATTATGAAATTATTCATTGTATAATGTTTTGAGTAATCAATTAACCACTTGAATTAAATTACATCAGTCATGCCATGTTATGAACATGCATACTATTCATCTCGATGGTCGTTTCTTTGTGAACATATCGACTGGAAATTAGTCCAATGATGCTAAATTTACGGTTCCAAATTCTTATCATTATATAAGATGTAGTGAAATTTAATCTTTACATGCATCGTCCTTTCACGATATTGAGTTTCTAAAGTCACAGAGACCGAACCTTCGATATTACAGAATGTTTCATTGTAATTAACTTGTTACTAGAAACAATTCCATGGTTACGAAGTCTCAAATCTAATATATATATATATATATATATATATATATATATATATATATATTTATATATATATATATATATATATATATATATATATATATATATATATATCAAATATGGTTAAGAAAGTTATATTTTTATAAAAATAATGATAAAAACTTTTAATATATTTATTTATATGATAATATGCATTTTAATGTAGCAAATTTTAGACCCGTTAAGTTGTTATTTATTTTTATTTTGAGTTAATGTTATATATAATTTAATCTTTTGACATACTAAATGTATAAAGAACTTATATAGACCCATTACTCATAAATAAATCAATAACATTTGCATCACGAATTTGGCACAACCAATTTAAGACGAATTTAAATGAAGACTATTGAAAGGCTATTGCTATAAAATCTTAAGTTTTGAAGTTAAATACATTTATTCATTTACCGTTAAAAAAGTAATGTTCATTTAATCGGTTACAAAAGTTACAATAGTTAAATGCTCAATAAGTTTCATTTTAAAAGTCTTATAAAAAGATGAAAGTGAGTGAATAAGTAAAAACATTCACACAAAAATAACACATTCCATTATTTGAGTTTTTGAAGTTCAAAACTTTACATGGAACCAAGATCTCTTTTATTGTGTTTTTCTTAGTTTCCTCATTGTTTGTTCTATTTATGTAGAAGTAAGATACATACAAGTCACAAATCTAGTATATTATGAATTAATTATTTGTATATTCAAGATTTTTTTTAATCTATTATTTATAATGTAACTATTATTTTCGTTGTTTTTGGGTGACTGTACAGGGGAAAGAATGGTGTGTGGTGACTGTACAGGGGAAAGAATGGTGTGTGGCTCAAACGCATGCGTTTGAAGAACGACTAATCCAATTTATGAACGATAAATGTTTGTATATTGATTGTCGTCCCATTACATGGGGAGGGTCGTGTTATGAACCAAATGTTGTGCGAAATCATGCATCATATGCTATTGACCTTAATTTTAGGGTTAATGGTGAATGTGATCCGAGTTTCGCCACTATAGCTATTACTGATCCTTGTAAGTCATTTCCTATAATATTTTTATTTATGTGCATATTCTTTTTATGGCAATGATTTAAATTACGAGCAATGCACATTTGACAGTAAAGTATGGTTTTTGGATTTGGTTAACACATATTATGTTTTTATGTGTTGGTGCAGCTTTCCGTTCGTGTGCCTATCCATGAGAATTGACATCTCGATATGTTTCAATGATAGAGATTATAAGAATAATCTATATGTAATTTTCTTGATCAAAAATATATGAAATGAAAATATTTGATGAATAAAAAACCATTTAGAATTTTGTGCATTTACTTATCTTTAAATTGCAATCAAATTGTTAAACCAATGCAAACCAACTCATCGTAATTTGGGTTCTCGATAATGCGTACGATAACAATGTAATTTGTTAAACGAACGAACATGAACAAAAAAATTTGTTTGTTTATCATTTCTTGTTCGTTCATTTGTTCAGTTAACTTAAACGAACATGAACAGAACGAACATGAACAAGCCTTCGTTCATGTTCGTTCGGTTCGTTTACAACCCTCAGTAGAGGGTCACAAAGCGAGATCATTTACCTAATTTGTATTTGAATCATACACTTTCACCAAAATGCCATATTTTTTTTCCCTATAGTAAGTTTGATTAAATTTCGATTTTGATCATCTTTCTTTCAACTAGTATGACTTCCTGATATACAAATAACAAGTGTCATATGTCCATGTATACCTATTGCGACAAAAAGACAACTTTATTTTTATATCAAACGGAATTCGTATGCGAAAGTTATGAAAAAAATTCTTCATTTTTTTTTTTGACCGAATAGCCTAGCTAAAAAAGTATGACTTACGAACATCTCAATTGGGAGTGTAATATGTCTATGTATAACCTTATTACAAATAATAAAAATAAAAGAAGTTATCAGCTCAAAAAAAGTCATTTTAGCTAATTAATACAAAAAATCGATTCAATTGAGGTAAATGCATTTTTATATAATATTTATTGTTATTTAATGATATAACTACGATCAAATGTTGAATGACAATAATGCTAATTGTTTATGAGTAGGAGGTTTTTTTTTGGTGATCTCACACCTAATAATTATGATGAAATAAAGCTTAATTTTCACTTTTATGTTAAGGCTACTTGTTACACCCTTTTTCTAATAACAATACATAGAAAAGTATGATATCTTGCTATCCATATGTAAAAAGATGATATTTGAAAAAAAAATTCAAAAATACAAACTATCCTACTTTGGAGCTTACAGAGTACGATTTCTCGATTTTCGTATACCGAGTGTGATATGTCAAATGAGTTTTATATGCAAAAGTTATGAATGTTAAAAGTTTAATAACTTTTCATTTTTTCACCGAATAACCTAATTTGAATTTTAAAAAATATCACTTTATAATCCTCAAATTTCGAATTTGATATGTCCATTGATAGCACTTATTACAAAGAACACAATAAAAAAAAAAGTTCAGCTAAAACGAAATTTGTTTTAAATAATTATGGAGACTAAACATTAGGCAAAAAACAAGATTTTCACGTATCGTCACTTGCAAAAATCTTAAGTGTTGTTTGTTTTAAAAAAAAACCCACTTCCGACTACTTATTGCCGCGCCGCGCAGCACACGTGCATCACTTGGCCCTTTGCATCTGTTTGTTTTTCAAAAGACTTCTAACTTAAAAACTGCTACGCGTGTGCTGCGTGACGCAACACTTGACCATCTGCTTCAAACCTCTTCACACCTTATTTTAACTTATTGCAACAATCCGCAGATGTTAAAAAGAAACCGACTTTTTATGACATGTTGTAACCGTTTGGTCCCTTCTTCTGCTACAGAGGGTTGCAGAGATAGTTCGCAGACTTCAGACATATTCTTTTCGAAAAAACAAACGACTCCTAAACAGGTGCTCTATGGCTATAGGTCGTTTTGGATTTTTTTTTTTTTGGAAATGGTTGGAAAAATCAACTTAAATAATCATTTTCTCTTTTTATAAGTAATAAATGTAAATTTTAGAGACTTAAAAAAGCTCACTAAATTTACTGAAACACTACTATGAATAGTTTTTGTTTTTTGAAAGACTAGCTTAAAAAAATATATTTGGTTGTGACAACCTACTAAAACACAAAAAAAATATACTTGGTGTGACATACTAAACAAAATAAAATTAGACTTAATAATAAATTATCACTTTTAATTGAATTGGTAAGAAACAAAATTTGAGTTAATAATAATTGATTCTTTTATTTTAAATATATATAGCACAAAAAACATATTTTCTAAATGAAATCACACACCGTTCATCACATTATCCCTATTATCTCTTCGCCAAGAATGGAGCTCTCAAAAATGTTGCTCCCATCTCCGACTTCCATCTCAATCCCTCCAAAACCTTACATTTCGCAATGCTTTCTGTACAACCGATCATCATCCACCTCTCGCCGCCGTCTCAATCTCCGATCCATGGCAAAGCAAACCGGCGAAGAAGTTTCCACCAACGGGATTACAGAGAAACTAGCAATAGCCGGTGGGTTAATCGCTAACCCAGTAATCGGGTGGTCTCTTTACACCCTGAAGACCACCGGCTGCGGCCTGCCACCTGGTCCCGGCGGATCCCTTGGCGCATTGGAAGGCGTTAGCTACTTGGTGGTGGTGGGGATTGTGGGGTGGTCTTTGTATACCAAATCGAAAACCGGGTCGGGTCTACCTAATGGACCTTTTGGGTTGTTGGGTGGTGTTGAAGGGTTGTCGTATTTGTCATTGGTGGCGATTTTGGTGGTGTTTGGAGTTCAGTTTTATCAGCAGGGTTCGCTCCCTGGTCCGGTTCCCGTTCCCGGTGACCAGTGCTTTGGTTGAGGTGATGTGTAAATTTTCAACATTTTTGTATTGTTATAAGTTTATAACTACAATAATTATTATATATTATTTTGTTTTAATTTAATATTGTATTGTGTTATATATACAGTGTTTTGAAATGTAAATGTACTGAGTTGACATATTTATATTTTTAGGCCTAATATATAATAAAATTAATGGATATGGACTCCTTATAAAAATAAAATAAAAATAATGGGCCACATCCCCTTATTTTTTAAGTGCTCAAATATCAATAAATATATGAAAGTATAAATTAGACTCATTTGGTGAAGTTATTGTGCTTGTTGGAAAGTATAAATTCTAATTTGTTGAAGTTATTTTGCTTGTTAGAGCTTTTGGCGTTTTTGCCCTTGGGTTATTATTGAGGTTTATTGTGGTTTTTGTTGATTGATGTTGTGGGTGATTTCATTGGTTTTGCCTCTCGTGTATATTTGAAGGTCATGGGCTTGATGGTACTTTCTATTGCTCTTGTAGTGTTTTGTTACGGTGTTGGACAATTTTGCCCTTGATTGTGTATTGTTATTTTTGGCTTCCCTTGCGCCTGCTTGTGAAATGCGATGAAATAAGAGGGAAATACGGTAGCCTTTTACAACAAACAAAACCAAATTGACTTATGCAAAAAATGACCAATGCAATAATACCCTTGGAATCCTTCCTAATAAATCAAAATCTTTTTGTCATATGTCATCTTCTTCTTCATTTGAGCACATGATATTTTCTAGAATTTTTGAATTTTTTATTTTATACTTGTCATTTTATTGTATTTTTTATTTTATTAAATTAAAATTCCACATTTAATATGTAAGGTATTTATTAGAAATGGTTTATATATGTAAAGTGTTCAATGTATAAAAGCCCCATTAATTCTAATAATTCGAAAAAATTCTCATTTTTCTTATAAATTCAAACTTTTAAAATTGTTAAAATTTCATATTTAATAAAAAAAATAAATCCATGTAATACATGAGTTTCACACCTAGTGACATTAATACAACAAATGCATTAAAATATAAACAAAACCAATGCAAAAAAATGACCACTTTACTCTTGAGAAGCAAAGCTTGAAAATAATATACCTAAAATGACATTAATGCAAAATGATGTATTAAACTACAAACAAAACCAATGAAAAAAATGATGGATTTACCCTTTAGAAATAAAGCTTGACAATAATACCCCTCGAATAATATTAATACATCAGATGCATTAAACTACAAACAATGAAGTACCATCGACTATTACAACAAACAAAGTCAAAATTCACTTATGTAAAAAACGACCAATTTAACTTTGCGCTACTAGTAGATGTATGGTTGTGAAATTAGGATGCCAATGAAATACCATTGAAATACTTTTAAGACACCATTAAAATACAGGGGATTGATAGTGAAGCTAGATCTTAATAAAATGGAAGTAAGTACGACATATAGACCTATATACAAAATTGTATACAACACTTTATATAATAGAGTTGTATATAGACCTGTATACAACACTTTAAACAACATACCTACATATACATACAGGGGTATCTTGGTCTTTTGTTTATATTTTATCACAAATAATTTCATAAGACCACAATCAATCAATCATGACTTGGATCAATTGTCATTTACCTTTTTTTTTGGAACGACAAAATGTTACCTTTTTTTTGGAACGACAAATGCATTAAAGAACTGAGATGTTCGGTTCACTTCCCATTTCTAGCAGAAGTTCCATGAGGAATTGGGTACGAGGTTGAATTTTAGCATTGCATATTATCCACATACCGACGACCAGAGTGAGCGGACAATTCAAACCCTTTAGGATATGTTGTTGGCATGTGTTATTGATTTTTGTGGGAGTTGGGATTCTTACCTACCTCTTGCGGAGTTCTCATATAACAACAATTATCACTCCAGCATTGGTGCTTCACCACTTGAGCTCTTGTATGGTCGAAGATTTCGTACCCCGGTTTGTTGGGGAGAGGCTGGTCATAGGGTTATAGTAAGGATCGAAGTAGTCCTTCAAACCACAGAGCTTATTTAGTAAACTAGACAAAGACTGCAGACCGCTCAAAGTCGGTAGAAGAGCTATGTCGACCGGCGCCGATCAGAGTTGGAGTTTCAGGTCTGCGATATGGTGCTCCTGAAGGTCTCGCCCTAGAAGGGTGTGATACGCTTCAGGAAGAGGGGGGAAATTGGGTCTTGTGACATCCTCATTTTCACGGCCAGAAAAGACCGATTTTGTTTATGCTTTGCTTTGTTTAAAAATCAGAGTAACATTTTAAATAAAACTGTTGCGGAATTTGTCCCAAAACAAAAAATGATAAAGATTTATCAAAAGCATTTCCGTAGAAATGTATTTCATTAAAAAGACTCGGGATGTCATGTTCGATACAGATCATAAGCATAAACAATACAACATAGGCCTTGCTACATTATTCCGTATTTACAGGCCTGGAATCCATTAATCTCTCATCCCAAAACATCACATCTATGCTCATGCGCCACTACCTGTAATACAAGAAACTGAGTGGGTCACGCTTGGGAGCCTGGTGAGCACATAGGGTTTTCAACCCACAATAAATAAGTTATTAGCTTTATCAAACCAAACAAACCCGATTACCCGTTCCCGTTATCCTCACTTTACGTCCCTAAAACATCTAACAAGAGGGACCTAGTCTAAGGACTATCATCGGGATGGACACTACTGCTAAGGGGATTCCTCAGCAATAAATGTCCTTAAGGCAACCATGTGGGGGATGGAGTACACTTGGTGAGCACACAGTTCAAATAAACACACAGTTCAAATAAACACCTACAGGTTGCGAGCCTGCTAGTGTTCCACTAGACTGTCTAGAATAGTCTATGGTCGTCATCTATACTCCGCTAGATGACTGGATCATCAATAACATCTATAAAGAGGCCTCTCATTATTTCATTTTATCACACAGCAACTAACACATCTACCCATGTTTTACCCCAACATTTTCGTAGATATAAAATACATATACAGTTTAAAATCATTGAAAACATGTATAAAAATGTTCATCCAGCATAAATAGCAAGTATTCAAATAATATGCACACATAGCACGTAATTTATAAAAAATACTTCATATCTATGTGTAAGCTGAAAGTAACTATGCACCCACCTGATTAGGCGGTGAATCGTCACTCGGACAACACTTCGTTACTCTTAAAACAATTTCCTTGACAAAACCTAGTATCAATATGACTAGGGTTTAGTCTGACGTTAACCGCGACTAATTAATAGTCCAACTATTATTATTATTATATAAGCGTTAAATAACACTAAATATAACTCATAATAATATCCCAAATACTTATTATAAGGTCCTAATAACATTACTATATTAAAACATAAGCTAAACTAAAGATAGGTTAGGCGTAGCTCACTTACAGCGGGTTTCCTTCGAAATCGGGCTCTACCGGAGCAGAGTTTTTGAGCCAGAGGCTCTTCTCGTCGGAGCCGTCAGGCGCTCCGGGAGCCTCGGGGCTTCCTTCGGGTGCTAGGGGGTTTACCTAGGCTTTAGGGGGGGCTTAAGGAGGCTTAGAGAGAGAGAGAGAGTGTAGAGAGAGAAAGAAGGTTTGGGAGGTGTGAAGAAGAGGCTAGACCCGACACCTCTATTTATAGTGAAAATATCTGATGGACTCGCCGAGTTGGTGCATGTGGTGGCCTTTTGGTGGTGCCACGTCACCCCTATCGCGTATCAGCCTTCAAACTTAGAAAAATCATAACTCTCTCATACGAGCTCCGTTTTTGATGTTCTTTTTTTTCCACACGTAGGTAAAAACAAGATCTACAACTTTCATTTAGATTCCGTCGGCTAATTCTCTACCGATCTCAAATTTAACAGTAGGAGGCGTTTAGACTGTTAAATGACCGCGATGAATTCGTAACTCCTTCATACGGACTCCGTTTTCGTCTATCTTTTTACCGTTGAGTTCCTATTAATGAGATCTTCAACTCTCATTTAGGTCGCGTAATCCAAAAACGGCTCGAATGTAGCACCTGGTTCCTGTTATGTAAAATTTATCTTAGTGTTTTTCTTTTTAGCCTTGGACTCGGTGAGTCGTAGGTCCGACTCGCCAAGTAGGGACGGGATCCGGAACACGTTTAAGTTGGCGACTCGGCGAGTCCATATTCTGGACTCGGCGAGTCACCGCTGTCTGATGAAACCCTAAATTTCAAGGGTTTGCACCCTATTTAAACCCCTTCCCCCCCCCCCCCCCCAAGCTTGCCCCCATTCACCCTCAGAGCTCTATACCTCGTTCAAGCCTTGTTCCTTGTGAGTTTGAAGCATTTGGTGTGTTTTCTTGAAGATTTGGAGTGGGAAGGAGAGTAGATCAAGAAGAAGAGGAGGAGGCCAGGCATCTTTGAGCTATCTCAGTGTTTTCCTTAAGGTATAACTCGATTTCCCCTATATTTTCATGCTTATAGTCCCTTTTAGCTCCATGGAAGTCCTTCTTGAGCCTTTCCCCAAGCTTGTTTGTGCTTTGTGGGTTGTAATAAGTGGTTAGCCTCTAGATCTAGGTGAAATTGAGCTCCAGGAGCTTAGATCTACTGTCTTTATGGATCCATATTGCATGAAAGCCCTAGATCTACTCTTTTGGTGCATTTTGAGCCCTAAAACCTTTATTGGTGCTTATTTACACGTAAAGTTGGAAACTTTACGTGTTATTCATGCCCTAGAAACCCAGATCTATGAATGGCATGAGCTGGATCCAAGCAGAATCACGTGTATAGTTTTTGCATGTGACCGACTCGGCGAGTCGTTCATCTGACTCGGCGAGTCGAGTCGCGAGTCTCCGAGTTTCCCCCTTTTCGCATTTGCGGGTTGGGGGTAGTGAGTCATTGGGTGTGAGTCAGTGGGTCGGAAGCCAGAATCACTCATGAAGTCACTCGGCGAGTCAATGCCATGACTCGGCGAGTTCAAGGCAATCTTCTTGTCTCAAGAACAACTCGGCAAGTTGTTCATACAACTTGGCGAGTCACAACTTAGAGTTTTCTTCGGATGAAGATGAACTCGGCGAGTTGTTCATACAACTCGGCGAGTAGGATGAAGGACTATTGGCCTTTGGTTAGAAGGAAAAACCCGTCGAGTCAATGCCTAACTCGACGAGTAGAGACGGGCTCATGGTCAGACAAAGGGATAGGGACTCGGCGAGTTGGCAAGCCAACTCGGCGAGTCTGGTCAACTGGCAGTTGACTGTGACTTGACTCTTAATTTGTTAAGGGTAAATGGTCAATTTACCCCGAAGTCGGTTTGTAGTATTTGACTGAGTATTTTGTGGGAATTATAGCCGGAGGATTTCCGGGGAGGCAGCAGCAGCGAACAGTCAATTCCCACACAAATCAGCAGCTATTTCGAGGTGAGTTACCTTCCAGTAGCGGTGGGTCTATGGCCACAATGCCGGCCCACCAGTAGGAGTTGTATGTTGGATGATTGTCTTTGTGATATCATCTAGGTTTGCTACTACTTGATACGTTATATGCTGGCATGATATGTTATATGTGATAGTAGTAGAGTCCGGTTGTTAGGACCGAAGGGTAGGTTAGACACCCCAGATATGTCTGACAGTATGTGATGATATGATATATGCTGGTATGATATGTTATATGTGATAGTGGTAGTAGGAGGGGAATAGTCCCTGAGGGTCGTTTGTTAGGACCGACGGGTAGGTCAACACCCCAGAATGGCTTGACATGGGTAGGTCAGCACCCCAGAATGGCTTGACACGGGTAGGTCGGCACCCCAGAATGGCCGTACCGGGTAGGTCGGGCACCCTAGAATTGCCCAACAGTATGTATGATATGTGATTGTATGGTATGTGGTATATTGGGGGAACTCACTAAGCTTCGTGCTTCCGGTTTTCAGTTTTGGTTTTAAATTTCTTTTTCGTTTTTCATGGTGGAAATTAGTGAATTGTCATTCACTTACCTTCAAATATTCTGCAATTTGGGTTACGACATCCCTCTCCCGATTTGTAGAATATTGTGTTGGGTCCTAGCCTTAGTATTTCTTTTGGGTGATTTACTAAGGACTCAATCTATCAACTAACTTGAATTCGTTTTCTCCCGTTTTGTAGATGTCAAAGTTCGACAACTATGGTCTTCCCAAATCCCGTGGAACAAGTATTCCACATGAAGATGGTATTCCACGATTCAATTGAGGAACGCAAAATCATGCTTCACTTCCTCCTCCTCCTCCTATTGTTCTCCCCAACCCACAAGATCGAAGAATTGAAAGGTTCAATATCACTAAGGCCCTATTGGAAATGAAACATGAAGATGGTAAACCCGTGTGTGCCCACGTTCTAGGAATGAAATCACACATTGATAGGATGATAATGTTGGGTGTGTCATTCCCAGATGAGTTGGCTGTAAATTGGGTTTTGCAGTCACTTCCTAAATCATATAATGAGTTTAAAAGAAAGTATTATATGATGGATCATGACGACAACCTCATTCACCTAACTTACATGCTCATTGCTGCTGAATCAGAAATAATTTGGTGAAGCAATGGAGCGTATTTGTTGGGAAAGTCAACCAACCATGCTTCCGAGGACGTTCTAGGAGAACCGACCTGCGTTTGCTGCCAAAAGAAAGGGCGTTGGATACAAGTCTGCCCAAAGAGCCTGAAGAGTCCAGAAGATGGGAGAGTCAAAGAGTATGGCTGCGCTTCAGGTAAAATCCATTATCTAACTCCATTAAGTTCCTATTCATTAATTCTTAATACATAATGTGATAAGATTGCATTTGAATGTTTTACAGGATCGGTGAAAAGAAAGGAAGCTTGGTGAAAGAGCAATATGAATCTAATCACAAGGAATGGATCTTGATCGCATGGACTTGAAGATTAGATTTTGAGCTTAGATAGTTATGATAGAGTTGTTAGAAATTTTTCTTTTGAAATACATAGTTTTCAATCGATTTTGCATTGTAAGGACAAATGTTTTCCGCTGCTTTTATAAATAAAATAAATTTTCGTTTGACTTATTTATTTGTTTATTTCCTTGCAATGAAATCGTTATGAAAATTGGTGTTTGCATATTTCTACAACAAATGGATATGATTCTTATTTATAGTGTTTATGGAAAAGTCGAGAATTTACCAAATAAGGAGAGTTTCTCATCGCCCAAGTTTCAATTGGAAAGAAATTTGGAATCATGCAACTTGGTTGCACGATGAATGAGAAATTTCATATTTGGAAATTAGACTAATTCATTGACAAAGTGTCAAGTGAAGGACTTGGAGATCGAATACACAAAGTTGCGTGTTGATTAAGTCCACCATAAGAGTAACATAGATATTCGTCATGATTTACTAAAGGTTTAGTAAATATGATTATACTTACAAGATTAAGTGTAATTCTGAATTGATTAAAGGGTTTAGATCAATAGCAGAACGAATAAGAAGAATCAAGTAGGCAGAAAGATAAAAGTTTCTCCTTTCTAAGAAGATGGGAGAGTACCTTTTATGCTTTATGATAGGTCTTAATGATTAAGAACCATATCTCAATTGATCCTCTAAATGAGTCTTAGTACAATTGTATGTCTAAGAAGAGGAATCAAGAATTGAAGAAATGGTTAAATCAATAAGTCAATCATACTTCGTTCCACTAACAAGTCTTAAAGTTAAGATTGTGACATCGAGTGAAAAAAGTAAGGTTTATAACATTCATCAAATGTGGAAATTTGTGATGTCTTGGATAAGACAAAGACCAACTAGGACCAATTTATGAAGTATTTTGATAAAAGCTACACTAACTCTTGAATATTTGTTTGTCAAGAAATGGTTATTAACAAGAGAATCTTATATGTCAAGGAGTCAGTGGGAGTTTTAATGGTCTTGAAAGGTTTCAAGAACAAATCAAATAAACCTTATCGATCATCACTAGCACACGAGTTGAGGTTTACAACCTATCGTGATGACATTATTTTGGTTCTGTGCCAATCCAATCGAGTTAATTATGCATGAGAGTTCTATGAGTTCTCATGTTGAACGCATAAAAGGCAAAGCACCTTAATCAATGAAAGGTACATTGATAGGAAAGGGTGAGCTGCTTAACTACTTGGAAGACATGGTGGGCAGCTGTGCTACCATAAGGCAAGAAATCAAGATTAAGAAAGTTCGGTCCATATGAGTTTGAATTTGTCGTAAACTTTGGTTTTAACAAATTCACATGGATAGGAACACATACACCTTTTAAATATAAGTGTCATAAGATTTCCTCCTTCATGAAAATGATTGTGAGGAAATGCTTTCACTAAGAAAGATTTTAAGAAGATAGTGATTGTAAAATTGCATTCTCGAATTCGATTATGGTTACGGTATCCCTTTCCATAATTTGAATTGTGAGGTTTGGCAATTAGTCTTAAGTGATTAGACACATATATGAACTATCAAAGGCAAAGGTGTATAAGTTCAAGAAACCTTGATAAAAGATTATCAAAGCACTAAGTATTAGAAACATGAACTTAAGAAATTCAATAAGCATTGTTTTTCTGAAAGTTAAGATGTTTATGAATACATGTCGAAGCTAGTGGGAGCATAAGTGTTATGTTTTATAATAATCATCATGATAGTGGGAGCATAAATGTTATGATTGTATGATTATTAAGGCATGTATTGCAAGTTGACAATATTAATTATAGAAAACAAGAGTTATACCTTGCAAAGTAGTAAGGGTTATAAAGTTGTTTTGCTATAATTAAGGGAGAGAATATTATGCTTCATTTCAAATCTAAAGGCTTAGGTTGTGGAATGTTAATAAAATTTAGTCAAAGGTACATAGTGTGTTCTTAAAATTTCGATTATAATTACGGCATTCCTCTTCACAGTTCGAATTTTGAGAACATAGCAAATAAAACATTATGCGTCGTGTCCCATACGCTTCGGGTATAGGATCGATTGCAAATGCTTTAATGTTTGACCATTCTAAAATTTTCCAAATGTCTAGTAGAGGGAAAAAGGACTAGAATCGGTTTTGACTAAAATAATTAAACAACTATCAAAGGACAATCCAAAGTTCGACGAGGATTGGTCGCTTGTGAGTAGTTGGAAGTATAGTATTGGAAAATATGGAAATGTTTCCATATTGGATGGACCATATCGACATCATTACGAATAAATAAGATTCTATTAAGAATGAATTGTCATATGGAAAATATGGAAACGTGTCCATATTGGGAATTGAATATTGAAAATCTATGTCTAGATTAGAAACTTTTATGCAAAAGGATGTTCAAAGGAATGTACTTTGAGTGAGAGACATCATAGGAATTGTATTGTAACAATATCCGATAGAGATTTTGTAATATCATTGGCAATAGTCTTTGTGACATTGGTGCAGTGACATTACGAAAGGATCGTTGCATAGAATATTAGAATCTAGCATATTCTATAAGTAGCAAGAATTTGATATTCTTTCACTTATGAAAAAGGATTTGGAGTTGTGAAATGAGAATGATTGGAAGTGTGTTCAATTTGATCTATTTCACAAAGTAAGAACCATAGGTAAACATTGTGTGCATGCTAGGAGCATAGGACAAGTGTAATAATTCAAGTAAGAAGTTGATTAACCGAAACGACAAATAATGAGTAATCAACATGGTGATAAATAAAAGGTGTTTTATTTATACTCAAAGGTTTGAGTCCATATGGGATTAGTATTATTCATGTGTTTCACCTTTGCATGTTTTGACTTCCAGAATAATTGAGTTTATTAAGAATAATCAAATTATTCAAACGGGCCACAGTCGTTAATATGTTGGAAGTAGATATGAATGAAGACTGTCATGAATTGGTGTGTGGATTGTCTATAAGGTATTAGACATAAGCAAATGTTTGTTGCAACGTTCATGAGTGCTTATGAATGTGATTTGAGCATTGGATTAAACCCACGCTCACTTGGATCACTCCATGAATTGTATCACGAGTGATTGGTGAGACGATAACATCTTATATTCTTGAAACCGAGATGTGTGAGTTGTATCTTGCGAATCGGTTGCACGTTGATAATATGTAAATGCACCAGTAACTTGGTGTTATAAAACATATTGTTGTGTGTTATTCGGTGAGTGAGTGCAAGCAAGCATTGTATCAAAGTTTATTCGTTCCTTTTTATCCAAAGTAGGATAAAAGCGATATCTTTGGGCCCCTCGATGATTTAGTGATGACAAACGTAAATGCCCAACCGGGCTAGGGCTAATTTGATTTGTTCAATTAGTCAGTCGTCATAAACCGGAATCGAGATATAGTACAAAGAGAATGATTTGAAATCATATCTCGTATGATATCTAGAATGGAGGAATATATGATCCCTTATCTAAAGGACACGCGTATCTGATAGGATCAGAGTTGACAGTGGCTTTGGAAAGCTACGATTGCAGATCAGGATCTGAAGTCATACGCATAATAGTTATTAGACTTATCCAAGTGGGAGACTGTTGGATTAGTGTCTAAGTCCATAACTATTTTGGTATGTACTTGACCCGATGGTGCATGGTCCTTTTGGGTTGGCTTCACCAAAGCAACTTGATAGGATGAATTATGGAGAGAAAGGATTAAATATGATTTATTAATATATTATGGAAATAATATATTAAAGGAGAAATCATATTGTTTAATTAATATTAGTCAATAACTAATTGGTAATTAGTATTGTGACTAAAAGAGATTAATTAAACTTAAGGGACTGGAATTGTAATTATAAGATAATTGCAATTTGGGCCATGGATTGCCTTTTATTATAAGGTGGACGAATTCTATGGGGGAAGCCCATATGAAATCGTCCAAGGCCTTGAGAAAAGGGCTCCATGGGTTGCTTAGGGTTTAAGCATCCAAATTAGGGTTTCCTTGTTAGATAACCCTAATTGCCTCACTATATATAGATCCCTTAAGGACCAAAAACGTGGACAAGCTTCTTGCTAGGGTTTTCACACGGTTTTGGCAGCCTCCATCCTCTCTCCTCTTCATCCTCTTGCTTATGGTGTTTGTGAACCATTAGAGGAGTGACACTTGTGACTTTAAGCCTTCCAAAGTCAATTCAAGGAGGAATTGGGATTGTTATTGCTACATAACAATCAAGGTAACATTATAAACCTATTCTAATATCTAATATGATTACCTGTATGCTAGAATTAGGGTTTATAGTCTTGGATTCAAAGCATGTACAATAGAGAAACCTAGATCCAAGCATTAGGGTTTGTATGAGCACATAGGATGTCTTATGACCAAAACCCATCAGTGGTATCAGAGCCTAGACTGGTTTCAATTGTATTGATGCATTACATGTTCAAAAAATTCGATTTTTGATGTTCTGGAGGCTGGACTCGCCGAGTCCATAGCTAAACTCGCCGAGTCCATGCAGACTCGACGAGTCCAAGCTTGACTCGCCGAGTCAACTCGTCAGATGGAGGGTATTTCGCGATTTCTTGCTGTTTTTGCTTATGGATAGTTACCTTATCATATTAGATCAATATAAATCCGATTTTAGGATATATTTGACTATATCTTTGATCTAATTGAAGATATTTATCAATTAATAAGATAATTGTTTCCTTATGTGATAATTGATTAATTATTTTGACTAAATTGATAAATTGTTTTGCAAGAAATCATTAAATAAATCAAATATGGATAATTATGTAATTAAATGTTAATTTAGATTATTTGTTATTTGATCCTTATGTTATGAAATGTTTCATATTTTCCCCTTTAGGTTTTATAGTTTAAATTTGAACCCAAAAGTTTTGTTGTTTTGAAATTTAAATAGTTAAAACCCCAATGTTTTGAAAAAGGTTTCAAAACTTGCCCTCAAGTTTTGGAATTTAAATTTTGATTAATTGTTTAATTTGATGTGTATTTAAATTCTAAACCCTAATGTTTGAAATGTTTCAAAACTTGCCCTCAAGTTTTGGAATTTAAAACTTGATTAAAAGTTTAATTAGGAATATTAAATTCTAAAACTCTAGTATTGTTTTGAAAAAGTTCAAATCACACCCTTATGGTTTTATTAATTAATTAAGGTGTATAATTAAAAGAGGTTTAATAAATCCATAAAAGTTTAGGTTTACAATTTAATTGAATTAAAAGTATAATTGTTAAATTAGACCACATAGTATTTTAAAAGTGTAAAATACACCCTATACTATATATATATATATATATATATATATATATATATATATATATATAACATTAAAAGTCTAACATTATATATATGTATGAGTAAAATTCAGTCTTACCGTTAGTAGGCCTCATTCACGAAGCTGGTCTATAAGGGGTGTTTAAGAAAATTGCCTATAAAATGGCGAGTGAATGGGTATCCACTCTTACCCACCGCACTCTTGACTAGTGGAGGGTCGTTAGCCGAACGGGTAGGATAGGACGAAACCCTATCGGTTGGCTCCTCCCGAGATGCAGGAGTTGTCTACGCAGCTGCAGGAGCTGCTAGACAAGGGGTTTATTCAACCAAGCAGTTCACCCTGGGGAGCCCCAATCATGTTTGTAAAGAAGAAGGACGGGTCGCACCAGATGTGTATAGATTACCGGGAGCTGAATAAGGTAACGGTGAAGAACCGTTACCCACTCCCGAGGATTGATGACCTCTTTGATCAGTTGCAGGGAGCATCTTGGTTCTCCAAGATAGATTTGTGTTCAGGTTATCATCAGATAAGGGTCAGCGAGGAGGATGTGCAGAAGACCGCGTTTCGGACGTGTTACGGCCATTATGAGTTCGTGGTGATGCCGTTCGGGCTCACCAATGCTCCTGCTGCGTTCATGGACCTCATGAACCACGTGTGTAGACCGATGTTGGATCGGTCTGTGATAGTTTTCATTGATGACATCTTGGTTTATTCCAAGACACAGGAGGAACATGAGGAGCATCTGAGAGAGGTTTTGGAGACCCTGAGGAGGGAGAGCTTGTACGCCAAGTTCTCCAAATGTGAGTTTTGGTTGCGCGAGGTGCAGTTTCTTGGGCACCTCGTCAACCAGAACGGGATTTCAGTAGACCCGGCCAAGGTGGAGGCCGTAATGAGGTGGGAGGTTCCGAAGTCTCCATATGAGATTCGGAGTTTCCTAGGATTAGCAGGCTACTATCGGAGGTTCATTCATGATTTCTCCAAGATAGCCGTACCCCTGACACGGTTGACTAGGAAAGCCGTGGTCTTTCGTTGGGGGCTTGAGCAGCAGGCAGCGTTCGAGATTCTGAGGCAGAGATTGTGCGAGGCGCCGATCTTAGCCCTGCCCGAGGGCGTAGAGGATTTTGTGGTATATTGTGATGCGTCGATCTCAGGCCTAGGCGCATTATTGATGCAGAGGGGGCATGTAATTGCTTATGCCTCGGGCAGCTGAAGCCTCACGAGGTGAACTACCCGACACATGATTTGGAGTTGGGGGAGGTGGTTTTTTCCCTCAAGATTTGGGGGCATTACCTCTACGGGGTTCGATGTACCATTTACACGGACCACAAGAGTTTGAGGTACCTCATGGATCAGTCGAATCTGAACATGAGGCAGCGTCGGTGGTTGGACGTGGTGAAGGATTATGATTGCGAGATCCTTTACCACCCAGGAAAGGCCAATGTGGTGGCCGATGCACTTAGCCGCAAGGCGGCGCCGATCAGGGATAGTCGCATGAGGATGACTGTGGTGACTCCCCTGTTGGAGCAGATTCAGGAGGCTCAACAGGAGGCTATGAAGGAGGAACATCGAAAGAGTGAGCGAATAGTGGGTCAAGTCACCTCCTTCGATTATGATAGTCGGGGGTTATTGACACTACACCGTAGGGTGTGGTTGCCGTATCATGGAGGCGTGCCCCAGATCTTGATGGAGGAAGCGCACAAATCCCGATTCTCTATTCATCCAGGGGCGACGAAGATGTAAAGGGATCTTCGCCTAGAGTATTGGTGGCCTTGCATGAAGCGGGATGTGGCGTGGTACGTCGAGCGGTGTTTGACCTGCAGGAAGGTCAAGGCCGAGCATCAAAGACCGCACGACAAGATGCAGCCGTTGGATATCCCGTTGTGGAAATGGGAGGATATTACGATGGATTTTATCACAAAGCTTCCCCGGACGATGCGAGGAGTAGATTCGATTTGGGTCATCGTGGATCGATTGACCAAGAGCGCCCATTTTATTCCGATTCAGGAAAGCATCTCGGCCGAAAAGTTGGCCGTTATTTACATCAGGGAGATAGTGGCGCGGCACGGGGTGCCAGTGTCAGTGATATCGGATTGAGATGTGCGGTTCACTTCCAGGTTTTGGAAGAAGTTTCATGATGAGTTGGGCACTCGTCTGCACTTTAGCACCGCCTTTCACCCGCAGACGGATGGTCAGAGTGAGCGGACCATCCAGACTTTGGAGGATATGTTGCGGGCATGTGTGCTAGACTTCGGTAGTAGTTGGGATACCTATCTTCCCTTGGCTGAGTTCTCGTACAACAATAGCTACCACGCGAGTATTGACCGCCCTCCATTCGAGATGTTGTACGGACGGAGGTTCAGGACCCCGATATGTTGGGGTGAAGTTGGCCAGAGGGTCATGGGGAGCACCGAGGTGGTGCTCAAAATGACCGAGAAAATCCAGCAGGTTCGGAGCAGGCTTCAGATTGCGTAGAGTCGGTAGAAAAGTTATGCCGACAGGCGTCGATCAGACCTAGAGTTCCGGGTTGGGGATATGGTTCTCCTGAAAGTGTCTCCTTGGAAAGGCGTCATTCGATTCAGGAAGCGAGGCAAGTTGGGCCCGAGATACATTGGTCCGTTCAGGGTTGTAGCCCGGGTGGGCAAGGTGGCTTATAGGCTGGATCTGCCAGCCGAGCTCAGCCAGATCCACAGCACCTTCCATGTCTCCCAGCTGCGGAAGTGTCTCGTGGATGATTCAGCGGTGGTGCCGTTAGAAGAAATACAGGTTAATGACAGCCTAAATTACATTGAGCGCCCGGTCGCGATCCTCGACCGGAAGTCGAAGGATTTAAGGAACAAGAGGGTGGAGTTAGTGAAGGTGCAGTGGCAGCTCCGAAAGGGGTCCGAGTGGACTTGGGAGCCGGTGGAAGAAATGATGGAGCATTACCCCGAGCTGTTTCAGGATCGAGCAACAGACTTCGAGGACGAAGTCTAAAATAAGTGGGGGAGATTTGTAGCACCTGGTTCCTGGTACGTAAAATTTATCTTAATGTTTTTCTTTTTAGCCTTGGACTCGGTGAGTCGTAGGCCCGACTCGCCGAGTAGGGACGGGATCCGGAACACGTTTAAGTTGGCGACTCGGCGAGTCCATATTCTGGACTCGGCGAGTCACCGCTGTCTGATGAAACCCTAAATTTCAAGGGTTTGCACCCTATTTAAACCCCTTCCCCCCCCCCCCCCCCCGCCCCCAAGCTTGCCCCCATTCACCCTCAGAGCTCTATACCTCGTTCAAGCCTTGTTTCTTGTGAGTTTGAAGCATTTGGTGTGTTTTCTTGAAGATTTGGAGTGGGAAGGAGAGTAGATCAAGAAGAAGAGGAGGAGGCCAGGCATCTTTGAGCTATCTCAGTGTTTTCCTTAAGGTATAACTCGATTTCCCCTCTGTTTTCATGCTTATAGTCCCTTTTAGCTCCATGGAAGTCCTTCTTGAGCCTTTCCCCAAGCTTGTTTGTGCTTTGTGGGTTGTAATAAGTGGTTAGCCTCTAGATCTAGGTGAAATTAAGCTCCAGGAGCTTAGATCTACTGTCTTTATGGATCCATATTGCATGAAAGCCCTAGATCTACTCTTTTGGTGCATTTTGAGCCCTAAAACCTTTATTGGTGCTTATTTACACGTAAAGTTGGAAACTTTACGTGTTATTCATGCCCTAGAAACCCAGATCTATGAATGGCATGAGCTGGATCCAAGCAGAATCGCGTGTATAGTTTTTGCATGTGGACGACTCGCGAGTCGTTCATCTGACTCGGCGAGTCGAGTCACGAGTCCCCGAGTTTCCCCCTTTTCGCATTTGCGGGTTGGGAGTAGTGAGTCATTGGGTGTGAGTCAGTGGGTCGGAAGCCAGACTCACTCATGAAGTCACTCGGCGAGTTCAAGGCAATCTTCTTGTCTCAAGAACAATTCGGCGAGTTGTTCATACAACTTGGCGAGTCACAACTTAGAGTTTTCTTCGGATGAAGATGAACTCGGCGAGTTGTTCATACAACTCGGCGAGTAGGATGAAGGACTATTGGCCTTTGGTTAGAAGGAAAAACCCGTCGAGTCAATGCCTAACTCGACGAGTAGAGACGGGCTCATGGTCAGACAAAGGGATAGGGACTCGGCGAGTTGGCAAGCCAACTCGGCGAGTCTGGTCAACTGGCAGTTGACTGTGACTTGACTCATAATTTGTTAAGGGTAAATGGTCAATTTACCCTGAAGTCGGTTTGTAGTATTTGACTGAGTATTTTGTGGGAATTATAGCCGGAGGATTTCCGGAGAGGCATCAGCAGCGGACAGTCAATTCCCACACAGATCAGCAGCTATTTCGAGGTGAGTTACCTTCCAGTAGCGGTGGGTCTATGGCCACAATGCCGGCCCACCAGTAGGAGTTGTATGTTGGATGATTGTCTTTGTGATATCATCTAGGTTTGCTACTACCTGATACGTTATATGCTGGCATGATATGTTATATGTGATAGTAGTAGAGTTCGGTTGTTAGGACCGAAGGGTAGGTTAGACACCCCAGATATGTCTGACAGTATGTGATGATATGATATATGCTGGTATGATATGTTATATGTGATAGTGGTAGTAGGAGGGGAATAGTCCCCGAGGGTCGGTTGTTAGGACCGACGGGTAGGTCAGCACCCCAGAATGGCTTGACACGGGTAGGTCAGCGCCCCAGAATGGCTTGACACGGGTAGGTCGGCACCCCAGAATGGTCGTACCGGGTAGGTCGGGTACCCCAGAATTGCCCGGCAGTATGTATGATATGTGATTGTATGGTATGTGGTATATTGGGGGAACTCACTAAGCTTCGTGCTTACAGTTTTCAGTTTTGGTTTCAGGTACCTCTTCTTTGAAGGGGAAGGAGCTGGCGCGGTAGCGGTACATCACACACCTGCTTGTATTCCGCATTCTGATATTTTCTTGGGAAATTGTACTCTGACACTTTTATGATTATGACAATGTTTTCCGTCGTGCAACATCCTTTGTGAAATGAAATGATCATTGAATGATTTATTCCTAAATGTTTTGCTAAGTACATGTTTTAAAAACGAAATTTTTGGCTCGTATTTTTGGGATGTTACATCGAACTAAAATTCGAGTTTCGGGCCGTGCACTGTTAAGCCGAATCTTAGAAAAATTCATAACTTCTTCATACGAAGTCAGATTTGGGCGTTCTTTTTATGGATTTTCTCGGTTTAACATATTCTACGACTTTTGTTTAGATCACTAAGGCTAAATCTCTCTCTATCGTAAATTCACTATTTACATCTCCCGGTGCCGTGCCGATTTTGCCGTAAAACTTCGACGGGTCATAATTTCTTCCTAATAACTCGGATTTCGGCGTTCTTTATATGTACGGAAACCTTGAGAAATATTCTACAACTTGGTTAAGACTATTTATTATAAATATCTTTTGCTGAAAAGTCATTTTCGATACTAATCGCCTCTAAATTGACTAGCATGGTATACGTGCCAGGCATGCAAACCCTAATTTTTAGGGTTTGAATCATATTTAAACCCCATTATAGCCTCATTTTCCCTCAGGTTATCATCCTCCATTCTCTTGATTAGTTTTTGCAACACTAATCCATATTGTGAAGCATTTCTAAGCTTGAGATTGTGTGTTTTGTGCTTTTGAAGAAGAAGGAAGGAAGGAGAGACCACCTTGGAAGAGTGAAGCTCTTTAGATCTAGGATCACATCACCATTTGACACCATTTAGAGGTATGAAGTTCTGAACTTGGTGAAGTTTCATTTAGATCTTGTGTTGAAATGGGTTTTTGTTCTTTTGGTCCCAAATGTGGAGATTCATGAACATAGCATTTTCTTGACCCATTAACCTGTCATTTCAGACATTTGGATGGGTCTTGAGTCATAAAAATGGGTTCCAAATGGTTGGTTTGGCTCCATGCATCATTTAGAAGGTCTTAACGGATTAAGCAGTTGAGTTAAGCACTTAATGTATATGCAAGTCATAGAGTTGGAAACTTTATGTCTCTTAAAGGTATTTTAGCCAAGGATCTGAAAGATGGACGTGAGAGCTTAAACCATTTAGCTCTTAATGAGAATTTGGGGGTCTGGGACTACGCCCCATGTACGAGGTCAACCACCCCGATGGTGGTCAACATTCGAGTGCGCCCAACGTACATTTAAAGTATGCCCCGCGTACTCACTATGTGGTGACTCGATTGGGTTGACTCAGTTGACTCAGTTGCTTTGATCAGTTTGACTTTGACTTTGACCTAAGGGTATTTTGGGATTTGGATTGTGATTGGTCATTTGGTTGGTTAGGTGATGGTTAGAGCTGAGATTCAGAGTCGAGACCTCATCAGCTTTTGTCCAATTTGTAATGTGAGTTTTTCCTCACTGTACTTGTGGTTCGAAGGCACTAAGGCCGACCCATTGGATTAGATATCATGTTATGTGATAGTATGTTATCGTGTTGTAGTGATCTGTTAGATCGGTATCCTGGTATATAGGATGATGCTATGCTTAGTGATTTGTGGATCTTCCTGATTGTCTGTTGACTAGTTATATGTATGTTTTGTTGGGTTTTGAGCAATCTAACACTTCCTAAGTGTGCATGCAACCCTAATAAACCTTGGATCTATGTTTTCTTCTAAAATACATGCAAATAATAATTTCCAAGGTTTCTTCCTAACTAGCATAACATAAGGATTATGAATCATAAAAGTACTAGTAGAAATACATACCTTTTGATGATGGTTGATTGTTTGGAGTTTGAGAGCCAAGCACCAATAGTGTGAATGCCTCAAATGGAATCACAAATCACCACAAACACTTGGAAAACTTTGAGAGAGTGTATACACACATAGAAAATCGGCCACACACACAAAACCACACTAGTGGCTATTTCATGCAACATAAGCATGCTTATATAGTGTGCATGGTTAGGGTGAAACCCTAATAACCCATGTCTTTTCCTTTCCAATGATCCATGGGTTAAAAGCTCCATGGATCATCCATGGACTTCCATACAAGCCTAGCCCATTAACAAATGGGTGTTAGCCCACACTATATAAAACCAATAGCCCACAATCTAATTAGTCTTCCTTTTAATCTCTAAATTAATTCATAATTAATTTAAGACTAAGACTAATTAAATAACATGACTTCATATTAATATATTATAACTTATAATATATTAATAAACATATGTGTATAACTCTCATAAAATTATCCATAAATAGTTTGGGTGAAGTGCAACCCAAATGGACCATGCCGGGTCGGGTCAAGTATGTACCAAACAAGTTATGGACTTAGACACCTTATCCAACAGACTCCCACTTGGATAAGTCTAATAACTATATTTGCGTATGTTACTTCAGGAACCAACCATCAATCGTAGCTCTCGAAAACTCTGTTGAACTATGAAGCGCCATTTTAGATAAGTGATCATATAATCGTCTGTTCTCATGATATCAGCCGGACAAATACATGGAACAACGTCGTACTTATTGTCTAGCAGTTTGTTTCCCGATTTTCGATTTGTTTGACAAAGAACTTAATCGAACACATCAATTTTAGTTCTGACCGGCCGGTACATAGGTCACAACAAAATCATCGAGGGGCCCAGATATCGCTTCTATTTCTAGAAGGAACAGATAAACTTCGACTCATATGCTTGTTCTACTACTTGTTGAATTGTACACAAAGGCACGTTTTATAACATCAGGTTACTGATGTGTTTACGTGCAATCAATGCACAACCAACTCATAGGTAACAACTCATATCTCTAGGTTTGAAGATTTATATGATATTACCGTCTCACGATCACTCGAGATAAATTCCATGAAGTGATACAAGTGAGCGTGGGTTTATTCCAATACTCATAACTTATGAGCACTCATGAATGTTGTAGCAACCATTGCTATGACTAAACCCATTTAGCCATCTACAAACTCGATTCATGACAGTCTTGATTCATACCTACTTCCAACATATGAACGACTATGGAGTGTTTAAATAACTTAGTCATTCGGAAAGAATAACCTAGCTATTTTGGAAGTCAAAACATGCAAAGTGAAACACAATAATAATCGAATCCAATATGGTCTCAGAACCCTTTTGAATATAAATAGAACCACCTTTTATTTATCACCATATTGATTACACATCATTCATTGTATAATGTTTCAAACAATCAACTTAAGACTTGAATAAAAACAACAGTCGTCCCATGCTCCTAGCATGTACACTTTGTTTTTCTAAACAATAGTTATGCCATACTCCAAGTATGCACACTATGTTTGTCTATGATCCTTACATTGTGATGTAGATCAATTGAACATGATTCCATTGATACTCATTTCACAATCCCAAATCCTTATTGTAAATGTGAGAATCCCCGATTCCTATCATTTACCAAAAAATCTGTTAGATTTTAAACTTTTATGCAATGTTCCTCTTGTAATGATTATGCACAAAGTCACCAAAACCTTGTCACCAGTCATTACAGAGTATTCCAAAGAAGGTCAACCTCTATGGAACGGAAGTCTCATATTCAAAGTACATTGCTTTGAACATCCTTCTTGCATTAAGTTTTTCTAATATTACATAGATTGAATAACTTCCACATATGGAGACATTTCCATAGTCCCATTTTGACTATCACTTCCGAACAAGATTTACTTCTTTTCAGAATATGTCAATATGGTCCTTTCCGACAACTTACATCATACTTCCAACTTTCCCTGAGCAACCAATCTTTGGCGAACCTCAGATTGTCCTCGACAATTTCTTAATCACTTTAGTCATATCCAGTTCTAGACTTTTCCCTTCTCAATGCCTTAAGCATTTGGAAAATTTAGAAAAGATGAATATTATAGCACATGTGTAACACCGTAAATTTCAAAATAATTTTTTTGCAAATATAAAAACATTTCTCATTTAATTTCATAAAACGTTAAGATTAAAATTCCAAATCATGTCATACAAATCCCAAGATCTCATAAATACATATCAAAAGTCCCCTGAGTGTGTACGGATCAAGCCGGCGCCTTCCCACGGTCATCGCTAGTACCTGAAACAACAACACTAACACTGTAAGCACGAAGCTTAGTGAGTTCCCCAAATACCACACATAAAACACATATTAGCCACTTGAGGCTGTAACTCTATGGGTCCGTGCACCCAGACTCTGTGAACCCTCAGGTTCTAACTCTAGGAACCTTCCGGTCCCAACTCTGTAAACATGCACAACATAATCACATAGAAATAATGCAGTACCACACATAACATACACATAACATACACACACCAATACAAGGCTCTGATTACCTACTCAAGGTAAAGTATAGTGAGAAGACTCACCTCGCGTGTCTCGGTATCTCACGAATCCTGGAAATCCCTCGTGCTCGATCCTCCGAGCTCTAATCCTCCTATAATATCACATGACTCTAATTAACACTTTTTATCTCTAAGGTTGACTATCCCTAAGAAGTCAACACAGGTCAACTCTGGTCAACGGTCAACGGTCAACTTTGACCGGACTCGGCGAGTGCACATGGGCAACTCGGCGAGTCTAGACGTTTCCACCAACACCCTAGGATTCCCTTTTTACTCGTCGAGTACTCCCCCTGAGTCGACGAGTTCCACCTGGCAGAATTGCGGGGCCACCCCGACTCAACTCGCCGAGTTCCAAGGACAACTCGGCGAGTCCCAGTTCGACTCAGTCCACCTGTCAACCCTCTCTAACTCGCCCTGACTCATTGAGTCAACCCATGACTCGACTGGACCACTCACTGGCCGGTCCAAGGCAATCTTCAAGCTACTCGTCGAGTCTGTTCATCAGACTCGGCGAGTCCATGCCATGCAATCGCTCAAACTCGCTTCTAAGGTCAGATCTGTTCCAACAATTCATAGATCTGGCCTTTCTAGACTGATTCACCACGTAAAGCCCCAAACTTGATGCACATACAACCTCTATATGGCTATAAATGAAGGAATACCAACAAATATCACTACCCAAGGTCATGACCTCCATTGCTCTCCATAAAGCTTGATGAATGAGGCTCTCTGGACCTCTATGGATCCAGATCCAAAGCCTCATCACTAGCAAGGGACTATTTGGCCATCAAATCAACTCAACATGGCCGCAAGAAACCCTAAATCCAACTATACTCCACAAAACAGAAGATGAACCGAAATCATACCTCTAGATCGATGATCTAGGCTTCAAATCCGCAAAATAGCAACCTCCTTTGCCTCCTTTTGGCTAGAACCTCCCTCCTCTTTGCTAGACAACACACAAAGGTCAAGAAATGCTTCCTTTCTCTCCCAAATCGCCAAAGCACTCTAGGGTTTCTCTCTATGGACTGTTGGGTACAAATGACGGCCATAAGGCCCTTTAAATAGGTCCCAAACCCGAGAAATTAGGGTTTCATTAAACAGTGCGGACTCGCCGAGTCCAGATCCTGGACTCGCCGAGTCCAATCAAATCCCGCGTCCAGAATCGCGATCCTACTCGGCGAGTTTGAGCTCCAACTCACCGAGTCCCCTCTCAAAACACCAAAAATCAAAGCAATAAAGGATACCTGGAAATCCGGACCGTTACAACTCTCCCCCACTAGAACTAGACTTCGCCCTTGAAGTCTCGCTCTGAAAATAGCTCCGGATGCTGCTCCCGCATCTCGCGCTCCGGCTCCCAGGTCATCTCCGATCCCTTCCGGTGCTGCCACTGAACCAACACCAGAGGTACCTCCTTGTTCCTCAGAACCTTGATCTTCCGATCCCTGATGGCCACTGGCCTCTCGGCATAATTCAGGCTCGCATCCACCTGAATATCCTCTAATGGAACCACTGCCGACTCATCGGCTATACACTTCCGCAATTGTGACACATTAAAAGTGTCGTGGATCTGCCCTAACTCTGCGGGCAATTCCAAACGATAGGCTACCCGGCCTACCATCGCAATCACACGAAAAGGCCCAATATACCGGGACCCCAACTTGCCCCTCTTCCTGAATCGGATCACTCCTTTCCAAGGAGAGACCTTCAGGAGAACGAAGTCGCCGACCTGAAACTCAAGCTCGGACCGACGTCTGTCTGCATAACTCTTCTGACGGCTCTGGGCGGTCAATAACCTCTGTCTGACCCGCTGAATCTGTTCTGTCATCTGAAGCACGATCTCTGTACTGCCCATCACTCTCTGCCCAACCTCTCCCCAGCAAATGGGGGTCCGACACCTCCTACCATACAACAGCTCAAAGGGTGGCATACCAATGCTCGAATGATGGCTGTTGTTGTAGGAAAACTCTACCAAGGGTAAATACGCATCCCAGCTACCCCTGAAATCCAACACGCATGCTCGAAGCACGTCCTCAAGCGTCTGAATCGTCCGCTCACTCTGACCATCTGTCTGGGGGTGATATGCGGTACTAAAATGCAATCCAGTACCCAACTCCTCATGAAATTTCTTCCAGAATCTGGAAGTGAAACGCACATCACGGTCCGAAACGATCGAGATCGGCACCCCATGCCGAGATACCACCTCTCTCACATATATCTCTGCTAACTTCTCCGCTGAAGAACTCTCACTGATGGCAAGGAAGTGAGCGCTCTTCGTCAATCTATCCACAATCACCCAAATTGCATCAACTCCTCTGGCAGTTCTCGGCAATTTGGTGATGAAATCCATAGCGATCTGTTCCCACTTCCACTCGGGAACCTCCAATGGCTGCAACTTGCCATGCGGTCTCTGGTGCTCGGCCTTAATCCTGCGGCAGGTCAAGCACCTCTCAACAAACCAGGCGACGTCCCTCTTCATACAGGGCCACCAATACTCTCTCCTCAAATCCAAATACATCTTTGTAGCCCCCGGATGAATCGAAAATTTCGATCGATGAGCCTCTTCCATCAAAGTAGTACGCATACCGCCCACAAACGGTACCCAAATCCGACCCTGAAAAGTCATAAGCCCTCGACCATCCGTAACGAATTCTGAAACCAAACCAACGAACCGTTCCCTCTTCTGCATGTCCGGTCGCACAGCCTCGGTCTGTGCCCCACGAATGGCATCCAATACCGGAGCTATCACGGTCAATCTCAAACATACATCTCGCAGTGGAGTGCTCTCCGCCCTGCGGCTCAACGCATCGGCCACCACATTGGCCTTACCCGGGTGGTACAGGATCTCACAATCATAATCCTTGACCACATCTAACCACCTCCTCTGCCGCATATTTAGGTTGGGCTGATCCATCAAGTACTTCAAACTCTTATGGTCCGTGTATATCGTACACCGAACCCCATATAAGTAGTGACACCAAATCTTGAGGGCGAACACTACTGCCCCCAACTCTAGATCGTGCGTGGGATATCTCGTCTCATGAGGCTTCAGCTGCCTCGATGCATAAGCTATCACATGTCCCCTCTGCATCAATACCGTACCCAGCCCCATAATCGATGCATCACAATATACTACAAAATCCTCCATCCCTTCCGGGAGAGCTAATACCGGGGCTTCGCACAACCTTTGGCGAAGGGTCTCAAAGGAGGTCTGCTGCTCGGGACCCCATGAGAATGCAACACCCTTTCGGGTCAATCTGGTGAGTGGCACTGCGATCTTGGAGAAATCCTTGATAAATCTCCGATAATACCCCGCCAATCCAAGGAAACTCCTGATCTCAGAGGTCCAACTCATCACTGCCTCAACCTTGGCCGGATCGACCAATATCCCATTCTGATTAACGAGATGTCCAAGGAACTGAACCTCCCGCAACCAGAAATCACACTTGGAGAACTTTGCATAAAGCTTCTCCGATCTCAAAACCCCAAGGACCTCCCTCAAATGCTCCTCATGCTGCTCTCTAGATCTCGAATATACCAGAATATCATCGATAAATACAATCACCGACCGATCCAACATCGGCTTGCATACCCTGTTCATGAGATCCATGAACACAGCCGGGGCATTGGTGAGCCCAAAAGGCATCACCACAAACTCATAATGCCCATAACGCATCCTGAACGCTGTCTTCTGGACGTCCCCATCCCGTACTCTCACCTGATGATATCCCGACCTCAAGTCGATCTTGGAGAACCAAGATGCTCCCTGCAACTGATCGAATAAATCATCGATCCTCGGCAACGGATAACGGTTCTTGACCGTCAGCTTGTTCAACTCCCGGTAATCAATGCACATCCGGTGTGAACCATCCTTCTTCTTGACGAACAGAATAGGTGCTCCCCACGGCGAGCTGCTCGGCCGAATAAATCCCTTCCCCAGCAACTCCTGAAGCTGCGAGGACAACTCCTGCATCTCTGGAGGTGCAAGATGATAAGGCACCTTAGCAATAGGTGTGGCCCCTGGAACCAAATCAATACCAAACTCCACTTGCCTCACAGGAGGCATACCCGGCAACTCCTCGGGAAAAACATCTGGAAACTCACGCACCACCGGTACCTCCTCAACTGAACTCGGTCTCTCGGAAGTCGCTCACGTATCCATCACATACGCTACAAAACCCTTACAGCCCTGCTGTAGACACTGCCTTGCCCTAGCGGCCGAACAAAAAGCTGATCCTGAACGTGTACCCTCGCCGTACACTGAAAGAACTCCTCCACTAGGGTTTCGTATGGTCACCAACTGACGCTCGCAGTCGATAACCGCGCCGAATCGGCTCAACCAGTCCATGCCCACAATGACACAGACATCACCCATCGCAATAGGAATCAGATCAATCAGAAACTCGACCCCGAAGTTCTCTAACACGCATCTCCAGAGAACCTCCTTGGCACATATCACTCTATCGTCAGCTATGGAAACTCTCAGAGGTCGACTCAATGCCTCACGACTAACACTGATATGCTGACTAAAGGCCGAAGATACAAAAGACTGACTCGCACCCGAGTCGAATAACACTAAAGCAGGTACAGAGCTCACAAGAAAAGTACCTACGCATAACATAATATAAGCATAATATCTCAACATCAAAATAAATACATGAAAGGAAACATACCAGCCACAACATCGGGAGCAGCGCGGACCTCCTCCGCAGTCAGCTGGAAGGCCCTCCCTCGAGCTCTCGGCGCCTCGACCTTCACAGGCCGACTCTCAGTAGCTCTGATGGTGACAGAAGCAGATCCCTGAGATGCTCCTCGCAACTGCGGACACTCGGCCTTCCGGTGTCCGGTCTGGTTGCAGTGAAAACATGCTGCAAACCCCTTGGGGCAGTCTTTGGCCATGTGCCCCTCTTTGCCACATTTGTAGCAAGACCCCGCTCGGCAAACTCCGTCATGACCCTTGCCGCACTTCCCGCAAGTGCGGCCCTTCTGGCTCCCTGGTTTGGGATCATCGGGCTTGGCCCGCTTGGCTGCCGGCTGAGACTGTGCCGGTCGCCGATCCCTCCCCTGAGACTCCGCCTCCTCCCTGGCCTGAGTCTCAAGCTCAATCTCCCTCTTCCGGGCATTTGCCTGAAGCTCAACAAATGTCCGGTACGAGGAGTTCGCAGCGAACTCCCGAATATCCCACCTCAGAATGCTCAAGTAGCGGCTCATACGTGCCTGCTCAGTGGACACGTGCTCAGGGCAGAACATCGCCCTCTCCTGGAACATCCTCGTGATCGCTGTAACTGACTCACTACCCTGCTTGAGGGTCAGAAACTCCTGTGCCAAATGCTCCCTCTCCACCTGGGGAACGTACTCATCCCGAAACATGGTAGTGAACCTCTCACAGGTCACTGCCGAAAGCTCAGCAGGCGTATAATGCGCCGTAACAAACTTCCACCAGTCCTTCGCTCCCAAGCGAAGCTGGTTCAGCACAAACCAAACCTTCAAATGCTCAGGAGACGAGCAAGTGAAGAAACACCCCTCAATATCAGATATCCACCTCATAGCTGCCACCGGATCCTGAGTCCCATCAAACTCTGGTGGTTTTGTGTTGCTGAACTCGCGGAACAGCAACACATCACCACCCTACGGCCTCGCAGCAGCAATTGCTGCGGTAGCCGCTGCAGCAGTAGCCTCAGAAAGAGCGGCATAACGCTCATCAAACGTCTCAATCAAAGTGGTCTTTATAGACCCAAACATCTCCGGTATCTCTGCCCTGATGGCCGCAGCTACCTCCTCATGAATGATCCGGCGGATCTCCTCCTCACTGGTACCACTGCTCTCGGGCATCAAACGTGTCCTCACCATGATCAACCTCTGAAATACAACATACGATAAATTATAATCCACACGAGCATACTCACACTCGACAACTCTTCCCTCCTCGATTCTTGGCATTCCAAAGATTCTTACTTGGGCTGCACACCGCTCCGGTGCTTCCAGTAGTACGGGCCCAATACTACTGTCTGCACCGCACCAGAATGCACTCCAAGTCCTCCTCTTCGGATCCCAAGTCCCAAGTACTCTATCATGCGTAAATCACTCTCTAATAGATCTCTCATAAGCCCCTCACTGCTACCTACTCACTCTCAAGCATCTCGTAGTAGCTCACCTCTCCCTAGGCTAAGACATCACAAATCAGGCCACTCTAATCCTAAAAGTAATACCTCGCCTATTCTAGCATGCAGATACATCGTATCAATATTAACATAATATGAAGGTATTTTGGGAAACCACCGTTCGGGCGCTGACTGATCGTACACACATCTCTTGCTCTGCGTTTTTCAAAAAAATCTTTTACTCTCTTCTTTCTTTCTTTTTTTTGAAAATACATCTCACATCCTCAGTTTGAGTTCAAATACGCCCGAAGGTGTATTCGAATCCCTCAAACCAAGGCTCTGATACCAACTTGTAACACCGTAAATTTCAAAATAATATTTTTGCAAATATAAAAACATTTCTCATTTAATTTCATAAAACGTAAAGATTAAAATTCCAAATCATGTCATACAAATCCCAAGATCTCATAAATACATATCAAAAGTCCCCTGAGTGTGTACGGATCAAGCCGGCACCTTCCCACGGTCATCGCTAGTACCTGAAACAACAACACTAACACTGTAAGCACGAAGCTTAGTGAGTTCCCCAAATACCACACATGAAACACATATTAGCCACTCGAGGCTGTAACTCTATGGGTCCGTGCACCCAGACTCTGTGAACCCTCAGGTTCTAACTCTAGGAACCTTTCGGTCCCAACTCTGTAAACATGCACAACATAATCACATAGAAATAATGCAGTACCACACATAACATACACATAACATACACACACCAACACATGGCTCTGATTACCTACTCAAGGTAAAGTATAGTGAGAAGACTCACCTCGCGTGTCTCGGTATCTCACGAATCCTGGAAATCCCTCGTGCTCGATCCTCCGAGCTCTAATCCTCCTATAATATCACATGACTCTAATTAACACTTTTTATCTCTAAGGTTGACTATCCCTAAGAAGTCAACACAGGTCAACTCTGGTCAACGGTCAACGGTCAACTTTGACCGGACTCGGCGAGTGCACATGGGCAACTCGGCGAGTCTAGACGTTTCCACCAACACCCTAGGATTCCCTTTTTACTCGTCGAGTACTCCCCCTGACTCGACGAGTTCCACCTGGCAGAATCGCGGGGCCACCCCGACTCAACTCGCCGAGTTCCAAGGACAACTCGGCGAGTCCCAGTTCGACTCAGTCCACCTGTCAACCCTCTCTAACTCGCCCTGACTCACTGAGTTAACCCATGACTCGACTGGACTACTCACTGGCCGGTCCAAGGCAATCTTCAAGCTACTCGCCGAGTCTGTTCATCAGACTCGGCGAGTCCATGCCATGCAATCGCTCAAACTCGCTTCTAAGGTCAGATCTGTTCCAACAATTCATAGATCTGGCCTTTCTAGACTGATTCACCACGTAAATCCCCAAACTTGATGCACATACAACCTCTATATGGCTATAAATGAAGGAATACCAACAAATATCACTACCCAAGGTCATGACCTCCATTGCTCTCCATAAAGCTTGATGAATGAGGCTCTCTGGACCTCTATGGATCCAGATCCAAAGCCTCATCACTAGCAAGGGACTATTTGGCCATCAAATCAACTCAACATGGCCGCAAGAAACCCTAAATCCAACTATACTCCACAAAACAGAAGATGAACCGAAATCATACCTCTAGATCGATGATCTAGGCTTCAAATCCGCAGAATAGCAACCTCCTTTGCCTCCTCTTGGCTAGAACCTCCCTCCTCTTTGCTAGACAACACACAAAGGTCAAGAAATGCTTCCTTTCTCTCCCAAATCACCAAAGCACTCTAGGGTTTCTCTCTATGGACTGTTGGGTACAAATGACGGCCATAAGGCCCTTTAAATAGGTCCCAAACCCGAGAAATTAGGGTTTCATTAAACAGTGCGGACTCGCCGAGTCCAATCAAATCCCGCGTCCAGAATCGCGATCCTACTTGGCGAGTTTGAGCTCCAACTCGCCGAGTCCCCTCTTAAAACACCAAAAATCAAAGCAATAAAGGATACCTGGAAATCCGGACTGTTACAACATGCAATCGATCCTATATCCGAAGCATATGGGACACGATTCATGATGTTTGACATAAAGACATGATACTAGACCAGTCTTTTGCTACAACATTTTTTATTTTCCATATTTTCAAAATTTAACTATGAAGAGAGATGTCGTAATCATAATCAAATTTTGAAAACGCAATATATATAGAATTTCTTCAAGTTGAACCATTCCAACATAAAATTCATATATATATATATATATATATATATATATATATATATATATTCTTGACTAAAGATGATTAAAATCTCAATCTAAGCTTTAGAATTGAAATGAAGTATAATCTCCTCTCCCTTTATTATAGCAAAACAACTTTTCAACCCCTACAACTTCACGAATTGAAACTTTTGTTTTCTATAATTAACATTGCTAACTTGCAACACTAAACGTAATAATCATGCTCCCACTAACATGATGATTATCATCATAACACTTATGCTCCCACTAGCTCTGACATATTTCCAGAAATTTGCTGGAGTTCTGAAATTTAGATTCATACACCCTTTCTTAGATAGCTCACATGTGTGTCTAAACAATTTTCAGAACTATGAAAAGGGATGCCGTAATCATAGTCTCAATTGCTTAGGCATTTTCCATTTCTCACAAGTCCATGTTAGTGTGCCGGTTAACCACACGCGCTCCACTAACGACTTTTGAAAATGCAAATAACACAATTGATATCTACTTAAAATCTACTTAGTGAAAGCGTTTCCTCACCATCATTTTCATGAATCGGAGAGAAACCTTATGACACTTAGATTTTATAGTGTATGAGTTCCTATCCATGTGAATTTGTCAAAACCATAATCACAAGATAAGGTTAGTGACAAATTCAGCCTTACATGGATCAAACTTGTTCAATCTTAGTTTCTTGTCACCTTGGTAGCACAAGGCCCACCAATGCTTCCAAGTTGAACTCTGATTACTCACATGCAAATTCGACTTATTTGAAGTAGGTACAGAAACAAGAATTATGTCAACACGATAGGTTGCAAACCTTAAGTTGTGTGCTAGTGATAAATTACAGGTTTTACTCTTGATTAAATCTTGAAACTTTTTCAGGATCTTTAAGGCTCCCACTATCCCCTTGACATATAAGTTTCCCTAGTCAAGAACCATTCCTTGACAAAACAAATATTCAAGGGACAATGCGGATTCTTATCAAGAGTAACACTTCACACAATTGGTCTTAGTTGGTCTTTGTCTCATCCAAGACATCACAACTTACCAATCTTAAATGTACAAGAATAGAAAACATTTTACTCTTACATTTGACTAGTGTTAATAAATCTTCCTTTATGTCACTCAAGGTTACAATCTTGGAGTATGACTCTAAGAATTGTTTTGGAACGAAGTATGACTCATCTTCTTGATTTTAACCAATCCAACAATTCATGACCTCTCTTCTTAGCCATAACAATGCACTAAGACGTCCTTAGAGTATGAATTTGTGATATGGTTTCATAATCATTAAGATGATCATGAAATACGATACTAAAGTACTCTCCCATCCTTTCAGATTTGAGAAAACTTTTATCTTTCTGCCTAATTTGATTCTTCTCATTTGTTTTGTCATACATTGTAACCTTTCCAATGTTACAGAATTATACTTAACCTTATAAGTATAATCATATTTACTAATCTTGAGTAAATCATGACAAATCAATCTTTGTGGTGGACCTTGACCAGCGCACACCCAGTGTACCTAATTCCTTAGTCCTTCAATTGACTCACATATACATGTGATCAAAGAATTAGTCTTAATTTTCAAAGATGAAAATTCTCATTCATCATACAATACAACTTGTATGATTCCAAGTTTATGTCCAATTGAAACTTGGGTGATGAAAAACTTTCTTCATTTGGTAAATTCAGACACTACCACAAATGAAAGAATCAAATCCACTTTCCAATATTGCTATTACTGGAAACATATAAGCAACAATTTTCCACAAATGCCATTGTAAGGATATTTTTAAAATAAATAAAATTAAAACCCTTTTTTCCTTTTATTTTAAAACTTTGCGGAAAAACTTATCCTTACAATCCACATGAAAACCTTGTTGTTATCTATTCATAAGCAATATATTTAAGCAACAGCTCAAAATTATGATTACCGAACCATGCGATCGAAAACCCACCTTTGCAATCAGAATCAACATATACTTACTTTAAGCTTCCTATCTTTTCTTTGATTCTTAAAAACATCAGCATGTGACCCATTCACATTATGTAATAAGAATCTCCAAATAGGAACTTAATAGAGTTAGACAGTGGACTTTACCCGAAGTAGAGTCAAACCTCTTGACTTGATCAACCTTATGACCTTTCAGGCGAATAGGGCAGCTTCGCAACCAATGCCCCTTCCTTTGGCAACAAAACACATGGACCCTTTGGTAATGGCACATGAGACCATCTCAGACTTAGTCTTTCTCTTTACCATTTGGTCAACCGAGTTGACTATGGCCGATCCCTTTCCATTGGGAAGAGAAATCCTTTTCTAGATATCCAATGCTACCATTGTCAATGTCCATTTAAGACTTGGGAAGTTGTTCTTTTTAATCAAATTTGTTTTACTGGTGTTCCAAATCATTGCTGATTCCACAACACCAAGCAAATAGATAACATCATTAAGGGTCATGCCATAGTCCGTCTCATAGTAGTCCCAAAAAGACTCACTATGTTACTAAGAAAGTGATTGAACATCCAACTTTCATGAGACTTTGACACCCAACTCTCCCGCTTGTCAATATGTGACTTTATCTCCAAGATGTGAGCACACATAGACTATGCTTGCCAATAGGGATTGAGTGACTTTAAACTTTTCAAGAACTTGTGGGTGAGGGAGAATAATTGGAGGAGGTGGAGGAAGTGAAGCATGATGTTGAGGGACACCATCTTCAAGAGATTTGGGAAGATCATAATTGTCTGAACCAGACATCTATAATGGGAGAAAATCAAGTTAGTTGATTCAAAGTCCTTAATATAACACCCAATATGAAATATTAAGGCTAGGACCCAACACAATATTTTATAATTTGGAAGAGGGATGCCGTAATCCAAGCTATAAAATATTTGAAGGTAGGCGAATGAAGATTCACCAATTTCCACCATGAAAAACGAAATAATTTATTAGGTTTTAATTGGATTTGAAATTCCTAGATCTTTTGAGATTCATTGAACTTTTCAATGGCATGTTTCAATCTCGAGTGTGCCCTCTCAAATTTTGTGACTGGGATGCCGAGGATCACAAAACAAGGTGTGAATAACCATACCAATTCACTTGGTACCCTTAATATTATCACCTAATCAATGTGTCGGTTAACCACACACGCTCCATTGACCTATGACAAACATTAAGTCACCCTTCGTGATCCTTACTAGTCCAAGTTAGTGTGCCGGTTAACCAAACACGCTCCACCAACGACTTGGTAAGGTACAAAGTGTGAATTCCATGGGCTAGCACCAAATTCACATTTTTCCTAAAGTAACTAAGATTGGGAATTAAATAAAAATATTTAGTTACTTTATAATAATCATTATACTTTTAATGAGAATTTAAAGTCATTGTCCTACCCGTTCGGCTAACGACCCTCCACCGATCAAGCAAGCGGTGGGTGAGAGTGGACACCCATTAAGTCGCCATTTTATAGGCAACAACCTTATACCCACCTTATAGACCGGCTTCGTGAATGAGGCCTACTAACGGTAAAACGACTTGTTCTTATACATATATATAATAATTAACCATTAATCTTATAATAGTATAAGGGTAGAATTTTAACTTTTAAAACTTCTAGGGTATGGAATTAAAGTTTGTGTGAGACTTACAAATTCCAAAACTTGAGGGCAAGTTTTGAACAATTCATAAACTTTTGGATATTCATAACTTATGAGTTTTAATTAAGTGTTTAATACTTTTAATGAAGAGTCTCTTGGAAATCCATAACTTGAGGACAAGTTATGAAGTCCATAAAAGCATTTATTAGAAAAACTTTTCTAAAGTGTAACTTATGACTTCTTAAAAAAACATTTAAAAGAAAAAAACTTTTGGAATTCCATAACTTGAGGACAAATTATGAATTCCATTAAAACACATTAAGATCAAGAATTAACTAACAAACAATTTGCAAATAATTCCTATGATCTAACAAAACTCATATGAACATGAACATCCACATCAACAATTTCAAGAATCATATGAACACATATAAACTTGAAATTTTGATTATAACTTTGAAATTAGTCCACCATCATCATTACCACATCAAAAACAGGTTTTATAAGATCAAAACAGTTTAAGGTAATGATTCTAGACCAATTCCAGCACCAAAACTCGAAAATCTGCACTCAGGCTTGCCAACTCGTCGAGTGCATGAACTGACTCGGCGAGTACCATGAATGGACTCGGCGAGTCTGCTATGCAGAATGCAGTTTTTCGACATTTTTCAGCAATTTGCATCAAGTATTCAAGAAAACAAACCTAGGCTCTGATACCACTGTTGGGTTTTGAGCAATCTAACACTTCTTAAGTGTGCATGCAACCCTAATAAACCTTGGATCTATGTTTTCTTCTAAAATACATGCAAATAATAATTTCCAAGGTTTCTTCCTAACTAGCATAACATAAGGATTATGAATCATAAAAGTACTAGTAGAAATACATACCTTTTGATGATGGTTGATTGTTTGGAGTTTGAGAGCCAAGCACCAATAGTGTGAATGCCTCAAATGGAATCACAAATCACCACAAACACTTGGAAAACTTTGAGAGAGTGTATACACACATAGAAAATCGGCCACACACACAAAACCACACTAGTGGCTATTTCATGCAACATAAGCATGCTTATATAGTGTGCATGGTTAGGGTGAAACCCTAATAACCCATGTCTTTTCCTTTCCAAGGATCCATGGGTTAAAAGCTCCATGGATCATCCATGGACTTCCATACAAGCCTAGCCCATTAACAAATGGGTGTTAGCCCACACTATATAAAACCAATAGCCCACAATCTAATTAGTCTTCCTTTTAATCTCTAAATTAATTCATAATTAATTTAAGACTAAGACTAATTAAATAACATGACTTCATATTAATATATTATAACTTATAATATATTAATAAACATATGTGTATAACTCTCATAAAATTATCCATAAATAGTTTGGGTGAAGTGCAACCCAAATGGACCATGCCGGGTCGGGTCAAGTATGTACCAAATAAGTTATGGACTTAGACACCTTATCCAACATGTTTATGAGTGATGTATATGTTGACATGTTATGTGTGGTTGGGTTAAGGCAGACTAGTATAGACTGAAGGCCAAGAGATACAGGGCGGCCCAAATAAACTGAAGGTCTGAGAGGCGTACCAGTCAAGCCGAATGCCCAGAGAACGGTCCATATAGGCTGAATAGGGGAATCATTCCATATAGGCCGAATGTCCAGAGAACGGTCCATATATATATATATATATATATATATATATATATATATATATATATATATATATATATATATATATATATATATATAGGTAGGTTCAATTGAGAAAATAAAAAAGGTTGAGAATAGGGGAATCATTCTCAGCTACTCATTTAATTAGCCTCTAAGCATAAAGGACACGGTGACAAACTTGTAAATATGATATAATAGCCTTCAATCACAAATACGTAAGTGTAGAGAATTAGATAACAATTGAAATTCATTCGTTTTTTGCTCTTTCAATCCAACCTTCAATTCTGCTTGAATACGAACATATCTTCAACATCTACGATTAATTATACTCTCAGCATCATTAGAACAACATCATCGATAATCAACAAAAAAATTCAATTCGTATCATTCATTCAACATCGTTCATCAAATAAAACATTGAAATTAAGGTTAGAAAAAGATCAAATCATTTTTTGTTTGAAAATTTACATATATTTCTCCACCAATCTACTATTTTGTAAGATTTAAATAGTCAAAGTATCATATTTATCACATTTTTAAAAAAGTTAACTTGTATGCACTCCAACTGTTTGATGAAATGCATAAACTAAATTACCACATTATATTCACATATGAATATGTTTTCTCACCTGAATCAATATGTGATTATTAAAACACCAAACAAATATGCAAGTCTGTATGTTATTCATATGTGAATAACATATAAAAATTATATATATTTCTGAAAACACCTTATAATATTCATATATGAATATACTATGCAATATTCACAAATGAATATACCAAATATTATTCATAAGTGAATATACGATCTAATATTCACAGCTGAATATACTATGTACTATTCTCATGTGATATACCATGTAATACTATATAATATTCGCATATGAAAATATCATCTAATATTCATAAGTAAATATACCATCTAACATTCACAAGTGAATATACTATGTAATATTCACAAGTGAATGCATCGTCTAATATTTAAATATGAATATACTATGTTTAGTATATGCTATATTCATATATGAATGATACTTTAATTGTAAAAAAATTAATCATAGTTTTTATTCGTAAGTGAATAACGAATGTACTGTAGTAAAAACCTGATTCATTTTTATTCACTTATGAATAATGATAGCTGAAAATATAAAAAAAATAATTTTTTTATTTTATCTTAAAACTATATCAATATGGATCTCTATTTGTAGAGAATAAAAAATCATGAATTTTAGTATATTTAAAATCATTTTTCGATAAAAATAGCTTCTTAAAAATTAAAAAAAACGAAAAAACTATGTTTTTATATATATATTAAGGTAATCCTTAGCATAGTTTAAGGAAACATGTTTTGTTGGAAAACACATGTGTATTCCTTTTCCATTTTTGCCGGTACGTTGGAGGTTCTTGCGGCAAAAATAAATGATTGGCTAGAATGATTCCCCCATTCTCAACCTTTTTTTTTTCTCAATTGAACCCTCCTATATATATATATATATATATATATATATATATATATATATATATATATATATATCAAGGTTCTAAAAAGCTCGTCATGACTCCGCCATGGCGCGCCACGACTCCAAGGCTTGTATCTGCCGCCAAGCTTTGCCAAAATGCCGCCTTAACTCATATATGTGTATAAAAATGAATAATAGTTGAAAATACATATAAAAAATTTATTTATATAGATTATTTCCGCCTTAAGTCACGTCTTACAAACGCCGTGACTCGCCAAGCCTCGGAAAAGCTTGAGGCTTGACATTACCGTCAAGTCACGCCTCACGTTATTTAGAACCTTGATATATATATATATATATATATATATATATATATATATATATATATATATATATATATATATATCTTTATACCTTAAAAAGCATTTACAAGATTTTGCTGAATTTTAAGAGGTACAAGCTTTTAAGCATCATATACAATAATTTTATGCATCGGAGAATAACAAATCTTATCCGGTCAAAGACAGATTTTGAATAGGTCTTCTAAGCTTATCTTCAAATTGAATGGGTTAAATATGAAAAATTCAAATAAGATGATGATGATAAGATTTTGAATGGGTTAAAGTTTGACCAAGTATTTCTCATATCCAATTGAATCGGTAAATACTAAATCTTATCCGGTCAACATTTATGAAAAAGTCAAATAAGATGATGATGATAAGTGTCACACCCCAAAACCAAGAACGGCGGAAACGTTCTGGGGCGGAGGACGTCATGTACAGTATCACAACAATGAAAAGTAGTAAACAAGCAACAACTTCATCCATTGCATTAATAATATAATTATTATACAAGTGTGTTCTGTCAAATTTTGATAAACACTAAAGCATAAATCAAAATGAAAGATGGGTCTTGAACGAGCTCCATCTTCTCTAAACCTTGCATCGGTACCTGTCTATGTTTGACCTGAGGATACAAGTTATTTTGAAAGAGAGTATCAACTTTGAAGCTGGTGAGATCATAAGTATTTTAGTGTCTTAATGTATATGTAAGAAATTGTTTGTATGTGAACTGTATGTATGGAAAATGTATATGAACTGTAAGTATGGAAAATGTATATGAACTGTAAGTATGGAAAATGTTTCTAAAACAACTGTAAACGTTTGAAAAACCCTAGAAATCCCTATGATTCCTACTATTATATAAGGGTGTCTTGTACCAAGACCTAACTGTTCTCAATGTAGTCTTCTACCAAGACTTAACTGTTCTAAATGTTCGTTCTTTGTAAAAGTGTGTAATTTTCCCAAGTGTAACTATCATTAACAAAATATAGTTTGTACATTTAATGTTTAAGTGAAATGATCACTAAATATATGTAAGGGGGAAATTAATGTAGTACTGTAGTGTTGTATTATGGGAACTACTGTTGTACTAACTACCTTAAACCGGATTTATGTTAAGGTATCATGTGATTAATTGTACCATACTATCGACTGGTAACAACGACAAATGTATGGTCGTAAAAAGAAATGACATTTGGCACCCGCAGACCTGCAGGTCCGGCTGTAGCTAGCAGCAAGGTGTAGGATAGTCAATCCAGTATAGATCTATACGCAAACTCATGCTCTCCCTCCAAGAGACTCTGGCTACAACTCGGGCCATGACATTTAAGGCATGCTCCGATACAGTGGATCACAATTTTGTCAGTGTATATATGTATATGTAATGTATTGTTACTCGTTCTTGTATCGTTGTATATGTTCTCTTTCTAGTATAGTTGTATATGTTCTTCCTTTAGTATAGTTGTATATGTTCTTCCTCTAGTATAGTTGTATATGTTCTTCTCCTAGTATAGTTGTATATGTTCTTCCTCTAGTATAGTTGTATATGTTCTTCTCCTAGTATAGTTGTATATGTTCTTCCTCTAGTATAGTTGTATATGTACTCATAGTAATGTAATGTATATGTTCTCATAGTAATGTATGTTCTCTCTATCTAGCAAGTATTGACTCATGAATGAACTGACTCATTGTATGATATCGCATTCTAGTATCTTCCTAAACTACCCATATGGTAGTTTACTAGTAATCTAACTGGTACGTATGGACATGGATGTATACCCTTGCTACCCAAGGGCATGGGATGAACTGGAAGGGCCTTTATGACTATATATGTACACATGTTATATAACTAATATTTAAACGACCTTCGGACGAAAACCCGATATCCCACCAGACCACATCCAAATCGAGGAAAAGGAAACAGGGTGGATAGCCTTCCTAAGTCTTTTAAACATTTCTTATATAACAATACATATAGATGCATGCAATTTATAATATAAAAGCATAAAATAAGTTTTGTAAAACCTTTGAACATAATTATTATCTAAGAAAAGATCGACATGATGTCAATCTATAAAATGGTTTGAAGGCATGGGTTTGATAAAACAGTTTAAGTATAAGGAAGCATTTGTTTGAAACACAATTGTAAATGAGTTTGAATGGGACATACAGAGTAAAATGTATAGTTTAATAAGGAGTTTTAAACATAATAAGTGTTTACGATAAACATTTGAAGGAAACTGTTTGGTAAAACGGCTAATGAGTAGCCAATCATTTGTATGTAGTTTATTAATCACAAGTGATTGATATAATAACTAGCATGATTCTACTTGTCTCCCCCGGTAAAACATTTAAAAATAGTTAAAACATTGATTAAGGGGTATGAACTCACCTGTAGCAAGTGGATCGGAAAGAAGTGTCGGATAAGTGCTTGGTGTCAAGTGAAGACTTACACGCACAAAGATCCTAATAACATATAAGGATATATGTATATAAACAATTAGTCTTTAAACAACTAATAAATAAAGTCAAGACACTCTAAGTCATGCCAAACACTTTGTATAAGTGTTATAAGTGCTAAGGAGTGCATCTAAGTGTTGTAGGGAAAGGCTAGTGTGTTTGGGGTTCAAGGGTAAACTCCCTTGGAGTTTACGGTTTTCATGACCATTACCCAAGGAGTTTACGACAATAAACTCAAGGGTTTATGGTCGTAAACTCTACACTTTATGACCATTTGTTGGTTTGAAGTCTTCTAAGCTATTCCAAGCATTCCTACTTCATGATTTAGCCTTAGGAAGTGCTGTGTGGCATCAAAATACTCCTAAATGGAGTTTACGGTCTAAGGACCATTTCTCCATGAGTTTACTACCTTAAACTCCTAAGTTTGGTATTTGGCGGTTTTCAAGTCCTTAGCTCAAACATGGCACTAGTCTAGGTTAGATTCTAGCCATAAGGAACAACCATGGGCCATTTATGGGACATTTACACAACATTTGAGGTGTTTACAGTTTTGGGAGATCCCCAAACCATAAACACATAAAAATATATGATTTTGGTGCTTTTTGTGTGATACACCCATCAAGGATGGATCTAGACAAGTCCCTAAGGCATTGTGAAGCATCTAGACACCCTAAAGCACCCTAAGGCACTATATTTGGTGTTTACGATTTTGGGAGCCTCCCAAAACCGTGAACACCTTGTTCTTGGTGTTCTTGGGACTTTTTCCTTGGTATAAACATGTATAGCTAGCTTAAAATGACTCTAGGATAGAAGTACTTACATTGTGGAAGCTTGAAATGAACTTTAAGTCCAAGAACACTAGTGTGTGTTCTTGGTGTTTTGGAAAAACTAGTCAAAACACATAAATGAATGGATTAAAGGATGTAAAATCACTAGATTAAGTGATATACTAACTTGAAAGGGTTAGAACACTTACTAGTTTGAAGATCTAGAATAAAAACTTGGATGATACTTGAGAGGATATTTTGGAGTTTACTCTTTTGACATTTGGGGAGTAAACACAAACGACTAACTTTTTGGGGAGTAAACTCATACATAGGTATGAGTTCACGGTTTTGGGTGATTTCTCAACCCAAAACATAAAAGTTTGGTCGGGTGTTTCTAAGACGCGAGGTGTGTGCGGTTTTTAAAATTCAAAACCCGAGACGACACTTTCTTTCACCCGTTCGTTTAAAAATAATATTAAAATAATCAAACGAACTTTCTATTTCTTAAAAATAAGAAATACTGACATTGACTTATGATACGAAGTGGTTGACTTGTAGGGTTTGACCGAATGGAAATTTCGTGTTGTCACAATAAGATTTTGAATGGGTCAAAGTTTGACCAAGTGTTCCTCATATCCAATTGAATCGGTAAATACTAAATCTTATCCGAACAACATTTATGAAAAAGTCAAATAAGATGATGATGATAAGATTTTGAATGGGTCAAACTTTGACCAAGTGTTCTTCATATCCATTTGAATTGGTCTAATACGATGTACACGTTATAAAACATTTCATATAAACTGGAAGAGGCGCATTGATCTAGCATTCGTCTATCATGAATTACTTGCCATTGACCGCAAACCTTGGTTCTCTCTCATGCTCGCTACATCCTCATTTGTTTTTCTTTCTATTAAAATCGAATAAGCCCAAAAAGGTCTTACGTTTAATCCTAGCCCAGGTATAAGAAATCTCTATCTTTGTTTAATAAATTTTTTTATGTCATTTTGTTGATTCGCACCCGTCGCTTTACGCGGGTAAACGGCTAGTGTGTGTGTGTGTATATATATATATATATATATACACACACACACACACTATATTATAAAGTAAGTCTTACTATTTCTAAAAATAGATTCAATATAATAATAATATTTTTTTAACACGTTCAAGTCATTAAGCTAATAGTACAAGTAACCATTAATAAAATAATAATATTTTAAGTTGTACAAATATATAAGCTTAAATTACAATTATCTCTTATTAAAATAATAATTAAAAGTTAAACTAACTATATTTTGAAATCTTATCCCTTTAAAGGCACCCAATAAAAAGTCAAAACCACCCGTCCACTTTTCAAAACTATTTTCCTGTTTATTTTAGAGTAAATTATAGAAATGGCCCTTGAGCTTTGGTCTGATTGAAGTTTTGGTCCCTAAGTTAAAAAGTTAATAAGTTTTGGTCCCTAAGTTAAAAAATTAATAGGTTGTATCCTTGTGGTTTATATATATAACAGTTTTGGTCCTTTGGGATAAAAGACTAACTTAATCTTCCTTTTTTTTCATTTTCTTTTAACAAATTATTATTATTATTATTATTATTATTATTATTATTATTATATAACAATTTTATTTGTTCTTTATTTTAATAGAGTTCGTATAGATTTCTTATAAAATTATATTTATTTTTTTAAATTATATATATATATATATATATATATATATATATATATATATATATATAATTTTTCCGGTGATTAATTTCCAACGGCAATTAGTTTTTCATTCCGTAAGCTTATTCAAGATAAAAATAAAAAATACGTTATTTTGGGTGACAAATAAAAATACATTGTTATTTAGGGTTAAATGTATAAATATATTATTGTTTAAGATTAAAAGCAAGAATATATTGATTGTTTTATACTTTATTTTTATTTAGTTTCTTATTTAAAAGCGTCTTGTATAAAAATTATATTAACCAAAAAAATAATATAAGTGATAATAACAATTATTTTTATTATTTGGTACACTGACCGACTTGTATAAAAATTATTTTTATTTAGTTTCTTATTTGGTATAGTGACCGACTTGTAAATTATTTTCCGCAAAATCCTCCGAATACCGACACAACAAAGAAGTATTATATATATATATATATATATATATATATATATATATATATATATATATATATATATATATATATATATATATATTAAAGTGAAGTAATAAGGGTTGAAAGTAATTTTTCAAAATAGAAAATGATATAAATTGAAAATATGTTTTAAATGAAAGGGGTAAAGATGTAAAAGTTATTTAATATTTTGATAAAATATTGTTTCCATCCGTAAATAAAAATAAAAATGTAACAATTTATGTTAATATGTAATTATTACCTCAAATCATATCAATTAGGGTTATTTAACCCATGTAAAGATGATATTGACTTTTTAAAGTGGTTTTTATCTTTAAAGTCGGGTGTGTTTAACAACACCCTCTTATCCACCTTTGACGCAGCTCATCTCACATTATCATCCTATTGACCTGGCTTATTAATTCTCCACGTATCTTGGCAAATCCTTTTTTTTAGTTAACGTGAGCAATTCCCAGTTCATTTGAAGTGGGAGACTCCTTCAGAAACCAAAAGCCTCGAACTAACAATTTTTCTTTCGCTACAAGAAAAATGAAGGCGACTTGCACCCTTTACTCATTAACGCCACCATGCCAAACTGCCACTGCTCTTCCTCTCAACCACCATTCTCAAATTAACCCTTGACCCACCATCATCTCTGTTCCATGTACAATATTAACAGTTCTTCTTTGCTCCATGATCGATGGTGGTGAATTCTCACCACCATCGAAGGTCACCACCACCAGTGTACACCTTCGACGGTGGTCACCACCAGCGCATCACCCACTAAACCGGCCAAAGTTTCGGAACAACTTAAGATGTTATAGTTATTTGGAGTTTGTCTTATGAGTGATTGATTGAAATTTGCAAGGAAGTAACATATAACTGGATTTATCACTGTTTGAAGATTGTAAGAACTAAAGAATTATCAATATGTTGTAATTTGGTTAACACGTAATGGTTTGATCTTATAGCTGCTATAAAACTATTCAACGAAATGAATTAATCATTGCTAGAAAACTATTTGTCACCGCTGCTTTGCGCGGGTAAACGACTATAGGTGATCTTTGATAATTTCTAAATCAATCCAAAAGCAAACCAAACACATACAACAAATGCAAAACCGATTAATATATAAAAACACACATACAACAAATGCAAAATCGATAAATATATTAATCGAAAAGCAAAGTGACCACTAATTTTTTTTTTGTTCGCCACATGTTTTTTTCTAGAAAGACAAAAGAGATTATTGTTAGAACAATTGTAGAAAGAATCTACTCAAAAGCTACATAATCAACAAAGAGATAGAATAGCATGTTAAAACCAACCTACCAAATTAATATTCAACATATTTTATTAAAAATATTCCCCACATGTTTTTTGGAATATGAAATGTCTCCGAAAAAAAAAACTATTCACCGATGACACTTTTTCTAGTATCATACAAAATGACAATGTAGTTGTATATTATATGTTTTTGGTATAACGAATCCAACGTAAGAAAATACATACCGAACAAACACAAAGACAATCAATCGAATTAGAACACATGTCCAATAAAACGCGAAAGTTCAAAAATTTCCATATTCGATTGATCAATGTAGTAACTGTTTTTTTGGAATATGTTCTTTAATAACAAACTAATCTTTTGCCGCCGCTTTGCGCGGGCCAATTGCTAGTGTGTGTATATATATATATATATATATATATATATATATATATATATATATATATATATATATATATATATATATAAAGTGAATATACCTAACAACCTTATATAAGCTTAGGTACCTAACCACATTATACTACATTGTTTTGCGTTATATTTCCATTGCAATCGTCTAAGGTTCTTAAACTTCAAACCTTAACTTGATTTACTTCCAAGATTTTCAGACATTCACCATAATATTCCTCCTACACCATTTGATTTGTAACGGTAGTATATAAAGCCCACCAGGGGGTCTCCGACAGAAAGACGTCATTTGAAGGAAGATAATGGTGAAAATCCAAAGATTTTGGAAGCAATTGAGTTATGAGGTTGAATTTTAAGAACTTTGGGTGATTACAATGCAAATATGATACAAAATTACGTAGTATGATGTGGTTAGGTACCTAAGCTTATATAAGGTTGTTAGGTATATTCACTTTACCCTATATATATATATATATATATATATATATATATATATATATATATATATATATATATATATATATATATATATATATATATATATATATGCCTTACGATATTAGATGTGTAGGAAATGAAGTTCAAGTTGGAAATATGACACCTCAAGAAAAAAAAATAGGGTTCAAGTGAAAATAAAGTTTAAGAATAAGATTCATAATGTCTATAAGATGGTGTTTGGATAGGGAAAAAAATGACAGCTTATTGCTTATTGCTTATTTTCACCACAATAAGCTAATTTAAGTGTTTGGATAGGATGCTTAAAAAATTAGCTTATTGCGGTGGGAATAAGCTAAATAAGCTGATTTTAATAAGCAAGAGGGTAATGCTTATTGCTTATTAGTCATTTTACTCATATAAGCTGTTTTGTTTGCCGAACACTTCAAATGCTTATTGCTTATTGTTTATTCCCACCGCAATAAACTAATCCAAACACATTTTAAAAAAATGCTTATTCCCACCACAATAAACAATAAGCAATAAGCTAATTAAACTAAAAATGCATTTATCCAAACACCCTCTAAGTAAAACCTTCAAAAGAAAAAATTATTTATGAAATATACAAGTAAATTTAGATCTCATAAAGCATTAAAAAACGAATAATAGCGACACAAACAAGCAGATCGAACTGAGAAATCTTTCCTTCTTCTCCGATTTTCTTGGTAATCCGGCGACGACCTAACATTTCGGTTCTACTCTCATCTCTCAATCCGATTCACTAATCGAATCTCAGGCAGGTTATTCTTTTCCAATCGGACATCTTTTTGCAACTATTCTTTGAAGATATTGTCATTTTGGAGGTTTCCATACTCGTTTTAGGGTTTTTCGTGGTCGGAGAGAAATCTGTATCTCCGTTCTGTTATTATGATCACGCGCTCAAAGCTCGTAGAGCAACTCCGAGATAGCCAGATCCGATCTCAGCACAAGTGGTCTCCTCTCGTTATCTTCTCCCCCAAACCAAATCTCTCCTCCTGGTAAAATCTCTCTCTAAAACCAACATTCATTGATACTGTATATGTTACTAAATTTTATAGTTTATGTATCGAAATTAGCACACTGTATGTTTAGCTTCCTTGTTTTGAGCAATGATTTACTTATATAGGTTACTTTTTCTTTGAAATTCCGTGGAATACTTGATATTTTAGTGGTTTTGATGAACTTAACTTGAAGTGAAGAAGACAGTATCATTAGAACGAAAGATTATCAATTGACCATAAGTAGGATCAGTATACGTTTTGTTAATATTGGACTAAGAGTATAAGATGATAGTGAGAAATAGTAAAGGGAAAGATGTTGGAGTTGAGAAAGAACTGTGGGGGATGACTGAATTAGTCAATACTCAATTCCCAAAATAATGTAGCAACTTTATATTGAATTTTTAGCTAGTCTTGTATATTCTCATCAGGAGCAATTTGGAGCCATATATTGAATTACATGTTACTTGAAGAGTTTTTTAAAAAAAAGGCGAATTCTTCACGAAAATGAAGTATGAAATAGGGAAAGTTAGTTAAGGAAATTTGTATTAGGTTTTATGCTTTTGTGTAGGAGAAATTAGTGGAGAAATATAGTAGCAAGAAGATACATGTGGTCGCTTAAATAATGTGAAATCACTATATAAGTTTACGAGTCATGGAGTTGGCAACATGGTGTGGCTAAAACACTAATGAGGAACTAAGGGTCTGTTTGATAGTTGCTGTCTGAGAAACTGCTGTCTGGGAAAGAAACCATGTTGTTTGATTATACATTTGACTGAGACCGTGTTTGATAGACATCTTTCAAAGTTTAGACAGATCTTTCTGGCTGAATGGGCCGGAAAGACAGTTTGATTTGCACAAAAAATGGGTTTTTCCCAGTAAGATATGTCTTTCTTAGTTAGCCCAAAAACCATATATTTCTGGCTGAATGGTTATTTTTCATCATTCAACATAGTCAGTCAGATGTACAATCAAACAATATGGTTTCTTTCTCAGTTAGTAAACTGAAAGACATCAATTTCCCAAACAACACTTTTCCCAGACAACAACTATCAAACAGGCCTGACTGTGTTGAATGATGAAAAATGACTATTCAACTAGAAAAATATGGTTTTCGGGCTTTCTGGGAAAGACATATCTTACCGGAAAAGACCATTTTTTTTGGCAAATCAAACAGTTTTCCGGCCCATTCAGCCAGAAAGATCTGTTTGGACCTGAAAAGATGCCTATCAAACAGGGCGTCCAAATTGCCTTTCCACTATCAAAAATGTAATTATTCGCTGAGTTTCCCAAATTACCCCTGGATAAAAATGCACGGCTGAAATGGATGCGTAGCACTTTACCCACTTGTAACCACTTCAATTCCAATTTTTCTTTAATGTATCTTTTTGTCTGCTCACTTTGTCAAATATTCACATTGCAGTAAATAAATACCTCTTTTTTTTTTTTTTTTTTTTTTTTTTTTTTTTTTTTTTTTACTGGTTGTGAAATAATGGGAAGTTTAATTGAAAATTGCAGGATTGATGTTGGTGTGGCAATTTTCTGGCTGATTGTGCTCATTATCCTTGTAACATCATCATACATGACACTCTACTTGAGACATTATTGGCTTTCATTTATCATCATTTGCCTTTCTATTTCAATTCCAATTCGCTTGAGGATTTCTAGGCAAACAATCGCAAGAAAAAAAGACAGAAGATTGCTTCTGCCTTTGTCCATGTAACAAACAAATTAATTTAATCATTAATACATGCTTTTGTTCGCCTATATGTACAAAACATAATTATATTACATTACTTTCACATGTACATTTGACTAATAATTTTTCATCTTTTTTAGTTGCGTGTCTGCGTATTTAAAGCTCAATTGCTTTTTTTCTATTTTATTGTTTATATAAATATAAATTTGTACAGCTGTCATGGTCCCAAGCCAGATTATTTGAGCCCAATCAATGATAGGATATGAAGGCCCATTTTATAGAATTCTTGATTTTAATGGATTATAAATGCAACCACATGCCCTTAAAAGGTACGCTAGGTGTCTTTTTAAAAAAAAAAAAAATCTTTTCATATAGTTGTAATATCACATATTCACATTTAACTATTTCATTCTTCAATCTTAATGCTTCTTGATATGTTGTGGAATTCATAGTATTCTTGAGCAAATTACTAATTTAATAAATACTAGGTTTGAGACCGTGTATTATACGGATTGATTTAAAAAAAATTAAACATTAAATTAAAGTGTAAATAGAAAATATTTTTTAATGTATAACTTTAAAATAAGAAAGAAATAAACTTATTTATTGCAATTTAATATCATATATATGATATTTAATCTTTTGTATATCTAAATATATGATTTTAATTTTAAAAATTGAAACAAATCAAAAATTAATAAGTGGATAATAATTATTTCAAAAATACCACAAAATGACAAGTGTCAAAACTCATGGGAGATTGACATGTAACAAAAAAACCTTCATTTATTAAGGAGGATTCACCGGTTTTAAATGTAAATATATCTTCCATTAGGAAAAAAGATTACAGATCCAATGTTTAAGTTACATGTGATTCATGTGTGTGTGAAATAGTTAAAATGCTTGTTTACGTTACATGTGATTCATGTGTGTGTGTGAAGTAGTTAAAATGCTTGACTTTAGGTTAGAAAGTAGATAGTGTATCATGATATGTGAAAGAAAGTAGACATCACTATATATAAATTGACCCACAGTATGTCTTTTTTTAGCAACACAATAAAATCATAAACATAATTAAGGTTTTAACATCATTAAGTATCACTAAACTAAAGCAAATAGACATATCATAGGTTAAATATAACCATAGATTTTACAAAGTAAAAGCTAGGGTAAGTTTTTTTATTCTAGAAGGTTGTTTAAACCAAACCTAAAGTGAAGATGTCTAGTTATTTAAAATTGTAGGTGACGCTTTTTCAAGTGATTTTGTGTAGGATAAAGTGAAAGATATTCTTTGGAGATGTAATGGGGGGAATGGATTAGATGTTCCCTTAATTAGCATCACCTTATGTATATAGTATATGATAGGATCCTTATTATATCAAATAATTACGAAAATGCTATCAACATGTTCACCTAAAGATATGTTTGCTATCTTGTGGTTTGTAGGCTAAGTAGGGAGGATTATGAAAAGAGTTCTTTTAATTATATAGATCACATGGTTAGCACTTGATATTTTCATTTACTACCCCCATAGTTTTCAAAGTTCAACAATGGACCCTAAAGTTGTCTTTAGTCGATAAAAAATATAAACATGAATAATTCAATTGTTAAATTGTGGATTCTACATTTAGTACATATGATCCTTAAAAAAATGTCACGACATGCGACATATTTGAGTAAATTTAGAAAATCTATTTTAAAGTAATACTGATGCAAAATCTATTCAACTCGATAATATATTGACACCTGTGACTCCACTATAACCATATATTGACATATTGCACATAAAGGAATTTAAAAAAACGAAGAGTTATCCTCTCCTGGAATATCTGATTTATCCATGGTTATTATCCATTAGCTACTTGTTATCTTTGTTTTCTCGTTGATCAAGAACTCATTGTATATAAACCATTTGATAGTTGAATAAAACGTAACTTTTAATCCACTAAAATTTTCATGGTATCAGAGCAGGCTCCACAGGCTTACGACGAACCTAACCGGAGATGACCGGTGAGAAACCAGAATCCTCGAAGGAACTCGATGGAACTCCCATCGATTCCAATTCTCCCTACTACATCCATGCATCGGAGTACCCCAGGCAAATGCAAGTTAACGACGTCCTAACCGATAACAACTATAATGACTGGGCCCAGGAGATGAAGAACTTCCTTTTCACCAAGAACAAGGTTGGATTCATAACTGGATCAATTAAGAAATCAGGAGAAGATTCAGCCGTATACATGCCTTGGATGCGTGTAGATGCGATGATCAAGGGATGGCTAACTACAGCCATGGAGAAGGACATCAGAACAAGCGTCAAATATGCAGACACATCGAAGGAGGTCTGGGATGACCTGGAGGAGAGGTTTGGAAAAGAAAGTGCTCTAAGAGCATATGAGTTGAAACAGTCACTCACCATCACAAGACAAGAAGGAACATCGGTTTCAGCTTACTACACCAAGCTACGGGGACTGTGGGACGAGATCCAGACCATATCACCTTTGACACGCTGTTCATGCTCCAACTGTACCTGTGATATTGGCAAAAGGCTTAATGAGTTCAAAGAAAAAGAAAAGCTCTACGAGTTTCTCATGGGCCTTGACAGTGAATACTCTACAATCAAGACACAAATCCTTGCCATGAAACCCACACCCTCTTTAGGAACCGTATATCACTTGGTGGCCGAGGACGAACAACAAAGGGCAGTTTCGGCATCCAAGAAGACAAGCACAGAGGCTGCAGCTTTTCAGACCTACACTCCAGGAAAGAAAGAAATCACTGCATATTTCAGCCAACAAAGGAAGAAGTCTGCATCAAAAGACATCAAGAAGGTGACAGGAGAAGAGGTAGAGCACTGCAACCACTGTGGTAAGAATGGTCACAACAGAGACGGATGTTTCAAAAGAATCGGGTATCCCGATTGGTGGCCAAATAAGGTGAAAAAAGAAAAGAATAAAACGAAGGCAACATTCGTTGATTCAGGAATTAGTCCTATTCCAGGTCTATCGAATGGGCAATACCAGAACCTGATCAAACATTTCTCTAAAGATGGGTCAAACAGCAACACCACACCCACAGTAAACATGGCTGGTAAGGTTGAGATTGATGATTCATGGGTCGTTGACTCTGGTGCTACTGAACATATAACATATAAACAAGATTTGCTAGAAAACAAAACAAGAAATCCATTGGAACCATCAGTTACAATACCCAATGGAGACCTTGTTTCCGTTGATGGAAAAGGAAATTGCACTTTACAGAATGGAATCAAAATTGAAGGAGTCTTGCATATTCCACAATTCAATTGCAATTTATTATCAGTTAGTCGACTGACTAGAGATTTACAATGTGCCATAACCTTTCTTCCTGATTTGTGCTACATGCAGGACTTACACTCGAAGAACTTGATTGGCGCGGGTGAGTGCAAAGGTGGTCTCTACCGAATGGGCTTGGCAACAGAAAAGAAGAGTGTTATGATGACAACTGTTGATGTTGAGCTGTGGCATAAGAGGTTGGGTCATGCCTCCGAATCAAAGTTGAGCCAAGTCGATTTTTTGGAAAATCATTCTAGGAAATTAAAAGAAAGAGTTTGTGATTCTTGTGTAAAAGCTAAGCATAATAGGCTTCCATTTACTCTTAGTTCAATAAAAACAAATAGTTGTTTTGATTTGTTACATGTTGATGTTTGGGGTAAGTATCGTACTCCTTCGATTTCTAGTGCTCTTATTTCCTTACCATCGTAGACGATTTCAGTAGGGCTGTTTGGGTTTATCTTCTTAAACACAAGAATGAAGCAAGCAGCTATTTAATTGATTTTCACAACATGGTGAAAACGCAATTTGAAAAACAAACCAAGCGAATAAGAGCAGATAATGGAGGTGAATTCATATCAGGCTCCATGAGAGATTTTTATGCTAAGGAAGGAATCATATTGGAAACCACATGTCCACATACCCCACAACAAAACGGGGTTGTGGAACGAAAACATAGACACATTCTTGAGATCGCAAGAGCGTTGAAGTTTGAGGCCAATGTGCCAATCAAGTTTTGGGGAGAGTGTGTTCTCACAGCCACATACATTATCAATATATTACCCTCAAAGGTCATTAAACATAAGACCCCATATGAAGTCCTGTTTGGACAAAAACCTAATTATGACCACATGAAAGTATTCAGATGTTTAGTTTATGCAAGAAACACAGAAACCTAGGGAGATAAGTTTGAAGTGAGGGGGAGACCAGGCATGTTCATAGGATATCCACAAGGAAAAAAAGGATATCGAATATTTGACCTTACCGATAAGAAGATCATTGTCTGTAGAGACGTTAAGTTTGTGGAAAATGTTTTTCCTTTCTCTGATAATATAGAAAGGAACAATAGTGAAGCAGGGCTCGATGATTTTCTAGGCAACACTGTCGAAGAAAGTGATGAATTAACACGAAGAGAGGTTGATCAAGGTTTACTGAACGAACCTGAATTAGACTCGGGAACATGTAATGAGAACGAGACCACCATTGATCTAAACTCGTCTGAAGATCCAGCAGATCATGTTACAGAAGACACAGCTGATCAAATGCAACCCACTGAAGAACACAGAGATAAAAGAAGCAGGTCTAGACCCAAATATCTCGATGACTTCATTGTGGACTTTCCATATTCGGTAGACCATGCAGCACCCACCGCCAATCAACAACCTTCGACGGTACATCCCATAGTTAATTTTTTGCCTTATGATCAGTTTAGCGATTCGCACAAAGCTTTTTTAACTTCAGTTAGCTCAAACCATGAGCCGAAACATTTTAATCAAGCCATGCAGGATGTTAAGTGGAGAGAAGCAATGCAAAAAGAGGTAAACGCTCTTGAGGAAAATGGAACTTGGTCACTTGAGGAGTTGCCAAAAGGAAAGCGTGCTATAGACTCCAAATGGGTCTATAAGATTAAATACAAACCAAATGGCGAAATTGAGAGGTACAAGGCACGACTTGTTGCAAAAGGCTTCACTCAGTTAGAGGGGGTAGACTTTCATGACAGTTTTGCTCCGGTGGCGAAACTTGTTACTGTCCGAACATTACTTGCTGTAGCTGTAAAAAGAGACTGGATCATGCATCAACTTGATGTCAACAATGCATTTCTGCATGGAGATTTGGATGAGGAGGTGTACATGAGGATACCCCAAGGTTTTAGCAAAGAAGGTGATACTAGAGTATGCCGGTTGCGTAAATCTCTTTATGGTCTCAGGCAAGCATCACGTAATTGGTATCACAAATTTACAACGGCTTTGCTCGCAATCAATTTCAAACAATCGCATGCGGATCATTCACTTTTCATATACAAGCAACAGGGAAGTTTTGTTGCAGCTCTTATATATGTGGACGATGTCGTTATTGTTGGGAATGATGCTTCTAAGATACAAGACACAAAAATGTATCTAGACAAAATGTTTAGCATCAAAGATCTAGGCCCATTGAAGTATTTTCTTGGACTAGAGGTTGCTCGGACCACGGATGGTTTGGTTTTGAGTCAACGTAAGTATACTTTAGATATTCTTAAAGACAGTGGGATGCAAGGTTGTCGACCTTGTAGCTTTCCGATGGAGCAAAATCTGAAACTAGATCAATGCAAGGATAGTCCTGTTGTTGATGCTAGTCAATACCGACGTTTAATTGGAAGACTACTTTATTTACAAGCAACTCGGCCGGACATAGCTTTTCCGGTAAACATTCTGAGTCAATTTGTTTCCGATCCAAGGCAAACACACTTGAACTCAGTGCACCGAATTTTACGATATTTAAAGGCAACACCAGGTCAGGGAATATTTTTTCCAAAAGGTGGAGGAATGAATCTTGCGACTTATTGTGATGCAGATTGGCTTGGTTGTCCTGCCACCAGGCGTTCTCGTACCGGGTATTTGATTCTACTTGGAGGTGCGCCCATCTCCTGGAAAACCAAAAAGCAGTCCGTTGTTTCCCGTTCTTCAGCAGAGGCAGAGTATCGAGCCATGGCAACGTCTTTTAGTGAGACTTTGTGGCTACGTTGGTTATTGAAACACTTGGGAGCTCCTCCTGTTGGTCCCACACCTTTGTTTTGTGATAATCAAGCAGCAAGGCACATAGCTAATAATCCTGTGTTTAATGAACGAACTAAGCATGTTGAAATGGATTGTTATTTTGTCCGTGAACGAGTTGAGTCCAAAGAGGTTCGTCCAATGCATGTTCACACTACACATCAAGTTGCTGATTTATTTACTAAGGCTTTAGGTTCACAACGTCTTCATTTTTTGCTTAGCAAGTTGGGCATTCGGAACTTACATGCTCCAACTTGAGGGGGAGTAAAGGAATTTAAAAAAACGAAGAGTTATCCTCTCCTGGAATATCTGATTTATCCATGGTTATTATCCATTAGCTAGTTGTTATCTTTGTTTTCTCGTTGATCAAGAACTCATTGTATATAAACCATTTGATAGTTGAATAAAACGTAACTTTTAATCCACTAAAATTTTCAGCACATGCATCAAATCCATCATTGATCTTCCCATGTTTTCAGAAACACGATCCATGATTCTTCTCGAGGAACAATGCATGTCCTCCATCTGCAAACCTCAGTTCTCTGACAATTTCTCGCCTCCTATGATTCTAAATATTGAAACCAACCCCTAACCTCTCGAAAACTACAGTAATAAGCAGACCCTACATTGTCGCTTCCATAGATATGGTCTCATCCACCTACCAACACTGCTTAAACCCTGTCTCTTTCACAAACCTTTAACATGATGAATCTTCATGATGAAGGAGACAATGAGTGGTACATGGACACTAGGGTCACATCTCATCTTCATTAAGATCCAGACATACCTTCTACATGTGATAGAAACATTTTTCATTCAGTCTTAATATGATCAAGACACATCCGTATTCCTTGCCCATACAACCCCATGACCAATTACACCATCACAATGTCCTCATCACATTAAATATAAACAAAAAATCTTATGCCTTCAACTATATGTTTTATTTAAATGTTATTTTGTTAAAAAATAATATTTAATCAAGTTAATATTACAATCATTAGTGTACGAACATTTAAAGTTAAAAAAAAACACACTCTTGATGTCTGCTTTACGAAAACATGATGTAGCTTTTAACCCTGTGTTTACGACAACAAGCGGATATGGTGCTTGGACATCATTAACATTAATAAAAACTCTTTATCTTTTGCAAAAATGGAGTAAGCTATGTGGTTTAATAAAGGTAAAAATTTATTTAGTGGTCCAAAAGTGATGCCACTTTGTGAATTTATGCCTAACTTAATACAAGTGTCTAATCTGAGATTAAACTTTTTTGTTTTTAGAAGGAATCATTTGGTTTAGTTGTCACAAAATGAATAGCCCATTCTCCCTTTTGTTTAAAGTTTTGATTAAGATTAAAGAGACAGAGATGTTCAATTTCATGGCCATGTTTTAAACTAAACACCGATAATTTCGGCCAATCACTTGTGCACTAACGATAAATTAAGCTTTTAATAAAATATTACTTCCAATCATGCTTTAAATTATATTTTTCTTGATGAACATAACTATTTAATGTCGACTGATGGTGTTTTGTTTAATTTCTTTGTGGATAAATTGATGATTCTTTAAATAGTTTAGTAACAATGTTTTAACGGTTTGTTAGATATACAAACTCATTGTCGACGAGAAAATCATTTTTTTGTGTCACAAAGAAAATCATTTCTAACCACATACTTTGGAGGTGTTGATTGCTTATTCAATATGCTTATTAGCTTATGTGGTTTAACATTGCTAATAAGCATTTTTTTTAACGTGTGGATCAAGGTCGTCAAGATCGGGATCCTACATAGGATCGTTTTGAGTTTGCAAGATCGGGATCGAGATCCTAAGATCTCACAAAATAAAATATAATTTTAATTTATACTATTTAATCATGAAAAATATTTCAAACATTTAATTTTTCGTTCAAAAGTTATAAAACTTCAAAATATTAGTCATAAGTCACAATAAAAAATAATAAATTGTTGATTGGTAAAGGATAAAAGACATAAAGTGGTAAAAAAATTTCATTTGCAAAAAAAAAAATAAAAAATCAAGGGAAAATAGGATCAGATCGGATCTCGATCCTACGATCATACCTACGATCTTACGATCCTACGATCATACCTACGATCTTACGATCCTACCTTAAATACGATCCTGATCGTTTTTCATACCTAGGATCGTAGGATCGTATGATCCTACGATCAGGATCATGATTTTGACAACCATGGTGTGGATAGACAAAAACTGAAAATTTTTATTGATTAATTTTTTTTTTCATAAGTTAATGCTTTCTAGCTTATTTAAAATAACTTATAACTTATGTATAATAATAAATGTTTTGTTGTATAAAAATTATGGATTGATGTGTTAAAATATGATTTTTATGAATTGTTACAACAAACAATATTAACTTAGTTCCATACAAATAAGGTAAGAGGAAAGTATGATCATTGCTGTAGAAACCTCCGGCAAAACAAAATCTAGCAAATAAAAATATAAAAAAGAACACACAGATAATAAAAGTTTTGTAGTAACGTCTATTCTAAATGAACCTACATAAAAATCACTAAAATCACTGCATAAAAAACATTAGTAGAAATAGATTTCCAAACTAACATGTACCAAACAGAAGCATGATTAAATAAGAGGAAACTATAAGACAATCACAAACAAAGAAAATGTATCTAAACCCTTAGATACATTCTCCAAAACTTTTTAAGTCAACTTGAATAACAAAAAAAGAAAAAAAAAACTTAAATGAAATACAATTGTACTAGAATTGATAGACCTCCCCGTAGGACTGTAAACGAACTGAACGTTCAACGAACTGTTTGTGAACCGTTCGACGGAATGTTCGTTTATCTTCGTTTATTTAATAAATGAACGAACATGAACACAAATTCTCGTTCGTTTAGTTAAACGAACGAACATGAACAATGGTCACGTTCATTCGATTATGTTCATGAATCATGAACATTCGTTTATGTTGTTCGTTTACGTTCGTTTATGTTCGTTTATATAAATTCCTTTTATGTTCATATATGCTTAATTGTGTTTGATTACATTACTATATTATATGTTCATATAGGCTCAATTATTTTTTTAATCCTTGTTAATTTATGTTCATTTGTTTATGTTCGTTTAGCATGTTCACGAATATAAACAAATAAACATGAACAATGTAATTTGTTAAACGAACGAACGTGAACAAGAAAACTTGTTCGTTTATCCGTTCTTGTTAGTTTATTTGTTCGACTAACTTAAACGAACGAACACGAACAAGCATTCGTTCATGTTCGTTCGGTTCGTTTGCATCCCTACCTCCCGATAAAAAACTAAAGTAATATTGCTTTTTAATAGAACTTAAGCATATGATTTAAGTATATTTTTTTAGCATGTAAACATATATGATATGTGCAATTGAACATTTTGTTTAGGTACTATTATATATGCTAGAAAAAAGAATCAATAATATATAAATATATATATTTTTTTGATCATTTTATATGTATAGCCAAATTTTAGCAAACATTAAAAATAACTTATCAACTTATTACGTTTTAATACATGATAAGCTAGATTGAACATTTTTTTTAAATCTCCATTTTTAACACTAGATAAATCTATGATGATGATGAAGGTGGTGATCTTGTCGATAAAGACAAATGATTGTGGGGTGAAAGGAGGGAGGATGAAGGTTTCTAGGTTTTGTGATGAGATAATGACTTAAAAGGGTAATATATATTTTTTTTATTTGTATATATTTGGTCACTGATTTTTTTTCGTCCACATTTACTCATTCAATTTGTTAAACTGTACACATTCAGTCCTTATGAATGGTTACTTCAAGTTAGTCGGAAAAATGACTTAATATGATAATATATTTCTCATTTTGTACACATATAGTCCTTAATTTTTTTTTTTTGTTTCAAAATAAGTTCTTTTTATTTTTGCACTCATTCAATACTTATGAATGATTTATGTAGGTTTTTCTTACGACATCTTACGTGAGACAATTATTAATGAGAGGTGTGGGAATGTTGATGCTTATGTGTAACGTCTCGTTTTCACAACAAAAAGTTTTAATTTTTAAATAAGACAAAAATCCTTAATTATAAATCTATTTTTAATAAAAACCGTTTAATCTAAGATACATTTATCGAAAATCAGAGTAATATAGAAAACACATAATCCTTAATATTGCTGATGAATATGTACAATTGCCTTCGCCTTCCTATCAATGATAGAACTGAAAACATAAATAATTGGGTAAGCACAAAACTTAATGAGTTTCCCTCAAAATACCCCATACAACAAACGTACTATCATGTATAACGAGCCCACAATCATCAGATTGGAATACCCTGGACCAATCAGTCATCAGACTGGAATGTCAACATGCAACGGGTCCAATCACTCATCGGACTGGAATACCATAGTTTGTTGGCATGTCGCCTCAACCCAACTGCTCTTCTTATGCCTCCGTGCCTACGACTTACAGCCAGCTCACACCAGGTATCTTGGCCTACAGCACATAGCAGGACCGCCTCAACCTATCCCACCACCATATGTCGACATATAAATAATCAAAGATCAAGTAAGCACATAATACAGACAATTATCAATCATACATCTCACTATCACCTACTAGTCTCTCATAGCATACTGCTCCGCTACCAGCTAACCTCTATAAAATGCGTAACCATACGTAACCATAGGTAAGATAGCCATCTGAATAGATGATCATACTCTAGAGCCACAACCAAACAAGGAACAAACAAGAAAGCCTAGATCAAAAGTTCTCAGGCTATCCTACATGACTACATACAACCCCTATGACACTCCACTAGACGATAACCAACCTACTGGTACTCTAACCAATATACTACTATTGTTGCATCCTATCATACTAGGATATATACATAAATCTCGTAGATCACTACAACTCAGTTACATCCTATAAAAATCCAAGGAATGTGTAACCAGAAGTAATCAAATGTGAGATAGTAAGTAAAAATATATTACTTTTTAACAGGGGTGATCTAAACAAAATTTGTAATAGACTAAAATACGAATGCATGGATATAAATATCGTTAAAATCCGAGATCGTATGAAGAATTTATGACATTCAAAACGCATGAATTAAGCAACCAAGTTGTAACACCGGTTCCTGGTATGTACCTTAAGCCAAATTATTCATTCTTGCAAAGGGACTCAAAGAGTTGGAGGAGGCCCCAAACGAGTAGAACCGGATTTTTAGGATGCGGGACTTGAAGTCTACTCGACGAGTTAAGAAGCCTCAACTCGACGAGAAGGGCTGTCAGAGTGAAACCCTAATTTTCAGGGTTTGTACCTTATTTAAGGGTACTAACACTTCATCGTGGCCTCCCTCATCCCCTCCCTCGGTCCAGCAAAACCCTAATTTGTGATCTTGAGCCTTTTGAGTGTGTGTGAGTGAAAAAGGAGTGGTTATTTGGTATTTCCTTGAAGGAGTGGTAGCAAGAAGTGCTTGGTTGAAGGAAGATGCCTTGGATCCAAAGATTTCGTTGTCAAAGCAGCCTTATTGAGGTATAAAGTCTATACCTTGACTATTCATTTACTAGATCTCTTCATGGAGTAGTTTAGGGCTTTAAGGAGCCTATTTTGGGACCATTCATGGATGCAAGCATGTTTTGGAGTCATGACTTCAGATCTAGAGCCCTTAAGGGACTTCATGGCATAAAGGTGCCAATTTATGGCCATGGGAGTCCCATGCAACTTTTGAACCACTTTTTAGGGCCTTCTGAGTTAAATAACCCATGCATGGACGTAAAGTTAGAAACTTTACATGATAGATCGACCCTAGGGAACCAAATATATGACTTGGATGCATTAAGCCCAACTGAAAGTGACTTGATGGATATAGGCTATGGGGGACTCGACGAGTTGTTCATACAACCTGGCGAGTTGGGTCGTGTTCCCCCAACCTTTTCTGTTACCGAGTAAACTCGTTGAGTCTAGGAGATGACTTAGCGAGTTGACCATGGTTTTGGGTTATGAAGATTCAGGAACTCGACGAGTCCAATGAAGGACTCGACGAGTTGTGAGTGAAAGGTCCCAACTATGTTATAAGATTGAGGAGCTCGACGATTTCAAGGAAGGACTCGGCGAGTTGTGAGTGAAAGGTCCTGACTATGTTATGAAGATTGAGGAACTCGACGAGTTGTGAGCGAAATGTCCCGACTCTGTATGAAGGGGAACTCCATGAGTTCATGAAAGAACTCAACGAGTAGGATCGAGATCTCAGGTTTTTATGGATCATGGAACTCGACGAGCTGATGGACCAACTCGACGAGTTGAGTCAACCAGGATGTTGACTTTGACCAGGATGTTGACTTTGACTTTGATCATTGACCATAGTTGACCCTTAAAAGGGTTATGAGTATGAAAGGGTAATTAAAGGAGATTGTTATATGTAGGAGTAAGAGAGGAGTTGATCCCAACACCGAGGACAGTTTAGCTACTTCACGACATTGAGGTGAGTTACTTTCCAGTAGAAGTGGGTCGAAGGCACGAATGCCGACCTACTAGTAAGAGTATAGTAGAGATGATTGTCTTTGGGATAATTATCTGGTATGTCACTATCTATTATGCTTTATGTGCTAGTATGCTATGATGTTATTTGATAGTCGTAGGATAGACCCCAATACCGGTCAATAGGGCCGAAGGGGTATGCCAACACCCGGATAAGCTAGGTAGTATATGATTTATAAGTTTATGCACTAGGATGCTATGTGGTAGAGTAAGGGGTGAAATAGTCCTCGATACCAGTCGAAAGGACCGAAGGGGTAGGCCATCACCCTGATATGCTAGGTGAGGTATCGGTCAAAAGGACCGAAGGGGTAGGACAACACCCTGATATGTTAGGCTAGGTACCGGTCGATAAGACCGAAAGGGTAGGCCATCACCCTGATATGCTAGACAGTTACCGGTTAAAAGAGACCGAAGGGGTAGTCCAGTATCCGGATATGTTAGACAGTATGTATGTGATGGGTTTTGAGCAAATCATCAATCCTATGGTGCACATGCAAAACCCTAAAACTTTGGATCTAGGTTTATCTAATTGTACATGCAATTTATCCAAAGCTCATAAACCTTATATCTATATACTATAATCGAAATCATATATGAAAATAGGCTTTAGATCTTACCTTGATTGTTATGTAGCAATAACAATCACAATTCCTCTGATCTTGACCTTTGAAAGCTTAGTGCCTCAAATGTTGCACCTCTAATGGAGTCACAAACACCATAAGCAACAAAATGACTTAGGAGAGGGAGGAGAAGCACCAAAAACGCCTAAGAACCCTTAGAGATGACTTAGCCATGTTTTTGGGAGCCTTAGGGGTTTTATATACTTGTGTGGGCTACTAGGGTTTCAGGTGAAACCCTAATTCTCTACTTAAGCCTTCAGCAACTCATGGAGTTCCCTTAGAAAGCCCTTGGACGAAAATCATATAGGCTTCCCATAGATTTCGTCCAATGCCCTTTCCATTAGGAATCCATAGCCCAATTACAACTATCATATAATTGCAATATCAGTCCCCTTTATTTAATTGATCTCTTTTAGCCACAAAATTAATTCTTATTAATTCTTGACTAATATTAATTAAACAATATGATTTCTCTTTTAATATATTATTCATATAATATATTAATAAATCATAATTAATCCTTTTTCTCCTTAGTTCATCTTATCAGTTGCTATGGAGAAGGCAACCCAAAAGGATCATGCTCTATCGGGTCAAGTACATACCAAAATAGTTATGAGCTTAGACACCTAATCCAACAGTCTCCCAGTTGGATAAGTCTAATAACTATATTGCGTATGACTTCGGAATCTGATCAACAATCGTAGCTTTCAAAAGCCGTTGTCGAACTCTGATCATATCTGAAACGTGTCCTTTAGATAAGGGATCATATATTCCTCAATTCTAGATATCGTATAGACATGAGACATGGATTATATTCATTCTCCCAGTCTATCTTTTGTTTCCCAATTTCCGATTTATGATGACTGGCAACAAACTACAATTAAACACATCAATTTAGTCCCGACTTGGCCAAGCGCTTAGGGTGTCATCACTAAATCATCAAGGGGCCCACATATATCGCTTTTATTACACTTTGGGTAAAAGGAACGGATAAACTTTGACTCAATTCTCGCTTGTACCTACTCATCAAATCACACACAACAATATGTTTTATAACACCAAAGTACTGGTGCGTTTACATATTATCAATGTGCAACCAACTTGCAGAATACAACTAACACGTCTAAGTTTCAAGAATATAAGATATTATCGTCCCACCAATCACCCGTGATAAAATCCATGAAGCGGTCCAAGTGAGCGTTGGTTTAATCTAATACTCATATCTTAATTCATAAGTACTCCTGAATGTTACAACAAACTTTTGCTATGTCTAATACACTTTAGAAAATCTACAAGCCAATTCATGACAATCTTCTTTTATACCTACTCCCAAAGTATGAGCGACTGTGGAACGTTCGAATAATCTTATTATTCAGGATGTCAAAACATGCAAAGTGAAACACAAGAATAATCGAATCCAATATGGCCCCAAACTTTTGAGTATAAATGAAACTCCTTTTATTTAGTCACCATATTGATTACACATTATTCATTGTATAATGTTTCGGATGATCAACTTATTACTTGAATGATAACAGCAGTTATCCCATGCACCAAGCATGCACACTCTGTTTACCTATGGTCCATACTTTGTGAAATAGATCAATTGAAAAACATTTCCAATGATACTCATTTCACAACTAATAATCCTTATCGTTAGTGTAAGAACACAAAATTCTCGCCACTACTAGAATATGTTAGATTCTAACATTTTATGCAACGATCCTTTCGTAATGTCACAACACAAAAGCCACCAAGAATTTGCCAATGATATTACAAAGTGCTCTATTGAAGATTGTTATAAGACAATTCCATAGATGTGAAGTCTCACATTCAAAGTACATTCCTTTGAACATCCTTTTTGCATAAAAGTTTCTAATCTAGACATAAATTATCGATATCCAACTCCCAATATGGAAACATTTCCATATTTGCCATACGATAACTCATTATTAATAGAATCATATATAATCATAATAATGCCATTATGGTCCATTCTTTACTATACTTCCAACTGCCTACAAGCGACCAATCCTTAGCGAACCTTAGATTGTCGTTCACAGATGTTTAATTATTTTAGTCAAACCGGTTCTAGTCCTTTTTCCCTCTTAATGCCCTAGGCATTTGGAAATTTTTTACAACGGTCGAATATTACAACATATGCAATCTATCCTATACCCGAAGCGTATGGGACACGATTCATAATGAAAAAACATGATACTTTACCAGTTTCTTGCTATAATATTGCTAGATATAGAATGCCCCTATGTTAAACCTTTTCAACATAACATTCATATATGTCTTTTGACTAAATTCAATTAAAATTTCTCGATCTAAGCCTTTAGATTTGAAATGAAGTATAATATTCTCTCCCTTAATTATAGTAAAACAACTTTTCAACCCCTACAACTTTGCGAAGTGAAACTTTTGTTTTCTATAATTAATATTGCTAACTTGCAACACTTAAAATAATAATCATGCTCCCACTAACATGATAATTATCTCCATACCAGCATAACACTTATGCTCCCACTAGCTTTGACACGTATTCAGAAAACATTTGGACTTTTAGAAAGCAATACTTATTGACTTCCAAAGTTCATATTTCTAATACGATATGCTTCGATAAGCTTTTATCTAAGCTTCTCAAAGTCATACACCTTTCCTTAGATAGCTCATATATGTGTCTAAACAATTTAAGCACTTATAGCAATAAGTCTTAAATGTTTAAACTAATTGCCAAATTTCACAATTCGAACTATGAAGAGGGATGCCGTAATCATAATCGAATTTAAGAATGTAATTTACACAATCGATATCTCCTTAAAATCTCTCTTAGTGAAAGCGTTTCCTCACAATCATTTTCATGAAGGAAAGAAACCTTATGACACTTAGATTTTGTGGTGTATGTGTTCCTATACATGTGAATTTTGCCATAACCATATTCGTAAGATAATGTTTGTGACAAATCCAGACTCTTATGGAAAGAACTTGTTCATTCTTAATTTATGGCCATCAAGGGTCCCACCATTGCTTCCAAGTTATTTAGCAGCTCACCTATACTAGTCAATGTACTTTCACTGAACAAGGTGTTTGCCTTTCTGCAGTCAATTGAGAACTCGTAGAACTCATATGCATAGGTAGCTTTACTGGAATGGCATAGAAATAAAATTTTGTCAACACGATAGGTTACAACCTCAAGTCGTGCACTAGTGTCCAATAGGTTTACTCTTGATTAGTTCTTGAACCTTTTTCAAGATCATTTAGACTCCCACTGACCTCTTGACATATAAGATTCTCTTGTCAAGAAACATTTCTTGACAAACAAATATTCAAGAGTTAGTGTGGATTCTTATCAAGACAAACCACTACACACAATTGGTCTTAGTTGGTCTTTGTCTTATCCAAGACATCACAACTTACCAATTTCAATTGTGCAAAAGTAAGAAAAACATTTTCTACTCTACATATGATGAGTGTGTTAAAACTTCTTAAGATATGTCACTCAAGTCACAATCTTGGAGTATGACTCTAAGACTTGATTTTGGAACGAAGTATGATTCACCTATTGATTTAACCATTTCAACAATTTCCGATTCCTCTTCTTAGCCATACTAGTGCACTAAGATTTACTTAGAGGATCAATTGTGATATAGCAAATGGAAGAGCAAGGTACAGGCTTTTTACCTTCAATGAGCTGAAAATGGTGCACAAACTCGGATCCCTTTAGCCTCCTCTTGTTCTTTCAAGCTTTTCCTTTGCTCCTTGGATCACAAAAGCACCAAAGTCACTCTAAATGCCTTATATTACTTCAATAACGGCTAGGGTTTGCTATGGGGGTCTTCTGGGAGCAAATGGGACGAAGGAGGCCGAGTTAAGGCATTTAAATAGGGTGCAAACCCTCGAATTAGGGTTTTTGTCCAAACAGGGTCTACTCGTCAAGTCCACCGCTTAAGTCTCGTGTCCCTTCTCGCTTCTACTCGGCGAGTTGGACCTTCAACTCGCCGAGTCAAAGGCCAAAATTCAAGGTATATAACAAGAGAATACGTACCAAGAACCAGGTGCTACAAATCTCCCCCACTTATTTTAGATTTCATCCTAGAAGTCTGCTGCTCGATTATAAAACAGCTCGGGGTAATGTTCCATCATCTCATCCACCGACTCCCAAGTCCACTCCGACCCCTTCCGGTGCTGCCATTGCACCTTCACGAGTTCCACTCTTTTGTTTCTCAGATCCTTCGACTTCCGGTCAAGGATCGCTACAGGTCGCTCGATGTAAATCAGGCTGCCATCAACCTGAATGTCCTCCAAGGGTACCACTCTTGAGTCGTCCACCAGGCACTGTCGCAACTGAGAAACAAGGAAAGTGTTGTGTATCTGACTGTGTTCGAATGGCAAATCCAGCCTATATGCCACCTTGCCCACCCGGGCTATAACCCTGAATGATCCAATATACCTTGGGCCCAACTTTCCCCGCTTCCTGAATCGAATGACGCCTTTCCCAGGCGACACTTTCAGGAGAACCATATCTCTGACCTGGAACTCCAGGTCTGATCGACATTTATCGACATAACTTTTCTGCTGACTCTGAGCAGTCTGAAGCCTACTCTGGACCTGCTGAATCTTCTCTGTCATCTTGAGCACTACTTTGGTGCTCCCCATGATCCTCTGACCAACCTCTCCCCAGCATATCGGGGTCCTGCACCTCCTCCCATACAACATCTCGAAGGGAGGACAGTCGATGCTCGCATGATAGCTATTATTATACGAGAACTCCGCCAACGGAAGGTAAGTATCCCAGCTACCTCCGAAGTCTAAAACACATGCATGCAGCATGTCCTCCAGAGTCTGGATGGTCCGCTCGCTTTGGCCATCTGTCTGCGGGTGAAAGGAGGTGCTGAAAAGCAGACAAGTACCCAACTCATCGTGGAATTTCTTCCAGAACCTGGAAGTGAACCGTACATCCCTATCTGAACTCATCGAAACTGGCACTCCGTGCCATGCCACCACCTCCCTGATATAGATATCGGCCAATTTCTCGGCCGAGATGCTCTCCTGAATTGGGATAAAGTGGGCGCTCTTGGTTAATCGATCGACGATGACCCAGATCGAATCCACTCCCCGCACGGTCCTGGGTAGCTTGGTGATAGAATCCATCGTAATATCCTCCCATTTCCACAACGAGATATCCAACGACTGCATCTTGCCGTGTGGTCTCTGATGCTCGACCTTGACCTTCCTGCAGGTCAAGCACCGCTCCACGTACCATGCCAATCCCGCTTCATGCAGGGCCACCGATAGTCCAGATGAAGATCCCTATACATCTTTGTCGCCCCGGGATGAATGGAGAATCGGGATTTGTGCGCCTCCTCCATCAAGATCTGGCGCATGCCTCCGAGGTATGGCACCCACACACTACGGTGTAATGTCAATAATCCCCTGCTGTCATAGTCGAAGGAGGAAACCTGACCCACTATGCGCTCACTCTTCCGATGTTCCAACTTCATGGCCTCCTGTTGGGCCTCGCGAATCCACTCCAATAGCGGAGTCACCACTGTCATCCGCATCCAGATATCCCTGATCGGCGCCGCCTTGCGGCTAAGCGCATCGGCCACCACGTTGGCCTTCCCTGGATGGTAAAGGATCTCGCAGTCGTAATCCTTTACCACATCCATCCACTGACGCTGCCTCATGTTTAGATTCGGCTGATCCATGAGGTACCTCAAAATCTTATGGTCCGTGTAAATGGTACAACAAACCCCATAGAGGTAATGACGCCAAATCTTGAGGGTGAACACAACAGCCCCTAGCTCCAAGTCATGCGTCAGGTAGTTTGCCTCGTGAGGCTTTAGCTGCCTCAACGCGTAGGCAATAACATTCCCCCTCTGCATCAATATTGCGCCCAAACCTGAGATGGACGCATCGCGGTACACAACAAAATCCTCCATGCCCTCTGGCAGGGCTAAGGTTGGCGCCTCGCACAACCTCTGCCTCAGTGTCTTGAACACTACCTGCTGCTCAGGCCCCCAACGAAAGACCACGGCCTTCCTTGTAAGCCTGGTCAAAGGTAGGACTATCTTGGAGAAATCCTGGATGAATCTCCGATAATAGCCCGCTAATCCCAGGAAACTCCGAATCTCAGATGGAGACTTCGGAACCTCCCATCTCATCACGGCCTCCACCTTGGCCGGGTCTACCAAAATCCCGTTCTGGTTGACAAGGTGCCCAAGAAACTGCACCTCGCGCAACCAAAACTCACATTTGGAGAACTTGGCATACAAGCTCTCCCTCCTCAAAGTCTCCAGCACCTCCTGCAGGTACTCCTCGTGCTCCTCCTGCGTCTTGGAATAAACCAAGTTATCATCAATAAAGAATATCACAGACCGATCTAACATCGATTTACACACGCGTTTCATGAGGTCCATGAACGCGGCAGGAGCATTGGTGAGCCCGAAGGGCATCACCACAAACTCGTAGTGGCCATAGCGCGTCCGAAACGCAGTCTTCTGCACATCCTCCTCTCTGACCCTCATCTAATGATATCCTGAATGCAGATCAATCTTGGAGAACCAAGATGCTCCCTGTAGCTGGTCAAAGAGGTCGTCAATCCTCGGGAGTGGGTAACGATTCTTCACCGTTACCTTATTCAGCTCCCTATAGTCTATACACATACGATGCGACCCGTCCTTCTTCTTCACAAACAGAATCGGGGCTCCCCAAGGCGAACTACTTGACCTGATAAATACCTTGTCTATCAGCTCCTGCAGTTGTGTAGACAACTCCTGCATCTCGGGAGGAGCCAACCGATATGGTGCCTTGGATATCGGAGCCGCACTAGGGACTAGCTTGATCCTGAACTCCACCTGGTGCTCCGGAGGTATCCTAGGCAGCTCCTCGGGGAATACGTCCGCGAACTCTCGTACTACGGGCACCTCGCCCACCGTCGCCCTACCTGCCTCCCGGGTATCCATAACGTACGCGGCATAACCTGCGCAACCCTGCTGGAGGTAACGCCTAGCTCTCGCTGCTGAACATAGAGTTGGTCCTTGTTGTGGCCTCTTGCCCTGAATCACCAACTCTCCCCCACTTGGGCACCTGATCCACACCAACTGCTGTGCGCAGTCGATCACTGCCCCAATGGGGATTAACCAATCCATACCAATAATAACCTTGTTCCCCCGCAAAAGTATGGGAACCAGATCCACCAGGTAGCGCTCCTCGAATAATTTCAACACACAATCTTGGGATACCATTAAAGCTCGCACCGAACGGTCATCTGCAATCTTTACGTCTAGAGGGCAATCCAACATGCCTGAAGACTCGGAAAATCTCTTGCTGAGTGCAAGAGAAAAAAACGATCGGGTAGCACCCGAATCAAACAATACCTGAACTGGGATACCTTTTACATGGAATGATCATAAACAGAGCACATACATAACATATCAAAATCACAGCAGCATATCATAACAGCATAAATAAGAAGTCATACCTATCACCACATCGGGTGCAGCATGTGCCTCCTCGGTAGTCAACTGGAATGCCTAGCTCCTCACTACTGGAGCCTCTGCCTTGCCCTGCCGGCCGTCAGTGATCCACAGGGTCCCTGGAGCTGGCGCCTTCACTGGCGCTGATGCTGCTGTCAACTGGGGGCAATTGGCCTTCTTGTGGCCCCTCTGGTTGCAGTGGAAACACAACAACTCAGACGTCTGTATAACCGGTGCAACGGCAGTACAATCCCTGCTGAAATGCGCCGTCTTGTCGCACTTGTAGTAGCCCGACGATCCCAGTCTACACGCCCCATGATGTGGCCTGCCGCATTTCCTGCAGCGGCCCGGTCTTGACTGGACTTTCGGCCTACCATCTGATCCCTTGGGCTTCTTCCCCGAAGCCCCAATCGACTGCCCATCCTCTACTTTCCTCTTCCGGACATGCTCCAGATCGATCTCCCTCTCCCTCGCCTTGGCAACCATGGACTCCAGGGTAGGGCAAGCTGAAAAACTAACATGCTTCCGAATGTCGGCTCGTAGCATATCATGATAGCGAGTCCTCCTCATATCCTCATCTCCCGCATACTGGGGCACCAACAATGCCCTCTCTCGGAACTTGGCGGTGATCTCCGCCACAGTCTCCATAGTCTGTCTCATGTCCAAAAACTCTCTGACCAGCTGCTGAAGCTCTACCGCTGGCGCAAACTCTGCACAGAACCGGGTTACAAAATTTGACCATGTCATAGCCTCAACAGTCGAGGCTCCCAATGAGTCACCAACAGACTCCCACCAGTCTCTAGCTCTGTTGCTCAAACGACCTGCTGCATATCTCACCTTCGACCCCTAGGGGCAGAAGCTGGTCAGCTGTGCGAACTCAATGTCCGCAATCCATCGTCTGGCAGCAATGGGGTCCTTCGCCCCATGGAAATCCGGCGCACCACTGCCCCTGAAGTCCTTAAAGGACAGTGTGCGAGATCATGACTGGCCAGATGCCATGTCACTCCTGAAAGCCCTGAGGCGGTCCTCCATCAGCTCAACTATCCCTTCCTTGATCGACCCGAAAATGATGGGGGTCGAATCAAGGATGCCTCTGGTGATCTCTGACGCGATGAACTCGCGTAGCCTCTCATCTACTGGCTCGGAACCTGATCCCGAACCCGATCCCTCTCCTGAACTGCCAACTGCTGGCCTCAGACGTAATACCACCATTCTGCAATACATACAGCAACCATTAGTGATACTGATACCTCTAAAGGGATCACATCTATTACAGGTTCCCTGGTCTTGCCTCAGTCCTCCTTAATTAGGGTATGGATCCTCTGCTTTCAGTAGTACGGGCCCATACTACCTTCCACATCTATCTGTACCTTCCTCAAGGACAACTTTGACTCCACCAGATCCCTTTCACCACTGCTGATCCTCTGCTATTCCCATTCTAGGCTTGCCCTAGGGAAAATCACTGACTCAACCCAAACCGGTCCTCAGCTGTTGAGGGCCTCCTTATAATGCCAGTTAGCCATTACCTGAATACCATCACATGTGATGAGGCTCAGATAATCCTTCGAGTAACATACTCGTCCCTACAACGGTTAGACTCAAACAAGAGCTGCGCAATAGGGCCAAATCCATCACTCTGAGATTATTCAACCTTGATCACATGTAATGTGACGTATTCACCTAATGACTAACTCCCATCACTCAGAGTCCTACAAAGCACAAAGCATGCAGCATTCGGACGCAGGAAAACTACTCAAGCAAATCTGTACTCATAATGAGAAGCTGAACTAGCATATAATTCTAAGCTCATACTACCAGGCATAGCCTAAATTGGCTATCCTACTACTGTCTACTCAATACTAGCATGCAATTCTCATAAGCTGAAGCACATAAAGCAGGCACATAAGGCATCATTCCTAGATCCTTAGTCCTATTCTAGCATGTTGTTCTACTGAATCTGATAAACATAGCATAACATTGTATGGGTACTTTGGGGAATACTTACTTGAGCTCGGCCGGTCGCGCACATCACACACTTGTTCCTTCTCAAAACTTTTCTGTTTTATTCTTTACAAAACCACTTTCTTATAAAATATTTTAGTCCCTTGGTTTGAGTACAGATGCCCCCGAAGGTGTGTCCGAATCCCTCAAACCAGGGCTCTGATACCAACTTGTAACGACCCAAATTTTCACGCCCAAAATTTAATTTTAAATTAAGTGGTTAGCAAAACTTTAGTAGTAAAACATCATCCGATCATATCAATTCATAAAACATATCTCGTGTCTGAAAACCAAAGCATGAAAATAATAATAATAATGTCAGAGTACAATCCCAGAACATCTCATAATGCGGAAAAACCAATGTGTGTGTATGATGTGCCGCTACCGCGCCAGCTCTTTCCCCTTCGCTGATGAGGTACCTGAAAACAAAACTATAAACTGTAAGCACAAAGCTTAGTGAGTTCCCCCATCGTACCACATACCATACAATCACATCACATACATACTGCTAGGCATTTCTGGGGTGCCCGACCTACCTGGTACGACCATTCTAGGGTGTCGACCTATCCGTGTCAAGCCATTCTGGGGCGATGACCTACCCATGTCGAGCTATTCTGGGGTGCTGACTAGCCTTCGGTTCTAACAACTGAACCTCGGGGACTATTTCACCCCTACTACTACTATCACACATATCATAGCATAACCTATTGTCAGACATATCTGGGGTGTCCGACCTACCGTTCGGTCCTAACAACCGAATCTCGGGGACCTTTCCCCCTTCTACTACCTCTATCTCATATAACATATCATGCTAGCAGCTAAACATATCATAACATACTGTTAGGCATATCTGGGGTGCCTAACCTACCCTTTCGATCCTAACAATCGAACTCTATCACTATCACATATCATATCACGCTAACATATATCATATCAGGTAGTAGCAACACAGATGAATATCAAAAAGACAAACATCTAACATACGATCCCTACTAGTGGGCCGGCATTGTGGCCGTAGGCCCACCGCTACTAGAAGGTAACTTAGCTCGTAGTAGCTGCCGAACTGTGCGGGAATCCTCTGACTGCTCCTACTGCCCCGAAAATCCTCCGACTATAATTCCCACAAAACACTTAGTCAGAAACTAACATCTACTCTTGGGGTAAAATGACCATTTTACCCCTGACCAAGTCAAAGTCAAAGTCAACTTCTAGTTGACCTGACTCGCCGAGTTGGCTCGCCAACTCGCTGAGTCCCTATCCTTCCATTAGACCTCATACCCTTCTCTACTCGTCAAGTTACGCGATGACTCGATGAGTTTTCCTTCTAAATGAACATCGACTGAATCCTCATCCGACTCGCCGAGTTGTATGAAAAACTCTTCGAGTTCATCATCAACTGATACACAGGTCCTGTCCTTAACTCGCCGAGTTGTATGAACAACTCGTCGAGTTCATCTTCATCCTTAAGAAGATTGCCTTGGACTCGCCGAGTCTGTTCATGCACTCACCGAGTCCCATGAATTTCCAGAACAATGGATTAGTCAGAACGTTGGTTCACTCCCTGGGACCCCCTTAAAACCTTTCCACACTCAACTGGGTCCTTATGATCCTCAACTGATATGAGATAGAACCTTGGACTCACCGAGTCCAAGAACGGACTCGCCGAGTTCGTCACAACCACTCACTGAATCTTCGATTTCTGACGTACAACCCTTGATCAAAAGATAGATCTATGCTTCTACAATCGATCTAGCACGTAAAGTTACAACCTTTACGTTCTTGCATGGGACTTTGAGCATAAAAGGTCCTTAAACAAGCCCTCTCAAAGCATGGGGCCTTCTTTGAGTGCAAGAGCCACTCCTTTCTGCCTTGTAACCCCTCTAAGGGCCTAGATTCGAAACATCAACTCCAAACCATGCTTTCAATCGTGGTTGGTGACCAAAATGGCTTAGAAAAGCCCTAAAACTTCACAAAATGGGATCTAGCAAATGGAAGAGCAAGGTACAGGCTTTTTACCTTCAATGAGCTGAAAATGGTGCACAAACTCGGATCCCTTTAGCATCCTCTTGTTCCTTCAAGCTTTTCCTTCCCTCCTTGGATCACAAAAGCACCAAAGTCACTCCAAATGCCTTAGATTGCTTCAATAACGGCTAGGGTTTACTATGGGGGTCTTCTGGGAGCAAATGGGACGAAGGTGGCCGAGTTAAGGCGTTTAAATAGGGTGCACACCCTCGAATTAGGGTTTTTGTCCAAACATGGTCTACTCGCCGAGTCCGGGACCGACTCGCCAAGTCCACCGCTTAAGTCCGGTGTCCCTTCTCGCTTCTACTCGGCGATTTGGACCTTCAACTCACCGAGTCCAAGGCCAAAATGCAAGGTATATAACAAGAGAATACGTACCAAGAACCAGGTGTTATAACATCCATTTCAATATTGCTAAAAATAGAAATACATAAACATCATTTTTCATACATGCCATTGCAAGGAATTATAAATAAGACAAAAACCAAAATTTATTTTATTTATAAAAGGTGCGGAAAAACTTTTCCTTACAATGCAAATTCAAATGAAAACTATGCTATTTCATATTCCTAAACAATCTATCATAACTCTAAAAGTAGCAGCTCCAAAAATCCAATCATCGAATCATGCGATCGAAATCCATTTCTTCATGAATAGACTCAACTCACTTATTCCTTTAAGCTTCCTCTCTTTTCTTTGATCCTGCAACACATCAAAATGCAATCTTATCACATCATGTATTAAGAATCTCCAAATAGGAACTTAATAGAGTTAGATAGTGGATTTTACCTGAAGCAGAGTCATACATCTTGACTCTCCCATCTCTTAGATCTCTCAGGTAATCAGCACAGCTTCGTAACCAATGCCCCCTCTTTTGGCAGTAGAAACATATGGATTCTTCTGGAATGGTACACGAGACTATCTCAGACTCAGCTTTTCTCTTGCGTAGTGAAGACTTTTCTGGACTTCCAATGTTGCCATTTCCCATAGAAGGATGGGACATTTATTTACCAGAAAAATTAGCTTGACCAGTGCGCGAAATCATCGCTGATTCAGCAGCAATAAGCAAATAAGTCAAATCAATGAGGGTTACATCGTGGTCCATCATATAGTACTCTCTAATGAACTCACTATATGATTCAGGAAGTGACGGAAGAGCCAAGTCAACAACCAACTTCCTTGAGACATCGACGCCCAACATTCCCAATCTATCAATATGCAACTTCATATCCAAGACATGAGCACATACCGACTTTCCATCTTCGTGGTGTAATACTGTAATGTAACAAAATTATATTTTTAATTTAATTAAATACAAACCATGTCATTATGGATTTATTAACTCTCTTTTAATTAACTTAATAAAACCATAAGGTGCAATTTGAACTTTTCAAACAACTAGGGTTTTAGAATTTAATATTTCAAAATTAAACTTTTTAATTAAATTTTAAATTCCAAAACTTGAGGGCAAATTTTGAAACTTTTCAAAATATCTTTTAGTTCAAATTTGAAAAATAATTAAATATCATATAATTAATAATTATCACATAATTTGACCTAATCTATTTCCTTACGAGATAATTCAAATCAATTTACAAATAATCAATCTTTATTTTATAAAACAAGTATTTATCTTAAATTGACAATTATCCATTAATTTGATTAGGATATCAATTACCATAATATAAAATCTGATTTTAATTTGAAAAAATAATTTAAGTTAATTATCCAAAGAAAACTATGGCAAAAATCTTGAAATTGTGTTGTCAGACTGAATTCACGAGGTGAACACACTGTCTTCACGACATGAGTCTGGTTTAGTTCGAAAATCTGCAGTCAGACTGAATTCACAAGGTGAACACACTGTGTTCACGACGTGAATCAGGTCAGATTCGAAATTCACAATTTTTCATCTTTGAAAACTTAGTTTTGCATCAAGTACAATAGAAGAACACCCTAGGCTCTGATACCACTGATGGGTTTTGAGCAAATCATCAATCCTATTGTGCACATGCAAAACCCTAAAACTTTGGATCTAGGTTTATCTAATTGTACATGCAAATTATCCAAAGCTCATAAACCCTATATCTAGTATACTATAATCGAAATCATATATGAAAAATAGGGTTTAGATCTTACCTTGATTGTTATGTAGCAATAACAATCATAATTCCTCTTGATCTTGACCTTTGAAAGCTTAGTGCCTCAAATGTTGCACCTCTAATGGATCCACAAACACCATGAGCAACGAGATGACTTAGGAGAGGGTGGAGAAGCACCAAAAACGTCTAAGAACCCTTAGAGATGACTTAGCCACATTTTTGGGAGACTTAGGGGTCTTTATATACTTGTGTGGGCTGCTAGGGTTTCTGGTGAAACCCTAATTCTCTACTTAGGCCTTAAGCAACTCATGAAGTTCCCTTAGAAAGCTCTTGGACCAAAATCATATGGGCTTCCCATAGATTTCGTCCAATGCCCTTTCCATTAGGAATCCATAGCCCAATTGCAACTATCATATAATTGCAATATCAGTCCCCTTTATTTAATTAATCTCTTTTAGCCACAAATTAATTCTTGATTAATATTAATTTAACAATATGATTTCTCTTTTAATATATTATTCATATAATATATTAATAAATCATAATTAATCCTTTTTCTCCTTAGTTCATCTTATCAGTTGCTATGGTGAAGGCAACCCAAAAGGACCATGCTCTATCGGGTCAAGTACATACCAAAATAGTTATGGGCTTAGACACCTAATCCAAGAGTATGTTGTATGGTATGTGGTATGATGGGGGAACTCACTAAGCTTTGTGCTTACGGTATTCAGTTTTGTTTTTCAGGTCCTTCTTCTCCGAAGGGAAAGGAGCCGACACGGTAGCAGCGCATCACACACACACTATTTTCCGCATACGAGAATCTTGGGATTTGTACTATGACATTATTACTATCTTATGACATGCTTTTGAGAAATATGATCTATGTTCTTTATGAAATGTAATAACTTGATGATGTTTTCTATAAATTGTTTTATGAATCGTTATATCAAAAATGAAATTTTTGGTCTAGAATTTTGGGATGTTACAAGTTGGTATCAGAGCCTTGGTTTGAGGGATTCGGACACACCTTCGGGGGTGTCTGGACTCAAATCGAGGTTTGAAAGATTTTTACAAGAAAATAGTTTTTCTAAAATTTAAAATAAAGAGTTTTGAGAAAGAACAAGGTGTGTGATGCGTGCAATCGGCCGAGATCAAGTAAATTTCCCCAAGATACCCATACATGTTATGTTATGATATGATATAATTATGAGAACTGCATGCTAGATTAGGGTTGAGGATCTAGGAAGGATGACTTATATGCGTATTGTATGCGTATGAGAACTGCATGCTAGATTAGAGCTAAGCATCTAGGAAGATGCCTTATGTGCCTGCTATATGTGCTTATTGAATTACATGCTAGAATTGACTAGTCAGTGATATGATGGCCTGAATAAGATATGCTTGGTTTGGTTACTCAATGTCGAATGTTGCTTAATTTGTGCTTTTAGGAGTTCTGGTTATCTTTAATTAATTAGTAAATGAATACGTTAAGTTACATATTGCGAGGACTGAATAATTTAAGAAGGTTAGGTCTAGCTTTATTTCACAGCTCTTGTCTGAGTCCAACTGTTGTAGGGTAGGACCTCTCATTCGAAGAATTATCTGGTCTTAATGATATGTAATGGTATTCGTGAGCTAGTTAGGTAAAGGTAGCACAAATTTCTTATGCAACTGATGGCGGAGAGTAGGTCGGAGAGTTGCCCTAGGGTAAGTTTAGGATGAGATTAGTGCAGCGAGCAGTAGTAGTATAAGGGACTTGGTGAAGTCAAGGCAATCCTTGAGGAAAGTACGGGTATATGTTGAAGGTAGTATGGGCCCGTACTAATGAAAGCAGAGGATCCGTACTCGAGTCAAGGAGGGCTGAGATAGAACCAGGGAACTTGTAGAGTGTTTAAGACCTCTCGAGGTTATGTATGACCCTAATGATTATGTGTTTTGTTTCAGAATGGTGGTGACACATCACAAAGCAGGAGGTTCAGGGTCTGGGTCAGGATCAGGTTCAAGTTCAGGTGCAGGTTCCGAGCCGGTTGATGACGGACTACATGAGTTCATCACGTCTAAGATTACGAGATACATCCTTGAGGCGACCCTGGTGATTTTAGGTTCGATCAAGGAAAGGATCATCGAGCTGATGGAGGAGCGCCTTAGGGAGTTCAGGAGCGACATGGCATCTGGCCAGTCAGGGAAACACACACTTTCCTTCAAGGATTTCAGGGGATGTAGTGCGCTAGACTTCCACGGGGTGAAGGACCCCAATGTGGCCAGGAGGTAGATTACAGACATCGAGTCTGCACAATTGACGAGCTTCTGCCCTGAGGGGTCGAAGGTCCGGTATGCTGTAGGGTGTTTGATGGACAGAACTAGAGACTGGTGTGAGGCAATCAATGATTCGTTGGGAGCCCCATCCATTGAGGCTATGACCCGGTCGGAATTTGTGACCATGTTTAGGGCTGAGTTTGCGCCAACTGTAGAGATTTAATAGCTGGCCAGGGAGTTTCTTGACATGAGACAGACGACTGAGTTGGTGGCGGAGATTACCGCCAAGTTTAGGGAGAGGCACTTACTGGTGCCTCAGTACGCGGGGGATGAGGGGATGAGGAAGACCTGGTACTATGACATGTTGAGAGCTGACATCAGGAAACATGTCAGCTACTCAACATGCCCGAATTTGAGGACATGATAGCCATGGCGAAAGAGAGGGATATTGATATAAAGCACATCCAGAAGAGGAAGGTGGATGCTGGGTAGGTGACTGGGGTTTCGGGGAAGAAAACCAAGGGATCCGACACTAGGTCAAAGGGACAGCAGGGATAGAGCCGTTATGGGAAGTGCAACAAGACACATGAGGGGGTTTGTAGACTAGGGTCATCGGGCTACTATAAGTGTGACAAGATTAGGCATTTTGGCAGGGATAGTACTGCCCCTACCCCCACTCTTTAGACAATAGACCTGATTTGCTTCCATTGCAATCGGAAGGGCCATAAAAAGGCCAAATGCCCAAGGTTGAAATCAGGGGCGCCAGTGGCAGCCCTAGCTCCAGCGACCCTGCGAATCACCGATGGCAGACAGGGCAAGACAGATGCTCCAGTGGTGAGGAGTCGAGCCTTCCAACTGACTGCCGAGGAGGTGCGTGTTGCACCGGATGTGGTGACGGGTATGTTTTCTCCTCCCTAACTCTTATTACATGCCGTTTTTTATATTTATTGGCTATGTTTATGTGTTTTGTTTAGGATCGTTCCATGTGAACGACATTCCAGTGTAGGTGTTATTTGACTCGGTGGCTACCCGATCATTTGTGTCTCTTGATCTTAGCAAGAGGTTTTCTGAGTCATCAGGGATATTCGATTGTCCTTTAGAGGTTGAGATTGCTGACGACCGATCTGTCCGGGCATCAAAGGTTTTCAGAGACTGCGTTTTGAGGTTGTATGACGAGCGCTATCTCGTGGATTTGGTTCCCATTCCGTTGCATGGGAACAAGCATCAACATGGATTGGCTGGGCCCTAATGGGGAGGTGATCGACTGTGCGTAGCAGTTGGTGATGGGTTTTGAGCATTCTAACACTCCTATGGTGTACATGCAACCCTAAAAACCTTGGATCTATGTTTTCTCTATTATACATGCAAATATGATTTTTCCAAGGTTCTCATCCTAACTAACATACCATGGGGTACTTGTAATATAAAACTTAGTGGGATGACATACCTTTTCTTGTGATTGATTCCTTGGAGCTTCAAGAGCCTAACACCAATAATGTGGATGCCTCAAGTGGAATCCCAAATCACCAAAACACATTGGAAAACTTGAGAGAATAGTAGTCACACTAGAAATCAACCCACTCTTGTTCACTCACACACTAGTGCCATTTCATGTGCCAAAGACCTCTTTATATAGTATGGGGTATTAGGGTTACATTCATGTAAACCCTAATACCCATGACCTTTTATTTCCATAGGATCCATGGATTAAAAACTCCATGGACTATCTGTTGGATTAGTGTCTAAGTCCATAACTATTTTGGTATGTACTTGATCCGATGGTGCATGGTCCTTTTGGGTTGCCTTCACCAAAGCAACTTGATAGGATGAATATGATTTATTAATATACTATGGGAATAATATATTAAAGGAGAAATCATATTGTTTAATTAATATTAGTCAATAATTAATTGGTAATTAGTTTTGTGACTAAAAGAGATTAATTAAACTTAAGGGACTGGAATTGTAATTATAACATAATTGCAATTTGGGCCATGGATTGCCTTATATTAAGGAGTGGACGAATTCTATGGGGAAGCCCATAAGAAATCGTCCAAGGCCTTAAGGAAAGGGATCCATGGGTTGCTTAGGGCTTAAGCATCCAAATTAGGGTTTCCTTATTAAATAACCCTAATTGCCTCCTATATATATACATCCCTTATGCCTAAAAAACGGGAATATGACTCCTTCTAGGGGTTGTAGATGTTTTAGGGCAGCCTTCTTCCTCTCTCCTCTTCATCCTCTTGCTTATGGTGTTTGTGAACCATTAGAGGAGTGACATTTGTGACTCTAGGCTTTCTAAAGTCAATACAAGGAGATTTGGGATTGTTATTGCTACATAACAATCAAGGTAACATCTTAAACCTATTCTTATGTTAATATGATTACTTGTATGCTAGAATTAGGGTTTATAGTCTTGGATAACTTGCATGTACAATAGAGAAACCTATATCCAAGCATTAGGGTTTTTATGAGCACATAGGATGTTCTTAGGGCCAAAACCCATCAGTGGTATCAGAGCCTTGATTGGTTTCTATTGTATTGATGCCTTGTTAATTTGTTCATGCTTGAAAAAATTGTTTTTTGCCTCCTGCCTGATGTACTCGGCGAGTAGGCCCCTACTCGGCGAGTCCATAAGGGGACTCGGCGAGTTTAGCTGTCAGACAGGCGGATTTTCGGGATTTTTACCTATTTTGACTTAGGATAATTGCCATAATTGTTTAAACTTAATAAAATTCGAATTTTGTTAATCCCTTATGATTATCCTTGTCAAAATAAAAGATTTTGGTCATCTAATTAGATAATTGTTACCTTATTTGATATATGTTAAGTTATGGAAATTATTTGATCATTATCTTGCAAGAATTTGAACTAGATCTAATTAGATAACCACCAATTATAGTTAATTGTCTTATTTGAATTATGTGATCTAGAATATTCTTGACAAAGTTTGGAATAGTTTCATATTAATCCCTTTAGGTTTTATAGTTTAAATTTGAACCCAAAAGTTTTGTTGTTTTTGAAATTTAAATAGTGAAAACCCTAATGTTTTGAAAAAAAGGTTTCAAAACTTACCCTCAAGATTTGGAATTTAAATTTTGATTAATTGTTTAATTTTGATGTGTATTTAAATTCTAAACCCTAATGTTTGAAATGTTTCAAAACATGCCCTCAAGTTTTGGAATTTAAAAGTTAATTAAAAGTTTAATTAGGAATGTTAAATTCTAAAACCCTAGTATTGTTTTGAAAAAGTTCAAATTACACCCTTATTGTTTTATTAATAAATTAAGGTGTATAATTAAAAGAGGTTTAATAAATCCATAAAAGTTTTGGTTTACAATTTAATTGAATTAAAGGTATAATTATTAAATTTGACCACCTAGTATTTTAAATGTGTAAAATATACCCTGTACTATATATAACATTAAAAGTCTAACATTATATATATGTATGAGTAAAAGGCAGTCTTACCATTAGTAGGCCTCATTCACGAAGCTGGTCTATAAGGGGTGTTTAAGGAAATTGCCTATAAAATGGCGATTGAATGGGTATCCACTCTTACCCACCGCACTCTTGACTAGTGGAGGGTCGTTAGCCGAATGGGTAGGATAGGACAAAACCTTCTATTATAAGTATAATGAAGTACAAAAGTAACTAAATGTTTTACAAATTCCCAATCTTAGTTACTTAGGCAAAGTGAATTGATGCAATTCCATGAAATTACACTTTGTGCCCTTGCGAAGACGTTAGTGGAGCATGTGTGGTTTACCGGCACACTAAATGGTTCTAAGCAAAGGTAGCAAAGGGTGACTCAATGTTGGTCATAGTTCGGTGGAGCGTGTGTGGTTTACCGGCACATCGAATAGGTGACTGTAACATGTGAGGGCACCATGTAAGTTTGCATGGTTATTCACACCTGCTTTGTGATCCTCGGCATCCCAGTCACAGACAAGAGGGGCATATCGAGATTTAAACATGCCATTGAAAGTTCAATGAATCTCAAAGAATCTAGGAGTTTTCATAGATTTAAAACTTAAATTTCTTTTTCGTTTTTCATGGTGGAAATTAGTGAATCGTCATTCACTTACCTTCAAATGTTCTACAATTTGGGTTACGGCATCCCTCTCCCGAGTTGTAGAATATTGTGTTGGGTCCTAGCCTTAGTATCTAATTTAGGTGATTTACTAAGGACTCAATCAATCAACTAACTTGAATTTATTTTCTCCCGTTTTGTAGATGTCAAAGTTTAACAACTATGGTCTTCTCAAATCCCGTGGAACAAGCATTCCACATGAAGATGATATTCCACGATTCGATCAAGGAACAAGAGATCATACTTCACTTCCTCTTCCTCCTCCAATTATTCTCCCTAACCCACAAGTTCGAAGGCTTGAAAAGTTCAAGATCACTCAAGCCCTTTTGGCAAGTAAACATAAAGAAGGAAAGTCGGTGTGTGCACACGTCCTAGGCATGAAGTCACACATTGATAGGTTAAGAATGTTGGGATCCGTTGTCTGTGAGGAGATGGCTATTGATTGGGTTCTTCAGTCACTTCCTAACTCATATAGTGAGTTCGTAAGAGAGTACTATATGATGAACCGCGACGTGACCCTTATGGATCTCACCTATATGCTTATTGCTGCTGAATCAGCAATGGTTTGGCGCAATGGAAAAGCAAAGTTGATTGGTGAATCTGCCTTTAAGACCTTTATGGATATAGACAATGGAAACAAAAGACATGCTATGATCGAAAAGTTTGATCATAAGAGAAAGGCAATGTTTGAAGTAGTTCCATGTCATGTTCCAAAAGAGTCAATTTGCTTTTATTGCCAAGAGAAGGGGCATTGGAGACGAAGCTGCCCCATTTACCTAAGAGATCTAAGAGATGGGAGAGTCGAAACGTATGGCTCTAATATAGGTAAAATCCATTAACTAACTCTTTTAAGCTTCTATTCTAGATTCTTAATACATAATGTGATAAGATTCCAATTGATGTTTTGTAGGATCGAAGAAAAGAAAGGAAGCTTAAGGGAAGAAGTGAGCAGAATGTAACCGTGAAGGAATGGATTTCGATCGCATTTCTCGAAGATTAGATTCTTGAGCTACTACTTAGAGTTAGAATTAGATTGCTAAGAAAGATGTATTAGCATAGTTTTTCAATGAATTGCATTGTAAGGACAAAATTTTTCCGCAATAAAATAAATTTTGATTTTATATTATTTATTTATCCTTGCAATGGCGTATATGAAAAATTGATGTTTGAATGTTTCTATTATTAGCAATAATGGATTTGGTTCTTATTATGTTATTTATGGAAAGTCGAGAATTTACCAAATAGGGAGAGTTTCTCATCGCCCAAGTTTCAATTGGACAGAAACTTGGAATCATGCAACTTGGTTGCACGATGAATGAGAAATTTCATATTTAGAAATTAGACTAATTCATTGACAAAGTGTCAAGTGAAGGACTTGGAGATCGAATACACAAAGTTGCGTGTTGATCAAGTCCACCATAAGAGTAACAAAGATATTCGATCCATATGAGTTTGAATTTGTCGTAAACTTTGGTTTTGAAAAATTCACATGGATAGGCACAAATACACCGTTTAATCTAAGTGTCATATGATTTCCTCCTTCATGAAAATGATTGTGAGGAAATGCTTTCACTAAGAAAGATTTTAAGAAGATAGTGATTGTAAAATTGCATTCTCGAATTCGATTATGGTTAAGGGAACCCTTTCCATAATTTGAATTGTGAGGTTTGGCAATTGTTTACACACATATGAACTATCTAAGGCAAAGGTGTATAAGTTCAAGAAGTCTTGATAAAAGATTATCAACGCACTAAGTATTAGAAACATGAACTTAAGAAATTCAATAAGCATTGTTTTTCTGAAGGTTAAGTTGTTTCTGAATACATGTCAAAGCTAGTGGGAGCATAAGTGTTATGTTTTATAATAATCATCATGATAGTGGGAGCATAAATGTTATGATTGTATGATTATTAAGGCACGTATTGCAAGTTGGCAATATTAATTATAGAAAACAAGAGTTATACCTTGCAAAGTCGTAAGGGTTGTAAAGTTGTTTTGTTATAATTAAGGGAGAGAATATTATGCTTCATTTCAAATCTAAAGGATTAGGTTGAGAAATGTTAATAAATTTAGTCAAGGGTACATAGTGTGTTATTAAAATTTCGATTATGATTACAGCATTCCTCTTCACAATTCGAATTTTGAGAACATAGCAAATAAAACATTATGCGTCGTGTCCCATACGCTTCGGGTATAGGATCGATTGCAAATGCTTTAATGTTTGACCATTCTAAAATTTTCCAAATGTCGAACGCATTTAGAGGGAAAAGGGACTAGAATTGTTTTTGACTAAAATAATTAAACAACTATCAAAGGACAATCCAAAGTTTGATGAGGATTGGTCGCTTGTGAGTAGTTGGAAGCATGGTATTGGATGGACCATATCGACATAGAAAAGATTCTATTAAGAATGAGTTGTCATATGGAAATTATGGAAATGTTTCCATATTGGATGGACCATATCGACATCATTACGAATAGATAAGATTCTATTAAGAATGAGTTGTCATATGGAAAATATGGAAACATGTCCATATTGAGCATTGGATATTGAAAATCTATGACTAGATTAGAAACTTTTATGCAAAGGATGTTCAAAGGAATGTACTTTGAGTGAGAGATATCATATCTAAGGAATTGTCTTGTAACAATCTCATATAGAGAACTTTATAATATCATTGGCAATAGTCTTTATGACTTTGGTGTAGTGACATTACGAAAGGATCATTGCATAAAATGTTAGAATCTAACATATTCTATAAGTGGCAAGAATTTGATATTCTTACACTTATGAAAAAGGATTTGGAGTTGTGAAATGAGAATGATTGGAAATGTGTTCAATTTGATCTATTTCACAAAGTAAGAACCATAGGTAAACATTTTGTGCATGCTAGGAGCATGGGACAAGTGTAATAATTCAAGTAAGAAGTTGATTACCCGAAACGAAAAATAATGAGTAATCAATATGGTGATAAATAAAAGGAGTTTTATTTATACTCAAAGGTTTGAGGCCATATGGGATTAGTATTATTCTTGTGTTTCACATTTGCATGTTTTTGACTTCCAGAATAATTGAATTTATTAAGAATAATCGAATTATTCGAACGGGCCACAGTCGTTCATATGTTGGAAGTAGATATGAATGAAGACTGTCGTGAATTGGTGTGTGGATTGTCTAAAAGAGTATTAGACATAAGCAAATGTTTGCTCACTACTAGAAAAACAGCCTTTTACGACGCTCATTGCGCGTCGTAAAAGGCTCAGATGACGCGCAAATGCGCGTCAAGGAAGGCCCTGTCATAAAGAGAGACGACGTGCTTTTGCGCGTCATCTATAGACGACGCGCAATTACGACACGCGTTTACGACACACAATGCGTATCAAGGAAGGCCCTATCATAAAGGAAGACGACACGCATTCGCGTGTCGTAACCTTACGACACGCGTGTTAATGACACGCAATGCGTATCAAGAAAGCCCCTGTCAATAAAGGCCATGTCATAAATGAAGATGACACACATTTTTGCGTGTCATAATTTTAAATGTTTTTAAAATTATATATTTTTGATAGATTTACTAATTTTCAAATTAAATAACACACTAAAAGTCTCATAATAAAAAATAAAATACCATAAACAATAAAGATAATTCATTGCACTAGTATGTCAAATACAAATAAGCATTCCAATAGTAAGTAAATGTAACACATTGCTAATATTGCATAATATTTATTATAGAAAACAAAACATGTACAACATTAAAAGAAACCCATGACTAAATTCTCCTTTGACAATTTCCTTTCTAAAAGAATAACCTGAATGTAGAAACTTTGAGAGGCTGTACGGCATGGAAGGAGGTTGCTAGAGCTGTCAGAACCTGCACATGGCAAATCGGTAACTTAACATGCAATACAATACAACACTAAAATGATTCTTTGGATCATTTTGTAAATAAGATTTATTCATTACTTTACCTCTATTAAATTTTATTAGTCATTAAACAAATTATATTATGTACAAAGATAAACATGAATAACACCAAATATAATCAGGACAGATAATCATGCTTCTATACCTATACCTATACCAATGACTTTCAACAACCATTAAAAGTTCATTGATCAAGGAAAGCAAAAATAAATAAATAAATAATGCACTAGAGATAATAGATAACAAAAGGCAACTTTTGTAACTACGTGTTGGTCAAAGATTTTAGCTCTGGCAAGTCAACAAGTAGCAGGTGTGCATTTGAGGAAAATGAAGAAATTTTATTAGTCATCAAACAAAAGTTTAATACCTGTTGTCTTTTTACAAAGGAGTGTGGATGTGTTTTTCAAAATGATTACCTAAAAAATGTTGTAATATTACGATTCTAGATTAAACCTTTTTTAAACCCATTACTTTCGGATATAAAGATATCTTATATTATTAAAAAGGACTAGCATACTTCCAGTTTTCTCTTCAATCAAAAGCGTAAGACAGAGCACAAATCTTTGCTAGTACTTTTTATTAAAGCTTTTACACCCATTTTATCGTTTTTTGTAAGTAGTTTAACTTAGGGCATGACCTTATATTTTATAGGAAATTCAGTAGTACTTGTCATTGTGTTTAATTAGACAAAAAAATGCACCTTATAATGAAAAGAAGCAAACTTTCAAAGAGGTTATTCTGCTCATTAAGTATTTTCCCACACTTGGCTTGGCTTCTAATCACAGAGCCCTATGGACACTGGTATATGTTCCTTGCCTAATCCACATCAAAACAATTAGAATTAGATAAGGCCATAAGGGTACAAGTTCATGAATCTTACGATGATGTAAACGAGGTCATTTGGATCAAACAACACATGGTGAAGTGGAGGACTAAGGGTAATTTCGTCTTTTTAGTTATTAACAGAAGGAATGGAAGCATACCAGCTAAGCCAGTATATGCGTGAGTGTTTTGATGAGTTTGAAGTTGTAATTGTGTTTTTACGAGCCATATAGGATTTGTAAAAAGATATACCTGAATAAGTATCTATTAAATGATATAATAAACCAAAAAAAGTGAAAGAAAATCACTAAATGAAGAGTAAGTATAGCTGTAACAGAGGCGTAATTATGTTAAACTGTTCTTTTCCCAATTTTACCCCCTCCTCTGTAGCAAATTTAAAATGCAAATATCAAATCAAGGTAACTTTATCAATAATTAAATTATAGAAAAAAGACCTGAAAAATGCAGTTAAAGCAACAATGGAAGCTTGAAGGATCTCATCTTCAGTATGTGTGACAACAAAATCTCCAGAAATATCTCCTAAAATCACTCCAGAACAAGTTTGCACTTACTTAAACTCCAACACTTTGTCTTATGGTGTAAGGCTATAAGCAAGTGGAAGACAAGTGTTTAAAGGGTCATGCGCTCCAAATCTGTCATGACCATGACATAAACAAAACTCAATTTAATAAAATAGATTTCATTAACAAGCTAAACAGCAAATCATTAGTTTCAATTGATAAAAACTTAATTTTAGGAGAAAATAGATTAACCTGATATGATATAAAGGGTCATGCGTTCCAAATATGCATTTGTACTCTTTAGGAGAAAAAGACCTGTTAGGATCTAACCATTTTTATAAAGGTTTGAGATACTTGCAGCAAACAATAAAAAAATGAAAATAGAATTAAGCTTGCAAGTTGATGGCACAAACTCCAATTTACTAGAATGGTGAGAAATCATGATTAATACACAAATCAACAAAGAGTCAACAAAGCCAAGACATTTATGCTCAGAAACTATTTTAGGCCATGTAAGTTGCAGACTTTCTTCACCTCCATATACAGTACTAACATGTAAATTCCCATGTAAATCAGATTTATCATTACATTAATCAAATTAAGCCTCAAATCATGGTGAAATTGACATCATGTTACATGATACCCTATTAGTTAAACAAACCGCTTATACCAAAAGTTAAATATCCAAAGGGACATTTACCTAAAGTTTTTGAATTGTTGATGTGAAAGTGTATAATATAATAGAGCAGTTGCACCACATTCACAATAGGTAAGTGATATATTGTCAATCTCTTGATCACATCTAATTAGGCTTACCGGATGACCAATTACTCGAGTCCATCATCTTAAAAATGATGTAAACTACTTGTCATCTATCCACATTCACAACCTCATAACCAAACATGAATATTCTTTTTTATTTTTTATTTTTTTATTACTTAATGGAATTATGGAACTTACATTACTTGTTTCCTTCCATAAACAATCTCCGAGATGAATAAGCACCAATTCAACATCTTTGGTCTTCTTAGCAGTAATCATAGCCAAATTCTCTTCCCAATCATCAGTCATAGCATTAGCACCAAATTAAGCCTACATAAAACAAAAAAGTCAACAGCTTGGATACTTTTTTTTGTCTTTTTTCTTTTTGAATTTCATAAATAATTGATATAATCATATTAAATTTTACAAAAAAGGACAAAGTTGACTTGCCTGAACTGTTGATGATACCCTAGTAAGAAGCAAGTTTTTTTGCCCACCAGGCTTACCGCTATTAAGTCATTTTGTCCAGACCATTTCTATTGATCCCTCACTCAATGATCTCTTTATTGGTACCACCCCTGCCATGATTGGTTAATGTAATCCCACTAAACAGAGCTCCGTTCAGAAAAAAGAAAACATTACCAATATCAACACCGGGTATGGGTCCGACCTGTCTTTTTGTGTTCACTCGGGCACCTTTATTCATCAAGATTGTACCTAACCATAAATCTGCCCTTCTTGAGATTCCCGGGATTACCCCTTTTGCATCATCGAGTTGTGTGATCTTTATCCTTAGTAGATTGTAAACGAAAACCACACGTTGGACTATAAATGCTTGCGGAAACATTTTTGATAGCATTGATGCTTTCACTTTCACAAGCCAAACATATAGTCCGTAACCTGGAAGGTGAACTAAAGCAATGCCAAAGTACCTTCAGGATGTGAAAAGTCATATCTACCCCCGACATACATATATATACATATATACATACATACATATATATATATATATATATATATATATATATATATATATATATATATTTCATTGGATGCAATGCAACATACCACATGGGAGCCCATGGAGTAGCAATTTCCAGGAAGGGATAAGGCCACCTGCAATAGCCTCTCAAACTTCAACCCCGGGAAATTTTATAGTAAATAATTGATAAATGACAAAAGAAGTGGGTTCTGGTAAGTGGAAATCACCATGTAAAGCAGCAGGCATGCATAACCCACTGGAAAATTATATAAGTTGAGCTCCACAAGACAAAGTATGTTAACCCGTGCCAAGTAAATTGCTACAAGGGGCACAAGAAAAAGACAAACAGTGAGATAATGGCATCAGCTCGACACTTATTAGGATCATTAATATAGTGAATAACCAATTGGTGAATGCGATCCAATCACTTACTAGGCTGTTGAGAGAAGAATCCAGGAGGAGAAAAACAGTATTCAGGGAGTGCATGCAACCAATCAACTGCAATCACAACAAAGATTTATTTATAGCCAAACTAACCCAGACTCAGAATGCCAACAACAACAGTTCCAAATGAATCATAATGTACAGATATATTTGTTATGAGCTAGCAAACAATAAAAAGAGAATGATAATTATTTCCAGGAAACAAAAGGAAAAAGGAGGAGATTTTAATCTCATTTGAAGAGTGTGAGAGGTTGGTATTGTATTCCCAAATCCCAATGAAAGAAAAGGGGCAAGGGACAAAATATGCTAACCAGGGTAAGCTTGAAGCCATCGCCAGACTGAAACGGGAGTAATAGGCACCAAAATACAAGGTCAGTAAGCACAACAGCACCTGCACAAGTCTATTCACATACACCAAGAATCAGCTTTAAACACTTTTAAAAAAAATCTCATGGCTGCATGAATATCAGAAAGCTCAAGGTGATCAATCTCCTTAGCAGAATTGTAACTATTTGAAGATGGACCAGAACCCCCTTGTGATGGGAAAATTGGAACATGAAATGTAATGAAATAGGTCACCAAATGAATCAACACACCTTAAGTTTGTCTTGGATGGTAAATGAAAGGACACTAGCTGGAAGTGATAAAATGAGAGGAACTAATTCCCTAAACGAAAAATAAAAAACAAAAATGTCAATAGATTCAAGAATAAATGTGTTAAGACTTAAGAGAGAATGTTATTCACTTGCCTATTTTGATCTAAGCAGTCTAAAGCATCAATTTGGTGATATAACTCCTTGCTATTGCCAGGGATTCCAATCCCAAGAAAAAATCTTGCCAAACCCAATATCTTGTCCCCTAGTATCTGCAAATATCAAATAAAAAGAATTATAAAATTTAAAATTATGAGCATAGGAAATACAAGTGGTGTCTAGAAACATAATAAGATTGTGCCATATATTAAAACTTCCGGAAGCGGAAGCGAAAGTTGTCTGCCCACGAACAACTGATGAGGTGGCTGAAACAGGACCTTGATGTTAATCATCAAAGAAATTGGCCCCATCATCTACAAAATTGTATAAAAACAGGAAGCATGTATAAAAGATAATGATATCTCCCATGTTAGAATATAATTCATGCACTAACCATATTTATCTAAATTTTCAAATAGCTTCACAACATTCTTTTTCAGTGCCTTAATCTGCAAAAAGAAAAGGATAATTAGAACAGATAAGACCCTTAATGCAATAATATGTCCAGTAAACAAGAAAGTTAAGAAAAAGGCACAAGCAACTAAAATTTATCAAATTCTTCAATGTACAACTACCATTGTAAAAGTTTATAAAAATTTATAAATGCCACAACATATAATGTGCACTAAAGCTTAAAATGTATCATGGCTGATGCGATATGTTAAGTGGTCTACTAAAGCTTAAAATTTGGTTTAGACATTTTAACAAACACATGATGTGCACATTATGTTGATCAGAATACATAGCCTTTCAATTCTCACAGAACCAAAAAAAATTGAGAAATAAATACAGGAAAGGAAACCAAATGACATTTTCTAACAAAAACTAATCAATCATCAGGAACACAGCGCAAGATGAAAAAATGAAGTAGTACCGATGGAAGGGGGACGGCGGCGGCTTTTCGTGTCCAAACTTACATCTGGTATCGTTCCAATTTGGGAAAGCATGTGAAGGGTCTTCTTGAAAGATAATATTGCAAGGTACAGGGCAAAAGAACAATATTACAATTACTAATGACAAGGGAAGACCTTCAAAGGATAAGATTGAGAAGATGGTTCAGGAAGCTGGGAAGTATGAGTCTAGAGATGAGGAGCCCAAGAAGAAGTTGGAGGTGAAGAATGCTTTAGTGAATTATACGTATAACATGAGGAACACAGCTAAAGATGAGAAGCTTGGTGAGAAGTTGACTCCGGTTGATAAGAAGATTGAGGATGCGATTGATGAGGTGATTGTGTGGTTATATACAAATCAGTTGGCTGAGGGGGATGAGTTTAAGGATAAGATGAAGGAGCATTTTCCCATTTTGAAACTTTTAGGTTAGAGGGAGATAGACAGAAAGAGAGGAGTAGAGAGAGGGATGAGATTGAATTAATAAATGTAGGAGGCGCTGGAGGTGGGTGAAGGCGGAGGCTCTAGGGCTTCTTGTTGCTAATTCAAAGATCAACATCAATGGTAGAAGGTGGAGGCATCAATAGAGGGATTAAACCCACGCTCACTTGGATCACTCCATGGATTGTATCACGAGTGATTGGTGAGACGATAACATCTTATATTCTTGAAACCGAGATGTGTGAGTTGTATCTTGCAAATCGTTTGCACATTGATAATATGTAAACGCACTAGTAACTTGGTGTTATAAAACATATTGTTGTGTGTAATTCGGTGAGTGAGTGCAAGCAAGCATTGTATCAAAGTTTATCCGTTTCTTTTATCCAAAGTAGGATAAAAGCGATATCTTTGGGCCCCTCGATGGTTTAGTGATGACAAACGTAAATGCTCGGCCGGGCTAGGGCTAATTTGATTTGTTCAATTAGTCGGTCGTCATAAATCGGGAATCGAGATATAGTACAATTAGAATGATTTGAAATCATATCTCATATGATATCGAGAATGGAGGAATATATGATCCCTTATCTAAGGACACGCGTATCTGATAGGATCAGAGTTGACAGCGGCTTTGGAAAGCTACGATTGCAGATCAGGATCTGAAGTCATACGCAGAATAGTTATTAGACTTATCCAAGTGGGAGACTGTTGGATTAGTGTCTAATTCCATAACTATTTTGGTATGTACTTGATCCGATGGTGCATGGTCCTTTTGGGTTGCCTTCACCAAAGCAACTTGATAGGATGAATTATGGAGAGAAAGGATTAAATATGATTTATTAATATATTATGGGAATAATATATTAAAGGAGAAATCATATTGTTTAATTAATATTAGTCAATAATTAATTGGTAATTAGTTTTGTGACTAAAAGAGATTAATTAAACTTAAGGGACTGGAATTGTAATTATAAGATAATTGCAATTTGGGCCATGGATTGCCTTATATTAAGGAGTGGACGAATTCTATGGGGAAGCCCATAAGAAATCGTCCAAGGTCTTAAGGAAAGGGATCCATGGGTTGCTTAGGACTTAAGCATCCAAATTAGGGTTTCCTTATTAGATAACCCTAATTGCCTCCTATATATATATATATATATATATATATATATATATATATATATATATATATATATATATATATATATATATATACATCCCTTATGCCTCAAAAACGGGAATATGACTCCTTCTAGGGGTTGTAGACGTTTTAGGGCAGCCTTCTTCCTCTCTCCTCTTCATCCTCTTGCTTATGGTGTTTGTGAACCATTAGAGGAGTGACATTTGTGACTCTAGGCTTTCTAAAGTCAATACAAGGAGATTTGGGATTGTTATTGCTACATAACAATCAAGGTAACATCTTAAACCTATTCTTATGTTAATATGATTACTTGTATGCTAGAATTAGGGTTTATAGTCTTGGATAACTTGCATGTACAATAGAGAAACCTAGATCCAAGCATTAGGGTTTGTATGAGCATATAGGATGTTCTTAGGGCCAAAACCCATCACTATCCATGCAAGCATAGCCCATCCTAAATGAACTTGGCCCATTATATATATATATATATATATATATATATATATATATATATATATATATATATATATATATATATATATATATATAAGAGTCCATATTTAATTAGTTCCTTTTGATCACTAAATTAATTCTTGATCAATACTAATTAAATAATATGATTTCATATTAATATATTATAACTTATAATATATTAATAAACCGTAGACATACTATTCTCAAATGATCTATACAAATTGTTCCGGTGAAGTGCAACCCAAATGGACTATGTTACTCTCGGGTCGAGTATATACTAATCCAACAGTTGGTGCGTTTTAGGACCCCAAGTGGGGGAGAGCTGGTGATTCAGGGCGAGTGGCCGCAACATGGACCAACTTTGTGTTCGGCGACGAGAGCTAGGTGCTACCTTCAGCAGGTTTGCGTAGGGTATGTCGCCTATGTTATGGATACCTGGGAGGCGGGTAAGGCGACTGTGAGTGATGTGCCAGTGGTGCAAGAGTATCCAGACGTATTTCCAAAGGAGCTGCCTGGATACCTTTGGAGAGACAAGTGGAGTTCAAAATTAATTTGTAATTAATTTTGTGGTCAAAAGAAGTTAATTGAATTAAGGGGACTGATATTGTAATTATAAGATAATTGCAAAATGGGCTGAGGAACCCTTTGGAAAGGGGTGGACAAAATCTTATGGAAGCCCATAAGGATTTCGTCCAAGGGTATGTGTTTTGGAAGATTCCTATGGGCTGCTTAGGCCTTAGGCAACCATATTAGGTATTTGACTGAAACCCTAATTCCTCACCTATATAAAGACCCCTTGGCATCTGATTTTCGGCTACACCGAACCCTAAGGATCCCTAAAGCCGAAATTAGCCTTCCTCATCTCTCTCTCTCTCTCTCTCTCATATTCTTCAATTGCTTTTGGTGTTTATGATCTATTAGAGGCATCACATTTGAGGTGCTAAGTTCTCAAAGGCTCAAGGTTATCAAGCTACAATTGAAAGGTATACTTCTAACTTGTTTTAGTCATCGTTTTCAATTTCTATATGATAGATTTAGGGTTTACAAGCTTCAGATGATTATTGCATGTACAACTAGAAAAACCTAGATCCAAAGCTTTAGGGTTTGCATGTGCACCATATGATTGATGTTTTGCTCAAAACTCATCAGCGATATCAGAGCCTAGGTCATTTTTCTATTGTATTTGATGCATAGCAAAATTGTTCAAAGATGAAAAAGTCGAAAAATCTGCTTCTGCCTGATGAACTCGTCGAGTTCCCTAATGAACTCGACGAGTCGGCTCGTCTGTTAGCAGATTTTTCAAAATTTTGACTAGAATTGGGTTGGGATAATTCCCATAAACGTTTTTAACGGATAAAATCCAACTTTTTCAATATGTTATTGATTATCCTCATCCAATTAGAAGATAATTGTTAAATAATAAGATAATTACTTGTTTATATGATAAAATAAATTATTTGTATTATTTAATATGAATTATCTTTCCATAAATGAATTAGGTCAAATTTAGATAATCACAAATGATTTGATTAATTAAATTATTTGGAATTTGATCTAGAAGGTTTTGAAAAGTTTCAAAATTTGCCCTCAAGTTTTGGAATTTAAAATTTTGATTAATAGTTTTAATTTTGAAATATTTAAATTCTAAACCATAGAATTTTACAAGTTTAAAATTCAACCCTTATATTATTATAATATTATAATACTAATAATTATATATATATATATATATATATATATATATATATATATATATATATATATATATATATATATATATAAGATGAGCTAGTCTTACCGTTAGTAGACCTCATTCACGAAGCTGGTCTATAAGGGGTGTTTAAGGAAGTGGCCTATAAAATGACCGTCATTGGGTATCCACTCTTACCCACCGCACTCTTGACTAGTGGGGGGTCGTTAGCCGAACAGGTAGGATAGGGCAACTAATTCCTCATTAATAAGTATAATGTTCTATAAAGTAACTAAATGTTTTTATAAATTCTCAATCTTAGTTACTTTAGGAAAAATGTGAAAATGATGCTATTCCATGAAATTACACTTTGCACCTTGCCAAGTCATTAGTGGAGCGTGCATGGATAACCGGCACACTAATTTGGGACTAACAAGGGTGGCAAAGGGTAGCTCGATGTTTATCATAGATCAATGGAGCATGTGTGGTTAACCAACACATTGATTAGGTGGTAAATGACATCGAGAGTGCCAAGTACATTTGCATGGTTATTCACACCTTGTTTCTGATCCTTGGTATCTCAGTCACAAACTTGAAGGACATATCGAGATTTAAACATGCCATTGAAAAGTTCAATGAATCTCAAAAGAATCTAGAAATTTCAATTCATTTAAAACTTAATTGTCTTTTTCGTTTTTCATGGTGGAAATTGGTAAATCATCATTTACCTACCTTCAAATTATTTGCAATTAGATTACAACATCCCTCTTTTGAATTGTAAATTATTGTGTTGGGTCTTAGCCCTAATTTTTCATTTGGGTGTTAAATTGGGGATTCTTATCAAATCTATACTTTGTTGCTTTTCTTTTTCAGATGTCTACTCCAAATAACAACGCTTCTGGCTCAACCCTTTCTAGCTCATTCTCACTCATGAACTTGTGTGAGAGGGTGATATTTGATGGGTCTAACTTTAACGATTGGATCCACAACATTTTCATGGTCACCCGCTACGAGGACAAAGAGTATTTCCTCGATAGGGAGCTGAAGGAGATTGATACCAACACTGCTACTCCCGAGGAAATTGTTGCGTACGAGATGTGACATCCCCATTTTCACGGCCAGAAAAGTCCGATTTGTTTATGCTTTGTTTTATAAAATCAGAGTAATCCGTTGATTAAAAGAGTTGCGAAATTTGTTCCCAAAACAAAATATGATAAGAATTTAACAAAGCTTTTCTTAAAGAAATGTATTTTCATTATTTAACAAAATCACGGGATGTCATGTTCCGATACAGACACATAAGCATAAACAGAACTTACATTTATTTACACTAATGATTTACATCTCCTTTAATCTCTTAGTGAAATATGTCTTCGTATCGATACCTGTGATACAAAGAAAACTGAGTGGGTCAGGTTTGGGAGCCTGGTGAGGATATAGGGTTCTCAACCCATAATAACATAATTATTAAATTTAATCTCTAAACAATCAACCCAATTACCCATCCCCATTATCTTCTTTAACCTTAAGGGTCTACCCTAAGAATCAACTATTCCTCGTTTATTTATTCCTAAGGATTATCCTAAGGAATCGGTACGAAATCCACCGTTTCCAGGGTTTTCTCAACATATACTATATCCGTAGTTACCAAGTTCTAACTCCATAGTCGCCGGGGTTTATCTCGTTTATTGACAGTATTGGTTCCGAGACTCCTCTAGCAATACATATCAATGGGTTTTTAGAGTACACCGGTGAACATGAAGTCCACAATACCTACAAGTTGCGAGCCTGCTAGTGTTCCACAAGACTGTCTAGAATCCTCCGTGGTTGTCATCCCTACTCTGCTGAATGACGGGGGCCATCTTTTGGGTAAATGTTTCACTCATTTTTCACCTGTCACCCTCATCTCATGATCTATATCATCTTTCGTCTCATCCTCAAACTAATCTTTCATCACACACCAACTATTTCATCTACCCAATATATTTGTAGATATAAATTACATATATAGTTTAAATCATTTACAAACCTGTATAAAACATTCATCCAACATCCATCTCAAATAAACAAATAGTATATGAACACATAACACGTATTTCTTAGCAAATACTTCATATCTATGTGTTAGAAGAAAGTAACTACACACTCACACCAAACATATACTTAATACATTCAAACAATATTTGTATTAAAATCGTGTTTATGACAGGGACTATACACTCAATTGATAAGACGATTATCGGACAACACCTCGTCTCTTAAAACAATCGTTTTCGATGAAACTGGGATGTTTTCTCCATAATCAGACTTCTCGCGGACAAAGTTTCGACTCGAAAGCTCTTTTTCTCGGGATCTTCGGAGCTTCGGGGCTCGCTTCGGGTCTCGGGATGATACCGGGGCTTCAGGGGTATAAATTGCATGTAAATCGAGGTAATACGGGAGATAGAGAAGAAATTTGGCAACCAAACTCGGCTGGACTTGTGATCTATTTATAGTGCTGAAGTCCGCCGTGAACATATGGCGTTCCCCGAATGCTGGGCATTCCCTTCGAACGCGGTGCGTAGGAGAGGGGTTCTGATCCTATCCCTTATCCGCTGAGTCAGCATCGACGTGGCCACTCTGGAGCCAAGTATTGAACGCAGTGCGTTCCCCAATTGAACGCGGGGCGTTCCCTCTTTGGGATGCATGCCCCGAACTTTAAAAATTCATAACTTTCGCATACGATCTCTGTTTTTGACGTTCTTTATATCAACACGTAGGTGAGATATGCTCTACAACTCTCGTTTAGACTCTGTCGGCTAATTTTGACTTTATTTTTATTATATTATTTTTAGTAGGCTAGGACAGGAAAAATCTGTTAGAAATTCATAACTTCTTCATCTGATGTCCCTTTTCGTCTGTCTTTCTTCCGTTGCACTACTATCAACGAGATCTTCGATTCTCGTTTAGATTATTTCGGCTAGAAACCACTCGATCTCATATTCGAACTTTGGGTCGCATACCGCTAAGCTGAAACTTAGAAAAATCATAACTTCCTCATACGAAGTCAGATTTGTACGTTCTTTTTATGCATGCTCTCGGTTTAACGTATTCTACGAATTTTGTTTAGATCACTAAGGCTAAATATCTCTCTATCATAAATTCACTATTTACGTTCTACAACATCGTGCCGAATCTGTCGCGAAACTTTGACAAGTCATAACTTCTTCATTATAACTCAGATTTCAGCGTTCTTTATATGTAAGGAAACCTTGTGAAATATACTACAACTTGGTAAGATTATTTATTCTAAACCCTATTTTTGACGCTTAATGTCTCTAAATTGACTAGCCCGGATCTACGGGCGTTACACGAGACTCATGAAAGAGATGCTACGAAGGTTCATTGCATCATGCTCACAATAATGACTGCTGAACTCCAAAAGTCCTACGAGGAATACTATCCATTTGAGATGCATAAATATTTGATGGAAAGGTACCATCAAAGTGCTAGGCAGGAAAGGTACGAGATTATCACTACTAAAATGAAGGATGGAGTGTCCATCACGACCCACTTATAGAAAATGCAAAGATATGTGGACCGCTTAGTGAAGTTGAATGTCAACATCGATGAGGAGCTGGACATAGATCTCATTCTACACTCCTTGCCTCCCTGTTATGATCAGTTTCGTATGACTTATCATATGAACAAGGAAGAGGTCACTCTAAGAAAGCTTCAAGGCATGCTAAGAACTGCTGAGAGTATTCTAAAAGGAAAATCTATTGCATCTACTCCTACTACTGTTGCCCCTATCTTGGCTATTGGGAAAGGAAAAGGAAAGAAGAGGAAGGCTCCTTCTAAGAGCCATAAGAGAAAGTCTCACGATAGTACCTCTTCTAGTGGAGCCAAAGTTGGTGTTGTTGCTCCCTCTTCCAACCCGAAGGATGCAGAGTGCTTCTACTACCACGAGAAAGGGGTGAGGGTTTATTGGATCACCAAGTCACCCTTCACTGGTACTTGTGAAAGGGGTGACGGTTTATTGGATCTCATACATACTGATGTATGTGGGCCCTTTAGATCTACCACAAGGAATGCAAATCGCTTCTATGTGACTTTCACCGATGATTATGGCAGATATAGGTATATCTACTTAATCAAGCACAAGTCAGAAACCTTTAAAAATTTCAAAGAGTTTAAGCAAGAAGTGGAGAATCAGATGGGCAGGAAGATAAAGATGCTCCAATCTGATCGAGGTGGTGAGTAACTTAGTATCGAGTTCCACGACTACCTCAAGGAATGCGGAATTGTTTTGCAAATGACGCCACCTAGGAAACTACAACTGAATAGTGTGGCTAAGAGGCACAATCGAACCTTGTTGGACATGGTTCATTCCATGATGAGTCAAGCTTCGTTACCTATCTCATTCTGGGGGTACGCCTTAGAGACTACCGCCCATATCCATAATCTTGTCCCGAATAAGAAGGTTACCAAAACACCTCACGAGATGTGGATAGGGAAAGCTCCCTCGTTGGCACATATCAAGGTTTGGGGTTGCGAGGCTTTCGTAAGACAAGAGACTCACGACAAGCTTGAACCTCATAGTGAGCGATGTATTTTCATCGGCTTCCCACAGAAGTCCTTTGGATATCTCTTCTATAGACCGAGTGATAATGTTGTATTCGTTGCGAGGAGAGGAGTTTCCGAGAAAGAGAACTCATATGCTAAGAGGACAGTGGGAGACAAATTGATCTTGAAGAGCTTCAACAATCAAGTGGTGAAGGAACCTCTAACACTAGCGATCAACTCGAGGAGGAAACGCCTGACGAGTCCTTACCTTTAGACGTTCCAGTAGAGTTAGTGTTCCACCTGTTTTGTATGGTTTCCATATAAGAAGTGAAGGTGATACGTTTATTAGTGATAGCACACTAATAAATTTGGATGAACCTAACACCTACAAGGAAGCCATGGCAGGCCGGGAGTCTACAAAATGGAAAGAGGCTATGGACAGCGAGATTCAGTCCATGTATGACAACCAATTTTGTAATTTGGTTGACAATGTGCCAGGTCGTAAGACGGTCGGGTGCAAGTGGATCTTCAAGAAGAAGACCGACATGGATGGAAGGTACACACCTATAAGGTGTGATTGGTTGCGAAGATTTCACTCAAACTCCCAAAGTTGACTATGATGAGTCCTTCTCACCAGTTACAAAGATAAAGTCTATTAAGGTGATGCTAGCCATTGCTGCATTTCATGACTATGAGATACGGAAAATGGATGTCAAAACCACTTACCTTAATGAGAAGTTAGTTGAGGATGTTTACATGAGTTAGCCAGAGAGTTTTGTCGATGCGAAGCACCCCAATAGAGTGTGTAAGCTTGAGAAGTTTATTTATGGATTGAAACAAGCATCTCAAAGATGGAATCTTTGTTTTGATGAGAAAGTCAAAGAGTTAGGTTTTCTGCAAAGCGAGGATCAATCATTTGTATATGTCAAAGCCAGTGGGAGTATAGTTAGCTTCCTCGTATTGTATGTCGATGACATACTACTCATAGGAAACGACATCCCGACGCTGCAGGAAGTCAAGTCCTGGCTCGGGAAGTGTTTCGCTATGAAGGACCTCAAAGAGGCTGCCTATATTTTGGGAATAAGGATAGTGAGAAACAAAAGTAAAAGAGTGATAAGACTTAGTCAGAATGCTTACTTAGACAAGGTACTAAAGCGTTTTAGTATGGAGAATTCTAAGAAGGGGGAGTTACCAATCCAAAGTAATGCCAAGTTAAGTAAGACTCAAAGCCCGAGTACCAAAGTTGAGATAGCAGAGATGAGCCGAGTACCATACGCTTCCGCAGTTGGCTCGATTATGTATGCTATGACTTGTACTCGCTTTGATGTGGCCTTTGCTTTTAGCATGGTCAGCAGATATCAAGGGAACCCTGGCAAAGCGCATTGGACCGCAGTCAAAAATATTCTTAAGTACCTTCGGAGGACCAAGGAATGGTTTCTAGTCCTCGGTGGGAGTGATGAGTTAAGGGTGCGAGGGTATAGTGACGCCAGCTTTCAGACAAACAGGGATAACCACCGTTTGCAGTCGAGCCGGGTCTTTACCCTTAATGGATGAGCAGTAACTTGGAAGAGTTCCAAGTAGGAGACCGTAGCTGGTTCAACGTGCGAATCAGAGTACATAGTGGCGAGTGAAGCGTCAAAGGAGGCGATATGGTTGAAGAACTTCATTGGAGACCTTGGAGTTGTGCCAACCATAAAGGAGCCCATGGAAATTTTCTGCGATAACGAAGGAGTGGTTGCCTTGACCAAGGTACCGAGAGATCATGGCATATCGAAAGGAAATATCATTTTATTCGACATTGGGTGGAAGAGGGACTCCTCGTAGTGAAGAGGGTATCGTCATAGGATAACCCATCAGATCCCCTTACGAAGGGACTGAGTAGGGTTAATCACTTACAACACGCTAGGAGCATCAGGCTGAAGGACGATATTAGTTTAGATTAGATATCTTCGAAATGTGTAATAGATAAATGTAATTGACATTTGATGATTAAATAAAGGAGTATTATTTATAAGTAAAGTTACTGTCTTATGTTAATTGCTTACCATTTGTTTCACTTTGCATGTTTTGACTTCCTGAATAATAAGATTATTCGAAGGTTTCCACAGTCGCTCATACTTTGGGAGAAGGTATGAAAGAAGATTGTCATGAATTGCTTTGTAGATTGTCTAAACTGTATTAGATGTAGCAAAGGTTTGCTACAACATTGATGAGTGCTTATGAATATGATTTGAGTATTGGATTAAACTCGCGCTTGCTGGCATCACTTCATGGAGTTTATCACGAGTGATCGCAAGACGATAATATCATATGGTCTTAAAACCTAGATATATGGTTTATTATTTGCAAGCTGGTTGTGCATTGATAATACGTAAACACATCAATAACTTGATGTTACAAAGCGCATTGTTGTGCATAATTTGATGAGTGAATGGTAAATGCATATAAGTCGAAGTTTATCTGTTCCTTTTATCCTAAGAGGATAAAAGCGATATTTGGGCCCCTCGATGATTTTGTTTGACTTATGTGCCGGGACCGATTAGGACTGAATTGATGTGTTCAATTAAGTTCTATGTCAGACATATCAGAGATCGAGAAACAGACTGTTGGACAATAAGTATAACTATGTTCCATGTAATTGTCTGCACGGTATCTAGAACGGAGGACTATACGATCCCTTATCTAAAGGACATGTTACTGATAAGATTAGAGTTCGACAACGTGTTTGAGAGATATGATTGCTAATCAGATTGTACTTACAATATAGTTACTAGACTTATCCAAGTGGGAGACTGTTGGATTAGTGTCTAAGCCCGTAACTATATTTGGTATGTACTTGACCCGGTTGTGCATGGTCCTTTTGGGTTGCCTTCACCAAAGCAACTTGATAGGATGATTTATGAAGAGAGAGGTTATTATGCTTTATTAATATATTATATGAATAATATATTAAAAGAGAATTCATATAGTTTAATTAATATTAGACAAGAATTAATTAAAAATTTATTCTGTGGCTAAAAGACATTAATTAAATAAAGGGGACTAGAACTGTCAATTGTGTGATAGTTGAATATTGGGCTGAGAAGCCTTTTGGATTAGGCATGGACGAAATTAAGGATGTGTCCATCTTAATTTCGGCCAAGGAGGCCTTATTCCAAAAGGTCCCTTGGACTGCTTAAGGCCTAAGCTGTCCATTAGGGTTTTGACTGAAGCCCTAGCAGCACAAGTATAAATAGACCCCTAGGGCATCAGTTTTCGGCCACTGGAAACCCTAGAAGAGTTCATAGCCGAAATTGTGCCTCCTTCCCTCAATCCAATATCATTCTCTTGCTTGTGGTGTTTGTAAGCCATTAGAGGAGTGACATTTGTGACTCTAAGCTCCAAGACAAGAAGATTCAATCCATTCTTGAAGAGGTAATCATCTAGATCTGATATTATATGATAATTTCGAAATATGTATGCTAGATCTAGGGTTCATAAGTCTTGGATGAATTGCATGTACAATAGATAAACCTAGATCCAAGCTTTAGGGTTTGCATGAGCACATATGATGTTCTTTTGTATAAAACCCATCAGTAGCCTGAGTGGGCAAGGTAGCGTATAGGTTGGATCTTCCATCCGAGCTTAGTCAGATCCATAGTACCTTTCATGTCTCCCAGTTGTGGAAGTTCCTAGTAGATGACTATGCAGTGATACCTCTAGAGGATATTCAGGTGGACGACAGCCTGAACTACATCGAGTGGCCCGTAGCCATCCTCGACAGGAAGACGAAGGATCTGAGGAACAAGAAGGTCGAGTTAGTAAAGGTGCAATGGCAACACCGTAAGGGCTCAGAATGGACTTGGGAGCCGGAGGACGAGATGATGGAGCACTACCAAGAGCTATTTCCAGACGCAGCAGACTTCGAGGAAGAAGTCTAAAATAATGGGTGGAGATTTGTAACGCCCAGTTCCTGGTATGTATCTTAAGCCATATTATTCATTTTTGCAAAGGGACTCGACGAGTTGGAGCCCCCAACTTGTCGAGTAGAACCGGATTTTTGGGACACGAGACTTGAAGTCTACTCGACGAGTTGAGAAGCCTCAACTCGACGAGTAGGATTGCCAGAGTGAAACCTTAATTTTCAGGGTTTGCACCCTATTTAAGGACCTTAATACTTCATTGTGGCCTCCTTCATCGCCTCCCTCAGTCCAACAAAACCCTAATTCATGATCTTGAGCCTTTTGAGTGTGTGTGAGTGAAAAAGGAGTGATTCTTTGGTATTTGCTTGAAGGAATGGAAGCTAGAAGTGCTTGGTTGAAGGAAGAAGCCTTAGATCCAAAGATTTCGTTGTCAAAGCAGCCTTATTGAGGTATAAAGTCTATACCTTGACTATTCATTTACTAGATCTCTTCATGGAGTAGTTTAGGGCTTTAAGGAGCCTATTTCGGGACCATTCATGGATGCAAGCATGTTTTGGAGTCATGACTTCAGATCTAGAGCCCTTGAGGGACTCCATGGCATAAAGGTGCCAACTTTATGGCCATGAGAGTCACATGCAACTTGTGAACCACTTTTTAGGGCCTTTTGAGCTAAATAACCCATGTATGGACGTCAAGTTAGAAACTTTACGTGATATATCGATCCTAGGGAACCAAATATATGACTTCGATGCATTAAGCCTAACTGAAAGTGACTTAATGGATATAGGCTATGGGGGACTCGACGAGTTGTTCATACAACTCAGCGAGTTGGGTCGTATTCCCCCAACCTTTTCTGTTACTGAGTAAACTCGTTGAGTCTAGGAGATGACTCAGCGAGTTGACCATGGTTTTGGGTTATGAAGATTGAGGAACTCGACGAGTCCAAGGAAGGACTCGATGAGTTGTGAGTGAAAGGTCCCAACTATGTTATGAAGATTGAGGAACTCGATGAGTTCAAGGAAGGACTCGGCGACTTGTGAGTGAAAGGTCCCGACTATGTTATGAAGATTGAGGAACTCGACGGGTTCAAGGAGGAATTCGGTGAGTTGTGAGTGAAATGTCCCGACTCTGTATGAAGGGGAACTCGACGAGTAGGATTGAGATTTCAGGGTTTTATGGATCATGGAACTCGACGAGCTGATGGACCAACTCGACGAGTTCAGTCAACCAGGATGTTGACTTTGACCAGGATGTTGACTTTGACTTTGACCATTGACCAAAGTTGACCCTTAAAGGGGTTATAAGTATGAAAGGGTAATTAAAGGAGATTTTTATGTACAGGAGTTTGAGAGGAGTTGATCCCAGCACCGAGGACAGTTCAACTACTTCACGACATTGATGTGAGTTACCTTCCAGTAGAAGTGGGTCAAAGGAACCAATGCCGACCCACTAGTAAGAGTATAGTAGAGATGATTGTCTTTGTGATAATTATTTGGTATGTCACTATCTGTTATACTTTATGTGCTAGTATGCTATGATGTTATATGATAGTGGTAGAAGGGGTAGGATAGACCCCAATACTAGTCGATAGGGCCGAAGGGGCATGCCAGCACCCGGATAAGCTAGGCAGTATATGATTTATATGTTTATGCAATAGGATGCTATGTGGTAGAGTAGGGGGTGAAATATCCCCGGTACCGGTCGAAAGGACCGAAGAGGTTGTCCAACACCCTGATAAGCTAAATGAGGTACCGGTCGAAAGGACCTTGGGGTAGGCCAGCACCCTGATATGCTAGGCTAGTTACCGGTCGACCGGACCGAAGGGGTAGGCCGACACTCTGATATGCCAGGCAGTTATCGGTTGAAAGAGACCGAAGGGGTTGTCCATTACCCGCATAGGTTAGACAGTATGTATGTGGTATGATGGGGGAACTCAGTAAGCTTTGTGCTTACGATTTTCAGTTTTTGTTTCAATTCCTTCTTCTTCGAAGGGAAATGAGTCGGCACGGTAGCAGTGCATCACACACATGATTTTCCACATATGAGATTCTTGGTATTTGTACTCTGACATTATTACTATCTTATGACATGCTTTTGAGACATATGAGCTATGGTCTTTATGAAATGAAATAACTTGATGATGTTTTCTATAAATTGTTTCATGAATCGTTATATCAAAATTGAAATTTTTGGTCTAGAATTTTAGGATGTTACAGAAGTAGTCTAGATCGCGATGAACATAAGCATCAAAAACCCGAAACATCTCATTAATGATTGTTCAATGTATGATGTCATGAGAAAAACCTAAAGAAATCATTCATAAGTATTGAATAAGTATAAAAAAATGATCTATTTTGCAACACAAAAATATTAAGGACTAGATGTGTACAAAAATATTAAGAACTAAGTGTGTACAAAGTGATAAGTATATTACCTTAGTAAGTCATTTTTACCGGCTAACCTAAAGTAAGCGGTCATAAGGACTAAATGTGTACAATTTAACAAGTTGAAGGGTTAAATGTGGATGAAAAAAACTCAATGACTAAATATGTACAAATCGAAATATGTGTTACCTTTTTAAGTCATTATCCCTTTTATGATTTAATGAATTTGTATGATTCAATTTGGGGTTGCAAACCCATATGGAATTTCATTTTGTTTTTTTTTTCTGTTATTCAATTTTGGTGGATAGGTTAAATATAACTTTTTTGATTTCAAAGTTTTTGTAGTGGTCTACGGACACACGAAGAATATGTAAACTATATGTTTGTAGTCTAAAAGAAAAGACAATTTGTTTTTTAAAGTCTGTGGTCTACTCAAAAGTCTGAAATTTAATTTTTTTTTTTTAAAACTTAAAAGACTTTCATTTTTTAAATTACTTTTTCTATCACTTTCGGATCCATGTTACAAACCATTGATCAAACATGATCATCAAGGGTAAAATTGTAAATTTTATCAAATTCAATCAATATCTAATAATATTAAATTTCATTTTATGTAAAAAAAAAAACTTAAATAAAAATAAACTGATCGTACAAATAAGATTGGTTGATTACCTTAAAAGATAACCATTGAAAGTCTTGACCCATAAAATCAACATCAAACTTCATATCTTAAAGTCTCAATTGCTTATCGAATACCTGAAAAAGAAAATTTGAATATTAAATAAGAAACTATGTTAGATTAAGATTAAGATAAAAGAATAAGGATAAACTCAAACTCTATTTGCAATCAAGATTCAAGCAAGAAACAAGTTAACAACTTACGTTTGATGCTTCAACCAAGATTGGAAATGGCCGAACAACCTTGGCTTCAACCAACAAAAGAGAAATACTTTTAATATACCACGCGCAACAAATGAATCAGAATTTATTTCAACCCTTGTAAATCGCAATACATTTGCAAATTCACAATTTATTTCAACCCTTGTAAAAGCTTGTTGCAAAATCAAGTGGATAAAATCTCAAACTTTTCATAACCATCACTTCAATAAGTTTGACATACAAATCTACAAAACACAATATACAGAGCACTTATATTTTTCTTAATAAATAAAAATAATTTTATGAGAAAATGACAAAAATAGTTATTTACACTAATTGCATTACAAAAATAACTAAAAAAAAAAATCGAAATTACAAAAATAGCCACCCATTTCGCAGATGAGAAGTCCCATCTGCGAAATGACCTTCTCCTCTGCGAAAGTACAAGCACCTAAAGCACAGTTGTGCTTTAGGTACTTGTACTTTCGCAGATGAGAAGGTCCATCTGCGAAATGGCTCTCATCTGCGAAATGTCCTCGATTTTGAGTATAAAAACATTTTTTTTTCTTCATTTTTCACCCTTCTCTACACAAAAATTCTCTCTAACTTTGGGCTTCTCTCGGAATTTTGGCTAGTTTTTGAAGAAAATGGAGGATTATGTCAACAATCCCGCAAATATGGTTAGATTTTAACTCTTTTAATGTCAACAATCTCTTTATTTTATCATTTGTTGTATTATTTAGTGTTAAAAAAGGATAATTTTGTTGTGTTTGATAGTTTTAATATTTTTTTAGTGTACTTGAAGTTTAAATGCAAGTAGAGACAAGTAGAGACTGCGTAGATAATGTTTACAATTTGTTATTTTTGTTGTTTTTTTAGTTGTTGTATAACCTGAAATCTTGTATATTCTTATCGTATAATTGTTTATATAAAGTGCAAAATAGTCGTTTGTATATATATTTGTCGTATAAGTATAACATTTGTATAAGTTGAAAATTTGTCGTATATATATATTGTTAGAAATTGTTTGTGTTTGTCGTATAAGTATAACATTTGTATAAGTTGAAAATTTGTCGTATATATATTGTTAGAAATTGTTTGTATTTGTCGTGTAAGTTGAAATTTTGTATAAACTTGTCGTATAACTTGCAAAATTGTTAATTTGGTTGTCGTTTTATTTTTAAATTTTTTTGTTTATATGGTTATAAAATGTTAGTTTTAATTAGAAAGATAAAAATTGTTTATATATTTGTCGTTTAAGTTGAAAATTTGTCGTTGATATATTTGTCGTTTAAGTTGAAAATTTGTTTAATAAAATGTTTATATAATTATGTATGATATTGTTTTCTATCGTAAATATATTTGTTGTATAACTTGGAAAATTGTTTATATATGTGTATGTTATTGTTTTTTATCGGAAATATATATATATATATATATATATATATATATATATATATATATATATATATATATATATATATTAGTAATTAAGAAATTGTATTTGCAGTTCGTAATCATATATTTTAAAAAAAAATATTTTTTAGTTATCTAATTTATTTTTGTGTTTTTTTTGCAGCATGATTTTAGTTTAATGAATACGAAAGGCTTTGCGAACTTAAAAGGTTCTGGCGGTAACATATGAGAAGTATTTGAAGTTTTAGATGATGTCCGACGTGCTATTTTCAGAGATACCGTCTTTGGTTATTTTATTGATGTCCCTCGTTTACAAGGGGACGCATTATTGTTTCATAAAATGTTCCTTCATCAGATCCGGCCGGACCCTGTTTTATCTCCAGATGGAATAAAACGTTTATATTTTGGAGTAGGCAATACGAAAATGGTTTATGGGCCGGAAGAGTTTTGTTTGATTACCGGCTTCAATTTTGGGGAGTATCCAAAAAACATTGGGAGAAAAGGGTCGGAAAAATTAATAAGCAGTAAAAAAAGATGTTTATTGCGTGAACGGCTATTTCCGGACCATACTAATAGTTCGGTGAAAATCGGTGACCTAAAACGTTTAATTTTAAATCAAACATTCCTAGCACTTGACGACGTTGATGCAGTTAGAGTATGTTTGATATACGTTTTGTGTGAAGGTTTTTTGGGTAAAGAAGTTAATGATCGGGTGCCACAAGATTGGTTTTTTTTGGCTGAGAATTTGGATCTCTGGAACAGGTATATTTTGTTTACGTTAAAAGTTCTATTTTATTAAAGTTAAAATTTATATAATAATCAATTTTGTTTTTTTGTTTTGTTAGCTTCGCTTAGGGTAGCTATCTCTGGGATTTTACTTATGTTGACCTTGAGGATACATGGAACAAAATACATAATTATTTATCACTTTCTGAGCGTGGTCAAACTTTAAAGTACTCCGTCTCAGGATTTACGGCTCCAATAAGGGTATAAAAATTTTCTTATATTTAAATTGTTTTATTGTTATGTTTTTTATTTTAATTTTAACTTTTATTACTATAATTGTAAAAAATTGTAGATATGGATCTATGAGATGATTCCGGCTGTTCGTGCATGTGGATTTGCATCGAGAAAAAATAAAGACTTGCCTCGGATGAAACGATGGAGTGGAACAAAAAAATTGAAATGGGTTGACGTGAACAAGATTTGGTCAAAGATGCAGGTTTAAAAATATTTCGTTTATTATTAATAAACTTGATTATTATACTTTTATATGCATTTTTAATATGTTTAATTTTTTAGGAGGGGCTACCACCAAGACAAAACATGTTACCGGGTGATGGTGAGATGACATCTTCTTATTATATGTCATTTCAAGAGTATGTATATGGTGAAGGGAAAGCAGTTCCATCCCCAGTACGGGACCATTTTAGGAGACAAGACGAATCTTCGTCTAGTATGTCGTCCAGTGGTCGCTCTCATGGTAGAGGTCGGGGCAGTGGGAAACACAAGCTAGACGAGGTGTTGAAACGGCTACATGCACTGGAGCAGCATGTGTTTATGAACCGACAACCTACAGAGGTTTTTGTTGAAGAAGTGAATAATGAACAATTTTGGAACGACATTATTTTTGATGAACCGACAGTGTCACAAAGAAATTATGATGAACAGGTTAGTTACACGCTACATTATTTATTAAATTTTATTAACATATATGAATACCTGTGTTCATATTTTATATTTGAAAATATAGGTTGTGGAGGAGAGGAATGAGTATGCGGGGAACAAATTTGATGATGATGTGTTTGATGTAAATGATTATAGTGAAGTTAAAGAGGTTCTTATAGTTACATTAATATAAATATTTTGTTTATTTAGATATTATTGCTTATTAAATTATGTGTATTTCGTTATTAAGTATAAAGTATTATTTTTAATGTAGGAGTGGGAGGAGAGGAATGACAATGCGGGGAACAAATTTGATGATGATGTGTCGAACGAAGACGAACTAATAATAACGGGAATTGCAGATTATTTTGATGATGATGACGACAAAGAAGTTACACCCGATAAACCGAGGAGTCGAAAACCATCACAATATTTGTGCCCTCCTTACACCGAGGTATTCGTTTTATTTATAAACTGATGATTTTATGTTTATGTGAATTATCTGAAAGATATAGATTTAAACATTTGAATATTGTTTTTAGTTGCACACGACACCGAAGCAAAAAAGAAGAACAAAAAAGAAGGTTGATATCAAATCAACAAGCCCCGTTCCTCCTCCAGTTTTTGGTGTTGCTCATGACTTCTCCATGTTGCGCCTGCAACCTTACGTAGCAGGCGGTGAGGATGTCATCCAAAATTATGTATTGCATTCATATGATGTCCAACATCGTTTGTTTAATTTCGTGTTAGATAGAGATTTTTGGAGCTCATTGTTTGGGCATACACACGACGGATGGTTGGAGTCAGCGGTAAATTAATTGTTAATTAATTATTTTAAAAGTTAATTATTTTTTAGTCAATAATAAAAGTATCATGTGTGCAGCATATAACCATTTGGTACCGACTTTTGATGGAGAGACGGTTTGAGAGCGACCGACATACAATAATGCCTCCAAATTTTTTTGTTTCTCATGCTTTGGAAGAAGGACAGGACTGGAGGGCGTTTATGGCTGGTATTGCTACGTACCCCAACTTCATGGTTGCTTGGTGGGATGTTGATACGGTAAACTTAATAGTTTATATTGAAAATGATATCGTTTTTTGTTATGTTTTTGTATTATGATGTAAATAAACATAATTTTATTTTCTGATCCTTATACAGGTCTAATTGCCGATTCATTCATCCCCTAATCATTGGCTATTTGGGGAACTACGATTAACGTCAATGGAAGTGCATATTTATGACAGTCTTGGTAGAGGGGCTTATGAAAAATTCAAATCTGAAGGAATCTTTTCCAAATTTGAACGTCGGGTGGCAAATTATTTGGACAAAATTAAGTATTGGGCCCGGAGGAACATCCCAAGGATTCCATTGAGTATGCAATTCATTTATGAAGAAAATGTTCCCCAACAAAGTAGTCATTTGGGAGATTGCGGTGTTTTTCTTTGTATGTTTATGGAGCAATTGGTTTCAGGTCAACCAATACGTGTTCTTATTGACCCAAAGAACGCAGCTTTAGAGTTCCGTCTACGGATGACAAAAATTATTTAGGGGTCTAGTCTTGGTCCTATGTAGTTGGATTATATAAATGTATATATAAATTAATGTTGGATTTCATTATTAGTTTATTTTTACAGTTTACTCAACGGATGGCAAAAAATATAACGTTACGACAATTACAACAAATTAATGACCTACTAATTACTTATCAATACATACAACATAAGAACGACTACAACATTTATTTTAACGTTACAAATACAACAATTTATTGACCTAACAACTTCAAAACCATAAAAACAATATTGAAAAGCTTACAACTTGTAAACAAGAACTGCCAAGAACAACACCCAACTACAAACCAACGCTATCTTTAACTTCTTATTTTCTGATTGAAAGAGCTTATTAGAGTTAGCTACTTTAGCTATTACCATAGAAGATTGGTCCTTCTCTTCATCAACCCAACTGATAAACCTGCATTTTGGTCCCTGTTAAATTTAATATTCACAATAAGAAAATAAATTTTTGTGATGTAAACACGAGGGTTTAAATTTGAATGACGTTAACAACATGATACCAAATATGGGCAAGCGTAAAACAATCTTCCTGGGTTTTTAGCTGTACCCGAAATCCTAACGATACGTTCTCCTCCGCAATTGCAGTATGCCATTAGCCTTCTTATTCTTTTAAATCGGAGTTACTTTCTCAGTTAAATTTTTCATAGTGAGTGACACCCATTTATAGAATAAATCATATTACAGACAATTCTTTTTGACTATGAAATGAACTGGTTTGACTATGAATTCAAAAAGTTCAACTATGAAATGCAGACAAGTACATTATGTAGTATTGTCATGTCGGTCAGTGAAATTTGACTATGAAATGAACTGGTTTGACTATGAATTCAAAAAGTTGAACTATGAATTTAAAAGGTTAAACTATGAATTTTGATCAGTAGAGATACAATATTTTCTATTTATAATTGCATTTGTTTCATATTGCATTTGTGTGATCATTGTAGAGCACTATCATCGGTATTGAAAATGAGTAGTTACAGCGAAAGAACCTTTTCTTAACTACCAATTTTCTTGCATAACCTTCAAAGAACAAATCTTAATACCTTCACAGCCATTAAGAAAACCGATACCAACCGCTTTCAATTCTGTTTTGTGGCTTTAGGTTGCGTGGTATAACATACTTCTTTTATTGAGTTATATAATATTTCATGGTAATGTATCTCGATTAGTTTTTACTTATCACTAATATGTGTTCGTTTTTATGTAGATTCGTACCTTCCTTAGGTGCATGATACCGCTGATATATGTGGGTTATTTACCCCTTCTTGGGAGCTTTCTGACAACAATGTACTTCGCAGCGACTTTAGATGGAAATCATGAACCACTAATCTTAGCAATTGGTTTGGGAACCTTACAGTGTGAAGAATCATGGAGATGGTTCATGATGAGGTTAAGAGATTGTTTAGGTGAGGACATAGAGGTTGGTTTCATAAGCAACCTGTGTGATAACATAGACTTTGGTGTTCAGAGTGCCTACCCAGATTCCTATCATGGATATTGTCCTAAAGATATAGCTCGAAAGATACGTGAGTCTGTCGGACATAACAATACGGAAGTCAAATCGTTGTTTTGGAAGTCATGCAATGCATATAGCGTTGATGATTTTTACTTGTGTTTGGAAAGGTTGCAAAGTACATGTAGGAAACCACCTTTCTGCACCTTGCTTATGAGTCCAATTTACTGGCTTGACGATATATCGATTTCAAAATGGACAAGAGCATTTTTCCCAAAAATACGTTACAATGTTAAATCGATTGACGTCCCTGAAATTTTGCAAATTATATCCTCACGTGAGTTTCCTATAACAACGATAATTGAGTTAACCACCACGTCGATACAATCAAAGTATGCTGAACGGGCCGAACTGGCTGGTAAGGGAGATTGTTATATTTAGTTTTTTTTATTGTGCTACTATTTTTATTAAAATATCAAATTTTACAGGGAGGTTGTCTGGTGGGTTGACCCCTTACGTTGAGAGTAAGGTTCAAAAAAGTCTCAACAAGTCTTATAATTGTAATGCAAGACGTTTGTATGGGGATACATTTGAAGTCGATGACACTTTTGCCACCAGCAACGTACAAGTTGAACGAAGGGTATGTAGTTGTGGTAAATGGCAAAAAAGCGGTATACCATGTGGCCACGCTATAGCATGTCTAAGAACCCGTACATCTGAGTCCATTCAGAGAATGGTTGATTACAAGTTCACTAATTATGTGTATCGACTTGCATATGGATCTGAGTTGGTGAATACTATACCATCACATGTGCATTGGGAAATACCAAATGAAACGGTGGTCCTGTTACCTCCCTCAATGCAGTAGTTATTCATGTAGCACCTTTATGTTTTATGTAGTATTATGTATTAGTTTTTTATGTACCCCGTTTTTATTTTAGTGCTGTGTTATGTATTAGTTATCCATGTACCCAGTTTATATTTTATATCGTATTATGTATTAGTTATTTATGTACCCCATTTATATTTTATTGCGTTCTATATATTGGCTATTGACGAAACAACATACATTAAAAGAAATGGATGTTTATTAAATAGTAACGACTAGACACATACAATAACAAGTAACTTAAAAAACGAAAAACAATTAACTTAACCAACATGCATATTAAAAATAAGGGACATTCTTTAAAAGATTCCATGCATCTAAGTGGGTAAACTCGCTACCATCATATTCAACATGTATTTGCATGTTCGTTATCCAACTCGTTATAAATACGTTGAAATAGTTTCACCTTCATTTTCATATCCAGAAACTTCGCTTTGACATCTCTTCTTCTTCGATATTGAGTGCGGTTCATTAAATGGTGAAACAAATGACAGACACGAGACCAAAATGATCCAGCACGAACTTGTGGGGGACCCGGTGGAAAATCCACCTCTACAGTTGTAATCCAAGCTTGAACCAAAGCGACCTCCTCTATGTTCCTCCATATATGTGGTGAGTCCATAATTGCAAGGAGGGAAGTAATACAATACAATTACAACGGATATTGAAATCTATTTATAACCACTCCTTACTTTCCTGGTGCAATGACTTGTCAACTCAAGCAGCAATGTATTGTGTTGTCATTCAACCGGGGATGAATTGTCAACTCGAACAGTGATCTGTTGTGTTATAAGTATAGTACACTGCATTCGTCAGTTTATTTTGACTATGAATTGCAGACATATTAGAAGATTGGACTGCGATTTTGTGTAGAAACTACTATAAATTGACCTTAAGTTACATGCAATACTTTATTAAATTAACCAATAAAGTTGTTCAAATATTGTTTTTTAGATTCTACTCTCTTTGTTTCAATCAAAATGAGTTCTATATCATGGAGCAATGAAGAGTTCTTGGTTCTTACACATGCTTATATTCACGTGTACGAGACAAGAAAGTTGAACGATCCAATGTTTTGGAGCCGTTTAACCAATATTTTCAATGCTGAAAACCGAATGGCTACAAGAAACGATCGTGACGAACTAGACATCTTAGCAAGATGGTATGAAATGAAAACCGAAGTTCTATTATTCAACGATCTTTATATCAAAATTGACGACACCCGTTTAAATGCTACTGAGGATGTCATCTTGGAAGCTGCTAAGGAGGAATACAAGTCATTAAGTAACGGGTTGGAATTCCAGTTTGAAGCCCCTTGGAATATTTTGAAATATATCCCGTTTGTTTAAAATCTATTTTAGTTTATTATTTGAGTACTAGGTTATTTTCATGTACTAGGTTATTTTCATGTATTTCTTATGTATTTCATATGTATTTCGTTTGTTTAAAATCTATTTTAGTTTATTATGTGAGTACTAGGTTATTTTCATGTATTTCGTATGTATTTCATTTGTTTAAAATATATTTTAGTTTATTATGTGAGCAACTCGTATGATTAACTTGAGTTAATAAATGGCCATTGCATTAGTTATCACAATATATTAGAATACATTAGTAACAAGGATTCCATGAACCATTAAAAACATCACAACAATTACATGAAAAACAACGACATAATACGAACAAAGCATTAACGTAAAACACAAGTCCATGGGTAATTCTTAACACAAATTAGAGCGGTCTACTTGAAATACTGTTTATCTCTAACAACCTTCCAAACTTCCTCATATTCGAAGTCTCTGCCGTCATGCTCACAGATGTAAAACTCTGTAACAACTTCCAAGAACTCTTCTTCGTCACGATAACGAACATTGTTACGTTTCGCATAACTACATGCTCGATTGAACCATGTCACTTCTTCCTTTACATCCGTCCACTTAGTAACAACATCTGATTTTTCTCTTTTTTGTCCTTCTCCCATCTCATGGTTAAACAAAGATGTGATGTGACTCCATTCATCACCATTTAGGCAATACGGGGGAGCAAGTAACGGTTCACCATCCTTAACACTTAGCCAGCATCGTGTTAGAACTAACACCTCGTTTGTCGTCCATGGCCTTTCAGAATTGGAACCAGGTACTTCATTCGAAGAACTTGCTGCATTTGACGACATTTCTAATAATGGGAATTCGTTTCGTTTAGGTGATTTGGGTGTTTGGTTTATAGATCTTAAACATCTATTTATATAAATAAATAGACTATGAATTAATACTTTGACTACGAAATGGTTATATTTGGACTACCATTTTCAGCTTTATGCAGTGTTTTGTCATGTCAAACTGTCATTTATCTCTTGTCACTTAAGGGTCCCACTGGGATGTGCAGGTTACTACAGTGACTTGTCATTACTGTCTAGTCATTTCAAAGTTGGACTTCTCATTACTGTCTAGTATATATAAATACCACTTATTGCTCCAGTTTAATATAATATCGACTTTATTATGAGTTCCTCACACAAATTCGAAATTTGCTCATGCAACGAAGTAGATTGTTACTACTGTGATTCGGTAGACCCTTTTTTTACACCCTCTTCAGCCGGGCCATATATGTCACATGAAAATTTTGAAGAATTAAAGAAGGCTGAAGCACAACAAGAAAAGGACAAAGAGTCATCCCGACTTCTCACTCAACTTGCTAATGATATAGATTCGGAATGCAAACAAGCTCAAGAATGGATTGACCTCAATAAAAACAAAATCAAAGAGCATAAAGATTGGATAAAAAAGAGTAAGAAGGCAATCAAAACGACTGAAAAACGGCTTGCTGAGAAGGATGAGCAGTTGATACACATTATGGTAAAAAAGGATCGTTTCGAAGACAAAATGAGAATTAGGGATGACTATATAACAATGGAGAAAGAGAAGTACCCGTTGCAGTTCCCTGAGTTTAAAAATTAGTTATAAAGTTGTTTTAATATTATCATGAAACAGATTAGGTTGCCAAATGATCGTTTGTTGTTTTTTTTTAAATAACATGTTGTAACTGTTAAAATAAATCTGCAAACTATATTTTATAATATAAAGGCTTCATTCATTGTTATAATCAACAAACTTAACTAAAATATGAAAGCATAACAATGTCTTGTAAGAGTTAATAAAAATATTACAATACATAATAAGCTAACAACTCGTCATTACTCTTAATTTCAAGGTTTTTTTATATCAAAATCAGCGTTATGGGTTTGTGAGCAACCCGCTGAACCACCAATATTATATGCCATTTCTGCAGTAGAAATTATGTGACCTGCTCTACTACCGGACGCCCTTCCAGTACAATTATTTCTCGTGTGTCCTAGTTGACCACATGTAGAACACTCTTTTATAATTGGACCCTCGCCTTGGGATGGAATGCGGTCTGTGTTTCTTGGCCTGCCTGGCTGACGTTTATCCATTATAGGTGGCTTAGCAATCATCAAATCATCGGGGATCTCCCATTCGGATGGCTTCGGCAGAGGGTTTATTGATTCCTCATATGTTTTCCTCAGTGTTTCGGTAAGGTAAGCATTTAATGCAAACCTCGAGCAGTCTTGGTAATTGTTCACTGTTAAACATCTTATGACATGACCACAAGGTATCCCATCAAGTTGCCAATGCCTACATGTACATGTCATATGTTGAAAATCAACAATCACATTTTGTGCCCCCTTTTTGACCTCGCATTTCGTATTTGAGATCATGCGAACATCCCATTTGGTAAAAGTTTTCTTGTTTTCTTTTACAACTTCATCCGCCCAAGGGGTAAGTGTTGTTGTTGCTTCCGCTAAAAAAACAGCCAAAATGAAGAAGTTAAGATCAATAACATCAAAACTAATAAAACATTAATATTATAAATTTACTTAATACCTGCAAAGTTACGTCTTTGAAACCACCATTGTTGCATTGTAGCACGAAAAAAATCAATCAACATAAGTATTGGCACCTTACGTGCGTGTCTAGATAATGCATTTATAGACTCCGCATTGTTGGACGACATAAGATTGTATCGGTTCCCTTTAAAATGTGCCCTTGACCAGGTTTCTGGATTTATACTTTTTAAGTACTCCCATACTGGTTCTTTTGTCTTTTTCATAACATCCATGGCAACATCAAAAGCATCAACTGTGTACGCCCTACACGCCTCCCAAAAAATTCCTTTAACCGTCTTACTCTTGCCGAATCTAGATACTATGTTGAAATACAAATGGACACCACATATTCCATGATGAGCATGAGGAAAAATGTTGGCAACGGATGTTGCTATAGATGGAGACCTATCAGATATAATTGTAAGCTCCTGCATATTTCCTATGCAATCATGTAGTTTTTGAAAAAACCATGTCCAAGAATCGGTACACTCATTTTTGCATATACCATATGCAACCGGTAATATGTGGTTTTGTCCGTCCTTAGTAACTGCAAGTAGCATGGTACCTTTGAACTCGCCCTTTAGGTGAGCTCCATCTACTACTAGGGTCGGCTTACAAAAATTGACAAAAGCTCGTACCTACAATACATTGTATATCTATTCAAATACACCAAAATAAATATTAAAAAATTAAATTAGGATATGATAATACTAACCGAGCAACCGAGTGCGACGTACAAAAACTCAAAGCGATCATCAGCATCTGTTTTAATATGTGTGACAGTACCCAGATTATGTTTGGCCAAGTTGTGACAATACGCCGGAAGTTTGGTAAAAGAATCCTCTTTCGTACCCCTTAACGACAACAATGCATATTGCTTCGCACGCCATGCCTGATGGTATGAGATATTGATATTCAATTGAGCATTCATATCATTAACAATTTCTTTTCCCCGATAAACTCTACTATAGTCTTCAGCCAAAACATCAGCAACATATTCACCCAAAACATATTTGTTTGCTTGTCGATGATTAGGTTGCAACAATGTTGAAGAACATGTGTGTACATCAACAAATTTATTCACTTGGAAAAGTCCATCAGAATTTTTAATTGCTTTTGCTCTTAGTAACCAAGAACAATTTTTCGAAACACACACAGCTTCATACCTTGATTTGGTGGATCTACTTGTCCTCGTCTGGAAACCTTCTCGAAGACATTTTTTACCAATACACCGCTTTAAAAGTTCTTTGTTATTAAATATACTCTCACATTGAATCTTTTGAAGATTCATGTCTACCATCTGTGTTGGGATATCTTCATTAATATCAACTGGCCATGCTGGTACAGGGGGCATACCGTGAAAAAGGTTATCGGGAAACTTAGCTTTAACTTCATCACCCAACTCATCTCTATCGGAATTGCTTTGTAGCTCGGTTATATCTAAACATACATCACCAACATCAACATAATGCCCGTAAACATGATTTTTTTCATTTTTTTGACTTGAATTTTTTTTTCTTTTTAGTTTTATCTACCACACGCCTATTCATAAGTTTAACTTCTTGTTCGGCAACATCATCACAACGACCACCCACATGATTAAGATATGTACCAACATCATCATCACCAACAGACTTGTAATTCTCGGGATCCACATAGTGAATAGGTGAATAACTAACATTAACATTTTCAGCAACACTGTGAAACTGAGGTACACTAGGAGTATTGAAAGTACCTATCGGATCGTTGCTCCCTTTATAACTGCATAAATTACCAACAAGCTGGTTTCCAATTTCACCACCCCCATTAACCTCCTCAACTTCATCAACCACCACAAACACTTTCACAGCCCTTCCTCCACTACATTTGATTACGTTTATCAACATTCTAACATCCATGTCTTCAACTATAGCTATATAATAATTTAATTCAGGATGGTGGAAACAAAGACTAATTCTATATTTGTCTAACAAACCAATTTTGCTTCTTACCAAAGATACAAAATCAGTATAACTAATATACTCAGAAAATATCAAAGCGAATTCAGAAATACCTCCCTGTGGACATATGTATTCCAGATTAGTTCCATTAACTTGTCATCTCCCACCTGTTACAAGACAAACCAAATATTCAATCATTTTTTGAGCAAATTGTAGAGAGAGTTCCTAAACAAATAACAACCAAAATGATATTTTTTCTACAAAACTTTTTATATAGCAACATGATTTCGTAGTCAAACCAATTCATTTCATAGTCAAACTTAAAAAATAATAATAATAATAATAATAATAATAATACAAAAAAAAAACACCATTTCGCAGATAGAGTGAGAGGATTTCGCAGATGGACCTATTTCTCATCTGCGAAATGGATGGCTATTTTTGTAATTTCGATTTTTTTTGGCTATTTTTGTAATGCAATTAGTGTAAATGGCTATTTTTGTCATTTTATCTAATTTTATCACATGTCATTTTTTCTTCAATTTATCAAATGTCTATTTATGGTAATTTAGACACTTGTTATTTGTCATTTACTTCTTTTTTTTATTTTTTCAATATATCATTAATTTAGTTTTAAGAATTCAAGTATACCATAATAATTATATTAATTTTAAATTGAGAAAATGACAAAAATAGTCATTTACACTAATTACATTACAAAATAGCCAAAAAAAACCGAAGTTGCAAAAATAACCATGAATTTCGCAGATGGAATAGTCCCATCTGTGAAATGGGCTTTCCATCTGCGAATGTACAAGCAGCTAAAGCACAACTGTGCTTTAGCTGCTTGTACATTCGCAGGTGGTTTATTTATTTATTTATTTATTTTATTTTTTTCTCTATATATATTGAAATTGTAGGGTAAAATCGCAGATGGAATAGCCCCATCTGCGATTTACTCTGATTTCATCTGTGAAATTGTGGTTATTTTTTTAATTTTTTAATTTTTTAATTTTTTTAAAGTTTAACTATGAAATCATTTGGTTTGACTATGAAATAATGTTGCCGAACAAGAAGTTAAAGTTATGAATAGGCGTGTGGTAGATAAAACTAAAAAGAAAAAAAAATTCAAGTCAAAAAAATGAAAAAAAGTATGTTTACGGGCATTATGTTGATGTTGGTGATGTACGTTTAGATATAACCGAGCTACAAGCCAATTGATTTCATAGTTAAACTTAAAAAGAAAAAAAAAAATTAAAAAATTAAAAAAATAACAGCAATTTCATAGATGGAATCAGAGTAAATCACAGATGGGGCTATTCCATCTGCGATTTTACTCTACAATTTCAATATATATAGAGAAAAAAAATAAAAATAAAAAATAAACCACCTGCGAATGTACGAGCAGCTAAAGCACAGTTGTGCTTTAGCTGCTTGTACATTCGCAGATGGAAAGCCCATTTCACAGATGTGACTATTCCATCTGCGAAATTCATGGTTATTTTTGCAACTTCGGTTTTTTTTTTTGGCTATTTTTGTAATGTAATTAGTGTAAATGATTATTTTTGTCATTTTCTCTTTTAAATTTCAATTTTAATTTCTAATAAATTACAGTTTAAACCTTTGCATTTAACATTTTGTTTTAATTAACGTGTTTAGTACATGGGTCTGACAATTAAACACATAATTTTAATTTATTCTCATAATTTTTACTTATTTCAAATTTTAAATACAAATAAACTACTCGTTTATTTTTTTGTATTTAATATTTTGTTTTAATTATACGGACCCCACATGTCTTTCTCTCATTCAATTGACCACATGTCATGTTGTGATAATTTTGAGTTATATTTATTTTTCACTTTTCATTTTTTCATTTCAAACATATCATTAATTTAGTTTCTATAAATTAAACCTATCATAATGACTATTAATTTAAAATTTAAAATTTAAAATTTAAAATAAATTTATGGTTTTTTAAACCTCTGTACTTAACATTTTGTTATAGATAATCTGTTTAGCAACGGTCTGAGAATTAAACATATAATTTTTATTTATTTATTTTTCGCATGTTTTTTTTTCTCATAATTTTCATTTATTTCAGATTTCAAATTCAAATAAACCTTTCATTTAATCAGTCCTACTTAACATTTTGTTTTAATCAACTTGTATAGCATACAAGTCTCACAACTAAGGTCCCATTTGATAGTTTCTGTCTGGTAAAGTGCTGTCTGGGAAAGTTTTCTGACTGGGAAAGAAACTATGTTGTTTGATTGTACATATGATTGATTGTGCTGAATGTTGAAAAAAAGTAATAATTCAATAAAAAATAAATTTAAAAAAAAAATTAATAATCCAATAAAGAAAGAAAGAGGCGGGGTTTGGTATATAATTGTCTTTCCAGTCCATTCAACGAGAAAGATATGATTTTGAGACTTTTTGGGAAAGACATATCTTACTGGGAAAGACCCCTTCTTTTGTGCAAATCAAACAGTCTTTTCGGTCCATTCAGCCAAAAAATTTTGTTTGGACCTGAAAAGATGCATATCAAACGGGACCTAATAAATATAATATGAGAGATATGCGTTTAGCGTCATTTCAACACCATCCAATGATTCAGATATGAACCATATACAACCTAGGTTTAATCAAATTTAGTAATCTCTAATAGGTATAAAAGCACGCATAAAAAATGTAGATAAGGTTTTAGTAGAAAAACTTTTATTTCATCGAATCTCAATAATTCTATCACATACCATACATACTAACTACACAAAGCTAACTAGTTTATCATCAAAGTTCAACCTATGAACACCAAATTCAAAATATACCAAAAGAATCATGGTCCAAATTTGAAAAATGGAACGAGATTGCGAAAGAATAGAACCAACAGGGAGAAAGACGGAGATAGAAGACATACATTTGGAATGAGACATTTAGATATTGGCATGTTATGATTTCCAACGAAACGTAAAGACCTCTATTTTGGTTGTTTTAATAATTCACAAAAAATATAAATATATTGCACTTTAATATACAACTGTCAAACTCTATAAGCCAATAATGTACTTTAAGTCAAAATACACGTTTTAATTATCAAAGATATTAGTCTAACGAAATATTTACACCAACCATGGTTACTTTTCAAACACATATTTGAAGAAATTAACTTTTTATCAATTAATCATCAATATTTTAATTAGTTACTAACCTTTAAATATTTTATGCATTATAGTTGGTTCCATACCATTTGTATATTGATGTTACATTATTTACATCAAAGATTACGATAAACATTATATGATATCCATTTTTTATATGAAACTATATACTTTGTTTCTATGAAACTGTATACTTTATCAACTATAGGTGATATATAAATTTAGTTATAAGTATGATACCAAATATATTTGGTACCGACTTGTTTGGATACCAACAATTTCAATTGGTACAAATTAACAATGATATATACCAAAAGCACCAACTACAAACTAATATGAAGTTAAACAGTATATATATATATATATATATATATATATATATATATATATATATATATATATATATATATATATATATATATATATATATATATATATATATATATATATATATATATATATATATATATATAGAGAGAGAGAGAGAGAGAGAGAGAGAGAGAGAGAATTAGGTTCAAATGTTTTTAGCAAGTATTGTGTGCCTAAATGCACTAATGAGAACTCAGGAAATAATTACATCACTAATAAATAATAAAAGGGTATAAGAGTAATCTACATTATAATTAATTATGGTAAAAGAAAACAAAATCAATCAATATCCCATTAATTTAGGTTATCAGTTTCATATAACACCACCACCGATTCCCACTACTTCTTTAAAAATCATCGTTCTCTCTTCACAGACCCAAAAACCCTTATCCCCTCCTAAATCAGTTTCGACACCACCAGAGCAGTAGCACCACCCCACAACACCGTAGAACCACCAACTTTATGGATTGGAGAATAGAACGGGTGGAGTTGGTCCCTTTCGTCGGCGATGGCGCCGACCACCGACGGTACATCAAACAGAGACGTTCGCCAGGGACACGATGATCTCTCAGGTATGCTGATTTTAATTTCCAAGGCTTTTGTATTTCATTGATTTTGAAATTAAATAACAATGATTTTTATCTGATCTTGTTATATGATATTGATGGATTTATGATGAATGAAACAACAGGAAGTAGTGAATAACTTGGAAGATGCACATGAACAAATTGACACTGCAATTTCAATTGCGTTGAAAGAAAGCAAACCAGTGTACATCAGTATAAGTTGTAATCTGCTAGTATTCCTCATTTTCATCCATCAATGTAAGTCTTATGAGTTATGATCCATTACCATATTTGCAATTTTTGTTTACAAACAACATTCTGTCATGGCCTCTATGTGTTCGATAAAATGCCTCAATGAAAAAATAGTTAAAAATCTTTAATGTTTTTACCTCACTTTGTTCCTTATTCTTTTCAGAACTATATAACTCAATTTAGATTGGGTTGGATGCCATTTTCATAACAATAGGTTGATGCTAGTTCCTTATTCTGCCAGAATTTGTCGTTAAATACATTGAGCATATCGAGAAGAAACACATGGAACCCGAAGAATGTTAGTTCCTTGTTCTATCAGAATAGGTTGATGCTAGTTCCTTATTTTGTTTGTTGGGTATATTCTTGATAATACAAATTCTTAAAGAATATTCTTGCAAAATAGTTTATTTTCTAATAATATTATTGTTGTATTTTGATAGAATTGTAGTTAATTATTTGTATGTTTAATGTGCAGGGTTTACAAGTGTATCACTACAAATTACTTGGAAATGAATTTCTAGTAGAAATGGCTTGAAGACCTGATGGGAAAGGGTTGAAGAATGAATTAAAGAATGATCACACTCAATGTTTAAGAATGTTGTTATTTTTTAAGAATTATACTTGTTATTCTTTCAGAATGTTTGTTATTATTCAATGAATCACAATCATACAATATAATTTTTTGATATATTATTAGTTTAAGAATCGATTTTGTGTAGTCTTTCAAAATGTATTTACTAGTTTATGGTTGACATTCTATCATTCTGACAGAATAAAATCGAAAAATATATTTACTAGTTTATGGTTGGCATTCTATAATTCTGACAGAATAAAATCGGATTTTTAAATTTGAATTAATTTAAAATATTTAGATTTTTAAAAAATAAAGAAATTAATCATCCCTAAAAATCCGAAAATTTCCTTTTTTAATATAGGTTAATTGACTAAAATGCCCTTATGTTGAAATTTGTGTGATTATATGGTACATGTTATCATATTCTACTATCATAGACCCTCAGATCATGACTTTTGATTATATTCCATCTGATGGTCCAGATCTGTGCATTTTGGCACATAGTAGTTAGTAAAAAAAATAACCTAACCTTATATATAGTTTCAAATGTTTCTAACAACTATTGTGTGCATGTATGCACCAATAGGAATTTAGGAATAAATAAATAAATAAATAATCAAAATAAGGATAGATATGTAATTTTTCATATAAAATAAATAATAACTAAATTTCAATCCCTTGATTCATGGATCAATCCCCTTAAATCAAATGATCTGTAACCCTATCCCTCCAAGAACTCATCATCTTCTTCACCCAACAACCATCGTCAAAACTCAACACGGTCATCATCTTCTCTACTACAACCCACTGGATAACCTCATTAATCCCCTCTGATTACATCAAGACGGACACATCTACTTTATACCAAGAAGAAAAGGCACAATTCTTTGAGCTGGAGAAGAACATGAGGTCGATTTGGCTTTATTAATTCAACATAACAACTACAAATGTTCGATTATCATTAAGTTTTTGCTCATCAGGTCTGATTTCATTATCTATTTTCTTTTTTGTGTGGCTCTAATTGACTTATGTTTCCTTTGTCCCAAAAATGATCTCTTGCAAATCATTATTAGTCGTTTTCACCGATGTCCATTTAGGTCTGATTTGTACTTAATTTGTATTTGGGATCGTTAATATTTACATGTATGCACCAATAGGAATTTAGGAATAAATAAATAAATAAATAATCAAAATAAGGATAGATATGTAATTTTTCATATAAAATAAATAATAACTAAATTTCAATCCCTTGATTCATGGATCAATCCCCTTAAATCAAATGATCTGTAACCCTATCCCTCCAAGAACTCATCATCTTCTTCACCCAACAACCATCGTCAAAACTCAACACGGTCATCATCTTCTCTACTACAACCCACTGGATAACCTCATTAATCCCCTCTGATTACATCAAGACGGACACATCTACTTTATACCAAGAAGAAAAGGCACAATTCTTTGAGCTGGAGAAGAACATGAGGTCGATTTGGCTTTATTAATTCAACATAACAACTACAAATGTTCGATTATCATTAAGTTTTTGCTCATCAGGTCTGATTTCATTATCTATTTTCTTTTTTGTGTGGCTCTAATTGACTTATGTTTCCTTTGTCCCAAAAATGATCTCTTGCAAATCATTATTAGTCGTTTTCACCGATGTCCATTTAGGTCTGATTTGTACTTAATTTGTATTTGGGATCGTTAATATTTACATCAGCATTGACAGATGCGTCAAGATAAACTCCGAGTTAAACATGCCTACCAGGTGTTTGTTGAAATGTTAGATGCGTTGAAGTGGTAGATGCTTTAAGATATGCTCTTGCAGTAACACCATTGGGAAAATGGTTTGTTCCTGAACACCACCCTCACTTTATTAGAATGTATTGGGGTGCTATAAGCGTTGTTTTCTGTGCAAAAATTATTGAATCGCCTGATGCTTATGTGTTTGTTAAAATTATATTCAAGGATTACAACTCCTTAGGTTACTTTAACAGTTTAATTTTGTGTTTTTCTTAACCTCTTTACCAATTTACTATTTATATATCTTGGTTGAATTTTTTTTTGATGGATTATGAAACTAGTTTTTATTATAACAAGTTTCTTAGAGAATGTTATCATCATATAGTTCGAGTTGATGACAATTATTCTTAGAGAATGGACCATTTAGTAACACAATAGTTGCTAGAAACACATGAACCTAGCCCATTCTGATGACAATTATTCTTAACATTTTTTTATGATTTCTTTGTCTATTTATAAGGATCATGGTCTTTGTTGATACATACCTAGCACCCACATTATTATTCTAACTTCATTAATTGTTTTAGATGAATTTTGGCTTGTCTGATAATAATACCTAACAAGTGTTTGTTGAAATGCCTGAAAGAGAATATAAAGAATTTAACCTTGTGGTACGCATTCTGTTAGAATTACTAGCAACACATGTTTTATGTAATTGTTTAAAAAGGTAATTAATTTTTCTGTGTATTATTTTGGTTCAATTTATGATTTTGAATTCCAATTTCTATTGTCCCTCATTATTGTATATTTGGAATCTAAAATTATATTAGCAGTAAGGCGATACTTTTGAATGTATTTTATCTATTCTGTGAGAATGTATTCTGCCAGAATAAATTATATGCATTCTGCCAGAATGTATTCTATGTATTCTATCATATTCTATGTTTTATACCAGGATATATAAAGTGATAGTTAATTGTAAGTAACATGTTTTTAACCATTATTAGTTTTTGTTGTATTTGTGATAGGAATGGCTGGAAGAATGTGTTGACGACCTAATAGGAATAACTTGAAGAATGAATAAAGTTTGATCATACTCACAATTTCAGAATGTTGTTATTTTTTTAAGAATTTTATTCATTTTTATTGATATTCTTTTAGATCATGTATAATTTTATTAAAATGTATAAGGATTTTAGTCTATAAGAATATGTATGAATTTGTATTTAAGTTCGGATGTATAAGAATATATTAGAATGTTGTTATTTTTCAACCTCGGATTCAAGAATTTTGTTATTTTTCAATAATATTCTAATATAATAAAATTCTGAAAGAACATCATTCTAACAAAAAAATATTCTGACAGAATAAGATCGGTTATGTTTACAAATTATGTTAGAATTAAAATTAATTAATTAAATAAATCCAAATTTTTAAAATTAGAAGAATTAATTATCCCTAAAAATCCGAAAAATTTCCTTTTATAAATGTAGTTAATTGTCCAAAATACCATTTTGCTAAAATTTGTGTGATTATATGGTACATGTTATCCCATTGTAATATACACTCTCAAACTATGTCAATTGATTAATTTCATCCGATGGTCCAGATCTGTATATTCTGGCACACAATAATTAATAAAAACAAAATAACCTAAGCTTATATATATATATATATATATATATATATATATATATATATATATATATATATAAGTTCAACAAATAATCATTTTAATTCTTAGGACCAAGGAACCATTATATTTCTACATTTTAGAGCTTATTCTTTATCGAAAAAAAATCTAAAAATATCTAAATTCATGACAATTTATCATTTTTTCATTGATATCAAATTCGATATAATTTTTTTTGATATGTTGAGATCCATATTGTGAATCTATGCAGATTCACAATTATGAATTTCTCTATCGTATTTGATATCAATGGAAAGATGATAAAAAGTTATGAATTTCTATATTTTTAGTTTTTTTTTTTATAAAAAAATAAGTTCTAAAAGTTGAGAAAAAGTTGTTTCATGGGAGCTTAAAGCCAATAGTTGAGAAAAAGTTGTTTCATTTGATAAAAAATAAGCTCTAAAAATGTAGGAATGCTCAAATTAATAATAAAGGCTTTGACTTACCTTCAATTGTTTGCGGCATTTGTAACTCGGTCTTGGAAAACCTTCCGTATATTCTCAATTCCTTTTAGGTGGCTGTGGACTTGTGGTGTTTTTTGGACAAATGGTGTGATTTGAACATTCCAACATTTGTGGCGGTCGAAGGTGTTGTGAATTGGATCAACAATGTTCGATTTTCTTCGGTCAAACATACAGTTTTGGAGTCTATAATTGTGACCGTGTGGTGGATTCTTTGAAACTTCCGTAACGACGTTCTTTTTAATGCTCTTAATATTAGATGAAATTTGTTGATTGATAGATTGAAAGACTATTCTTATAACTGGATTGTGCGTAGGACTAGAAAAATTAATGTTAGTCAGTTGTCTTGGAGGTTAAACCCGATCTTGTCAAATCTTTTATAATTTTTTGTTAGCCTTGTGCTAACATCACTTTTTAATATATTCAACTGTTCAGAAAAAAAGTAATTAAGGTTTTTTTTTTATTTTGATTTTTCTTAAGTTTTATATAATTAAAAACCTCAATAAGGACATAATGGTCTTTGTGTAAAACTCATTCCATTACTTTTGAGTTTGATCAGATAACATTCTATCATAATAGCCAAGAACAATAAATCTCTCCCATCTCCTTCAACCTCCTCTAATGAACACCACCACAGTCAGCACTGTCGACGGCAACCTCACCACCGCCCACGGCGACCTCACCACCACAACCAACAACGAACTCACCACTATCATCACCATCGTCGACAAATTTCAGATTTGGAACCATCGTTACCTCTTATCCGTTGCATCTCCGATGTACAGTCGACATTTCCTTCCACCGGTGAACTATTGTTTGCATATTTACAAGCTCCTGTTGATTCCAGATCTGTGATTTCCGACTCAAATCTAAAATATTCGCCTATAAATCTACGATTTTCTATTGTGGATTTGAAGTATATAGGTCTAAATCTACAAACTCCGGTGATTGCCTCTCCTCTATAGCTGCTCCTGTGAACTAATGTCGCCAACGACACCAAACAACTACCAGATTTGTAACCATTGTTGCCAATACTATTATATCCCTCGAACAACAGGTATCACCACCGAAACACCAAATCTGACTTTCTACACCATCAGATCTGTGATGTGTGCTTCGTTTCTGACCTCTGACCTAGCCAAAACATCGGAAAATGCCGCATATCGTTATTCTCTTTTTTCTCTGATGCTCTAACATCAACAACCTCCTTTCTACACCTATACAACTTCGGAAAACGATTAGGATCTACCAAAACCTCCTCCCTCTAGATATGCTTTGTCTATGATTCTTATGTCTCCAACCACCTCCAACTATCTTGTTAGTCTCTAATCACCAATGTCCTTCATATGTCGCAACTTATGCTCAAATCAATGCATTTCCCATTGTATTCATCGATGCTCATGATCTCTACCTCTCTTGATATGAAATTATGTCCTTTACAATGAGCATTCTGTAAATCTAGTGGAGTTTCACTCAAATCAAGGTAATATGACTTCAGATTTGCTTTTGTGCTTGAAGTTTTTATGTTCTATGCATATTTTGAACATAGATGTATGATTTTGCTATTACCAATGGTTTTAAATATCAGGGTATGCCTTTAGCAAAATAATAGCTTTTTTTTTCAAGGAATTGTGTTGAGGTGTGTGATATTTATGAATTGATTGTGCACCATATCTCTGATGCAATTTTTTTTTGTTTCTTGATATTTTTTTCTTTGTGTTAAGGTGTGAGTTTGATATTTTAATCTCTTATTTGTCGTCAACTTTCGTTAATCTTAGTTTTAACTTTTTTAAGTTGTGAATGTAAAATCTTTTTGAATTAAATCATGAGTTTATTGTAATCTGATAAAATAATATCATAACTTCATAACATTCTTTATTTTCTCCTGTGACTGATATTCTTTATCTTTAAGGTATATGTTTCTCTCTTGATGTTCGTGGTGTGTGCACAAATAATCAAAATAAAGACATTATAATTATAAAAACAAAACCTATTAATCTAGTCTGAAAAGTATATGTACTATATATCACTACCTTTAAATAGTAAAGTGTAATTCACCAACTAACATTAGCTGTAGAAAATCAGAAATAAAAATTGTTTTTTACTTTTTATTTTTCCTCCTTTGTTAGTTTCCAAACATAATTTCATTTAGGTGGTAATTTATTTAGTTGATAAGTATATTTGTAATCAAAGAATTTAAAATCGTCTCAATTATTTATTTGTTATTTAATTTAGTTCAATAAGCATTTAAAGATGTTTTCAAAATATGAGAAATCTTCTTCTTAGATAATTATAATAAATTTACTAATTTCTTTTATTTATGTTTGATCTTTCGTGGTGAAACTAATATTATATTTTCTTGCATTATATTATTGACAACCCAACGTGATATTATAACTGTGAATAAATATTTTTTGTGTATTAAAATACTCCATTCATCACAAATTAATTGTTTACTTTTGACTTTTGAAGTCTTTTTGCTTCAACTTTGACCTTAAATTCGTGTTATATATTACTTGATGAAATTTATAACAACGAAAATACATTTAAAATACAATCCATTCATATATTTTTCATAAAGTATTATCTATAAAAAAAATATTTAAGGTCAAAGTTGAAGCATAAAAACTTGAAAAGTCAAATGTGGACAATTAATTTAGGACAAATGTAGTATGGATTTTCTGTATTAAGCTGTTATTTTTGTGTTTTAAATTATGAATTAACTACAATACGATGTGAATTTTCTGTTTAAACTATGAATAACTTATTAAGCTATGAATTTTTTGTATTAATTTGTGAATTGACTGTATTAAGCTTTGAATTGATTGCATTAAGATGTGAATTTTCTGTTTAAACTGTGAATTGTCTATATTAAGTTGTGAATTTTTTGTTTTAAATTGTGAGTTGATTGTATTAAGTTGTGAATTGACTGGTATTAACCATCGATTTTTTTTATAAATTTTTTGACTGCATTAAGCTACAAATTTTCTGTTTAAAATGTGAATTGCCTAAATTAAGCTATGAATTTTTTGTATTAAACGGTGCATAAACTGGTATTAAACTGTGATTTTTTTATAAATTTTTTGTTTGCTTCTGAAATATAAGATTGAAGAAATATTGTAAATTTTAAATTGTGAGTATTTATGTAAATACATTTGAAAGAACACTAGCATATATATCTGAAAATATAAATGTAAGTTTTAAGTTGAGAATATGGCAGTGAATGTATAATTTTTGTGTATCAAACTATGAATTTGTTATATGAAACCGTGAATTTTATATACCGAATAATGAATTGATTGTATTAAAATGAGACTTTTTTTTTTTGAATTTTGTGTTAAAATATGAATGATTTATGTATGAATTTTGTGAATATATGTATTTTTTGTGTTGTATAAATATATAAGAATGTATTAGTTTTTATAACTATTTTACATTAAACTCTTAATAAGTTAACTAATTAGTTTATTAAATTGTGAATATAGTGTTTAAGTTGTTAATCAATGATTTTATATACAAATCTGATTTGAAATGAATGATGATTGCAACGATGACACATGTGGTTGGTGGTTGCATGTTGTTGTAGTTGGTGATGGTGGTGATAGAGTTTGAGTTTGATTTTTATAAATATATGAATTAGTGTATAATGAACTGTATTATGTTATGTTGTGAATTTTATATAATAAACTAAAATTTGACTATACTAAGTTGTATATTTTTTTTTTTTTTTTTTGTATTTAAATATGAATGAATGTATACATGGAGATATTAAACCGTGTATGAGTGAATTAATATGTTTATTAAATTGTGAATATAGTATTTTAAACTATGAATATGTCTTATACACGATATATATATATATATATATATATATATATATATATATATATATATATATATATATATATATATATTTGAAAAATCTATTTTTTTTAATTAAAATTTTGTATATTCGACTGCAAAAATTAAATGATATGTATTAAAATGTATTTCTAAGGAAATGAGAACTACAATGTTTGTTCTATTAAATTATGAATACGACCAAAAAATGTAATTGAATTTGATATTAGCCCAACAGCAACCCGACGACGGTCTGATGTGATACAACAGTTGTCCAACAACTAGTTGTAAATTAAGGAATGAAAAAGTTTGTTATTATAAGTTATTTAAGTGATAATGTATTATCAGCTAAACATATTTGATAGCAATTGTTTTGGTTCAATTGATAATATATTGGTTGATTTCTATTTTGGTACACATGTAATATTAAATAAAACATAATGCTATAAATATTAGTTTGAACTTTAAAGTCTTTAAAAACGAGGTCAATGGCCCCCTAATACCCGTCATACCTAAAGGAGGCCCTATACAATAAATGTTGGTGCTGGGCCCACTCGAATAATATTTGTTACAAGTAAAATGGTTAAATGGGGAAGAGGAGGTTGATTGTCTAACTTTTTAAGTGTTCAAATGTTGATTCTTCTCTATTAGTTAAGTGTTCAAATGTTGATTCTTCTTTGTTAGTTAGTAGGTGTGAGATCCATGTATTATATGAGTTTATTTAAAAAAAAAATTAAATTTAAAATTTTAACAATTTGAAAATTTTGAATTTATAAGAAAAATGAGAAATTTTTTGAATTATTAAAATTAATGAGGCTTTAATGTATTGAATACATTACATATATAAACTCTTTCTAATAAATACCTTACATATATATTACCTTATATATTAAATGTGAAACTTTAATTTAATAAAATGAAAAATACAATAAAATGACAAGTGGAAAATAAAAAATTTAAAAATTCTAGGTGTGAGACCCATGTATTACATGAGTTAATTTAAAAAAATTAAATATAAAATTTTAACAATTTGAAAAGTTTGAATTTAAAAAAAAAATGAGAAATCTTTTGAATTATTAAAATTAATGAAACTTTAATGTATTAGATACATTACATATATAAACCTTTTTTAATAAATACCTTACATATATATTATCTTACATATTAAATGTGGAATTTTAATTTAATAAAATGACAAGTGGAAAATAAAAAATTTAAACATGTTAGAAAATGTCATGTGTCCAAATGAAGGAGAAAAGGACATGTGGCAAAAAAAACCTTCATTTATTATAGTAGATTTTTCTTGTATAAATTTACTATAGAAATTGATCAAAACATCTTATTGTGTAAAAATTTATTAAAATAGGTATCAATATGGGGAAATAGACATTATTGTATCAAATAACTTATGACGACTAATGGTAAATGTTGCTAATAACAACCAACTATTTACAATATTAATTATACTATTAAAAAACATTTTATCGTAATTGTCCTTCAATTTAAGTTGAACGGATAAGATAAAGTTAACTTCTTACCAATTTATATATCTGAAACTTTTGGTAAAAATTTAGATATGGTTGTATAATTCAGGGTTTTTTTTTTTTTTTTTTTTTTTTTTTTTTTTTTTTTTTTGGGACGACGGATTTAATAACACAAAAAGAAAACTAACAAGACCTTAGCAAGAGTTATAAAATACAAAAGCTTAAAAGGAAAGATAAAATAAAGGACCATATGCAATTAATATGAGCATGATTGACCTTTGAAACATGAACAACGTGGAAGCTGTCAATCTTCCAACTCTTTAAATTATCAGATTTATAGTTCACATGAGACATCAAATCTACCACAAGCAAATAAAATTTAATAATATAAATAAATAGAAAATGCGAATGGTTATATATGTGGCACGGGATGAAATTGGTATGGTGTTCGGATATTTTTGCCTTCAATTGGATACACCAATTATAATTAATATAAACATTTTGTTGTTATTACTATATAAAGTATAGTTTGTACCAATTTATTTGCCTATCAATATGTTAGGTTCATACATATTGGTAATGATAAATATACCAACATGTACAGGGTTTTGTGAATGAAAATTTATGTGTTCCTAAACATTATGAAACGTAAATAAGGCTTTTATGAATGATTGAGATTGAAAACTCGAACTGAAATTATTTTATTAATTTTTTCACGAGTTTAAAATTTAAAGCAATAGAGGAAAATGGAACATGCTTACATGAGTTTAAACTTCCGACTTTCCTAATACGGTAGATATAATATCAAAGATCTAAAATCTTAAATATCAAAACACTAAAAAATATACAATGTTATATATATATATATATATATATATATATATATATATATATATATATATATATATATATATATATATATATATATATATATATATATATATATATAGGATACTGGCTTGAGAGGGTAACATACTCTTTATTTTGGTCACATTTGGTAATAGCCCTTTAACTTATTGATTCGTGTAGATTTCCCCTTATGACCGATTTTAGCTGGTTTCAATGGTTGAATTGATCCTAAGTGTCCTTTTATCCTACGTGGCCAATTAGGTGGCATGTACGCCCCGATTTTGTCTCCCCTTCCCATTAAAGTTAAGACTGAAGTCTCATTTGGTCCTTAAATACGATTAGGGCACAGAGTCTCATTAACCTCCTTCAATCTCCTTCAATCTTCAATCGGTCTCTATAATGGCTTCATCATAAAGTTCCACTGATCGGAACTTCATTGTAGTAGATTTCAACTACAATGGAACGTTTACACCCAACCCATTAGTATACTTTGATCCCGATAGAACATCAGTGTGAGATGTTGACTTCAGTGCATTTGAGTAAAAGCAGTTCATGCAATTCCTTTAGAAGCACCAGAACAACAAGCAAAGTGAAACATCCAAAAGTATGGTCCCAAAAATTTTCGATTTAATATTAGATAAAATAGTAATTTCCCAAATCATCCAAACATTTGAAATAAACCAATATATCAGTTGTTATAAATCAGAGTAAAACATAATAATAAAATCCCAATGGTGTGTGCGATGCAGTCATCCCAAGCTCTTCTCTCTGGAACCAGAAGTGTATGAAACATAAACTGAAAACTGTAAGCACAAATCTTAGTGGGTTCCCTTAAAATACAACATACCAATCACATAATAAACAAATAGTGAGCCCCAACCGTCATCAGGCCCTACCCGGCTTCAGACCTCGTCAGGCATCGGGCCCAGCCGGGCATCGAGCTGAGCTCGGTAAAACGGGCCCCGCCCAACATACAATAACATATATCAAATAAACATATACACATGCAATATTCACAGAGATACATAGCATACAAATATCCATCAACCCCACCCGATATCGGGGCTTGAACCGGAAAGACATATAAACACAACACATGCAAGAGTCATAGAGACAAATAGCATACTAACAACATAATGTAACATGGGCCGGCCTTGGTTCCTTCAACCCACTAAATCCGATAAGAAAACTCACCTCGAAGGCTGAAAGATAACCGGATAAATCCCCGGCCCCGGAAACAGCTCTACTCAACCCCTAAACAAAAACAATTTCCTTAGGTACCGATCCATACTTCAAAGCCCATAAAAGGTTAAAATTGGCTAAAGTCAAAATAAAGGTCAACATCCAAGTCAAAGTCAAAGTCAATGCTCCAATTTGACTTAACTCGTCGAGTTATCCTTCAACTTGCCGAGTTTCCATGAATCACAGAATCACGATATTGAGAATCAACTCGTTGAGTTTCCCTTAAACTCGTCGAGTTCCTCCTTATTCAACAGAATCGGGACAATCCCAACCCAACTCGCCGAGTTCCTTTATGAACTTGTCGAGTTCATCAGTTTGCCAACCTACTTAATGCATTAAGCCACGAATTCTTTAGACCAAAGCTCTATCTTCCAGAACTAGGCTGGAAATACGAGTAGAAGGGTAAAGTTTCCAACTTCACCCATGAAAAACCACCCAAAGGCATTAAGCTCAAACCCTAATCCAAAAAGGCTTATGAATTAATCCAAAAAACCACCAAATCTTCAAGATAGAGCTCATGAACACATATTTGGACCTTAAAGGCTAAAAGGTCACGTAAAGTCTTCAACTTTACTTACATGCATGGCCAAAAGAGACTTAAGAGGCCAAAACAAAGGCTTAGAAGGTGCATGGAGCTCTTAGCGCCATAAAGTTGGCACCTTTATGCCATGAAAGCTCCTTAAGACCCTGGATCTGAAAGGGTTGTCCATATGGGACGTCCAATTCCCAATGACCACTTCTTTGGACAAAAACAAGCAAAAAGGACACTAAGATGAAGATCTAAGTAACTATAAGGCAAGGTTGAGACTTTTTTACCAGAACGATGTCGAAAATGAAGCAAGGATTCTGGATCTAGCAGCTCCTTCTTGTATCTCCAAGCTCTCCTTTCCTCCAATGGCTTCAAACCCACACAACACACTCAAGAATGACTCACAATCTCTCAAAGATACTTTAGGGTTTAGGATAGTGGAGGTTGGAAATGAAGCCAACTTATGGGGCTAAAGTTGTTTAAATAGGGTGCAAGACCCCGAAATTAAGGTTTCATTTCTTCCAGACAACTCGTTGAGTTGAGGCTTCCCAATTCGCCGAGTTGGCCACTTAAAAACATGCGGTCCATAACATTTCTACACGACGATTTGGGGCTACCAAATCATCGACTTGCTCTACAAAATTGAACAATTTAGGAGTTAAAATACATACCAGGAACCATACGTTACAATTCTCCCTCACTTTCCCAGACTTTGTCCTCAAAGTCTGCCTCCGAACAATCCTGGATAATGCCCCCTCACTTCCTCCTCGGGCTCCCAAGTCCACGCCGACCCCTTGTGGTGTTGCCACTGCACCTTCACAAGATGCACCACCTTGTTCCTCAAGGTTTTAGTTTTCCGATCTAATATTGTCACCGGCCTCTCGACATAGTTCAGGCAGTCATCCACCTGAATATCCTCCAAGGGTACAACTGTAGAATCATCCACCAAACACTTATGCAGCCGAGAGACATGGAAAGTTATGAATATGGCTGAGCTCGGCTGGAAGATCCAAATGATACGCAACTCGGCCTACCTAAGCCGAAACCCTAAACAGACTGATGTACTTGGGGACCATCTTGCCCCTCTTCCTGAACCGGATGACACCTTTACAAGGTGACACCTTCAAGAGAACCATATCCCATACCTAAAACTCTAGGTCTGATCGGCGCTTGTCGGCATAGCTATTCTACCGACTCTGAGTTTTCTGGAGTCTGCTCCAAACCTGCTGAATCATCTTAGTAGTCTTGAGTACCACCTCGGTACTCCCTATGAACCGTTGGCCGACCTCGCCCCAACAAATCAGGGTCCTACATTTTCTCCCGTAGAGTATCTTAAAAGGAGTTTGCTCAATGCTAGCGTGATAATTGTTGTTATATGAAAATTATGCTAACGGAAGATATGTATCCCAACTACCATGAAAATCTAGTACGCACGCACGTAGAATATCCTCAAGAGTCTGAATCGTCCGCTCACTCTACCCATCGGTTTGCGGGTGGAAAGTTGTACTGAAATGGAGACGAGTACCCATCTCGTCATGAAACCGCTTCCAAAATCTGAAACTAAAGCGAACATCGCGGTCTGAAACTACTGATATCGGCACCCCATGACGTGCCACCACCTCCCGGACATAAACCTCAGCTAACTTCTCTGCAGAAATACTCTCCAGGATCGGAATAAAATGTGTGATCTTGGTCAATCGATCAACGATGACCCAGATAGAATCCACTATGCGCGCTGTCCTAGGGAGCTTCGTGATAAAATCCATCGTGATGTCTTCCCATTTCCATATGGGAATCTCCAATGGCTGCATCTTGCCGTGATGTCGTTGATGCTCGGCCTTGACTTTCTTACAAGTCAAGCATCGCTCCACAAACCATGCTATATCCCGCTTCGTGCAGGGCCACCAATAATCAGGGTGAAGGTCCCTATACATCTTCGTCGCCCCGGGGTGAATGGAGAATTTCGACTTGTATGCCTCCTCCATCAGAACTTGGTGCACACCGCCCTAATAAGGAACCCAAACCCTCCGATGCAGGGTCAACAACCCACGACTATCATAATCGAAGGAAGCCACTTAACCCACAATTTGTTCACACTTCCGACGCTCCTCCTTCATAGCCTCGACCTAAGCTTCCCGAATCCGCTCCAGCAACGAGGTAATCACTGTCATCCTTAAACATTTATCCTTGATCGGGGCCGCAACCGCCTTGCAGCTGAGAGCATTGGCCACCATATTGGACTTCCCCGGATGGTACATGATCTCACAATCATAATCCCTCACCACATCCATGCAACGACACTGTCACATATTCAGGTTCGGCTGATCCATTAACTACCTCAAGCTCTTGTAGTCCGTGTAAATAGTACAATAAAACCTCATAGAGGTAATGCCGCCAAATCTTGAGGGAAAAAACCATCGACCCCAACTCCAAATCATGCACCGGGTAATTTGCCTCATGAGGCTTCAGCTGCCTCGAAGCGTATGCAATTATACGCCCCACTACATCAAAACTGCACCTAAACCCAAGATTGAAGCATCATAATAAACCACAAAATCATCGACACCCTCAGGCAGGGTCGGAATCGGTGCCTCGCACAATTTCTGCCTCAGAGTCTCAAAAGTTGCCTACTGCTCAGGCCCCCAACGAAATGTCACCGACTTCTTGGTCAGTCGGGTCAATGGAAGAACAATCTTGGAGAAATCCTATATAAATCTCCGATAATAACCTGCCAAACCAAGAAAACTACGAATCTCAGATGGAGACCTCGGAACCTCCCACTGCATCACAACCTCGACCTTGGTCGGATCGACCAAAATACCCTTCTGGTTGACAACGTATCCCAGAAACTGCACCTCACGCAACCTAAGCTCACACTTGAAGAACTTTACGAAAAGTCTCTCTCTCCTCAATGTCTTCATCACCTCCCTCAGGCACTCCTCGTGCTGCTCCTAAGTCTTGGAATAAACCAAGATATCATCGATAAAGACTATCACAGACGGATGCAACATCGGTCTGTATACGCGTTTCATGAGATCCATGAATGCGGCAGGAGCATTAGTGAGCCGAAATGGCATCACCATGAACTCATAATGGCCATAAAGAGTCTGAAAATCCGTCTTCTACACATCCTCTTCCCTGAATCACATCAGATGATAACCCGATCGTAGATCAATCTTGGAGAACCAAGATGCACCCTGAAGCTGGTCGAAAAGATCATTAATACTCGGGAGTGGATAACGGTTCTTTACCGTTACCTTATTCAACTCCCGGTAGTCAATACACATCCGATGGGACCGTCCTTCTTCTTCACAAACAAAAATGGGGCTCCCCAAGGCGAACTACTCGGTCTAATGAATCCCTTGTCTAACAGCTACTGTAGTTGTGTAGACAACTCCTGCATCTCTGGAGGAGCTAACCGATACGGTGCTTTGGCTATTGGAGCCGCACCTAGAACCAAATCGATCCTGAACTCCACCTGCCTATCCGGTGGAACCCTAGGCAAATCCTCCGGGAATACATCCGGGTACTTTCTCACAATCGTTACATCATCCATGGCCACCTTACCCTTATCGTAGGTATCCATGACATAGGCGACAAAACCTACACGACCCTAATGAAGGTAACGCTTGGCCCTTGCTGCAGAACACATGACCGACCCACGCTGCGGTACCTCACCCCGAATCACCAACTCTCCCTTACTTGGGATCCTAACCCGAACAAACTGGTGCTCACATTCGATCACTTCCCCATTGGGGCTCAACCAATCTATGCCCACGATAACCTTTTTCCCACGCGAAGGAATGGGAAATTAATCCACCAGATACTACGCGCCGAACAACTGAAGGGTATAATCCTGATGAACCCTCGCGACCCTAACCGTCCTATCATCAACAATCTCCATGTCTAGGGGATGATCCAGCTCCCCTCGAGCTCCAGCAAATCTCTTGCTAAGCACAAGAGACACAAAGGATCGAGTATCCCCCGAATCTAATAATACCAAGGCAGAGATTCCGTTCACATGGAATGATCCTAAAATGAAACACAAAAACATAAGTAACATTTCAATAAAAATAAAGAGATAAGGAGAAGATACATACCCTTCATAACGTCGGGAGCTGCACATGCCTCCACTGTCGTCAGCTGGAATGCCCTACTCTTTTCTGCTGGCGCATCTGCCCCACCCTGACGACCGTCGGTAATCCTCAATGTCGCAGGAGCGAGTGCTGACACCGGTCTTGCCGCAGCCAAACTCGGACAATGGGACTTCTTGTGGCCCCTCTGATTGCACTGAAAGAAAATCAGATCGGATACTGGAGTGACGGGGGTGGTAGCAGTATAATCCATGCTGATATGACCAGTTCGACCGCACTTGAAGCAGTCCGAACCCACCCCTTTGCACGTACCCTCGTGCGACTTACCACACTTGCCACAACGGCTATGACCCTGCTGGCCTCTGTGTCTAGAATCAGATACCTTGGGCCTCTTGCCCGACCCCTCAACACTCACATCAGAATCTGGCTTCTTCTTCCGCTCCATCTCTAAATCAATCTCCCTCTCTCTAGCCCTCGCTATCATGTCTTACAACATCTTGCAGCTGCATCAGCTCACAGACTGCCGGATATCGCTCCTCAACATCTCGTGATACCGTGCCTTCTTCATTTCCTTGTCCGCCACATACTGCAGAACCAGAAGGGCCCTCTCCATGAATATAGCAGTGATCTCAGTCACCATCTCGGTAATCTGTCGGAGATCCTGAAACTCTCATGGCAGTTGTTGTACCTTTATCACCAGTGCAAACTCAGCTCAGAACCATCGTCGAGAAATCACTCCAAGTCATCAGATCAACATCGTCTCCTCCCACGACATGCACTACCTCCTCCCACAAATCACAAGCCCTGTCCTTCAGGTGGTAGGATGCTAGTCTTACCTTGTCCCCCTCGGGACAACAATTGGTACGGAAGGCGTTGGTAACATCTGCTTAACCACCTGCTGTTTGAAATGCGGTCCTTAGCCCCATGATAATTTGGCGCTCCACAAGCCCAAAACTCCCTAAAGGTCAGAGAGTGTTCCCCAATCAATGCCACAATCTCAACGCGAAAAGTGCTCAATCTCTCATCAAGAAGCTCCAGAATACCCACCTTAACCGAGCCAAAAATCGCAGGAGTCTGATCAAGGATATTGCGCGTAATATCAGATGAGATGAACTCCCTCGTCTGGTCGTTAAGCTGCCTAGCTCTAGAAGCTGAGCCTGAACCCTCCGCGGCACCGAAACTACCTATTAGCCTGCATCGCAATACCACATACTGAAAATAGACCATAAAACTATCTGATTAAGCATCAACGCATATCGGGGAAATCATAACTACACAAGCTCCTTGGATACATTACAACCCTCCTTAAATCGAGTATGGATCCTCTACTTCCAGTAGTACACGCCCATACTACGTTCCATATATATCCGTACTTTCCTCAAGACGTGCCTTCACTCAGCCAAGTTACTCTATAACCAACAAATCCCTCGCAGCTAGGGCTCTCATCACTAAATCTCATCCTAGGTTTTCCTAGGGCAAGCTTCACATCACTGTCCGCCATCAGCTATAGAAGAACTCATGCTAACCTTCCCTAACTAGCTCACGAATACAATTACATATTACAAAGACTGGATAATTCTTCGAATGAGAGATCTCTCCCTACAATGGTTGGACTCAAACAAGAGCTGCACAATATAGCTAAACCTAACCTTCTAAAATTATTTAATTTCCATAATATGTAGTTTATCATATTCGCTTACTAACTAGTTAAGATTAGCAAGAACTCCTAAAAGCACAAAGCAACCAGAATTCGAGCATCAAGTAAACAAGACTGAGCATAACCGAATCAGGCCATCCTATCACTGACTGATCAATACTAGCATGCAAATCTATAAGCTCGTATAACAAGCATAAAACAGCATCTCTCCTAGATCCTTATCCCTACTTTAGCATGCGATTAACAATTCACAATTCATATCATATATAAACATGCATGGGTAGTTTGGGATAACTTACTTGAGCTCGGCTGATTGCATGCACCACACCCTTTTCCCTTTAGAACTCCTTTTTTTTTAAAAATATTTTCTTTCGAAAATTTCTACCAAATCCTTAGTTTGAGTTCAGGCGCACCTGAGGATGTGCCCGAATCCCTCAAACCAAGGCTTTGATATCAACTTGAAACATCCAAAAATATGGTCCCAAATATTTTCGATTTAATATTAGATAAAATAGTAATTTTCCATATCATCCAAACATTTGAAATAAACCAATGTATCAGTTGTCATAAAATAGAGTAAAACATAATAACGAAATCCTAATGGCGTGTGCGATGCAGTCATCCTGAGCTCTTCCCTCTGGAACCAGCAGTACCTGAAACATAAACTGAAAACTGTAAGCACGAATCTTAGTGAGTTCCCCCAAAATACCACATACCAATCACATAATAAACAAATACTAGGCCCTGCCCGTCATCAGGCGCCACCCGGCTTCAGACCCCATAAGGCATCGGGCACTGCCCGACATCGAGTTGAGCTCAGTAAAATGAGACCCGTCCAATATACAATAATATATATCAAATAAACATATACACATGCAATAATCATAGAGATACATAGCATACAAATATCCATCAGGCCCCACCCGACATCGGGCCTTGACCCGAAAAGACATATAAACACAGCACACGCAAGAGTCACGAAGATAAATAGCATACTAACAACATAATATAACATGGGCCGGCCTTGGTGCCTTCGACCCACTAAACCCGGTAAGGAAACTATAACACCCTGTTCCGAATCGACTCCTAGTTTGGGGTTGTGGCTCGAATATTGGTCATAATAATGATTAAGGCTTTTGTAAAGGTAGGATCTAGGCCCATTTTGGTGTGGGTGATGTGTTGGAAGTGATCCGAGTGTTCGATTCGTGTTTTGTAGCCTAGGGGTATTTCGGTAAAGTGTTAGTTAGGCTTTTGTGAAAAATGGATTTTTGTTCGGAAAGTTTTAAGAAAGGTATGAGTTGATAGAAGTCTAGGGCTTCTCGTTACCTTTCTGTGGATATAAGGATCGTCGGAAACGGGTTTATAACGAAGAAGTTATGGCCTTCAGAAGTTTCGTGGTTTTCAGGCTTAGGCGAGTACGCGGGGCGTACTAGTGAAGAAGGTAGTACGCTGGCGTACTCCAGTCAGATCAGAACCCTATTTTATGGCCTTGGATCCTATTTAAGCTCCTTATCCCGTAACCTAACCCTAATATCTTCAACCTCCACCCCTCTAAACCGTATAAAATCGTCCTCAATCACTCATGGTGGCATTTTGAGCTTATGAAGCCCATTTTTGGAGTGTTTGGTCAATTTTCAAGAAGGTGGAGCTTGATGCAAAGATGGGGATCAAGGGGAAGCTTATGGATTTGGCTTTTGGGACTCATTTTCAGCTTAATGAAGGTATAAAGCTTTGAACTTGATCATTGATATCTTAGATCTCTTACTAGTGAGTTTTAGTTCATTTTGGTCCGAAAGATGAGATCTAGTGGTCTTGATTTCATTCTAGGAGCTTTAAGTTACCCCTCTTAGTGTTTCTGAGGTTCAAGGTCCATAAAGTTTGTACCTTTAGAGTTTAAGACCATCCATGTTGAAGTTGCGTCATTTCATGGAAGTAGAATGTTATACTTTGAGATTTGGTCTTTTTGGGGCATGCAAAGTCACCAAGTTATTGACTTTATGGTTTTAGACATCGTTTGGGACTCATATTTGTGGCTTGGACTTATGAATTACGTGCTTAATGACAAAATGGGGTTAAGAGGGAAGTACGCTGGGCGTACAAGCCAGTACACACAACATACAAGCCATTAAGCGAGTATGCGCAACGTATTGCTAAGTACGCCTTGCGTACTCAGTCAGGTTGGACTTCGTATTTTGGGCTTCGGGATTGGGCTATTTCTTGGACTAGGTTGCTATGGGCCTTCGTGGCCCATTTGGAAACAAGGTTTTGGACTAAGGACATTTTTTGGTCTTTAGGAAAAAGCCATTAGAAAGGTTCGGGCCCAATTTGGAAAATTGGGCCATAATTAGGCCTGATGATTATGAGATATTGTGTTGTTGGAATACCAAGAGTTTGGACTAGAATAGATGGATGGGCCTTAAGGTAAGACCATGTAGGGGTCTGGGCCTAATTTGGAAAATTAGGGCATATGTTGGGCTTTAGCCAATTACTTGACTATTAGGCCTTTAGAGTGTGAGTTGGACCTTGGGCTTGGAACCCAATTATTAATTGGGTATTGTTTGATGTTGGCAGTTCGGGAATCTGTCAACCAGCAGCGGGTGTTTCTTATGTGGGACTTCAGTAGTGTCGGGTGAGTTATCCTCACTATACTAAGGGATCTAAGGCACCAATGCTGGCCCATTGGATTTGATATCCTAACAGTTGTATTATGTTGAGCATGAGTTAGTTATGCATGCTAGTTGCTATGCCAGTGGGTAGACCTGTAGGACTACCTGTGTTACTATCTGATTACCTGTATGCGCATTAGTTATGTTATATGTCGACATATTATGTGGGTTGGGTTGAGGTTATACTGCTCCGTGCGGTAGCCAACAAACCCTAGAGTATTCCAAATATGAGCTGAGGGTCGGGCGAGGCATGCCAGACTCATACTGAGGACTCAGGAGCATTCTAGATACGAGCTGAAGGCCGGGTAGGGCATTACAGACTCATACTATGGGCTTGGGAGCATTCCAGATACGAGCTGAGGGCCGGGTAGGGCATACCAGACTCATACTGTGGGCTCGGTGGTAATCCAAATGTGAGATGTGGGCCCAGAAGGCAATCCAGACTCACACTATGGCCCATGGGTAATCCAGTCTGTAAAGTTGTGGACCTAGTACATGATGTGAATTGTATATGTGTTAGTTGCAGTATAACGGCATTTTGGGTGAACTCACTAAGCTTTGGGATTACATTTTCAGTTTTTGTTTTCAGGTACATTAGATGATCGCGGGAAAGCAAAGGCATGATCGTATAGCTCCTCGTGGTTATGACTTTGTTTCTAGGATACTATGATATTATACTATTTTGAAAACAAGTTTTTGTAATGATTAATGGTTTTCAAACATTTTTACAAAGTTTAAATTTGGCATGATTTTTATAAGTGTAACAGAAACTCACCTCGAAGGCTAAAAGATAACTAGATAAATCCCTGACCCAGGAAACAGCTCTACTCAACCCCTAAACAAAAACAATTTTCTTAGATACCGATCCATACTTCAAAGCCCATAAAAGGTCAAACTTGGCCAAAGTCAAAATCAAGGTCAACATCTAAGTCAAAGTCAAAGTCAACACTCCGAGTTGACTCAACTCGTCGAGTTATCCTTCAACTCGCCGAGTTTCCATGAATCACAGAATCACGATATTGAGAATCAACTCGTTGAGTTTCCCTTAAACTCATCGAGTTCCTCCTCATTCAACAGAATCGGGACTATCCCAACCTAACTCACTGAGTTCCCTTATGCCAACCCACTTAATGCATTAAGCCACTAATTTTTTAGACCAAAGCTCTATCTTCCAGAATTAGGCTGAAAATACGACTAGAAGAGTAAAGTTTCCAACGTTACTCATGAAAAACCACCCCAAAGGCAAAAAGGTCAAACCTTAATCCAAAAAGGTTTATGGCTTAATCTAAAAACCACCAAATCTTCAAGATAGAGCTCATGAACACATATCTGGACCTTAAAGGCTAAAAGGTCATATAAGGTCTTCATCTTTACTCACATGCATGGCCAAAAGAGACTTAAGAGGCCAAAACAAAGGCTTAGAAGGTTCACGGAGCTCTTAGGGCCATAAATTTGGCACCTTTATTCCATGAAAGCTCCTTAAGACCCTGGATCTGAAAGGTTTGTCCATATGGGACGTCCTACTCCCAATGACCACTTCTTTGGATAAAAACAAGCAAAAAGGACACTAAGATGAAGATCTAAGTAACCACAAGGCAAGGTTGAGACTTTTTACCAGAAGGATGTCGAAAATGAAGGAAGGATTTTGGATCTAGTAGCTCCTTTTTGTATCTCCAAGCTCTCCTTTCTTCCAATGGCTTTAAACACACACAACACACTCAATAATGGCTTACAATCTCTCAAAGATGCTTTAGGGTTTCGAGGTTAGGGTTTAGGATAGTGGAGGCTGGAAATGAGGCCAACTTATGGGGATATAGTTGTTAAATAGGTTGCAAAACCACGAAACTAGGGTTTCATTTCTTCCAAAAAACTCGTCGAGTTGAGGCCTCCCAAGTCGCTGAGTTGGCCACTTAAAAACATGTTGTCCATAACATTTCTACACGGCGATTTGGGGCTACGAACTCGTTGAGTTGCTCTACAAAATTGAACAATTTAGGAGTTAAAATACATACTAGTAACTAGACATTACAGAAAGACATCTACTTCTGCCTTCCACAAGAGTCTTTGTGTCAGGGAATTCATACATTGGTGAGTGAGGGTTATTACAAAGAATTTTTGGATTTGGCTTATGCAAATGAGAGGAGAATGAATGTGTATGTGGACCACCCGAATGAACCAATATTTAAATGGATCGAGGAAGAGGAAATTGATGATGAAGAATACAAGTGTGAAAAGGATGAAGATTCAGTCTAGTCGGATACTTGTTTTGTTGACCATGAAGAAGATGACGCTGAATATCCATTCCTATCCAACAAAACCATGGGTGACTAGTTATTAAACAAACTTTGTTTACATACAGTAAATGTAGATGAAGATGTTGAATATGTTGAACCTCAATACCCTATGCATGATGATAGATACCATGGAATCAGATGAAACCATTGGTAGGTATCTGATTTTTGAACCCTGATGAGCTTATATATATATGTTGATCAACTATGTAGTTGCAAAACGGTATGATCTTTAGTTTGAAAAAATGACTCCCAATGGTTGTTAGTTAAGTGTTGTAAAAAAAATATTAAAAAACAAGTTACCATCTTGTACATTTAGACTGTGGGCCTCTTGGATGACTAAAGATAAGACTTTTCAGATAAAATCTCTAGTCAGTGAACATAATTGTAGTCGGGTGTTTAAGTTTGGGTCCATAGTAGCTTATAAGTGGTTAGGAAAACAATTTATGAGTGAAATTATAGAGAAGCCAAAAATGAGTGTTAGGAAGATGAAAGCTAAAGTTTCAACAACATTCAACATAAATGTGAGTGTGGGGCAATGTAGAAATGCAAAGAAATTTGCATTGCTAGAAATTGGAAGAAGTCTAATTGAACATTATGGGAGATTATGTTCATATGGTCATGGAATTCTAAGGACAAACCTTGGGTCTATTGTGAGGTTGGATGTAGACATCATGCCAGATTCCACAATTTTGTTTTCCAAGTACTATGTCTGATTTAAAGCTGTAAGTGATGGTTGGCATCTATAAGGAGGAATGCAAATAACCACATTTACTTTATAACACAGGTTGTGGTTGGAGTTGAGAACAAGGCCAATTGGAAGTGGTTCATAGATCTCCTCATGGATTACATTTATGGTGGTCTTGGTGCAGGCATTACCCTTCTTTCTAATGGACACAAGGTGAGCATTGGTTCCTATTTATGCATCTATTTTTATGCTTGTTTCACGAATTTTGATGTTCTTATTTGTAGGGGTTACTAGAAGTAGTATAAGAAATATGTCTAGAAGCTAAACACAGACAATGTGCCAGGACCATTGTGGCCAATTTTACTAAAAGGTTTACTCGTCAAAATTTCAGGAAGTTGTTTTGGAGGGTTGTCAATGCTAGTATTGAGAAGAAGTTCAAACGTGTAATGGAGCAGATCAAATATGTGGATACTCAAGCATATGATTACCATATAGATAGAGATCCTAATACCTGGTATAAGGCATATTTTCAAGAGGGAAGAGATTTTTATGCAATTGAGAATGGGGTGAGTGAGAATTTCAATTCTACAATTAGGCATGCTAGAAGGAAACCAATCATCACTATACTAGAGGAGATTAGGATATTTGTGATGGAAAGGATATGCAGTCAAAGATTTGAAGGAATTGAATGGGATTTGTGTTGGATTAGATGTCTAAGCCCATAACTATTATTGGTATGTACTCAACCCGAGAGTAGCGTGGTCCATTTGTGTTGCATAACACCAGGACAATTTGTTAAGATGGACTCTTGAGAGAAGGTTATGTATGATTTGTTAATATATTATAAGTTATAATATATTAATATGAAATCATATGTTTTAATTTGTATTGATCAAGAATTAATTCGGAATTAATTTAGTAATAAAAAGAGACTAATTAAATCTATGGGGACTAATTATGGTAATTAGTTATATTTATATGTGTTTGGCATATGATCTATGTTGGACCAAGTTTATGTATGGATACATAAAGAGTTGGGCCACACGAACCATGGATCATAAAATCCATGGGTATGGTTTTGGGTTATACCCATGACCCTTGGAATCTACACATATAAATACATGCATCATGACCTAAAAATGCCACCCATATACACTTGACATGTTCTTGGAGTTCATGGTAGTTTTTGGTGCATGGAGTTTCTCTTTCAAGAGTCACCTTTGTTCTAGGTGAGTTGTGATTCCATTTGAGGTGCAACACTTGGGGTACTAATTTCTTAAAGGCCAAAGTCTTTCTAGCAACACCAAATATATCAAGACTTCAAGCCACATAAAAGGTATGTTACTCTAACTAGTATCTTGTATTATTTATGTCAAATTGCATGCTAGTTATAGGCTTAATACCTTGGAAACACCTTTGCATGTATAATTATTGAAAACATAGATTCAAGGTATTTAGGGTTGTATGTGCACCATAGGATGTTATAGTATACAAAACCCAACAATTTGACTATATGTCCAAGTATTAGGAAGCTTATAAAAGAGTTGAAGGTTAAATATATGTAATATGTTGTTTTGCCATTCAACATATAGTTTTTATTAATTTGTGTTGTTAGTTATTAATTTGTAGTTATTATTGCCTTATACAGATTGTGAGGGGGGGGGGGGTTACTCCTTGTGGTTATCAAAAGTATGAAGCTAGGTAATAGGTTCAGTGATGCAGCATATGGAGTGGATCTAATTGCAAAGACTTGTGCATGTATAATATGACAACTTACAAGGGTACCATGCTTACATGGAGTGGCTGCAATGTCTTCTCTGAATCAAGATGCAGAGACATATGTGTCCCAATAATACAATAATGAGGCTTACCTAAAATGTTACAAGTATAGCATTAACCATCTCAATGGTAGTGATATGTGGCTACAAGTTCCTATCACAAGCCTTTATCTCCCAAAAGAAGAAGATTACCTGGTAGGCCATCAGTGAAAAGGAAGAGGGATGTAGTGGAAAGAGAGTTAAGTAGCCTAGTTAGACATTCTATGACAAGAAGGGGAACCCTGATAAAGTGTGGTATTTTCAAGGAACCGGGCCATAACAAGAAATAGTGTCCATCTAAGCAGCAAACAAATACATCAGGTAAATTCTGTTCATATGAACATACATCATTTTGATAAGTAATTAACACTTCAATTTTTTGGCAGCTCCAACAACATCCAAGGGTAGTGGAGCAACAACAGCCCAACCACCTCCACCACCAGAAGCAGCCTAACCACCTCCACCACCAACAACAACAACCCAACCACCTCCACCACCACCATCCGCAACCCAACCACCTCCACCAACCCAACCACCTCCACCAACAGCGGCAACAACAACCCAACCACCTCCACCACCGCAAGGTGCAAGTCCTGTCCCAAGGAGAAGGGCCCTAATTGGTAGATGTGGATGAAGGCAATATTCTGAAAGGATTGTCAAAATGACATTGAGGAGGAAGATACATGGGGTTAGGAGCAGTGCAGAGAACCCTACAATCCTTGATTAAGTTAGTGGGTGGGTGGGCACATCTTTTGTTGTCAAGTTTTGATGTAAAGACAAAGTATTGTGTTTTCTTGATGCTTTTCTTTTGGGTGTGTGAGCACATGGTGGCCCTTCTTTTGTGGGCCTTGTTATGTAGGAATCTTTTGTCCCATCTTTTGTGTTACCTAGCTACAACTTTTGTGTATGCAGACAAGTACTTACCCTTTATTTAATTTCGAATATTAATGGAGCATTTCAATGAATCCAACCACCATATTCAATTACTTTCCTGTTATTCATTTCATTCATAGAATGGAATCATATATGTTTTCATTGTGTATTTTCACTACTTTTTCGGATTCCATTGTTGTTTCACTGATTCCATTCTAGTCAAAGAATGGAATCATATATGTATTCAATGTTATATCTATGCTACTTTTCCTGATTTCATTACCTTCAAACAAGAAGTTAAGATCATTCAATACATCATTCCATCCAATACATCATTTAAAGAACATCTTTCAGTACATCATTTCATCATGTACATAATGATCAACAAAAGAAACCCTATGGTAAACTTATATAATTTTTCTTTCATTGCAATGACATCAGAGTAATTTTCCTTCTTCATTTGTTCCATGTCTTCTTTCACCTTCTCTACTTCTATCTTCAATGCTACAAAATCAACTTTCATTCCCTCCACCACATTTTCCTTCTTCATTTGTTCCATGTCTTCTTTCACCTTCTCTAATTGTGTCTTAAATGCTATTAATTCAGCTTTCATTCCCTCCACCACACCGATTACAAGCATCTGTGCATGTTCTACATCCAACCACTTCCAAGATTTGGGTAACGTACGTTAGATGTCTAACTCTCAACACATAAGAGGATCAAATCCCATCTTGACTATATAAGCCTCTTGCATAGTTCACACCACACCCAAATATGACTTTTATAACTGCCCGGTCAAGGAACAACATTTGATCATATCAAAGCACATCACTCCCTACACTTAAGTCTCACTATGTATCTCAGGTGATAAGGATACAAAGATAGTACCTTTTAACCAAGTATCACTCATAACTGAGATCTATGAGATGATCTTGATGCGGGCCCGTTCAGTGTTAATTTTCTGACAAGTACCAATGAAACTTGGTTACAACCACTTGCCTACTTTCATCTAGTGAGAGTCAACCAATCCATTTCATATTAGTATTACTTCATAATTGCTCCCACAATCATGACCAACTATGAACCTTTAGAATAATAAGATTATTCATGGATTAAACATGTTAATATAGAACTCAACAAGTATTAATGTAATGATCATATCCCAGTATATCAAAACATTATTTAATGGTTGTTGTTACAATGTTTCAATATCCAAATACTAAATTCAAATCAATATCCCATTACTAGAATAATAAAAGTCTTATGGCTAAAGTGTGACCACTCATACTTTGTTTAAAAGGAAATACTTTATTAATGGGTTTGACTAAATTTAATTTGTGTGAATTATGCGAATACAATTATCTCTATATGTGACATAGAGTTTCTTAGCTTGATTAAGTACACTCTATTACTCACAAAAGACGTCTAGGTTATCCCTGAATGGAAGGATTCAACCTAGTTTTTCAATGATCTAGTTCATCCAATTATATTTGATTTCAACTTCTGAAATGTAGTGTATTCCTATTTAGTAGATTGTGCTATTTTGTTTTGCTTGGATCTTATTCCAACTAAACTAACTCTTTATTCTATAATGAAGTCATAATCCAATTATAATTCATATTTACCTATATTTATTTAGAAATCAAAATCATATGTATCTCTTTACATTAAGATTTTGTTCTAAACTAATTATCTCATATACATTCTCTTAGCTCCTCTTAAGTACTCCTAGAATGTTCTCACAATCATCTAGTGACTTAACCATGTATTCAATTTTGTATCTCATGATATGACATATATGATGGATTCATTTGCCAAGAAAACAAAATATAAATCATTTCATCTAGCTCAACCTATGTGCTAGGTCCTTTGAGACAGACTCAAAAGGTGTGATGTAACAATGCAAAGAATCATCCAAAGGAATCCTGTATCTTGACCTCTTTCAAGATATTGTCATTTCATGCAAAAAGAATTTTAAAACCTTTCAGATTCATCTTTATCTATCTCTTATAGATTTTACATTCCAAGAATGTATCTTGTCATTCCCAAGTCTTTCATTTTAGAAATACTTTCTGAGTCAAGGTGAAACCCACCTTGCATAGTCAGAATGTCATTTCAAATGATTAAGTATGTTTCTTTCATTCAAGATTAGGAATATCACTATCCTCCCACTAGTTCTTAGTAAACACACACACACACACACACATTCTTTTTCATTTTGATATAAAAGCATACCTTGTATCTTTATATTAAAATAACTATTCCAACCTTGAGATGTTTGCTTTATATCCATAAGTGGATCTTAAGCCTTACACATTTGGTTAGGATAACTTGGATTAAGAAAACCTCCAGGCTAAACTGCATATATATCTTCTAGTAGATGTCTATTAAGAAAAAGCGGTCTTTCTTGAAATCTATTTGCAATATCTCATATTAAGAATATGAAGTTATAGTAAATAATATCCTTGTTGATCTAATCATAGCTACTTATGAAAAGGTTTTATCATAGTATATGTCATGATTATGATAAGGGCCATAGTCAATGACATGAGTATGAGAAAATCCTTATATAACACGTATTACTAAATGTATATATATATATATATATATATATACACACACACACACACACACACATATATATATATATATATATATATATATATATATATTCTTTCTAGAAGAATCTCATAATCCTTCTAGACTTGCTATAGAGAGAAAGATTAATTAAGCCCATACTAGATTATTGAACATGGATTACATCTCAATGTTCATGACTCTAAGTCATTTGTCAGATTCAAGATCTGATATAACATTTTTGTAGTTGATGGTTTAACTAGAAACCATCAAGAACTCATCAATGAGAGATTCCATATTTCTCAAGTCATAGATTATTTATACCATTATTTTGAACAATTTGTGTTCATGAATAACTACTATTGATGTTCAATAATTCCTTATTGAAACTAGTGCCAACAATTGTTACATTCGACTATGGTTCTTGAGCTGCTTCATGTTCCACATGCCTCCCACTTGCTTTGTCATTAGAAGCTTTCTTTTTGCTAACTCAGTTTTCAAAGGAATAAATGAACTTATTCTTGGTGGGGTTGTATATAATAATATAAATGCCCTTTTAGAATATTTTATACTTATGTATTTAGTTGGTGTTTGTATTCTAGATACAATTAATAGTGATTGAAGTATAATCCCAAAAATGTTAAAAGGAGGACATTTCTATTGATTAGAACGTAAACTATATCAACTAAAGTTTAATTCACCATTTATCATCACGAAGGCTTTAGTTGGTACTACTGGGTTGTATCTTGTGCTCAATCATATACATTCATTAGAAGGAAGTCATACACCAAAGTGTATAGTTCCTTAATAATTATTTTCTCTACACTTTAGTGAAAATATTATTAGGAATATTTTATATATAAATAAGATTCACATATGTCAAATAAACTATATTATTTGCCTTCAAAGATGTCTTTCTTGAAATTAGAATATGTGGATTTCATTTTTACAATAAAGATAACAATGTCATGGATAAGTTTGATTTAAAACAAGTTTAAGTTTAAAGTGCTTGCATATAGAACTTAATTTTATTTACGACATGTTGATAATTACTTTGTAATTCTATCTAGTCTCAGAAATAGAACTCAACCATTTCATAATATGGGTATTACCGTTATGAAAAACGATCTAGTAAATAATCAAACATTTAAATAAATAACTGAGACATAAATATTTAGACATGCTAAATTTAAAACATACATTGTTCCAAAACAAACATTGTTTTATATTACAAGCAATTTATGTTCCAAGCATAAATAATAAACTAAACTTCGAGGGTGTAGTTCCAACTTGCTTGTGCTCAGCTAGTTACTCTTCTATAACTATTTGCAAACAAGTTACAAATATTAGATTAATATTTAAGTACCAAGTACTTGAGTGTTACATGAAAAATATGAGTTCTATACACTAGATACCTAAAGTACTAGTCTCTTTCAAACTTTCTTTCTAGATAAGAGGAGCAGTTCCTCTATTAGTGCCCAATTTCTTCACAAAAGAAACAAGATCCGTCTATGTGGGCCTTATTGGATTGCTTGGGCTTAAATGTGTTTATTCCAAAAAACATGGGCCTTTTATATCACACAAGGTGACTCTTTTAGCCTTGCACTATTCCAACAAAATATCAATGTATTTTTTTAGAATATTGCTTAACCTGTTCTATCATCAGATATATGTTTAAATTATCCAAGACTTCCTAAAAGTCATGAATAACTATTCCTAGCTTAATGTTAGAAGCATATTGAGCATCACAGTGATGCCTTTACTAGGTAACCTATTTAGGTTTATTACTCAAAGTAATTTGTTTAGGATTAGGACCTTTAAGTATATACAATTTCACATCTCTCACGAGATTGTCTCTTAAGACATGAACCCATTCATTGAAGTTGTATCTATTTAATGATATTGTTTCATTAAGTCATTTAAAGAGAATGACAATTCATGGTTATGAGAGTGGATTATATTTATCTACAAATTTTTACAAAATTCAGTTAGTATTTTCAATATTTAATCTTTAATAATTAATACCCTTTTAGTTTCTAAACACATTAATTATCAAAGTCTAGGATCCAAGTTGCAAAACAAATAAATGGTTAGGTATCCTTTATCTCATTCATCCGAATTCAACCCGATAGATATCGATTATCAATTATATCTTACGATATAATTCTTAGATTTGTGGGATCGCTAATAAAAAATTTAATTAGACATGTTTAATCACATCTATTCCTTAGAACTCTGTTGCTTAGGTATCCTTTATCACAAGAGATTTCCGATAAAATCATCCAATTTGAAAAACTTGTGTAATTGGCCTATAACTTGGTTATAGAAATCGCGAAAACACCCCGGCCATCAAAAGATAACACCAAGGGGTTAGGTATTATTTATCCCACCAGTGCATACAAGAGATGTGCAAGTGTTCTTTAAAAAGGATTGCATAAATTTGAGGTTTGTAAGAGGTCTTTGATGTTTTTATAATCCTAGTTTAAAAAACATGTTATATCATGGTGATTGCATGAATTCAATAAACCATGGTATACCTTTTTAAAAATCTTATTTTTTATGAAAGAAATTAGATTTTAACAATGTTCTTTTATAAAACCCGGTTTTATAAAATTGACGCGATCAAATTTTAATAGTTAGTATTAAGTCGATGCTTGAGCGCTTTAGAACATTTGTAAACCTTTTAATAAAACTTTCTTTTATAAAATAAGGTTTGAGGTTTGATAAGTTTATAAATCTCAATTTTAAACTTATACAATTTTAATTCCAAAATTGTACGGGTTATAAGTTTTAACGATAAAGCTTGTTTTATTGTAAAACTATTTTTAGCATCTTATGTTAAAAGATAAATTTTATTAAAACCAAACTCCTTGTGATGTTTATTTATGTTCAAATATTATTTTGCATTTGAAAACTAATTTATCAACCAGACCATAATAATAATAATAATAATAATAATAATGATAATAATAATAACATAAACATAAAACAACTCAAGCATGCATTACAATTATAACATATGTGCATAAACCAAGCTATTAACTAGTAATAATTTTGTGAGCCATCACAAAATTATCAAGTCCATTCCTAAAGGGACATAAGGGACCTTTATCTTGAAAAGTCTTCATGTGCTCCCAATTGATACAACACCTTGTAGCAAGTTTATAAAAATAATTTTATAAGGTTTGAGAAACTTTAATAAAATCAACTTTATAAACTTTTGATCTTCAAAATGGTCACCATCTTAATTCTTGTTACATTTTTATAAAAATAAACTATTTATAAAACTAATCTACTACTTACAAAAATTAATAAAAGAAAAAACTATCTATTTAATTATTACATACCATATGAATAACTAAATAATTAACCATCTTAAATAAATCAACACATGCAATAACACAAAGGTCCATGGCTAGTTTGTGCACATCATACATATTTATATACTCAAAAATAAATAAAACAACTATTTGTTTTTCTAAGACAACTTTTATGACCAAAAAGATGCATGTAAACTTTTGATCAAAAAATAACAATGATAAACTTTAAAGTTGTCATAGAAAATATGTATCAATTTTTTCTTGTAAATGAGAAAACTATCAATGTTTTACAAAAAACAAAGATTTCATCAACTAAACAAATAATATAACTAATCTTGCAAAAATGGCCCTAATACAAATTGTTGAGTTTTTATTCAAAAATCCGGTTTTAAAACTAGTAAAATTCACAATGAAAGCTTTAAAATTGTTGAATAAAACTAAAACTATTTTACCCACTAAAGATCATTTTGCAAGAGTTAGAAAGATTAAAACAACCATAGAAGGGAAAGCATAACAACCTTTGAAGACTTTAATCCTCATGGGAGGTTGGAAGTTGATGAAGTGTGGCATGAAACTCTAAAACAACAGTTCTCTACAAGTATCCACCAAGCAAGAGTAGAACCATCAAAACATGCTAGTATTCACTTATAATTTGTTGTTCATAAGCCTTTAAAATATATATCAAATATATGTTCAAAGGTGAAGCGACAAAGGAGCTTTGTCTAACATCAAAATGCAAGAGAATGGAGGAGAAGAAGAGGACTTAAATCTCGAAAATTTGGCAGCCCTATATAAGCACTATGCTTAGGGTTTAGGGCCTCCAAAACAACAAAAAAGAAAGGAGAAAGAAGAGAGAAAAGAACACCTTCAAAATCTTCATACACATGCATATATACTTGGGCAAAGAGCCAAAGGTCCATACCTTCTATCTTGTCAAAGCATGGGTCTCAAGCATGCTTGAATAAACTAATCAAAACACCATCACCTAGCCAGGTCCTAGCCAATTTCAACCATGATCCTTTAGGAGACAAGAAAGAAGTGACTTTTACTTTAATCATGGTTAGTTAAGTGTTTATATAAATATACAAACTTTATACAAAAGCCTATCTTTTATATAAAGTGTTTCTGTTTTATATATATCATATAACTAGTCATATATATATATATATATATATATATATATATATATATATATATATATATATATATATATTATAAAACTACCTTTTATATATAAATAAAATCTAAATAGTTTGTTAAGATATAAATATAACTTATAAATAATCATACTTTATGATATATTTCATAAGTTGTTGTTTCTCAAAATATATATATATATATATATATATATATATATATATATATATATATATATATATATATATATATTTCCACAAATAATAAATTCCCAATTAGTAAAATATTATTTCTATGAAATAATAAATTTCCAATTAAATAAAAGTGTTGATATATTTATTAATAATCAAATTACACTAATAAATAATCAATTGACGGTAAGTTGCTATATGGTGTGACCATATAGGATCATATATTATTAGCAATATCATTCTATAATGACTCTTGAGCCTACAAGATCTTTCATGAATATCCTTTGAGGGACTTGTTTCACTTGAATTCCTAGAAAGAAGTTGATCTCTCTATTCATGCTCATTTGAAATTTACTTGTCATGAGCTTTGCAAAATCATTCACCATACCCTGATCTGTTGATCCAAAAATGATATCATCCACATATATTTGGACAAGCATCAAGTGATTACCGTTTGCCCTTCTAAATAACATGGGATCTATCACACCTCTTTTTTATCCCTACATGATAAGAAACTCATAGAGAGTCTCATACCACGCCCTTGGTTCTTGCTTCAGACCGTATACTACTTTCTCCAGCTTGTAGGAATGGTTTGGATATTCTAGACTCTCAAAGCCTGGAGGTTGTTGCAGGTAAACTTCTTCCTTCAGTTCTCCATTCAGAAAGGCACTTTTACATCCATTTGATGCACATTCATGTTATTATGTGTTTCATATGCTAAGAAAATGTGTATTGCTTCCATTCTGGCAATGGGGGCATATGTTTCATCATAGTGAATGCCTTCAAGTTGACTGTACCCCTTAGCAACTAGCCGAACTTTGTTTCTCACCACCGCACCAGACTCATCAAGCTTGTTTTCATATACCCATCTTGTGCCGACGATTGTGTGGCATTTTGGCTTCGGTACCATTTTGAACACTTTATTCCTCTCAAAATCAGCTAACTCCTCTTGCATTGCGGTGATCTAGTCGGGCTCCATGACTGCTTCTTTTATGGATCGAGGCTCGACTGAGGACATGAAAGCTGCATAATAGCAGTGGTCAGTTAAATCATTAGAGGATCGAGTTTGGATACGTACGGATGGGTTTCCGATGATTTGACCCGGTGGGTGATCCTTCGTTCAAATGTGAAGACGAGATGGTTGGTGATCTCCAACTGCGGTTGGGGGAATATCTTCAATGGCAGAGGACTCTGCAGTTAGAGAAGGTAGTTTCCCCTCGACTTGGGAGCAACCTACAGATGTATCTTGGATTTTAGAAATTTGAACAATAGCTGTTGAAGGAGGTTCCCCCTAAATTGAGGATGGGAGTTCCCCCTGAACCGAAGACAGTTCCCTTTGAACCAATGACATTGGTTCCCCATGGATTGATGAATGAGTGATAACCCATGAATCCGATCTCATGTCAATGTTCTAAACCTCTTCATTATCAGATTTTGGAGAAACATTTGATTGGATAGTGACTCTGTAGGGAGAAACCGGAGCTGTATCTTCTAGTACTAGAACCTCGATGGTTGTCACTTGAACCGGAGTTGAACTTTCCCCCTCTACCGGCGAGGTGGAAGTATTGAGTGACAAATATTCAGACAAGGTTAGACCAGATACCTCAGCATGTTGTTTTTAGGCTACCAGAGACACAAGGATTTCAGAGAGATGAGCTGTCTCTGCAGGATCAAAATGATCATCATAGTTGATTTCAACTATGTTATATGGACCTAAAGAGGCTGTGATATCACTTTCCTGGATATCTTTTGTTTCAGTTGACGGAGCAGTGTTATAGACATAATAGTCATAAAATTTGACATCAAAGCATTTGACTATCAATCTTGTACGCTTAATGAGAACCCTGTAGGCCACCTTATTAGTTGAATAGCCAAGAAAAATGCCTTCATCTGATTTTGATGCAAATTTGTTAAGATGATCCTTGTTGTCGATCACAAAACATTTGCATCCAAAAAATGGAAGAATTGGACATTGGGTTTGCGGTTGTTGAGACCCTCACACAGAGTCTTATTAAGACGTTTGCAAATGATGCTTCGGTTTTGAACAAAGCATGCGGTTGCCACTGCTTCTGTCCAGAAGTAGAGAGGAAGGTTGGCAAAGTTTAACGTCGATCTAGCCGCTTCGATCAATGTGTGATTTCTTCGCTCTACTACTCCATTTTGTTGAGTCTTTTCAAACACTCAGCATCTCCATCATGAACAAGGCCCTTCACATTCAAAGACTCATTCAGTTCATCAAACTCCTCCAAGAATCCAACCTACTCCTTCCAAAGAACAAGACAAACCACCATCTCTACAACAAACTCCACTGCTACAAAATCACATCAATCTGTCATCAGGTCAAAACCTAGGAGTAATTCACATGCCAAAGCTTTTTCAAATCCCAAGGGTACTGCAGCCAAATTCCACCCACGGACCACTCACAAAACTCCAACTACATCCTCCGGACCGTTGACCAAGTACGATGTCTGGATAAACGAGACAAATCTCTCATTTGGATTTTATCTGCTAAAAACGTCTTGTCCCATCCCACCTCGTAACATTCCACAAGTTGTTAAACACCCAGGACTAGGTTTAAAAACTGAAATGTAACTTGTTCCTAAAACCCACGTGCATGCATCCATTAAGAAAATTTCTCATGTGACCCTGGGTTCCAAACTTGTTTGGGTGCCCAAACTAACCTTTTAATTTGCAAAAAATGTGCACGAAGGAACAAGAAGAGGAGATCGTTTAAGGAATATTATTGACAAGACGTGACTTTATTTTGGAATTTTGCAGGAGTGTTTTTGAAAAGGTTTTTATCACTGTACATTCGTTTTTGTTTGATCCTTTGATTGCCGTATTTTTGAAAGATTTTTGATAACGGTGGGTTTTTCAAATTTCTTTTGATTTGAAAACTTGGCTTGTTTGAAAGTTTGTTTTTGAGATCAGTATCCTACTTTTTTACCTCTGGACCTGAGTTCCTCTTTGAAAACCAATTTTGCTTGAGTCTTTGGAGAACCGCAATCAGGAATATTTAATTGCAGTTTCTTGAAAACCTTTAAATGAGTTGAAAAATGAGGACTTGAGTCATCGGAACCAGAGAGTTCAGGACTATGAGGACATTGGCCAAATTCAAAATATTCAATTGGTAATTCATGAAGAATGGGCTGAATAGTCACTGTGCTTTTGACCGTGGTCTGCGGTAAGGGTGATTGGACTACCGCAGAGTATGTCAATGATGATTTTTGTTAGGACACTTTATGGAAGGCAAGGATGGGCATTTTACAACTAATTCTGGTCCTTCCACAATAATTTCTTCATCTACATCCGAAGATGACTGAGAATCGGGACACAATGTGCCAACGATGGGTAATTGATCACTTGGATTTCCTCAATGACACAGTTGTTACTCAGTTCATGAAGTCTTCCGAAATGACACCTTATGTCTTCGGGGAACGTTTTGTCAATGACTGGATAATGAAATTCACGATCTGGTGGGACATATGGACGATCAACATTGAACCGGGGAGTAGAATTCTCATCGGTTGAGTACCCATTGGACCATCACCAGTTGTAAGTGTTGTCTATGGTCCCATAGTTAACTAAGTTTTCAATTGCTTCAGTTTCATTAAGAAAATTTTCTATTAATTAATGCAAACATAAAATTTCTTTCTGGGCAAGATCCCATTGATTTAAAGCAATATCTAACTGAGTTTCATTCAACATCCTAGCATCCTTTTCTAACAACAAATCCTTTTCTAGCATGGCAACCTTAAGTCTCTTATCCTCAAGTCTTCCACTCACATGATATAGCTCTTGGAATGCTATATTCTTTTCATCTAGTGCTTTGTTGTAATCTGAAAGGACAACAACACACGTGTCATTAAGTCAATCTAAGTAAGGTTCACAGTCATGGATGCTGAAATTATTAGAATGGATCATGATTTTTACATGTTCAATGATGCTGAGGGTGCCATCTTTGGCCATATAGTAGTAATTCCTCTACAAATTCGTCGATCCATCTTCTTCAGCAGTTGTAATCATGTAGATCTTCCCTTTTCTCTTGTTGTTTTCAAACTCTTCATCCTCATCTTCGGATGACCGTACTTGATGATCCCTTTTCACTTGAGCAACATACGCTCTTGCCTTTTCTTTTTCTTCCATCTATTGGGCAATTCTAAGGTAGAATGCCTTATCCTTAACCACATTTGCTTTGCATTCTTTGGCGAAATGATTTTCTTTATGGCACTTGTGACAGATAATGACTTCACTTTTCTCTTCAGTTGAGGTACCAAAGTCTGATGGTTTGTTGGACTGCGGTGCCTCTTTGGAATGATGAGCATTCTATGGTTGCGGTGGATAGTGAGGGTTTCGGGGACATCTTGAGTGGTTATTCTGCGGATTAAAGTTGCGGTTAAAAGGTGGTTTGGTAAACTGCTGATTTTTACGAAATGATGGTGGTGGTAATTAGTTGAATTGCTGGCTAACCAAGGGGATGACATTTTGGAATTCTTCTTTGTCATCAATTTCAGCATCAACCTCATATGACTATGGTGGGTTGTCATATGATAGTGGATAGGCTGATTCTGTGGGATATGAGTATTATGGAGTTTTAACTTGTGGGGTTTGAGGTATCAGAGCGAGTGGTCCACCCAGGTTTGCATAATCTTTCAACACAGTTGATTCTTGTGCCCGAAGTTCTCCATATAACTTGAACAAGGACAACATATGAATCTTTCTATCCCCTCGTATAATCATCTTTGCGGTAGACCAATGTCTTCCCAAACCATTGAGAAACTGCATGTTTGTTTCATGATTGCTTCGAACTGTACCCGCATTTGATAACTTCGTGATGATGAGATTGAATGAATCCTTAAGTCTTTCACCGAGAAGAGCTTTAAAGTTGTTAAACGTATTGAGAGCCATGGTGAGTTTCTTATCCTGAGCTTGTTCTGACCCTTGATAGAGATTCTTGAGCACATTCCATATCTCCTTAGCAGATTTGCAGTTGATGATGATGTCAAAATTATCTGGAGCGACACCGCAAGAGATTTCATAGAAGGCTATGACATCATTTTCAATTTTGTCAAGATCATCTTTGGTTGGTTGATTCATTGTGGCCGTACCACCACCTAGTCCTGCTTGAGCATCATCTGCTTGAACAGGAGTAAGAATAGGGACATGGGGTCCTTCTTCTACAGATCTCCATACATCTCTTCCGTGCCTTTTAAGATACCTTTCCATTCTTTGAGACCAATGGTGGTATTCATTTGCAACAAGTATTGGTGCTCTGTTCAAGCATCCAACACTGTTGGAAACGTTCAATAACAAAGCTTGTGCCATATTTCCTTTGTTTTTTTTTGTTTTTTTTTATTGTATTTTGAAGAATGAGCTCTAGTAGTATAGAAGACCTTTTAAAATCATATTTTTGTATTAAAAGCAACCACTTTGGCTCTGATACCATGAGAAAAACTTTTGAGAAACACTTGAACAAACATTAGTACAAGGTAATAGTTGGAGAATAAGTTAATCTCAAGGACCAAGTTAGCTCAACAATAATAAGTTAGAAGTGTTAGTTAGTTAGTTGCAGAAATATAAAGGAAATATAAATGACAACAAGTTATATCAAGTAAACATCAAACTGATTCGTAACAAGGTTTGCTGTCAAACACAAGTTAGTAAATGTGAATAGTTTAAGATGAAGAGGATCTTAGATATTAGATAAGATGGAGATTTGAGAGAATGATCTTTGTATTTCTGTATTAGCTCAAAAGATCGTGAAAGTGGATACGATTACATGAAGAGGGAGTCTCTATTTATAAAGTCCCAAAAAGATACATATGAAATAAACAATTAATATCCTACTGACTTAAGTGACCATGCAAGGTTCACTAGATAAAGCTAAGCTAACATGCTAAGTCAGTTACGTAACTAGAAAGTCTTCATCATTCTTCACTTCGGTAGTGGTTTCGGTTCACTGCGGTTGACAAAACATCTTCTATAACTCCTATAGAGAAACTTCAGTTGCGGTAGCATCTCTAATTACGGTAGACAAACAAAAATGCGGATAATTAAGTTAAAGATGGTCACTTTTTGTATCAACAATTATTAAACGAAAAATTTTACCTAAGTTTTTGCGCTGTTACAATATCTAAATGCGAAATCGAATCTATATGAAAACATCTTATTTCTTTTGTCTTTAGATCTATTCTCTAGTTTGTTTTCGTTTTATTAGTTTTAATTAAGTTTAATTGAATTTAAACACCCCATTTCTCTTTTGTTTATAAGTTTAATTGACATTAAAGTTATCTAATATAATCATACCCTTTCCCCTTGTGTTCCATACAATTTCTTATAAAAACTATACTACTTCACAATCACGTACGCTGACTGTTGTGTGTATTAGTTTAGCTGCGATAGATTATAATTTATAAATTTAAAACTAATGTATAACACACAGGGTTTTTGGCGCCCTTATCGATGACCTGTTTTCAAGTTATTTTAAGCATATTGTAGAAACCATATTGCACACATCATTATTGTATCCTATCATTAATGCAAATTGCGAAGAGTGCGCATGGTGCAATTCTCTCTCTCTCTCTCTCTCTCTCTCTCTCTCTCTCTATATATATATATATATATATATATATATATATATATATATATATATATATATATATAGTGTTAAATGGAGATGGATTAACCAGACTTACGTGTGAATTATGTCTTGATCAAGACACTATAATACATACACTCAAACTTGTATAATAACTACCAACAAAGAAATATGGCAACAAGTACCTTTAGTCTGTCTACCTTATCTTATTTCTATTTCCACAGATTCTAGCATATGCTTATTTCCATCCTGGTCCTGAGTGATCTATAAAAGCATGTTGAAAGAAGTTTACATGTTGTAAGACTAGATGTCAAGATACCTATAGTGATCCGAATTGCCAACATTGTTTCCAAATAAACCTCGCAGATCACCATCAAGTGTCAGAGCAAACAATACCTAAGTCAATGCTAGAGTCATTCAAAATCTCACTCTTTAGTACCTCTCTCAAATGAGCCAGTTAACTATCACAAACGACAACAAGAATGGTAGGAAAAATATCAAAAACATAGTATTAATGTTTTTTTTTTTTTTTTTTTTTTTTGGTAATATGTATATGAAGAACTTGTAAGAATGAATAATAGTGTTTTTGATCTATTTTTATGTTAACGTGCTTATTTGTATATTATAGTATTTTGTAATCGAGAATTTTGTTGATAACCGCGAGCGTAGAGCATAATAAGTAGTTCATATATTAAGATAACCAAGTAAGAAGTATTTAGAAAACATAGTTCACACAAACTCATTCTCTTCTCTAACTTTTTTGTGATTAGTTGTCATTTCTTAAAAATCCATAAAATATATGGTTATCTTGAAATATGACTCCTTTGTGGTCATTTCTCTCAATAACTTTTAAAAGTAAATAAATTAACATCGTTCAGCATAATTATGATTATCTTGAACCATGAGGAAATCATCTTTTTAATAAGATTTTTAGATAGATAAAAATAAATATAAATATAGATATACATATAGCTGTCATTTTCTATTTCAATATTGTTATCTTTAGATATGGTTGTTACACCTTTTTAAAACGACCAAAATATATTAAAGTCGGACGAACAGAAAGATGGGAAATGATACAAGTAACTTTGAGAGTAAATTATACGAATGACACCTATAGTTTAGGATAATTTACGTGTTTGGTCCTTAACTTACTTTTTTAACTCAAAAAGTCTTTACTGTTTGCTTTTGTTATGTGTTTGGTCCCTGTTTTACTTAAAAGACTATTTTTACCATTGATTTTTTAATTTATTTAAATAAACACACCTTCAACCCCACCTCTCACCTTATCTTACATAACCCATTATTTTTCTTTATTTAAATAATAGTCTTTTTAGTTAAGACAGGGACCAAGTGCGTAACAAAAACAAATAGTAGGTACCAAACGTGTAACAAAAAAAATAGTAGGGACATTCCGAATTAAAAAATAAGTTAGGGACCAAACTCGCATATAACCCAAAACCATAGGGACCATTCTTATAATTTACTCTAACTTTGACGTAATACAAGTGAAAGAAACAACAACAAAGTAGACAACTCCATGACATGTGATGATCCAAGCCACTAATCTAACCTGCTGAATCTATATACACTACTCTAATCATATGTGTGAAATCTAACCATACAATTGAGCCACTATAGATAACACTAAGTATATATGCCCCCTAAGTGATAGAGACTTGATCCATGTATATATTCAAGGTCTGAACACTCCAAAATCCATGAAATCCTTTTCTTATGCTTAGATACAACTCATGAACTCTCCAATCAGATCACAAGTCCAAGGAATCCACTTAAGTGAATCCCATATAATTATAAGAAACACTTAGCTTGTATCTTATTAATTAGCTACTCATCGATGAATACGATATCTAGGGGTTATTGGATAATAGTTTTTGTTTCTACAACCCATACAACCACACCCCCACCACAGCTAACATAGCTTCTCTACCTTTATTTATTTTGTTAGCAGTCATGACATAATTATTGTGTAATATCTAACCAATTGTGCCATTTCAATTCAATTATACCAATGGCACATGCTTGAATTAATGATGCCAAACTCATAATTTGAGGTAGGTATATCATCTACATTTAGAGTCTAATCATACATATACAATGAATCTAAAGACTAATGTTTATGTCAACTATGATACATTTTTTGTAACGATGTTTGTCTTTTCTAAGATAATTTGGCATATGAAGTATACATATATGTATAAGACTAACTCGCAATTATTCCATATTCTTATAGGGAATCATAACACATCGTGCTTGCTCAAACATGGTCTTTGTTTATTTTAAATTGTGTGAAACTTTTTCAACGTTCTTTTTTCCATCATTGTTGTGAGTGTTGAACCCAGTTTTCTAATGTATATTCACTACTATTTAAAATATTTACCTCACTATTTTAATAATATACAAAGTTGCAAAATTGTTTTTCAAGGTATGCACCAAAGTTATAGGTCAGCCCCACGTCACGGTGTTAGCTTTTCAACGAGATTCACATGGGCCTCAATTGTCATGGGTTAAATGTTTTCCTAACCAGCCAATCATACATATTTATCTTACCATTTGAATTATTCTATAAATGCTAAACTATAAACTCATAGAATATATTTTAATATGCGCATTAGGGGTAACAACTATCGATCCAACCTGTAACCCGACTATGACCCAACCCGAAAATAGACGGGTTTGGGTTGAGATTTTTGACCCGCCAACCCATCAACCCACCAACCCGTTTATTTCATGGGTTGAATTGGGTTATCTTTTTGGGTTTGCGGGTTAACCCGCCAACCTGTATATATATATATATATATATATATATATATATATATATATATATATATATATATATATATATATATTGATATACTGGTAAGCTCGACCAGCTCCTTCCCCTTGCCGTCGTTACAACTGTTATAGCTGCCGCGACAACCGTCTCGACAATTGCTGTATAGCGCTCGTCGAAATATTCAACCATGGCGGTCTTAATAGACCCAAACACCTCCGGAAACTGCTCCCTGACAACCCCGATCACCTCCTCCCGGATGATCTCACTAACACAGTCCTCTGACAATGCTAGTTTATCCTGGCTGCCAACTCCCGATCCTAACTTGGATCCGGTCTCAAGACGTCTCGTAACCACCATTTTGGTAAAACACCAGAAAGGTCTCTGATAACCCATATAATGATGGGGAACCAACTCCCAACTAAACCTTAGGAGTTGTGACTTTCTTGCTACGAGTATGGATCCTGTGCTTTCAGTAGTACGGACCCATACTACCTTCCACACCTACCCATATTTGTCTCAAGTATCATCACAACACCCTAACAATGTATAAAACATAGCGAGCGCTCAATCCTCACTCCTAGAGTAATGCTAAATATCACATAACTTGCCTCCCGGCCTCACACAACCCACCCATGAAACTTCCACCAACCCTACAGCCCCGGTGTATGCTAACCATACATAACGCTGGACCCTATAGACTTTCGAATACTCGGTCCTACTCTAATCCCACAACCAGACAAGGAACATGAAATAAAGCCAAACCAAACATTCTCAGGCTATAAGATCTTAATTATGTACGGTCGTGATGCATACCCTAAGAAACTACAGTAATGATGTCAATTTCATATAAGAAAAACCCTAGGCTAGCAGGCATCATGTAATCAGACAATTCTATCATGCAATTCCTGAAGAGTACTAGCATGTTGTTATAACATATAATATAATCAAATACTGTATGGTATTTTGGGGTCTACTTACCAGCTCCGGCTGATCGTACACTCTGCATCCTCCTTTACTTATTTCGAAAACCATTTTAGAAATCCTTTTGAAAACATTCCCTTGATTTGAGACTAGATTCACACGAATGTTCCTCCAATTCACTCAAACCAAGGCTCTGATACGAACTTGTAACACCCATAAAATTCAAGCCAAATTAAAACTTTTTAGCACCTTTAAATCCATTAAGTCATTATAGTTTGTTTTCAAAATTGTATAAACATCAGAGTATCCCCATAATCAAATCATGAAACCATGAAATATGAGGAGTTGTATGATCACGCCTTTGCCTTCCTGCGATCATCTAATGTACCTAAAACAATAAACTGAAACTGTAAGCCCGAGAGCTTAGTGAGTTACCCCCAAAATACCAACCTCAAATAACCATAATCATATCATATCAAGAAATACAGAAATCATGCATATTGAGCCTTCAGCATGACCGGACCACCTCGCGGGCCTACAGCCTATCTGGACCGCTCCCGAGCCTTCGGCATGACTGTACCGCCTCGTAGGGTCTACAGTCTATCCGGACCGCTCCCTGGGTATGTCGGCCTATAACATAAAGCAGGACCATCTCAACCCAACCCAACCACATATGTTGACATACATACAACACATAATCGAACAATAAACACAAATCATACAGACTGCTAAGCATAGCATCATCCGATCTACCAAGATACCGATCTAACAGATCATAATAGCATAACAACACCCTAACTACCAGGGTAGGGATCTAACGGATCATAACAACATAACAACACTCTAACTACCAGGGTACATATCTAACAAATCATAACAGCATAACCAGGGTACAGATCTAACAGATCATAACAACATAACAACACTCTAACTACCAGGGTACATATCTAACAAATCATAACAGCATAGTAACACCCTAACAAAGGGTACAGATCTAACAGATCATAACAGCATAGTAACACCCTAACTACCAGGGTACAGATCATAACAGCATAACATAAATCCAAAGGAACCGACCTAGTGTCGTAGACCCTGTTAGTATAGTGAGGAGAACTCACCTGGCATTGCTGAAGTCCCTCGGATAAAACTCCAGCTACTGGTTGACAGCTGTAACATCCCCCTCTGGCACGTATCACAATATTGTCCGCTTTGGGCCACTCGGCACGAGGACTTCCCAGGGGGTCACCCATCCTGGTACTACTCCCGCCCGAGCACGCTTAACTGTAGAGTTCTTATAGGATCTGCTGCCCTCACGGCTTTAAAACGCATTGTGATAGGGAAGGTATCCACACCCCTTATAAGGAATGCTTCGTTCTCCTTCCCAGCTGATGTGGGATCAGATCTAACCCACTTTCACCCCCAATTATAGGGTTCGACGTCCCCGTCGAACACATCGACCCGTGCCCTATCTCTGATACCATTTGTAACATCCCCCTCTGGAACGTATCACAATATTGTCCCCTTTGGGCCACATGGCACGAGGACTTCCCAGGGGGTCACCCATCCTGGTACTACTCCGGCCCGAGCACGCTTAACTGCAGAGTTCTTATGGGATTTGCTGCTCTCACGGCTTTAAAACGCGTTGTGATAGGGAAGGTATCCACACCCCTTATAAGGAATGCTTAGTTCTCCTTCCCAGCCAATGTGGGATCAGATCTAATCCACTTTCACCCCCCCCCCCCCCATTATAGGGTTCGACGTCCCCGTCGAACACATCGACACATGCCCTAGCTCTGATACCATTTGTAACATCCCCCTCTGGCACGTATCACAATATTGTCCGCTTTGGGCCACTCGGCACGAGGACCTCCCAGGGGGTCACCCATCCTGGTACTACTCCTGCCCGAGCACGCTTAACTGTAGAGTTCTTATGGGATCTGCTGCCCTCACGGCTTTAAAACGCGTTGTGATAGGGAAGGTATCCACACCCCTTATAAGGAATGCTTAGTTCTCCTTCCCAGCCGATGTATTATCAGATCTAACCCACTTTCACCCCCCATTATAGGGTTCGACGTCCCCGTCGAACACATCGACACATGCCCTAGCTCTGATACCATTTGTAACATCCCCCTCTGGCACGTATCACAATATTGTCCGCTTTGGGCCACTCGGCACGAGGACCTCCCAGGGGGTCACCCATCCTGGTACTACTCCTGCCCGAGCACGCTTAACTGTAGAGTTCTTATGGGATCTGCTGCCCTCACGGCTTTAAAACGCGTTGTGATAGGGAAGGTATCCACACCCCTTATAAGGAATGCTTAGTTCTCCTTCCCAGCCGATGTGGTATCAGATCTAACCCACTTTCACCCCCCATTATAGGGTTCGACGTCCCCGTCGAACACATCGACCCGTGCCCTGGCTCTGATACCATTTGTAACATCCCCCTCTGGCACGTATCACAATATTGTTCGCTTTGGGCCACTCGGCACGAGGACTTCCCAGGGGTCACCCATCCTGGTACTACTCCTGCCCGAGCACGCTTAACTGTAGAGTTCTTATGGGATCTGCTGCCCTCACGGCTTTAAAACGCGTTGTGATAGGGAAGGTATCCACACCCCTTATAAGGAATGCTTAGTTCTCCTTCTCAGCCAATGTGGGATCAGATCTAACCCACTTTCACCCCCCATTATAGGGTTCGACGTCCCCGTCAAACACATCGACACATGCCCTAGCTCTGATACCATTTGTAACATCCCCCTCTGGCACGTATCACAATATTGTCCCCTTTGGGCCACATGGCACGAGGACTTCCCAAGGGGTCACCCATCCTGGTACTACTCCCGCCCGAGCACGCTTAACTGCAGAGTTCTTATGGGATTTGCTGCTCTCACGGCTTTAAAACGCGTTGTGATAGGGAAGGTATCCACACCCCTTATAAGGAATGCTTATTTCTCCTTCCCAGCCAATGTGGGATCAGATCTAACCCACTTTCACCCCCCCCCCCCATTATAGGGTTCGACGTCCCCGTCGAACACATCGACACATGCCCTAGCTCTGATACCATTTGTAACATCCCCCTCTGGCACGTATCACAATATTGTCCGCTTTGGACCACTCGGCACGAGGACCTCCCAGGGGGTCACCCATCCTGGTACTACTCCTGCCCGAGCACGCTTAACTGTAGAGTTCTTATGGGATCTGCTGCCCTCACGGCTTTAAAACGCGTTGTGATAGGGAAGGTATCCACACCCCTTATAAGGAATGCTTAGTTCTCCTTCCCAGCCGATGTGGTATCAGATCTAACCCACTTTCACCCCCCATTATAGGGTTCGACGTCCCCGTCGAACACATCGACCCGTGCCCTGGCTCTGATACCATTTGTAACATCCCCCTCTGGCACGTATCACAATATTGTCCGCTTTGGGCCACTCGGCACGAGGACTTCCCAGGGGTCACCCATCCTGGTACTACTCCTGCCCGAGCACGCTTAACTGTAGAGTTCTTATGGGATCTGCTGCCCTCACGGCTTTAAAACGCGTTGTGATAGGGAAGGTATCCACACCCCTTATAAGGAATGCTTAGTTCTCCTTCTCAGCCAATGTGGGATCAGATCTAACCCACTTTCACCCCCCATTATAGGGTTCGACGTCCCCGTCGAACACATCGACACATGCCCTAGCTCTGATACCATTTGTAACATCCCCCTCTGGCACGTATCACAATATTGTCCGCTTTGGGCCACTCGGCACGAGGACCTCCCAGGGGGTCACCCATCCTGGTACTACTCCTGCCCGAGCACGCTTAACTGTAGAGTTCTTATGGGATCTGCTGCCCTCACGGCTTTAAAACGCGTTGTAATAGGGAAGGTATCCACACCCCTTATAAGGAATGCTTAGTTCTCCTTCCCAGCCAATGTGGGATCAGATCTAACCCACTTTCACCCCCCATTATAGGGTTCGACGTCCCCGTCGAACACATCGACACATGCCCTAGCTCTGATACCATTTGTAACATCCCCCTCTGGCATGTATCACAATATTGTCCGCTTTGGGCCACTCGGCACGAGGACCTCCCAGGGGGTCACCCATCCTAGTACTACTCCTGCCCGAGCACGCTTAACTGTAGAGTTCTTATGGGATCTGCTGCCCTCACGGCTTTAAAACACGTTGTGATAGGGAAGGTATCCACACCCCTTATAAGGAATGCTTAGTTCTCCTTCCCAGCCGATGTGGTATCAGATCTAACCCACTTTCACCCCCCATTATAGGGTTCGATGTCCCCGTCGAACACATCGACCCGTGCCCTGGCTCTAATACCATTTGTAACATCCCCCTCTGGCACGTATCACAATATTGTCCGCTTTGGGCCACTCGGCACGAGGACTTCCCAGGGGTCACCCATCCTGGTACTACTCCCGCCCGAGCACGCTTAACTGCAGAGTTCTTATTGGAGAACTAAGCATTCCTTAGTTCTGATCCCAAGTTTTGAGGACCAAGAAAGGAAAGAAAACACTAAGTTTAGGGGTCGACTCGGCGAGTCCAAGGAGGGACTCGACGAGTCCGAGCGGGATCCGGGCCGAGGAGTAAGTGACCGACTCGGCGAGTCGGCCAAGGTGACTCGGCGAGTCTGGTCTGTGCGAGGAAAACCCTAATTCTGGGAGTTGTATCCTATATAAAGGGTGTTATGTCCCTCCCTCAGCCCCCCATATCACTCCAGAAGACCTGTAAACCCTATAATTCGTGTGAGCTTCCATTATTGAGAGAAATAGCTTTGGGAGGAAGGAAACTTTGGAGAGAAACTTGAAGATCAAGAAAGTTGCTTCAAGGGAGAAGTGTGTGCTCGAGATCTACTTCAGTTGTGTTCCTCTTGGAGGTATTAAGCTGCCATTTTCCCTTCTTTGCATCTAGATCTATTTTGTCATGAGATTTGGGGGTTTTATGGTTGTTTGAGACCCAAATCGGGTTAGGGGCTTAGATATGTTGTTGCCACTTCAGATCTATTGTTGGGTTGGTCCATTATGTCATAAAGCATCAGGAGATGAGTAGTTGGTGAAGCCCTTGTGTCCTTAAACCAAACCCTAATGTGTTTTGAGCCTAGATCTCTTTAGTTATACGTAAAGTTTGCAACTTTACGTAGGGATTGAGTTTTGGAAGTATGGATCTATGGATTGGAGTCCCTGCATGACTCAAAAGCCCTCTGCATGTTGGGAGATCTGAATGGACTCGGCGAGTACTTTGAGTGGACTCGACGAGTACCATGAAGATGAGGAGGAACTCGACGAGTGGGATGAACACCTCGTCGAGTCGGATGAAGATAGGCATGAACTTGGCGAGTTGGATGAACAACTCGGCGAGTTGGATGAAGATTGCCGCGTGCTCGGCGAGTCTGTTCTTGGACTCGGCGAGTCAAGTCGCGAAACCCCAAACCCTTCGAGCTTAGACTCGAATCAGTGAGTCGATTAGAGACTCGGTGAGTTGGACTGGTCAGGACTCGGAAATCGGTAGACTTGGCGAGTCATGGACTGAGTCGGCGAGTAGAGTCGCGACTGGAAGGACTTTGGACTTATGAACTCGGCGAGTCAGTAGGGTGACTCGAGGAGTAGGGTTGACCTGGAAGGTTGACTTTGACCAGGACTTTGATTTTGACCTGAGTTGACTTAGTTGTCTTTCGGGGTTCAGTTAGACTCAGTGTTGCTTTGATAATTGGTAGCCCGGGGAGCTAGTGGAGCAGGAGTTCAGAAAGTTGTCGGTCAGCGACCAGAGGAGTATCAGCAGAGTTCAACAGTGCGAGGTGAGTCTCCTCACTGTTTGTATGGGTCTAAGGCACCAATGCCGGCCCATTTAGAATATGCATGAAAGACCAGGGGGCGGCTCCTGGCACACAGTATGTTAGTATGTATGATAGGAAGACCCGGGGGTTAGCCCCAGGCAATATGTATGAAAGACCGGGAGGTGGCTCCTGGCACATTGTATGCTATAGATATGAAAGACCAGGAGGTGGCTTCTGGCACACTGTATGCTGTTTAGCTAAGTAGAGTAGTATGTATGGTTGTCTTTGTGATACTTGCATAGAAGACCAGGGGGTGGCCCTTGACACTTGTCTGTAAGACCAGGGGTGGCCCTTGACATTTGTCTGTAAGACCAGGGGGTGGCCCTTGGCACACGTCTGTAAGACCAGGGGGTGGCCCTTGGCACTTGTCTGTAAGACCCAGGGAGCAGCCCAGGCTTGACCAGGAAGACCCGTGCGGCCCGTGGCATAATGGCAAGACTATGTTTGGCACATAGCACCTTACTTGGTTATGGATAAGTCGGTTATGTATGGTTCTTGGCTATGAATGGTTTGTATGGTATGTGGTATCTGGGGAACTCACTAAGCTTCGTGCTTACGGCTTTCAGTTTTGGTTTCAGGTACTTCCGGTAGCGGATGATGGGGCTCGGGATGATCGCATGGCACACACCATAGATTAGTCAGCCTGGGAATGTTTTACTCTGATAATGAACATGTGTTTTGAAAACTAATACTCTGTTTATGTTTTGAAATGATGATTTTACTTTAAGTGATACTTTATTAAAAGAATTTTTTTAGTCTTGAATTTTGGGACGTTACAAGTTGGTATCAGAGCCTTGGTTTGAGGGATTCGGACATGCCCTCGAGCGTGTCTGAACTCAAACTGAGGGATTGGTATAAAAGTTTTCAGAAATGAAAAGACTGTTTTGTAAAAAGGAATTTTTGGAACGAAAAACAGTTTTAGAAAAGAAAAAAGAATTCAGAAAGAAAAGAACTTTGAAAAGAGAAAAGAGGTGTGGTGCATGCAATCAGCCGAGCTCAAGTAAGTACCCCAAAATACCCATACAAGTTTATGTTATGATTATCAGTTGATAGAACAGCATGCTAGATTAGGACTAAGGATCTAGGAATGATGCCTTATGTGCCTATTATATGTGTTTGAGCTGCATAGTAGTGCTGATTAGACAGTAGTAGGATAGCCTGTTTCGGTTATGCCTGAGTTATGAGTTTGTGTTGCATGCTAGTTCAGATTTTGCTATGTGGATATGATTGCTTGAGTATGTTGTGGTTAAATTTTCCCCTCGTCTGAATGCTGCTTGCTTTGTGCATTGTGGGATTTTGAGTGATGGGAGTTAGCCATTAAGTGGATACGCCACGTCACATGTGATCAGGGTTGAATAATCTCAGAGTGCTGGATTTCGCCCTATTGCGCAGCTCTCGTCTGAGTCTAACCGTTGTAGGGACGAGTCTTTTACTCAAAGGATTATCTGAGCCTCGTCACATGTGATGGTATCCGGGTGGTGGCTAATTGGCATCACGAGGAAGCCTTCAGCAGCTGAGGACTGGTTTGAGTTGAGTCAGAGGTTTCCCTAGGGTCAGCCTAGGATGAGGTAGTGCTGGAAGCAGAAGTGGTAGAAAGGGACCTGGTGGAGTTGAAGCAGTTCCTGAGGAAAGTACGGATAGATGTGGAAGGTAGTATGGGCCCGTACTACTGAAAGCAGAGGATCCGTACTCGATTCGGGAAGGGCCGAAACAAGACCAGGAACCTGGTAGTGTGTGTGTTCGGCCTCGCAGCAGTGATCAGTATTCTGATAGTGGTTGTGTTATATTTTCAGCATGGTGACGTTGCGAGAGAGACCCGCGGGCGGATCAGGCGCCGGAGAGGGTTCGGACTCGGGTTCAGGGGCCGAGCAGCTCGAGGAGCAGATGAGAGAGTTGATATCAGCTGAGGTTACGCACAGTATTCTAGCTCAGACTCCTGTGATCTTTGGCACGGTCAAGGAGGGTATATTGGAGATTTTGGATGAGAGGTTGGGAGCCTTCCGTACTGAGATGATGGCATTGATGGGAGCGCGTACCTTGACATTTCGAGAGTTCAGAGCCTGCGGGGCACCAGATTATCATGGGGCTAGGGACCCCATTGCTAGCAACAGATGGTTGGCCGATGTTACCAACGCTTTTCGTACAAGCAAGTGTCCCGAGGGGGACAAGGTTAGACTCGCCTCCTGTCTTCTGAAGGACGGAGTGAAGGATTGGTGGGAAGAGATTGGTCATGCCCTGGGAGATGATGTCGCGTTGGACGCGATGACTTGGAGCGATTTCTCGGCCAGGTTCAAGGCGGAGTTTTCGCCAATGATTGAGGTGCAGCAGCTGGCACGAGAGTTTCAGGATTTGACGCAGACTACTGAGACTGTGGCGGAGATTACCGCCAAGTTCAGGGAGAGGGCTCTTCTTGTACCGCAGTATGTCGCGGATGAGGAGATGAAGAAGGCCCGATACCATGAGATGTTGAGAGCCGACATCAGGGAGTTCGTGAGCAGGTCCGGCTGTAAGACGCTGGAAGATATGATTTCTCGGGCTAGAGAGAGGGAGATCGATCTGGAGCACATTGCGAAGAGGAAGTCAGATCAGACATTCACATTGGAGGGTCCCGGGAAGAGACCCAAGACTTCAGATCAACGATTAGTGGGTCGGCAGGGCCGAAGTCAGTGCAGCACGTGCAGGAAACCGCACGAGGGAGTGTGTTGTTCCAGGGGTTCCGGCTGCTACAAGTGTGGCAGTGATGGTCACGTCAGCAGGGACTGCCCACGGGGGGCAAGCCCATTATGTTTTCACTGCAATCAGGTGGGCCACAAGAGGACCGACTGCCCGATGATGAGGGGAGGAGCAGGGAGTGCGCCTGCCCCAGCGACTATGAGGATTACGGATGGGCGAGAGGGTAGTGCCATGCAGTGACAGGTGTGGAGGATCTGGACTACAGGAAGGAATGTTGCAGGTACGTATCTATGGCTATTTTCATTCCTATATAAATTATGGAAGTTTTTGCCCTGGAATCAGGCGATTTTATGTATGACTTGTCTCCCTGCTTGTATGTGGATTGTATTTTGGAATTGTCATATACCAATTGCATGCCAGGAGCTATTAGTAGCTAGTGTAGGTAATCTTTCACTTCGGGTTTGAAGTGTCCAGTATCATCTCGGTTGCGGTTGAAAACGGTTTGTGAGTGGTCAGGCACCGTCATCGGGGTTGATGGTTCTAATATGGGCGTTCGGGATGGCTTTCGGAAGCATCAAGGAAAGTGGCTTATCACCAAGGAGTCAGTGCCCAGTTATTCAGACTATAAGGACAGTAGTCAGAGCTTCGGGGATTTTTTTTAGCATCAGGGATGCAGGAGGTATTCATCTAGTATTCGGTAATCATACGGTAGTTGGAGTGGGCTAGAGACGGATCGCTAGCAGGGATAGGGCGATGGTGGTTATCATGCCTATCGTGTAAGGAAGGAAGGAATGGAAATCTTCGGGTTTTCGCAGGCAGTAAAGACTTAGCTGAGGCTAAGTGGGGGAGAAACAATCAGGTTATGGGAGTAGAAGGGGTCTTGAAACTGGGATAAGTTCGCTCTCTTGTTAGTAAGAAAGACGACTCAGGTGACTGTATGATTAGAGGATAGTGTAAATTGGAAGTTTGGAAAACTTGCCAACTGTGAGACCTCATTCTCGAAATTCTGGTCGCGGATTTCATAGGAATCGGTTAGGAGTTCCATTTGGGACATGAGTACCACTTGGGAGTACTCGGTGGTGCTGTATGATCAACTATGGGTTAGATGTAGCATCCGTTAGCAGCTAGACGGTGTGGGAAGGTGTTGTCAGACTACCGGATGGCCGTAGCATTCACCAGTGGCTAGATAGTAAGGGAAGCATAGTAGGACTACGGTGTGGCCCGTAGCATTAGATTAGTAAGACTGCGGTGTGGCCTGTAGCATTAGATTAGTAAGACTGCGGTGTGGTCCGTAGCATTAGATTGGTAAGACTACGGTGTGGTCCGTAGCATTAGATTAGCAAGACTGCGGTGTAGCCCGCAACAATCATATGTGAGTATGGTTAGGCTACGGTGTGGCCCGTAGCACTGGTTTAGCAAGACTGCGGGGCGGCCCGTAGCTTTGGTTGGCTGGCAGCGTGGAAATGTTGTAAGACTACGGGGTGGCCCGTAGCATTCATCGGTCCCTACTCGTTAGAGTGAATGTGTCAGGTGTATGATTTAGTGGCAGAGTGGATTGAGCGATTATTGGTAGAGTTTCTTCGAAATTCGCTGGGAGAGACTAGGAGTTGAGTTGGGGCTAGCGACCGGTGGGAGCCGGTAATCCAGATATTGGTAGATTGGTAGGGACCAAGGTGGTCTCAGTTCATCCGGAAGGCAGATAAGGAATAGCAGAAATTTCCAGCCAGTAGCAGTGCCGGTAAGCAGTCTATGGTTGAATTCAGATACTTGGTCGAGGGGTGCTAGGCACCAAGTTCTGTCAGAGAGCAGTATCAGTGGTGACAGACGGTGATGACCCGCTCTGGGAATAGCGGGGGTGATGGATCTGATGAAGGATAGGACCTCCATAGTGTCAGAGGAAATAGTTGGATATGGAGCTTGCCCTGGGAAGGCAAGAAATTTGCACACGGAAAGAAGGGGTGAACCCCTATAGGTTCAGTGCAGTACTCGGTGAGTACCGGAAGGATTATCGGTTGAGTAAGTTGTGTTTCTGAGTTGATCAGTGTCAGGTTTGACCCGAGGTTTAACCGCGAGGTTTATGTTAGTTAGAACGACCAGGTGGAAGACCAGCGAAGGTAGGCAGCTGGTGTTGGGATAATTGGTGGGTATTGAAGGCGGATCGCAGGTGGTGGGCCATGGCAAACTTCGAGGACGAAGTTTAATTTAAGTGGGGGAGAGTTGTAACACCCAACTTTTGAGGACCAAGAAAGGAAAGAAAACACTAAGTTTAGGGGTCGACTCGGCGAGTCCAAGGAAGGACTCGGCGAGTCCGAGCGGGATTCGGGCCGAGGAGTAAGTGACCGACTCGGCGAGTCGGCCAAGGTGACTCGACGACTCTAGTCTGTGCGAGGAAAACCCTAATTCCGGGAGTTGTATCCTATATAAAGGGTGTTATGTCCCTCCCTCAGCCCTCCATATCACTCCAGAAGACCTCTAAACCCTATAATTCGTGTGAGCTTCCATTATTGAGAGAAATAGCTTTGGGAGGAAGGAAACTTTAGAGAGAAACTTGAAGATCAAGAAGGTTGCTTCAAGGGAGAAGTGTGTGCTCGAGATCTACTTCAGTTGTGTTCGTCTTGGAGGTATTAAGATGCCATTTTCCCTTCTTTGCATCTAGATCTATTTTGTCATGAGATTTGGGGGTTTTATGGTTGTTTGAGACCCAAATCGGGTTAAGGGCTTAGATATGTTGTTGCCACTTCAGATCTATTGTTGGGTTGGTCCATTATGTCATAAAGCATCAGGAGATGAGTAGTTGGTGAAGCCCTTGTGTCCTTAAGCCAAACCCTAATGTGTTTTGAGCCTAGATCTCTTTAGTTATACGTAAAGTTTGCAACTTTACGTAGGGATTGAGTTTTGGAAGTATGGATCTATGGATTGGAGTCCCTGCATGACTCAAAAGCCCTCTGCATGTTGGGAGATCTGAATGGACTCGACGAGTCCTTTGAGTGGACTCGTCGAGTACCATGAAGATGAGGAGGAACTCGACGAGTGGGATGAACAGCTCGTCGAGTCGGATGAAGATAGGCATGAACTTGGCGAGTTGGATGAACAACTCGGCGAGTTGGATGAAGATTGCCGCGTGCTCGGCGAGTCTGTTCTTGGACTCGGCGAGTCAAGTCGCGAAACCCCAAACCCTTCGAGCTTAGACTCGAATCAGTGAGTCGATTAGAGACTCGGTGATTTGGACAGGTCAGGACTCGGAAATCGGTAGACTCGGCGAGTCATGGACTGAGTCGGCGAGTAGAGTCGCGACTGGAAGGACTTTGGACTTATGAACTCGGCGAGTCAGTAGGGTGACTCGACGAGTAGGGTTGACCTGGAAGGTTGACTTTGACCAGGACTTTGATTTTGACCTGAGTTGACTTAGTTGTCTTTCGGGGGTCAGTTAGACTCAGTGTTGCTTTGATAATTGGTAGCCCGGGGAGCTAGTGGAGAAGGAGTTCAGAAAGTTGTCGGTCAGCGACCAGAGGAGTATCAGCAGAGTTCATCAGTGCGAGGTGAGTCTCTCACTGTTTGTATGGGTCTAAGGCACCAATGCCGGACCATTTAGAATATGCATGAAAGACCAGGGGGCGGCTCCTGGCACACAGTATGTTACTATGTATGATAGGAAGACCCGGGGGGTTAGCCCTAGGCAACATGTATGAAAGACCGGGAGGTGGCTCCTGGCGCATTGTATGCTATAGATATGAAAGACCAGGAGGTGGCTTCTGGCACACTGTATGTTGTTTAGCTAAGTATAGTAGTATGTACGGTTGTCTTTGTGATACTTGCATAGAAGACCAGGGGGTGGCCCTTGGCACTTGTCTGTAAGACCAGGGGGTGGCCCTTGGCATTTGTCTGTAAGACCAGGGGTGGCCCTTGGCACACGTCTGTAAGACCAGGGGGTGGCCCTTGGCACTTGTCTGTAAGACCCAGGGAGCGGCCCAGGCTTGACCAGGAAGACCACGTGCGGCCCGTGGCATAATGGCAAGACTATGTTTGGCACATAGCACCTTACTTGGTTATGGATAAGTCGGTTATGTATGGTTCTTGGCTATGAATGGTTTGTATGGTATGTGGTATCTGGGGAACTCACTAAGCTTCGTGCTTACGGCTTTCAGTTTTGGTTTCAGGTACTTCCGGTAGCGGATGATGGGGCTCGGGATGATCGCATGGCACACACCATAGATTAGTCAGCCTAGGAATGTTTTACTCTGATAATGAACATGTGTTTTGAAAACTAATACTCTGTTTATGTTTTGAAATGATGATTTTACTTTAAGTGATACTTTATTAAAAGAAATTTTTTTAGTCTTGAATTTTGGGATGTTACATTTGATCTGATCCCACATCGGCTGGGAAAGAGAACTAAGCATTCTTTATAAGAGGTGTGGATACCTTCTGTATCACAACGCGTTTTAAAGCCGTGAGGGCAGCAGATCCCATAAGAACTCTGCAGTTAAGCGTGCTCAGGCGGGAATAGTACCAGGATGGGTGACCCCCTGGGAAGTCTTCGTGCCGTGCCAGAGGGGGATGTTACAAATGGTATCAGAGCTAGGGCACGGGTCGATGTGTTCGACGGGGACGTCGAACCCTATAATGGGGGTGAAAGTGGGTTAGATCTGATCTCACATCGGCTGGGAAGGAGAACTAAGAATTCCTTATAAGGGGTGTGGATACCTTCCCTATCACAACGCGTTTTAAAGCCGTGAGGGCAACAGATCCCATAAGAACTCTGCAGTTAAGCGTGCTCGGGCGGGAGTAGTACCAGGATAGGTGACCCCCTGGGAAGTCCTCGTGCCGAATGGCCCAAAGCGGACAACATTGTGATACGTGCCAGAGGGAGATGTTACAAATGGTATCAAAGCTAGGGCACGGGTCGATGTGTTCGACGGGGACGTCGAACCCTATAATGGGGGGGGTGAAAGTGGGTTAGATCTGATCCCACATCGGCTGGGAAGGAGAACTAAGCATTCCTTATAAGGGGTGTCGATACCTTCCCTATCACAACGCGTTTTAAAGTCGTGAAGGCAGCAGATCCCATAAGAACTCTGCAGTTAAGAGTGCTCGGGCGGGAGTAGTACCAGGATGGGTGACCCCCGGGGAAGTCCTCGTGCCGAGTGGCCCAAAGCGGACAATATTGTGATACGTGCCAGAGGGGGATGTTACAAATGGTATCAGAGCTAGGGCACGGGTCGATGTGTTCGACGGGGATGTCGAACCCTATAACGGGGGGTGAAAGTGGGTTAGATCTGATCCCACATCAGCTGGGAAGGAGAACTAAGCATTCCTTATAAGGGGTGTGGATACCTTCCCTATCACAACACATTTTAAAGCCGTGAGGGCAGCAGATCCCATAAGAACTCTGCAGTTAAGCGTGCCCGGGCGAGAGTTGTACCAGGATGGGTGACCCCCTGGGAAGTCCTCGTGCCGAGTGGCCCAAAGCGAACAATATTGTGATACGTGTCAGAGGGGGATGTTACAAATGGTATCAGAGCTAGGGCACAGGTCGATGTGTTCGACGGGGACGTCGAACCCTATATTGGGGGGGTGACAGTGGGTTAGATCTGATCCTACATTGGCTGGGAAGGAGAACTAAGCATTCCTTATAAGGGAACGCGTTTTAAAGCCGTGAGGGCAGCAGATCCCATAAGAACTCTGCAGTTAAGCGTGCTCGGGCGGGAATAGTACCAGGATGGGTGACCCCCTGGGAAGTCCTCGTGCCGTGCCAGAGGGGGATGTTACAAATGGTATCAGAGCTACGACACGGGTCGATGTGTTCGACGGGGACGTCGAACCCTATAATGGGGGGTGATAGTGGGTTAGATCTGATCTCATGTCGGCTGGGAAGGAGAACTAAGCATTCCTTATAAGGGGTGTGGATACCTTCCCTACCACAACGCGTTTTAAAGTCGTGAGGGCAGTAGATCCCATAAGAACTCTACAGTTAACCATGCTCGGGCGGGAGTAGTACCGGGATGGGTGACCCCCTGGGAAGTCCTCGTGCCGAGTGGCCCAAAGCGGACAATATTGTGATACGTGCCAGATGGGGATGTTACAACAGCTTCCCGAACTGTCAACATCAAACAATACCCAATTAATAATTGGGTTCCAAGCCCAAAGTCCAACTCACACTACAAAACCCAAGAGTCAAGTAATGGGCCAAAACCCAACACATGGCCCAATTTTCCAAATTAGGCCCAGACCTCTTCATGGTCTTTCCTTGAGGCGCATCCAATTATTCCAATCCAATTCCCATGGCCCAATATCACATAATCATAAAGGCCCAACTATGGCCCATTTTATGGCCCAATTTTCCAAATTGGGCCTAACCCCTCATATGGGCCTTACCCTAAAGCCCATCAACATATTCTAGTCCATATGATCATTCTTGGATGGTCCGGTAATAATCCAATTGCCAAAGCCCAATAGGAAGGCCCAACACAAAGCCCAAGTCAAACTAGGGTTTCACATAAAATGACAATTAGGGTTAAGTGTTTCTCACTTAACCCATTAAGGGCTTAATCCATTAAGTCCATTATTGCTTTAGGTTAATTTACCAATGACTATTATTTAATATTTCAAGTTATTAAATAATCTCGTGTATGTCCCGATTAAATTCTCAAAATTAGGGTTTTATGCTATTAGGGTTTTCCAAACCTTAATTAAGGTTTTCCAACCCAATACTAGCCCATTAGTCCATTGGTTGGGCTTTTGGTCACATTGGGCCTTATTTGGCCCATTAGGATTTCATTGGGCCCACTAGGGCTTCTATGGGCTCATTAGGGTTTCATTGATTTCACATTGTCCAAACATCCCCCAAACGAGGTACAAACGCAATCAAAGCACCCCGCCACCCGAAACGGCGGCCGGTGGCGGCAACCACCACTCTACGGTGGTGATTTGGGTTCTTCCTTTCATTATTCCGATACAATTACAATTATGACAATGAAATCTCAAATAACACCCTCACACACTAAACTAACCACACATACCCACTCACAACCACCATCAAGCGGCGGCTGGTGGCAACAGAGAAACAAAGGCGGCGGTTACCACCATGGTTGGCAGCCATGGTGGTCTCCCTTGGTTTCCGGCCAAACAACATCTCCATGGCAGGATCTCTAGTAGCAAAATCACACCCGCACACTTGATCGGAAAAATAGTCCAACCACCCACCTGTTGGTTCCGACAGCAGCAGCATCAGCGACCGAGAGTGGCCGTACACAGCCCCGACGTCGTCTTCAGCGGCTTCGCCCTTGTCAGCAGCACCAGTGGCGGCCATGGCTGGTGGTTCACGGTCTCTACTATGGAAAATACTCATGCCATTGCTCCATCCCAAATACAACCCCACAATGCATCTTCTTCACAAATCCAAGAGCTCAACCACCCTTTCACGGTGGCAGAAAAGTATCCCCGACGATAGCTCTGTCGGAAAGAGTGATGTAACAGTTGCGCCGCTGCTCTTGGGATCTGCTCCAGCCATTCCCGACGGCATAATAAACAAGAGGAAGTTGGCTCCGGTGGTTTGGGACCCCAATGATGGAGGTTGCAACCTGACGGCAGGGAGGGGCGTATCGGCACAAGTGATCGGAGATCAGAGGGTGGCGGCCGAAGGTGGTCACTTGTATGGGTGACTGCTGCCTAGCGAATATGGTTAGGGTTTTAGGTTAGAGAAGGTGACAGGTGGGAGGTTATATACCCGCCTCTTAAAGAAATTCCCCCATATTAACAAGATTAGTCCCTCCATCCCCCAATTCTTTCAAAACTAATCCCAAATTTACCATTTAGCCCCTACATTTCCAAGATCCTTTCATCTTAGGTCCATAATTTACTTTTTAACCCCCACTTCCATAAATTCTTTACAAATTAAGTCCTACAAATACACTTTTAACCCCTAGAGTTCAAATCTTGCCATTTGGCTTCCCGAAACCAACACTTTATTAATTATCATTCGATTTTAGGCTCAAATAATATAGAATAATAATAATAATAATAATAATAATAATAATTACTTCCCGGGGTTCCTGATTTATTATCTAATTACTTTCCTTAAAACAGGATGTTATAGATGATGGAATCATCAAAGATTTGACCTTTCTGAACTCTGTCTATAACTCACTAGAGGCCCCGAAAACAAAGAGAAGACGTGTATAAGCGAGATATGCAGCAACAAGAAGAAGGAAAAGGATTGCATAGAGGAACTCCCGAACATTTGTCAGATGTGTCGATATCAATGGTGACTCATTATTTCGATGAATCATTTCTTTGGACAGAAGAAGATTATGCAAACACTTACTCGAAATCTCACTTATCAGATTCCTTTGTGGAAGACAATTTTTTTTTCTGAAGAATTCGCCATGATATATTTAATCCATGCATAATATCATGAAAAATGGATACAAATTTTTGACTACTACTTAGTATCGACAATGGGTCTGAAAAAGTATCTAAAAAAAACTTTAGATATCTGTACCCTGTCGAAGTAAGGAACCATGGCATATATGTTTGGAATAGATTCCATTTTGAGAGAGTTGAATAAGCACTATCTCGTTGAAAAGTTCTATACATCTTCCCCTTTCTCAACGCATTTCTGTAGACAAAGACTCCATTTTTCCTCTTTTCGGATGGTAAATATTTCTCATAACATGGCGTGTGAATCAAACCCATGTTTGAATTGAAATTGAGATACTGATACAAGTTCTTTCCTTCTGAATCAGATAGATTAATATATGAAAGAGGTTGACAATAAGTTCTTTCAAAATTGACTATTTGTCCCTCTGTTAGAGGTGTTCCAGAAATGTTTGCGATCGAGTAAATAGCTCTACGAACGAATGGATTGGATCGACTTGGAAAATGGAAAGATTTGTACAAGTTATACATTTCATCACCACTTTGTGCAAAAGCCTTAGGTATGAATATGTTAGATACCTGTGACTCGATTGCTGAAATAGTATCTCTCCCCCAAAAAGCATGTTGCTACCCAATATTCGAGAGAGCCTTTACCTGAACCCATACGTGTTTCTGCGGTCTTACTATAACTGGTTTATCTGGAAATATACGAACCCATATCTTTCCACCGCAATGTGTATTTCGTGTCATTGCTCGTCGACTTGCTTCTATTTGTCTAGAGGTGATCCAAGCGAGTTCAAGTGCCTGAAGAGCATATTTACCAAAACAAATAGCATTACCTCGATAAGATATTCCCTTCATTCTTCCTCTATGTTGTTTACGGAATCTGGTTCTTTTGGGGTTATAGTTGATGGTTTATTTCGAATTCCATCTCTACTACATAACTGGACGTGAGAGTTTTTTCTCATCCAACTCCTCGCGAATAAAATGAATTCAAATTAGACATTTTGAATTCAATTCAGATAGAATATAATTTGAATGAAAATATACACGTATTTAATAATTAATATAATGAATCATGGATTTCATTTAATCTAGATCAAATCTATTATGAATTTGTATATCTTGTTTGTATAGATAACTAAATATATTAAATAACATAACTATTTTTTTTTCTTATATTTATCTATTTTAGACTGTTAAAACGAATCTTTCTTTTGTTTTACTCTTTATCGTATTGGATTGACCAAAATTTAGCAATCCAAGAAAATAAAGTGTTCGCAGGCGAATATTTACTCTTTCAATTTCTATTTCAGTTCTATCATTAGCTCATAACTTTTTACAAAAGTTGCTTCTTTTTTTTTGTCTAACTCACTTCCTTTTTTGTTTGTCAGTTTCGGGAATATCCCCATTCATAGGTCCGAGATCTACATCTATGAATTAAAAGGTCCGAATGATCCACAATTTTTAGAATCAATAGGTCTTCAAATTGTTCATTTGAAAAAAATTGAAACACGTCATTAGTCTGATACTTTGTAGGAACTACCCGTAATAACGAACTTGCAAAACGGATCTGTTTATCATAAAGAGATTCGTCGTTCCTGACCTGCTTCACCTTAATTGTTATTTGAACAAGTAAAAGTTTTGTCTTGGTCCGAGTGGGGATAGCATTTCTCTCCTGCATGTCCATGGAGTTTTGAAAAATCCAAACATCTTAGAGATAGATAGAGAGGTAGGAATTTATCGAACGAACCGCACTCCTTCGTATACGTCAGGAGTCCATTGATTTTATTCAACGATTGACCAAATGAAAATATTAATAAATAATAAATTGTACGAACTTAGATCAATCAAATCAATTTCTATGCAACGATTCGGCCCAATCAATTTATCCATTTATTATCTTATCAATTTAGGTTGCGTGATAATGATAAAGAAAAAAGGGGATTTATAAATGGTTCGTAGTGGCGAGGTCGAACTAGGTATATGGAATTGAATGGCTATAAGTTAACTCTTGTCAAGGGTTAGACACATCCTTATCAAATCAGCTTGAATTAAAGATTAGGGAAGAGTTGGTTTACATTGTGGAAGAAAGACATGTATATGTGATATTAGATATTGACTAGTTATATATGAGCTAAAGATATATCTAATTTACCCTACTAATTGAATGTAAATACAGATAGGGATTCTATATAAGTCCTTCTATCTCATCTGTGACTGTGAGTTCAATGAATAAACGGATGAAGTCAATAAAAAAAATCGAAGAATTCAAAGAGCGTTTCGGGACAAAGAAACAGAAAAACTAAAGTTGTATGGATTCACAAAGACTTTCTCGAGAGAAACTAAAAAAGAGATATCAAAGTCGTTTTGATGATTCAAGAATGTTGTTACTTAAATTCAAAGTTCGTAGTTTGTAACAACGGAAATTTTTAAACAAATTTTTCATTTCAAAATAAAGTGTTTTCATCCAAAACAAGGCATAAACATTCAACGTGTCATATCATAATACAAATCATATGAATCCCAAGATCATAAATCATCTATCAGTGTGTACAGATCACGTCGGCGCCTTCCCACGGTCCTCGCTAGTACCTGAAACACATACACGACAACTGTAAGCATAAATGCTTAGTGAGTTCCCCAAAATACAACTTCCGCACATACGCCTTTCCAGGCCCTGACCTTCCGGTCCATGTGTCTCAGGGGACTTCCGTCCCTGCTGGGTAAACTTTCCGGTCCTACCTAGCCGACCCTTCGGTCCACATTACAACGCCTTCCGGCCCATAATATAATCGCCTTCCGGCCCATAACATAATGCCTTCCGGCCCACATTAAGCATATCATACATAGCACGTATAACAATTAACATATCACATTTAGCACATATGTCTCATATCATATCCGACCTTCCGGTCACACAATCAAACCCTTCCGGGTACAGTATAGTGAGAAGACTCACCTCGCGAATATCGATAGCTATCAAATCCCGGAATCACTCGTGCTCGATCCTCCGAGCTACAATCTCCCTATAATATCATACATCTCTTATTAACACTTTTATCTTCTAAGTTTGACTATCCCTAAGAAGTCAAACACAGGTCAACTCTGGTCAACGGTCAACTTTGACCGTTCTCGGCAAGTGCACAAGGGCGACTCGGCGAGTCTAGATGTTTTCACCAACTCTCTAGGATTCCCTTCTTACACGTCGAGTACTTCCCCTGACTCGACGAATTCCACCTGGGAGAATCGCGGGGCCACCCCGACTCAACTCGCCGAGTCTCAAGAACAACTCGGCGAGTCCCAGCTCGACTCAGTCCACCTGTCAACCCTCTCTAACTCGCCCTGACTCACTGAGTCAACCCATGACTCGACTGGATCACTCACTGGCCGGTCCAAGGCAATCTTCAAGCTACTCGCCGAGTCTGCTCATCGGACTCGGCGAGTCCATGCCATGCAATCACTCAAACTCGCTTCTAAGGTCAGATCTGTTCCAACAATTCATAGATCTGGCCTTCCTAGACTGATTCACCACGTAAAGCCCCAAACTTGGTGCACATACAACCTCTATATGACCATATATGAAGGATTATCAACAAATATCACTACTCAAGGTCATAACCTCCATTGCTCTCCATAAAGCTTGATGAATGAGGCTCTATGGACCTCTATGGATCCAGATCCAAAGCCTCATCACTAGCAAGGGACTATTTGGCCATCCAATCAACCCAACAAAGGTCACAAGAAACCCTAAAACCAAATATACTTCACAAAACAGAAGATGAGCCGAATCATACCTTTAGATCGAAGATCTAAGCTTCAAATCCACAGAATAGCAACCTCCTTTGCCTCCTCTTGGCTAGAACCTCCCTCTTCTTTGCTAAACAACACACAAAGATCAAGAAATGCTTCCTTTCTCTCTCAAATCGCTAAAGCACTCTAGGGTTTCTCTCTATGGACTGTTGGGTACAAATGACGGCCATAAGGCCCTTTAAATAGGTCCCAAACCCGAGAAATTAGGGTTTCATTAAACAGCGCGGACTCGCCGAGTCCATATCCTGGACTCGCCGAGTCCAGACGAATCCCGCGTCCAGAATCGCGACCCTACTCGGCGAGTCTGAGCTCCAACTCGCCGAGTCCCCTCTCAAAACACCAAAAATCAAAACAATAAAGATACCTGGAATTCCGGGCTGTTACATAGTTACTTCGACTGTATGAATCGTAGCAATGGAATCATTAAGTCATAGTTCATTGGTTGAATGTATCATTAACCATTTTTTTTGGTACGAGGAACTTATCATGAATCCACTGATTTTTGCCGCTTCCGTTATTGCAGTTGGATTGGTTATAGGCCTTGCTTCTATTGGATCTGGAGTTGGTCAAGGTACTGCTGTGGGTCAAGTTGTAGAAGGTATCGCGAGACAGCCCGAGGCAGAGGGAAAAATACGAGGTACTTTATTGCTTAGTCTAGCTTTTATGGAAGCTTTAACCATTTATGGACTGGTTGTAGCATTAGCACTTTTATTTGTGAATCCTTTTGTTTAATATTCGAAATATGAAAAATCAAAAATTTTCATATTTTATTGCCTTGGACTTGTGCTTTGCTTTTTCAAATTAAATAAAGATTTCATTCCTAGAATTACTTATTCGTTGAGAAAATAACCCACGAGAAGGGCTGAGTTGCGGATGAGGAATTAGCATACCAACTCGCTTTCATCCTTCCCGTTTGTGTTCGTAGGCCTTTTTTAGTTTTTAAGAGGGGTTGCAACCAAGGAGGTAATTCATTATTTCTAAATCGAATCAAAAATCTATTCTATTTAGAAAGTAGGAAACTAGCAATATCAATATATATAAGAGGGCAAAGTAATACAAAAAGAACTCTGTTCGATTTTTTAGTCTATCTATATGAGATCATATGAAAATGTAACCGATTCTTTTGTTTCTTTGGGCCACTGGCCATCCGCCGGGAGTTTCGGGTTTAATACCGATATTTTAGCAACAAATCTAATAAATCTAAGTGTAGTGCTTGGGGTCTTGATCTTTTTTGGAAAGAGAGTGTGTACGAGTTATTTATTTCAAGAATAGGCAGGATCCAACCAGATGTACTTTTTGTGTTATAAATAAGAAAGTTATACCTAATAAAGAAGGGTACATGATCTTGCGAATTACTTCTGAATAAAGTCAGAAATCATATGTAAGAACTATAGCATTTCGTAATTTATTGGAAAATCCACTTTGATTCTCTATCAACCAATAATGTGGGACTGTTCACATGGTTCAAGCTAAACTGTCTGAAGTCCAGATGCGGTATTATAGGTATTATAAAATCAGAGCACGATATGGTTATAGTAGGGTATTTAAAAAATAGAAATATATTAAGATTTATTTAGTAGATTTTGTCTCACGTATATACCTTTCAAAATTAATATTTATAAACAAATACGTAAAAAAAACATGTTGATTATATCCAAATTTGGAGGCACCAATAATTTTAATTAATCATGGGTAGTGTTCATATTGCTGACATAATAACCTCTATACGAAATGCCGATATGTATAGAAAAAGCATGGTTCGAGTAGTATCTACTAATATCAGCCATACGTAAACAGGTTATATGGGTTGGGTTGTGTTGAGGTTTCTAACCCACCAACTCGTCAACCCATATATTATATGAGTTGGGTTGAGTTTATGTTTTCTGACCCGCTAACCCGTCAACCCATATATTATATGAGTTGGATTGAGTTTATGTTTTCTGACCCGCTAACCCGCCAACACGAATCCAACCCAATTGCCAGGTTTAAATTGCCTATATATGATCTTACGATTTGAATCAATCTATAGATGCTAAATGTATAACTCATAGAATATATGCCTATTATAATCTTAGTATTTGAAGAGATCTATAAATGCTAAATGTATAAAATATAACATATATGTTAATATGCCCATTTATATTTTTAACATTTGATTAATCCATAAATGATAAATGTATAACACCTCCTTTCTAATAAATGAAGATTTTTTTTGTCACTTGTCACACTCTCATTCAATTTGTCAAATGTCATTTTGTGGTTAATTTGAATTATTTTTTTCCATGTCATTTTATGAGTTTTTCTATTTTATTAAATTTTACATAATATTTTAATGTAATAATTACAATAAATGTAATAATAAATGGATATTAATTTCACTAATAAATTTAACTTTTAATTTCAAAATTCCGAAAATTAAAGCTCATTAGTTTTATTTATTTATTTAAATTATTTGTTTAAATTTAAAAGATAAAAAACATTTCCATTATAATAAATCATTATCTTTCTTATTTTCTTATAAATTCAAAGTTATCAAATATTTCGACTTTTATATTTAACTTTTTTTTTTAAATTAACCTATGTAATACATGAGTCTCACGACTAGTAGTATATATGTTACTCTGCCCATTTATAATCTTACCTTTTGAATCAATCTATAGATGCTAAATGTATAACTCATAGCATATATGCCTATTATAATCTTCCAATTTGAATAAATCTGAAAATGGTAAATGTATAAAACATAGCATATATGAAAATATGCCCATTTATATTCTTAACATTTATATTTATCCATAAATGGTAAATGTATAACACATAGTATATATGTTACTCACTCATAGCATATATGCTAATATGCCCATTAATATCTGTCAAATAAAATATTGCCATTTCAATAGGATTTAAGAAATAAAGAATATATTTTACTTTCTAAGTAATAGGTGGTATTAAATGATTAAAGTGAGGAAAAAAAAAAGACAAGAAAAAAAAATGCTAATTGGTTTGAGAAAACCAACATTAAGTTTTGTTTTTTGTTCCAACACAACACAACCCCTCCAAAAAGTAAAAGTCGAAATTTTCCTCATAAAAAATCTTCGGAAAAAGTTGAAATTTCCTTTTCCATCAGATGGAACATTGCCAGCATCATGTACTTGTATAAAGGTGGACTCTCAAGTCATTTATTTCCCTTGCCATCCACTATCGATCACACACTCAAAACACACTCACTGTGTGTTCCAACTTCCAAGATCTTGAAGAACCCAAACCGAAATACAAAAAATGTCCGACTTTGAGTTCTTCCTCTATGTATCTCTTCTAATTTCAACTCTATTTCTCATCTTGAATCTTGCCAAAAAGAGAAAACACACCACTTCTTCTCCTCTCATCAACCTTCCACCAGGAAACATGGGTTGGCCGTTCATCGGAGAAACCATCGGTTACCTCAAACCCTACTCCGCCACCACCATCGGAGCATTCATGGAACAACACATATCAAGGTACATATATATATCTATATCTATACTACTATAAGTTTCAAGAAGAATCTTAATTTACATATCTCATCCATTTCTCACTTCTCCATCTTAAAGAATTTGCGCAATGATCAAACCATATATGTTAATTTTTAGGTTTGGAAAGATATACAAATCAAACTTGTTTGGAGAGCCAACGATAGTTTCAGTGGATCCAGGTTTAAATAGGTACATATTACAAAACGAAGGGAGATTATTCGAATGTAGTTATCCAAGAAGCATAGGTGGAATTCTTGGAAAATGGTCGATGTTGGTTTTGGTTGGTGACATGCATCGAGACATGAGGCTTATCTCACTTAACTTCTTGACCAATGCAAGGCTCAAAACTCAACTCGTGAAAGAAGTCGAAAAGAACACTTTGTGGGTGTTAGATTCTTGGCAAGAAAATACATCCTTTTGTGCCCAAGATGAAGCCAAGAAGGTAATTAATTTAACTTACTTTTTAATTCCCAAAACTATACATATATATATACACATATGATCATATCAAATTCTCCTTTGTTTTCATGCAGTTTACATTCAATTTAATGGCGAAACATATCATGAGTTTAGAACCCGGAAAACCAGAAACTGAACAACTCAAGAAAGAGTATGTAACTTTCATGAAAGGTGTGGTGTCAGCTCCTATAAACTTCCCTGGAACTGCATATAGAAAAGCTTTAAAGGTAATATATATATCAACAAACTAATATATAAGTATAACCCTATTTTCTTTTTCTAGTTTCATACACGTTTTGATATATCAATAAGGTTAATGATCGTGATTTGGTTTTTGTCTTTTGATACTTGATATCGATAGTCAAGAGCAACGATTCTTAAATTCATTGAAATGAGAATGGAGGAGAGGATTAAGAAGCTACACGAAGGAAATGACTTAGAGGGATTAGAAGATGATTTACTTGGATGGGTATTGAAGAATTCAAACCTTTCAAAAGAGCAAATACTTGATTTGGTATTGAGTTTACTCTTTGCTGGGCATGAAACGTCGTCGGTTTCAATAGCGTTAGCCATTTACTTCTTGGAAACTTGTCCAAAAGCCGTTCATCAACTTAGAGTAAGAACCCTATGTCAATCAAATCATGTCACATTCATTCTTTTCCAAAATATTATATGCACATTTTGCACATTAAATGCATGAGATACATATATTAAATGTCAAAAAAATGTATAAAGAAACAGAGAAATTCATATTGTCTATAAACTTTAGGAAGAACATGAAGAAATCGCCAAGATGAAGAAGCAATCGGGTGAGAAGGATTTGACTTGGGAAGACTACAAAAAGATGGAGTTTACGCAATGTGTAAGCTTTTTCTTTTTTTCTTTATATACATATGATCAAATTAAATCAAATAATATATTAATGTGGAACTAAATTATGATAAAAAATGTGTGAATGAAGGTGATTAATGAGACGCTAAGATTCGGGAATGTGGTGAGATTCCTTCATAGAAAGGCTATTAAAGATGTGCGGTATAAAGGTAAATATACGAAAAAAAATTGTTTATTTATTTTCTTTTAACCCCCTATTCTTATGTCTAATGACAATAGAACCCCTTAACTTTAGTAATTTAGTTTTTAATTTTGACTTTTCCAAAAGGTTATGACATTCCATGTGGGTGGAAAGTGCTTCCAGTGATCGCAGCCGTGCATTTGGATCCTACAAATTTTGACCAACCTCACCTTTTTGATCCATGGCGATGGCAGGTTCGTACTAAAATTTTTGTTAATAATATTATATTCACAAATATTGTTATAATTATTTAAATGATCAAGATTTTCTTAAAATTCTAAAATGATATATTAAATTTTATTTGTCGGCATAACTTGAAAACAAAAAAGAAAAATTGGCGTCGTATTCATAATTTTGGCAATTAGACACGTAAGACAATCTTTGTCTTTGACAAATATAAACATGAAATCATTGTATTTTAATATTTTTTAGTATATATTTTAAAATAATATTCATTAATTACTCCACTTATTCTCTCTTTATTCATTAAAAAAAATAGCATAATTATACACAATTTTTTTCCTACTTAATATTAATTGGAAAACATATTTGTTCTCATTCTTTTGACAAATATTTTTTTAAAAAATTATATATTATAGTCTACCATATGAAAGATGCATATCAACCTTACTATATGACAAACAAGTAAGCATCCGTCATAATATTCTCCAAGGAAATAGTTTTGCAATAACCCAAGTATATTTTAAATTTGTTTTTTATTTTATAAATTATTATTACCATAATATATAAATTATATAATATGTGAGAGTATAAGGAAAGAAAAGAGCACTTGAAGAAAGGAGCCGAAAGGAAACTGCCGTGGGCCCAAGAAAAGTCAAGGTATGGACGTATAATGAATGGGGGCCCAAAATAAGCAGGCCTAGTATTGGTCGCACGTGTACGGCTAATGGGGCCCATTAAGGAATGTTGATGATGATGGGTCCACGCCACCCCGTGCGTGTGGGGGTGGAGGAGTGAATAGTTATGATTATTAAAAAAAGGGGGTCTTTTACTCTTTTCTTCCATTGGGATGTGTGTGGTTGCACGTGCACTCATTCTCCTCCAATCACCATACTCAATATCCTCTCATTCTTATCAATATAATAATAATAATAATAATAATAAGAGTAGTAAATTACTAGAATGGTCCCAATGGTTTGGTATAATTTGTAATTTTGGTAACTAACTTATTTTTTTAACTTGGAAGGTTCATACTGTTTCTTTTTGTTACACGTTTGGTCCCTACGGTTTGCTTTTGTTATGCGTTTGGTCCCTATCTTACCCAAAAGACTATTATTTAAATAAGGAAAAATGGTGAGATAGGTAAGGTAAGATGAAGGGGTAGGGTTGGGGGTGTGTTTAATTAAATAAGTTAGAAAATCAAAGGCAAAATAGTCATTTTAGGTAAGACATGGACCAAGCACGTAACAAAAACAAACAGTAGGAAGCTTCCAAGTAAAAAAATTAAGTTAGGGACCAAATGTGTAAATTACCCTAAACCATAAGGACTATTCGTGTAATTTACTCTAATAATAATAATAATAATAATAATTCAAACATTAATATATAAGTTTGAATATACAAGAAGAAAAAGTCGAAAACTCTAACATTGACTATACAAGTGACAATACTTCAAACTCATGATAATAGATTATATTAATCAAACACCCTAAATGATTGATTGATTCAACCGGTTGGTAGTTGTTAAAGAGACAAATTAGACAAACAAATGGTCAATTTTATCAATTTTATGTATTGATTATGTTTGTTAAGTGTAGTTTAATAAGATATATTGTTTTTTTCTCTTATTTTTCTAGGGTGCAACATTGATATCGTCCAATAACTTCATGCCATTTGGGGGAGGACCTCGGTTATGCACAGGATCAGAGTTAGCTAAATTAGAGATGGCGATATTTATCCATCATTTGGTACTAAGATATCAATGGGAATTGACGGATATAGATCAAGCTTTTGCTTATCCCTATCTTGATTTTCCAAAGGGTTTACCAATAAGAATTCATTGTTTGAAATAGTACTATTGAAAACAAAATAGAGCAACGTCGACAAGATCCATAATCATCAATGATGGATAAGGAAAGACTTCGTCAAATCTTATGTTTGGTGGGAGAGAATCAAGAAATGAATGGCTCAAAAATGTCCATGTTGATCTTGAAGGTGAAAGTTGCTTGGAGCTTTCGAAGGGGCCAGTTCTCAATGCTTGAATTTAGAGGATTTTAAATTAAGTTATAATATTTTAAAAAAGTATAGTACAAATTAAATAGGTATTTTGCTCATATATTATATTAAGTGTAGTTTTAACATTTAATATTTACATGAAATTTTGCATGCAAGTATCAACATCAATTGCATAATTTTCTCCTCTTTGTTTTTTTTGTTATATTTCATAGATGTCAAAAAGTTATAATAATGAGATACTCGTATTAAAAGAAAAATATGTCTTTAGAGTTTAGAGTTATCGTATGCCATTTTCTTCCGGTCCATATTTAAGAGGTATTTCAATCAACTAAACAAGTGTCCCTTAGTTTCTTAATGGAAGAGACAAAATTTAATATATCTAAAGACACTTTCTCACATGTCTCTTAAGTTGAGAATAACACAAAACTAGTGAAAACGACTATGAATATGACAATGGGATCATTTATAAGAGATATACAATGGTCAACTTATTCGGCAACAAATTAACTCAAGAATAAGTGTTAAACGGTAAAACGTAATGTTTGAAACTTTGAATGACATGACAAAACCTTCCAAAAAAATTTAGAACGGCAAACCTTCTAAAATATGATTGATTATCATTAAAGTTTGACAAGAAAAGAATTACTAAAGGGCACTTGTATTTATATTGTTGGTGAAAAAAAGTTACTTTTAGCAATTATGGTGCTTTAGAGTATGCGATATGGGTTCACTACTACGTTGAGAATCATATATGGCACCCTCCTTAACATCATTAAGGGTTTTGAAAGTTGAAACACCACCTACCCATGTTATGTTAAGATGCGTTGAGGAGGAACTCAACACCCCTGTGGACATGAGAGAAAGATTAAAAATTAAAAAAAATATATTTTTTAACCAATAAAAACATGGTTGGTGTGGTGTGTGGTGATTATTGAATTGGTGTGGAAAATGATATGTGATATGGTAAAAAATAATGTAAAGTGTGCGATCCATACCCACAACCTTTAGTGAATTGGTTGCATTCAAAAATTGACTACCATAGAAAAAGACAAAAATCAACGACAAGTGACATGATCATATTTTGTTATTTTGTTAAATTTCAAGGTATTCTAAGCCATTTGACACACCACTTTAGCCCAATTGACAAGTTTTAGTATTTATTTTCATTTATGTATGAGTTTAGTTTTATTTTTGTTTTGTAACTTAATTAAAGGCTACACTAATCAGTTCAGGTAAATGAGAATGAATGTTTGTGATTTTGGGTGTGAGATTAGGTGTCTAAGCTCATAGCTATAATTGGTATGTACTTGATTTAATAGTAGCATGGTCCCTTTGGGTTGCATTCACCATAACAACTTGACAGGATGATTTTTGGAGAAACATGTTAATTAATAATTTATTAATATATTATAAGAATAATATATTAATTAGAAATCAAATTATTTAATTATTATTAATCAAATATTAATTTGGAATTAATTTTGGGATTAAATGAACTAATTAAAAGAATGATGACTCGTTATGCAAATCAATGAGAGTTACAGAGTTGGGCTGATGGACTCCTCTAAAAGGGAGTGGACGAAATCTATAAGAGGCCCTATAGAATTTCGTCCAAGGCTTCTAAGGTGGAGGTCCATGGACTGCTTAAGGCCTAAGTAAGGAAATGAGGGCTTCACCTGAAAACCCTAGTAGCCTCAGCTACATAAGTAACCCCTATCATAGCATTTTCGGTCCCCATGCTTTCTTAGAGAACCCTAGCCGAAATTGTAGTGCTTTACCACCTCCCTCCTTCATCCTTTGCTATTGGTGTTTGTGACTCTATTAGAGGTGCCACACTTAAGGCACTAAAGCTTTCAAGTGTCAAGATCATCTAAGGAAATTCTTGTTATTACTAGATAGCAAGCAAGGTAATTTTCTAACCCTAGTTTTCATATAGATTTCGAATTGTATGCTAGTATTAGGGTTGTTGCTTTGGAATTTCTATTTTCATGTATAACTAGAGAAAAACTTAGATCCAAAGCAATTAGGGTTGCATGATCACATAAGAATGTTGTTATGCTTAAAACCCAATAGTGGTATCAGAGCTTAGGATGTTTTTTTGTTATATTTGATGCAATATTGATATGTCCAAACCAGAAACAAAGCAGATTCGTAATTTGCTTGATGAACTCGACGAGTCCATGCCCTGACTCGACGAGTTGACTCGTCTGTTAGCTGATTTTTTTGATTTTGTTTGGATTAGGATAATTGCCATAATTCGATTTTAATACCTTAAATTGAATTTTGTGAATGGTAATTTGATTTCCTTATCAAATAAAATGGATTTGGTCAATCTTTAAGATAATGACATAATTATTTGATTCCTTTAATTATTTAAAACTTGATCTAGTAATTTTGAAAGTTTCAAATTACACCCTTTAAGTTTTGGAATTTAAAATTTAATTAAAAGGTTAATTTTGAAATATTAAATTCAAAAACCATTTTTAAAAGTTTAAAATACACCCTTATACTATTATAATATTAAAAGCTTAATTTATATATATATATATATATATATATATATATATATATATATATATATATATATGAGTCAGTCTTACGATTAGTAGGCCTCATTCACGAAGCCGATCTATAAAGGGGGTATAAGGAAACTGCCTATAAAATGGCGGTTGAATGGATGTCCACTCTCACCTACCGCTTCCTTGATTGGTGGATGGTCGTTAGCCGAACGGGTAGGATAGGACATTAATTCTATCATTAATAAGTATAATGATAAATATAAAGTAACTAAATATTTTTATAAATTCCCAATCTTAGTTACTTTAGGAAAATATTAATTTGATGCTAATCCATGAAATAGCACATTGCACTTTGCCAAGTCGTTAGTGGAGCGTGTGTGGTTAACCGCAACACTAACTTGGACTAGCAAAGGGTGGCAATGGGTAACTCGTAAATTATCATTGATTAATGGAGCATGTGTGGTTAACTGACACATTGATTAGGTGGTAAATGACATTGAGAGTACCAAGCTAATTTGCATGGTTATTCACACATTGTTTGTGATCCTCGGTATCCCAGTCACAAACGTGAAGGGAATAATCGAGATTATACATGCCATTGAATAGTTCAATGAATCTAAAAAGATCTAGGAATTTCATTTTTAATAAAACCTAATTTATTTAAATTTCGTTTTTCGTGGTGGAATTGGTAAATCATCATTTACCTACCTACGAATAATTTACAATTGGATTACGACATCCCTCTTCCGAATTGTGAATTATTGTGTTGGGTTCTAACCTTAATATTTCATTTGGGTGTTATATTAAGGATTTCATATCTAATAAAAAACTTTTCTTTCTTCTTTTTCAGATGTCTGGCCCAAACAACGCTCCTGGCTCAACCTCTAACAACAACTCCTTGAACCCACTCTCGCTCCTAAACATTTGTGGGAGGGTCACTTTTGATGGATCCAATTTCAATGATTGGATCAAAAACATCAGAATGACCCTACGTTACGAGGATATGGAACATATTCTCGACAAGGAACTTGTCGAGATAAATAAAGAAACTGCTACTCCCGAAGAAATGGCTGAGTATATGGCCAAATGAAAGGAAGCGACCAGAGTGCCGTGCATTATGGTGGCGACTATGACTCCCGAGCTACAACGGTTCTATGAGGATTTTTGGCCTTACGAGATATGCCAGGACTTGATGGAAATTTTCCATCAAAGAGCACATCAAGAGAGGTATGGAATTTTCACCTCATTCATAACAACCAAAATGAAGGATGGAGAGTCCATTACGACCCACCTGCAAAGAATGCAGAGGTATGTGGATCGTTTGCTCAATTTGAATGTCAACTTTGATGAAGAGCTAACTATAGACATAGTCTTACACTCTTTGCCTCCTTGTTATGATCAGTTCAAGATGACTTATCATGTGAGAAAGGAGGAAGTCACCTTGAGCAAACTTCAAGGTTTGTTAAGAACTACTGAAAGTGGATTAAAATGCAAAGCTGTTGAATCCACTCCTGCTGCTACCCCAGTCCTGGCAATTGGACATGGAAAGGGGAAAAAGAGGAAAGCTCCCTCAAAGAATTGGAAGGAAAAGTCTCATGATGGATCTTCTTCTAGTGGATCCAAAAGTAAAACCAGTTCATCCCCTCCCTCCTCTGATCCAAAAAAAGCAACGTGCTTCTACTGCCATGAAAAGGGGCATTGGAAATGAAGCTGCTTGAAGTACTTGCAGGACATCAAGGATGGGACGATAAAGCCAACCTTTGCAGGTATTTATACTATTCTGTCTAATAACTCATCACATGCTAGTTCTTGGGTCCTTGATATAGGATGTAGTTTTCACATTTGTTCTGATTTGCAGGGGCTAAGAAGAAGTAGGGATATAGAGCATGGGAAGATGAACATGATAATGGGAAATAGGAAATCGTCACCTGTTACCAAGATCGGTGTTTACTCTTTAGTGCTTAGTAGTGGGTTAGGTTTAGATTTGAATGATTGTTGCTACTCGTCAGAGATGACAAAGAATATTATTTCTTTTCAAGGCTTGTACATACAAGGTTTTAGATAATCATTTAATAATGAAAGTGGTTCTATAAATGCTGATTATAATGTTACTTTTTATTTTGAAGCATTTCCTTGTAATGGTGTATATGAAACTGTGATGGTTGTAGATAACTTAGGAAATAGTGTATTGCATATTGATTCGTCTAATGATTTAGACATGGCATGCTTGTGGCATTGTTGTCTTGGATATATCAACAAAAAACACATTGCCCAACTCCAAAAGGATGGAGTTTTGGAGTCATTTGACCTAAAGTCAGATGACACGTGCGAGTCATGTTTGCTTGGAAAGATGACTAAATCACCTTTCACTTGTACTTGTGAAATAGGTGAGGGATTCTTGGATCTCATACACACAGATGTGTGTGGGCCCTTCAAATCCACCACAAGGGATGCAAACCGCTTCTATGGGACTTTTACTGATGATTATAGCAAATATGGATATATCTACTTAATTAAGCATAAGTCGGAGACCTTTGAAAAGTTCAAAGAGTTTAAGCAAGAAGAGGAGAATCAATTGGGCAGGACGATAAAGATGCTCAGATCTGATAGATGTGGTGAGTATCTTAGTATCGAGTTCGACGACTATATTAAGGAATGTGGAGTTGTTTCACAATTCCTAGGACACCACAACTTAATGGAGTGGCTGAGAGTCGTAATCGAACGTTGTTGGACATGGTTCATTCCATGATGATTCGAGCTTCGCTACCTATCTCATTCTGGGGGTATGCCTTAGAGACTGCCGCCCATATCCTTAATCTAGTCCCAGCTAAAAAGGTTGCCAAAACAACTCACGAGATGTGGACAAGGAAGGTTCCCTCGTTAGCACATATCAAGGTTTGGGGTTATGAAGCTTTCGTAAGATGAGAGACTCATGACAAGCTTGAACCTTGAAGTGAGCGGTGTATTTTCATCGGCTACCTACAGAAATACTTTGGATATCTATTCTACAGACCTAGTGATAACGTGGTCTTCGTAGCAAAGAGAGGAGTTTTCCGTGAGAGGGAACTCATATGCCAAGAGGACAGTGGGATGGCAATTGATGTTGAAGAGATTCAGTATTCAGACGGTGAAGGAGCCTCTAACACTAGCGCTCAACCCGAGGAAGAGATTCCTGTTGAACCAGTTGATGAGTCATTACCTCTTAGATGTTTCAGTAGAGTTAGCGTTCCACCTATATTATATGGTTTCCATATAACTGCATAAGATGATACGTTTATCAGTGATGGTACATTGATAAATTTGGATGAACTTAATAACTACAAGGAAGCCATGGCGGGCCCTGAGTCTGCCAAATGGAAAGAGGCAATGGACAACGAGATCCAGTCCATGTATAACAATCAAGTTTGGAACTTGGTTGACAATGTACCAGGTCGAAAGATAGTTGGGTGCAAACGGATCTTCAAGATGAAGACCGATATGGATGGAAATGTGCACATGTTCAAGGCACGACTGGTTGTGAAGGGCTTTACTCAAACCCCAGGGGTTGAATATGATGAAATCTTCTCACCAGTGGCCAAGATCAAGTCTATTAGGGTTATGTTAGCCATCACTGCGTTTCATGATTATGAAATCTGGCAGATGGATGTCAAAATCATTTTCCTTAATGGGAAGCTGGATGAAGATGTTTACATGTGTCAGCCAGAGGGTTTTGTGGATGCTAAATACCCCAATAGAGTGTGAAATATTAAAAAATCCATCTATGGATTGAAGTAAGCATCTCATAGATGGAATCTTTGCTTCGATGAGAAAGTCAAAGAGTTTGGTTTCTTTAGAAGTGAGGATGAGTCTTGTGTATATGTCAAAGCTAGTGGGAGTATAGTTAGCTTCTAGTATTGTATGTTAATGAGATACTGATCATAGGAAACGATGTTCCAACCTTGCAGGATGTTAAGTCTTGGCTTGGGATGTGTTTCGCTATGAAGGACCTAGGAGAAGCTGCTTATATTCTGGGGATAAGGATCTTGAGAAATAGGAGTAGAAGACTAATTGGACTTAGTCAATGTACTTACTTGGACAAGGTGCTGATATGTTTTAGCATGGAGAATTCCAAGAAAGGGAGCTACCTATGCAGAGCAGTACCAAACTGAGTAAGACTCAGAGTCCGAGTACCGATGCAAAGATAGCGAAAATGAGTCGAGTGCCATATGTTTCTGCCGTTGGCTCGATCGTGTATGCTATGACATGTACTCACTCTGATGTGGATTTTGAGTTGAACATGGTAAGTCGATATCAAGGGAAAATAGGTAGATCTCACTGGATAGCAGTTAAGAACATTCTTACGTATCTGTAAATGACTAAGGACTGGGTCCTTGTAGTTGGTGGCAGTGATGACTTGAGAGTGACTGGTTACAGCGACGTTAACTTTCAGACCGACCGAGATAACTTCCGCTCTCATTCAGGCTGGGTGTTTACCCTAAATGGAGGAGTAGTTACTTGGAAGAGTTCTAAGCATGAGACCGTAGCCGATTCAACATGTGAATCAGAGTACATAGTTACGAGTGAGGCACAAAAGAGGCTATATGAACTTCATTAGAGACCTTGGAGTTGTACCGGCCATAAAGGAGCCCATGTAGATTTTCTACAATAATGAAGAAGTGGCTGCCTTTACCAAGGAACCAAGGGATCATGGTAGATCCAGACGTATCGACAGAAAATACCACTTCATCAGACATCGGTTAGAAGAAGGACTCCTCGTCATTAAGAGGGTATCATAAGAAGAGAATCATGAAAATCCTCTCACAAAAGCTCTAAGTAGGATTAAGCACATTCAGCATGCAAGGAGCATTCATCTGAATGGCAATATTAGTTTTAGTGATTAAATAGATATTTTATAAACTTGTAATAGATAAATGTAATTGACATTTGATGATTAAGCAATGGAGATTTATTTATGAGTAATTATGAGTAATGTTAACTATCTTGTGTCAATTGTTTACTATTGTTTCACTTTTGCATGTTTTACTTCCTGAATAATTGGATTGTTCAAATTATCCACAATCAATCATACTTTGGAAGTAAGTAGTGAATTAAGACTGTCATGAATTGGCTTGTATATTTTCTAAGTGCTTAGACATAGCAAAAGTTTTCTGCAACATTCATGAGTACTCCTGAAATAGGATTTGAGTATTAGATTAAACCCATGTTCATTTGAATTACTTCATGGAATTTATCACGAGTAATTGTGAGACGATAATATCGTATAATCTTTAAACCGAGATATATGAGTTATTGTTTATGAGTTGGTTGTGCATTCATAATGCGTAATCACATCAGTAACTTGATGTTATAAAATGTATTGTTGTGTAAGATTTTATAAGTAAATAGTACAAGCATATAAGTCAAAGTTTATCTGTTCCTTTTATCTCAAAGGGATATCTTGGGCCCCACGATGATTTTGTGTTAACTTATGTGTCGGGCCCGGTCAGGACTGAATTGATGTGTTCAATTAAGTTCATTGTCAAACAAATCTGAAATCAGGAAATAAACTGTTGGACATTGAGAATGATTCTATCACATGCCTTTGTCCACATGATATCTTGTAGAACGGAGGATTACATTATCCCTTATCTAAAGGACATGTCATTGACTAGATCAGAGTTCGACAACAGCTTTTGAAAGCTATGATTGCTAATCAGATTCTGATGTCATACTTGCAATTATAGTTATTAGACTTATCCAAGTGGGAGACTGTTGGATTAAGTGTCTAAGCTCGTAACTATAATTGGTATGTACTTGATTTGATAGTAGCATGGTCCTTTTGGGTTGTCTTCACCATTGCAACTTGACATGATGACTTTTGGAGAAAGAGGTTAATTAATGATTTATTAATATATTATAAGAATAATATATTAATTTGAAATCATATTATTTAATTAGTATTAATAAGAAATTAATTTGGAATTAATTTTAGGATTAAAGGAATTGATTAAAAGAATGGGAACTGGTTATGCAAATCAACGATAGTTGCAGAGTTGGGCTGATGGACTCCTCTAGAAGGGAGTGTACGAAATCTATAGGAGGCCCTGTAGAATTTTGTTCAAGGGTTCTAAAGTGGAGGTCCATGGACTGCTTAAGTCCTAAGCAAGGAAATTAGGGTTTCACTTGAAAACCCTAGCAACCTCAGCTATATAAGTAACCCCTAGCATAGCATTTTCGGCCCCATGCTTTCTTAGAGAACCCTAGCAGAAAATTGTAGTGCATACCACCTCTCTTCTTCATCCTTTGCTAATGATGTTAGAGACTCCATTAGAGGCGCAACACTTGAGGCACTAAAGCTTTCAAGAGTCAAGACCATCCAAGGAAGTTCTTGTTATTACTAGATAGAAAGCAAGGTATTTTTCTAACCATAGTTTTCATATAGATTTCGAATTGTATGCTAGTATTAGGGTTGTTGCTTTGGAATTTCTATTTGCATGTATAACTAGAGACAAAAATTAGATCCAAAGCAATTAGGGTTGCATGATTACATAGGAATGTTGTTATGCGTAAAACCCAACATTAGGTTCATCAATTAATTTAGTATAGTTAGGATTTACTTGAGACATGTTAAGTTCAGCTTTAGCTACAACCCAAGATCATAAGTAAAAAGTACATATTCGGATAACCTAAAGTGAAATCGGGAACACGGGGGGTCCAATGGTAGTGCTCTTGGTAGGGTTTAAAGGGGCATCACCTTGGTAGGGTCCAATGGGTAGCATCCTCACAAGATCATATGAGAATACCCTTGCGGGGTCCAGGGTAACGCCTTGACCCGAAACCATATTCATATACAATATGATTTGCATGGCAATTCATTTCCATCCAATAGTCACAACAGTTTGAAACTATCGTGACTTTTACCTAAGAAAAATTAAGCGATTACAACTTCAACCTTCGTCTATTATATATATATATATATATATATATATATATATATATATATATATATATATATATATATATATATACTCGGTTAAGCATCAAACAAAGCAATGTGTTTCTGTGTTTGAATCTCTGATCTGGCATGGAATTAAGAATTCTTGTTGTTGGATTATCCCAAATATGGTTTCGTGATACTCATGCATTAGTGTATAAATTATTGATTTTTGAAAGTAGTTCATAAAGGATAGTATAATTATACAAGTATTAACTGATATACTAACCCAAAATATGTGATTGTCTCTCAAGGAATCTCAATGGCTGCAAAATCTATGAGGGAAATGAGTTACAAATTTGGAACACTTGAAAAACTTTGAAGGAAATGACTTTCTCCATTGGTAAATAAAGATACATTTCTTTTTTTATCACTTCAAAATTCATTTATGTTTAAAGTACCCTTATACAATAATTTATTGGAGATGAAACTGTTGAAACCACAAGCTGTAGGAGCAAATGGGGAAATGACAACTACATCTGTTGTGGCACATCTTGAATGACATGGTTGACTCCCTCTTTGAATTTTATCAAAAATGTAAATCTACAAAGGATCGGTGAGAACAATTAGAATCATAGTATATGGCTAACGACATTCCTATCAAGATGTAGATGGATGATTACGGTACAATCAAATCATGTCTATGCTTGGAAAACTTAAACAACACAAAATGTAGATGGATGAATTCATTTCTATATCAAGTGTTATAAACAAATTACCCCCTTATGGAAGGACTTCAAATAGATGTTGAAAGACAAAAAGGAAGAGTTGCCTTTTGTATTTACTAAGATCCTAAAACATGTGAAAATGTAATGAAATCTCAAGATGTTGGTTACTAGAAAGAATCCATTAATGATAATTAGAATCCATCATATGAAATTATATGTAGGTCTTGTGTGATCTTCTTCACGTTGCAAGTAACCATTAGGATGCAAATCGATTTTCAAGAAAAATATGAAATTCGATGGATCAATTGACAAATTTAAGGCTTGATTGTTCATTCAAGGTTTTAGACAAAAAATAGGTATTGACTACTTTTATACTTATGCACTAGTTGCTTGTACTCTTATTATAGGGTTACTAATTTCACTGGTTGTAATTTACAATCTAGTTATTCAGCAAATGAATGTTAAAACAAAAATAGCGAGTTAGAGAAATAGGTATATATGAAAAAAAACAAAGGGTTTCATTATGTGTGGAAATGACCATAAAGTATGCACAAGTTGAATAAGTCATTATATTGGTTAAAGCAAACACCTAACCAGTGCAAGTAAAAGTTTGATCATGTTGTGATGTGTTTAAAATTCACTAAAAGCTTTAAATTTATAATCCTATGTAATTTTATCAGCTAAAGCAGAATTATGAAGTGTACCTAGTCACGTAGTAGTTGTGACATCCCCATTTTCACGGTCAGAAAAGACCGATTTTGTTTATGCTTTATAAAAACCAGAGTACCTCTTTTAATAAAAATGTTGCGGAATTTGTTCCCAGTAAAATATGATAAATACGTTATCAAAGCATTTCCAAAGAAAAATATTTTTTTATGCATTTTAAAACATTTGGGATGTCATCGTCAATACAGAAACATAAGCATAAACAGAACTTACATTCATTATCACCAGTGATTTATATCTCCTTAATCTCTCCGTGTAATGTGACTCATATCAACACCTGTGATATAAATAAACTGAGTGGGTCAGGTTGGGAAACCATGATGGTCTATTTTACCTCTCAACTTATCGTCTAACTCATATTTCGTCTGCCCATGTTTTACCCAACATATTATGTAGATATAAATACATATACAGGTTGCGAGCCTGCTAGTGTTCCACTGGACTGTCTAGAATAGTCCGTGGTTGTCATCCATACTCTGCTAGATGACGGGGCCAGCATTTGGGAACAAGGTTTCTCACATCGTCCACCTCTCACCCTTACATCATGGTCTATTTTACCTCTCAACTTATCGTCTAACTCATATTTCGTCTACCCATGTTTTACTCAACATATTATGTAGATATAAATACATATACAGTTTAAATCATATAAAACTTGTATAAAATCGTTCATCCAGCATAACTAGCAAGTATACAGATAATAAACACACATAGCACGTAGTTTATATAAAATACTTCATATCTATGTGTCAGATGAAAGGGACCATGCACTCACTTGAAAAGGTGGTGATTCCGAACTCAGACAGCGCTTCGCTTCTTAAAAATAATTTCCTTCGATGAAACCTAGTATTATTACCACTAGAGTTTAGTCTATTATTCTTCGAGACTAATTAATAGTCTAGCTATTATTACTATTATATAAGTGTTAAAAAATACTTATCTAACCCATAATAATAGCCCAATTACTTATAATAAGTTCCTAATAACGTTACTATAATTAAATAAAAGCTATATTAAAAATAGTGTAGGCGTAGCTCACTTACAACGAGTTTTATAGAAAACCGGGTTTTGCTTGGAGCAGCATTTCCGTGCCGAAAAGCTCTTCTTCTTGGAGCCGTCGAGCACTTCGAGGCTTCCGCCTCGTGCTAGGGAGGTTCCCTAGGCTTTCGGGGGGGGGGGGGGTTGGGGCTAGAGAGAGGTTCTAGAGAGAGAGTAAAAAGAAGAAAGAATAAGAAAGGTGTGAAGAAAATGAGGGTGGGAGAGATTCTATTTATAGGGTGAAATATGGCTGAACTTGGTGCCACATGTCACCATCTGGTGGCAAGACTAGGGGAGGAAGCAATGGCCAAGATTGTGCCACGTCACCCATTTTCGCACAACACACTTTCAAGTTCTAAAATCCGTAGCTTTCACATACGAGCTCAGTGTTTGATGTTTTTTATATCCATGCATAGGTTAAAATAAGATCTACAACTTTCATTTTGACTCCGTCTGCTAATTATCGATCGATCTTAAATTTAACAGTAAGAGGAGATTATACTGTTAAATGTCTGCGTAAAATTCATAACTACTACATACGGACTCCGTTTTCGTCTGTCTTCTTATCTTTGAGTTCCTATTAATGAGATATTCAACTCTCATTTAGGCCGCGTAAGCCAAAAACTGCTCGAACTAAAATTCGAGTTTCGGGCCGTGCACTGCTAGGTCAAATCTTAGAAAATTCATAACTTCCTCATACGAAGTCAGATTTGGGCGTTCTTTTTTTTGTATGTTCTCTGTTTAACGTATACTAAAAATTTTGTTTAGATCACTAATTCTAAAAAGTAATTTATCAAAAATTCACTATTTACGTCTCCCAGTGCCGTGCCGATTTTGCCGTAAAACTTCGACGGGCCATAACTTCTTCGTTATAACTCGGATTTCGGCGTTCTTTATATATACGGAACCCTTGAGAGATATTCTACAACTTGGTTAAGATTATTTATTCTAAATAATATTTTGGCAAAAAGTCGTTTTTGAACCCTGTTATCTCTAAATTGACTAGCCCGGATCTACGGGCGTGACAGTCGTATAGTAAAGAAAGTAAGGAGTCGAACACAAGCAACGAAAATTTTAAACAGAAAATAAATGCAATTTATTAAAAAAAAAAGAAATAACTTTAAGTTGGGCGGGGGTTACTGATTTTACAAGACGAGTAACTTAAAATCAAGCAAATAGCAATTAAGTAACTACTGGAACTTTAAACACAAACATGCAAATAGAAAAAACGATTTTCATTCATGATTTAAGAGTACTTTCGTTTAGTTTTGAATCCTTTTTTTCTCTTATGGTTGATTTCTAGTGGACTAAATATGTTGGTTACCAAATTATTAATTTACTAGTTATCATGTTCTGATTCCTGGTAATACCAATTTATGAGCTACTATGCAGTGGTCTAGCACAACTTGGACACTAAATTGATTTTAAGAATAATTGGACTTTGAATGATAAATCTAATGATTACCTATCTATAATCAAGACAAGCAATGCAAGCACATATTATGAATCAATAATGCTTTATAACACAATCAAAGTTACTAACTTTTACCACCTAACTCTAGGATTTGTTCAATCACTAGATCTAGCAATTCAATGTATACAAACAAATAAATATTAAGTTTATGCAATAAGAGTGATCATCTAACTAACATAAAACTTGCTGGAAAAGCAATAAAGATTAGAACTTTAACATGTTAGGATTATAGGTCTATTAAACACAAGTTAAACCAACATAAATAAATCCATAAATAACAAAATCAACTCCAAGTATTAGGGTTTGTTATCACCAAATGAAATTAAAGGGTTATCAGCCCATAATTATAGAAGAAACACAAGAAAAAACGAAGTTAACTAGATTATACATTATGCAACTAGAAAACTGAATGAATGTATCGTGTTCTTTGTGTAAATCTCTTTAAAACTTGATCTCCACTTGTTCTCCAATGTTCCAAGAGTTTCTTAGAAGTTCTTGATCATTCTTAGTCTCTGGAAATTACAGACTCTGTCGCATGTCCTAAATTTTGACCTAAAAATCTATATAAATAGTTTCCTAAAATTAGGCGCTATGTCGTGGAGAATACGCATCCATGCCATGGAGACAGTTTTACGCGGTAAGCACTTAGCATGTTCGTAGATTCATCGGGAAGGGTTTATTCTCCACGTCGTGGAACAATAAATGCCATGACACGGTATCTTCAGTTTGCATGTTTTCTCCTCTTTTCTTCCTCTTGATCTATACATCAACCCTCCAAGTTTCCAACTTTTTCCAATTTGGTCATTTTCCATTGTCAATGTCCCTTTTGGCTAAAAAATATATTTTACACTTTATAAGTACCACATATCGTAATAATTAACCAAAATGAAGCTAAATGTACTTAAATATTATACTAAATATATGAATACATATAACAATATCAAAATACCCCACAATTGCCTTTTGATTGTCCCCAAGAAAAACTCATTATTTTGAATACATCACATCAAAACTTTGCTCGCCAATATCAAACAAAACAATCGAACTTGAACTCACCAATTACATTTCACTTCAATACATATATTTGTGTCTAAAGAAATCCTAAGCACTTACCAAGCCCTAAATACTCACAATCCTCATAAACGCTTCCTACTTATTTTTAACAACATTCATTTTTGCATTCCTACCACCTATGCATTTTTATTACCCCCATTCGTATCAAAAGTTATTGCCAAATTCCAAGTGACTCAACTTTTTATCGTATATATATATATATATATATATATATATATATATATACACATTTTTATTACCCCCATTCGTATCAATTTAGAGACGATAAGCGTCCAAAAAATGAATTTCTGATGGAAGATTATTTAGAATGAATAATCTTAACTAAGTTCTAGTATAAGTTACAATGATTTAGTACATATAAAGAACGCCAAAATCCAAGTTATAACGAAGAAGTTATGACATGTCGAAGTTTCGCGACAGAACCGCCACGACACAACGCGACGTAAAAACTGAATTAACGTTAGAATGATATTTATCCTTAGCGATCTAAACGGAAGTCGTAGAATACGTTAAACCATGAGTGTGCATAAAAAGAACGTCCAAATCTGACTTCGTTTGAGGAAGTTATGATTTTTCAAAGTGTCGACTTAGCGGTATGTAGCCCGAATACTCAATTTGAGATCGAGCGGTTTTTAGCCGAAACAATCTAGACAAGAATCGAAGATCTCGTTAATATTAGTGAAACGATAAAAAGATAGGCGAAAACGGACGCCGGATGAAAAAGTTATGAATTTATAACGGAGTTTTCCTGTCCCGGCCTACTAAAAATAAATAATAAAAAAATTTCAAAATTAGCCGACGGAGTCTAAATGAAAGTTGTAGAGTATGGTCTGACCTACGCGTGGATATAAAGAACGTTGAAAACGGAGCTCGTATGCGAAATTTACGCAATTTAGAAGTTTGAGGAGTCAAATTACGCCGAGCGTAATTTGAGTACGCCCAACGTACTCAGAGGGTGCAAGTTGCCTAACCAATACTCGAGTGCCACCAAGTGATGCATGCAGTGATGTTTAGTACGCCCAACGTAAGGCCTGGTATGCCCAACGTACTCAAGGTAACGCCCAGCGTAATCCCAGACCCAGCAGCCTATAAATAGAACCCGAGATCAGCCATTTTCCTTGCTAATTTTTTTCCTATTATATCCCGAAGCCTCGGTATCATTCTCGAGTCCCGAAGCAAGTTCCGAAGTCCCGAAGATCCCAAGGAGCGTTATTCCAGAGCCGAAGCCCTGCCCGCGAGGAGCCCGATTTTTGTGAAGATCTTCCAGATTTACCAAAGTATACTACTTCTACAAGTTGTAGTGCTGTCCGAGCATTGTCTAATCAAGTGAGTGTGTAGTTACTTTCTTCTAACACATAAATACGAAGTATTTGCTATGAAATACGTGCTATGTATATATATATATATATATATATATATATATATATATATATAAATATATATTATTTGTCTATTTGAGATGGTTGTGGAATTGAAGTTTTATACAGGTGTTAAATTATTTAAACTGTGTAAGTATTTGTATCTATGAAAATCTTGGGTAGAACATGGGTAGATGGGATCGTTGGTGACTATGGAGTTAGCGCCTATGGTATAAACCTTGGCGACGATGTGACTTCATGCCTATTTGATGAACCTTGGCGACTATGGAGTTAGCGCACGTTGAGTAAACTTTGGCGACTATGGAGTTAGCGCTTGTTGAGTAAAGTTTGGCAATTATGGAGTTTGCGCTTGTTATGTGAACGTTGGTGACTATGGAGTTAGCACCTGATAGCTATGGATTTAGTACCTGATAGATAAATTTTGGCAGCATTGGACTTCGTGCCAATTCCTTAGGTAAATCCTTAGGAATGAATGAATGAAGCATAGTTGGTTCTTAGGGTAAAACCTCAAGAAATATAGAAGATAATGGGGATGGGTAATTGGGTTGATTGTTTGCTGATTAAATATAATAATTATATTATTGTGGGTTGAAAACCCTATATGCTCACCAGGCTCCCAAGCCCGACCTACTCTGTTTTCTTTGTATCACAAGTATCAATACGAAGACATATTTCACTGAGGGATTAAAGGAGATGTAAATCATTAGTGTAAATAAAAGTAAGTTCTGTTTATGCTTATGTGTCTGTATCGGAACATGACATCCCGAGATTTTGTTATATAATGAAAAATACATTTCTTTAAGAAATGCTTTGATAAATTTTTATCATATTTTGTTTTGGGAACAAATTCCGCAATAATTTTCTTTAAACAATTACTCTGATTTAAAAAACAAAGCATACAGAAATCGGTCTTTTCTGGCCGTGAAATTGGGGATGTCACTATATATATATATATATATATATATATATATATATATATATATATATATATATATATATATATATATATATATATATATATATATATATATCCTAAAAATATAACTAAATTTATTGCATCACTTTATATTTGTGGAACCTTTTCTCTTTTTCACTTTCTTTTTTATTTTTCAATATTTCTGTTTCAACTTTCACATATACACAAACAAACAATACTAACTTCATTTTTATTAATACTATAGTTCATGACTTTCTAAGAAATTATTAGAGTATTTGGAATCTCTTAGACCACTAATGGAGCCCATGACTTTCGATGAAACTCATGTAATAATTTTTTTCCCATCCATCCAAGCTTTTATACATAATTAGACTTGATGCTGAAATTAAAACAAATAATCAATTCCGTGTGTGATAACCGTGTAAGGTTGTGATGGAAGGGAAATGAGGCAGGGGAGGGGGTTGGTCGGAGCTGGAGGGGTGGTCAACTAGGTGTGATGATGGTTGGAAGAAGCACCGGTGGCGGAGCATGAAAATGACACAATGGCGACCAGTGATCCCAATAGAGAGAAACATAGTGGGATATATATATATATATATATATATATATATATATATATATATATATATATAGAGAGAGAGAGAGAGAGAGAGAGAGAGTGTGTGTGTGTGTATGGAAGTGCGTGTGTATGTGTAACATCCTCTTTCGAGAAGTTTCTTATTTTGGGAACTATGTGCAATAAATGGATCAAGTATAGGCCATGGCTTTCAAGGGAATAGGGTTTAGACCTTATTGGATGTTGATAATATTGGTTATGTGATCTAATCCATTGGTTTTTGTTTTGTAGCTAAAGGGTAAAATAGGAAAGTTATATATTAGGCTTCTTGCATGGATTACAGTTTTTATTTATACATGCGATAAGAAAAAATTAAATATATAGAAGTGTAGGGCTCTTCAATACCTTTTTGTGGATATAAATATCACCGAAAACAGAGTTGAAATGAAGAAGTTGTGGTTGTTTGAAGTTGGAGTGGATTTGGGTGAAAATCGTCGCCACAGAGTGCGGATTAGAGCCCACAGCGTGGCAATCACCATGACACGACGACCAGTTAGACCCAAGCCCATGATTTTAGAGTTTTCAATGTATTTAACCATAAGGTTCCGACTTTTCAGTTTTGACCGAAGATTTTTTGACAAGTTTGAGTTTTAGGTCCACGTCTTCCACTTCCATATATGAATCAACAAGATGTCTATAGGTATAAAGTTTCCATTAATCACTTGACTGGGATTCCGCACCAATTCTAGTGACTTCAATTGATACTTGAGATCAGGTTTTTCAATTGGTATCAGAGCTAGGATTGATATCAATCGAATTGGCCTAAACATTATACGTTTTCTTGGAGTTTTTCTTGGTATTTTTGGGGTTTTCAAGTTCTTTTTGACGAAAAATTTATTGCTGTTGTTCTTCGTGTTCTTCATTATGTTGGAGATTTTGATCGAAATTGGTTTTGATAAGTTACCAGTTTCGTGTTCCCGACATTTTTGGGAGTTTTTGATTAGGTCTGGACGTTTTTGGCGGTTAACCTCAAGCTCTCTGTTAGGTTTTAGTGATTCCGGCGGCTACCAATGTTCTCGGTCAGCAACTAGGTCAACCATCTAGTTTTCGGTCTGATTTTGAGTTCGGTCAATGATCTCGGTCAAACTGGGTGTTCGGTCAACGATCTTGGTCAAAACAAGGTCCTCGGTCAACGTTCTCAATCAACTGTTTTTGGTCAAAAATTTGACCTTCAAGGTTCTCTGTCAACAGGGTGTTGACTATTGGTGTTCTCGTTCAGAGATCATTTATTTATGGTTTTCGCTTAGATTTTTTTTGTTGGTGGGGAATGAGTTCTTCAATCACCAAGAAGGTAAGTGAAACCTCATGTTCTCAATCCTGTGATGATAAAATAGATAAATACGGTGAATAAAACGAAGTATTGGTTAGAGAGGTTTTTGACCTTAAAAATGAAATATATGAAATTAAGAAAGTAAATAAACCGCTTAAAGAAAAAACTAGAAGCACAAACTAAAGATAAGCAGGATTAAAGAAGAATACAACACCAAATGTGTTCACTATCGTTTTGTTAATGAGAAAATTGCAAACTTAACTGCTGAACTTGATGCATTAAAGGCTAAATTTAAGGATGATGAATTTAATTTTAAGAAATTTGATGTGTCAAGTGAGAAAGTTGAGTCTATTATAGAAAAACAATTAAAGTGGAAAGATAAACAAGGTGAGGATCTAGGGTATCATAGTGTTCCACCTCCTTTCAAAGATAACTATACTTCGCCCCTTGAAATTAAAGAGATGGAGACACCGGTGCAAGTCGTGGACTGGATCTCTGAAATGGAGACAATGTTTGAAAGTTGCGAATGTAGAAACAGACAGAAGACCGCTCTTGCAATTCCTCTGTTAAAATATGGAGTATTGAGCTGGTGGAAGTTACTGGCTGGTTCGATGCCCAAGGGGGAAGCTATCAAGATGTCTTGGGAAGAGTTCATGGTGCAACTAGAAATGCAATACTGCTCTGAGCAAGATCTTCTGGAAATCAACAATGAGTTCCAGAATCTGAAGAAGGGAAAATTGAGCATGACAGAATACGCTACAAGCTTTACGGAGAAGATGAAGCTTACTCCATACCTAATTCCAACTAAACTTTCCAAGGTCAACAAGTTTGCCAATGGATTACCAGCGGACTTTGGTCCGATAGTTAAGCAAGCAACCACTCTGAAGGCCGCCATCTGGGCAGCCAAGAATGTTGAGACCCAAATAAAAGAAAAGGGTCTGGAAAGAGCTGAAGTTGGAGAGAAAAGGAAACGTGAAGGATCTTCAATAATCGACAAAGAAAGCAAATTCTCGAAATCTGGGGGAAGAGATGAAGTTAAGTGGTGTGAGAAGTGTAAAAAGAAACACTTCGGGAAATGTAGCGAGGAGATGACTTGCTACAAATGTGGGAAGATAGGGCACTAGGCCAACAAGTGCACACCTATCAAGAAGGTGTGCTACAAATGTAACGAAAAATGGCATATTTCTAAAGACTGCCAAAAGAAAAACACACCTCCATAGCCAAGGGCATTCCACATGCTCCTCGATGTAGTGGAAAATGATGGGAGGATTAAAAGATGAAGACTTCGTATCTATATATAAAGTCTGTATCAAGAAGTGTAGCCTGTTAGAGGCATAGTATAGGGTAAACTTGAACCTTTGGGTAATCATTTCAAGAAATAATATAAACCCTGGTTTTGTTATCTGATGTGTTGAATGGTTATATGATTTATGTATGGTGACTTGGTTCACTGCGAGACAATACTTGGGATGAGTATGAGTAGGTGTGAATGGTAGTAGAGATCTATACTACCAGAAGCACAGGACTCACGCTTGGATCTGGGAAAGTCACAAGGTTATCAAGAAGCTAGTAATTGATTTCGTTTTATTCAAGTTTGTCATTACCCTTGTTTCGGTAAGGCTAGTAGGATGATGGTTATTCTGACCCTAGTGGTCATATCAAATTGAGTCCGACTACGATGAGAGGTCATCGGGACACGACTCATCGGTCTGTTACAATAGATAAATGAATGTATTTTAATACATCACATCAAAACTTTGCTCGCCAATATCAAACAAAACAATCGAACTTGAACTCACCAATTACATTTCACTTCAATACATATATTTGTGTCTAAAGAAATCCTAAGCACTTACCAAGCCCTAAATACTCACAATTCTCATAAACGCTTCCTATTTATTTTTAACAACATTCATTTTTGCATTCCTACCACCTATGCATTTTTATTACCCCCATTCGTATCAAAAGTTCTTGCCAAATTCCAAGTGACTCAACTTCTTATCGTATATATATGTATATATATATATATATGTAACGCCCGTATAAATATATATATATATATATATATATATATATATATATATATATATACATTTTTATTACCCCCATTCGTATCAATTTAGAGACGATAAGCGTCCAAAAAATGAATTTTTGATGGAATATTATTTAGAATGAATAATCTTAACTAAGTTCTAGTATATGTTACAATGATTCAGTACATATAAAGAACGCCAAAATCCAAGTTATAACGAAGAAGTTATGACCTGTCGAAGTTTCACGACAGAACCGACACGACACAGCGCGACGTAAAAAGTGAATTTACATTAGAATGATATTTAGCCTTAGCGATCTAAATGGAAGTCTTAGAATACGTTAAACCATGAGCGTGCATAAAAAGAACGTCCAAATCTGACTTCGTTTGAGGAAGTTATGATTTTTCTAAGTGTCGACTTAGCGGTTTGTAGCCCGAATACTCAATTTGAGATCGAGCGGTTTTTAGCCGAAACAATCTAAACAAGAATCGAAGATCTCGTTAATATTAGTGAAACGATAAAAAGATAGGCGAAAACGGACGCCAGATGAAAAAGTTATGAATTTATAACGGAGTTTTCCTGTCCCGGCCTACTAAAAATAAACAATAAAAAAAATTCAAAATTAGCCGACGGAGTCTAAATGAAAGTTGTAGAGTATGGTCTGACCTACGCGTGGATATAAAGAACGTTGAAAACGGAGCTCGTATGCGAAATTTACGCAATTTAGAAGTTTGAGGAGTCAAATTACGCCGAGCGTAATTTGAGTACGCCCAACGTACTCAGAGGGGTGCAAGTTGCCTAACCAATACTCGAGTTCCACGAAGTGATGCATGCAGTGATGTTTAGTACGCCCAACGAAAGGCCTGGTATGCCCAACGTACTCAACGTAACGCCCATCGTAATCCCAGACCCAACAGCCTATAAATAGAACCCGAGATCAGCCACTTTCCTTGCTATTTTTTTTCCTATTATATCCCGAAGCCTCGGTATCATTCTCGAGTCCCGAAGCAAGTTCCGAAGTCCCGAAGATCCCGAGGAGCGTTATTCCAGAGCCGAAGCCCTGCCCGCGAGGAGCCCAGTTTTTGTGAAGATCTTCCAGATTTACCAAAGTATACTACTTCTACAAGTCGTAGTGCTGTCCGAGCATTGTCTAATCAAGTGAGTGTGTAGTTACTTTCTTCTAACACATAAATACGAAGTATTTACTATGAAATACGTGCTATGTGTGTATATATATATATATATATATATATATATATATTATTTGTCTATTTGAGATGGTTGTGGAATTGAAGTTTTATATAGGTGTTAAATTATTTAAACTGTGTAAGTATTTGCATCTATGAAAATCTTGGGTTGAACATGGGTAGATGGGATCGTTGGTGACTATGGAGTTAGCGCCTATGGTATAAACCTTGGCGACGATGTGACTTCATGCCTATTTGATGAACCTTGGCGACTATGGAGTTAGCACACGTTGAGTAAACTTTGGCGACTAAGGAGTTAGCGCTTGTTGAGTAAACTTTGGCAATTATGGAGTTTGCGCTTGTTATGTGAACGTTGGTGACTATGGAGTTAGCACCTGATAGCTATGGATTTAGTACCTGATAGATAAATTTTGGCAGCATTGGACTTCGTGCCAATTCCTTAAGTAAATCCTTAGGAATGAGTGAATGAAGCATAGTTGGTTCTTAGGGTAAAACCTCAAGAAATAAAGAAGATAATGGGGATGGGTAATTGGGTTGATTTTTTTCTGATTAAATATAATAATTATATTATTGTGGGTTGAAAACCCTATATGCTCACCAGGCTCCCAAGCCCGACCTACTCTGTTTTCTTTGTATCACAAGTATCAATACGAAGACATATTTCACTGAAGGATTAAAGGAGATGTAAATCATTAGTGTAAATAAAAGTAAGTTCTGTTTATGCTTATGTGTCTGTATCGGAACATGACATCTCAGGATTTTGTTATATAATGAAAAATACTTTTCTTTAAGGAATGCTTTGATAAATTTTTATCATATTTTGTTTTGGGAACAAATTACGCAACAGTTTTCTTTAAACGATTACTCTGATTTTAAAAACAAAGCATAAACAAATCGGTCTTTTATGGCCGTGAAATTGGGGATGTCACAGTTGGTATCTGAGCATTAGTTTAAGCGAACTAGGAATATGGATTTATTTCTAGACTTAAACTTAGAATGCTAAGCGATGATTGTGAGTTGAGTGTGTCCATTATATTTTAGGTAGTACACCTAAATTGACACAAGCACTAGTTTATTTTAGGAAAGATGCCTAAAATGCCTTTAAGTGCTAAATGTTATATGTTTGCCATATATGATATTATTTGTTTGGATCTATGGTCTGTTGTCGACTGGGTCTGGAAACCTTATGTGTTTAGGATTCTAAGCGTACATCTACGATATTAGAACTAGCATATAAACATTTCGGAGGGATATGGAAGATCGTAATATCTATCGTTAATAAGGATCTAATTTCACCTTATTCGGTGTATAGATCAAGATGGCAAGAACAAGAAGCGGAGTTGGAAATGCAAATGAGAATAGGAATCAACCACCAGTGATCAGTGTTCTAAAAGGCGCGCCATGGCGCATGCCAAGGCGCGCCATGGCGTGAGGCGTGGCTCCGCCGTTACGAAAAGTCTCATAACGTTGCTGTTAGGCGTGGCGCGTGGCAAGGCGTGATATGGCGCGCCATGGCGCGTTATTGCGTGTTATGGCACGTGTTTTTTCGTTTGAGACACGGTTTTTTTTTCTCTTTTTTATGTCTTTTCTAATCGGAGATACAAGTATTGTGGTTTTTGTTAAATTTTTGTTACTAGTTATTGATCTAACGCTTCTAAAAAGTAGTTATATTTAATATAAAGTTATATTTATGTGGTAATATAATTTTAAATTAATACAAAATCGCCGCCTTACATCACGCCTTGAAAAACGCCATGGCTCGCCATGGCTCGTTAAGCTTGAGGCTTGACCTTGCCGCCACGGCACGCCTCACGCCATTTAGAACCTTGCCAGTGATTAAGCAAATACCTATTGTGGCTACAGCACCTGAGCCAATAACAATGGCTGGTGTACAAATGATGATTCAAACAATGTTGGATCATCAGATGGAGGAGACCAGGCGGTTGCTTCGACAGAATCGTGAAGAACTGTCAATTCAAGTGGAAGAGCCCGAAGTAAATGGAGGGCATTCGGAAGGGGGGACTACAGTGGAACCGTTGGTCAAGCCAACCCACCAATAGTTCGCCAAAACAACCAGGATGGAGGAAATGACGGACGTGGGTGCAAGTACAAGGATTTCATGGCATCCAAACCACCGTCTCTTTTTAGGAGCCTGACACCGATGCAAGTCGTGGACTGGATCTCCGAAATGGCGACAATGTTTGAAAGTTGCGAATGTAGCAACAGACAGAAGACCGCTCTTGCAATTCCTCTGTTAAAATATGGAGTACTGAGCTGGTGGAAGTTACTGGCTGGTTCGATGCCCAAGGGGGAAGCTATCAAGATGTCTTGGGAAGAGTTCATGGTGCAACTAGAAATGCAATACTGCTCTGAGCAAGATCTTCTGGAAATCAACAATGAGTTCCAGAATCTGAAGAAGGGAAAATTGAGCATGACAGAATACGCTACAAGCTTTACGGAGAAGATGAAGCTTATTCCATACCTAATTCCAACTAAACTTTCCAAGGTCAACAAGTTTGCCAATGGATTACCAGCGGACTTTGGTCCGATAGTTAAGCAAGCAACCACTCTGAAGGCCGCCATCTGGGCAGCCAAGAATGTTGAGACCCAAATAAAAGAAAAGGGTCTGGAAAGAGCTGAAGTTGGAGAGAAAAGGAAACGTGAAGGATCTTCAATAATCGACAAAGAAAGCAAATTCTCGAAATCTGGGGGAAGAGATGAAGCTAAGTGGTGTGAGAAGTGTAAAAAGAAACACTTCGGGAAATGTAGCGAGGCGATGACTTGCTACAAATGTGGGAAGACAGGGCACTAGGCCAACAAGTGCGCACCTATCAAGAAGGTGTGCTACAGATGTAACGAAAAAGGGCATATTTCTAAAGACTGCCCAAAGAAAAACACACCTCCACATCCAAGGGCATTCCACATGCTCGTCGATGAAGCGGAAAATGATGGGAGGATTAAAAGATGAAGACTTCGTATCTATATATAAAGTCTGTATCAAGAAGTGTAGCCTGTTAGAGGCATAGTATAGGGTAAACTTGAACCTTTGTGTAATCATTTCAAGAAATAATATAAACCCTGGTTTTGTTATCTGATGTGTTGAATGATTATAAGATTTATGTATGGTGACTTGGTTCACTACGAGACAATACTTGGGACGAGTATGAGTAGGTGTGAATGGTATTAGAGATCTATACTACCAGAAGCACAGGACTCACGCTTGGATCCGGGAAAGTCACAAGGTTACCAAGAAGCTAGTAATTGATTTCGTTTTATTCAAGTTTGTCATTACCCTTGTTTCGGTAAGGCTAGTAGGATGATGGTTATTCCGACCCTAGTGGTCATATCAAATTGAGTCCGACTACGATGAGAGGTCATCGGGACACGACTCATCGGTCTGTTACAATAGATAAAGGAATGTATTTATCCTAAGAAGAAGAAGGTGTCTACAAGTCGTAGTGCTGTCCGAGCATTGTCTAATCAAGTGAGTGTGTAGTTAATTTCTTCTAACACATAAATACGAAGTATTTGCTATGAATACGTGCTATGTGTATATATATATTATTTGTCTATTTTAGATGGGTGTGGAATTGAAGTTTTATAAAAGTGTTAAATGATTTAAACTGTGTAAGTATTTATATCTACGAAAATGTTGGGTAGAACATGGGTAGATGGGATAGTTGGTGACTATGGAGTTAGCGCCTATGGTATAAACCTTGGCGACGATGTGAGTTCATGCCTATTTGATGAACCTTGGCGACTATGGAGTTAGCGCACGTTGAGTAAACTTTGGCGACTATGGAGTTAGCGCTTGTTGAGTAAACTTTGGCAATTATGGAGTTTGCGCTTGTTATGTGAACGTTGGTGACTATGGAGTTAGCACCTGATATCTATGGATTTAGTACCTGATAGATAAATTTTGGCAGCATTGGACTTCGTGCCAATTCCTTAGGTAAATCCTTAGGAATGAATGAATGAAGCATAGTTGGTTCTTAGGGTAAAACCTCAAGAAATAAAGAAGATAATGGGGATGGGTAATTGGGGTGATTGTTTGCTGATTAAATATAATAATTATATTATTGTGGGTTGAAAATCCTATATGCTCACCAGGCTCCCAAGCCCGACCTACTCTGTTTTCTTTGTATCACAAGTATCAATACGAAGACATATTTCACTGAGGGATTAAAGGAGATGTAAATCATTAGTGTAAATAAAAGTAAGTTCTGTTTATGCTTATGTGTCTGTATCGAAACATGACATCCCGAGATTTTGTTATATAATGAAAAATACTTTTCTTTAAGAAATGCTTTGATAAATTTTTATCATATTTTGTTTTGGGAACAAATTCCGCAATAATTTTCTTTAAACAATTACTCTGATTTAAAAAAAAAAGCATAAAGAAATCGGTCTTTTCTGGCCGTGAAATTGGGGATGTCACTATATATATATATATATATATATATATATATATATATATATATATATATATATATATATATATATATATATATATATATCCTAAAAATATAACTAAATTTATTGCAACACTTTATATTTGTGGAACCTTTTCTCTTTTTCACTTTCTTTTTTATTTTTCAATATTTCTGTTTCAACTTTCACATATACACAAACAAACAATACTAACTTCATTTTTATTAATACTATAGTTCATGACTTTCTAAGAAATTATTAGAGTATTTGGAATCTCTTAGACCACTAATGGAGCCCATGACTTTCGATGAAACTCATGTAACAATTTTTTTTCCCTTCCATCCAAGCTTTTATACATAATTAGACTTGATGCAGAAATTAAAACAAATAATCAATTGCTAAAGTGTTCCTTATTTTTTTATACATAACTTGACTTGAAGCAGAAATTAAAACAAACAATCCTTGGAACTTGACTCACTTAATTTTAACAGAAATGACCCAGCAGATAAATTGTCACAGGTAAGCATTTTATTGGGTCTAGATATTCACAATGCAAAACATATTACGTCCCTCAAAGTATACAAGTTCGCATTTTTGTTTCATGATTTCATTAGGTATGGGAAGCCACAAATATATTAAAACATATTGGTTTAACTAAATCTTAGAGTTCTCATCAAATCATCTCATACAGTCAGTTGGTGCCCAATCCCGAAGTTTTTTCCAAAATATCCATACTTGCTATATATGAAGACACACCTCGGCCGGTGGGCGGAAACGTCGGTTTGTGCGACTTATTCATGGATCACATTCATTACATACACCGAACAGTACAAAATAACAACATTAAATATAAGGTTCTATTAATACTTAAATAGAAATTAGATTTTCTTTGTTTTACGAGTACATCATATCAATTGTACCATTACAATATAATTAAAATACAATACATGCCTTAATAGACAAGAATTTACAAAATACAGTGTAGTCGTAAAGAAAACGTTCCATGTGTATTATTGTGTGTATATTCTAGCTCTTAAGTTCCTAAGAATACATGCGTTTAAAGATACGTCATCATAAATTTGGTGAGTTCATAGGTTTTGACTCTTTGTACTTTTATTAAAAAAAGTATGTTTAAACTGTATATATATACTTTCTAATAATATATGAAAATGTACTTTTTATAACAAAAGAGTACGTATTTACCATGCATAAGTGCTTACATGACTTATATGTAATTGTAAACCCTACAAGTATGTGTTTTTCGTTTATAAGTACTTAGTTGACTTATGTGTAATGTACTTGTAAACCCTACAAGTATGTATTCCCTTAGTATAAAAATATACTTTTTTATAACCAAAATGTTTGTGTAATTCGCATATAAGTATTTATCTAACTTATATAAAATATATGTACTTGTAAACAATACAAGTATGTGTTTTTTCTACAATAAGTACTATTTCAACTCATACAAGTTCTTTTAGAGTGTACTCAGTGTTACAATGAGTCCCTATAACCGAGCTATATGACACTTCTTCTACTTGGCATGATTGTTGTGAGCCGTAAAAATATCTCGACGCTTCATCTATGCCATAACTGTGTGAACAATTATCCCCCACTATGTATCGTTCGTCAAGGTTGTAGCTAGCAATCACATGTTGGGGTGTTAACCCGTATAGATCTATACATAATGTTGCTCGCTTGATTAGGTTTAACGATTATAGGTCATAGGTCTTTTGCTAAGAATTAAACTTAGGTTATGAATGAGTCTCATGTAAAACACCCGTATTGAACAGATCTAAAAGTGTGTGTAAGCCTTAACTTTAAGTGTCAAAGTTACTAGGCAAAAATCTTGACCGTGTGTGATAACCGTGTAAGGTTGTTATGGAAGGGAAATGAGGCAGGGGAGGGGGTTGGTCGGAGCTGGAGGGGTGGTCAACTAGGTGTGATGATGGTTGGAAGAAGCACCGGTGGCGGAGCATGAAAATGACACAATGGCGACCAGTGATCCCAATCGAGAGAAATATTGTGGGATATATATATATATATATATATATATATATATATATATATATATATATATAGAGAGAGAGAGAGAGAGAGAGAGAGAGTGTGTGTGTGTGTGTGTGGAAGTGCGTGTGTATGTGTAACATCCTCTTTCGAGAAGTTTCTTATTTTGGGAACTATGTGCAATAAGTGGATCAAGTATAGGCCATGGGTTTCAAGGGAATAGGGTTTAGACTTTATTGGATGTTGATAATATTGGTTATGTGATCTAATCCATTGGTTTTTGTTTTGCAGCTAAGGGTAAAATAGGAAAGTTATATATTAGGCTTCTTGCATGGATTACAGTTTTTATTTATTCATGCAATAAGCAAAAATTAAATATATAAAAGTGTAGGGCTCTTCAATACCTTTTTGTGGATATAAATATCACCGAAAACAGAGTTGAAATGAAGAAGTTATGGTTGTTTGAAGTTGGAGTGGATTTGGGTGAAAATCGTCGCCACAGAGTGGGGATTAGAGCCCACAGTGTGGCAATCACCATGACACGACGACCAGTTAGACCCAAGCCCATGATTTTAGAGTTTTCAATGTATTTAACCATAAGGTTCTGACTTTTCAATTTTGACCGAAGATTTTTTTGACAAGTTTGAGTTTTAGGTCCACGTCTTCCACTTCCATATATGAATCAACAAGATGTCTATAGGTATAAAGTTTCCATTAATCACTTGACTGGGATTCCGCACCAATTCTAGTGACTTCAATTGATACTTGAGATCAGGTTTTTCAATTGGTATCAGAGCTAGGATTGATATCAATCGAATTGGCCTAAACATTATACGTTTTCTTGGAGTTTTTCTTGGTATTTTTGGTGTTTTCAAGTTCTTTTTGACGAAAAATTTATTGCTGCTGTTCTTCGTGTTCTTCATTATGTTGGAGATTTTGATCGAAATTGGTTTTGATAAGTTACCAGTTTCGTGTTCCCGACATTTTTGGGAGTTTTTGATTAGGTCTGGACGTTTTCGGCGGTTAACGTCAAGCTCTCTGTTATGTTTTAGTGATTCCGGCGGCTACCAATGTTCTCGGTCAGCAACTAGGTCAACCATCTAGTTTTCGGTCTGATTTTGTGTTCAGTCAATGATCTTGGTCAAACTGGGTGTTCGGTCAACGATCTTGGTCAAAACAAGGTCCTCGGTCAACGTTCTCAATCAACTGTTTTTGGTCAAAAATTTGACCTTCAAGGTTCTTTGTCAACAGGGTGTTGACTATTGGTGTTTTCGTTCAGGGATCATTTATTTATGGTTTTCTCTTAGATTTTTTTTGTTGGTGGGTAATGAGTTCTTCAATCACCAAGAAGGTAAGTGAAACCTCATGTTCTCAATCCTGTGATGATAAAATAGATAAATACGGTGAATAAAATGAATTATTGGTTAGAGAGGTTTTTGACCTTAAAAATGAAATATATGAAATTAAGAAAGTAAATAAACCGCTTAAAGAAAAAACTAGAAGCACAAACTAAAGATAAGCAGGATTAAAGAAGAATACAACACCAAATGTGTTCACTATCGTTTTGTTAATGAGAAAATTGCAAACTTAACTGCTGAACTTGATGCATTAAAGGCTAAATTTAAGGATGCTGAATTTAAGTTTATGAAATTTGATGTGTCAAGTGAGAAAGTTGAGTCTATTATAGAAAAACAATTAAAGTGGAAAGATAAACAAGGTGAGGATCTAGGGTATCATAGTGTTCCACCTCCTTTCAAAGATAACTATACTTCGCCCCTTGAAACTAAAGAGATGGAGACACTTGCACAATATGGCCAGCCCCCCTGTAACTGCCTCAATCAAGACTGAACAATCCGGCCCAACTGAGAGTATTAATGTGAATGATTCTAATGCTTCTACTTCATGTGCAGATAAAGTAACAGTGCAGGATGGGTTCGAGCAGAACAAAAATAATTGTAGTTCTGCTGAAAATGCTTCAAAAACTTGTGAGGATCATAATCCCACTATTTAAAAATTCAAGCCATAAAAATCTGTTAAACAATCTAATAAATGTGCATGTGCTTGTGCTTGTGGAAGATCTTTGAAATAAACTTCATTTGGACAAGGACCAAGTCACAACCTTATTTATTTGAAAAGACAAACTTGTTTTAACTGTCGGACTCCCAGTCACATTGCTAGAAACTACCCACATCGTTCATATGTTCCCTACTATGAACAAGGATGGCAGAACGTGCCAATGGGGAGATCTTCAAAAAGAAATCATTCGAGGTCACGTTCACGCAATGGTGATTGGAATGCTAAAAAGACCAAGAATCAGACTGCCAAGGAAAAAAAGGGCATTTCGGACAAGAAGCCTAACTCGAGAGATGGTTCAACCAGACCGAATTTGGTGAGGTCGAATTCATCTCAAGGATTTTCCTATAGCTTACACTTGCGATTCAAGTCTAAATCAAAAGGTTGTTCTATTTTAAAATCAAGTGTTGAAGCACCTATTAGGTTCAACATTAAAGTACTCAAACCTAATTACTAATGGGTTCCCAAAGGTCACAATTCAAAATCGTCCAAAAGTCATGTAACTTCTTTATGTTCCTTATCTGATAAACAAGATATGTCATGGGAAAGAGTATCTTGTGTAGGTTGTAATGGTAAACCCAGTTTCAAAATGGATTGGGTTCCTAAAACCAACTAATCCCACACTATGTGCTGGAGCAGCTATGGAGGAATATCATCAGATTATGGTATTTTGATAGTGGTTGTTCCAGGCACATGACAAGAGACATCTCTTATCTGCATGACATTTAGAATTTTAATGGAGAGCATGTGTCCTTTGTGGGAAAGGAGGTAAAGATAACTGACAAGACCAATTTTCACAATCTATATAGTTTCAAACGTTCAATTCCTCAAAATACGACAGTTCTTAGAAAGAAACCGCCTAACTGACAGTTTGTACAGTTTCATGCCTTCAATTCCGTGAATATGGCAGTTCTTTAGAGAGAAACTGCCTAACTGACAATTTGTACGGTTTCATGACTTCAATTCCTTGTGAAAGTAGTGTGAAGAGATATTCCGTTAATTCCTTTCAAGGTCTCTTTTTGCGCAGAAAATTCTGACACAATCTACTAGAATCTCTTCTTCTTTTGAATTTACATTTCTAAGACAAATGAAAATTTTGAGATAAAAACAAAAATAAAATAAACTTAGCACACAATAAGAATAACTAAGAATAAAAATAAAATTAAAATACGCTAAAAAACAGTAAAAATATTTTTTAGATTTTTGATTTTTCTGAAAAAGAAATAAAAAAAGAAATAAACATATTTTTGGATATTTGCATTTTATGATTTTTGTTTGATTTTAATTCTCCCCATAAATTTGTGCATAGAGAAAAATATGAACAAATTTAACCAAAAAAAACATAAAATACAAAATGTACAAAACAAAACAAAAAAAAAACTTTTAGCCTTCAAAACGAATCATTTTAAGAAAACTTAGGAGTATCAAGAAAATTCAAACCGTAATTCAGCAATTGACGTTGCATCCAGATGACCTGAGAACAACAAGCAGATGCAGTACCGTATTTAGCCTCAGCTGTGTTTCAATTCTGGAACGAAGTTAACATATTGAAAATTCATCACACTATTAAATACGATCCCCATTTGAGTGATCTTTTCTTTTTTCCTTTTCCCACAAAGGACACATGCTCTCCATTAAAATTCTGAATGTCATGCAGAAGAGAGATGTCCCATATCATGTGCCAGAAACAACCACTATCAACATACCGAAGTCTGATGATATTCCTCTATAGCTGCTCTGGAACTGAGTCCAAGATTTATTGGTTTTGGGAACCCAGTCCATTTTGAATCTTGGTTAACCTTTTCCATCTATGCATGATACGTGTTCCCAAGTTATATCCTGTTTATCAAACACAAAAAATGAAGAGATGTTAGAATTTTTAGGTAATTTGGGAGTTGAAACTTTTGGTACCCATCTGTAGTCAGGTTTAACCATTTTCTTGCTTACTCGGATGGATGCTCCATCACTTGCTTTGGAGCTTGAAACCGATTGCTAAGATGACTTCGAACTTACCGATCTTGGTCCCAAATCAGATCTCTTGTCAAATATGACCCTTTTGTTCTTGAGAGTCTGATTTTTAGTCTTTTTAGCATTCCAATCATCATTTTATTGAATGTGACCTCGAAGGATTTCTTTTGGAAGATTTCCCCCTTGGCACGTTCTGCCAACCATGTTCATAGTAGGGAACATATGAACGATGTGGGCAGTTTATGGCAATATGACCGGGAGTCCAAGAGTTAAAACAAGTTTGTTTTTTAAATAGATAAGATTGTGATTTGGTCCTTGTCCAAATGAAGTTTGTTTCAAAGAACTTCCACAAGCACAAGCACATGCATATTTATTAGACCGTTTAAGAAATTTTCGTGGCTTGAATTTTTAAACACTGAGATTATCATCATCACAAGTTTTTGAAGCATTTCCAGTAGAACTAGAATTATTTTTGTTCTACTCGAACCCATCTTGCACTGTTACTATATCTACACATGAAGTAGAAATATTAGTATCGTTCACTTCAATATTCTCAGTTGGGCCGAACTGTTCAGTCTTGATGGAGGTAGTTACAGGGGACTGGCCACATTGAGCATGTCTTTGTACTTCTATGCTCTCAGAGGCAGAAACATAATTATCATTAAAAGGAGGTGGAACACTATGATACCCTAGTCCATATTTCTGGTTATCTTTCCATTTCAATTGTTTTTATTTCATAGATTCAACTATCCCACTTGAAACATCAAATTTCTTAAAGTTAAATTCAGCATCCTTAAATTTAGCTTTTAATGCATCAAGTCTGGCAGTTAAGTAGGCAATTTCCTCTTTAGCATAACGATGATGAACACATTTGGTGCTATATTCCTCCCTAATCCTAATTAAATCTTTATTTTGAGTATCTAGTTTTTCTTTAAGAGGCTTATTGACTTTCTTAATTTCATAAATTTCATTTTTAAGGTCAAAAACCTCTCTAAGTAATAACTCATTTTGCTCACGATATTTATTTACTTTATTTACGCAAGATTTAGAGCAAGAAACTTCACTAACCTCCTTGGTACTATCGTAAGAACTCATTATTTACCAATAAAAACTAATTGTGTAACTTGATTTTTACCAAAAAATAAATGCCCATTGACCAAAAACACCAATAGTCAACACCCAGTTGACCGAGAACCTTGAAGGTCATCTTTTTGTCCAAAAAAAAAACTTGACCGAGAACGGGGTTTCTTGACCGAGAACCTTAGCCGAAATCTCAACAATCGAGAAGCTGAACTGAAGATGCAGAGCCAAATGTGAAGACCGAAGACATTGATCAAAGACTTAGTACCTAGAAGCGAAGCTGACCTAGCCAAGAGCACAAAGTCGCCACCAAGAACTCCAAGGCTGAGACCGAGAGCTTCGAAAATTGAGTCCGAAGAGTTGCCCTAGCCAAAATCGATCAGTCTGGCCGCCGAAGACTCCTAAGCGTAACCGAGAATTTTAATTTTGCCGCCGAGAACTCCGATGCTTGACGGAAAACACCCAAAAACATGAAATTGGTAATTAATCAAAACCAATTTCGATCAAAATCTCCAAAGTAATGAAGAACACGAAGAATGCAACAATAATTTATCGTCAAAAAGAACTCGAAAACACCAGAAATACTAAGAAAACGTTTAATGTTTAGGCCGATTCAATTGATATTAATCCTTGCTTTGATAACAATTGTAAAAACCGATCTTAAGTATCAAACGAAGTCACTAGAATTGGTGCGGAATCCCAATCAAGTGATTAATGAAAAACAGTTAAAGCGAATTAACAACATAGTTATCGATTCTTCAATGCACACTATATTGAATAATAGTCTAGTACACAAGATTCTCAATTTCTCTCGGTTCTCTCTGTCTCTCTAAACTTGATATCAACTTCTTAGAATGACCAACCCTTTACACGGCTCAAAACTATACTATATATACCTAGACCTAATTACAAAGGCCCACCCTAAAACCCAACCGAAAGCCTCATTAAGCCCACCGAAATCACATGGTGATTTTGGTCTAAACACCACCGAAAACATGGTATTTTTGGTCCTAGACCGAGAACTCTAAAAGTTATCAATAGTAAATTATATACCATAAATCATGTCTTAACAGTTATGAAAGGATTGTCAGAACTATTATTAAAGCATCTACATAGGATCCTTGAATTTTTAGAGAAGTGTGAGGTTGTAGGTCAATTCTTTAAATGCAAGATTTGATTTCGCGAAGTTCAATGCTTAGGGTTCACCGACAATCAAATTCTATGTTGGTCAACTTTGCCAAAGTTGTGGTGGTGATACTAGGGGAGGTTCTGAGGTCTCCATCTGAGTTTGCAGTTTCCTTGGGATTGGCTGATTATTATCTGATAGTTCATCTTATTCTGCGTTATGCACTTTAAGATTTAAGATTTGTGTGTATCTGGTTGAACCATTCTGAGGCTTTGTGTAACACTGTAAATTTTCAAATAAATATTTCATTTTTAAAACCTCACAAAACACAGTTTCACATTTCTTAAAATAACATTTATAAGTTGTTCAAAACACAAGACAACAAAATGTTTAACAATATCCTACAATCCTCAAAATATAATCTCTAGATGGTGTGTACAATCAAGCCGGCACCTTCCCGCGATCTTGAGAGGTACGTGAAACACATAACACACAACACGATAAACATGAAACGTATTGAGTTCCCCAAAATTCCACACGCAAATAATTAGCCTCTCATGGCTATATCTCGATAAGGACCCTCCAGTTATGTGTCTCAGTGAAGACCCTCCAGTCTCACAGCTCGGGTCGGACCCTCCAGTCCGGTATCTCAATGAAGACCCTCCGGTCTCACAAGAACAAAATAACACAATAAGGCACATCAGTAATATACAACAAAAATCAAAAAACAAAAATGCATGATATCACATAACTCAGTATAAGCACAAAATACCCTTCAGTCACGCAATGATTACCACTCAGGTAAGTATAGTGAGAAGACTCACCTCAACTGCTACGCGAGAAACCCTACACTTTCGTTGTTGCTGTGCATTGACTCCTGAACTGGGCCAAAACAACCCAACACTATAATCAAGGACTTTACAAGGCTACACCTCAACACTATGCCCCATAGATTGTCAACTAACCATGCTCACTACTGACCCAACTCATTAGGCCCACCAAGGCCCAAGACCAAAGAGGTCCATTAATGGCCCAGTTTTCCAAATTGGTCCCAAACCTTTACTTGGGCCTTACCCTAAAGCCCACGACTAAACTCTAATCCAAGACACCCTTTCTTAGATGGCCTAACCAGTCACCAACAATCGGGCCCAAGAAAACATCCCAACCCGAAGCCCAAATATGCAATCCCACTCAGACAGAGTATGCAGGGCGTACTCAGTGGTACCCTGCACGTACTTGCTTAATGGCTTGTACGCTGCGCGTACGGGCTTGTACGCCCAACGTACGTCCCTTTTAAACCTATTTTTCCATTTATCACTTAATTCTTTAAGCCATAAGTCCAAAATACATATTTGAGTCCCAAATAATGTTTAAACCCATAAAGTCACTGGCATGGTGACTTTGCATGACCTACAAAAGCCCAAACTCCAAAAATGGCATTCTACTTCCATGAAAATGGTCTTAACTCTTGCATGAACCCATTAAGACTTCCAAGATAACAACTTTATGGTTCTAGGTGCCAAATAACACTGAGAGGGGCAACTCTAAGCTTTAAAAACGACATGGACTCAAGGGACTTCATCAATGGGACCAAAAGAGTCCATAAACTCAACCCAAAAGAGATCTAATAAAATAACCACCAAGTTTGAGACTTTTACCTCAAATAAGAGCCAAAGGTTGATGAGGTTCTGGATCTAAAGGCTCTAGATTCTTCAATGAATCTTCAAGAGTGAGCACCTTCTTCAAAATCACCAAAACACTCTTCTAATGATCTTTTAAGCTCCAATAACACATAAGAAGGTTTAGGGTTTCGTGAAAGTTGTCCAAGGGTGAGAGGGAGGCTGATATTTAAGGCATTATGTTCTTTATATAGCGTCCATCCCTAAAATTTGGGTTTTTCATTCTGACCCTTGTACACCCCGTGTACCTCCTTGTACGCCCCGTGTACGAGGTCGTGCACCCCGAATCAACCTCGCACCTACGTTGCGCGTTCTTCCCAGCTACGCCACGCGTAAACATTTCTGCTCGGTATGCCCTGCATATCACTTGGTATGCCCCGCATACTAGGGTTCCCCCCAAACCCTAATTCTTCCGAGTGACATAACTCACTCGATACAGCTCCGATCTTGACCATCCATATAACCATAGAAAGGCATCGAGACGCTCAACACTATTATCAATTCATACTTTCCATAAGATATCCCGAATCTAAAATCCATTTCCCATAAAGCCCGATCGACAAATTATCGAAATACTCATTTTGCTCCAAGTCACAACTGAATACCCAAAAAATCCAATATAGCATCCACCTCTAAATGAGCCAAATAGCTGACTTCTTCAAGGATTCTAATGTTGGATTAGGTGTCTAAGCCTATAACTATATTTGGTATGTACTTGACCCTGTTGTAGCATGGTCCTTTTGGGTTGCCTTCACCAAATCAACTTGACTGGATGAATTATAGAGAAAGAGGTTATTATGGTTTATTAATATATTATATGGATAATATATTAAAAGAGAAATCATATTGTTTGATTAATATTGATCAAGAATTAATTAATAAATTAATTTTGTGATCAAAAGATATTAATTAAACCTAGGGGGCTGATATTATAATTATTGGATAGTTGCAAAGTAGGCTGAGGAAACCCTAAAGATAGGGTGGACGAATTCTTGTGGATAAGGCCTTAAGAATTCATCCAAGGAAGGGATTCCAGAAGCATCTTATGGGCTGCTTAGAGCCTAAGCAACCGGATAAGTATTTGACTGAAACCCTAACTCCTAACCTATATAAAGGAACCCTAGGCATCATATTTTTGGCTAACCCTAACCCTAGAAGGATTGATAGAGCTGAAAATCACCTCCCTCCTCTCTCTCTCTCTCTTACATTCTTCCAATTGCCTGGGTGTTTGTGATCGATTAGAGGTATTACATTTGTGATACTAAGCTCTCAAGGTCAAGGTTCTTCAAGCTACAATTGAAATGTAATCATCTAAACTTGTTTTAGTTCTTGATTTTGATTTTTTATATGCTAGTTTTAGGGTTACAAGCATTGGATGATTTGCATGTACAATTAGAGAAACCTAGATCCAAAGCTTTATGGTTTGCATGTGCACCATAGGATTGATGTATCGCTCAAAACCCATCATCCAACCCTACTAATACCCAAACCTTGTTCACCACTTCGAAATGAAAACGTCTTGAAAACAGGATGTTACAACTCTCCCCCACTTAAATTAGATTTTTCCCTCGAAATCGCTCCTACGTAATACTCAGATCATCCCAAAAAACCCAAGAAGCGCAATAGAAAATTAGAATGTAACTTGAGCTCCCCAAGACAACCGAATCTAATAGAAACCTCCAACCCAAAGAAGAATGAACCTCAATACTCTGACCTCAGGCACTAAAAGAATGACTATTCCCGGTCAAAAATGTCTTCTGATATCCCAACCCACAAGCCTCAGCTTCCCTTCAAATGTTCCTTCCTTCTCTGAGTACCAGGTCAGCTCCCGACCTAAAAATTGAACCTTTAAGGCTACCCTAGCACATCCGACCATACGACTTCACACTCGTTCTATCAAACCGTGATGTCTGAACCAATATCACTAGACTCATAATCACCAAGTTCGATTTACCCCAAGCGGTTACTACTACCGATTTGAAGTCACACCTCACCTCCGACCTATGTCGTCTACTACTTGCTACGCCATGTGTGTCGTGGTTCTCCTCAAACCAACAACGCGATCTACCCGGTCTAAACCATCAGATGGGAAACTTCCCCACTCATATTGAAATCCATCTGAAAACTCTGAAATCCCAACCTGCTCATCCTCCACACAGATAGAGCCCAAACTCAACACAAGAGACTGGTCCGACATAGAATTGGAACCACTTGTACCCAATCTGATACTCAACTCATGACCCATGTTCCACGAATCTACGCATGCATTACACCTCGATCCTTCCGATTTGCGACAACCCTTCCCTAACTCAAAATATAACGGTTCCCGACCATCGCTGAGACCCCGTTCTCGCCCCTGGTCCGACCACCAGGTTCCCACAGACTCAATTGGCAAGGCTACACCGGCCTAAGAATTCCTCAGTGTCACACTCTAGCTAGTGAATGCTACGGCTCCCCACAGTCTTACAACACTTTCTCACTGACTACTGAGTGCTACGACTCCCCATATTCTCACGATACTCTCTTTCTCTCTCTCTCTCTAGCACCGACTCATGAATGTTACGACTCTCCGTAGTCTTACGATACTCTCTCTCTCTCTCTCTCTCACTGTATCGTGTATGCTATGGCTCCCCACAGTCATATGATACTCTCTCTCACTAACTTGTGTATGCTACGACTCTCCACAGTCATACAATACTCTCTCTCACTGTCTCGTGTATGGTATGGCTCTTCGTAGTCTTACAACACTCTCTTACTCACCATGGGCTCATCCCACGGTTTTTTCCTGAATGTACTAAGTGATTACAACCACTCGGATCCACTCACTCTCTTATCACCCCACATTTTCCTCATCAAGTCATCACCACGCTGAGTTCACTATCTCATGCTCCGTGGTCCAACATAGATAGGTACACACACATTCCCAGATTATGCCCCACTATTCTTGAAGAAAATTCTTGTAGAGTAAACACTTCCCTCAATACAGTTCACACCCTTGGACAATCCCTGTCTAGCGATAATTAACTGATGATCTCACATCTGGAAATATAGTCGCTTGATGTTCCAATTTCCGTCTAACAACCCAAGTCTCGTAGCAATCCAAAGATTTAGGGCATCATACTCGGATACCCTGATACACCATTATAGAATCTCACAATGTCTTGCCACGACCATTGATCTGCTACTCAAGCAAATCGAAACTTTGAAGTACTCTAACTCATAATTTGAAGCACGGAGGAATCGTCAATGACTAAGAACACGTTGACGAAAATCGAAAGCCGCATCCTCTACTGATCGAGTCCATGCGGAACTACTCATATCGACTCCGAAGTTGATTGACAACTCAACTGCTACTCTTCTTGGAGTACAGATTACAATCTATGCATCGAATTATCAATCTATTAGCAATTGAATCTTGAGCTCAATGACCCAACCGTCTTGAAACTCAAACATTGGCACACTCGAAGAAACACACACCATAATTGACTTCCCGTCTAACGACCACCTGCCGTGAAGACACTCATTCTCTCCTGTAGTTTGCGTCATTTCTCTTTGTACGTTTCCTTGACTATCACATGACCCCAACCTTATATATTTGGACCAGAAATCCCCATAACCCAAACATCCGTACCACGTCAGATTGAGGATCCTCCCCATAGAATACCCAGTTCTCCCCCACTTAGGGTTCTAACCATCGTCTATTGAAATACTAACAGACCACAATTCGGACCAGCTCACTAGATGTACCATTCCCGACTCATGGAACATACATGCAGCACTTGACGTCCTTCCAGATAATGACCAAATATTTCCAAATATCCCATATCTCAGATGGAAACCTTGGAATTTTCCCAATGTGACTGCCTCTAAGTCACCCAAGATCTCATACCCACACATCACTGGACATCTCGACTGTCCCAAATTAGTTACGACTCTCAACTTGAAAATAATGAACTGTCATAAACACTCCATCTCCGATTCCTCTACCAAAATTCCATCGCGTGAATTATCATAGCAGAAAGAGACCTCACTCTCACAGTCATTATACAACGTAGACAATGAGGGCTGCCGCCCCGAAATAATCCTCTTGATTACCTGGAACTGATGCTAAAATACGCCTTACTATACTCAACTAAGGCATATCCTTGTCCTCATCCATCTCAGTCCTCTCTGATGACTCTCTCACGGTATAAGAAATACCTCGCGGAAGACATACCACAAATACTTTGCCGAAAATATCACAACTATATGCTACCTCACGTGATTTACCTCCAAACTCTGAAACCAAAAGCTCATTATCTCTTTTGCTTCACACGATAAGTGGAAATAGTGTAATTATTGTCACAGAAAGTGACATCTCAACCATCGGCCGGTCATTCAACCCAGACCACAATCCTCCACAAGGCATTATCTACACTTCTCCTTGAGTCCTGCGACTCCAACAGGCAGCTCGCCAGTCAGACCCCTCAGGATCTAAACTCAATTTTTCTTCGTAAGGTACGCTCTGTTGAAAATCGACCGACATGGCTCTCTGGCCTCATAAACTACCATATCCACTCTCAGTTTGAACAACCACAATGGAATAACTGGTAAAGACGGAAGTACTCTCTGCTACAAATCATGGTACCCAAACCATGTTATCTCCCCCTCAGTTGGCTACTTGGAACCTCTCGAATTCTCCTTGTTTCGATAATGGGTCCTCTGATTTCAATAGTACCGGCCCATAATACCTTCCACATCTACCCATACTTTCCACACGGATCGTCCCAGATCTCATAAGTAGCTGTTCAACCTTCTAGATCGACCAATCCCATTACATAATCCCTCTCCCCAGCAAATGCTCACCTCTAAACAAGGCACTTATCGGGCTAAAATTACTCCCTAGGCTCTCCTAGGTTCTCACGCTTCTCTGCCATCAGCTACTAAAGAACTCCTCATGATGCCAACCATCTACCTCTTGAATATCATCATATTCAGTTAGTAGCTGACTCCCATCATTCAAGAGTCCCACAAATCACAATGCAAGCAGCATTCGGGAATCGAATAACCTTCACCAACACATAAAACCACTATGGCATATAACTCCACTTGCTCCATACACAACTTAAAAGGCATCACCAAACTCAGGCAATTCCACTTCTCGTGGGTATCTAACTACTCTATCAGTAGATTCCTCAAATGCACATCTAGGTATGTCTCCTAGATTACTCCTCTACTCAAAGCTCTCTCTAAAAGATTCCTGCTAGGTACTCCTACTCAGCACATACATGGAGCAAATAGCAAATAATATCAATCAACAACATCCCCTTGGCTAAGGCATCATGAATCAGGCAACTCTGGCTCTAAATTCCTGAAATACCTAGCCTATCCTCTAGCATGGGGCTCAAATATCTCATAACTATCTCATAATGTAAACAAGTAATGGTATTTTGGGAAATCACCATTCGGGCTCTGGCTGATTGTACACACTGCTCCATCTCGTTTTCTCTTAAAAGCTATTACTTGTTTTCGAAAATCATTTCTTTTTAGAAAACTTTCTCAAATCCTCAGTTTGAGTCCATACATACCTGAGAGTACATCTGAATCCCTCAAACCAAGGCACTGATACCAACATGTAACACTGTAAATTTTCAAATAAAAATTTTCATTTTTAAAACCTCACAAAACACAGTTTCACATTTCTCAAAGTAACATTTATAAGTTGTTCAAAACACAAGACAACAAAATGTTTGACAATATCATAGAATCCTCAAAACATAATCTCTAGCAGGTGTATACAATCAAGCCGACGCCTTCCTACGATCCTGAGAGTTACCTAAAATACATATCACGCAACACTGTAAGCATGAAGCTTAGTGAGTTCCCTAAAATACCACACACAAATAATTAGCCTATCATCGCTATATCTCGATAAGGCCCCTCCAGTCATGTGTCTCAGTGAAGACCCTCCGGTCTCACAGTTCGGGTCGGACCCTCCAGTCCGGTATCTCAGTGAAGACCCTCTGGTCTCACAAGACCAAAATAATACAATACAGCACATAAGTAATATACAACAAAAACCACAAAGACAAAATGCATGATATCATATAACTCAATATAAGCACATAAGACCCTCCAGTCACACAATGATTACCACTCAGGTAAGTATAGTGAGAAGACTCACCTTAACTGCTATGCGAGAAACCCTACACTGTCGTTGCTGTTGTGCACTGACTCCTGAACTGGGCTAAAACAACCCATGTCACAAGTAGGAATTCTGATGCTTTGTAAAACCCTTAACAAGGATAACATTGTAACTAAAACTTGAAAACATGAATGGTACTTATTCAATGACAACAAAATTCCACCAAATACTCTATACAAACATTCAAATAGTCAACAAAAGGTAGAAAACCCTAAAAATCCCGGTTCAAGTCCATTTTGGACTAGGATTTTCTTATTGGGCCTACTGGACCAATAAACTCCTAATTTGACTATGTTGGGCTAAGAACTCTTAAATGGGCCCTAATTGGACCCATTTTCATGAAACTTAACCTTTTGGGCCTTATAAGCCTAAAATGGGCTAGTTTATCTAAATGGGCCTTATTGAGCCATAACAAATCTAATTAGCCCTAATGGGCCATAAAACTCATCCCTTGATGTATATTGGGTCGTGAATTACTCTAAAAGGCCCAATGGGTCGTGAATTACTCCCTCTCTCTCGGCCCAAGTAGGAAACAAAAAAAGAAAGATGTAAAAATGGGGAGGGTTGACTTTGGGAGGTGCCACCTCCTTATTGCACACCATGTACCCATGCATGGACCAACATGCATCTATAATGGTCACCTCACCCTCTCTCTCTTCTCCTTCTTCTACTCTCGACTGAGGATCACCAAGCACACATACACATATCTTCAAACTCTCATCCCAAACACTCTCAAGAACACTCTTATTCCTCCATCAAAATTTTCGAGATCTTGGAACATTTCAAGGAGGTTCTTCCACAAAAATCATCATCCTAGGTAAGTTGATGCTTAGATCCATGGTTTAGCTTCTTGAATCTTTTATAAATCTCCTTCTAACTCATGAAAGTTCATGATCATGCTTCTTAGAACCTATCTAAGCCAAAGTCTTCTCAAGAAGCTTTCTAGGGCCGAAAACAACATCAAACTCTTCCATTTCTTTCTTCAAACCGAAACAACAAGCAAAGGTGAGTTCACACCCCTCTATTTTCAGTTTTCACAAGTTTTATGGGGGAGAATACAAGTAAAATGTGTAGATCTATGTGTATGTGTATGTTATGTGTGATTTCATGTGTTTATGTGGTAAATATGTGCCAAAAAGGAAAGAAATATTGAGATCTATAGCTCAAGGAGGAAAATATACGTGATCTAAGATATTTTACATTAAACAAGTCAAGAAAAATTACCCTCTAAGGTTATAATAAACATATTACAACATAAAACTCATTTTTGGGCTATATTTGTCAAATAAACAAAAGTTGGGTTAAAGGTTGTCATTTACGGTTTTCATAAGGACCAAAAGGGTCAAAATAGTTAAAATAGATGTTTTTATGAATATTATACTCTCCAAAGGCCTAGAAATGTAAATTGTAGCCTAATGGGCCAAGTTTTTGGGCTTTTCGGCCCATAGGCCCAAAATTGCGAAAAAATGTGTTTTAAGGGATTAAAATGGTAAATTTATCAAAACAGTGGGAAAAAGGGTAAATAAATCTATTTCAGGGATTAAAATGACCCTTTTTGCCAAAAAGGATCAAAAGTGCAAACTTTTTGAATTTTGGGTCAAAATTGTAAAAGTTGCGAAAAGTTTGGACATTAAATGAAAATCTTTTACTAAAGGGGCTGAAACTGCCAAAAAGTAAATTTTGGGTTAAAAACATTATTTAAATAAGTCTATAGGCCAAAATGTCAAGAAAAATAGTTTAAGGGCCTAAAATGTCATTTTTTTTTTATAAAAAGGGACTAAGATTGTCATTTTTATTAAAGAAGGGCTGACTAGGTCAAACCAATATTTTTGAGTCAAGTATTTTATTCTTAAGATATTTGGGTCAATAATACCGAATTATAACTTATGAAAATAGAATGAAAAATATACATATATTTTCAAATATCGTTATAAACAATCGACAAACTTCGTGCATTTGCGATTTAACAATTGAACAATCAGACCTTTTGACAATTATGCTATACCTAAAACAAGTAAATATTTAAGTTGTTGGGCTTGAAAGATTCTAATCATGTCTATTGGGCCTTCGTGACCCATTAACATGACTTTTGGGCCTAACAATAATAATACATGTCTATTGGGCCTCCTGCGACCCAATTACATGCTTAAGGGACCCTCGATGGCTTTTACGTGCTATTGGGCCTCAGTGGCCCATTAGCATTGCTAGTAAGGTCCAAATAAATCATATGCGAAATGGGCCAATGCGTCCTTCGTATACCTAACAGCCTTAAATAACATACGTAATTAGTAGGACCTTGTAATCCTCTTCTCCTCGTCTGTTAGGCTTACCTTCAATTCAAGTAAACAATTTCAGGTCGTTAATCAATGGTAATCAAATTCGTTTGGACTAAGTGAGTAATAACGGGCGACACCTTTAAGTGTTGGTTGTAGTCTATAGTTATAATCAAAGTCTTCAGGAGGGAGAGCGAGAGTTTGTGTATAGATCTATACGGGGGTGACCCCCCCCCCCCCACACCTCAGCTGTTCGCTATAGTTAGACTCGGCCAGTCTAGGATGACAAAATCTTAAGATCAATTCCAGCGTTCACTAGAATGCTAAGACAGACGAACTAGTCATTATTATGCATGGTTATAACGAATCACATAATAAATCCAATACTATCTGAGTAATCAAGGGAATCCAAAAATCATTCGTTGTGACGGTATAATAACTCGAAACAATCATATTATATTATTTGAAAACATCGGGTTTTTCAAGGAAATCAACACCATTCACTTGTATTTTCAATAACTATAATGCAAAATTCTCATTTATACACGCTTTGAAATCATTCATGCATAAACCTATGGATCTTCACACGTTAGTATAAACAATTGTCTTTTCAGAAAATATCGGATTTTCTGCGTTTTATAAACTGCACAAAAAATTTTCATATCAACCCTACTTATGAACTCACCAACATTCCATGTGTTGACATTTTTCAAAATGACTTGTATTCTCAGGTAACAGATAAGTTGAAGAATAATATCAAGTGCGTTAGGATGTTATATTTTGAAAACTCTCAATAAATTTATGTTATGGATATGTAATATTTAGACAATGTACTTGATATGAACAAGGTTAGTTGTAATGTATTAATGCATGGTGATGTTTATGTTATGTTTCATGTATATTCATTGTGATGATATTCAATTTAAATCACGCGAGCCCTTGGACGTTTCTGCTGTCTGGTTCGGGGGTGTGACAACCCAACACTATAATCAAGGACTTTACAAGGCTACACCTCAACACTATGCCCCATAGATGGTCCAACTAACCAGGCTCACTACTGACCCAACTCATTGGGCCCACCAAGGCCCAAGACCAAAGAGGTCCATTAATGACCCAGTTTTCCAAATTGGTCCCAAACCTTTACTTGGGCCTTACCCTAAAGCCCACGACTAAACTCTAATCCAAGACACCCTTTCTTAGATGGCCTAACCAGTTACCAGCAATGGGGCCCAAGAAGACATCCCAAACCAAAGCCCAAATATGCAATCCCACTCAGACAGAGTATGTAGGGCGTACTCAGTGGTACCATACACGTACTTGCTTAATGGCTTGTACGCTGCGCGTAATGGCTTGTATGCCCAACGTACGCCCCTCTTAAACCCAGTTTTCCATTAATCACTCAATGCTTTAAGCCATAAGTCCAAAATATAGATTTGAGTCCCAAATAATGTTTAAACCCATAAAGTCACTAGCATGGTGACTTTACATGACCCACAAAAGCCCAAACTCCAAAAATGGCATTCTACTTCCATGAAAATGGTCTTAACTCTTGCATGAACCTATTAAGACTTCCAAGATAACAACTTTATGATTCTAGGTGCCAAATAACACTGAGAGGGCAACTCTAAGCTCTAAAAATGACATGGACTCAAGGGACTTCATCAATGGGACCAAAAGAGTCCATAAACTCAACCCAAAAGAGATCTAAGAAAATAACCACCAAGTTTGAGACTTTATACCGCAAATGAGAGCCATAGGCTGATGAGGTTTTGGATCTAAGGGCTCTAGCTTCTTCAATGAATCTTCAAGAGTGAGCACCTTCTTCAAAATCACCAAAACACTCTTATGATGGTCTTTTAAGCTCCAAGAACACACAAGAAGGTTTAGGGTTTCGTGAAAGTTATCCAAGGGTGAGAGGGAGGCTGATGTTTGAGGCATTATGTTCTTTATATAGTGTCCATCCCTAAAATTAGGGTTTTTATTTTGACCAACGTACGCCCCACGTACCTCCTTGTACGCCCCGCGTACGAGGCCGTGTACCCCGACTCAACCTAGCACCTACAATGGGCGTGCTTGCCAGCTATGTCGTGCGTAGACATTTTCTCCTTGGTACGCCCTGCGTACCACTCTGCCCCACGTACTAGGATTTTCCCCCAAACCCTAACTCTTCCGAATGCCATAACTCACTCGATATAACTCCGATCTCGACCATCCATATATCCATAGAAAGGCATCGAGACGCTTAACACTATTATTAATTCATAATTTCCATCAGATATCCCGAATCTAAAATTCATTTTCGATAAAGCCTGATCGACAAATTATCGAAATACTCTTTTTGCTCAAGTCACAACCGAATACCCAAAACATCCAATATAGCTACCACCTCCAAATGAGCCCATTAACTGACTTCTTCAAGGATTCTAACCCTGTTAATACCCAAACCTTGTCCACCACTTCTAAATGAAAACGTCTTGAAAACAGGATGTTAGACTTTGTTGTTTGAAGACGTCAATCGGTGGTGGTTCAAACTCTAAGTGGGTAGAACTGAGTATTTTGATTTGTGGATCAACAATCATTCCAATTTTGTGTTTCTGTGTCATGGGTTAGAGAGATCTATAGTTTGAGTGTGAAAAGGTTTTGGATAATACATATTAAGGAATGATAAAATGAAAGTACGCTAATATCAGAGAGCTTGTGGCTAGGAAGTTTTCTCATTGTGTTTCTCGAGGATCTGTTGGAGTCACTTCATGTTCAAGGAGAATTCAAGAATTTTTCAGATTGTGTGTAGAGCAAGATGTTGTTAGATTTATTTATTCAGGGATGTATGAGTTGTTCCTTTACAACATCTGGGGTCGTACGATGGTTTCAAACAGTAATAGTTGAAGAAGCAGTTGGTGCGTCGAACTTTCAATGTGTTGTCAGTTGTATATCTAGTTTTCTAGGGGTGTGTACCCCTGGTTGTTTGGTTGTGGGATTGTTGTTTCTAGAAAGCTCCGCTTTGGCGATTGTCTTAGGATAATGAAACTTTTGATGTTGTAGAAACACTATTATATTTCAGGTGTAACCTTGGGTCTATATAGAGTCTAATTTTGACATGTCACGTCGGTAGGGTTGGTATTTCAGTTGATACGATCAGGATCCTGACAACATTATTAGGTGATTTTGGAATTTTTGTTCTTTGGATTTGGCAGTTATACCAGTTTAGTTGTGCATTGATGGAGACCTGTTCAGTTTTATTTAAGACATGGGATCTTGTTCTAGGTATTTAGGAGAATATTTCTTAAGCGGCTGAGGTTCATCAATTAGTTGGGTCTGATTGTATGTCTCCCCTTTGGTTAAGGTTGTGATGAAGAAGGCACACAGTCAGCCTTAGGTGTGTTGTGTATTCTCTTCGAGAGTGTGTAATCTTGGCAGTTCATCAAATATTATAATCATATGTATAAATGAATTGAGAGTGTGTAATCTTGGCAGTTCATCAAATATTTTTGAGTTTTCTCTTAGTGGATCCCTGTTTTTTTTTATGAGAATCATTTCGTATAAGTTAAGTTACCAGGAATGGAGTTCATAGTAGGTCTTTTGATGACCTATTAGGTGGTTGCGAACCTGAGTTGGGATGAAGTCTGTAGGCGACGAGAGATTTTGGTTCATCCATTTTATTCTCGTAGGAGTGGAGGGCAAGTGATTATTTTTCAATAAGAAATTTGTACTTTTGAGGTTTCTCAATCATGAATTCCCAAAGTGGAGATTAGTTTGCTTTTTATGGTTAGGACATTTTGTTTGCTCGTTTTAGCATGGTATGATAGTGTTTCTAGTCATAAGAATATGGGATGAGTATATCAGGAGATTAAATGTCAGTATTAGAGTATGATTATGAGGCTTTCTGACCAATGAATCTCTGGTCTCCGGAAGTCTTCCATCGGACTTGGTTTTGTGTTTTCGGTATTGGGAGTTTTCCTGCTTTGAGTGGTTTCGTTGGAGTTGATTAGATTGTCGGTGGGGAGGAAGCTCGTGTTTGCAGTTGAGTAATTTCAAGTGACTGGGTTTGTTTTGTTGGCATTGCCTAGATTCTAAGAGGTCTCTTGAGTCCTTTGTTGGATGCATCAATTTAGTGAGTAGTTTGGTAAAGTCAGTGTTGCAAAACTCGGCCTACTCGGCCGATTACTCGGAATCGGCCCTCCACCGAGGCGAGTAATGTCAACTCGGCCAAAAAACTCGGATTTAGTCAAAATCGGCCAAAAATCGATCAAACTCGGTCAAAAATCGGACAAACTCGGTCAAACTCGGGCATACTCGGTCTTACTCGGGCCTACTCGGTCAAAATCGGTCAAACTCAGTCAAAGGGTCAAAATTGTCATAAAAAGAGAAAAAAATCAAGAATTTCAAGATTAATATGTATAATTCACTTAATGATTTATTATTTAACACAAACATGTGATTATTACTACATATATATCTTAAATTTTCAGTAATTATCCACGTAATGGGACAATTATGTCTATTTCAGTTTTTATGTATTCACATGTATCTAATTTTGGTTATATATTTCAATCAAATTATGATTTTCACTTATGATTTTGACATATATAATTTTCTAAAAAATATTTCTACATGAATTACCGAATCCTAGTACTCCCCGAGTACTCCCGAGTACTCGCTACTCCCCAGTCGGCCGAGCAGGTACCGAGTAGCGAGTTCTACAACCTTGGGTAAAGTCGTAAAATATGGGCGTAAAATTTTGAAATTCTAGCCAGGATGGATTTTGAGGAAGAAATCTATTTCAATTGAGGAGAATTGTAACATCCTATTTCATTTGGTGTTTTTCCATTCTTCAATTTGTGGTTTTATAGTACAAGGGGCAGAGAGATTGAAGGGACGAAACTTGAAGAATTTAATCATTAAGAATTAGGGTTTTACTTGGGAGGCGCAAAGTGCCCTAGCCTTTATGCTGGTGGCCTTATCTGGGGAATTAGGCCTATTTAAGAAGCATAAAACCCTAGGGTTCGTTATTCTCTGCCTCTTTAGCCATTTTGAAATTCTGAGTTGGCTAGGGCATGACGCATCTTACAAGGGCGCGATGCATTTTTGTAAAAATTTGATCCTCATCTGTTTTCGACCTGAGCCTGAATATTTGTCCCATAGTGGGCGCAGGGCACCCAATGGAGGGCATGACACGACTGTTGACTAGATAATTGACTTTTTGTCCCGTTTGACTTTTGGTCAAACTTTGGTGGATTTGAGTGTTTGTATAAGGATTGGTCTCGGTTTGTCATTAGGCACCATGTGTTAGTTGTCTTTGTGTAATAGGGGTTGCTGGTGAGCTTTTGTAGTATGTGTCCTTGTGTTCTAGGGTGTGGCTAGACTATACTTTGTTGTTAGGCAGGTAGACTCATAGACTGTTACATGTGATGTTGAGCTGTTTGTTTACCTGTATTATATATATATATATATATATATATATATATATATATATATATATATATATATATATATATGTCAACATATTTTTGGGTGGGCTGAGGTGTTCCAACTTTGTGCTGAAGACCAAGATGAGGGCGAACCAACTTTATACTAAACGCCAATGGGCGGCTGATGACAATATCAACATTAAGTGTTGTGAGTCTAGAAACTCACAAAGGGTGAGTTGATGACATGATCAACTAAAGTGTTATGAGCCTAGATACTTGTTGGGTTGATACAAACATGTTGTTGATTTAGATTTGTTGCTATTATGTATATTGTGGTATGTGGTATTTTTGGTGAACTCACTAAGTTTAGGCTTACGGTTTTGGATTAAATAATTTTCAGATACTTCATCAGACCGTGGGAAGGTGAATGTGTGACTGTATACACATCAACACTTTTATCGTTTGAGATTGCCCGTTAATTTATTTATAACTATGATTTTTGGATTATGGTTTATGAACAATTTGTTTTGCTCTGAATATATCTTTATGAAAATTGGTATTTATTTTAGTTTAAAAATGAAAACCTTACTCTAAAACTCGGGACTTTACATGAGCAATGCTCTTAGTAAGGTTCAAGGGATTACACCTGGTAGGGTCCATGGGGCAATGCCCCTGGCAAGGTCAGTGAGGAGTTGGTCTTATGGGGTGCATGGTAGTGCCTTGACGTGAAACCACACACACGCACACATATAATAATAATAATAATTTATCTTTTGAAAATAGTGTGTAAATGTGCAACCAAATTCTGACTATTAAATGAAATTAATGTAGGAGTAGGATCTTAAAATACTTGTTATTAAAATGGAATAACTTGCATCATATAATAACATAAATTTCATTGTAAATATATTTGAGTCAATTACGATGAAGTTAAATAAATAAATTTAAGGATTTCAAGCGATAATTAATTTTTTTACTTTTAAAATTTTGAGAATTTGAATTATAATTATCACTTTTTGATTATTTACGTTAAATCAAATTTAATTCTTTAAGAAAATATCAATTGCGTTTGCATTCTTTGCATTCTTTGACAAAATACACTTTCATCATTGACAGAATATGTTTTCATTCTTAAAAATATATTTTTTGTTCAAAGTGCAAGGATTTTATTCATAAAAAATAAATTCTAGAAAAAATAAACAACATTTTTGAATGAATAGAACATTAATTATAATTGAACAAGTGGCATTATCATAAAAATAATAAAATGAAAGAAGAAAAAGATAAAAATACGAGTGACATTCAGGTAAGAATGAAAGAAGATTTTAATTACAAATCTATCATTATTTAAAAAATCAAATAATAAAGACGTTCTTAAAAGATTACATTCATTCTTGCAAAAATAACATTCTTTCTATTTTCTTCAAAATCGCAATAGCATCCCCTTTTGTTGAACTAGATTGCATCATAAAAAAATTGATATAACCATCCATTCTCATTTTTATACGTGAAATGCAACCACAAAATTCCAGAAAAATAGCAACATTCTTTATGTGTGCTTGTTTGTGATCACCTATAAAAGCAAGAACACGGGGAAAAATCACAGCCCGTTCTTTTTATGTGTGTGTTTGTGTTCGACGTATGATTTTTGAGGTGTTCTTCATATAAAACATTGGTTGTCATCTCAATCAAAACACTACTAAGTTTGATTGTATTTTTCCGTTTACAACAAGCCATTAATAAGCACACTATATGTAATAAGGGTCGGACAATTTGGTAAACATAAAACATGTTGTGTGTAGAAAATTTTAGGATTAAAGTTAAGAAAACTAGAGGTATAATGTTTACATACTGACTTCTAAAAATTCTTAAAACCCATTTAGGCAAAACCTCAAACAAGTTGTATGCAAAATATTGAATAACTAACAATCAAGAAAAAACATGTAAAGTGTTCATGTTTTGAGATATTTCAACAACCTCATTGACATAATTTATGTTAGGAAATCAGAAAAGATGTTACCATTTTGAGAAAAATAATTATTCCAATTATTTACCTCATGAAAACGATACTCTCCGGACTATTCTTATAACCCATTCAAGAAAATGAGAGCATAAAGGAAAACATTACGAGTTGCATGTAAAGATTCTAACCCAAACAATCGATGCGAAGCCCACCCATAGTGTGTTTATGTATTCTACATACCTATGATTAGGAGGAAGAATCACATTTATTTGTTTGTTATTTATTTATTTATTTATTTATATGCGGATGAACAAAACAAAGTACATAGAGTGATGAATTGAAGAAGACGACGATGAGACTTAGTGATCCGTATAGTGCGAAGGGGGGCTTTAAATGATAGGAGATTGTTTCCATAATTAAGTGGTTTCAAATTTGGAATTTAATTATAATTAATGGATTAAATTAATATATAATTAATTTGATTGTATGTTAAATTACAATTAAGCCCTATCTAGCTTTTTAGAATGATTGTTAGTCTACAAATAATCTCTCTCTCTCTCTCTCTCTCTCTCATTATATATATATATATATATATATATATATATATATATATATATATATATATATATAGAATATACATTACAACCTACCTAAGCTTACGTATTAAACCTCTAAATTATGAGGTTTTATCTTTGTAAATATAACTGGTTTAGTTTTTCACTTGGTACATATACAATTCCCCATTGTATTTCTTTCCTCTATTATCGTTTAACTATTCATGATTTCCTTCATTCATTATCATTTATTACTTCACGTAAGTAAACATTACTGTTTTTCACTATCACGAAGGTCAAAGATAATTAACATTTTTGATTCCCTATCAAAATTATTGCTTCAATATGAATCTGCAACATCAAGTGTTAATTATGAATCCCTAACTGCAATCTTTAGCTAATAAAATGATGTAGTTTAAGGAGGTTTAATACTTTCGTTTATGTGGAGCTGTAATGTATATTTCTTTCTCTCTCTCTCTCTCTCTCTCTCTATATATATATATATATATATATATATATATATATATATATATATATATATATATATACAAATATATGTTTTTTAGATATAACAATAATGTTGTTGTTAAATTTGATATAATAATTCGTATACTAAGTTGATATAGTATATTGATTATTTTGAATTATATGTTAATATATACATCTATTAAAACTGCATAATTTCAATCTTTTAAATGACCTCTACCTGCAGGTTACTCATGAATAAAATTAAATATACTATATGGTTTAATATTATTTATAGTTGTTATTGTTAATTCGTTTTTAAAATTTATTTGGTTAACGTTTTAATTTCTATCAGTGTAATTATTTAAAACATCAAATATTTTTTTTAAAGGCAACAATATAATCATTTATATAGAGTTATTTTTAACTATTTTTATTGTAAATTATTTTAAGCTACTTATTTCAAAACTTTTAACGATTATAAAATATCTTTAGGAAATATTTTAGTATTTTAATGAATTGATATTACAATTTAGTTTTTGTATTTAACACTATAATTTATCACTTTTCACTATTCACAAAATATTCTTCGGGTTTTTTAAGTGGAACTAAAATTTTTATTGAAGTTGATCTTGTAATCTTATATTTAAATTAACAATTTAAGTATTTTGTCCATACAGTTTAAAAGTTGTAAGTTTAAACTGATAATGATTTACATACAACGGTATATTACATCTAATAAATTAAATATAATATGTTAAAAGTTAAAGATATAACTTTATAAGTAGAAGTAAAAATATTATTTTAATATTAAAATTTAGTTTATTTTTTATTACACTTTAGGTTTGATACTTATTTAACCTTATTAACCAATTTATAATCATTATTAGAAAGACACTACAATTTATCACTTTTAACTATTTACAAAATATTCTTTGGGTTGTTTAAGTTGAAATAAATTTTATATTTAAGTTGATCTTGTAAGGTTATATTTAAATTAACAATTTACGTATTTTATACAAATTGATCAAAAGTTGTAGTTTTAAAATGATAATGGTTTACATACAACATATTAGACCTAATAAATTAAGTATAATATGTTAAAAGTTAATAAGAAACTTTATAAGTAGAAAAAATATATTTTTTTAATATTGAAATTTAGTTTATATATGATTACACTTTATGTTTGATATTTATTTAACCTTATCAACCAACTTATAATAATTATTAGAAAAAAATTGAAAAGTCATGAGATTTTCAAATGAATGTGGTGAAAAGAAAAAATGCATGAGAGTTTCAAATGAATATGGTTTAAGAAATAATACAAGCTTATATATATATATATATATATATATATATATATATATATATATATATATATATATATATATATATATATATATTTGACTTTTGGTGATTAAATCCTTAAAGAACGAGTTTTTTGTATCCATATTTCGAATATGAATGTTTTTTTTTTTTTGAAATCTCATTTTCATTCTCAATTTTCTTTTAATTTGATTTTTGTGGGTTTATTGATTTATGATAGATTGGGAAGCAATGTTCTATTTGTCAATATGTCTGTAATGCTTCATCATCTCATTTATATCTCATGTCAATTAATACCTCCTTCTATGCATCTAATTCGTATGGGTTTTTATGTTTAGTGAATACGACTTTGTGGTGTCTTATGTTATTAATATGTAGTCCCCGTTGTTGAAATTTTATATCGGCCATTTCATTTGTAATCACAAGGAGTAGAATACACATTGAACCATTACGAAAAGTGTGAATTAACCATAATGCTTTCTTTGTTGATTTTTGGGTTTATTATTTCCTAAAATTTCTTACATTCTTGAAATTGTGTGAATTTTATCTAAACGGTTTCTGCTTTAAGTCAGAATCTTTTTAACTATTAAGGAAGTGTGAAATTATAGGGAAAATGCGTTAACACGCTTTCACCACTACAAGTTGGTTTTCTTGGAATTATTGGTGTGATTGAATGATTTTTTATTAGTACTAATAGACACAAAGTACTTTTAAAAACTATTTATTTATATCATTGTACTTTCATTATGTCAACAATATTGATGAGAAATAGAAATACAATGCTATAAATGGATATGTTTTTGAATAGGCAATATTATAATAGAAATAAGATGTGACATCCCCAAAATCTCGGCCAGAAAAGACCGATTTCATTTATGCTTTTTAAAACATTTTCAGAGTAAATCCGTTTGATTTTAAAAGAGATGCGGAATTTGTTCCCAAAAACAAAACATGATAAAATAGATATTTATCAAAACATTTCATATAGAAGTATGATTTCATTTCATAATCAAAAGTCGGGATGTCATGTTCCGATATAGATCATAAAGCATAAACGATGATATTACAAGTCGTTCAACAAATATATACATATGCAGACTTGTAAACAAAAATGACTTGATGATTCGCCCATCTTAAGCTCTTGCGCCACTTCCTGTAATACAATTAAACTGAGTGGGTCAGGCTTGGGAGCATGGTGAGCATATAGGGTTTTCAAACCCACAATAATTATATTTAATTTCATCAATCAACAAGAAACCCGATCACCCATTCCCGTTATCCTCACCTTACGTTCCTAAAAATAACGTCTATTATAAGGAACTTATTTCAGGATTTTCATCGGGACGGACATTACTGCAGAGGGGCTTCCTCGACAATAAGTGTCCTATAGGCAACCATGTGTGGGATAGAGTACACCGGTGAACACGTCGTTCACAACACCTACAGGTAATGAGCCTGCTAGTGTTCCACAGGACAGTCTAGAATAGTCTGTGGTCGTCATTCATACTCTGCTGAATGACTAGAATAACACCAATAACACCGAGGCCTCTCATCTGTTTATTACACACCAATTATCTACCCATGTTCTACCCAACATATTAGTAGATAAAAATATACATTTTTATACACTGTTTAAAAACCTGTATAACATGTTTTAATCAATACATATTCCACATAACAGATGAGGCATACACACATAACACGTATTTCATAGAGACTATACATTCACACATATAACCACAAAATATATACACATAGCACGTATTTTATATTAAATACTTCATAATATTGCGTTGGAGAGAAAATAACTACACACTCACTTGATCAGAAGATGATTCGACAGCACTACGGCTTATAGAAGTAGCGTATCTCCGTAGATCTGGAAGATCTTCACAAAAACCGGCTCCTTGCGGACAGGGCTTCGGCTCGGGAATAACGCTCTTCGGGATTCTCGAGGCTTCGGATCTCGCTTCGGGGCTCGGGAATAATATCGGGGCTTCGGGGTACAATCGGTACGCAAATCGAGGCAAAAGATGAGAGAAGATGAAGAATTTGTAAAAGAAAACTCGGCTGCTTCGGACCTCCTTTTATAGGTGCTGAACCCTCGCACGTACGCGGGGCGTACGCCTCGGTGGTCGTCAGCGCTTACGTCATCGGTCCCCTTACGTCACTGCATACGACTCACTACTCCGTAGAACTCGAGTGCCCTACGTTGTACGCGGGGCGTACAGCAGTACGCGCTACGTACTTCGGATAAACCGCCTCATCCTTCTCTTCGGATAATATCGGAGTTAAATTAAAATAAATATTAAATATTTATTAAACTTCAAAAATTCGTATCTCCTTATACGAACTCCGTTTTCGACGTTCTTTATATCCAGCGAAGGTGAGACTACGCTCTACATCTTTTGTTTAGACTCCGTCGGCTAATTTTGACTTTTATTTTTATTAATTATTTTTAGAAGGCTCGGACAGGAAAACTTCGTTATTAAATCATAACTTCTTCGTCCGACGTCCGTTCTCGCCTATCTTTCCATCGTTTCGCTACTAACAACGAGATCTTCGATTCCCATTTAGATTGTTTTGGCTAGAAATCGCTCGATCTCAAATCGAGTATTCGGGCTGCCTACTGCCACGTCGAAACTTCAGAAAATCATAACTTCATCATACGAAGTCAGATTTGGGCGTTCCTTTTACGCACGCTCTCGGTTTAACGAAATCTACGACTTTTGTTTAGATCGCTAAGGCTAAATATCGCTCTATCTTAAATTCATGTTTTACGTCACTCGGCGTCGTGCCGGTCCCGTCGCGAAACTTCGACAGGTCATAACTTCTTTGTTATAACTCGGATTTTGGCATTCCTTATATCTCCGGAATCCTTGTTTCCACCACTACAACTTTATGCAAAGATATCGGGCTTATCTCACACTTTAATTTTGACGCTTATTTTATTCTTAATTCATTAAATAAGAAAATAAACACATAAATCACATAATTCACATAATTCACAAATAATACATTTTATTATTTCAAATTGGGGTTACAATGGTTAACCTAGACTATTACATTGCTAAAATGGCAAGCCTAGAAACACGGGCGTTACAATTCTCTCCACCTTAGAATGATTCCGTCCCCGGAATCACACACCAGCAAACAAATGTGGATAGCGACTCATCATGTCACTCTCCGTTTCCCAGGTGAGATTTGGCCCATTCGTGTGTTTCCATCGGACAAGCACTAACTCAACCACCTTACGTCGCAACTTCTTAGTCTTTCGGTCAACGATTGCCTCCGGTTCCTCAATCTACCTTTTGTTCTAATCGATCCTCAACTCCGAAAGTGGAATTATGTCGGGAACTTCTCCCATGAACTTCCTCAAGTAACACACATGAAAAGTGTTATGAATTCCATTCAGTTCTTCTGGTAGTTTGAGTTTGTAAGCTTGGTTCCCAATCCTCTGAAGAACTTTAAACGGTCCAATAAACCTTGGACTTAACTTTCCCCTTTTACCAAATCTTATAAGTCCCTTCCATGGCGAGACTTTAAGCAAAACCGAATCTCCAACTTCAAAAGTCATCGGTCTTCGCTTTTTGTCAGCATAGCTCTTTTGACGGTCCTGAGCTGCTAACATTCTTTCCCTAATTATTTTCAACTTTTCTGCAGTTTGAACTATCTCCGGCCCCATAAACTGCTTTTCCCCAGTCTCAAGCCAACAAGACGGCGTACGACACTTCTGTCCATACAATGCTTGATAAGGTGCCATCTTTATGCTCGAGTGAAAACTATTATTATAGGAAAATTCTACCAAAGGCAAATGTTCATCCCAATTACCTAGGAATTCCAAGGTACACGCTCTCAGCATATCTTCCAGTGTTTGTATCGTCCGTTCGCTCTGACCATCAGTCTGCGGATGGTAAGCTGTACTTAGACACAACTTGGTACCCAATTCCTCTTGTAGACTTTTCCAAAATCGTGAGGTGAAACGACTGTCACGATCCGACACAATCATTAACGGAACACCGTGAAGCCTCACAATTTCCTTCACGTAAGAATTCGCAAGCTTTTCCATAGACCATTTCTCGTTGGCTGCTATGAAATGCGCACTCTTAGTGAATCGATGAACGACCACCCAAATCATGTCGTGACCACTTTTTGTTCTGGGTAGTTTAGTGACAAAATCCATAGCAATGTCTTCCCACTTACCCATAGGCACAGGTAATGGTTCTAAACTCCCGTATGGTTTCTGATGTTGTGCCTTGACTCTTGCACAGGTCACACACTCGGCCACATACTTCGCAATGTCGAGCTTCATCGTCGGCCACCAATAATAGGGTTTCAGGTCCCTATACATTTTTGTGCTACCGGGATGAATCGAGTACATGGTTTTGTGAGCTTCTTCCATCAGAAGATCTCTGACTCCTCCTGTCTTCGGTATCCAAATCCGATCTTGGAATACCTTTAGTCCGTGACTGTTTATGCCGAACACCAACGTTTTGCCCAAACGTTCCTCCTTTCGGTTATTCTTCTCAGAAGCTTCGCTTTGAGCTTTCTTTATACTCTCCAAAATAGTCGAGACAACTTCAATTCTCAACGCTCTTGGCCTTTTCTTTTCAAGATTGACCTTCCGACTGAGAGCATCAGCAACAACATTAGCTTTACCGGGGTGGTAAAGTATCTCACAGTCGTAGTCTTTAAGTAATTCCAGCCAGCGTCGTTGCCTCATATTTAATTCTTTCTGACCAAAAAGATATTGGAGACTTTTATGATCAGTGAAAAGTTTGCACTTTGTGCCATAGAGGTAATGCCTCCATATTTTCAGTGCGAAAACTACCGCTGCCAACTCCAAATCATGAGTCGGGTAGTTCTTTTCGTGCTCTTTCAGCTGTCGAGACGCATATGCGATCACCTTATCTCTTTGGGTCAAAACGCAACCCAATCCAACCCCAGACGCATCGCTATAAACAACGAAGTCTTCAACCCCATCGGGTAGAGAAAGTATCGGTGCCTCGCATAGTTTCTTCTTTAGCTTCTCGAATGCTTCTTTATGCTTATCACTCCAAGCATAAGTAGCTCCTTTATGGGTCAAAGCTGTTAATGGACTAGCGATCGAAGAAAAGCCTTGGATAAACCTTCGGTAATATCCGGCTAATCCTAAAAAGCTTCGGATCTCCGTGGGACTTTTCGGTTGTTCCCACTTCGTTACAGCTTCAATCTTTGCTGGATCAACCATTATCCCTTCTTGGTTGACCACGTGACCCAAGAATTGGACTTCACGAATCCAAAAATCACACTTGGAGAACTTTGCATACAGCTTCTCCTTCTTCAAGACTTCCAAAACTTCTCGCAAGTGTCTCCCATGCTCCTCTTGGCTTTTTGAATAAATCAGAATGTCATCTATGAACACTATCACAGATTTATCAAGGAACGGATTACAAACCCTGTTCATTAAATCCATGAATGCTGCTGGAGCATTGGTTAGTCCAAACGACATAACCAAAAACTCATAGTGTCCATATCGGGTTCTGAATGCAGTCTTCTCTATGTCCTGCTCTCTTACTTTTAACTGATGATATCCTGACCTTAGGTCGATCTTTGAAAAATAACTTGAACCTTGTAGCTGATCGAATAGGTCATCAATCCTTGGCAACGGATATCTATTCTTTATTGTTGCCTTATTCAGCTCTCGGTAATCAATGCACATCCTCATGCCTCCATCTTTCTTCTTTACGAATAACACCGGAGCTCCCCAGGGTGATGAACTAGGTCTAATGAAACCTTTGTCCAATAACTCCTGAAGTTGCATCATTAGCTCCTTCATCTCCGTCGGTGCTAATCGATAAGGTGCTTTTGCAATTGGCGTTGTTCCTGGCAACAAGTCGATACGAAATTCTACTTGTCGATCGGGCAGTAATCCAGGAAGATCTTCGGGAAATACTTCCGGATAATCACACACCACAGGAATATTTTGCATCACCTTCTTTTCCTTCTTAGCATCGATCACAAATGCTAAGTATGATGTAAACCCCTTGGTCAAACATTTTCTGGCTTTCATTAGAGAAATGATTCCAGAGTTTACTCTGCGTTTATCTCCGTACACCATAAACGATTCCTTCCCAGGTGGATTCACTTTCACTATTTTCTTCTTGCATAAAATTTCAGCATCATTGGCGCTAAGCCAATCCATTCCCAAAATGATGTCGAAACCGTTAAGTTTGATAGGCAATAATTCCTCGTGGAACTTATTCCCATTCAAGTCAATTAAGATGTTTTTCATACGATGGCTAACAGGTACAAACTTGACACTAGCAACTTCGACTAATAAAGCATTATCTAGTCTATCAACAGGCAAAGCTAGTTTTCTACCAAATTCATGCGATATAAAGGAGTAGTTGGCTCCAGAATCAAATAAAATTTGGGCAGGCAATTTGTTAACGAGAAAGGTACCTGAAGCGACATCAGCTTCATCTTTAGCAGCTTCCAGTGTCATCTGGAATGCTCTCGTCTTTGGCTTTGGCGGAATGTTGGGTCTTGCTGCTTCCTTCTTTTTCGGACAATCCCTTGAGATGTGCCCCTCTTCACCACAACCATAACAAACATTTTTGGTGAAGGTGCAGTCGTTGGCATAATGCCCTAGCTTTCCACATTTGAAGCATGTGGTTTCCCCGCCACACTTCCCATAATGCTTCTTCTTGCACTTGTCACACCATTTCGCTTCTACCTTTCCTCCACTTCCCCTCGAACTAGACTTCGAGAATTTACTTTTCTTGCTGGACCCTGAAAATCCATCGATTTTCCTTTTCTCGCCAACCTCTGACCTTTCCAGACCTTTTTCCCTGATCTGGGTCTCAACATTTCTAGCAGCCCAGATGGCGGCTTTCAATGTGGTTGCTTGCTTAACCATTGGACCATAATCCGCTGGTAGTCCAAGGGCAAACTTGTTGACCTTAGAGAGTTCTGTAGGCACCAAATATGGGATAAACTTCATCTTTTCCGTGAAACTTGTAGCGTATTCAGTAACGCTCAATTTCCCTTTCTTCAAATTCTGAAACTCATTACTGATTTCCAGAAGGTCCTGCTCGGAGCAGTATTGCATTTTTAGTTGTTCCACAAAGTCTTCCCAAGACATTTTGCTTGCTTCTCCCTTGGGCATAGAGTCAGCTAACAGCTTCCACCAAATCAACACGCCAGATTTTAGCAGAGGGATCGCAAGAGCGGTCTTCTGCCTGTTGCTGCATTCGCAACTTTCAAACATAGTCTCCATTTCGGAGACCCAGTCCATAACTTGCACCGGCGTCGGGCTTCCGGATAGACACGGTGGTTTGGATGCCATGAAATCCTTATACTTGCACCCACGACCATCATTTGCTCCATACTGGTTATTGCGTCTAACCACTGGTTGTTCGTCTTGACCAATGATTCCACTAAAGTTTTCTCCTTCAGACTGCCCTCCATTCTCCTCGGGCTCTTCCGCTTGAATTGACGGTTCTTCACGATTCTGCCTAAGCAGGCGTCTTGTTTCTTCCATCTGACGATCCAACATCATTTGAATCATCATTTGTACACCAACCATTGTTATCGGCTCAGGTGCATCAGCTACGACAGGTACTTGTTGAATTACAGGCGGTTGATTCCTGTTTTCATCAGCATTTCCAACTCCGCTTCTTGTTCTCACCATTTTTCATCTACACACCGAATAATTTCACCTTATACTCCAAACGATTACATGCTAGTTCGAATATCGTATACATACGCTTAGAATTCTAAACACATAAACCTTCAGATCCGGTTGGCAACAAACCGTAGATCCGAACAAACAATATCATATATGGCATCATATAACATTTAGCACATAAAAGCATTTTAGGCAACCTTCCTAAAATAAACTAGTGCTCGTGTCTAAAATTTATCAGACACACATCTCACAATCTCCACTTAGCATACTAAGTTTAAGTTTAGAAATCCTACAAATTCCTAGTTCGCTTAAACTAATGCTCTGATACCAACTGTGACATCCCCAAAATCTCGGCCAGAAAAGACCGATTTCATTTATGCTTTTTAAAACATTTTCAGAGTAAATCCGTTTGATTTTAAAAGAGATGCAGAATTTGTTCCCAAAAACAAAACATGATAAAATAGATATTTATCAAAACATTTCATATAGAAGTATGATTTCATTTCATAATCAAAAGTCGGGATGTCATGTTCCGATATAGATCATAAAGCATAAACGATGATATTACAAGTCGTTCAACAAATATATACATATGCAGACTTGTAAACAAAAATGACTTGATGATTCGCCCATCTTAAGCTCTTGCGCCACTTCCTGTAATACAATTAAACTGAGTGGGTCAGGCTTGGGAGCATGGTGAGCATATAGGGTTTTCAAACCCACAATAATTATATTTAATTTCATCAATCAACAAGAAACCCGATCACCCATTCCCGTTATCCTCACCTTACGTTCCTAAAAATAACGTCTATTATAAGGAACTTATTTCAGGATTTTCATCGGGACGGACATTACTGCAGAGGGGCTTCCTCGACAATAAGTGTCCTATAGGCAACCATGTGTGGGATAGAGTACACCGGTGAACACGTCGTTCACAACACCTACAGGTAATGAGCCTGCTAGTGTTCCACAGGACAGTCTAGAATAGTCTGTGGTCGTCATCCATACTCTGCTGAATGACTAGAATAACACCAATAACACCGAGGCCTCTCATCTGTTTATTACACACCAATTATCTACCCATGTTCTACCCAACATATTAGTAGATAAAAATATACATTTTTATACACTGTTTAAAAACCTGTATAACATGTTTTAATCAATACATATTCCACATAACAGATGAGGCATACACACATAACACGTATTTCATAGAGACTATACATTCACACATATAACCACAAAATATATACACATAGCACGTATTTTATATTAAATACTTCATAATATTGCGTTGGAGAGAAAATAACTACACACTCACTTGATCAGAAGATGATTCGACAGCACTACGGCTTATAGAAGTAGCGTCTCTTCGTAGATCTGGAAGATCTTCACAAAAACCGGCTCCTCGCGGGCAGGGCTTCGGCTCGGGAATAACGCTCTTCGGGATTCTCGGGGCTTCGGATCTCGCTTCGGGGCTCGGGAATAATAACGGGGCTTCGGGGTACAATCGGTACGCAAATCGAGGCAAAAGATGAGAGAAGATGAAGAATTTGTAAAAGAAAACTCGGCTGCTTCGGACCTCCTTTTATAGGTGCTGAACCCTCGCACGTACGCGGGGCGTACGCCTCGGTGGTCGTCAGCGCTTACGTCATCGGTCCCCTTACGTCACTGCATACGACTCACTACTCCGTAGAAATCGAGTGCCCTACGCTGTACGCGGGGCGTACAGCAGTACGCGCTGCGTACTTCGGATAAACCGCTTCATCCTTCTCTTCGGATAATATCGGAGTTAAATTAAAATAAATATTAAATATTTATTAAACTTCAAAAATTCATATCTCCTTCATACGAACTCCGTTTTCGACGTTCTTTATATCCACGCGAAGGTGAGACTACACTCTACAACTTTCGTTTAGACTTCGTCGGCTAATTTTGACTTTTATTTTTATTAATTATTTTTAGAAGGCTCGGACAGGAAAACTTTGTTATTAAATCATAACTTCTTCGTCCGACGTCCGTTCTCGCCTATCTTTCCATCGTTTCGCTACTAACAATGAGATCTTCGATTCTCATTTAGATTGTTTTGGCTAGAAATCGCTCGATCTCAAATCGAGTATTCGGGCTGCCTACTGCCACGTCGAAACTTCAGAAAATCATAACTTCATCATACGAAGTCAGATTTGGGCGTTCCTTTTACGCACGCTCTCGGTTTAACTAAATCTACGACTTTCGTTTAGATCGCTAAGGCTAAATATCGCTCTATCTTAAATTCATGTTTTACGTCACTCGGCGTCGTGCCGGTCCCGTCGCGAAACTTCGACAGGTCATAACTTCTTTGTTATAACTCGGATTTTGGCATTCCTTATATCTCCGGAATCCTTGTTTCCACCACTACAACTTTATGCAAAGATATCGGGCTTATCTCACACTTTAATTTTGACGCTTATTTTATTCTTAATTCATTAAATAAGAAAATAAACACATAAATCACATAATTCACAAATAATACATTTTATTATTTCAAATTGGGGTTACAATGGTTAACCTAGACTATTACATTGCTAAAATGGCAAGCCTAGAAACACGGGCGTTACATAAGAATTGGTATTCGTTGCATTTAATAAACATATAATTGAAATTCCATTGTTGTTTCTTGTAATAAGAGTAATGAAAGTAGAATGTTATAATAAACAAATCAACAAAAAGACTTTTTATTAGAGATTATATATACGATTAAGATATTTCTAAGAAATTCTTGAGATAAAGATGATTAAGATATATGTAAGTGTGCAATAATGAATATAAATTATTTGAAAAAATAACGTCCCCCTTGGACAAATGGACGGGAAAATAAATATCAATATCCAACACCCCTCCCCACAACAAACACACACATTAATTTCTAATACATCTTATCTTTATTTCTTTTATTTTCTTTTAGTTATTTCTTTTTTGTATATGAAACATTAATGTGTTACTGGAGTAAATGTTGAAGGGTGGAACATATATGTTTGTCTCTGCTCCATTCGGTTGAGTCATTTTTTTTTCATTTGGCTCAAAGCGGAGTAAATCATAAGATTTTGTTTTATAGAGCTCATCACTGAAGAATGGTGTGTTGCCATCATCTCTTTCTCCTTTGCGAGTTTACACGACATGCTTTTTTGAATGTCATTGCAATTATTTGGATGCCAATGATATTAGTTCATATTATTTACTTGGTTGTAGACTAGTAGTCTAGCCATTCATGGTTTCATATTATTTTGGTCTAGGAAATAATAGGGGTGAGCAACGGAACCTGAACCGACGATTTCTAGAATACCAGAATCGGTTACAAAGGTTCTTATCATTTTGGAAGCGTTCTCAGAACCACTAGTTCTGGTTTTGGGTACCCAGTTTCTATATTGTGAAAAAAAATTCAAAAATAAATAAATTGATTGGCTATCCTCTCGTTGTCGTGCTTAGTTATTCTGCATTGCTCCTTCTTTTGATCTTGCTTTCTTGCCTTATAGAATTGACCTTTGTCCCCTCCTTCCAAGTTTCACTCACTTAAAGTCCATTCCTTGATGTTGCCTAGTTCTAGGCTTAGACGAAAGAGCTCATTCATAGATTCCATCTTTCTAGCATTTCATGTCTTTCTTCCTTCAACTCTAATTTATGCCATGAATTGTTAAGTCCTTCTATAATAGCTATTGGCTCTCTTCTCACCTCCCCTAGAGCCTATTGAAGAAAAAATCTGAGGCTGACATAAGCCCTACAGTTCCTTTGCTTACCGCCTAAGATGAATCTATTGCCTCCCCTCCCTTGCCGCTTCTGTAATAGCCTATCTTTTCTCTAGCCTGGAGCCGACACTCCTAAACCTAAAGCAGTTAGCAAGCAGTTAACCATCTTTCTCAATATCCTCTACGACTACTTCTCTTCCGAATCCAAGACTTGTTCCAAAACTTTAAAGCAGTCAATCAAGCAGCACTTACCGCTATTCCATATATAGCATAGAGCTCTTACACAACACCTAATAGGCTAGCTGAACTATAAAGACTGGATTTCCCTGATGGAGAGGCAACCAAAAGGCTATGGTAAAAGATATATAAACAAAGAATAGGTATTAATTATTGCAAAGTATAAAACGTATCGACGTTACAGAACGTAAAAGTAAACTTAAAAACTCGAGACTATAGATGAGATATATATTGAGAACCTATAATATAATATCTTATATCTATTTGCATGGACTAATATTAGATCGATATATACTGTTCTGAATGTCCTACTTTCAGATTGTGGACTAATGGAATTAAACTATAGTATTTAGCTACAAGTTTATGTAGATATAATGAAATTCATAACTTGCTAAGTCCATGTTATGAACTTTTTGACTCATAAATATAAACTCTTGAGTATTTACTATTTAAGTGGTGTTTATAACAGATAAAATTTTAAATTTATTACAGAATAAAAATCTTTGAAATTTAATTTGATATATTGTGTGTAGCTAGTTTATCTATTGTATTAAATATTTAAAATATATTTTATTTTAAAGTCGTGAAGACAGGGTAACCGATGAGTAACGGTTCCAAAAAAATTGACAACCGAAACCAATCCTAATAGGTTCCATATTTTAGGAATTAAAATCGGTTACGTTGGTTCTAATTCCAGAACCGATAGTTGTATAGCGGTTCCAATTCCAATAATGGACAACAGGTCTCAATGCTCGTCCTAGGACAGATTTTTATGCAAGACTTTATTCTCTAAGCAATCAACATTCAACGTAAATCTTTAGTTGATGAAACCCCATAAATTGCAGTGCCACCACCATCTTCTGAAGTGTGAAAAGCATCATACTTTCACTAATGTAACGACCCAAAAATGCTAATAAAATTTTATTTTTAAATCATCAAATCATACAAGCATTTGTTCAAAAACCAATCAGAGTAAAATTTATCTTTCAATCATCGAAGTAAAATAATGATAATCATTGCTGAAAGGCCATCAGAGGATGTTGTGCAATCAAGCGAGGTCATTCCCTTTAGAACGCGAAGTACCTGAAAATGTTAAACCACAAAAACCGTAAGTAGAAAGCTTAGTGAGTTCCCCAAAATACCACATACCATACAAATAGGCCCAACCCAACATACAAATGGGCTCAGCCCAACATGAAAATGGGCCCAGCCCAACATACTTACAAATAGGCCCGACCTAACATACAAATACGCCCAACCCAACATTCATATGCAAGAGTCACAAAGACAGCTAGCATCCTACACAGTATAGTGAGAAACTCACCTCAATCCGAAGACAATATAACCGACGCACTTGAGCTGATGATACCGAATCTCCTCACACTAGTCATATACATAACAAAACTTTAATTAACAATTAAGGTAATAACTAACTCTCAAAAGGTCTACGCTCACAATTAAACCTTCTTTGGGCAAAATATCATTTTTCCCTTCCAATACTAAGTCCCAACAAGGTTGACCAAAAGTCAAAATGTTCAAAAAGTCAACAATTAGCGTAGAGCTATGCTTGGCATACAAAAGGCTATGCTTAATATAGAGCTACGCTTAGTGTGTAGAAGGCTACACTTATCATAAAACCCCTGTTTCCCAAAAACTTCTATTAACCTCTTAATACATAAAGATAAACCCTCAAGCTTCCAGATCTGATCTAAATTAATGTCTTAGAGGATAAAGTCTCTGACTTTATCCCTTTGTATGTATAAGAAGAGAACAAAACCAAACTCTAAGTCCATATTATCACATTTTTCTCACGAACACCTACATAAATGGATAAGAGTTCCCAAGCTCTCATTTTAATGACTCTATAACCTCAAGATCATTAGAAGGAGGCATTCAAAAGGTCTGGAGTAACCCATACTCAAAAGGACCAAGATTATGGTGACCAAAGCATAAAACTCACAACCATACTAGATCTAACATGAACAAGCATCAAGATGAAAGCTTTATACCTTCCAAAGATAGATGTTTGAATGTAATTCCTAGATCTACACACCTTGAAGCTTCTCACTTGGTTCTACAAACACTTTCTTCCTTCAAAGAGCACACGAAACTCTCTAAAAGCTCCAAAATTGAAAATTGGTGGCTAGGGTTTCAAAGGAACGATATGAGGTGATAGAGCCCTTAAATATGGCTTAAAACCTTAAGTTTAGGGTTTTGGTCTACAACGGCTACGCTCAGTGTAGCATATCCTACATTTAGCGTAGGTCATCAAAACTCGTATGTAGGGGCTTTCTGTTGGATTAAGGTGTCTAAGCTCATAACTAAATCAACACCCAGATTTGAAATAATATTATTTTATTCAAGATTATGTTTTGTAGGGTTTTCCTATGAAGTATGAATAGGACTCATTGGGTGCCTTATTTTTGTCCATGATTTTTATTAGAAGGATAGATGAAAATTCTACACCTCTCTACTATTGTGTTCTTGTTGCTAGGGTTTGGGTACAAACCATTAGAGACACTAAACTTTTTGTAACAACGTAAATTTTCAAACAAATTTTTTTCATTTCAAAATATAGTATTTTTATTCAAAACAAGGCATAAACATTTCAAGTGTCATGTCAAAAAAATCATCTAAATCCCAAGATCACAAAACATCCTTCAGTGTGTACAGATCACGCCGGCGCCTTCCCACGGTCCTCGCTAGTACCTGAAACACATACATAACAACTGTAAGCATAAATGCTTAGTGAGTTCCCCAATATACAACTTACGCAGATACGCCTTTCCAGGCCCAGACCTTCCGGTCCATGTGTCTTAGGGGACTTCCATCCCTGCTGGGTAAACCTTCCGGTCCTACCCACGCCAACCTTACGGTCCACAACACAACGCCTTCCGGCCCATAACATAATCGCCTTCCGGCCCACATAAACATACATAGCACGCATAACAATTAACTTATCACATATAGCACATATATCACATTTCATATCCTACCTTCTGGTCACACAGTCAAACCCTTCCGGGTACGTATAGTGAGAAGACTCACCTCGTGAATGTCGAAAGCTAGCAAATCCCGAAGTCACTCGTACTCGATCCGCCGAGCTACAATCTCCCTATAACATCATACATCTCTTATTAACACTTTTATCTTCTAAGTTTGACTATCCCTAAGAGGTCAACCATAGGTCAACTCTGGTCAACGGTCAACGGTCAACTTGACCTGACTCGGCGAGTGCTAGGGCGACTCGGCGAGTCTAGACGTCCTCACCAATTCTCTAAGATTCCCTTTCTACTCGTCGAGTATCCTCCTTGACTCGACGAGTTTCTCCTGGAAGAATCGCGGGGCCACCCCGACTCAACTCGCCGAGTCTGAAGAACAACTCGACGAGTCCCAGTTAAACTTCAAGCTACTCGCCGAGTCTGTTCATCGGACTCGGCGAGTCCATGCCATGCAACCGCTCAAACTGCTTTCTAAGGTCAGAACTGCTCCGACCATTCATAGGTCTGGTCTTCCTAGACTGATTCATCACGTAAGGTCCTCATTTTGGTGCTCATAATGCACCCCATGACTCATAATTTACATTTTGACCTAAGGCATAAGGATTCCAATCCAAAACCTCCAATGATTCACGAAATTCTCAGGCATGGGACATTCTGGACTTCCAAAGATCCCAATACAGGGTTCCAATCGTTTGGGGGACTAAGGTAATACTCAATCTAGCCACAAAGGGTTCAATAAACCCTAAATCCATATACACATCAATCATAGAAGGATGCAATTCGAAATATTACCTGAATAACGTGCTCTCTGCGTCCTCAATCCTCAGAACGTGGCTTCCCTTGATGTTCCCTTAACCAATCCTCCTCTTCCTTGCAAGACAATACTTCCAAAATCAACAATGGTCTTCTACCTTGCTCCAGCTGCTCACAATCGAATTAGGGTTTCTCTAAGAGGGCTAGGGTGAATAATGACGGCCATAAAGTCCCTCATATACGTCCCAAACCTGAACAGTTAGGGTTTTCGCTAAACAGCGCAGACTCGCCGAGTCCATATCCGGACTCGTCGAGTCCAGTCGCGAACCCGCGACCAGATCCGCGATCCTACTCGGCGAGTCTAGGCTCCAACTCGCCGAGTCCCCTCTTAAAACACCCAAAATCATAAATATGACAATACCTGAAATCCCGGGCTGTTACACTTTTGGTGCTAGCTTCTCAAGTCTATAAAGGAAGGATTCAAGTAAGTTGTTTGTTATAACAAATATAAGGTACGTAACCCTAATATCTAGTTTGTCGAAATTGCTAGGGTTTATGCTAAATTTTGTTACTCAAAGTATGTTTCTTTAATGTGAAAGAAATAGATCCTTTTAGGTTGCATGTGCCCTTTATTTTCTTAATTGTTAAGTGATTTTCCGCATTCAACATCTTTTTTTGTAACCTAATAAACTCATCAGTGGTATCAGAGCTACTTGGTGTGTCTTACATGAAAAGCATATTTGTGAATCAAACAATTTTTTTTTGTTAAAATTGTCTTCATGACGTGATAGTGTATCTGTCACGATGTGAACTCGGTCTAAATCCAGATTTTAGGGACTTACTGCCTAATTTGATTTATGTGGTTGTTATTTGGCAATTTTTTTTTATATCTGCTAAAATCCGATTTTTGCTTATCTTAGATGATTAAATAAAATCCTAAATATTAGGAGATAATCATGGATAAGGTAATAATTAACTATGAGATCAATTAATATTATCCTCATGGATCTAATAATTAATTTAATTAAATGATTAGTTAAAGGATAAATATCAAATCCGTAAATGGTTTAAATGATGAATTAATTGATTGATTAAATAATTAATTTTAAATGTTTAATTAAATGATCGATTAATTCAGATAAATAATTTTAAACCTTGTGTTTTGAAATGTTTTAAAATACACCCTTATATATATATATATATATATATATATATATATATATATATATATATATATGTATGTATTATAAGATTAATTACAATATGTATAAGAAAAGTCAGTCAAATCAATAGTAGATCTCATTAGTGAAACCATGCTATAAAGTGGGTATAAGGAAATGCCTTATATAATGACCATTAAATGGGTGTCTTTTTCAGCCATCGCTCTCCTATATGGTGCATAGTTATTAGCCAAACGAGTTTGATAGGACATAATCTCATTAAAAGTGTAATGATATAAAGTACTAGAACCTTCTTTAACAAGATCATTCTATTTACTTTAGAAAAAAATGTGAAAAGTATGTTAATCCATGAAAACCCACATCATTATGTATAAATCGTTAGTGGAGCATCTCTGACTAACCTACACACTAATTTGGGACTATAAAGTTGACATGATTGAACAACTCGAAAATTATCATTATTAAGGGAACATGTGTGGTTTATCGGCACATTAATTTGAGATGATAAATGACTTTGAGGTTCTCAAGCGTGTTTGCATGTTTATTGACATCTTGTTTGTGATGATCGATATCCCAGTCACATAGAGAAGAGCATAATATGAGATTAAACATGTCATTGATTAGATTCAATGAATCTCAAAAGATCTAGAAATTTCATATTAGATTGAAATTTCTAAATTGTCTTACCTACCTTATAAATTCACAATAAGACTACAACATCCCTCTTCTTGATTGTGGATTGTATTTTGGATCCTAGACTTAAATATTTATTTTGGGTTAAAATATTAAAGATTTGTGTCAACTAACTAAAACTATCTCTCTTGAATATATATATATATATATATATATATATATATATATATATATATATATGTGTGTGTGTGTGTGTGTGTGTGTGTGTGTGTCTACTTTTGGTGATGCAACTGCTGCTTGATGATATATATATATATATATATATATATATATATATATATATATATATATATCATCACTGCTCAATCCTCCACCACAACTCAAACTTCACTCTTCTATCGATCTTATCGAAATAGAAACTGGTTGGTCCAAACTACATGGACTGGATGCAAAATCTCAAAATGACTCTATGATACAAGAGAAAAGAATATGTTCTTGAATAACCTCTACTCGAAGCCTATAAGTCATCTTCCACTCTAGAGGAGCTTGCCACGTACAAGCAACACTATGGCGATGCAACAATGGTCACTTGCATAATGGTTGCAACCATGGTACCTGAGTTGAAAAAGTTCTACAAGGACTATTGGCCATATGAATGTGTTTGGACCATTCTGAAAAGTTTCACAAGAAAGCACACCAAGAGAGGTATGAGGTCGTCAATGCGTTAATGGAATGCAAATTGAAGGAAGGAGAATCTATGTGCAACCATGTGTGGAGAATGAAATGATATGTGGAGCGGTTGGAGAATCTCAATTTGTATTTTTAAAAAGAGTTGGCCATTGATATGGTCCTTAACTCCTTACCTCCTAGTTATGATTAGTTTATTCTAACTTATCATTGGAACAACATGAAGACCAAATTGATCCAACTCCATAACTTTTTGCAAACAATTGGATCAAGGATGAAGAAAAATCAGGTCCCTTCTGCTAAAAGTGCGGCTGACCTAACCATTGGAAAAAACAGAGGAAGGAAGAGGAAGGCTAATCCTCAATTGAGCAGGAAGGGAAAGGCACGTGCTACAACATCTGGCAGTTGGTTGAATTCTAAGCCCAATTATGATATTCTTTCTGTGAGTGATCCCAAGGAGGCGACTGGCTACTATTGTAACGAAAAAGGGCATTGGAAATGACGATGCCCAAAATACTTGCAGGATTTGAAGGATGGCAAGGTCAAGCCATCCTGGTAGGTATGTATACTATTCAAGTCAATAACTCAACACTTACTTGTTCTTGGTTCCTTGACACTGGATGTGGTTTCCACATTTGTTTTGATTTGTAGGGGCTAAGTGAAAGTGAGGAAGTGGAGCATGGAAGAATAAATATGATCATGGGGAATAGGTGATCTTCACCAGTTACCAAGATTGGAACTTATACTCTAGTGCTCAACGGAGATGTTAGGATAGATTTGATTAATTGTTGTTAGTCTTCAAAAAATACAAAAAACATTATTTCTTTTCATGTATTGTTCATACAAGGTTTTCGATATTCTTTTGATGATGAGAATGGTTCGATTTTAGCTTATAAGAATGGCCTTTTTATGTTTAAAGCTTTACCTTGTAATGGTGTGTATGAAACTCTGATTTTTATTAATAACATAGGAAATATTGTATCTCACATTGATTCGTCTAATGGTGTAGAAAAAGCATGCTTGTTGCATTGTCATCTTGGGCACATAAACAAGAAATGTGTTGCCCAACTCTAAAAGGATGGAGTATTGGAATCATTTAACTTAAGGTCAGATGATGAATGCGAGTCTTGTCTTTTGGGTAAGAAGACAAAATCACCTTTCACTAGAACATGTTAAAGAGGTGAAGGATTGTTGGGACTTATCCATATTATTGTATGTGGGCCCTTCAGATCTGCCACAGGAGATGCAAAATTATACTACATGATGTTTACGAATGGTTAGAGAAGATATAGGTATATCTACTTAATCAAACATAAATAAAAAACTTTTGAAAATTTCAAAGAGTTTAGGCACGAGCTCAAGAATCAATTGGGTAGGAAGATAAAGATGCTCCGATCTGATAGAGGCGGAAATTATCTTAGTGTTGAGTTCCACAACTATCTTAAGGAATGTGGAATAGTTTCACAATTGAATCCTCCTAGGACACCACAACTTAACGGTGTAGCTGAGAGGCCTCGAACCTTGCTTGATATGGCTCATTCCATGATGATTTGAGCTTCTCTTCAAATAAATTTTTTGGGGTATGGTTTATAAACTGTTGGATCAGTGTCTAAGCCCGTAACTATATTTGGTAAGTACTTGACCCGGTTGTGCATAGTCCTTTTGGGTTGTCTTCACCAAAACAACATGATAGGATGATTTATGAATAAAGAGGTTATTATGACTTATTAATATGTTATATGATTAATATATTAAAAGAGAAATCATATAGTTTAATTAATATTAGACAATAATTAATTAAGACTGAATTTTGTGGCTAAAAGAGATTAATTAATAAAGGGGACTGGAACTATCAATTGTGTGATAGTTGATTTGGGTTAAGAATCCTTTGAATTAAGGGGTGGACGAAATTAGAGTGGGAGCCCATCTAAATTTCGTCCAAGGCCTTATTCTAGAGGTTCTTTGGACTGCTTAAGGCCTAAGCTATCCAATTAGGGTTTTGATTAAAACCCTAGCAGCGCAAGTATAAATAGACCCCTTAGGCTTCAGAAATCGGCTAACCCTATTCCTAAGAGTACTAGAGCCGAATTCTCTAGCCTCCAACCTCTCTCCAAGATCAACCTTTTGCTTATGGTGTTTGTAAGCCGTTAGAGGAGTGACATTTGTGACTCTAAGCTCCAAGGACAAGAAGATTCAAGCTTTGAAGAATAGGTACTAATCTAGATCTGTTTTGTTATGTCAATTTCAAATTATATACACTAGGTCTAGGGTTTGCAAGTCTTGGATGAATTGCATGTACAATAGAGAAACCTAGATCCAAGCATTAGGGTTTGCATGAGCACATAGGATGTTCTTTTGGATCAAACCCATATGTGGTATCAAAGCTTTGTTTGGTTTCTATTGTATTGATGCCTTGTATGTTCATTCATGCTTTAAAATCATTTTTTGGGCTTTCTGTCTGATGAACTCGACGAGTTCCCTTGAGAACTCGACGAGTTGGTTGAACTCGAGGAGTTTAGCTGTCAGATAGAGAGATTTTTGGGATTTCTTGCTGTTTTGCTAAGGATAATTACCTAAACCGTTTTTGACTAATAAAATCCGAATTTTATTACTGTTTTATGATTATCCTTACCAAATCAAAAGAGAATTGTCAATTGTTTGAATAATAAATTCCTTATTTGATAATATTTGATTATTTAAATTAATTGTTGAATTATCTTGTAAATTAAATTGATTAGGTCAAATTTAGATAATCATTGAATTAAATGTTTCATTTAAATTATTTGCTATTTGATCCTTTATGTTTTGAAAAGTTCAAAACATGTCCTCAAGTTTTGAAATTTTAATTTTTGATTAAAAGTTTAATTTAAACTATTTAAATGTCAAACCCCAGAGTTTTACAAGTTTAATATTCAACCTTATACTTTATAATATTATAAGATTAATATATATATATATATATATATATATATATATATATATATGTATGTATGTATAACTTAAATACTAGTCTTACCGTTAGTAGGCCTCATTCACGAAGCCGATCTATAAGGGGGTATAAGGTTATTGCCTATAAAATGGTCGTTTAATGGGTGTCCACTCTCACCCACCGCTTCCTTGATTGGTGGAGGGTCGTTAGCCGAACGGGTAGGATATGGAAACCCATTCCTCATTAAAAGTATAATGAATCTATATAAAGTAATTAAATGTTGTTACAAAATTCCCAATACTTTAGGCAAAAGTGAATTGATGCAATTTTCATGAAATTACACTTTGTGCCCTTGCTAAGACGTTAGTGGAGCATGTGTGGTTAACCGGCACACGAATTGGGTTCTAAGCAAAAGTGGCAAAAGGAGAGTCATTGTTTGTCATAGTTCGATGGAGCGTGTGTGGTTAACCGACACATCGAATAGGTGACTGTAACAATGAGGGCACCATGTATATTTGCATGGTTATTCACACCCGCTTTGTGATCCTCGGCATCCCAGTCACAAACTTGAGGGGAATATCGAGATTTAAACATGCCATTGAAAATTTCAATGAATCTCAAAATATCTAGGAGTTTTCAATACATTCAAAACTTAATGTCTTTTTCGTTTTTCATGGTGGAGAATTAGTGAATCGTCATTCACTTACCTTCAAATTATTTACTTGTTAGATTACAACATCCCTCTTCTAATTTTTAAATAATGTTATTGGATCCTAGCCCTAATTTCTCAATTTAGGTGTTTAATTAGGGATTCATTTCTACTCAAACTTTGTTCTTTTTCCTTTTCAGATGTAGAACGTCAATAACAATGCTTCCGACTCAAATTCCAACGGATCGTTCTCACTCACGAACTTGTGTGGGTGAGTGAACTTTGACGGGTCCAATTTCAATGATTGGATCCACAACATCCGAATGGTCACTCGTTACGAGGACAAAGAGTTTTTCCTCGATGAGAAGCTGAAGGAAATAAACCTCAAGACTGCCACTGCTGAAGAGAACGCCTATTTTGAGGCCCATGAGCGTGATGCTACGAAAGTCCGTTGCATCATGTTAGCGACCATGACTACAAAACTCTAGAAGTCCTATGAGGACATGTATCCCTATTAAATGCATCAAGACTTGCTGGACTGGTACCACCAGAGCGCCAGGCAAGAAAGGTATGAGATCATCACTTCGATGATCACTACCAGAATGGGTAATGGAGAGTCCCTTACCACTCATCTGCAAAAGATGCGGAGATATGTCGAACACCTGCTAAAGTTGAATGTTAACTTTGATGAAGGGCTGGTAATTGACATCATCCTTCACTCCTTGCCTCCCTGCTACAACCTGTTCCGCATGACCAACCACATGAATAAGGAAGAGGTCACTTTGAGAAAGCTTCAAGGCTTGCTAAGGACTGTTGAGAGCAATCTCAAAGATAAGTCTGTTGCATCAACTCTAACTCCTACTGCTGCCTCTGTCTTGGCAATTGGGTAAGGGAAGGGTAAGAAGAGGAAGTCTCCCTTAAAGATCCACCACAAGGGAAAGTCCCAAGATGGTACCTCTTCCAGTGGAACCAAAGTTGGTTCTACTAAACCCAACTTAAACCCCAAGGAGGTAGAGTGCCACTACTGCCAAAGATAGGGCATTGGAAATGAAGTTGCCCAGAATATATGCAAGCTATCAAGGGTGGAAAGATTAAGCCATCCTACGCAGGTATTTACACTATTAAATCTAATGATTCGTCACATGCCATTTCTTGGGTACTTGATACATCATGTGGCTTTCACATATGTTCTAATTTGCAGGGCCTAAGAAGATATAGGGATGTGGAGCATGGGAAGATAAATTTGATCATGGGGAACAGAAGATCGTCGCCTGTCACCAAGATCGGAGTTTACTCTTTAATGATCAGTAGTCGGTTATGATTAGATTTAAATAACTGTTGCTATTATCCAGATATGGCAAGAAACATCATTTTATTTCAGGGTTTATATAGACAAGATTTTAGATATTCATTTGATAATGAAAAGGGTTCTATTAATGCGTATCCTAGTGGTTTCTTTTATTTTGAAGCATTGCCTTGTAATGGAATATATGAAACTGTGATGGTTGTAGATAACTTAGGAAATGATATGTTGTGTATTGATTCTTCTAGTGGTTTGGATAATGCATGCTTGTGGCATTGTCGTCTTGGACATGTCAACAAGAAACGCATAGCCCAAATCCAAAAGGATGAAGTGTTGGAGTCATTCGAACGTAGGGATGATGACGTGGGCGAGTCTTGTTTACTTGGAAAGATGACCAAGTCACCCTTCACTGGCACGTGTGCGAGGGGTGAGGGTTTATTATATCTCATACACATCGATGTGTGTGGGCCCTTTAGATCCACCACAAGGGGTGCGAGCCGCTTCTATGTGACTTTTACCGATGATTGTAGAAAATATGGGTATATCTACTTAATCAGGCACAAGTCAGAAACCTTTGAAAAGTTCTAGGAGTTTAAACAAGAAGTGGATAATCAGTTGGACAGGAAAATCAAGATGCTTTGATCCGATCGAGGTGGAGAGTACCTAAGTCTTGAATTCGATGACTACCTCAAGGAATGCGGAATCGTTTCGCAATTGACGCCACCTAGGACACCACAGATGAATGGTGTGGCTGAGAGGCGTAATCTAACCTTGCTAGACAAGGTTCGTTCCATGATGAGTCATGCTTCACTACCTATCTCATTCTAGGGGTATGCCTTAGAAATTGCTGCCCATATCCTTAACTTAGTCCCTATGAAAAAGATTTCCAAAACACCTCACGAGATGTGGACAGGGAAAGCTCCATCATTAGCGCATATCTAGGTTTGGGGTTGCGAGGCTTTCGTAAGACGAGAGACTCACGGAAAGCTCGAACCTCGTTGTGAGTGGTGTATTTTCATCAGCTACCTGCAAAAGTCCTTTGGATATCTCTTCTATAGACCGAGTGACAATATTGTCTTTGTTGCAAAGAGAGGGATTTTCCGAGAACGAGAACATAAGCCAAGGGGACAGTGGGAGGCAAATCGATATTGTAGAGATTCAAGACTCGAGTGATGAAGGAACCTCCAACATTGGAACTCAACCCACGGAGGAAACTACAGTTGAACCGATTGACGAGTCCTTTCCTCTAAGACGTTACTAAAGAGTTAGGGTTCAACCCAGTTTTATGGTTTTCATATTACTACAGAAGGGGATACGTTCATTAGTGATAGTACACTAGTGAATTTGGACGAACCTAACAGCTATAAGGAAGCCATGGCAGGCCTGGTGTCTGCAAATTGGAAAGAGGTGAAGGACAACAAGATTTAGTCTATGCATGACAACCAAGTTTGGAATTTGGTTGAGAATGTATCAAGTCGTAAGCCAGTCGGGTGCAAATCGATCATGAAGAAGAAGGCCGACATGGATGGGAATGTGCACACCTATAAGGTGCGATTGGTCGTGAAGGGTTTCACTCAAACTCCCGGAGTTGACTATGATGAAACCTTCTCACCAGTTGTGAAGATAAAGTCTGTTAGGGTAATGTTGGCCATTGCTGCATTTCATGATTATGAAATATAGTAGATGGATGTCAAAATCACTTTCCTTAATGGAAAGTTGGCTGAGGATGTTTACATGGCTCAGCCAGAGGGTTTTGTCAATGCAAAGCATCCCGATAGAGTGTGCAAGCTTAAGAAGTCCATTTATGGACTGAAACAAGCGTCTCGCAGATGGAATCTTTGTTTCGATGAGAAAGTGAAAAAGTTTTGTTTTCTACAAATAGAGGATGAATCATGTGTATATGTCAAAGAAATTGGAAGTATAGTAAGCTTCCTCGTATTGTATGTTGATGACATACTACTCATAGGAAACAATATCTCGACGCTGCAGGAAGTGAAGTCCTGGCTTGGGAAGTGCTTCGCTATGAATGACCTCGGAGAGGCTGCCTATATTCTGGGAATAAGGATAGTAAGAAACAGAAGTCAGAGACTAATAGGACTTAGTCAGAATACTTACTTGGACAAGGTACTAAAACGTTTTAGTATGGAGAATTTAAAGAAGGTAGAGTTACCATTCCAAAGTAATGCCAAGTTGAGTAAGACTCAAAGTCCGAGTACCGAAGTCCAGATAGCATAAATGAGCCGAGTACCATATGCTTCCGCAGTTGGCTCGATTATGTATGCTATGACTTGTACTCGCCCTGATGTGGCCTTCACTTTGAGCATGGTCAGTAGATATCAAGGGAAACCTAGAAAAGCGCATTGGACCGCAGTCAAGAATATTCTTAAGTACCTTCGGAGGACCAAGGAATGATTTCTAGTCCTCGGTGGGAGTGATGAATTAAGGATGCGAGGGTACAGTGACACCAGTTTTAAACCGACACGAACAACTACCGTTTGTAGTCGGGCTGGGTCTTTACCCTTAATGGAGGAGCAGTGACTTGGAAAAGTTCCAAGTAGGAGACCGTAGCTGATTCAACATGCGAATCAAAGTACATTGCAGCAAGCAAAGCTTCAAAGGAGGCAATATGGTTGAAGAATTTATTGGAGACCTTAGAGTTGTGTCGGCCATATAGGGGCCTATGGAAAATTTCTTTGATAATGAAGGATCGGTTGCCTTGACCAAGAAAACAAGGGATCATGGCAGATCTCAACATATCGACATAAAATATCACTTTATTCGACATCGGGTGGAAGAATGACTCCTTGTAGTGAAGAGGGTATCGTAAGAGGATAACCCAGCAGATCCACTTACGAAGGGACTGAGTAAGGTTAAGCAGTTGCAACACGCTAGGAGAATTGGGCTGAAGGATGATATTAGTTTAGATTAGATAGTTTAGAAACGTGTAATAGAAAAATTGGAATTAACATTCGACGATTAAATAAATAGGTATTATTTATAAGTAAAGTTAATGTCTTATGTTAATTGTTTACCTATTGATTCATTTTGCATGTTTTAACTTCCTAAGTAATAAGATTTATTCGAATGGTCCACAATCGATCATATGTTGGAAGTAGGTATGAATGTCATGAATTGGTGTGAGATTGTCTAAAATGTATTAGATATAGCAAAAGTTTGCTACAATGTTTATGAGTGCCTATGAACTTGATTTGAGCATTGGAATAAACCCATGCTTGCTGGAATCATTTCATGGAATTTATCACGAGTGATCGCAAGACGATAATATCATATGGTCTTAAAACGTAGATATATGGTTTATTGTTTGTTGATTAGTTGTGCATTGATAATGCATAAACACATCAGTAACTTGATGTTATAAAACGCATTGTTGTGTATGATTTGATTAGTGGATAGTAAATGCATATAAGTCGAAGTTTATCTGTTCCTTTTATCCTAAGAGGGTAAAAGCGATATCAGGGCCCCTCGATGATTTAGTTTGACTTATGTGCCGGTCTCGATTAGGACTGAATTGATGTGTTCAATTAAGTTCTCTGTCAAATGAATATAAGATCGAGAAACAAACTGTTGAACAATGAGTACGACTATGTTCCATGTAATTGTCCGCACGATATCTAGAATAGAAGATTATACGAACCCTTATCTAAAGGACAGGTTACTGATAAGATCAGAGTTCGACAACGTCTTTGAGAGCTATGATTACAAATCGGATTGTATATACATTTGTAGTTACTAGACTTATCCAAGTGGGAAACTGTTGGATCGGTGTCTAAGCCCGTAACTATATTTGGTAAGTACTTGACCCGGTTGTGCATGGTTCTTTTGGGTTGCCTTCACCAAAGCAACATGATAGGATGATTTATGAATAAAGAGGTTATTATGATTTATTAATATGTTATATGATTAATATATTAAAAGAGAAATCATATAGTTTAATTAATATTAGACAAGAATTAATTCTGTGGCTAAATAGATTAATTAATAAAGGGGACTGGAAGTGTCAATTGTGTGATAGTTGATTTGGGCTGAGAATCCTTTGAATTAAGGGGTGGACGAAATTAGAGTGGGAGCCCATCTAAATTTCGTCCAAGGCCTTATTCCGGAAGGTTCTTTGGACTACTTAAGGCCTAAGCTATCCAATTAGGGTTTTGACTGAAACCCTAGTAGTACAAGTATAAATGGACCCCTTAGGCTTCAGAAATCTGCTAAACCTATTCCTAAGAGTACTAGAACCGAATTCTATAGCCTCCAAAATCTCTCCAAGATCATCCTCTTGCTTGTGGTGTTTGTAAGCCATTAAGGAGTGACATTTGTGAATCTAAGCTCTAAGGACAAGAAGATTCAAGCTTTGAAGAAGAGGTAATCATCTAGGTCTGTTTTGTTATGTCAATTTCGAATTATATACACTAGATCTAAGGTTTGCAAGTCTTGGATGAATTGCATGTACAATAGAGAAACCTAGATCCAAGCATTAGGGTTTGCATGAGCACATAGGATGTTCTTTTGGCTCAAACCCATCAAAAACAACTTCCTATATCCTAAATTTTTTCCTATTGAGAAGGTTACCAAAACACCTCATAAGATGTAGACAGGGAAAGTACCCTCACTCGCACATATCAAGGTCTTGGGTTGTGAAGCTTTTGTAAGACGATAAACTCATGACAAGCTGGAACCTAGATTCTAGAGGTTTATTTTCGTTGGCTCCCCACAAACGTCTTTTGGATACTTGTTCTACAGACCTAGTGAGAACGTGGTCTTTGTAGCTCGAAGCGGATTCTTTCATGAGAAATTGCTCATATTAAAATAAGGAGAGTGGGAGTGCTATTGAACTAGAAGAAATTCAATATTCAACCAATGGTGGAACCTTAGAAGACACTAGCTCTCAACCAGAGGATGAGAATCCTATTGAGCCCATTGACAATTCATTACCTCTTCATCGGTTTAGTAGGGTTAGCGTACCACCTAAGTTCTATTGTTTCCATATTACTACAAACGGGGATACATTTATCAGTGATAGAACACTTGTAAATTTGGAAGAACGTGATAAATACAAGGAAACGATGGCAGGCCCCAAGGCTACCAAATGGAAGGAGGCGATGGATAGCGAGATTCAGTCCATGTATGATAACCAAGTATGGAACTTGGTTGATCATGAACATGGTCGAAAGATAGTAGGTTGAAAGTGGATTGATGGGATTAAAACAACTTTTAATCTAAGAAGATCGATTAGATCTTGAACAAGTATATGAATTTAAAACAGTAAAAACACAATAATAAGAACAAACAGCTTGAATCAAACATGTCGAATGATTAAATAAAATCCTTAGAAGAGCTCGATTAAGAACATCAACTGTAAAGGATTGGAAGATTACAAGAACGATTACAGGAAAATATTATACTCTTGATAAATCACTATATCGATAATCTCTAGAATCTTAACCTAATATGCATGCAAGCATTAACTTAAATACTATACATAAAAGGCTCTCGGTTGGACAGGCCCAAACCGGAGAATAAAAGGCTAATCTAACGAGCCCAAAAGACGCAACATCAAAACTCTTTTCAGCCCAACAATCTCCCCCTTTGCGTCAATTTGGAGCGAGACCTTCACTTTCTACTTGGGCCGGCGGCTGAAGCTGGTACCTTCTTCTTCACGGTACTAAACAGACACTTGGTTATGGAAAGGATGGTCTGTCTAAACCGGATGTACCAATTGATCATATCATTGAAGTACTTGATATCATCAGCCGAATTGTCTTTACACTGCTTGATGATGAATAAGATGTGCTCCAAGCAAGTTGTAGTGTAAAGATGTTTGTCAGCTAAAGCGAAGAGACATTTCTGTCCTTCGGCTCTAGTGAACATCACAGAGTTTCGCCTCGAATCTATCTTGCCCATTTGCATTTGATTCAGATCACTGGCCGATCCCACAGGCTTGACTTTCGGTTTCTTCTTAAAAACTGTGGCAACCTCCTGATCCATTAGGGCCACCTCCATGATATAGCATGCCAGCATCCTTTTGACATGGTCTAAGATGGGACCATATTCGGCTTCGTTTGTCAGCAGGATATTGTACAAGACTATCCAATCATGAGGGTTCAGATTGGGCAGATCCGCCAGAGAGATCATGTGAGCAGTTCTTGCAGATCCTCGGATAAGCTTGAACTTGACGTTTGTGAATCTCCCCACGGCAAAAGGCTTCATCACCCGAACATTGACAATCTTCTGGGCGCTCCATGTAAGGAATTGAGGGCGAGCGACCTCCAGGTAGAAGTCAATGAGCTCCCTGTCAAGCTCATCGTTCGGATGCGGGACTTCAGAAATGTTGGAGAAGGCGTGGAAGATGAACGCCTTTCGAGTCAGTGGCATATCGAACTGCGAATCGATGGTGTTGTTGCAGTCGAACGATATCACCGGCTCGAGCCATAGTATGCTTGGAGTCTCTATGGCCTCTTTTATCAAACGATCCCTGGTCCAGGCAGGGAAGAGCAACTTTCGGCTCTCAAGGAGATCGTGGGCTTCTTTTTGCTTTCGTTCGGCTTCTTCAGCCTCACGCGCCACACGACTGGCATCGTCTTCAGCATTGCGAGTGTTCTTTCTTTTTAACATGTCCGCAATGGTCTCCTTGTCTTCATCTTCATCTTCATCTTCATCCTCTGCTATGTGTTTGCCTTTGTTCTTCACACCCGAACCCAAGGCATGACCAGTTGGGGGTGGTTCGGTTGTGTGAGTAGCTTTGGAGGACGGAGGTGGTTTCGATCCTTTCTTCTCATCTCCCCCTTGTTTCGGAATGGACACGAAACTCGGAAGGCCTTCAATTTTGCTTAAGAGGTCCATGGCCGGGGAGAGCTTTTCAGCGAGGGTGCGCCTCACCGAATGATTAAGGATGGGGTCATGTGCTTCCAGGATGTTGGATAGAGCTGCGTGGACATCCGAAACACACGTCTTTATGACTTCCCTCTCGGATCGAAGAGCTTCCAATTGTTGTTCGGAGTTGGAAAGCTGCGTGCTCTTGACCTTAAGGGCAGTTGTTTTACTTGCCAGAACGTCCATCAGAGAGTTCTCTGCCGCAAGATCCTCTTGTAGTTTTGCCAGACGGGCATCGATGGAGGCACGGAGTGCCGAGTTGTCATCGCTGATATTTTGTCGGAGGGTAGCGAACGAAGTCAACTCCGTCGAGACGAACTTGGCCAATTGCTGAACAATCGGTTCCAAAGTTGTCTTTGTGGCATTGGCGCTTTCCTGCAGAGACTTCAGCAGGTCAGAAGCGTCGGAGAATAGTTTATCGACTTTTTCGGTCGCTGCCTCACAAGCTCGGGTGGAGGCGCCTATTGCAGCAGTTGCTGAGGCCACTGAGTCATGTTGAGCCCTGGAGAAGGCATCAACTATCTTCTGAAGGGCAGCTTCAGACAAGGATGACTGCTGGTTGGAAGAGGAGGCGAGAAGTTGATCAACCTTCTCGTGAAGCTCGCGGAGATGCTTCTTTGTCACTGGAGCATCATCCTCCTCATCACTCTGAACTTGAAACGGACTATAGTAGACCGAATCAAAGTTCATGTGATCACCACCAAGGTATTGATCATCGCCATCGAAGGCGTCTTCTGGAGATTGAGGTGGTGGTGAAGCTGGGGGTGTTGTGGTTTTGGTTGGTTCAGGTTGAGTGGGTGGGGGGTTTGTTTCGGGTGGTGGTGGTATATGAGTTTCGGTGTGTGGAGGTTCGGTTACGGGTGGGGTTTCGGTTACAGGTGGTGTTTCGGTTGATGTGGTGAATATGGGTGGAGGTATAGGAAATGAGGTTGGTGGTATTGTAGGGTTTATGGTGGGAATGGAAATAGGTATTGTGGGTGGAGGGGAAGGAACTGGGGATTGGTGAAGTTCCATCTCCGGGGTTGGGGACCGAGGGGTGTGTTGCCTCGTTGAGGAGATTCGTCTCCTTGTGAGCCCTCAGAGTCCGAACTCCCACCTTCGGATTCGCTTGAAGAGGAGGGTATGAGGAGCTTTCGCTTTGGTTGGGTCTTCCTCCTTTTCGGTTGTGGGGATGAAGCAGCCTTCGGTTGTTTACGCTTCTTGGGAGAAGGTTTTGGGGCTTTGGATGGTTTCTTCCCCTTGTCTGCCTTCTTACCCCTGGCCACCGGTTTGTCGGCATCATGAATCGAGCGCAGCATGTCCGGTGTCAGTTCCCTCGGACCAGATGGCCCTACTCTGGAACTTTACCCCATTATACCAAGTGTGGTTTCTACCGTGTCGGAACATGCATGGTCTGCAACATCTGTAACTTGATAGGTCACACCTCTAAGTACTGCAAAAAGACCCTAAAAAATACAACCTCAACCCCTGCTACAGGAGGAAGCCGTAACTACTTCGAAAGCAATCAACCATGGAATTTGAAGGACTGCCCAAAACTAAGGAATCTAGGTGGCCAATGAAGAGAATTTGTGATTGGTGTTGGATATTCTCACAAGGAACCAACTACAGTTACTGGTACGTTTCCTATCAACAATATTTATACTTTCGTATTATTTGATATTGGCGCTGATAAAAGCTATATTTCCGATAAGTTTAGAAGCATGATTAACTATAAACCATGCAAACTTAATGCAGCTTACTTGGTAGAAGTAGCAAATGCCCTGTTAGAAAGCACATTAGATATACTCACTAATTGCCTCCTCGCCTTGAATAACCATGTATTTCACATCAACCTAGTACTATGACCACCATAGGTTTCGATGTAATCATCAGAATCGATTGGTTATCGCTACATCGAGCAGAGATCTTATGTTGCGAAAAAACCGTTCGACTACCTTTACCCAACAACGAAGCTATTGTGATTTATGAGGATAAATCAGGAAAGAATCTAAGATTCATCTCTTGCATGAAGGCAAGAATGTGTTTGCAGAAGAGATGCTTCGCTTTCTAGTCCTACGTGGTGGATATGCAAGACAAGAGTAAGGAAATCAAAGACATTCTGCAAGTGTGCGGCTACCCGGATGTAGTTCTAGAGGATCTACTTGTATTATCTCCAGTCAGACAGGTCGAATTCTGAATTGACCTGATCGCGAGTGCAAGACCGGTGGCAAGATCTCCTTATCGTTTGGCTACATAAAAATGCAAGAACTATCCAGTCAACATCAAGAACTTCTTGACAAAGGCTTTATCCGAACAAGCTTCTCTCCATGGGGAGCTCCGATATTGTTTGTCAACAAGAAGAATGGATCGTTTAGGATGTGTATCGACTATTGAGAGTAGAGCAAACTCACCATCAAAAACCAATATTCACTCCTAAGGATCACTGGCCTATTCGATTAGCTACAAGGATCCTACTACTACTCAAAGATCGACATAAGATCTGGATATCATCAACTCAGAGTGCAAGAAGCAGACATTCCAAAGAAGGCATTTAGGACTCAGTATGGTCACTATGAGTTTCTAGTTACACCATTCGGACTAACCAACGCACCAACCATATTGATGGACCTTATGAATCGGGTGTGTAAACCATACTTGGATAAATCTGTGATCGTTTTCATCGATGACATATTGATATATTTATAAACCAATTATGAAGATAGACAACACTTGAAATTATTTTGAAACTGTTTAAAAAAAGAAGAAACTTTATGCAAAGTTCTCTAAGAGTGAGCAATGGATTAACGAAGTGCATTACCTCGGTCATGTGGTTAGTAGCAAAGGGATTCATGTTGATCCCATGAAGACCAATGATGCCAAGCGAAGTACACCAATTCCTAGGGCTTGTAGGATATTATCGGAGATTCACTGAGAATTTCTCCAAAATATTGAATCCTCTCACCGCTCAAACCCAGAAGGACAAGAAGTTCGATTTGGAGAGACAGACAAGAGTCTACCTTCCAGAAATTGAAACTATTGTTTCGACTGCACCAATTTTGTCTGTTCCAGAGGGAACATAATACTTTGTAGTATTCTGTGACACCTTTCACCAAGGGTTAGGATGTATACTGATGCAAAGGAATAAAATTCATTGAATACGCATCCAGACAACTTCAGCCAAATAAAGCTGATGAGTTGAAAAACTCTTTGATCATTTAGATCTCACACAGGTTAATCAGAATAATGCAAACAAAATAACAAACAAGAGAATGAATCAATAATGTGCTAAATGATTCAATAGATTGACGCCTTAGCAGAGCTCGATAAAGAACTTCCACTGTAGAGGCTTTTAGGGTTACAATCGATAAAACTGTGATCGCTATGAATGATCGACTAAAACAGCTACGTACAAAGATGCATGCAAGCATATATAAATACTAAAACCTAATAATATCACGGATGGACAGGCCCAATCCGGATACAAAATTGGACTAAGGACCGAGCGCAAGACACAACACATAATGGACCCTACAATCTCCCCCTTTACGTCAATTGGGGCGAGACTCTACTTTGGCTTACTGGATCCTGCTGCATTAACCTTCTTCGTGGTATCGAACAGGCAAGGAATGATGGAAAGAATAGTTTGTTTGAAATGAATATACCAGTGCATCATGTCATTGAAGTACTTCTTATCATCTTTAGAATTTTGCTTACACCGATTGATGATACCCAGAACATGCTCCAGACACGAAGTGGTATAAAGATGTTTGTCAGCCAAGGCGAACAGACATTTTTGGCCTTCATTCCTGGTGAACATAACTGAGTTTCGCTTCGGATCGATCCTCCCCATTTGCATTTTATTCAGATCACTTGCAGAACCGACTGGGGAGATGGTGGGCTTCTTCCTGAATACATTAGAAATTTCCTGATCCATCTTAGCAACCTCCATGATATAACAAACCAACATCCTCATGAAGTGATCTATGATCGGCCCATATTCAGCTTCATTGGTGAGGAGGATATTATGCATGATGATCCAATCGTGAGGATTCAGTTTAGGAAGATCAGCGAGAGCAATGGCATGTTCGGCTTTATCTGAACCCCTCAAAACTTTGAATATGACGTTCGTGAAGTTACCCTCCAGAAAGGGTTTGAGGACCCGAACGTTGATGATCTTTTGTGCACTCCACGTCTGATACTGAGGCTGAGCAAACCTCAGATAGAAATCAATAAGTTCCCTATCGACCTTCGGGTGAGGCTGAGGGACTTCAGCAATGTGGGGAAATGCATGAAATATAAAGGCCTTTCGGGTCAAGGGCATGTCGAACTGAGAGTCCTTAGAGTTAACCCTGTCCAAAGAGATCACAGGTTCAAGCCAGAGGATGCTGGGGGACTCGATAGCTTCTTTGATAAGCTTCTCAAGAGTCCATGGAGGGAATAGGGTTTTTTTGACTTTCAAGGAGATCATGAGCCTCCTTCATCCTCCTTTCATTTGCCTCGGCTTCCCTAGCGATCCGAGCACTCATGTCTGGTTCCTTGTCCCTAGCCTGTTTCTTCAAGATATCAGCAATGGTTTCTTTGTCATCGTCTCCATCACTGTCTTCGAGAATCTTTTTGCCTTTGTCTTGAGCACCCGAACCTAAAGCATGAACAGTTGTTGGTGGTTCGGTTGCTTTAGTTGGAGCTGATGAAGAAGTAGGAGGCGGTTGAGATTGATTACTGCCCTTTGAAGCTCCTTCTCCCCCTTGTTTTGGATGGACCACTTGCTCAGGAAGCCCCTCAATTTTGCTGAGCAAGGCAAGGGCAGGAGCAAGTTTCTCAGCAAGAGTTCGCCTCACAGAGTAGTTGAGAATCGGGTCATGCGCTTCAATGATGTTTGAGAGGGCTCCGTAGACATCCGAAACACAACTCGAAATCACAGCTCGCTCGGATCGAAGAGAATTAACCTCCTTCTCAGTTTGGGAAAGCTGAAGACTCTTGTTTTTTAGTGCAGTTGTTTTGCGTGCAAGTGCATCCATCACCGAGTTTTCCGAGGCAAGGTCTTCTTGGAGCTTGGTCAAGCGATCCTCAACGGCTGCCTGGAAGGATTTGTTGTCAGCTTCAAGGGTCTGACGAAGACTGGCAAAGTGATGCTTTTCTGTTTCAAAGGAAGTAGCCAGCTTCTCAACAACCGAATCAACCTTCGTTGCATTAGATTCAGCTGCCCCCTGTAAAGACTCCAAAAAGGTGTTAGCATCGCGAAATAGTTTTTCGACTTTTTTGGTCGCAGCAGCACAGGCCTTTGTGGATGCATCTATATCAACAATAGCAGAGTTGATGGAGGCTTCGTGTGCCTTGGTGAAAGTATCAACCATCCCCTGAATGGCAGCTTCTGTGATATGGGACTGAGAGGAGGAGGAAGAAGCGACGAGATTATCAATTTTCTCATGAAGTTCCTTGATGTGCTTTTTGGTGACAGGTGCATCATCATCATCATCGCTTTGAACCTGGTAGGGACTGTAGTAAACAGAATCGAAGGTCATATCTTCCCTTCCTATAAATGTCTCGGTTTCGGCTGAGTGATTGAGAGATGAAGGCGATGGTGGAGGTTCGGTTGTGGGAGTAGGTTCCGGTGTGGAAGTATGTTCGGCTGCTGGTGTGTGTTCGGGTGCTGAAGTACGAGCCCCCGTATCAGATACGTTGGTTCGAACTCCAGTAGTTGTTGTTTTTGTAGCGTCTGAGAAAATGGGAGGTCGTACAGGAATAGAAGTGGGTGGAATTTGAGTGGAGGAAGTTATGGGAGGAATGGAAATAGAGATAGTGATAGGGGAGAAGAGACAGGTTTGGTTGTAACTGGTACCTCATGTGAAGGCGAATGGGGAGGAGAGTCGCCTCGAAATGACTCCTCTGAGTCTGAACTTTCATCCTCTGATACACTTGAGGAAGAAGCAAGAATGAGTTTTCGTTTTGGTTGGGTTTTCCTCTTCTTCGATGGAGGTGATTGGGCTGCCTTTGTTGGTTTTTGCTTTTTAGGAGAAGGGCCATTCGCTCCTTTGACCACTTTCTTGTCTTTCCCTTTCTCTGGTTTCTTGCCACTGGGAGCAAGTTTGTCGGCATCGTTGATGGACTGAAGTATCTCTGGAGTCAGCTCTCTGGGACCCGAAGGAAGAAACTCCTTGAAGGTCTTGATGATGCGGCTCTCCCCTGATACACAAGCATACATGTACTCAGGAATTGAGCCAACAAAGAGAAACTTGGAAGGATCAGTGACTATGATCTTTGTAGTGTGGAAGACGCCAATCGAGGAGAGTGGAGAAGTGGCCACTATGGAGACATGATACTTGTCCATTGCCCATTTGGTTATGAGCGTCCAGAACCTGGCATAGGAGATTTCAGTGTGGCAAGAAGTAGAGGCGAGGGTTTGGATCAACTGCTGCCATAGAACTGAGCCATAATCGAGGTTGATACCATTGTACAACCCATAAAGAATCGTCATGAACAAACGACTGGCCCCATCAGAACCTGCACTCCTCTCAGACAAATCTTTGAACAATATCGTGAAAAAGCCATTCCATTGAGCAGGAAGACACGACTTCTTGAACTTCGTGACAGTGGTAAGGATTTCAGTGTAACCCATGTTGTAAGACATGGAGAATAATTGACCCACAGAGATTGAATCATGACTAACCCTCGATTCATCATGTTCAAACCCTAGAAGCGAGCAAAATCGCTGTTTTGAGATGGAGGTTTTGGTATCAAGGATGTCGAAGTAGATACGATCAACAAATTTATCGTAGTGAGTTGTGGAGAAAATTTGGGATAGATATTCCATAGGCACAATTTCGACCTTGGTCAGTGCGAGAACCAGTGGAGAGTATTTGAGACACTCCACTATGGGATACATGAAGGCATCATAGGAAACTAGGGTGAGATCAATAACCAAGCTTTGTTGGGGTCTGATTGGGAGAATGTGGGAGGTTTCATGAATAGAGGAGGAATCCACCATTGTTGAGTGCTTCGAAGAAGAAGATGAACAGTGGGAGAAAATCGTCTTTGTTTGCTCTCAGAAATTTGGGTGCAGTAAAGAGGTAAAACAACTACGGTTTAACCCTTTATACCGTGTATAGAGGTAAGAGAAAAATTCGCCCCCAAATCCTCTTGAAACGCGAATCGGTTTCTGAGTTGATTGAAGCGTGATAGTTGGCAACCCCGATGATTACGCATGAGAGAGAAAAATGTTTCCATTTAGCACGTCTTCCCATCAAATACCTTTTTAAATTCTTGAAACCTTTAGTCTCCCGGGTGAGTCAGCATCTTATCTTTAAAATGAGCTGACGTCATTAAATAAAAACAAACACTTAGAAAAACCACAACTTCCCCTTGTGAATATAGCATTAAGAACCGGAGCTACATAAAGAAAAGTAGCTTGTAGTGAGCCAAACCAGACTTTTGGAAAATCAAAAAGATTTTCGTGCATAGAGTGTCAAAGATGAGGAAATAAAGCAACATCTATGTGGGAATTTGTGATGTCAATATAGACACGGAACAGTGGATCCCGGGCGAGAATCTCTTCCTTCAAAGTCAAAAGAGACTTTAAAGTGTCTGTGTGGATTCCCGTTGAATTACGATCAAGCACTTGTTAAGAAGTGTTGAAAGGCATCTTTTGATGAGGATTAGAAGGGTGGCTTTCGCTTCAGTTCAGAATTCTAGATCTTGACATAAGATTGAAACCGAATGAAGTACTTGTGAGACCGATGTGGTCCGTTGAACAAGTAGTTTTGGACACTATTTAGTGACTTGTTGGAAATGTTTGGTGTGAAATCTCGAAAAACAATGTAAAACTGGATTCTATGGGAAGAAATGTTATGGTGTGTAACAATTTCATAAGAATCATACAAAAACAAAAATAGAGATTTCATGGTACAACCACTTGGGTGGTTTCGTTAATTCATGGGTGAAAGCTAGAGCAAATTTAATTGTTCACCGTCAATGCATAGTGGGTATTGAATTTTGAGTTTCACTTAGAACACAGTGACACGAAGCTAAGATCATAAACACAGAGATTGTGTAACCATAAACCTCAGTGGTTATTTCTGAGAGTCTCAAGAGTTACATATATGAACTGAAATATGATGGAGAAAAATGTTTGAGGTGTTGTTAAGTAACCAAAGTACCTCTGCTATAAAAGAATGACCAAGCAGAAAACTCTTAACTCATGTGAGAAAAGAGTAAGGTAGCTCATGATTAGAATAAATTTAGCAGCCTAATTGGGAAGACGAGGTTTGTTTATACCCAGTCAATAAGGCTTTATTCAAAATCAGTTGAGGCTTTGGACAACATGCAGCAGCATGCTTCTAGGGACACTTAGCTAGTATAAAGTGTGAGAATGATACCTGCCACATTGATATTCCAGAGACTGTTAACATAAACAGAAGTAGAGACAAAAGAAAGAAAATATTTTTGGTATTTTGATATTTTTGTAAAGAGAAAAACAAAGTAGACCAAAATAATTTTTTTTTTGAACCGAACCAGAAATGGACCGAACGCTCGGTTCATTTCGGTTCCTTAAAAAAAATTATTTTTGAATGTTGGAAAACAATTGTACAAAAGTATACAACCAAAGATATCACCTTTTTGAGATAAGCGAAAATAAGTGCAGTGGGACCGAACCCGAAATAGACCGAGAGTTCGGTTCATTTCGGTTCCCGTGTGAACCGAGCCCGAAATAGACCGAGCGTTTGGTTCATTTCGCTTCCAACTTTTAGTTTTGAGAAGGTGTTTTTGGTACTGACTCCGATTCCATCATACCTAGGCCTTGTAGGATTTTATTGAAACTTGCTTCAGGAAGGGCTTTAGTGAAGATGTCGGCCAGTTGATCAGTGGTTCGAACAAACTGAATTTCAACGTTTCCATCTTCCACATGATCCTTAATAAAGTGATACCTCAGTGCTATATGCTTGGTGTTGGAATGTTGCACTGGGTTATGACAGATCCTAATTGCACTTTCTGAGTCGCAATATAGTGGGATCTTTTTCATATTGAGTCCATAATCTCGGAGTTGGCTTTGGATACAAATCACTTGTGATATGCAGGAGGCGGCTGCAATGTACTTTGCTTCGGCTGTAGATAGAGAAACACATGTTCGTTTCTTCAATTGCCAGCTAACCAACTTCCCGTCTAGGAATTGGCAGCCTCCTATGGTGCTTTTTCGGTCTAGACCACATCCTCCTAAGTCTGCATCTGAGTAGGCTTGAACGAAGAAACCTGAGTTTGAGGGATACCAGAGACCGAGAGAGGTGGTTCGCTTTAAATACCGAAATATATTCTTCACTGCCAACATGTGTGGTTCACGAGGATTTTCTTGAAACCTGGCACAATAGCATACTAAGAACATTATATCGGGCATGCTAGCTGTGAGGTACATTAGGGAACCAATCATTTGGCGATATAGCGTTATGTCGACTGCCGGTTTCTCCAAAGATGGCGTGAGCTTGGTGCCGAACGCCATAGGGACTTTTACCTTTGAGTCTCACATCATGCTGAATTTGGCAAGGAGAGTCTTAGTGTATGCTTCCTAGTTGATAAAGATGCCTTTGCGTCCCAGTCTAATATTTAAACCAAGGAAAAAGTTAATCGGACCCATTGAGCTCATTTCAAATTTAGTCTCCATCAACTTCCTGAATTCAACTGTTAGGCTAGGATTCGTGGAGCCGAAGATAATATCATCCACATAGATTTGAACGATCATAAGGAGGTTACCTTCCTTTTTACGAAAGAAGGTTGGGTCAACCGAACCTTGTTTGAATTTAGACGTCTTTAAAAACTTAGTTAATGTTTCATAGCATGCTCAAGGTGCTTGTTTCAGACCATAAACTGCCTTATCCAAGATGTAGCAGTGATTTTGATGCTTTTCATTTACAAAACTAGGAGGTTGCTCCACGTACACGGTTTCTTCAAGTTCCCCATTCAGAAACGCACACTTCACATCCATCTGGTAGACCTCGAAATTTTTGTGTGCAACATAGGCAAGAAATATTCGAACGGATTCCATCCTTGCAACCGGAGCGAATGTCCCTTCGTAATCGATTCCTTCTTCTTGGCAATATCCTTTCACCACCAGCCGAGCCTTATTTCGGATCACATTTCCCTCCTTGTCCATTTTGTTTCTGAACACCCATTTGAGACCGACAACCGAGGCATCTTTTGGTGTTGGAATGAGTCTCCAGACCTTATTTCTTTCGAACTCATTGAGTTCGTCTTGCATTGCCTGAACCCAATTAGAATGATCGAGGACAATATTGACGGTCTTCGGCTCTATTTTGGAGATGAATGAATTAAACATGCAAAATTCTACTTTGGAGAATAGAGCAGTTTGCTTCGCCTTCAGTTGTGATCGAGTTAGAACCTTTTCTGATGCATCACCCACTATTTGAGATACAGGATGATCTCTGGTCCATTTGGTGAGAGGAGGATAATTTGGATCATAGGATGGATCCGATTCAGCATTTACCATTTCTTCCAACTCTGATTGAGTATCATCATCATAGTGCATATTGGAATTCTCCCCCTCGACAGATGATGAATCATTTGGATGTGAATCAAAAAATCTTTCTTCAACTGGGCTTCGGGCTGATCCGGACTTTCGGTTGCTACAGGACATTCGGGTTGTTCCGGACTTTCGGTTGCTACAAGATTTTCGGGTGAAAACGGGTTTTCGGTTCTGGATGGGCTTCCGGTTCTGACAAATATTGGATTCTTCCCCTTGCCATGAGTATTATCGTCGATTGAAAATGATGGATCCTCCCCCTGGAAATGTGAGTCCTGTCGATCTGAAGAGAATTGATTCTCCCCCCGACCGAAGTATTGCTCTGAGGAGGTTCGTTTCGAACTGGTTCTTCTTCTCCCATTTGTTTGGTTGCGTCTTCGATAATCTTCTTAAGGTGATCCATCTTGTTGTCTGCTGTCGTGGCCTCAGAGTGAGTAGCCTTCTCAGGTTCATCAAATAAATCCATGAATTGGTCAAAGAAATTGGCGATTGAGGCTGTGACTTGACCTGTTTGAGAGAAAATCTCTCCAATTGCTTCTTCGGTAGACTTCAACTTCTTGACGTAATTGTCATCGAACGTTACATAATAGGTTTCTTTAATTCATTTAGAACGCTTATTCAAAACCCTGTATGCCTTTGAAGTAAGAGAATATCCTAGAAAGATGCCTTCATCGGCTTTGACATCGAATTTGTTGCGATGCTCTTTGGAGTTGAAAATGAAGCATCTCGAGCCGAACACATGAAAGGACTTGACATTTGGCTTCCTGTTGTTAATAATCTCATAGGGGTGAGAAAGAAACGCTTGTTGAGATAAGATCTGTTTTGAGTGAAACAAGCTGCAGCCATGGCGTCTGCCCAAAAATATAGAGGAAGGGAGGCAAAACTCAGCATGGTTCGGGCCGCCTCACACAAGGATCAGTTTCGCCTTTCGACAATTCCGTTCTGTTGAGGTGTATAGGGGGCTGAGAAATTGTGACTGGTGCCTTTTTCTGCTAAGAAATCTTCGAATTCTTTGTTCTTGAATTCCAGTCCATTGTCGCTCCTGATGTTTCGAATGACTTTTCTCAGTTGCACTTCGACCTACTTGATAAAGATCTTCAGCTTGGGAGTCGCCTCAGATTTGTGCTTTAGAAAGAATACCCAAGTAAATAATGAGAAGTCATCAACAATAACAAGGATGTACTTGTTACCGCCAATGCTCTCGATTGATGATGGACCACATAAGACGATGTGAAGCAACTCAAGTGGTTCAACAACTTTGGTGTTTATGATTGTTGGGTGACTTTGGCGACTTTGTTTTCCCATTTCACATGTAGAACATAAGTGTTCTCGATCGAACTTAAGCAGTGGAAGTCCCCAATCATGACCACTGATGACTAGCTTGTTGATGTCTTTGAAGTTGAGGTGTGAGAGCCTTCTGTGCCACAAGCAACTTTCGTCTGAATGTGCGTTGGACAATAGACATATGGCTGGATTCCCTTTGATTGGATTGAGATTCAGAGGGAACATTTCACCTTTTCGTTCTGACTTGAGAATAACTTTGTTGGATTTCTTCTCTATTATCTCTGAACCTTCGTCATCGAACGAGACTTTGAGACCTGTACCTCCCACCAGTTGAGACACACTGATGAGGTTATGCTGCAACCCCTCTACATAAGCCACCTTCCTGATTATAAAGTCTCCATTGGTTATCATCCCATAACCGTTTATCGTTCCATAGGAGTTGTTACCAAACTTGACGTTACCACCGTTTTGAAGGGACCGAAACTCCCTTAACTCTTCCTTCCTTCCTATCATATGACGTGAGCAGCCACTGTCTATGTACCATTCTTCGTCGAACTGCTCGTCACTTATAACCTGCAAAAATTAAGCAAATTTAGGAACCCAAAGTCTCTTGGGTCCTCGTGAGCCTTTTACAGAAATAATAATAGTAAGAGAAACATCAACAAGATAAGTTCGTTTTATTAAGGTTGTTTCATCTTTCCGCTTAATAGTAAACACTTTGATTTTTTTGGAGTTAGATGAAGGTATTTTGGATTCAGGTTTGGGAGTTTGAACTTTAGCTTGCTTTCGGTCTTCATCTGCTGAGGAAATCTTACTTTTTCCTTTCAAATCCTTCTTCGAGTGTGAGCTGGGTGTAGGACGAGAATTAGGCTTAGAAAGAGGATGAGAACGAGAAGAATTATAGGAATAGAAATTAGAATGAGAATCTTTCCTGACTTGAGGTTCGAAATGACCCTTTCGGTTGTGATCATTTGAGGGACCGAACCTGGACCTTCGGTTGCTATTTGTTGATGGATCGAAACTGGCTTTTCGGTTGTTGTGGCTTGCTGGACCGAAACTGGGTCTTCTGCTATAAAAGCTTGATGAACTGAAATATGGTCTTTGTCTGTTGTTGTTTAGTGGACCGAAACTAGGCTTTCGGTTGTTGTTACTTTCGGGAACGAACTTATCTTTCCGGTTTTGTTCTTTCTATGGCCCGAAAGTCTTCTTCTGGTTCTTTTGATCCAATGGACCGAAGCTCCTTTTACTCTTATTTTCTTCTCCTTTTGGATTGGAGTTTCTATCAAACTAAGTATAGTGAGGATTTTGGAAGCGCCAAAATTGCTTTCGCTCTGAGAGATTTTTCTTGTATCTCAGATTTCTCTGCTGCTTTTGATTTTTCACCTGCTTTTGATTTTTCACCTGTTTCTGAACAACTGGTTCACTTTCCATGGAAGAGGTTTCGCTTGTTGAGGAGACGCATTCTACTGGAACCTCTTTTGTTCCACTGGAATTGGGCACGTCAAAGTTGGTAGGTTTATTAAGTGGTTCTGCCACATATCTACCTTTAATTTTCCTTGATGTTCGCTCCGATAAAACAACTGTTTCGTCTGCGTTGTCTATCGGTGCAGACCAGAAAAACTCATCACAACCATCTGCATTATCTTCATTCACCAATGCAGAGAGTTCGGCTGTCTGATGTTCGGTTACACATGTGACCTTATAAACGTGATTGGGAGTGGTTCTTACCTTTTGGTAAAAAACGACCTTCTCTTTAAGGATTGGGGACTTATTTTTGGACAGACGAGCGAATTCCGCAGAATTTTCAGAAATCAAGTTTTTGTGATTTTCAGGTTCGCTCCTAATAAACTCTAAACAATCAACCTCATCCTCTACAGAGATTTCACTCATGTCATCGACCTCATTAAGTTCAGATGCATTTTCAACATCAATTTTATTTTCTGAACTTAATTTGGTACTCAATGAGTCAAATTTTTGTATAGTTTCGGCTCAGAGTTTCAACCTATCATTTTCATCCAAAAGATTCTTAAGCATGTCCTTTTGGTCTTGGACTTTATAAATGATTCAATTTTGTCCAGACCAAACATATAAGTGGGATTTACATCATCTGAAGATACACCACTTTTACAGTTGTATGCTTCGGCATCGATTTCATCCTCCTTTAGCTCAAGGAAGGGAAAAATCATGCGATGTATCTTCTGGCCTATTTCACAGTCTAAATGCAGTTGAGTAATGTTAGTATAAAGTCTTTTTGCAATCAAACAAAAAACATTTCTCTATTTTAAAAATTTAAGATTGTCTCTTTGCAAATAGATATTTTCATCCCTAGATTTAACCAGCTCCAACTCCTTCTGCTCAATCCACATTCTTCGCTCCTCACTCTTGGATGATACCCTGCTTATTTGGTCGGTCAGATTAGAATTCGTGACACGTGTTTGAGTTAAACAACTATCTAGATTCGAAATTCTTGAATTCAAGTTATTTAATTCTTTTTCATATGATGTTTGTGGAATTTTAAACGAAACAAAAATGGATTGTACCTTCTTGATCAGTTCATCTAGTTCACTGATTTGCACACTGAGAGGCTTCGCTGTAAAGCACACGTCCTCTCGCTCCTTATGATGGGTTTTAGCCATATGAACATTCCTATTTTCACATACAAACCCTAATGCTTGGATCTAGGTTTCTCTAATTGAACATGCATTGAATCCAAGACTTCTAATGATAATTCTAGTATAATAACATAAGAAATCAGATTTGGATGATTACCTTGAATCACTTGCTTGAATCTTCTTGTCCTTGGAGCTTTAGAGTCACAAGTGTCACTCCTCTAATGGCTTACAAACACCAACTAGCAAGAGGATGATTAGAGAGAGAGGAGAGAGGAGGAAGAAATCGGCCAGGGTTTCTTTAGAGACAAGGGTGCCGATTTTCCTTAACCCTTAGGGTCTATTTATACTAGTGAGGCTCCTAGGGTTTCACCCTTAAACCCTAATTGGATAACTTAGGCCCTAAGCAATCCAATCCCTTTATGACAAGCCCTTGGATGAATTCTAGGCTCTTCTAAACCCTAAATTCGTCCACCCCTTATCCTTAAGAGATTATAGCCCAAAGTGCAACTATCATACAATTGACAGTTTATGCCCTTCTATTTAATTAATCTCTTTAAGTCACCAAATTAATTCCTAATTAATTTATGACTTATATTAATCAAATAATAATATTATTATTCCTTATATTATTCTCATAATATATTAATAATATTTTTTCTCTCATTATAAATCATCCTGTCAAGTTGCTATGGTGAAGGCAACCCAAAAGGACCATGCACAACCGGGTCAAATACTTGTCTAATATAGTTGCAGCCTTAGACACTATTCCAACAGTCTCCCACTTGGATAAGTCTAGTAACTATATACAAGTATAATCCGATTAGCAATCGTAGCTCTCAAAGAAGCTGTCAAACTCTGATCTTATCAATCCTGTCCTTTAGATAAGGGATCGTACAGTCCTCTGTTTAGATATCATGCTGACAATTCTATGGAACCAATTTGTCTAGCAATTGGTTTCTCGATCTCAGATTTATTCAACATAGAACTTAATCGAACACATCAACTCAGTTCTGACTGGGCCTGGCACATAAGTCAAATCAAATCATCGAGCGGCCGAGATATCGCTTTTACCCTCTTAGGATAAAAGTAACAGATAAACTTCGACTTATATGCATTTACTAATTCATTAATCAACTATACAGAACAATGCGTTTTATAACATCAAGTTACTGATGCGGTTTTGCATTATCAATGTACAACCAACTAACAAATAACAAATCATATATCTAGGTTTTAAGACCATATGATATTATCGTCTTGTGATCACCCTTTTTATCATATTCCATAAGATGATTCCAGCTAGCGCGGGTTTGTTCCAATGCTCAAAACTAGTTCAGAAGCACTCATGAACGTTGCAACAAACTTTTGCTATGTCTAATACCATTTAGACAATCTACACACCAATTCATGACAATCTTCTTTCATACCTACTTCCAACATATGAACGATTGTGGACAATTTGAATAATTCGATTATTCTTAATAAACTCAATTATTCTGGAAGTCAAAACATGAAAAGTGAAACAATAGTTAAACAATTAACATAAGACAGTAACATTACTCATAAATAATACTATTTTATTTAATCATCAAATGTTAATTACATTTATCTATTACACGTCTCTAATACTATCTAATCTGTACTAATATCATCCTTCAGTCCAATACTCGTAGCATGCTGCAAGTGCTTAACCCTACTCAGTCCCTTCGTAAGCGGATCTGCTGGGTTATCTTTTGATGATATCCTCTTAACCACGAGTTGTCCTTCTTCTACACGATGTCTAATAAAGTGATATTTTCTGTCGATATCTTGAGATCTACCATGATCCCTCGGTTCCTTGGTCAAGGCAACCGCTCCTTCATTATCACAAAAAATCTCCATGGCCTCCTTTATGGCAGGCACAACTCCAAGATCACCGATGAAGTTCATCAACCATATTGCCTCCTTCGACGCTTCGCTCGCTGCAATGTACTCTGATTCGCACGTTCAATCAGCTACGGTTTCTTTCTTGGAACTTTTCCAAGTCACTGCTCCTCCATTCAGTGTAAAGACCCAGCCCGACTGCGAACGGTAGTTCTCCCTGTCGGTCTGAAAACTGGCATCACTATACCCTCGCACCTTTAAGTCATCACTCCCTCCTAGGACTAAAAACCATTCCTTCGTCCTCCGAAGGTACTTAAGGATATTCTTGACCGCAATCCAATGGGCTCTGGAAGGGTTCCCTTGATATCTATTAACCATGCTCAAAGCAAAGGCTACATCAGGGCGAGTACAAGTCATAGCTTACATGATTGAGCCAGCTGCGGAAGCATATGGAACTCGGCTCATTTCTGCTATTTCAGCTTCGGTACTCGGAATTTGAGTCTTACTCAACTTGGCATTACTTTGTATCGGTAATTCTCCTTTCTTCGAGTTTTCCATACTAAAACGTTTTAGTACTTTATCTAAGTAAGTGTTCTGACTAAGTCCTATTAGTCTCTTACTTCGTTCTCTCACTATCCTTATTCCCAGAATATAGGAAGCCTCTCCGAGGTCCTTCATAGCGAAGCACTTCCCGATCTAGGACTTGACCTCCTTCAGTGTCGGGATGTCATTTCCCTATGAGTAGTATGTCATCGACATACAAAATGAGGAAAGATACCATCTTCGCTTCGTACAAATCCAAACTCTTTGACTTTCTCATCGAAGCAAAGATTCCATCTACGAGATACTTGCTTAAGTCCATAAATGGACTTCTCAAGCTTACACACTCTATTCAGATGCTTCGGATCAACAAAACCCTCTGGCTGAGCCATGTAAACATCCCCAGCCAACTTCCCATTAAGGAAAGCGGTCTTGACATCCATTTGTCAAATCTCATAATCATGAAATGCGGCAATTGCTAGCATCACTCTAATAGATTTTATCTTCGCAACTGGTGAGAAGGTCTCATCATAGTCAACTCCAGGAGTTTGAGTAAAGCCCTTCGCAACCAATCGCACCTTATATGTGTGTACATTTCCATCCACGTCGGTCTTCTTCTTGAAGATCCATTCGCACCCAACGATATTACGTCCGGGCACATTATCAACCAAATTCCAAACTTGGTTATCATGCATGGATTGGATCTCGCTATCCATTGCCTCTTTCCATTTTGCAGACTCCGGGCCTGCCATGGCTTCCTTATAGCTATTAGGTTCATCTAGATTTATTAGTGTACCATCACTAATATACATGTCCCCTTCGGTAGTAATATGAAAACCATAAAATTGGGGTTGAACTCTAACTCTTTCGGAACGTCTAAGAGGTAAGGACTCGTCAATTGGTTCAACCGGTGTTTCCTCCTCGGGTTGAGTGCCAACGGTAGAGGTTCCTTCATTAATCGACTCTTGAATCTCTTTAAGCTCGATTTGCCTCCCACTGTCTCCTTGGCTTATGAGTTCTCATTCTCGGAAAACTCCTCTCCTCGCAACGAAGACAAAATTGTCCTTCGGTCTATAGAAGAGATATCCAAAGGATTTCTGCGGGTAGCCGATGAAAATACATCGCTCACTACGAGGTTCGAGCTTGTCGTGAGTATCTCGTCTTACGAAAGCCTCGCAACCCCAAACCTTGATATATGCTAACGAGGGAGCTTTCCCTGTCCACATCTCGTGAGGTGTTTTGGCAACCTTCTTAGTAGGGACTCGGTTAAGGATATGGGCGGCAGTCACTAAGGCATACCCCCGGAATGAGATAGGTAGTGAAGCATGACTCATCATAGAGCGGAGCATGTCTAACAAGGTTCGATTATGCCTTTCTGCCACACCATTCAACTGTGGTGTCCTAGGTGGCGTCAATTGTGAAACTATTCCACACTCCTTGAGATAGTCGTGGAATTCAAGAGTTAGGTACTCTCCTCCTTGATCGGATCGAAGCATCTTGATTTTCCTGCCCAATTGATTCTCCACTTCATTCTTGAACTCTTTGAACTTTTCAAACGTTTCTGACTTTTGCTTGATTAAGTAGATATACCCATATCTACTATAGTCATCGGTAAAAGTCACATAGAAGCGGTTTCCATCCTTTGTGGTTGATATAAAGGGTCCACATACATCGGTATGTATGAGGTCCAATAAACCCTCACCCCTTTCATATATACTAGTGAAGGGTGACTTGGTCATCATTCCAAGTAAACAAGACTCGCATGTGTCATCTTCCCTAAGGTCGAATGACTCCAACACTCCATCCTTTTGGAGCTGGGCTATGCGCTTCTTGTTCACATGTCCAAGACGACAATGCCACAAGGATGCTCTATCCATACTATTAGAAGAATCCATGCATAAAACATCATTTCCTAGGTTATCTACAATCATAACATTTTCATAAATTCCATTACATGGTATTGCTTCAAAGTATAAGACCCCATTTAGATAAGCATAAATAGAACCATTCTCATTATTAAAAGAAAATCTAAATCCTTGTCTAAACACACCATGAAATGAAATGATGTTTCCTGCCATTTCTGGCGAATAGCAACAATTATTCAAATCTAAACATAAACCATTCCTAAGCACTAGAGAATACACTCCAATCTTGGTCACAGGAGACGATCTTCTGTTCCCCATGATTAGATTTATTCTTCCATGCTCCACATCCCTATTTCTTCTTAGTCCCTGCAATTCAGAACAAATGTGGTAACCACACCCGGTATCGAGGACCCAAGAAATAGCATGAGATGAATCATTAGATTTAATTGTGTATATACCTGCGAAAGACGGCTTGATCTTTCCTTCCCTGCTGGCTTGCAGGTAGTCTGGGCAGCTTCTCGTCCAATGCCCTATTTTGTGGCAATGGTGGCACTCTGCCTCCTTTGGGTTAGGGTTAGGCTTAGCGGGATCAACTTTGGTCCCACTAGAAGAGGAACCATCTCGGGACTTTCCCTTACGGTAGCTCTTAGATGGAGCCTTCCTCTTCTTATCCCTACCTTGCCCAATTGCCAAAACAGGAGCAACTGGTGGATTGGGAGTTGGTGCAACAGACTTGTCCTTGAGGTTGCTCTTAGCAAGCCTAAGGAGACCTTGCAGCTTACTTAGGGTGACCTCTTCTTTGTTCATGTGGTAGGTCATCCTAAATTGGTTGTAACACGGAGGCAAGGAGTGAAGCACCATGTTGATAGCCATGTCTTCCCCAAAGTCAACATTCAACTTGCGAAGACGATCGACATACCTTTGCATCTTTTGTAGATGCACGGTTAGAGATTCTCCATGACCCATTTTAGCAGAGATCATGTTAGTGAAAATCTCGTAACGTTCCTGCCTTGCATTTTGATGGTATCTCTCCAACAAGTCTTGGTGCATTTCGTACGGATACATGTCCTCGTATGACTTTTGGAATTTAGCGTTCATTGTGGCTATCATGATGTAATGAACCTTCATCGCATGATGTTCATGAATGTCAAAAACAGTCATTTCAGCCGGAGTAGCGATTTCTAGGTTGATCTTCTCGAGCTTCTCATCGAGGACATACTCCTTGTCCTCGTAGCGAGCAATCGTGCGAATGTATCTTATCCATTCGCTAAAGTTCGTCCCATCGAAAGTCACCTTTTGGCAAAGGCTCATCAATGTGAACGAGCTAGCAGCAACGTTTTCGCGTTCGACATCTACAAATAGAAAGGACAAACATAGATTAGAATTTGAATCCCTAATTATCACTCAATAAGAAAAATTAGGGCTAGGATCCAACAACAATATTTACATATTAGAAAAGGGATGTCGTAATGTAACATGCAAATAATTTGAAGGTAAGTGAATGATGATTCACTAATTCTCCACCATGAAGACATAACTTTAAGTTCTAAATGTATTGAGAATTCCTAGGTTTCGATGAGATTCATTGAACTTTTCAATGGCATGTTTAAATCTCGATATGCCCCTCTCGTTTGTGACTGGGATACCTAGGATCACAAAGTGGGTGTGAATTACCATGCAAACTTACATGGTGCCTTCATTGTAACAATCACCTATTCGATGTGTCGGTAAACCACACACGCTCCATCGAACTATGATAAACAATGAATCACCCTTTGCCACCTTTGCTTAGAACCAATTAGTGTGCCGGTAAACCACACACGCTCCACTAACTTCTTAGCAAGGCTGCAAAGTGTAATTTCATGGGATTACATCAATTCACTTTTCCTAAAGTAACTAGGATTGGGAATTTTTTGAAAAACATGTAGTTACTTTGTATTTCATATTATACTTTTAATGAGGAGATGAGGTTGCCCTATCTTACCCGTTTGGCTAACGACCCTCCACCGATCAAGCAAGCGGTGGGTGTGAGTGTACACCCATTAAGCGCCATTTTATAGGCCGCAACCTTATACCCACCTTATAGACCGGCTTCGTGAATGAGGCCTACTAACGGTAAGACTAGCATTTTAATTATATATATATATATATATATATATATATATATATATATATATATATATATTAATCTTGTAATATTATATTAGTATAGGGTTGAATTTTAAACTTGTAAAATTCTAGGGTTTGAAATTTAAATTGTCTAAATTAAACTTTTAATCACAAAACATAAATTTCAAAACTTGAGGGCAAGTTTTAAACTTTTCAAAACATAGGGGATCAAATAACAAATAATCCAAATTAACATTTAATCACATAATTATCCATATTTGATTTATTTAATTATTTCTTGCAAAACAATTTACCAATTTAATTAAAATAATTAATCAATTATCACATAAGGAAATTAATATTCAATTAATTGATAAATACCTTCAATTAGGTCAAGAATATACTCAAATATATCTTAAAATCAGATTTATATTGACCCATTAAGATTAAGGTAAGTTTCCAAAAGATAAACAACTAGAAATCCCGAAATTAGCTCTTTCTGACGCTCGAACTCGCCGAGTACCACAATGGACTCACCGAGTTGAGGCCTACTCGCTGTGTCCACTATGAAACTCGCCGAGTTCATCAGGCAGAATGACAAAATTCGAATTTTGCAAGCAACAAATAAGCAACCAATGCATCAATTCAATAGAAACCAATCAAGTCTCTGATACCACTCATGGGTTTTAGCCATATGAACATTCCTATTTGCACATACAAACCCTAATGCTTGGATCTAGGTTTCTCTAATTGAACATGCATTGAATCCAAGACTTTTAATGATAATTCTAGTATAATAACATAAGAAATCAGATTTGGATGATTACCTTGAATCACTTGCTTGAATCTTCTTGTCCTTGGAGCTTTAGAGTCACAAGTGTCACTCATCTAATGGCTTACAAACACCAACTAGCAAGAGGATGATTAGAGAGAGAGGAGAGAGGAGGAAGAAATCAGCCAGGGTTTCTTTAGAGACAAGGGTGCCGATTTTCCTTAACCTTTAGGGTATATTTATACTAGTGAGGCTCCTAGGGTTTCACCCTTAAACCCTAATTGGATAACTTAGGCCCTAAGCAATCCAATCCCTTTATGATAAGCCCTTGGACGAATTCTAGGCTCTTCTAAACCCTAAATTCGTCCACCCCTTATCCTTAAGAGATTATAGCCCAAAGTACAACTATCATACAATTGACAGTTTATGCCCTTCTATTTAATTAATCTCTTTAAGTCACCAAATTAATTTATGACTTATATTAATCAAATAATAATATTATTCTTCCTTATATTATGCTCATAATATATTAATAATATTTCTTCTCTCATTATAAATCATCCTGTCAAGTTGCTATGGTGAAGGCAACCCAAAAGGACCATGCACAACTGGGTCAAATACTTGCCTAATATAATTGCAGCCTTAGACACTATTCCAACACCTTAGCCACTTCATTTCCACCATCAGTGTTATATCCCCTCATCTGGGATACATCTATTACCATCAAACATCTTCCACCAGCATCACCACTCTTCGCCACATAAGCCTTTCCATGAGTAGGCTTTCTCACTTCATCATCTTCTGAGTCGGTCGACCACACCTGTACACCACCGAACTCATCATCATCTACCGAATCCTGCACAACAAGAGCATTCATAGAGGGATTAGTAGTAGCTTTCTTCCTTTTAATATCCTCCAGTCTTTTCAGGAGACTTGCTTCTTCATCCTTCTCCTCATCTTTCTCTGCCATTTTCTTCAACACGCAATCTTTTGCGTAGTGATTTTTCCCTCCACAGTAAAAACAGCTGACACTAGAATCAGCTTCACCCTTCGCTTCTTTCTTTGGTTCTTCAACCATCGGCTCCTCTTTCACTTTTTCAGAGCTGTAGCTTCCCTGCCAATTTCAGTTCTTGTTGGTAGGGAACTTCTTCTTGATGAACCTCCTGGGGTTTGACACCATCATTGCATAATCTTCAGATGTCAGATCATAGTCTCCCAGATTCATATCTTTTTCTTCTTCTGCTGCACTCTTACCTTTAGACAGAAGGGCCAAAGACCCCAAGTTTGAAACCACGCTCTTCTCTTGTAGCACAATCTTTTCCTGGGATTTTAGAATCCCCACCAATTTCGCCAAATAATATGATTTGAACTGCTCATGCGCTTTAACCGTCGACACAACCGCCCTCCATTCGGGTCTTAGGCCATTTGAGAAAGTGATCTTCTATTCGATGAGCTTTCTTTCTATGTCATGTTTCTGTTGGATAAGGTGTCTAAGTCCATAACTATTTCGGGCTTGTACTTGACCCGACCCGGCATGGTCCATTTGGGTTGCATGGCACCATGCAATTGGATAGACTAAATGAGAGAAATAACACTTGGAGATTATTAATATATTATAAGTTCTAATATATTAATAATATTATTTAATTAGTTTGATCAAGAATTAATTTGGAATTAATTAAGTGATCAAAGGATAACTAATTAAATATATGGGTTGATTATGTAAATCATCCATATCTTGTATAGTGGGATAAAAGGCTCCATGGATTATCAAGTTGGGTTCTACCCATAGGATGCTCCATGGGAGTTACAAACCCATGGGTCATGGAAATGAAGAGTCATGACACATTAGGGTTTACATGGTGTAACCCTAGATGTGTCAACACTATATAAAGAACCCATTCTCCACCAAAATCGGTTAGACATAAGAAACTAGAGGGCTTGGCCGATTTTGAGAAGTGTGTGTTATCTCAAGAGTCTTTCCAAGAGCATTTGGTGTTGTGTGAAGCATTTGAGGCATCACACTTGGGGTGCTAGGCTCACAAGGTTTCAAGGAACACAAGCAACAACAAGGTAAGTTATTCTATCTATGATTCAAGTTAAAGTTGTTCCCCATGTATGCTAGATAGGAATATACCCTTGGAATTCAAGTTTACATGATAATTAGACAAACATAGATCCAAGGTTATTAGGGTTGCATGTACACTTAGGAAGTGTTAGAATGCTCAAAACCCATCAGTGGTATCAGAGCCTAGGCTTGTTTGTTTGTTATTTGTGCTTAAAAGTTGAAGAAAGTCGAAAATCTTGCTGTCTGACTGATGGAATCGGCGAGTCCATGGGGAGGACTCGTCGAGTTCATGTGTATCTTCAACCTACTCGGCGAGTAGGTTTATGCACTCGGCGAGTAGGGTCGACAGAGTGCAGAATTTCGACTTGAGTTGCTGGGAATGGATTAGAATCATTACCCTAAAATGTTTTGGTACTTGAAAACTTATTTTAGAAGGGGTAATGTCTTTTCTAACTCATTTACAACAACTAGTTATCAAAATTACAAAGATTAAATGTGATTTTGATTCTTGAAAGTGTTCATATTCATATTCTTGTTCTTATGATGTTTAGATGATCATAGGAATTATTTGTAACCTATGTGGTAGATTAATTCATGATCATAATGTGTTTTAATGGAGTCCATAACTTGTCCTCAAGTTATGGAAAACCAAAAGTCTCTTGGATTAAAAACCATTAAAAGAACACAAGAGTTAGGAAAAATGAAAAGTCCTCATTTTATTACTCTATTAAACTCATAAGTTACAAGAAATGAAAAGTTTTGAAAGTTTACAAAACTTGTCCTCAAGTTTTGGAACAAGTAAAGTTAAGTTAAAACTTTAGTTCCAACCCCTAGAATTTTAAAAGTTAAAATTCAACCCTTATACTTATATTATTATGATTTAATAATTATATATATATGTATAAGAACAAAGTCGTCTTACCGCTAGTACGCCTCATTCACGAAGCCGGTCTATAAGGTGGGTATAAGGTTGTTGCCTATAAAATGGTGACTTAATGGGTGTCCACTCTCACCCACCGCTTGCTTGATCGGTGGAGGGTCGTTAGCCGAACGGGTAAGACAAGGACTTATTAATTCTCATTCAAAGTATGATGAATATTATAAAGTAACTAAATGTTTTATTAAATTCCCAATCTTAGTTACTTTAGGAAAAATGTGAATAAGGTGCTATTCCATGAAATTACACTTTACACTTTGATTAAGTCGTTGTTGGAGCGTGTGTGGTTAACCGGCACACTAACTTGGACTTAACAAGGTAGGTAAAGGGTGACTTAGGGTTTATTATAGTATCGATGGAGCGTGTGTGGTTAACCGGCACATCAATTGAGTGATAAACTTTAAGGGTACCAAGTGATTTGCATGGTTACTTCACACCTCGTTTTGTGATCCTCGGTATCCCAGTCACAAAACTTGGAGGGCACACTCGAGATTGAAACATGCCTTTGAAAAGTTCATTGAATCTCAAAGAATCTAGGAGTTTCTAAGAACCATTCAAAAACCTAATACTAAAATATTGCGGTTTTCGTGGTGGAAATTGGTGAATCGTCATTCACCTACCTTTCAAATATGATATAGCTTAGATTACGGCATACCTCCTCTAAGTTATATTATATTGTGATTGGATCCTAGCCTTAATATTACATTTGGGTGTTTTATTAAGGACTCTCTTATATCTAAACTAATCTTGTCCTCCTTCCTTCAGATGTCTTTCAACAATGCTTCTGGCTCTAATCCTAATGGCTCCTTTACCCTTATGAACCTGTGTGGGAAAGTCACCTTTGATGGATCCAACTTCAATGAGTGGATCAGAAACATCAGGATGATTACCCGCTACGAGGACAAAGAATATGTCCTTGACAAGGAGCTTAAGGAGATTGATGAGTCCACTGCAACTCCTCAGGAGATCGCTGAATTTCGGGCACATGAAAGGGATGCTACGAAAGTGGCTTGCATCATGACGGCCACGATGACAGCAGAACTCCAAAAGTCGTATGAGGATTTCTACCCTTATGACATGCACCAAGATTTGATGGAAAGATACCATCAAAGTGCAAGACAAGAGAGGTATGAAATCATCTGCTCCATGATAACAACCATGATGAAGGACGGGGAATCCGTCACGAGCCACATGCAGAAAATGCAAAGGTATGTGGATCGTTTGCTGAAGCTTAATGTGAACTTCCCGGAGGATCTTGCAATAGATATTATTTTGCACTCCTTACCATCGTGCTATGATCAATTCCGCATGACATATCACATGAACAAGGAAGAAGTCACCCTCAGCAAACTTCAGGGACTTCTCAAGACCGCATAATCAGGTCTTAAGGGGAAGTCGGTTGCTATCACTCCTACTCAAAACTCTACTCCGGTTTTGGCAATTGGGAAGAATCGATGGAGGAAGAGAAAGAGATCTTCGAAGGGTACCAAGGCTCGGACCCTTGATGGCTCTTCTTCAAGTGGAACCAAGAAAGGTTTCATTACTCCTTCTTCTGACCCAAAAGAGGCTGAATGCTTCTATTGCCATGAAAAAGCTCATTGGAAGCGGAACTGCCCAAAATACCAGCAAGATGTGAAGGATGGGAAAGTTAAACCCAACCATGCAGGTATTTACACTATCATTTCTAATAACTCACCCCATTCTAATTCTTGGGTCCTTGATACCGGGTGTGGTATTCACATTTGTTGTGACTTGCAGGGACTAAGAAGAAGTGAGGATGTGGAGCAAGGAAGGATAAACTTGATCATGGGGAATAGGAAAGCTATACCTGTTACCAAGATTGGAGTTTATACTTTATCGCTAAGTAGTGGGTTTAGTTTAGATCTGAATAAGTGTTGTTATTCGCCAGGAATGGCAAGAAATATTATTTCCTTTCATGCTTTGTACAAACAAGGGTTTACCTTTTCATTTAATAATGAAGTTGGTTCTATTGATGCTTTCTTTAATAATGTTCTTTATTTTAAAGCATTACCTTGTGATGGTGTGTATGAAGCTGTATCTGTTGTTGATAACTTAGGAAATAATGTTTTGTGTATTGATTCTACTAATAATAACTTGGATAAAGCGTCATTATGGCATTGTCGTCTTGGACATATAAGCAAGAAGCGCATAGGCCAACTCCAAAAGGATGGAGTCTTGGAGTCGTTTGACCTAAAGTCAGATGATAGTTGCGAATCATGCTTACTTGGAAAAATGACAAAGTCACCCTTCACAGGTTCGTGTGAGAGGGGTGAAGGTTTGTTGGACCTTATACACACGGATGTGTGTGGACCATTCAAACATGCCACAAGGGATGCTAATCGTTATTATTTGACTTTTACTGATGATTATAGTAGATATGGATATGTCTACTTGATCAAGCATAAGTCAGAGACTTTCGAGAGGTTTAAGGAATTTAAACAGGAAGTCGAGAATCAATTGGGCAGGAACATTAAGATGCTTCGATCCGATCGTGGTGGTGAGTATCTTAGTTCAGAGTTCCTCGACTATCTAAGGGAATGTGGGATAGTCTCACAATTGACACCTCCCAGGACACCACAGTTGAATGGTGTGGCTGAGAGGCGTAATCGAACCTTGCTAGATATGGTTCGTTCCATGATGAGTCGAGCTACGCTACCAATCTCATTCTGGGGGTATGCCTTGGAGACTGCCGCCCATACTCTTAATCTAGTCCCTACAAAGAAAGTTGCCAAAACTCCTCACGAGATGTGGACTGGTAAAGTACCTAAACTAGACCACATCAAGATTTGGGGTTGCGAGGCTTTCGTGAGATGCGAGACTCATGATAAGCTCGAACCTCGAAGCGAGAGGTGTATTTTCATCGGTTACCCACAGCGATCCTTTGGTTACCTCTTCTACAGACCTAGTGACAATGTGGTCTTTGTAGCAAGAAGAGGAGTCTTTCGAGAAAGAGAGTTTATAAGCCAAGGAGACAGTGGGAGGCAAATTGATCTTGAAGAAATTCAAGAATCAAGCGGTGAAGGAACTTCAAACTCTAGCCCTCAACTTGAGGAGGAAACTCCTGTTGAGTCAATTGACAAATCTGTACCTCTGAGACGTTCCACGAGAGTTAGGAGTGCACCTGAGCATTACTATGGATTCCATATTACTGCAGAAGGTGAGACACTTATTAGTGATGGGACACTAGTAAGTCAAGATGACCCTAACAGCTACGAGGAAGCCATGGCAGGCCCCGAGTCTGCTAAATGGAAAGAGGCTATGGATAGCGAGATACAATCCATGTATGACAATCAAGTTTGGAACTTGGTTGAAAATGTACCAGGTCGTAAGACAGTAGGGTGCAAATGGGTCTTCAAGAAGAAGACCGACATGGATGGTAAAGTACACACTTATAAGGCTAGACTGGTTGCAAAGGGCTTCTCTCAAATTCCTGGAGTGGATTATGATGAGACCTTTTCTCCGGTAGCCAAGATTAAGTCTATTCGGGTTCTGTTAGCCATAGCTGCATTTCATGACTATGAAATATGGCAGATGGATGTCAAAACCGCTTTCCTTAATGGAAAGTTGGCTGAAGATGTTTACATGAGTCAGCCAGAGGGTTTTGTCAGCAACGAGTACCCTAATAGAGTGTGTAAGCTTGAGAAATCCATTTATGGATTGAAGCAAGCACCTCGCAGATGGAATCTTTGCTTTGATGAAAAGGTCAAGGAATTTGGCTTTTCTAGGAGTGAAGATGAATCTTGTGTGTATGTCAAGGCTAGTGGGAGTATAGTTAGCTTTTTGGTATTGTATGTGGATGACATACTACTCATAGGAAATGACATTCCAACCTTGCAGGAAGTAAAGTCCTGGCTTGGGAAGTGTTTCGCTATGAAGGACCTTGGTGAAGCTGCCTATATTTTAGGGATAAGAATCTTGAGAGATCGGAGTAAAAGACTAATTGGACTTAGTCAGAGTACCTACTTGGATAAGGTGCTGAAGAGATTCAGCATGCAGGATTCCAAGAAAGGAGAGTTACCCATCCAGAGTAACACCAGATTGAGTAAGACACAAAGCCCTAGCACTGAGGCTGAGATAGCAGAAATGAGTCGAACACCTTACGCTTCGGCTGTAGGATCGATCATGTATGCTATGACGTGTACTCGACCCGATGTAGCTTTTGCCTTGAGCATGGTTAGCAGGTATCAAGCGAACCCTGGCAAGGCACACTGGACTGCGGTAAAGAATATCCTCAAGTACCTACGAAGGACTAAGGACTGGGTCCTTACCCTCGGTGGGAGTGATGACTTGAGAGTTGTTGGGTATAGTGATGCTAGCTTCCAGACTGATAGGGATAATTTCCACTCTCAGTCGGGCTGGGTCTTTACCCTAAACGGAGGAGCAATTTCTTGGAAGAGTTCCAAGCAAGAGACAGTGGCAGATTCTACTTGTGAATCAGAGTATATTGCAGCTAGCGAGGCAGCAAAGGAGGCGATATGGCTGAAGAACTTCATTGGAGACCTTGGAGTTGTACCAGCTATTAAAGAGCCAATGGAAATTTTCTGTGATAGTGAAAGTGCTGTTGCCTTAGCCAAGGAACCAAGGGATCACAGGAGATCCAGACACATCGACAGAAAATACCATTTCATCAGGCATCGGATCGAAGAAGGACTCCTCGTGGCAAAGAGGGTATCATCGGATGAGAACCCAGCAGATCCCCTCACGAAGGGACTGAGTAGGGTTAAGCATCTTCAGCATGCTCGGAGCATAGGGCTGAAGGATGATATAAGTTTTAGTAGTTAGATAACCCGGAAGTTTGTAAAGTGTAATTGACATTTGATGATGAATAAAAGGTGTTTTATTTATGAGTAAAGTGTTGCTATCTCTTGTCAATCGTTTACTATATTTCTTTTGCATGTTTTGACTTCCAGAATAATTTTGTTTGGTATAACATATTATTCAAACCTCCACAGTCGGTCATATGTTGGAAGTAGATATGAATCAAGACTGTCATGTTTGGTTGTAGAGGTCTTGGACAAGGCTACAACAATCATGAGTGCTCATAAGTTCTGAGCATTGGACACAACCCACGCTCACTGGAATCACTTCATGGAATTTTATCTCGAGTGATCGTGAGACGGTAATATCATATAAGTCTTCAAACCTAGAGATATGATTTGTTACTTACAAGTTGGTTATGCATTGACTGTACGAAACCGCATTGGTAACTCGATGTTATAAAACGTACTTTTGTGTGTAATTCAATAAGTGGTAGAACAAACATATGATTCGAAGTTTATCTGTTCCTTCTTGGATTAGAAGCTGGTATCTGGGCCCCTCGATGATTTTGTTTTGACCCATGTACCGGGCCCGGTCAGAACTAAGTTGATGTGTTCAATTAAGTTCTATGTCAAACAAATCGGAAATCGGGAAACAAATGCTAGACAATAAGCAAGACATGTTCCATGTATTTGTCCGGCTGATATCTAGAACAGAGGATTATATGATCACTTATCTTAAATGGCATATCATCATCTTCTCAGTTCCGAGAGTCCTTGAAAGAGCTACGATTGCCGGTCGGTTCCTGAAGTACTAGAGATATAGTTATTAGACTTATCCAAGTGGGAGACTGTTGGATAAGGTGTCTAAGTCCATAACTATTTCGGGCTTGTACTTGACCCGACCCGGCATGGTCCATTTGGGTTGCATGGCACCATGCAATTGGATAGACTAAATGAGAGAAATAACACTTGGAGATTATTAATATATTATAAGTTCTAATATATTAATAATATTATTTAATTAGTTTGATCAAGAATTAATTTGGAATTAATTAAGTGATCAAAGGATAACTAATTAAATATATGGGTTGATTATGTAAATCATCCATATCTTGTATAGTGGGCTAAAAGGCTCCATGGATTATCAAGTTTGGTTCTACCCATAGGATGCTCCATGGATGCTCCATGGGAGTTACAAACCCATGGGTCATGGAAATGAAGAGTTATGACACATTAGGGTTTACATGGTGTAACCCTAGATGTGTCAACACTATATAAAGATCCCATTCTCCACCAAAATTGGTTAGACATAAGAAACTAGAGGGCTTGGCCGATTTTGAGAAGTGTGTGTTATCTCAAGAGTCTTTCCAAGAGCATTTGGTGTTGTGTGAAGCATTTGAGGCATCACACTTGGGGTGCTAGGCTCACAAGGTTTCAAGGAACACAAGCAACAACAAGGTAAGTTATTCTATCTATGATTCAAGTTAAAGTTGTTCCCCATGTATGCTAGATAGGAATATAACCTTGGAATTCAACTTTGCATGATAATTAGACAAACATAGATCCAAGGTTATTAGGGTTGCATGTACACTTAGGAAGTGTTAGAATGCTCAAAACCCATCAGTTTCATCATCTTACTGAGAAGATGATTGAACCGATCGAATGTTTGTGTAACAACCTCCTCTGGCTTCTGCTTGAACTCTCCAAATTCAGAGAGAAGTGGGTTCTGAATCGAGTGCTCCAAATCTTCATATGTGGAATACAACTCTCGCAGCCGATCCCAGATTTCCTTTGCTGTACCACAAGAACTTACTAATCGAAATGTGTCGGATTGAAGGGCGAATCGAATTAGTCTCAATGCCTTAATGTTGCATTGGAACTTCTCCTTTTCGTCCTGAGCGACGTCCTTCACATCTTTTAATAGATCATTGTACACCTTCTAAGTTTTAATGATTCTTGAAGTGCTTGTGTGAGCGAAGGGGCCAACTGTGATAGCTTCCCATATTAGATACCCGTTATCTTCCGATCCAATAACGTAATCTTCAAAATGGTGCGTCCACACTTCATAGTCTTGAGTGTAGAGGATTGGGATCTTGGTTGTTGATCCGATGCTGTTAGAGATGTTGATGGGATTGGATTGAGAATCGTCCATGCTTGATCGTTTAACTTGTTATAAGATCAGACTTTGTAATACGTAATATTAGGGTAAGATGAATAATTAATGAGATACGTCAATTATGGAGTGACGGCTCAATAAATATCAATGAATGCGGAATGAACCCTAATCACTTCTTTCACAAAAGAGATGTGTATGAATTACACAGTCTCCCGCTCTGATACCAATTGATGAGTTGAAAAACTCTTTGATCGTTTAGATCTCACACAGGTTAATCAAAATAATGCAAACAAAATAAAAAACAAGAGAATGAATCAATAATGAGCTAAATGATTCAATAGATTCACGCCTCAGCTGAGCTCGATAAAGAACTTCCACTGTAGAGGCTTTTAGGTTACAATCGATAAAATTGTGATCGCTATGAATGATCGACTAAAACAGCTACGTACAAAGATGCATGCAAGCATCTATAAATACTAAACCCTAATAATTAAATCACGGATGGACAGGCCCAATCCGGATACAAAATTGGACTAAGGACCGAGCCCAAGACGCAACACATAATGGACCCTACAAAAGCCAACTACACTTCCCATGACATCGAGTTGGGAGTTGTAGTGTCTGCTTTAAAGATTTGGAGGCACTACCTATACATAAAAAAGTGTGACGTGTTCACCTACCACAAAAGCCTCCAATACATCTTCGACCAGAAGGAGCTCAACACGAAACAAATGTCATAGCATACAATTTGAGCAGGAAAGAGCGAGAAAATCCACTTCGTGAAAAAGCATTAACCCTAATCATCCACTCCAATATTACCACCCAAATTCGAGACGGTCAGCTAGAAGTGATCAAACCCGGGAATATCGTAGAATAAAACCTATAAGGGATGGATAGACAGTTCGACCTCAAGGAAGACAGAACACGATATTTCATGAACCGAATTTGGACCCCGAGGTTTGGTGAAGTCAGGAATCTAGTCTTAAATGAAGCTCATAAGTGGAGATATTCGATACATCCTATATCAGATAAGATGTATCTCAATCTTAAGAAACTTTATTGGTGGCCCAACATGAATGAAGAAATCACCACATATGTCAGTAAATGATTGATTTACTCCAAAGTCAAAAAAAAGTATCAGAAGCCATCTCGTCTACTCTAACAAACATCGATCCCAAAATAGAAGTGGGAACAGATAGCCACGGACTTCATAATAAAGTAACGAAAAACTTCAATTGGTTATGACAACATTTGGATAGTGTTTTACCGTTTCACTGTCACACCCCCAAACCTGAACGGCGGAAACGTTAGGGGGCAGAGGACGTCATATTCAGTATCATAACAATTGAGTAGTAAAGAAAGTAGACACCACCAAAACATAAATATATTTGAAAAGTTTACATGATTGTATGTGTTACATGTTTGAATATCAAATACAATATGGTGATCCAAAATATGTTACTAACGCCAGCGCGTTAGTCTTCAAAAGTAGTTGCTACCTGGTTTAGCGTTTTCTTAAGAATACAAGTTATTTCAAAGAAAAAGTGTCAACAATAAAGTTGGTGAGTTCATAAGTAGTGTTTTGAGAAAATGTATGCCATTCGAAAGTTCACGTTTGTTTTCCAGAAAATCCGATATTTTCTTAAGAGTGTATGAAATGAGTATGAATGATTGTTGTATAAATTGTATGTATGTGAACCAGGGAAATCCTTTATTTTCCTAAAAGTGAGGAGCAGTCTTAAATGTCCAAGACTGTAACTTCTAAGAAAATATGCCATGCTTAAAATAATAATGTATAGTCTTATTATAAAACAAAACTATAAGAATCTTGTATTTGTATATGATAATAACTGTCATATCACTTTTCCCGTGAAAACATAATACCATAATAATTGTCTATCCAATGATTTTTCATAACTGTACTATGATGGTTTTGCCCGAGCGACGTTCTTCAGGAGTCGAAATGATATGAAACTTGTCACCCTGAGCACTGTAGCTAACAGTCAAGGTGCGGGATCATCAGTCCTGTATAGATCTATACACACTTATCATGTTCTCCAGACAAGATACTCTGGTTATAAAACAGGGCTTTCTAGCGGTACCTTGATAAGTATAGTGAAGATGAATCACTCACAGATTCTCAATTAAGTCACGTATTAAAAATGTATATGTTTTTTCCTGAAATGATTACCCTTTTCCACATTATTGACAAAGGCATAATTATGATGTGTATGTTCTTGTGAATACAAATGTGGTAGTTGAAATGTTTGCTCTTGATATGATATAATATGCATATTTATAAATGAAACATAACTCTATTTATAATTCATGTTGTATCCCAATAGGGTAAAATGATGTTTGTGAAGTGTTTTACATGCTAACAACTTCATATAATAGTATAACAATAGCATGAAAAATATAGCGAAAGATCGATGTTTTCCACACGAGAATAACCGTGTGTTTACTTGTATTCCCTCTTACAAGTGTTTAAAAGCATTTAAAAAGTGTTTAAAAGCATAGTGATAGGGGTATGAACTCACTTGTTAGTAGTGAAGATTCGGTAAAAACGATGCTTTGTTCGGGCATCACTTCGACCGAAAAGGAGTCGATTTCTCAAAAATCTCGGGAGATTCGGGGCATCGGGACTTGCGTCGTGTGTTAGGGGTGTTACCAGGGCTTCGGGGTAGTCATTTTTGGGGTCTCACGTCGTGAACCAAGATTATTCACGTCGTGAACTTGGTTGTTATCAGGTGTGTAGTCGCGACATCAATCTATTAGGCTCCAGAAGTCGTCAGCACTGAGTTCACGTCGTGAACCTCTTTTTCACGTCGTGAACTCTGACACAGTGTTGGGGTTCGTGGCTCGAACTTCAAAAATTCATAACTTTCGCATACGAACTTCGTTTTCGACGTTCTTTATATCGACGCGAAGGTGAAATTATGCTCTACAATTCTCGTTTAGACTTCTTAGGCTAATTTTGAATTTAAATTTTATTATATTTATTTTTAGTAGGTCGGGACAGGAAAACTCTGTCAAAAATCCATAACTTCTTCATCCGACGTCCGTTTTCGTCTGTCTTTTTACCGTTGTATCACTATTGTCGAGATCTTCGGTTCTCGTTTTGGTTGCGTTGGCTAAAAGTCGCTCGATCTCTATTTCAACTTTTTAGCTGCCTACTGCTATATCCGAAACTTCAAAAAATCATAACTTCCTCATACGAAGTCAGATTTGGACGTTCTTTTTATGTTTGTTTACGGTTTAATGATATCTACGACTTCCATTAAGATTGATGAGTTTATAAAACTCTTGATCGATTAGATCTTTTAACAGGCAAATCAAGAAAGTAATAACAGTAAGACAAAAACACAAGAATAGATCTGAATGAGTCGAATGATTCTATTTAACTCAATCCTCAGCAGAGCTCGATCAAATCTTACGTTCTAGAATGCATGCAAGCATCTATAAATAATAAACCCTACAAAGAACTCACGGATGGACAAGCCCATACCGAAGACAAAACTGGACTAGCTAACGAGCCCAAAGACGCAACACTAACTGGACCTAACAATCTCCCCCTTTGCGTCAGTTGGAGCGAGACTATCACTTCTCTTGCTGGGTCCAGCTGCCGGAACCTTCTTGGTGGTATCAAACAGACGAGGGATAAGAGCGAGGATTATCTGTCTAAAGAGAATGTACCACTGAATCATATCATCGAAGTACTTCTTGTCGTCAGCTGAGTTTTGCTTGCAACGATGAATGATACCCAAAACATATTCCAGGCATGCAGTGATGTAGAGATGTTTGTCTGCCAAAGCGAACAGGCATTTTTGGCCTTCGTTTCTGGTAAACATAACAGAATTTCTCTTCGGGTCTATCTTCCCCATCTGCATCATGTTTAGGTCAATGGCAGAGCCAACAGGTGAGATAGTAGGCTTTTTCTTGAAGACACTAACGATCTCCTGATCCATCTTGGCAACTTCCATTATGTAGCAGACAAGCATCCTCTTGAAGTGGTCAATGATCGGACCATATTCTGCTTCATTTGTAAGAAGGATGTTGTGCAAAATTATCCAATCATGTGGATTCAAATTGGGAAGATCGGAAAGCTAAATGGCATGTTCAGTCTTGGCAGAACCTCTCAGCACCTTAAACCGAATGTTAGTGAAGTTCCCTTCCTGATACGGCTTGAGGACCCGAACATTGATTATCTTCTGAGCGCTCCATGTTTGATACTGTGGTTGAGCAGCCCTCAGATAGAATTCGAAAAAATCCCTGTCAACCTTTGGATGAGGATGAGGGAACTCAGCAATGTTGTCAAAGGCATGGAAGATGAAGGACTTTCGGGTCAGTGGCATGTCGAACTGAGAATCGACATAATTAATGCGATCAAGTGAGATCACTGGTTCGAGCCACAAGATGCTTGGGGTTTCAATTGCTTCTTTCAGCAACTTCTCAAGAGTCCAAGGAGGAAAAAGGGTTTTCCTACTCTCAAGAAGGTCGTGAGCTTCTTTCATCTTTCTTTCAGCTTCTTCAGCCTCTCTAGCAACCCGAGCGCTCATATCAGCGTCCTTGTCTCGACCTTGCTTTTTCAAGAGATCAGCAATCATCTCTTTGTTGTCATCACTATCTTCAGCAATTTGTTTCCCTTTGTCTTTTACACCTGAACCTGAGGCTTGGCCTGTTGGAGGAGGTTCGGTTGTTTTTGTTGCTGTAGAAGTGGGAGGCGGTTGAGATGCATTCTCTCCCCCTTGTTTCAGAATGGACACGAACTCAAGGAGCCCTTCAAGTTTGCTCAGGAGAGAAAGAGCAGGAGCAAGCTTTTCCATGAGAGTACGCCTCACTGAATAGTTTAATATTGGATCATGTGCTTCAAGGATGTTTGAAAGTGCTGCATGGACATCCGAAACACACGATGAAATCACCTCTCTTTCAGATCGAAGAGACTCAATCTCCTTTTGAGAATTAGAGAGTTGAAGATTCTTGACCTTAAGAGTAGTGGTCTTTCTAGCGAAAGCATCCATGAGGGAGTTCTCAGCAGCTAGATCTTCATGAAGCTTGGTGAGGCGCTCCTCAATGGTCGCCTGAAACGCGGAGTTGTCATCTGTGAGAGTTTGACGAAGAGTGGCGAAGGACGTTAGTTCAGAGGCAACTGAGGTAGCCAGCTTGTTGACGATGGGGTCAAGCGTCGTTTTAGTGGCTTCGGCAGTTTCCTATAAAGACTACAAAAAAGAGAGGAGGCATCAGTAAATAGTTTTTCGACTTTTTCGGTCGCAGCAGCATAGGCTTTGGTGGAGGCATCAATTGCGGCAGTAGCTGAGCTAAGAGAAACTTCATGAGCTTTGGAAAAAGCATCAACAATCTTCTGAATAGCAGCTTCAGAAATGGTAGACTGTGATGAAGAAGAGGAAGCGATGAGAGAATCAATCTTCTCGTGAAGCTCCTTGAGATGCTTCTTGGTGACGGGAGCGTCATCATCATCGTCACTTTCCACCTGATATGGACTGTAGTAGACCGACTCAAATGTCAAGTCCTCCCCACCAAGAAATGGTTCTTCATCCTCTGCGGACTTAGCAGGAGAGGAGGGTAGAGGTGGAGGCTCGGTAGTGGAAGTAGGTTCGGGTTGTGATGTAGGTTCGGTAGTGGGAGTGGGTTCGGGTGCTTTAGTAGGAACCCCCGTATCAGATACGTTGGTTCTTACTTCAGCTGGTGTTGTGGTAGCTTTAGTGAAAATGGGAGGGGGTACTGGGATAGAGGTAGATGGGATTTGAGTGGTGGAGGTTATGGGGGGAATGGAAATAGGAATGGTGATTGGTGCAGAAGAGACAGGTGAACTGGAAAAGTGTGCTTCTGGGGTAGGCGATCGTGGAGGAGTGTTACCACGAGGAGACTCGTCAGAGGCTGAATTTTCTTCCTCAGATTCGCTTGAGGAGGAAGCTAATATCAGCTTTCGCCTAGGTTGAGTTTTTCTCGTCTTCAGCGGAGGAGAGTGAGCAGCCTTGGTAGGTTTTCGTTTCTTGGAGAAGGTCCTTTCGCTCCCTTGCCAACCTGCTTGTCTTTCCCCTTTTCAGTCTTCTTTCCCCTTGGAGCAGGTTTATCAGCTTCGTGGATGGATTTGATCATCTCAGGAGTGAGCTCTCTAGTACCAGAGCGACGAAACTCCTTGTAGGTTCGGATGATACGACTTTCAGCAGGAACGTCTCCAAACATCAACTCAGGGATGGAGCTAATGAACTGAAATTTTGATGCATCGGAGACTATGATCTTCGTGGTATGGAAAGTACCAATCGAAGAGAGTGGAGAATCAGCAACAATGGGGACGTGATACTTGTCCATCACCCATTTTGTGATCAACGTCCAGAATCGAGCGTAGGAGATCTCTAAATGTCGAGATGTGGATGCAAGGCTCTGGATCAGTTGCTGCCATAACACCGACCCATAATCCAGGTTGATACCGTTGTATACCCCATACAGAATCGTGATGAACAGAAGAATCGCTCCGTCTGACCCGACACTGCGTTCAGATAACCCTTTGAACAACACAGTAAATAACCCGTTCCACTGAGGAGGCATGCACGATTTCTTGAACTTAGTGACCGTTGTCAGCACCTCAATATATCCCATATTATAGAACATAGAAAATAAGTGACCCACTGGAATGGATTCAGGGTTAACCCTAGATGAATCAGGTTCAAACCCTAAAAGTGAGCATAATCGCTGCTTGGAGATTGACACCTTGTGATCAAGAATGTTGAAGAAGATCCTATCGACAGACTTATCGTAATGAGCAGTGGCAAAGATTTGGGATAAAAATTCCATTGGAACAGCTTCAGCTTTGGTGAGAGCGGGAGCAAGCGGCGAGTATTTGAGGCATTCGATGATCGGGAACATGAAGTCGCCGTAAACGTGTGGAGTAAGATCGATGATCAGACTCTGTTGAGGATGAATCGGCAGGCTGTGGGAAGTGGCATGAACAGATGATGAATCCGCCATTGAAGTGAAGAAGTTGGGAGAGATGATGAACAGTAGAAGTCGCAAAGGTTTTCTTGCTCTCTGAATTTTGGGTGTAGTAAAGAGGTAAATAATGGTCAAGATTACCTTTTATACTGTGGCTAAAGGAGAGAGAAGAATCCGTTCCCAAATCTTCGAAGGAAATACAAAGGGTTTTTCGGAGGTTATTGATGCGTGACAGTTGGTATCCCCGATGATTACGCAGGAGAGAGAAAACTGTCCCAATTCACACACCTTCCCATGAGGCGCCGTTTTAAACGAAGCGGTTCCACTTCGCACGCCTGTCATACAAGCACCGTTTGAAAATCAAATCGATTGGACTCCCGCCTGAGTCAGCATCTTATCCTTTTAGATTGAACGTCATCTTAAAGCAAAATGACCACGTATAATAATGTGAGCCACACGTCTTTTATAACTTCAAATCCCATTAAAAAAATGGCTTGTAACTAATGAAACCAGAATTTTGGAAAATCAAAAAGATTTTCGTGCTTAGTGTGTAAAAGAAAAGGAAATAAAGCAACACATATGAGGGAATTTGTGATGTCAGTAAAGACACGAAACAATGGATCCCGGGCACGAATCTCTTCCTTCAAAGTCAAGAGAGACCTTAAAGTGTTTGTTTGGTTTCCCGTTGAATAACGATCAGACACTTATTGAGAAGTGTTGAAAGGCTTCTTTTAATTAGGCTGATTTGGGTGGCTTTCGCTTCAGTGTAGAATTCCTGATCTTGACATAAGACAAAAATCTACTGAAGTACTTGTGAGACCAATGTAGTCTGTTGAACAAGTAGGTTTGAGAAGAATCTAAGTGGCATTGTGAAAATATTTAATGTGAAATCTCAAAGAAAAATAAAACTGGATTCCAAGGGAAGAAATGTTATGGGATTTAACCATTTCATAGAAATCACACAAAAGGAAATTAGAGATTTCACTTTTCCATCCCCATGGATAAGTTCGTCAATTCGTTAGTGAAAGCTAGAACAAGGTTGATTGTTCACCGTCAATGCATAATAAGTATTGAATTGTGGGTTTCACTTAGCACGTAGTGGCACAAAGCTAAGATCATGAACACATAAGTTGTGTAACCATAAACCTCAGTGGTAATTTCTGAGAGTCTCAAGGGTTAGGTTTATGAAGCGAATGAGATGGAGAAAAGTAGTGTAGATAGTGTAAAGAGACCAAAGTACATCTGCTATTAAAATAAGGACCAAGCAGAAAACTCTTATCTCATGTGAGAAGAGAGTAAGGTAGCTCATGATTAGAATAAATATAAAAGCCTAATCGGGAAGACAAGGTTTGTATATACCAAGTCAGTAAGGCTATTATTCTGAATCGGGTGAGGCTTTGGACACATACAACAACATGCTTCTAGGGACACTTAGCTAATGAAAGAATTTGCCCACAAATATCCACAAAAAAATTATTAACAAACACAAAAAAATTGTTTTTGGAGTTTTTGATTTAAAGAAAGAGAAATTAAAATTAAAATAATAAAATAAAGATAAAAAAAAATGAGAAAAAAAAAATTTGGAACCGAATCCGAACGTTCGGTCTATTTCGGTTGCAAAAAAAATTTGAGAAAGAAAAAAAACTTTGAAAATAAGAGAGATGAAATTTGAAAAAGATACAAAAGGTTTATAGCCAAAGAAACTACCTTTGAGTGATAGGCGAAAATAAGAGAATAGGACCGAACCCGAGCGTTCGGTTCCTTTCGGCACACATGTGAACCGAACCCGAACGTTCGGTTCATTTCGCTTCCAACTTTTAGTTTTGAGAGGTAGTTTTTGGTACTGATTCCGATTCCATCATTCCTAGCCCTTGTAGAATTTTATTGAAACTCGCTTCAGGAAGAGCTTTGGTGAAGATGTCAGCCAGTTGATCAGTGATTCGAACAAAGTGAATTTCGACGTTTCCATCTTCCACATGATCCTTTATAAAGTGATACCGCAGTGCAATATGCTTGGTCTTGGAGTGTTGCACTGGGTTATGACAGATCCTAATTGCACTTTCTGAATCGCAATATAGTGGGATCTTTTTCATATTGAGTCCATAATCACGGAGCTGGCTTTGGATCCAAATCACTTGAGATGTACAGGAGGCAGCTACGATGTACTCTGCTTTGGCTGTTGACAGAGAAACACATGTCTATTTCTTTGATTGCCTGCTAACCAACTTCCCGTCTAGGAATTGGTAGCCTCCAGTGGTGCTTTTCCTGTCTAAACCACATCCTCCAAGGTCTGCATCTGAGTAGGCTTGAACGAAGAAACCTGAGTTTGATGGATACCATAGACCGAGGGAGGTGGTTCGTTTCAGATACCGGAGTATGTTTTTCACTGCAAGCATATGTGGTTCACGAGGATTCGCTTGAAACCTAGCACAATAACATACAGAAAACATTATATCAGGCCTGCTGGCAGTAAGGTACATTAAGGACCCAATCATCTGGCTGTACAGCGTAATATCGATTGCTGGTTTTTCCAAGGATGGTGTGAGCTTGGTGCCAAACGCCATTGGAACTTTGACCTTTGAGTCTCCCATCATGCCAAATTTAGCAAGAAGATTCTTGGTGTATGCTTCCTGGTTGATAAAGATGCCTTCGGGTCCCTGTCTAATATTTAAACCACGGAAAAAGGTAATCGGACCCATTGAACTCATTTCAAATTTAGTCTCCATCAGCTTTCTGAATTCAGCTGTTAAGCTAGGATTCGTTGAGCCAAAGATGATATCATTGACATAGATTTGAACTATCATAAGGTGGTTACCTTCCTTCTTACGAAAGAAGGTTGGGTCAACCGAACCTTGTTTGAATTTTGACATCTTTAAGAACTTAGTTAGCGTTTCATACCATGCCCTAGCTGCTTGTTTCAGACCATAAACTGCTTTGTCCAAAATATAACAGTGATTTGGGTACTTTTCATTGACAAAACCAGGAGGTTGCTCAATGTAAACCTTTTCTTCAAGTTCTCCATTCAGAAAGGCGCATTTTACGTCCATTTGGTAGACCTCGAAGTTCTTATGTGCAGCATAGGCCAGAAATATTCGAACAGATTCCAGCCTATTTACCGGAGCAAAAGTTTCTTCGTAATCAATTCCTTCTTCCTGGAAGTATCCTTTCACCACGAGACGAGCTTTGTTTCGAATCACATTGCCTTCCTTGTCCATTTTGTTTCTGAAAACCCATTTGAGACCAACAACTAAGGCATCTTTAGGAGTTGGAATGAGGCGCCATACCTTGTTTCTTTCGAACTCGTTGAGTTCATCTTGCATGGCTTGGACCCAATCGGAATGATCAAGAGCTGTGTTGATAGTCTTAGGCTCAACTTTGGATATGAAAGAATTATACATGCAAAACTCTACTTTGGAGAATAGAGATGTTTGTTTTGCCTTTAGTTGAGATCGGGTGAGGACCTTTTCAAAGACATTACCCACTATCTGAGATACAGGATGATCTCTGGTCCATTTAGCAAGAGGAGGGTAATTTGGATCATAAGATGGATCCAATTCGGCGTTGACCATTTCTTCCAATTCAGATTGACTATCGTCATCGTAGAACATATCGGAGTTCTCCCCCTCGACTGATGAGCTCTCAGGTGTAGCTGGACTTTCTGGTGCTACATGACTTTCGGGTGTTGTGGAGCTTTCGGGTGCTATAGGTCTTTCGGGTGCTGTTGAGCTTTCGGGTGCTACAGGAATAGAATTCTCCCCCTCAAATTGTGAGCTCGGTTGTTTTGAAGAAAGTGGATTCTCCCACTCAACTGAAGCCCCTTGCTGAGGAGGTTCGTTTGGAACTTGTTCTCCTTCACCCATTCGTTTGGCAGCATCTTCGACAATTTGCTTTAGATGGTCGACTTTGTTGTCCGCTGCCTTGGCTTCCGAGAGAGTAGCTTTCTCAGGTTCATCGAATAATTCCACAAACTGATCAAACAGATTAGCAATCGAGGCTGTGACTTGACCAGTTTGAGAGAAAATCTCTCCAATTGCTTCTTCAGTAGCCTTTAGCTTCTTGACGTAGCTGTCATCGAAAGTCACATAATATGTTTCTTCAATTTTTCTGGAACGCTTATTTAAACCCTGGTATGCTTTTGAAGTAAGAGAGTATCCCAGAAAAATTCCTTCATCAGCTTTAACGTCAAATTTGTTACGATGTTCATTGGAGTAGAAGATGAAGCATCGTGAACCGAATACATGGAAGAATTTTACGTTCGGCTTCCTGTTATTGATGATCTCATAAGGAGTAAGAGAAAAACGCTTGTTGAGATAAGACCTGTTCTGCATAAAACACGCTGCAGCAATAGCATCAGCCTAGAAATATAAAGGAAGAGAAGTGAAACTTAGCATAGTTCGGGCCGCCTCACACAAGGATCGGTTTCGTCTTTCGAAAATTCCGTTCTGTTGAGGCGTGTAGGGGGCTGAGAAGTTGTGACTGGTTCCTTTTTCTACCAAAAAGTCTTCAAATTCTCTATTCTTGAACTCCAGTCCATTGTCGCTCCTAATGTTGCGAATGACTTTTCTCAGTTGCACTTGAACCTGCTTGATGAACATCTTTAGCTTAGGAGTAGCCTCAGATTTGTGCTTCAGAAAGAACACCCACGTAAAACGAGAGAAATCATCAACGATAACAAGAATATACTTGCTACCGCCAATGTTTTCGATTGATGATGGACCACATAAGTCAATGTGAAGCAACTCAAGTGGTTCAACAACTTTTGTGTTTATGATGGATGGGTGACTTTGACGAATTTGTTTTCCCATTTCACATGCAGCGCACAAGTGTTCTCGATCAAACTTGAGCAATGGAAGACCCCGAACATGACCTCCGGTGACAAGCTTGTTGATGTCTTTGAAGTTGAGATGTGAGAGCCTTCGGTGCCACAACCAGCTTTCGTCAGAATGAGCTTTCGACAAAAGACATATAGCTGGATTTCCTTTGATTGGTTTGAGATTGAGAGGAAACATTTCGCCTTTTCAATCTGATTTAAGAATGACCTTGTTGGATTTCTTCTCTATAATCTCTGAACCTTCATCGTCGAATGAAACCTTGAGACCGATACCACCCACCAGTTGAGATACACTAATGAGATTGTGCTGCAACCCTTCAACGTATGCCACCTTTCCATTGGTTATCGTCCCATAACCCTTTATCGTTCCATAAGAGTTGTTGTCGAACTTGACATTTCCACCATTTTGAAGAGATCGAAACTCCCTTAGCTCTTCCTTCCTTCCTGTCATGTGACGTGAGCAGCCACTGTCAATGTACCATTCTTCATCGAACTTCTCATCACTTATAACCTGCAAAAATTAAGCAGATTTAGGAACCCAAAGTTTCTTGGGTCCACATGAGCCTTTCAGAGGAACAGGAATAGTAAGAGAAACATCAACAAGATATGTTCTTTTTATTAATGTTGTTTCATCTTTCCTCTTAATAGTGAAAACTTTGATTTTGTTAGGGTTAGTTACAGACGTTTTGGTTTCAGATTTTGGTGTTTGGGTATTAGTCTGCTTTCGGTCTTCCTGGACTGAGGAAATCTTCGATTTTCCTTTCAAGTTCGTTGATGATTTTGACTTTTGTGCAGGAACAGAATAGGGTTTAGAAGAGAATTGAGAATGAGAAGAATTAGAATGGATGAATTTAGACTGGGAGTTTTTCCTGAATTGAGGTTCTAAATGACCCTTTTGTTTTTGGTCATTGGAGGGACCAAACCTGGACCTTCGGTAGCTTTTGCCTTCGTGACCGAACCTATCCTTTCGGTTGCTGTTGCTCTCAGGAGCGAACCTGTCCTTTCGGTTGCTTTTGCTTTCAGGACCGAACCTAACCTTTCGGTTATGTTCCTCATGTGGCCCGAAATCCTTTTTCTCTGACTTTGAATTTCTATCATGATAAGAGAAATGAGTGTTTTGAGAGCGCCAAAACTGCTTTCGCTCAGAGAGATTCTTTTTGTATCTTAGGTTTCTTTGCTGCTTTTGATTTTTCACCTGTTTCGGCTATCTGTGGATGTTAGCCTTTTGTTTCAGCTTCTTGTCAGCCGGTTCACTTTTCACAGATGATGTTTCGCTTGTGGAAGTGACTTCTTCTACAGGTATTTCTTTTGTGCCACTAGTGCTTGGCACGTCAAAGTTGTCAGGCTTATTTAGCGGCTCTGGTACATATCTTCCTTTTGTTTTCCAGGACGTTCGCTCTGACAAACCAACTGTTTCGTCGGCATTATCTATAGGAGTAGACCAGAAGAATTCATCACAGCCATCTGCGTTATCTTCGTTCACTATGGCAGTGAGTTCGGCTGTTTGATGCTCGGTTACTCCTGTGACCTTATACACTTGATTTGGTGTTGTTCTCACCTTTTGGTACACAACAGCCTTTTCTTCAAGAATCGGGGACTTATTTTGGGACAAACGAGCGAATTCCACAGAATTTTCAGAAATTAGGTTTTTGTGGTTTTCGGGTTCGCTTTTGACAAACTCAGAACAGTCAACTTCAACCTCTACAGAAATTTCACTCATATCATCGTCTTCATTAAGTTCATATGCGTTTTCAACATCAATTTTATTTTCTGAACTTAAATTGGCACTCAATGAGTCGAATTTTTGTATGGTTTCGGTCCTTAGTTTCAGCTTATCGTTTTCATCCAAAAGATTTTTCAGCATGTCCTTATGGTCTTTGGACTTTATAAAAGATTATATTTTGTCCAGACCATACATATAAGTAGGATTCATATCATCAGACGATACAACACTTTCACAGTTGTATGCTTCAGCATCGATTTCATCCTCCTTAAACTCAAGGAAGGGTAAAATCATGCGATATAGTTTCTGCCCTATTTCACAATTCAGATGCAGTTGAGTAATGTTAGCATAAAGTCTTTTAGCAATCAAACAAAAAACATTTCTTTATTTTAAAAGTTTCAAATTGTCTCTTTGCAAATAAATGTTTTCATCCTTAGACTTAATCAGCTCCGACTCCTTCTGCTCAATCCACATCCTTCGCTCCTCACTCTTGGATGACACCCTGCTTATTTGGTCAGTTAGGTTAGAATTGGTGACCCGTGTTTGAGTTAAACAACTATCCAGATTTGAGATTCTTGAATTTAAATTATTTAATTCCTTTTCATATGATTTATGTGGAATTTTGAACGAAATAAAAAGAGATTGTACCTTCTTGATCAATTCATCAAGTTCGTTGATCTGCACACCGAGAGGTTTTGCTGTGAAGCATAAGTCCTCTCGCTCCTTGGTGTCCTCATTTCCACCATCTGTATTGTATCCCCTTATGTGAGATACATCAGTCACCACCAGACACTTTCCACTGCTTTCACCGCCTCTTGCGACATACGCCTTTCCATGTGAAGTCTTTCTCAGCTCATCATCTTCTGAGTCGGTCGACCACACCTGTACGCCACCGAATCATCATCCTCTGCCGAAACCTGAACAATAAGAGCATTCATAGAAGGATTAGTAGCAGCTTTCTTCCTCTTAATCTCTTCCAGCTTTTTCATCAGGATTGCCTCTTCATCTTTCTCCTCATCTTTCTCTGCCATTTTCTTCAGAACACAATCTTTAGCATAATGATTCTTTCCTCCACAGTAATAGCAGCTGACACCAGAATCTCCTTCAACCTTCGCCTCTTTCTTTGGTTCCTCAGTCTTCGGCTCCTCCCTTACTTTTTCAGAACTGTAGCTTCCCTGCCAATTTCGGTTCTTATTGATAGGAAACCTCTTCTTGATGAACCTTTTTGGATTGGACACCATCATAGCATAATCTTCCGAAGTAAGATCGTAGTCCTCCAGGTTCAGATCTTCATCTTCTACTACATTCATGCTTTAGGACAGGAGGGCCAAGGACCCCAAGTTTGAGACCACATTCTTCTCTTGCATCACTATATTTTCTTGGGATTTCAGAATTCCCACCAGTTTCGCCAGCGAATATGACTTGAACTGCTCGTGAGCTTTAACTGTAGACACAACAGCTCTCCATTCGGATCTTAAGCCATTCAAAAAGGTGACCTTCTGTTCAATCAACTTCCTTTCGATATCATGTTTGATCATCTTGCTAAGAAGATGATTGAAGCGATCAAACGTCTGAGTGATGGACTCATCGGAATTTTTCTTAAATTCACCAAACTCAGACAAAAGCAAGGTCTGAATAGAGTGCTCCAAATCTTCATCTGTGGAATACAGCTCTTGCAGCCGATCCCGGATTTCTTTAGTAGTACTGCAGGAACTCACCAACCTAAACGTGTCAGATTGAAGAGCAAATCGGATCAGTCTTAATGCTTTGATATTGCACTGAAACTTCTCCTTTTCGTCTTGAGCAACGTCTTTTACATCTTTTAACAGATCATTATACTCTTTCTGAGTTTTAATGATTCTGGATGTTCCTGAGTGAGCAAATGGTCCAGACACAATAGCTTCCCATATAAGATACCCATTATCTTCAGATCCGATGACATAGTCTTCAAAATGATGCGCCCAAACTTCGTAATCATGGGTGTAAAGAATAGGAATCTTTGTTGTTGATCCAATACTATTTGAGATGTTGATAGGATTAGATTGAGAATCGTCCATGCTTGATCGTTTTACCTGTTTGAAAGATCAGACTTGTAATATGTAATATTAGGGCAAAACAAATAAATATTGAGATACGTCAATTATGGAGTGACGGCTCAATAAATATCAGTTAATGCGGAATAAACCCTAATCACTTCTTTCACATAAGAGATGTGTATGAATTACACAGCCTCCTGCTCTGATACCAATTGATGAGTTTATAAAACTCTTGATCGATTAGATATTTTAACAGGCAAATCAAGAAAGTAATAACAGTAAGACAAAAACACAAGAATGGATCTAAATGAGTCAAATGATTCTATTAACTCAATCCTCAGCAGAGCTCGATCAAATCTTACGTTCTAGAATGCATGCAAGCATCTATAAATAATAAACCCTACAAAGAACTCACGGATGGACAGGCCCATACCGGAGACAAAACTGGACTAGCTAACGAGCCCAAAGACGCAACACTAACTGGACCTAACAAAGATACCTAAGGTTAAAATGTATTTTATTAAAACTTCGCGTTTTAGGCTTAACAGTGTTTTACCGGTTTTGTTGTGGATCTTCGATTGGTCATAACTTCTTAGTTGTAACTCGGATTTTAGTGTTCCTTATATTTTTGGAAACCTTGTTATGATATCTACCACTTAGTACATGCCAATTATGGTTACTAAACAAATTTATTTCTCACCTAATTTTTGCTGGTGTTACATTGACCAAGTCTGCCCATTTCCTAGCTATCAAAAAAACTCACAAGTTGGAGAAACTCACCAGGACATATCTCAAGGAAATATTCAGATATCATGGTGTACCAATATCTATCATCTCAGACCGAGATACTAGATTCACTTCTAAATTTTGGAAATCATTATAGAGGTCCCTAAGAACCAAACTCAACATGAGTATTGCATATCATCTGCAAACGGATGGCCAGTGCGAATGAATGATAGAAAATTTAGAAGACATGCTCCGCACTTCTGTGATAGACTTCCATAATGCATGGGATACTCACTTACAGTTAGTTAAGTTGTCATATAATAATAGTTATCACACCAGCATAAAGGTCGCTCCATTCAAGGCCTTGTGTGGACGTAGATGTCGTTTTCTGATATGCTGGGCAGAAGTTAGGGATACTCAACTAGCCAAAAATCATGTTGGAGATACTCTAATCATTGGTTCTAAGATCATTCATGAAACAACTTTGAAGATTGATTAGAGAAAGGAACGATTAAAGGTTGCACATAGACGTTAGAAAAGCTATGTTGACGTGAAACGTAAACCCTTAGAATTCAATATAGGAGACCGTGTCCTACTAAAGGTTGCACCGTGTAAGGGTGTCACTAGATTTTGAAAATGAGGTAAACTAAACCCTCGATACATTAGACCTTTTGAAATCGTGGTGAGGGTTGTTCTGGTGGTTTACAAACTCAATTTACCTCAAGAACTCAACAAAGTTCACGATACCTTCCACGTGTGTAATCTTAAGAAGTGTCTCTGATAAGAACCTTGTAATTCCTCTCGATGAGATCCAGGTCAACACTAAAATTCACTTCGTGGAGGAACCGTTAGAAATCATGTTTTGAGAAATCAAAAGCCTCAAACAAAGTCGCATACCTATGGTTAAAGTCTGATGGAACTCTCATAAAGGGTCGAAGTTTACTTGGGAATGAAAGGATCTGATGAAACAGAAATACCCGCAACTGTTCACCGATGCTCCCTCCATTAGTGGAACAAAATAGTCTAGAACTTAATAACTTCAAGACAAAATTCCTATAATGGGGAGGTAATGTGACATCCCTAAATTTAGGTCTAAAACTATACGTAGTCAGTTCACCACGAACCTCTTTGTAATCTAACCTATTGAACTTTAATGCATATTTTGAAAAATGTATAGTGTCATCACAAATATTATAAGATACCATATGGTATCTTACATCCAATTTTGGCAAATCTCAAGCGAATCAAATAGCTCAAAGTGCAACCCTATTTAATACGTCTGAAAAACTGAAAACCCATATTAACTGGTTGTGAACAAAGAAAACATTTTAGTATCATAGTACATGTTCCCCTGTTTCCAAAAATATAAAGAACTTCCAAAACGGATTTCGTGTGCAAAATATATGAAAGTTATAAGAAAACAAACGAGTAAAACATTGATTTTCTTTAAACTGCTAAAAACCGATTCGATCCATTGAGGCACTTGCACACCTCAGATGGAATTTCTGAGAATGTTTTTGGAATCAGATCATAATCTATTGTTTAATTTCATACTCAAAATATTTTTAGCAAAAATATTTGCAAAATTCGAAAAATCATACGTTTCTGGTCAATTACACGTGAATCTTTAAATGCAATTTCCCAGAGTTCTACAACTATAAAAATTAATCCGTTCTAGTTTTTGGAATCCTTGAACTCTACTCTATCATACAACACTTTTGGAAAAATGCTAGATATCGGGATCTTGATACATAAAGCTAGTGTTGTTTTAGGCACTTTTTGGAGAGCATGACATCACCATTGCCCACATAGCTTGCAAGAGATTATACAAATCTAATTTTGGCTACTCCTTTCCTTCCTTGCCCACATGCCTAACCCCTATACCCCCTTATGTATACTTGTTCTCCAATTGTATAAAGCACGACTTCACCTTAGTGACTAGATAAAAGAGCATGGTGTTGCATGGATTGTGATAGGCTTCCATTCACTATAAACGGAAGCCAATTATATCCCTCATTCCTCACAAATTATAGCCAACAACACCTCTCCCCTCCCCTATCCATTGTACTTTCTTTTTCTCGGCTAGAAACCCACCACCGATGGCCCTTAACCACCGTAAACCACCACAACAGCCCCCTTCTTCCCCCACTATTTTGGTGATCAACCCCCACCCTAAACACCTCCACCACCGGTCGCTATTGCTATTATTTCCCTCCCCTTCACTGATTGCCTCTGGACGCAAAACAGGAAGCAACAAAGTTGTCGAAATCAGCCTCGCCGCCCACTGCCATCGCCAAACAACCCCATTGCCATTGTTGTTCTTGTAATTTCGACCACCGCCACCTTCCCTTCTCCTTCCGTTGTGTACCCTTCTTTCCTTGTGGACGAGAGCAACCACCACTGGTGGAGTTGCTATCGTGACCTCCAAGAAACCATCACTACCATATTTGTTTCTCTGTTTCGTTTGTGTTTCTTTCGTTTGACCAGTAAGGATCAAAGACTCCAAACTGTGATTTAAATTAAAGAGAGTAGCTCCTCCATTGGAATTTCTTATCAAAATCAGTCACCTCCTCAAACTTTGATGCATTTTAATCAAAAACAGTCCCTCTCTTTGTTTATTCTAACCCAATCTGTCCATTTTGGTTTGATAAGTTACCAAATTGTTACCTCTTGTTAGTTCAGTTACAAAACAACCCCTATAGTGAATATTTGTTACAAAACGGCCCCAAAAGCATTTCAAATCTCAACAATTGTTGATTTGAGGTTTCAGATGTCTAACTTCACAAAAGGAAATCTATACCGAAAATCACATAATAAGGTGAGTGTTACAACAACTTTTTAATGTTTTTACATGTCTTGGGGAGGGGGGAAGACTACATGTGCTTATATATATGTTTTATACGAAACATATACATACAATTGTTATCGTTTTATGTGAAAATGCTTCAAAAATGTAGTTTATAAAATGTTATTTTAACTAATAACACGATATGTACACATAAACTAGTTTTCAAACTTTATATATATATATATATATATATATATATATATATATATATATATATATATATATATATATATATATATATATATGTTATGCTGTTTAAAATAAAACAACTAGTCATAAGAACATATGCTAGTTACTAGTAAACTTATGATTTTATGTGAAAACGTGTGTCATAAAAAGGATGTCATAAAAATCTTATTACCATTTTAGTAATTCAAGGATCAAACTATATATATATATATATATATATATATATATATATATATATATGTGTGTGTGTGTGTGTGTGTGTGTGTATGTGTGTGTGTGTGTGTTTAAATTCATAGAGTTTGTACATGTACTTTTGATCACTACTTTGAAACGTACCTCTTAATAAAAGTGATTACATTACACTTTTACATACATACATCAAACATGCTCGACTTTTATAAACTTTATGCAATGCATTATGCCTAGTAACTTATGCACATATAAGTTAGGACTGAGACCTATTCATATACCTTAGTTAAGCGTTTTATAATGAGATACTATTTATTAGCTAAGTTGAAAAACTTAGCATACCTACACTACTATAATCATTAATCCTCAGAGCGAGATACGTATGTATAGGTCTATACGAGGTTGACATCCCTACTCGGGGTCGCTAGCTACAACCTTGACCAGTCAATCAAAACGGGTGATAAGTATCTATTATCATTACTATGAGATGTACAATTAAGCGCTGTAGTAGGTACATGTAGTCACATAGCTCAGTTATAAGACTCACTATAAACATTAACTAGAATCTCTATCTATCTCTCTCTCTCTCTCTCTCTCTCTCACTATAAACCATGGGCTTGGTTTCTCTCAAAACAGTTTTAAGTATGGATTTACTTATGGTTTCTCTCACTACAAAACAGTTTGAAGTATGGTTTTACTTATGGAATAATACCTTTTGATTTCCAATGTTCTTTAAAGGTACTTTACAAACTCGTTTTCAAGAATGGTTTTACTTGCAAAGAAAATAACTTTTAGACTTTTTTAAAAGTATCCATGTTGTTAGCAGAAATCTGTGACTCTATGAATGTATACGCCTGGATCCATCAGTTGTACAGTAAAAATGTTGTATTGTAGTTTTATTATTTAATAAAAATATGTGAAGTTGTTTACGTCTTTGTACACAAATCGTATTATTCAATACTCAATTGTGAGTTATTATAACCATGCTTGATGACCAAAGATGGCCTAAATATGACATTCTTCTGGCGTCAGAATCGGTACGACATTTGTCAACCAAGGACTGTCGGCCTAACTGTAGCTAACAGTTTAGGTGCGGGATTGTTAGTCCCGTATAGATCTATACACAAGTGTCACGCTCTCCCTCCAGGGGACTCTGGTTATAATTTAAGGACTTTTGTTGGTACTTAAATAAGTATGTGAAGTGTGTCTCACAAAGCTATATTGACTGTTACGTGTAGAATGATGAAAAGCCCTTTTGTAATGATTAAACTGTATGTAAGTCTCATAAACTATACCTATTATAGTTTATATGTTTGTTTTCTGCCTTGTATTCTGAACTTGGTAAAATAGTGCATCTGTTCCATAAACTATACCTATTATAGTTTATATGTTTCTTTTTGTATTGTATCTCAAACTTTGTAAAGTGATTTGTAACTTCCATAAACTATACATATTATAGTTTTAGTGCGTGTTCTGCTGAAATGAAAACCTTTAAATTTTCAACAATTATGTATGTTTATAATCATACTTTTGTGATAAAGATATTCCATGAAATTTAACGTTTTTGTACAAACGGTAACAAAATGAGTTGTAAAATATTCTTTTTGTTTAACATGTTGAATAAATTTATTATACTTATAAATATATATATATATATATATATATATATATATATATATATATATATATATATATATAATTTAAGATTGAAAAGATAATGGAAAAATGATTCTACTCTAAGCCCACAACCAAACAAGGAACAAGAAATAAAGCGGAATCACCAATTCTAAGCCTGTAGAATCTTAATTATATATATATATATATATATATATATATATATATATATATATATATATATATATATATATATATATATATATATATAAATGTATATTTTTTGTAAATACAATAATTAAAATATATTTGAAATAGTTTAGATGTTAACACATGATTTCTTGTGTTTTACTTGTATTCCCCCGAAAACAAACGAAAAATCGTGAAAGCGTAGGGGTGTGAACTCACATCGAGTGTGTGTTCTTAGTTGGGCACGACTGGGTTGTGATAATCCTCGGGTTAGATCACGTATAAATTTCAAAATCCTAATAATATTTAAACACATAATATTGTGTTCAAATTAGTAAAATGATTAATTTAAGTATTAATTAACAATAGTTATCTATATATATACTTACAAGAAGTCTTTGGAATTAACTTGATATATTTGATTTCCTGGGAAAACTTGAAGATGTTCTTAAGGAAACTTAACGTTTTGAAGATGATCTGGGTAACTGCTTCGAAGATATGAAGGATTGAATATGGGTTTTGAAAGCAAATGTACGAAACTTAGAAGTGAAGAATTAGAATTGTGAAGGTTGATTTCGGTTGGACATATAAATATGGGGAAATTGTGACGTGATATTTGCATAGGGAAGTGTATTCTATCACATTCAGAAGGTGAATAAAAAATCAAGTGGCATAAATATCTAGATATTTAGGAGGATTTCGGTCAAGCATATATATGCATGTATATATATATATATATATATATATATATATATATATATATATATATATATATATATATATATATATATGAAATAGATTTCGGCCTTAATGGGCCTTAGCCTAAGTGTTTTCGGTCCTATGGCTTAGTCCTTTGGGGTGTTTTCGGTCCTATAGTGTTTTACCATTGAGATTTCGGTCAACACTTCCAATAAGGAAGTGTTTTCGGCCTTGATAAATTCCATGATGAGATTTTGGTTTTTGGTTTGGGATTAGATTCCCAAAACCGAAAACTATATATATATATATATATATATATATATATATATATATATATATATATATATATATATATATATATATATATATATATATATATATATTATGAATTATCATTATTTACTTTAAGTGTTTGACATTTATTTGCATAAGTGTGACCTTTAATGACTTTTGTTGACCCAAGATAACCGGTTGTTACATTATAAAACATTAGTTTATAAAATTATAACTTTTTCTCTGTTCCTTTAGTCAAAACCGTCGCTTCTTACTAGGGTACAAAGTCATGGTCTTTTGATTAAAATAAGGTAAACAAGGCATTGGTTGTAAAGCATGGGAAACAAGTAGGCTTAGGTGCATAGAGAGCTTATTTGGCTTTATGAAGGCTTTCATGTTGGCCATAGAAAAACCATAACATCCTACATCTTTCTCTCTAGAATATTTCTTGCAAAAAGGCATAAAGATTTCATACTTGTTGCATGATCTCTTGAAGAAAAAACTTAGGTTTTATTCTACAAGCTTAAGAGTTGATCAAAGAACTAGCATTCTCTTCAAGTTTCTCAATTGTCGGTGTCTCAAAGTTTGTCCATCTTCTTCAACTTTCAAGCCTCCCCTAAAGGACCCAAAGTTATTCAAATTTTGTTGTAACTTCTTCCTTCTATTTTTGTGTTTTTATCTTTCCAATTCCTGCAAGAAGATCCTTGGTGGGTTATGATTTATCATCAAGTTTTAAATTTTAAAGACTTTCGTTGCTAATACTATTAGTTTTTGGAAATAATTTTTAAACTAAAACCCAACAATTGGTATTAAGAACCACCTTGCAATTTTGGTGAGATTTTTTGATTTATGGAAATTTTAATTTTTGGAGAATATGGATAAGTTGGTTTTGTTTAAAAAAAACTTCATACATATTTTCTTTGACAACTTTTTAATTGTTATTTTTTGTGACAAAAAACTTACATGCATTTATTCTCACTTAAAGTTGTCTTAGAAAAACAAAGGTTGTTTTATATTAATATGTATTTTAGAGTGCATAAACAAGCCTTGGACCATTTGTGTTGTTTTTTTTATGATTTATTTGAAAATGGTTTTTAATATTCTTTTATTTATAATAGTAGGTAATAAAAGTAGCTAGTTTTTTTAGCCATGTCATTTATATGTAATAGATTAGTTTTAGACTAGATTTATTTTTAAAAAATGTAACAAGATGAAGATGGAGGTTATTTTTGAAGACTACAAGTGGATGCCACAATTTTTTAAGGTTTTTATAAAAGTTCATATTTTTATAGAAATCTTATAAAATTATAGCAAATTGGTTGTTATTGTAAGTGGGATCTTGAAGATCACTTGAAGAACAACTTGTATTATTTGGTCTCTTTTTCCCTTAGGAAGGACTTAACACTTTTGTGTTGGCTCGCAAAAGTGTTAATTACATGAGGGATTGTTTATTTTAACTAGATGCTTGCGTTGTTTATTTTTTAAGTAAATATTTTGTTTGGTTAATAATTTAGCTTTTCACAAACTCAAACTATTTTTGGCCAAAATAAACTGTTGGATTAAGTTTCTAAGTCCATAACTATTTTGGTATATACTTGACCCGATGGTGCATGGTCCTTTTGGGTTGCCTTCACCAAAGCAACTTAATAGGATGAATTATGGAGAGAGAGGATTAATTATGATTTCTTAATATATTATGAGAATAATATATTAAAGGAGAAATCACATTGTTTAATTAATATTAGTCAATAATTAATTAAGAATTAATTTTGTGGCTAAAAGAGGTTAATTAAACTTAAGGGACTAGAACTGTCAATTGTGTGATAGTTGAATATTGGGCTAATGGACTCCATATTAGAGGAGTGGACGAATTCTATGGGGAAACGCATTAGAAATCATCCAAGGCATCTAAGGAGGGACTCCATGGGCTGCTTAGGGCCTAAGCAGTCAAATTAGGGTTTCCTTGTTAGATAAACTTATAGCCTCACTATTTAAGGATCCCTAGGGCACCGAAAACGTGGCTAAATGATTCCTTAGGGTTTCTAGATGTTTTTGGGTGCCTCCTCTCTTCTCCTTCTTCATCCTCTTGCTCTTGGTGTTTGTGAGCCATTAGAGGTGTGACATTTGTGACACTAAGCTTTCAGAAGCCAATTATAAGGAGGAATTGAGATTGTTATTCCTACATAACAATCAAGTTATGATCTAAACCCTAATTCATATGTTAATATCATTATTGTACGCTAGATTAGGGTTCTTGAGTCTTGGATGAACGCATATACAATAGAGAAACCTTGATCCAAGCATTAGGGTTTGCATGAGCACATAGGATGTTCTTATGGCTAAAACCCATCATAAACATTACGTGGAGTTTAGTTTTCAGAAATTAAAAGTTGAATATAATATGTAACAAGTTAATGCTTTTTAATAAAACCGGTTTTATTAAAAATGTTAATTATGGCAAATTTTGAAATAGTAAAATATAAGTCTACAAATTGTGATTTTAAAACTTATACAAACTCCAAGTATTTTTTTAATGAAATTAAGTTTTATTAAACAATATTAAAAGGTTCTACAAGTCTCAAACTCAAACTAAATATTTGGGTATTATCGTTAAGATTGAACCACATCAAAATATATAAAACACGGTGTAACACCTGATTCCCGGTACGCAGTTAATTTAAGCATTTCTTGTGTTTTTCTCTGGGACTTGACGTGTTGGAGGTCTGACCCGTCGAGTAGAGACGAGATCCACAGACAGTTTAAGTGACCTACTCGACGAGTTGGAAGAATGACTCTGCGAGTACGTGCTGTTTGGGTAAAGCCCTAAATTGAGGGTTTGCACCCTATTTAAACACCTTATCTCAGTCTCCATCGTCCCTATTACTCCCAGAAAGCATTATCTCGAAACCTTAGCCTTGTGTGAGTGCCCTAAGGCCATTTTGGTGCATTTTGGTGGATTGTGAAGCTTAAAAAGAGGAAGGAAGCTTGGGAGTTCGAGTTGGGGCTTGGAGATCCAGAGATTTTGTTCCATTTCCAGCTCATTCAAGGTAAAATGCCCCTGTCTTGGTCTTCCATGTGTTTATTTATCCTTAGTGCTTGGATTTTGAGTATCTTTAGGGATTTCTAAGCCATTTTCGAAATTATGAAGGATTATTTGGGGTTTTGACTTCAGATCTAGGTCATTGGATGGGTCTCATGGCATTAAGGTGCTAAATTTATGGCCATGAGAACCCCATGCACTTTGTAGAACATATTTTATGGCTTTTTGAGCCAAAGACCCCTTGCATGTGCACCAACCTTGGAATTTTATGTGTAAAATGGACATTAGGAGCTCAGATCTACGATTTGGATGCATTAAGTCCCACTGAAATCGACTGTAGAGTTTTAGACAATGAGGGACTTGGCGAGTCACTTGGGTGACTCGGAGAGTCGAGACGCTTTTCCCCAAAAATGTCTTCTGGAAGTGGTTTTGGTTGAGGGGAAGGAACGCTCAGCCTGCTAGGGGTTTGCCTTGGACCTGGAAGTCATGGAACTCAATGAGTGCTAGAACACCTGACCGTATCAGTCGTTAGGACCAAAGGGTAGGTCGTTAGGACCAAAGGATAGTAGCAGGGAATAGCTTTTCCCTGACTCGGTCGTTAGGACCAAAGGGTAGGTCAGTACCCCAAATACACCTGACTGTATCGTTATCTTTTGTTATCGTATCTGATATGCTTGTTGTGCTTGATATGTATTAGCATGGGGCAGAATAGTCCCCGGATACCAGTTGAAAGATACCGAAGGGGAGGTTAGCTCCCGATTACCGGTTGAAAGATACCGAAGGGGAGGGTAGTTCCTAGTTACCGGTTGAAAGATACAGATGATTATGCATTATTTGGTATGGGTATGATGGGGGGACTCACTAAGCTTTGTGCTTAAAGTTGTTGTTTTGGTTTCAGTTACCTCTTCGTCTAAGGGGAAGGAGTCGGCGGTGTAGCAGCGCATCACACACACATGGTTTCTGCATTGAGTTTCTGGGATTGTACACTGATTTTCATTGCTTCTGATGTTATGGTTTGGGACAAAAAATTGTGGTTTTTATAACTTGATGTAGTATTGACAATGTTTTAGTAAAATGTTTTATAAAATATTAATTCAAAAATGAAATTGTTGGCCTCGAAATTTGGGATGTTACACCAGGTTTTATATTTAAACCATAAAAGTGATTTTTTATGGAAAACTGATACCTTGATTAATTGAATGCATGAAATTATCATGATATCACATGCTATAAAATAGAATAATAAAACATACAAATCCATTTTTCAAAAGGCAAGTCTATGCCATCCAACTTTAGAAACATTTTCACACCATTTATATAATGTTTGTGGGATAAGGAGACCTAATCATTTGTATTATCTTGTGGTGGCCAAAGTATTTTTTTATTTCTATAACCAAGTTAGAGGTAAATTATACAAGTTTCTCTACTTGGATGACTTGATTGGAAACCTCTTGTGATAAAGGTCAGCTAAGCAAGAGTGTTCCTAGGCATAGATGAGACCAAACATGTCAAATTAACAAATGGATTGTTAAGGGTCTCATACATCTAGGAATTAAAAGTGGAGTAACTAATAAAAGCTATTTACTTTTCTAAAATTGAGTAAGTGGGATAAAGGTCACATAACCATTTATTTAAATCGTAACTTGGATCCTAGACTTTAAATAAATAATATTTTTGGAAACAAAAGGGTATTATTCTTAGAGAATTAAATACTAAATAAAACTTTGTTGATTTTATAGATGGCTCCACCAACTACTATAACACATCATCACCCCTATGAACCTTCGATCCATGAATGAAAACAAACCGGGCCACTCCAATCTTTTGGATTGGCACAGAAATTTGAGAACCATTTTAAAACAAGAAAATATAGACTATGTCCTTGAATCACAAGTCCCGAAAGAACCACCTTATACCCCAAAGGCTACACATGATTCTTGGCTTAAGCATGTGGATGATTCACTTGATGTATCATGCCTGATGCTTGATACCATGATTGCTAATCTTCAGTGGGATCTGGAACTCTTTACTACCTTTGATAAGATTAAACATCGCAAGCTGATGTTTGGTCAACTAGCTAGGATTGAAAGATTTAAAACTATTTGAGCTCTTCATGCTTGCAAGATGGAAGAAAACGAGAATGTGAGCACTCATGTTCTCACGATGAAAACCCATATGGATCATTTGGAGAGATTGGGCTCTCCATATCCATTGGACTTGGCCACAGACATAATTTTGAATTCATTGCCCAAGTGCTATGATGCTTACATCATGAACTACAACATGAATGGGTGTGATAAATCAATCTATGAGTTGCATGTGATGCTCAAAACTACAGAAAAAAACATCCCAAGGAAAACCACCGAAGTGCTCATGATTTAGGAGGGACAAGTCAATAAGAAGAATCAAGGAGAGAAAAACATACCAAGGAAAACCCCTAAGTGCTCATGATTCGGGTGGGAAAATTCAAGAAGAAGAATAAAGGCAAGAACTCTAAAGGAAGCCACAAGCTGGAAAGAGAAAAGGAAAGAAAGCTCCCTAAAACCCACCACCCAAGAAGAAGGAAAATTTTGCTAAAGATGAGAGATGCTTTGAGTGTGGTGCTGTGGAGCATTGGAAAATGAATTGTCCTTAGTACCTTGCTGAGTTGAAGAATAAGAAGGTTGGAGAAGGCTCTTTAGGTATATCCATTTTCATGATTGAAATGGGGCTATTTACTTTTTCTTCAAATATTTGGGTGTTTGATAATGGTTTTGGAACTCATATATGTAATTCATTGTAGGGGTTTTGAAAGAGTATGTGTGACATCCCCAAAATCACGGCCAGAAAAGACCGGTTTGTTTATGCTTTGTTTAAAAATCAGAGTACTTCATTTCATAAAAATGTTGCGGAATTTGTTCCCAGAAAAAAACATGGTAAATACGTTATTAAAACATTTTCGATGAAACGTATTTATTTCATTTTAAAACGTTTGGGATGTCATCGTTAATATAGAAACATAAGCATAAACAGAACTTACAATTATTTTCACTAGTGATCTACATCTCTTTAAATCTCTCAGTGTGGTGTCACTTCATATCAACACCTGTGATATAAATAAACTGAGTAGGTCAGGTTGGGAAACCTGGTGAGTACATAGGGTTTTCAACCCACAATAATATAATTATTATTTTTAAACATCAAACAATCAACCCAATTACCCATTCCCGTTATCCTCACATTACGTCCCTAAAACATCTAACACAAGGGACCTAGTCAAAGGACTATCATTGGGATGGAGTATACCTGGTGAGCACACAGTTCACATAGTTCGAATAAACACACAGTTCGAATAAACACACAGTTCGGTTAAACACACAGTTCGAATAAACACCTACAGGTTGCGAGCCTGCTAGTGTTCCACTGGACTGTCTAGAATAGTCCGTGGTTGTCATCTATACTCCGCTAGATGACTAGATCATCAAGAGCAGCTATAACGAGGCCTCTCATTATTTTATTTTGTCACACAGCAACTATTATATCTACCCGTGTTTTACCCCGCACATTATGTAGATATAAAATACTTATACAGTTTGAATCACTGAAAACATGTATAAAACGTTCTTCCAATATAGATAGCAAGTATACAGATAATATACACACACAGCACGTAAAAAACTTCATATCTATGTGTAAGTTGAAAGTAACTATGCACTCACCTGAGTAGGTGGTGACTCAGCACTCGGACAGCGCTTCGATACTCTCAAAACGATATTCCTTCGATAAAACCTAGTACCGATACCACTAGGGTTTAGTTTAACGATAACCGCGACAAATTAATTAGTCTGACTATTATTAAGCGTTAATAACGCTCAATATAACTCATAATAATAGCTCAAATAATTATTTTAAGGACCTAATAACATTCCTATAATTATTTGAAAGCTATATAAAAAATTGCGTAAGCGTAGCACACTTACAGCGAATTTTATCGAAAACCGGGACTTAATTGGAGCAGCGTTTCCAAACCGAAAAACTCATTTTTCTCGGGACTCCGGGAGCCTCGGGGCTTCCCTAGGGTGCTAGGGGTTTAACTAGGGCTTAGGGGGGTTAAAACCCTTTAGAGAGAGAAAGAATTTTAGAGAGAGAAAGAAATTGGTTTGAAAAAGTGTGAAAAATCCGGAGACCCTCGCCCCCTTTTTATAGCTGCGAGGCCTCGGACTACGCAGGGCGTAATCCTCGGCTACGCGGCGCGTTCTCTCGGATAAGGATGCCAGCTTCGCACCAGCTGGCTCGCACCCATTCTCGGACCCGGACCAGATCAAGTACGCTGCGCGTACCCAGCTTCGGACGCGGGGCGTACTCCGGACGCTAGGCGTCTCTTCGCTACGCTGGGCGTAACCCTCGCACCAGGTGTCATCATCAGAAGCGGTTTCATCCGACGGCTGGGAGTTCGGCCACGTCATCACTTCATGTATCAGTTTCGCAAGTTCCCTTTCCAACTTTAAAAATTCATAACTTTCGCGTACGACCTCCGTTTTCGACGTTCTTTATATCCACGCGAAGGTGGGAACGTACTCTACAACTTTCGTTTAGACTCCGTCGGCTAATTTTGGCTCGATTTTAAATTTTATATTATTAACGGGCCGGGACACGATTGGTCCGTTAAATCCTCATAACTTCTTCATCCGACATCCGTTTTCGCCCATCTTTTTCTCGTTACGCTACTCTCAACGAGATCTTCGATTCTCGTTTAGGTCGTGTTGGCTAAAAACCGCTCGATCAAATATTCGAATTTCGGGCTGTACACTGCTAGTCCGAAACTTCGAAAAATCATAACTTCTTCATACGAAGTCAGATTTGGGCGTTCTTTTTATCGATGTTCTTAGTTTAACATATTCTACGACTTTTGTTTAGATCGCTAAGGCTAAATCTCGCTCTATCGTAAATTCACTATTTACGCTTCCCGGTGTCGTGCCGGTTTTGCCGTAAAACTTCGACGGGCCATAAATTCTTCGTTATAACTCGGATTTCGGCGTTCCTTATATGTACGGAAACCTTGTGACATATACTACAACTTAGTTAAGATTATTTATTATAAATAATCTTTTGTCGAAAAGGCGTTTTTTTGACTCCTATTGCCTCTAATTTGATTAGCCCGGATTTGCGGGCGTTACAATTATCTCCCCCTTAGGATGATTACGTCCCGGAATCATCAACGAAACAGGGTCGTATAATGACTCCATACGTCGTCTCTTCATCCTAGGTAATAATTATAACTTCTACATTCCTTCAAGTCTATCTCTCAGACTTATTGACTTTATGTAGTACTCGATCGTGCACCTGCTCTCTTCCTCAGGCTAGACTCCAAATTATGACCTTCAAGTCAAAATCTCGATCCTTACTGGATACGAACTTGAGATGACTTCTTTTATTACTACTATGGATCGATGTGTCATATTCTAATGACCTATCATCGTATGTTGCAACACTTAGACTTAGGTCTCTTAGAGTTAAATTCTAAAACAGACTATGCCTTTCTTCATGTTCTAATGTGATATAATCACACTTTAACATTAGGCATTTCTAGCCACCAACTTCTTTAACAACGAGTGCGATACTTCTATTGATCGCTTTAATTTCAACCGTTTGGTTTAATGTCGAACGCTACATCAAACTTGTTTCTCTGAACCACACAACATACTCATCGTAGTTGGACTCGATTTGTTATGACCACAAGGGTCGGAATATCAACAATCTTCTTAGTCATTACCGAAACGATGGTAACAACACACTTGAATAAAACGAAATCAATTACTAGCTTCTTGGTAACCTTGTGACTTTCCCTGATCCAAGTGTGAGTCCTGTGCTTCCGGTAGTATAGGCCTCTACTACCATTCACACCTACTCATACTCGTCCCAAGTATTGTCCCGCAATTTTCCAAGTCACCATACAAGAAAACCACACAACAACTTAACACATCAGATAACAAAACAAAGGTTTCATATTATTTCTTGAAACGGTTACATAGGTGTTCAAGTTCACCCTAGACTATGCCTCTAATAGGCTACATCATATGACACTATCTATATGGCTTCTTCATAACTTGATCTCTATATATCCATCCTTACTCCTGATTCCTTGCATCGTCAGCTGCTTCGTCAAGGATCATTTGAAATGCTCTTGCCTTTGGTGGAATATTTGGTTTTGCCGCCTCTTTCTTTTTCGGGCAATCCTTAGCAACATGCCCTTCTTCACGGCATTCATAACACACCCTTTTGCACTCGTTGGCGTAATGTCCGGTCTTCCCACACTTGTAGCAAGTCACTTCTTCGCTACATTTCCCAAAGTGATTCTTCTTGCACTTCTCGCACCATTTCACTTTGTTTCCTCCTCCGCTAGACTCCTTTGAACCATACTTGATCTTCTTATTGGGCCTCGTAGATTCCTCAAACTTCCTCTTTTCGCCAACCTCAATCTTGTTGGCAGCTCTTCCCTTAATCATATCTTCCACAGACTTGGCAGCCCAGATAGCTGCCTCTAGAGTAGGTGCCTAACGCACTGGCACCGCGTACTCCCATGGAAGTCCCTTTGCGTACTTGTCGATTTTCGTCAGCTCATCCGGAACAAGGCGCAAGGCAAACTCCATCTTCTCTGTGAGGTTGTTGGTGTATTCATCGATTGGCATGCTTCCCTTCTTCAGGTTTAGAAACTGGTTCTCTAGCTCGAGCAGGTTTTGGGCTGAGCAGTACCTACGTTTGAACTGCACCAGAAATTCTACCCATGTTAGTTGCAGGGGCTCATTGGGGCTCAGAGTTTTCCCCAAGGTATTCCACCAACGTACAGCGCCTCCTCGAAACTGACGCACTGCAAATGTGGTCTGTTGGTTTCCTCTGCAACCGCACGTCATGAAAGCTAACTCCATCTCCGAGATCCAATCCATGACCCCGATCGGATCCTCCTTTCCAGTGAAAGTCGATGGCTTGCAAGTCAGAAAATCCTTGTACTTGCATCCATTCCTCTCGACTTTTTCATCTTGGTTGTTTTGTCGAACTATTGGTGGGTTGACTTGACCAACAGTCCCACTATAGTTCTCCTCCTCAGTCTGCCCTTCATTCAACTCGGGCCGTTCGATCTGAATAGTGGCTTCCTCTCGATTTTGCTGGAGCAAATGTCTAGTTTCCTCCATTTGACGATCCAACATCGCCTGGATCATTGCTTGCACTCCGGCCATTGTTATTGGCTCAGCAGCGGCTACTACAACCAGTATTTGCTCAATCACTGAGGGTTGGTTTCGGTTCCCATTTGCATTCACGTTTCCGCTACGGGTTCTTGCCATCTTGATCTATACACCGAATAAGGTGAATCTAGGCCTTTACTTAGGATTGACGGTTAAATCATCCTTATCACTCCGAAACGTTTACATGCTAGTTCTAATATCGTAGTCATATGTTTAGAATCCTAAACACATAAGGTTTCCAGATCCGGTCGGCAACAGACCATAGATCCGAACAACTAACAGCATATCAGGCACAAGTATTTAGCACACAAAAGCATTTTAGGCACAATTCCTAAAATAAGCTAGTGCTCACACCTCACAATCATCGCTTAGCATTCTAAGTTTAAGTCTAGAAATAAATCCATATTCCTAGTTCGCTTAAACTAATGCTCTGATACCAACTGTGACATCCCCAAAATCACGGCCAGAAAAGACCAGTTTGTTTATGCTTTGTTTAAAAATCAGAGTACTTCATTTCATAAAAATGTTGCGGAATTTGTTCCCAGAAAAAAACATGGTAAATACATTATTAAAACATTTTCGATGAAACGTATTTATTTCATTTTAAAACGTTTGGGATGTCATCGTTAATATAGAAACATAAGCATAAACAGAACTTACAATTATTTTCACTAGTGATCTACATCTCTTTAAATCTCTCAGTGTGGTGTCACTTCATATCAACACCTGTGATATAAATAAACTGAGTAGGTCAGGTTGGGAAACCTGGTGAGTACATAGGGTTTTCAACCCACAATAATATAATTATTATTTTTAAACATCAAACAATCAACCCAATTACCCATTCCCGTTATCCTCACATTACGTCCCTAAAACATCTAACACAAGGGACCTAGTCAAAGGACTATCATTGGGATGGAGTATACCTGGTGAGCACACAGTTCACACAGTTCGAATAAACACATAGTTCAAATAAACACACAGTTCGGTTAAACACACAGTTCGAATAAACACCTACAGGTTGCGAGCCTGCTAGTGTTCCACTGGACTGTCTAGAATAGTCCGTGGTTGTCATCTATACTCCGCTAGATGACTAGATCATCAAGAACAGCTATAACGAGGCCTCTCATTATTTTATTTTGTCACACAGCAACTATTATATCTACCCGTGTTTTACCCCGCACATTATGTAGATATAAAATACTTATACAGTTTGAATCACTGAAAACATGTATAAAACGTTCTTCCAATATAGATAGCAAGTATACAGATAATATACACACAGCACGTAAAAAACTTCATATCTATGTGTAAGCTGAAAGTAACTATGCACTCACCTGAGTAGGTGGTGACTCAGCACTCGGACAGCGCTTCGATACTCTCAAAACGATATTCCTTCGATAAAACCTAGTACCGATACCACTAGGGTTTAGTTTAACGATAACCGCGACAAATTAATTAGTCTGACTATTATTAAGCGTTAATAACGCTCAATATAACTCATAATAATAGCTCAAATAATTATTTTAAGGACCTAATAACATTCCTATAATTATTTGAAAGCTATATAAAAAATTGCGTAAGCGTAGCACACTTACAACGAATTTTATCGAAAACCGGGACTTAATTGGAGCAGCGTTTCGAAACCGAAAAACTCATTTTTCTCGGGACTCCGGGAGCCTCGGGGCTTCCCTAGGGTGCTAGGGGTTTAACTAGGGCTTAGGGGGGTTAAAACCCTTTAGAGAGAGAAAGAATTTTAGAGAGAGAAAGAAATTGGTTTGAAAAAGTGTGAAAAATCCGGAGACCCTCGCCCCCTTTTTATAGCTGCGAGGCCTCGGACTACGCATGGCGTAATCCTCGGCTACGCGGCGCGTTCTCTCGGATAAGGATGCCAGCTTCGCACCAGCTGGCTCGCACCCATTCTCGGACCCGGACCAGATCAAGTACGCTGCGCGTACCCAGCTTCGGACGCGGGGCGTACTCCGGACGCTAGGCGTCTCTTCGCTACGCTGGGCGTAACCCTCGCACCAGGTGTCATCATCAGAAGCGGTTTCATCCGACGGCTGGGAGTTCGGCCACGTCATCACTTCATGTATCAGTTTCGCAAGTTCCCTTTCCAACTTTAAAAATTCATAACTTTCGCGTACGACCTCCGTTTTCGACGTTCTTTATATCCACGCGAAGGTGGGAACGTACTCTACAACTTTCGTTTAGACTCCGTCGGCTAATTTTGGCTCGATTTTAAATTTTATATTATTAACGGGCCGGGACACGATTGGTCTGTTAAATCCTCATAACTTCTTCATCCGACATCCGTTTTCGCCCATCTTTTTCTCGTTACGCTACTCTCAACGAGATCTTCGATTCTCGTTTAGGTCGTGTTGGCTAAAAACCGCTCGATCAAATATTCGAATTTCGGGCTGTACACTGCTAGTCCGAAACTTCGAAAAATCATAACTTCTTCATACGAAGTCAGATTTGGGCGTTCTTTTTATCGATGTTCTTAGTTTAACATATTCTACGACTTTTGTTTAGATCGCTAAGGCTAAATCTCGCTCTATCGTAAATTCACTATTTACGCTTCCCGGTGTCGTGCCGGTTTTGCCGTAAAACTTCGACGGGCCATAAATTCTTCGTTATAACTCGGATTTCGGCGTTCCTTATATGTACGGAAACCTTGTGACATATACTACAACTTAGTTAAGATTATTTATTATAAATAATCTTTTGTCGAAAAGGCGTTTTTTTGACTCCTATTGCCTCTAATTTGATTAGCCCGGATTTGCGGGCGTTACAATTATCTCCCCCTTAGGATGATTACGTCCCGGAATCATCAACGAAATAGGGTCGTATAATGACTCCATACGTCGTCTCTTCATCCTAGGTAATAATTATAACTTCTACATTCCTTCAAGTCTATCTCTCAGACTTATTGACTTTATGTAGTACTCGATCGTGCACCTGCTCTCTTCCTCAGGCTAGACTCCAAATTATGACCTTCAAGTCAAAATCTCGATCCTTACTGGATACGAACTTGAGATGACTTCTTTTATTACTACTATGGATCGATGTGTCATATTCTAATGACCTATCATCGTATGTTGCAACACTTAGACTTAGGTCTCTTAGAGTTAAATTCTAAAACAGACTATGCCTTTCTTCATGTTCTAATGTGATATAATCACACTTTAACATTAGGCATTTCTAGCCACCAACTTCTTTAACAACGAGTGCGATACTTCTATTGATCGCTTTAATTTCAACCGTTTGGTTTAATGTCGAACGCTACATCAAACTTGTTTCTCTGAACCACACAACATACTCATCGTAGTTGGACTCGATTTGTTATGACCACAAGGGTCGGAATATCAACAATCTTCTTAGTCATTACCGAAACGATGGTAACAACACACTTGAATAAAACGAAATCAATTACTAGCTTCTTGGTAACCTTGTGACTTTCCCTGATCCAAGTGTGAGTCCTGTGCTTCCGGTAGTATAGGCCTCTACTACCATTCACACCTACTCATACTCGTCCCAAGTATTGTCCCGCAATTTTCCAAGTCACCATACAAGAAAACCACACAACAACTTAACACATCAGATAACAAAACAAAGGTTTCATATTATTTCTTGAAACGGTTACATAGGTGTTCAAGTTCACCCTAGACTATGCCTCTAATAGGCTACATCATATGACACTATCTATATGGCTTCTTCATAACTTGATCTCTATATATCCATCCTTACTCCTGATTCCTTGCATCGTCAGCTGCTTCGTCAAGGATCATTTGAAATGCTCTTGCCTTTGGTGGAATATTTGGTTTTGCCGCCTCTTTCTTTTTCGGGCAATCCTTAGCAACATGCCCTTCTTCACGGCATTCATAACACACCCTTTTGCACTCGTTGGCGTAATGTTCGGTCTTCCCACACTTGTAGCAAGTCACTTCTTCGCTACATTTCCCAAAGTGATTCTTCTTGCACTTCTCGCACCATTTCACTTTGTTTCCTCCTCCGCTAGACTCCTTTGAACCATACTTGATCTTCTTATTGGGCCTCGTAGATTCCTCAAACTTCCTCTTTTCGCCAACCTCAATCTTGTTGGCAGCTCTTCCCTTAATCATATCTTCCACAGACTTGGCAGCCCAGATAGCTGCCTCTAGAGTAGGTGCCTGACGCACTGGCACCGCGTACTCCCATGGAAGTCCCTTTGCGTACTTGTCGATTTTCGTCAGCTCATCCGGAACAAGGCGCAAGGCAAACTCCATCTTCTCTGTGAGGTTGTTGGTGTATTCATCGATTGACATGCTTCCCTTCTTCAGGTTTAGAAACTGGTTCTCTAGCTCGAGCAGGTTTTGGGCTGAGCAGTACCTACGTTTGAACTGCACCAGAAATTCTACCCATGTTAGTTGCAGGGGCTCATTGGGGCTCAGAGTTTTCCCCAAGGTATTCCACCAACGTACAGCGCCTCCTCGAAACTGACGCACTGCAAATGTGGTCTGTTGGTTTCCTCTGCAACCGCACGTCATGAAAGCTAACTCCATCTCCGAGATCCAATCCATGACCCCGATCGGATCCTCCTTTCCAGTGAAAGTCGATGGCTTGCAAGTCAGAAAATCCTTGTACTTGCATCCATTCCTCTCGACTTTTTCATCTTGGTTGTTTTGTCGAACTATTGGTGGGTTGACTTGACCAACAGTCCCACTATAGTTCTCCTCCTCAGTCTGCCCTTCATTCAACTCGGGCCGTTCGATCTGAATAGTGGCTTCCTCTCGATTTTGCTGGAGCAAATGTCTAGTTTCCTCCATTTGACGATCCAACATCGCCTGGATCATTGCTTGCACTCCGGCCATTGTTATTGGCTCAGCAGCGGCTACTACAACCAGTATTTGCTCAATCACTGGGGGTTGGTTTCGGTTCCCATTTGCATTCACGTTTCCGCTACGGGTTCTTGCCATCTTGATCTATACACCGAATAAGGTGAATCTAGGCCTTTACTTAGGATTGACGGTTAAATCATCCTTATCACTCCGAAACGTTTACATGCTAGTTCTAATATCGTAGTCATATGTTTAGAATCCTAAACACATAAGGTTTCCAGATCCGGTCGGCAACAGACCATAGATCCGAACAACTAACAGCATATCAGGCACAAGTATTTAGCACACAAAAGCATTTTAGGCACAATTCCTAAAATAAGCTAGTGCTCACACCTCACAATCATCGCTTAGCATTCTAAGTTTAAGTCTAGAAATAAATCCATATTCCTAGTTCGCTTAAACTAATGCTCTGATACCAACTGTGACATCCCCAAAATCACGGCCAGAAAAGACCAGTTTGTTTATGCTTTGTTTAAAAATCAGAGTACTTCATTTCATAAAAATGTTGCGGAATTTGTTCCCAGAAAAAAACATGGTAAATACATTATTAAAACATTTTCGATGAAACGTATTTATTTCATTTTAAAACGTTTGGGATGTCATCGTTAATATAGAAACATAAGCATAAACAGAACTTACAATTATTTTCACTAGTGATCTACATCTCTTTAAATCTCTCAGTGTGGTGTCACTTCATATCAACACCTGTGATATAAATAAACTGAGTAGGTCAGGTTGGGAAACCTGGTGAGTACATAGGGTTTTCAACCCACAATAATATAATTATTATTTTTAAACATCAAACAATCAACCCAATTACCCATTCCCGTTATCCTCACATTACGTCCCTAAAACATCTAACACAAGGGACCTAGTCAAAGGACTATCATTGGGATGGAGTATACCTGGTGAGCACACAGTTCACACAGTTCGAATAAACACATAGTTCAAATAAACACACAGTTCGGTTAAACACACAGTTCGAATAAACACCTACAGGTTGCGAGCCTGCTAGTGTTCCACTGGACTGTCTAGAATAGTCCGTGGTTGTCATCTATACTCCGCTAGATGACTAGATCATCAAGAACAGCTATAACGAGGCCTCTCATTATTTTATTTTGTCACACAGCAACTATTATATCTACCCGTGTTTTACCCCGCACATTATGTAGATATAAAATACTTATACAGTTTGAATCACTGAAAACATGTATAAAACGTTCTTCCAATATAGATAGCAAGTATATAGATAATATACACACAGCACGTAAAAAACTTCATATCTATGTGTAAGCTGAAAGTAACTATGCACTCACCTGAGTAGGTGGTGACTCAGCACTCGGACAGCGCTTCGATACTCTCAAAACGATATTCCTTCGATAAAACCTAGTACCGATACCACTAGGGTTTAGTTTAACGATAACCGCGACAAATTAATTAGTCTGACTATTATTAAGCGTTAATAACGCTCAATATAACTCATAATAATAGCTCAAATAATTATTTTAAGGACCTAATAACATTCCTATAATTATTTGAAAGCTATATAAAAAATTGCGTAAGCGTAGCACACTTACAACGAATTTTATCGAAAACCGGGACTTAATTGGAGCAGCGTTTCGAAACCGAAAAACTCATTTTTCTCGGGACTCCGGGAGCCTCGGGGCTTCCCTAGGGTGCTAGGGGTTTAACTAGGGCTTAGGGGGGTTAAAACCCTTTAGAGAGAGAAAGAATTTTAGAGAGAGAAAGAAATTGGTTTGAAAAAGTGTGAAAAATCCGGAGACCCTCGCCCCCTTTTTATAGCTGCGAGGCCTCGGACTACGCAGGGCGTAATCCTCGGCTACGCGGCGCGTTCTCTCGGATAAGGATGCCAGCTTCGCACCAGCTGGCTCGCACCCATTCTCGGACCCGGACCAGATCAAGTACGCTGCGCGTACCCAGCTTCGGACGCGGGGCGTACTCCGGACGCTAGGCGTCTCTTCGCTACGCTGGGCGTAACCCTCGCACCAGGTGTCATCATCAGAAGCGGTTTCATCCGACGGCTGGGAGTTCGGCCACGTCATCACTTCATGTATCAGTTTCGCAAGTTCCCTTTCCAACTTTAAAAATTCATAACTTTCGCGTACGACCTCCGTTTTCGACGTTCTTTATATCCACGCGAAGGTGGGAACGTACTCTACAACTTTCGTTTAGACTCCGTCGGCTAATTTTGGCTCGATTTTAAATTTTATATTATTAACGGGCCGGGACACGATTGGTCCGTTAAATCCTCATAACTTCTTCATCCGACATTCGTTTTCGCCCATCTTTTTCTCGTTACGCTACTCTCAACGAGATCTTCGATTCTTGTTTAGGTCGTGTTGGCTAAAAACCGCTCGATCAAATATTCGAATTTCGGGCTGTACACTGCTAGTCCGAAACTTCGAAAAATCATAACTTCTTCATACGAAGTCAGATTTGGGCGTTCTTTTTATCGATGTTCTTACTTTAACATATTCTACGACTTTTGTTTAGATCGCTAAGGCTAAATCTCGCTCTATCGTAAATTCACTATTTACGCTTCCCGGTGTCGTGCCGGTTTTGCCGTAAAACTTCGACGGGCCATAAATTCTTCGTTATAACTCGGATTTCGGCGTTCCTTATATGTACGGAAACCTTGTGACATATACTACAACTTAGTTAAGATTATTTATTATAAATAATCTTTTGTCGAAAAGGCGTTTTTTTGACTCCTATTGCCTCTAATTTGATTAGCCCGGATTTGCGGGCGTTACAGTATGGAACTGAAGTCAGATGAGATGGTATTGCATGTGGGCAATGGAGCACGCATTTTAGTCCATGCAATAGGCAATTTTGATTTGTATTTACCATCTGGTTTGTACTTAACATTAAACAATATGTGTTTGATTACTTCTGTCACTAGAAATATTCTATCAGTTTCCTGTTTTAGAAATTCTGGTTTTAATTTTCAATTTGTTGATGCTAATATTCATTCCTTCTTGGATGGAATATTCTATTTTGATGCTTGACCAATAAATGGAATTTATGAATTAAATCTTGATGAAACTTCAAACAATAAGTCCCCTTATCATGTTAACACCAAAAAGATCAAACAAGGTTTGAACCAAACATATATATAGCATCGCCATCTTTGACACATAAACAAGAAGTGCATATGCCAACTCAAAAAGAGTTGAATTTTAGGGGAAAATGACATTAAGTCATTTGACATATGTGAATCTTATTTATGTGGCAAGATGAAAAAGGCTCCTTTCTCTAGCACTAGTGAAAGGGAAAGTGTTTTATTAGACATCATACACATAGATGAATGTGGTCCTTTCAAAACAATGTCAAGATATGGTGAAAGATATTATATCACCTTCACTGATGACTTCAGTCAATTTATCTATGTGTATTTGACGAAACATAAACATTAAGAATTTTAAAAGTTTAAATTGTTTCAAACTGAAGTTGAGAATCAACTCGATAAAACAATCAAAATCCTTCATTCGGGTAGAGGTGGTGAGTACTTGGGCCAAGAGTTTCAAGATCGTTTTAGGTGTTGGATTATCTCACAACTTACTCCACCCAAAACACCACACCTTAATGGTGTGTCTGAGAGGAGAAATCAGAACATAATTGATATGGTTCAATCCATGATGAACATAAGTAATCTCCCTATATAATTTTGGAATTATGCCTTACTAACCGCAACCCGTGTCTTGAATATGGCACCAACTAAGAAGGTAGAAAAGACACCTTATTAGATATGGTATGGAAAAGCTGCGTCCCTATTTTATATGAAATTTTGGGGTTGTGAAGCCTATATTAGACATGAAGCTTCTAGCAAACTCGATCCTAGGTCTACCAAATGCATCTTTGTAGGATATCCCAAAGATTTTTTAGGATATTACTTCTACATACCCAGTGAGAATAAGATTTTTATCTCACAAAAATCTGAATTCTTAGAAAGCAAGTTTCTAATGGATGAAGCAAGTGGGAGGTGCATGGAACATGAAGAAGATCAAGAATCACAACCGGATACAACTCAACTTGCCACTAGTTCTGAATAATAGGTTGTTGAAGATGAAGAGATCATTTCTCTTTAACCTGTTGAAACACAAGGCGTTCGCAGATCCGATAGAATTCTTCAAGAACCTGAGAGATTTGGATTTCTCATTGACGAATGCTTCATGATGATGAATGTTGATGAGCCCGTCACTTACCCAATGTAACACCGTAAAATTTTCAAACCAAAATTCTCATTTTAAAACACATAAACTCTCATATATTATATTTCATAATACCATAAGTGTCTCATAAATCCCCAACCAAAGTTAAAACCCAGAATCCTCAACATAATCATGAATAAGTGTGTACGATCACACCGACGCCTTCCCATGATCTTGAGAAGTACCTGAAACACATAACACAAAACACGGCAACCAAAAAGGTTAGTGAGTTCCCCAAGATACCACACACATCTCATTAGCCACTGTAGGTTACAACTCAATATGACCCTCCAGTCGATGTGTCTTAGTGAGACCCTCCAGTCCCAACTCAGTAAACTCATAATAACAATATTCGACATAAATCATAAAGACATAATGCAGAATAGCACCATACACAGATAAGCACATAAGACAGCTCAATCATGCAAGGATACCACTCTTGGTAAGTATAGTGAGAAGACTCACCTCGTAAGCTAGCAAGTAAAAGTCTCGAATGCGGAAATCTCGAACTAGCCTCCGCCTAACATATTAGATGAGCATCTCTAATCAATACCCCACTCTTACTCAAATACACCAAAAATTTTCTCTCACTCTTCCTCTAACTATTGGACTGGGTAAACGACCATTTTACCCCTCCATGGTCTCCATTACTTATTTTGACCAAACCCTAAAGTCAACAAAAGTCAAACTTGAGTCAACAGTCCAAGTTTGACCTGACTCGTCGTGTGCACACATGTGACTCGTCGAGTCCAGTTGTTACTCAGAGGTCTTCGTGAGGATCCAGCTCGTCGATTTAACCCCTAACTCGCCAAGCAACAGCATAGCCAGCTCATCGGGACAAACCCTAACCGGCTCGTTGATTTGACCCCTTGACTCGGCGAGTCCATTCAGACTCATTTCTCATTCAAACGGTTTTAAGGCAGAAAACCTTCCCAAACTCTAGATCTACACTCAGAAGGCTCCTTTATCACATAAAGTCACAGGCTTTACATCCATGCATGACACTTAGGGCTAGAAATGCCAAAACACGCCCTAAAAAGGTTTTTCACTCAATTGCCTTAGTAGGGCTGAATAAAGCAGGAGCTTTTGGACTCTAAGGACCTCACATGGTCCAAATATGAAGTTCAAACTTCAATATGAACTTAAAACACTCTCGATCCTCATATTAGATAGAAAAGGACCTAAACTCCTAAAATCATGAGATATACTTTAACAAATGAGAAAGGTGCAAGCTTTATACCTTTCCTAGAAGCTGTGAGATGAATAGCCACAGATCTAGCAGCTCCTTCTCGTGTCTTGGCTTGGAGTCCCTGTCTTCTCTTCAAAAGATGCACCAAATGCTCAAGGTTAACTTAAAACTCTCTCTCTCTCTCTCTCTAAGCAGACAGGCCAATTAGGGTTTACTCTCAGGGAAGTATAGCCACAAATGAGGCTATAAGTGCCTTTAAATAGGCTCCATACCCGTGGGATTTAGGGTTTCTCATCACAGCATCTACTCGACGAAACGACTCTCGGACTCATCGAGTAGGTCATTAATTCCACGTGGCACATCATGACTCTACTCGACGAGTTATAGTATCGACTCATCGAGTAGCTCAATAGTCCTCAAAATAATTAAATAAACAATATACCTGGAAGTCCGGATGTTATAATTCTCTCCCACTAGAATCAGACTTCGCCCTCGAAGTCATGATCTTGAAATAACTCTGGAAACTGCTCTCGCATCTCGGACTCCGGCTCCCAAGTCAACTTAGACCCTCTCCGATGTTGCCACTATACCTAAACCAGGGGTACTACTTTGTCCTTACAACCTTCACCTTTCGATCCATGATCGCAATCGGTCTCTCAATGTAATTCAGGATCGTATCCACCTAAATTTCCTCTAATGGCACTACTGCCATCTCATCGGCTACACTCTTCCTCAGCTGAGACACATGGAAGGTGTTATGAATCTGGATCAACTCCGCAGGTAGCTCCAAACAGTACGCTACCTTACCCACTCTAGCGGTCACCCTGAAAGGACTGATGTATCGGGTCCCCATCTTTCCCCTCTCTGAATCGGATCACCCCTTTCCGCGGAGATACCCTCAGGAGGATAAAATCTCCAACCTGAAACTCAAGCTCGGATCGTCGTGTGTCTGCGTAACTCTTCTGGTGACTCTGGGCCGTCAGTAACCTCTGTCTGACCTGTTGAATCTGATCAGTCATCTTGAGCACTATCTCAGTGCTACCCATCACTCGCTGCCCCACCTCCCCCCAATAGATAGGAGTCTGACACCTCCTCCCATAAAGAAGCTCAAAAGGAGGCGTACCAATACTGGAATGGTGGTTGTTGTTGTAAGAAAACTCATCCAAGGGCAAATAAGTGTCCTAACTTCCTCCGAAGTCCATAACACATGCACGCAGCATGTTCTTAAGCGTCTGAATTGTCTGCTCGCTCTGCCCGTCTGTCTGCGGATGGTACGCGGTACTGAAATGCAGTCGGGTACCCAACTCCTCTTGAAATTTCTTCCAGAACCTGGAAGTAAAGCGTATGTCTCGATTTGACACTATCGAGGTCGGCACTCCATGCCGAGCTACCACCTCTCTCACATAAATCTCGGCCAGTCTCTCAGCAGAAGAACTCTCACTGATAGCGAGAAAATGAGCGCTCTTCGTCAGCCAGTCCAAAATCATCCAAATCGAGTCAACTCCACGTGCAGTCCTCGACAACTTGGTGATAAAGTCCATAGAAATATGTTCCCACTTCCATTGGGGAATCTCCAGAGGCTGTAATGGACCATGTGGATACTGGTGCTCTGCCTTGACCCGACGGCATGTCAAGCACCTCTCAAATAGCCATGCAACATCCCTCTTCATATAGGGAAACCAATAATCCCTCTTCAGGTCCAAATACATCTTAGTGACCCCGGGATGGATCGAGAATCTCAATCTATGCGCCTCATCCATCACTATATGCCGAGCTCAGCCTGTATAGGGCCCCCAAATCTGCCCTCGGAAAGTCATAAGCACACGACTGTCTGTCACAAACTCAGACACCTGCCCAATCACACGCTCCTTCTTGCAGTTCTCAGGTTTCATGGCCTCCACCTAGGCCTCTCGAATGGTGTCTAAGATTGGAGTCATCACCATCATCTCCATACACACATCTCGGATCGAAGCACTCTCGGCTCTATGGCTCAGGGTGTCGGCTACCATGTTTGCCTTGCCTGGATGATACAGGATCTCACAGTCATAGTCTTTCACCACATCCAACCATATCCTATGTCTCATGTTTAGGTTGGATTGATCCATGAGATACTAAAGGCTCTTGTTGTCCGTGTATATGGTACACCGAACCCCGTACAAATAGTGGCGCCAAATCTTGAGGGTGAACACCACCGCCCTAGCTCTAGATCGTGGGTGGGATATCTCGTCTCATGAGGCTTCAACTGCCTCGATGCGTATGCTATCACATGCCCCCTCTACATCAGCACTGCACCCATCCCTGAAATAGAGTCATTACAATAGACAACGAAGTCCTCCACTCCCTCTGGAAGGTCTAGCACCGGAGTTTCGAACAATCTCTGGCGAAGAGTCTCGAATGATGCCTGCTGCTCAGGCCCCCAAACAAAAGTAACGCCCTTCCAGGTCAATCTGGTGAAAGGAACCGCAATCTTGGAGAAATCTTTGATAAATCTTCGATAGTAGCCGGCCAATCCCAGAAAACTCCTAATCTCGGATGGGGATCTCGACACCTCCTATCGCATAACCGCCTCAATTTTTTCCGGATTGACTAAAATCTCGTTCAGATTAACAAGATGTCCAAGGAACTGGACCTCACGTAACCAAAAATCACACTTGGAGAATTTGGCATACAGACTCTCCGACCTCAAAACCCTAACAAACTCTTGCAGATGCTTTTCATGCTACTCTCTGGATCTCGAATACACTAAGATATCATCGATGAACACGATCACTGACTGGTCCAACATAGGCCTATACACCCGGTTCATGAGATCCATGAATGTTGCCGGTGCGTTGGTGAGCCCAAAAGGCATCGCCATGAACTCGTAATGCCCATAACGAGTTCTAAAGGCCGTCTTCTGAATATCTTCCTCGCATACTCTCATCTGGTGATATCCGGATCTCAAATAAATCTTGGAAAACCAAGATGCCCCCTGAAGTTGATTGAATAAATCATCAATCCTTGGAAGTAGATAATGGTTCTTGATCATTAACTTGTTAAACTCCCGGTAATCAATGTAGATCCGGTGCGAACCATCTTTTTTCTTGACAAAAATGATCAGTGCTCCCCACAGCGAGCTACTTAGTTGAATAAATCCCTTCCCCAGTAGCCCCTGAAGTTGTGAGGATAACTCCTGTATCTCTGGTGCCGCAAGGCGATAAGGTGCCTTGGCGATAGGCGCCGCTCCCGGAACCAAATCAATCTGGAACTCCACTTGCCTCTCAGGAGGCACACCCGGTACAGAACTCACAAGAAATGTACCTAAATATAGCCCAGAATAAGCACAATAAATCTCAGAATAAATAAATAAATAAGGAAATACGTACCAGCCACGGCATCAGGTGCTGTGCAGACCTCCTCCGCTGTCAGCTGAAAAGCTCTCCCAAGAGCCCTTGGAACCTCGGCCTTCACCGACCGAACATTAGCAGCACGCAATGCAGCAGGAGCGGAACCTTGGGTTGATCCTTGAACAAGTTGAGGGCACTACACCTTCCAATGGCTGGTCTGATTACAGTGCAAATAGACTGCAAATCCCTTGGGGAAATCCTTCGCCATATGCCCCTCCTTGCCACATTTGTAGCAAATCCCCGCCCGACAAGATCCCTCGTGACTCTTGCCGCACTTGCTACAAGTGTGGCCCTTTTGGTCGCCTGATCTCGAATCAGCAGGCTTAGCCCGCTTGGCTGCCAACTGCAACTGCGCTGGCCGTCGGTCTCTCCCCTGAGACTCCACGTCCTCCCTCGCTTGAGTCTCCAGCTCGATATCCCTCCTCCTGGCATTTGCCTGGAGCTCAGTAAATGTCGGATAAGACGAGTTCTCCACGAACTCCCAATTATCCATCATCAGAATGCTCAAGTATCGGATCATGCGTTCCTGCTCAGTCGCCACATGCTTAGGGCAAAACAATGCCCTCTCGTGAAACATCCGTGTAATCACAGTCACCGACTATGTCTTATGTCTAAGAGATAAAAACTCATGGGCCAATTGTTCCCTTTCCATCAGGGGAACATACTCATCTTGGAACATCAGAACAAACCTCTCCTATATTGGTGGCAAATGAATACCATCATTGGTCGCATAGAATGGAAAGATACTTAAGGAGACTTGGTAGAGATGTATGGCGATCTGTTGAAGAAGGACCACATGTCCCTGTTCTTACACCAGTTCAAACTGATGACGCCACAACCAGACTAAGAGAAGGACAACCAGTCATGAACCGTCCCACCAAAGGTGATCTCAATAAAATGGAAAATGATGTTGTTGCTTTTTATGAAATCTCTTGTGGAGTTGCTCCTGACAACTTCGACATTATCATAAATTGTAAATCTGCAAAAGAGATCTGGGATGTTCTCAAGAATTTGTACAAAGGATCAAAACAAACTCAAGATATGAAGCTCACTACTGCACTCAATGAATTCAACAACTTCAAAGCTCATACTGGCGGAAGTTTAGAAGACTCTGTCAAAAGGTTCAATCTGATAGTCACTAAGTTATCAAATGTTGGCACCATCTGCAGTAACCATGAGACAAACCTTCAATTTCTCAACAGTTTGGGAAGACATTGGACTACGGCTAAGATGATAGTCCAAGGGGATAAAAAGATTCATTCATTGTCTCTCTACAAGCTCTATGTGGAATTGCAAGTATAAGAATCCACTGTACTCAAAGACGGTGCTGACTTCGGAGGACCACTTGCTCTTGTAGCACAAGCTCCTCGTACGAAGCCGACTCAGAGTATGATGATGAAGAAGAATTTCAGAAGGCTATTGCTCTTGTTAGTAGACAGTTCAACCAGCTACCACCTCCCTCTTTTCGCAAGAATCAACACTTTAACAAACCTCCTTTCAACCGTAACTTCAAACCACAAAATAATCACTCTCATTATCCCAAAAGTTCTCACCCACCACCAAAATCTCAAAATTCTTAACCAAAGGAGGCACCGTAGTCCATTCAAACCTCTGACTCCGGTACCCCCTCAGAAGACAAAAGTGATGTTGTAATATGTCACAAGTGCAGCAAAGAGAATCAATTTGAAAAGGATTGCAAAGCAAATGTGGTGAAAGACAGAGCATTCTACCTTAGAATGGCTCAAGAATTGGAAGAAAAGGAAAAGTCTAGGGCGTACGTGGTCCAAGTCAAAAGAGACCATCAAGTTTGGTTATCCAGAGATGAAGAAGAAACCATCAACAATATCAAAGGAAAAGGCAATATTTGCATGCTAGCAACTGTTGATGATGATGGCTCTACAAAGCTGGAAAAGAACTACTGCTACATGGAAAAAGATGGAACTCTAAGCATCATCGAACAGGTAAAACTCAAGATTCAAACTCTAAACTATAACATGCAGGACTATCAACCCTTCATAGACAATCTTAATGACACATGTGTTGCTGTCCTTACAGACTACAACAAAGCCTTAGATGAAAAGAACATAGCTTCCTAAGAGATGTTTCATGTGAGAGGATGACTGGACAACAAAAGACTCAAAATGGCCATGTTAGAAAAATATTTAGAGTTAGAAAAAGATGGAAGAATGTTGAATGAAACACAACTAGAGATAGCTTTGAACCAAAGAGATTTAGCTCAGAGTGAGATTGTATGCTTAAATCTATTAATTGAAAATTTGTTAAATGAAAGTGAAGCTATTGAAAATTTTGTTAATAATGGAACTGTGGACAATACATATAATTGGGGTTGGTCCAATGGATATCCTACCGCAAAGGATTCCTCACCCCGGTTTAACAAAGATCGACTGTATGTCCCTCCGGACCGAGAATTTCATTCCGCAGTCAATAACAAGAGTTTTCCCGAAGATATCAGAACCCACTTTAGTAGAATTCATAACCTAAGTAATAATTGTGTCATTAAGGAAATTGTGCCTGAGGTTTTAGGTCACACAAGTGATCAAACTCCTATCTGTGGCACGTTCAACTCAAATTCTCAGCCTTCATCTGTTATTGATGAAGAAATTGTCATAGAAAGTCCCGAAGTCTCACAGGACTTTCCACCCTTGTCCTTAGACCGCAGTACCTCTCACTGCAGTCATGATCCTTAGAAAAGTCCCACTGAAGTCATGACTCAGACTTACGCTACAGTAGCTAAGTCTTCCTTACCACATTCCACAATAAAAAGCTCTGTGCCCCTTCAACCAATTCACCATGAACTACACATAGAAAACTTTGAAGTATGTCAATGCTATGAAAACCCTGAATCTTAAAGTTCTGATGAGTCAAGCCCTCATTGTCAAAACTTTTCAAAGGTTTCCAAAAAACCGCAGTTGAACACTAATGACTGTGGTTCTCCAAAAACTTTAGCAAAAAAGGCTTTCAAAGATGCTATTAGATCCCGAGGCACATATCGACAAACTTTTTCTTAAAATAAAAGACATATCAGATTTCTAAAATCTAAGAGTCTAGAAAAGTTTTTTTTGCTCAATATTTTTCAAAAAAACTCTCCCATCAAGAAAACATGCAAAAAGGAATGTACTGTTTCAACATCCATTCACAATTCATCTGACACAACCCAAAAGAAAGAAGGGTCTTTTCGAAGCAATGGTTTTGAAGTCTATTCCTTAGATGATCCAAAATGGAAGGGTATCTTAACCATTCCAACACTTTTAAAATCACATCAAAATTTCAACAAGTGGAAGGCATTTTACCAAATCATAGGAAAAGGTCCAAGGTGTCTACACGTGCTAAATCTTTTTCGAAACAAACTTTTTCAAATTCCAACAGCACAAATGTCATATTTTACCAACCTCGGACCAGTCACAAGCCTACTTCATCTTTCCGACCGCTGGCCAAACAAAGTGTCAAAACAAAAGACAAAATTTCAGCTTCTTAATGTCAATGTAGTTGTCAGAAAAGGTTATCTCATGTCAAAACTGATCCTTTTCAGAAACCACATAACTTTTCAAAATAAACACAACACTCCAAAAACTCACAAACACCCAGGACTAGGATTAAAAGTTGACACGAAACCAGTCCCTACAACCTCGATTCATGCATCAATCAGAAACGCATCCTTTGTCCCAGCCTCCAAACTAGTTCGGATGCCTAAACTAACCGTGTAATTTTAAGGCATTATGCAAGGAGGAATAAGAAGAAGAATGGTTAATCGACAGTGCCTGCTCCTTGAAAATGACAGGAAGGTTAGAATACCTTCGAGATTTTAGGCCAATTTGCAACGGTGGAAAGGTCACATTCAGGAACAATGCTAATGGAATCATCCGAGGTTATGGTGTTCTTACTATGGGAAACTTCTCTATTCAAAAGGTTGCTTATGTAAAAGGTCTTAAACACAATCTCATCAGTGTTGGTCAACTATGTAAAGCAGGCCATCGTGTTGAATTTGATGACCAATTTTGCTATGTAATGACAAGCGGTAGGAGCACTTGTCTGATCAAGTCTAGATCCGAAGGTACTATGTACCATATGGATGTATCTCTGATTATAGGCAAACCACAGTTATGCTTCCTATCAAAAGCAGTATCCAAAGTCAGCTGGCTATGGCACCGCAAGCTCGCTCATCTCAACTTCAGATACATCAACAATTTGGTCACCAGAGAACTAGTAAGAGGACTTCCAATCCTCAAGTTCAGCAATGACACTCTTTGTCCTGCATGTGAATGTGGAAAACAATTCAAGGCAAGTCACCCCACGGTGATTGACTCCTCAATTTCTGAACCATTGAAACTCTTACACATTGATCTCTGCGGTCCATCTACCGTAGCCAGTCTTCATCACAAAAAATACATACTGGTCATAGTGGATGACTTCACACGTTTCACATGGGTCTTCTTTCTTCGACTCAAGTCAGAAACACTGCAGGTGTTGATCAACTTCATAAAGGAAATTGAACTTCAGATCAAGTTATCAGTTAGATGTATCCGAAGTGATAATGGAACCGAGTTTACTAACCATCTTCTAAATAGTTTCTTGGTTTCCAAAGGAATTACTCACAACTTCTCAGCTCACTACTAGAAAAAAGGCCTTTTACGACGCTCATTGCGCGTCGTAAAAGGCTCAGACGACGCGCAAATGCGTGTCAAGGAAGGCCCTGTCATAAAGAGAGACGACGCGCTTTTGCGCGTCGTCTATAGACGACGCGCATTTACGACGCTCATTTACGACGCGCAATTACGACGCACATTTACGACACGCAATGCGTATCAAGGAAGGCCCTGTCATAAAGGAAGATGACACGCATTCGCGTGTCGTAACCTTACGACGCGCGTGTTAATGACACGCAATGCGTATCAAGAAAGCCCCTGTCAAGAAAGGCCATGTCATAAATGAAGATGACACACATTTTTGCGTATCGTAAATTTAAATGTTTAAAAAAATAAATTTATATATTTATTAATTTTTAAATTAAATTTGCATTTAATTTCTCATAATAGAAATAAAATACCATATACAAAAAATACAATCCATTGCATAATATAAAATAAAATTTCATACTCAAAAAATAAAATAAATTACACAAATTGTAATGTCATACAAAGAATCATTCAAATGTTAAACAAAAATAATACATTGCTAACATGGGTTATACATTTCTATAAAACTAACAAATAATCATACAACTCTGTTTCTTACTGGAAAGGAATGTCAAACATGATTACAAGTCTCCCTTAATCTTGATTACTCACCTGCTTAAGTAGAATGTTGTTGTTGAGAAGGTTACCTAGCAACAGAGAAAAACACAACACCTCTCCCACAATCACAACATCATTTACAGAGAAAGGGTTGTCAATTACTTTCATTAAGACTTTCATTCAATCACAAAAATATTAAATAAAAGGGTGAAACAATAACTTACTTTTGATAAGTTGATCTCCCTTAGAGCAAACACAGCTAAAACATTGAACAAGACCCTATTTCCCTCTTCTTTTAAAGTTTCCAGAATGTTTAGAATGCTCTCTTTACTCATAATATATAATCAATAATCAGATTGAATTATATATTATGAGTAAGTAATAAATTACATGTAACACAATAAAGTATTATTAAGGAACTTATGAGTTCAAATATTATTTTTTACACTCAGATGCCAAAATATTTTATGTTATTCTTCTACAAGTTGAGAACCAACTCAAACATGAAAGATAATAGTCCATCTGGCAGCTTTTGATGACATGGCAAATGAAATTTCTCAGAGATAGAATAATACCTGTACTATCAAAATGATGGCAACCACAACAGGTGGTCCAATAACTACAGCCAAAAACATGTCTTTAATCATGTCTGGAAAGAAAAGAAAGATTGTTTGCTGCAATCATAAATCCCATGTGTTACAAACTTATATCCAAATTTAAATTAAATAAAAAGAGAAAATTGTAAAAACAAATTATATCCAAGGTAATACACCATACAACAAAATAGCAAAGTCCATCAGTATTGTTACAAACCCATGAAGGAAGTGGAAGTTACTGGAAAAAAAAACATATGATTTGAGGCCTGTTCTCCATTCTTCCTAATAAGATAAATTGAGAAGCATTTTTCAAAAAAACACCGTTTTCTTAATTATTAGAACACATTAGGAAAGCTTTATACTCTTTGATTTAAGAAGCTAAGTAAACTATAAGAAATCCACAACAAAAAGAAACTATAAGAAATCCACAACAAAAAGATTTGAAACTTACCTGTCCAGTAAGAAGAGGGGTATCAGCAACAAGCTTGAAAGCAACAGGCCTTGGAGTACGCATAGGCCAAGCCTGCAAATAAAAGGTGCATCAAGTATAAAAGAGAACAGGGAAACTGATATTAAAAACAAGAACTTTGATCATTAGAATAAAAGAGAGAGAGAAAATAGAGAGGGAAGAAATGGAATGGAATGACTCATTCCATTCCATTTCATTCTATATTCCAACCTTTACCTTGTTTTCTTATCATTATCAGTTGTAATATATATATATATATATATATATATATATATATATATATATATATTACAACTGCAACTGGTAACACTGTAACTCCTAGGCACCAAGAAGGGTATTTTTGGAAATTGTAAAAGATCAAAAAGGGTATTTTAGGAAAGTGAAAAACCCAAAAGGGTATGTCTGGAAATTGAGATACCTGAACAAGCTCTTCATTTTCAGTAGCACAATTGGGTTTATCTTCATTTTCAATAGCACACTTGCAAAAATTTTAAACTTTTAAAATCCATCTTAGAAGGACTAAAGGTTAGAAAGGAGAAGTAATGAAGCTATAAGTTGAGAAAAGAGTAATCACAGCAAGGTCTCTAAAACAGACCTGCTGTTCAAAACGGATTTACTCCAAAATCTAAAACAGAAACATAGCTTTAACTAAATTTTATAGAAAACTATGATTGTTCAGGATTCCAGAACTATAAAGAACTCCTTCTAACTCCAAAGGATGAATTAAATATGAATTTTACAAAAAGGTGTATCACTTCTATCTCCAACAAGACAGTCAAGTGAGGTTGGCCAATTCTACCCAACTTGTGAGTAGAATTCGTCCATACCAAAATTCAGAGAAGTAAAGGACATACAAATGAAAGTCTCAGAGTTGGAATTGAATGAAAAGCATTTCCCAAGCTCCGGATATAAAATTCACATTATGGACAATCACAACACTAGTAAAAGCTGGTGACTGCCCACTGATCTGGAGTCTGGATCAATTCTAACCAATTTATAATTGGAAATAACACCCCATCTGCTCCAGATCTTAAATTCATAATATCAGGAACATATAGAAACTTGGAATCACTCTGGATCCTTTTCCAAGCCTTATAAATGATGAAAACAAAATGACATATCAGAACAGACCCGGATCAGACCTAACAGCAAAGATTCCATTCTTGCACATAGATAAAGTCCTTACCAGTGAAGTTGGGCTGCTTAAGAAAGTTAGCCAACTCAATTTGTGAACTTTGGGAACTGGTTTGGGGTCCGTTTGAGTTCTATAGCTCAAGGTATGATTTTTACAATATGACTATAGATCTGATGGAAAACAGAATCAATTTGTGAGCTGGCAAGGAGCTCATTGATTTCTTCTAATAATGGGCATTGGAGTGAAGGTGAGAATGGAAATAATGATATGAGACTACTGTGACCAAGGGTATGATTGTCATTTTCTAACACAACATACCATTTTCTGTTTTCACCTGGAATTAATTTTCACAAAATAAAAAAAAACATATAAGGTTTTCTCAAGTATCAACTATAAAAAATAAAAACCAATTTCCACTAATCTCGATTGATGTTACTGCTATTCAGATGAAAGAAGAAGAGGAGAGAAGTAAAATAGAGAAAGGAAAAGAAGGAGCTACTATGGATCTTATGCAAGTGCTTCTTGCCAGCACTAAAGAAGTTAAGGAACAAAATGATGGGTTTGTTGATGTGGTGAAGAAAACCAAAGGAAATAATGGAAATTTGTTGTCAAAAGAAGCTACAGTGGGGGAAAAACAGTTTTCGAGTCAGGGGCATCAAGGGAATTTCTCGAAAAATGAAGGTGCAGGGGTTTTTGCTGGAAACCGCAAGCAGGGGCAAAAAGGGAATTATCCGAAAATTGGAAATTCTGGGGCTTCTGCTGGAATTCGCTATCAAGGGTATAATGGGAATAATCAGGAAAATTTGGAATTTAGTTTTGATAGAGGTGGGAAGAGAGGAGGTAAAAATGGGCAGGGGTATTATGGGAATATTGAGCCAATGAAAGGAAAGTCTAATGATTCAAAGATTGAACAGGGGCAAAGTTGGAAAAGTAACAAGGTTATGGGAAAGAACAAGGATGGGGGTGATGTTTCGGAAGTCAAAGGGTTTGTGGGGAATAGTTCTATGAGTCGGCCTGACCAGGAAGCTAAAAAATCAGAAGCAGGGGTAAATTTTAATGGTAACAGGCAGGGCTATATTCCGAAATCTGGTGCTCGATTTCAAAATCAATATTATGGCTTGCTTTTAAAATCGATTTCATTAATTTTATATAAGAAGGGTACAGCTGACCTAATTTTATATAAGAACTCTAGAACTGATACGTACCTTTCTCTTTGATAATTTCTTTTAAGATGACTATTGTTTAGGGCTATCAACAACACCGTCATCTCCGCTACCATAGTGTAATAAACAAAGCACCATTGAAGGCCCTTCATCCTCTTGGTGATTTGCATCAGTTTACCGAACATTACATTGGGAAAAAAAGGCATTTTTTTCTTGAAATGAGGCTATTGCAATGCTGTCTTGAAAAAAAGGCATGTTTTCTTCTCCAATAGAAATTGATATCACATCAGCTCCATCAGCTACTGCAGCATCAAGCCCGGTTAAGATGTCACTCTCTGGCCAATCTAGACCAAAACATACTTTATAAACCGCCAGATGAGCATAAGGTGCCATCCCAACGGCTAATATTTCACTCTCTGGGCAATCTGGACAAAAAAGTAGACCATCAGTTGATTTTTTGTGATGGAAGTTTCGTTTGGGCAATTCAACGAACAGTTGGCATGCATTGTTCGAACAAAAAAATTCAAAAAACTATAACAGGTGATAGTTACACCAAATCATCCACCATGGTTGATTAATCGATAGACCGACTCTCTATCTCAATTTATTTGTAATTACAAGGAGAGTGAAATAAAAAGGAAAGGGGGGAAGTGGTAGCATAGGAAAGAAAAAAGTTCAGAACTTTAAAATCATGTCTACGTACCTTCAAAATTGAAGCCAAAAAACTCAAAACTATTGATTCGTGGCTTGAATCGTTGTTGTGGTGCGATGTTAGAATGGTGGAGTCCAAGAGAAAACACAAATTATGATGGGTAGCTATCGTTATTGGTAATGCATGATTCATCAAAAGCCCTAGTTCTTCGGTCAATCGTCTATTTTGTGAAAGAAGATATTACCATTGCAAATGCGTTATATCTGATTAGGGTTTGCATAGAAAAGGAGTGAAAGTCGATCGTAGAGGAAGGGGTTTGTAGAGAGAAGGAAGGGAGAGAATGAAATCGATCTAGCGGGTGTAGAGAGTACAGAGGAAGAGGAAGGAGGATGTTCAAAATTTTGGGGGAAGGAGAGACGAGAAGGTTGAGGTTTCGATTAGGAGTTGTTCAACAGGTAGCTTCAATTGACGGTTGATGAGTCGTAGTTGTCGATCAGCGCTACAATCGAAAGGAGTTGCAGTCACTGAACCATTTAACGCGAGGATCGGGTTTGAGACTAGAAGAGGCAACGAGGATTGGAGGCAATGGATGTGGGTGAGGGTGGAGACGAGGGAGAAGAAGGCGGGGGTTTAAAAAATTTGGGGATTTCATTTTCCCTCTAAGCAGAAGTGAGAAGCGCGTTTCTTAAAAAAATATAAAACGACATTCATAGACGACGCACCTTTTAGCTAAAGTGCCCTCCGTGTTTTTTATTTTTTTACATTAGACACTAATTTAAGGGCACGCAATAATGCGCGACCTAAATCCTTAAATTTTTTGAAGAGATGACACTTATTTAACGTTACTCTCCTTTGCGTAACATCTATCTCCGAGTGTCGTTGTTTGCGCGTCGTAAAAGGGTCTTTTTCTTGTAGTGGCTCCTTACACACCGCAACAAAATGGGGTAGTAGAGCGAAGGAACCACACTCTAGTAGAAGCTGCCAGATCTATGCTCAACTTTGCACACCTTCCTCTTTACTTCTGGGCCGAAGTAGTGGCCACAACCTGTTTTGTACAAAAATGAAGCATTGTGTGCAAACGTCTCAACAAAACACCGTATGAGGGCCTTAACAACCCCAAGCCAAATGTCCGATTCTTTCATATATTTGGGTGTAGATATGTCGTAATCAACAACAGAGACCACCTCAACAAATTCGCACCAAAGTCTGATGAAGGAATCTTCCTTAGCTACTCCACCAACAAGGTTGCTTATTGAGTTCTCATTAGACGCACAAGGTTGATAATTGAAAGCATCGATGTGAAATTTGATGACTATCACATCTGCAACACCGATCCATCAACCGAAAACAAAACAATTCTAGAAAGTGATATTCCTGCCTCTTCGGTTCCGTTAAATCTAATTGAAGTAAACTATGACGATATCTTCGACCCGGTAGAAACAGCCAAGTTATTCGAAGCTCTTGTGTCCCTGGAAGCTCAGCAGCAGCAGCATGCTGACGTATCTGGTCCAACTTTATCCGATGAAGTATCACTAAATACTTTCACCTTACCGGTTGAGAGGGAAAACTCAACTCTAGACCATACAACAACCATCGAGGTTCCAGTACTAGAAGATGCAGCTCCAATCATCATCTGTAGAGATTGTCAACCATCAAATGTTTCTTCGGATTCAGATGATGAAAACATAGAAAATATTAACACAAGAACAGATTCAAGGATTATCACACTCCCATCTGCAATCCAGGGGGAACCTTCGCCATCTGCCCAAGAAAACTTTAATCCCTCTTTCCCAATTCAAGACAATTCAGCAGGCTGTTCTCAAGTCCAGGGGGAACTGCCCTCTCCAACTGTAGAGTCTTCTGATATTGAAGATATTCTCTCCACCGCAGCTGCTGATCATTTGCAACCCTGTCTACATGTTTGGACAAAAGACCACCCACCAGGTCAAATCATCGGCAACCCATCCGCAACAATCCAAACTCGATCCTCCAAGAACTTATCCGATCATTGTCACTACGCAGCGTTTCTGTCCTCGGTCGAGCCCCGAATGATCAAAGAAGCATTACTAGAACCAGACTGGATTTCCGCAATGCAAGAAGAGCTAGAAGAATTCAAAAGAACCAAGGTACGGCAGCTTGTTCCGAAGCCACAAGGCCACACCATTGTTGGTACTAGATGGGTGTACAAGAAGAAGTTGGATGAATCTAGTGCGTTCGTTAGAAATAAGGCAAGACTAGTTGCCAAGGGATATATTCAACTTGAAGGTATTGACTATGATGAAACGTATGCTCCGGTAGCACGAATGGAAGCCATCCGGATCTTCTTAGCATACGCAGCTCACAATAACATCAAGGTTCATCAAATGGATGTGAAAAGTCCTTTTCTCAATGGTGAATTAAAAGAGGAGGTTTATCTTCAGCAACCTCTGGGCTTCAAAAGTCTTGAATTCCCAGACCACTGCTACAAGCTTGAAAAAGCAGTTTACGGTCTAAAACAAGCCCCAAGAGCATGGTACGAGACTCGCTCTGAATTTCTTGTCTCGTCCGGATACAAAAGAGGAGTGATTGATCCCACTTTATTTAGAAAAGCAAATGGTGATCGTCTAATGCTTGTACAAATATATGTGGATGATATCATCTTCGGCTCAACTGATCAAAAGATAGTGAATGAATTCGCTAAGCTCATAACCAACAAGTTCCAAATGAGCATGAATAGAGAGATTAACTTCTTTTTAGGACTTCAAGTGAAACAAGTCCCTCAAGGAATATTCATTCATCAAGAGAAATACACCTCTAAACTGTTAAAGAAATATTCATTGGACAACTGTTCTTCAGCTAAGGTCCCCATGACCTTCGGATATAAGATATTTGCTGATCCCTCAGGCGAATCAGTTGATCACAAGACTTATAGAGGTATTATTAGTTCATTGATGTACCTCACCGCAAGCCGACCAGATATTGTCTTTGCAACAGGTGTATGCGCAAGGTACCAGGATGACATGAAAATGTCACACATGACCACAGCCAAGAAGATTCTATGGTACTTAAAGGGTAGCAAGACTCTTGGATTATGGTACGCTGTAGGAAACGATTTCAGCCGTCAAGAATTCACAGATGTAGATCATGTTGGATGCAAACTGGATCGTAAAAGCACCTCGGGTGGATGTCAATATTTGGGTGGAAGACTTGTCAGCTGGTCATCAAGGAAACAAAATTGTGTATCATTGTCTACTGCAGAAGCTGAATATGTGGCCGCAGGTAGCTGTTGTTCACAGGTCTTATGGATGAAAACACAACTATTGGACTACGGATATAGAATGTTGTGGATACCAATCTATTATGACTCCGAAAGTGATATAGCAATTTCTCACAATCCAATTATGCACTCCAAGACCAAGCATATTGAACTACGGTATCATGTCATCAAAGACCACATCCTGAAAGGTAACATTGAACTAATTTTTGTCCATACTCATAAAGAGATTGCTGATGTATTCACAAAGGCACTTGACTCTACAAAACTCAACAGTTTCTTACAAATGTTAGGAATGATGAATCCGGACCCACAATTCTTTTTAAATTGATAGGTACCGTAGACCATCCTTGGTCTTTGTTGCGGTCCTAGTTGAAGTTATCTATGATAAATGGTTGTGATATATCCTATTTACAGCAACCATATATCATACTTATACTTCAATGGTCCTTACTGTTTGTTATTACTAATCCTTGTTCAAGTGTTCTCCTCAGTTCTTCTACCGTAGTTATGCATCCGATGGCAAAAGATCCATCCGCAATGAAGTTTCAATCGGCAGTCACTTTAATTGTTTTTCAAACTGTTACATTTTAAAAAAAATCATGGTGTGCTATTTAATGATCCTTCATTAAATAGAGAAAACATTAAAAAAAAACATTCTTTTTTGTAACAGTCCCATTCTTTTTTAATAAACCTCGTGTCATACCTATTTTAGGTATGATGAAAAAAAAGAACGATTTCCAAAAATCAAATCCTTTTTAAACTGTCTCTTCCTATTACCTCAAAATGTCTAATCCGTTACAACTTCCCCTTTACTTAACAGATTAATCCCTCCCTCACCACACGTTCTTCAAACGTGGTGTTGCATTCTGACATTTCATTTAATGCCAACTCTTTTTGGTAAACGTCAAACATATGGATTAAACCTTTTTTTTTCTTAATCTATGGCTGAGATTATCTCTCTTAACCGAAGAAAAACACCCACACGTTTTACCTAATTTCACTTAGGGTAAAATCTTTTCCCGCTCCAAATTAGCCAATATAAAACCCTCTTCTACTTCCCCAAGAAAAGTTTACGCTTTCAGAACATCGAATCGTTTTCTTGCACTCTGTTTTCTCTTGCAAAGCTTCTTCAACCTCCTACAATGGTGAAATCAGGCATCTCCAAGAAACATTCCAAGGCATCTGGATCAGTAAACCCTACTGCTTCAGAATCTGCTTCAAGACACCCAACGCCAACGATTGCCTCAAGCAATTTCAGGGTTGTGTTCGAAGAGCATTCCTTCTACAATGCTCCAACAAAGTTGATGATCAAGTTTTTATCTAATCATCCACTGTTTGGACCCTTCTGTTCATTCACAGATGTGGTTCCACTTTCAACCCTTTTCAAATGTACTTTATCAGTGTATCGACCCCTCGAGAATCCTCAAGAAGTGCATCTGAATCTTGTAAACGATTCTTTGGTCATTCTGACTAAAGAAAAGTTCCTCACTGCCATCAACCTCCTTGTTTATCCTTCAATCAAGGTTTTCACTCCAAGCATGGTGGACATCCTTTCTGCACTTTACCAGATGGGTTATCAAAAGAAGATCAAATGCATAGGAGAATTCAAGAAAAATCAACTACCTGCGGTATGGCAATTAGTTTGACACTTTGTTATCTGCAGTCTGTCTGGCAGAACCGGAGGCACGGATAATATGGGTCTTAAGCTCCTGGAGTTAGTATGGAGCATCTTCACTGGCCATGATGTCAACTTCAGTAAGATCCTATGGGACGACTTCTTGCAATACATTCCCAAGGAAAGTCCAAGAGAGAACCCTACCGAACTAACATTTGCCAGGTTCTGGTCTCTATGCATCTCAGATCTCCATGTGGATGCAGGAATTAACATGGGCAACGACATCAATCTCTTCGTCACTAAAGATCTCAAAAGGTATAATCCATCTTCTGATCAATCTGTTTTTGGTCCTATCAGACGACTACCAGTCCACATTCTCTCTACTCTTGGTCTTGAAACTGCTGATGTCTCAGACCATATTGAGGCTACGGAAGGTATTGCCCCATACCTTCCTACCCCGCCTCTACAAACCCCATCCGCAATCACTTTCCCTGGTTGTAACGCCTGTGTTTCCAGGCTTGCCGTTTTTAGCAATATAATAGTCTAGGTTAACCTTTGTAACCCGTTTTGAAATAATAAGAATGTATTATTTGAGTATTATGTGTTTTGTGCTTAATTGCTTAATTATGTGGTCTGATTAATTAAGAATAAAAATAAGCGTCAAAATTTAAGTGTAAAATAAACTTAATATCTTTGGTTAATGTTGTAGTAGTCGAAACGAGGTTTCCGAATATATATAGAACGCCCAAATCTGACTTCGTATGAGGAAGTTATGATTTATCGAAGTTCCGGCTTAGCGGTATACAGCCTGAAATACTCGAATTGAGATCGAGCGGTTGTTAGCCGAAGCAATCTAAATGAGAATCGAAGATCTCGTTGTTGGTATCGAAGCGATAAAAAGTTAGGCGAGAACGGACGTCAAACGAAGAAGTTATGAATTTATAACGAAAGTTTCTGTCGCGGCCTATTAAAAATAATTAATAAAAATAAAGTCAAAATTAGCCGACGGAGTCTAAACGAAAGTCGTAGAGCATGGTCTTACCTTTCCGTGGATATAAAGAACGTCGAAAACGGAGTTCGTATGAAGAAGTTATGAATTTCCGAAGTTTATTAATCATTTTGTATTTAAATTTAAATCAAAATTCGGAAGCATTATCCGAAGGAGTCACCGATCTGATCCGAGGTACGCCCCGCGTACTCCGAGGGATGTCGACACTCGCACTCGAGCACTTCGGATACGTAAGCCATGACGTTTTGGGCAGTACGCCCCGCGTAACGCAGTACGCCCCGCGTACTCCGAGGCTCCAGCCTCTATAAAAGGGGATCCGAAGGCAGCCATAATTCTTGTTCATTTTCTTCTCTTCTCTCTAGTCTTTTGCATCGTTTTTCGTGCCGAAGCTACCCCGAAGTCCCGGTATCATACTCTAGCCCCGAGGCAAGTCCCGAGATCCCGAAGATCCCGAGAAGCGCGGTTCCCGAGTCAAAGCTCTGCCCGCGAGAAGTTCGATTTTCGAGGAGATCTTCCAGATCTGCTGTGGATTACTACTTCTATAAGCCGTAGTGCTGTCGGATCGTCTTCTGATCAGGTGAGTGTGTAGTTATTTCTTCTAATACAATAATACGAAGTATTTTATATAAAAATACGTGCTATGTGTATATATTTGGTTGTGTTATGTGTGAATGAGTATTCACTCTCTTCTATCTTACAGATCTGCTTATTTCTTTATGAGATATGTGTTATGTGTGTGTGTGCCTCGTCTGTTATGTGATATATATGTTGATTCAAGCATGCTATACAGGTTTTCTTTAAACTATGTATACAAATGTATATTTTTATCTACTAATATGTTGGGTAGAACATGGGTAGATAGTTGGTGTGTAATAAACAGATGAGAGGCCTCGATGTTGTTGTTGTTGTTGATCTAGTTATTCAGCGGAGTATGGATAACGACCACAGACTCTTTCTAGACAGTCCAGTGGAACGCTAGCAGGTTCATAACCTGTAGGTGTTGTGAACGATGTGTTCACCGGTGTACTCTATCCCCCTCATGGTTGCCTTTAGGATATCTATTGTTGAGGAAACCCCTTCGCAGTGATGTCCGTCCCGATGAAAATCCTAGATTAGGTCCCTTGAGATAGTTGTTTTAGGGACGTAAAGTGAGGATAACGGGAATGGGTAATCGGGATAGTGATTGGTTGGTGAAATTAAATATAACTTATTTATTGTGGGTTGAAAACCCTATATGCTCACCAGGCTCCCAAGCCTGACCCACTCAGTTTTATTTGTATTACAGGAAGTGGCACAAGGGCGTAAGATGGATGGATCATCTTGTTGTTTTGTTTACAAGTTTGTATATGTATATATTTGTTGAATGACTTGTAATGTTTATCGTTTATGCTTTATGGTCTGTATCGGAACATGACATCCCGAGTTTTGATTATATAATGAAATGCATCTCTTGATGAAATGCTTTGATAAATATTATTTTATCATGTTTTGTTTTGGGAACAAATTCCGCAACTCTTTCAAATCAAAAGGATTTACTCTGAAAATATTTAAAAGCATAAATGAAAATCGGTCTTTTCTGGCCGAGATTTTGGGGATGTCACACTGGTAGTACCACAGTCCCATCTTCCACCACTCTTTCCAACCTGTCTTTATCACAAAGACGCAAGTCGTTAGCCTCAGCTCATCAAGGCCCCCGCCACACTAAGAAACCAGGAACTCTTAAGAAAAAGGATGCTCCCAAACAAGCTAATCCTTCAAAGAAAAGGAAAATCACCCCAACTGTGCCGACAAATTTCGAACCAAGTAAACATCAATCTCCCTCTCCCTCTGGTAGTAATTCTGTTGAGGACGATAAACCCATCTCAATCCTCAAGAAAAGAAAAACCAATCCCACTGGCCAAATGCATGACCGGACTAATACCGCAACCTCTCAAAAGGCTCTGGTAGTCCTTGGGGTGGCATCACACCCATTTGAATCAACCATTCAATACCACTCAGACGTAGGTGGTGCGTCTGTTTCACCGCAACGTGGAGACTCTCCCCCAGGTCAATCCCAGGAGGATGGAACTGGCTCCTGCCCTAAGGTCTCTAGGGCTTCCCGTCTACATTTCTTTTCCCATGAGGAGTTGAAATCCATACTTTTGTCTGTCACCCAAACACTTCAAACACCTTCCTAACCGCAAGGCGACTCTTCAACCTTTGCCAGAACTGAGCCGAGGCCAGACTTGACCCTAGGTCAAGGAGACTGGGGAAGCTTAGGAAATCCTACTCTGCTTACATCTGATATAGGTGGTTTAGGCACGGTGAGCACCAATGTGCAAGGATCCGTGAACCCGAGGGACACCTCAGTGCGATTCCAAGGAATTGATGAAATTGACCTCAATAATTCATGGAGCAAGTATCAACCATCAAATGAAGCCGAAGCCAAGAAATATGCCGCTTTCCGTAGGGCGTTCCAAGCAAGAAAGGCACGTCAAACAAAGCAGCTTCAACAAAAACAACAAGAAATTCAGTCTGTAGCGAAGTATTGGGCAGACGCAATCAATAATGCCAATACCGTATCTACAATCTGCAAATTTCAAGCTTTGATGGACGACATGACTGATACAATCCGCAAAGCTCAAAATCCAACTGCTGATCAAACTACCTCAAAGCCCCCTCCAACTCTAACTGCTAAAAATTCTCAAGATGGAGGCACCGAAATAGAAGTCAGCTCTGCTCCCACCTTCGGATTTGATGACGTTGATCTAAATGAAGTAAATCAGCCTAGCCCTTCGGATGATGACCTAATGATGTTTGATGAGGAAGAGGAATCGAGAGGTTCTCAACACTCTACCTCTAAGCCCAAGCAGAAAAAGAAAAAAAAGAATATGGTTGTTTCAAGAAAAGAATTCTTAAGTCTACAATCCAAAGTAGATCAAATTCTTGCCGCGGTCAAGTCCACTCAACCGCAATCAGAAGACCATCCAGCACCGCAGTCCTTGATCGAAAGGATTGAAAGATTGGAGACTAGGGAACGTCTAGCTGCTGAGGGGATTTCTCTCAAAGTGGAAATGGGGATTCGGTCCCTCGACAACACTCGCCAAGCTGATCACAAGGAATTCATGGCTGCTGCGGAGCGCCTTATCTCTGATGTATCCACAATCAAAGAAAATCTGCAAACAACCATTGCAGACCAATCCACTCTTTCACAGAAATTGATAGCTGAGACTCACACTGCTTATGAGTCCACTATCTCAATCCTTCATGAAACCAACAACAGACTTCAAAGATCCCTATCTTCAAATTTCCATGGTCCTGAAATTCTCCAACTCACAAAGGAGATTCATCGGCTACTCTTCAACACCACCATCCCAGACAACCAGCAACTGGCTGATGTTCTCAAATCTCACTTTCAGGAGGTGTGTGCCAAGGTAGATGGTCTCAAACAATGGCTTAAGGAGGCTCCGGTTCTAAACTCCTCAAGAGGGGGAAGTGAAGAAGACCATTATGAAGAAGAACTTTATGAAGAAGAACATCAATCCAACAGTTCTTCTCATCATAGAAGTCCCCTCATCACAACTGAGAAAATTCCTTCACCGCAACCATCTATTCAACAAACACCACCGCAACATCCCTCTCCCTCTCAACAGAAAGTTTCTCCCAAACGACCTGAGACTCCCCCTCACTTCGAGAATCTAGCTTCCGAAATGTCATCTGCAAGCTCAAATGACTCTCCCATCACAAAACAGAAGAAATCTGACTGGAAAGCAGCTAATTTTGCTGAACTTATATGGAGAGAATGCGGTTTCGACACTGTCATGGATGAATCCTTGATAAACTCTTGGATCAATCCCTACCGCAGACTGTTGGATGATGAATAAAAACCTTATCTTACCTATGCTGAACCCCCATCTGATGGCTACTGGATGTTCTAATCTCCCTAAATGCCAAATACTTCACAATATTTGAGCAGTTTGACTGTAGCCTACCGGATCACAAAACACTGCTTATGGAATTTGAGAGACTCAACCGATTCTATGCCAAACATGCCTCTTCCATGGAGAAAATATGGTCTAACAATTTACCATCCGCAGTCAAGAACTTCAAGCCCCAGAAATTCATGAAGGCTGACTTCATTCAATACACACTTACAAGAAGGGATCATGACTATGTCTGCACCCAAGCTGACTTCCCATGTATGAAACAAGAAGAAGTATTTCTAATAGCAAGGGTGTTCCTAAACAAGTGTGAAAAGTATCCAAAAATGAAGATATCACTCGAAAGGACAAGAATTTTTCTGAAGGAAACCGTCTGCGATTTTGCAAAGATTGATGCAGACATCTACCCAACAATTGCCAAGAAGTTCGATCTACCACCACTTGATCCTGCACCAATGCCTACCAAAGGTTATCAAGAGAGATCCCTAGGTGCAACAAACTTCCCTGAACTTGGAGGAATTTTCAAAAGGAAGGTCGATAAGATCAAATACTTCATTCCCATGAATCGTCTTACAAGGAAGCAACTTGAAATCTGTCGAACCGCAGTAGAAAAATCAAAACACACAACTGCCAAAGTCAAGTTCGAGATTTTAAGAAGGATCGCCTGGTTGGAAAATATCAAGAAGTTTTGGTGGATTCTGATCAAGTTCCTTAAACTTGATAAGTGAAGAAAATTTAAAGAGGTCACTTAGGGGGAAATTGTTGAATCGTGAAGTGACCCTCTTGAACTAAGTCTACCGCAGACCTCAAGGATCCGCAGTTAAGCTCTCATCAGCAGCCTCATTCGAAGACATCTATACAACCACAGTCTTAATTACTTTACTTAATTTAATTCTATCTACTTTCTGTAATACTCTCTATTGTCCCGTATGCCTTGCATGGCTACTCTTGGAGAGTTGATCAAATGTAATTCTTGAGTCTCTATATATAGACCTCATTCTTTCATAGTTTAAATATCCATCTGAACAATCTTCAAGTCAATCTATTACATCTTTCTTACTCGTCTCATATCACTTCTTACTCTTCAAGAACATAACTGATAATTACTTCTCTTCGGAGCTAGTCATTCGTGACTTCATCACTAAGCTTGATCTCAATCACTAACTTGGTTTGAATGCATTCCATCTTATGAATCAACTTATGTGTTTACTTGATATATTACCTGATGTCATTTATATTTCCTTACATTTCCGCAACTAACTATCTAACTATCTAACTCGTTAACTTATTATTGTTAAGCTTTTAGATCATTTGAGATTAACTATTCCGCAACTATACTTGTTCTAACGTTTGTTCAAGTGTGTCTCAAGTTTTTCTCTCAACAATTTGAAAGTCTAAATTTCGGATCTGTAACTTTCATTCCTAGGTCTTTAATCGAAGATAACAACTTTGAAAATGAAGAGTTCATCATATCTCCAGCCATGAATAAAACTCGAAGAGAGAGAAAATAGATCTGACACGATTTATAGAGAGAGAACAAAACTGAGATGATTTTTATAGAGAGAAAATAGATCTGAACACGAATCCGAGAATAAAACACAAAATGCTTCTTCTATTTCTCTTCCAAAACATGAATTAATATCAAATCAGATGATAGAATGAGTAGAAGATAACAGATATGAACAAGATTTCGTAATAATACGAGATATTTTACTTTTTCTTTTGGGAGAATTTCATATATACCCCTATTAAACCTTAAAATATTGTATTTGTCCAGCTTAAATTTTAAATATCATACTTACCATTTGTAAACTTTTAAAATATCATATTTGCCCAAAATATGTTTTTAAATATTTTTTAATCAATTTGTTATCCTTTAAAATCATTATAATTATAAAAAAATATATATAAATTGACTATAACACCCTTTATAGTCCCTCTTGGAATTCTTTGTATCTATCTAGAAGAGAGAGCAAAAGGAAAATGATCTATAATTCAAATCAACTCAACCAAGAAGAAGAGTAAACACTGCTTTATTTGGTTTAAGCATCCATGATGTTGAAAATAAAAAGGCAACTAATAACTCCCCCCCTCCCCAAACAATTTCATAAGTAGAGGTGAATTTGGAATTGTTTATAGGTGTTCTCTCCGATGGGCCTGTTGTCTATGTCAAAAGGAGAATCGAGCAGAGTCTGAATGCAACAACGACTTCGGTAATGAAGTTGAAATCATTAGCAAATTTAGTAATGAAATCTTGTTTAGCTTATAGGGTGATCAAGAATTCCTTCATTAAGAATACATGTCAAACAGAAATTTTGACAACCATTCATTCCTGTTTACGAGTCGAAAACCTAAATTGACCTGACCATAAAGAAATAACAAAATCCTGGATGTAGCAAAACTATTAGCGTATCTTCATGATGGAGTAAAAACTATAATTTGTCATTGAGACATCAAAGCTACAACTATACTTCTGCATTTAAAAAAATGAGAGCCCGGGTACCAGATTCCGGGTAAGCCAAGCAACGTATCGAAGGGGAAAATCTTATGTGAACCCAGATTCGTCGGTACCAATGGCTATTCTGTGCTAAAATATGTTCTGTACAACCGACTGATGGAACCTATGGTTGTGTTTCTGAAGATCATATTTCGGAGAAAAGTTGTCGATTTGTCTTGCTCAAATCCAGCCCGTGGTTTTTTTACTACTAATTAGGCATGGTCGCTTAAAAACAAGAATGTTAGGCAAGTTTTGGATCATTCATTGTTAAGAGATGGTACAATTTTAGAGCCTATGAACCCTATAGGCTACAAGGACAATAGAAAGATTTGTGCTTGTTGGGATTTTGTGTGCTCATCTGATGTTGTCTTTAAGGCCTACCATTATGGATGTATTACAAATGTTGGAAGGAGATAGTCAAGTGTATGTGCCAAATTTAAAACTCTATTTGAGATTCATACCCATGAAATATGAACATATGTCCCTGGTATAATATTTGTTTGAGAAGAAGACAAGAATTAAGTTGTAAATATATTTTAATTTAATAATAGTAATAAAAGGCTATAAATGTCAATTGATAAAAATAAATATTAAAAATAATTATAAAATATTAAATAATATTTCAAAAACATTTTTGGCAATTTGATATTTTGAAAGTTTACTAAGGGTAATTCTGATATTTATAAATTTGGTTAGATAAATATGATATTTTGATTTTTAGTAAGGGTATATACGAAATTATCCCTGTTCTTTTTAGAAAAATTACAAAACTTGAAGAACAAGGTGAGATTCACGAAAATTTTTCGCCATATCTGATCGATTCTTGCAAAAATCATTGAGATCTACAAGAACCCGCTCTGATACCACTTGTTAAAATAATGACGAGATGAAGAATGTGGAATCTGAAGAACAATCATGAATCAATCACCATAATATGAAAGTAATCTATCAAAGATTTTGTGTATATTGATATTGATATGAACATACAAAGAAAAACCTAATCTAGAAAAAGCTTACATCAAAAGCTAACCTAATGATTATTTATATGGAACATAAAATATTTACCAAAAATATAAAATCCTAAAAAGCCTTCCCTAAATAACCAAAAATGCAAAATCAATTTCAATATCTCAAAATACTCAACAAATTTAGATCGGTGTTAAGGATGAATGGGTTTCTCCTAGTCGGGGAGAAAAACTTTGATGGTTGCAGTGTGTGTTTGGCCATGGAGGCTCTAGGAATTAGATCTCTAGAAAGTGTCCCCCTTATGGGGATATTATGTTCTATTTATGGGGGATAAGTAGGTCTAGGGAGAGTCATGTGTCGCTCAACTCAGGCCCAGCTAGCAAGGAGTTGGGTAAGGCCTCATGGAGTCGCTAGGTGAGCACCAGGAGCGAGCGTTAGGCGAGCGTCAAGTGCGGGAGCTAGACAAGGCTGGCAAGCCATGTCTTGACATCTGTAACATGCTAATAGACCATACATTAACAAGTCCCCCCCCCCACACACACACACACAGTCCAATGTGATTGGTGCGCAGCCAATGGCATTAGTTTGGATACGGTCCAAGCAATAATGCATTAAAAAGATAAAAGGGACGATTAAACCTTAACCACAAGAGACGTGGTGTTGTGCAATAGGCATATGAAGCATTAGCTGGCTTGATACTCCTTTCTCCTCAAGAGTATGATCCGATCGATGCGATGAAACATAGTTGTTGTTGATAATGTGATGTAGGGCAGGACTGCTAGTGACGTTATGCAGAGCAAGGTTGGTATATGAAAATGGTGTCGATAAGATCCTAGGCCAAGGTAGCTAGGAAGCGTGACATCAACATACATTTTCTGAATTTTTCATTTGATGCGGCTCTTGTATCAACCTTCGAAGTTCGTAAAGCAACTGTGACATACTCGATCCATGATTCCTGCCTCCTAGTCATGCCCGAAAGTTGTCCATAGAAACACCCTTGAGGAATACGTGCATGATCCGGCGAGGGGGGTGAGATCTGAGGCCAACACCGGGTAGTACTTCATATTTCGATGTCCAGGGGGAAACTTTATATGACTATTTAGTAGTTTACATTTCACAATTCCCCTGTAAATGTTCTACAGACTGAGCTTTGCTCTACATGCCTATTATCGGCACGCTCTGAGTGTCACGACTTTTGGAGTGGTTATCTGAAAAGTCAACATAATCAAATCATAAGTTGATTCGAATTTCTCCTCGCAGTCATTTTGAGACGCTTTGTGGAGTAGCAATAGTAGTGTACTACTCCCCCCCCCCCCCCACTTTCCTTCAAAAACCGAGTGAACCGAGTTACATCGCTTATTTTGAAAGCATATCTTGTTTAACGGGGTTGTAGCACGTAAACTCTTGAGCGAGGCTGATTCTTGTCTTGCAGAGATGGTGGGCTATTTGTTGTCATAATCTTGCTTGCTTTGGTCCTGGATGGTTCATCTTGGCCACCGGTTTGGTTTCTTCTCTAAGGGTAAAGCTGGTCCATGAGATTTATTTATTCATGTTTTTCTGATTAGTGGGATTTTTTTTCAAAGGTTTGTGTTAGGCTTAGGAATTCACTGAGAGTGACTCCCACTATCTCTATAGGGTGTTAAAACTTGGAGGATGCTTCCCTTTGATTGGGGAAAGTTGTTTGGTTCAACGACATAGGATTCATACTTAACCAAAATTTTCTGGTTTTGGCCCGGGAGTTTGTGCTCACAAGCTCAAGGTTCATCCTTTATTCGAGACGTTGCCTTTTTTTTAGTCTAAGGCCTTAGCTAGCCTTTTTATGCACCATGGCTGGTTCACTTTTAATAGGTGTTCACTTTTAGACGAAGTTTTCTGATTACCCTTTACAACTTTGCTCTAAGTCTTGGGTCGAGGAGTGTCGCACTCCCGGTGTAGTCATCTAAGTTAAGCCGAGATCGCCACCTCGAGGAATTTAAGACTTAGGTATTTTTTATATCAAGGGAAAGGTTATGAGCCTTTAAATCCTTTTTTCATGTCATGGGCAAAGGTAGTGGACCTTTGGATTAGACTGACATGTTTAGGGAAAGATTATGAGCCTTTAAAGCCTATGTTTGCATCCTTGCATCGATTTTGCTCGAATGATGTGGATGATCATTCCTTGTTACAACTCGGTAAATATGCACAACCTCTTATTGAAATGATATCAAGCTTAAATAATCTTTGACAATAAATGGGCCAAGAACAAGAGCTAATTGTCGTGGAATTTCTTTCATGTCTTGGTGGGATGTCACCAATTAATCACCTACATCTTCTGTCTTGTAATGAGAATCAATAGCCATATTCAAGGTGTTTCTTCCTTTGGCTATGCCTAGCCGGATTCTTCCAGTGGTGTGTGGTGATGCACGACTTATATTGCACAACTTAGTGGAACTGACCTAGTTTAGCAATCTATGATCGCTGATGATTTTTCACATTATGATTTGTAGTGACAATTGGTGCGAGGCCGTTTAAAGCTAGGAAGCAAGCTGCTAGCGAGGGATGAGCTACACGACTGCTAATACTTGGGCTGCGTGGTTGTTGGCATAAATAAAGGCAACAAGACTTTTTTGAAATGCATGTTGTCGAAGAGTGTCCTCTTCATACTAGGATGTGGTGTAGAGGATGCCTTATTCGTCGTCTGAGCGTAGGAAGACCATGTTGATTATAAGGGAAGTATCACCAAATGTGTGGTGCTAAACATGTCATAGGCTTGTGACACACAACTTACGGTGCACGGCTTAGCCGAATGTACCGACCTTAGCATGTAGCAATCATGGAGATGTCATGTGTGAGAGGGTCGCCTAGTAAAGATCATGATTAGCAACCGGAAATCATGATTACATCACGTGGGCTGGCATCACGTGGAAATTGATTGGGCTTAGTAGCCAAAGATTCATGAATATGTCACAGGAAATGGAATTACGTAGAAATGGATCGGGCTTAGCACCCAACGATCACGAATCTGTCATGTGGGATGGCATCATGTGGATATGGATCAGGCTTACTATACAGCGATCAGGGATATGCCACACAGGACGGCATCGCGTGGAAATGGACCAGTAAAGGTTGCGAGCCTTTAATCCTTGTTCACAGTGCACGTCATGATATTGGGGTTAGGATGAGATGCCAAGTAGCTCGAGGTGAAGGTGATGTCTGAGCCTTATGAGCAGAGCTTGCCATTATAATGGAGTCTGACTAAGAAGCCAAGCGACTCAAGGCAAGGGTTATGAACCTTCTGAACCTTTAACAGGATTGGGCTTAGCAGTTTTCAATTTATGTGTCCGACCCAGATGGTCGGATCGGCCATAATATAAAGGCACTCGATGCCTTACTACATCGTTGGCTGTAGTGACAATCAATGCCCCGCTGTCTTGCGAATAGTGATACTGTTTCTCGAGAGTTGAGGCTACTAAGAGCTGGATAAGAAGGTTGTTGACAGTCGGGCAATGCAACGGCGGAGAGCTTGCATAGCGAGAATGCCAAGGGCCAGTCAACACGACTGTTGAGGGTTGAGAAGTGAGATTTCCAAGAACTAGTCAACTCGACTGCTGATAGTAGAAATGGCTAATGGATTTCCCCTATTTATTGGGAAAGACAAGTCATTTAAGGTAAGGGTACATCCTTTGTATATATCATTGGGGGATTCGGATTTCCCGTTAGCCATTTCTACAAAGAGTAATTAAACTAATGAAATAAATTATATATATATATATATATATATATATATATATATATATATATATATATATATATATATATACATATATATATATATAATTTTATATATAAGTAATATTTAAACGACATTCGGACAAATAACCGGTACTATAAATCCACATCCAAACAAGGAAAAGGACCTAGAATGATTTATTAGTCCTAAGCCGTTTAACTCTTGTTTATATTAATATATATATATATATATATATATATATATATATATATATATATATATATATATATATATAGGAATTCTTTGGAAAAATATAAGTTTATAAAAGAGTTCAATATTTGGAGTATTTTTGATGCTCTAAAATCATTTTATCATGATTTGAAATCATTTATTTGTAACACAAAGTTCTTGTGTATACTTGTATTCCCCCCCCCCCCCCCCCCACTTAAAACAGTAGAAATAATGAAAATACAGGGATATGAACTCACTTGATAGATGGTGAATCGAACAGAGTTTCGTTTCACGAAAAGGACTTTATTTGTCGAGAAACCGGCTCAAATCGAGCAGAGTTTCGACAGGAGTCAGGTTACTTCTTGGGAATATCAGGGATCGAGTCTTGATACCGGGGCTTTAGGGGTTGTATATGAGTTTGTGGAAGTGGAAAATGCGAAAGAGAATGAAATTTGGGGTGAAAAAGTGTAAAAATAGTTGGAACCCTCGCATGCCTTATATAGGCCGAAGCCTCAGATCCGAGGCTATGTGAGGCTGACGCGTGTCAGATAGGTGGCGAGGTTTCTGGCTTACTTCGGACCGCAGGCTGGCTCGGATTGGACAGGACTTCGGTCCAATAGAAGAAGGACACGTGCGAAGGCAGCATCCGAGGTGTGTCTTCGGGGTGTCTCATGCAAGGTTTTCCGAGTAGGATTGGACCACAGAGTTGGTCGAATTAGGAGGTGCCACGCATGGCTTCAGTCCACTCAGCAGCTGCCATGTGCGAGGTGACGTGTCACATGCGAAATTGCCTGGTTTTCCTATTTTTCTTTATTTTTGTGCCAAAACTTGCGAAAATCATAACTTTCGCATACGAACTCAGTTTTTGACGTTCTTTATACGCACGCGTAGGTAAAATTATACTCTATGACTTTCATTTAGACTTCGTCGGCTAATTTTGAATTATTTTTAATACTATTGTTTTTAACAGATCAGGACAGGAAAATCCGTTAAAAATCCATAACTTCTTCATCTGACGTACGTTTTTGTCTGTCTTTTTACCGTTGTACTACTAATGACGAGACCTTCAATTCTCGTTTACGTTGTGTCGGCTAAAAACTACTCGATCTTTATTTCGAGTTTTTAGTTGTTCATTGCTATACTGAAACTTAGAAAAATCATAACTTCCTCATACGAAGTCAGATTTTGGCGTTCTTTTTATGAAAGTTCTTGGTTTAACATAAACTACAACTTTCATTTAGATTGTTAAGGCTAAAAAGCCTTTTATTAAAAATTCAGTTTTTACACTGAACAGTGTTTTGCCGGTTTTGTCGCGGATTTTCGATTGGTCATAACTTCTTCGTTTTAACTCGGATTTTAGTGTTCTTTATATTTTTGGAAACCTTGTTACAATCTCTATCACTTTATTCATCCCAATTGAGATTATTTAATAATTTATTTTTGAGGGTCAATTATGTAAATATATGTAGTATGCTAAATTTTCTCTTTATTAATTTAAAAAGAAGTACAAATTGACCTACACTATTACATAGGTTTGAAATAATGGTTTGTTACATTATCCCCCTGTTAGAGAGAATTTCGTCCCGAAATTTACATTACAAATAGACTAGGGAAAAAGATGTGGATATTTTTGTTGCATTTGATCTTCCCGCACCCAAGTGAATTCAGGTCCCCGTTTTGCATTCCAGCGAACCTTCACTATCGAGATACGGCTTTGTTTGGTTTTCTTAACTTCCCTGTCTATTATCTCTGCGGGTTCTTCCACAAAATTGAGGCTCTCGTTTAACTCGATTTCCTCGAGTGCAATCACAATAGTCTCGTCGGATAAACACTTTTTTAATTTCGAAACGTGGAAGGTAGGATGAATGTTACTTAGTTCTTGGGGTAATCGAAGTTTGTAAGCTATAGGACCGATTCGGGCAAGAATCTTGAATGGTCCTATGTACCTTGGACTCAGTTTGTCTCGCTTTCCAAAGTGTATCATGCCCTTCCAGGGTGAGACCTTTAACAAAACGCGGTCACCAACCTGGAATTCCAAGGGTTTTCTCCTTTTGTCAACGTAGCTTTTTTGTCTATCTCTGGAAGATTTAAGTCGCTCCCGAATTTGTACGATCCTCTCGGTAGATTCTTGAATAATTTCTAGACTAGTGAGAGCACTGTCAGGAGTTTGACCTCTAGCTAGCTGCGTGTCACCAACTTCAGCCCAACACAGAGGGGATCAGCACTTGCGGCCATAGAGGGCTTCGAATGGAGCACCTTTTATGCTGGTGAGATAACTGTTGTTATAAGAGAACTCAACAAGGGGTAAATGAATATCCCATGCATTTCGAAAGTCTATCATGCAAGCTCGTAACATATCTTCTAATGTTTGAATCGTCCTCTCACTTTGTCCGTCGGCTTGTGGATGGTAGGTCGTACTCATGTCCAGCCTAGTTCCCAAAGAGTTTTGTAAAGACTGCCAAAAACGAGAGGTGAATCCACTATCTTGGTCCGAAATAATAGATAGTGGCACACCATGCAGTCTAACAATCTCCTTGAGGTATGTTCTTGTTAGCTTCTCCATCTTGTCAGTCTCCTTGATTGGTAAGAAGTGTGCGGATTTGGTTAATATATCGACGATTAACCAAATAGTATCATAACCACTCGATGTCTTGGGTAACTTTGTTATGAAATCCATTGTAATCCGCTCCTACTTCCATTCATGGATTTCAGGTTGTTGTAATAAACCTGAAGGTTTCTGGTACTCTACCTTAACTTTGGCGCAAGTAAGGAACTTGCCCACAAAGGTAGCGATTTCAGCCTTCATGCTAGGCCACCAGTATAGTTTCTTAAGGTCCAAATACATCTTGTATGAACCTGGGTGGATGGAGTATCGAGTTTTGTGTGCTTCATTCATAACCACATCTCTGTAACCACCGAACTTTGGTGTCCAGATCCGGTTCATGAAATAATAGACTCCATCATCCCTGACTTCGAAGTTCTTATCCATTCCTCTCAGGGTTTCACTTGACATGTTTTCGGGTTTCAAGGCTTCAAGTTGAGCTTCCTTGATCTGCATGGACAGATGCGAATGGATTGTCATGGTCAACGACTTTACCCGATGTCCCAAGTATTCTTTTCTACTAAGGGCGTCAGCTACTATGTTTGCTTTACCAGGGTAATAAAGAATTTCACATTTGTAGTCATTAAGTAGCTCCATCCATCGTCGTTGTCTCATGTTCAACTCTTTTTGATCGAAGATGTGCTGGAGACTTTTATGGTCCATGAATAATGTGCATTTCATTCCATATAAGTAATGTCTCCAAATCTTCAAAGCAAACACCACTGCTCCTAGTTCAAGGTCATGTGTTGTATAGTTGACTTCATGTGTCTTTAGTTGTCTTGAGGCATAGGATATAACCTTTCCTCTTTGCATAAGAACACATCCAAGCCCTTGATTAGAAGCATCACAGTACACTACGATATCCTCTGTTCCTTCAGGGAGAGACAGGATCGGTGCACTACACAAAGCTTGCTTCAGCGTTTGGAACGCTTTTTCTTGCTTTTCTCCCCAGCTAAAGGTTACACCCTTTTGGATCAGGGTAGTAAGAGGCTTAGCTATTCGAGAGAAATCTTGAATGAATCTGCGATAATAGCCAGTAAGACCTAAAAATTGACGGGTTTCTGTAGGTGTTTTGGGTGCTGACCAGTTTTCAATTGCCTTTATTTTGGAAGGGTCGACATGTATTCCTTATGAACTAACCATGTGACCTAGGAAATCTACCTTCCTAATCCAAAATTCACACTTTGAAAACTTCGCATAGAGCTTCTCTAATCTAAGAGTTTGTAATATTTGACGAAGATGTTGGCCATGTTCCTCTTTGATTTTTGAGTAGATAAGGATGTCGTCAATGAAGACTATAACGAATTTGTCCAAGAATGGATGACACACTTTGTTCATTAGGTCCATGAACACTACAGGTGCATTCGTCAATCCAAATGGCATCACTATAAACTCCTAATGACCATAACGAGTTCTGAACGCGGTTTTGGGAACGTCTTCCTCCAAAATCCGTAACTGGTGATACCTGGATCTTAAGTCTATCTTCGAGAAGTAGATCGCACCTTGAAGTTGGTCGAACAGGTCGTCAATGCGAGGCAGAGGGTATTGATTCTTGATGGTAAGTTTATTCAGCTCGCGGTAGTCAATACACATGTGGAATGATCCATCCTTCTTCTTTACGAACAAAACCGGTGCTCCCCAAGGTGACAAGCTTGGTCTTATGAAACCTTTGCTTAGGAGTTCGTTACGCTGGCTGGATAATTCCTGCATCTCAGAAGGTGCAAGACGATAGGGGGGATTTGGCTACAGGGGTAGCTCCAGGGATTAAGTCAATTCGGAATTTGACTTGTCGTTCGGGAGGCACCCCTGGAAGATCATCGGGAAATACATTAGGAAAGTTGCAAACCTCGGGAATCCTTGCGATGTATTTCACTTCTTGCTTTTTGTCTACCACGTGAGCTAAGAATGCACAGTATTCCTTGCGAAGGTATTTATGTGCCTTGATGCAAGAAATGATCTGAAGGTTCGTTCCGGGTTTTTCGTCGTAAATAACAAGAGTTTCATTAGTTGGTAAGTTCAAGCGAATAGCTCTTTCATAGCATAGGATGTCGGCATGGTTGGGGCATAACCAATCCATTCCTATTATGACATCAAAACTTTTGATAGAGATCGGCATAAGGTTTGTTGGGAAAGACAAGTCATTTAAGGTAAGGGTACATCCTATGTATATATCATTGGTGGATTCAGATTTCCCGTTAGCCATTTCTACTGTAAAACTTTCATTTAGTGGTTGGGATTTCTGATTTAGTAGATGTTTAAAGTTATGGCTCACGAAACTCCTCTCAGCACCACAATAAAAAAGAATGCATGCATAAGTATTGTTGAGAAGGAACATACCCGTGACCACCGCAGGGTCTGCCACCGCTTCTTCGTGACCTAGTGCTAGAATTCTCCCAACCCCATCGGCATTTCCAGCTTTTGGACAATCTCTCTTGAAATTCCCCACATCACCGCATTGGTAGCATGCTCGACCTACTCCAACGGCAGGTACTTGGTTAAGGGGTTGAGGTGGTGTTCTACAGAATCGGGCGGTATGACCTTTCCTGTTGCAGTTACAGCACTACATTTCTGGGTAATTTCCGGTGTGGTGAAAATTGCACTTGTTGCATTTAGGGAGGCTACCAGCATAGGGTTAGTTGGTGTTGGGTTGTTAGGGGCAACAACAGGCAAAGCAGCAGGTGTGGTAGCAGGTACAGTAGTGGCATGGACTGCCACTATTTGTTGCTTCTTTGAAGGTTCCAGAGGAGATTTGCCCTTCCTTTTGTTCCAACCCTTCTTCTTGCTGTTGTTGTTGTTGTTGTTCTCCCTAGGTTGTTTTGGGGCAATAACCACAGAGTTTTGACGAATTCCATGGTCAATAAGTGACCGTGCCAGTTCCTTGGCACTGTCAAAGGTAACGGGCCTAGATGCAATGACACTTGCCTGTATCTGGGGCGACAGTCCCCAAATATACCTTTCAATCTTTTTGCTCTCTAGAGAAACCCTTCCTTATATGAAACCTCAAGACTCGAAATAGTTCTAACTCCCTGACAGACCACCTTTACTAAACCAATGCTAAATCCATGACACTTATCCATCAAACTATCTATTCATCTCCTGATGATAACAATTCCATGAATACAAAGAGATACATGACATAATTTTCCTTAACTGTCAGAACGATACGCGGCTGCTATAATCCTGAAAACCCCAAAACCTGCCCAACCTTCATACCGATAGAACCATCCCTGAGCACAAACGCATGAACTAACTACTGATTTTCCAGCTGATGCCTTTGATAAACCGATCCTATAACTCACATATCCCTGAATTACAGTCCTTGCATGGATACACTCATGATTCTCAACGCGAGTTCCACCATAAGCCATCCCGAAATGACCATCCATAAAATTCCACATAAGTTCTTCCCTAAGGCTGATGAGCGTCCATTCATGAATCCACCCTAGTCCCTGATTGAAGATACCACAAAACATGCAGAAAAGATCCTCAAAACAAGTCGATAGAAAACTGCTCCCAATCTGAATCCATATAATGTACCAAAACCTTAAAATAGCCTTTGACTCTCTGCCATGCCTGTACCAACCTCCGACCGGACGAGAAAAGATGATCAATCCAATAATTTCCGCATTTCATCCAATCTCTAACAACAACTTGCGAACAAAAGGAAATACGATGTATACACTGCACAGATACTTTCTCATACTGACTGATACCCCCAACAACCCTTGACCGCTCCATATCCAAACCAACTGATTTATGGGTCTTCTGATCCCCCATCAACACGTCAAAACTGAGAGTATCACAAACAGAAGAAATGAATAATCATTTCCATTAGGCCCACAACCTATTACTAGAATACCCCCACTAGGTCCTCAGCATAGATCTAGATTGCCTCCGAGCCCACAACATGAATCTAGAATGCCTACCCTGACCCTCAGCCCATGACTCGAATCCTCCCGATCACATATTGACCTTGTCGGCATCACATTGCTTGCCCAACACTTCGGGCCTAAAGATACTCACCTCTTTTCATTGCCTTGAAGGGACCTAATCAACGTCCCACACAACACCAAACGAGCACAACAATGTTGCAACCCTACAATGCATAAACACTTATAGAAAAACTGCTACCCAAGAAAAACCTTATGAAACCATGGTCGCACACGACCCGAGGATAGGGGAAAGATCGAAATCTTGATCCAATTTGAAGGCTATAACCAAACCGAACCATGCACATAAGTCGAACCAAACTTCAATTCTACCTTTCACAACCCACAGATACACACAAAGAATTACCACCATGCACATTCTTAAGGCACCACTAACCTCATGATTGGTCGAAGCAAGATCCCGTACTTGATTGAGGCTGAACTGATTCTACCAACACGAAACTAACTCGAGAAGACTTCCAAGGCGATCCCGAAAGTTGACAAAACCTAAGTCTGCTACGAATCGGAATTCCACTACACCATTGAGGGTAACATACCCAAAGACTGAGGGAACATAAACACATTGCATAGGAGGGTAGCTGACGCAGTCCATAATCTTTAACTGTCACCACTTAAATTCTTTTAAGAATTCCTGCTGAATGACGAACTCAACAACCAACGGTCTATGACACCTTGACACCTAAACCATAGAAACCACAACCCACCTGGAGCTAAACATACCCGCTTCTGGAAAGGGGTTCACCGATCAATATTCGACCAACAATCTAAAAGCAACAATCTGAACAGCGAACTTACAAAACCCTCAATGACTGAAACTCAAACAGAGAATCCTAGTTCTCCCCCACCTAGAAGTCGAACCAACACCCGCTAGTGGTGAAACCAAAACATAACCCAACCAGCCCAACCAGGCACAACCACACCTGACCATTGAATAAACTCCATACACAGAATAGTCCTCCAGATACAGATCAAAGGAACCCCAAGAGAACCTGAATTTCAGCTAAAGACCTCTGAATTTCCTAGTTATAACCACTTACAAAGCATAAGCAACTGCCGATTTACAATCCATATATACCTTCCTTGCTTGCAACCCAACTACAATCCGACACTTAGCTTTCCCATCTCCCAAGAATATGGTCCCTTGCTTGCATCGCTAAGGTACTCATGCCACATTAATCAATTTGTGCAAAACGGCGCTGACATACGGTTGTCAACCACTACGACCAACAGACCCCAAGCTGAGAGTCCAACCTAACTCGGGAGGTCACAAGCCTTCCCACTCCTTCTAACATGGAAAAATTGAAGAGCAAGATCCTTTCCATTGGTAATGACAATCCAATCTGACAATCTACCACTTAAATCCCAGATACGATTTCCAAGCCGATCATATCAACCACTTCTTCCCCGTGCCTCAAGGCCCGAGGCACGACCTCTAATAAAACCCTTGATACTTCCAACCAACATACTCATCTAGGTCTGAACCACTCAAACCACATCAATATTTCCACAGGGGCCTGGACAAACACCAAACCCATCCTCGCCTAAGTGAACCAAGCCAAAAGATCGACAAATTCGGAACCACTGCGTCGAACCATGGTATCCAACCATGCTATCTTTTTTGACCAGTCCTTAGAATCCCCAAAAATTTTCTTGAAGCGAGTATGGATCCTGTGCTTCCAGTAGTACGGGCCCAATATTACCTTCCACACCTATCTATACTTTCCTCAAGAATCATATTGGGTCCTCTAAGACATAGTCACAAAATACTCCTGAAACCTACTCAACAGCGAAACAACTGCACTAGAATACTGTCTAGGCTATATTAGGATCCCACACTTCTCTACCATCAGCTATTGAAGAGCTCCTCACAATGTCAATTAGTTATTCCATGGATACAATCACATGCAACAAAGCTCATATAATCCTTCGAGTAACAAAATCATCCCTACAACGGTTAGACTCAAACGAGAGTTGTGCAGCTGGGTCAAATCCGTTACTCTAAGATTATCCAACCTTTCTCACATGTGACTTGACATATTCACTTAATAGCAAGCTCGCATCACTTATGATTTATACAAAACACAAAGCAAGCAGCATTCGTGCTGAGGAGCCGACTGGTACTAAAATGCAATAAAATCATGAAGATCCTCATATGAAATTCTCGATATTCCACTCCACGCACCACATGTGCTCCTTTTCCCTGCTCTCACTCTCCCCGAAGTGGCTAATCATTCCTCCCACTAACTCGTTAAACACTGCACCCAATCATGAAACTTCCACTAACCCTGCAACAATCGTGTATGCTAGCCATACATAACACTAGATCATATACGCACTCGAATACCTGATCCTACCCTAAGCCTTTCATCAAACAAGAACAAGAAATAAGGCTAAACCAAACATTCACATGTTATAGAATCTTAGTTGTGTGCAACTATGATGCATACACTAAGCAACTATAGTAATGATGTCAATTTCATAAAAAACTAAAGAATCCTAGGTTATCAGGCATCATATAATCAGGCAAATCCATAATGCAATTCCTAAAGATCCCTAGCCTATCATTAGCATGTTGTTCTACCATAACATAACATAATCTCAAATAATTGTGTGGTATTTTGGGGTCAACTTATTGGCTCCGGCTGATCGTACACATCGCATCTTCCTTGATTATTTTGAAAACCATTTGAAAATTGTTTTAAAAACCTTTTTCCTTAGTTTGAGACTGGATTCACACGAGTGTTCCTCCAATTCACTCAAACCAATGCTCTAATACCAACTTGTAACATCACGTAAATCTCACAAAATTTAAACTATTTAAAACAACCCTTTTTATAAAGTAGTATTTACAAAACTATTATTTCCAAAACATCACCTTAAAATCAAAATTGCTTTCAACATAGTTTTCAAAACATTCACATTATCAGAGTTTCCTAGAATTCGTAAGTCCAAAATGTGGGGATGTATACGGTCACGCCTTCACTTTGACATGATCCACAAAAGTACCTGAAACCATAAACCAAAACTATAAGCACGAAGCTTAGTGAGTTCCCCCAAAAAACCAATCACACAAACAATCACATATATAAAATAGCAGCATGCAATGGGTCCACAACTAAAAGAATTGATTACCCCTGAGCCTAACGTATGAGTCTGGCTTGCCTATTAGGCCCATAGTTCACATTTGGCATGCTCCTGAGCCCACATCATAAGTCTTGCTTGCCCTCAGAGCCCACAACTTATGTCTAGCTTGCTCCCTGTACTGCTCCCTGTACTGATCAGTCATCGAACTGAATTATCAATGTTCAGCCCTTAATACAACTCTGCCATACCAACCAAGTACTCAACTCGTATCTGGAATGTTATTGAGCCCTCAATATGAGTCTGGTATGCCTTACCCGGCCTTCAACTCATATTAGGATTGCTCCAATACCCTCAAGCCCTTAGTACGAGTCTGGCATACCAACCAGGTCCTCAGCTTGTATCTGGAATGCTATTGAGCCCTCAGTATAAGTCTGGCATGCCCTATCCGGTCCTCAACTCATATTAGGAATGCCCCAGGGTTTGTTGTCTACAACACGAATTAGTACAACCTCAACCCAATACAATATACTGACAGATAGTAACATGCGCTGATAATCATGCAAACAGAATCATAGGTAGTCCTATAGATCTACTAGACTAGCATATCAATAACTAGCATACTCATACATATCTATTCTATACTCGGCATATCAGTAATATCAGGTTATCACACCAAAGGGGCGGACTTGGTGCCTTCGACCCGAAAGTACAGTGAGGAAAACTCACCTCACAATGCCAAATCATACTGAAAACCTCTGACTGTTGGCTCACGAAAATCCCGAACTAACACAAAAAAACAAACATCCCATTAACAATTTGATTATCATCCTTGACTAATTATCCATACTTAGGGTAAATTTCAATTTTACCCTTTCCCTATTGGTCCAAGACCTAATGCTAATTCTTGATCCAAAAGGAACAGATTATCCAAAGGTCTGATCCTCTAATTAGCCAAAAACACACTTATCCAGATAGTCCATAAGGGCCTAAGCATCAAAGCCCAACAGAGGGCCCAATACCCAAAGCTCAAAGTCTGAATCCAAACAAAAGGCGTACGTAGGGCGTACCCCTTTGGTACGATGGGCATACCTTGCATCGCATTGACCACCTATGGGGTGGTTGACTCAGTACGCGGGGCTTACATCAACCTACACGAAGCGTACCCTCACAAGGCTTAAAAATTCCATAAGTGCTTAATGGATTAAGCACTTGAGCTTAAACTTCAGATCCATGATCCAATAGCACTCTAGAACTATAAAGTCTGAAATTTAAGACTTTGGTCGACCAAAAAGGGATTAATACATGGTCTTAATCCATTAATACCTCCTAAAAAGAACAAGGGACCAAACTAGCTCAAGAGAACTCATTTTTATGCCTTAGGACCCATCCTAGGGTCATAAAGGACACCCCAACACGACCAAAACAAAGCATGCACAATATTGGGACTCTTGGGACAAGAAGAATACCAAAAAAGATCTAAACAATCCAAGCGTAAAGGTAGAAGCTTTATAGGTTCTGAAGCTTCCCAAGAAGATGATAATCCCAGATCTACAAGTGTGCTTCCTTCGTTGACTCCTTTGATGCACTAACTTCTCCTTTTAGCACACAATAATCACACTATAAGCTCAAGATGCTCACTTATCGGGTTAGGGTTTACTTAAAACGGCTTGAGGACTTGGAGGCTGAAAGAGTGGGTGAAAAAAGATCCATAATGGTGATAATGTGTACATATCTATAGTATTGATTTACTTGAGAGATAGGTAGACCTTGTATCTGAAGTAAATCGGTGTGTGTATGACGCGGTTTTTCAACTGAGCCTTTTTGTCATGATAATGCTTGGGAACGCTTCGTAGAGTAGAGGAGATGTACCGAACATAAGACATGGTAGCTAAGAAGCGTGGTCTCGTCGTCCAATCTTTGGTTCTGCTATTCGATATGGTTGTTGCGTCGATATCCGAAGTCCATAGATAAATGCAGCTTGCTTGGTCTGTGGTTGCCGCAGTCTAGTCACGGTCGAAAATTGTCCATAGAAACACTATTGGAGGAGATCCGTACGCGCATTGATGATAGGGATGAGATTCGTAGCTAGTACCGGGTAGAGGATTATATTTCTATGCCCATTGGGGGAAACTTTAGGTGGCTGGTCAGTAGTGAACACTCCACGAGTTCCCTACAATGCTCTACTGACCGAGCTTTACACCATGAGCTTATCGTCAGCGCATTCTGAGTGTCGTGGCGCTGGAGGGGTTATCTTGAAAATACGACACACTCATGTTTGATAGTTAGCATGTTTTATCGAAATCATAGATTGATTAAGATTTTGATCGCTACGAAGCGTTTCAAGGAGGAGTAGTAGTAAAGTATTGCTCTTCTCCCTTCCTGTTTTGGAAAAAAAAACATAGGGCGTTGTATCGCAACGTATATTCTGAATTCATGTTTTGTCGAGCGAAGCTTGTGGTATTTGAGTGCCGAGTAGCTGACTCTTAACTTGTAATATGGGAACTTTTGTTGTTGAGCTAACCCATTAAAAATGTAATTTAATGGGAGCGCAGAAAACTGTTGGAGCTCAAAAACTGTTGAGCTCAAAAAAAGAATTGTTCAGCCCACTTGAAAGAGCCCAAGATAAAATATAAGGAACCTAAAATGAGTTCTTAGATCCCATTTAAAATACTTGACCGAATTATTCTTTTTTTTGGAATTGTCGAGTGAAACTAGTCCACAATATGTATTCTAAAAACATATGTTGTTGATATGAGCTTGCGGCACGCGAGCATAAATGGTTTATTTTTTTGCAATATGGCTCATGTTTTTGCTAGGCTAGCCCTTTGAAAAAGTGATTTAATGGGTGTCCAGAAAACTGTTAGAGCCCAAAATGGAAATGCGTAGTCCATTTGGAGGAGCCCAAGATAAAATGTGGGGAGTCCAAAACATATTTGGTGCAGCCCATCTTATCATAACTGAAGTCCATGATGAGAGTGGCAGCCCATGATCAAATTGTGAGCCCACATGTGAATGATCAGCCCAAGTTAATATGTGGTGGCCCATTTATGACTTGTAAACCCTAGTCACTTTCCTCTTCTTTTTTCTGGTTGACCTGATCGTAGACCAAGAGATACAAAGTACAAGCATGTGGACCAAATCAAAATATTATAGTTGTACTTTACTCTCATGCTACTCCAAATGTATAACCAAAATGAAATCACTGGGAATTGGTTATTTGGGAGTTCACCACCCGTAGAGGGGATTTGGAGATGCGATTTCACCGGCGGATTGGGCCGTGATACTGAAAATGACCGGTGGCGTCATCAATGAACGCCAATGATGGAACCGTTTTTGCCATATGGTCGTCGCTGAGGGTGTTTTGTTGAAGTCGAAGGTGTCGATCGGTGGTGCTGACAACGATTGTTGAAGTTGTCGCTGCAAGGGATCGTCGGAGCCGACGTTATCGAGTATCCACGAGTAGTCTGGCGGGGTAGCAAGCTGGTACATTTGAAGGTGCTTCTTCGGAGCTCAGAAGAGATCACCGATGGTCATGCTCTAGTCGTTGGTGGTATGTTGAGATAAAGGGAAGCGGAGACCGACGAACGTTGTTTCGTTGGAATTGCTTTATTAAAGAGTTGGTTGGTGGTCGTTGTAGGTGGCGACAATAGAAGTCGTAGTTGGTCCAGCGGAGGGGAAGTCATTGACCGGTGATGTGCTAGGAGGAGGAAACATCTCTCGCCATCTTCCTTGTCGGTTTCCTCCAGTCGGACGCCGATGGAGGGAACGGTTAGTAGTGGCACCGACGGAGGAGCTTCGTCGTCGTTTGGAGGTGATCTTAGGTTCGCAGGTGCTTGGTTCGCTGGGTTGCTTCGGTCGACCAGTGACAGTGCCAACAAAATCGCCGACGAGAGATTATTGGAACAGTTGCCAATGAGGATTCGCAAAGAAGACAACTGGGATGAATCGGGTGGAGCCCTCCTTTGGTCACATGAATCAAACACCCTCGTAATTTTTTTCCTTTTTGTTTGTCGGATCAGATGAAGCACTAGTACACTAGGGATTGTATCTTCTTACACGATTTGTACAACTATCTTTAACATATGTGTAATTTTTGAGATATGATGCTCTCATTTATTTATTTATTTTGGTCGAAAAGACTTGTGTACACTATTCTTGTACATTTTATTACCCTTTGTATAACTATTGAGTTGTAAAATTGTCCAACTTTTGAGGTTGGGTTCGATCGGATGGGTTTTTCAAATATCAAAACACCATCGCTTTGTGTATAAGCAATAGTTTCAAAGAATGAGACTAGCTGCTCTCTTCTTTTTTGTTTTGCTTTTATCTATTGAAATGAGACAAACATATGAACTTTTATGGTATTCTTAATAAATTTTGTACAACATGGAAGTTGTAATTTTCGAGCTTCGTTTCTTTGAGATGCATTTTGGTGAAAATGATGAATATGAACATGGTTCTTGGGGTTTTGCTAAGTTTGATGTATTTACAAGCTTTAGAGATGTGTGTACAAATAACAACTTCAATGAATGAAGTTTTACACAGAAAATCACCAGCTAAAAAGGATTTTCTTAGTAAAATTGTCACACCTGAACCAGACGGCGGAAACATCCGACGGCTATTGTGACTCAATTGAATACCATCACAATGATTATACATGAATCATAACATCATTCATCACCATGCATTGAAATATATAACTGATATTGTTTACATATAGTACATTGTTTTAAACATTACATTTCCATAACATAAACCGTTCGACACTAATTTAAACAAAACACCATGACATCACTGGATACATATTCTTCGATTTACCTGTTACCTGAGAATACAAGTATTTTGGAAAAACGTCAACATATGAAATGTTGGTGAGTTCATAAGTAATGTTTGAAAAAAAATGATTTTTGTGAAGTTTGAAAACCCAGAAAATCCGATATTTTCTGAAACGAGTATTTTATATAAGAAAAAGTGTGAAGATCCGTAGTATGCTTGTCGATTTTTGTAAACGTGTATAATTGTTAAACTTTGTATACATCACATAGGTGAAAGTGTTGAACTTCCCGGGAAAACCCGATGTTTTCCCAATACATAAAATTACATGTCTTATTTATTGTTATACCGATACGACATTTGTTTATGATTACCCAGGTGACATTGGATTAATTATGGGTAGTGAGTTATAATCACGCATTAATGAAAATCACTATTTTATAACTACCAAATACAACCGATCCCTTAGGCGTCGTCCGTACTACTCACTTAATCCAACCACCCTGACTTCTCATAGCCCCACAACCGAGGAGAAAGGAGGGTACGAAGCCCCCGTTATTTCCATAAGTCGTTCAAGGCTATCGGGAATGCGAAAGGCACTTGGCCCGACTCGCATTTGACTTCTCGACTTTGCTAGCAGTACCAATGCACCCTTGGGGCCTAACAACACAATAAAGCTATTGAAAGTCCTTTTACATGGAATTAGGTCATAGAAGGCCCAATGACATGTAAGCGTGTTCCCTTCGGGCCTAAAGATCATGTTATTGGGCTAGCTAGGCCCAACAAGCACGATTTGAAACTTTCAAGCCCAAAGATTGAATATTGACTTCTCGTAAATTTCGTGTGTTTATTGAAGTACTATTGTTTATTGAATTTTGATTCGTTATTGATTCGAGACCGAATCAATTCGTTTGGTAACGATATTGGTGTTGAAAGTGTATTTGTTATTACGTTTTGCCGGTAGTCGTGGTGCTCGTATTTTATCTTAAGGGATTTATTTGTTTAAAAGTAAGAGTTTACCTTCTTATGACCCTTCTTGGATAAAATTTACACTTTCAGTCCTTTATATCAAAGAATTTCTATTTTAGTCCTCAAACCATTTTTCTTGACACTTTAGTATCAAAACTTATTGAAAAGACATTTTCAGCCCAGATTTACTTGATAAACAGCTTAAGTCCTTCAAAAATGAAGTTTTCTCGGTTGGAACCCCCATTTTCGCAAACTTTACAGTTTTGGCCCAAAATGGAAAATTTTTGCATTTTTGATCCCTTTTGACTTTGAAAAACATTTTTGACCTTTGAAATGGTTTTAATACACTTCTAATCCTCTGTTTTACAGAAAGTTGCTTTTCCAGCCCCTCAATTTCAAAAATCTCGCAATTTGGGGCTTATTGGGCCGAAAAGCCCATTTTAGCCCATTATGTTCAAAATTTACATTTTAAGCCCCTCAAAAATGTTGATATTCAGAAAAAATATTTTAGAAACTGTTTGGACCCTTTTCAACCTCCATAAATTATCATTTGTTGTTTTGGGCCCTTAGTTTTGTATTTTTGACAATTTGAGCCCAAAAATGGGTTTTATGGCCAAATATGTTATTCCTAACCAAATGAACTATTTTTCTTGACTTGATTAGTATGAAATGGTATAAGTTATGTTTATTTCATTCCTCATGTTATAGATCTCGGTTTTTAGGTACTTTTTGGCTAACATATTCATCACAAAACACATAAAATCATACATACAAGCATAAAAATCACACATGACATACATTTACTCATAGATATACACATTTGCTTGTATTCTCCCCCATAAAAACTCATAAAAACCGAAAAAGAGGGGGTATGAAGCTCACGTTGAGTTGTAGTTTCGGTTTTGAAGAAGATTGGAAAGAGTTTGATGTTGTTTTCGGCCCTAACAAACCTTCCTTTGTTGATTTCGAACTTAGAGGGTTTCTAAGAGAGAGATCATGATTTTACATGGATTAGAAGGAGATTGTTGATCAAACAAAGAACCTAGATCATAGATCCAAGCATGATCTTACCTTAGATGAAGAATTTGTGGAAATATCTTCTTGAAAGCTCCTTAGATCTCGAAAGTTTTGGAGAGGAATGGAGAGAGTTTATTTGAGAGATTTTTGTGTGAAGTGTGTGTGTGGGTGTTGTTTCGGCCGAGAGAAAGAAAGAGAGGGGAGAAGAGAGTGAATGATTGGATGTGCATGGAAGTATGAGTCATCTTGCATGGAAATCCCTTGAATAATTGTGAGGTGGCATCGAAAAGTCAACTCCTCTTCTTGGGTTGGGCTTGGGCCGAAAATGGAGAGGGAAGAAAGAATATTTGGGCCTTGAATGCTTAAGCCCAATTTGGAGTTAAGTTAGTTGATTTTTGGCCCAAATAAAAAAATATAATTTTTATGACCTATTAGGGCTAACTTAGGCTAGTTATGGCCCAATAAGGTCCATTTAGGTATTTTATTTCATTCTAGACCCAATATGGCCCAAAATGTTAAAATAAATGAAAGTGGGTCCAATTAGAGCCCATTTAAGAGTTTTAAGCCCAAGATAGTCAAATTAGAAGCTTATTGGTCCATTGGGCCCAATAAGGAAGTCCTAGTCCAAAATGGACTTAAACAAGAACTTTTAGGGTTTCCAATTGCTTATTGACTACTTGAATTGTTTGCATGGGGTGTTTGATTGAAATTTTGTTGTCATAGAGTATGCATCATACATGCTCTTATGTCTTTGATTCATAATTTGGCTTAAGTGTTGTAGTTACAAGGAACAAAAATTTCTAGTTGTGACATCATCCCCCCGTTAGAGGGAATTTCATCCCAAAATTCTTTTGAAAGCTAGATTTGAGAATGCTAGAATAGGTGAGGGTACTTTTGCTTCATTTGGTCTTCGCGTACCCATGTGAATTCTGGCCCACACTTTGCGTTCCACCGTACTTTCACGATCGGGATGCGACTTTGTTTAGTACGCTTCACCTCCCTATCCATGATTTCGACTGGTTCCTCAACGAACAGAAGATTCTCGTTGATTTCAATCTCGTCAGGGGGAATGACGAGAGTTTCATCTGATAGGCACTTCTTTAGATTGGAAACATGGAACACGGGGTGTACACTGTTTAGCTCAGCGGGTAGCTGCAGTTTGTACGCCATTGGACCTATTCGGGCAACGATCTCGAAAGGTCCAATGTATCGTGGGTTCAGTTTTCCCCGTTTTCCGAAACGAATGACCCCTTTCCAATGTGAAACCTTTAACAGCACTCGATCCCCGACCTGAAACTCTAAGGGCTTTCGCCGTTTATCAGTGTAGCTCTTTTGTCGGTCGCGCGATGCTTGTAGTCGAGCTCTGATTTGAACTATCTTTTCTGTGGTTTCACGAATGATCTCCGGTCCCGTTAACGCCTTGTCTGATGCCAGTTTCTTTGCTAGCTGGGTGTTGCCCACCTCAGCCCAACACAACGGTGATCTACACTTACGTCCATATGGTGCTTCGAAAAGAGCGACTTTGATGCTCGAATGGTAACTGTTGTTATACGAGAATTCACCTAAGGGTAAGTGGGTATCCCAAGACTTCCCAAAGTCTATCACACATGCGCGAAGCATGTCTTCGAGCGTCTGGATGGTTCGTTCGCTTTGGCCGTCCGTTTGTGGGTGATAAGCGGTGCTCATGTCGAGATGGGTTCCAAGTGCTTTCTGAAGTGATTGCCAAAAACGTGAAATGAATCTACTGTCTCTATCTGAGATGATAGACACTGGTACTCCGTGAAGTCTCACGATTTCTCGAATGTATAATCGTGTCAGTCTCTCCATCTTGTAGGATTCTTTTATTGGCAGGAAATGGGCGGATTTTGTCAGGCGGTCAACCATTACCCATATAGTGTCTAATCCGTCCGACGTCTTGGGTAGCTTGGTCACAAAGTCCATGGAAATCCCTTCCCATTTCCACTCGGGGATCACCGGTTGCTGTAATAACCCCGAGGGCTTCTGGTACTCCACCTTTACTTTGGCGCAAGTAAGGCATTTGCTGACACATGTGGCAATTTCTGCCTTCATGTTAGGCCACCAATAATGTTGTTTAATATGTAACGACCAAAAATTTCAACCAATTTAAAATTTTCGAAAACAATCCGATTCCATTAAAGTTATTAAAAAAGGTTTTCAATACAATTTATTTTAAGTGTTCCCAGAATCACTTCACGACAAAAACATGAGGAGCGGTACGATCACGCCTTCGCCTTGCCACGGTCTCCTGAAGAACCTGAAAAACATTAAACCACAACTGTAAGCCCGAAAGCTTAGTGAGATACCCCCAATATACCAACCACATATACCATACACGCATAACATGCCATAACATATCTGATCACAGAACAACCATGCACTTCGGGTCTACTGTGGGACTTGTCCGCCGCACCGGCCAACAGTCCACCTGGTCCACCCTCCGAGTCTAGCCATATACCTCGAGTCTAAAGTGTGATTGGTCCGCCCGCACCGGGCCTTCAATCCACCTGGTCCACTCTCCGAATCTAACCACATACATCGAGTCTGCAGTGTGATTGGTCCGCCCGCACTGGGCCTTCAATCCACCTGGTCCACTCTCTGAGTCTACAGTATGACTGGTCCGCCCGCATCGGGCCTTCAGTCGGCCTGGTCCACTCTCCGAGCCTCGGCACGTCTGGTCCGCCCTCTTGGGGCCTACAGCCTATCCGGACCGCTCGCTGGGCCTTCGGGACAACCGGTCCGCCCTGGGTATCTTAGCCTACAACACAAAGCAGGACCCGCCTCAACCCAACTCCAGTCCAAACAACCTTGTGCACATAAACATACAATCATATAGCAATTCACAGTCAACAAGCCGATCAAACAAATCACATAACATATTATCATCCTGACAGGATACCGACCTAACCGGTCACTAGCATAGCATCACCCTACATCTCAGGATACCTATCTCAACTAGGTCTCTAACATATAGCATTCTAGCTACCAGGATGCAAACATATCAAAGCAATAACACAACAACAAATACCCGGATCTCAATCCGATAAGGTACGGCCTTGGTGCCTTAGACCCTGTTGATATAGTGAGGATAACTCACCTCGAAACTGCCGACTGAACAGATAACCCAAGCTGCTCCGATTACTGATACGACCTCCACCATTGGACAACCACCAAGGCACTGAACTCAAAACAATATCCAACAATTACCAAAATGCCCCTGGAAATCACTGGTCAACCCTTGGTCAAAGTCAAAGTCAAAGTCAACCCCTGACTGACTCTACTCGCCGAGTCAACCCGATGACTCACCGAGTCCCCATGCTCAGAAATTCCCCAATCCGCGACTCAACTCGCCGAGTCACCCCGAGACTCGTCGAGTCCAACAACTCTGAGTCCACTCACACACAACTCACTGAGTCATCCCTTGACTCACCGATTCATGGCTCAACCAGAAAAGATTGGGACTCTTCGACAAGACTCGCCAAGTCCAAGAATAGACTCGTCGAGTCTAAGGCTATCTTCAACCTACTCGCCGAGTTGTTCTTCCAACTCGCTGAGTTCCAGGCCATCTTCATCCAATTCGCCGAGTTGTTCTTCCAACTCGTTGAGTTCCAGCCTATCTTCAAGCAACTCGCCGAGTCCACCCATGTGACTCGCCGAGTACCACTGGGTCTGAATCCATACAGAGGCTTTCCAAGCCATGCAGATGATCCAAACCATAGATCTACCCTTCCTAAGGCCATCCATCACGTAAAGTGGCAAACTTTACGTGAATCCAAGGAGATCTAGGCACTTAACACTCTAGGGCTAGGGTTTGGGACAAGATAACTCCTTCAATCACTCACAAACTGGGACTTTTATGCATTCTAGCCCTTCTCCATTCCAGATCTAAGGTAGCAACCTCAGATCTAACCTCTAAACTCCAATACACCAAAGATATGATCTCTAACACCCCCAAAATGATGAATCTAAACAATAGTAGCTCAAACAATGAAATAATACCTCAAAAGGAGGCTCCAAGAGAAGATTAATCCGGATCCTTGCAAAGCCCTTTGATCCAAGTCTCTTCTCCTTCAAGATTTCTTCAATCAACCACTTCTTCAAGCCTCCAAATGCACTTTGATCCTCTCACACATGACAACTAGGTTTTCTAGACTTAAGAGAGAGTAGAGAGGCTGGGGGAAAGGATGTTATGTTCTTTATATAGGGATCAACCTCCAGATTTAAGGTTTTCTCTACTCAGCACCAACTCGCTGAGTCCACCCATGCTACTCGCCGAGTTGGTCATTTAACACGCGACTAGAGTCGCGACCCTACTCGCCGAGTTGCTCTTTCCCATTTTACCCTTTTAGCCCTTCAACTTTACTCTTGCTATTCCGGGATGTTACAATTCTCCCCCACTTACATTAGGCTTCGTCCTCGAAGCCCGCGGCAATTCAACTCTAGAACCACTTCCGCAATGCACCACCTGGCATTAACCGGGCCAGGCTCCTTAACGCACAACCATCGAGACCGGAACTCACTTTCTCCTTTCTTGCGGTGTCCTGACCATCGTCTCAAGTCGGCCACCGGCTTTACCCTCTGATAACTCCACTTAACAACTGAGTACTACTCATGATGCAACACTGCTCCAAATCACAACCATCACTTGACCCATATGAGCTAGAAATAACCATGCACCACTGGATTCCCGATCCGAGTCCAATTCTAATCATTCTGCTGACAGAAAGACACATTCTCCAGAGCAACTCCCATGAGTTATCCTCTTGCAATCACATACACATGCTGAACTAGCCCTAGCACCCTCGGTTTGAAAAATTCGTTACACTGACGACATATCCAAACATCCCCCATGATGAACCACTACTACATACGCACTTCCCTAATCATAATTACACTGAGAGCTTGAGACTCCCTCCCTGCATCCCTTCCGAGCTTCTTGGCTCTGTACCTGCGGAATTCCTTCCGCGACCTCATCAGACATCCCAAACCGGATGTGATTCCATCCCACTGCCGCAAACACGCTGCTCAATGACAATACTCGGATCACTCTAATCATAACTCTGCTCTGCCGCTTTCACTTCCGTGAACTTGCACTCCCTCTCGGAGTTATACTCCTCTCTCATTCCTTTACCAAGGAATCCACTTGGCCGCTTTGTCACTCCGACAAGTGCCACGGTGCTCGCCCAACGCTACACCACTCCTTCATAGTGTAACCGTTATCCATCCAACACACATGCTCTGACTCTGATCGCAGGGACTCTTAAGCCCATGCACTATCTCAACTAATCAAGATCACTACCCGAGGCCAGACCTTCTAATGCTGTCACACCGCAACATACACAATCCATATCCTCGAACCGATCCAACAATACCTGCAAAGTCTTCAGCATGACTGGACTGCCTCACCAGGCCTTCAGCCAATCTGGACCACTCTCAGAACCTTCAGCCAATCTGGACCGCTCTCAGTGCCTTCAGTCTGGCTGGACCGTCCTCCGAGCCTTCGGCCTGACTGGTACGCCTACCGGCCTTCAGTCTATCCGGACCACTCAACTAGCATTCATTATTCCGAGCTATCTCTCCGGGAAATCTTCTCATGCATACTGTTCTATCCCTATAGGGGTCCGAACGCTATCTCCATCACACAACTCAATCCCGGCCTGATCCCAGACCCTCCGCAAATAAGTACCCTTGGTCTGTATTCCGCCCCGCATGCCTGCCACTTACTCATGCCAGCCTACGCTGTTGGCTGACAGAACACTGCTGAATCCCAGACAGCTCAACAATCTCACATACTCATCGATCATCCGGAGAATTTTACAATTCTCCCCCACTTAAGGCACCGACTATCAACCACCGGTCGCTATCACCGACCTCCTAAAACAACCCTGCACAACTTCACACTTACAGGTGGACTGATTTCCCACTAGCACTAGCAGCCTTCACAAAATCACATTTCCACACTGATCATCCCGCTCGAAAGAAACTCAATCTGCAGCTAACCACTCCTCAGAAGGTAGATGCTACCCGGCCTTCAGACCAATGCCAGGTTTCCACTAACAACCCCTCATAAATGATAATCACGGAATTCCCAAAACTAAACCCTTAGCCATACCATAACTCTCAAAAACAACAAATACCACACCAAGAACCACACAAAGATACTAGCACATAAATAATACTCCATAATAATCATAAGATAACAAGACATCAAGGAAGAAACATACCCGCAGCTGCATCCGTCACTGCTCTGACCTCCTCTGCTGTAAGCTGAAAAGCACGACCCTGAGCCCTTGGGGGCTCCGCTCCACCCTGACCTCCACCTGTGATCCTCAAAGTGGCCGGTGCTGGAGCCTGCACCGGTCCTGCAGCGAGCTGTGGACAGTTGACCCTCAAATGTCCAACCTAATGATAATGGTAACAAATCCTCAAATCCCTAACTGGCGCTGACTGCCGACAATCCCTCGCATAGTGCCCCTCCTTTCCGCACTTGCGGCATGCACCACCGGACCTACAGAATCCGGTGTGACCCCTCCCACACTTCCCATAAGTGTGGCTGCTCAGATCCCCCACTCTAGAATCAACGGTCTTGGACCGTTTTGGCGTTGGCTGCAACTGCACTGGAGCCTGCCTCAACTCACGCATCTGCAACTCAATCTCTAACTCGCGCCGCCTGGCGGCCTCCTGTAACTACAACAAGGTCTCGCACCTCTGCGTAGACACAAACTGTCTGATATCCCTCTTGAGCATGCTCAGATATCGAGACATCTGAGCCTGCTCCGAACCGAACTCAGGGCAGAACATTGCCCTCTCAGTGAACATCCTGGTGATCTCAGTCACCGACTCCGAATCCTGCTTCAGCTCAAGGAACTCCTGAGCCAATCTCTCCCTCTCAACTCGCGGAACATAGCGAGTGCTGAACATCTCCCTGAACTGATCCCATGAAACCGCAGACCTCTGCGCATCCGAATATGACCCCGTGGTCAATCTCCACCAATCCTTCGCCCCGAGCCTCAACAGGTTCAGAGCACACCTCACCCTCTGCTCAGCAGGGCATGAACACGTGAAGAAACATCCCTCCACGTCCAATAACCACCTCATAGAAACAATCGGGTCCTGAACTCCATCGAAGGTGGGAGGCTTCGTATGATCGAAGTCCCGATACTGAAAACCCCGACCAACTCCTCCCCCTGCCGCTGCTACAGCTGTTGTAGCCGCCGTGGCAGTCGTCTCTGTGAGAGCTGCATAGCGCTCATCAAAATACTCAACCATGGCGGTCTTGATCGACCCAAACAGCTCCGGCAACTCAGCCCGGAACAACTCAACAATCTCATCACGCAGGATCTCACGAATCCTCGCATCCAACTCGCACGTGATCATCTGACCGATAACCTCGGGCGGTACTGACCCGCCCGGAACTCCCTCTCCTGCTCCCGATCCTGATCCGGATCCACTCCCAGCATGCCTCGGAATCTCCATACTGAAAAACACCACACAAAACCTCAGACACTTCCCATTATCCCGGGAACCAACTCTCTCAAGCCAACCCTAGAGGTCATGGTTTCCCTGATATGCGTATGGGTCCTGTGCTTTCAATAGTACGGGCCCATACTACCTTCCACATGTAACCATATTTGTATGAAGTACTACCACAACACCCTAGTGAAAACATGCATAACAACGCTCAACCCTCACAATTAGAGGAACACTGGAAATCTCTCATAAGGAAACCCTAGGCTACAGGCAGCATTATCATGAAATCCTGAAGATCCCTAGCCTAGCACTAGCATGCTGTTCTAACAAAGCTCAAAAACAATATCATGTATGGTATTTTGGGGTTACTTACTGGCTCTGGCTGATCGTACCTCCGCGTCCTCCTTTACTCAGTTTGAAAACCATTTTAATTTCACTTTTGAAAACTCTCCTTGATTTGAGACTGGAGTCACACGAGTGTTCCTCCAATTCACTCAAACCAAGGCTCTGATACCAACTTGTAACGACCAAAAATTTCAACCAATTTAAAATTTTCGAAAACAATCCGATTCCATTAAAGTTATTACAAAAAGGTTTTCAATACAATTTATTTTAAGTGTTCCCAGAATCACTTCACTACAAAAACATGAGGAGCGGTACGATCACGCCTTCGCCTTGCCACGGTCTCCTAAAGAACCTGAAAAACATTAAACCACAACTGTAAGCCCGAAAGCTTAGTGAGATACCCCCAATATACCAACCACATATACCATACACGCATAACATGCCATAACATATCTGATCACAGAACAGCCATGCACTTCGGGTCTACTGTGGGACTGGTCCGCCGCACCGGCCAACAGTCCACCTGGTCCACCCTCCGAGTCTAGCCATATACCTCGAGTCTACAGTGTGATTGGTCCGCCCGCACCGGGCCTTCAATCCAGCTGGTCCACTCTCCGAATCTAACCACATACATCGAGTCTGCAGTGTGATTGGTCCACCCGCACCGGGCCTTCAATCCACCTGGTCCACTCTCTGAGTCTACAGTATGACTGGTCCGCCCGCACCGGGCCTTCAGTCGGCCTGGTCCACTCTCCGAGCCTCGGCACGTCTGGTCCGCCCTCTTGGGGCCTACAGCCTATTCGGACCGCTCGTTGGGCCTTTGGGACAACCGGTCCGCCCTGGGTATCTTGGCCTACAGCACAAAGCAGGACCCGCCTCAACCCAACTCCAGTCCAAACAACCATGTGCACATAAACATACAATCATATATCAATTCACAGTCAACAAGCTGATCAAACAGATCACATAACATATCATCATCCTGACAGGATACCGACCTAACCGGTCACTAGCATAGCATCACCCTACATCTCAGGATACCTATCTCACCTCGAAAATGCCGACTGAACAGATAACCCAAGTTGCTCCGATTACTGATACGACCTCCACCACTGGACAACCACCAAGGCACTGAACTCAAAACAATATCCAACAATTACCAAAATGCCCCTAGAAATCACTGGTCAACCCTTGGTCAAAGTCAAAGTCAAAGTCAACCCCTGACTGACTCTACTTGCCGACTCAACCCGATGACTCGCCGAGTCCCCATGCTCAGAAATTCCCCAATCCGCGACTCAACTTGCCGAGTCACCCCGAGACTCGCCGAGTCCACAACTCTGAGTCCACTCACACACAACTCACCGAGTCATCCCTTGACTCACCGATTCACGGCTCAACCAGAAAAGATTGGGACTCTTCGACAAGACTCGCCGAGTCCAAGAATAGACTCGTCGAGTCTAAGGCTATCTTCAACCTACTCGCTGAGTTGTTCTTCCAACTCGCCGAGTTCCAGGCCATCTTCATCCAACTCGCCGAGTTGTTCTTCCAACTCGTCGACTTCCATCCTATCTTCAAGCAACTCGCCGAGTCCACCCATGTGACTCGCCGAGTACCACCGAGTCTGAATCCATACAGAGGATTTCCAAGCCATGCAGATGATCCAAACCATAGATCTACCCTTCCTAAGGCCATCCATCACGTAAAGTGGCAAACTTTACGTGAATCCAAGGAGATCTAGGCACTTAACACTCTAGGGCTAGGGTTTGGGTCAAGATAACTCCTTCAATCACTCATAAACTGGGACTTTTATGCATTCTAGCCCTTCTCCATTCCAGATCTGAGGTAGCAACCTCAGATCTAACCTCTAAACTCCAATACACCAAAGATATGATCTCTAACACCCCCAAAATGATGAATCTAAACAATATCAGCTCAAACAATGAAATAATACCTCAAAAGGAGGCTCCAAGAGAAGATTAATCCAGATCCTTGCAAAGCCCTTTGACTCAAGTCTCTTCTCCTTCAAGATTTCTTCAATCAACCACTTCTTCAAGCCTCCAAATGCACTTTGATCCTCTCACACATGACAACTAGGGTTTCTGGACTTAAGAGAGAGTAGAGAGGCTGGGGGAAAGGATGTTATGTTCTTTATATAGGGATCAACCTCCGGATTTAGGGTTTTCTCCACTCAGCACCAACTCGCCGAGTCCACCCATGCTACTCGCCGAGTTGGTCATTTAACACGCGACTAGAGTCGCGACCCTACTCGCCGAGTCCACCCATGGACTCGCCGAGTTGCTCTTACCCATTTTACCATTTTAGCCCTTCAACTTTACTCTTGCTATTTCAGGATGTTACATAATATCCAAGTACATCTTGTCCGAACCTAGATGGATGGAGTATTGCGTCTTGTGAGCTTCATTCATGACTACCTCCCTAAATCCTCCGAGTTTAGGGACACAATTATGGTTGATGAAATAGTATACTTCATTCTCCTTTACCTCTAGATTCTTCTCCATTCTGCGTAATGCTTCGCTTGCTCTGTTTTCCGTCTTCATGGCATCTGACTGGGCTACCCCAATCTGAGTGGTTAGGTGAGATTGGATGGTTATTGAGAGAGTTTTCGCACGACGATTAGAGTACTCCTTCCGGATCAAGGCATCAGCTACCACGTTGGCCTTGCTTGGGTGGTACTTGATTTCACACTCGTAATCGTTTAATAGTTCAACCCATCTTCGTTGCCTCATAATCATCTCTTTCTGATTCAAGATATGCTGGAGACTTTTGTGGTCCGTGAAGATGGTGCACTTCGTACCATAAAGGTAATGCCTCCAAATCTTCAGAGCAAAGACCATTGCTCCCAATTCCAGATCATGGGTTGTATAATTCACTTCGTGTGTCTTTAGTTGGCGGGATGCGTAAGCTATCACTCTTCCACGCTGCATGAGAACACAAACTAAACCCTGATTTGACGCGTCACAGTAGACCACGAAATCTTCCATTCCCTCTGGTAGAGATAGTACCGGGGCACTGCAAAGGGCTTGCTTCAGAGTTCAGAATGCAACTTCTTGTTTTTCAGTCCATTTGAATGGTACGCCCTTTTGTGTAAGCGAGGTAAGTGGCTTGGCGATCTTAAAGAAGTTTTGAATGAACCTCCTATAGTAGCCTGCTAGGCCTAAGAATTGGCGAATTTTTGTGGGTGTCGTCGGGACTGCCCATCCTTCGACGGATTTGACCTTAGAAGGATCCACATGAATTCCTTCTCGACTAACAACATGACCTAGGAAGTTCACGCTACGGAGCTAGAACTCACACTTGGAGAGTTTTGCGTATAGCTTTTCCGTTCGCAGGGTTTCCAGGATTTGTCGGAGATGTTGGCCTTGCTCTTCTTCGCTTCGGGAATAGACTAGAATGTCGTCAATGAAGACGATGAAAAAGTTGTCGAGGAATAGTCGACAGATTCGGTTTATCAGGTCCATGAATGTGGCAGGGGCATTTGTTAGACCGAAGGGCATTACGACAAATTCATAATGTCCGTAACGAGTTCGGAAAGCGGTTTTGGGAATATCCTCTTCCCGGACCTTGAGCTGATGGTACCCGGACCGTAGATCTATCTTAGAGAAGTAACTAACCCCTTGGAGCTGGTCAAATAGATCGTCGATTCGTGGAAGTGGATAGCGATTTTTGACAGTAAGTTTGTTTAACTCTCTGTAATCGATGCACATTCTAAAAGATATGTCCTTCTTTTTGACAAAGAGGACCGGAGCTCCCCATGGCGAGTAGCTGGGTCGGATGAATCCCTTGCCCAGGAGTTCGCTGAGTTGGCTGGACAATTCCTGCATTTCAGCAGGAGCTAGCCGGTAAGGCGATTTAGCGAGAGGGGTTGCTCCTGGAACGAGGTCAATTCGGAACTCAACTTGTCTCTCTGGGGGTACTCCAGGAAGATCTTCAGGAAATACGTCTGGGAATTCACGTGCTACTGGAATGTCTTGAATGTTAACCTCTTCCTTGGTTTTATCCACTATGTGAGCCAAAAACGTCAAATCTTTCTTCCGTAGATGCTTCTGTGCCTGGACGCATGAGATGAGGCGAAGGCTCGTGCTAGGTTTGTCTCCGTAAATAACTAGGGTTTTGTGATTGGGAAGGCGAAGGTGAACGGCCTTCTCGTGACACATAATTTCAGCATGGTAGGGGCTTAACCAGTCCATGCCAATAATCACATCGAAACTCCTAATGGAAACATGCATTAAGTCTATTCGAAAGACGTGTTGGTTCAGGGTTAGGGTACATCCGATGTTGATTTCCCCAGTGGATTCGGTTTTCCCATTGGCCATTTCCACCGTAAAGGTTTCATTAAGCTTCTGGGGTTGTTGTTTTAATAAATGTTTAAACCTATTGCTCTGCTCCAGTGTCAAATAAAATGCATGCATAAGTGTGGTTTAGGGGAAACGTACCGGTAACAACAGCGGGATCCTGAATCGCCTCCCCCTGACCCATGGCCAGCACCCTTCTTGTTCCTCCATTTTCGGGATTGTTGTTGTTAGGGTAATCTCGACGGAAATGCCTAGTCCTTCCACACCCATAGTAGGTGTGGCTAGGTCATGCATTGTTGCCGCCGGTGTGGGTGTTGCTATTGTTGCGGTTGTTGTTGTTGTTACTTCCCTATTGTTGATTCTGAGGAGGGTTAGTCCTGCAATACCTTGCCGTGTGCCCTTTCCGATTGCAACTGGTGCACTGCATCTCCCTGCATTCTCCATTGTGATGGAGACCGCACTTGTTACACTTGGGAAGATTACCAGAATAAGGTCTAGGAGCATTTGGAGCAGCTGAGGCTGGAGCATGTGGTGTGGACAGAACTTGTGCGGTTGCAGCATTAACCGCCACTGTCTGCTGCTTCTTGGAAGTCTCGGAGCCTTGACGCCCCTTTCTCTTGTTGTTCTTCCCCTTCTTGCCATCATTTTCCTTCTTGGCCTCGGTCTCCGCTGGTTTCTCACCCTTCTTGTTGTTGTGGTCATACAGCTTCTTGGCCAATCTCTTGGCACTGTCGAAAGTTTCGGGATTTGCAGCTATCACGTTTCCTTGGATCGGGGAGGTTAGTCCCCAGATGAATCGCTCGATTTTCTTTCCTTCTGAGCTGATCATGCCAGGACATAACAGAGACAGTTCGCTAAACCTTGATATGTAGGCATCTATATCAGCATTCCGGATAGTGAGGTTCCACAGCTCTTGCTCCATTTTCTGAATTTCACCGCGAGGGCAGTATTCGGCCATCAACATTTCTTTCATTTCTGTCCATGGCATGGAATTGGCTACGGGGAGTGTCATGGCTTCCACGTGTCCATTCCACCAAGTGAGCGCTTGTTCAACAAAAGTGCATGTAGCAAACTTCACCTTCATCTCTTCAGGGCAATCGCATATCTCGAACACCGATTCCACCTTCTCGATCCATCATTTCAGGGTGATCACTCCTCCAGTGCCGTTAAAGGTTCGTGGTTTGGCGTTTGTGAAGTATTTGTAGGAACATGTTTTGGTGGGTCCTTGATTCATTCTGTTGTTCGAACTCCCGGCCCCTTGTCCGTTGATTCCTCCGTTGTTCCCTTGGTGAATTTGTGTCATTGCTGTGGTGACCGCAGCATATACGGCTTCCTGGAATGCAGTTGAGTCAACTTTGGGTGGGGTTGGTCCAGGGTTTCCGCGAGTAGGTCGTCGAGGCATCTTTCTGTCATGAAACGGAAAGATGTTGAGTGTATGTGGTTTCTGTGAGGTTGTGATCCGATCGACTAGGTGCATGGCACAAACTTAAGTACTTCTACAATTTAGCATACAATCATGGATTCGCAACACATAGCAGATTATAACGTCATAATAAAACATATAATTTTTTTTTAATATTATCCGCATTTGATACATGAAAATTTTGCTCGTAAGAGCATACATGAGTGATATTAGTTCGACAACATAACGGATCTATGAGTAGTGTGGTCACTTAAACATAGAGTCGGGGTACATAGCATAGATCCTAATGACATAGTACTAAATACTGATACTGTTATCCCTAGTACTCCACAGAGTATCCTAAGATAGGGGGGGGGGGTGAGATCATATTCCGAAGTGTTGAGCCAACAACTGAGCCATCTCCTCCATGTCTCCAATGACCTCATCCCTCTCATGCTCAGCTCGCACTGCATGTGCTTCCATGGCGAACAGTTGTTGCCGCAGGGCGGCAATCTCAGCTTCGGGGGAGCGATTTTCCCTTGTGGGGTTCACTGGTGGGGCGGGGTGGTCCTGCTGTGCCTCGCTAACAAACGACGTGGCGTGATCTTTGCCCGAGTCTTTCCCTTCCTCTATGTCATCATCGGCCTCCTCGAACTCGTAGTCGGTGTCCGTGTATTTGTCAGGTCCGATGCCGTGTGCTCCCTCTTGATTCCCTTCTGGTTCATCTTCAAGCATCCCGTGAGCCACTAGGACTTGATGAAACTGGATACCCTGCTGCTCTCCCTCCATGAAGACTGGGGGAAGGTATAAACTATCGTTACTCCTATGACTCTATAACTATGGTATAGACTAAACAGATGTTCTCTTTTTGGTGATAAAGGGATATGTTTTTTGGTTCCCTAGCTATCACGATCTCCTCAGGACGTGTGATAGTTATACCTTGGAGGGAATGTAGTTGATCAGGCTACACCCACTCCGTGATATGACTAGAACAGTTCTGGCTTAACCGAGATACTAGCATTATCTTGTTTGGTTCAGTATTATGTTCTTGTTCCTAATGCAAGCAAGGGTGTTTTATTGTTATGTTTTACTTGTTTTGTTCAGAGTTGTGTTAGTCCCTCTTTTGGTTTATAGTTGCATATCAATGTGTGGTTAGATATGCTAGTTCACTATAAACAGAGCTCTGATACCAACCTGTCACACCCCCGAACCAGACGGCGGAAACATCCGACAGCTATTGTGACTCAATTGAATACCATCACAATGATTATACATGAATCATAACATCATTCATCACCATGCATTGAAATATATAACTGATATTGTTTACATATAGTACATTGTTTTAAACATTACATTTCCATAACATAAACCGTTCGACACTAATTTAAACAAAACACCATGACATCACTGGATACATATTCTTCGATTTACCTGTTACCTGAGAATACAAGTATTTTGGAAAAACGTCAACATATGAAATGTTGGTGAGTTCATAAGTAATGTTTGAAAAAAAAATGATTTTTGTGAAGTTTGAAAACCTAGAAAATCCGATATTTTCTGAAACGAGTATTTTATATAAGAAAAAGTGTGAAGATCCGTAGTATGCTTGTCGATTTTTGTAAACGTGTATAATTGTTAAACTTTGTATACATCACATAGGTGAAAGTGTTGAACTTCCCGGGAAAACCCGATGTTTTCCCAATACATAAAATTACATGTCTTATTTATTGTTATACCGATACGACATTTGTTTATGATTACCCAGGTGACATTGGATTAATTATGGGTAGTGAGTCGTTATAATCACGCATTAATGAAAATCACTATTTTATAACTACCAAATACAACCGATCCCTTAGGCGTCGTCCGTACTACTCACTTAATCCAACCACCCTGACTTCTCATAGCCCCACAACCGAGGAGAAAGGAGGGTACGAAGCCCCCGTTATTTCTAGGTATGAGCATACGACCCGTGGGACCGGACCGGACTGGAAAAAAACCGGGACCGGACCCGGACCGAACCGGATTATCATATTAATGGGCCGGTTTTCGGGTTTGGTTTTTATCAATAATCGGGTTTCGGGTTTGGACCGGACCGTACCCGAATTAAATGATTTAACCCGGACCGGACCGGAAAACCAAAAATTATTTTCTTTTTTTGATCGACAAACAGTAAGTGAGAATTACCAAAATAAAAAAAATGCTGTCCGATTGAATTGATTCGGTCTCGATCACATTATAGTGTCAATTTTTTTGGTTTCGACCTCTTCTCTTGATCGTATTATAGTGCCGATTTTTTTTTCTTGAAAAACCAAAAGTTATTTCCTACTACATTTTTTATTAATAAAAATAATGCAGTTTTTTTTTAAATAATGCAGTATTTTTTAATAAAAATAATGTTGTTAAGTGTAATTTTTTTTATAAAAATAGTGCAGTTTTTTTATAGAAAAATAGTGATGTTAAGTGCAAATTTTTTATATATAAATAGTGTAGGTTTTTTTTTAATAAAATAGTGTGAATTTTTTACTAACGTTTTTATTTGTTTGCATCCACCTCATTTGTACGTATTCATCATCTTTTATGTATTTTTTTAGTTGAATTGTGCAAACAACAAAGATAGGAATGATGAATGTTACGTAATAAGATTATAATTTGAAATACTATGCTAGAGAGTGACATGACAAACAAAACCTGAAACTGTAAACAACAAACATACGAAACCTAGTTTGGTACAGGATTTGACCGAAACCGTAAACAACACTACTAAAGTCTAATTCGGTCCAAAACCCGAAACCGGTTTAGTATCCGGAACCGGACCGGACCAAACCCGGACCCGCTACACCCAAAAACAGTCCGGTTTTTGGGTAAGGTAATTCATGATTTTCGGTCTTCGGGTCGGTCCGGTCTGGGTTCGGCCTGTTGCTCATCCCTAGTTATTTCCATAAGTCGTTCAAGGCTATCGGGAATGCGAAAGGCACTTGGCTCGACTCGCATTTGACTTCTCGACTTTGCTAGCAGTACTAATGCACCCTTGGGGCCCAACAACACAATAAAGCTATTGAAAGTCCTTTTACATGGAATTAGGTCATAGAAGGCCCAATGACATGTAAGCGTGTTCCCTTCGGGCCTAAAGATCATGTTATTGGGCTAGCTAGGCCCAACAAGCACGATTTGAAAATTTCAAGCCCAAAGATTGAATATTGACTTCTCGTAAATTTCGTGTGTTTATTGAAGTACTATTGTTTATTGAATTTTGATTCGTTATTGATTCGAGACCGAATCAATTCGTTTGGTAACGATATTGGTGTTGAAAGTGTATTTGTTATTACGTTTCGCCGGTAGTCGTGGTGCTCGTATTTTATCTTAAGGGATTTATTTGTTTAAAAGTAAGAGTTTACCTTCTTATGACCCTTCTTGGATAAAATTTACACTTTCAGTCCTTTATATAAAAGAATTTCTATTTTAGTCCTCAAACCATTTTTCTTGACACTTTAGTATCAAAACTTATTGAAAAGACATTTTCAGCCCAGATTTACTTGATAAACAGCTTAAGTCCTTCAAAAATGAAGTTTTCTCGGTTGGAACCCCCATTTTCGCAAACTTTACAGTTTTGGCCCAAAATGGAAAATTTTTGCATTTTTGATCCCTTTTGACTTTGAAAAACATTTTTGACCTTTGAAATGGTTTTAATACACTTCTAATCCTCTGTTTTACAGAAAGTTGCTTTTCCAGCCCCTCAATTTCAAAAATCTCGCAATTTGGGGCTTATTGGGCCGAAAAGCCCATTTTAGCCCATTATGTTCAAAATTTACATTTTAAGCCCCTCAAAAATGTTGATATTTAGAAAAATTATTTTAGAAACTGTTTGGACCCTTTTCAACCTCCATAAATTATCATTTGTTGTTTTGGGCCCTTAGTTTTGTATTTTTGACAATTTGAGCCCAAAAATGGGTTTTATGGCCAAATATGTTATTCCTAACCAAATGAACTATTTTTCTTGACTTTATTAGTATGAAATGGTGTAAGTTATGTTTATTTCATTCCTCATGTTATAGATCTCGGTTTTTAGGTACTTTTTGGCTAACATATTCATCACAAAACACATAAAATCATACATACAAGCATAAAAATCACACAAGGCATACATTTACTCATAGATCTACATATTTTCTTGTATTCTCCCCCATAAAAACTCATAAAAACCGAAAAAGGGGGTATGAAGCTCACCTTGAGTTGTAGTTTCGGTTTTGAAGAAGATTGGAAAGAGTTTGATGTTGTTTTCGGCCCTAACAAGCCTTCCTTTGTTGATTTCGAACTTAGAGGGTTTCTAAGAGAGTGATCATGATTTTACATGGATTAGAAGGAGATTGTTGATCAAACAAAGAACCTAGATCATAGATCCAAGTGTGATCTTACCTTAGATGAAGAATTTGTGGAAATATCTTCTTGAAAGCTCCTTAGATCTCGAAAGTTTTGGAGAGGAATGGAGAGAGTTTATTTGAGAGATTTTTGTGTGAAGTGTGTGTGTGTGTGGGTGTTGTTTCGGCCGAGAGAAAGAAAGAGAGGGGATAAGAGAGTGAGTGATTGGATGGTGCATGGAAGTATGAGTCATCTTGCATGGAAATCCATTGAATAATTGTGAGGTGGCATCCAAAAGTCAACTCCGCTTCTTGGGTTGGGCTTGGGCCGAAAATGGAGAGGGAAGAAATAATATTTGGGCCTTGAATGCTTAAGCCCATTTTGAAGTTAGGTGATTTTTGGCCCAAATAAAAAAAATATAATTTTTATGACCTATTAGGGCTAACTTAGGCTAGTTATGGCCCAATAAGGTCCATTTAGGTATTTTATTTCATTCTAGACCCAATATGGCCCAAAATGTTAACAGAAATGAAAGTGGGTCCAATTAGAGCCCATTTAAGAGTTTTAAGCCCAAGATAGTCAAATTGGAAGCTTATTGGTCCATTGGGCCCAATAAGGAAGTCCTAGTCCAAAATGGACTTAAACAAGAACTTTTAGGGTTTCCAATTGCTTATTGACTACTTGAATTCTTTGCATGGGGAGTTTGATTGAAATTTTGTTGTCATAGAGTATGCATCATACATGCTCTTATGTCTTTGATTCATAATTTGGCTTAAGTGTTGTAGTTACAAGGCACAAAAATTTCTAGTTGTGACAAAAATGAGTTGATAAAGGCATAAGAACTCATGAAACTTCCTTTCTTCCCTAACTTTCTAAACATATCACCTTTTTTTTTTTGAACGACAAATACAATATAATCATACACCACTCCTAAATCCACCTATGTCTCCGATGAGACTTGAACCCTCAACCTCAAGAAGGGAGGGCAACACCTGATACCGCTGGGCTAGAAGCCTTTTGGTCAGATCACCTTAATTAATGCAAACGACAATAGATCTGAGAGACTTTTCTTATGCTTGAAAACGTTTTCATGAGCTATAGACGGATTCTGTTGATCATATTAAACGTAAAATGGTGTAAGAACTTATTTTGAAAACTTTCTAAATGTTTTTCTGCTTGAAAACTTTTGTTCTTCTTAAGTTGTTGGATAAAACACTAAAATATAGAAAACGAATGGGTAAAAGCTCGTAGAAACTTACCCATCTTGTTGAACAACCCACCAAAGCATAAACAAAAATGAATCTGAGAAGATCTTTTCCAGCTTGTAAAATGTTTAAATAAGTAAGAAATGGAGTAGATCTAGAGATCTGAGGTAAGGAACGAAACGATCTAGAGATTTGAATGTTTAGGGAGCATATATGAACAGATCTTGGTGAGAGCCGAACGGATCTGAACAAATAATGGTTGAAACGAATAGATCTGAGCAAAGAACAATATATCTAAATGGATCGGAGATGAAACTGAGGTTGAGACCAAGAGACGATAGTTATTCGTTCTTGGTCCCATGGATGGGGCCAAATGTTTCGACATCTCAATAGGTGTTTGGGTCTAGGATTCTTGGATCTGGATCGGAGATCCGGGTATGATGTAATATGTGTATTCTCAGCTTGATACCTAGCAAGAACCACAACATATCATTAGAGTTTCCCCAGGGAGTGTACCCTGGGAGCAAGCTCTGACGATCAAGTTAGGTCGGTGTTAGGGATGAACGAGTTTCTCCTAACCGGAGAGAACCACTTTATTGTGTGGGGTGTGTGTTTGGCCATGGAGGCTCTAAGGTTGAGATCTCTGGAAAGGGTCTCCCTCTATGGGGGAGATTATTTTCTATCTATGGATGAAAATTAGGTCTAGGGAGAGTTAGGTTAGACCTTGGGACGGCCCAATTAGCAAGGAGCTGGGTAAGACCTCATGGGGTCGCTAGGTGAGCGCCAGGAGTGGGCGTTAGGAGAGCGTCAAGTATGGGTGCTAGACAACACTGGCAGGACAAGTCTTGACGTCTGGACCATATGTTAACAAACATAGAGATGCAATCCATGAGAGAAAACAAAGTCTAGGATTTGGTTGAACTTTCTCCCTAATGTAAAACTGTATGGAGTAAGTGGGTCTTCAAGAAGAAGAATAACATGGATGTCAATTTACACACATGCAAAGCAAGAGTTGTTGCTAAAGGATTCACTCAAACCCAAGGGGTTAATTATCATGAAACCTTTTCACTAGTTTTTATGATTAAATCTATTAGGACACTACTTGCCATATCCACATATCATGACTATGATATATGGCAAATGGATGTCAAAACCACTTTTCTAAATGGAAACTTGGAAGAATATGTCAATATGCTTCAGCCCGAAGGTTTTGTTGACCAAATACATCCTAATAAAGTGTGTAAGATCAAGAGATGCATTTACGAGTTAAAGAAAGCCTCTCGAAACTGGAATCATCGTTTTGATAATGAAATCACAAAGTATGGTTTTGTTAGAAATGAAGATGAATCTTGTGTTTAAATGAAAAATACTGGGAGCTCGGTGACCTTCTTGGTCCTGTATGTGGATGAGATACTTATCATTGGAAATCACATTCCAACTTTACGAGGTGTAAAGGATTGGTTAGGAAAGTGCTTCTCAATGAAGTATCTAGGTGAGGCTCAATATATTCTTGGATCCAAAATCTATAGAGATAGATTAAAATGATTAATAGGTCTAAGCCAGAATACATAAACTGACAAAGTCTTGAAATGGTTCAAGATAAAAACATCTAAGAGGGAGTTGTACCCATGACATATGGCATAGTACTAAGTTCATCCCAATGTCCTAACACAAAGGTTGAGCTATACAAGATGAAGGATATTCCAGATCCTTTGGAAGTTGGATCTATCATGTATGCCATGAATTTTACTATACCTAATCTTGCTTATGCTATGAGCATGACAAGCAAGTTCTAACAAAATCCAGGGCAAAGTCATTAGATATCTATGAATAACATCCTGAAGTAATTGCATAGAACTAAAGATATGTTCCTCGTCTATGAGATGTTAATGAAAGCTTAAGTGTAAAGTGTTACACTGATGCTTCATTCATAACAGATCGAGATGATTGTAGGTTACATTCAGGATAGGTGTTCACTGTCAATGGGGGTGCAGTGTCTTGGAAGAGCTCTAAGCAAAGTGTTGTAACACAATCCACTACCGAGTCAAAATACATTGTTGCTTCTGTCACAACTAGCATTTTAGCTAGGAAATTCTATTCTCATATAAACATCATCCATTGTAAAAGCCTGTACTCTAAGTGAATACAATACTCTATCCTTGTTCAAAATACATTTCATATGTTCAACTAAGGGTTGGAAACCTTAGAAATCCCGGTTCAAGTTCCTTATGAACTAAAATTCTCTTATTGGGCCTAATGGACCAATAAACCTTCAACTTGACTACTTTGGGCCATGATGGGCCATAAAGGGATTTAATTACCCCTAATGGGCCCTAAACCCATTTCTTTTACCATTTTGGGCCGTGAGCCTCCTTAAGAGCCCAATGGGCCGAAAAATGATTTTTGGGCCTCATAAATTAGATCAAGACCAACAATGGGCAAAATCACCTCATCCTCATTTAGCTTAGCCCAATCTCGGCCCAAGATCATTCCAAAACAAAAAAAAAGAAATAAACAAATGGAAGGAGGTTGATTTAAACTTTGCCAACACATAATTATCTAGCATATATCTAGATAATCACATACATCTAGACACTTATTACCCTCCATGCAATACTCCTTATCTCTTCTCTTTCTCTTCTTATTGCTCTTGGCCGAGAAGAGCACACACACACACACACACTTCACTTGCAAAAATTTCTCTTAAGCTCTCAAGAACAACTCCTACATCATCCCCCAAAATTTTTGAGATTTAGGGTGTTTACAAGAGGATTTTTCACCACAAACTCCATATTTGGGTAAGTTATTATCAAACACCAACATCTCCTTTCAATGTAACCTTAAGAACTCCTTCTTACATAACTTTATTCCATGATCACACCTTAGAAACTTCATATGCTCGAAAACTACTTCAAGGTGTTGCTAGGACTAAAAATCTCCTCATATCTTCTTCAAAACCGAAACATCAAAGCAAAGGTGAGCTTCATACCCCCTATTTTTTGGTTTTTATAAGTTTTGTGTGGGGGGGGGGATACAAGCAAATGTGTAGATCTATGAGTATATGTATGCTTTGTGTGATTTCTATGTTTATTCACATGTTCTTATGTGATTATGGTGTTGGATCTAGTCAAAAAGAACTGAAAAACCGAGATCTACCTTAGGTTGAATGAAATAAGTATAAATCATATTATTTCATACAAATCAACTCTAGAAAAATAACCAAGTTGGTTAATATGAACTCTTTGGGCTAAAAATCCCATTTTTGGACTCAAAATGTTAAAAATATAAGGTTAAAGGGCCCAAAATGACAAAATACAAATTCTGATGGTTGAGATGAGTCAAAACAGTTTCAACAATGTATTTTCTAGAAATATACTCTTTTGAAGGATCAAAATGTGAAATTTTAAGCATAATGGGCCAAAAATGAACTTTTCGGCCCAATAAGGCCCAAAATGCGAGATGTTCAAATTAGAGGGGCTGAAACTGTATCTTTCTGCAAAACAGGGGACTACTAGTGCTCCAAGTCCTTTTCAAGGGTTAAAAATACTTTTCATATTTAAAAGGGACCAAAGATGCAAAAAATTTCTATTTTGGGCCAAAAGTGTAAAAATTGCGAAAATAAAGGTTCCAGCCGAGAAAATTTCATTTTGAGGGACTAAAACTGTTTTTCAAATAATTTTGAGCTGAAAAATACCTTTTCTACAAAGTTTTGATACTAAAGTGTCAAGAAAAATGGTTTAAGGACTAAAATAGAAATTCTTTTATACAAAGGGTCAAAAGTGTAAATTGATCCAAAAGAAAGGGGCTGCAAAAAGTAAAACTCTAATGTTTTAAACAGTAAATCCGACATGATGAAATACCAGTACCTCGACTATCGGCGAAATATAATACACCTTCAACACCAAAATTCGTTATCAAACGAATTGATTCGGTCTCGAATCAATAACGAATCCGAAATTAATAACACGACGATACTTCAATACACACGTGGAAACCTCGGGAATTCAATACACACGCGGAAATTTCGGGAAGCCAATACACACGTGGGAATACACCAGACGTCGATACACCGTCTTTGGGCCCGAAAGTTTCAAATCGTGCTTGTTGGGCCTAGCTAGCCCAATGACATGATCTTTAGGCCCGAAGGAAACTCGCTTACATGTAGTTGGGCCTTATATGACCTAATTCCGTGTAAAAGGACTTTTAATGGCTTATGTGCTGTTGGGCCCCAAGGGTCCTCTGGTACTACTAGTAAAGTCGAGAATTCACCAGATGTGAGTCGGGCTAAGGGCCCTTCGCATTCACGATAGCCTTGAACGACTTATGGAAATATCGGGGGCTTCGCACCCTCTTTTTCTCCTCGGTTGTGGGGCTATGAGAAGTCAGGGTGGTTGGATTAAGTGAATAGTACGAACGACGCCTAAGGGATCGTTTGTATAGTTGTAAACTAGTCGTTTTCATTAATGCGTGTTTATAACAATTCACAATCCATAATTAATCCAATGTCACCTGGACTTATCACTACAAGAAAAAAGGCCTTTTACGATGCGCAAAATACGACACTCATTGGTCTATGTTATGCAAAGGAGAGTGACATTAGAAAAATGTCATCTCTTCAAAAAAATTTAGGATAAAAGACACGCATTATTGCGCGCCCTTAAATTAGTGTCTAAAAAAACACGGAGGGCACCTATAATAAAATGCGCGTCGTCTAAGGATGTCGCTTTACATTTGTTAATGGAACGCGCGTTCCATCCTTTAATAGTGGGGGAAAGGGGGAAATGAAATTCTGAAAAAATTAAAAACCCCGCCAAGCTCTCCTCTACCTTCTTTCAATTGTTCTTCTTCTCTCTCTCTCTCTCAATCAAATACCAAAAATCGACTATTGTTGGAACTAGGGTTCCGGTTCTTAGTGAAATCGAAGGTTTTTTGGTCACCAGGCCATGAAATTGATCAAAGGGGTACAGTTTTTGGAACCATGACTATTGTTGGAACTACGGTTTCAGTTCAAAAACCCTTCATCTACTTCCCTCGATCTTTAGTTCCTCAAGTACTTTCTTATCCTCTCAATCAATAGAAGAGCTGTATTACAACTACAAATTTAGAGTGATTTCCATATCAAGTAGAACAATAGCTCCATTAAAGTCAAGGTCTCGAAACTCCATGGTCAATCACCATCGTTGGTTACTAACACCACCATTTGTATAAAAACCCTAGAACCACCAGGCCACCCTTTTCCTCCATCCATGTCCCACCTTTTTGTCTATCTCTAACAGACCACTGCAACATCACATTCACTTCTCCTGGCATGCGACTGCGACTCCCAAAAGATTTAGTGTTATGCTCGATGCTTCTCAACAAAATCGATCGAGGTGTCAGCGCTCCTATCTCATAGAGATTTAGGGATTTCTTGGTTCAAGGTATCGAATCTCAGACATCAACGAATTTTTTTGATGACCCGGTCAGATAAAGACGTTTGATGAACTAAATTTGTGTATCTGACTCGGAAAGCTTAATCTAATCGGGTAAGATGGAAAAAATCGACTGACTGAGAAAGGAGGAAGAAAGGGAGAAGGGTTTCCAATTATACCCTTGCCCTACCAAAGGAAGAAATCAGCGACTCCATCGTTTCTTCTCCTACTTCAACGCCAATTTTCTTCTCCCGCAACAACCAATCGTCGACGATTCTCTTCTCATTTGTTCCAATTTTTTGAAGTCTCCTTCCCCTTCTCATCAGGTACGCTTCTTCCTTTTTCCTCTTCTCATCAGGTCCGATTTTTTGATAATATATAGGTTTTGATTTATGATTTTTCTATTGAACATGTATGGTTCTTCATTGAATTCTGAAAATTTCTCAAAGAATTTAGGCCCTGTGTTCAATTTCATCATATTTCTTTTGTTTTAGACTTGTGCTCAATTTCAAGGAGGGAGAGAAACCTGCGATATTTGTTGCTCTTATTTTCTTGATTTGCACTTAGGAACCATTGGTGTTACCAGATAGCAGGTTACCATGTTCTGCTGTTAAACTTTTCACCATTCCTAATGAATTAAAGAATACTAAGAATAAATGACAGTATCCGTAAGGTCGGGGTGTCACATATAAAATATCAGGATATGAAAGTCACATAACTTATTCTCTTTGCAATAAATGAAAAAGCAACAGTCAATATATATATATATATATATATATATATATATATATATATATATATATATATATATATATATAAGAATCAGTATAGAATATTAATGCAGGAGTGTTTGTAGCTTTTTGGGTGTGCATATCTTGGACCATTTGGGCATTTCTACCACTTATTGTTGGATAAGTTGTTCAAGGGCAAAAAAGACACAACAACAGTTGCCAAAAAGGTATCCTAAGAACCTTTGATAATAAGGATAACAATGGAAATTTACAATCTTACAACTGAATTATATGACACCTAATTCGCAATTTGATCTATATATTTGTAGGTGTTGCTTGAACAAGTGACATCTTCTCCATGGAACAACTTGATTTTTATGCTTTACTATGGGCTTGTTATCGAGGGTAAGGTCTTTTTGGTTCCTTGTTTGAATAAATATGTTGACTATAATTATTTTAGTAGATAAACGATTATGAATTGGTTTAATGCTAATGGGGGTGTTTGGATGTATGATTTGAAAGTTATTATTTTGTTTTGAAAAATAACAAAATCATGAGTAATGATAGAAATAAGTTTTTCTATATAATCTGTAAATAAGTTTTCTTGCATTTAACCTTTTTAAAGTTGATATCATTTTTCAACTTTAAAGTCATATAATAATTTATGGTCATGTATATATATGCAGGAAGATCATGGATCCAAGTGAAATCTAAAATCAAGAAGGAATACCCCACAGTACAATACGCAGCTGCCATGGCTTTGCCACCTTTATCTATTCGAGGTGATTTGGGAGTTGTTTCTACTGCTGGAGTTAGATATGCATATCCACTCCTAAAATAATTTGCAAAAATGGGACCTCAAGGTGTTCTTGGTGCCACAAAGCTTTTACGCCCTTTTTCAGAAATAGTTGATTCATTGGGACTCAAAGATCCTTTCATTAGAAATTGGGTGGATCTTTTGTCTTTCTTACTTGCTGGAGTGAAATCCGATGGTGTTCTTTCAGCAGAAATGGTACATAATCATATCATACATTAAAAAGTTTCTTTTAAGGTAGTTTTACTTTTTGGTATGATGGAATTGAGGAAGGAATGGAATGGGCTATTCCATTACCACATGTCCTCATCCATTCCATTCCAACCAAACAGAATCCATTCTATTCCTTCATATTTTATAGTTCTCTAAATGTCTAATCTTTTGCCTGTATATATATCCACATATTTGCAGATTTATATGTTTGCAGAATGGTATAAACCAGGTTGTAGTTTAGAATACCCTGTTGGTGGAACTGGAGCACTTGTTGAGGCTCTTGTTCTCAGATTTTCCTTCTGATAAACTTCCAAAAATGTCAGAACCTTCACAACTTATGACAGAAAATACACGTTCTGATCTTCATGTTGCACTCCCTGTTCTCAGTCAAGGAAAGAAATGGGTCTTACTATACAGGTAAAATTTCATCTTCATCATATTTTCAGTTTCACATTATTCTTGAATCTTGATATATCATTATCTTTTTTATATGTTAGTACATGGAGGCATGGCATATCTCTTTCAACCTTATATAGAAGAAGCAATCTTTGCCCTGGGTTAAGTCTACTGGTAATGTCTTGTCTTCAGTAACTATGCAAAATGTCAACTTTACCCTTTAACTGAAACTTGATTAAACATTTTCAGGTTGTTGGAGATCGTAAAGGTGCAGTGTTTGGTGGTTTAGTTGAGGCACCTTTGAAACCATCAACAAAGAAAAGATACCAGGTTTGTAATTGTTTAATTAAGTTCGTTTCTCTATATGTTGACAAAAGACTTTTCTACCCTTTTTCACTATGATGAGTAAATACTATACAGGGATCGAATGATACATTTGTGTTTACAAATACACCAGGGCGTCCTGTTATATATCGCCCCACAGGTACTGCATTTTCTTGATAATATATAAAAAAATCTTTTATAATTTTAATATTTATTTGGGATTTATTATGTTAATTGTGCATTTATTAGGGGTGAATCGGTATTTTACTCTTTGTTCAACTGAGTATTTAGCGCTTGGTGGGGGAAATCATTTTGCATTGTATCTCGATAGTGACTCTTGAGGGATAATATGGTAATTTGGCAATTTGCATATTTTTTTTCCCCGGATTGAATGGGTCAAGTTTGGCCTTAGAAACTTATGGTAACTCTTGTTTGTCACACACCCAAGAATTTGAAGTGAAGGAAATTGAGGTGCTTTCTCTCACTTATTTTTGCAAAAATTACATTTTTGGTCCTCGAGTATGGCTGATTTTGTTCAATTTGGGTCCTACAAAATTCTCTTGCAAATTTGATCGTTATTTGAGGTTTTTGTAACGTTTTTACTCTTCGTTCCAAGTAAAATGAGTTGGGACTAAAATTGAAAAGATCAGCAATACTCAGGGACCAAAAATGGTCATCTTACTTAGAACAAGGACTGAAACTCTACAAGAAATTTCAAAGGACCAAAATTGTAAGAGAATTTTTGGGGACCAAAATTGAAAAAATGGTTCGGGACCAAAAATAGTCAAATAAGGACTAAAGTTGCAAGAGAAAACTTTTTGGGACCAAAATCAGAAAAATTAGAGATTCTCAGGGACCAAAAGTGTAATTTAATATAAATAGTTTGCATAAGTTGAGTTGATATGAATGTCAATGTGTGCAGCTGTGGGGGTTTGTATATGCTTCAGAGTATGAAGAGGCGATATCAATGTTGAGGACAGAAGCACCTGGGATATGTCGATGGTAGATTGACGATTATGCCCTTCATCTTGTATATATTTTAACATGGGTGTTCCATTTCCATTGCTATGTTTGTTGAAACTTGGTTTGTTGGGTTTCAACGTAGATAACTTTTTGGATTTATGATATACGTATAAAAGATTGATAAAGCGAGGGGTTTGTGTTAACAAGTTAACGGAAATATATTTTCTGATTTTGTCAATCTTTTTAAAGAGCTACTCTTTCCACTTTTCATCCTTAATAGATAACACTTTTTATCTTTTTCTTGTTTTCTCTTTCAAATGGTGTACCTTTTAACTTTTATGGATGACCTATATAATAGTGATAACTACAATTAAACAAAGTAGCATCCACTTCTCAGGTTTATACTGCCCCTGATTCTGCCTGGTATAAAATGCCTAAGTCTACAAGGTGAGCTTTGTGGTTGGACATGCTTTTACATTGGTGTGGCTGCTGTTGCTTTTGGATGCTCTTATTATCACCTCAAACCAAATGATGGTCACCTTGTTTGGGATCGTTTGCCTGTAAGTTATATCATTCCTCATATTTAACAAATTTCAATATATAAATGATTAAATTCTCATGTTTTCTGTACTTTTTTACTTATTTACAATCACAGGGACAACAGATGCAAATGAGGAATCTTCACGATCACATGCCATTCTTCATTCATAAATCTTGCAGGAAATGAAAGAGGTGCAGATACAACTGATAATGATAAGAAAACAAGGTAAAGATTGGAATATATAATGGAATGGAATGGAATGAGTCATTCCATTCCATTTCTTCCCTCTCTATTTCTCTCTCTCTCTCTTTTATTCTAATGATCAAAGTTCTTGTTTTTAATATCAATTTCCTTGTTCTCTTTTATACTTGATGCACCTTTTATTTGCAGGCTTGGCCTGTGCGTACTCCAAGGCCTGTTGCTTTCAAGCTTGTTGCTGATACCCCTCTTCTTACTGGACAGGTAAGTTTCAAATCTTTTTGTTGTGGATTTCTTATAGTTTCTTTTTGTTGTGGATTTCTTATAGTTTACTTAGCTTCTTAAATCAAAGAGTATAAAGCTTTCCTAATGTGTTCTAATAATTAAGAAAATGGTGTTTTTTTGAAAAATACTGATGGACTTTGCTATTTTGTTGTATGGTGTATTACCTTGGATATAATTTGTTTTTACAGTTTTCTATTTTTATTTAATTTAAATTTGGATATAAGTTTGTAACACATGGGATTTATGATTGCAGCAAACAATCTTTCTTTTCTTTCTAGACATGATTAAAGGCATGTTTTTGGCTGTAGTTATTGGACCACCTGTTGTGGTTGCCATCATTTTAATAGTACAGGTATTATTCTATCTCTGAGAAATTTCATTTGCCATGTCATCAAAAGCTGCCAGATGGACTATTATCTTTCATGTTTGAGTTGGTTCTCAACTTGTAGAAGAATAACATAAAATATTTTGGCATCTGAGTGTAAAAAATAATATTTGAACTCATAAGTTCCTTAATAATACTTTATTGTGTTACATGTACTTTATTACTTACTCATAATATATAATTCAATCTGATTATTGATTATATATTATGAGTAAGGAGAGCATTCTAAACATTCTGGAAACTTTAAAAGAAGAGGGAAATAGGGTCTTGTTCAATGCTTTAGCTGTGTTTGCTCTAAGGGAGATCAACTTATCACAAGTAAGTTACTGTTTCACCCTTTTATTTAATATTTTTGTGATTGAATGAAAGTCTTAATGAAAGTAATTGACAACCTTTCTCTGTAAATGATGTTGTGATTGTGGGAGAGGTGTTGTGTTTTTCTCTGTTGCTAGGTAACCTTCTCAACAACAACATTCTACTTAAGCAGGTGAGTAATCAAGATTAAGGGAGACTTGTAATCATGTTTGACATTCCTTTCCAGTAAGAAAAAGAGTTGTATGATTATTTGTTAGTTTTATAGGAATGTATAACCCATGTTAGCAATGTTTTATTTTTGTTTAACATTTGAATGATTCTTTGTATGACATTACAATTTGTGTAATTTATTTTATTTTTTGAGTATGAAATTTTATTTTATATTATGCAATGGATTGTATTTTTTGTATATGGTATTTTATTTCTATTATGAGAAATTAAATGCAAATTTAATTTAAAAATTAATAAATATATAAATTTATTTTTTTTAAACATTTAAATTTACGATACGCAAAAATGTGTGTCATCTTCATTTATGACATGGCCTTTCTTGACAGGGGCTTTCTTGATACGCATTGCGTGTCATTAACACGCGCGTCGTAAGGTTACGACACGCGAATGTGTGTCATCTTCCTTTATCACAGGGCCTTCCTTGATACGCATTGCGTGTCGTAAACGCGCGTCGTAAATGAGCGTCGTAAATGCGCGTCGTCTCTCTTTATGACAGGGCCTTCCTTGACACGCATTTGCGCATCGTCTGAGCCTTTTACGACGCGCAATGAGCGTCGTAAAAGGCCTTTTTTCTTGTAGTGTATCGAATACACACGTCGTAACGGTATAACAAAATATAAAATGCGTAATTCAAAGTATTAGGAAAACATCGGGTTTTCCTAGGGTTTTCAGTTCATACACCTACGAGATGCATACCAAGTTCAACCATTTTTTTTACATTTATAGAAACAAACAAGCATACTTGCGGATCTTCACACCTTTTATACTATACTATTTTCAGAAAATATCGGATTTTCTGGTGGTTTTCATAACGATACAAAACATTGTATTTCAAACATTACTTATGAACTCACCAACATTTCATATGTTGACGTTTTTCAAAATACTTGTATTCTCAGGTAACAGCTAAATCGAAGGGAAAAATGTACTCAGTGATGTCTTGTTGTTTGTTTAACTAGTATCGAACAATTTACTTTTGGGAATGTAATGTTTTGAAACAATGTACTAAATGTAAACACTACCAATTGTAATATTTCAATGATGGTGATGAATGATGTTATGTTTCATGTATATTCATTGTGATGGTATTCAATTGAGTCACAATAGCCCTCGGACATTTCCGTCGTCTGGTTCGGGGGTGTGACAACTTCAGATGCTGCATAAGAGGCTGCTTGGATGATGAAATTCCGTGGAGATCTAGGCATGGTTCCTTCCATTCAGGACCCCTAGAAGTCTTATGTGACAATGAGGATGCAATTGCTTTGGCAAAAGAACCCAGATCACATAAGAAGACCAAGCATATAAGCTGGAGATTCAACTTCATTCGGTATAAAAGTTAAAGATGGTGAAATCAGTATTCAAAAAGTTCACACAGATCAAAATTTAGCGGACCCTTTAAAGAAGGCCCTTCATTAAGCAAAGTTTGAAGGACATGCTTTATGGATTAGACTTTTTTATTCTAGTGATTGGATTTGATCTATGTATTAGTATTGAATATTGGAACATTTTTGTAGCATCATCTATTGTAATGACTATGATATATATGGCATATGATCTTTTCATTAAATATTTGTTGAGTTCTTTATTAATATGTTTAATCCTTGAGTAAATTTATTCACTCTAAATCCATAGTCGGTTATTATTGAGAGAGAAATAATGAAATAAGGGTAATATGAATTGGAATGGTTGACAAAGTGTTGTAACCAGTTTCATAGGTACTTGATAGAGATTAAGTATTGGATTGACCCATTCAAGATCACTTCATGGATCGTTGTCATGAATGATACTTGATAACATGTATTATTTGTGTATCCTTAACACCTGAGATACATATATGGGTCTTAAGTGTGGGAAATGTTATTCTTAGATATAGTCACACGTTGTTCTTTAACCAGACAGTTATAAAATCTATTTACATGTATGATGTGAACAATGCAAGAGGCGCATGTAGTCAAGATGGCATTTGTTCTGCTTATTCATTAAGAGTTAGACATCAAAGGCCTGATGTAAAGTTGGCACTTATATGACATTGCTTGCGATCTATATCTCATGTTCAACATGCATTGTTTCCGATCTATAAGTCTTGCACAAGTGGGATTAAAAGATCTAATATGCTCAACAGTCATATTAGAATGATATTGCTAATTAACATATGACACTAAGGGTCACACTAACAACAACTTGATAGAGTTGATTATTTATTAGAAATTAATTTTAATAAATATTCATAAACTCTTATAATAAATTCATAAAATATTGATTTCATGGAAATAATTGTTTTACAATACAAGTAACACATTATTTCATAAGGTATGAATTAATAAGTCATGAACAACTTTTTTGGACTAGTTGAATACTTTTGTCTTTTACCTAAAGATAAAGTTTATATTTTATAAAACTTTGGTTTATAAAACTTAAAATCTTTCTCTATTATTTTAGTCAAAACTGTGGATTCTGACTAGAGTAAGAAGTCATGGTTTTTTTTAATTAAAATAAGGAAAAGAATGCATGGGTTGTAAAGCATGGGAGACAAGTAGGCTTAGGTGCATGGAGAGCTTAATGGGTTAAGGACTTGTGGGTAAAAATTTGGCTTTATGAAGGCTTGAAAAGGCTTTCATTTTGGCCTTAGAAAAACCATAACCCTAACTTTCCCTGTCTCTGCCTTTCTTTCCTAGTCCCGAGTTTTTCTTCTTGACTATTGCGGGTTTGACACTATTCATTACTAAATATCTACTCGTGGAGGGAGGGGAGGCAATAGATTCATCTTAGGCGGTAAGCGAAGGAACTGTAGGGCTTAGGGCAACCTTGGATTTTTCTTCAATAGGCTCTAGGGGAGGTGAGAAAAGAGCCAATAGCTATTATAGAAGGACTTAACAATTCATGGCATGAATTAAAGTTGAAGGAAGAAAGACATGAAATTCTAGAAAGATGGAATCTATGAATGAGCTCTTTCGTCTAAGCCTAGAATGAAAAGACAACTTCGTATTTTGGTAACTCTCTAGGAGTCATGTTTAACCTTGAATGCTATTAATAGATTCTATAGCAATAGTCCCTCAGACTCGAAAAGTAATAACGAAAATGGCTAACCCAATAGCAGATTCTGTAGCTGCCACCGTTGGAACCAATGAAGCAAATGATTGACCCATCATATCATTCGAAGAAACGGAAAATACGAAAAAGTTCGAATTCACAGCTAATAAGATTGATTCAATTGGCATTGACATAATAGGAATATTTCGTCTATTAAGGAGGATTCCCCGAATACCTGAAATAGACATGATCATAGAAAATGTGAAATATTTGATAGGATCCGTTTCGGGAACGTAGAATGTAAGAGAAATTCAAAATTTAGAACTCCAGAACCTCATTAGAAAACATAGTTGATTAAATCGAGGAGATTGTAAATCTCTTCCCATAACCAACTATGAGTTCCATTTGATTGTGCTCCCTATCCTATTACTCATCTATAGGGCTATCACCCTAGATTTCCCTGTCTCTGTCTTTCTTTCCTAGTCTTGAGTTTTTCTTCTTGACTATTGCGGGTTTGACACTATTCAATACTAAATATCTACTCGTGGAGGGAGAGGAGGCAATAGATTCATCTTAGGCGGTAAGAGAAGGAACTGTAGGGCTTAGGACAGCCTCGGATTTTTCTTCAATAGGCTCTAGGGGAGGTGAGAAGAGATCCAATAGCTAGTATAGAAGGACTTAACAATTCATGGCATGAATTAGAGTTGAAGGAAGAAAGACATGAAATGCTAGAAAGATGGAATCTATGAATGAGCTCTTTCGTCTAAGCCTAGAACTAGGCAAGAGCAAGGAATGGACTTTAAGTGAGTGAAAACCGGAAGGAGGGAACATCCTCTATCTTTATCTCTAGAATTGTTCCTGCAAAAAGGCATAAAGAGTTCTTACGTGGTGCATGCTATCTTGAAGATAAAACCTGGGTTTTCTTCTTCAAGCTTAAGAGTTGATCAAAGAACTAGCATTCTCTTCAAGTTGATCAATTTTTGGGGTCTGAAAGTTCATCCATCTTCTTCACCATCCAAGCCTCCCAAAGATGACCCAAAGTTTGTCAAAGGTTGTTGTTACTTCTTCCTTCTATGGTTGTGTTTTTATCTTTCCAATTCTTGCAAGAAGACCCTTGGTGGGTTGTGATCTGTCATTAAGTTCAAAATTTTAAAGACTTCCGTTGCTAATATTATGAGTTTTTGGAAATAATTTTTGAACTAAAACCCAACAATCCAATGAAAACCTGTCTCGTATCGATCTCAAACTAAAATCACCATTTTTGTAAGTCTTCCACATCCATGAGTAAAAAAATTATGAAAGCTGTACACTAGCCACCAAGCTATTTAGGGCAGTTAACTATCTTAATTCCTTACAATTTCATTCTTTCCTCTACCGACACCAAGTTCCAACAGAGTAGGAGCCATTAATCCTATCATTAATTTTACAATTTTTTTGAAGCTTCATATACAGCTTTGCGACAACATCTTTAAGCACCATATTATTGAACCACACAACCTTCCAAAAGTAAGCTTTATCTCTAGCCCCCAAGTTTTCTTTCAAAAAAGTTATCAATGGAAATGCTCCAATTTTCCAACTCCAAACTACTTTTAACAATTGATAACCAAATACCCAGAAGGCCTTGTTTTGCTAATGGTTTGGCATCAATTCCAGATAACACATAGGTAATACAAAAAGTCCAAATACTATTAGATTCACATTTAGACACCATCAGCATTTGGTAAGAAGAACAACATTCATCATTTTAAGGTAACCAATTGTAACGCCCGTAGATCCGGGCTAGTCAATTTAGAGATAATAGGGGTCGAAAATGGCTTTTAGACAGAAGATTATTTAGAAAAAATAATCTTAACCAAGTTGTAGAATACGTCTCAAGGTTTCCATACAAATAAAGAACGCTGAAATCCGAGTTATAACGAAGAAGTTATGGCCCGTCGAAGTTTTACGGCAAAACCGGCACGACAACGGGAGACGTAAATAGTGAATTTACGATGGAGGACTTTTTAGCCTTAGAAATATAAACAAAAGTTTTAGTATACGTTAAACCAAGAACATAAAAAAAAGAACGCTCAAATCTGACTTCGTATGAGGAAGTTATGAATTTTCTAAGATTTGGCTAAGCAGTGCACAACCCGAAACTCGAATTTTAGATCGAGCGGTTTTTGGCCTACGCGACCTAAATGAGAATTGAAGATCTCATTAATAGGAACTCAACGGTAAAAATACAGACGAAAACAGAGTCTATATGTAGAAGTTATGAATTTTACACGGACATTTAACAGTATAATCTTCTCGTACTATTAAATTTAAGATCGGTCAAGAATTAGCCGATGGAGTCAAAATGAAAGTTGTAGATATTATTTTTACCTACGCGTGCATATAAAGAATCTTATTTTTATATACGGAGCTCGTATGTGAAAGCTATGGATTTTAGAAGTCGGAAGTGTGCTGTGCGAAAATGGGTGATGTGACACAATCTTAGCCATTGGTTTCTCCCCAAGTCTTGCCACCAGATGGTGACATGTGACACCAAGTTCAGCCATATTTCACCCTATAAAAAGAACCTCCCCCACCCTCATTTTCTTCACACCTTTCTCATTATTTCTTCTCTTTACTCTCTCTCTCTCTCTCTCTCTAAAACCTCTCTCTAGCCTCGAACCCCCCCCCCCCCCCCCCGAAAAGCCCAGGGAACCTCCGTAGCACAAGGCGGAAGCCCCAAAGTGCTCGACGACTCCGAGAAGAAGAGATTTTGAGCTTGGGAACGCTTCTCCAAGCAAAGCCTGGTTTTCTATAAAACTCGTTGTAAGTGAGCTACGCCTACGCTATTTTTAATATAGCTTTTATTTAATTATAGTAACGTTATTAGGAACATATAATAAGTACTTGTGCTATTATTATGGGTTATATAAATATTGTTTAATGCATATATAATAGTAATAATAGCTAGACTATTAATTAGTCCCGACGAATAATAGACTAAACTCTAGTGGTAATAGTACTAGGTTTCGTCGAAGAAAATTATTTTTATGAAGCGAAGCGTTGTCTGAGTTCGGAATCACTGCCTTTTCAAGTGAGTGCATAGTTACTTTCATCTTAGACATAGATATGAAGTATTTTATATAAATTACGTGCTATGTTTGCATATTATCTGAGTACTTGCTGTCTATGCTAGATGAACGATTTTATAACATGTTTTAAATGATTTAAACTGTATATGTATTTTATATCTACGAAAATGTTGGGGGTAAAACATGGGTAGATGTAATAGATGAAATATGAGTTGGTTGATGAGGTGAGAGGTGAAATAGACCATGAGGTGAGGGTGAGAGGTGGACGATGTGAGAAGCCTTGTACCCAAATGCTGGCCCCGTCATCTAGCAGAGTATAGATGACAACCACGAACTATTTTAGACAGTCCAGTGGAACACTAGCAGGCTCTTAACCTGTAGGTGTTGTGAACGATGTGTTCACCGGTGTACTCTAAAAACCCATTGACATGTATTGCGAGTGGATTCTCGGAAACGATACTGTCGATAAACGAGATAACCCTGGCAGCTACGCATAAAGGACAATACTGACAAATGCGCCTTATAGAGAATGTCACAATTATGGTAGCTGCGCCTAAGTGATAGAACTAGTAGTTGTGCTTGACAGCTGTGTCATTGACAACGATGGACTTCGTACCTATTCCTTAGGATAATCCTTAGGAATGAATGAATGAGAAATAGCTGATTCTTAGGGTAGATCGTTAAGACTAAAGAAGATAATGGGGATGGGTAATTGGGTTAACTGTTTGATGATTAAACATAATAATTATATTATTGTGGGTTGAAAACCCTATGTACTCACCAGGTTTCCCAACCTGGCCCACTCAGTTTATTTATATCACAGGTGTTGATATAAAGTCACATTACACTGAGAGATTAAGGAGATATAAATCACTAGTGTAAATGAATGTAAGTTCTGTTTATGCTTATGTTTCTGTATTTACCATGACATCCCAAATGTTTTAAAATGAATAAAAATACTTTTCTTCGGAAATGCTTTTATAACGTATTTATCATGTTTTATTGGGAACAAATTCCGCAACATTTTTATTAAAAGAGGTACTCCGATTTTTATAAAGGATAAACAAACTCAATCTTTTCTGGCCGTGAAAATGAGGATGTCACAGTTGGTATCAGAGCATTAGTTTAAGTGAACTAGGAATAAGGATTTATTTCTAGACTTAAACTTGGAATTCTAAGCGATGAACGTGAGGAGTGTGTCTAATATATTTTAGGAAGTACACCTGAATAGACACAAGCACTAGCTTAATTAGGGAAGATGCTTAAAATGCTTTTATGTGCTAAATGATTTGTGATGCTCTATGCTATCGTTTTATCAGATCTATGGTCTGTTGCCGATCAGATCTGGAAATTTTATGTGCTCAGGTTTCTAAACATTTAATTATGATATTAGAACTAACATGTAACTTTTTGGAGTAATATGGAGGAATACGCGTCTAAATCTTCCTCTATCTATATTCTCGTCTCAATACACCGAACGCCTACTTTGGTGTATAGAATGTCATGATAAGGACTCATAGCAGACTGAGCAAATGAAGGAAATGAGAAGGCTTACGATAGTGAATGGTACCTATCGGAAGATATTTTAAGAGTGATATCTTGCCTTTAGAATGTATCTAACAAATAATACGTCTAGTACCGGAGAAGTACACTTTCGATTTGCAGAAAGAAAGATTTTTGGTATAATCCACGAAGTTATCCCATCGTCTAACATTTCCATTACCAATCGAGTTTTTGTGATAATAACTTGGAGAACTTCAAGATAATACTTGGGACGAGTATGAGTAGGTGTGAATGGTAGTAGAGGCCTATACTACTGGAAGCAAATGACTCACACTTGGATCAGGGAAAGTCACAAGGTTACCAAGAAGCTAGTAATTGATTCCGTTTTATTCAGGTATGTCATTACCATCATTTCGGTAATGACTAAGAAGATGATTGTTATTCCAACCCTAGTGTTCATACCAAATTGAGTTTGACTATGACGAGTATGTTACGTGGTTTAGAGAACCAAGTTTGATGTAGCATCTGACTTAAGCCGGAAGATTGAAATGAAAGATAATCAAAGTGATCGGTAGAGGTATCGCTATAGTTGCTTGTAGCTAGAAATGCTACCTTTTAAGATGTGATTAGAACATGAAGAAATGTATAGTCTATTCTGGAAGACTCTAAGAGACTTGAGTCTAAGCGTGGGAACATACAATGATAAGTCATTAGAATATGACACATCAGTCCATTGTAGTAATAAAATAACTTATCTTAAGTTTGATAAGAAGAAGGTGCAGTCTCCAATAAGGATCAAGATTTTGACTTGAGGTCATAATTTGGAGTCTAACGTGAGATAGGGAGCAAGTGCAAGATCGAGCACCACCTGTAATCAGGAAGTCTTAGAGTTAGATATTCAATCGAAGAAAAATCAAAGTTACTATTATTACTTTGGATGAAGAGATAACGTATGTAGTCATCAATTGAGCCCTGTTTCGTTGATGATTCCGGGACGTAATCATCCTTAGGAGAGATAATTGTAATGCCCGTAGATCCAGGCTAGTCAATTTAGAGATAATAGGGGTCGAAAATGACTTTTACACAAAAGATTATTTAGAATAAATAATATTAACCAAGTTTTAGAATATGTCTCAAGGTTTCCGTACATATAAAGAACACCGAAATCCGAGTTATAACGAAGAAGTTATGGCCCTTCGAAGTTTTACCGCAAAAACGGCACGACACCGGGAAACGTAAATAGTGAATTTACAATGGATGACTTTTTAGCCTTAGAAATATAAACAAAAGTTTTAGTATACATTAAACCAAGAACATAAAAAAAAGAACACCAAAATCTGACTTCGTATAAGGAAGTTATGAATTTTCTATGATTTGGCTAAGCAGTGCACAACCCGAAACTCGAATTTTAGATCAAGCGATTTTTCGCCTACGTGACCTAAATGAGAATTGAAGATCTCATTAATAGGAACTCAACGGTAAAAATACAGACGAAAACAGAGTCTGTATGTAGAAGTTATGAATTTTACACGGACATTTAACAGTATAATCTTCTCATACTGTTAAATTTAAGATCGGTCGAGAATTAGCCGACGGAAATAAAATGAAAGTTGTAGATCTTAATTTTACCTACGCGTGGATATAAAGAATGTCAACAAATGAGCTCGTATGTGAAAGTTATGAATTTTAGAAGTCGGAAGTGTGCTGTGCGAAAATGGGTGATGTGGCACAATCTTGGTCATTGCTTTCTCCCCAAGTCTTGGCACCAGATGGTGACATGTGGCACCAAGTTCAGCCATATTTCACCCTATAAATAGAACCTCTCCCACACTCATTTTCTTCAAACCTTTCCCATTCTTTCTTCTCTTTACTCTCTCTCTTTCTCTCTCTCTCTAGCCCCGAAACCCCCCGAAAAGCCTAGGGAACCTCCCTAGCACGAGGCAGAAGCCCCGGAGTGCTCGACGGCTATGAGAAGAAGAGATTTTCAGCTTGGGAACGCTTCTCCAAGAGAAGCCCGGTTTTCTATAAAACTCGTTGTAAGTGAGCTACGCCTACGCTATTTTTAATATAGCTTTTATTTAATTATAGTAACGTTATTAGGAACTTATAATAAGTACTTGGGCTATTATTATGGGTTATATAAGTATTGTTTAACACTTATGTAGTAATAATAATAGCTAGACTATTACTTAGTTCCAACGAATAATCGACTAAAATCTAGTGGTAATAATACTAGGTTTCGGCGAAGGAAATTAATTTTAAGAAGCGGAGCGCTGTCTGAGTTCGGAATCACCACCTTTTCAGGTGAGTGCATAGTTACTTTCATCTTACACATAGATATGAAGTATTTTATATAAATTATGTGCTATGTCTGCATATTATCTGAGTACTTGCTGTCTATGCTAGATGAACGATTGTATAATATGTTTTAAATGATTTAAACTGTATATGTATTTTATATCTATGAAAATGTTGGGGTAAAACATGGGTAGATGTAATAGATGAAATATGAGTTGGATGATGAGGTGAGAGGTGAAATAGACAATGAGGTGAGGGTGAGAGGTGGACGATGTGAGAAGCCTTGTACCCAAATGCTAACCCCGTCATCTAGCAGAGTATAGATGACAACCACGGACTATTTTAGACAGTCCAGTGGAACACTAGCAAGCTCGCAACCTGTAGGTGTTGTGAACGATGTGTTCACCGGTGTACTCTAAAAACCCATTAACATGTATTGCGAGTGGATTCTCGGAAACGATACTGTTGAAAAACAAGATAACCCTGGCAGTTGCGCCTAAAGGACAATACCGATAGATGCGCCTCATAGAGAATGTCACAATTACGGCAGCTGTGCCTAAGTGATAGAACTAGTAGCTGTGCTTGATAGTTGTGTCATTGACAACGATGGACTTCATACCGATTCCTTAGGATAATACTTAGGAATGAATGAATGAGAAACAACTGATTCTTAGGGTAGATCGTTAAGAGTAAAAATATAATGGGGATGGGTAATTCGCTTAACTGTTTATTGATTAAACATAATAATTATATTATTGTGGGTTGAAAACCCTATGTACTCACCAGGTTTCCCAACCTGACGCACTCAATTTATTTATATCACAGGTGTTGATATGAAGTCACATTACACTGGGAGATTAAGGAGATAGAAATCACTAGTGTAAATGAATGTAAGTTCTGTTTATGCTTATGTTTTTGTATTGACCATGACATCTCAAATGTTTTAAAATGAGTAAAAATACTTTTCTTCGGAAATGCTATGATAACGTATTTATCATGTTTTACTGGGAACAAATTTCGCAACATTTTTATTAAAAGAGGTACTCTGAATTTTATAAAGAATATATATACTATTAATCGTTAAAAACTTGAGGAACAGTAACTTTTTTTCTCCTTCATATTTGGACACGAAAATCTTCGTTTTCGTTATTTTGACACTGAAAAGTTCCGTTTATCGTTGTTTCGCACACACCGCCATACCTTTTTCCCATATTTATCTTCTCTTCCTCAAAGCTGGTTGCTGCCTCCACCGACTCCATTACACCGACTCCAATATTTTTGCCCTCGACACCGTTTTCCCTCTTAATTTTCATTCTCACCTCCATCAACACACCCTTGCCAACCTTGCTTCCCTCAGCCTTCCTCCAACAGCCTTCCAATCGAACGATGAGGTCGACTACAAAAATTAGAAGGAAAATCTTTAATGTAATATATCTGATACACCCCATTAATATCATCATCGGCGACTTCTTCACGCGTCACACCGCACAACACTCGTTTTGGTGGTTTCAGATGTGTCTACGTTGACGTTCATATAGATATAATCACGTAACGAAGTATCTCTCCAGATATTTTCAGAGAAAGTAATTCAGATATATTTAGATACAGATAGAGTGGGTGAGAATTGAGATTACAGCAGGTGATGGGGAACGCATCGTGTATTCTTGTGGGTTGCATAGACCAAGCAAGTGTAGGGGTTGTTGAAAAATGGAGTCGATTCGAGAAATTGGCTGAGCTAGGTCTCAATTTCTTCAACCCTTGCTTCGGTTAATGTAACATCCCGAGTTCAGGAGTGCAAATTCAGGGTTCAAAGTGTAAATGTGAAAGAGCAACTCGGCGAGTCCATGGGTGGACTCAGCGAGTAGGGTCGCGATTCTGGTCACGTGTTAAGTGGCCAACTCGGCGAGTCGGCGGCTAGACTCGGCGAGTTGTTGTTGTGTGGAGAAAACCCTAATTTTGGAGGATGAGCCCTATATAAAGGACATTATGCCCTCTCCCCAGCCTCTTTACCCTCTCTTGAAGTCCAGAAAACCCTAGGGAGCGTTTGTAAGTGGTTTGAGACAATTTAAACCTAGGAGAAGAGATTTTGGAAGAGATCTTGGAGAGTTAAGAGGCTTGGAGCAAGGGGCTTTCCTAGGATTCAAATTTCTCTTCTCTTGAAGTTTCCTTTTGAGGTATTATTTCGTTGCTTGTGCTTTTATTCTTCATTTTGAGGTTTTTGGAAAAGATAGCATGTGGTGTTTTGAGTTGGAGGTTAGATCTGAGGTTGCTACCTTAGATCTAGAATGGAGAAGGTCTAGAGTGCATTAAAGTCCCTGTTCTTGAGTGATTGGTGAAGCCATCTTGTCCCAAACCCTAACCCTAGAGTGTTATATGCTTATATCTCTTTGGATTCACGTAAAGTTTGCCACTTTACGTGATGGATGGGTTGTAGAAGGGTAGATCTATGGGTTGGATCATTTGCATGGCCTGGAAAGCTTCTGTATGGATTAAGATCTAGAGGTACTCGGCGAGTCACAAAGGTGTACTCGGCGAGTTGCTTAAAGATGGGCAAGAACTCGGCGAGTTGGAAGAACAACTTGGCGAGTTGGTTAAAGATAGCCTTGGACTCGGCGAGTCTGTTCTTGGACTCGGCGAGTCTGGTCGTGAGGTCCTAACCTTCTTCTGGTTGAGCCGTGAATCGGTGAGTCAAGGGAGGGCTCGGTGAGTTGAGTGCGAGGTGACTCAGAGTTGTGGGACTCGGCGAGTCTCGGGGTGACTCGGCGAGTTGAGTCGTGGTGTGGGGAAGTTCTAAGCATGGGGACTCGACGAGTCGATGGGTTGACTCGGCGAGTAGGGTCAACCAGGAGGGTTGAATTTGACGAGGACTTTGACTTTGACCAAGAGTTGACCAGTTAACTTCCAGGAGTATTTTGGTTGTTATTGGTGATTATTAGTTTCGGTGATTCAGTGGTGGAGTTCGTGATGCTGGTCGGAGCAGCGTGGACTGTTCTTCAGTCGGCAGTAGCAGGTGAGTCTTCTCACTATACTTTACCTAGAGTGGTAACAGAGTTATGTGATAGAGATATTATATGCTATCTATGTGATGTGTGGCACTGCATTATTTCTATGTGATTTATGTTGTGTGTATATTAGAGTGAGGACCGGAAGGTCCACAGAGCTAGGACCAGAGGGTCCGCAGAGTTAGGGCCCAAGGGCCCATAGAGTTATAGCCTTGAGTGGCTAATATATGTTATATGTGGTATTTTTAGAATTATGTGCCAGTGTAATTGTATGTTGTTTATGTGTTGAGATTTATTGTGATATGTGATTCAGAGTTCTCAGAGTTAGGACGTTTGGGTCCATAGAGTTAGGGTCAGAGGGCCCACCGAGAATTGGGATTGGAGGGTCTCATTGAGACAGACTGATCAAAAGGTCAACAGAGTTATAGCCTTGAGTGGCTAATATGTGTTAGAGTGGTATTTTGGAAACTCACTAAGCTTCATGCTTACAGTGTTTTGTGTTATGTGTTTCAGGTTTGTTCCGGATCACGGGATGACACCGGCTCGATTGTACACACCAGAGGAAGCGGTTGTTTTGAAGATCCTGATTTATTAATTGTTTGAACAAAAGAGTCATGTATTGTAATTTATACAAAATGGGATTTTTATGAAAAGTATTAAGGAGAAATGTAATTTTAAATGAAAATTTTGTTTTGAAAAATTTCGGCGTTACAAGTTGGTATCAGAGCCTTGGTTTGAGGGATTCGGATGCACCTTCGGGTAAATATGAACTCAAACTGAGGAAGTAAGAAAAGTTTTCAAAGAAATGAAATTCTAAAAGTGAATAAGATTTCAAAGAGAAAGCAAGAAAGAGCAGTGTGTAGAATCAGCCAGAGCCCGAACGGTGATTTGCCAAAATACCCTTACTTTTGTGTTATGAGATATTTATGATACATTTTATGAGATATTATGCATGCTAGAGGCTGGCTAGGTATTTCATATCTTAGGACTAGAGTGGCCTGACTTGTGATGCCTTAGCCTAGGAGTTGCTGTTATATGTGTTGTGCTTTTGAGTTTGAGTAAGAGTATTCGGTTGGAATCCTCTTAGGGGATTTGAGTAGAGGAGTAACCTATAAGAGACGCCTAGATGAGTATTGTGGTGCTTATCGAAAGAATAGTTAGAACCCACGAGGGGTAGAGTTGTAGAGTTCAGTGGTGCTTTTGAGAATGAGCAGAGCAGGCGGAGTCATCACCCAGGGTAAGTTCTATGTATTCGTCGATGCCTGAATGTTGCTTGCTTCGTGCTTTGTGGAACTCTCGATGATGGGACTCATCTACCAAGTGAATATGACGATATTCAGGAGGTAGATGGCTAGCATCATTAGGAGCTCTTCAGCAGCTGATGGCGGAGAAGTGGGAGTGACCTTAGCCAGATGAGTACGCTGGCGGAGTAGAGCATTTCGCTGAGGAGTAAGCACGCGTGGCAGAATTAGTGAATGAGAAGGTTGAGCAGCTACTTAGGGACTCTGGAATGGTCCGTTTGTAAAGTATGGGTAGATGTGGCAGGTAGTATGGGCCCGTACTACCGAAAGCAGAGGACCCATACTCGATACAAGGAGTATTCTGAAGGTTCTAAGTGGCAGACTGAGGAGTGATGTTATGGTTCGAGTACCATACATCGGAGCAGATTGGGGAGTAATGTCATGGATCGGGTTCCATGATTGGTATCTGATTGAGAGGTAATTTCATGGTTTGAATACCATGATTTGCATCAGATCGAGAGGTGATGTCGTGGTTCGAGTACCAGGACCCGTGACAGTTAGTGTTATTGGTTCTACCAGTTACCCGTGGTAATTGGTTAGACCGAGATCGGTGGTGAAAGAGTATGGGGCTAGAGGGCCATGATGGACGAGTTTTAGTGAAGTATCCCTTAATGAGGAAATCGAGTTAGCCCCGAGGGATTGTTGATGAGATGCCAATTGGAGTCGCAAGACTCAGGAAGGAGTAGAGATGGCAGTTATAGAGGATTACAGCCTGAGTTAAGCAACCATCCGATAGAAGAGATGTCACCTTCTGTGATCTAAGTGGTGCTATTTCCGTTTCTAGTGAGAAACATAAGAGGTGTGAGATTTCGGTTTGGGGGTTTAGGAGTAAAACCTTGCGGATTGACATATATGTCGATTTTCCTCCAGTGTATCAGGCAGCATGTCTACCGCGAGGTAAGGATATATCGTGGGCATGTAGTCGGTTGGGACTGAGGTGGTTAAGGACCACGTTGCACCCTATTTGAGCATAGTAGGGCATGTGGTAGCAGTATCAGTGGGCAATCCAGTTGAGTATATCAGGGCGGAAACTCTTCTGTCTATGATGGATATTGAGTATGGAAGTGGAGTCCTAGTTCTTGTGAGGATTCAAGTGATGGAACTTGGGTAGAGTAGTTGAGGGCGAGGAGTACGCTGAATTATGGTTTCAGTCTAAGAGTTAGTGATCTTACAGGACAGTTGAGGTATTCAGTATTGGAATGGTATGAGGCTTCGAATGGCTAGAGACAGTCGCAATGAGAATCCCTGAGGATTTCTTTGGAGATTTAGGGTATTTGAAGTTTCTTGATCTCTAAGTGGGGGAGAACCGGGTATTTTATTGAGGGAACCAGAGATTGTGCAAGAGAGGTTAGGGGTTGGATACAGGAATCTGGTGGTGACCAGGGCCGTTTCAAGGGGAAGACTCGTAATGGTGGTGCGGGCAGTCAAGAACTTCTGGGTCGAAGTATGGGTTGCATATATCCCTTTTTGGATGGGTAGGGGATTATCGAGCGGCCAATTTCCGGGCCGGTGTGTGTATTTCTTGCGTGGATTTTGAGCAGTAGGGGAAAAGGGTTTCGGAGGATCACCAACGTATTCTGAAGCGTTAGCGCTTTCTTTGTTTCCAATTGAGTGTTTGGGTACACTGAGGTTGCACACTGGGTAACGGAGAATTATTTATGGAATTCAGAGGAAATGAATTGTTGTATCTGTATGGTGCTGGGAGTAGGAGAGCAGTGTTTGAGGCAGGATATCGTGATGTCCGTAATGGTGATCCGTGGTGACCGGGAATAATGTCCCAATTTTGGAGTTATTTAGAGCCTTGATTTTGAGACGACCAATGGTATATCATGTATCTACGGTTCCAGTGGGAGCCCTTCGAGTATTGACAGCAAGAGGGATTATTTTAGAAGATGGATCTCCGCAAAGGTAAGTAATTTTGTTATAGTGGTTGCCGCCAGAGTCTGTGATGCATAGGTAGGACAAGTGTGTGTAGCTATCTATGATAGTCTACGGGCATGAGTGAGTGGACATAATGTGGCGTTGGGATGAGTTGAGAGGATGGGGTGAAGCTACGGGGAGCCGTAGTATTCATTAGTCAGATGGTGTTGTGATGCTACGGGGAGCCGTAGTATTCACAAGTCAGAGAGAGGGAGTCGCGGTACTACGGAGAGCCGTAGTACCCAGTTGACAGTTGGTGTTGTGGTGCTACGGGGAGCCGTAGTACTCACTATTCAGAAGTCGTCGTGTTATTTCGGGGAGCCATAATACTCACTAGACGGCAAGAGAGTGTGATGTTGGGGTGTTCCTCTATCGGTGTTTGATGCAGAAGAGTTGTAGGCTTGAGCTGCCTTAGTATAGAGTTTTGGAGCCTGGTGGTTGAACCAAAGGCGGAACTGGGGGTCAGAGTTGAGTCGATCCTCGGTTGGATTGTATTTTTTGTATGAGGAAAAGAGAATTTCGTGACTTGTGAGTCACTAGGCCAGGATTGTGGTCACGGGGAGGAAGCTAGTGAGATATTTTGGATCACGTTATAGGTGATCTTTGGGGGTCCAGCTGTGGAATCAAAAGCTGAACTGGTACTCAGTATCGAAGTGGGATATGAGAAATGAGCTAGAGTTTGTCATGGTGATATCTGAGGACACTTCAGAGCGAGTGGACGATTCAGACGCTCGAGGACATGCTTCGGGCATGTGTATTAAATTCAGAGGGAGTTGGGGCACGTATTTGCTCTTGGCTGAGTTTTATATACAATAGACTTCATTCGAGCATTGGTATGCCACCTTTTGAGCTGTTGTATAGGTGGAGGTGTCGGACCCCCTCCCCATTTGCTGGGGTGAGGTAGCGAATGGACCCGAGAGTCCTTACGAGCAGATCCAGAACATGTGCGATACATGGAGTAGTGGCGAGGTTGACAAGTGGATTTCCTTGGGTAAGGAAAGAGAAAGGTATGTAACCCCGGGAGGGAGTGTTGGTTCACAGAAGTGAAAGCAGTAGTGAGAATGGATGATTTGGAGTATGGTGGTTGAACATTGTGTCTGTGCCAGTGGTATGGAAGCACATCCGGGTTGGGTGTCTGTTGAGGTTGCGGAAAAATCTCCGGTGATTTAGAAACAGAGGAGTTCGGAAGGAGATGCAAGAATAGAGCCTTGGATTTAAGTATGGTTGTGATCTGGAGGTTATGTTTATAGTGGTAATTCATCCTGGGGATGTCTGATGGTATCGTCAGTGTGTCGGGTTTTTCCAAACTGAGGATGTAGAGCAGGCCAGCATGTGTATGCGATTTTAATGGAGAGCTCATGTGAGTTGCTCAAGGACTGCAAGGTGTGTCATCCTGTCAGCACGGAAGGAAAAGAGTTACATTTTGAAAGGAAGCGGGATAAGTCCCAGCAGTCAGCACCGGGTCAGGATCCGGTGGTTCAGGGTGATATCTAGCTTGGTAAGGGCTTAATGATTGTTGTGATTTGGAGTGATGAAAGTATCATCAGGTGATCATTTGACTAATAAGGGTTGTAATCAGAGAAAGAAGCTGATGGCCGGCTTGATTCGATTGTCGCGACTCTGTGAGAAGGAGTCAGACCTTATAGGGGTTTGGTAACAATGTTTGAAGGAACCTGGTCTGGTTAATGTCAGGAGGTGCATTGCGAGAGTAGTTCTGGAGTTGTGTGCCGCAGGCTCCGAAAACAAAGCTTAATTTAAGTGGGGGAGAATTGTAACATCCCGAGTTCAGGAGTGCAAATTCAGGGTTCAAAGTGTAAATGTGAAAGAGCAACTCGACGAGTCCATGGGTGGACTCAGCGAGTAGGGTCGCGATTCTGGTCGCGTGTTAACTGGCCAACTCGGCGAGTCGGCGGCTGGACTCGGCGAGTTGGTGTTGTGTGGAGAAAACCCTAATTTTGGAGGATGAGCCCTATATAAAGGGCATTATGCCCTCTCCCCAGCCTCTTTACCCTCTCTTGAAGTCCAGAAAACCCTAAGGAGCGTTTGTGAGTGGTTTGAGAGCATTTGAACCTTGGAGAAGAGATTTTGGAAGAGATCTTGGATAGTTAAGAGGCTTGGAGCAAGGGGCTTTGCTAGGATTCAAATTTCTCTTCTCTTAGAGTTTCCTTTTGAGGTATTATTTCGTTGCTTGGGCTTTTACTCTTCATTTTGAGGTTTTTGGAAAAGATAGCATGTGGTGTTTTGAGTTGGAGGTTAGATCTGAGGTTGCTACCTTAGATCTAGAATGGAGAAGGTCTAGAGTGCATTAAAGTCCCTATTCTTGAGTGATTGGTGAATCCATCTTGTCCCAAACCCTAACCCTAGAGTTTTATATGCTTATATCTCTTTGGATTCACGTAAAGTTTGCCACTTTACGTGATGGATGGGTTGTAGAAGGGTAGATCTATGGGTTGGATCATTTGCATGGCATGGAAAGCTTCTGTATGGATTAAGATCTAGAGGTACTCGGCGAGTCACAAAGGTGTACTCGGCGAGCTGCTTAAAGATGGGCAGGAACTTGGCGAGTTGGAAGAACAACTCGGCGAGTTGGTTGAAGATAGCCTTGGACTCGACGAGTCTGTTCTTGGACTCGGTGAGTCTGGTCGTGAGGTCCTAACCTTCTTCTGGTTGAGCCGTGAATCGGTGAGTCAAGGGAGGACTCGGTGAGTTGAGTGCGAGGGGACTCAGAGTTGTGGGACTCGGCGAGTCTCGGGGTGACTCGGCGAGTTGAGTCGCGGTGTGGGGAAGTTCTGAGCATGGGGACTCTACGAGTCGATGGGTTGACTCGGCGAGTAGGGTCAACCAGGAGGGTTGAATTTGACGAGGACTTTGACTTTGACCAAGAGTTGACCAGTTAACTTCCAGGAGTATTTTGGTTGTTATTGGTGATTATTAGTTTCGGTGATTCAGTGGTGGAGTTCGTGACGCTGGTCGGAGCAGCGTGGACTGTTCTTCAGTCGGCAGTAGCAGGTGAGTCTTCTCACTATACTTTACCTAGAGTGGTAACAGAGTTATGTGATAGAGATATTATATGCTATCTATGTGATGTGTGGCACTGCATTATTTCTATGTGATTTATGTTGTGTGTATATCAGAGTGAGGACCGGAAGGTCCACAGAGCTAGGACCAGAGGGTCCGCAGAGTTAGGGCCCAAGGGCCCATAGAGTTATAGCCTCGAGTGGCTAATATATGTTATATGTGGTATTTTTAGAATTATGTGCCAGTGTAATTGTATGTTGTTTATGTGTTGAGATTTATTGTGATATGTGATTCAGAGTTCTCAGAGTTAGGACCTTTGGGTCCATAGAGTTAGGGTCAGAGGGCCCACCGAGAGTTGGGACTGGAGGGTCTCATTGAGACACACTGACCAGAAGGTCAACAGAGTTATAGCCTTGAGTGGCTAATATGTGTTAGAGTGGTATTTTGGGGAACTCACTAAGCTTCATGCTTACAGTGTTTTGTGTTATGTGTTTCAGGTTTGCTCTGGATCACGGGACGACACCGGCTCGATTGTACACACCAGAGGAAGCGGTTGTTTTGAAGATCCTGGTTTATTAATTGATTGAACAAAAGAGTCATGTATTGTAATTTATACAAAATGGTATTTTTATGAAAAGTATTAAGGTGAAAAGTAATTTTAAATGAAAAAATTTGTTTTGAAAAATTTCGGCGTTACAGTTAATATCTCGTCAGTGTTCTCTCCACCAAGATCAACTCGCTTGAAGTCAAAATCGAGACCAAAACCAAGGTTTTCTTTTCTGTTCCTTATAACTCACATGATCTATGAAATTACCTTCTCATGTATCGATTGTTATTTTTTGACCTATGTTGTGAGTTTAAACCCTTGATAATCATATGATCTGCGATAGATTATCATGTAACTATCATATGAATTGCTAGGTTGTATATTATGATTTAGATCATACAAAGCTAGAGTTAGGGTTCGTTTTCTTGGAGTTGGCAAGCATAGTGAATTATTTCAAATGTTGAACTTCAAGTATCTTTCTCTTTTGCAGGACAACATGTTTGTTCAAATAATTTCTTCAATTCCATACCGAGTAGTAAAGCAAAACGCTAATGATGCATTTGGACATCCCCATTTTTGGCGCCAGAAAAAACCGATTTTGTTTATGTTTTTTTGAAAATCAGAGTAACATTTTAAATAAAAGTGTTGCGGAATTTGTCCCAAAACAAATTATGATAAAGATTTATAAAAAGCATTTCCAATGAAATGTTTTTCATTAAAAGACTCGGGATGTCATGTTCAATACAGATCAAAAGCATAAACAATACAATATAAGCCTTACTACATTATTTCATATCTACATGCCTATATCCGTAATCCTTCATCCAAAACATCACATCTATGCTTGAGCGCCACTACCTATAATACATGAAACTGAGTGGGTCAGGCTCCCAAGCCTGGTGAGCACATAGGGTTTTCAACCCACAATAAATAAGTTTATTAATTTCATCAATCAACAATAACCCGATTACCCGTTCCCGTTATCCTCACTTTACGTCCCTAAAAACCTATCATAAGGGACCTAGCCTAAGGATCATCATCGGGATCGATACTACTGCTAAAGGGGTTCCTCAACAATAAATGTCCTACGGGAAACCATGAGGGGGATGGAGTACACCGGTGAACACATCGTTCACAAACACCTACAGGTTGCGATCCTGTTAGTGTTCCATTGGACTGTCTAGAAGAGTCCATGGTTGTCATTCATACTCCGCTAGATGACAGAATCAACAACAACAACATCGAGGCCTCTCATCATTTTTTCACACATCGTCTATTACATCTACCCATGTTTTACCCCAACATTTTTGTAGATATAAAATACATATATAGTTTAAATCATTTAAAACATGTATAAAATCGTTCATCCAACATAGATAGCAAGTATACAGATAATATGCACAAACAGCACGTAATTTATATAAAATACTTCATATCTATGTGTAAGCTGAAAGTAACTATGCACTCACCTGATATGGTGGTGACTCGGTACTTGGATAACGCTTCGTTACTCTTAAAACAATTTCCCTCGACAAAACCTAGTATCATTACCACTAGGGTTTAGTTCAATATTCACTGAGACTAATTTAATAGTCTAGCTATTATTATTATTATATAAGCGTTAAACAACACTATATAACTCATAATAATAGCCCAAATAATTATTTTAAGGTCCTAATAATGTTACTATAATTAATTAGAATCTATACTAAAAATAGCGTAGGCATAACACACTTGCAACGGGTTTTATAGAAAATCAGGCTTCTCTGGAGCAGCGTTCCTGAGCCGAAAATCTCTTTTTCTCGGAGCCTTCTGGCACTCCAGGACTCACCTCTAGCACTTGGAAGTTGCTAGGGATTGGGGAGGAGAGGTTTGGAGTATTGAGAGAGAAAGAATGGTGAAGGTGTGATTTTTGGGAGTGATTTACGCCTCTATTTATAGGCTGAGTTTGGTGCGAACGCATCGTGTTCTTGAATGCGGCGTGTTCCCTAGACGAACGCAGCACATTCGTTTCCATGTGTCGCCATCTTGTTCCAAGCCGTGCGGAAGAAGGTGTGGCCCAGATTGCGCCACATGCCACTCACAGATTACCCCAAAAACTAATTATCTTCTACAATCTGTAACTTTCGCATACGAGCTCCATTTTTGACGTTCTTTATATCCACGCGTAGGCGGAAACGTACTCTACAACTTTTGTTTAGACTCCGTCGGCTAATATTGATTTAATTTAAAAGTTATATTATTAACAAGTCGGGATAGGATTGGTCCGTTAAAAATTCATAACTTCTTCATCCGACATTAGTTTTCGTCTGTCTTTTTATTGTTATGCTACTATTAACGAGATCTTCGATTCTCGTTTAGGTTGTGTCAGCTAAAAACCGCTCGATCTAATATTCGAACTTCGGGCTGTACACTACTAAGCCGAAATTTCGAAAAATCATAACTTCCTCATACAAAGTCAGATTTGGGCTTTCTTTTTATGGACACTCTCAGTTTAACGTATTCTACGACTTTAATTTAGATCACTAAGGCTAAAACTCGCTCTATCGTAAATTCACTATTTACGCTTCCCGGTATCGCGCCGGTTTCGTCGCGAAACTTCGACGGGTCATAACTTCTTCGTTATAATTCGGATTTCGGCATTCTTTATATCTTCGGAATCCTTGTTTCGACCACTACAACTTTATGTAAATATATCGGGTTTATATCACACTTTAATTTTGACACTTATTTTTATCCTTTATTAGTTATACATTTATAATTAAGTTATAAACACACAAATACATATAATCCACATAGTATTCAAATATTTCATCTTTATTACTTCAAAAAGAGTTACAATAGTTGACCTATACTATTACATTGTCTAAAAATGCTTAGCCCTGAAACCCGGGCGTTATATGCATTCTACGAGTTACAGAACCCTCGTGAACAAATTCAATCCTATGTTTTCGATGGTGATCTTATTAGTTCTTACACTCATGTCCATTTTGCTTCTACAAAAATTCCTCCATGGTTTCTATCTCATAAACCAGTGGTATTTTTTCAGTTGTACGATCTCAGGTTCCAAGGATTACTTTATATCAACTCTTTGAACAGAAAGATGAAGTCGCAAAAACCGTATTGCAGGAACTCGAGAAGGTAAATTCATATCTTGTATTAGGTTTTCTATTTTTTTTAAAATGATATATGATTTTGTGGGATCATTGTTATTAGGTTATCGAAGAATACGGATACAACATAGAGCACATAGTGATGATGGACATTATACCTGATCCTTCTGTGCGTAGAGCAAAGAATGAAATCAATGCAGGTCTTGCTTTTTTACTATGCACTATGCACTATCACATTCTTTTCTTTTTTCCATTAATTTTGTATGGGTAAAGTGGTTGAATGGGTAATCATGATTGTGTTGTGTATACATGAGGTATTTTTCTTTTCTAGACTGAATGAATGAGACTATATGACCGACACTGATTTATGTTCCACCACCGATTTATGTTCCTCAACTTGGGTTTTTCTAATTGACTAATTCTCCAACACGCAAATGGGAAACTTAATTTTTGGCTGGGATCAAAATCTACCATCGGAAAAGCTATCCACCGTCCCGACGCCCCTCCAAGGGTAGGGTTTATACAGATGATAATGTTGTCCTGTTTATGCAAATATTCCACTATTATTGGTTGAAATCAGTTATCCTAAAAAAGACAATAACACTTTTGTAGTTATTGGTTTACAGAAAAATCTTGCATTCCTCCTCGATTTGGAATAGTCGATTGGTCATTTGTGATATACAGAGAGATGAAGGAAGATTCAAAAAAGTATTTGGAGAAAAGCTATTTCGATGTGTTGGGTCTATGCTGTTCATTGGAGGTGCCACTGATCGAGAACATTCTTAATCCATCTCAAACGAGAACAACAAGTAAAATTCCCAAGTTTTTCTTCTTTCTCTTTCTAATTGAAATTCATACTAATCCGCAATTGCTGATTGGTTCTGTATAGGCGAGGGCAGCACTTGCAGCAGCATCAAATCGTTATCGATATGTGGAAAAACTAAAACCCGTAACGATCCTCAGGTAGGATTAATTGTTAACCTTAATTCAAGAATTTATTTTGCCTCACTTTACCTGTTCAAATTCAATACCAATTTCGACTTTCTAGATTATGCACCATGAATTCATTGAATTCCTCGATTATGTACGAAATTGGGCATATTTATGGTAAGAAAAAGAAGTAACAAAAAGAAACTCAAAGATCATAACAAGTGATTTGTGGTCTATTTCAAATTTAGCTTTTGATCAAATCAAATATGTTGGGAACTAAGGGGATTTATGTTTTATTTAGGAGTGGGTCTGAGTAGAACATCAATTCATATTAAGACTCAATCATATTTCCATTTCTAACTTTCATCTTCAAATTAGGGGGTTACGTTTTTTCTTAGCATTACAGATACGAAATATGTGTATTTTACTTCCCAAAAGCAATTCTGATCAGATTTGTGTTTTACTTAATAATCTAATGATTATCTTATTTAAACATGGTATCAGGTGGTAAAGGCGTTAATGGATCTTCTTCCTAAAAAACAAGAATTGCAGAAAATGGAGATTTAAAGACACCCAAAATGGATACCACCAGTAATGTTAATATCTCAGGTTGAATAAAAATGTTGAAGATTAGTTGTTATTCGCCTCACTTTTTTTTTATTCCAAGTCTCATCATGTTTATGAAATCTCTACGCATAAATTGGAGCTAACTTGAAACAAGTAGCTTAATCAAGGTTAGTCTTATTTACTTGAATTTGGTAAATTGGTGAATATAGTCACAGTCAGGCAGCTTAATTTTTGCACTTGATTGGTAAATTTTAACATGAGGTGAAACAAAATCTTTCCCACTTACATTTCCAAATTCATGGAAACAAGAAGATCTACGTGGACTTCCTTGTCAATTTACAGTAAGCCCCCTCCTCTTACAAATTATGTTAATAATCTACACAAATATTAATTTTCTTGCAAATATATCACTAGGTTGAATGTAAATAACTCTTCTATAGAGAATTACCAGAGATGAATGACTCCATTGCTGATAAGCTTCTTACTGGATGCACCACTATCGATCAGGTTATATACTTTGTTTATTAATCATGTTTTGACTTTTTACACAATTTCATTCGTGCTTTTGACTAAATGTTGTTTACTTATGTTTTTTTGGTTAGGGAGTCATTGTTGGAGAGGTGTGTGGAACTTGAGCGAACAGCTAAAGATCAACCAACAAATAATGCAATACTTGATTAAGCTACTTGAAACAAGTAGCTTAATCAAGGTTAGTCTTATTTACTTGAATTTGGTAAATTGGTGAATATAGTCACAGTCAGGCAGCTTAATTTCTGCACTTGATTGGTAAATTTTAACATGAGGTGAAACAAAATCTTTCCCACTTACATTTCCAGATTCATGGAAACAAGAAGATCTACGTGGACTTCCTTGTCAATTTACAGTAAGCCCCCATCCTCTTACAAATTATGTTAATAATCTACACAAATATTAATTTTCTTGCAAATATATCACTAGGTTGAATGTAAATAACTCTTCTATAGAGAATTACCAGAGATGAATGACTCCATTGCTGATAAGCTTCTTACTGGATGCACCACTATCGATCAAGTTATATACTTTGTTTATTAATCATGTTTTGACTTTTTACACAATTTCATTCGTGCTTTTGACTAAATGTTGTTTACTTATGTTTTTTTGTTTAGGGAGTCATTGTTGGAGAGGTGTGTGGAACTTGAGCGAACAGCTAAAGATCAACCAACAAATAATGCAATACTTGATCAGCTTCGAAAGGAATTTAGACAGGGGTAATGTTATTATGATATCAAAGTCTACTGTTTTTTTTCGTTTATGCGTACAACAATTACTGTTTGTATACAATTCGATTTTACTAAATGAAAATGTTGTCTTTACCTTCCACAATCTTTAAATTTTCAGGGAACATTCGGTTTACTACAGAATTAGATCTGCATTGCATTTAGAACTGACACAAATAACGTGATTGATTACATTGGAGAAGATGGGTCATTAGTGATTTTAGATCCTTTAAAACCTCATAAAGATTGAAAAAAGTTGTTTCAATTCAACCATGTTTTTTATTCAACTGACACTCAAGGTAATAATAAAATTAAAACATTTTTCCACAATTCTAGAACCTTTTATTGACAGAGGAGGTTTTTGCTGACAAGAGAAAAAAAATAACATAGCGCCAACGGCGCGCATGATTCCCCCTAGTTATAATTATTAACCAAAACATCGAAAACTTTACTTTTTTGGAGATAATATGCTTCCTATATTTACTTCTCTATGATTACGACTGATATAATAAAAATTACCTTTCTTGATTGTGGCTTAATACATTATATCTTATAGAAAAAATAGTTGGCTATTGATTTACAACATTAACTCTATATTCAAATATCCAATAAATAAACGAATAACTTACTACAATGTTTTTGAAATTAAATTTGGCATTAAATATATGTTGTTGGAAAGGGAAACGTTGCTTGGGCCGACAACAAACGCCGACAATGGGCCAACGAAAGGATTTGGCGGATTGTTGTCTGTTGTTCCTTTAAAGCCCATTATTTTCATTTCTCTGGGGTCCAATTAGCCCAATACTAGCTTTAGTCAATGTCATATGTGTTGATTTACTTCGTTGTCACACATTACATCGTTTTTATTGTGGTGTTTAACATAGGCCTACTACTAAAGTTATGTGTTTGCATCAATATCAATATGCAACTTTATTTAGCTAAATTCGAATTTAAGTTACTTTATTGAATATAGTTTTACATATGTTTTTAAGCTTTCTACTCAAACTTGTTTTGTAAAACATAGTTTTGATTAATGTTTTTGAGTTATACAAGTCTGTGAATGAAACTTAAATCTCTTTTGAGTTGAGCAATATTGGACATAGGGATTTTCACCATATTTTTAAAGAAAATGTCACCATATATCGTGAAATATCCAAGAGCTTCGAAACGGTTAATCCTCCACCAAAATACTCAATAGAAAATGTATTGGGGTTATCACTCAGTATTATAGACAGATCTAATAGTACAAGTTAAGTTTATATACCTCTACAATTCGATATCACGTATATAATTTCTAATGATATTAAAAAAAAAAAAACATTAAGATGTATTAGATTATATCAAAAGCATTTGGTTAAAACGATTTTGAAAAATGATTTAGATCATATAATATAAGTCAAAACAATCTCAATATCTCATGGTTTTAAGTAGTAATTGATGTGAACATAGTGGGTGGCGAATTTATGGTTATTCGGATGAGGCAAGATTTTAGTAAAAATATCCACATATTGAGTCGAGGATGGAACATGCAAGACCCGAACTGGACCCAAAGCAACTTGTTCTTGAGCAAAATGTATATCAATCTCGATATGTTTTGTTCGTTGATCTTAAACTGGATTAGAAGCAAATATAAAATGGCTGATGTTTTCACAATAAACAATAGTAGCCTTTTTAGGAGAATGAGACAACTCACAAAGGAGATTGCGTAACCAACAGGTTTCAGCAACAACATTAGCAACATCTCTATATTCAGCTTCAACACTTGATTGGGAGGTGGTCCTTTGACGTTTGGAGGACCAAGATAGTAACTGGTTATTGAGAAACACACAATATCCAGAGGTAGAATGCCTGGTAGAAGGGCAACCAGTCCAGTCTACATCAAAGTATGCAGTAAGAGATGTGGACGAGTAGGAGTACAACTAAAGACCATAAGACGTTGTACCTTGAATGTAGCACGACACTCTCTTAAGGGAGGCCACTCCTTGGGATCATGCATAAAGAAACATAACTATTGAACTGCATAGGTAAGATCTAGACGAGTAAAAGTAAGATATTGGAGAGCTCCAGCAAGACTGCGATATGAAGTTGGGTCTTGCACTCTTGGTCCTGTACCATTGAGTTTGGTGGATAAGCCTATAGGTGTAGTGGCAGGTTTACAATGCAGCATGCTAGCTCGGTCAAGAATTTATGAAGCATACTTTTTTTGTGAGAAAAACAAACCCTTGGAGTCATGAACGACATAAATACCTAGAAAATAGTGAAGATCCCCAGGTTAGACATAGAAAACTCAACACTTAAAGTGGTGATGATCTAAGAAATACGAGCTTGAGATGAACCTGTCAAAATAATATCATCTACATAGAGAATCATGTAAGAAATCTGAGAATCATGTTGATATATAATCAATGAAGAGTCAGAGCGGATGTGGACAAAACCCATGCAAGAGATGAACATGGCAAATCTATGAAACCATGCTTGAGGTGCTTGTTTGAGACCATAAAGAGAGCATTGCAAGAGACACACATGATTCGGTTTGGTAGGATCTTTAAAATCAGGAGGTTGATTCATATACACAGTTTCTTCAAGATTACCATGTAAGAATGCGTTCTTGACATCTAACTGACATACGAACCATTGTTGAGTAATGGCAAGACTAAGAATTGTACGAATTGTATCAGACTTAACAACTGAGCTGAAGGTTTCCTCACAATCAATGCCCAATCATTGATTGTGCCCATTTGCAACTAGGAGAGCTTTGTAGCGAGATAGAATTCCATCGGCTTTGTATTTCTTCTTGAATAACCAAATACAATTTATAATAGTTGCCTCCTGAGGCCGAGGAACAAGTACCCAAGTTTTATTAGTAACAGGCACACTGTATTCATCCTGCATAGCATGTAGCCAGTTATGATCCTGGAAGGCCTGAGAGTAGGTACGAGGAAGAGGGGGGTCAGACTCGACATGGAGATTTAACTTGTGAAGAAATATGGAGTTTGGATCGAGTTTTCATGGGATGTGATGAAAAGGGAGCATGAGAAGGAGTGGGTGGAAGATTAGAGGACGTATCCGAAAAGGATTGGGAAGCATCATTGTTAATGGAAGTAGGATCATCAATTGGAGCACGCTCATCGATTGGAGTGGGTTGATCAATTTGAGTGATAGGTGACATTAAGAATTTAGAGGAGAAGATATTTTAGGTGTCGGGAATATCAAAGTAGTCATAAGATGGAGATTCATTGGGAGTCATAGATCCAAAAGGAAAGATTGACTCATAAAAAAGGACATGTCTAGAAATAATGATTTGCATATTGGTGAGATTGAGACAACGGTATCCATGATGATTGGATGTAGGGGTGTCAAACGGGTAAAATTTTCGGGTTTCGGGTAGAACGGGTAATTCCTTAAGAAAATAATACCCGATACCCGACCTATATTGTAATTCGGGTTTTCGGGTTTCGGGTATTCGGGTTTGAGGTCGGGTCGGGTAATTATCGGGTATACCCGAAACTTTCTTAAATGACACTTATTGATAATTTATTTATTTATTTATTTTTATTTTTACATGTTAGTTGGTTTAATAAAGAATCGGGTAGGAAAATACTCCATACAATTAACAAGTACATATATAATAATAATACAAATCATTATAATATGTTATGTACTTTTTTAATTCCATTCTGTGTGATAGTGAGAAACTGAGAATTGTGATGACGGTTCAGGACTTTAGCTTTAGCGTCGTATCCCCTTTTCAAGTTTGCGTCGACTGTCAAGCCGTCATTCATAAGAAGGAAACAAATGGTTTTGTTTTATGTGAAGTGTGCGTACGTGACTGCATTGTATATTTGATATTATTTAAAAAACGAATTCAGGTATTCAGGTATACCCGAAAATAAATATTCATACCTAAAACCCGACCTATATTATTATCGGGTTAACCTATTACCCGAATGTTCATACCCGTTACCCGTTCTACCCGACCCATTCTACCCGAATTCGGAATGGGTCGGGTGGGTAGAACGGATTTTGGGTTTTTTTGACAGTCCTAATTGGATGAATATCCAAGAAAGATACAAGGTGTGGTTGGAGGGGCAAGTTTGTTAAGAGAGGGTATGTGAGGGTAACATAGGCATCTAAAAACATGCAAATAAGTATAGGTAGGGTTTTGTTAAAGAGTTTGTGATAGGGGGTATCGTTCTTGATAGAAGTTGAGGGAAGGATGTATTGGGTTTTAAGTACTATAACACTCATATGGTGCACATACAACCCTAATAGCTTTGGATCTAAGTTTTCTCTAGTTATACATGCAATAAAATTTCCAAAGCATGAAGCCTGCAACTAGCATACAATTTTGGTACATGAATCATAAAACTAGTTAGAATAATACATATTTATTGTAGCTTGTAGTTTCGGCCTTTCAAGAGCTTAGCACCTCAAGTGTGATGCCTCAAGTGGTTCACAAACACCATGAACAAAGGAGGACTTTGAGTGAGAGGTTAAGCACCACCAAAGTCGGTTATGATCCTCTTAGAATGCATTAGGTCAACCGATTTTGGCTAAGGGGTGACATTTATATAGTGTAGGATTCCATGGGTCATGGGTAAACCCTAATTCATACACTTGAGTTATGATCCATATCTCATGTGGGCTAACTCTTATGGATACTTACATAAATTTAGCCCATCATGGATCAATAGCCCAAACAATATAGATATGTCACTGATTTACATAATCAATCATTGTTAATTTAATTAGTCTCTTTTGATCACTAAATTACTTCCAAATTAATTCTTGATCAATACTAATTAAATATTATGATTTCTTAATTAATATATTATACTTGTAATATATTAATAAATCATAAATAATCTCTTTCTTAAATATTCATCCTATATGATTGATCTGGTGAAGGTAACCCAAATGGACCATGCTACTCTCGGGTCGAGTACATACCAATTATAGTTATGGGTTTAGACACCTAATCCAATAGGATGTTGAGGAGATGAATATCCATGTGAAGAGCTTCAACCCAATAAGTTGGTGGAAGGTGAGCATAAAAAAGAAGCATACGAATGACATTGTTAATGGTGTGTGACATGCGTTCACATTTTTCATTTTGTTAGGATGTATAAGGACAAGATAAACGAATGTGAATACCGTTAGTGGTACAAAAAAATTTTGAATTCCAAATTATCATATTCTCCACCATTGTCACATTGAAATGATTGGACATCACTCTTGAATTGCATTTGAACATATGAACGAAAGTTAAGAAATTTAAAGAACACCTCAGATTTAGTGTGTAAATGATAAACCCACAAAAAATGACTGAAATAACGAAGTAGAAGTAGATAAAGGAAAAGGTAGGCGAATATGTTTGCCTAGCTGACATAAGTTATTGTTTATATGACTCAAACAAGAAATAAAATTATTGGAAACAAGGTGTTTAAAAACTTGATGTCCCGGGTGACCCAATCGTTGATGTCAAAGCGAAGGATAAATGGAAGTGAGAGCTTGCGGAAGAGTGGAGGTGACGGGATAGAGGTCACCCGTACTGTTAAATTTGAGTTAGTTTGTTTCGCGTGGTAATCCTTCACAGAAAAACCAAAAGCATCAAATTCAATTCTACATTTATTATCAGGAGTAAAACGACAAACATAAATTAAATTTTTTATGATATTTGGTGTGTTGAGAGTGTTTTTGAGAGTGAGAGTACGATATGGGTTTGAGTTAGGAAGAATGGAACGATTGATATTTTGAATAGGAATTTTAGAACCATCACCAACTAATACATATGAGGGTGAAATGTGTTTGTCACTAATAGAGTTGAGTATAACTTTGTTTGAGTGCATATTAGATGTGATAGCCGAATCCATGTACCATCCAGTAGAGTTAGGATCACTTAGTTGCATAGTGTTAAAAATTTGAGGCAACGATGTAGTTTGATCCGTATTGGATCCCGAAAACCAAGTCCATGAGGGTGAGATGGGCTGCTGATGAGTGGTATTAAAAACCGCCTGAGGGGTGGTTAGATGAGTAGATCGCTAATCAGTGTGGAGCGAAGGTGACATCTGGACCGAGAACTGATGGGCAGGCACTAGAGTCGGAAAGGGAAGGAGGCCCGGTCATGCAGCAGGGGCTGCTGAACGTTGTTGATGCTGTTGTGATGTTGTGGTCGGCAAAGGGTATCACCTGAAAGCCAAACCATGGGGGGCATTAGGCTGATGTCAAGAGAAGGAAAAATTATTTCTACGATCTCCTCGATTATTAGATCGTCTGACACCACGAGAATTGTTATTGCTACAAAATTGACGAGAGTGTTGATTAGTATTTGAGTTTTCAGCAGCATGAACAGTGGGAGAAGAAGAGTTGTCAAGATGTGTACCCGATATAGATCTCTATTGAAGTTGATTCATAGTTTTCTCTTCAAGCGCAAATATTGAGCGAGTTTCCAAGAAAGTAAGGAACGAAGTGCGATGACGGAGGATACTTGCAATATGATCTAAATGAGAATGGAGACCATTGATGGTATAACTTACCAGATTCTTTTCAGGGACGGGAGCTTCATTTTTCTCGAGCAATTCAGCAAGGTTCTTGATTCTGGAGCAGTAGGCGTTAACATAGGTATCTCGTTGAGAGATATTGTGCAATTCTTGATCCAATTGCATGTCTCGAGTATCCTTGTTGTCATGAAACAGATTTTCCAGAGCACTCCATAGATCAACAGCAGTTTGATTCTTCTTGTGTATAGTCTGGGTCAAGGATTGAGTCATAGTACCAAAAATCCACATCTTGACAAGAGAATCAACACGAGTCCATTCCTTTTTGTCAGATCTGTCCGCAGCTTTGTCATCTGGTTGGCTGAGATGATCGTTAACTCCAAAAGTGACACATTGGGTTTCAAATACGTCATGCCATGCATCATAGTTCATACGTTCCAGATCAAGAGTGAATGGAATGTATGCCTTGATGTTTGTTATACTGTATGGCTTATCAGAAGAAGAAGACACCATATTTGATGTCACCATGATAACATGGAAGAAAAAGAAAAAAAAACAAAATGAGTGAAGGATCAGTCGACAGAACATAAGAGGTCGACGATTAGGATTGAGAATAAGGGTTTTTAGGGTTTTATCTATGATATCATGTAATCATAATATTTTCCCATAACCCTTCTCTCATTCATTAAATAGTATATAAACTGTAAAACAATACATGAGGCCACATATTACACGAATGGGCCTAAACAACTAAAGAGCCTAAACAACAAGAATAAGACTAACAATAAAGTCCACTAACACATAAAACAAAAAAATACGTTTAACAACAATAATGTTAGTTCATCTATCGTTTTTATGAAACCTTAGATAAGTTCGAGAAATTATAACAAACACTTCGAGTTCATAGAGAAAATCAATAAAGCGCAAACCAAAATAAAAATAGAATAAATATGGAGTACTATAATTGAAATTGAGCTATTACGATTGATTCATCAACACTGATCATATTTGAATCTAGGTATCCTATGCTATTCCTGGCCTCGTATGCTTGTCCAACGGTCACTAATCCATCCCCGATTATAAGAACATGAATGGAGCAAAGATGGTGGTATGATGGTGAAGGACTGCACGTAAATAGAGAGCGGTGGGAAAGTGGCGACATTGTTTCTTTGGTGTGGTTATGTGGCTGCTAGTTTTATGGAGATAGGTTATGTCAATTGAGGGATTTTAATTTAGTTTATTTTTTATGTAATTAAAATTAGTTTAAAATGATAAAAGAAATCCAAATGGGTATAAAAGTCAATTTTCAGGCATAAATGACCAACCACACAAGATTTAGACACCACAAGAACCTTCCATGTAACGAAAGAAAAAGTCAGAGATGAAAGTTAAGAATTTGAGAAACTACATGAACCATTTATGTAGCTTTGTCTATGTTTCTAGATATATTTTTATTTTATTTTTATGAGCCATACTCAATCTAATCAAAATTGATTCCTTTCAAATCAATTCAAACCCTATAAAAGAGTCAACTCAGTAGTATGACTCGATTGGAGTGTTACTTAGTCAAATATCGTAAGTCCTTGCTTGAATTTGTATTGACTTGAGTAAACTCATGAAAATTTGTCCTTATGATTTTCCTTTAAGTGAAAAATGTATGAGATTTTATATACCGGATATAGTTTTGGGGGTAAATAGGGAGAGAGAGTGAAGATGAAAAGATTTGGGAGTTTTTGGTTGGGTCAGAGGGGAGGTATCTAATAATAATGATGAGATGAAGCGTCATTTAAGAAAAGTCTTGCAGTTGATACCAAGTGGCCACTTTGTAAGTAGTTCTAACAAATTTCTTCTCTCCAACATCTCACCATTAAACCGTCATTTAAGAAAAGTCTTGCAGTTGATACCAAGTGGCCACTTTGTAAGTAGTTCTAACAAATTTCTTCTCTCCAACATCTCACCATTAAACCCTAACCTTGACCATTTTAACGGTGAACTCAACATCTTCCATACTTGGTCTGACCCTATCTTGGGTGTACACTAGGGTTAGAACAATAAAAACTACATTGCACCATGGTCCCCTTGTTTGATCACTCGTACCCCATGGTTAGCCTTTTATGATTGTACTCCCATACTTAGTGATAAGCTAAGGGTTTCGTGCATTGATTCCTCGGTTTCCAAGGATATAACAATGAAAAGTTAGAAAGTAAATCACAAGTGGGAAGAATGCGATTATATAGCTAACATCTACTTCACTTTCTCTGAATAAGCATCGATCCGCTGTTCATGGAGGATTTGAGATGGTTTTGGCTCAAGGGTGTAGCTCTTGACTTTATTAAACTTTTAGGATACCTCTGCAAATATCAATTGATTTATCTCCGGTATAGCTTCAAATTTTTATCATGAATAAGCGTCTACTAGAGAACACAATAAGAAATTACTAAAATTAAATATTTAATGACAAGAAATTACCAATATTGATATTTATTGGCCTATTTAAATTCTACTAATGGTAAGAATGAGTCGCCTACTCTGAGGGGTATCCGTGGTTTCAGAACTTACTAATCTTTTTTCTTGTGTTTTTTTGTGCGGTTCAATCGTTGTTGCTTTGTAATTCATATCACATATAATAGTTGGAATAATTATTTATTTCTTTGTCAATCATTAGTTTATAATAGTTTAGAGAAGAGCTAATGTTATCATATTTGAATTCATTTTACTATGTGTCTTAGGTTTTAAACATCACATGTGATGGATGCTCTTTGATTGTTCATAATTTTTTTAGGTATACAATACATGAGGTTCATGTTGTTAACTACAGTTATTTTGCATGTTAATATATCGCTAGCAATTAATAATTTCTTACACATTGATTTTTAACATAAAATTAGTTATAAATTTATTTGTATAAAGGGGAATGTAACACTGCATTTCAGGTTTTTCCCTTTTAAGACCTTCATTGTAAATTATTTCATTTTGGTCCTTAGCCGAGTACGTTGGGCGTACTCTATGAGTACGCTAGTTGTACTGTCTTGAAGGGTTAGACGCGGAGGCACCTACGTATGTTGTGATGGGTTTGAGCCATAAGAACATTCCTATGTGCACATGGAAACCCTAATGCTTGGATCTAGGTTTCTCTAATGAACATGCTTTTCATCCAAGACATGCAAACCCTAGATCTGCGATATACAATTCGAAATTGACATGATAAAGTCGATCTAGATGATTACCTTTTCTTGAAAGCTTGAATCTTGTTATCCTTGGAGCTTAGAGTCACAAGTGTCACTCCTCTAATGGCTTACAAAAACCAAGAAGCAAGAGGATGATTTGGAGAGAGGTTGTGGGCACAAATTCGGCTCTAGGAACTCCTTAGGGTTGATGGTAGCCGATTTCTATAGTTCCTGGGTTCTTTAAATACTTGAGCTGCTAGGGTTACAGCCTGAAACCCTAATTGGATTACTTAGGGCTTAAGCAGTCCAAGGATCCTTCTAGATTAAGGCTTGGACGAATTCAAGGAGTCCATACACCTTAATTTCATCCACCCTATGATCCATAAAGATCCACAGCTCAAAACCAACTATCACACAATTGACAGTTCCAATCCCCTTTATTTAATTAATCTCTTTTAGCCACATAATTAATTCTTAATTAATTCTTGTCTAATATTAATTAATCTATATGATTTCTCCTTTAATATATTAATCATATAATATATTAATAATTCATAATAACCTCTTTATTTATAAATCATCCTATCATGTTGCTATGGTGAAGGCAACCCAAAAGGACCATGCACAACCGGGTCAAATACTTATCAAATATAGTTACGGGCTTAGCCACTAATCCAACAGTCTTCCACTTGGATAAGTCTAGTACCTATAAGTATAAACATAGTCCGATTAGCAATCGTAGCTCTCAAAGACGCTGTTGAACACTGATCTTATCAATATCCTGTCCTTTAGATAAGGGATCGAATGATCCTCTATTCTAGATATCGTGCGGACAATCACATGGAACAAGGTCATACTTATTGTCCACCAGTTTGTTTCTAGATCTCAGATTCGTTTGACATAGAACTTAATTGAACACATTAATTCAGTCCTGACCGGGCCCGACACATAAGTCAAACTAAATCATCGAGGGGCCCTGATATCGCTCTTACCCTCTTAGGATAAAAGGAACATATAAACTTCGACTTATATGCATTTACTATTCACTAATTAAATCATACACAACAATGCGTTTTATGACATCAAGTTACTGATGCGTTTTCGCATTATCAATGCACACCCAATCAGCAAACAATAAACCATATATCTAGGTTTTAAGACCACATGATATTATCATCTTGCGATCACTCGTGATAAATTCCATGAAGTGATTCCAGCAAGCGTGGGTTTATTCCAATGCTCAAAACTTGTTCATAAGCACTCATGAACGTTGTAGCAAACCTTTGATATGTCTAATAACTTTCAGACAATCTACACACCTATTCATGACAGGTTTCATTCATACCTACTTCCAACATATGAACGACTGTGGACCATTCGAATAATTCGAATATTCTTAAATAACTCAATTATTCAGGAAGTCAAAACATGCAAAGTGAAACAATAGTTAAACAATTAACATAAGACAATAACTTTACTTATAAATAATACTCCTTTATTTAATCATCAAATGTCAATTACATTTATCTATTACACGTTTCTAAAATATCTAATCTAAACTAATATCTTCCTTCAGCCCAATGCTCCTAGCGTGCTGCAAGTGCTTAACCCTACTCAGTCCCTTCGTAAGCGGATCTACTAGGTTATCCTCTAACGATACCATCTTAACTACGAGGAGTCCTTCTTCTACCCGATGTCGAATAAAGTGATATTTTCTGTCGATATGTCGAGATCTACCATGATCCCTCAGTTCCTTGGTCAAGGCAACTACTCCTTCATTATCACAGAAAATTTCCATGGGCTCCTGTATGGCTGGCACAACTCCAAGGTCTCCAATGAAATTCGTCAGCTATATTGCCTCTTTTGATGTTTCGCTCGCTGCAATGTGCTTTGATTCGCACGTTGAATCAACTACGGTTTCTTGCTTGGAACTTTTCCAAGTCACTGCTCCTCCATTAAGGGTAAAGACCCAACCGGACTGCGAACGGTAGTTTTCCCTGTCAGTCTGAAAACTGGCGTCACTATACCCTCGCACTTTTAAGTCATCACTCCCACCGAGGACTAGAAACCATTCCTTGGTCCTCCGAAGGTACTTAAGAATATTCTTGACTGCGGTCCAATGTGCTTTTCCAGGTTTCCCTTGATATCTGCTAACCATGCTCAAAGCAAAGGCCACATCAGGGCGAGTACAAGTCATAGCATACATGATTGAGCCAACTGCAGAAGCGTAAGGTACTCGACTCATCTCTGCTTTCTCGGCTTTGGTACTCGGACTTTGAGTCTTACTCAACTTGGCATTACTTTGGATTGGTAACTCCCTTTTCTTGGAATACTCCATACTAAAACATTTTAGTACCTTGTCCAAGTAAGTATTCTGACTAAGTCCTATTAATCTTTTACTCCAATTTCTCACTATCCTTATTCCCATAATATATGCAGCTTCTTTGAGGTCCTTCATAGCGAAGCACTTCCCGAGCCAGGATTTAACTTCCTGCAGTGTCGGGATGTCGTTTCCTATGAGCAGTATGTCATCGACATACAATACGAGGAAGCTCACTATACTCCCACTGGCTTTGAAATATACACATGATTCATCTTCACTTCACAGAAACCCAAACTCTTTGACTTTCTCGTCGAAACAAAGATTCCATCTGTGAGACGCTTGCTTAAGTCCATAAATGGACTTCTCAAGCTTACACACTATATTGGGATGCTTCGCATTGACAAAACCCTCTGGCTGATCCATGTAAACATCCTCAGCCAACTTCCCATTAAGGAAAGCGGTTTTGACATCCATCTGCCATATTTCATAATCATGAAATGCAGCAATGGCCAACATCACCCTAATAGACTTTATTTTCGCAACTGGTGAGAAGGTCTCATCATAGTCAACTCCGGGAGTTTGAGTAAAGCCCTTCGCAACCAATCGCGCCTTATACGTGTACACATTCCCATCCATGTCGGTATTCTTCTTGAAGATCCATTTGCACTCGACCGTCTTACGTCCGGGCACATGATCAACCAAATTCCAAACTTGGTTGCCATACATGGATTGAATCTCGCTGTCCATCGCCTCTTTCCATTTTGCAAACTCTGGGCCTGCCATGGCTTCCTTATAATTGTTAGGTTCGTCTAGATTTATTAGTGTACTATCACTAATATACATGTCCCCTTCTATAGTAATATGAAAACCATATAAATGGGGTTGAACTCTAACTCTTTTGGAACGTCTAAGAGGTAAGGACTCGTCAATCGGCTCAACCGGAGTTTCCTCCTCGGGTTGAGTGCTAGCGTTAGAGGTTCCTTCATTACTCGACTCTTGAATCTCTTCAAGATCGATTTGTCTCCTACTGTCCCCTTGGCTTATGAGTTCTCGCTCTCGGTGGTGGGCGTCGAGACCACCAAATAAAAAAAACCTCAATACGATGGCATACAAAAATGAATTGTAATAGCGGTAAAAGGGATCGAATCCACAGGGATTGGTTCGAATCAAATCTATGCATTCAGTTCTCCGAAATAAAAATATACAATGATATGGGGGTTTTCAAATGTTAAATGCAATAAAAAAACTATTTTATAAAAATAACAAAAATGGAAAAATACAAAATCTATAATATAAAACGTTCCAATATCGGGATAAATCACAAGTTCAATTAGTTGACTAATCATCATAATTTTGTGGTGCAATAAGTTTAATGGATACTAATTTGGCTATAGCAATCTAAGAAGCTTGAGATCACCTAGGCTTTTCTTAATTAATACAATGGTTAGAGAAGCTCATAACACATTTTCTTAGTTAAAGTCATAATTTCCATGAAGCATGTAATTAATGAAAATTAACTAGCATTAAGATTTAAAAGTCACCAAATCCAAGATGAGTCAAAATGCTTTCACTACCATGTTGGAGAAAATATTTTCATGATTGTGTGAAAGAAAAACAATCACAAAAACCATTTGTTGCTTGTTAATTTGAAGATCTATTACGTAATCAAGAAATTAACCAACTAATTAAACATTCACATATCTAAACTCATGATTAAAGACATATGAACATCAATAGATGTTTCACTAGAAAATATTTTATAGCATGCCATCAAAACCATATAAAACTATTCCTAATCAATTAATTGTTCCATAGATTCACCCAATATTGAAAATAAAAACTAACACATAATAATAATAACAATAAAAAGGATAGAAATTATGCCAATACCGATTACGAAACGAAGATGACAAAGCTTCTTGAAATCGTCACTTCTTGTTGCTCCAAAAACTTCATCCATAATCCAAGTATTAATACAAAAATTAACCTAATCTAATTACAAAGATAAATGAATCACAAGACAATAAAATCAATGATAAAGATATCAATGATAATAGTGTTTAATTTCCAAAAATAAAGAAAGAAGAATCCAAGGGAGAAAAACCCCAAGAAGAGGCGTCGCCCACTTCTTTTCTTCTGCCGATGAAAAAATGAAGATGCCCTACTGTTTTTGTGCCCTTGATTTGCTGCGTTTCCAAGTTACACAATAAGCCATAGTGGGCTCAACTAAATGAAACATGGGCTGCTGGATTAAATCTCAAAATGGGCTGCCATATAAATTAATTGGGCTATTTAAATGGGTTGCTGGACAGCCTTCTGTACTGTTGTTCGTCAGACCAAAAACCCGACCAAAACATGTCTGAATCAGCTCATTTTTTGTGAGATTGAAGATCAACGAGTTATGAAGACTCCTGTAAATTTTCAGCTCAATCGGACATCGTTTGCCCCTCCGTCTGATCGCTTGAAGAAAGCCGCGCAAAGCTGTCAAAATCCGAAAAATTAATTTATATCGCTTTGTTTTTCTTTTCGCTCTCGGATTTTGCTATGAGATTTCAATCGTGGCTGCAAGGCATTCAATGTGGCTTTAACAATGCTCCAAAATACCACCTTGCTCGTACAAATCTGCACAAAAATTGCTTAAACGAGTAAAAATATTCAAAACAATAAATCTAACGATTTAATGCAAAAAGAATATTAAAAATGCTAAAAGTAAAAGAAAACGATTGCTAAAATATATACAAAAAATCAAGCTATCACTCGGAAAACCCCTCTCCTCACAACGAAGACAACATTCTCACGCGGTCCATAGAAGAGATATCCAAAGGATTTCTGCGGGTAATCGATGAAAATATATCGCTCACTACAAGGTTCGAGCTTGTCGTTAGTCTCTCGTCTTACGAAAGCCTCGCAACCCCAAACCTTGATATGTGCCAACGAGGGATCTTTCCCTGTCCACATCTCGTGAGGTGTTTTGGCAACCTTCTTCATAGGGACTAAGTTAAGGATATGGGCGGCAGTGGCTAAGGCATACCCCCAAAATGAGATAGGTAGTGAAGCACGACTCATCATGGAACGAACCATGTCTAACAAGGTTCGATTATGCCTCTCAGCTACACCATTCAATTGTGGTGTCCTTGGTGGCATTAATTGCGAAACTATTCCTCATTCCTTGAGGTAGTCGTGGAATTCAAGACTTAGGTACTCTCCTCCCTGATTGGATCGAAGCATCTTGATTTTCCTGCCCAATTGATTCTCCACTTCTTGTTTAAACTCCTTGAACTTTTCAAAGGTTTCTGACTTGTACTTGATTAAGTAGATATACCTATATTTGCTATAGTCGTCGGTGAAAGTCACATAGAAGCGGTTCACATACCTTGTGGTGGATCTAAAGGGCCCATACACATCGGTGTAAACAAGACTCACACACGTCATCGTCCCTAAGGTCGAATGACTCCAACACTCCATCCTTTTAGAGTTGGGCTATGTGTTTCTTGTTGACATATCCAAGACGACAATGCCACAAGCATGCTTTATCCATACTATTGGAAGAATCGATACATAACACATCATTTCCTAGATTATCTACAACCATCACAGTTTCATAAATTCCATTACAAGGTAATGCCTCGAAATATAAAACACCATTTAGATAAGCATAAATAGAACCTTTCTCATTATCAAATGAATATCTAAATCCTTTTCTAAAAAAACCATGAAATGAAATGATGTTTCTTGCCATATCTGGCGGATAGCAACAATTATTTAAATCTAATCCTAATCCATTATTAAGCGCTAGAGAATACACTCCAATCTTGGTGACATGCGACGATCTTCTATTCCCCATGATTAGATTTATCCTTCCATGCCCCACATCCCTATTTCTTCTTAGTCCCTATAAATCAGAACATATGTCAAAACCACATCCTGTATCAAGAACCCAAGAAATAGCATGTGATGAATCATTAGATTAAATCGTGTAAATACCTGCGAAATATGGCCTGATCTTCCCATCCTTGATGGCTTGTAGATATTCCGGGCAGCTTCTCTTCTAATGCCCTATCTTGTGGCAGTGGTGGCACTCTGCCTCCTTCGGGTTAGAGTTGGGCTTAGCAGAACCAACTTTGGTTCCACTAGAAGAGGTACCATCATCGGATTTTCCTTTGTGGTGGCTCTTTGAAGGAGCCTTCCTCTTCTTTCCCCTCCCTTGACCAATTACCAAGACAGGTGCAACAGTGCGAGTGGGAGTCGATGCAACAGACTTGTCCTTGAGATTGCTCTCAGTAGTCCTTAACAAGCCTTGAAGCTTGCTCAAGGTGACCTCTTCCTTATTCTTGTGGTAGGTCATGCGGAATTGGTTGTAGCAGGGAGGCAAGGAGTGAAGGATAATGTCAATTGCTAGCTCTTCATCAAAGTTAACATTTAACTTGAGCAGGCGATCAATATATCTCTTTATCTTTTGCAGATGAGCGGTAAGGGAATCTCCATTACCCATTTTGGCAGTGATCATCGAAGTGATGATCTCATACCTTTCTCGCCTCGCACTTTGGTGGTACCGGTCCACCAAGTCTTGATGCATCTCGTAGGGATAGTAGTCCTCGTAGGACTTTTGTAGTTCAGCAGTCATAGTCGCTAGCATGATGTAATGGACTTTCGTGGAATCACGTTCATGGGCCTCAAAGGCAGCTATTTCTTCGGGAGTAGCAGCGTTGATGTTCACCTCCTTCAGCTCCTTATCGAGGACATACTCTTTGTCCTCGTAACGAGTGACCATTCGGATGTTACGGATCCAATCATTGAAATTGGACCCGTCAAAGATCACTCTCCAACACAAATTCATGAGTGAGAACGAGCCGGAGGAGTTCGAGCCGGAAGCATTGTTGTTGACGTTCGACATCTGAAATAGAAAAGAACAAAGTTTGATTAGAAATGAATCCCCAATTAAACACCCAAAATGAGAAATTAGGGCTAGGATCCAACAACATTATTTACATATTAGAAAAGGGATACCGTAATCTAAAATGCAAATAATTTGAAGGTAAGTGAATAATGATTCACTAATTGTCCACCATGCAAAACAAAAAAAAAAGATTAAGTTATAAATGTATTGAAAACTCCTATATTCCTTTGAGATTCATTGAACTTTTCAATGGCATGTTTCAATCTCGATATGCCCCTCAAGTTTGTGACTGGGATGCCGAGGATCGCAAAGCGGGTGTGAATAACAATGCACATGTACATGGTGCCCTCATTGTTACAGTTACCCATTCGATGTGCTGGTTAACCACACACGCTCCATCGAACTATGACAAACAATGAGTCACCCTTTGCCACCTTTGCTTAGAAACTAATTAGTGTGCCGGTTAACCACACACGCTCCACTAACTTCATTGCAAGGGTACAAAGTGTAATTTCATGGAATTGCATCAATTGACTTTGCCTAAAGTAACTAAGACTGGGAATTTTGTGAAAACGTTTAGTTACTTTAATTATTCATAATACTTATGAATGAGAAAGGGTTGCCCTATCCTACCCGTTCGGCTAACGACCCTCCACCAATCAAGGAAGCGGTGGGTGAGAGTGGACACCCATTAAATGGCCATTTTATAGGCTATAACCTTATACCCTCTTATAGATTGGCTTCGTGAATGAGGCATACTAACGGTAAGACTAGCATATATATATATATATATATATATATATATATATATATATATATATATATATATATATATATATATATATATATATATATATATATATATATATATATATATATATATATATATCAATCTTATAATATTATAAAGTGTAAGGTTGAATTTTAAACTTGTAAAATTCTAGGGTTTGAAATTTAAATAGTTCAAATTAAACATTTTAATCAGAAATTTTAAATTTCAAAACTTGAGGACAAGTTTTGAACTTTTTCAAAACACAAAGATCAAATAGCAAATAATTTTCAATTAAGCATTTAATTTAATAATTATCTAAATTTGACCTAGTCAATATTACTTGCAAGATAATTCAACTATTAATTTAAATAATCAAGTATTATCAAATAAAGAAATTATTATTTAAACAATTCGTAATTATCTTTTGTTTTGATGAGGATATTGATAAAAAGGTAATAAAATTCGGATTTTATTAGACTAAAACAATTTAGGTAATTATCCTTAAGCAAAACAGCAAGAAATCCCGAAATTCCCTCTATCTGACGCTCTGACTCGCCGTTTCCCCTTATGGACTCGTCGAGTTCATCCTACTCATCGATTCCACAATGGGACTCGCCGAGTTCATCAGTTAGAGAGCAAGAAAAAACGATTTTTAAGCAAGAATCAAAGCACAAAGCATCAAATTCAAGAGAAACCAATCAAGGCTCTGATACCACTGATGGGTTTGAGCCATAAGAACATTCCTATGTGCACATGCAAACCCTAATGCTTGGATCTAGGTTTCTCTAATGAACATGCTTTTCATCCAATACTTGCAAACCCTATATCTATGATATACAATTCAAAATTAACATGATAAAGTAGATCTAGATGATTACCTTTTTCTTGAAAGCTTGAATCTTGTTATCCTTGTAGCTGAGAGTCACAAGTGTCACTCCTCTAATCGCTTGCATACACCAAGAAGCAAGAGTATGATTTGGAGAGAGGTTGCGGGCACAAAATCGGCTCTAGGAACTCCTTAGGGTTTATGGTAGCCGATTTTTGTAGACCCTGGGTTCTTTAAATACTTGGGCTGCTAGGGTTACAACCTGAAACCCTAATTCGTTTACTTCGGCCTTAAGCAGTCCAAGGATCCTTCTAGATTAAGGATTAGACGAAATCAAGGAGTCCATACACCTTAATTTCCTCCACCCTATGATCCATATGGATCCACAGCCCAAAACCAACAATCACACAATTGACAGTTCCAATCCCCTTTAGTTAATTAATCTCTTTGAGCCACATAATTAATTCTTAATTAATTCTTGTCTAATATTAATTAAACTATACGATTTCTCCTTTAATATATTAATCATATAATATATTAATAAATCATAATAACCTCTTTATCTATAAACCATCCTATCATGTTGCTTTGGTGAAGGCAATCGAAAAGGACCATGCACAACCGGGTCAAGTACTTATCAAATATAGTTACAGGCTTAGACACTAATCCAATGTTGGACGTACGTGGTACTACATTGGGCGTACTCTCATAAGGGGAAAACCCAAATTTTTAGGGTTTGTGCCATATTGAATCAACTTATGTTCCTTTGGGAGCTTCTTATGACCAACCTTTACTTGTCCAAACCTTAAGAACAAAACCCTATCCCTCATTTGAGTGTTTATGAGCCATTGTGTGATCTTATGGTGTTTTTGGTTCTCTTGAAGGAAGTGAAGCTTGGTGGTGAAGCTTTGGTGGGGTTGGAGCTAGAAGATCCATAGTCTTCATCAACTTTGCAAGCTGTTTAAGGTATAAAGCTCCTAACTTGATGGTTCCTTATGATATATCTAGTTTAGCTCCTTATTTGTGCATGTTCTGGTCCTTTACGCCTTGCTTCTGATTATGGGTTACTCTAGAAGCCAAGGATGGTAGATCTTAGCATTTTTGAGGTCCATTGTTTATAAAAATGCAACCTTTATGTCTTATTTTGGTACATGCATGATTTAGGGCTCTTATTATGGGTCTTAATGGTCAAAATCGAGTGTTGGGTCCTTTTGAGCCAGTGCAAAGGCTCCAAGTTAATAAAATTATAAATTAGGACGTTCATTTAGAATTGGATATGAAATTTGATTGCTGAAATAAAGGATTGGAAACTTAAGGAAATAGTTCTTAATAGGCACGTACGTTGGGCATATTCAAGAATACGCTACACATACGTGCCCGTGTATACGACCATGCATGTAACCAAGTACGTCGGGTGTACGTCTGGTTCGCGCATCGTACCAGGTCTGAATTGGGCTTTGTGATTTTGGGCCTTGTTGGGCCATCAACCCTTTTGACTTTAGGGCATTGTTATGTTCTAGGCCTTATTTTGTTTGGGCCCACAAGGGGTTTTGGGTATCTTTTAGAGCTTTAGGCAATATTGGGCTTTTTGGTGCTATTGAATTTGGGCCTCAGACTTTTGGCCAAGTAAGGAAAGGGAAAGATGGTCTTTTACTCTGAGTGTTGGAAAATTAGACTAGGAACCCAATTATGGGTTGTGGCCCGATTATTTATTGGGTATTATTTCATGGTGTTACTACGGGGATTTTTCCGGAACAATAATCCAAGCTTTTATCTGAGATATTCAAAAGATTGAGGTGAGTTTCCTCACCGTTCTTGGCGAGTTGAAGGCACCAATGCCAGCCTATGGTTTATTATGATTAGGATGCTAGTTGTATGTGTGACTCTTGCATGTATGTTATGTGATATGTATACTAGGTGGGTTCCGATGCTAGGAGAGGCTTGATGAAAGTATTGTATGTTATTTATCTTAGTGATTTGTGTATGTGTTTTATGTGTTTGTATGAATGCCAGGCGGGGCCCGTGCTAGGCGGAGCATGATGAATTTGATGAGGCGGGGCCTATCTCATATTATTGACAAATCTGTTCCGAGTGGGGCCCGATGGTTGGTGGGCATGGACCATTGTATGTTTGATATGTATGGTATGAGGTATCTTGGGGAACTCACTAAGCTTCAAGTTTACGGTTTTCAGTTTATGTTTCAGGTACTTTCGGATCGAAGGGGAAGAGCTCGGGATGATCGCGTCACACACACCTTATTGTTCCACATTTTATTTGATTTTGATGTATTTGGATGATTGTTGATATACTTTGATTTCATTATTGTTTTATGAAAAGTATTTGGATGATGGTTTTATTTAAAAAAAATGAAATTTTTGGTCTTGCATTTTAGGACATTACAAGTTGGTATAAGAGCCTTGTTTTGAGGGATTCATGCATACTCTCAGACGTGTAAGAACTCAAACTGAGGATTTGTTAAAATTTTATAAAAAGGAATGTTTTATAAAAAGAACTATTCTAGCAAAAGTAAGGGGCGTGGTGCATGAAATCGACCAAGCTTAAGTAAGTTTCCTAAATACCCATACAAGTTTTATGATTATGCTTTGAATTATGAATCTGTGAATCACATGTTAGATTAGGATTGAGGATCTAGGAGAGATTCCTTTATACGCCTACTATATGATCTTGTAGACTTCCGTGCTAGTGCTGATCAATCAGTGATAGGATGGATTGATTAGAAGGTTAGGTTTTAACTCTATTGCATAAATATTGTTTGAGTCCAACCGTTGTAGTGTGAGACCTATCATTCGAAGAATTATCTGGTGTCGATGATATGGAATTGTACTCGTGAGCTGGTTAGAAGGTGTTAGGGGGAGTTTCTTCTACAACTCATGAAGGAGAGTAATGTGGGGGTTGCCCTAGGAAAACCTAGGAAGAGGCTCGGTGCTGGGAGCATTGTCTTGTTGAGGGTTGTATGTGTGGATAAGGGAGTAACTTGTAGGATTCAGGGAGACCCTTGAGGAAAGTATGGATAGATGCGTAAGGTAGTATGGGCCCGTACTACTGGAAGCAGAGGATCTGTACTCGAGTTAAGGAAAACTGTGATGATACTAGGAAGCTTGTAAAGTATGGGATTCATCAATGATTATATATTTATGAGTTCTGATGATTTGAATGGTATATTTTCAATATGGTGGTCACTTGAGGAGGATTTGGTAGCGGTTGTGGTGCTGGTAAGGGTTTAGGTTTGGGCTCTGGAGGTGGATAGTTGGATGATTAGATGCGAGAGTCATTTCGTTATAGATTACCCATAACATTATTGAGAAGACTCATGTGATATTCAGCACAGTCAAGGAGGGTATCATGGAGATTCTAGATCACTGTTTGGCCGCTTTTCATTCTAGGATGGTGGAGATGATGGGAGCTCGCACTTTGAACTTCTGTGTGTGCTAGGCATGTGAACCCCAAAGTTCTTCAGGGAAGAAGGACCCGCTGTGAGCAGGCGTCGGTAGGAAGACGTTAGGAATCCCTTTCGATCTAGTCTTTGTTCTGAGGAGGAAAAGATTCGACTTGCATCCTGTCTTCTAAATCGAGACTGATGGGAGGAGGTTGGACATGCCCTAGGAGGCGAGGTGATTCAGTCCTTGACCTGGGAGGATTTTGTGACGAGATTTCAGGCTGGGTTCGCATCAATGATTGAGGTACATCAGCTAGCGAGGGGGGTTCCAGGACCTTCGCCAGACTACTGAGACGATAGCGGGGATCACTGCTATGTTCTATGAGAGGGTGTTACTGGTTCCGTAGTATGTGGCGGACGAGGAGATGAAGAAGGTGTGATACCATGAGATGTTGAGGAGAGATATCAGGCAGTTTATGTGTCGATCCAGTTGCAAGACACCGGAGGATATGATTGAAATATATATATATATATATATATATATATATATATATATATATATATATATATATATATATATATATAAAGAGAGAGAGAGAGAGAGAGAGAGAGATTGACTTGGAAATGGAGAGGAAGAGGAAACCGAATCTGGTTCGGGGTCCACAGGGTTCGGGTAAGAGGCCCAATGTATTTGATTCGAGATCAAGAGGCCAGTAGGGCTAGGGCCGCTATGTCAAGTGCGACAACACGCACAATGGTCGTGCATAGTGGATGGTTCTAGTTTCTTCGAGTGCGGCAAGACAGGTCATTGCAGTAGGGATTGCACTACTACCACCACCACTACCCATGTATCTGATCTGATTTTCTTCCATTAAAATCAGGGGGCATAAGAAGGCCAATTACCCGAGTTTGGCAGCAGCAGGACCAGTGGTACCACCCTCTCCAGTGACTTTGTGGATTACTAACAGCTGCCAAGGTGTCACACCCCCAAACCAGAACGGCGGAAACGTTCAAGGGTGGATGACTTCATGTATAGTATCAAAATAATGAATATAATAGTGAAGAAAGCAAACACAACCATCATCAATATAATTGAAAAAGTTACATCATAGTATATGTTTACATGTTTTCAAAAATCAATTACAGCATGATGACAAAATATGTTTTTGAACTTGACACCTTAGCGTCCCTGTCCTCAAAGCTGAGCATTTCCTGTTCACTGAAATCCTGAGAATACAAGTAGTTTTGAAAAAGTGTAACAAATTAAGTTGATGAGTTTATAAGAGTTTTATTTTGAAACGAAATTCTTTTCCTTTGTAAAAGCAATAAAGTTGTTCCAGAAAATCCGATATTTTCCTTAAAGTGTGAATTGAATGTTTCTATGTTATGAAATAGTGCATCCTAGAATTCCCTATAGTTTCCTTCTATAATCTCCAAGTATATATAAGTTATATAAAATTAAAGTTAGATAAAAAGTCGAATGTAATGGGTCTGCCCTAAGCCCACAACCAAACAAGGAACAGGAAATAAAGCGGACCCACCAATTCTAAGTCAATCACGACTAAATTCTATATAACTCTAGCATATACACCTAGTAATTATGGTTGAAAACTAACAATTCTAGACAAAATGTTGTCTTAAAAACCAAAGACCGAGACTATGCCCATCATAGTTCATCAAGTGGTGGTAGTGGACATAAACTATACATATCATAATTCACCAAATAGTGGTAGTGATAGTGAACATGAATTATGCATATTATAGTTTATCCAAAAGTGGCGGTGGTAGTGAACATAAACTATACATATCATAATTCACCAAATAGTGGTAGTGATAGTGAACATGAATTATGCATATTATAGTTTATCCAAAAGTGGTGGTGGTAGTGAACATAAACTATACATATCATAATTCACCAAATAGTGGTAGTGATAGTGAACATGAATTATGCATATTATAGTTTATCAAAAGTGGTGGTGAGGGTGAAATCCCTTTTTGTTATAAGTTTGTAGTGTAGATGAAACATAAACTATACCTAATATACTTTATCACATTGTTTGTAATGTATATACGCCCTAATTGTACCGATTATAATTAGCATATTTCTTTGTGGGGGTATAATAGACTTAACTATACTTATTATAGCTTATCATAATTATGCGTAGTGGTAGTAACCCTTTTGTATATGTATACCTTTAGTAATGTGTTTGTTATGTAAATGAATCATAAACTATACCTATTATAGTTTATCAAAATAATTGTTGGGGTAGTGAGCATAATCCATACTTGTCATAGTTTACCAATGTTTGTATTTCAATGGATATAACCTTGTAATACCATTTATATATTATGAAGGTAAGAATCCATTTGTTTTCTGATGTATGTCTATATACCAAGACAAAATGACATATATTGTAATAACCTATATTCACATAGTGATACACACCTTTCTCAACAAGTTACAAGTTGTAAATGAAATAGATCAATTTATCTAGTGTTAAGCATGTCTTTTCTGTTCTTGGAAAATTTATAGAAAAATAATAAAAGGTCTAAATCAAAATCCTTAAATTCTGAGAGTTTGGAAAATGAGTCTAGTTTGTTCATAAATTTCCTCATGATTTTTAGTGATATGCAACATGTGTGAAAAAAGTCTATAATCACAGACTGGTCCGGATTTTCTCTTGAAATGATAGGCAGTTTTGTAAAAATCACCATAATTTGTAGAAAACTGTATGGAGATGTGCAAGTAGCCATTTTAAAGCTACGAACTTGAACTACTTGCACCTAGTACATTTTTGAAAATTAAAATGCTTAAGTTGTCCAAAACAGTCTGTGAATCGAGTCCAACTTTTCTGATGAAAGTTGTTAGAAGAATTTAGTTGTGTTCTTGGTGTTTTAACTTGTATTCCTCCCCCCCCCCCCCCCACTTAAAACTTAAGAAATCATGAAAATATAGGGGTAAGAACTCACCTTGTGTGAGTTTTGTGGATGGATGTTGAGGAAAAGGAGTATTCAACTCAAGAACACTAAGAAGATTGCCTTGAAGATTCGATATTCTAACACCAATGTGATGGAATTTAAGTAAGTAATCTATGATTGGAGTAGAATGAAGTGTAATAATCATAAGAAAGATGATTATGCTTCCCAAATGAAGGAGGAAAGCCTTGGAGTATGCCTTCAAGTTCTTGAAATTTAGAGAGAAAGATGAGAGAATTTGGAGTGTGACTCTTGGAGAAAAATGAGAGAATGAATGAAGTGTGAGGAGAGAGGATGGATGTTCTAGCTCTAAGAATGTGGGAAATTGATGGAAATGATGAGAAAGGAAATTGACATGACTAGGGATGGTGGGGAGGGTGTGGGTTGGTCATGGAGTGGGTATGGGTGGTTGTTTGTGTCATAAACTGAAGAAAAGTCAACACTCCACCTCTTGTACTTCACCCACTCTTCTTGGATAAGATTTATCCCAAAAAATGTGATTAATTAATAAATATGGGGCCTTATATGTAAAATAAAGTTTTGGGTGAAAATCTCGCGTTAAAATAATTAAAAACGGACCTAAAATGCAAAACTAGTCGAAAACCGGGAAGAAATGGCCTACCTACGAGACCTCTCGGTACTGGGCCGAGGTTCGGTCCCTTTTGGTTTTGGACCGAAGGCGAAAGTGGTTTCGACCCGAAATGGAGCGAAGGCGAAGGTAGTGTTCAGTCCGAGAGGACCTTCGGGTTCGGTCTATGCGAGGTTCGGGCCCGAGACTTCGGGTTCGGTTCATGGCAGCTTCGGTCCTTCAGCAGTTCGGTCCCTATAGGGACCTTCGGTTCTAAGAGGGTTCGGCCCTTTAAGAGGGGTTTCGGGTCCTTAAGTCTATTTTACCCGTATTTACCCTGTTCTAAGCGGTTTTTGACCCGGTTAAGGGTCGGGATGGCCCGAAAGACTATAAAAAGTTAAAGGAACTTTTGAGAGAGATTTGGGAGAGATTTCACATACTTAGAGAGATTTGGGAGAGATTTGAGAGAGATTCTAAATAGAGAGAGATAGAGTGAAAGAGATTAGGAAAGGCTTCTTTTGTGACCTTTTTGAGTGTTTGGCTTCGCAACGCAAGGTTCATAAACCCTGTTAAGCCGTGTTTAAGGATCTTACACACTCCCGATGAGTATGCAACATTCTTTTATCGGTTTGGTACATTACTTACCATAGTTTTAGGTTAAGGAAATCTAGATATACGAACTTTTCAATTGATGATTTCTCATTAGAATAGCGAGTTGTATAGTAATTGCCTAACGTAAGTCCTAGTACACAAGGGTTAAATGAGTCGACCGATTTGACTTGTTGACTTTAGTTGACTTTGACTTGACCGGAAACTGACGGTTGTTACATCATCCCCCCGTTAGAGGCAATTTCGTCCCGAAATTAGCACTTTGCACGGGACTTCGAGAGTTCGGGAAGAGATGTGGGTACTTTTCGGAGTACAAGAACTTGGTATGGCGGGGACCAATCCACCTGATGTTAAATGATGACCTTGGAATTTCCTATTGTAACTTGAGCTAAGTCGGTTTAAAGGAGTTTTTTTTGGAATGATAGTGTATTCTACGTATGCCTTTATAGTCTTTGTTTTATTCTCGTTATTACCACTATGAATATTTCAGGTTGTAGTTAGTGATTATTAGCACAAAAAGGTTTTCAACAATTAATGACAAATTTGGTAGTATAAGCCCTACCAGTTCTTTTATAATCGCTTGGTGTAAACTAGTCGTATATCATTAAGATTGCAAGGGCATTCGGATGGGTGACCCCGCCTTAAGCCCACAACCAAACAAGGAACAGGAAATGAGGTGAAATCACATGTTCTAAGTCCATAGAATCTAAATGATATATGACCATAATGTTCACACTAGCTATCATAGATTCACTAGTAAAAACCCTATGTTTTTATATACGTGATAAGACTTATTTGGGTTCATCGCGTTTTTTGATATTTATGGTTGATAAACCCTATCTTGACATTAGTTCTAGTAAAGTTTAAATCCTACATGTGGTGGTTAAAAGCTCGTACTGTTATTCACGGGTGGTTATGGGGAAGTTTCTCCTGTGGTGATCATAAGTACCCTTCCACCGTTACCAGCATTCCTTATCCTTGGACAGTCTCTCTTAAAGTGTCTTGTTTCACCGCACTCGTAACAAGTTGGGCTTGCTCCGACGTCGGGGAACTGGTTGATGGGTCATACTAGTGCCTTACAGAAACGGGTAGTGTGTCCCTTCCTTTTGCAATTCATGCAATGCAATTCTCTGCAAGCCCCAATGTGATGGAAGCTACACTTGTTACATTTCGGAAGGGTTCCGACGTATCGATTTATGGGTGTGGGAGTGGCACGGGTGGTGGCAGCACGAACAACGATGATATGTTGCTTATTGGTGGGGTCTTGGGCCGATCGATTCTTCTCGTTGTCCCAAGACTTCCTTTTATTTTTTCCTTGGTCATCTAGCTCAGGGGTGGTTGCCATAGTGCCATGGATGGCCCTATGGTCGATGAGTTGGTTTGTCAATTCCTTGGCACTGCCAAAGGTAGTTGGTCTTGAAGCCAACACGCTATTTTGAATTTGGGGAGACAATCCCCAGAGGTATCGTTCCACCTTCTTTTCCTCAGGAGTGACCATCAGTGGAAAAGGAGTGCTAGATCACAGAATCGGTCAATGTAAGTTGCAAGGTCAGAGCCTTTCATCTTGAGATGCCACAACTCTTGCTCTATTTTTTGTACTTCGCCCCTTGGGCAGTACTCTTTCAGCATCATCGTCTTTAAGTCTTCCCAGCTTAACGAGTTAGTCACTGCAAGCGTCAGTGACTTAACATGGCTTTTCCACCAAGTAAGAGCTCGGCCAGAGAAAGTGCAAGCTGCAAATTTTACCTTGCTTGCTTCGGGACATGCACAGACCTTGAAGACTGATTCCGTCTTCTCGAACCATTGCATCAGAGTGATAATGCCCCCGCTTCCATTAAAAGAATCGGGTTTGCTATTGATGAAGTCCTTATAGGAACATTCCCTTATACGCCCCGTACTATCCCCATGGTTAGATTTTGTGGCACCAGATCCAGCACCACCGGTACCATTCGTACCAATTTGCGACGTTGCGGCAGCTACGATTGCGGTTACGACAGCTTGGAACATTACGGGATCATACTGCGGAGGTGGTGGCAGAGGTGGTGGTGGTGGTGCGCTGCTGGAAGGTCTGGACTTTTTTCTTTGGCGGCATAGATCTTATAATAGGTCTACATCTCATTAATGTAAGGAAAAATTTTGACAGCGCCCCGATTCCCTTGAATAGTGTACTCTCCGGAATTTGAAGGATTCGGATGTCTCTATACATATATAGGGGTAGTCGTTAGACACATGCTAGTAGTCCAATTCTATACTGATATGTCAGTGGCGTACACCCTACTTGTGGCGGGTGATGCTCTGTGGATCATAGAGTAAAGACATGAAAGTCCGCATTGCCCTAACCTCCACCTTGACTTCTGTTCTTCGATGTTCTGCTTTCATCATGCATTTTCTCTAATGCTTGTTTGACGTTCCCATTACTCTACGATTCTTGGCTCAAGTTGTGGTCACTTCTATCTGCAGCCCTTGATGTGGTTCCTGGCCTGTCATGTCCTCTATCCAGGTGACAAAGGCGCCTTGCGGTGATCTTGGTGATAGCGCTAACCTTTCTGATTCGGTTGACTGGTGCTCGTATTTGTACATTCCGGCGAGCGATGTGGTATACTATGGAAAGATGGCCCTGTCTACTGATCCTTCTCTATTGAGGTTGTAGAAGCCTCTTTCTATACTCCAGAGGGGGTGTTTGATCTGGTTCTAGGTTCTATCTCTTTAAATCTACGGTTCATCGAAGTGTCTGACCATGGAAGTTTCGTCGGGGTGGGGACACTGGAGGGTGTGTTGCAGACTTCGGGCTCTTCATCTATTACTTCTTCAGGATCCTCTTCAGGATTTTCTTTGTTCTAGCCACCATCATCCCAGTTAAGAGAATAAAGGTCTCTCGGTAGTTGGGTTCCCTCTATGTTGTTCGCGCGAGAACAGGGGTAGAAGAGATAGTTAATAGACGTCTAATCCTATAATTACTTATAGGCGTGATCCTTATTAGTTACTCCTATAATCACATAGTGCACACCAGTTATACATAATCTTGAGATGGAATAGACCTTCGAATAAATGACTCTACTCTAAATCCACAACCAGACAAGGAACAGGAAATAGAGCAATAGTCATAGATTCTAAGTCTATAATATCTTTAATTATGTATAACCTTAGCGTATGCACCAGCCATTATAGACCTACTAATAGGGGTCTTTAGTTCTCGCATAGGTTAGTTATAGTACCTCAAAGTACTCCTATAGTACTTTAATGTTTGTCTTATGTTCTTGATGTTTCTTTGTAGATAGAATTCGTAAGTTTTTAGACTTGTTGCAACACCACGACCATTCCTGGGCATATGCTAATCACTTCTAGGTGAGACATAGTTGATCATGTTATGTCATTCCCAGACCTGACTATACATCCCCAAGCCTACTCGTACTGTTCAACAATCACCACTTCTGTCCTATCCCACCATGATACTAACCCTAGTGTGTATGCATGTGCTCATACTTTTTAACGAGAAACTATTTGTTTCTAAAAGTATAGTTATTTGGAAAATGTTAAATCAGAGACTTTCAGTCCCAATGTATTTATAGTTTGTATATCTTATATGGTTCGATATTCTCAGTTCACTATAAACAATGCTCTAATACCAATCAGTCACACCCCCAAACCAGAATGGCGGAAACGTTCGAGGGTGGATGACTTCATGTATAGTATCATAATAATGAATATAATAGTGAAGAAAGCATACACAACCATCATCAATATAATTGAAAAAGTTACATCGTAGTATATGTTTACATGTTTTCAAAAATCAATTACATCATGATGACAAAATATGTTTTTGAACATGACGCCTTAGCGTCCATGTCCTCAAAGCTGAGCATTTTCTGTTCACTGAAATCCTGAGAATACAAGTAGTTTTGAAAAAGTGTCAACAATTAATTTGGTGAGTTCATAAGAGTTTTATTTTGAAACGAAATTCTTTTCCTTTGTAAAAGCGATAAAGTTGTTCCAGAAAATCCGATATTTTCCTTAAAGTGTGAATTGAATGTTTCTATGTTATGAAATAGTGCATCCTAGAATTCCCTATAGACTCCTTCTATAATCTCCAAGTATATATAAGTTATATAAAATTAAAGTTAGATAAAACGTCGAATGTAACGGGTCTGCCCTAGGCCCACAACCAAACAAGGAACAGGAAATAAAGCGGACCTACCAATTCTAAGTCAATCACGACTAAATTCTATATAACTCTAGCATATAAACCTAGTAATTGTGGTTGAAAACTAACAATTCTAGACAAAATGTTGTCTTAAAAACCAAAGACCGAGACTATGCCCATCATAGTTCATCAAGTGGTGGTAGTGGACATAAACTATACATATCATGATTCACCAAATAGTGGTAGTGATAGTGAACATGAATTATGCATATTATAGTTTATCCAAAAGTGGCGGTGGTAGTGAACATAAACTATAAATATCATAATTCACCAAATAGTGGAAGTGATAGTGAACATGAATTATGCATATTATAGTTTATCCAAAATTGGTGGTGGTAGTGAACATAAACTATACATTTCATAATTCACAAAATAGTGGTAGTGATAGTGAACATGAATTATGCATATTATAGTTTATCAAAAGTGGTGGTGAGGGTGAAATCCCTTTTTGTTATAAGTTTGTAGTGTAGATGAAACATAAAATATACATATTATAGTTTATCACATTGTTTGTAATGTATATACGCCCTAACTGTACCGATTATAATTAGCGTATACATTTGTGGGGGTTTAATAGACATAACTATACTTATTATAGTTTATCATAATTATTCGTAGTGGTAGTAACCCTTTTGTATATGTAATACCTTTAGTAATGTGTTTTTTGTGTAAATGAATCATAATCTATATCTATTATAGTTTATCAAAATAATTGTTGGGGTAGTGAGCATAATCCATACTTGTCATAGTTTACCAATGTTTGTATTTCAATGGATATAACCTTGTAATACCATTTATATATTTACCATACTTATGAAGGTAAGAATCCATTTGTTTTCTGATGTATGTCTATATACCAAGACAAAATGACATATATTGTAATAACATATATTCACATAGTGATACACACCTTGCTCAACAAGTTACAAGGTGTAAATGAAATAGATCAATTTATCTAGTGTTAAGCATGTCTTTTCTGTTCTTGGAAAATTTATAGAAAAATAATAAAAGGTCTGAATCAAAATCCGTAAATTCTGAGAGTTTGGAAAATGAGTCTATTTGTTCATAAATTTCCTCATGATTTTTAGTGATCTCCAACATGTGTGAAAAAAGTCCATAATCACAGACTGGTCCGGATTTTCTCTTCAAATGATAGGCAATTTTGTAAAAATCACCATAATTTGTAGAAAATCGTATGGAGATGTACTAGTAGCCATTTTAAAGCTAAGAACATGAAATACTTGCACCTAGTACAGTTTTGAAAATTAAAATGATTAATTTGACTAAAACAGTCCGTGAATGGTGTCCAACTTTTTTGATGAAAGCTGTTAGAAGAATTTAGTTGTGTTCTTGGTGTTTTAACTTGTATTCCCCCCCCCCCCCCTTAAAACTTAAGAAATCATGAAAGTATAGGGCTAAGAACTCACCTTGTGTGATTTCTGTGGATGGATGTTGAGGAAAAGGAGTGTTCAACTCAAGAACAATAAGAAGATTGCCTTGAAGATTCGAGATTCTAACACCAATGTGATGGAATTTGAGTAAGCAATCTATGATTGGAGTAGAATGAAGTGTAATAATCATAAGAAAGATGATTATGCTTACCAAATGAAGGAGGAAAGCCTTGGAGTATGCCTTCAAGTTCTCGAAATTTAGAGAGAAAGATGATAGAATTTAGAGTGTGATTCTTGGAGAAAAATGAGAGAATGAATGAAGTGTGAGGAGAGAGGATGGATGTTCCAGCTCTAAGAACGTGGGAAATTGTTGGAAATGATGAGAAAGGACATTGAAATGACTAGGGATGGTGGGAAGGGTGTGGATGGTCATGGAGTGGGTATGGGTGGTTGCTTGTGTCATAAACTGAAGAAAAGTCAACACTCCACCTCTTGTACTTCACCCACTCTTCTTGGATAAGATTTATCCCAAAAAATGTGATTAATTAATAAATATGGGGCCTTATATGGAAAATAAAGTTTTTGGTCAAAATCCCGCGTTAAAATAATTATAAACGGGCCTAAAATGCAAAACTAGTCGAAAACCGGGAAGAAATGGCCTACCTGCGAGACCTCTCGGTACTGGGCCCAGGTTTGGTCCCTTCTGGTCATGGACCGAAGGCGAAAGTGGTTTGGACCTGAAATTGAGCGAAGGCGAAGGAGTTTGGTCCGAGAGGACCTTCGGGTTCGGTCTATGCGAGGGTCGGGGCCGAGACTTCGGGTTCGGTTCATGGCAACTTCGGTCCTTCAGCAGTTCGGTCCCTATAAGAACCTTCAGTTCTAAGAGGGTTCGGCCCTTTAAGAGGAGTTTCGGGTCCTTAAGTCTATTTTACCCGTATTTACCTCGTTTTAAGCGGTTTTTGACCTGGTTAAGGGTCGGGATGGCCCGAAAGACTATAAAAAGTTAAAGGAACTTTTGAGAGAGATTTGGGAGAGATTTCACATACTTAGAGAGATTTGGGAGAGATTTGAGAGAGATTCTAAATAGAGAGAGATAGAGTGAAAGAGATTGGGAAAGGCTTCTTTTGTGACCTTTTTGAGTGTTTGGCTTCGCAACGCAAGGTTTGTAAACCCCGTTAAGTCGTGTTTAAGGATCTTACACACCCCCAATGAGTATGCAACATTCTTTTATCGGTTTAGTTCGTTACTTACCACAGTTTTAGGTTAAGGAAATCTAGATATACGAACTTTTCAATTGATGATTTCTCATTAGAATAGCGAGTGGTATAGTAATTACCTAACGTAAGCCCTAGTACACAAGGGTTAAATGAGTCAACCGGTTTGACTTGTTGACTTTGATTTGACCGGAAATTAGCGGTTGTCACACAGGGCAAGGCGGGTGAACTTGTTGTGAGGAGCAGGTCTTTTCAGGTGACAGTCGAAGAGGCTTGTGCAGCACCAGATGTGGTGACGGGTTTGTATCTTCTCCTTGTCTCTTTATTTATGTTGATTTTATGCTTATACTTGTGTGTTTTATTTTAGGATCGTTCCTTGTGAAGGGTATCTCTGGCTTGGTATTAATTGATTCGGCGGCTACCTGGTCTTTTGTATCTCTTGCGATCAGCAAGAAGTTTGTTGATGCTCCGGGGGAGTTGGACTGTCCATTAGAGGTTCAGATTGATGATGATCATCCTGTGCGACTATCTAGGGTTCATCGGGGTATGTACTGGAGTTGTTCAACGATCAGTATTCGATTGATTTGGTTCCCACTCCATTGCATGGGAACAAGGTTATAGTGGGGATGGATTGGCTAAGCCCCATTGGGGAAGTGATTGATTGCGAGCAAGATGGTACATGTTCGGACCCCAAGTGTAGGAGATTTGGTGGTCTAAAGAGAGAGTGTTCTGTGCGGGCCGGTTTTATGTTTAGCAGCTAGGGTCTGGAGTTATCTTTAGCAAGTGTAACATCCCAGAATATCAAGAGTAGAGTTGAAGGGATAAAAGTGTAAGTGTGATAGGGAAACTCGGCGAGTCCACGAGTGGACTCGGCGAGTAGGGTGGCGACTCTAGTCGCGTGTTAAGTGACCAACTCGGCGAGTAGCATGGGTGGACTCGGCGAGTTGGTGCTGAGTGGAGAAAACCCTAATTCCGGGGGATGAGCCCTATATAAAGAACATAACACTTCTTCCCCAGCCTCTTTACCTTCCCTTTGAGTTCTAGAAACCCTAAATTCGTGTGAGCCTTCCTTGGTGAGATATTAGAGCCTTGGAGGAGGTAATCTTGGAAGGAAATTGAAGAGCAAGAAGAGTGGTGCAAGGGGCTTTGCAAAGGATTGGTTCATTCATCAGTGGGAGCCTTCATTTGAGGTAATAATCTTATGTTTGAGCTTATGTGCATCTAGATCTATCATTTGTGGGGGGGGGGGGGGTTGGGACATAAATGAGGTCCATCTCAAGTTTGGTGTAAGATCTGAGGTTGCTACCTCAGATCTAGGTTGTTAATGATCCAGAAAGCCATAAAGTATATGCTCAAGAGTTGTTGGTGAAGTCCTTTTGTCCTAAACCCTAGCCCTAGAGTGTAAAATGTCTAGATCTCTTTGGATTCACGTAAAGTTTGCCACTTTACGTGATGGATGGCTTGTAGAAGGTTAGATCTGTGGTTTAGAGCTTCTACATGGCTTGAAAAGCCTCTGTTTGGTTTCAGATCTAGGGGTACTCGGCGAGTCAGAAGGGTGTACTCGGCGAGTTGCTTGAAAATAGGCTGGAACTCGACGAGTTGGAGGAACAGTTCGGCGAGTTGGATGAATATGGGCAGGAACTCGGCGAGTTGGAAGAACAACTTGGCGAGTTGGTTGCAGATAGCCTTGCACTCGGCGAGTCTGGTCGTGAAGTCCTAACCTTTCTTCTGGTTGAGCTGTGAATCGGTGAGTCAAGGAATGAGTCGGTGAGTCGAGTGTGAAAGGACTCAGAGTTGTTGGACTCGGCGAGTCTCGGGGTGACTCGACGAGTTGAATCGTGGATTGGGGAAGTTCAGTGCTTGGGGACTCGGCGAGTCATCGGGTTGACTCGGCGAGTAGAGTCAGTCAGGGGTTGACTTTGACTTTGACTTTGACCAAAGGTTGACCAGTTGATTTCCAGGGGCATTTTGGTAATTGTTGGCATTTGTTTTGAGTTCAGTGTTTTGGTGGTTGGCCAGTGGTGGAGATCGTATCAGTGGGCGGAGCAGCTTGGGTTTTTCTGTTCAGTCGGCAGTTGCGACGTGAGTTATCCTCACTATATCGACAGGGTCTACGGAACCAAGGCCGGCCCTTTTATCAGATTGTGATCCAGGTATCGTTGTTATGTTTTTGTTTGTGGTGTTGCATCCTGGTAGTTAGGATGGTATATGTTAGATACCTGGTTAAGGTCGGTATCCTCGTATATAGGATGATGCTATGTTAGAGACCTGGTTAAGGTCGGTATCCTGGTATATAGGATGATGCTATGCTAGTGACCGGTTAGGTCGGTATCCTGGTTAGGATGATGTTATGCTATGTGATCTGTTAGATCGGTTTGATTGGATGTGATATGTTATATGATTAAATGTTTATGTGCACATGGTCGTTGGACTGGGGTTGGGTTGAGGCGGGACCTGCTTTGTGCTGTAGGCCAACATACCCAGGGCGGACCGGTTATCCCGAAGGCCCAGCGAGTGGTTCGGATAGGCTGTAGGCCCCAAGAGGACGGACCAGACGTGCCGAGGCTCGGAGAGTGGACCAGGCCGACTGAAGGCCCAATGCGGGCGGACCAGTCATACTGTAGACTCAGAGAGCGGACCAGGTGGATTGAAGGCCCGGTGCGGGCGAACCAATCACAATGTAGACTCGATGTATGTGGTTAGACTCGGAGGGTGGACCAGGTGGACTGAAGGCCGGTGCGGCGGACCAGTCACCCAGTAGACCTGAAGTAAATGGCTGTTCTGTGTTCTGTTATGTTATGGCATGTTATGCGTGTATGCTATATGTGGTTGGTATTTTGGGGATATCTCACTAAGCTTTCGGGCTTACAGTTGTGGTTTAATGTTTTTCAGGTTCTTCAGGAGACCGTGGCAAGGCAAAGGCATGATCGTACCGCTCCTCATGATTATGTTTGGTGATGTGATTCTGGGAAGAATCTGAAATAATTTTATTGAATACCTTTTTGTAATAATTTTATGAAATCGGGTTGTTTTTGAAAAGTTTGAATTGGTTGAAATTCTATGGTTGTTACAAGTTGGTATCAAAGCCTTGGTTTGAGTGAATTGGAGGAACATTTGTGTGAATCCAGTCTCAAATCAGGGAGAGTTTTTAAAAGAGAATTTAAAATGGTTTTCAAAATGAGTAAAGGAGGACGCGGGGGTACAATCAGCCGGAGCCAGTAAGTAACCACAAAATACCATACATGATATTTGTTTTTGAGCTTTGATAGAACAGCATGCTAGTACTAGGCTAGGGATCTTCAGGATTTCATGATAATGTTGTCTGATTTATGATGCCTGTTAGCCTAGGGTTTCCTTTGTGGGAGATTCCCAGTGTTCCTCTAGGAGTGAGGGTTGAGTGCTTGTTATGTATGTTCTTCACTAGGGTGTTATGGTATAATTGATACAAATATGGGTAGGTGTGGAAGGTAGTATGGGCCCGTACTACTGAAAGCACAGGACCCATATGCGTATCAAAGAAACCATGACCTCTAGGGATGGGTTGGGGGTTGGTTCCCGGGTTAGTGGGAAGTATCTGAGATCTTGCTATGTTTTTCAGTATGGAGGTTTCGAGGCATGCTGGGAGTGGATCCAGATCGGGATCGGGAGCAGGAGAGGGCGGTCAGAGTGGGTCGGTACCGCCCAAGGTTATTGGTCAAATGAGCACATGCGAGTTGGATGCTAGGATTCGTGACATCCTGCATGATGAGGTTGTTGCGTTGTTCCGGACCGAGTTGCCGGAACTGTTTGGGTCGGTCAAGACCGCCATGGTTGAGTATTTTGATGAGCGCTAAGCTACTCTCACAGAGACGGCTGCCGCGGCGGCTACAGCAGCTGTAGCAGCGGCAGGGGGAGGAGTTGGTCGGGGTTTTCAGTATCGGGACTTCGATAAGACAAAGCCTCCTACCTTCGATGGGGTTCAGGACCCAATTGTTTCTATGAGATGGTTATCGGACGTGGAGGGGTGTTTCTTCACGTGTTCATGCCCTGCTGATCAGAAGGTGAGGTGTGCTTTGAACCTGTTAAGGCTCGGGGCGAAGGATTGGTGGAGATTGACCACGGGGTCGTTTTCGGACGCGCAGAGGGCTGCGGTTTCATGGGATCAGTTCCGGGAGATGTTTAGCACTCGATATGTGCCGCGGGTTGAGAGAGAGGTTGGCTCAGGAGTTCCTGGAGCTGAAGCAGGATTCGGAGTCGGTGACGGAGATCACCAGGATGTTCACTGAGAGGGCGATGTTTTGCCCCGGGTTTGCTTCGGAGCAGGCTCAGATGTCCCGATATCTGGGTATGCTCAAGAGGGATATCAGGCAGTTTTTGTCTACGTAGAGGTGCGAGACCTTGTTAGAGTTGCAGGAGGCCGCCAGGCGTCGTGAGTTGGAGACTGAGTTGCAGTAGCAAGAGCAGAGGCAGGCTCCGGTGCAGTCGCAGCCGGCGCCGAAACGGTTCAAGACCGTTGATTCTAGATTGGGATATCAGGGCAGCCACACTTATGGGAGGTGTGGGAAGGGTCACATCGGAGTTTGTAGGTCCGGTGGTGCATGCCGCAAGTGCGGAAAGGAGGGGCACTATGCGAGGGATTGTCGGCAGACAGCCCCGGTTCGGGATATGAGGACTTGTTATCATTGCCATCAGGTTGGACACTTGAGGGTCAACTGTCCACATATTGTTGCAGGACCGGTGCAGGCTCTAGCACCGGCCACTTTGAGGATTACGGGTGGAGGTCAGGGTGGAGCGGAGCCCCCAAGGGCTCAAGGTCGTGCTTTTCAGCTTACAGCAGAGGAGGTCAGGGCAGTGCCGGATGCAGCAGCGGGTATGTTTCTTCCTTGATGTCTTGTTATTTTGTGATTATTTTTGAGTATTGTATATCCGCTAGTCTCGTTGTGTGGTTTCTGGTATTGCATTCGTTGTTCTTTGAGGGTTATGGTATGGTTAAGGGTTTGGTGTTGGGAATTTCGTTGGTTATCTTTCATGAGGGTTATTAGTGGGAATTTGGCTTTTGGTCCGAATGTCGGGTAACATCTGCAGTCTGAGAAATGGTTAGCTGAAGGTCGGGCTTCTTTCAAACCGAGATGATCCGTATTGATATGTGATTTTGTGAAGGTTGCTCGTTCTAGTGGGAATCGGTTCGCGTGTAAGGGATTGTGTTGTGTATGGTTGTTTTGGGAGGTCGGTGATGATGGTCGGTGGTTGATAGTCAGTGCTCTAAGTGGGGGAGAATTGGAGAATTCTCCAGAAGATTGATAAGCATGAGAGGTTGTTTAGCTATTGGGATTCAACAGTGGTTCTGTCAGGCGAGCGTAGGCTGGTTTGATGCAAGTGTCAGTCAGACGGGGTGGGATGCAGACCAAGGGTGATTAATTGTGGAAAGCCTGGGATCGGACTGGGATTGAGTATGTAAGATGGAGATAGAGTTCGGAACCCCTAGAGGGCTAGAACGGTATGCATGGGAGAGTTTCCTGGAGGGATAACTCGGAATGATGAATGCTGGTTGAGCGGTCCGGATAGACTGAAGACCGGTGGGCGTACGAGTCAGACCGAAGGCTCGGAGAACGGTCCAGACAGGCTGAAGGCCCTGGAGGGCGGTCCAGACCTGCTGAAGGTTCTGAGAGTGGACCAGATTGGCTGAAGGCCTGGTAAGGAGGTCCAGTCATGCTGAAGACTCTGCATGTGTTGATAAATCGGTACTAGGATATGGATTGAGTATGTCGCAACGTGTTAGCGTCAGAAGGTCTGGCCCTGGGTATTGATCGTGGTGAGTGGAAGGTAGAGCATGGACTTGAGAGTCCTTGCGAGTGGATTCAGAGCATGTGTGGTGCATGGGATAGCGGTTATGCTATAACAGAATGGTGTAGTATTGGGTGAGCATCGTGGCACTTGTCATAGTGACAAGGCGGCCAAGTGGATTTCCTTGGTAAGGAAAGGGAAAGGAATGTAGCTCCGAGAGGGAGTATAAGTTCACAGAAGTGAAAGCAGTAGTGCAGAGTTATGATTGGGGTGTTCCAATCATGGTTGATGAGCCGTGTGTCTACGGCTGTGGTATGGAATCACATCCGGGTTGGATGTTTGTTGAGGTCACAGAAGAAATTTCCGTGGGTGTAGAGCCAAAAGGCTCGGAAGGAATGCAGGGATGGAATCTTGGATTTCTGGTTTGATTTTGATCAAGGATTTATGTATGTGGTAGAAATTCATCATGGGGGATGTTTAGAGGTGTCGTCAGTGTATCGGGTTTTCCCAACCCGAAGATGCTAGAGCCAGTTCAGCATGAGTATGAGATTGTGGTGGAGAAACTCATGGGAGTTGCTCTGAGGCTGAAGGATGTGTCATCCTGTCAGCATGGAATGGATAAAGTTGGGCTCAGACCGCGAATTCTAGTGGTTCATGGTTATTTCTAGCTCGTATGAATCGAGCGATTGTTGTGATTTGGAGCGAGTGATGCATCATGGGGTGGTACTCAGTTGATAAGTGTGGTTATCAGAGGATGAGGCTGATGGTCGGCTTGAAGCGGTAGTCAGAACACCGCGGGAAGGAAAATTGGGTTTGGGTTTCGGTGGTTGTGCTTTGAGGAACCTGATCTGGTCAATTCCAGGTGGTGCATTGCGAGAGTAGTTCAAGAGTAGAGTTGAAGGGCTAAAAGTGTAAGTGTGAAAGGGAAACTCGGCGAGTCCACGAGTGGACTCGGCGAGTAGGGTCGCGACTCTGGTCGCGTGTTAAGTGACCAACTCGGCGAGTAGCATGGGTGGACTCAGCGAGTTGGTGCTGAGTGGAGAAAACCCTAATTCCGGGGGATGATCCCTATATAAAGAACATAACACTTCTTCGCCAGCCTCTTTACCTTCCCTTTGAGTTCTAGAAACCCTAAATTCGTGTGAGCCTTCCTTGGTGAGATATTAGAGCCTTGGAGGAGGTCATCTTGGAAGGAAATTGAAGAGCAAGAAGAGTGGAGCAAGGGGCTTTGCAAAGGATTGGTTCATTCATCAGTGGGAGCCTTCATTTGAGGTAATAATCTTCTATTTGAGCTTATGTGCATCTAGATCTATCATTTGTGGGGGGGTTTTGGGGCATAAATGAGGTCCATCTCAAGTTTGGTGTAAGATCTAAGGTTGCTACCTCAGATCTAGGTTGTTAATGATCCAGAAAGCCATAAAGTCTATGCTCAAGAGTTGTTAGTGAAGTCCTTTTGTCCTAAACCCTAGACCTAGAGTGTAAAATGTCTAGATCTCTTTGGATTCACGTAAAGTTTGCCACTTTACGTGATGGATGGCTTGTAGAAGGGTAGATCTGTGGTTTAGAGCTTCTGCATGGCTTGGAAAGCCTCTGTATGGTTTCAGATCTAGGGGTACTCGGCGAGTTGCTTGAAGATAGGATGGAACTCGACGAGTTGGAAGAACAATTCGGCGAGTTGGATGAATATGGGCAGGAACTCGGCGAGTTGGTTGCAGATAGCCTTGCACTCGGCGAGTCTATTCTTGGACTCGGCGAGTCTGGTCGTGAGGTCCTAACCTTTCTTCTGGTTGAGCTGTGAATCGGTGAGTCAAGGAATGACTCGGAGAGTCGAGTGTGAAAGGAATCAGAGTTGTTGGACTCGGCGAGTCTCGGGGTGACTCGGCGAGTTGAGTTGCGGATTGGGGAAGTTCTGTGCTTGGGTACTCGGCGAGTCATCGGGTTGACTCGGCGAGTAGAGTCAGTCAGGGGTTGACTTTGACTTTGACTTTGACCAAAGGTTGACCAGTTGATTTCCAGGGGCATTTTGGTAATTGTTGGCATTTGTTTTGAGTTCAGTGTTTTGGTGGTTGGCCAGTGGTGGAGATCGTATCAGTGGTCGGAGCAGCTTGGGTTTATCTGTTCAGTCGGCAGTTGCGACGTGAGTTACCCTCACTATATCGACAGGGTCTACGGCACCAAGGCCGGCCCTTTTATCGGATTGTGATCTGGGTATCGTTGTTATGTTTTTGTTTGTGGTGTTGCATTCTGGTAGTTAGGATGGTATATGTTAGAGACCTGGTTAAGGTCGGTATCCTGGTATATAGGATGATGCTATGTTAGAGACCTGGTTAAGGTCGGTATCATGGTATATAGGATGATGCTATGCTAGTGACCGGTTAGGTCGGTATCCTGGTTAGGATGATGTTATGCTATGTGATTTGTTAGATCGGTTTGATTGGATGTGATATGTTATATGATTAAATGTTTATGTGCACATGGTCGTTGGACTGGGGTTGGGTTGAGGCGGGACCTGCTCTGTGCTGTAGGCCAACATACCCAGGGCGGAGCGGTTATCCCGAAGGCCCAGCGAGCGGTTCGGATAGGCTGTAGGCCCCAAGAGGGCGGACCAGACGTGCCGAGGCTCGGAGAGTGGACCAGGCCGACTGAAGGCTCAGTGCGGGCGGACCAGTCATATTGTAGACTCAGAGAGTGGACCAGGTGGATTGAAGGCCCGGTGTGGGCGGACCAATCACACTGTAGACTCGATGTATGTGGTTAGACTCGGAGGGTGGATCAGGTGGACTGAAGGCCGGTGCGGCAGACCAGTCACCCAGTAGACGCGAAGTGCATGGCTGTTCTGTGTTCTGTTATGTTATGGCATGTTATGCGTGTATGGTATATATGGTTGGTATTTTGGGGATATCTCACTAAGCTTTCGGGCTTACAGTTGTGGTTTAATGTTTTTCAGGTTCTTCAGGAGACCGTGGCAAGGCAAAGGCATGATCGTACCGCTCCTCATGATTATGTTTTGTGATGTGATTATGGGAAGACTCTGAAATAATTTTATTGAAAACCTTTTTGTAATAATTTTATGAAATCGGGTTGTTTTTGAAAATTTTGAATTGGTTGAAATTCTATGGTTGTTACTGCAAGGTTGTTCTGAGTTTGTTGCTGATATCATGGATACCCGAGATAAGGGTAAGGCAACTGTGGATGATGTTCTGGTTGTTCAAGAATATCAAAATGTGCTCCTAGATGACTTGCCTAGAGTGCCTCCTGAGAGGCAAGTGGAGTTTCGGATTGACCAGGTTCCCGGGGTGGCTCCGATAGCCAAAACACCTTATCAGTTGGCACCTCAAGAGATGCAAGATTTGTCTACACAGCTGCAAGAGTTATCTACACAGCTACAGGAGATGTTAGAGAAAGGATTCATTAAGCCAAGTAGTTTGCCTTGGGGAGCACTGATCTTGTTTGTGAAGAAGAAGGATGGGTCACATCGATTGTGTATCAACTACTGGGAGCTGAATAAGCTAACCATGAAGAACCAATATCCACTCTTGAGGATTAACGATTTTTTTGATCAACTTCAGGGTGCATCTTGGTTTTCCAAGATCGATCTGCGTTTGTGATATCATCTGAAGAGGGTCAAAGAGGATGATGTGTAGAAGACGGCCTTCCAGACTCGTTATGGTCATTACGAGTTCATGGTGATGCCCTTTGGGCTCACAAATGCTCCAGCCGTGTTCATGAACCTCTTGAATCACATATGTAGGCCAACCTTGGATCGGTCTGTGATTGTGTTTATTGATGACATCCTCTTCTATTACAAGACCTAGGAGCTACATGAGGAGCACTTGAGGGAGTTATTGAAGACCTTGAGGAGGGAGAGGTTGTATGTGAAGTTCTCCAAGTGCGTGTTCTGGTTGCATGGGGTGCAGTTTCTGGGGCACCTTGTCAACTAGAACGGTACTCTAGTTGATCCGACCAAGGTTGAGGTGGTGATGATATGGGAAGTCTCGAAGTTTCCATTTGAGATTAGGATTTTCCTTGGTTTGGCAGGTTACTATCAGATATTTATTCAAGATTTCTCCAAGAGAGTGGTTCCTCTGACTCGAGATGAAGAAGACCATCACTTTTTGCTAGGGGCCTGAGCATGCCACACCCCCAAACCGAGACGGCAGAAACGTTAGGGGGCGGAGGACTTCATGTACAATATCATCACAATTGAATAGTAGTAATCAAAGCAACAACAACCATTATATTGATAATATAGTGTTTACATTAGGGATGAGCATTAGAACCACCGAAACCGGAACCGGACCGGAACCGAACCAGAATCGTACCGGAACCAGAACCGGAATTGGTAATAGGTCCGGTTACCAGTTCTCTATTTTATGATAACCGGTACCGGTTCTAAAAACTGGAACCGGTTTGATATTTTTTTCATTTTTTAAAATACGCATAACTCACTCATATGAAGTCAGAATTATTTGATTTTTTTCCAACATGTAATTTGGAGTTTGTAAGTCGTTTTTGACGATACAAACATATGTTTTGGTTACATATTGAATCAGACACATGCCCCGAAAGAAAAAATATCGATGCAACGTTTTTTATTTTATTTCAGCATTATTTTTTTGTTTTTTTGAATATGTCCCATTTTTTAAATGAGTATAACTCATTCATATGATGTTGGAATTACTTAATTTTTTTCTAGCGTGTAATTTGGTGTTTGTAGTTCATTTTAGACTATAAAAACACATATTTTGGTTAGATATTGAATCTGTTATAGACCCCGGAAGACAACATATCAATGTTGCGTTTTTTCTGTTTCAACATTTTTTATTTTTTTGGAATTTGTCCCCACTTTTAAAATGCGCATAACTCACTCATATGAAGTCAAAATTACTTGATTCTTTTTTCATCATGTAATTTAGCGTTTGTACTTCAATTTAGAATGTAAAAAGTCATAATTTGGTTAAATATTGAATCATTTACAAGCTCTAGAAGATAGCATATAATCTAGAGTATTTCAACTGGTTCTACTTTGAAAAATAACCGAAAAACCGGGACTGGAATCGGAACCAGCGCTAGAACCGGCGGTCCGGTTTCCGGTTCTTATAATATAGGAAAACCGGTTCCGGTTCCGGTTCCGAACCGGTCCGGTTCTAAAGCTCATCCCTAGTTTACATTGTATTTGAAACATAGCTTGAATGACTTCCAAATATATATAGTAAAAACTAAGACTAGAAGCTATTATGCTCCGTCTTCTTGAAAGCCTGCGCGTGTACATGCCTACTGGTTTCCTGAGAATACAAGTAATTTTAAGAGTGTATCAACATTTAAGTTGGTGAGCTCATAAGTATTTTGTTTTAGAAAATAAGTTCTTTGTTCCTTGAAAATGTTCGTAGGTTCCTCCAGAAAATCCTATATTTTCTTAGTAAATTGGAATGTAGTGTTGGTCCCTTCGGACCAAAACGTATAAATGTTATCGTATTCTTGAGTGGTAATATTACTTAAATGTTAAATCTGTATAAAAACCATTTGGATGCATGATTTCCGAAATGAAAGTTGTTTTGTACTTGAAAACGGTTCAAAGTAGTTTTTTGACGATACAACCCTAATGTATGCATGCTCTCGGGTAAAAGTTACTCTAGATATGTGAGTTTCTGTGTCTTAAAATAGTGTACTCCTAGAAAGACCTATAGCTTCCTTCTATAATCCCTCAATGTATATAAGTTATAATAAAATCAAGATCGAATAAACCGTCAAATATAATGGGTCAGCCCTAAGCCCACAACCAAACAAGGAACAGGAACTAAGGCATACCCAGCCATTTCCAAGTCGATCGTGTCTAAATTTTATATAACCCTGCCGTATACACGTAGCAATTATGGATGGAATCTAACCATTCTAGACGGAATGTAGTCTTAGCTACCCTAAGGTCGATAAGAGTGAGTGTTTGTTCTTGGAAATAGTATACTGTAGTAGTGCATAATTAGAACTTCTTTCCTTGTAAATGTAATGCATGTTCAAGAAAAATCCAGTATTTTCCTTATAGAATGAGTCATAGTCTTAAAGCGCAAAGACCGAATTATGCAAGTATCTTCCATACTTATGATAGTGAGTGCAATTTTAAATAAATAAAAACCTTATGAGTATATGTGTCGTTGTTTCCCTAAGTGAGTTATTATAACCGTGCAATTGATATAGTAAGCTTGTTACGCCATTCTTCAGGCATCAGAATGTTTTGACATTTTTCACCCCAGACCTGCCAATATAGCTATTGTAAGCAACTTAGGGTGTGGGATTATCAGTCCCAATATAGATCTATACACAAGTATCATGCTCTCCTTACAAGAGATTATGGTTATAATACAAGACTTTAACCAGTACTCTAAGAGTATAATGAAGTAGTGTCTCACAAATTTGATCCAACGAGTTTACGTGTACTGTGAATGAAAACCCTTTTTGAAATGTAAGAATTCCTGTAAACTATATGTATTGTTGTTTCCCTATGTGAGTTATTATAACTGTGCAATTGACATAGTAAGCCTGTTACAACGTTCTTCGGGCGTCAGAATGTTTTGATATGTGTCACCCCAGGCCTGCCACTCAAGCTATTGTAATCAACTTAGGGTGCAGGATTGTCAGTCCCAATATAGATGTTTACACAAGTATCACGCTCGCCCTATAAGAGATTATGGTTATAATATAGGACTTTAAACAGTACTCTAAGAGTAAAATGAAGCAGTGTCTCACAAATTTGATCCAATGAGTTTACGGGTAGTGTGAATGAAACCTTCCTTAATATGTTCGTAGTGTTAACGTACCATAAACTATACCTATTATAGTTTATTTATTGCTATACATTGTAACACCCGATTCCTGGTATGACTTTAATTCAAGTATTTATTATGTTTTTCTTTGGGACTCGACGAGTTGGAGGCCCAACTCGTCGAGTAGATTCGTGATCCGCGGGAAGTTTAAGTAGTCTACTCGACGAGTCAGGAGACCGACTCGGCGAGTAGACATTTTTGAGTGAAACCCTAAATTGAGGGTTTGCACCCTATTTAAACACATTATAGCCCCTCAACTCAACCCCCATCGTCCAGAGCAAACCCTAACTCGAAATTCTAGCCGTCTTTAGTGTGTTCTTGAGCCTTGTGGTGTTACTTTGTGTCATTGAAGCATGAAGAAGAGTAGGAGGCTTGTGAGATCAAGGGGGGAACAAGAAGATCCCAAGTTTTGAGCATATTTCCAGCTTATTAGAGGTATAAAGCTGAAACATTGTCTATTCATTATCTAGATATTGATTTTGGGCCTTTTTCTACATCTTTCTAAGCCCTAGAGAGGTTGTATTCGGGATTGAGTATTGGAAGTCAATTTGTGCTTCAGATCTGGGGTTATTAGGGGTCTTTATGGCATAAAGGTGCCCACCTTGTTGCTATAAACACCCCATGCATCTTGTAAACCATCTTTTTTTGGCTTTTTAAGAGAAAGACCCCATGCATGGACATCAAGGTCGTGACTTTACATATAAAAGGGACCGTAGGAGGCCAAATCTATGATTTGGATGCATTAAGTCCCACTGAAATCGATTGTGTAGTTTTGGAAAAGGAGGGACTCGGCGAGTCACTTGGGTGACTCGGCGAGTTGAGATGCTTTTTCCCCAAAAACGTCTTCTGGAAATGGTTTTGGTTGAGTGGAAGGAACGCTCATCCTGCTAAGGGTTAGCCTTAGACCTGGAAGTCATGGGACTCGACGAGTGCTAGAACACACTCGGCGAGTCCAAGGCAGTCTCCCAGTCTTTGAAGATGGACTCAACGAGTTGTTCTTACAACTCGGCGAGTCATAGACTGGACTCATTCATATGCTGAAGATGAACTCGATGAGCTCAAGGAAGAGCTCGTCGAGTCAGTTGAAGATTGATTGTAGTGTTGTTGAAGGTGAACTCGTCAAGCTCTTGCTAGACTCGACGAGTGGGGATGGGTTTGTAGTATTATGTGGACGAAGGGACTCGACGAGTTGGCGGACCTACTCGGCGAGTCTGGTCAACCAAAGAGTTGAATTGACCAGGTTTTGACTTTGACTATGACTTTGACTAGGATTCAAGTTGACCCTTGAAGGGGTTGTGGGTACAAATTGATAACTTAGAAGGGTTGTCGTGTAGGGACTGAGGAGTCGATGAGAGCCGACTTTCACACCGAGGACAGTGCAGACGCTACACGACTTCGAGGTGAGTTACCTTCCAGTTAAGGTGGGTCTAAGGCCATGATGCCGGCCCACCAAAAGGAGTAATTGGTAGATAATTGTATTTGTGATAACTATCTTGTTATGCTTACGAGATATGCTTATGAGATATGCTTACGAGATATGCTTATGTGATATGCTATGTGAGTTAGTGGTAGTAGAAGGGAATAGTTTTTCCCTGACTTGGTCGTTAGGACCGAAGGGTAGGTCAGTACCCTAGATATGCCTGACCGTATGATTATATTTTATTATTGTATGATAGAGGTAAGGGGTGAAATAGTCCCCGATGCCGGTTGAGATAGACTAGAGTATAGTCGGCACCCCAGAACGGCCTGACATGGGTAGGTCAGCACCCCATAATAGATTGATATGGTTAGGTTAGCACCCCAGAATGGCTTGACATGGGTTGGTCAGCACCCCAGAATGTCTTGACATGGGTAGGTTGGGCACCGCAGAAATGCCCGACAGTATGTATGCTATGTGATTGTATGGTATGTGGTATGATGGGGGAACTCACTAAGCTTTGTGCTTACGGTTTTAGTTTTTGTTTCACGTACCTGTTCGTCTAAGGGGAAGGAGCCAGCGGTGTAGCAGCATGTCACACACATACACATATATTTTCCACATTGAGTTTCTAGGATTGTACTTTGATTTATATTACTTATGTTGAGATGGTTTCCGAACACGTTGTTACAGTTTTTATAAAATGACATGACTTTGATAATGTTTTGGTAAACTATGTTGCGAAGTATTTATTTAAAAATGAAATTTTTGGCCTCGAAAATTGGGATTTACAAGTTGGTATCAGAGCCTTGGTTTGAGGGATTCGGACACACCCTCAGGGGTTTCTGAACTGAAACCGAGGGCTTGAAATATTTTTACAAGGAAATAGTTTTTCTAAAATCTAAATTAAAGAGTTTTGAGTAAGAATGAGGTGTGTGGTGCGTGCGACCGGCCGAGCTCAAGTAAGTTTTCCCCAAGATACCCATACTTGTTATGTGTTTATGAGAACTACATGCTAGATTAGGGCTAAGGATATAGGAAGGATGCCATGTATTCTTGCTATATGAGCTCATTGAACTGTATGTTAGAGATGCTAGTTAGTAGTGAGATAGCCTGATTAGGTCATGCTCAATTTGGTTACTCAATGCACGAATGTTGCTTTCTTTGTGTGAAAGGGGTTCTGGATAACTTTAACTAACTAGTAAGCGGATATGTAGTAGTATGCGCGAGCTAGTTAGGGAAAGGGGGTAAGGACCCCTAGTGCAGATGATGGCGGAAAGTAGGTCGGAGGGTGCCCTAGGAAAGCCTAGGATGAGATCAGTTGGAAAGGGATATTGGTAAGGGGACTTGGTGAAGTTGAGGCAATCCTTTAGGAAAGTACGGATAGATGTGGAATGTAGTATGGGCCCGTACTACCGAAAGTAGAGGATCCGTACTCGAGTCAAGGAGGGTCGAGATGGAACCAGGAAACCGGGAGATTGGGTGAGACCTCTCAAAAGTGTGTATGATCCTGGAGTTTACGTGTTTATTTTCAGTATGGTGGTCACACGACATGGAGTAGGAGGTTCAGGATCTGGATCAGGCTCAGGTGCATGGTCTGAGCAGGTCGATGATGGGTTACGCGAGTTCATGCGTCCGAGATCACAATCCCCAATTATTTTCGGGTCGATCAAGGAAGGGATTGTTGAGCTGATGGAGGATCGCTTCCGAGCATTCAGGAGTGACTTGGTGTCCAGCCAGTCGGGTACACACACACTGTCCTTTAAGCACTTTCGAGGGAGTGGTGCGCCAAACTTTCATGGGGCGAAGGACCCCATTGCAACCAAGAGATGGATTGCGGACATCGATTCTGAACAATTGATGAGCATCTGCCCGGAGGGGTCGAAGGTTTGCTTTGCTGCGGGTTGTTTGAGCGACAGAGCTAGAGATTGGTGGGAGTCAGTCAGTGACTCGGTGGGAGCCCTAGCCATGGAGGCTATGACTTGGTCAGACTTTGCGACCAGGTTCAGGGAGGAGTTTGCACCGACTGTAGAGCTTCGGTAGCTGTCCAGGGAGTTTCTGGATATGAGAAAGACTATAGAGTCAGTGGCGGAGATCACTACCAAGTTCAGGGAGAGGGCCTTGTTGGTACCTCAGTATGCTGGAGATGAGGAGATGCGGAAGACCCGCTACCATGACATGTTGAGGGTTGACATTCGGGAGCATGTCAGCTATTCAGCCTTCCCGACCTTTGAGTCCATGATTTCCAGGGCATGAGAGAAGGAGATTGATTTGGAGCACCTCAGGAAGAGGAAGGGGTTTTGGGGAAGAAACCCAAGGGATCCGACGTCAGGTCGAAGGGCCATCCGGGCCAGAGCCACTGCAGGAAATGCGGCAGGCCGCATGAGGGAGCTTGTAGAGCAGGATCGTCAGGCTGCCACAAGTGTGGAAAGACGGGGCACTTTGGCAGGGATGATTTGCTTCCATTGCAATCAGAAGGGCCATAAGAAGGCCAACTGCCTTACATTGTCATCAGTATCAGCAGCAGCGCCAGTGGTGGCGCCAACTCCAACAACAACATGAGTTGTGGATGGCCGGAAGGTCTAGGCAGAGGCTCCAGTGGTGTGGAGCAGAGCGTTTCAGTTGACCGCCGAGGAGGCACGCGCCGCACCCGATGTGGTGATGGGTATGATTTCTTCTCTCTAATCTTTTATGTTATGTCGTTGTGATTTTGATATGTGATATGTATGTTCTATTTAGGATCGTTGCATGTGAACGGTATCCCAGTCCAGGTGTTGTTTGATTCGGGTGCTACCCAATCGTTCGTCTCTCTTGTGCTTAGCAAGAAGTTTCCTGAGTCCTCGGGCGTGTTGGATTGCCCTCTAGAGGTCGAGATTACGGATGACCAGTCAGTGCGAGCATTAGAGGTTTTCAAGGATTGTGTTTTGAGATTGTTCGAGGAGCGTTACCTGGTAGACTTGGTTCCCATACCTTTGGGGGGGGGGCAACAAGGTTATTATAGGTATGGATTGGCTAAGCCCTAATGGGGCGATGATCGATTGCGCGCAACAGTTGGTGCAGATCAGAACCCCAAGTGGGGGAGAGCTGGTTAGTCAGGGCAAGAGGCCACAATGAAGACCAGACTTATGTTCAGCAGCGAGGGCTAGGCGCTACCTTCAGCAAGGTTGCGCAGGATATGTTGCCTAAGTTGTGGATACCCGGGAGGCGGGTAAGGCGATGGTGGGCGATGTGCCAGTAGTATGAGAGTTCAAGGATGTATTCCCCAAGGATTTGCCTAGGATACCTCTGGAGAGGCAGGTAGAGTTCAGGATCGACCTAGTCATAGGTGCGGCTCCGATAGCCAGGGCACCGTATCGGTTCGTTCCTCCTAAGATGTTGCCTAAGTTGTGGATACCCGGGAGGCGGGTAAGGCGATGGTGGGCGATGTGCCAGTAGTATGAGAGTTCACGGATGTATTCCCCAAGGATTTGCCTGGGATACCTCTGGAGAGGCAGGTAGAGTTCAGGATCGACCTAGTCATAGGTGCGGCTCCGATAGCCAGGGCACCGTATCGGTTGGCTCCTCCTAAGATGCAGGAGTTTTCTACACAGTTGCAGGAGCTGTTAGACAAGGGATTCATTAGACCGATCCGTTTACCTTGGGCAGCCCCGATTTTATTTGTAAAGAAGAAGGATGGGTCGCATCGGATGTGTATAGATTATCGGGAGCTGAATGAGGTAACGGAGAAGAACCGTTAACCACTCCCAAGGATTGATGACCTCTTTGACTAGCTACATGGAGCATCTTGGTTCTCCAAGATTGATTTGCGTTTAGGTTATCATTAGATGAGGGTCAGAGAGGAGGATGTGCAGAAGACAGCCTTTTGGACGCGTTATGGTCACTATGAGTTGGTGGTGATGCCTTTCGGGCTCAGCAACGCTCCTGCCGTGTTCATGGATCTCATGAACCGCGTGTGCATGCCGATTTTGGATCGGTCTGTGATAGTTTTCACTGACGACATCTTGGTTTATTCCAAGACGTGTGAGCAGCATGAGGAGCACTTGCGGGAGTTTCTGGATACATTGAGGAGGGAGAGCTTCTATGCTAAGTTCTCCAAGTGTGAGTTCTGGTTGTGCGAGGTGCAGTTTCTTGGGCACCTTGTCAACCAAAACGGGATTTCAATTGACCCGGCCAAGGTGGAGGCCATGATGAGATGGGAGGTTTCGAGGTCTCCATGTGAGATTCGTAGCTTTCTGGGACTAGCAGGCTACTATCGTAGATTCATTCAAGACATTTCCAAGATAGTTGTGCCCTTGAACTGGCTGACGAGGAAAGCCGTGGTCTTTCGCTAGAGGCCCGAGCAGCAGGTCGCGTTTGAGACGTTGAGACAGAGACTGTGCGAGGCACTAATCTTAGCCGTGCTAGAGGGCATGGAGGATTTTGTAGTATATTTTGATGTGTCCATCTCAGGTTTGGGCGCGGTATTGATACAGAGGGGGCATGTTATCACTTAAGCTTCGAAGTAGTTGAAGCCTCACGAGTCGAACTATCCGACGCATGATTTGGAGCTGTGGGCCATTATTTTTGCCCTTAAGATTTGGCGCCATTACCTCTATGGGGTTCATTGTACTATTTACACGGACTACAAGAGCCTAAGGTATCTCATGGATCAGCCAAATCTGAATATGAGCCACCATTGGTGGCTTGATGTGGTAAAGGATTATGATTGTGAGATCCTCTACCACCCGAGGAAGGCCAATGTCGTGGCCGACGTGCTTAGCCGCAAGGCAACACCGATCAGGGATATCTGCATGAGGATGACAGTTGTGACTCTGTTGTTGTAGCAGATTCGGGAGGCCCAGCAAGAGGCCATGAAGAAGGAGCATCGGAAGAGCGAGCGTATTGTGGGTCAGGTTTCCTCCTTCGACTATGATAGTCGGGGATTGTTGACTCTTCACCGTAGGGTGTGGGTCCCATACCATGGAGGTGGGCGTCAGGTATTGATGGAGGAGGCACACAAATCCTGGTTCTCTATCCATCCCTGGGCGACGAATATCTACAAAGATCTTCGTCTTGATTTTTGGTGGCCCTGTATGAAGAGGGACGTAGCTTGGTTTTTAGAGAGGTGTCTAACCTGCAGGAAGGTCAATGCTGAGCACCAGAGACCTCATGATAAGGTCCAGCCCTTAGATATCCTGCTGTGGAAATGGGAGGATATTACTATGGATTTTATCGAGAAGCTTCCTAGGATCACATGAGCGGTAGATTCAATTTCGGTCATCGTTTATCGATTGACCAAGAACTCCCATTTCATTCCGATTCAAGAGAGCATTTCGGCCGAGAACTTGGTCGACATTTATATCAGGGAGGTAGTGGCGCGGCACGGGGTGCCAGTTATAGTGATTTTCGATAGGGATGTGCGGTTCACTTCTAGGTTTTGGAAGAAGTTTCGTGACGAGCTGGGTACTCGTCTGCACTTTAGCACCGCCTTTCACCCGCAGACGAATGGTCAGAGTGAGCAAACCATCCAGACTGTAGAGGATATGATGCGAGCATGTGTTTTAGATTTTGGAGGTAGTTAGGATACTTACCTCCCGTTGGCGGAGTTCTCCTATAATAATAGCTATCATGCGAGTATCGACCGTCCTCCCTTCGAGATGTTGTATGGGAGGAAGTGCAGGACCCCGATATGATGGGTTGAGGTTAGTCAGAGGGTCATGAGGAGTACCGAGGTGGTACTCAAGACGACGGAGAGGATCCATGAAGTTCCGAGTAGGCTTCAGACTGCTCAGAGTCGGCAGAAAAGTTATACCAACAAGCGTCGATTGGACCTAAAGTTCCAAGTCGGGGATATGGTGCTCCTGAAAGGGTCGCCTTGGAAGGGTGTCATTCGATTTAGGAAGCAGGGTAAACTGGCCCCCAGGTATATTGGACCCTTCAGGGTTGTAGCCGGGTGGGCAAGGTGGCATATGGGCTGGATCTGCCAGCCGAACTCATTCAGATACATAGCACTTTTCACGTCTCACAGTTGCGGAAGTGTCTGGTGGACAATTCGGTAGTAGTGCCATTAGAGGATATTCAGGTGGATGACATCCTGAATTACATCGAGCGGCCAGTGACAATCCTTGATAGGAAATCGAAGGATCTGAGGAACAAGAGAGTGGAGTTGGTTAAGGTGTAATGGCAGCACCGCAAGGGCTCGGAATGGACTTGGGAGCCAGAGGACGAGATGAGGGACCATTACGCCGAGCTTTTTTAGGACCGAGCAGCAGACTTCGATGATGAAGTCTAAGATAAGTGGCGGAGATTTGTAACACCCGATTCTTGGTATGCCATTAATTAAAGTATTTATTATGTTTTTCTTCGGGACTCGACGAGTTGGAGGCCCAACTCGTCGAGTAGAGTCGTGATCCACAGGAATTTTAAGTAGCCTACTCGATGAGTCGAGAGACCGACTCGGCGAGTAGACGCCGTTTGAGTGAAACCCTAAATTGAGGGTTTGCACCCTATTTAAGCACATTATAACACCTCAACTTAGCCCCCATCGTACAGAGCAAACCCTAACTTGAAACCCTAACCGTTTTTAGTGTGTTCTTGAGCCTTGCGGTGTTACATTGTGTGATTGAAGCTTGAAGAAGAGTAGGAGGCTTGTGAGATCAAGTGAGAACAAGAAGATCCAGAGTTTTGAGCATATTTCCAGCTTATTAGCGGTATAAAGCTGAAACCTTGTCTATTCATTATCTAGATCTTGATTTTGGGCCTTTTCTACATCTTTCTAAGCCCTAGAGAGGTTGTATTAAGGATTAAGTATTGGAATTCAGTTTGTGCTTCACATCTGGGATTATTGGGGGTCTTTATGGCATAAAGGTGCCCACCTTGTTTCCATAAACACCCCATGCATCTTGTAGACCATCTTTTATGGATTTTTGAGCCAAGAACCCCATGCATGGACATGAAGTTCGTGCCTTTACGTATAAAAGGGACCCTAGGAGGCCAAATATATGATTTGGATGCATTAAGTCCCACTGAAATCAACTGTATAGTTTTGGACAAGGAGGGATTCGGCGAGTCACTTGGGTGACTCGGCGAGTTGAGACCCTTTTCCCCCAAAAACGTCTTCTGGAAATGGTTTTGGTTAAGTCGAAGGAACGCTCAGCCTGCTAGGGGTTTGCCTTGGACCTGGAAATCATGGGACTCGACGACTGCTGGAATACACTCGGCGAGTCCTAGGCAATCACCCAATCTTTGAAGATGGACTTGACGAGTTGTTCTTACAACTCGACGAGTCATAGACTGGACGCATTCATATGCTGAAGATGAACTCAACGAGTTCAAGGAAGAACTCGCCGAGTCGGTTGAAGATTGACTGAAGTGTTGTTGAAGGTGAACTCGTCGAGCTCTTGCTAGACTCGACGAGTGGGGACAGGTTTGTAGTATTATGTGGACGAAGGGACACGACGAGTTGGTGGACCAACTCGGCGAGTCTGGTCAACCAAAGATTTGACTTGACCAGGGTTTGACTTTGACTTTGACTTGGATTCAAGTTGAACCTTAAAGGGGCTGTGGGTACAAATTGATAATTTAGAAGGGTTTTCGTGTAGGGATTGAGGAGTCAAGGAGAGCCGACTTTCATACCAAGGACAGTACAGATGCTACACGACTTCTAGGTGAGTTACCTTCCAGTTGGGGTGGGTCTAAGGCTATGATGCCGGCCCACCAACAAGAGTAATTGCTATATAATGGTCTTTGTGATAATTATCTTGTTATGCTTACGAGATATGCTTATGTGATATGCTATGTGAGTTAGCAGTAGTAGAAGGGAATAGCTTTTCCCTAACTTGGTCGTTAGGACCAAAGGGTAGGTCAGTACCCCAGATATGCCTGACTGTATGATTATATTTTCTTATTGTATGATAAAGGTAGGGGTAAAATAGTCCCCGATGCCGGTTGAGATAGACCGGAGGGTAGTCGGCACCCTTGAACGGACTGACATGGGTAGGTCAGCACCCTAGAATGGCTTGACATGGGTAGGCCAGCACCCCAGAATGGATTGACATGGGTAGGTCAGCACCCTAGAATGGTTTGACATGGGTAGGTCGGGCACCCCAGAAATGCCCGGCAGTATGTATGCTGTGTGATTTTATGGTATGTGGTATGATGAGGGAACTCACTAAGCTTTGTGCTTACGGTTTCAGTTTTTGTTTCCGGTACCTCTACATCTAAGGGGAAGGAGCCGGCAGTGTAGCAGCGCGTGTCACACACATATATGTTTTCCGCATATATGTGTGTCACACGCGTGTGTCACACCCTCTGTTTCAGTTTTAGTTTCTGGGATTGTACTCTGATTTATATTACTTATGTTGAGATGGTTTCCGAACACGTTGTTACAGTTTTGATGAATGGATTGGTAATGTTTTGGTAAACTATGTTTCGAAGTATTTATTTAAAAATGAAATTTTTGGCCTCGAAAATTGGGATGTTACATACACTTTACTCAACATGTTACAAAGTGTTAATGAACATATAAACTATTTCACTAGTTTTAACTTTTTTGTCACAATTTTTAGAAAATTCCTAGAAAAATCACTGTAAGCCAAAAACTGAATCCGTAAACTCTAGGAGTTCAGAAAAGGTGTCTAGTTTCCTCATAATTTTTATTATGATTTTTAGTAGTCTCTAACTAGCGTGAAAATGTCCATATTCATAGACTCGTACGAAATCATTTCTGAAATGATAGGCAGTTTTTTAAAAATCTCCATAAATTTTAGAAAAATCTTATGAACGTGTACCTGTAGTCATTAGAAAGGTATAAACCTGAACTAAATGCATATTAAACAGTTTTGAAAAATTTTAAGTTTAAGATGGTCAAAACAGTTTGTGAATAGACCATAAATTTTATGTTGAAAGCTGTTGATTTAGTTTAGAATACGTTTTTGGGTGTTTTAACTTGTAATCCCCCCTAAAACTTGAAGAAATCATGAAATAGTAGGGGTATGAACTCACCTTCTGTGATTTCTTGAAGAATGGAAGGTTGAAGGTAAAGAGTTTCAAGTCAAGAACACTTGAAAGATGCTTGAAGATTGGAAGATCCTAAGAACATATATGTGAATATTTGAGTAAATGATCACGATTTATATGAAGATTGTGTAGAAGTTTAGAGAATATACTTACCAATCCAAGGGAGGAAATTTCAAGAAATTCTTGGAGAAGTTATGACTGAGAAAGAGAGAGAAGTTTGCTTTTGTTGATAATAAATGAAATCTTGAATGAGAAGTATGAAGATTTTATTATATGACTTTGATTAATGAAATCTGATGGAGTGTTGGGATGGATTTAAAAGGACAATTACTTGACTAGGTAGAGTGTGAATAGTGACATAAAGTTGATGTGGGGATGGCTTGGTGTCACAACTTTATGGAAAAAGTCAAAGAGCACCTTTCTGTCTTTTTGATCTTATCCTAAACAATAGTAAGATTTATATCTAATAAATCCCCAAGAGGTGGATAAAATATGAGTTTGGAAGGTTTGAAATGATAATAATACGAATTGGGTGAAATTCCCATGTTAAAATCATCAAAAATGGGCTTAAAATGCGGAAGTGGTCAAAAACTGGGAAGTGGATGTGAGAGGGTTTGCTGTTAAGAAGGTTCACATCAGGAAGCTCAAATCAGAGAAGGTTCGCATCCGAGAAGGTACGCATAAGGATGTTCGCATCCAACAGGTTCACATCAGGAGGTTCGCATCCGGGAAGGTTCGCATCAGTAGGTTCGCATCCAAGAGGTTCGCATCCGAGAAGGTTCGCACCAGGAGGTTCGCATCCGAGGGTTCACATCCGAGAAGGTTTGCATCCAAGAGGTTCGCATCCATTGTGCGATTTTTCATATTTTCTTCCTGTTTCGAGTGATTTTCAACTAATTGGAGGCTCGGGATGGCGCAAATGTTTATGAAAAAGTTGAGAGATATTTGGGAGAGAGCGATAGAGCTAGAGAGATTGAGAGAGACTTTGCATGTGGCCTTTATTAGTGTTTGGCTCCGTAGTGCATGGTTTGTAGACCCCACCATGACTCATTATGAGTGTTATACGCCCCCGAAGAGTACGTAATAGTGTTTTATCGAGTCGTTACATCACTAACCCTAATTAGGGTTTAGATTTTCTGAACATTTGAAAATTTGGAGTGATTCTTTGTATTAGGGTAGAGAGTTGTACACTAGTAAACATAGAGTAATTCCTATCATACAAGTACTAGTTGAGTTGACCAGTTTGACTCATGGACTTATTTTGACTTTGACTTGACCAAAAATTGACGGTTGTCACAGAGCAGTAGTCAACATTTGAGACATTCAGGCAGAGATTGTGTGAGGTGCTGATTCTGGCCTTACCCGAGGATGTTGAGGATTTTGTGGTTTATTGTGAAGTGTTGATCACAGGTTTAGGTATAGTTCTGATGTAGAGTGGTCGCATTATTTCTTATGCTTCGAGGCAACTGAAACCTCATGAGGCGAACTATCCTACGCATGATTTGGAGCTGGGGGTTGTGGCATACACCCTCAAGTTTTAGAGGTCTAACTTATGTGGGGTCCATTGTACCGTATACACGGATCACAAGAGCCTGAGGTATTTGATGGATTAGTCGAATCTGAACATGAGGCAACGTAGGTGGTTGGATGTGGTGAAGGATTATGACTATGAGATCCTTTACCATCCGATCAAGGCCAATGCAGCGGCCGATGCTCTTAGCCGCAAGGCGATTAGGGCTCTGATCAGAGACATGTGTTTGAGGCTGATAGTGATTACTCCACTCTTGGAGCATATTCGAGAGGCTAAAGTTGAGGCTATAAAGGAAGAGCACCAGAAGATTGAGCGAATTGTGGGTCAGGTGGCTTACTTTGATTACAATAGCCGAGGGTTATTAAATCCCCATCGGAGGGCGTGGGTTCCTTACTGGCATGTGCATGGCAGGTTTTGATGGATGAGGTGCATCAGTCGACATTCTCTATTCATCCCGGGGCGACAAAGATGTATATAGATCTCCGTCCCGATTATTGATGGCCATGTATAAAGTGGGATGTAGCTTGGTATGTGTAGAGGTGCTTGAGTTGTAGGAAAGTCAAGGCTGAGCATCAACAACCTCACGACAAGATGCAACCGTTAGACATCCCCGTTTGGAAATGGAAAGAGATTACCATGGATTTCATTACGAAGTTGCCAGAGACAATGTGCAGAGTGGATTTGATATGGATCATTGTGGATTGATTGACCAAGATCATGATTTTTAATACAATTCAGGAGAGTTTCTCGACGGAGAAGTTGGGCGACATTACATCAGGGTGGTTGTGGAACAAAATGGGGTCCCTGTTTTAGTGGTTTCAGACAGGGATGTCGGGTTTACTTCTAGGTTTTGGTAGAGGTTTCATGAAGAGTTGGGTACTCGTTTGCACTTCAGCACAACTTTCCACCTACAAACTTATGGACAGAGCGAGCAGACTATCCAGACCTTGGATGATATGCTTTGCGCATGTGTATTGGATTTCTGTGGGAGTTAGGATACATATCTCCCTTTGGTGGAGTTTTCGTATAACAGTTATCATGCCAGCATTTATCGACCTCCTTTTGAGATGCTCTATTGGAGGAAGTACAAAACCCTCATATATTAGGGTATGGTCGGTCAGCAAGTCATGGGGAGCACTGAAGTAGTACTCAAGACTACCAAGTTGATTCATCAGGTTCGGGGTAGACTTCAGACAACTCAGAGTCGACAGAAGAGCTATGCTGACAAGCGTCGGTTAGATCTAGAGTTCCAAATTGGGGATATGGTTCTCTTGAAGCTGTCACCTTGGAATGGTGTTATACAATTTCGGAATATGGGAAAGTTGGGCCCCAGGTACATTGGTCCATTATGGATTTTGTCCTGGGTGGGCCGGGTTGCTTATAGCTTAGATCTTCTCGAGGAGCTTAGTCAGATCCATAGCACGTTTCACGTCTCTCAGTCGCGGAAATTTTTGGTTGATGATTACGTGGTGGTTCCATTGGAGGATATTCAAGTGGATGATCACCTAAATTATATTAAGAGACCGATTTCTATCCTTGAAAAGAAGATGAAAACCTTGAGGAACAAGGTTGTTGAGCTAGTGAAGGTGCAGTGGCAGCATCACAAGCATTCAGAATGGACGTGGGATCCCGAGGTTGAGATGAGGGAGCATTACCATGAGTTATTTACGGCAGCAGACTTCGAGGACAAAGTCTAATTCAAGTGGGGGAGAATAGTGACACTCAATTTCAGGTTTTTCCCTTTTAAGCCCTTAATTGTAAATTCCTTTCATTTTGGTCCCTAGCCGAGTATGCTCGGCGTACTCTATGAGTATGATGGGCGTACTCACTTGAAGGGTTAGATGCGGAGGCACCCATGTATGTTGGGCATCCTCTCATCAAGGGAAAACCCTAATTTTTAGCATTTTTTCCCTATTTAATCAGGTTATGTTACTTTGGGAGCCTCTTATGATGAACCTCCACTTCACCAATGTAACACTTGGTTTCAACTTACTTTATTATTCGGGGTTGTGGCCTGATCATCAGTTATCATAAGGCTTAGGTATTTAGGGAAGAAAAGATTTGGCCTTTTGGATGCAGGTGTTATGGATTAAGTAATCCGGGTGTTCGTTTATGTTTTGGAGCCTAAGGGTATCATCGTATTTTGGCAACTCGATTCTTTATGGATTTTGGGTTTTATTCGAAAATTTTTACGGTAGGGTAAGCTATCAAAAGTGTAAGGCTCCTCGTCATCTTTTTATGGATATAAAGTTCGCTGGAAACGGACCTAAGACGGGGAAGTTATGGCCGTTTGAATTTATTGGCAGAAATGGTCCCCAGTTGAAAAGAATTATAAGATTGGTCCCATGCATGCATTGTCTAATGGCGCGTGTCTAGGTAGGTACGCCCAACATAAACTGGGGTGCCCAACGTAGTTGGCAGAGTGCCAAAACCAAAAAATTAGGATTTGTGCACTATTTAAGTTTCCTTATAAGTTCAAGGCTCTCTCATTTCTCAGCCTCCACTGATCTTAGAGCCTTATTTTGAACACTAATCCCCTTGGCGGTGTATTCTTGAGCTTGGAAGTGACTTTGAAGGGTTCTTGGTGTTATTTCAAGGAAGTGAATCTCGGTGAGCAAACTTAGTGTGGCTTTGGGGTTGTAGATCCAAAACCTTCACTCTCGTTGGAAGCTTCAGGTGTTATAAAGTTCTTATCTTGATTCCTTCTTATGCTAGTTTGAGGTTAGGGAAAGATTAGAAGCTTTTATGGTGTATTTGTTGGGTTTTGAGCATTCTAACACTTCCTAAGTGTACATGCAACGCTAATAAACCTTGGATCTATGTTTGTCTAAGGTACATGCAAAATATTATTTTCCAAGGTTTATAAACTATCTAGCATGGCATGGGGTACTTTTAAACATAAAAGAACTAGATGAATTACATACCTTTGTTGATTGTTGATTCCTTGGAGTTTGAGAGCCAAGCACCAATAATGTGAATGCCTCAAATGGAAATCACAAATCTCCACAAACTTGGAAAATGTATGAGAGAGTATACTAACCTATCTAGCATGGCATGGAAATCACCTTTATAGTGTGCATGGTTAGGGTGAAACCCTATTAACCCGTGTCTTTTCCTTTCCAAGGATTCAAGGGGTAAAAGCTCCATGGATCATCCATGAACTTCCATATAAGCTTAGCCCATTAACAAATGAGTATAGCCCACACCATATAAATATAATAGCCCATGATTTAATTAGTCTTCCTTTTAATCACTAAATTAATTCATAATTAATTCAAGATTAAAACTAATTAAATAACATGACTTTATATTAATATATTATAACTTATAATATATTAATAAATCGTAAGTATACAATTCTCATAAAATTATGCATAAATCGTTCGGGTGAAGTGCAACCCAAATGGACCATGTTGGGTCGGGTCAAGTATATACCAAATAAGTTATGGACTTAGACACCTTATCCAACAGACTCCCACTTGGATAAGTCTAATAAATGTATTTGCCTATATTACTTCAGGACCAACCGGCAATCGTAGCTCTCGAAAACTCTGTTGAACTATAAAGCGCCATTTTAGATAAGTGATCATATAGTCCTCTGTTCTCATGATATTAGCCGGACAAATACATGGAACAATCTCTTACTTATTGTTTGGCAGTTGTTTCTCGATTTCCGATTTGTTTGACAAAGAACTTAACTGAACACGTCAATTTAGTTATGATTGGGCCCGGTACATGGGTCAACACAAAATCATCGACGGGCCCAGATATCACTTCTATTTCTAGAAGGAACAAATAAACGTCGACTCATATGCTTGTTTTACTACTTGTTGAATTGTACACAAAGGCATGTTTTATAACATCAAGTTATTGATGCGTTTACGTGTAATCAATGCACAACCAACTCATAGGTAACAACTCATATCTCTAGGTTTGAAGACTTATATGATATTATCGTCTCACGATCACTCAAGATAAATTCCATGAAGTGATACAAGTGAGCGTTGGTTTATTCCAATACTCATAACTTATGAGCACTCATGAACGTTGTCGCAACCATTTCTATGTATAAACACCTTTAGCCATCTACAAACCCAATTCATGACAATATTGATTCATACCTACTTCCGACGTATGACCGATTGTGGAGGTTTGAATAAATTAATTATTCTGGAAGTCAAAACATGCAAAACTGAAACAATAGTAAATAATTGACAATGATAGCAACACTTTACTCATAAATAAATCACAAAATTTATTCACCATCAAACGTCAATTACATTTTACAAGTTTCAGAAAAAGCTATCTAATCTGTAAAACTAATATCGTCCCTCAGCCCGATGCTCCTCGCATGCTGCAAATGCTTCACCCTCATCATTCCCTTCGTAAGGGGATCTGCAGGGTTCTCATCTGACGGTACCCTCATTTCCACAAGGAGTCCTTCTTCTATCTTGTGTCTTATGAAGTGATATTTTCTGTCAATGTGTCGGGATCTGCCATGATCTCTCGGTTCCTTGGCTAAGGCAACCGCACTATTGTTGTCACAGAAAATATCCATAGGCTCCTTAATAGCTGGTATAACTTCAAGGTCTCCGATGAAGTTCTGCAGCCATATCGCCTCCTTCGATGCTTCACTCACTGCTATATACTCTAATTCACAAGTCGAATCAGCCACCATCTCCTGCTTGGAACTCTTCCAAGAGATTGCCCCTCCATTTAGGGTAAAGACCCAGCCCGACTGAGAGAGGAAGTTATCCCTATTAGTCTAAAAACTAGCATCACTATACCCTAATACTCTCAAGTCATCACTCCCACCAAGGGTAAGGATCCAATCCTTAGTCCTCCGTAGGTACTTGAGAATGTTCTTTACCACGGTCCAATGAGCCTTGCCAGGGTTCCCCTGATATCTGCTGACCATGCTCAAAGCAAAGGCCACATCAGGGTGGGTACAATTCATAGCATACATGATCGAGCACACAGCGAAAGCATGTGGCAATCGACTCATCTCTGCTATATCAGCCTCTGTACTCGGACTCTGAGTCTTACTCAGTTTGGCATTGCTTTGGATCGGTAAATCTCCTTTTTTGGAATTCTGCATGTTGAACCTTTTCAACACCTTATCCAAGTAAGTACTCTGACTAAGTCCAATTAGTCTTTTACTCCTTTCTCTTAATATCCTTATCCCTAGGATATAGGCAGCTTCCCCTAGGTCCTTCATAGCAAAGCACTTCCCAAGCCAGGACTTAACTTCCTGAAAGGTTGGGATGTCATTTCCTATAAGTAGTATGTCATCTACATACAGTACCAAGAAGCTAACTATACTCCCACTAGCTCTTACATACACGCAAGACTCATCTTTACTTCTCAAGAAGCCAAACTCTTTGACCTTCTCATCGAAACAAAGATTCCAACTACGAGATGCTTGTTTTAATCCATAAATGGATTTTTTAAGATTGCACACTCTATTAGGGTATTTTGCACTAACAAAACCTTCCGGTTGATTCATGTACACATCCTCAGCCAACTTTCCATTAAGAAAAGCGGTTTTGACATCCATTTGCCATATTTCATAATCATGAAATGCAACAATGACTAGCATGACCCTAATAGACTTAATCTTTGCTACCGGTGAGAAGGTTTCATCATAATCAATACCTTGAGTCTGATTAAAAGCCTTCGCAACCAGTCGAGCCTTATAAGTGTGCACTTTTCCTTCCATGTCGGTCTTCTTCTTGAAGATTCTTTTGCACCCGACTGTTTTATGGCCTGGTATATTGTCAACCAAGTTCCAAACTTGATTGTCATACATGGACTGTATCTCGCTGTCCATAGCCTCCTTCCATTTAGCAGACTCCAGGCCTACCATGGCTTCCTTAACACTGTTAGGTTCATCCAAATTTACCAGTGTACCATTGCTGATAAATGTATCACCTTCCGTAGTAATATGAAAACCATAATAAAACACAGGTGTATTCCTAACCCGTGTGGAACGCCTCGGAGGTACAGATTCGTCAGCTAGCTCAACAGGAGTTTCATCCTCAGGTTGATTACTAGTGTCTGATGTTCCTTCACCAATTGATTGTTGAATTTCTTCAAGGTCAATTTGCCTCCCACTGTCTCCTTGCCTCATAAACTCTCTCTCACGAAAGACCCCTCTTCTTCCTACAAAGACCACATTCTCACTGGATCTGTAGAAGAGGTAACCGAAGGATTTCTGTGGGTAGCCGATAAAAATACACCTTCCACTTTGGGGTTCGAGTTTATCATGACTCCCACGCCTCACGAAAGCCTCACAACCCCAAATCTTGATGTGGTCCAAGTTGGGAACCTTCCCAATCCACATCTCATGAGGTGTTTTGGTAAGCTTCTTTGTAGGGACTGGATTAAGGATATGGGCGGCAGTCTCTAAGGAATACCCCCAAAAAGAGATTAGTAGAGAAGCTCGACTCATCATAGAGCGAACCATGTCTAACAAAGTTCGATTACGCCTCTCAGCTACACCATTTAGCTGTGGTGTCCTGGGAGGAGTCAATTGTGAGACAATCCCACAATCCTTAAGATAGTCAAGGAACTCGGTACTAAGATACTCGCCACCTCGATCGGATCGAAGCATCTTAATGTTCTTGCCCAATTGATTTTCTACTTCCTGTTTGAATTCCTTAAACCTTTCAAAGGTTTCTGACTTATGTTTGATCAAGTAAACATAACCATATCTACTAAAATCATCAATAAAAGTCACATAATACTGAATAGCATCCCTTGTGGCGGTCTTGAATGGTCCACATACATCAGTATGTATTAGGTCCAACAAACCCTCACCGCTTTCACAAGTACCAGTGAAGGGTGATTTTGTCGTCTTTCCAAGTAGACAAGATTCACAACTATCATCCGATTTAAGGTCGAATGATTCCAAGACTCCACTCTTTTGGAGTTGGCCTATATGTTTCTTGTTTACATGTCCCAGATGACAATGCCACAATGATGATTTATCTAGGCTAGTAGAAGAATCAATATACAATACGTTATTTCCTAAGTTGTCTATAACCGACACAGCTTCATACACACCATCATAAGGTAATGCTTTAAAATAAAACACATTATTAAAGAAACCATTAATACCACCACATTCATTATCAAACGAAAAGGTAAAACCTTACTTTTACAAACCATGAAAGGAAATAATATTTCTCTCCATTTCAGACAAGTACACATATTTATTCAAATCTAATTTTAACCCATTATTCAGCAACAAAGTATAAACTCCAATCTTGGAAACAGGTGAAGCCTTCCTATTCCCCATGATCAAGTTTATCTTTCCATGCTCCACATCCTCACTTCTTCTTAGGCCCTGCAAATTTGAACATATGTGAATACCACATCCTATATCAAGCACCCAAGAGTTAGAATATGGTGAGTTAGAATATGGTCATTAACTTATGCATTGTTGATCTACAACCATCAAGATGCAAACTTTATGGACTAGGAACCTCAGAAACATCAAAAGGAATATCTCATAACTTCTAAAGTAACATTTACTCACAAGAACTCATTCATGGGACAAAAATATGCTGACATCTCAACTAGTTATAGATCTAAGCATAGAATTACCAACTTCAAGACTTTATACCTCTAAGAAGATGAGAAAGATGAATAAACCCTGGATCTACAAGCTCTTACTTGATCAATGCTCCGTTACCAAGCTTCTTCTTCTTCTTCAAGACACACCAAAACACATACAAAGGCTCAATAATCTATGAAATGGGGATATGTTTTTTTAATTTAGATTTATAGAGGATGGAGGCTGAAGGTTAGAAGGGTTTGGAATGAGTTAAGGCCTTCAAATAGGGTCCAATACCCAAATATTAGGGTTTGCATCCGACCGACGTACGCCTAGTGTACCCCTGGTACGCCCAGTGCACTAGGAAGAAACTTTGCGATCAACCATGCCTAGTATGCCGAGTGTACACCCTATACGCCCAACGCACTAGGCCAAAGCCTAAAATAACCTAATTTCTAACTGTCATAATTTCCATGTCCCAAATTCGTTTCCGATGGTTTTTATATGCTTGGAAAGTTATGAATGGCCCTACAACCCCATCAAGTCTCCTTTGACTGTAAAATTTACGGACTAGAATACTTAATTCGATAAAGGACCGAAGCCTCACTTTTACCAATTTACCCATGGGCTCCAAAGCACAAACCGAGAGCTTGGCTCGCATAACCTAGATAATCCACTCCCAAATGGGCTTAGAACCCAAACCCTTTGAAGTGTAGGGCCCTAGATTGATCCATTAGTGTCCATAATTCACAAAACTAGAATCTTCTCGAGACCGGATGTTACATTGTATCAATCAACTTTAGTTATATTTTGAAAGGGTTATGTATGTTTGGATTGTTGTTGTTGTAAGGTTGTAAATCCATGTTGGAACTCTTTGTATTCTATCATTATGGATTGAACTTATTTTGGAGCTCTTGAGTTTTGTTGGAGAATTCAAATTCTTTTATGCTTGGTAATGTCAGGTGTGGTTGTTAGGAAGCATGAAGTGGAATTATTGGATTGACATGGAGAATTTGAATGTTTATGAAGTTACCAAAGTTTAACCAATTCCAAGTGGCAGAGAATCGCTTCGTCAGATGGAATTATTTCCGAGTGCAGGTCATCTCGGATTTTCATATTCAATCATATGAGGATATGTGGTTATGGTTGCTGTTTAGATTGAAACGTAAGTAAGGAATGATGTTCAACATGCAGATGTGACCAGGGAAGCAGATGTTAAGGATAACGGGTTATCTTGTTTGAAGGTTTGAAGCATTGGCAGCGATGTAGATTTTGGGTTAGTGTTTAGGTTTTGGAAGAGGGGTGTGTTAGGGTCCCTCTGTCTGTTCTTGTCTGATGAAGGCTTTGGGATTTGAAGCACGACCACATGACAAGTTCTAGCAGACTAGTGGTCTGTCTAGTGTCACTTTTGCTTGCTATCCTGGTAGATATGTATGAAAGACCATGGGGTAACCCATGACACTTGCTTGTAAGACCATGGGGGTAGCCCATGGCATTGCAGGGAAAGACCATGGGGTTAGCCCATGGCATCGTAGGGAAAAAGTCCATGGGGGTAGCCCGTGGCGTAAAGTGTTGCAACAATACGGTTTGGCTAATAGCATTCACATGGCTGAAATAGGCCGGAAGTAATTGTAAGGATGTAGGAGGACCATAGCATTTACTTGGTTTCAAATAGATCTATTGTTACTTGTTTGTTCTATTGATTGTTAGTTGTACCTATATATAGGGGTAAGGGTGTTTCGAGTCGTGTTGTGGCATAGGGTAGTTTAAAACTCGTGGGTTGGGTTCTGTTTGGAGTATTGTCTTTAATTAGTGTGTGAGCTTGTCGGTGGCAGTGTTGGTGTTGGTCGTGGTAGTTCTTCTCCAGTCTTTGGTAAGAAGGTGAGGTCGGGAGGTCTTGGTCGGATCAAAGTTGTAAGTTTTAGGTAGGGATGAGCATTTGGACTGGGGAAAGGGCCATAACCGGTACCAGAACCGATCGGGTCGGGACTGGGACGATATTCTTGTGGATTTTTAGAACCAGCAAAAACCGAAACCGTAACCGAAATATTTCTCAAAATATGTTGCTATTTCTTGAGGATCGGTTCTAACACTGAAGACCCGACAAGAACCGGTAGGAACCGGAACCGACGGTCCGGTTCAATTCCTATTTTCCACCAAGTTTAATTCTCAGGCCGGTTCTGTCCGTGTTAGTTCTGATGCTCATCCTGAGTTTTGGGTTAACATGGTTAAGGTTCGGGTGGCGCTGTCCGTTTGGAAGTCAGGCATGATTTCAGAGTTTTCATATTTTAGATATGGATGTTAGTCCTTTTTGTTGTTGGCTAGTTTTGATGTGTTTTGTTCATTTCTTTGTTAGGACACATGTTTCTCGCTGAGGATTGGTTCGAAAACGATGTCAGAAGGTGGCGTATGCTTAAGGTATTATTTCAAGAGTTTCATTAGTTAAGGTTTAACTTTTGGAAGATTCCACTTGGATATAGTTTGTGCACTTGATTTCGGGAATCATTTTGTTGGTGATTGCAGATTTTGTCACTCGGAGTGGCTATGGCTTATGGAAGGAAGTGAACTTTAAAGAACCCACATAGGGTTCGAAGGGTGTTTTATGAAGTAGATGGTAAGGAGGTTTTTCGAGGAAGAAATCTAATTTAAGTTGGGAAAACCACATGCCACAATGTGACATGAAAGGTGTCACAACATGACTTCACCATTGAAGATTACGACCCTCAGTTGGACACTATGACGTGACATGAAGGGTGTCACGACGTGGTCAATGCTGCAACCCAAGCCCATGATTTTTAGGGTTTCTTCCATATTTAAAGACATTAAATCATGATCTAGGGTACCTTTTTCAGCCTCCAACCTCCCTTACTGAAAACCTAGTGTAACATCCCAAATTTCTTCATTTTTAACTAACGAAATCGTTTCCATAAAATATAAAATTCCAATCACATTTGTTTTCAAAATCTATAACATCAGACAATTTATTCATAATATCAGAGTGTCCCTAATAAAAACGCCAGAGAGTGCATGCCACACCATCACGTCGGGCTCTTGCCCTTAGATCTTGAAGCACCTAAAATAACCAACAAACTATAAGCTAACGCTTAGTGAGTTCCCCATAACATACCCCACACAATATACATAATCACATAAACTGTATCAGCCATATAAGCTACATAAGACATGCATACAAAAATATAAGGATTCCCTGGAAACTCTCCAATGTCTTACTCTCGGTGCCATGGGATCCCCCACATGGTCTTAGCCCACTTCCATGGGAACCCCCACATGGTCTTAACTAAGGATGTCATGGAAACCCTCCAGAGTCTTACACCGGGTGCCATGGGAACCCCCACACGGTCTTAACTAAGGATGCCATGGAAACCCTCGAAGGTCTTACATCGGGTGCCATGGGAACCCCCACATGGTCTTAGCCTGGAATGTCATGGGAACCCCCACATGGTCTTATATATAGCTGCCTCGAGAACCCCCGAGGTCTTTCATGCAAGTATCACAAATACAACTAGCATACCAAATACCACATAATCGACTAATTAAGATTAAATATAATACCATTAACCCAAAATTAAGATTGAATATAATCTAATTAAAGAACCCAATCACCTAAGCCCAAATCCTTTCATAATGGACCAAGAGTCTTCCCTTGTTAATGGGCCCAAAATCCATGACCAAAACTATTAATAAACCACATGGCCCAATAAGGCCCAACCATAGCCCAAAACAGATTAATCAGACCACTAACCCAAAATATGACTTGGCCTAAAACTGATTAAGGCCCAAAGGGATTACAAACCCACACTAAGCCCAAAACCAACTGGGGTGCGTACACCAAGCATACCACTTCAGTACGCTTAGTGTATTGACACCTTGGCCGTACGCATTGCATACGCTATATTACGCCCAACGTACAAGCAGATTAAGCACCACTTCCATTAAGTGCCTAATACTTGATATTCTAACGTCTAGTATCATATCTGAGCTCATTAAGACGTCTTAGGGCATAAAGTTGGCCAATTTATGCTCTTGCATGCTATAAGGGACTTCAAAACTTCATTCTTCACATTAGGATTTCATATAAAGCTTCAAATTCTTGCATGGAGTGTAGATAACCTTACAGCTAGCACCTTTATGCATCTAGCATGCTCACAAAGCTCAGATCTAACCATCTTAGTCTCTGGAGTTGCTCAACTCTCAAGAGAAGATCCAAGAACTAAAAAGGGGACAAAATAGAAAACCCTAACTCAATCTAATGAATAACATTGCAAGATTAAGATTTTATACGTCCAGAAGCTCCACAAGGTGAACTAGATGTAGGTTCTTGAAGCCCAATGTCACACCAAGCTTGTTAACTAACTTCTTCTTCTCGAATAAGCTCCAATATGGCCACCAACACACTTCTATTCTCCAAAATCACACTCTCAAAGGAGAACTGAGGTAAAGGGACGAAATGAGACTCTAGAGGCTGATTAGGGTTTGGTCCAAGTGGCTTAAGGATGAATAAATAGGTCTCAAGTCCGGGTTTTAGGATTTTGGTCCTCTGTTGCGTATGCCTCACGTACCTACATGTACGCTCTGCATACTCAATACTCCTTCACGATCCTTCCTCCATAGTACGCTAAGCGTACACTTAGGTACGCCCAACGTACAAAAGGGACCATTTTTACCAAATTAAATCATTTCAAGGGGTTAGAACGATTTACCTAAGTTGGACTGTTACAAGTCTCCCCCATTTGGACTAGACTTCGTCCTCGAAGTCTGCAGACGCAAACAGATCCGGGTAATGCTCATGCATCTCATCCGCCGGCTCCCTTTTCTATTCGCATCCTTTTCGGTGCTGCCATTGTACTGTCACTAGCTTCACCTCCTTGTAAAGAAGAACCATAGTCTTGCTATCAAAAACTGCAATGGGTTTCTTAATGTAGTTCAGGCTCTCATCTACCTGAATGTCATCCAAAGGGATAACTAAATCCATTTTAGTAACACACTTCCAAAGCTGGGACAAATGGAAGGTGTTATGAATCTGACTCAGCTCGTCCGAAAGGTCCAGTCGATAAGCAACCCTACTAACTCGGGCACAAATCCTGAACAGACCAATAAATCGGAGCCCCAACTTGCCCTACTTCCGAAACCTAATGATACCCTTCAATGATGACACTTTCATCAAGACAAATCTCCCACCTGAAACTCGAGGTCCGATCGGCGCTGGTCAACATAACTCTTCTGACGGCTCTGCGCGATTCGCAACCTGTTGCGCACTTGCTGAATCAAGACGGTAGTCTTGAGCACCACCTCGGTGCTTCCCATGACTCCATGCCCTACTTCGCCCCAGCATATGGGAGTCCCGCACCTCCGACCATACAACATCTCAAACGGGGGTCGTTCAATACTATCATGATAACTATTGTTATACGAAAAATCTACTAGTGGGAGGTATGTATCCCAACTCCTTCCGAAATCCAATACCAAGCTCTAAGCATATCCTCGAGCGTCTAAATCGCCCGCTCACTCTAACCATCGATATGAGGGTGGTAAATGGTGCTGAAATGTAACCGGGTGCCTAATTCTTCTTGGAACTTCCTCCAAAACCTGTAGGTAAATCATACATCACTGTTCGAGACCACGGATGCCGGTACTCCGTGCCTGGCCACCACCTCTTGCACATAGATATCTGCTACCTTCTCAGCAGATATACTCTCAGAGATCAGAATAAAATAGGCACTCTTCATCAATCTATCCATAATGGCCCAAATGGAATCCACACCCCTCGTCATCCTTGGTAACTTCATGATGAAGTCCATGGTGATCTCTTCCCATTTCGACATGGGAATGGGTAGCGGCCGGACCTTGCCATGAGGTATTTAATATTCAGCCTTGACCTTCCTGTAGGTCAAGCACTGCTCCATAAACCAAGCGACTTCCCACTTCATGCAGGGCCACCAGTAACTCAACCTCAGATCTCTATATATTTTTGTAGTCCCTAGATGAATAGAGAACTTGGACTTGTGTGCCTCCTCCAAGATCTTATGTCTCACTCCCCAAACGCTAGTACCCACACCCGACCACATTGTGTCAAAAGACCCCGACAATCCCAAACAAACAAGGGAATCTGACCCCGAATCCGCTCAAACTTCCAATTTTCTCTCTTCAAAATCTCCACCAGATCCTTCTCGATCATATCCAACAACAGGGAAATCACCGTCATCCTCAGACAAACATCTCTAATCGGAGCACTTGTCGCCTTACGACTCAGAGCATCGGGCACCACATTGGCCTTTCCTGGGTAGTAAATCTCGCAATTGTAGTCTTTTAGTACATCCAACCACCTCCTCTACCGCATGTTAAGGTTCTACTGATCCATCAAATATTTCAAACTTTTATGGTCAGTATAGATGTTGCACCAAACTCCGTACAAGTAGTGCCTCCATATTTTGAGGGCAAACACCACCGCCCCCAATTCCAGGTCGTGAGTGGGGTAGTTCGCCTCATGAGGCTTTAGCTGCTTCGAGGTGTACACGATCACATGCCCCCTCTACATCAAAACAGCCCCTAATCCTGTGATAGACGCATCACAATACACCACCAAGTCATCCAATCCCTCAGGTAGCGCTACAATCGGGGCCTCACATAACCTCTATCTCAAGGTCTCAAAAGCCAACTGCTGATATGGGCCCCACCGAAATGTCACATTCTTTTTGGTCAAGCGAGTCAAAGGTACAACGATCTTGGAGAAATCCTGAATGAATCTCCGATAATACCCCGCTAGGCCCAAGAAGCTTCGAATCTCAGATACATTCTTATGTACTTCCCATCACATGATTTCCTCAATCTTGGCTTGATCAACCAAAATACCATCTTGGTTGATGATATGCCCCATAAATTACACCTCTCGCAGCCAGAAATCATAGTTTGAGAACTTGGCATAAAGTTTTTATGTCCCCAGTGTCTCCAATACCTCCCTCAAATGCTGCTTGTGCTACTCCTTGGTTTTAGAATAGACCAAGATATCATCGATAAAGACGATCACAGACTGATCCAACATCGGCCTACACACCCTGTCCATGAGGTCCATGAACACTATTGGGGCATTGGTGAGCCCGAATGGCATCACCACATACTCATAGTGACCGTACCGAGTCCTGAAAGTTGTCTTCGATATATCCTCCTCCCTAATCCTCATCTGATGGTATCCCAACCTAAGATCAATCCTGTAGAACCACGATATGCCCTGAAGCTGATCAAACAAATCATCAATCCTCAGTAGTGGATAATGGTTCTTCACCGTTAGCTTGTTCAGCTCCCGATAATCGATTCACATCCTGTGTGACCCTTCCTTCTTCTTCACAAATAGGATCGATGCTCCCTACGGAGAACTACTCATACGAATAAACCCTCGGTCTAGCAGATCCTAAAGCTGCGTAGATAGTTCTTGCATCTTGGGCGGAGCTAGCCGTACGGTGCCTTGGCTATCGAAGCATCACCAAATCAATGCGAAACTTTACTTGCCTCTCCGAAGGCACCCCAAGTAACTCCTCGGGAAAGACATCCCGAAAATACCGTATGCCTGGTACTGTAACGTCCCAAAATTCAAGACTAAAAATTTCTTTTAGTAAATCATTACTTAAAACAATATCATCAATCCAAAACATAAACAGAGTATTAATTTCCAAAACACATATTCGTTATCAGAGTAAAACATTCCCAGGCTGTCTAATTTGTGGTGTGTGCCATGCGATCACCCCGAGCTCTTCCCTCCGCTACCGGAAGTACCTGAAACCAAAACTGAAAACCGTAAGCACGAAGCTTATTGAGTTCCCCACCCTGGCACATACCATGTATAACCACATACTGCACATACTGGGCCACACCCGCTAACCTGGGCCTCGCCCCCCCACCTCGGGCCTCGCCCGCTACAACGGCCCCGCCGCTCCAGGCCCGGCCTGGCTTCGAGCCCCGCTCGGATACATATCTGTTTCACTTAGGCCTCGCCTGTCATAGGGCCTCGCCCGCTAGCATATAATAGCACATAAACATATCACAACACGTAAGCGAAACACATACTAACAGATCCTGTCCAAAGGCCTCACCTATCCTGGGCCTCGCCCTTATCCTGTTACTAATGAGTCATGGAACCCCGTCCATGCTCCTACTGGTAGTGAGATACGGGCCCAGTCCACACTCACTCTTTCCCTAACTTGGGCCTCGCCCCTGATCTGTTGCTAATGAGATGTGGAACACCATCCATACTCTGCTATTGGTGAGATACGGGACCTCGCCCGCACTCACCTCCCTACCAGGCACATACATGTATCACACAGACAACAAGTATAAACTATCAGATAAACCATTCCTTGGGCACCCGCCCACTATCATTAGACCTCGTCCCAAATATCATACTAGCATACCATGCCTAGGGCTAACCCCCGGGTCTTCTACTCATAACTACATGGGCCGGCATTGTGGCCGTAGACCCATTCACAGAAAAGGGAAACTTACCTCGAACTGCCGAGCTTGCTGATAACCTTCTGGATGCTAACCGACAATTCCCTGAACCGTTGCTCCGCTAGCTTCTCGAGCTACCAATATCAATGCAACACTTAGTCTAACTGACCCCCGAAAGACAACCAAGTAAACTATGTTCAAAGTCAACCCTACTCGCCGAGTCAACCTACTGACTCGCCGAGTTCATAAGTTCAGAGTCCTTCCATTCGCGACTCGACTCGCCGTGTCAGTCCATGACTCGCTGAGTGTACCGATTTCTGAGTCCTGACCTGCTCGACTCACCGAGTTTCCACTCGACTCACTGATTCGAGTCTCAACTTGAAGGGTTTGGGGTTTCGCGACCTGACTCGTCGAGTCCAACACAACCTTCAACAGACTCACCAAGTTGTTCTTCAAACTCGCCGAGTTCCTTCCCAACTTCATCCGATTCGACGAGTTGTTCACCCCACTCGCCGAGTTCCTCATAATCTTCATGCTACTCACCGAGTCCACTCAAAGGACTCACCGAGTCCATTCAGATCTACATACATGCAGAGGACTTTTGAGTCATACATGGACTCCAAACTGTAGATCTACCCTTCCCAAGCCTATTCCTCACGTAAAGTTGCAAACTTTACGTGTAGAGAAGGAGATCTAGGCTAAATACACCATAAACTAGGGTTTAAGACAAAGAGGCTCCATCATCCACTCAAGGGCAGATACTTTATGCTTCACAAGGCCACAATATTCTTAGATGCGAAGTAGCAACTTCAGATCTGGCTTCTAACTCAAATGGATAACTAATCATGGCCAAAAAGCCCCAAAACTCACAACTATAGTAGATCTAAAGAAGGGAAACGACTTAATACCTTCAATACCTCAGAAAGGTTACCCAAACTTCAGATCTAAGGTCAATCCTTCAAGCTTCAATGATTCCCCTCTTTCTTCTTCCTTCAAATCACCCAAAAATGGCTTTGAAGCTTGAATGCACAACAATGGAGACTTAGGGTTCGTATTCTGTATAAGGGAGGCTCTAAGGAACCCTAATGGAGAGAATAAGGAGTTTAAATAGCGCCCAAAGTCCCAGATTTAGGGTTTTCCTCGTACAAACCAGACTCGCCAAGTCTCCTTGGCCGACTCGCCGAGTCGGTCACTTACTCCTCAACCTGGATCCCGTTTGGACTCACCGAGTTCCTCCTTGGACTCGCCGAGTCGTCCCTTAAACTTAGGGTTTCCTTTCCTTTCTTGGCCTTCCTGACTTTGGGTGTTACAACTCTCCCACACTTAAACTAAACTTCGTCCTCGAAGTTTGCTATGGCCAACCGCCTGCGATCTGCTTCCAATACTCTACTAATTGATCCAACACCAGCTGCCTACCTTCGCTGGTCTTTCGCCTGGTCATTCCAACTAACATAATCCTCGCGGATAACACTCTCGGGTCAACCCTGACCCTGAACATTCTGGAAACACAACTCACTCAACCGACAATCCTTCTGGTACTCTCCGAGTACTGCACTGAACCCATAGGGGTTCACCCTTTCTTTCCTTGCGCGATTTCCTTTCCTTCCCAAGGCGATGCTTCATAACCAACTATTTCCTCTGTCACTATGAAGATCCTATCTTCACCAAATGCATTACTCCCGCTACTTCCAGTACGGGTCATTATCGCCAGTATCCACTGGGCATTTCTTTCTACCATAATTTGTTGTCGAGCACCCCACGATCAACTAATTGAACTCCACCATAGACTGCTTACTCGCACTGCTACAGACTGAAAATTCTGCTATTCCTTATCTGCTTTCCGGATGAACTGAGACCACCCTGGTCCCTACCAACCTATTAATATCAGAATTACCAGCTCTCACCGGTAGCTAGTCCCAACACAACTCCTAGTCTCTCTCAGCGAATTTCGAAGAAACTTCGACCACCTATAACTGCTCAATCTATTCTGCCATTTAGGCACTACAATCTTGGGATCCCAGATCCCCTATCTTGACACTAAGGTCCCTACCAGGTCCCACCTGTGCTGCTAAAATTCACGGGCCTCGCCCACGGGTCCCACCCACCTTTATCCTTCTAGTCCCACTAGTCTAACCACTCTCGCTTGGGCCTCGCCCACGGGTCTCACCCAACCATACTATTGAGCAACCCTGCTCTCAGGTCTCACCTACACTGGTAATCTCATACGGGCCTCGCCCACGGGTCTCACCCAACTATATCCTAGAGCAGCCTCTCCCAAGGTCTCACCTATCTAGGGCTATACAGGCAAACTCCCTATCATTCTCATCCACTACCCATTCTTGATCCCTATCTGATCACTAGGAGATAAGGGCCTCGCCCCAACTCTGCTAACGGAGCTACTAAGGAATGCTATGACTTACCCGCAGTCTTACATCACCTTCCATCACTGACTGCTAGTGAATGCTACAACTGCCATGTAGTCTTACAACAACTTCTACCACTGACCACTAGTGAATGCTACGGCTGTCCTGTAGTCTTACAACACTTTCCACCACTAGCACGAAAGCACCCCATGCTATCAGTTCTCAAGATCCTCCTTCTGACTCACTCGAGTCCTACAGGCGATCCTCCAACCTAAATTCCCACCTACATACTAACCATCACCAATACACACAATAGGTGATAGGGAGTTTCTCAAACTCCCAACCCTGAACTCCTCAATCCATCAAACGCTGCACCACTTCTTTTCGTTCTCGGAGGTCATGCACTCATTCTGGGTCTGCGTGCTCCTACCTTTTCACACTCGGAGGATTCTCCCCCACTTCGATCCTGCTTACCCCTTGCTGCTCAATACTCAAAAAGAAATCCCAATCCTTGCTACCATTCCATAATCAATCTGATGAGGAACCCAAGCTTACCATAGCTAGGGATCCAACCAATCCATCTCTAAAACTATACAACTCTGACCTAGCAAGACATACCAAGTCCCTCCCAGGCATGCTACAGTTACTGCATCCTATGTAACCTTCCAATAGGGCACATCCCTAACTACCATTTAAATATCCAAGGTATGTAGATGGCATATAACTCTATCACAATCAACCGCTCAAAAAAATAAAATAATCATACCGATAATAATGCAGAACCACAACAATATAATCATGCACAAATAAAAGAACTGAAAACGGAAATCACATACCTGCAACGTCCGGTGCTGCTCGCGCCTCCAAGGTAGTCATCTAAAAAGCCCTGCCTCCTACCACAGGTGCCTGTGCACGGCCCTGACAGCCGTCTGTGATCCTCAAAGTTGCAGGGGAAGGTGCCATCACCCGTCCTGCTGAAAACAAACTGGGGCACTGGGCCTTCTTGTGGCCCCGCTGATTGTAGTGAAAACATATTAAGTCTGATCCCTGGGTGGTGGTAACAGCACAATCCCTACTAAAATGACCAGTCTGACCGCACTTGACGCAACCAAACTCACCATCGCTACCACTCCTGCACGCGCCCCCGTGCGCCCTGCCATACTTCCCGCATCGGCTGCGGCCCTGATAATCTCTCAATCTCGAATCTGATCCCTTGGTCCTTTTGCCTGAACCTGCAGCTACCTGAATCTCATCCGGCTTCCTCTTCCGGATCTGCTCCAAATCAATTTCTCTCTCCTTGGCCCGAGAAATCATATCTTCCAGCGGCTTACAGCTGGATCTGCTCACGAACTCCCTGATGTCATCCCTCAACATCTCATGGTATCGGGCCTTCTTTATCTCCTCATCCGCAACGTACTACGGTACAAGAAGAGCCCTCTCCCTGAACTTGGCGATGATCTCCGCCACGGTCTCAGTGGTCTGCGTCAAATCCTGAAACTCCCGTGCCAACTGCTGCACCTCAATAATTGGCGAAAACTCCGCCCTGAACCTGGCCGAGAAATCGCTCCAATTCATCGCGTCCAACGCGGCATCATCCCCCAAAGCATGACCAATCTCCTCCCACCAATCCCTCGCTCTGTCCTTCAGAAGGAAGGAAGTGAGTCTGACCTTGTCCCCCTCTGGACATCGGCTCGTACGGAATGCGTTAGCAACATCGGCCAACCATCTGCTGCTAGCGATGGGGTCCCTAGCCCCACGATAATCTGGGGCCCCGTAAGCCCTGAACTCTCGAAATGTCAAGGTACGCGCTCCCATCGATGCCATCATCTCGGTACAGAAGGCTCCCAACCTCTCGTCCAAGATCTCTAGTATACCCTCCTTGACCGCGCTAAAGATCACAGGAGTCTGATCTAGAATACTGCGCGTAACTGTTGGATTAATGTCTAAGTCCATAACTATAATTGGTAAGACTTGACCCGACCCGGCATGGTCCATTTGGGTTGCATACCATCATGCACTTGGATGAGAGAAATAAGACACTTATGGTTATTAATATATTATAAGTTCTAGTATATTAATAATAAGAATAATGAGATTATTTAATTAGTATTGATCAAGAATTAATCTAGGATTAATTAAGTGATCATAAGAAGACTAATTAAATATATGGGTTGATTGTGTAAATCATCCATACTTGTATAGTGGGCTAATGCTCCATGGATAATCAAGTTGGGCTAAAACCCATAGGATGGTCCATGGATACTCCATGGTGTATTTGTACCCATGGATCCAAGGAAATGGAAAGTCATGACAATTAGGGTTTGCCCTAATTGTAACACTATATAAAGATATTATTCTTGACAAAATCGGCAACTAGTATCATTCTAGAGAGGGCTAGCCGATTTTGATAAGTGTAGAATTCTCTCAAGTCATTCCAAGTGTTTTGATGATTGTGATTCCATTTGAGGTGTCACACTTGGGGCACTAGGCACTCAAGCTTCATGAAGACTTTCTACACCAAAGAGGTATGTATTCTATCTTGCTATAGTTATTGTTTTGTATGCTAGATTAGGATAATACCTTGGAAGTTCTTATTTGCATGTATAATAGAGAAAACATAGATCCAAGGTATTTAGGGTTGCATGTACACTTAGGAGTGTTAGAATGCTCAAAACCCAACAGTGTTATCAGAGCCTAGGCTTGTTTTCTTGTTATACTTGCAAAAGAAGCTGGAAAATCGAGTTTTGATGCTGTCTGCCCAGCAGACTCGCCGAGTCCAAGGCAAAATGCATCCAACTCGCCGAGTTGGTTCGTGCACTCGACGAGTTGGACCCCCAGACAGCATAAACTCGACTGTTTTGGCTAGAAATGGACTAGGAACATTACCCTAAGTTGTTTTTGAACTTATAAACTTGTTTTTGGTGTGGTAATGTTCATGCTAATCCATTTTCAAAGATAATTGTCAATAGATTCATGTTTTGTATTAGTTTAAGGTTTAGACTAATTACATGAAAAAGTTTGATTTGAATTATCTTGTTCTTATGAATTGCTTAGATTAATAGAAATGTTGAGTGAAATAGTTGTTTTCAATCCATTTTAATCTAAGAGTTGAGTATAAAATGTGTTTGTGTAACTTTTCCTCAAGTTACATGAAGAGTCACATTAAAGACTCATAAAAATTCATAAGAGTTGGCAATGGTTACAAAATGAAGAGTCTTGTGTCATTGAATAACTTTTTATGACTCCATAACTTGTCCTCAAGTTATGGAAGTTCAAGAGCCACTTCATTAAAGAAAAATATGTAACCATAATTAAATCCATAAGTTATAAAATAAAGAAAAAGTTAGTTCTTTTATTAGTTTAAAGTCTTCCATAACTTGTCCTCAAGTTATGGAACTTGAAGAGTTTTTGGATTAAAACTACTTTAAACACATAAGTTATGGAATTAATTAGTTTTGAATAGTTTCAAAACTTGCCCTCAAGTTTTGGAATTTGAAAAGTTTTCAAGTATGAATACTTTAATTCCAAGTTAGCCCTTAGAATTTTAAAAGTTAAAATTCAACCCTTATACTTTATAATATTATAAGTTAATAATATATATATGTATAAGAGTAAAGTCAGTCTTACCGCTAGTACGCCTCATTCACGAAGCCGGTCTATAAGGTGGGTATAAGGTTGTTGCCTATAAAATGGCAACTTAATGGGTGTCCACTCTCACTCACCGCTTGCTTGACTGGTGGAGGGTCGTTAGCCGAACGGGTTTGACAGGACTAGAATTCTCCCTTCATTAAAAGTATTTAATGATAATACTAAGTAACTAAACTCTTAATAATACCCAATCTTAGTTACTTAGGAAAAATGTGAATAAGGTGCTAATCCATGAAATTACACTTTGCACTTTGTTTAAGTCGTTAGTGGAGCGTGTGTGGTTAACCGGCACACTAACTTGGACTTAACAAGGTAGGTAAAGGGTGACTTAATATTTATCATAGTATCGATGGAGCGTGTGTGGTTAACCGGCACATCGATTGAGGGGTAATTTATTAAGGGTACCAAGTGATTTGCATGGTTACTTCACACCTCGTTTTGTGATCCTCGGCATCCCAGTCACAAAACTTGGAGGGCACACTCGAGATTGAAACATGCCTTTGAAAAGTTCAATGAATCTCAAAGATCTAGGAGTTTCAAAACCAATTAAAACCTAATAATACATTTCGTTTATCTTGGTGGAAATTGGTGAATCGTCATTCACCTACCTTCAAATATTTTATAGCTTGGATTACGGCATACCTCTTCTAAGTTATAAAATAGTTTGTTAGGTCCTAGCCTTAATATTTCATATTGGGTGTCATATTAAGGATTTAAGATCAACTATCTTGAATATCTCCCAAAAGATGTCTAGTTTAGACTTTTATGATCTTCCCAAATCTCTTGAAACAAGCTTTCCTAATGAAGATGATGTCCCATGGATATCATACTTCTTCACCTCTTCAAATTATTCTCCTAAACCCACAAGTTCTTGAAAAGTTTAAGGTCACTCAAGCCTTATTGGCAAGGCAAGGTCTAGGTGTGATCACATCTTGGAGATGTAGTCACATATTGACAAGCCGGGAGAGTTGGGTGTCAAAGTCTTGAGAAAGTTGGTGGTTCAACTACTTTCTAAGTCACATAGTGAGTTCTTTTGGAACACCTATGAAACAGACTATGACAAGACCCTTAATGATCTTTGCTAAGATCAACTTCCTAAAACCTTATGGACATTGACAATGATGACATTGGATATCTAGTAAAGCATTCTCTTCCCAATGGAAAGGGATCGGCCATAGTCAACTCGGTTGACCAAATGGTAAAGAGAAAAGCTAAGTCTGTGATAGTCCTGTGCACCTTTATCAAAGGGTCCATATGTTTATATTGCCAAAGAAAGGGGCATTGGTTGCGAAGCTGCCAAATTTACCTAAGGATGTTAAAGTCAATAAGTTTGACTCTACTTCAGGTAAATTCCACTATCTAACTCTGTTAAGTTTCTATTCTGAGATTCTTGATACATGATGTGACTGGGTCACATGGTGATGTTTTAAGAATGAAAGAAAAGTGAAGAAACTTAAAGAAAGAATATGCTGAATCTGATCGCATAGATGGATTTCTATCGCATAGTTTGAAAAATCGGATTCTTGAGCTACTTCTTAGGAGTTATGATATATTGCTTAGGAATAGATAACAACAAGTTTTCATGTGCTTATGGATTGTAAGGATAAGTTTTTTCCGCAAAGTTTTAAAATAAAAGAAAATTTTTGATTTTATTTATTTTAAAAATATCCTTACAATGGCATTTGAGGAAAAATTGTTGCTTATATGATTCCATTAATAGCAAGATGGATTTCTATCGCATAGTTTGAAAACTCGACTGTTGCTTAGGAGTTGCTTTGACTCCACCAGGTCCCTTATCCACTAGTACTGTTCCCAACACTATCTCATCCTAGGCTTGCCCTAGGGAAACCTCTAACTCACACCAAACCAGTCCTCAACTGCTGAAGGAATCTTTGTGATGCAAATTAGCCATCACCTGAATACCATCACATGTGACGAGGCTCAGATAATCCTTCGAGTAAAAGACTCGTCCCTACAACGGTTGGACTCAGGCAAGAGCTGCACAATAGGGCCAAATCTAGTACTCTGAGATTATTCAACCCTGATCACATGTGACGTGATGTATTCACCTAATGGCTAACTCCCATCACTCAAAATCCCATAATGCACAAAGCAAGTAGCATTCAGACAAGGGAAAATCTAACCATAACGTACTCAAGCAATCATATCCACATAGCAAGAATCTGTACTAGCATGAAACACAAAGTCATAAACTCAGGCATAACCTAAACAGGCTATCCCACTACTGTCTAATCAGCACTATCATGCAGCTCAAAGCACATATAATAGGCATATAAGGCATCCTCCCTAGATCCTTAGTCCTAATCTAGCATGTTGTTCTACTAACTGATAATCAAATCATAAACTTGTATGGGTAATTTGGGGTACTTACTTGAGCTCGGCTGATTGCATGCACCACACCCTTTTTCTCTTTTCAAAGTTCTTTTCTTTTTGAATTCTTTTTGCTTTTCTAAAACTGTTTTCTTTCTAAAAACTCTTTTTTTACAAAACTATCTTTTCATTTTGAAAACTTCTATACCAATTCCTCAGTTTGAGTTCAGACACACCCGAGAGCATGTCCGAATCCCTCAAACCAAGGCTCTGATACCAACTTGTAACGTCCCAAAATTCAAGACTAAAAATTTCTTTTAGTAAATCATTACTTAAAACAATATCATCAATCCAAAACATAAACAGAGTATTAATTTCCAAAACACATATTCGTTATCAGAGTAAAACATTCCCAGGCTGTCTAATCTATGGTGTGTGCCATGCGATCACCCCGAGCTCTTCCCTCCGCTACCGGAAGTACCTGAAACCAAAACTGAAAACCGTAAGCACGAAGCTTAGTGAGTTCCCCACCCTAGCACATACCATGCATAACCACATACTGCACATACTGGGCCACGCCCGCTAACCTGGGCCTCGCCCCCCCACCTTGGGCCTCGCCCGCTACAACGGCCCCGCCGCTCCAGGCCCCGCCTGGCTTCGAGCCCCGCTCGGATACAGATCTGTTTCACTTAGGCCTCGCCTGTCACAGGGCCTCGCCTGCTAACATATAATATCACATAAAACATATCACAACACGTAAGCTAAACACATACTAACAGATCCTGTCCAAAGGCCTCACCTATCCTGGGCCTCGCCCTTATCCTGTTACTGATGAGTCATGGAACCCCGTCCATCCAGAAGGATAACCTTCTGGATGCTAACCGACAAATCCCTGAACCGCTGCTCCACTAGCTCCTCGAGCTACCAATATCAATGCAACACTTAGTCTAACTGACCCCCGAAAGACAACCAAGTAAACTCTGGTCAAAGTCAAAGTCCTGGTAAAAGTCAACCTCCCAGGTCAACCCTACTCGCCGAGTCAACCTACTGACTCGCCGAGTTCATAAGTTCAGAGTCCTTCCATTCGCGACTCGACTCGCCGAGTCAGTCCATGACTCGCCGAGTCTACCGATTTCCGAGTCCTGACCTGCCCGACTCACCGAGTCTCCACTCGACTCACTGATTCGAGTCTCAACTTGAAGGGTTTGGGGTTTCGCGACCTGACTCGCCGAGTCCAAGAATAGACTCGCCGAGTCCAAGACAACCTTCAACATACTCGCCGAGTTGTTCTTCAAACTCGCCGAGTTCCTTCCCAACTTCATCCGCCTCGACGAGTTGTTCATCCCACTCGTTGAGTTCCTCCTAATCTTCATGCTACTCGCAGAGTCCATTTGATCTACATACATGTAGAGGACTTTTGAGTCATGCATGGACTCCAAACTGTAGATCTACCCTTCCTAAGCCTATTCCTCATGTAAAGTTGCAAACTTTACGTGTAGAGAAGGAGATCTAGGCTAAATACACCATAAACTAGGGTTTAAGGCAAAGAGGCTCCATCATCCACTCAAGGGCAGATACTTTATGCTTCACAAGGCCACAATATGCTTAGATCCGAAGTAGCAACTTCAGATTTGGCTTCTAACTCAAATGGATAACTAATCATGGCCAAAAAGCCCCAAAACTCACAACTATAGTAGATCTAAAGAAGGGAAACGACTTAATACCTTCAATACCTCAGAAAGGTTCCCCAAACTTCAGATCTAAGGTCAATCCTTGAAGCTTCAATGATTCCCCTCTTTCTTCTTCTGTCAAATCACCCAAAAATGGCTTTGAAGCTTGAATGCACAACAATGGAGACTTAGGGTTCGTATTATGTATAAGGGAGGGTCTAAGGAACCCTAATGGAGAGAATAAGGAATTTAAATAGTGCCCAAAGTACCGGATTTAGGGTTTTCCTCGTACATACCAGACTCGCCGAGTCTCCTTGGCCGACTCGCCAAGTCGGTCACTTACTCCTCGACCCGGATCCCGCTCAGACTCGCCGAGTTCCTCCTTGGACTCGCCGAGTCGTCCCTTAAACTTAGGGTTTCCTTTCCTTTCTTGGCCTTCCTGACTTTGGGTGTTACAGGTACACTGCCCAAATCTTTCGTGGTCTTAACCCTTGTATTTTTGATCTATGCCAAAAATCCCGAATAACCCTGATGGAGAAGTCTCCTAGCCCTCGCAGTTGAACAAAGGGTTGGCCCCTGCGAGTCCATCTCCCCATGATTAACTAGTTCTGGCCCACTTGGGGTTTGAACACCGACTAGTTGGCACTCATAGTCTATCATGGCCCCATTGGACCTGAACCAGTCCATCCCGATGATCACCTTCAACCCTCACAACGATATCAGAACCAAATGAACACAAAACCTGTCCCCAAACACATTCAGGACATAGTCCTGATATACCCTCGCAGCACTCATGGTGCGGTCATCCATAACTATTTTGGTATGTACTTGACCCGATGGTGCATTGTCCTTTTGGGTTGCCTTCACCAAAGCAACTTGATAAGATGAATTATGGAGAGAAAGGATTAAATATGATTTATTAATATATTATGAGAATAATATATTAAAGGAGAAATCATATAGTTTAATTAATATTAGTCAATAATTAATTGGTAATTAGTTTTGTGACTAAAAGAGATTAATTAAACTTAAGGGACTGGAATTGTAATTATAAGATAATTGCAATTTGGGCCATGGATTGTCTTAAATCAAGAGGTGGACGAATTCTTATGGGAAGCCCATAAGGAAATCGTCTAAGGGCTTGATTAAAGGAGTCTATGGGTTGCTTAGGGCTTAAGCAACTAAATTAGGGTTTCCTTGTTAGATAACCCTAATTGCCTCACTATATATAGATCCTTTAAGGACCAAAAACGTGGCTAAGCTTCTTGCTAGGGTTTTACACGTTTTTGGGCAGCCTCTAACCTCTCTCCTCTTCATCCTCTTGCTTATGGTGTTTGTAAGCCATTAGAGGAGTGACACTTGTGACTCTAAGCCTTCCAAAGTCAATTCAAGGAAGAATTGGGATTGTTATTGCAACATAACAATCAAGGTAACATCTTAAACCTAATTATATGTTAATACCGATTCCATATGCTAGAATTAGGGTTTATAGCCTTGGATAACTTGCATGTACAATAGAGAAACCTAGATCCAAGCATTAGGGTTTGTTTGAGCACATAGGATGTCTTATGACCAAAACCCATCAGTGGTATCAAAGCCTGGTTGGTTTCTATTGTATTGATGCTTGATATGTTTGAAAAATTCGTTTTTTTGGTTTCTGGAGGCTGGACTCGCCGAGTCCATAGCTGAACTCGCCGAGTCCATGCAGACTCGACGAGTCCAAGCTTGACTCGACGAGTCAACTCGTCAGATGGAGCATATCTCGGGATTTCTTGCTGTTTTTGCTTTGGGATAGTTACCTTATCATATTAGATCAATATAAATCCGTTTTTTATATATATGAGTATATTCTTGATCTAATTGAAGATATTTATAAATTAATAAAATATTTGTTTCCTTATGTGATAATTGATTAATTATTTTGATTAAATTGGTAAATTGTGTTGCAAGAAATCTTTAAATAAATCAAATATGGATAATTATGTGGTTAATTGTTAATTTAGATTATTTGTTATTTGATCCTTATGTTATGAAATGTTTCATATTTTCCCCTTAGGTTTTATAATTTAAATTTGAACCCAAAAGTTTTGTTGTTTTGAAATTTAAATACTTGAAACCCTAATGTTTTGAAAAAGGTTTCAAAACTTGCCCTCAAGTTTTGGAATTTAAATTTTGATTAATAGTTTAATTTTGATGTATATTTAAATTCTAAACCCTAATGTGTTGAAATGTTTCAAAACTTGCCCTCAAGTTTAGGAATTTAAAATTCAAATCACACCCTTATGGTTTTATTAATTAATTAAGGTGTATAATTAAAGGAGGTTTAATAAATCCATAAAAGTTTAGGTTTAAAATTTAATTGCATTAAAAGTATAATTGTTAAATTTGACCACCTAGTATTTTAAAAGTGTAAAATACACCCTATACTATATATAACATTAAAAGTTTAACATTATATATATGTATGAGTAAAAGTCAGTCTTACCGTTAGTAGGCCACATTCATGAAGTTGGTCTATAAGGGGTGTTTAAGAAAATTGCCTATAAAATGGCGATTGAATGGGTATCCACTCTTACCCACCGCACTCTTGACTAGTGGAGGGTCGTTAGCCGAATGGGTAGGATAGGACGAAACCTTCCATTATAAGTATGATGAATTACTAAAGTAACTAAATGTTTTTAAAATTCCCAATCTTAGTTACTTAGGCAAAGTGAATTGATGCAATTCCATGAAATTACACTTTGTGCCCTTGCAAAGACGTTAGTGGAGCGTGTGTGGCTTACCGGCACACTAAATGGTTCTAAGCAAAGGTAGCAAAGGGTGACTCAATGTTTGTCATAGTTCGGTGGAGCATGTGTGGTTTACCGGCACATCGAATAGGTGACTGTAACATGTGAGGGCACCATGTAAGTTTGCATGGTTATTCACACCCGCTTTGTGATCCTCGACATCCCAGTCACAAACAAGAGGGGCATATTGAGATTTAAACATGCCATTGAAAGTTCAATGAATCTCAAAGGATCTAGGAGTTTTCATAGATTTAAAACTTAAATTCTTTTTCGTTTTTCGTGGTGGAAATTAGTGAATCGTCATTCACTTACCTTCAAATATTCTGCAATTAGGGTTACATCATCCCTCTCCCGAGTTGTAGAATATTGTGTTGGGTCCTAGCCTTAGTATCTCATTTGGGTGACTTACTAAGGACTCAGTCAATCAACTAACTTGAATTCGTTTTCTCCCGTTTTGTAGATGTCAAAGTTTGACAAATATGGTCTTCCCAAATCCCATGGAACAAGCATTCCACATGAAGATGATATTCCACGATTCGATCGAGGAACAAGAGATCATGCTTCACTTCCTCCTCCTCCTCCAATTATTCTCCCTAACCCACAAGTTCAAAGGCTTGAAAAGTTCAAGATCACTCAAGCCATTTTGGCAAGTAAACATAAAGAAGGAAAGTCGGTGTGTGCACACATCCTAGGGATGAAGTCACACATTGATTGGTTAAGAATGTTAGGATCCGTTGTCTGTGAGGAAATGGCTGTTGATTGGGTTCTTCAGTCACTTCCTAACTCATATAGTGAGTTCGTAAGAGAGTACTATATGATGAACCGCGACGTGACCCTTATAGATCTCACCTATATGCTTATTGCTGCTGAATCAGCAATGGTTTGGCGCAATGAAAAAGCAAAGTTGATTGGTGAATCTGCCTTCAAGACCTCTATGGATATAGACAATGGCAACGAAAGACATGCTATGATCGAAAAGTTTGATCATAAGAGAAAGGCAATGTATGAAGTAGTTCTATGTCATGTTCCAAAAGAGTCAATTTGCTTTTATTGCCAAGAGAAAGGGCATTGGAGACGAAGCTGCCCCATTTACCTAAGAGATCTAAGAGATGGGAGAGTCGAAACGTATGGCTCTAATATAGGTAAAATCCATTAACTAACTCTTTTAAGCTTCTATTCTAGATTCTTAATACATAATGTGATAAGATTACAATTGATGTTTTGTAGAATCGAAGAAAAGAAAGGGAGCTTCAAGGAAGAAGTGAGCAGAATCTAACCATGAAGGAATGGATTTCGATCGTATTTCTCGAGGATTAGATTCTTAAGCTACTACTTAGAGTTAGAGTTAGATTGCTAAGAAAGATGTATTAGCATAAGTTTTTCAATGAATTGCATTGTAAGGACAAATTTTTCCGCAATAAAATAAATTTTGATTTTAAATTTTATTTATTTATCCTTGCAATGGCGCGTATGAAAAATTGATGTTAAAATGTTTATATTATTAGCAATAATGGATTTGGTTCTTATTATGTTATTTATGGAAAGTTGAGAATTTACCAAATAGGGAGAGTTTCTCATCGCCCAAAGTTTCAATTGGACAGAAATTTGGAATCACGCAACTTGGTTGCACGATGAATGAGAAATTTCATATTTGGAAATTAGACAAATTCATTGACATAGTGTCAAGTGAAGGGCTAAGAGATCGAGCACACAATGTTGCGTGTTGACCAAGTCCACCATAAGAGTAACAATGATATTCGTCAAGATTTACTAAAGGTTTAGTAAATATGATTATACTTATAAGATTAGGTGTAATTCTGAATTGATTGAAAAAGTTTAAATCAATAGCAGAACGAATAAGAAGAATCAAGTAGGCAGAAAGATAAAAGTTTCTCCATTCTAAGAAGATAGGAGAGTACCTTTTATGCTTTATGATAGGTCTTAATGATTAAGAACCATATCTCAATTGATCCTCTAAATGAGTCTTAGTACAATTGTATGTCTAAGAAGAGGAATCAAGAATTGAAGAAATAGTTAAATCAATAAGTCAATCATACTTCGTTCCAATAACAAGTCTTAAAGTTAAGATTGTGACATCGAGTGAAAAAGTAAGGTTTATAACATTCATCAATTGTGGAAAGTTGTGATGTCTTGGATAAGACATAGACCAACTAGGACCAAAGTTATGAAGTGTTTTGTTCTAATAAAAGATACACTAACTTTTGAATATTTGTTTGTCAAGAAATGATTATTGACAAGAGAATCTTATATGTCAAGGAGTCAGTGGGAGTCTTATTGGTCTTGAAAGGCTTCAAGAACAAATCAAATAGACCTTATCGATCATCACTAGCGCACGAGTTGAGGTTTGCAACCTATCGTGTTGACATTATTTGGTTTCTGTGTTGTTCCAATTGAGTTAATTATGCATGTGAGTTCTATGAATTCTCATTTTGAACGCATAAAAGGCAAGGCACCTTAATCAATGAAAGGTACATTGATAGGAAAAGGTGAGCTGCTTAACTACTTGGAAGACGTGGTGGGCAGCTGTGCTACCATAAGGCAAGAAATCGAGATCAAGAAAGTTCGATCCATATGAGTTTGAATTTGTCGTAAACTTTGGTTTTGACAAATTCACATGGATAGGAACAAATACACCATTAAATCTAAGTGTCATAAGATTTCCTCCTTCATGAAAATGATTGTGAGGAAATGCTTTCACTAAGAAAGATTTTAAGAAGATAGTGATTGTAAAATTGCATTCTCGAATTCGATTATGGTTACGGTATCCCTTTCCATAATTTGAATTATGAGGTTTGGCAATTGTTTACACACACATATAAACTATCTAAGGCAAAGGTGTATAAGTTCAAGAAACATTGATAAAAGATTATCAAAGCACTAAGTATTAGAAACATGAACTTAAGAAATTCAATAAGTATTGTTTTTCTGAAAGTTAAGCTGTTTCTGAATACATGTCGAAGCTAGTGGGAGCATAAGTGTTATGTTTTATAATAATCATCAAGATAGTGGGAGCATAAATGTTATGATTATATGATTATTAAGGCACGTATTGCAAGTTGGCAATATTAATTATAGAAAACAAGAGTTATACCTTGCAAAGTCGTAAGGATTGTAAAGTTGTTTTGCTATAATTAAGGGAGAGAATATTATGCTTCATTTAAAATCTAAAGGCTTAGGTTGTGGAATGTTAATAAAATTTAGTCAATGGTACATAGTGTGTTCTTAAAATTTCGATTATGATTACGACATCCCTCTTCACAATTCGAATTTTGAGAACATAGCAAATAAAACATTATGCGTCGTGTCCCATATGCTTCGGGTATAGGATCGATTGCAAATGCTTTAATGTTTGACCATTCTAAAATTTTCCAAATGTCGAGAACATTTAGAGGGAAAAAGGACTAGAATCGGTTTAGACTAAAATAATTAAACAACTATCAAAGGACAATCCAAGTTCGAAGAGGATTGGTTGCTTGTGAGTAGTTGGAAGTATAGTATTGGAAGATATGGAAATGTTTTCATATTGGATGGACCATATTGACATTATTAGGAATAGATAAGATTCTATTAAGAATAAGTTGTCATATGGAACATATGGAAGTGTGTCCATATTGGGAATGAATATTAAAAGATCTATGTCTAAGATTAGAAACTTTTATGCAAAAGGATGTTCAAAGGAAAGTACTTTGAGTGAGAGACATCATATCTAAGGAATTGTCTTGTAACAATCTCTGATAGAGGACTTTGTAATATCGTTGGCAATAGTCTTTGTGACTTTGGTGCAGTGACATTACAAAAGGACCATTGCATAGAATGTTAGAATCTAGCATATTTTATAAGTAACAAGAATTTGATATTCTCACACTTATGAAAAAGGATTTGGAGTTGTGAAATGAGAATGATTGGAAATGTGTTCAATGTGATCTATTTTACAAAGTAAGAACCATAGGTAAACATTGTGTGCATGCTAAGAGCATGGGACAAGTGTAATAATTCAAGTAAGATGTTGATTAACCGAAACGACAAATAATGAGTAATCGATATGGTGATAAATAAAATGAGTTTTATTTATACTCAAAGGTTTGAGGCCATATGGGATTAGTATTATTCTTGTGTTTCACATTTGCATGTTTTGACTTCCAGAATAATTTAATTGGTTAAGAACAGTCAAATTATTTGAACGGGCCACAGTCGTTCATATGTTGGAAGTAGGTATGAATGAAGACTGTCGTGAATTGGTGTGTGGATTGTCTAAAAGAGTATTAGACATAAGAAAATGTTTGCTGCAACGTTCATGAGTGCTTATGAATATGATTTGAGCATTGGATTAAACCCACACTCACTTGGATCACTCCATGAATTGTATCACGAGTGATTGGTGAGACGATAACATCTTATATTCTTGAAACCGAGATGTGTGAGTTGTATCTTGAAAATCGGTTGCACATTGATAATATGTAAACGCACCAGTAACTTGGTGTTATAAAACATATTGTTGTGTGTGATTCGGTGAGTGAGTGCAAGCAAGCATTGTATCAAAGTTTATCCGTTCCTTTTATCCAAAGTAGGATAAAAGCGATATCTTTGGGCCCCTCGATGATTTAGTGATGACAAACGTAAATGCTCGGCCGGGCTAGGGCTAATTTGATTTCTTCAATTAGTCAGTCGTCATAAATCGGGAATCAAGATATAGTACAAAGAGAATGATTTGAAATCATATCTCATACGATATATAGAATGGAGGAATATATGATCCCTTATCTAAGGACACACGTATCTGATAGGATCAGAGTTGACAGCGGCTTTGGAAAGCTACGATTGCAGATCAGGATCTGAAGTCATACGCAGAATAGTTATTAGACTTATCCAAGTGGGAGACTGTTGGATTAGTGTCTAAGTCCATAACTATTTTGGTATGTACTTGACCCGATGGTGCATGGTCCTTTTGGGTTGCCTTCACCAAAGCAACTTGATAGGATGCATTATGGAGAGAAAGGATTAAATATGATTTATTAATATATTATGAGAATAATATATTAAAGGAGAAATCATATTGTTTAATTAATATTAGTCAATAATTAATTGGTAATTAGTTTTGTGACTAAAAGAGATTAATTAAACTTAAGGGACTGGAATTGTAATTATAAGATAATTGCAATTTGGGCCATGGATTGTCTTAAATCAAGAGGTGGACGAATTCTTATGGGAAGCCCATAAGGAAATCGTCTAAGGGCTTGATTAAAGGAGTCTATGGGTTGCTTAGGGCTTAAGCAACTAAATTAGGGTTTCCTTGTTAGATAACCCTAATTGCCTCACTATATATAGATCCTTTAAGGACCAAAAACGTGGCTAAGCTTCTTGCTAGGGTTTTACACGTTTTTGGGCAGCCTCTAACCTCTCTCCTCTTCATCCTCTTGCTTATGGTGTTTGTAAGCCATTAGAGGAGTGACACTTGTGACTCTAAGCCTTCCAAAGTCAATTCAAGGAAGAATTGGAATTGTTATTGCAACATAACAATCAAGGTAACATCTTAAACCTAATTATATGTTAATATCGATTCCATATGCTAGAATTACGGTTTATAGCCTTGGATAACTTGCATGTACAATAGAGAAACCTAGATCCAAGCATTAGGGTTTGTTTGAGCACATAGGATGTCTTATGACCAAAACACATCAGGCTCCTCCAGTTGTGGGAGTAGGGTTGGTTTTCTCGATGCTTTTTTCTCCCGAATGATAGGGCGGTTCAGTCACTCTAGTTTTTTGCACCCCCGACAGTTTTGGAGGACCCTCATCGGGGGCATGGTTGGAATCCTTGGTACCCTCCACTAAGAAACTCAGATTGCATTTATTACGAAGAGGGGGCCCGGTGCTGGCTGTCTTAGTTTGACCACCAGAAGAGGCTTCCAGGAAAGCAAAATGCCTCTTGACACGGTGAAGACTCCTCAGGGACCCGAAAGGTGTAGGATCCTTCTGAGAAACACCAGTGACAACGACGTCCTGTAGATCTACATCTTCGCTGGTGCCAGTGGAACTGTCAGAACCGACATTTTCCTCGATTCCTCATCCAGAAACAGGGGGTGGAAGAGCCTCAATAAGATCAATGTCACGGCACTAAATCTCATCGTCGAACAGAACCTGAAGAGCTCTCTCTAAAGGAACAACTTTCCTCCACACCTTGCAACAAAACAAAAACATAATGTGACATCCAAAAAATCACGGCCAGAAAAGACCGGTTTCATTTATGCTTTTTAAAATAATTTTAGAGTAAATCCTTTTGATTTAAAAGAGTTGCGGAATTTGTTTCCAAAACAAAATATGATAAAATAATAATTATCAAAGCATTTCATCAAGAGTTGCATTTTCATTATATAATCAAAACTCAGGATGTCATGTTCCGATACAGACCATAAAGCATAAACGATAACATTACAAGTCATTCAACGAATATATACATATATAGACTTGTAAACAAAACAACTCGATGGTTCATCCATCTTATGCCCTTGCGCCACTTCCTGTAATACAAATAAAACTGAGTGGGTCAGGCTTGGGAGCCTGGTGAGCATATAGGGTTTTCAACCCACAATAAATAATTATATTTAATTTCACCAACAAACAATATCCCGATTACCCATTCCCGTTATCCTCACTTTACGTCCCTAAAACAACATCTATCTTAAGGGACCTAATCTAGGATTTTCATCGGGACGGACATTACTGCTAAGGGGTTTCCTCAACAATAAATGTCCTAAAGGCAACCATGAGGGGGATAGAGTACACCGGTGAACACATCGTTCACAACACCTACAGGTTATGAACCTGCTAGCATTCCACTGGACTGTCTAGAAAGAGTCCGTGGTCGTTATCCATACTCCGCTGAATAACTAGATCAACAACAACAGCATCGAGGTCTCTTATCTGTTTATCACACATCAACTATCTACCCATGTTCTACCCAACATATTAGTAGATAGAAAAATATATATTTTTATACATAGTTTAAAACCTGTATAGCATTTTCATTCAATACATATTCCACATAATAGAGGAGGCACACCCACATAACACATATTTCATAGAAAATAAATCAGATCTATGAGATAGAAGAGAGTGAATATACATTCACACACATAACAACAAAATTATACACATAACACGTATTTTGTATAAAATACTTCATAATTATGTGTTAGAAGAAAGTAACTACTCACTCACTTGATCAGAAGATGATCGGGCAGCACTACGACTTGCAGAAGTAGTACTCTTTGGTAGATCTGGAAGATCTTCACAAAAAACTGGGCTCCTCGCGGGCAGAGCTTCGGCTTGGGAATAACGCTCTTTGGGATCCTCGGGGCTTCGGATCTTGCTTCTGGGCTCGGGAATATTACCGGGGCTTCGGGGTATAAATGGCACGCAAATCGAGGCAAAAGCTAGAGAGAAAATAAGAGAATGGCCAAAAGAAATCGGAAGCCTCGCATGCCCCTTTTATAGGAGCTGAACCTTGCATTACGCTGGGCGTAATGCCTTGGTACGTTGGGCGTACTCCGGATAGGGCTCCACTTGGCGAGGTTTCGGTGGTGAATCGTGGCTCGTTCTCGGACCGCATATGACCGAGGTACGTTGGGCGTACAGAAGGCTACGCTGGGCGTACCCTTCAGATCAGGTTGATGACTCCTCAGATATTATCCGAATTAAGATTAAATAAATAAATATTAATTATTTAATAAACTTCAAAAATTCATATCTTCTTCATACGAACTCCGTTTTCGACGTTCTTTATATCCACGCGTATGTGAGACTACGCTCTACGACTTTCGAATAGACTCCGTCGGCTAATTTTGACTTTTATTTTTATTATTTATTTTTAGAAGCCGGGACAGAAAAACTTCGTTATAAATTCATAACTTCTTCGTCCGACGTCCGTTCTCGCCTAACTTTTCATCGTTTCGCTACTAACAATGAGATCTTCGATTCTCGTTTAGATTGTTTCGGCTAAAAACCGCTCAATCTCAAATCAAGTATTCGGACTGCATAACGCTAAGTCGAAACTTCAGAAAATCATAACTTCCTCATACGAAGTCAGATTTAGGCGTTCTGTATATATTCGGAAACCTCGTTTCAACTACTACAACATTATCCAAAGATATCAAGTTTATTTTACACTTCAATTTTGACGCTCATTTTATTCTTAATTAATCAAATCTCATAATTAAGCAATTAAGCACAAAACACATAATACTCAAATAATACACTTCTATTATTTCAAAATGGGTTACAAAGGTTAACCTAGACTATTATATCAACATTAATGACAAGCCCAGAAACACAGGTGTTACACATAATAATAGTTAAACAGAATTCCGATATAAATGTGTTTTGCCAATTTAAAAAAAAGGGATGGGGGGGGGGGGGAGAGAGGAGCAAGAGACATACCCTTTTTCTCAACGAAAAACCCAGGCATCTTCCCACGAGCCCTCTAAGCGGCGCTCATTCCGGCAGCGGCTAAGAATTAGTCAAGCCAATCTTCACCATTGATGCTGATCTTCTCAAGGACATCATCCAGTTCCTTGTTAGCACCAAAAAGTGTCGGGTCACGGTTGATGTACACCTTCGCCCTCGGGTAACTGAGTACCACGAGATCGCTGTTCACCCATAAGAACTTCTCCTGCCAGTTCTTTTTGGACTTCTTATCATGGATAAGATTAGGGAATCCCCACCGGCGAGAAAGGGTTCAAGTCCCCGATTGAGTAGAGGCATTGAAGAAGTGCTTGAAAGCCGAAAGAGTCGGTAGGCGGCCTAGGGCACGACAGAGGAGTTTAAAACCCACTATCTTGTTTATAGCGATAAGGGTCAACTCTCTCACCAAAAACCCGTATTCCCGAATGATCAGGTTAAAGAAATCAGTGGTGGGCAAGCGCATACCTGCCTCTAATAGGGCGATTGGGATGCCAAATTTGCCCTCAGGCGGACTGTAAGGTGATGCATCGGGTAGAGTGGTTTGCACTCTGTGTTCGGGAACGAACCCGAATCGAAACTCAAAAGACTCCCATTCTTTGGTGGTAAGATCTCTCCCCAAAGCACGAGAGGTAGCCATGGAAAAATATGATGAAAGGGTTGAAAGGGTTTTTCTAAAGAACAAGAAATCAAAAAGAGACAAGTAGAAGGTAAGGAGGAAACACCAGGATAATAGAGCCTTAAATACCATAGAAGGGGCACTGAACCATTTTCATGATGAAACTGCCGAACAATGGCGATTTCACCCTACCAACTGCATAAACTATCAATAGCAGCCTACCACGTGCCTGTGATTAGCCTAGAACAACTCTGATACAACACGAACGCAGAAGCATAATGGTCTAAGGGACTTTGTTAACGTTACCATGAACGGTCACGTTAAATGTAACGAAAGTTACAAATGAGACATGATCTCATCAGGACTTTGGGCAAGGCCTGGTCTTGGCTAAGGCAACTTAGCGTCAAGGTGGTAGTTCATTTCCCTCCACCAGGGACAAATATCCCCCACGATCTTCTTATTCACTCACGACCGATCATGACGTGACATAAAGCTTAGGTGACGCCCAAAACTGATGTCACCGGGCAGTTAGTTAGCATGGGTGTGATCCTTCCAGCCATAGGAGGCCACATCTCACACTCATCGGATGAGGTCCCCACGATCCGTTAGAAGCATGTATAAAAGGATCTTTTCTACCTCAAGGAAGGGATCCATCTTCTCTCTCACAAATATTACCCTAAAATTAGCTCCATTAGAAAACTAACTTGATCGTTGGAGTGACGTCCCAGGAGAACACCCGAACGTCCTTTAATGATTCTTCTCTCTGTTGTGTTCTCAAAAAAACTCTCAAGGAAGATCCATCGTCTGACATCCAATCGCTTGTTGCACATGTGACAACAATATGTTTACCAGATGGGGCATGATGATTATATTGTATGACATTTATCTTTGTGATTTTTGCATGCGTTTATGTGTTTGTACATATACTGGGTGTGGCCCGATGTTGGGCGAGGCCTGATGTAGGGTGGAGCCTATTATATGTTTGATATGTATGATATGTGGTATTTTAGGGAACACACTAATCTTTGTTCTTATTATTTTTAGTTTATGTTTCAAGTATTTTGGTTCGAAAGGGAAGAGCTCGGGATGATTGCGGTATACACACAGCATTCTTCCACATTTTACATGACTGTTGTTTTTGGATGTTATTTCATATACTCTGATTTCACTATGGTTTTATGATATTGTTCCACATTCTTCCAAAATTTTTGGTCTTAATTTTTGGGACGTTATAAGTTGGTAGCAGAGCCTTAGTTTGAGGGATTCGAGCATACTCTCAGGTGTTTATGAACTCAAAATGAGGGTTTGGTATATTTTTCAAAAAGGAATGTTTTATAAAAGGGTTTTATAAAAAAAGGGTGTGGTGCATGTAATTGACCAAGATCAAGTAAGTTTTCCCAAAATACGCATACATGTTTTATGATATGCTTTGATTTGTGAATTTTTGAATCGCATGCTAGTTAGGGATAAGGATTTGCTTAGGATTTGCATGATAGAATGCTAGGAGAGATGCCTTTATGTGCCTACTGTATGAGCTTCTAGACTTGCATCCTAGTATTGATCAGTTAGTTATAGGATGACTTGTTTATGTTATGCTTGTTCCAATTACTCGATACTCGAATGCTGCTTCCTTTGTGCTTTTAGGAGTTTCCATTAACTTCAGCTAACTATTAAGCGAGTATACTAAGTTACATATTGTTGAGACAAAATAATTTTAGAAGGTTAGATTTTAACCCTATTGCACATGTCTTTTTTGATTTTAATCGTTGTAGTGTGAGATCTTTCATTCGAAGAATTATCTGGTGTCGGCGATATGTAGTTGTATTCGTGAGCTAGTAAGAGGATGCTAGGGGGAGTTCCTTCTGCAGCTAATGGCAGGGGGTAGCATAGTGGTTTCCCTAGGAAAAACTAAGAAGAGATTTAGTGCTAGGGGCCTTATCTTGTTGAGGATTGTGTGTATGGACAGGGAGTGACTTGGAGCATTCATAACGATCCTTAAGGAAAGTACAGATAGATGTGGAAGGTAGTATGTTCCCGTACCACTGGAAGCAGAGGATCCGTACTTGAGTCAAGGAGAGTTGCGATAATAAAAAGAAGCTTATAGAGTATGAGACTCCTCGATATTTATTTATGCATGTTATGATGGTTTGAATGGTCTATTTTCAGTATGGTGACCCTTCGAGGAAGATCGGTTAATGATTCTGGTTCTGGTGAGGGTTCAGGCTTGGGTTATGGAGCCGGGAAATTGGATGATCAGACATGCGGGTTCATTTCGTTTGAGATTACCCATAACATACTCGAGGAGACTCCTGTGATCTTTGGTACGATCAAGGAGGGTATCATGGAGGTTTTAAATGAGTGTTTGGGCTCATTCCGTTATGAGATTGCAGCAATGATGGGATCTCGTAATTTGAATTTCCTTGAGTTTCGGGTATGTGGAGACCCGGATTTCTTTGGGAAGAAGGTCTCGATTGCGAGCAGACGTTGGTTAGCGGATGTCGCTAATGGCTTCTACACTAGCAGTTGCCCCAATGGGGAAAAGGTCAAACTTGCTTGCTTTCTTGTAAAAGACAACACCCAATACTAGTGGGAGGAGGTAGGACATGACTTAGGAGGCGAGGCGATTGAGTCCATAACTTGGGAGGATTTTTTGACGAGATTTCGGGCTGAGTTCGCACCTATGATTCAGGTCAAACAATTGGCACGAGAGTTTCAGGATCTCCGCCAGACCACTGAGATGGTGGCTGAGATCACCACTATGTTCCACGAGAGGGTGTTGGTGGTTCCGCAGTATGTGGCGGATGAGGATATGAAAAATGCGAGATACCATGAGATGTTGAGGAGTGATATCCAACAGTTTTTGAGCCAATCTAGGTGCAAGACACTAGATGATATGATAGCGAGGGCCAGGGAGAGAGATATTGATTTGGAGATGGAGAGGAAGAGGAAGTCGAATCAGGTTCAAAGTTCAGAGGGTTCGGGTAAGTGGCCCAAGGATTTTGATTCGATATCAAGAGGCTAGCAAGGTCAAAGTTGCTATGGAAAGTCCAACAAGACACATGATCGTGTTGGGTTTTAAGCATTCTAACACTCCTATGGTGTACATGCAACCCTAGAAACCTTGGATCTATGTTTGACTAAGATACATGCAAAATGATTTTCCAAGGTTCATAATCCTATCTAGCATACATGGGGATCTTTTATTCTAATAGTTAGTAAGAATTACATACCTCTTTGTAGCTTGGATTCCTTTGAAACCTTGTAAGCCTAGTACCTAAAGTGTGATGCCTCAAATGATTCACACAACACCAAGTACACTTGGAATAAACTCTTAGAGAATAAGAACACTTGGATTTTCGGCTAGCCCTCTTTGATTCACTCTAGTGGCCGAAAATGGTGAATAATAGCTTCTTTATAAAGTATGTTACAATTAGGGTTACACCATGTAAACCCTAATTGTCATGACCTTTCATTTCCATGACCCATGGGTTATGTAATCCCCATGGAGCATTCATGGAGCATCTTATGGGTTTAACCCAACTTGATAATCCATGGAGCCTTGGCCCACTATATAAGTCATGGATGATCGACACAATCAACCCATATATTTAATTAGTCTTCTTTTGATCACATAATTAATTTTAAATTAATTATTGATCAATACTAACTAAATATTATTATTCTTATTATTAATATATTAGAACTTATAATATATTAATAAACCATAAGTGTCTTATTTCTCTCATTTAGTCTATCCAAGTGCATGATGCCAAGAAACCCAAATGGACCATGCCGGTTCGGGTCAAGTACATACCAAATATAGTTATGGACTTAGACACTATATTCAACAGTCTCCCACTTGGATAAGTCTAATAATTATAGTTGCCAGTATGACTTCAGGAACCGATCAACAATCGTTGCTCTTTCAAGGTCTCTCGTAACTAAGAAGATGATGGTATGCCATTTTAGATAAGTGATCATATAATCCTCTGTTCTAGATATCAGCCGGACAAACACATGGAACAATGTCTTTCTATTGTCTAGCAGTTGTTTCCCGATTTCCGATTTGTTTGACATAGAACTTAATTGAACACATCAATTTAGTTCTGACCGGTCCCGGTACATGGGTCAAAACAAAATCATCGAGGGGCCCATATATCGCTTCTAATCTAAGAAGGAATAGATAAACTTTGACTCATACGTTTGCTCTACTACTTGTTGAATTACACATAAAGGTACGTTTTATAACATCGAGTTACCAATGCATTTTCGTACAATCAATGCATAACCAACTCATAGGTAACAAATCATATGTCTAGGTTTGAAGACTTATATGATATTACCGTCTCACGATCACTCGAGATAAATTCCATGAAGTGATAGCAGTGAACGTGGGTTGAATCCAATACTCAGAACTTATGAGCACTCATGAGTGTTGTAGCCCCCTTTGTCCAAGATCTTGGACCTCTACAAACCAACCCATGACAGTCTTGATTCATATTTACTTCCAACATATGATTGACTGTGGAGAATTTGAATAATATGATATATAACATAACATAATTATTCTGGAAGTCAAAACATGCAAAAAGAAATACTAGTAAATGATTGACAAGAGATAGCAACACTTTACTCATAAATAACAACTTTTATTTATCATCAAATGTCAATTACATTTTACATATTTCAAGATTATCTAACTTCTAAAAACTAATATCATCTCTTAGCCCTACGCACCTAGCATGTTGAAGATGCTTAACCCTACTCAGTCCCTGCGTGAGGGGATTTGCTAGGTTCTAATCTGATGATACCCTCTTTTCCACGAGGATTCCTTCTTCTATTCGATGTCTGATGAAATGATATTTTCTGTCGATGTGCCTGAATCTCCCGTGATCCCTTTATTCCTTTGCTAAGGCAACTGCACTTTCACTATACAGAAAATTTCCATTGGCTTCTTCATAGATGGTACAACTCCAAGGTCTCCGATGAAGTTCATTAGCCATATAGCCTCCTTTGCTGCTTCACTTGCTGCTATATACTTTGATTCACAAGTGGAATCATCCACTGTATTTTGCTTGGAACTTTTCCAAGTAATTGCCCCTCCATTTAGGGTAAAGAGCCAACCCGAATGAGAGTGGAAATTATCCCTATCAGTCTGAAAGCTACCATTACTATACCCTGCTACTTTCAAGTCATCACTCCCACCAAGGGTAAGGACCCAGTCCTTAGTCCTTCGCAGGTACTTGAGAATATTCTTTACTGCAGTCCAGTGAGCCTTGCCAGGATTACTCTGATATCTGCTAACCATGCTTAAAGCAAAAGCAACATCAGGACGAGTACAAGTCATAGTATACATGATCGAACCTACAACGGAAGCATATGGGACTCGACTCATCTCTGCTATCTCTTCATTTGTACTCGGGCTCTGAGTTTTACTCAGTCTGGCATTACACTGAATATGTAAATCTCCTTTCTTGGAATTTTCCATACTGAACCTCTTCAGCACTTTGTCCAAGTTGGTACTCTAACTAAGTCCAATTAGTCTTTTACTCTTGTTTCTCAAAATCTTTATCCCAAGGATATAGGCAGCTTCTCCTAGGTCTTTCATAGTGAAACACTTCCAAGCCAAGATTTCACTTCCTGCAAAGTTGGGATGTCATTTCCTATGAGCATTATGTCATCCACATACAGTACCAAAAAGCTAACAATACTCCCACTAGCCTTGACATATATACAAGATTCATCTTCACATCTCGAAAAGCCAAACTCTTTGACTTTCTCATCGAAGCAAAGATTCCATCTGCGAGGTGCTTGTTTCAATCCATATATGGATTTTTCAAGCTTACACACCCTATTAGGGTATTATGTACTTACAAAATCCTCTGGCTGAACCATGTAAACATCCTCAGCCAACTTTCCATTAAGGAAAGCGTTTTTGATATCCATTTGCCATATTTCATAGTCATGAAATGCAGTAATGGCTAATAGAACCCTAATAGACTTAATCTTGGCCACTGTTGCAAAGGTCTCATCATAATCAACTCCCGGAGTTTGAGAATAACCCTTTGCAACTAGTCGTGCCTTATAAGTGTGTATTTTACCATCCATGTCGGTCTTCTTCTTGAAGATCCATTTGCACCCTACTGTCTTACGACCTGGTACATTGTCAACCAAGTTCCAAACTTGATTGTTGTACATGGATTGTATCTCGCTATCCGTAGCCTCTTTCCATTTAGCAGACTCAGGGCCTGCCATGGCTTCCGTGTAGCTATTGGGCTCTTCCACATTTATCAGTGTATTATCACTGATAAGGGTATCACCTTCTGTAGTAATATGGAAACCATAATAATGCTCAGGTGCATTCCTAACTCTAGTGGAACGCCTCAGAGGTATGGACTCTTCAGTTGGCTCAACAGGAGTTTCCTCTTCAGGTTGAGGGCTAGGGTTTGAGGTTCCTTCACCACTTGACTCTTGAATTTCTTCAAGGTCAACTTGCCTCCCACTGTCTCCTTGGCTTATGAGTTCTCTCTCTCTCTCTCTCTCTCTCTCTCTCTCTCTCTCTCTCGAAAGACTCCTCTTCTTGCTACAAAGACCACATTGTCACTAGGTCTGTAGAAGATATAACGAAAATATTTATGTGGGTAGCCAATGAAAATACACCTCTCACTTCGAGGTTTGAGCTTGTCGTGAGTCTCACGTCTCATGAAAGAATCACAACCCCAAACCTTGATGTGGTCTAGATTTGGAGCTTTTCCAATCCACATCTCGTGAGGTGTTTTAGCAACCTTCTTTGTAGGGACTAGATTAAGGATATGGGCGGCAGTCTCTAAGGCATACCCCCAAAATGAGATTGGTAGCGAAACGCGACTCATCATGGAACGAACCATGTCCAACAAGGTTCGATTGCGCCTCTCAGCTACACAATTCAACTATGGTGTTCTGGGAGGTGTCAATTGTGAGACTATCCCACATTCCTTAAGATAGTCAAGGAACTCGGTACTAAGATACTCACCACCTTGATCGGATCGAAGCATCTTAATGTTCCTGCCCAACTAATTCTCCACTTCTTGCTTAAACTATTTGAATTTATCAAAGGTTTCTGACTTATGTTTGATTAAGTAGACATATCCATATCTACTAAAATCATCAATAAAAGTCACATAAAAGCGATTAGCATCTCTAGTGGCGGTTCTGAAGGGTCTACACACATCTGAGTGTAGAAGATCCAACAAACCTTCACCCCTAGCACAAGTTCCAGTAAAAGGTGACTTTGTCATTTTTCCAAGTAGACAAGATTCACAACTATCATCCGAATTTAGGTCAAATGATTCCAAGACTCCATCCTTTTGGAGTTGGCCTATGCGTTTCTTGCTTACATGTCCAAGACGACAATGCCATAAAGATGCTTTATCTAAGTTACTGGAAGAATCGATACACAATACATTATTTCCTAAGTTATCTACAATAGATACAGTTTCATACACACCATCACAAGGTAATGCTTTAAAATAAAGAACACTATTATAGAAAGCATCAATACCACCACTTTTATTATCAAAATAAAAGGTGAAACCTTGTTTATACAATGCATGAAAGGAAATAACATTTGTTGCCATTTCTGGAGAATAACAACATTTATTCAAGTCTAATGTAAACCCACTATCTAGTAACAAGGAATAAACTCCAATCTTGGTGACAGGTGAAACTTTCCTATTCGCCATGATTATGTTTATCTTTCCATGCTCCAAATCCTTACTTCTTCTTAGTCCCTGCAGATCAAAACATATGTGAATTCCACAACCTGTATCAAGGACCCAAGACTTAGAATGAGGTGAGTTATTATACAATATAGTGTATATACCTGCATGTTTGGGTTTTACTTTCCCATCCTTAAGATCTTGCTGGTATTTAGGGCAGTTTCGCTTCCAGTGTGACTTTTCATGGCAATAGAAGCTTTCAGCCTCATTAGGGTTAGCAGAAGGAGTGACAAAACCTTTCTTGGTTTTGCTTGAATAGGAGCCTTCAAGGGTCTTACCCTTAGTACCCTTAGAAGGGTTCTTTCTCTTCTTACTTTTGCCATGCCCGATTGCCATGACATTAGCCTCAGTAGGAGTAGGAGGAGTAGTAACACCCGACTTACCCTTAAGACTACTTTCTGTAGTCTTTAAGAGTCCTTGAAGTTTACTAAGTGTAACTTCTTCCTTATTCATGTGGTATGTCATTCTAAATTGATCATAACATGAAGGTAAGGAGTGCAAAATGATATCTATTGCTAACTCCTCAGGAAAGTCAACATTTAGTTTATTCAAGCCATCCACAAATCTTTGCATTTTCTGCATGTGGGTCGTGAGGGACTCATTGTCCTTAATTTGGGTGGTTATCATGGAGGAGATTATTTCATACCTCTCTTGACGAGCACTTTGATGGTATCGCTCCATCAAGTCCATGTGCATCTCAAAAGGGTAATAGTCCTCATAGGACTTTTGGAGGTCAGCTGTCATTCTGGCAGTCATGATACATGCTACTTTGGTAGCATCCCTTTCATGTGCCTGAAATGCAACAATCTCCTCTAGGTTAGCAGTTGACTCATCAATCTCCTTCAGCTCCCTATCAAGGACATATTCTTTGTCCTCATAGCGAGTGACCATCCTGATGTTTCTGATCCAATCCATAAAACTGAATCCATCAAAGATGACTCTCCCACAAAGGTTCATGAGAGAGAAGGATCCAGTAGGGTTTGAGCCAGAAGCATTGTTTTTGGAAGACATCTGAAATGAAAGAATAAGTTTAGATTAGATTTCAGGATAGTCCTTAATAAAGCACCCAAATGCTATATTAAGGCTAGGACCCAACACAATATTTTATAACTTAGAAGAGGGATGCCGTAATCCAAGATATAAAATACTTGAAGGTAAGTGAATGACGATTCACCAATTTCCACCATAAAACGGAATAAATCTTATTAGGTTTTAATTGGTTTAGAAATTCCTAGGTTCTTGGAGATACATTGAACTTTTCAATGGCATGTTTCAATTTCGAGTGTGCCCTTCAAGTTTTGTGACTGGGATGCCGAGGATCATAAAACAAGGTGTGAAGTAACCATGCAAATTACTTGGTACACTTAATGTATTACACCTCAATCGAAGTGCTGGTTACCCACACACGCTCCAACGATACTATGATAAACATTAAGTCACCCTTTGCCTACCTTGATAAGTCCAAGTTAGTGTGTCGGTTAACCACACATGCTCCACTAACGACTTAATCAAAGTGCAAAGTGTAATTTCATGGATTATCACCTTATTCACATTTTCCTAAAGTAACTAAGATTGGGAATTAATATATGTTTAGTTACTTTAGTATATTCATAATACTTATTATGAGAATTATAGTCATTGTTCTACCTTTTCGGCTAATGACCCTCCACCGATCAAGGAAGCGGTGGGTGACAATGGACACCCATTAAGTTGCCATTTTATAGGCAACAACCTTATACCCCCCCCCCCCTTATAGACCGACTTCGTGAATGAGGCATACTAATGGTAAAACGACTTTTATCTTATACATATATAATTATTATCCACTTATAATATTATAAAGTATAAGAATATTATAAAGTATAAGGGTTGAATTTTAATATTTAAAATTCTAAGGGTTGGAACTAAAGTTTTAATTATGACTTTACTTGTTCCAAAACTTGAGGGTAAGTTTTGTAAACTTTCAAAACTTTTCATTTCTCATAACTTATGAATTTATTAGAGTATTAAAATGAAGACTCTTCATTTTCATAACTCTTGTGTTCTTTTAATGGTTTTAATTAAAGTGTGACTCTTGGTTTTTCCATAACTTGAGGACAAGTTATGGACTCCATGAAAACACATAATGATTAAGACTTAACTAACATGGAGGTTACAAATAATTCCTATGATCATCTAAATTCATAAGTTCAAGAACATGATTATCAAGAATTTCAAGAATCATAACAAACTTATATAAAACTTGTAATTTTTTATAATAGACATTGAAAATGGATTAGCATAAACATTACACCAACTGAAACACATTTTAAAACACCAAAACAGTTTAGGGTAATGTTTCTAGTCCATTTCTAGCAGCATAATTCGAAACTATGGACACTGCAGCCTCTACTCGTCGAGTGCATGAATAGACTCAACGAGTAGCATGCATTTCTTCATGGACTCGTCGAGTCCCCCCATGGAATCAGCGAGTTCATACGTGCAGTGGACAAAAAAATTTGTTTTTCAGCTACTTTGCATCAAGTATCAAACAAACAAGCCTAGGATCTGATACCACTGTTGGGTTTTGAGCATTCTAACACTCCTATGGTGTACATGCAACCCTAGAAACCTTGGATCTATGTTTGACTAAGATACATGAAAAATGATTTTCCAAGGTTCATAATCCTATCTAGCATACATGGGGATCTTTTATTCTAATAGTTAGTAAGAATTACATACCTCTTTGTTGCTTGGATTCCTTTGAAACCTTGTAAGCCTAGTACCTAAAGTGTGATGCCTCAAATGCTTCACATAACACCAAGTACACTTGGAATAAACTCTTAGAGAATAAGAACACTTGGATTTTCGGCTAGCCCTCTTTGATTCACTCTAGTGGCCAAAAATGGTAAATAATAGCTTCTTTATATAGTATGTTACAATTAGGGTTACACCATGTAAACCCTAATTGTCATGACCTTTCATTTCCATGACCCATGGGTTATGTAACCCCCATGGATCATCTTATGGGTTTAACCCAACTCGATAATCCATGGAGCCTTGGCCCACTATATAAGTTATGGATGATTGACACAATCAATCCATATATTTAATTAGTCTTCTTTTGATCATATAATTAATTCTAAATTAATTATTGATCAATACTAACTAAATATTATTATTCTTATTATAAATATATTAGAACTTATAATATATTAATAAACCATAAGTGTCTTATTTCTCTCATTTAGTCTATCCAAGTGCACGATGCCATGCAACCCAAATGGACCATGCCGGGTCGGGTCAAGTACATACCAAATATAGTTATGGACTTAGACACTATATCCAACAGATCGGGTGTGCAATGTGGGTGTTTCTGGATGCTTCAAGTGTGGTCGTACGGATCATATTAGCAGAGATTATACTGCTACTACCACTGCCACCCCGATATCTGATGTGATTTTTTTCCATTGCAATTAGAGGGGCCATAAGAAGGCTAATTGTCCTATTTTGGCAGTAGCAGGAACAGTGGTAGCAGTCGCTCCAACAACTCTACAAATTACTGATGGCCGCAAGGGCAAGGCGAATACGCCTGTTGTGAGGAGCAAGGTTTTTCAGTTGACAGCCAAGGATGCTTGTATAGTACCTATGTGGTAACGGGTATGTATCATCTCCTTAACTCTTTATTTATATTGATTTGTCTACTTATATTGATTTTAGGATCGTTCCTCGTGAGCAATATCTCTGCATTAATATTGTTTGATTGGGGGCTACCCGATATTTTGTATCGCTTGCGCTTAGAAAGAGGTTTTTTGGAGCGACGGAGGAGTTGGATTGTCCCTTAGAGGTTGAGATTGTGGATGATCAATCTGTCAGGATACCGAGGGTTCATCGGGGTTGTGTTCTTTAGATGTTCAGTGAGCAGTATCTGATTGATTGGGTTCCTATTCCTCTGTGTTGGAACAAGGTTATTGTAGGGATGGACTGGTTGAGCCCCAATGGGGCGGTGATTGATTGCGAGCATCAATTGGTATGCAATCGGGCCCCAATTAGGGGAGAATTAGTGGTTCAAGGAGAGAGTGCTCAGTGTGGGCCGATTCTATGCTCAGCTGCTAGGGCCAGCACTATCTTCATTAGGGTTGTTACAGATATGTCGCCTATGTTATGTATACATGGGAGAAGGGTAAGGCGACCGTGGATGACATGTCGGTTGTCCGAGAATACCCGGATGTGTTCTCGGAGGATTTTCCTGAAGTGCCTCCGAAAAGTCAAGTGGAGTTTAGGATTGACTTGGTTCCTGGTGCGGCTCCGATAGCCAAAGCACCATATTGGTTAGCTAACAGTGAAGTACCATTATCCACTCCCAAGAGATGTAGGAGTTTTGTACACACCTGCAGAAGCTGTTAGATAAGGGGTTCATTCGACCGAGCAGTTCACCAAAGGGATCACCGATTTTGTTTGTGAAGAAAAAGTATGGGTCGCATAGGATATGTATTGACTACACGGACTACAAGAGTTTGAATTATCTGATGGATCATCCCAACCTGAATATGCGCTAGAGGAGATGGTTGGATGTGGTAAAGGATTACGACTGTGAGATCCAATACCACCCGGGCAAGGCTAATGTGGTAGCCGATGCTTTGAGCCGCAAGGCGGAGAGTGCTCCGATTCAAGATATATGTATGAGGATGACGGTGATGACTCCGATGTTGGATACCATTTGAGAGTCCCAGGCAGAGGCTATGAGACCAAAGAACCTCAAGAGAGAGCGGGTGATTGGGCAGGTATCCGATAGACGAGGGCTTATGACCTTTCAGGGTTGGATTTGGGTGTCGTTTATGGGCGGGGCACGTAGCACGCTGATGGAGGAAGCACACAGATCAAAATTTTCAATCCATCCTGGGGCCACTAAGATGTATTTGGACCCGAAGAGAGATTATTGGTGGCCCTGTATGGAGAGGGATGTTGTATGGGTAGTGGAGAGATGCTTGACCCGTCGTCGGGTTAAGGCCGAGAACCAGCGTCTGCATGGCAAGTTGCAGCCATTAGAGGTTCCTCAGTGGAAGTGGGAACATATTTCTATAGACTTCATCACCAAATTGCCGAGGACCACGAGGGGTGTTAAAGCAATTTGGGTGATTGTGGACCGGCTGACGATGAACGCTCACTTCCTTGCTATCAGTGAGAGCTCTTCTACGGAGAGGCTAGCAGAGATATATGTGACAGAGATGGTGTCGCATCATGGAGTGCTGATCTCGATTGTGTCAGACTGAGATATACGTTTCACTTCCAGGTTCTTGAAGAAGTTCCATGAGGAGTTGGGTACGAGATTGCACTTCAGTACCGCCTATCACCCTCAGATAGACGGGCTGAGTGAGCGGACGATTCAAACGCTCGAGGACATGCTTTGAGCATGTGTTGTGGACTTCGGTGGAAGTTGGGACATATAACTACCTTTGGCTGAGTTTTCTTACAAAAACAACCACCATTTGAGTACTGGTATGCCTCCCTTTGAGCTTTTATATGGGAGGAGGTGTTGGACTCCTATCTGTTGGGGAGAGTTAGGGCAGCGAGTGATGGGTAGTACTGAGATAGTGCTTAAGATGAATGAGCGGATACAACAGGTCAGACAGAGGTAACTGACAGCCCAGAGCCGGCAGAAGAGTTATGTGGATAGGCGGCGGTCCGAGCTCGAGTTTCAGGTTGGAGACTTTGTACTCCTAAAGGTATCTCCTTGGAAAGGAGTAATTTGGTTCAGGAAGAGGGGCAAGCTGGGGCCATGATACATTGGTCCTTTCAGGGTGATTGCCAAAGTGGGCAAGGTAGCATACAGTTTAGAGCTACCCGAGGAGTTGGGTCAGATCCATGATACCTTCCATGTATCCCGGTTGAGGAAGTGTATAGCCAATGAGACGGCGGTGGTGCCGCTAGAGGATATTCAGGTAGATGCGAGCCTGAATTTAATTGAGAGGCCGATTGCGATCTTGGATAGGAAGATCAAGGTTCTGAGGAACAAAGAGGTGCCTCTGGTTCAGGTCCAGTGGCAACATCGGAGAGTGTCCGAGCTTACTTGGAAGCCGGAGGTGGAGATGCATGAGCAGCATCCAAAGTTGTTTGCAGAATGAGACTTCGAGGGCGAAGTCTGATTCTAGTGGGTGAGAATTGTAACATCCGGATTTCCAGGTATCATAATTTAAGTATTTATTTTGAGTTAAGAAGGGGGGAATTGATGAGTTGACGCATAAACTCGCTGAGTAGGATCGCGACTGATGACTCGGATTAATGAAGGGACTCGATGAGTCGGAGAGTCGACTCGACGAGTCCGCACTGTGGACATAAACCCTAAATCTTTGGACCTAAGACCTATTTAAAGGCCCTTATGGCCTTCATTTGCGGCCACCATTCCTTTTGAGAGTCCGTTATCGATCCAGAGAGTTTAGAGTGAAAGAGGAAGCCATTTTCTTCATTTTGTTGCATTTTCGCAAGGAAGGAGAAGGTTTTCAAGGTAAATCAACCAGACGAGCAAAAATCTACTTCTATTCCATTCCAGGCTGCTGTTTAAGGTTCGAATCTGTACCTATTTTGTTTGATTATTAGGCCTCATGAAATTAGGGTTTCTTTACCCTCTTTTAGTGCAAGATATGGAGTATACGAGGCCCCCTTGAGGCTTAGACTTCATATCTGGACCTTGAGAGGTCCAGAGAGTCCCATGAGTCAAGCTTTATGCAGTCACATAAGAGGATTAAGCCTAAGACACCATTATAAGGGTTATTTTATCAAATAGAGCTAGATATGTGGTGCATGGGCATAAAGATTACACCTTTACGTGACTTTTGGGTGCTAGAAGGCCAGATCTATAAGTTAGAGAAACGGATATGACCTCAGAAGGTCAAATGAGTGTTGCCATGGAGGAAACTCTTCAAGCCCATAAGAGGACTCGACGATTCAGATCAATTTGCCCCGCGATTCAGTGGTAGCCCGTCGAGTGTAAGGCTAACTCGACGAGTTGAGTGAGGCCTTAGGAGGATTCATAGGACACGCATAGACTCGCCGAGTCACCTGAGTTCACTCGATGAGTCTCGTCAGAGTTTGACCGTTGACTGGAGTTTACTACCGTTGACCTAAGGGTTTTAGTCAAATGGATTCATGAGAGGCCATGGACGGGTAGAATGGTCTTCTACCTATTCTTTAAAGATGAGAACATATGAGAGCAGTGAGTTGAGATATTATCATTTTGATCGGAGGAGGCTAGATCGTGGATTCGAGCACGAGAGTTTTCTAGACATCTAGCGAGGTAAGTCTTCTCACTATACATTACTTAGAGTGGTATCTATGTGTAGACCGGAGGGTCTTATGTGTTATGTGCTTCTTTGAGATTATGTTCTTTGTGACTTATGTATGAAAAGTGATAGACCGGACCGGAGGGTCCAACGAGCTATGAGACTGGAGGGTTCTGCTGAGACACATTGACCAGAGGGTCTTACTGAGTTATAGCCTCGAGTGGCTTATGTGTTGTATGTGGTATTTTGGGGAACTCACTAAGAATTTATGCTTACCGTGTTATGTGATATGTGTTTCAGGTACTAGCGAGGATCGCGGGAAGGTACCGACATGATTTGTACGCACTGGTAGAGGATAGTGTTTGGGATTCTGGGATATGTTTCATCATGATGACATTTTCTATACTCGAGTTTTGAGATCATTTGTATGAGACATGTTTTGTTTGAAAAATGAAAAATTGTTTGAAATTTACATTGTTACAGTTTAATTACTTATAATGTTAATATTTTAACAAGCCAAATGTCCTACCAAACCCTTTCGATAACTCTAAAAAATGAAAGAAGGCAGAGAGAGTAGTGAACACAAGATGCTTACTAAAGAGCCGACCTCATTCGGAATCGGAGAAACCTCCTTAAACCTTTATTTTTAGCATTCATAGCAGGTGAGCCTAGTTGCGGTGAAACTGACGATGCTTTCAAACATGCGAGAACACAAATGTTCATATTTTAATGTTATATATATATATATATATATATATATCGTAATTTAAACCATTAATTTTTTTGTCTATTAATAATAACTAGGGTAGATACGCATGCTTCACATGGGTCAGTGTATCCAATGCTTTGCATGGGCTATTGGGCTTATTCAGTTTATTCTATTTCTCCCTTGTTTCTCTTGATATTAGTTGTATCAGCCCCATTCATTTTAGAAAAATCAGTCAAATTATGAGGTAAATGCATTAAATGGCAACTTAGTTTCACTTTTTGATAATCTTTACTTATTTTCAAAAGATGACTACTCTAACCAATAATACATAACCATTATACCCAACTAACTATGATCATGATCCAAGAAATAATAACATACTTCTTTAAGAAGGAATTTCTCATTAATAAAAAGATGCTTGTAGATAAAGTAGAAAAGTGATATTATGCACCATACATGATTAGATTCATAAATCTTGTGTTTCTATTGCTAGCATCAGGCATCAGAAGATTTGTAAATGTATCAAATCATTTGGAAAGACAATTACAACCTAAAAAACCATACAATATATATACATTACAATGAAAAAATGAAAAAGATTTATCATATATTTTTATTAATTTCAATCCAGATTCCAACAGGTCAATGGGATTATATACAACCCATTTCATTCAGATTCAAAGTGATTCAGGATAAACTGCAAATTGTGATTCAATAACATATACAACAACTACATTACAATTAACTCTTGTCTAATTAACTCACCTCTAGATAAATCATTTTAAAAAGTTCAAATATTTGTTAATAACTAATTGAAAAAAAATGCATTTACGACCTAAACATGAAAGAAAAATGTAACAAATAGTAATGAAATTTGTTTTTTTGGTAAAAAAGTAAAATGAATTGAAAATAATAGAATCAAAAAGGTGTAAAATAAAAGTACATTGCTATTTAGTGATTTTCCGTCTAAATATGAAAAAATGCAACATAAACCAATGTATTTTGGTTTTTGGTAAACGAAAATCAAATAAATTGAAAAAGCAAAAACAAATATTTTGTAAATTCAAAGTACATTGCTATTTAGATCATTTACCACCTAAATATGGAAAATGCACCTAGTGGTCATGTACTTTGGTTTTTGTAAAACAAAAATTGACAAAAAGAGAAGAAAATGTGTAAATCCGAAGTACATTGCTATTTAGTGCATTTACTACCTAAATTTGGAAAACTCACCAAATGGAAAATACATTGCTATTTAGTGCATTTACCACCTAAACATGAAGAAGTGCAACAAATAGCAATAAATTTTGGTTTTGGTAAAAAAAATCAAAACTAATTGCAAATAGCAAAGAAACGGTGTAAATGCAAAGTACATGGCTATTAGTGCATCTAACACCTAAAAATGGAAAATGTACCTAATGCAAATGTACTTTGTTTTTTAGTAAAAAAATCAAAACAAACTACTAAAAACATAAACAAAAAGGTGTAAAATCAAAGTACATTGCTATTTAGTGCATTTACCACCTAAACATGAAGAAATGCAACAAATACCAATGAAATTTGGGTTTTGGTGAAAAAAATATGTTAGGTCCAGAAGGTGTTGCGTCTTGGGCTCACTATTTAGTCCATTTAGTCTCTGGTATGGGCCTATCCATCCGTGAGTTATTTTATAGGGTTTTGTATTTATAGGTGCTTGCATGCATCCTAGAACGTAAGATTTTAGAAGTAATTCTATCAAGTATTTTGATCTTTATCTTTTGTAACCCTAATATCCTCTACAGCGGAGGTTCTTTATCGAGCTCTGCTGGGGATTGAATCAATCGAATCATTCGACATATTCAGATTCAAAAAAAAAATGATGAGTTTAAGAAACTTTTTGATCGTTTAGATCTTAGAACATGTAAACCACGAAAGCAATAACAGCAATATAAAACACAAGAGTGAATATGAATATGTCGAATGATTCGATTGATTCAATCCTCAACAGAGCTCGATAAAGAACTTCCGTTGTAGAGGATATTAGGGTTACAAAAGATAAAGATCAAAATACTTGACATAATTACTTCTAAAATCTTACGTTCTAGGATGCATGCAAGCACTTATAAATACAAAACCCTATAAAATAACTCACAGATGGACAGGCCCATACCGGAGACTAAATGGACTAAATAGCGAGCCCAAGACACAACACCTTCTGGACCTAACAATCTCCCCCTTTGCATCAATTGGAGCGAGACTATCACTTCTTCTTGCTTGGTCCAGCTGCAGGAACTTTCTTAGTGGTTTCAAACAGACGTGGGATGAGAGCAAGAATTGTCAGTCTGAAGCGAATGTACCACTGGATCATATCATCGAAGTACTTCTTGTCGTCTGCTGAATTCTGCTTGCATCGATGAATGATACTTAGAACATGTTCCAAGCATGCAGTGGTGTAAAGATGCTTGTCAACCAAAGCGAACAGGCATTTTTGGCCTTCGTTCCTTGTAAACATGACAGAATTCCGTTTCGGGTCGATCCTTCCCATTTGCATCATGTTCAAATCACTAGCAGAGCCAACCGGAGAAATAGTGGGCTTTTTCTTGAAGATGCTAGCAATCTCCTGATCCATCTTGGCAACTTCCATAATGTAGCATACAAGCATCCTCTTGAAGTGATCGATAATCGGACCATACTCAGCTTCATTGGTGAGGAGGATGTTGTGCAAAATAATCCAGTCATGTGGATTCAGTTTGGGAAGATCAGCAAGCGATATGGCATGTTTGGTTTTGGCAGAACCCCTCAGCACTTTGAACCGAACGTTCGTGAAGTTCCCCTCTCGAAACGGCTTGAGGACCCGAACGTTGACTATCTTCTGAGCGCTCCAAGTTTGATACTGTGGTTGAGCAGACTTCAGATAGAATTAGACGAGTTCCCTATCATCCTTTGGATGAGGATGAGGGACATCAGCAACGTTATCAAAGGCGTGGAAGATAAAGGCTTTTCGGGTCAGTGGCATGTCGAACTGTGAATCGACAGAGTTGATACGATCCAATGAAATCACTGGTTCGAGCCACAGAATGCTGAGAGTTTCAATCGCCTCTTTCAGAAGCTTCTCAAGAGTCCATAGAGGAAAAAGGGTTTTCCTACTCTCAAGAAGGTCATGAGCCTCCTTCATTTTCCTTTCGTTCGCCTCAGCCTCTCTGGCAACACGAGCGCTCATGTCTGCATCTTTATCACGACCCTGTTTCTTTAAGAGATCTGCAATCGTCTCCTTATCATCGTCATCACTGTCTTCAGCAATTTTCTTTCCTTTTTCTTTGACAGCCGAACCTGAGGGTTGACCTGCAGGAGGAGGTCCGGTTGCTTTAGTTGTTGTAGAAGTGGGAGGTGGTTGAGATACATCTTCTCCCCCTTGTTTCGGAATGGACACGAACTCAAGGAGCCCTTCAATTTTGCTTAGGAGAGCAAGGACAGGAGCAAGCTTCTCTGCGAGAGTGCGCCTCACCGAGTAGTTCAGAATCGGATCATGGGCTTCAATGATGTTGGAAAGGGCGGCATGGACATCCGAAACACACGAAGAAATAACTTCTTGCTCAGACCGAAGAGATTCAACTTCCTTTTGAGAGTGGAAAAGTTGAAGACTCTTGACCTTGAGAGCAGTGGTCTTTCGTGCGAGAGCGTCCATGACTGAGTTCTCGGCAGCTAGGTCTTCATGCAGCTTAGTCAGGCGCTCCTCAATAGTCACCTTAAACAATGTGTTGTCATTACTGAGAGTTTGACGAAGACTGGCGAAGGACTGCAGTTCTGAGGCAACTGAGCTAGCCAGATTGTTGACAATAGGACAAGCTTCGTTTCAGTGGAATCAGCAGTTTCCTGTAAAGACTGCAAAAGAGAAGAAGCGTCAACAAATAGTTTTTCTACTTTTTCGGTCGCAGCAGTACATGCCTTGGTAGAGGTGTCAATGTCGGCAGTGGCTGAGCTGATGGAGGCTTCATGAGCCTTAGTAAAAGCATCAACAATCCCCTGAATAGCGGCCTATGAGATGGTAGACTGTGATGAAGAAGAGGAGGAAGAAATGAGAGAATCAATCTTCTCATGAAGCTCCTTGAGATGCTTCTTGGTTACCGGAGCATCATCTTCATCATCACTCTGCATTTGGTACGGACTGTAATAGACCGAGTCAAATGTCATGTCCTTTCCTCCAAGAAAAGGGTCTTCATTATCTGCTGAGTGAGCAAGAGAGGAGGGAGAGGGTGAGGGTGGAGGCGTTGTTGTGGAAGTAGGTTCGGGTGCGGATGTATGTTCGGTAGTGGGAGTGGGTTCGGGTGCTGTAGTAGGAGCCCCCGTATCAGATACGTGGGTTCTAACTCCAGCAGTGGTTGTTGTTGTTGCTTCAGTGAAAATGGGAGGGGGTACAGGGATAGAAGTTGGTGGTATTTGAGTAGTGGAGGTTATGGGGGGAATGGAAATGGAAATGGAGATTGGTGGAGGAGAGACAGGTCTAGTGGAAACAGGTACCTCAGGAGTAGGCGAACGTGGAGGAGTGTTACCACGTACGGACTCTTCAGAGTCTGAACTCTCTTCCTCAGATTCACTGGAGGAGGATGCTTGAATAAGCTTTCGCCTAGGTTGAGTCTTCCTCTTCTTTGGTGGAGGAGATTGAGCTGCTTTGGAGGGTTTGCGTTTCTTCGGAGAAGGACCTTTCGCTCCTTTGACAACATTCTTTTCTTTTCCTTTGTCATTCTTCTTTCCCCTGGGAGCAGGCCGATCAGCATCATGAATCCATTGAATCATGTCAGGAGTGAGGTCTCCGGGACCAGAGCGACGAAACTCCTTGTAAGTTCTAATGATCTGGCTGTCGCTTGGAACATCCCCATACATTGACTCAGGGATTGAGCCAATAAACTGAAACTTGGAGGAATCAGAGACAATAATCTTCGTGGTGTGGAAAGTACCTATCGAAGAAAGTGGTGAATTAGCAACAATTTGAACGTGATACTTGTCCATCCCCCACTTTGTGACCAGCGTCCAGAATCTGGCGTAGGAGATCTCTGAATGGCGAGATGTAGATGCGAGACTCTGAATCAGCTGTTGCCATAGAACTGACCCATAGTTAAGGTTGATGCCGTGGTACAGGCCATAAAGAATGGTCATAAAAAGACGACTCGTCTCGTCTGAACTAGCACTGCGTTCTGATAGTCCCTAGAATAAGACAGTGAAGAAACCGTTCCACTGAGGAGGTAGGCAAGATTTCTTGAATTTGGTCACCGTCGTCAGAATTTCAGTGTATCCCATGTTATAAAACATGGAAAACAACTGCCCCACCGGGATGGATTCAGGGTTAACCCTAGATTCGTCGGGTGCAAACCCTAAAAGCGAACATAATCGCTGCTTGGAGATGGAGGCCTTGTGATCAAGAATGTCGAAGAAGATTCGATCGACAGACTTGTCATAGTGGGCTGTGGAGAATATTTGCAAGAGACACTCCATTGGAACTGTTTCGACCTTGGTGAGAGCTAGAACCAACAACGAATACTTGAGACATTCCTTGATTGGAAACATGAATGCATCGTAAACTTGAGGAGTGACGTCGATAATCAAGATTTGTTGAGGACGGATTGGCAGAATGTGAGAAGTAGCATGAACTGAGGATGAGTCCGCCATTGAAGAGAAGGATTTGGGAGAGATGATGAACAGTAGAGAAAACGAAGCTCTTTTTGCTCTCTGAGGATTTGGTGCAGTAAAGAGGTAAATTATGGTAGAAATTACCCTTTATACCGTACTGAGAAGTGAGAGAAAAATCTGTTCCCAAATCTTCAAGGGAAATTCGAAGAGTTTCCTTAGGTGATTGACGCGTGATAGTTGGGAGCCCCAATGATTACGCAGGAGAGAGAAAAATTGTCCCGTTTCACACGCCTTCCCATCAGGCGCCGTTTGAAATGTCAAGAACGGTTCCACTTCACACGCCTTCCCATCAAGCGTCGTTTGAAATTCAAACCGATTGGACTTTCGGCTGAGTCAGCAAGTTATCCCTTTAAAGTGAGCTGTCGTCATAAAGCAAAATAACCACGTGTAACATTGTGATCCACATCTCTCGTATAACCTCAAATTCCATAGCCAAAAGTTGCTTGTAAGTAAGGAAACCAGAGTTATGGAAAATCAAAAAGATTTTCGTGCATAGTGTGTAAAAGAAAAAGAAATAAAGCAACACATATGTGGGAAATTGTGATGTCAGTAAAGACACGAAACAATGGATCCCGGGCACGAATCTCTTCCTTCAAAGTAAAGAGAGACCTTAAAGTGTTTGTTTGGTTTCCCGTTGAATTACGATCAGACACTTATTGAGAAGTGTTGAAAGCCATCTTTTAATAGGTGAATTTGGGTGGCTTTCGCTTCAGTGCATAATTCCTGATCTTGACATAAGACAGAAATCGACTGAAGTACTTGTGAGACCAATGTAGTCTGTTGAACAAGTAGGTATGAAGAGAATTTAAGTGGCAGTTTGAAAATACTTTTAGGGGAAATCTCAAAAAAATAGAAACTGGATTCCAAGGGAAGAAATGTTATGGGATTTAACAATTTCATAGGAATCACACAAAGAGAAAATTCAGAGATTTCAAGGTACAACCCCATGGGTGAATTCGTCAATTCTTTAGTGAAAACTAGAGCAAATTTAATTGTTCACCGTCAATGCAAAGTAGGTATTGAATTGTGGGTTTCACTTAGCACGTAGTGGCACGAAGCTAATATCATGAACATAGAAATTATGTAACCATAAACCTCAGTGGTAATTACTGAGAGTCTTAAGGGTTACATGTATGAGGCGAATAGAATGGAGAAAAGTATTGGAGATGGTGTAAAGAAACCAAAGTACCTCTGGTGTTAAAATAAGGACCAAGCAGAAAAACTCTTATCTCATGTGAGAAGAGAGTAAGGTAGCTCATGATTAGAATAAATATAAAAACCTAATTGGGAAGATAAGGTTTGTATATACCAAGTCAGTAAGGCTATTATTCAGAATCGGATGAGGCTTTGGACACATACAACAAGATGCTTCTAGGGACACTTAACTAATAAAAACGTGAGAACTAGAATTTCCCCACAAATATCCACAAATAAAAATTAACGAACACAAACAAAAAAAGATTGTTTTTGGAGGTTTTGATTTAAAGAGAAAAACAAACAAAAATATTTTTGGATTTTTTGATATATATAAAAAAAATTAAAGCAGACAAAGAGAAGAAAAAAAAACTTTGAAACCGAACCCGAAATAGACCGAACGCTCGGTTCATTTCGGTTAAAAAAAACTTCGAAAAAGAGAAAAAAACTTGAAAAATGAGAAATAAGAGTACAAAAAGTTTACAATTAAAGAAACTACCTTTAAGTGATCAAACCCGAGCGCTCGGTTCATTTTGGCACTCACGTGAACCGAACCCGAACGTTCGATTCATTTCGCTTCCAACTTTTAGGTTTGAGAAGTAGTTTTTGGTACTGACTCCGATTCCATCATACCTAGCCCTTGTAGAATTTTATTGAAACTTGGTTCTGGAAGAGCTTTGGTGAAGATGTCAGCCAGTTGATCAGTAGTTCGTACAAAATGAATCTCTATGTTTCCGTCTTCTACGTGATCTTTAATGAAGTGATACCTCAATGCAATATGTTTGGTTTTGGAATGTTGCACTGGGTTATGACAGATCCTAATTGCACTTTCTGAGTCACAATATAGTGGGATCTTTTTCATATTGAGTCCGTAATCCCTGAGTTGACTTTGGATCCAAATCACTTGAGATGGGCAAGAAGCGGCTGCAATATATTCTGCTTCGGCTGTAGACAGTGAAACACATGTTTGTTTCTTAGATTGCCAGCTCACCAAATTTCCATCGAGGAATTGACATCCTTCTGTAGTGCTTTTCCTGTCTAAACCACATCCTCCAAGGTCTGCATCTGAGTACGCTTGAACAAAGAACCTTGAGTTTGAGGGGTACCAGAGACCGAGAGAGGTGGTTCGCTTCAGATATCGGAGTATGTTTTTCACTGCTAGCATGTGTGGTTCACGAGGATTCGCCTGAAATCTAGCACAATAACACACAAAAAACATTATATCGGGCCTGCTAGCTGTGAGGTACATCAGGGAACCAATCATTTGGCGATATAGCGTAATATCGACTGCCGGTTTTTCCAAGGATGGTGTGAGTTTGGTGCCGAACGCCATTGGAACTTTGACCTTTGAATCTCCCATCATGCCAAATTTAGCAAGAAGAGTCTTGGTGTATGCTTCCTGGTTGATAAAGATGCCTTCGGGTACCTATCTAGTGTTTAAACCAAGGAAAATGTTAATCGGGCCCTTTGAGCTCATTTCAAATTTAGTCTCCATCAGCTTTCTGAATTCAGCTGTTAAGCTAGGATTCGTTGAGCCAAAGATGATTTCATCGACATAGATTTGAACTATCATAAGGTGGTTAACTTCCTTCTTTTGAAAGAAGGTTGGGTCAACCGAACCTTGTTTGAATTTAGACATCTTTAAGAACTTAGTTAGCGTTTCATACCATGCCCTAGGCGCTTGTTTCAGACCATAAACTGTCTTGTCTAGAATGTAACAGTGATTTGGATGCTTTTCATTCACAAAACCTGGAGGTTGCTCCATGTAAACCATTTCTTCAAGTTCTCCATTCAGAAAGGCTCATTTCACATCCATTTGATAGACCTCGAAGTTCTTGTATGCAGCGTAGGCAAGAAATATTCGAACAGATTCCAGCCTTGCTACTGGAGCAAAAGTTTCTTCGTAATCAATTCCTTCTTCTTGGCAGTATCCTTTCACCACGAGACGAGCTTTATTTCAAATCACATTACCCTCCTTGTCCATTTTGTTTCTAAATACCCATTTGAGACCAACGACTAAGGCATCTTTTGGTGTTGGAATGAGACGCCAGACCTTATTTCTTTCAAATTCATTGAGTTCATCTTGCATAGCCTGAACCCAATCAGAATGGTCAAGAGCAGTATTGACTGTCTTCGGTTCAACTTTGGATACGAAAGAATTATACATGCAGAACTCTACTTTGGAAAATAGGGAGGTTTGCTTTGCCTTCACTTGGGATCGGGTCAGGACCTTTTCAGATACATTACCTACTATCTAAGATACAAGATGATCTCTGGTCCATTTAATGAGGGGAGGATAGTTTGGATCATAGGATGGATCCAATTTGGCGTTGACCATTTCTTCCAATTCAGATTGACAATCGTCATCATAGAACATATCGGAATTCTCCCCCTCGACTGATGATAAATCATTTGGATTTTCAGGTTGGTTCGGACCTTCGGGTGCAACAGAACTCTCAGGTGTAGCCGGACTTTCGGGTGCTACTGGACTTTCGGGTGTAGCTAGGCTTTCGGGTGCTATAGGACTTTCGGGTGTAGCTGGGCTTTCGGGTGCTACAGGACTTTCGGGTGTAGCTGGGCTTCTGGGTGCTACAGGACTAGAATTCTCCCGTGAAAGTGTGAGTTCGATTGATTTGAAGAAAATAAATTCTCCCCCTAAACTGAAGTGCTGTGCTGAGGAGGTTTGTTTTGAACTTGTTCTCCTTCTCCCATTTGTTTGGCTGCATCTTTGACAATGTGCTTCAGATGATTGATTTTGTTGTCTACCGCCTTGGCTTCTGATAGAATGGCTTTCTCAGGTTCATCGAACAGGTCAACGAACTGATCAAATAGATTAGCAATCGTGGTTGTGACTTGACCTGTTTGAGAAAAAATCTCTCCAATAGCTTCTTCAGTAGTTTTTAGCTTCTTGACGTAGCTGTCATCGAAAGTCACATAATATGTTTCTTCAATCTTTCTAGAACGCTTATTTAAAACCCGGTATGCTTTTGAAGTAAGAGAATATCCCAAAAAAATTCGTTCGTTCGCTTTAACATCAAACTTGTTACGATGTTCTTTGGAGTTGAAGATGAAGCACCGTGAACCGAACACATGGAAGAATTTTACGTTCGGCTTCCTGTTATTGATGATCTCATAAGGAGTGAGAGAGAAATGCTTGTTGAGATAAGACCTGTTCTGTGTAAAACAAGCTGCAGCAATAGCATCAGCCCAAAAATATAAGGGAAGAGAAGCAAAACTTAGCATAGTTCGGGCCGCCTCACACAAGGATCGGTTTCGCCTTTCGAAAATACCATTCTGTTGAGGCGTGTAAGGGGCTGAGAAGTTGTGACTGGTTCCCTTTTCTGCCAAAAAGTCTTCGAATTCTTTGTTCTTGAATTCCAGTCCATTGTCGCTCCTAATGTTTCGAATGACTTTTCTCAGTTGCACTTCAACCTACTTGATAAACATCTTTAACTTAGGAGTGGCCTCAAATTTTTGCTTCAGAAAGAATACCCATGTAAAACGTGAGAAGTCATTAACAAAAACAAGAATGTACTTGTTACCGCCAATGCTCTCGATTGATGATGGACCACACAAGTCGATGTGAAGCAACTCAAGTGGTTCAACAACTTTTGTGTTTATAATTGATGGGTGACTTTGACGACTTTGTTTCCCCATTTCGCAAGCAGCGAACAAGTGTTCTCGATCAAACTTGAGCAAGGGAAGACCCTGAACATGACCTCTAGTGACAAGCTTGCTGATGTCTTTGAAGTTGAGATGTGAGAGCGTTCGGTGCCACAACCAACTTTCGTCAGAATGAGCTTTGGACAAAAGACATATGGCTGGATTCCCTTTGATTGGTCTGAGATTCAGAGGAAACATTTTGCCTTTTTCGATCTGATTTGAGAATGACTTTGTTGGATTTCTTCTCTATAATCTCTGAACCTTTGTCGTCGAATGAAACTTTGAGACCGGTACCTCCGACTAGTTGAGATACACTGATGAGATTACGCTGCAACCCTTCTACATACGCCACCTTTCTTATTGTGAAGTCTCCATTGGTTATCATCCCATAACCCTTTATCGTTCCATAGGAGTTATTACCGAACTTGACATTGCCACCATATTGAAGAGATCGAAACTCCCTTAGCTCTTCCTTCCTTCCCGTCAAGTGACGTGAGAAGCCACTGTCAATGTACCATTCTACGTCGAACTGCTCGTCACTGACAACCTGCAAAAATTAAGCAGATTTAGGAACCAAAAGTTTCTTGGGTTCACGTGAGCCTTTCACAGGAACAGGAATAGTAAGAGAAACATCAACAAGATATGTGCGTTTAACTAAGGTTGTTTCATCTTTTCTTTTAATAGTAAACACTTTGATTTTGTTAGAATTAGTTACAAGTGTTTTGGATTTATATTCTGGTGTTTGAGCACTAGACTGTTTTCGGTTCTCCTTGACTGAGAAAATCTTCGTTTTTCCGTTCAAGTTCGTTGATGATCTTGAATTTTGTGTGGAGACTGAATTGGGTTTAGAAGAGGGTTAAGAATGAGAAGAATTTGAAAAAGAGAATTTAGAATGAGAGTTTTTCCTGACTTGAGGTTCGATATGACCCTTTTGTTTCAAAGCACTCCATGGATGATGGCAATGGGCCCCTTGATGAAGTATAGGTTAAAAGCCCAAGACTTGTCTTTTCTCTATAAATAGTCATGTATTATTCATTATTAGGGTTAAGAGTGAGGCAAAAAGTAGCTGCCACGTGAGGTTTCTTATGTAGTGTTAGATTCTTTAGTCTATGTTGAAAGTGTAATTTATTCCTCTTGTTTGAATAAATCGAGTGATCATTCGACCTAATCTTCATATTTGTGGTTGTTCTTATTTTCCGCATCTTGTTCATCAAATCTCAATTAGGGTTTTAATCCTAACAAGTGGTATCAGAGAGGGTCTTTGAAGATCTATTGATTTTTGAAGTATCGGTTCTTGATTTGATGATTTTATACACAAGTTATTGAAGATTATTGATGTTTTGGCGTTTTGGAATCAAGACTCTTGTTCAAGCAACTGTTAATGGAGACTCATGTATTCTATTACTGCTCATCTTCATCTGGTATAATTTCTATCCAATTCGTTTTTCTGTGTTTTCTGATTGGATCTAATCCCTAGTTTTATCCAAATTCAAAGTATTGTCGATGGATCTGTTTCACTGCCATTAATTCATTCCTTCACTGTATTGTAATTCAAATTCAATTGTTAGCTTTGTGGATAAATTTTGTTCCTTTTGGCCCATAAATCCAATTCATTACTATACATCTGGTTCAAATTGAGTCCTCTTGTTCAAATTGAATCCTGAACTTAAATGCTTTTCATTATCGTGATACGTCTCATGCACAATTTTTTTTTCATTGACCTGGAGGGCAAAAGTTTTGGTGATTGTTTCTGTTTCTCGTTCTCACGTCCTTATCGCATCCTCTGTTTATTGAATCAATTTCTTAAATCACAAAATTGTTTTTTTTCAATAATCGAAATCAAGTCTTGTTCGAGTCTAATAATCGTAATCCTAGTTGTTATGGTTGTGATAAATCTTCTTGATCTGGAAACGGTTGAAAGCAAATGGGGTCGATGGTCAGCCAAGAAAAAAAAATAGATAACGTGTGTGCGGAACGAAAGGATTTGATCGTTGTTATTGGTGTGATCGGAACGAATGGTTTGTTTGGTGGAATCGGAGTTTTTGGGAAATGAAGGAAAATTGCTGTGTTCATGAATCATCGGCGTCTAAATGAAGAAGATAGTAAAGTTTCAATTTTGGCCCCTGCAACTTCGGAGATTTGAAAATTCTGGTCCCTGTGTTTTTAATGACTTGGCATTTTTGGACCATTTCCAGAATTTGTTACAAATGAAGGGGATTATGGTGCAGAGTTATTAATTTTGTCCCCTATCTTTCAGAAAATGACAGTTTCTGCCCAATATTCAGAAAAGTTTGCAAATTTGAGGGCCGGTGAATAGTTTTGAATTTTTTAAAGCATATATTTTTCGTGAACAGAAAAATAAAGATTCCATCAAGTCTTGGCGGTTCGGAAAGTTGTTTTTCTCAATAACGTTAAATTTTCACGACTTTTTCGGATTTTATACTTCATTGTGTATATCATTTTGTCGCGGGGGAGCTTAGTAAAATTTTATCCATTCAAGATCATTCTCAGGACCATCTGAAGGCTTTATAATCATGTTTTTGATTATAAATCGGGGGAGAATTTGGTATGGTCATTTGAAATTGGATTTGTGACTTTTCAAAGTTGAAGATTTTTGATAAAGCTTGTGGTAGAATTATGAAGGTAGCTTTTACAGTGGAAGTTTTTCATCGAGCTCTGCTAAAGCTTTTACAGAGAAGTATCCTTTACAGCGGAAGTTCTTTATCGAGCTCTGCTAAGGACTTGTTATATCTCCGACTTCTAGTATTTTCTCGATCAAGCGGCATTACGAATCTTAAAGTTTGGGTTGTTACATGATATTTTTTGATGGCTTATATCATTAGCTTATTTGAAGATCATTGTGACTTGGAAGGGGAGCTCTTCAAAGAGAAGAAGTGATTCGGTTTCTTTGTTCTGAAATGGGTTTTATGGCGGGCTTGGTTTCCATGAAGATTTTTTTGGGATTACATTCGAAAATGAAGTTTAAAGACATTACTTCAGTGCTTGATTTATATATCCTAGAGCCCGTGGTTGAACACTATTGAAGAATCAAGATTTGTGGATTGCTTCATCTATTCCTCGTTGCAAGATCTTTTTATTCGCTAGATGCTTGTTTTGGAAGTTAAAGCATTGTCATCCATTCCATACTTTGAGGGGGAGATTGTAGGGTTTCAAAGCACTCCATGGACGATGGCAATGGGCCCCTTGATGAAGTATAGGTTAAAAGCCCAAGACTTGTCTTTTCCCTATAAATAGTCATGTATTATTCATTATTAGGGTTAAGAGTGAGGAAAAATGTACCCAGGTAAGGTTTCTTATGTAGTGTTAGATTCTTTAGTCTATGCTGAATGTGTAATTTATTCCTCTTGTTTAAATAAATCGAGTGATCATTCGACCTAATCTTCATATTTGTGTTTGTTCTTATTTTCCGCATTTTGTTCATCAAATCTCAATTAGGGTTTTAATCCTAACAAAATAAAACAAATTGGTCAAAACGGAAACAAAAAGGTGTAAAATCAAAGTACATTGCTATTTAGTGCATTACCACCTAAACATGAAGAAATACAACAAATAGCAATGAAATTTCGTTTTTGGAAAAATAAAATCAAAACAAAATGCATCAAACAAAAAAAGGTTTCAATGCAAAGTACATTAGTATTTAGTCCATTTAACACCTAAAAATAGAAAATGCACCTAATGGCAAAGTACATTGCTATTTAGTGTATTTACCACCTAAACATGAAAAAATGCAACAAATAGTAATGAAATTTGGTTTTTGGTAAAAAAAATCAAAACTAATTGAAAAAAGAAAAAAAAAGGTGCAAATTCAAAGTACATTGCTATTTGGTGCATCTAACACCTAAAAATAGAAAATGCTACTAATGGAAATGTACTTTGGTTTTTAATAAAAAAAACCATACAAAATTGCTAAAAACAGAAACATAAAGGTGTAAAACTAAAGCACATTGCTATTTAGTGCATTTACCACTTAAATATGAAGATTAAATTAAAAATGAAATATTTTAAGTGGTAAACCTAAAAAAACATCAACTTTTTGTCTCTATTGCTTTCATAAGTCGCCTAAAATCAATTGTTGCCATTAAAACACCTAAAAAAGTAAGGTTCAAATAAGCACATTGTGGAGTCAAATTATAAAGAAGTATTCATATTTTAGATAATGTACCTCTTCATCTTCTTGACCTATAAAGAATATTTAAAAAATAATCAGATTCATTTTTTCTCAGACACTCAAGTTATAATTGGTGTATTTATGTGTGGCTAGTAATAGAAATATACATATTTATACAACTATTTACCAACACCAACAACATACTTGCTATGTTTTACCAAGAAATGGCAATATGTAACAGCTAATAGCAATGTATCTACAATGTATATAGGACCAATAATGGATCAGGTGCTATTAGCAACACACTAATAACAATATACTTATATCCTCTTATTAGGAAACCATATGCGTCAATGATTGAAAAGTTTTGGGTGCTGCATATAGATAAACACAAATCAGGTCACACAAATCGACGGTTACAAACTGTTTTCTAATTGAATAACGGTGTTATTACCAGATTTTCTAAAAAACTCGAACCAAACCGATTTGCAAACCTAAAAGAATGATTTTTAATAAAATTTAACTTTCATTGATCTATAATTGTAAAGTAACCCTATATCATCATATGTAATTGGTTGTGCTGCCTTACTAACTTTCTGGTTTGTTAAGATTTCAAGATTCTGGATGCATAGAATGGATACTTGCATCTGATCAATAATGTTCTTCATTATCTTATACATATGTTATGTGTGCATGCTATGTCTTTGAAACCAATTCAAATACAAGGCCAACAATCAACAAAACAAAATTAATAAAATATAGTACTAAGTTCTAGAAGAAACTGAAATGTAATGGTAATGATATGAGGATAAAATCTTAGTGTTTATGGAATGAAATAAGAAGCTATAAGAATATAAGTGAAATAACTTACATGTACAGATTGGAAAAGGTGTACAACTGTTCAACCTACTTGACCAAATTTGGCAATCAACTTTCTATTCAATAGAAACTTAAAAGATATATTACTCCAATAAACAATTTTTATAAGAAAAACATCTCTAAAAATAGTCAACTTAAAAAATATATTACTTTAATAAACAATTTTGACCAAATGGATTAATTATTGTTTTTAAAAAATAATAATAATTTGTGGAATTGGGAATTAATTTGTAATAAAATCATGAAAAACACAAACTTTAGTTTTTTGAATTCCCAAACCTAAAAGTTTTGAAACCCATTGTTGTCCAAGTCAACTCCTCCCCTTTTTAGTTTCTTGGTAACTGCTACAAATTCAATGCCATCTACATTAATATATTACTTAGAAGAGTTACCCAGAAAAGTAAAAATAAGAAATGATTTGAGAAAAAAAATCAGAAACAAATGCAACAGTAAGGACCTAAGAATGAGGAATTCAAGAAATTAGAGTAAAGAAATGGATTAGTGGATGGGGAATTAACCTGATCATTAGACATTTAGTATCCTTATCAAATAAATCAACTTTAATTCCACTTTTTCTATAAATGCATTTACATAGCCGAAAATTAATAGAAAAAACAAACTGTCTTTCAGTTTCTTCATTTTCATTTCACAACAAAAGAACAACATGATCATAAAAATGGTGAAACAATTGTGATGCCCAAAACTAAGCTTACCTTGAATAACAGACTAAAAAAAATTAGAGACATAGTTCAAGCATTTTATCAAGTAGTTAGCGTGCATCATCAAAGTTTCTTTCAAATCTCAAATATCAAGTGGTTCTATATAGCTAAATCATCTTCTTAGGATATGACTAATCCAATCAGGTGGTCTGATATTCTTTAAGTCTTTGCAAATTCTTCACACACACACACACACCAACTATAATCAACACTTTCTGCTTTGACCTTGATTCAAATGAAAGTCTTTAAAGATCTATCCTTTTAAAATCAAACAGAGCGATGAAGTTGTTGGGTTTTGTATACTACAACATCCTATGGTGAACATACAATCCTAGATGCTTTGGATCTATGTTTACTCTAATTATACATGCAATATTGTTTCCAAAGCATTAAGCCTACAACTAGCATGCAATTGGCATAAACAACATAAATATTGGTTAGGAGTTTACCTCTTTATTTAGCTTGTAGAACTTGTTGTATTTAGCATTTAAGAACTTAGTGCCCTAAGTGTGACACCTCAAATGGTTCACAACAAACCTTAGATAAAGGATGACTGTTGAGAGAGTTTATGCACACTAAAATTGGTTATGGATCTCCAAGAACTTTCTAGAAAAACTTGTGCAACCAATTTTTGGCTATAGGGTGTCAGATATATATATATATATATATATATATATATATATATATATATATATATATATATATATATATATATAGTGTAGGAATCCAAGAGTCATGGGAAAATCCTAATCCATACACTTGGGCTTATTATCCATGATCTATGATTCAAGTGGGCTAACTCTTTATGGATTCATCTATAAACTTAGTCCATCATGTAACATATGCCTAAACTATATATATATATATATATATATATATATATATATATATATATATATATATATATATATATATAATTCTTCATCAATACTAATTAATTCTTGATCAATACTAATTAAATCATATGATTTCATGTTAATATATTAGAACTTATAATATATTGATAAATCATAATTAACCTCTTCTCAAAAGTCCATCCTATCAAATTGTCGTGGTGATATGCAACCCAAATGGACCATGCTACCCTTGGGTCAAGTACATACCAATTATAGTTATGGGCTTAGACATCTAATCCAACACTCTGCCACTTGGATAAGTCTAATAACTATTATTGCAAGTATGACTCCAAAATGCAGACTAGCAATCGTAGCTCTTAAAAGCTGATATCGAACTCTGACCTAGTCAATGACGCGTCCATTAGATAAGGGATCATCTATTCCTCCATTCTACAAGATATCATATGGACTGAGACACGGATTATAATAATTTTATCTGTCCATCTATTGTTTCCCGATTTCCAATTTATGACGACCGACTAATTGAACAAATCAAATCAGTCCAGGCTTGGCCAAACACTTAGGTTTGTCATCACTAAATCATCAAGGGGCCCTCAAATATTGCTTTTATCCCTCTAAGGGAAAAAGGAATGGATAACTTCGACTCAAATGCATGCTTGTACTTACTCATCAAATCACATACAACAATATGTTTTATAACACCAAGTTACTAGTGCGTTTACATATGTCAATGTGCAACCGGCTTGTAAGTTACAACTCACTTGTCTTGGTTTCAAGATATTATCGTCTCACAATCACTCGTGATAAAATCCATGAAGTGATTAGATAAGTATGGGTTTAGTCCAATACTCGAATCCTATTCTAGGAGTACTCATGAACACTGCAGCAAACTTGTGCTATGTCTAAAACACTTAGACAATCTACAGTCAGATTCATGGCAGTCTTGCTTCAATACGTACTTCTAAAGTATGATTGACTATGGATGGTTTGAATAACCTAGTTATTTGGGAATTCAAAACATGCAAAGTGAAACACAAGCACAATCGAATCCAATATGGTCTCAGAACTTATGAATATTAATAAAACACCTTTTATTTAATCATGATATTGATTACATAGTATTCATTGTATAATGTTTCGATTATTCAACTTAATACTTGAATTAAAACAACAGTTATGCCATGATCCAAGCATGCACACTATGTTTGCCTATGGTCATTCCTTTATGAAATAGATCAATTGAACACAAATTCAATGAATCTCATTTCACATTTCCAAATCCTTACTGTAAATGTAAGAATACCAAATTTTGGCCATTCGCTATAATCTGTTAGATTTTAAACTTATATGCAATGATCCTCTTGTAATGACTATGCACAAAAGTCACAGATACTTGGCAACAGACATTACAAAGTATTCCAATGGAGATCAATTCCATAGAAACGAAGTCTCACATTCAAAGTACATTTGTTTGAAAATCCTTCTTGCATTAGGTGTTCTAATCTTACACAGATTTAAAGAATAACTTCCTCTTATGGAAACATTTCCATATTCATATTTTAACTATCACTTCTGAAGAACAGTTGCCTCTTTTCAAAATATATCAATATGGTCCTTCCAAAATTCACACTATACTTCTAACTGTCCATGAGCAACCAATCTTTGGTAAACCTCAAATTGTCCTCGACAATTGCTTAACCATTTTAGTCATATCAAGTTCTAGTCATTTTTCCCTCTTAATGACCTAGGCATTTGGAAAATTCAGAACACATAAATATTATAACATATGCAATCGATCCTATACTCGAAGCATACGGGACACGATTCATAATGTCTTGCATTAAGACACGATACTTGATCATTTTTTTTGCTATAATATTTCTATTTGTCATGTTCTCACAATTTGAACTATGAAGAGGGAAGCTGTAATCATAATCGAATTTGAGAACGCAATTAACATTTCTATATATATATATATATATATATATATATATATATATATATATATATATATATATATATATATGTAGAATTTCCTTATGTTGAACCATTCTAACATAGCATTCATATATATATATATATATATATATATATATATATATATATATATATATATATATATCCTTGACTAAATTTGATTAAAAAATCTCAATCTAAGCTTTTAGATTTGAAATGTAGTATGAATTCCTCTTCCTTAATTATAGCAAAACAACTTTTCAAACCCTGCATCTTTGCAACTTGAAACTTTTGTTTTCTATAATTAACAATGCTAACTCGCAACACTTAACGTAATAATTGTGCTCCCACTAGCATAATAATTACATTCTTATTAGCATAATACTTATGCTCCCACTAGCTTTGACATGTACCCAGAAATCAGCTGGACTTCTGGAAATCAATACTTATTATCAATACTTATTGACTTTCTTACAAATGTTCAGATTTCTGATACGAGATGCTCCGATAAGACTTTATCTAGGCTTCTCAAACTTGTACACCTTTCCTTAGATAGCTCACATGTGTGTCTAAACAATTTTAGAACTTAGAGCCATAAGTCTAAAATGTTTAGACCTTTTGTCATTTCTCACAATTTGAACTATGAAGAGGGATGCCGTAATCATAATCGAATCTAAGAATGCAAATATCACAATTGTTATCTCTATAAAATCTACTTAGTGAAAGCGTTTCCTCATAATCATTTTCATGGATTGGAGAGAAACCTTATGACACTTATATTTTTATGGTGTATGTGTTCCTATCCATGTGAATTTTTCATAACCATAATCACAACACAAGGTTAGTGACAAACCCAAACTCATATGGACTGAACTATTTTCAATCTTAATTTCTTCCCACCTGGCAGAACAAGGGCATACCATTGCTTCCTAGGTTGTTATGCAAACAACTGAGAACTTATAGAACTCACATGCATAGTCAACCTAACTGGAATGAGCACAGAAACAAGAATATATCAACACGAAAGTTACAAACCTCAAGTCGTGTGCTAGTGTTGAACAATAGGTTTACTCTTGATTTGTTCTTGAAACTTTTCAAGATGTTTAAGACTCCCACTAACCTCTTGACATATAATTTTCTCTTTGTCAAGAGAGATCACTTGACAAACAAATATTCAAGAGTTAGTGCGGTTTCTTATCAAGACAAACACTTCACACCATTGGTCTTATTTGGTATTTGTTTTAAAAAAAACATCACAACATACCAATTTCAAATGTACAAGAGTAGAAAACATTTTCCTTTCTTAAGATTATGTCACTCAAGTTACAATCTTGGAGTATGACTCTAAGACTTGTTCTTGGAACGAAGTATGATTCACCTTTTGATTTAACCATTTAAAAAATTCATGATTCCTCTTCTTAGACATACAAATTCACTATGATATAAATAGAGGATCAATTTTGATATGGTTTCATAATCACTAATACAATCATAAAAACACGATACTCAAGTACTCTCCCTTCTTCTCAGATTGGAGAAACTTTTATCTTCCTGCTTAATTTGATTCTTCTTATTTGTTCTGCCATACATTGAAACTTTTTCAATGATTCAGAATTACACTTAATCTCATAAGCATAACCATATTTACTAAACTTTAGTAAATCGTAACAAATAGTCTTATCGTTCTTTATGCTGGACCTGACCAACGCACAACCAAATGTACCCAATCCCCTAGTCCTTCACTTGACTCACATATACATGTGAACAAGGAATTAGTATTAATTTCCCAAAGACAAAAATTCTCATTCGTCATATAATACCAGTTGCATGATTCCAAGTTTCTTTCCAATTGAACCCGGGTGATGAGAATCTTTCCTTATTTGGTAAATTTTGACACCACCACAAACGAAAGAATCAAATACATTTTCCTAATATTTATAGAAACATACAAAAATAAAATTTTCACAAATGCCATTGTAAGGAGATATAAGATAAGATAAAATCAACAAAAATATTATTTATTTATAAAATGCAGAAAAAACCTTTCCTTACAATGCAATTACATATGAAAACTATGTTGTTATCTATTGCAAAACTATCTATCGTAGCTCTTATGCAGCTCAAAATTCCGATCATCGATTAGGCGATCAAAATCCATCTCTTCGCGATCAGATTCAGCTTACTCTTCCATTAAGCTTTCTTTTCTTTCTTCGATCCTACGAAACATCAAAATGCAACCTTGTCACATCATGCATTAAGAATCAACAATCAGGAACTTAATAGAGTTAGATAGTGGACTTACCCAGTTACCTGAAGTAGAGTCAAACCTTTTTGACTTTACCTTCTCTTAGATCCTTCAGGTAGTCAGGGCCGCTTCGCTTCCAATGTCCCTTCAAATGGCAGTAGAAACAAGTGGACTCTTTGGTATTTGCACATGGAACTATCTCAGAACTTGCTTTTCTCTTATGGTCATGTGACATCCCCTAATTTCTCGGCTAGAAAAGACCGATTTTATTTATGCTTTTTAAAATAAAATCAGAGAAATCTTTTTAAAAGATGTTGCGGAATTGGTCCCAAACAACATATGATAAAAGTTTATCAAAACCCTTCATTAAGAAGGTATATCTTTTCCATATATATATATATATATATATATATATATATATATATATATATATATATATATATATATATATATGTATATATATATATATATATATATATATATGTATATATGAACCTCGGGATGTCATGTTCCGATATAGATAAAAAGCATAAACAAGACATTATAAGCATTTCAATAGTTATTTACAACTACTGGCCTATAATGCAAAAATCTCTCGTCGTCCTTCGACTATGCTCGGGGTCCACTACCTGTAACATAAAAAGCTGAGTGGGTCAGGCTTGGGAGTCTGGTGAGCATATAGGGTTTTCAACCCACAATAATAATAAACTTACTAAGTTCATCAATCAACAATAACCCTGATTACCCGTTCCCGTTATCCTCACTTTACGTCTCTAAACACTTATCACAAGGGACCTAGCCTAAGAATATCACCGGGATGGACACTACTGCTAAGCGGTTTCCTCAGCCATACATGTCCTAAAGGCAACCATGAGGTGGATGGAGTACAACGAATGAACACTCTCAGTTCATTAACACCTACATGTTGCGGACCTGCTAATGTTTCCCACTGGACTGTCTAGAAAGTCTGTGGTCGTCATCCAAACTCCGCTAGATGACTTGATCTCAAAACACATCGAGGCCTCTCATCAATTTTATTTTATCACACATCACTATCTACCCATGTTCTACCCAACATATTTGTAGACAAAAATACTTACACAGTTTAAAACTTGTATAAAACATCAACTCAGCAGTCACCTAAAATAAACAATTAGTATATTTACACATAGCATGTATTATAAGGTAAATACTTCATATCTATGTGTAAAATGAAAGTGACTATACACTCACTTGATTTGATGATAATCAGGCAACAATTCGTTTCCTAAAGCGATCGTTTCTAATAGAACCGGGAGTTTTATTGAGAAACCGGGCTTTGCAAAAGTCGGGCTTCGAAACCAAAAAGATAAAATTTTCGGGCTTCTCGGGCACTTCGTGGCGTATTCCGGGGCTTATAATCGATATCGGGGCTTTGGGGGATTCTAAGATGAAGAAAATATGAAGAAAGGGGCTAAATATGGCAACAATCCAAAAGTAACTGAGAGCCTTCGCAGGTACCCTTCTATTTATAGGGTCCGAAGTCCTGATCCAACGGCTGAGAGGCTCCTGATCCGACGGCTGAGAGGTCTCGCAGGGGGTGGCTCGCACGAGGGTAGCATGTGCGAAGCGGGTTCTGGCTTCTTGTGATTGGTCTGAAGCGTGTGTTTGAAGTCAGTTCCGGTGCGCAGGTGGTCAGCACATGCGAGGGCCTCGGTGGCACTTGCTGATTGGACCGTGGAGTCGTGACCTATGTGCGAGGCTCGGAGCTAGGGGGTGCGAGGTTCGGTCCATATGCGAGCCTTGGATTGGACCTCCCTTTGGTCAAATCAGAATCTAACATGTGGCTTCGCATGACTCGGCAGCTTGGTGACTCAGTAGGACACGTGGCACTCTTTCAGCGAAGGTGACGTGGCAAAATGTGACTATGCGAATTTTCTCGATTTTCGTGCCAAAACTTCTAAAATCCATAACTTTCGTATACGAGCTCCGTTTTTGACGTTCTTTATATGCACGCGTAGCTAATATTACGCTCTACAACTTCCATTTAGACTTTGTCGGCTAATTTTGAATTTAAATTTTATATTATTATTTTTAACAGACCGAGACAGGAAATCCGTTAAAAATTCATAACTTCTTCATCCGACATCCGTTTTCGTCAGAATTTTTACCGTTGAGCTACTAATGACGAGACCTTCGATTCTCGTTTAGGTTGTGTCGGCTAAAAATCGCTCGATCTAAAATTCAAGTTTTTAGTTGTCTACTGCTAAGTTGAAACTTCGAAAAATCATAACCTCCTCATATGAAGTCAGATTTGGGCGTTCTTTTTATTGAAATTCTCGGTTTGACGAATACTAGGACTTTCGTTTAGATTACTAAGGCTAAAAAGTAGTTTATCAAAAACTCACTTTTTACGACATTCAGCACCGTGTCGGTTTTGTCGTGAAACTTCGACAGGTCATAACTTCTTCGTTATAACTCGGATTTTGGTATTCTTTATATCCCCGAAATCCTTGTTTCGACCACTAAAACTTTATGTAAAGATATCGGGCTTATCTTACACTTTAAATTTGACACTTATTTTTATTCTTAATTATTTAAACGCTAATAATTAAGCATAAAAAACACAATTCACATAATATTCACATAATTCCTTTTCATTTCTTCAAAATGAGTTACAAAGGTTAATCTAGACTATCACCTCAATATAAATGCCTAGGCTAGAAACACGAGTGTTACAATTCTCTCCCCCTTAGGATGATTCCATCCCCGGAATCACATATCACCAAACAACTGCGGGTAGCGACTCATCATGTCACTCTCCATTTCCGAAGTGAGATTTGGTCCATTCGTATGTTTCAAACGCACAAGCACTAAATCAAAAATCTTGCGTTGCAACTTCTTAGTCTTACAGTCAACAATTGCCTCAGGTTCTTCGATCAACCTCTTGTTTTCATCCAACCTTAACTCAGAAATCGAAATTATGTTGGGCACATCTCCCGTGAACTTTCTCAAATAACACACATGAAAGGTGTTATGAATACACTCCAGTTCTTCCGGTAACTCTAGCTTCTAAGCTTGATTCTCGATCTTCTGAAGAACTTTGAACGTTCCAATAAACCTTGGACTTAACTTTCCTCGTTTCCAAAATCTTATAAGTCCCTTCCACGACGAGACTTTAAGTAAAACCGAATATCCAACTTCAAAGGTTATCGGTTGTCTTTTCTTGTCAGCATAACTCTTTTGTCGATCTTGAGCAGCTAACATGCTTTCCCTTATCACTTTCAACTTTTCAGCAGTCTAATGGACTATTTCTGGTCCCATAAACTGCTTTTCCCCAGCTTCCAGCCAACATGATGGCGTTCGACACTTTTCCCCATACAAGGCGTGATAAGGTGCCATCTTAATGCTTGAGTGGAAACTATTATTATAGGAGAATTCTACTAGAGGTAAGTGTTCACCCCAGTAACCTTGGAATTCTAGGGTACATGCTCTCAACATATCCTCCAATGTTTGAATCGTTTGTTCGCTCTGACCATCAGTTTGCGGATGGTAAGCTGTACTTAAACATAACTTGGTACCCAATTCCTCTTGTAGACTCCTCCAAAACCTTGAGGTAAAACGACTGTAACGATCGGATACAATCGTTAGCGAAACACCGTGAAGCCTCACAATTTCCTTCACGTAAGAATTTGCAAGTTTATCCATAGACCATTTCTCTTTGGCTGCTATGAAATGCGCACTCTTAGTAAAGCGATCAACGACCACCCAAATCATGTCATAACCGTTCCTTGTTCTGGGCAGTTTAGTCACAAAATCCATGGTGATGTCTTCCCATTTACCCATGGGTACGGGTAAAGGTTCTAAACTCCCATATGGTTTCTGATGTTGTGCCTTAACCCTAGCACAAGTTACACACTCGGCCACATACTTAGCAACATCGAGCTTCATCATCGGCCACCAATAATAGGGTTTTAGATCCCTATACATTTTTGTACTGCCGGGATGAATCGAGTACATGGTCTTGTGAACTTCTTCCATCAGAAGATCTCTTACTCCGCTCGTCTTAGGTACCCAAATCCTATCTTGGAATACCTTCAACCCTTGGTTGTTTGTACCGAACACTAACGTTTTGCCCAAATGTTCTCCCTTTCGGTCATTTTCCTCCAAAGCTTCCTCTTGAGCTTTCTTTATACTTTCCACGATTATCGAGACAACTTCAATTCTCAACGCTCTTGGCCTTTTCTTTTCAAGGTTTACCTTTCGACTGAGAGCATCAGCAACAACATTTGCTTTACCAGGGTGGTAAAGTATCTCACAGTCGTAGTCCTTGAGTAACTCTAGCCAGCGTCATTGCCTCATGCTCAATTCCTTCTGAGTAAAGAGATATCCGAGACTCTTATGATCAGTGAAATGTTTACACTTTGTGCCATAAAGATAATGCTCCATATCTTTAAGGCAAATACTACCGCTGCCAACTCCAGATCATGAGTGGGGTAGTTCTTTTCATGCTCCTTCAATTGCCTCAATGCATACGCTATCACTTTATCCCTTTGGGTTAGAACACAACCTAACCCAACTCCAGACGCATCGCTATAAACTGCGAAGTCATCAACTCCTTCAGACAACGAAAGAATCGGTGCTTCACACCATCTCTTCTTCAACTTCTCAAAGGCTTCCTTATGCTTCTCATTCCAAGCATAAGTAGCTCCTTTGTGGGTCAAAGCTGTTAATGGAGTAGCAATCGAAGAAAAGCCTTGGATAAACCTTCGGCAATATCCAGCTAATCCTAAAAAGCTTCGAATCTCCGTAGGGCTTTTTGGTTGTTCCCACTTCATCACAGCTTGAATCTTTGCTGGGTCAACCATTATTCCTTCTTGGTTAACCACATGACCTAAAAATTGGACTTCTTGAATCCAAAATTTACATTTGGAGAACTTTGCATACAACTTCTCCTTTTTCAGGACTTCTAGCACTTCACGCAGATGCTTTTCATGCTCCTGCTTGCTTTTCGAATAAATCAAGATGTCGTCTATGAATACTATCACGGATTTATCTAGGAATGGTTTACACTATTCATCAAATCCATGAAAGTTGTTGGGGCATTGGTTAGTCCGAACGACATAACCAAAAATTCATAGTGTCTATATCTTGTTCTAAACGCAGTCTTTTTGATATCATGCTCTCTCACCTTTAGTTGATGGTATCCCGACCTAAGATCGATCTTCGAGAAATAGCTCGAACCCTGTAACTGGTTGAACAGGTCGTCGATCCTCGGCAATGGGTACTTGCTCTTTATCGTTACTTTGTTCAGCTCTCTGTAATCGATGCACATTCTCATGCTCCCGTCTTTCTTCTTTACAAACAACACAGGGGCTCCCCAGGGCGATGAACTGGGTCGAATGAAACCTTTTTCCAATAACTCTTGAAGTTGTGTCATAAGTTCTTTCATCTCTATTGGTGCTAATCGATAGAGTGTTTTTGCTATCGGCGTCGTTCTTGGTAACAAGTCGATACGAAATTCTACTTGTCGATCAGGGGGCAATCTGGGAAGATCTTCGGGAAAGACTTCCGGATAATCACACACCACCGGAATATTCTGCACCTCCTTCTTTTCCATCTTAGCATCGATCACGAACGCTAGATATGATGTACATCCCTTCGCCAAACACTTTCTGGTTTTCATTAGGGAAATGATTTCAGAATTTACTCTGTGTTTGTCTCCATACACCATAAACGATTCTTTCCCTGGCGGGTTTACTTTTACTATCTTCTTTCTACATAATATTTCTGCATCGTTGGCGCTAAGCAAATCCATTCCTAAAACTATGTCGAATCCATTTAACTCGATAGGCAATAATTCCTCGTGGAACTTATTCCCATCCAAGTCAATGAGGATGTTTTTCATACGATGGCTAACAGGTACAAACTTGCCACTAGCAATATCGACTAATAACGCATTAACTAGCCTATCTACAGGCAAAGCTAGCTTTCTACCAAATTCATGCGATATAAAGGAGTAATTGGCTCCAGAATCAAACAAAATTTGGGCAGACAATTCGTTTACAAGAAAGGTACCTGAAGCGACATCGACTTCTTCTTTTGCAGCTTCAAGTGTCATCTGAAAGGCTCTCGCCTTCGACTTTGGTGGTAGATTGGGCTTTGTTGCATCCTTCCTCTTTGGATAGTCTTTAAGAATATGCCCTACTTCATGGCACTCAAAACATACCCTCTTGTCGGACGGACACACGTTGGCATAATGCCCAGTCTTTCTACATTTGAAGCAAGTCACCTCCTCACTACATCTCCCAGAGTGCTTTTTCTTGCACTTCTCACACCATTTCGCTTCACCTCCTCCTCCTCCAAACTTCTTGGACTTAGAAAATTTGCTTTTCTTGTTGGAACCTGAAGTTCCTTCAAATTTTCTCTTTTCGCCAACTTTTGCCCTTTCCAGATGGCAGCTTTCAAAGTGGTTGCTTGCTTAACCATCGGACCAAAGTCCACTGGTAATACGAGGGCAAACTTGTTGACCTTAGAGAGTTCAGTTGGAACTAGATGAGGAACTAGCTTCATCTTTTCCATAAAACTAGCAGCGCATTCAGTAACGCTCATCTTTCCTTTCTTTAAATTCTGGAACTCATTATTGATTTCCAGAAGATCCTGCTCAGAGCAGTACTACAATTTCAGTTGTACCAAAAAATCTTCCCAAGACATCTTACTAGCTTCACCCTTGGGCGTCGAATCAGCTAGTAACTTCCACCAGCTCAACACACCAGACTTTAACAGAGGAATTGCAAGTGCACTCTTTTGTTTGTTGCTGCACTCGCAACTTTCAAACATCGTCTCCATTTCGGAGATCTAATTCATGACTTCCACAGGTGTCGGACTTCCAGATAGACACGACGGTTTAGATGCCATGAAATCTTTGTATTTGCATCCGTGTCCATCAACTACTCCATCTTTGTTGTTTTGTCTAACTATCGGTGGGTTGGCTTGACCAAGAGTCCCACTGTAGTTCCCTCCTACTGATAGCCCTTCATTCAATACGGGTTGTTCAACAGGCATCGTGGTCTCTTCCCTATGTTGTTGTAGTAATCACCTTGTCTCCTCCATTTGGCGATCTAACATCATTTGCATCATTGCTTGTACCCCAGCCATCGTCATTGGCTCAGGTGCAGCTCCTACAACAAGTACTTGCTCAACTACTTGAGGTTGAGGTTGTTGATCCCTGTTTCTGTTTGCATTTGCAGCTCCACTACGAGTTCTGGCCATTACAATCTATATAACGAATAAGGCGAATTTAGGTCTTTATCCTTGTTAGACATGTCAATTCCCTTATCACTCTGAAACATTTACATGTTAGTTCTAATCTCGTAATCATACGCTTAGAATCCTACACACATAAGGTTTCCAGATCCGGTCGGCAACAGACCATAGATCCGAACAAATAATGGCACACATGGCAAACACATAGCATTTAGCACATAAGAGCATTTTAGGCATCTTCCCTAAAATAAACTAGTGCTCGTGTCTAAAATATGGTAGACACTCATCTCAAAATCATCACTTAGCATTGTAAGTTCAAGTCTAGAAATTCTATAATTTCTTAGTTCGCTTAAACTAATGCTCTAATACCAACTGTGACATCCCCTAATTTCTCGGCTAGAAAAGATCGATTTAATTTATGCTTTATCAAATAAAAGCAGAGAAATCTTTTTAAAAGATGTTGAGGAATTGGTCCCCAAACAAAATATGATAAAAGTTTATCAAAACCCTTCATTAAGAAGGTATATATATATATATATATATATATATATATATATATATATATATATATATGAACCTTGGGATGTCATGTTCCGATACAGATCGAAAGCATAAACAAGACATTATAAGCCTTTCAACAGTTATTTACAACTACAGGCCTATAATCCGAAAATCTCTCGTCGTCCTCCAACTATGCTCGGGGTCCACTACCTGTAACATAAAAAGCTGAGTGGGTCAGGCTTGGGAGCCTGGTGAGCATATAGGGTTTTCAACCCACAATAATAATAAACTTACTAAGTTCATCAATCAACAATAACCCTGATTACCCGTTCCCGTTATCCTCACTTTACGTCCCTAAACACTTATCACAAGGGACCTAGCCTAAGAATATCACCGGGATGGACACTACTGCTAAGCGGTTTCCTCAGCCATACATGTCCTAATGGCAACCATGAGGTGGATGGAGTACAACGAATGAACACTCTCAGTTCATTAACACCTACATGTTGCGGACCTGCTAATGTTTCCCACTGGACTGTCTAGAAAGTCTGTGGTCGTCATCCAAACTCCGCTAGATGACTTGATCTCAAAACACATCGAGGCCTCTCATCAATTTTATTTTATCACACATCACTATCTACCCATGTTCTACCCAACATATTTGTAGACAAAAATACTTACACAGTTTAAAACTTGTATAAAACATCAACTCAGCAGTCACCTAAAATAAACAATTAGTATATTTACACATAGCATGTATTATAAGGTAAATACTTCATATCTATGTGTAAAATGAAAGTGACTATACACTCACTTGATTTGATGATAATCAGGCAGCAATTCGTTTCCTAAAGCGATCGTTTCTAATAGAACCGGGAGTTTTATTGAGAAACTGGGCTTTGCAAAAGTCGGGCTTCGAAACCAAAAAGATAAATTTTTCGGGCTTCTCGGGCACTTCGTGGCGTATTCCGGGGCTTATAATCGATACCGGGGCTTTGGGGGATTCTAAGATGAAGAAAATATGAAGAAATGGGCTAAATATGGCAAAAATCCAAAAGTAACTGAGAGCCTTCGCAGGTACCCTTCTATTTATAGGGTCCGAATCCTGATCCAACGGCTGAGAGGCTCCTGATCCGACGGCTGAGAGGTCTCGCAGGGGGTGGCTCGCACGAGGGTAGCATGTGCGAAGCGGGTTCTGGCTTCTTGTGATTGGTCCGAAGCGTGTGTTTGAAGTCGGTTCCGGTGCGCAGGTGGTCAGCACATGCGAGGGCCTCGGTGGCACTTGCTGATTGGACCGTGGAGTCGTGACCTATGTACGAGGCTCGGAGCTAGGGGGTGCGAGGTTCGGTCCATATGCGAGCCTTGGATTGGACCTCCCTTTGGTCAAATCAGAATCTAACACGTGGCTTCGCATGACTCGGCAGCTTGGTGACTCAGCAGGACACGTGGCACTCTTTCAGCGATGGTGACGTGGCAAAATGTGACTATTCGAATTTTCTTGATTTTCGCGCCAAAACTTCTAAAATCCATAACTTTCGCATACGAGCTTCGTTTTTGACATTCTTTATATGCACACGTAGCTAAAATTACGCTCTACAACTTCCATTTAGACTTCGTCGGCTAATTTTGACTTTAAATTTTATATCATTATTTTTAATAGACCGGGACAGGAAATCCGTTAAAAATTCATAACTTCTTCATCCGACGTCCGTTTTCGTCAGACTTTTTACTGTTGTGCTACTAATGATGAGACCTTCGATTCTTGTTTAGGTTGTGTCGGCTAAAAATCGCTCGATCTAAAATTCGAGTTTTTAGCTGTCTACTCCTAAGCTGAAACTTCGAAAAATCATAACTTCCTCATACGAAGTCAGATTTGGGCGTTCTTTTTACAACATTCAACACCGTGCCGGTTTTGTCGCGAAACTTCGACAGGTCATAACTTCTTCGTTATAACTCGGATTTTGGTATTCTTTATATCCTCGTAATCCTTGTTTCAACTACTATAACATTATGTAAAGATATCGGGCTTATTTACACATTAATTTTTTACGCTTATTTTTATTCTTAATTAATTAAACGCTAATAATTAAGCATAAAACACACAATTCACATAATATTCACATAATTCCTTTTCATTTCTTCAAAATGAGTTACAAAGGTTAACCTAGACTATCACCTCAATATAAATGCCTAGGCTAGAAACACGAGTGTTACAGGTCAAATCTTTTGACCATAGTCAATTCCCTTCCCATAGGAGAAGGGATCTTTTTTGGTCTATCTATGTCCGTGGCAGCTTGGGAAGTGGATCCCCCAATCAAATTTGCTTGACCATTGTGCCAAATCATTACCGATTCAGCAGGAATAAGAAAATATGCAAGATCAATAAGGGTCACGTCGTGATCTGTCATATATTAGTCTTTAACAAATTGACTATATGACTCGGGTAGTGACTGAAGAACCTATTCAACAGCCAACTTCCTCGGGAAGACGACACCTAACATTCCTAGCCTGTCAATGTGTGACTTCATATCCAAGACATGTGTACACACGGATCTTCCATATTGGTGTTTTGTTAGCGAATAGAGCTTCAGTGACCTTGAACTTTTCAAGTCTTCAAACTTGTAGGTCAGGGAGAATTATTTGAGGAGGTGGACGAAGTGAAGTATGATATTGTGGAATATCATGTTCATGTAGAAAGCTTTTTTGCAAAAGGTTTGGGAAGACCATAGTAGTCTGAACTAGACATCTACAAGGGAGAAATTCAAGTTAGTTGCTTTAAGTCCTTAATACAACACCCCAATGAAACATTAAGGCTAGTACCCAACACAATATTTTACAATTCGGAAGAGGGATGCCTTAATCCAATTGCAAAGTATTTGAAGGTGGGTAAATGACGATTTACCAATTTCCACCATGAAAAACGAAAATGAATTTTAGGTTTTAAATGGATTGAAATTTCTAGATCCTTTGAGATTCATTGAACCTTTCCATGGCATGTTTAAATCTCGATTGTGCCCTTCAAGTTTGTGACTGGGATGCCAAGGATCACAAACAAGCTGTGAATAACCATGCAAATTAGCTTGGTACACTTAATGTTACATATCACCTAATCAATATGTTGGTTAACCACACACGCTCCATTGATCTATGATTAACATCAAGCTATCCTTTTCCACACACTGTCAATCCCAAATTAGTGTGTCGGTTAACCACACAAGCTCCACTAACGATTTAACAAGGTGCAAAGTGCAATTTCATTGGATCACACCATATTCACATTTTTCCTAAAGTACCTAAGATTGAGAATTTAATAAAATTTTAGTTACTATATAATTATCATTATACTTATAATGAGAATTAGTGTCCTATCGTACTCGTTCGGCTAACGACCCTCCATCAGTCAAAGAAGCGGTGGGTGATAGTGGACACCCATTAAACTGCCATTTTATAGACAGTAACCTTATACCCCCTTATAGACCGGCTTCGTGAATGAGGCCTACTAACGGTAAGACTGAGTTGTCTTATATATATATATATATATATATATATATATATATATATATATATATATATATATATATATATATATATACACACACAAATATATATATATATATATATATATAAGTATTAACTTTTAATATTATAATAGTATAAGGGTTGAATTTTAACTTTTAAAACTCTAGGGTTTGGAACTAAAGTAGTAAAAAGTGAGACTTTACAAATTCCAAAACTTGAGGGAAAGTTTTGAAACTTGTCAAAACCTTTGGTTTCCATTACTTATGAGTTTAATGTGGTTTTTATGAAAAACTTTTCATGTTCCATAACTTGAGGACAAGTTATGGAAGACTTTAAAACCATTTAAATTGACTCTTAAAAATGAGACCTTTCATTTTCCATAACCTATGAGTTTTAATAACCTTTTAAAAGAAAACATTTTTCATTTTCCATAACTTGAGTACAAGTTATGGATTTCATTAAAAACATTTAGATCATTGTTTTAATTAACACAATAATCAAGTAATACGTACATGATCTAGTTAAACTCATAAGAACAAGATAATTCATATCATCAATCTTCAAGAAATTAGCCTAATCATATAAACTAATACAAATCTTGAAATTATGACACTTATCTTTTAATTGTTTGATAATCATCATTACAATATCAACAAAATCAAATTTTATGAACTAAAACATTTTGTATGACAACCCGTTTTTTTCTATCTTGTAAAATTGAACAAAAGTCAAACATATCAAATAAAATTCAAATTTATTGTTTTGTTAATTTAATAAAGTTAAAATAAAAAAATTTGATATGTATAAGCATTGTGTTAAAGTGTTGTAAAGTTTGGAAGTTAAAACACTCAAGAAACCGAGGATTCTCGCGTAGACCGCAAACCCTCGGACCACAATCTGTTTACAACAACAAACCTTGGACAGCAAACCCCTTCGCACCGTAAGCCCATTTCTGACCGAAAGCGAGTTCTCGGCCAAAAACCTGCGAAGCCGACATAGTGTTCACGGTCAAAACCCTTGCATGCTTATCATCCTCGGGTAGTGTTCTCAACCGAGAACCCATCTCCTGGTTTGTGTTCTCGGTCGAAAACCCATATATATACTCCCTCCGTCCCAAAATTATAGTCCATCTTTCCTTTTTGGTTTGTCCCAAAATAATAGTCCACTTCTAAAAATAAATAACATTTTTACCAAAATACCCCTCATTATTACTTAACCAACTAAGCATTTAATGCAACATTAAATTCAAAGTAAGGGCAAAACTATCATTTTATTATATAAAGTTAGTGGTAATTAATGTTTTTCTAATCTGTGTGTTTTTTGTCTGTGGACAATAATATTGGGATGGAGGGAGTATATATATATATATATATATATATATATATATATATATATATATATATATATATATATATGTACACATGCCCGAAAACACTCCTTATTTTTACAAGATTCAGCCAAAAACTACACTTTTCTCTCAAGGATCATCAACCGAAGTCTCCCCGCTCCTCACAAGAACATGCGAAACCTCTCGTTTCTTTGATTTCCATGCGAAAACACATTGATTCTTTTTTAGGATCTTGCAAGTATCATCCATTGATCTTGTTATCATCCCAAAAACACCTGGCAATCTTCATAAATTGGGCCGAAAACACCCAATTTAGTTAGTTTTCATCAAAAACACACCAATAACACCAAAACACACTTGGATCATCTGGCCGAAAACTCCAAACAACCTTGAGAATTACCACTAACACTCCTTTTGTAAGTAATTCTTATGCCCAAGTCTAGTTCATAACATAATAGTCATTATTTTCGCTAATTATGTACACATATATTGTGTGATATGCTATTAGGATTTGGTTTTTATCACAAGTTCTAACTTGTGGAATTAACGCGGCTACATCGTATCTTCAACCGAAAACTCACAAAAGGTGACTTCATACCCCTGCGTTTTTACTATTTTTCACTATTTTAGGGAGGGGGGGAGATACAAGTCTAAACACAAGGATATTGTGTTTACAATTATATAAATTCTAAATATTTCTAAAATGATTTCAAGTTGTTGAAACACTTTCAAAAACTTTCAAATTCCTTTAAATGTCTTAAAAACTATTTTAAACTTATATTTTGTCAAAATCATATATAAATAAATATATATATATATATATATATATATATATATATATATATATATATCTGTGTGTGTGTGTATGTGTGTGTATAAGATTTAAAGGGCTTACGACTAATAATTCGCTTTATTTCGTTTTCCTTGTTTGGATGTGGGCTTATGGAGTTATGGTAGAATTATTTATCCGAATGTCGTTTCAATTATATATATATATATATATATATATATATATATATATATATATATATATATATATATATAAGTTACTTCAATCAGATATACATTCCCTTTTGTAACATTTCGAGCAAAGGGAGTACTTTCATGAATAATTCATACCAAAGAAAACAAAAATATAAATTATAATAGGTATAATTTATGGAACTCTCATACTATTTCCATTAATGTTTAATTTTTTTGATCAATTAGGTGTCTATCATCAGAGAATATTATAGTTCATTACTTATCGATTGAAGGCAAACGGGCAACAAGCTGCGCCGCTAGCCCTTTCTGGGTGGCAAAACCGATTGTTTTGAAAACAACATTTGTGGATCTAGGAGATATAACATTAGAATGCATGACCCGTTGGACTATATTAAGGAGCGTATTAATCGGTTATACAAATTTTGACGGTATACTCTCGTACAAATACTTTACATTCAAGTATACTAGGAAAGGATCATACTATCAGTTCATTTATTTCAAAATGACTTTTCATCATTATTATATACGTAATCATGAATATGGTTTTTGTGAGATAATGTTCAGTTGCTTATTCATTTAGGCAATACTATTAAAGTCCTGATGTTATAACCAAAATCATCTAACTGAGAGCGAGACAAATGTGTATAGATCTATATGGGATTGACAATCCCGCACTCAAACTGATCCCTGCAGTTAGGCTGGTATGCCTGCGAGTGACAAATGTCGTTACAGTTCCAACTCCTGCAAAGCGTCGTATCAGGCCAACTATTCATAGCATGGTTATAATAACTCAAAAAAAGATATGAACAATTACGATTAGTGTATAAATAATTAAACCAAAGAGTACGAATACAAAGTACTGGTTTTACAATAATACGATTTACAGTATTACATTACAATTTACAATTATAGCTGGTCAAGCCAGACATATTCACTTTTACAGGGTTTTTAAAGAGTACTATTACAGAACTTGTAAAACATAAAAAATACAGAAAACATCCTTTTTATAGTTTTATTGTGAACTAAAACTATGTTACACTATTTTATAGTACAACAACAGTTATACAGAACGATTTTAATGATTTTCTGTAAAACTATGTTACACTATTTTATGTATTAAAACTACTTTTCAATTAAAATAGAAAATATTGGATTTTCTGGAACAGTAAACGTACTCACTATTTCAAGGATCAGAAAACAAGATTTTAAACATAAATACTTATGCACTCACCAACTTAAATGTTGATACTCTCTTTTTCAAAACACTTGTATTCTCAGGGAACCAGTAGACAGGTACATCTCCGGGATTTTGAGAAGACTGAGCAGTATAGAGTCATGTCTTCTATCTTTTGTTATATAACTTTTCATGTCATATATACAATGACTTGAATACATATGTAAAACTTATAATTTCTTAATGCAATGGTTGTTGTACTTTGACTACTATGATACATGTGTTGTGATACTTAACATGAAATCATCTACCCCCGGACGTTCCCGCCACTCCGGTTTGGGAGTGTAACATTTTGAGGTAATGATCCTAATAAAAAACATGCCAAAAACCTCAAATTTCTGCAACCAGAGCCTACAACCCATCGAGTTCATGAACTGACTCGTCGAGTTGCTCTGTTTCTGAGTGGACTCGGCGAGTCCATCAGTCAGATGCAAAAAACCCGATTGTTTTTAACTTTGAAAATTAACCCGTGCATCAAATATAATAGAAAACAAACCAGTCTCTGATACCACTATTGGGTTTTGTATACTACAACATCCTATGGTGCGCATACAATTTTAAATGCTTTGGAACTATATTTTCTCTAATTACACATGTAATATTGTTTCCAAAGCATTAAACCTACAACTAGCATGCAATTGACATAAACAACAAAAAATATTGTTTAGGAGTTTACCTCTTTATGTAGCTTATAGAACTTGTTGTATATGGCCTTTAAGAACTTTGTTCCCCAGGTGTGACACCTCAAATGGTTCACAACACACCTTAGACAAAGGAAGATTTTTGAGCGACTTTATGCACACTAAAATATGTTATGGATCTCCAAGAACACTCTACCAAAACTTGTGCAACCAATTTTAGGCTATAGAGTGTCATATATATAGTGCAGGAATCCAAGAGTCGTGGGTAAACCATAATCCATACACTTAGGCTTATTATCCATGATCCATGATTCAAGTGGGCTAACTCTTTATGGATTCATCTATAAACTAACTGAGTCAACCTCTTAACTCGGCAAGACCACTCGCTGAGTGGTTAAGGACAATCTTCATGCTACTCGCCGAGTCTGTTCTTCAGACTCGGCGAGTCCATGCCATGCATCAACTCAATCTCACTTCTGAGGTCAGATCCGCTCCAACAACTCATAGATCTGGCCCTCCCAAGCACATTCATCACATAAAGTCACAATCTTGGCTACCATGCAACGCCTACAAGGCTTCTTTTGAAGAAATGACCTCTAAAATGGTAACCTAAGTCTCCAACTCAAAAGGAAAGGCATAAAGCATGGCATTTGGGACTCTCTTGACCTACTAAGGTCCAGATCTAGGTACCATATCCCCATGGGACCTCTCACACTCCAAATACAAGGCAAACAAGGCATGAAGAAACCCTAGATTTCACCATATCAAGAAAAACACGAGAATAAGCTCTGAATGTTACCTCAAATAGCTTCTTCTGCCGAAATGGGAGTAGATCCAAGCTCCCCAACTCTCCTAGTTTGGCCTTCCTCTTCCTTTCTTGCAAATACACACAAAATGATGAATAATGGCCTCTTATCTCACTCACAAGAACTCTCAGTTGCTCTGGTACTCTCAAGGTCAAAGGTAGCCGTAATGAAGGGCCATAAGGTCCTTTAAATAGGGCTTAGGACCGGGAAATTAGGGTTTCATTAAACAGTGCGGACTCGCCGAGTCCATTCCTTGGACTCGCCGAGTCCAGGCGCGAACCCGCGATCCTACTCGGCGAGTTTGAGCTCCAACTCGCCGAGTCCCCTCACAAAACACCAAAAATATATGAACAAATGATACCTGGGAATTCGGGCTGTTACAATTCTCCCCCACTAGAACTAGACTTCACCCTTGAAGTCTCGCTCTGCAAATAGCTCCGGATGCTTCTCACGCATCTCACGCTCCGGCTCCCAGGTCATCTCTGACCCCTTCCGATGCTGCCACTGAACCAAAACCAGGGGTACCTCCTTGTTCCTCAGAACCTTGCTTTTCCGATCTCTGATGGCCACTGGTCTCTCAGCATAATTCAGGCTCGCGTCCACCTGAATATCCTCCAATGGAACCACTGCCGACTCATCGGCTATACACTTCCTCAGCTGCGACACATGAAAAGTGTCGTGAATCTGCCCCAACTCTGCTGGCAAATCCAAACGATAGGCTACCCGGCCTACCCTCGCGATCACTCGGAAAGGACCAATATATCGGGGCCCCAACTTGCCCCTCTTCCTGAATCGAATCACTCCTTTCCAAGGAGAGACCTTCAGAAGTACAAGGTCGCCGACCTGAAACTCAAGCTCGGACCAGCGTCAGTCTGCAAAACTCTTCTGTTGGCTCTAAGCGGTCAACAACCTCTGTCTGACCTGTTGGATCTGCTCTGACGTCTGAAGCACGATCTTTGTACTGCCCATCACCCGCTGTCCAACCTCTCCCCAACAAATGGGGGTCCGACACCTCCTCCCATACAAAAGCTCAAAGGGCGGCATACCAATGCTCGAATGATGGTTGTTGTTGTTGGAAAACTCTGCCAAGGGCAAATATGCATCCCAGCTACCCCCGAAATCCAACACACATGCCCGAAGCATGTCCTCGAGCGTCTGAATTGTCCGCTCACTCTTACCGTCTGTTTGGGGATGATAGGCGGTACTAAAATGCAGTCTAGTACCCAACTCCTCATGAAACTTCTTCCAGAATCTGGAAGTGAAGCGCACATCACGGTCTGAAACAATCGAGATCGGCACCCCATGCCGAGATACCACTTCCCTCACATACACCTCCGCCAATTTCTCTGCTGAAGAACTCTCGTTGATAGCATGGAAGTGAGCGCTCTTTGTCAATCTGTCCACAATCACCCAAATTGCATCAACTCCTCAGGCAGTCCTTGGCAATTTGGTGATGAAATCCATAGTGATCTGTTCCCACTTCCATTCGAGAACCTCCAGTGGCTACAACTTACCATGCGGCCTCTGGTGCTCGGCCTTAACCCTACGGCAGGTCAAGCACCTCTCAACAAACCATGAGACATCCCTCTTCATACAGGGCCACCAATATTCCTTTCTCAGATCCAAATACATCTTAGTGGCCCCCGGATGGATCAAAAATTTTGACCGATGAGCCTCCTCCATCAAAATGGTACGCGTTCCTCCCACAAATGGCACCCAGATACGCCCCTGAAATGTCATAAGCCCCCGACCATTGGTAACGAACTCTGAAACCAAACCAACAACCCGTTCCCTCTTCTGCATCTCAGGTTGCATAGCCTCGGCCTGTGCCCCACGAATGGCGTCCAACACTGGAGCTATCACGGTCAATCTCAAACATACATCCCGCAGCGGGGTGCTCTCCGCCCTGCGGCTCAATGCATCGGCTACCACATTAGCCTTGCCTGGGTGGTATAGGATCTCACAATCATAATCCTTGACCACATCCAACCACCTTCTCTGACGGATATTTAGGTTGGGCTGATCCATCAAATACTTCAAACTCTTATGGTCCGTGTATATCGTACACCGAACCCCATACAAGTAGTGACGCCAAATCTTGAGGGCGAACACCACTGCCCCTAATTCTAGATCATGGGTGGGATATCTCGTCTCATGGGGCTTCAGCTGCCTCGATGTATATGCTATCAAATGCACTCTCTGCATCAGCACCGCTCCTAACCCCAAAATTGATGCATCACAGTATACCACAAAGTCCTCCATCCCTTCCGGGAGGGCTAACATTGGGGCTTCGCACAACCTTTGGCGAAGTGTCTCAAAGGAGGCCTGCTGCTCGGGGCCCCATGAAAAAGCAACACCCTTCCGGGTCAATCTGGTGAGCGACACTGCGATCTTAGAGAAATCCATGATAAACCTCCGATAATACCCTGCCAACCCTAGGAAACTCCTGATCTCGGAGGGTGACCTCGGCACCTCCCAACTCATCACCGCCTCAACCTTGGCCGGGTCGACCAATATCCCTTTCTAGTTAACGAGATGTCCTAAGAACTGGACCTCTCGCAACCAGAAATCACACTTGGAGAATTTGGCATAAAGCCTCTCCGATCTCAGAACTCCGAGAACCTCTCTCAAATGCTCCTCATGCTGCTCTCTGGATCTCGAATACACCAGAATGTCGTCGATAAATACAATCACCGACCGATCCAGCATCGGTCTACACACTCAGTTCATGAGATCCATGAACACTGCCGGGGCATTGGTGAGCCCAAAAGGCATCACCACAAACTCATAATGCCCATAACGCGTCCTGAACGCTGTCTTCTGGACGTCCTCATCTCGCACCCTCACCTGATGATATCCAGACCTCAAATCGATCTTGGAGAACCAAGATGCTCCCTGCAACTGATCGAACAAATCGTCGATCCTCGGCAACGGGTAACGGTTCTTGACCGTCAGCTTGTTCAACTCTCGGTAATCAATGCACATCCGGTGTGAACCATCCTTCTTCTTGACGAACAGGATAGGCGCTCCCCACGGCGAGCTGCTCGGCCGAATAAACCCCTTCCCCAGCAGCTCCTGAAGTTGTGAGGATAACTCTTGCATCTCTGGAGGTGCAAGGCGATAAGGCACCTTAGCGATAGGCGCGGCCCCCGGAACCAAATCGATACTTAACTCCACTTGCCTCACAGGAGGCACACCTGGCAACTCCTCGGGAAATACATCCGGGAACTCACGCACCACTGGAACGTCCTCAACTGAACTCGGCCTCTCGGAATCCACCCGCATATCCATCACATACGCCACAAAACCCTTACAGCCCTGCTGTAGACACTGCCTTGCCCTAGCGGCCGAACAAAACGCTGATCCTGAACGTGTACCCTCGCCGTACACCGAAAGAACTCCCCCACTAGGGTCTCGTATGGTCACCAGCTGTCACTCGCAGTCGATAACCGCACCGAATCTGCTCAACCAGTCCATGCCCACAATGACACAGACATCACCTATCGCAATAGGAACCAGATCAATCAGGAACTCAACTCCGAAAATCTCGACTACGCACCCTTAGAGAACCTCCGCGGCATATATCACCCTCTCATCAGCTATGGAAACTCTCAGAGGCCAACTCAACGCCTCACGACTAACACTGATATGCTGACTAAAAGCCAAAGATATAAAAGACCGACTCGCACCCGAGTCAAATAACACCAAGGCAGGTACAGAATTCACAAGAAAAGTACCAACGCATAACATAATATAAGCATAATATCCCAATCATCAAAATAAATACACGAAAGAATACATACCAGCCACGACATCGGGCGCTGCGCGGACCTCCTCCGCGGTCAGCTGAAAAGCTCTCCCTCGTGCCCTCGGCGCCTCGGCCTTCACTAGCCGACTCTCGGTAGCTCTGATGGCGGCAGGGGCAGATCCCTGAGGTGCTCCCTGAGATGATCCTCGCAACTGCGGACACTCTGCCTTCCGGTGTCCAGTCTGATTGAAGTGAAAACACACCGCAAACCCCTTGGGGAAGTCCTTGGCCATGTGCCCCTCCTTGCCACACTTGTAGCGAGATCCCGCTCTACAGACTCCATCATGACCCTTGCCACACTTCCCACAAGTGCGGCCCTTCTGGCTCCCTGGTTTGGGATCAGCGGGCTTGGCCCGCTTAGCTGCCGGCTAAGACTGTGCCGGTTGTCGATCCCTCCCCTGAGACTCCGCTTCCTCCCTGGCCTGAGTCTCTAGCTCAATCTCCTTCTTCCGGGCATTTGTCTGAAGCTCGGAAAATGTCCGGTACGAGGAGTTCGCCGCGAACTCCCGAATGTCTCGCCTCAAGATACTCAAATATCAACTCATCCGTGCCTGCTCAGTGGACACGTGCTCAGGGCAGAACATCGCCCTCTCGTGGAACATCCTGGTAATCGCCGTAACAGACTCAGTACCCTACTTGAGGGTCAGAAACTCCTGGGCCAAACGCTCCCTCTCCACCTGGGGAACGTACTCATCTCGGAACATGGCAGTGAACCTCTCCCAGGTCACTGCCGCGAGCTCAGCAGGCGTAAAGTGCGCCGTCACAAACTTCCACCAGTCCTTCGCTCCCAAGCGAAGCTGGTTTAGCGCGAACCGGACCTTCAAATGCTCAGGAGATGAGCAAGTGAAGAAACAGCCCTCTATGTTAGAAATCCATCTCATAGCTGCCACCGGGTCCTGGGTCCCATCAAACTCTGGCGGTTTTGTGTTGCTGAACTCCCGGAACAGCAACGCATCACCACCTTGAGGCCTCGCGGCAGCAATAGCTGTGGTGGCCGCTGCAACAGCAGCCTCAGAAAGAGCGGCATAACGCTCATCGAAGGTCTCAATCAACATGGTCTTAATAGACCCGAACATCTCTGGTATCTCTGCCCTGATGGCCGCAGCCACCTCCTCATGGATGATCCGACGGATCTCCTCATCACTGGTATCACTGCTCTCAGACATCAAACGTGTCCTCACCATGATCTACATCTGAAATACAACATACGATAAATTAGAATCCATTCGAGCATACTCACACTCGACAACTCATCCCTCCTTGATCCTTGGTATTCCAAAAATTCTTACTTGGGCTGTACACCGCTCCGATGCTTTCAGTAGTACGGGCCCAATACTACTGTCTGCACCGTATCAGAATACACCCCAAGTCCTCCTCTTCGGATCCCAAATTCCAGGTACTCTATCATGCATAGGCCACTCTCTAATAGATCTCTCATAAGCCCCTCGCTGCTACCTACTCACTCTCAAGCATCTCATAGCAGCTCACCTCTTCATAGGCTAAGGCATCACAAATCAGGCCACTCTAGTCCTAATAGGAATACCTAGCCTAGTCTAGCATGCGAATACATCATATCAATATCAATATCACACAACCTGAGGGTATTTTGGGAAATCACCGTTCGGGCGCGGACCGATCGTACACACACTATGCTCTGCGTTTTTCCAAAATCTTTTACTTTTTTCGAAAATACTTCTCAAATCCTCAGTTTGAGTTCAAATACGCCCGAAGGTGTACTCGAATCCCTCAAACCAAGGCTCTGATACCAACTTGTAACACCATGAATTTCAAAATAATTTTTTGCATAATATAAAAACATTTTCATTTAATTTTCCTAAAAACATCAATGTTTTAAGACTCCAATCCATATCATACAAAAATCCCAAGATCACATATCATAAAAAATTCCATGCGTGTGTACAGATCAAGCCGGCGCCTTCCCACGGTCATCACTAGTACCTGAAACAAACAACACTAACACTGTAAGCACAAAGTTTAGTGAGTTCCCCAAAATACCATACATAACGCATATTAGCCACTCGAGGCTATAACTCTATAGGTCCGTAGACCCTACTCTGTGAACCCACTGGTTCTAACTCTGGGAACCTTCCGGTTCCAACTCTATAAACATGCACAACATGAATCACATAGAAATAATGCAGTACAACACATAATATACATATAGCATACAAATACTCTATCACATAACTCTGATTACCTACTCAAGGTAAAGTATAGTGAGAAGACTCACCTCGCGTATCTCGATAACTCGCAACGCCCGGAAATCACTCGTGCTCGATCCTCCAAGCTATAATCCTCCTATAACACAGTATATCTCTAGTTAACACTTTCTCAACTAAGGTTGACTATCCCTATCAAGTCAACACTGGTCAACTCTGGTCAACGGTCAACGGTCAACTTTGACCGGACTCGGCGAGTGCACTAGAGCGACTCAGCGAGTCTATACGTGTTCACTAACTCCCTAGGATCCTCTTTTGACACGTCGAGTACTTCCCTGACTCGACGAGTTCCACCTGGCATGAATCGCGGGGCCACCACAACGTAACTCGCCGAGTCTCAAGAACAAATCGGCGAGTTCCAGTTCGACTCAGTCCATCTGTCAACCCTCTCTAACTCTCCCTGACTCACTGAGTCAACCTCTTAACTCGGCAAGACCACTCGCTGAGTGGTTAAGGACAATCTTCATGCTACTCGCCAAGTCTGTTCTTTAGACTCGGCAAGTCCATGCCATGAATCAACTCAGTCTCACTTCTGAGGTCAGATCCGCTCCAACAACTCATAGATCTGGCCCTCCCAAGCACATTAATCACGTAAAGTCACAATCTTGGCTACCATGCAACGCCTACAAGGCTTCTTTTGAAGAAATGACCTCTAAAATAGTAACCTAAGTCTCCAACTCAAAAGGAAAGGCATAAAGCATGGCATTTGGGACTCTCTGGACCTAAGGTCCAGATCTAGGTACCATATCCCCATGGGACCTCTCACACTCCAAATACAAGGCAAACAAGGCATGAAGAAACCCTAGATTTGACCATATCAAGAAAAACACTAGAATAAGATTTGAATGTTACCTCAAATAGCTTCTTCTACCGAAATGGGAGTAGATCCAAGCTCCCCAAATCTCTTAGTTTGGCCTTCCTCTTCCTTTCTTGCAAATACACACAAAATGATGAATAATGGCCTCTTATCTCACTCACAAGAACTCTCAGCTGCTCTGGTGCTTTCAAGGTCGAAGGTAGCCGCAATGAAGGGCCATAAGGTCCTTTAAATAGGGCTTAGGACCGGGAAATTAGGGTTTCATTAAACAGCACGGACTTGCCGAGTCCATTCCTTGGACTCGCCGAGTCCATTCCTTGGACTCGCCGAGTCCAAGCGCGAACCTGCGTCCAGAACCGCGATCCTACTCGGCGAGTTTGAGCTCTAACTCACCGAGTCCCCTCACAAAACACCAAAAATATATGAACAAATGATACCTGGGAATCCGGGCTGTTACACAATACCGGGTGAAAAAGGTTTGGAGGAGCTCCATTGGTGGAAGTGAATAACATTTGACATAGAGAGAGGGAGGTGAGTAGATACTTTCAATTGTTTTTCTTCTTCTTCTTCTTCGTGGTGAAGATCTTGAATGTAAAATTGCAGGTGTTGATGAGAGATTGAGGGTTCGGGGAGAAGGTATCGAGCAAGGAAGAACAGATGTATCGTTTTTAAGACGGTAGATTTTGGCAAGAAGGTGATGACAAAGAAAGTGAAAACAAATTAGGGTCTGAAATGAGTCGGTGGTGTGGTGGAGTAATGCTATTGGGGAATAGAAATGGTGGTCGATGACTCATACCCATTTATGGACCAACCAAAAATTAAATGAATTAGAGGGACTAAAAGTGCAAAGAACCTGAAACTTCTGTGGCATAAATCAAAAAAAGGATAACCCTGCTGTTCAAAAGGGGATCTCACAATTAACCTCTCTCTCTCTCTCTCTCTATATATATATATATATATATATATATATATATATATATATATATAACTGGACACGGGAGGACACAACGCCAATCATTAATACTTTCAATCAACAAGATCTAATTCCTTGGATTTTAATTAATTTATTAAACAATTAATCGACTAATTAAACCAATAAGCATAATGTTTTCCAAATATAGTAAAATTGACAAAATTTCATCTTTAACTAAATCGCGGTAGATAACTTAATGGGAAAAAAGAGGCAACTAATATTTTATTTTTTGAATGAAAATTATTTGTGAATAGTGGCAGCACGCTGTGGCAGAGTAATCAATGTGTCGTTGTGCCACACAGAAACAAGTTTTTTCGATCAGACTCACCACGACGTGTAGGAGAACCTATCGCGTCGTGGTGAAGAGAGAAGATTAAAGCATAAATGATTTTGCTTATAGTTCAGTTTCTAAAACATTAAAACTATTTAAAAAATAAAAACTAGATAAGATCTACTCATGCAAACTCAATTAAACATATAAGAACGGAAAACCTAGAGTGCAATAGATGTGAACAGACTTCTTTGATACCACTGATGGCTTATGAGGATACTTAGACAACATTAAGGGATAGCAAAATCAATATATTATGATCCTCAATAGGCCCAAAAGACAGATTTATGATCAACCTATTTGCTGCAACTTTAATTATGCAAGAATAAATACCTTTTTGTACTCGTCGAAACCTTCGTAGATCATTGATTGATTGATGAGTGCAAAGAGTCCATCGTAGAAATACTCTTTCATAGTTGCACCCAAGGCACTTAGAAAAATGTTAACTTTCACAAATGATTTATATAATGAAATTTAATCCAAACAAAGGTTGCCTAGTATAGACATGTATAGTGTTAATTAACCTCCAGAAGAGAAAATAGAGGCTTTCCATTGTGATAACTTTCTTAGAATTTATCTATAATTGGACTCCCATGGATGACTCTAGACATAGTGGCTCTATTAGGGATCACCAAATATGTGAAAAATATGATTCTGATTGAGTAATTGATGCTTTTAACCACAATCTTGAATTCAAAGTTTGGGATTTCAAATCCATAAATTATGCATTTTATCATATTGACTTGTAATGTCGATGATAGTTCATGACATCTAAGAACTCAGGTTTTGTGCATTTCCAATCGACCACTCTTCGAAAAAAAATGTTTGTATATTGTAAATATGAGCATACATGATGTTATTTAGAATTTGTAATCGTGACAAGAAACATTTTTTTGTTGGTTCCTCCATAACGATGTGCAGACCTGCCGCATCAATGATGAATAAGACCAAGATCCCTATGTATATCCCCTCTGTCCATGGAAAACTCAATTATGGGTGAATTATAGATGAGAATACAAATAATAGCCGGTATTAAACACCCATTAATCCAAGAGTGTCATATTAACCAAATTCCATTTGGCCCATTTTGCAAAGAATCTGCTAAATTAAACAAATAATCTATCTAATTTTCTATGTTTATCACTGAGAGATCTCATATGGGTGAAACGATGGATAATTGTTTTGGCTTCTAGAAGGCAATTGAAGAATAAGAAATTGTTGCAATAGTATGATTGTTTTGAAATAAAATAAAACTCATTATCTTGTTTGATTTTCGAACAAAATTAAAATCAATAAAGAGAATCTGTTAAGCTATAATGGATATGATCCAATGAGGTTTCTAAAGTTTATCGTAACACCTCTTTCCTGCTTGATCTATATGATTTGTGATGTTCCTAATCAGGGGCTAGGGGTAGGTTTGGCGAATTAATGATTATTAGTCTTTAGGTATGGTTTTTGGAGTTTAGACTGATTGGTTCTCGGTCTGGAAAAGTATGTGGATGGAGTTCGTTTGTCATTGTAGTTGAGAATTTTCAAGTGATTGGATTGTTTATTGGCATTCGTGGTTTCCGAGTGGCCTCTCAAGTTTGTCTTTGTGGATGCCTCGATTTTATGAGGTGATTGGAAAAAGCATATGTTATATGTTGGTGTTGTTTTTAGAAATTCTAACCAAGACAAATTTCAAGGACGAAATCCAGCTTAAGTGGGGGAGAATTGTAACATTATATTTTCATGACGTTTCTTATTTTGGGATTTCGGCTCATAATGTGATCAATTAAAGGTCTTGGGCTTCAAAGGAATAGATTTTTGACCCTATCAGATGTTGGTAACGTTGGTTATGTGATTTAAGCTCTTGAATTGTCTTTTATAGCCAGAGAGTAAAATGGGAAAGTGATATTTCAGACTTCTTACTCAGATTAATGAATTTAGCTCTTGAATTAAAGGTCATGTGGGGGTTTTTTTAATACCTTCGTGTTCATATAAAGATTGCCTAAAACGGATTTGAAACGAAGAAGTTGTGTTTGTTTGAAGCTGGAATTAATTTGGGTGAAAACCCGTCACCACAGAGTGGTTAGCCGGTTAGCACGGTGTGGTAATCACCACAGAGTAGAGAACTGTTTTCAACGGAGCGGGCATTGGGCAGCCCACGCCCATGATTTTTTTTGGGGGTTTTCAACATATTTAAAGGTAATGATCTATGTTTTAGGGATTTTTCTCATCATCCATCACAACTAGAACTCCTTAGGAGCAGCCCTAGCCTCGCTCTTATTAGTTTGAGCTTCTCCCCTCACTTCTCATCCATTTTTTGAGTGTTTTTGGAGGTTTTGGAGTGATGCTTTCATGCAAGAATGATCCTTGAAGCTTGGTAATTTAAGATCTCAACTTTTATCAACCTTCTAGAACTTTATAAGACATAAAATTCCTAGCTTTATTTAATTTCATCTTTGGATCTATGTGTATTAAGTGTTTTGATTCATTTTATTTAGTTTTGGTTCCATTTAAGGCTTACTCCACAGAATTTGGAGAACCCTTGATCTTTTGATTGATGTTTGGGTTCAGACATGCACATTTGGTGGAGTAGAGAGTGCATGCAAGAGCTCTCTTTACTCCATGCATGATAAAAATGGTGTTTTGTACATCTTATGATCTAGGGCTTTAGATCTTTCTTATTCGGAGCTTTTTAACGGATAAATTTGGAACCTTTATCCATTTAGACATTACAAGGAATCATATATGAGTGTTGGAAGCTTAGAGTTAATGGATTAAGTATTCTTGAAGTTGTTGGAATAGGACAGACTATGATGTGGTCAAGGCATGACCACGATGTAACGGTCAATATTCTTCGTGATCGACTTTAGGTCGGACCACAACCTGGCCATGGTGTTGCCACAATGTAATGGTCTGCTGAATAGGCTTTGACTGTTGATTTTTGACCAATTTGAATTTTAGTCAAACTTGGGTAGAATTTAGTATTTTGCTAAGGACTGCTTTTGATTCAGTTATAGGTAGCTTGCGTGAGCTGTGTTGTTGCTGAGTTTTGATGTTGAGCTTCTGCTAGTTAGCTCAAGTGAGTTTTCTCACTATACATTGTATTGTAGTATGTATCCTTATATGTAGGATGTTGTTTTGTTGTAATGATATCTTAGATTTGTAGATTTGTTATAATTAGCTATGTTTGTTGGTTATTGTTTATGTGTGTAACGTCCCAAAAATCAGGGTAAAACTTTTTTCATTTTAAAACAAAAATCCATAAGTCCAAAAGATTCCAAAATAGTGTTTACAATTCATATTATGTAAAAACATCAAATCAACTAAAAATCAACATAAACTGCAAGATGATGTGTACAATCACGCCTTCGCCTTTCCCCGCTCATCAGAAGTACCTGAAACATTGATATCCAAACTATAAGTCAATGCTTAGTGAGCTTCCCAAAATACCCCATAATACAAATAATTACAGATATAACACAAGCATGTGTACAGGGTTTGTTGGTCCTTAACCTCAACCTAACCATATTGGGTTTATTGGTTTACAGCACAGAGCAGTAACACCTCAACCCAACCATCCAAGGTTTGTTGGCACGTGGCCTCAACCCAACCATCCATGTTTGTTGGCATGTGACCTCAACCTCACCATATTGGGTATGTTGACTTCCAGTCCCAACCCAACCATATCGGGTTTTTTGGCGTGCGACCTCAACCCAACCACCCATATGTCGACATATACACAACAAATCACACATATAATTATCATAGAAATCCTACATCTTAGGATATATAAACACAATAAATAGGTCGGCCTTGGTGCCTTAGACCCATTGGCATAATGAGAGAACTCACCTCTAAAATCGAACACAATCTAAAATAAGTATAAAATCCGAATACCAGCTCTATCCATCACCTATTATGCAAATCATTAACCAACCTTAATTAGTACCAATCACCCAAAAATATCCTTAGGTCCAAATTGGTCAAACTCAAAAAATCAGCCGAGTTGACTCAGTCCCATACACAGGGCATACTCGAACTTACGTGGGGCGTACTCAATCGTGACCAAACAGACAGGGGCCTTATCGCGTATGTGCGACATACCATCTGGTACTCCCAACGTACACACCTGAAACTTGTCAAAGCATTAAGAGCTTAATACATAAGCCTTTTTCATCCAAAATGTAAATCCAGGTCTTGAATGTTGTCATTGACCATAAATTTTCCAACTTTATGGTCTTGCATTGCCCTGATGTGCATAACAGTAAAAACCTTAACATCTTAAGTCATTAAGACAACCAAACTCATGCATGGGGAAGAACTAAGGGTCAAGAACAAATTTTTATCACTCTAAGCGTAGAAAATGTCCAAAAGGGCAACCCATTTTCTCTATAGCATGACATGCACAAAAAAGCCAAATTTGGGGACAAAAGTTCATAATATCAACATACAAACAAGATCTATCAAGTTAATCACCAAGGTATAAACTTTATACCTTCTCGAGATTGAGGATGATGCAAGACTTCCAGATCCAAGCTTGCTTCTAGCATCCTAGCTTCACCACCACCTTCTTCTTCCTTTGAAGCACACAAAAACACACTCTCAGGTTTCAAAATGCAACAATGGGGATAGGGTTTGCAAGGAGCATCATTTCAAGTGATGGAGGGTAGAAATGGGATGAGGAAATGGGACTTAAGGTTCAATATATAGGGTCCAAACCCTAAATATTAGGGTTTTAGTCTAGGAGGAGTACACCCTACATAATAAGAGTATACCCAACGTACTCCTCAAAACGGCGTCATATCTTTTAATCCCCCTTACGCACAATGTACCATCTAGGTATGCCCCGCATAAGGGCTGCCAAAATCACAAATTAAAGGATTAGGAGGAAACTTACCAGGATTCGACTATAACAATTCTCCCCCATTTGGATCAGACTTCGTCGAAGTCTGCCGAAGTGAACAGCTGCGGGTAATGCTCCCTCATCTCCGACTTTGGTTCCCAAGTCCACTTGGAGCCCTTATAATGTTCCCAATACACCTTGACCACTAGTATAACTTTGTTGTGCAATGCCTTAATCTTCTGATCAGGAATTTCTATCGGCCTCTCTATGTAGTTTTGGTGCTCGTCGACCTTGATATCATCTAGCGGTACTACCATTGCATCATCAACCAAGCACTTCCATAACTGAGAAACAAGGAATGCGCTATGAATCTGATTGAACTACTCTGGTAGATCCAACTAGTAAGCGACCTTTCCCACCATGGATATCACAGGAAATGGTCCAATGAATCAGGGTCCCAACATGTCCAATTTTCTAAAGCGTAGCACACCCTTATAGGGTGACGCCTTTAGGAAAACCATGTCCCCAACCTGGAACTCCAACTTAGAACGTCGTCAGTCTACATAGATCTTCTGTCGACTATGAGCTGTCCACAGTCTCTATCTAACCTTTTGAATCATATCTGGGGTTTGGAGCACCACCTCAGTGCTCCCCTTAATTATTTGCTCGACCTCACCCCAACATATCGGGGTGTGACACCTCCTCACGTAGAGAAGCTCGTCATATACATAACGAATCACACATATAACTATCATAGCAATCGTACATCCTAGGACACATAAACACCATAAATGGGCTAACCTTGGTGCCTTAGACCCATTGACATAGTGAGAGAACTAACCTCACAAACTGAACACAAGCTAAAATAAGTCTCGACTCTGAATACCACCTCTACTTGTCACTTATTATGAAAATCATTTTCCAACCTTAATTAGTACCAATCACGCAAAAATATCCTTAGGTCCAAATTGGTCAAACTCAACAAATAAGCCAAGTCAACCCAAACGAGTTGACTTAGTCCAGTATATGTAGCGTACTCCAATTTATGTGGGGAATACTCGATTGCGACCAAACAGACGGAGACCTTACTACGTATGTGTGACAAACCATCTGGTATGCCTAACATATGCAGCTGAAACTTCTCAACCCATTAAGAGCTTAATACATAAGCATTTTTCATCCAGAATGCAGATCCAGGTTCCAAATGTCATCCTTGACCATAAAGTTTCAAACTTATGGTCTTTCATGGCCCTAATGTGCATAACACTAAAAACCTTGACATCTTCAGCCATTAGGACAACCAAATTCATGCATGGGGAAGGAATAAGAGTCAAGAACACATTTTTATCAGTCTAAGCCTAGAAAAACATATGAAATGACCACCCATTTTTCTCTATAGCATGCCATGCACAAGAAGGCCATATTTAGGGACAAATTCATAATATTAACATACAAACAAGATCTATCATGTTAATAACCAAGGTATGAACTTTATACCTTCTGAATATTTAGGATGATGCAAGACTTCTAGATCCAAGCTTGCTTCTAGTTTCTAAGCTTCACCACCACCTTCTTCTTCCTTTGGAACACACAAAAACACACTCTCAAGCTTCAAAATTAAACAATGGGGCTAGGGTTTGAAAGGGGCAACGTTTCAAGTGATGGAAGTTGGAAATGGTATGAGGAAATGGGACTGAAGGTTCAATATATATGGTCCAAACCCTAAAGATTAGGGTTTAAGTCTTGGAGGAGTACGCCTTGAATACTCAGAGTACACCCAACATACCAGTTGCTAAAATCGAAAATTAAAGGACTGGAAGGAAACTTACCAGGCGTCAAGTGTAACAATGTGCATATGTTGACATATTGGGGTTGGCTTAAGGCGGTCATGCTTTGTGTTGTGGGCTAAGATACTCGTGTGGTCCAGATTTACTTTAGACCTTGCGAGGTGGTCCAGTCAGACTGTAGTCCCAAGGAGAGAGGTCGACCCCCATGCTGTAGGCTCGTGAGAGCGATCCAACTATATGTTGTAGGCTTGGGAGAGTGGTTCAAGTGTATTGCGGACCTTGCGAGGCGGTCCGGTCCGACTAAAGGCTCATGCGTACATGCATTGCATGTGTATTGTTGTGTGAGATATTTTGGGGAACTCACTGAGATTTGGCTTACAGTTACTTTGTCAGTTCGTAGGAAGACGAATGTGTGACTATACACACCCATCAACATTTTAATGATTTGAGATTATGTGAAACTCTTCTTTATAACTCTGATTTCAACTACGGTTCTCAATTAAAGGGTTTTTCCTTAAAATTGTCTTATGAAAATATGTGTTTAAAATCGAAAAAAATTATTTTGAAAATTGGGACATTATAGGATTAGGGAATCATTTTCTAGGAGCTTAGAAAAAAGGTTTGGTTAACATGATTAATATTCTTATCTCATGGGCTCTTTTTTATATAGAAAGGGTTGGTGTTCCTCATAATTGGGCTCATAGATGCTAGATCGAATATCAAGGTATGCTTTCTTTAAGAACTCAGCTTGAGGTTCCTAACATCCATCATGTTCATTGAGTAGAATCGCATTATGTAAAAAAAAAAAGGTTTTTCTTACTTACCAGATGGCCATTTTTCTAACTTGGTAATTATACATTGTTTATATGTGACAAGTGATTAGTATCCATATATGACTCTTCGGTTTCATCATCGTTAATCAGATGGGTCTTTTCCAAAGAAAATTCTAGTGAAAAGTTAAAATCCTAAGACTTACATACTAATTATCCATCTGAGTTATCATTCATGTCATCGACATCATTTTTTCTCCATGTGTGATTAGGTTCCTTGGTGGGGTTGTGCTTGAAGTAATTGTTGTATGATAACACCACTTTGAGTCTACTAAATTTAAACAAACTTTCCATAATGTTGATTGTGTATCGAATATCATCGACCATGATAAAGATCAAGGTGTTAATGAGTCGTAAGTGACGTATGTTAATCCAGACCTGCCCAAAATCCATGTTTGGGGATTTCTATGTCACATTGTGTCCAGGGTAATGACCCTAACGCATGTCCTAACAACGACTTCAAATAATTACTTTAACCATATTCTAACATCCCAAATTTCAAACCAAGTTTTTTTTTTCATTTTTAAAGCAGAAAAAAATCATACCATTAAATCACAAAAAGTAATATTAAGTTATTTGATAACATATATAAGAGTAATCGATTCATACGTGCGGAATATCTCAAATCATAATAGCATATGTGATGCAATCACGTCGTTCTCTTCCGTTCCAAAAAGACCCGCAACATTTAAACTTAAAATCGTAAGCACAAATCTTAGCGAGTTCCCTAAAATATCACATACGACATACATATAATGGTCCCAGCCCAAAAAGTACATAAATGAGCCTCGCCCAATGGTTATAACGAGTCCCACCCAACATTCCTTGCCTAACATACATTATAGACCCCACCAAAGATACATAACGGGCCTCTCCCAACATACAAAATTCTACTAAAATTAAAACACTTTACATCTCAAGTTAATCACGGGTTTATAATAAAAATCTATTTATTAATTGAACAACAAGGAAACCAAATTTGTTCTAGGTCCTTGTACTCCAATCTTCTCATGTACCATGCCTGCTACTTGAACCTACTAAACATGAAAATATCTACTACATCATACCACATGTCTGATGCGTTATATTCTAATATGTTTTCATGTTTCATCTACTCTTTCTTGATTTTCTCTTATTTCTCTTACTCTTCAATCTAATCGCTTTCTTTGATAACATAAACTACTATTCTTCGTCGTCTCTGATGAGTTTATTAAACTCTTGATCGATTAGATCATATAACAGTCGAATCAAGAAAGTAATAACAGTAAGATAAAAACACAAGAATGGATCTGAATGAGTTGAATGATTCAATTAACTCAATCCTCAGCAGAGCTCGATGAAGAACTTCTGCTGTAGAGGATATTAGGGTTACAAAAGGATAAGAACGTGAATGCTATCAAAATCTCTATCAAATCTTACGTTTAAGAATGCATGCAAGCATCTATAAATATTAAACCCTACAAAATAACTCACGGATGGACAGGCCCATACCGGAGACTAAACTGGACTAGCTAACGAGCCCATGACGCAACACTAACTGGACCTAACAATCTCCCCCTTTGCGTCAATTGGAGCGAGACTATCACTTCTTCTTGATGGGTGCAGCTGCCGGAACCTTCTTAGTGGCATCAAACAGACGAGGAATAAGAGCGAGGATTGTCTGTCTGAAGCGAATGTACCAATGGATCATATCATCGAAGTACTTCTTGTCGTCTGCTGAGTTTTGCTTGCAACGATGAATGATACCCAAAACATGTTCCAGGCATGCAGTGGTGTATAGATGTTTGTCTGCCAAAGCGAACAGGCATTTTTGGCCTTCGTTTCTGGTAAACATAACATAATTTCTTTTCGGGTCTATCTTCCCCATCTGCATCATGTTCAGATCACTTGCTGAGCCAACAGGAGAAATAGTGGGCTTTTTCTTAAAAACACTGGCGATCTCCTGATCCATCTTGGCAACTTCCACGATGTAGCAAACAAGCATCCTCTTGAAGTGATCAATTATCGGACCATACTCCGATTCATTTGTGAGAAGGATGTTGTGAAAAATTATCCAATCATGTGGATTCAAATTGGGAAGTTCCCTTCCCGATACGGCTTGAGGACCCGAACGTTGATAATCTTCTGAGCGCTCCAGGTTTGATACTGTGGTTGAGCAGCTCTCAGATAGAACTCGACAAGATCCCTGTCAACCTTAGGATGAGGATGAGGGATATCAGCAACGTTGTCAAAGGCATGGAAGATGAAGGCCTTTCGGGTCAGTGGCATGTCGAACTGAGAATCGACAGAATTGATACGATCCAGTGAGATCACCGGTTCGAGCCACAAGATGCTTGGGGTTTCAATTGCTTCCTTTAAAAGCGTCTCAAGAGTCCATGGAGGAAAAAGAGTTTTCCTACTCTCAAGAAGGTCGTGAGCCTCTTTCATTTTTCTTTCATGTTCCTCAGCCTCTCTGGCAACGCGAGCGCTCATATCAGCATCTTTGTCTCGACCTTGCTTCATTAAGAGATCTGCAATCGTCTCTTTATCATCATCACTCTCTTCAGCAATTTTCTTCCCCTTGTCTTTGACACCCGAACCTGAGGCTTGGCATGTTGGAGGAGGTTCGGTTGTTTTTGTTGCTGTAGAAGTGGGAGGCGGTTGAGATACATTTTCTCCCCCTTGTTTCGGAATGGACACGAACTCAAGGAGCCCTTCAATTTTGCTCAGGAGAGAAAGGGTAGGAGCAAGCTTTTCCGCAAGAGTACCTCTCACTGAATAGTTTAATATTGGATCATGTGCTTCAAGGATGTTGGAAAGGGCTGCGTTGACATCCGAAACACATGATGAAATCACTTCTCTTTCAGATCGAAGAGAATCAATCTCCTTTTGAGAATTGGAGAGTTGAATATTCTTGATCTTGAGAGCAGTGGTCTTTCGAGCGAGAGCGTCCATGAGGGAGTTCTCGGCAGCTAGATCTTCATGAAGCTTGGTCAGGCGCTCCTCAATGGTCACCTTAAACGCTGAGTTGTCGTTGGTGAGAGTTTGACGAAGAGTGGCGAAGGACGTCAGTTCTGGGGCAACTGAGGTAGCCAGCTTGTTGACAATCGGGTCAAGCTTCGTTTTAGTGGCATCGGCAGTTTCCTGTAAAGACTGCAAAAGAGAGGAGGCATCAGTAAATAGTTTTTCGACTTTTTTGGTCGCAGCAGCACAGGCTGTGGTGGAGGCATCAATAGCAGCAGTAGCTGAGCTGATGGAGGCTTCATGCGCTTTAGAGAAAGCATCAACAATCTTCTAAACAGCAGCTTCAGAAATGGTAGACTGTGATGAAGAAGAAGAGGAAGCGATGAGAGAATCAATCTTCTTGTGAAGCTCCTTGAGATGCTTTTTGGTGACGGGAGCATCATCATCATTGTCACTTTGCACCTGATACGGACTGTAGTAGACCGAATCAAATGTCATATTCTCCCCCACCAAGAAATGGTTCTTCATCCTCTGCGGACTGAGCAGGAGATGAGGGTGGAGGGGATGGTGGAGGCTCGGTTGTGGAAGTAGGTTCGGGTTGTGATGTAGGTTCGGTATTGGGAGTGGGTTCGGGTGCTTTAGTAGGAGCCCCCGTATCAGATACGTTGGTTCTTACTTCAGCGGTTGTGGTGGTAGCTTCAGTGAAAATGGGAGGGGGTACTGGGATAGAGGTAGGAGGTATGTGAGTGGTGGAGGTTATGGGGGAATGGAAATAGGAATGGTGATTGGTGGAGAAGAGACAAGTGAACTGGAAAAATGTACTTCTAGGGTAGGCGATCGTGGAGGAGTGTGACCACGGGGGGACTCGTCGAAGTCTGAATTTTCTTCCTCAGATTCGCTTGAGGAGGAAGCAAGTATGAGCTTTCGCCTAGGTTGGGTTTTTCTCTTCTTCAGTGGAGGAGATTGAGCAGGTTTGGTGGGTTTTTGTTTCTTCGGAGAAGGGCCTTTCGCTCCTTTGCCAACCTGCTTGTCTTTTCCCTTTTCATTCTTCTTTCCCCTTGGAGCGGGCTTATCAGCTTCGTGGATGGATTTGATCATCTCAGGAGTGAGCTCTCTAGGGCCAGAGCGACGAAACTCCTTGTAAGTTCGGATGATACGGCTGTCGGCAGGAACGTCTCCAAACATTGACTCAGGGATGGAGCCAATAAACTGAAATTTTGATGCATCGGAGACTATTATCTTCGTGGTATGGAAAGTACCTATCGAAGAGAATGGAGAATCAGCAACAATGGGGACGTGATACTTTTCCATCACCCATTTTGTGACTAGAGTCCAGAAGCGAGCGTAGGAAATCTCTGAGTGTCGAGATGTGGAGCCAAGACTCTGAATCAGCTGCTACCATAACACCGACCCATAGTCCAGGTTGATACCGTTGTATACACCATAAAGAATCATGATGAACAGACGACTCGCTCTGTCTGAACCGGCATTGCTTTTCGATAACCCCTTGAATAGCACCATAAATAACCCCTTCCATTGTGGAGGCAGACACGATTTCTTGAACTTAGTGACCGTCGTCAGAACCTCGGTGTATCCCATGTTATAGAATATAGAAAACAGGTGACCCACTGGAATGGATTCAGGATTAACACTAGATGAATCGGGTTCAAACCCTAAAAGTGAGAAGAATCGCTGCTTGGAGATTGATGCCTTGTGATCAAGAATGTCGAAGAAGATCCTATCGACAGACTTATCATAATGAGCAGTGGCAAAGATTTGCGATAAACATTCCATAGGAACAGCTTCAGCTTTGGTGATCGGGAACATGAAGGCATCGTAAACGTGTGGAGTAAGATCGATGATCAGACTCTGTTGAGGACAAATCGGCAGGATGTGGGAAGTGGCATGAACAGAAGATGAATCTGCCATTGAAGTGAAGAAGTTATGAGAGATGATGAAGAGTAGAATTCTCAAAGCTTTTCTTGCTCTCTGAATTTTGGGTGCAGTAAAGAGGTAAATAATGGTCGAAGTTACCTTTTATACTGTGGCGAAAGAAGAGAGAAGAACCCGTTCCCAAATCTTCGAAGGAAATACGAAGGGTTTTTCGGAGGTGATTGATGCGTGACAGTTGGTAGCCCCGATGATTACGCAGGAGAGAGAAGAACTGTCCCGATTCATGCGCCTTCCCATCAGACGCCATTTTTTTAAAAAAAAAACGGTTCCACTTCGCACGCCTATCATTCAAGCGCCGTTTGAAAATCAAAGCGATTGGACTCCCGCCTGAGTCAGCATCTTATCCCTTTAGAGGGAACGCCATCTTAAAGCAAAATAACCACGTGTAATAATGTGAGCCACACCTCTTTCAAAAAAATTGCCTTGTAAGTAATGAAACCAGAATTATGGAAAATCAAAAAGATTTTCGTGCTTAGTGTGTAAAAGAAAAAAATAAAGCAACACATATGTGGGAAATTGTGATGTCAATTAAGACACAAAACAATAGATCCCGGACACGAATCGCTTCCTTCAAAGTCAAGTGAGACCTTAAAGTGTTTGTTTGGTTTCCCTTTGAATAACGATCAGACACTTATTGAGAAGTGTTGAAAGGCTTCTTTTAATCAGGCTAATTTGGGTGACTTTCGCTTCAGTTTAGAATTCCTGTTCTTGACATAAGACAGAAATCTACCGAAGTACTTGTGAGACCAATGTAGTCTGTTGAACAAGTAGGTTTGAAAAGAATCTAAGTGGCATCGTGAAAATATTTTATGTCAAATCTCAAAGAAAAATAAAACTGGATTCCAAGGGAAGAAATGTTATGGGATTTAACAATTTCATAGGAATCACACAAAAAGAAATTAGAGATTTCATGTTACATCCCCATGGATAAGTTCGTCAATTCGTTAGTGAAAGCTAGAACAAAGTTGATTGTTCACCGTAAATGCATAGTAGGTATTGAATTGTGGATTTCACTTAGCACGTAGTGGCACGAAGATAAGATCATGAATACAGAAATTGTGTAACCATAAACCTTAGTGGTAATTTCTGTAAATGTCTCAAGGGTTACGTTTATGAAGCGAATGAAATGGAGAAAAGTAGTGTAGATGGTGTAAAGAGAACAAAGTACCTGTGCTATTAAAATAAGGACCAAGTAGAAAACTCTTATCTCATGTGAGAAGAGTGTAAGGTAGCTCATGATTAGAATAAATATAAAAGCCTAATTGGGAAGACAAGATTTGTATATACCAAGTCAGTAAGGCTATTATTCAGAATCGGGTGAGGCTTTGGACACATACAACAGCATGCTTCTAAGGACACTTAACTAATACAAGAATTTCCCACAAATATCCACACAGAAAGAAAAAAAAATAATAACTAAAAAAATGTTTTTGGAGTTTTTGATAAAAAAAATAAAGATAAAAAAATGTTTTTGGAGTTTTTGATAAAAAAAAAATAAAGATAAAAAAATGTTTTTGGAGTTTTTGATTTAAAGAGAGAAAAAAAATGAGACAAAAAAATTTGGAACCAAACCCGAGCGTTCGGTCTATTTCGGTTGCAAAAAAAAATATTGAATTTGAAAAAGAAAAGAACTTTTGAAAATAAGAGAGATGAATTTGAGAAAAGGATACAAAAGGTTTACAACCAAAGAACCTACCTTTGAGTGATAAGCGAAGATAAGAGAATAGGACCGAACCGAGCGTTCGGTTCATTTCGGCACACACATGAACCGAACCCGAACGTTCGGTTCATTTCGCTTCCAACTTTTAGTTTTGAGAAGTAGTTTTTGGTACTGACTTCGATTCCATCATTCCTAGCCCTTGTAAAATTTTATTGAAACTCGCTTCAGGAAGAGCTTTGGTAAAGATATCGGCCAGTTGATCAGTGGTTCGAACAAAGTGAATTTTGACGTTTCCATCTTCCACATGATCCTTTATAAAGTGATACCTCAGTGCTATATGCTTGGTCTTGGAGTGTTGCACTGGGTTATGACAGATCCTAATTGCACTTTCTGAATCGCAATATAGTGGGATCTTTTTCATATTGAGTCCATAATCACGGAGCTGGCTTTGAATCCAAATCACTTGAGATGTACAGGAGGCAGCTGCAATGTACTCTGCTTCGGCTGTAGACAGAGAAACACATATATGTTTCTTTGATTGCCAGCTAACCAACTTCCTGTCTAGGAATTGGCAGCCTCCAGTGGTGCTTTTCCTGTCTAAACCACATCCTCCAAGGTCTGCATCTGAGTAGGTTTGAACGAAGAAACCTGAGTTTGATGGATACCATAGACCGAGGGAGGTGGTTCATTTCAGATACCGGAGTATGTTTTTCACTGCAAGCATATGTGGTTCATGAGGATTCGCCTGAAACCTATCACAATAACACACAGAAAACATTATATCAGGCCTGCTAGCAGTGAGGTACATCAAGGAACCAATCATCTGACGGTATAACGTGATATCGACTACCGGTTTCTCCAAGGATGGTGTGAGCTTGGTGCCGAACGCCATTGGAACTTTAACCTTTGAGTCTCCCATCATGCCAAATTTAGCAAGAAGAGTTTTGGTGTATGCTTCCTGGTTGATAAAGATGCCTTTGGGTCCCTGTCTAATATTTAAACCAAGGAAAAAGTTAATCGGACCCATTGAGCTCATTTCAAATTTAGTCTCCATCAGCTTTCTGAATTTAGCTGTTAAGCTAGGATTCGTTAGGCCAAAGATGATATCATCGACATAGATTTGAACTATCATAAGGTGGTTACCTTCCTTCTTACGAAAGAAGGTTGGGTCAACCGAAACTTGTTTGAATTTTGACATCTTTAAGAACTTAGTTAGCGTTTCATACCATGCCCTAGGTGCTTGTTTCAGACCATAAACTGCTTTGTCCAGAATATAACAATGATTTGGGTACTTTTCATTGACAAAACCTGGAGGTTGCTCCACGTAAACCGTTTCTTCAAGTTCTCCATTCAGAAATGCGCATTTTACGTCCATTTGGTAGACCTCGAAGTTCTTGTGTGCAGCATAGGCCAGAAATATTCGATAGATTCCAGCCTAGCTACCGGAGCAAAAGTTTCTTCGTAATCAATGCCTTCTTCCTGGCAGTATCCTTTTACCACTAGACGAGCTTTGTTTCGTATTACATTGCCTTCCTTGTCCATTTTGTTTCTGAAAACCCATTTGAGACCAACGACTGAGGCATCTTTAGGAGTTGGAATAAGGCGCCAAACCTTGTTTCTTTCAAACTCATTAAGTTCATCTTGCATGGCTTGTACCCAATCGGAATGATCAAGAGCTATATTAACAGTCTTTGGCTCAACTTTGGATACGAAAGAATTATACATGCAGAACTCTACTTTGGAGAATAGAGATGATTGCTTTGCCTTCAGTTGAGATCGGGTCAGGACCTTTTCAGAGACATTGCCCACTATCTGAGATGCAGGATGATCTCTGGTCCATTTAATAAGAGGAGGATAATTTGGATCATAAGATGGATCCAATTCGGCGTTGACCATTTCTTCCAATTCAGATTGACTATCGTCATCGTAGAACATATCGGAATTCTCCCCCTCGACTGATGAGCTCTCAGGTGCAGCAGAACTCTCAGGTGTAGTTGGACTTTCTGGTGCTACAGGACTTTCGGGTGTAGCAGAGCTTTCGGGTGCTACAGGACTTTTGGGTGTAGCAGAGCTTTCGGGTGCTATAGGACTTTCGGGTGCTACAGGACTTTCGGGTGTAGCAGGAATAGAATTCTCCCCCTGAAAGTGTGAGTTCGGTTGATTTGAAGATAATGGATTCTCCCCCTCGACCGAAGTACCTTGCTGAGGAGGTTCGTTTGGAACTTGTTCTCCTTCACCCATTTGTTTGGCTGCATCTTCGACGATTTGCTTTAGATGGTCGATTTTGTTGTCTGCTGCCTTGGCTTCCGAGAGAGTAGCTTTCTCAGGTTCATCGAATAATGCCACAAACTGATCAAACAAATTAGCAATGGTGGTCGTGACCTAACCTGTTTGAGAGAAAATCTCTCCAATTGCTTCTTCAGTAACCTTTAGCTTCTTGACGTAGTTATCATCGAAAGTCACATAATATGTTTCTTCGATCTTCCTAGAATGCTTATTTAAGACCCGGTATGCTTTTGAAGTAAGAGAATATCCCAGAAAAATTCCTTCATCAGCTTTAACATCAAACTTGTTACGATGTTCTTTGGAGTTGAAGATGAAACATCGTGAGCCGAACACATGGAAGAATTTTACGTTCGGTTTCCTGTTATTGATGATCTCATAAGGAGTAAGAGAGAAACACTTGTTGAGATAAGACATGTTCTGCATAAAACATGCTGCAGCAATAGCATCAGCCCAGAAATATAAAGGAAGAGAAGTAAAACATAGCATAGTTCGGGCCGCCTCACACAAGGATCGGTTTCGCCTTTCGACAATTCCGTTCTGTTGAGGCGTGTAGGGGGCTGAGAAGTTGTGACTGGTTCCTTTTTCTGCCAAAAAGTCTTCAAATTCATTGTTCTTGAACTCCATTCCATTGTGGCTCCTAATGTTGCGAATGACTTTTCTCAGTTGCACTTCAACCTGCTTGATGAACATCTTTAGCTTAGGAGTAGCCTCAGATTTGTGCTTCAGAAAGAACACCCATGTAAAACGTGAGAAATCATCAACAATAACAAGAATATACTTACTACCGCCAATGCTTTCGATTGATGAAGGACCACACAAGTCGATGTGAAGCAACTCAAGTGGTTCAACAACTTTTGTGTTTATAATTGATGGGTGACTTTGATGACTTTGTTTCCCCATTTCACATGCAGCGCACAAGTGTTCTCGATCAAACTTGAGCAAGGGAAGACCCCGAACATCACCTCCGGTGACAAGCTTGTTGATGTCGTTGAAGTTGAGATGTGAAAGCCTTCGGTGCCACAACCAGCTTTCGTTAGAATGAGCTTTGGACAAAAGACATATAGCTGGATTTCCTTTGATTGGTTTGAGATTGAGAGGAAACATTTCGCCTTTTCAGTCTGATTTGAGAATGACCTTGTTGGATTTCTTCTCTATAATCTCTGAACCTTCGTCGTCGAATGAAACCTTGAGACCGGTATCGCCCACCAGTTGAGATACACTGATGAGATTGTGCTGCAACCCTTCAACGTACGCCACCTTTCTTATTGTAAAGTCTCTATTGGTTATCATCCCATAACCCTTTATCGTTCCATAAGAGTTGTTGCCGAACTTGACATTCCCACCATTTTGAAGAGATCGAAACTCCCTTAGCTCTTCCTTCCTTCCTGTCATGTGACGTGAGCAGCCACTGTCAATGTACCATTCTTCGTCGAACTGCTCGTCATTTATAACCTGCAAAAATTAAGCAGATTTAGGAACCCAAAGTTTCTTGGGTCCACGTGAGCCTTTACAGGAACAGGAATAGTAAGAGAAACATCAACAAGATATGTTATTTTTATTAATGTTTTTTCATCTTTCCTCTTAATAGTGAAAACTTTGATTTTGTTAGGGTTAGTTACAGACGTTTTGGTTTCAGATTTTGGTGTTTGGGCATTAGTCTGCTTTCAGTCTTCCTTGACAGAGGAAATCTTCGATTTTCCTTTCAAGTTCGTTGATGATTTTGAATTTTGTGCAGGAACAGAATTGGGTTTAGAAGAGAATTGAGAATGAGAAGAAGTAGAATGGGAATTTCTTCTGACTTGCGGTTCGAAATGACCCTTTTGTTTATGGTCATTGGAGGGACTGAACCTGGACCTTCGGTAGCTGCTCGATGATGAGCTGAAGTTGGATTTTTGGTTGTTATTGGCTGGTGGACTGAAACTCGCTTTTCGGTTGCTGTTGCTTTCGGGACCGAACCTATCCTTTTGGTTCTGTGCTTCATGTGGCCTGAAAGTCTTTTTCTCTGGCTCAGAATCTTTATCGTGGTAGGAGTAATGAGCATTTTGAGAGCGCCAAAACTGCTTTCGCTCTGAGAGATTCTTTTTGTATCTTAGGTTTCTCTGCTGCTTTTGATTTTTCACCTGTTTCGGTTGTCTATGGATATTAGCTTTTTGTTTTAGCTTCTTGACAGGCGATTCACTCTTCATAGATGAGGTTTCGCTTGTGGAGGTGACTTCTTCTATAGGTATTTCTTTTGTGCCACTTGTACTTGGCACGTCAAAATTGTCAGGCTTATTCAGCGGCTCTGGTACATATCTTCCTTTGGTTTTCCAGGACGTTCACTCTGACAGACCAACTGTTTCGTCTGCATTATCTATAGGAGCTGACCAGAAGAACTCATCACAGCCATCTGCGTTATCTTCGTTCACTATGGCAATGAGTTCGGCTGTTTGATGTTCGGTTACTCCTGTGACTTTATATACCTGATTTGGAGTAGTTCTAACCTTCTGAAACACAAGAGCTTTTTCTTTGAGGGCTGGGGACTTATTCATGGACAAACGAGCAAATTCCACAGAATTTTCAGAAATTAGATTTTTGTGATTTTCGGGTTCGCTCTTGACAAACTCAGAACAGTCAACTTCAACCTCTACAGAAATTTCACTCATATCATCGTCCTCATTAAGTTCAGATGCGTTTTCAACATCAATTTTATTTTCTGAACTTAAATTGGCACTCAATGAGTCGATTTTTGTCTGGTTTCGGTCCTTAGTTTCAGCTTATCATTTTCATCCAAAAGATTTTTCAGCATGTCCTTATGGTCTTTGGACTTTATAAAAGATTCTATTTTGTCCAGACCGTACATATAAGTAGGATTCACATCATCAGACGATACAACACTTTCACAGTTGTATGCTTCAGCATCGATTTCATCCTCCTTAAACTCAAGGAAGGGTAAAATCATGCGATGTATTTTCTGCCCTATTTCACAATTCAGATGCAGTTGAGTAATGTTAGCATAAAGTATTTTAGCAATCAAACAAAAAACATTTCTTTGTTTTAAAAGTTTCAAATTGTCTCTTTGCAAATAAATGTTTTCATCCTTAGACTTAATCAGCTCCGACTCCTTCTACTCAATCCACATCCTTCGCTCCTCACTCTGGGATGACACCCTGCTTATTTGGTCAGTTAGTTTAGAATTGGTGACCCATGTTTGAGTTAAACAACTATCCAGATTTGAGATTCTTGAATTTAAGTTATTTAATTCCTTTTCATATGATTTCTGTGGAATTTTGAATGAAATAAAAAGAGATTGTACCTTCTTGATCAATTCATCAAGTTCATTGATCTATACACTGAGAGGTTTTGCTGTGAAGCATAAGTCCTCTCGCTCCTTGGTGTCCTCATTTCCACCATCTGTATTGTATCCCCTCATGTGAGATACGTCAGTCACCATCAGACACTTTCCACTGCTTTCACCACCTCTTGCTACATACGCTTTTCCATGAGATGGATTTCTCACCTCATCATCTTCTGAGTCGGTCGACCACACCTGTACGCCACCGAACTCGTCATCCTCTGCCGAATCCTGTACAATAAGAGCATTCATAGAAGGATTAGTAGCAGCTTTCTTTCTCTTAATCTCTTCTAGATTTTTCATCAGGATTGCCTCTTCATCTTTCTCCTCATCTTTCTCTGCCATTTTCTTCAAAACACAATCTTTGGCATAATGATTCTTTCCTCCACAGTAAAAGCAGCTGACACTAGAATCTGCTTCAACCTTCACTTTTTTCTTTGGTTCTTCAGTCTTCGACTCCTCCCTTACTTTTTCTGAACTGTAGCTTCCCTGCCAATTTCGGTTCTTATTGGTAGGAAACCTCTTCTTGATGAACCTTTTTGGATTGGACACCATCATAGCATAATCTTCCGAAGTTAGATCGTAGTCCTCCAGGTTCAGATCTTCGTCTTCTACTGCATTCTTGCTTTTAGACAGGAGGGCCAAGGACCCCAAGTTTGAGACCACACTCTTCTCTTGCATCACTATCTTTTCTTGGGATTTCAGAATTCCCACCAGTTTCGTCAGCGAATATGACTTGAACTGCACGTGAGCTTTAACTGTAGACACAACAGCTCTCCATTCGGATCTTAAGCCATTCAGAAAGGTGACCTTCTGTTCAATCAGCTTCCTTTTGATATCATGTTTGATCATCTTGCTGAGAAGATGATTGAAGCGATCAAACATCTGTAGAATACAGCTCCCACAGCCAATCCCAGATTTCTTTAGCTGTACTACAGGAACTCACCAACCTAAACGTGTCAGACTGAAGAGCGAATCGGATCAGTCTCAATGCTTTGATGTTGCACTGAAACTTCTCCTTTTCGTCTTGATCAACGTCTTTCACATCTTTTAACAGATCATTATACTCTTTCTGAGTTTTAATGATTCTGGATGTTCCTGAATGAGCAAATGGTCCAGACAATAGCTTCCCATATAAGATACCCATTATCTTCAGATTTGATGACATAGTCTTCAAAATGATGCGCCCATACCTCGTAATCTTGAGTGTAAAGAATTGGAATCTTTGTTGTTGATCCAATACTGTTTGAGATGTTGATAGGATTAGATTGAGAATCGACCATGCTTGATCGTTTAACCTGTTGCAAGATCATAATTGTAATATGTAATATTAGGGAAAAACGAATAAATAATCAGATACGTCAATTATGGAGTGACGGCTCAATAAATATCAGTTAATGCGGAATAACCCTATCACTTCTTTCACAAAAGAGATGTGTATGAATTACACAGCCTCCTGCTCTGATACCAATTGATGAGTTTATTAAACTCTTGATCGATTAGATCTTATAACAGGCGAATCAAGAAAGTAATAACATTAAGATAAAAACACAAGAATGGATCTGAATGAGTCGAATGATTCAATTAACTCAATCCTCAGCAGAGCTCGATGAAGAACTTCCGCTGTAGAGGATATTAGGGTTACAAAAGGATAAGAACGTGAACGCTATCAAAATCTCTATCAAATCTTACGTTTAAGAATGCATGCAAGCATCTATAAATATTAAACCCTATAAAATAACTCACGGATGGACAGGCCCATACCGGAGACTAAACTAGACTAGCTAACGAGCCCATGAAGCAACACTAACTGGACCTAACAGTCTCATCACATATATCCCTTCTACTCTTTTCCCTTTACTTCTTCTCATTTCTTATCTTTTCTCATCCCATATATCTCTTTTCTTTTATATTTTATCATGCCTTAGCATTCTATCATTTCATTCCCATACTCTATCTTCTATTAATATTTTTTTCTCTTATCTTACTATCTCTTATCCTATTCTCAAGCTCATATCTTACCTTCTCTTATCCCCTTCTCATGCCCATCTCATACACGTAATCTATTTTATCTTTCTTTCGTTCACATACTCTATCTTTTGTAATCTCTCTACGCTCTTTACTATACTCTATGTATGCTCTTCTCTATATCTTACTCTGTTCTTCTAATATCTTTGACTCTTAACATTCCTTCTTATACTCTTCTTCTCATCTCTTTATTCTCAACTTTATTGTCTCAACATTCTGCTCTCATCCAAACCCAAGGGTAACTTTTCATACTGCCATCTTCTCTATCTTCTAATGAAAATAACATCCCACCACATTGTCTGGTATACACATTGGGACTTACTCTCCTTTCTAATGAACCCTCATGGATCTTTAATCATTCTTCTTCTCTTGAATCCCTTGCAGATTCCTCACTTTTAATCCTTCATAGATCTTGTCTAAATACTTAAGAGAACTCTCTTTCCTTGTTCCACTCATTGAACCTTTCCTCTATCTTCTCTAACCATAAACAATCTTTATTCCCGCATAAATCATATATCTACCTCCCTAAAGTGATCATCATCTCTTTCCGCACAGGGACATAATCTCATTTCTAAAGGAATCATACTCATTATTCCCGAAGGAATCATACTCTTTATTCCTGGAGTAATCATACTCTTATTCCCGTAGCAAACATACTCTTTATTACCAAAGTAATCATACTCTTATTCCTATAGGAATCATACTCTTTATTCCTGAAGGAACATACTCTTATTCCGGTAAGAATCATACCATTTATTCACGTTGGATTCATACTCTTAATCTCATAGATATCATACTCTTCTCCAACTCTTTTATGTCACTCATCACATAACACTTGTACCATGGACAATCTATCTCTTTATCTCATAAAGAGATTTTCTATTACTCATCTAGTACTATACTCATTAAGTACTTATCTAATTTTTCTTCTCATAACCTGTAACGTCCCAAAAACCATTGTAAAAAAGTATTGTTTTCAAAAGACAATTCCATAAAAACCATAAAGTATCCAAATCATTTTTTCAAAAGATAATCATAAAAATAAAAGTATCATCAATATATCTTAACTAAAAATCAATAGGATAATGTGTATGATCATGCCTTCACCTTTCTTCGATCCTACGAAGTACTTAAAACATTTAAATCCACAACGGTATGCCAAAGCTTAGTGAGTTCCCCAAAAATACCCCACACAAAAACACAGATATAATGCATGTATACATGAGCCTATGGTCTGATTAGACCACCTCGCAAGTCATACATTACACATAGACCGCTCTCCTAAGCCTACATCATATAGTTGGACTGCTCCTTTAGGCATACAGTTTGGATGGACCGCTTCTCAAGGACTACAGTACACCTGGACTCTCGGGTATCTTGGCCTACACCACAAAGCATGATCACTTCAACCCAACCACAATATGTCGACATATGAAAACAGATAAACAATATCCAGAAAAGCATATGTAATCATAATAGATCTACTAGTATAAAAGATCACTACAACACACCAACATCCTACACACAATGATATATACTATTAGTACACGGTATAGTGAGAAAAACTCACCTTGTAGTCTAGCAGATAAAAATTACAACTCACAATAATCCAAGAACTCGTACTATAAGTCACTTATACAACAAACACGGACAAATCCTCAATCTACATCCCAAAAACCCTCAAGTTCACTAAATGTCAAGTTTGTCAAAAAGTCAATAACTAACCACCACGTCGTGGCCACCCAATGGCCATGTCGTGGCAGCTCCACAATGAAACATTTGTGACTAGACCAACCACCACATCATGGAAAGCATACCACCATGCCATGTCAATAACCCAAATAATCAGTTGTGAAGAGCCCCCCCTCCACAACGTGGTGAGCAAGATGCCACGTTGTGGAAACTGCTTCTGGAAAACTTAATGGATTAAGCCTTTAATCCATTTGGCCATACTCTCATGTCTTCCATAAAGCTTCCTAATATCCATTAGCTTCATAAAAACCCTTTCTTTATGCACATGCATGTCCAATGTATGTCTTGAACTTGGCTAGGTAAAACAGGGTGAAAATAAGGTCAAAACCTCATGCACACCATTATTCAGATCTAGAACACTAAACCTCAAAGGGGCCTCAAAGATCCATAAAGTTAGCAATTTTATGGAATCCATCCACACAAACTCTCCCAAACATGGAGAATATGCATAAAATCCTAGATCTAGCATGATTGAACACAAAAGGGGAATATATACCTAGAACTAGTGTTACATACCTCTTAGTTATTCTACACAATACTATGCATACTCATCTTTATGATTATAATGCATATAATCATATTGTATATCTTTCTACCATCTCTTACGTATTTAACAAATACCTTTTTATGGTGAAGCGTATAACACCCTTCATGGATGATACCTTCAGCAATACCATATCTCCAACCTAAAACTCTAACTCGGATTGTCGCCTATTCGTATAACTGTTCTTTCGGCTATATGTTGTCTGTAACGTCTATCTAATCCAATGGTTAAGCTTCGTCATCCTAAGCACTACCTCAGTGCTCCCCATGACCCTATGGCCAACCTCTCCCTAATAAACTGGATTCCAACACCTCCTCCAATAAATAAGCTTGTAAGGAGGTGCGTCGATTATGGAATGATAGTTGTTGTTGTACAAAAACTAAGCTCAAGGAAGGTAGGAGTCCCAGCTCCCACCAAAATCAATAACGCAAGGCGCAAACTCTCAACATATCCTCGAGTGTATAAATAATCAGCTCTCTCTTCCCATTTGTATGTGGGTGACAAGTTATGCTGAATTGTAGTCTACTACCCAACTCCTCCCAAAACCTCTTCCAAAATCTAGAAATGAATTGGACATCTCGATCAGATATAATGGAAACCGACAAACCGTGGAAACCAACGATCTCTCGTACATAGATGTCGACCAATTTCCCAGTCTAAGGACTCTCTCGAATATCAAGGAAATGGACACTCTTTGTTAGGCGGTCGATAATCCCTCAAATGGCATCAAATCCCTTAGTCGTCATGGGTAGCTTTGTGATAAAATCCATGATCATTTGTTCCCATTTCCATATGGGAATATCAAAAGGCTATAACTTTTCGTGCGGCCTCTGATGTTTTTCCTTAACATTCTGACAAGTTAAGCACCTCCCAACAAAGCAAGATATCTCTCTCTTCTTGAAAGTCCTTCAAAGGCTAAGCCTCAAGTCTCGATACATTTTTGTGGCTGCAAGGTGAATTGAGAACCTAGACTTATGAACCTCCTCTAACAATGTCTAACAGACTCCACTGAAAACTAGAACCCAAACTCGTCCACACTGGGTCAATAACCCTCGACTGACGGTGATGAATCTATCAATCTAACCCCTAATGTTCTCTTTCTTCTAGTTCTCCATATTGATTCCCTTGGCCTGAGCCTCCTTAATCAAATCCATAAGTGGTGAAATGATGGGAATCCTTAAATATAAGCTTCAGATGGGAGCACTATCCTTCTTCCGACTCAAGGCATCGGCAACAACATCGGCCTTCTGTGTATGGTAAGGTATCTCACAATCATAACCCTTGACCATGCCAAGCCACCTATGTTGGCTCATAATCAAATTCAGTTAGTCTAAAAGATATCTCAAACTCTTGTGATCTATATAGATTGTACAACGGACCACACAAACATAGTGTCAACAAATCTTGAGAGAAAACACCACTTGCCCCAACTCCAAATCATGTTTCGGATACCTAGCATCATGAGCCATCAACTGTCTGGAAGCATATGCAATAAACACACCTCGCTGCTTGAGCACCACCCTCAAACTTGTGATCGAAGAATCATAGTACACCACAAATTTCTCAACATCCACTGGAGGGGTCAATATATGGGCCTCATATAGTCTTTGCCACAGAGTCTCAAATGCAGTCTGCTGCTCAGGCTCTCGGTAAAAATCCACACTCTTCTTAGTTAAGCGAGTGAGAGGAACAACAATCTTGGAGAAATCCTGGATAAACCTCCGATGGTAACCTTCCAGCCCAAGAAAACTCTGGATCACTGATGGAGACTTGAGGAAATCCCACTGCATAATCACCTGAATCTTAGCTGGATCGACCAGAATCTCGTTCTGATTGATGAGGTGCCTTAAGAACTGGACCTCTTTCAACCAAAACTCACACTAGGAGAAATTTTCATACATCCTCTCCTTCCTCAACACTCCAAGTAACTCTTGCATGTGCTCCTCATGCTACTCTCTAGTCTTAGACTAGATCATAATATCATCAATGAACACAATGACTGACCGATCGAGCATCAACATGCATACTCGATTCACCAAATCCATGAATGATGCAGGTGCATTGGTGAGCCTAACCGGAATCATCACAAACTCATAGTGACCATATCAATTTTTGAAAGATATCTTCTCCACATCCTCATCTTTGACTGTCAACTGGTGGTATGTCGACCTCAAATCAATCTTGAAGAAGCAAGATGCACCCTGTAGCTGATTGAAGAGGTCGTCAATCCTTGGAAGTGGATAGCAGTTCTTCACAATCAAATTGTTCAACTCTTGATAATCTATGAACATTCGATGAGAATTGTCTTTCTTTTTTACAAATAAAATCGGTGGTCCCCAAGGTGAACTACTCGGTCGGATAAACTGCTTGTCCAATAGCTCATGGAGCAGACAGGATAACTCTTGCATCTCTCGTGGTACGAGGTGATACGGTTCCTTAGCAATCAGGGATGCAGCTGAGATTAGATTGATCCTGAACTCCACCTGCCTCACTAGAGGCACACCGGGTAGATCTTCTGAGATAACATCAGTAAACTCCTTAACTACTGGCACATTCGAACCTGACTTATTCCCCTCAAATTGAGTGTCGACCACATAAGTAAGATAACTTGAACATCCATGTTGCAAATACTTCCTAGATCTAGTGGTAGAACAGAAAGTTAAACCAACCCTGGTACCCTCACAATTATCTTCCTCTCACAGTCAATCATCGCCCCAAATATGCTTAACCAACTCATCCCTACAATCACAAACACATCCACCATATGGATAGCAATTAGTTCAACCAGTTAGGGAATCCTGAATATCTCCAAGGTACAACCACATAAGACGCTTGAAGCAGAAACCTTCTATTTTTTTGCAATGGAAATTTGCAATGAACACTCTAACTCCCAAAGGGTCATATAAAATCCCTACTGAAAGACTGAGACACAAAATAACGACTCACACCCAAGTAAAAAACCACTAGAGCAGACAATAATTCACTAAGAAGGTACCTAATAGAAATATAAATGTAAGCATACAGAAATTAACTTGATAGAATATAAATGAATACATACCAGTAACGACATTGGGTTTCGCCCTGCCTTCCACCACTATCAACTGAAATGCACAACCTATGGCTTTTGGGGCCTCTTCCATCCCCTAATGGTCATCCGTGATCCGAAGAGTAGTAGGATCTGGTGCTTGTACAAGCCTAGCAACGAGCAATGGATTGTTAGCCTTCACATTGCCAACTTGATCACACTGATAAAAAAATTGAGTGCCCTACTCCGAGGACTTTTAGTGCTGCTGATGATGAAAATCTCAGGTAAAGTATCCTTCCTTGCTACATTTGTGATACCCAGTCGCTTACTGCCATACTCCCTCATGCACCTTCCCATACTTGCCACAAGTGTCGACCTCTCTATCCTTCGAATTGGGAATCAATGGGCTTAAACGCTTAGAGTTTGAACCGAGGCCTGCCTTTTCTCTCTCTTCTGAGTCTCAATCTTAATCTCCCTTATATGTCTGAATGAATGAAGTTCTAAAAGGGAACAATACTGCTCAGTCTTGAGCATGCTTAAGTATTATGACATCTAAACATGCTCCAAAGTTGCACGCTCGAGGCATAAGAGGGACCTCTCAGTAAATATCTTGGTGATCTCCATTGCCGATGTCACACCCCCGAACCAGTCGACGGAAACGTCCGAGGGCTCGTGTGACTATCAATTTAATATCATCACAATGAATATGCATGAACAAACACATACATCACCAACAATACATAGTACAACTGTCAATGTTCACATCAAGTACATTGTTTAATTTTTTCATATCCATAGAATAAATTGTTTGAGAGTCACAAAACATAACATCCTAACACACTAGGTAACTTTCTTTAGCTTATCTGTTACCTGAGAATACAAGTTGTTTTGAAAACATCAACATATATAATGTTGGTGAGTTCATAAGCATGTTTGATATGAAATTAGTTTGCATTGTTTGTAAAACCCAGAAAATCTGATATTTTCTGTACAAAAACCGTTTGCGAAAAAGATGCGATGATCCCATAAGTGCATGTGTATGTGATTTCAAAAACAAGTAAAAGTGATTGTTATTCAAAATTGATTATTGTATTATAGTTGTTGAGTGTAGGAGTGAGTAATGTTGTTCCCCCGGAAAACCCGATGTATTCTGATACAAATAGTATGATAGTTTTTGTATTATTGTATCATCACCACGAATGAATATGATTTCTCATGATTACTTAGATGGTATTGGATCTCTATGTGAGTCATTATAACCATGCATAATAATGACTAATTCGCCTGTCTTGGCATTTTTCCAAATGCCGGTTTTGTTCAAGATTTTGTCACCCTAGACGGGCCGAGTCTAACTGTAGCGAACATGGAGTCACCCCGTATAGATCTATACACAAACTCTCGCTCTCCCTCCAGGAGACTCTGGTTATAACTACAGACTACGACCGATACTTATTGGTGTCACCCGTTATTTCCCACTAAATCCAATTGATATTGAATTACCTTGTTTAACAACCTCATTTATGTTTACTTGAATAAAAGGGTAAGCCTAACAGACGAAGAGAAGAGGGCAGCAGAGGCCCACTAATCATGTATGATATTATAGGTTGTCGAGTATGCGACGGGCATGTTAGCCCATCACGCATATGATCGATTTGGACCTTACTAGCAATGAAAATTGGCCACTAAGGCCCAATAGCATGTAAAAGCCATTGAGGGTACATTAGGTATGCAATTGGGTCACCGGAGGCCCAATAAACATGTGCGGTTATATTGAGCACAATAATCATGATATTGAGCCACAAAGACCCAATAGAACAGAAGATTTTGGGCCCAACCATTGAAACATTTATGGTTTATCGAGTTTAAGTTCGTATATATATATATATATATATATATATATATATATATATATATATATATATATATATATATTATTAACAGGCCGGGACAAGATTGGTCCGTTAAAAATTCATAACTTCTTCATCCGACGTCCGTTTTTGTCTGTCTTTTTATCGTTACGCTACAAATAACGAGATCTTTAATTCTTGTTTAGGTTGTGTCGGCTAAAAACCGCTCGATCTAGTATTCGAATTTCGGGTTGTACACCGCTAAGCCGAAACTTCGAAAAATCATAACTTCCTCATACGAAGTCAGATTTGGGCGTTCTTTTTATGGACACTCTCGGTTTAACGTATTATACGACTTTAGTTTAGATTTGTAAGTCTAAAACTCGCTCTATCGTAAATTCACTATTTACGCTTCCCGGTGTCGTGCCGGTTCCATCGCGAAACTTCGACGGGTCATAACTTCTTCGTTATAACTCAGATTTCGGTGTTCTTTATATGTACGGAAACCTTGTAACATATACTAAAACTTGGTTAAGATTATTTATTCTAAATAATCTTTTGTCGGAAAGTCGTTTTCGACCCCTATTATCTCTAAATTGACTAGCCCGGATCTACGGGCGTTACATCTAATAAGAGAACGATCAAGGTAATGACTTTTTACCTTTAAATGAATGCCAAAAAGAAGTAGATGTTGGATCTACAAGCTCCTTCTCGTTCCAAGCTTCTCACTATTCAAGTCACTTCAAGGAATGCACCAAACACACACTTTTAGCCTCACACACTCAAAATAGGAGGTTACGTCACACCCCCAAACCGAGAATGGCAGAAACGTTCGGGGGGCGGAGGACGTCATGTACAGTATCATAACAATGCATAATAGTAAAACAAGCAACAACATCCATTACATTAATAATATAGTTTATACAAGTGTGTTATGTGTATTGTTGTAAGACACCAAAAATATATCAAAATAAAAGACGAGTCTTGAACATGCTCTGTCTTCTCAAAACCTGGTCCAGTGTACTAGTCTACAGGTGACTTGAGAATACAAGTTATTTTGAAAGAGAGTATCAACATTTAAGTTGGTGAGTTCATAAGTATTTTAGTCTCAAAAGTTTGCATTTGTTTCATGAAAATGTTTGTAACTGATTGATGAAAATGTTTGTATACTTCTACCAAGACTCAACTTTTTGTATGTTCTTTTCTCTTTGAAAATGGTGTAAAATGTATGTTTGTACTTGAAATAGTATAGATGTGTATTTTCCATATTTTTAAAACTATCTTTACTCGAAAAATAGTATGAATTCCTTATGAGATAATACCGATGTATGAATGTAATGGAAAATGAAGATTTATAGTAGTGTTGTATAAAATACACTACTGATGCATTAACTACCTTAAAACCAAATTGTTAATTAAGGTTAAAATGTGATAAGGTTATAACCATACTTAATAGACTAGTATAAAACACGACGTTCTTCAGACGTCGAAATGGTATGACATTTGCCACCCGTAGACATGCAGGTCCCACTGTAGCTAGCAGCAAGGTGTAGGATGGTCAATCCCGTATAGATCTATACACAAACTCACACTCTCCCTCCAGGAGACTCTGTTTCTAAAACGTGACATAGCAAGGATATTGCTACACCATGAAATAGTATCTCACATTTTAGTTATCTCGTTCTTGTTATAGTATGTATGTTCCTTCTTGTTCTTGTTATATTATGTATGTATTGACTCATATATGTTTCTCTGTTCTAGAAATAGTATGTAGTGATCCTCTAAACTATACATATTATAGTTTACTATCATGTTTGTTTGAATTGTTACCGATTTATAGAAAATACTCAATTACTCAACATAAGCAATTGACTTAAGTATGTTCCTTAAAAATGGGGTTTAATATTCATGTATGTATTCGATAAGTATAACTATGATTTAGCTGACAGTCGGACTAAGGATCTTACCCTAAGCCCACAACCAAACAAGGAACAGGAGTTACAGTATTTAGCAATAGTCCTAAGTCCGTTAAAGCATACTTATACATAAATAGATACATGAATATGATTTTGATAAAAATAAAAATCTGTGAATAGTTTTAAAATGGTTTTAACAAGTGTTTGAGTATAGGAACTCCTTTTGTTTGATGTTTTCACATGTAAGTGGTTAAGATAATTATATTGTGTTCTAATTGTATTTTCCCCCTAAAAAGCATTTAAACCGTAATTAGTAGGGGTATAAACTCACCTTATGTGAGTGATTCGATATAGGGTTCGATATAGGTTGATAAGTTTCACGGGTGAAGTCTCGAAGCACAAACGAGTCATATTTAGCATATTAAGACATATGTATGTAAACATTTAGTGACCATAATCATAATATAGCAAGGAAACGGATTGAGTTGCAAGCTTAACTTACAAAATAAGGTGCTAGAGTCGAAAAGGGAAGGCTAGAAGGATTTCACTGCCCACACTCTAGACTGTGTTCTTGGTGAAATGATGAAGATGCAAGTGTTCACGGCCCAAGGATCTTGATGATCTTGAGTTCACGGCTTGATGTTCTTTATAAATGAAGATGATGCAAGGGTTCACGGCCCAAGAACACTTAATGTTCTTGAGTTTACGACCCAAAGATCTTAAATATTTAAGAACACTTGAGGATCGTTAGTAGTATATTAAGAAGATACAAAGGAAAAGGATGATAGTTGAGAGAGAGGTGTTTTCGGTTGAAGACCGTGGGAGAAAATCCTTGTGTTTGCGGTTAGAAGGGAAGAAGTGGCGTAAAATTAGTCAACATTTATATATAGGGGAGGAGTTCACAGCCGCAAACTGAGGGTTTACGGTCCGAAGCCCGTTCACGGCCCGAAGGCTCGTTCACGGCCCAAGGATCAGTTGCGGTCTTAGCCAAGATTGCGGTCCACGGTTTCCAAATGACTTTCCTCACTTAACACACAACACCTAAAGAATACTAGGTTTAAACATATTCATCTTATTAATCTACTCTAACCATAATATAATTAAAGAAATAAGTTTGACCTTTATTATATAAGTTTGACTTTTGTTGACCAAGTTTAACTTTTACAAGATAGGAATTACGGGCTGTTATAGGTTAGCTCGATTATGGTTTGTTTCTAGACGTGAAAGGTGGTAAGGAGGCTGGAGGGAGGACTTAAGGTCCTTTAAATAGGGTGTAAACCCTAAAAATTAGGGTTTTCTTGACCAGCTTCAACTCGTCGAGTTGGGTCCTCCAACTCGTCGAGTAGGTTCTAGAATCCACGCAACTTTATCAGTTTCTATACGACAAGTTGGGGCAGTCAACTCGTCGAGTAGGTCTATAATTATGAATATAAAAGCTTTAAAATTTATACATGGGAGCCGGGATGTTACAAGTTTCTTAACACTTGTATTTGCCTATTAAGAGCTTAATGACTCTTATGGTTAAAATGACCACTTAATGGATCATATTTCTAACATCTCATTTTCTACTTCTAATCCCACCCAATCAATGAATAAAGCATCCAATACTACCCAATTTATTATATTCTACTCTTTAATGCATCAATCACAATAACTAGTTAGGGTTTCAAAACCTAACTCTTATTAGAGTGATTCCACCATGGAAATCACTTTCTAAGCTTGATTAAAGCTTCTAAACACTCTTTCCTATATTATAATCAAGCCATAGGCTGACCAATTCAACTACTCTACACTAACTAACAATATCACTGAAAGTGGAGAAATCATACCTCGATGTGGAGAGGATGAGAATCCTAACCATCAACCATCTCTAGCTTTTTCATGCCTCTATTTCTACACCAAAATCTCCAACATTGAGCTCTTAATCTATTTGGAAGTTTGGTTTGAAATGAGTTACTAACAGGTTTAAAACATTTGTTATTATTGTGTGACCACACCGTAGTGAAGGCTTCAGCATGTTGTGGTTGCTTAAATGACCTCATGGTCATATCTTTTCCATGTCGTGGTGACCATTCCATAGCAACCAGCTTTACCCACCGTGCCGTGGTGCCCATACACCATGTCTTGGTGCAAAGTACGTTGCCAACCACTTATGAAGAATGACTTCTTCTAAATCCTCATCACTTCTGACCGTGTCGTAGTGAAATATCCACCATGCCGTGGTGGCTAGGAATCAACAAACTGCATTCCTGATTCCATTCTAGCTTTGGGGACAACTTTTCATCCAACTTCTAACGCGCATAACTTGTTCATTCTACATTCATTTTCTGTGACCTTTATATCCAAGTGAAGTTCCCAGCATACTCTACAACTCTGTTAAGTAATTTCTCACTAAATTAATATGGCTCTTAATTTATTAAGTCACAAACTTGGCCTAATAAGCATAAAAATACTTATTTTACCCTTTTGGCCAAAATGTATCTTCCCATGCATTTTTTCTCTTGAAATTAATCATATTACCTCCTCTAAGTGACATAAACTCATCTTGGTCATTTTCATGAAGTCACAACTTCATAATCTTAAATAATTCTCATAAATGACCATTTTGCCCTTTTGGTCAATATTTGACAAAAAGCCAAATCTTTCTAAATTTCAGGCTCTTACATTTTGAGATTGAATATGATGAAGTTGTAAGGGTTAACGGCCCTTAAATATTCCCCAAAACCCTAATAAAATGGACAACCCACCGGTTCGGAGGCGCGTCGTGCCCAAAAAGAGGCACCCTTCGCTTCTTGTTGTTAGTTCCAGGCTTTAAGATTTTCAGTAATTGCAAAAAATGGCTTCCTACTTCACCCCATCCTTATAATTTCTTATGGACTATAAAACCCCCAAACTAATCATGGGAGAACATCATCGAGACTCGAGTACTATAATTAAAAACCTCCAAAACATGAAACCTTCCAAAAATAATTTGGTAAGCTGGTCAGTCAAATAATCAATTTAGGAACCCGGTGTTACAGTTATGGAACACCAATGATGATTAGTGAAGTGATATTTTTTTTGAAGATATAGTAATGTGGCCACAATGATAATAATTTGAACCAAGGTCTTCATAATTACTCACCCTTTACTATAAAAATGGATTTTAACCTCATTGGTTTCAAATTTGACAAGCATCTTCAAAGCTCCAAGGCCACGTCTCAATTTATAGGCAACTTTCTACCTCCTTAAATGCTTTTACCTCATCAAATTCTTTTATGTTCATGTCCTTAAATGCTTTTTCATTTGTAAACTTATATTATTCTTTGTTTTAGTAACAAAAACTTGAAATCTATTATGTTATTTTATAATAAGAGTAGTCATTGATTTCTAGATCCTTGTTATCTGATTTAGCCAAGTTATTGATTTCTATATCTTCAACAAGGTTCTTAGTTATTTACACAAATGATCAAGTCTCCAGCCAGATCTAAATGTCTATATTTTGATGTTGCTCATTTTTCCATGTGGAAAAGTATGTTTTTCATCACCTACAAACACTATCCATATATGTTGACTATCATCGTTTATGGACTTAATGTCCTAACTACCCCTTAATTGTTAATATCATTTTTGTAGAAGGAGAAAGACCAGTTGAATCGAAATGCTTATACCCTAAACTTATTTACCAGTAGATTAATGATAAAAAGCTACCCAGCCTAGATATTATGACTGAAATTCTAGGGAAAAGGATTCCAATTCCCTCGAATTCATACGTTTGGTTGGACTTAGAGAGGGAGTAAGGCATTCCTAAATGAAATAAATTTTCAACCATATGGAGGAAAGTGGATTCCTTCCAAATTTGGATGGAAAAAAATTTCTTCATGTCAAGGAGAGTGGTAGATTACAAAATACCCCCTTTACTTAATAAAAACCAACCGCCACCACTGCTACCACCACCACCCATCACCACTGCCACCTCCGACACCAGCACTGCCACCACCCACCACCACTACAACCTCCACTGCCACCGCCACCACCAACACCTTCACTGCCGACACCAACACCTCCATCACTACTACAAACACTCGCCATCACTACTACAAACACTCACCACCACCACTACCACCATCACTCATCACCACCACCACCGCTACCACCATCACCACATGATGGGTTTTCTAGATTACTTCAATGTACTTGCGGAATTTCGCATAACTAATTTATGGGTACATTCAATCCTAGAAAATTCTATGGCTTTCTCATAATAGCAAGATACTTTAAAACTCTTGAATAACCCTAGTAAAATCGAAAATCAAAAAGGTTTAAAACCGCATACCTTATTACTATTATCACAAATAGCAGTGTACTTTAACAAACCCTTCTTGGAATGCTAGCCCTAATAGTGTGGAAGACTCTAATGAGTCACACCTAAACCCTAGGATTGAAATAAGAGAGGAGAGAAAAGAATTTTGAAATTGCCTTGTGTTGTGTTGGGTTCTTGAGTCTTTTGGAGGTCCCTATTTATAGTTGTAGGAAACCCTAATCTGAAATCAAGAAAATTTCTATTCAAATTCACTTTTCTTATCAACCAAGGAGGCTTCTAGAAGCCTTAACAGGGCACCTCAAAACCGTCCCCTCCTATGGAGGTTCTAAAATGCTTCATTGTTCAATTTTTGAACAATTTCACTCTAACCCTTAGACCCATTAATTAATTCTAATTAATCAAGAACAATTAATTAAATTAACTTTGATTAATTCTTAATTAATTAATTCTATTTCTAATTAATATATTAATCCAATAATATATTAACAAATTATTTATCTCTTATTATCAATCCATGCCATTTTCTACTTATAAGGGTAACCTAAAAAAGACTTTATTATTATTCAACCAATCATACCAATTTAGTTAAGACCTTAGCCATCTTAATCCAATAGTCTCCCACATGGATAAGTCATCAACTACAATTGCAAGTATAATTAGTTGAGCAACTAGTAAAGAATGTATTCCAAGCCATTGCCAAACTTTGATTAAATCAATCATTATTCCTAAGATAAGTGATCAGTTACTCCTCTGTTCTTCTTGATATCCTATAGACAAGAAACATGGATTAAAATCAATCTCATGGTCCAAGATTTTGTTTTCTCGATTTCCTGATTTGTGTTGACGTCATTAGGCTACTAACTGAACACATCAATTCGGTCCTGGTTGGACCCAACACTTATAATGTCAACATCAAATCGCCAAGGGGCACAAATATATGGCTTTTCCTTAGCTAGGAAAAAGGAATGAATAAACTTTGACTATATGATCATACATTTTACTTGTTATATCATGCATGGAATTACATTTTATGACATTCATTTTCGGTTGTGTTGGAGTAAACCAATGCATAATAATTTGCAAGCTATGACTTATATATCTCTGTTTTAAGAATATAAGATGTTATCGTCTTACAATTACTCGTGATTAAAATCCATGAAGCAATCTATAATTCCATTACTTGAAAACTAAACAGAATTTGAAACTAATTCTAATTCGATTTCTTGCCAACCAAATAGGATATGGAATTGGATTCAAACTCCTGACACGTTTCTTTTCCAATTCCAAATGTAATTCCTTTAGAAACTTTCTGCGAACCAAACAACACCTTATACTTATAGTGAAACCCTCGATATTCTTTCATTTTATGATATGCATGTGAGAAATGTATCCTCTTATACTTATAGTGAAACCATCCATTTTCTAGTCATGCATGAGTAGTCATGAAGTATGTAGTTTTCCTAATATTTATGTTGAGCCCGCAAGATATATATTCAGGAAAGGCATCCCCCGACCTTACGTTACTATTTTGGTGTTAGAGTATGAGTGACATTATGATAACCTATGAGGGATACATAGTAGTATATTATATATTTTTTATTAACTTTTGACATTACATTTTGTTTGGAATGTTTATTTATAATGTATTTTGAATGGAGTTTTCAATATATGTACTTTGTGATTATTATGGTTATATGGTCTTTTGATGACTACTATATTTTACTATACATCTACCCCTTCCTGTCTTACTAGACTTTCCAATCTAATACATTAATTTGATCGTGTCTCAAGTGAAAGGTTGTAGCATAGTCTTATGGAGTTTGAGACATTTGATTGATTTGTTGAGGGACACTTAGATGTGTTTTGGGGCATTAATGATAGGTTGACATTTCTGTTATTAGTTATGCATTTGATTATTATATGGGCATCTATTATTAACAAATTTATAAGGTTTTGTTAAAAAGTTGAACTATTAGGATTTCTAGGTGTATAAAAGTTAATTATATTTCGAAGTATAATACTATTTTCAAACATTGCCTACATGGCGGGTCATGTATTTTCTCATGAATTAGATCCCCTTAGCCTCTACCTGGTCATTGATTGTCTTAGTACAGACGAAGGAATCACACACACCTCCAAGAAGGAAAATACATTGCATAATAGTAAATGGTGTTTCATTTGTGGCAAACCACATATGACAAAATATTGTCTAGAAAGAGTTTCCAAGCAAGTATAGCTGAAATGGAAGAGGGGCCATTCAAGGAGAAGGTATGCATGGGATTGTTGAAAGTTATTAACAAAATCAAACAAAAGAGAGTGCACACACCTGAATGTTAACCTTCTCATTGTTGTTCATCATCAAGTTCACTTGAACCTGAGTTTCAATTCTGTCTCCTAAGTATTAAATGAACATGAGTCTAGCACCACTTGTCACAAACTTGTCTCTACAAACTCACCATGCAACACTTAGTCCTTAAACAAATCAGTCTAACTCGAACTACTCTAAAAACAAGGAAAACCAAGTAAGAACAACTAAGGAACTAAATGGGAATGACTTGTATTACAATATGAATGCTCACAAAAAAGGAGTTACTTAAGTAAATGTATAATAATAACAAATGACTACATACTAACTATTAGGCCATCCGGAGTACCCAACACTAAATAGGGATGAAAGTGGGTCTAAACCCAGACAAAATAGACCGGGAATCAGAAAACCCGAGAACCAGTTAACGGGATTTTGTAGGATCGAAAATCGGATCGGTATATAGGAACCGGTTCCGGTAAGGTACCGGGTAAACTTGTTCTAGAACCGGAATACCTGAAAACATCAAATTCGGTCGGGTGGAACCGAGTAAAGTGGATCTAGAACCGGAAAACCCCGAAAAAACGATATATTTTGGTAATTACTTAGTCGGTTGAACTTGGAAAATTTACAGCTTTGATATCCAGACTTCGGGGGTGTATAAGTCATTGAATATTAAACTAAAAATGATAAAACTATAGTCTAAAATCATGTACAAATTTTAAAATACACATTGGAAAAAACCACATGACTTCAAACGAATAAGATATGCATGTTTTAAGCTTTTCACAAAAGTCAGTTTTAATTCCTAACACTGATTCCGGTTTTTAAATCCAGTTTATCCGGACCCGAAACCCGGATAAAGACATTCTTTAAACCTAGAACCCTGACCAGTTCTAAGGATTTCAGTTCTGGTCCGGACCTGTCCGATTTTCCGATTTTAAATCTCATTCCTACCACAAATCATGAATGTGACGGGCGCCACATCACTACGACCTTATCACAACATACAATTATTAAATGTTGATATTCCCACCACTAGTGCAACATCATTATATCCATCTTATTTTTTTTTATTTAGATAAAATATATATATTTTAATTATTTAAAATACGAAGAGAAGTAGAGAGAGAAGAAAAGAGATAGAAGTTAATTGGACATTGTGGTTCGTCCTCTTCGCTACAAATGACCACGACAACTACCAACTACTAACCACCATGATGATGTTCACGGATGATGGTTGTTGTCAAGCGGACCAAGGTGGCATCCGTAACATGTATTCCAGATAGTGTTAATAATAATCTTCTCCAAGTACAATGATACAAGTAAATAGATAGACATCTTTTAAACAATGGCATTCTAGATAATTACAAAAAGTTTTTACCCAAATCTACTCTTTCTACCATCATTTTTGAAGGGTGTTAATGTTACTATACGTATCACGCACGCTTATGCACATAAATTATTAAATCATAAAAGGTACATATACATTATTCCATTCAAAGGATAAAAAACGTTTTGGATCATCTTTTTGAAGGCTCAACATCTATACAAAGGAACCTCGACGACACCTTTTCCATTTATGAGCAACTTATTCAGAGTGAGAGCAAGATTTATAAACTCAATAGATTATCAACAAACTTTGATTCTCTTGACATCACAACCAATGTATAGTTACCCATCAAATCTAAATCGTCAAAACTGTCGAACCAAAAACAATGATCAATCTTCAACATAGACTTCACCTACGACAGTGTTTGTTTGTCCTAATAAAGGCTATATTTTTTATCCATATTACTTCGATATTTCGGAGGTATTTCGAGTTTAATAAAATAATCCACATAGACTTCACCTTTGACCAGTTACATCATCATCATCATCATCATTACCAATAGCATAAGCTGCAAAATGGCTGATATAATTTCAGCTTTTCCTAAACGACCAAGCTTCATCATCATCCCATACAAAAATACAACAAAAAGTTTTCAAAAACACCATTAATGGCGGATCTAACTGTTTTACCTGTACCCCATTACACCATTAGCAAAAAAAAGAAGAGAAGATTATAATTTCACAAGAAAAAAGATACTAAAAAATTAACGCCATGAAGAAACAGTGAGAAGAGGTACATCGTTCCAAGCAAGCGATAGAAACCCAGGATGAGAATCGATCAGATTATACATTTCACTGTAATTGTAACTCCATAGCAGAATCTTGGCTTGACTCACTGCATAATTGCTGAAATTTACTGTTTCAAAACCGGAATTTTCCATTGTTATCCGCCATTGTTCTCTCCCCTCCATCCGTTCCCTTTTACTTCCTTCTTCCTCATGTCCCACCGCCGCTGCAATTCGCCGGCCGAATAACGATCTCTCCACCTCCAACCTTTCCGGCGAGTCTCGGGTCATGTTGGGTTCAAGAGATTCAAAGACAGCTGAGTAGTAGTTTAGGGCGTTGTTGAAGCGTTGAAGAAAGCCTACCTGATTCAAACTCGCTTCGTATTCGCCTAAAGTGACGATACTCGGGTTCAGAGATTTCGCCAGCTTCAAAGCTTTCTCAACGGCAATGGAGTTCTCGTCGAGCAAATTATACAACTGGAGCATGAAATTAACGGCTAAAAACTCATCTGCATCGATCCAAAAGCTTGACACGTTGAGTTTTTCGATCGGAGTTAAAATGGGTTCGAATTCGAAATTCAGATCTAGAACCTTTGCGAACTCACGAAGGCGGTTCCCGGTTGCGAGAAGCTCCGGAGCCGGCGAGTCTCCCAGTATTAACGCTGGAATACCGGAGACTCGGATTCGGGTTGGTTTTCCGGCGGGTCGGGTTGCTAGAGCTTGAAGAAGTGCTGCCCATTGAACTCCTTGAACTATCCCAAAATCAACGATGTGGATTTTATCGGCGTTTTCTGTTGCTTCAAGAATTGCTTGATTTGCAGTGAGGTGAGCGAATTTGAAGTAAGGGCAAGCGTCGTTGAGAGCTTTGTAAGTGAGAGTGAACTCCTCCCGTGACGTTATATCGGAAACTGCTCGCGGTTTCCGAGTGACGCGACTGTGGAGTGCTTCGGCGAAGTAGAACGCCACTCTCTCGGTGGGATCTCCGTCGTCAGCGGATAGAGAATCGCGGAGGCGAATCAATGGTGTGATTGCATTTCCGGGATCTGTTTCGGCGACACGAGCGCAATCAGTTAGGGTTTTGAGCAAGGGTTTTGTCAAAATCCTCTCTGGTGAACTGGTAGACGCAATATCCGGTTTTGATGGCAGAGATTTTTCCGTTTTCGGAGGCTTTATTTCCTTCTCAGGCGGTAGCAGATGATCGGAAGCCAGTACTGGCGGTGGCGGTGGCGGCCAAGTAGAGTTAGCATTTTTTAGATCCGTTGAGCAAGTGAGTCGACTCGGACAATCGGAAAACGGATCGGCGGCATAGAGAGTGAAGTCCGAGCTCGGTTGCCATGTCGAACTCTCTGTCGTCGAGTCTATTAAGCTTTCCATCCACTCGTCGGTGTCGAACTCCCCCACCGATCCTGACGCCGCCACAAAATCGGCGAACCTAAACCCTGGATGCTGGTGGTGATGGTGATCTAGGTTCGGAAACTGAAATCCTGCCGCCTCTTCGGCTCCGGTCACATCCGCCGCACCTCCTTCAAACGGATCGGAAAATCCGTATGCAAGAGTCGGAGATTGGTGGCCGGTGGTGCTCCAAAATGGATTTACGTTCACAGTGACTAATGGCTGCTGGTGTTGCTGCTGTTGATGAAGCTGTTGTTCTTGTTGTTGTTTTTGCTGAATAACTTGTTGGGCTATGGCCATTAAATTGCCGCTGTCGGTGCACATATATGCCATTCTCCGGCGAAATATAGCCGGCGACGGTGTCTGTCACATCACTCTCTAGTAGTGAAAGATGGAGAGTATATATGAGCAACGGCAAAGTAGGAAAAGGGAAAATTTGAGAGTGAAGGGGGGAAATTGAAACGGTAGTCTTTACACAACAAAATTTCAATGATTAAAGTTATCCTTTTTGTCAATTATTTTCAAGTTTTAATCTATAAAATATAAAATTATAAGGTAAAAACATATATATATATATATATATATATATATATATATATATATATATATATATATATATATAGAAATTAAATAAAATGACGTTTTTGTCCTCCTTTGAATATGTATTGTCTCTGTTTTAATAATGTAATATGTTTTATTCCGGATAATATTTTCAATAATATATATTTTTAATATAACAACTCACAATTTGATTTACAAGTTTCAATTAATGAGTCATTCGCTAAAAAAATCTTATAGACAAGTCTATTCATCATATCATCATCAAAAGATTTATGGTCTAAGACTTCTAATTTCATACTCTTATATGGTGGTCCGTCCTCCATATGATCACATTTTGAGCTTATATCAACAAAAGATCATGCAGTGGACTTTGAGACTTGTAAAAATGAAATAGATGCTTCGTACGGATAAAAAGTCATTTTGCACCATTTTTTGCTTTGTGAACTTCGTTTGAAACATCTCTATCGTTACCACATCTTCAGATTTTCGGTGACTGATTATGTGGGTAAAAGTGTTGCATGTAAGTAAACTAAGTCGAATCGATATAACATTCATTGACGATTCGATATGTACTACGTGGATCCTAAAACACCAGAGGAAGTGTCGATATATTCTTTATAGATCATTTTATAACGACAATGTAGTTTCATTTAGTACACAATAAGTTTAAATTCTTTAAAAATAAATTAGGGTTTAGAAATACATGTTTCAAGAATAAAGAAATTATTCATGAGTTATTAAAGTATTTTGAAATGTCCTATTTAAATATTATCTACTACATTATATATAGTTTTTATGAGTGAATAAATATGAGAGAGAGAGATAGTAAATATAACAAAAAAAGGTTCCTTATGACAATACCGTTGAGTATAAATAAGTATGGTGAGCCACTTAATGACTACTACCAAAGGACTTCCAGTCTAGTGGTATCCGGTGATGTCTTCATTTCTTAAGGTTGAGACTTGAGAGTTTAAGTCTCTCGTCTCGTCGTGGATATAGGTGGATTTAAGGAGTGGTTTAGAAGTAACTTAGATTATCCATTTAAAATAAAAAAAACTTAATGACTACTTTATGGTAATATTATTTAAGGAAATTTGTTATGGTTATTTATAGTTGAGAGTTTAGACATAACTGATTATAGCTGAAGGTTGTGGTTAACAATAAGAAAATAATATTAGTTAAGAATGATTGAATGTTGTAGCTAGTTATCTAGGACATAAATGGACATATTCATCTAACTTAACTTTGGGAATTTTCATTAAAAAAATATACTATTTATAGCATTATACTTTGATTTATTAGAAAAGAAAATCTCCAATAAAGTCCTATTCTTGACCAGTTTACGGTTTAATCTCAAATTAAATTTATTTTACGAAAAATAAAAAGACAGATTACCGGTTAAAATTTTGGAATAACCCTTCATAGCCCGTTTCACAGATTTAGCCGGTATATCATCTTTTTTGGTTAATTAATCCAAAATTTGGGGCTTTTTTTTATTAACTAATAAAAAATTTAGAGCTTTTTCATGATTTTTTTTTACCAATAACAAAAATATTTAGATTTTTCTGAAGATTACTTTTAAACTAATGTATATTATATGATCTAAGTTAATATGTACCATTTCCTGTCTTCATTCTCGTGCTTTTTGTAAGCTCGCCATGTGTTTTCGTTGTCGTCGTCGAACACAACAACAAAAAGCTCACTCACAAGCATCTTTAACTCTATTTGTTTTCCAAACTCATCCATTTACAACTTTGTGATCATCTTTCAATCTCCAAACTTAGATTCATTGTCATGAAAAATGTGGGGACTGTACTTTGACTAGTTTTTTGAATGAGACGTGGTTTGGTTTTTTTTTTGGAAACGACAAATAAATTAGAAACCACTCACCATGACTAGTAAGGAGCTAAAAACATGGGAGGGAGAAAATGTACAGTTGCAAGTTTAGAAAAGAAAGGGGCAGACAACACCAATAAACCTAGTTACTAGGGGCTAAGTTACCTTATGCTTACACCATAAAAATGATACAGACATGGCCAAGGTTCTAAAAAGCTCGCTATGACTCTAAGGCTTATACTTACTGTCGAGCTTTGACAAATTGCCGCCTTAGGTCATATATGTATATAAAAATGAATAAAAATAGAAAATATGTATAAAATTATTAATTATATACAAAATTACCGCCTTAAGCCACACCTTACAAATGGCGTGGTTCGCCACGACTTGAAAAAGCTTGAGGCTTGACATTGCCGCCAAGTCACGCCTTATGTTATTTAGAACCTTGGACATGACATTATCAACAATCTTCTTAGGGGAAACTCCGGTTGAACATTTAGTGTATGGGTTTGAACCATGGTTCGAGTCGTGTTTAGGTAATAGGAACATCCGGGTGTTGGAACCATGGTTCAAGTCATGGTTAGGTAATAGGGATGTCAACGTGATCAACAAGGATTTTCTCCTTTCTTCATTTGGAGATTGAAAGATGATCGCATAGTTGTAAATAGATGATTTTGGAAAATCGATGGAGTTAACGATGCTTTTTGTTGTTGGGTTCGATCACGACGACAAAAACACACGGTGAGCCTAGGAAGAGCGCAAGAAAGAAGATGTTAAATGGTACATATTAACTTAGATTATATAATATACATTAGTTTAAAGGTAATCTTCAGAAAGTCCAATTTTTTTAGTTATTGGTAAAAATTAATGAAAAAACCCCAAAATTTTGTTCAGTTAATGAAAAAACCCAGAAATTTGGGTCAATTAATGAAAAAAGATAAGATACCGGCTAAATTTGTGAAACCAACCATGAAGGGTTATTACAAAGTTTCAGCCGGTAATCTGTCATTTTTTGTAAACAAAAATTAATTTGGTACTAAACCATATGAAACGTCCCAAAAATAAGACCCAAAAATTTCATTTTTAGATTAATCAAAACCAGTATTCCAAAAACATTGTCATACAAATCCAGATAAACAAATGTATCAATCATCATGATATATCAGAGTAAATCAAGAAAATGTGGAACGAGGTGGTGTGTGCCCTGTAATCATCCCGATCCCTTCCCTTTGGAACTAGAAGTACCTAAAACATAAACTGAAAACCGTAAGCACAAAGCTTAGTGATTTCCCCAAAATACTACATATCTGTCACACCCCAAAACCATGAATGGCGGAAACGTTCTGGGGCGGAGGACGTCATGTACAGTATCACAACAATGAATAGTAGTAAACAAACAACAATGTAGGATCAGAAAGGTGATGCGTCATGGGCTCGCTCTTTAGTCCATTTTGTCTCCGGATTGGGCATGTCCATCCGTGAGTTATATCTAGGGTTTTGTATTTATAGGTGCTTGCATGCATCTTAGTACGTAAGATTTGGAAGTCAATTATTCTGAAAGAGATTATTTTTATCGTTTGTAACCCTAATAGCCTCTACAGCGGAAGTTCTTTATCGAGCTCGGCTGAGGCTTGAATCTATTGAATCATTCGACATATTTTGATTCATTCTTGTGCTTTATATTGTTGTTTTCGTTTTTGTGATTAACTTGTTCAAAGATCTAAACGATCAAAGAGTTTCTTAACTCTTCAATTGGTATCAGAGCAGGAGACTGTGTAATTCATACACATCTCTTCTGTGAAAGAAGTGATTAGGGTTATTCCGCATTTACTGATATTTATTAAGTCGTCACTCCTTAATTGACGTATCTCATTATTTATTCATCTTGCCCTAATATTACGTATTACAAGTCTGATCGGCGCATCACTTTGAAGACTACGTCATTGGATCTGAAGATAATGGGTATCTGATATGGGAAGCTATTGTGTCTGGACCATTTGCTCATTCAGGAACATCCAGAATTATTAAAACTCAAAAGGAGTATAATGATTTGTTGAAAGATGTGAAAGATGTTGCTCAGGACGAAAAGGAGAAGTTTCAGTGCAACATCAAGGCATTGAGACTAATTCGATTCGCTCTTCAATCTGACACGTTTAGATTGGTGAGTTCTTGCAGTACAGCTAAAGAAATCTGGGATCGGCTGCGAGAGCTGTATTCCACAGATGAAGATCTGGAGTACTCAATTCAGACCTTACTTCTGTCTGAATTTGGAGAGTTCAAGCAAAATCCTGATGAGTCTGTTACGCAAACATTTGATCGCTTCAATCATCTTCTCAGCAAGATGATCAAACATGATATTGAAAGGAAGCTCATCGAATAGAAGGTCACTTTTCTGAATGGTCTAAGATCCGAATGGAGAGTTGTTGTGTCAACGGTTAAAGCACACGAGCAGTTCAAATCATACTCGTTGGCGAAACTGGTGGGAATTCTGAAATCCCAAGAAAAGATAGTGCTGCAAGAGAAAAGCGTGGTTTCAAATCTGGGGTCTCTGGCGCTTCTGTCTAAGGGTAAAAGTGTAGAAGAAGACGAAGAGGATCTAAATCTGGGAGATCACGATCTGACAGCCGAAGACTATGCTATGATGGTGTCAAATCGTAGAAGGTTTATCAAGAAAAAGTTTCCTTCCAACAAAAATCGTAATTGGCAGGGAAGCTATAGTTCTAAAAGAGTGAAAGATGAACCGAAGGTTGAAGAATCGAAAAAGGAAGCAAAGGGTGAAGCTGACTTTGGTGTCAATTGCTTCTATTGTGGGGGAAAGAATCACTACGCAAAAGATTGCGTGCTGAAGAAGATGGTAGAGAAAGATGAAGAAGTAAGTCTTATGAAAAGACTGGAAGAGATAAAAAGGAAGAAAGCTGCTACTAATTCCTCTATGAATGCTCTTATTGTGCAGGGTTCGGCAGATGATAATGAGTTCGGTGGCGTACAGGTGTGGTCGACCGACTCAGAAGACGATGAAGTGAGAAAGCCTTCTCATGGAAAGAATTATGTTGCAAAAAGTGGTGAAACCGATGGAAGATGTCTGATGGTGACCGATGTATCTCAAATGAGGGGATACAACACTGATGGTGAAAATGAAGAGGCCAAGGAGCGAGAGGACTTATGCTTTACAGCAAAACCTCTTAGTGTGCAGATCGGTGAACTTGATGAACTGATCAAGAAGGTACAATCTGTTTTTGTTTCATTTAAAATTCCACAGAAATCATATGAAAAGGAATTAAATAACTTGAATTCAAGAATCTCAAATTTAGATAGTTGTTTAACTCAAACACGGGTCACGAATTCTAATCTGACTGACCAAATAAGCAGGGTGTCATCCAAGAGTGAGGAACGAAGGATGTGGATAGAGCAGAAAGAGTTGGAGCTGATTAAGTCTAGGGATGAAAACATTTATTTGCAAAGAGACAATCTTAAATTGTTAAAACAAAGGAATGTTTTTTGTTTGATCGCCAAAAGGCTTTATGCTAACATTACTCAACTGCATCTAAATTGTGAAATAGGGCATAAGATACATCGCATGATTCTACCCTTCCTTGAGTTTAAGGAGGATGAAATCGATGCCGAAGCATACAACTGTGAAAGTGTTGTATCTTCCAATGATGTTAATCCTACTTACATGTATGGTCTGGACAAAATAGAATCTTTTATAAAGTCCAAAGACTATAAGGACATGCTTAAAAATCTTTTGGATGAAAATGATAAGTTGAAACTCAGGACCGAAACCATACAAAAATTCGACTCATTGAGTACCAATTTAAGTTCAGAAAACAAAATTGATGTTGAAAATGCATCTGAACTTAATGAGGACGATGATATGAGTGAAATTTCTGTAGATGATGAAGTTGACTGTTCTGAGTTCGTCAAAAGCGAACCCGAAAACCACAAAAACCTGATTTTTGAAAATTCTGTAGAATTCGCTCGTTTGTCCAAAACTAAGTCCCCAGTTCTTAAAGAAAAGGGTGTTGTGTTTCAGAAGGTTAGAACTACTCCCAATCAGGTGTATAAGGTCACAGGAGTAACCGAACATCAAACAGCCGAACTCACTGCCATAGTGAACGAAGATAATGCAGATGGCTGTGATGAGTTTTTCTGATCAGCACCTATAGACAGTGCAGACGAAACGGTTGGTCTGTCGGAGCGAACATCCTGGAAGGCCAAAGGTAGATATGTGCCCGAACCGCTGAATAAGCCTACCAACTTTGACGTACCAAGTACCAGTGGCACAAAAGAGATTCCAGTAGAAGAAGTCACCTCCACAAGCGAAACCTCATCTATGAAGAGTGAACCGGTTGCTAAGAAACTGAAACAAAAGGCTAATATCCACAAACAACCGAAACAGGTGAGAAATAAAAAACAGCAGAGAAACCTGAGATACAAGAAAAATCTCTCAGAGCGAAAGCAGTTTTGGCGCTCTCAAAATCCTCACTACTCTTACCTTGATAAAGATTCTAAGTCAGAGAGAAAGACTTTCGGGCCACACGAAGAACAGAACCGAAAGGATAGGTTCGGTCCCGAAAGCAACAGCAACCGAAAAGCTAGTTTTGGTCTGTCAAATAACAACAGGAAAAGACCTGATTTTAGTCCATCAAGCTTTTGCAATAAAAGACCCAGTTTCAAACCACCAACCAACAACACCTAAAAATCCAACTTCGGCTCATCATCAAACGGCTACCGAAGGTCCAAGCTCGGTCCCTCAAATGACCACAACCGAAAGGGTCATTTCGAAACTCAAGTCAGGAAAGACTCTCATTCTAATTTCTTTTCCTCTAATTCTTCTCGTTCTCAATCTTCTTCTAAGCCCAATTCAGTTCCTACACAAAATTCAAGATCATCAAGGGATTTGAAAGGAAAAAGGAAGATTTCCTCAGCTAAGGAAGACCGAAAGCAGACTAAAGTCCAAACACCAGAATCTGAATCCAAAATGCCTGCAACTAATTCTAATAAAATCAAAGTGTTTACTATTAAAAGAAAAGATGAAACAACCTTAATAAAACGAACATATCTTGTTGATGTTTCTCTTACTATTCCTGTTTCTGTGAAAGGCTCACGTGGACCCAAGAAACTTTGGGTTCCTAAATCTGCTTAATTTTTGCAGGTTATTAGTGACGAGCAGTTTGACGAAGAATGGTACATTGACAGTGGCTGCTCACGAAACATGACAGGAAGGAAGGAAGAGCTAAGGGAGTTTCGATCACTTCAAAATGGTGGCAATGTCAAGTTCGGTAACAACTCATATGAAACAATAAAGGGTTATGGGATGATAACCAATGGAGACTTCACAATAAGAAAGGTGGCATATGTAGAAGGGTTGCAGCATAATCTCATCAGTGTATCTCAACTGGTGGGAGGTACCGGTCTCAAAGTTTCATTCGACGACGAAGGTTCAGAAATTATAGAGAAGAAATCCAACAAGGTCATTCTCAAATCAGATCGAAAAGGCGAAATGTTTCCTCTGAATCTCAGTCTAATCAAATGGAATCCAGCCATATGTCTTTTGTCCAAAGCTCATTCAGAAGAAAGTTGGTTGTGGCACCGAAGGCTCTCACATCTCAACTTCAAAGACATCAACAAGCTCGTCACCGGCGGTCATGTTCGGGGTCTTCCATTGCTCAAGTTTGATCATGAACACTTGTGCGCTGCATGCGAAATGGGGAAATAGAGTCGTCAAAGTCACCCATCAATTATAAACACAAAAGTTGTTGAACCACTTGGGTTGCTTCACATCGACTTATGTGGTCCATCATCAATCGAGAGCATTGGCAGTAACAAGTATGTTCTTGTTATTGTTGATGATTTCTCACGCTTTACATGGGTATTCTTTCTAAAGCACAAATCTGAGGCCACTCCTAAGCTGAAGATGTTTATCAAGCAGGTCGAATTACAACTGAGAAAAGTCATTTGAAACATTAGGAGCGACAATGGACTGGAATTCAAAAACAAAGAATTCGAAGACTTCTTGGCAGAAAAAGGAACAAGTCATAACTTCTCAGCCCCTTATACACCTCAACAGAATGGTATTGTCGAAAGGCGAAACCGATCCTTGTGTGAGGTGGCCCGAACTATGCTAAGTTTTGCTTCTCTTCCCTTATATTTCTGGGCTGATGCTATTGCTGCAACATGTTTTACGCAGAATAGGTCTTATCTCAACAAGCGTTTCTCTCTCACTCCTTATGAGATCATCAGCAACAGGAAGCCGAATGTAAAATTCTTCCATGTGTTCGGTTCAAGGTGCTTCATCTTCAACTCCAAAGAACATCGCAACAAGTTTGATGTTAAAGCTGACGAAGGAATCTTTCTGGGATATTCTCTTACTTAAAAGGCATACAGGGTTTTAAATAAACGTTCTAGAAGAATTGAAGAAACCTATTATGTGACGTTCGATGACAATTACGTCAAGAAACTAAAGACTACTGAAGAAGAAATTGGAGAGATTTTCTCTCAAACAGGTCAAGTCACAGCTACGATTGCTAATTTATTTGATCAGTTCATAGACTTATTCGATGAACCTGAGAAAGCCACTCTCTCGGAAGCCAAGGCCGCAGACAACAAAATCGATCGTCTGAAGCAGATTGTCGAAGATGCAGCCAAACAAATGGGAGAAGGAGAACCAGTTCGAAACGAACCTCCTCAGCACGGCACTTCGGTTGAGGGGGAGAATCAATTTTCTTCAAATCAACAGGACTCACATTTTCAGGGGGAGAATCCAATCTTTGTAGCACCCGAAAGCCCAGCTACACCCGAAAGTCCTGTAGCACCCGAAAGCCCGGCTACACCTGAAAGTCCTGTAGCACCCGAAAGCCTGGCTACACCTGAAAGTTCAGTTGCACCCGAAGGTCCAAATCAACCTGAAGATCCAAATGATTCATCATCTGTCGAAGGAGAGAATTCCGATATGTTCTATGATGATGATATTCAATGAAAGTTGGAAGAAATGGTCAATGCTGAATTGGATCCATCCTATGATCCAAACTTCCCTCCACTCACCAAATGGACCAGAGACCATCCTGTATCTCAGATAGTGGGTAATGTATCTGAAAAGGTCCTAACCCGATCTCAAGTGAAGGCAAAGCAAATCTCCCTATTCTCCAAAGTAGAGTTCTGCAAGTATAATTCCTTCGTGTCCAAAGTTGAGTCAAAGACCGTCAATACTGCTCTTGATCATTCTGATTGGGTCCAAGCAATGCAAGATGACCTCAATGAGTTTGAAAGAAATAAGGTCTGGCGTCTCATTCCAACACCGAAAGATGCCTCAGTCGTTGGTCTCAAATGGGTATTCAGAAACAAAATGGATAAGGAGGGTAATGTGATTCGAAATAAAGCTCGTCTTGTGGTGAAAGGATACTGCCAGGAAGAAGGAATTGATTATGAAGAAACATTTGCTTCGGTAGTACGGCTGGAATCTGTTCGAATATTTCTTGCCTATGCTGCACACAAGAACTTTGAGGTCTACCAAATGGATGTGAAGTGCGCTTTTTTGAATGGGGAACTTGAAGAAACGGTTTACGTGGAGCAACCTCCTGGTTTTGAGAATGAAAAACTTCCAAATCACTGCTGCATTCTAGATAAGGCAGTTTATGGTCTGAAACAAGCACCTAGGGCATGGTATGAAACCCTAACTAAGTTCTTAAAGATGTCTAAATTCAAACAAGGTTCGGTTGACCCAACCTTCTTTCGTAAAAAGGAAGGTAACCACCTTATGATAGTTCAGATCTATGTTGATGATATCATCTTTGGCTCAACGAATCCTAGCTTAACAGTTGAATTCAGAAAGCTGATGGAGACAAAATTTGAAATGAGCTCAATGGGTCCATTTAACTTTTTCCTTGGTTTAAACATTAGACAGGGACCCGAAGGCATCTTTATCAACCAGGAAGCATATACCAAGACTCTTCTTGCTAAATTCAGCATGATGGGAGATTCAAAGGTCAAAGTTCCTACGGCGTTCCGCACCAAGCTCACACCATCCTTGGAAAAACCGGCAATCGACATAACGCTATACCACCAAATGATTGGTTCCCTGATGTACCTCACAGCTAGCAGGCCTGATATAATGTTTTCCGTATGCTATTGTGCTAGGTTTCAAGCGAATCCCCGTGAACCACACATGCTAGCAGTGAAAAACATACTCCGATATCGGAAGCGAACCACCTCTCTCGGCCTCTGGTATCCCTCAAACTCAGGTTTCTTTGTTCAAGCCTACTCAGATGCAGACCTTGGAGGATGTGGTTTAGACAGGAAAATCACTACAGGAGGCTGTCAATTCCTCGACGGGAAGTTGGTGAGCTGGCAATCTAAGAAAGAAACATGTGTTTCTTTGTCTACAGCCGAAGCAGAATATATTGCAGCCGCTTCTTGCACATCTCAAGTGATTTGGATCCAAAGCCAACTCTGGGATTATGGACTCAATATGAAAAAGATCCCTCTATATTGTGACTCAGAAAGTGAAATTAGGATTTTTCATAACCCCGTGCAACATTCCAAAACCAAACACATTGCATTGAGGTATCACTTCATTAAAGATCACGTGGAAGACGGAAACGTAGATATTCATTTTGTTCGAACTACTGATCAGCTGGCTGACATCTTCACCAAAGCTCTTCTTGAAGCAAGTTTTAATAAAATTCTACAAGGACTAGGTATAATGGAATCGGAGTCAGTACCAAAAACTCATTCTCAAAACTAATAGTTGGAAGCGAAATGAACCGAACGTTCGGTCTATTTCGGGTTCGGTTCACGTAGGTACCGAAATGAACCGAGTGCTCGGGTTCGGTCCTATTCACTTGTCTTCGCTTATCACTTAAAGGTAGTTTCCTTGGTTGTAAAATTATTTGTACTCTTATGTTCTTTTTCTTTTTCAAACTTTTTTTTTGAAACCGAAATGAACCGAGCGTTCGGTCTATTTCGGGTTCGGTTCCAAAAAATTTTTTGTTTGTTTTATTTTTGTTTTTCTCTTTGAATTACAAACTCCAAAAATATTTGTTTTACTTTTGTTCGTTTTTTTACCATTTCTGGATGATCAATGGGGCAGGTATTGTTCTCACACCTTTTACTAGTTAAGTGTCCCTAGAAGCATGCTGCTGTATGTTGTCCAAAGCCTCAACTGATTCTGAATAAAGCCTTACTGACTTGGTATATACAAACCTTGTCATCCCAATTAGGCTACTATATTTATTCTAATCATAAGCTACCTTACTCTCTTCTCACATGAGATAAGAGTTTTCTGCTTGGTCCTTATTTTAACAGCAGAGGTACTTTGGTTTCTTTACACCATCTCTAATATTTTTCTCCATCCTATTCGCTTCATACACGTAACCCTTGAGACTCTTAGAAATTACCACTGAGGTTTATGGTTACACAATTTCTATGTTTATGATCTTAGCTTCGTGCCATTACGTGCTAAGTGAAACCCACAATTCAATACCTACTATGCATTGACAGTGAGCAATTAAATTTGCTCTAGTTTTCACTAATGAATTAACGAATTCACCCAAGTGGTTGTACCTTGAAATCTCTAATTTTTATTTTTGTGTGATTCTTATGAAATTGTTAAAACCCATAACATTTCTTCCCTTAGAATCCAGTTTCAATTTTTTTTTTTTGAGATTTCACCTAAAAGTATTTTCAACATGTCACTTAAATTCTCTTCACACCTACTTGTTCAACAGACCACATTGGTCTCACAAGTACTTCAGTCGATTTTTGTCTTATGTCAAGATCAGAAATTCTGTACTGAAGCGAAAGCCTCCCAAATTAGCCTTATTAAAAGATGCCTTTCAACACTTCTTAATTAGTGTCTGATCGTAATTCAACGAGAAACCACACAAATACTTTAAGGTCTCTCTTGACTTTGAAGGAAGAGATTCGTGCCCGGGATCCACTATTTCGTGTCTTTATTGACATCACAATTTCCCACATATGTGTTGCTTTATTTCTTTTTCTTTGACATCTATGCACGAAAATCTTTTTGATTTTCCATAAATCTGGTTTTGTTAATTATAAGCTATTTTTAGCTATGGGATTTAATGTTATAAACGAGATGTGGTTAACAATGTTACACGTGGTTCTCTTGATCTATGACGACAGCTCATACTAAAAGGATAAGCTGCTGACTCAGCCAAAAGTCTAATTGGTTTGATATTTCAAACGGCGCTTGATGGGAAGGCGTGTGAAGCGGAATCGTTTTTGATATTTCAAACGACACCTGATGGGAAGGCGTGTGAAACGGGACAAACTTTCTCTCTCCTGCATAATCATCGGGGTTCTAAACTGTCACACGTCAACCACCTAAGGAAACGCTTCATTTTTTCTTTGAAGATTTGGGAACATATTCTTCTCTCTCTTCTCACCACGGTATAAAAGGTAAATTCAACAGTCCATTACCTCTTTACTGCACCAAATATTCAGAAAACAAGAAAAGATTACTTTCTCCTACTGTTCATCATCTTCCCCAAAAACTTCTCTTCAATGGCGGACTCCTCTTTAGTTCATGCTACTTCTCACATTCTGCCAATCCGTCCTCAACAAAGCCTGATCATTGATCTTACCCCACAAGTTTATGATGCCTTCATGTTTCCAATCGTGGAATGTCTCAAGTATTCGCCACTGGTTCCAGCACTCACCAAGGTCGAACCTGTTCCAATGGAGTGTCTGTCGCAAATCTTCTCCACAGCCCACTATGACAAGTCTGTCGATCGAATCTTCTTCGACATTCTTAAGAACAAGTCCTCCATCTCCAAACAGCGATTCTGTTCGCTTCTAGGGTTTGAACCTGATGAGTCTAGGGTTAACCCTGAATCCATTCCCGTGGGACAGTTGTTCTCCATGTTTTACAACATGGGTTACACTAAAATTCTGACCACCGTTACAAAATTCAAGAAATCATGCTTACCTCCTCAGTGGAATGGCTTCTTCACTGTGTTGTTCAAGGGGCTATCGGAACGAAGTGCAGGTTCAGATGGGGCGAGCCGCCTGTTTATAACAATTCTCTATGGGTTGTACCACGACATCAATCTCGATTATGGATCGGTTTTATGGCAGCAGCTGATTCAGAGCCTAACGTCTACTTCTCGCCATTCAGAGATCTCTTATGCCAGATTCTGGACGCTGGTCACAAAGTGGGTGATGGACAAGTATCATGTTCCTATTGTTGCTGATTCTCCACTCTCCTTGATAGGAACTTTCCACACTACGAAGATCATAGTGTCTGATTCCTCCAAATTTTAGTTCGTTGGCTCAATCCCTGAGTCAATGTATGGGTGTTTTCCAAGCGACAGTCGCATCATCAGAACTTACAAGGAGTTTTGTCACTCAGGTCCCAGAGAGCTCACTCTTGAAATGATTCAATCAATCCATGATGCTGATAGGCCTGCTTCCAGGGGAAAGAAACAAGACAAGGGAAAAGACAAGAAGGTTGTCAAAGGAGCGAAAGGTCCTTCTCCAAAGAAACGCAAACCTTCCAAGGCAGCTCAATCCCCTCCACCAAAGAAGAGGAAGAATCAACCCAGGCGTAAGCTTATTCTTGCCTCCTCCTCCAGTGAATCTGAGGAAGAGAGTTCAGACTCAGAAGAGTCCCTTCGAGGTAATACTCCTCCACGTTCGCCTACCCCTGAGGTACCTATTTCTTCTAAACCTGTTTCTCCTCCTTCAATCTCCATCTCTATTTCCATTCCCCCCATAACCTCCACTACTCAAATACCACCCACCTCTATCCCTGTACCACCTCCTATTTTCACTAAAGTTACCATAACAACCACCGCTGGCGTTCGAACCAACGTATCTGATACGGGGGCTCCTACTACAGCACCCGAACCTACTCCCACTACCGAACATACATCCGCACCCGAACCTACTACCACAACCGAGCCTCCACCCTCGCCCTTATCTCCCGCTCACTTAGCAGAAAATGATGAACCTTTTCTTGGAGGAGAGGACATGACGTTTGACTCGGTCTACTACAGTCCGTATCAAGTGCAAAGTGATGATGACGATGATGCTCCAGTCACCAAGAAGTATCTCAAGGAGCTTCATGAGAAAATCGATTCTCTCATTGCTTCCTCCTCCTCTTCCTCTCGATCTATTATCTTAGAGGTTGCTATTCAGGGGCTCGTTGATACTTTCACCAAGGCTCATGAAGCCTCTATCAACTATGCCACTGCCGCTATCGACGCCTCTACCAAGGCTTGTGCTGCTGCGACCGAAAAAGTCGAAAAACTATTTGTTGATGCTAATTCTCTTTTGTAGTCTTTATAGGGAGTCGCTGACTCCAATGCAGAGGAGCTTGACTCTCTTGTCAACAAGCTGGCCACTTCAGTTGCCTCCGAACTGTAGTCCTTTGCCAGTCTTCGTCAGTCTCTCAATGATGACAACAAATTATTCCAGGCGACTGTTGAGGAGCGCCTGACTAAGCTGCAAGAAGACCTCGCTTTAGAGAACTCAATGATGGATGCTCTTGCTCGCAAGACCACTGCCCTCAAGGTCAAGAGTCTTCATCTTTTCCAATCTCAAAAGGAAGTCGCATCTCTTCGATCTGAGCGTGAGGTTATTTCATCGTGTGTTTCGGATGTCCACGCCGCCCTTTCCAACATCATCGAAGCACATGATCCTATCATGAATTACTCAGTGAGGCGCACTCTCGCAGAGAAGCTTGCTCCTGCCCTTGCCCTACTAAGGAAACTTGAAGGGCTCCTTGAGTTCGTGGCCTATCCGAAACAAGGGGGAGAAGATGTGTCTCAACCTCCTCCCACTTCCACAGCAACTAAAGCAACCGAACCTTCTTCCAGCAGGTCAAGCCTCAGGTTCGGGTGTCAAAGACAAAGGAAAGAAGATTGCTGAAGACAGTGATGATGATGATAAAGAGACCATCTCTGATCTCTTAAAGAAACAAGGCCGGGATAAAGATGCTGACATGAGTGCTCGCGTTGCCAGAGAGTTTGAGGCGAACGAACGAAAAATGAAGGAGACTCATGATCTTCTTGAGAGTAGAAAAATTCTTTTCCCTCCGTGGACTCTCGAGAAGCTTATAACAGAAGCAATTGAAACTCCCAGCATCCTGTGGCTCGAACCAGTGATTTCCTTGGATCGAATCAATTCTGTCGACTCTCAGTTCGATATGTCACTGACCCGAAAAGCCTTCATCTTCCATGCGTTGGATAATGTTGCTGATGTCCCTCATCCTCATCCAAAAGTTGATAGGGAGCTTGTCGAATTTTATCTGAAGTCTGCTCAACCTCAGTATCAGACATGGAGCGCTCAGAAGATCATCAACGTTTGGGTCCTCAAACCGTTACGTGAGGGGAACTTCACGAACGTTCGGTTCAAAGTACTGAGGGGTTCTGCTAAAACCGAACACGCTATATCACTTGCTGATCTTCCCAACCTGAATCCACATGATTGGATTATTTTGCATAACATCCTCCTCACCAATGAAGCTAAGTATGGTCCAATCATTGATCACTTCAAAAGAATGCTTGTATGCTACATTATGGAGGTTTCCAAGATGGATCAGGAGATCGCTAGTATCTTCAAGAAAAAGCCTATTATCTCTCCTGTTGGCTCTGCTAGTGATTTGAACATGATGCAGATGGGAAGAATCGACTCGAAGCGGAATTCTGTCATGTTTACAAGGAATGAAGGCCAAAAATGCCTGTTCGCCTTGTCAGATAAGCACCTTTACACCACTGCATGCTTGTAACATGTTTTGGGAATCATTCATCGTTGCAAGCAGAATTCAGCGGATGACAAGAAGTATTTTGATGACATGATCCAGTGGTACATTCGCTTCAGACAGACCATCCTTGTTCTCATCCCACGTCTATTTGAAACCACTAAGAAAGTTCCTGCAGCTGGACCCAGCAAGCCGAAGTAATAGTCTCGCTCCAATTGACGCAAAGGGGGAGATTGTAGGGTCTGAAAGGTGTTGCGTCATGGGCTCGCTCTTTAGTCCATTTTGTCTCCGGATTGGGCCTGTCCATCCGTGAGTTATATCTAGGGTTTTGTATTTATAGGTGCTTGCATGCATCTTAGTACGTAAGATTGGGAAGTCAATTATTCTGAAAGAGATTATTTTTATCGTTTGTAACCCTAATAGCCTCTACAACAGAAGTTCTTTATCGAGCTCTGCTGAGGCTTGAATCTATTGAATCATTCGACATATTTTGATTCATTCTTGTGCTTTATATTGCTGTTTTCGTTTTTGTGATTAACCTGTTCAAATATCTAAACGATCAAAGAGTTTCTTAACTCTTCAAACAACATCATCCATTGCATTAACAATATAATTTCATACATGTGTGTTCTGTCAAAGTTATAGACACCAAAAATATACATATCAAAATAAAAGACGAGTCTTGAACGAACTCCATCTTCTCAAAAGCCTGACACCTGTACCTGTCTATTGGTGATCTGAGAATACAAGTTATTTTGAAAGCGAGTATCAGCTTAAAGCTGGTGAGATCATAAGTATATTAATGTCTTGTGTTTGTATGAAAGCATTTGTAAGATGTTTTGTAAGATATTTTGTACGATGTTTTGTAAAATGTTTGAAATCTCCTAGAAAACCCTATGTTTCTTACTAACTGTAGCCTTCTACCAAGACATCTAGTGTCTATGCGTGTGTCTCTTGTTAGAGCGTGTGTTTTCCCAATTCTAACTATCTTTTACCAAAAATATAGTTTTTACATTACGGTGCATCATGTGAATATTCACGAAGTGAATGTTATGGAAAAATATTATAGTACCGTAGTATTTGTAATAAGTGACTACCGATGTACTAACTACCTTAAAACAAAAGGTGTTCAAAGTAACATGTGATCGACCTGTATCCTGCTACCGACTCTAGTAAAACGACGATGTAAGACGCCGTAAGAAATGACATTTGGCACCCGTAGACTTGCAAGTACCACTGTAGCGAGCATTAAGGTGTAGGATAGTCAATCCAGTATAGATCTATACGCAAAATCATACTATCCCCAATTAAGGAGATTCGGGATACAAAACAGTCATGGCAGGAAGTGCCATGACCCGTCTAATGGTTCACATAACTGCATGAATGTATAGGTAATGAATGTGCTAACTGAAAAGTGTACTCTTTCTCTGTCTAGCCTGTATGTACTGATATGTTCTGCGTGTGCTAGCTGTAATGTATTGTTCTCTCTCTATCTAGCATGTATAGTGATGTACCGACTCATGAATGAACTGACTCATTGTATGTTTCATTGTTCTAGTAATAGTATTAGTATCCTCCTGTTCTATGGTAACTTACTAGTGATGTAACTGGTACGTAGAACATGGAAGTATACCCTTGCTATCCAAGGGTATTGAATGGACTGGAAGAACCTCTATGACTATATATGTACACATGATATATAACTAATATTTAAACGACCTTCGAACGGATACCCGATACCTTACCAGACCACATCCCAACGGGGAAAAGGAAATAAAGCGAGCTGGCCTTCCTAAGCCTTTTAAACATTGCTTATATAACTACACATACATAGGCATTCATTTGATAATAAGTATAACAGAGCTTAAGTAAACGTATTTGATAAGTATAAGAATTTGTAAAACAGTTTGATAAACAGTTTGAACAGTAAGAAAATCACTAGTTTTGTAGTTATTAATCACATGTGATTGATGTAATAACTATATGTATTTAACTTGTATCCCCTCCCCCCCATAAAACATTTAAAACATTTAAACCATTGATTAAGGGGTATGAACTCACCTATAGTGAGTGGTACGGATGAACTGAAGATGTAGGATTGCTAGGTGTCAAGTGAAATCTTGAACACACTCTATGATCCTAGTTAACATATAATATCACATATATGTATCCAATTACTGTTTAAACAACTAATAAACAAAGTCAAGACACCCTAGGACATGCTAAACACCTTATACAAGTGTTACAAGTCTCAAGGATTGCATCTAAGTGTTGTAGGGAAAGGCTATTGTGTTTAGGGTTCAAGGAAAACTCCATTAGGGAGTTTACGGTTTTGTGGTCATAACCAAAAGGGTTTACGGTCGTAAACCCTTGGGTTTACGGTCGTAAGCTCACCCACTTGTTGACAATTTGATGTTTGAAGCTGTAAGAGTCCCTATAAGCTTTTCTACTTGATGTATGTTACCATGGAAGGAACTAGGGCACCATTTCACTCCTAAATGGAGTTTACGGTCCCTTTACCATTTTCCTTTGAGTTTACTACCGTAAACTCATAAGGTGTATGGTATTTGGGGGTTTTCAAGTCCTTAGCTCATCATGGTAATAGTCTAGGTTAGATTCTAGGCATAAGGAATAAATATGGGACATTTATACACCTTTTGAGGTGTTTACGGTTTTGGGAGATCCCTAAACCGTAAACACATATAAATGTGATATTTTTGTGCTTTTTGTGTGATAAACTCATCAAGGATGGATCTAGACAAGTCCCTAAGGCATTGTGAAGCATCTAGGCACCCTTTTGCACCTTACTTGGTGTTTATGGTTTTGGGAGCCTCCCAAAACCGTGAACACCTTGTTCTTGGTGTTCTTGGGACATTTCCTTGATATTAAGATGTATAGCAAGCTTTAAAAGACTCTAGGATAGAAGTACTTCCTTTGTGGAAGCTAGTAAAGAACTAAACGTCCAAGAACACTAGTGTGTGTTCTTGGTGTTTTGGAAATCTAATCAAAACACAAAAATGGATGGATGAAAAGATGTATAAACACTAGTAGTTATGATACATTGTGACATCCCCAAAATCACGGCCAGAAAAGACTGGTTTGTTTATGCTTTGTTTAAAAATCAGAGTAACATTTTAAATAAAAGTGTTGCAGAATTTGTCCCAAAACAAAATATGATAAAGATTTATCAAAAGCATTTCCATAGAAATGTATTTCATTAAAAGACTTGGGATGTCATGTTCGTACATATCACAAGCATAAACAGTACAATATAAGCCTTACTACATGATTTCATATCTACAGGCCTATATCCGTAATCCCTCGTCCAAACATCATATCTATGCTCAAGCGCCACTACCTGTAATACATAAAACTGAGAGGGTCAGGCTTGGGAGCTTGGTGAGCACATAGGGTTTTCAACCAACAATAAATACGTTTATTAACTTTATTAAACTAAACAAAACCGATTACCCGTTCCCGTTATCCTCATTTTACGTCCCTAAAACATCTAACACAAGGGACCTAGTCTAAGGACTATCATCGGGATGGACACTATCGCTAAGGGGATTCCTCAGCAATATATGTCCTTAAGGCAACCATGTGGGGGATGGAGTACATCTGGTGAGCACACAGTTCAAATAAACACCTACAGGTTGCGAGCCTGCTAGTGTTCCACTGGACTGTCTAGAATAGTCCATGGTCGTCATCTATACTCCGTTAGATGACTAGATCATCAATAACATCTATATCGAGGCCTCTCATTATTTTATTTTGTCACACAACAACTATTACATCTACCCATGTTTTACCCAACACATTTTGTAGATATAAAATACATATACAGTTTAAATCATTGAAAACATGTATAAAACGTTCATCTAGCATAGATAGCAAGTATTTAGATAATATGCACACATAGCACGTAATTTATATAAAATACTTCATATCTATGTGTAAGCTGAAAGTAACTATGCACTCACTTGAGTAGGTGGTGACTCGGCGCTTGGACAGCACTTCGTTACTCTTAACACACTTTTCCTTCGGCAAAACCTAGTATCATTGCCACTAGGGTTTAGTCTAATATTCACCGCGACTAATTAGTAGTCTAGCTATTATTAATATTATATAAGCGTTAAATGATACTTATATAACCCATAATAATAGCCCAAGTACTTATTATAAGGTCCTAATAACATTACTATATTAAAACATAAGCTAAACTAAAGATAGGTTAGGCGTAGCTCACTTACAGCGGGTTTTCTCGAAAACCGGGCTTCGCTGGAGCAGTGTTCCTGAGCCGAAAGGCACTTTTCTCGGGACTCAGGGAGCCTCGGTGCTTCCTTCGGGTGCTAGGGGGTTTACCTAGGATTTTAGGGGGGTTAGGGAGGCTAGAGAGAGAAACTAGAGAGAGAAAATGAGTTTGGGAGGTGTGAAGAGAAGGCTAGACCCGTCACCTCTATTTATAGTGAAAATATCTGATGGACTCGCCGAGTAGGAGGAGCTACTCGCCGAGGTGGTCCATGTGGTGGCCTTCTGGTGGTGCCACGTGTCCAATTCTGGTGGTGCCACGTCACCCCTATCGCATATCAGCCTTCGAACTTAGAAAAATCATAACTCTCGCATATGAGCTCCGTTTTCGACGTTCTTTATATCCACGCGTAGGTAAAATCAAGATCTAAAACTTTCATTTAGACTCCGTCGGCTAGTTCTCGACCGATCTCAAATTTAACAGTAGGAGGCGTTTAGACTGTTAAATGAACGCGAATAATTCATAACTCCTTCATACGAACTTCGTTTTCGTATATCTTTTTACCGTTGAGTTCCTATTAATGAGATCTTCAACTCTCATTTAGGTCGCGTAAGCCAAAAACCGCTCGAACTAAAATTCGAGTTTCGGGTCGTGCACTGCTAATCCGAATCTTAGAAAAATCATAACTTCCTCATACGGAGTCAGATTTGGGCGTTCTTTTTATCGACGCTCTTAGTTTAACATATTCTAAAACTTTCGTTTAGATTGCTAAGGCTAAATCTCGCTCTATCGTAAATTCACTATTTACGCTTCCCGATGCCGTGCCGGTTTTGCCGTAAAACTTCGACAGGCCGTAACTTTTTCGTTATAACTCGGATTTCAGCGTTCTTTATATGTACGGAAACCTTGAGACATATTCTACAAATTTATGTAGAGATATCAGGCTTGTCTCACACTTTAATTTTGACGCTTATTTTTATTCTTTATTTATAATTAAATTGTAAGCACATAAATACACATAATTCATATAATACTCAAATATTTCATGTTTATTACTTCAAAAAGAGTTACAATAGTTGACCTAGACTATTACATTGACAAATATGCTTAGCCCTAAAACCCGGGCGTTACAATTCTCTCCCCCTTAGGATGATTCCGTCCCGGAATCATGCATCAACAAACAGGTGTGGATAGCGACTCATTATGTCATCCTCTGTTTCCCAAGTGAGATTCGGCCTATTCGAATGTTTCCATCGGACTAGCACTAAGTCGATCATCTGGCGTCGTAACTTCTTAGTCTTACAGTCAACAATTGCCTCAGGCTCTTCGATCAGCCTTTTATTCTCATCCATTCTTAACTCTGAGATTGGAATTATGTCAGGAACATCTCCCGTGAATTTCCTCAAATAACACACATGGAAGGTGTTATGAATACAATTGAGTTCTTCGGGCAATTCCAACTTGTAAGCTTGGTTCCCTATCTTCTGAAGAACTTTGAACGGTCCAATAAACCTTGGACTCAACTTTCCTCGTTTCCCAAATCGTATAAGTCCCTTCCACGGTGAGACCTTTAGCAAAACCAAATCCTCAACTTCAAAGGTTATCGGTCGTCTTTTCTTTTCAGCATAGCTCTTCTGACGATCCTGAGCTACTAACATTCTTTCCCTAATCATCTTCAACTTGTCAGCAGTCTCATGGACTATCTCGGGGCCCATAAACTGCTTCTCTCCGGCTTCTAGCCAAAAAGACGGTGTACGACACTTCTGTCCATATAAGGCTTGATAAGGTGCCATCTTGATGCTCGAGTGAAAACTATTGTTGTAGGAAAATTCTACCAGAGGTAAGTGCTCGTCCCAATTCCCTTGGAATTCGAGGGTACATGCTCTCAGCATATCTTCCAATATCTGAATCGTTCTTTCGCTCTCACCATCAGTTTGCGGATGATAAGCAGTACTCAAACACAACTTTGTACCCAACTCCTCTTGTAGACTCCTCCAAAACCTCGACGTGAAACGACTATCACGATCTGATACGATCGTAAGTGGAACACCGTGAAGTCTTACAATTTCCTTCATGTAAGCATTTGCGAGCTTATCCATAGACCACTTCTCGTTGGCTGCTATGAAGTGTGCACTCTTGGTGAAACGATCCACGACTACCCAAATCATGTCGTGTCTGTTCTTCGTCCTGGGCAGTTTAGTCACAAAATCCATGGTGATGTCTTCCCATTTACCCATGGGAACAGGCAAAGGTTCTAAACTCCCATACGGTTTCTGATGTTGTGCCTTAACTCTCGCACATGTCACACACTCGGCCACATACTTTGCAACATCGAGCTTCATCGTCGGCCACCAGTAGTAGGGTTTTAGGTCCCTATACATTTTAGTGCTACCGGGATGAATCGAGTACATGGTATTGTGTGCTTCTTCCATTAGAAGGTCTCTTATTACTCCCGTCTTAGGTACCCAAATCCGATCTTGGAATACCTTCAGTCCTTGACTGTTTGTACCGAACACTAACGTTTTGCCCAAACGTTCTTCCTTTCGGTCATTCTTCCCTAAAGCTTCTTCCTGAGCCTTCCTGATACTTTCCACAATCGTCGAGACGACTTCAATTCTCAACGCTCTTGGCCTTTTCCTTTCAAGGTTGACTTTTCGACTGAGAGCATCAGCAACAACATTTGCTTTACCTGGGTGGTAAAGTATCTCACAGTCGTAGTCCTTGAGTAGTTCTAGCCAGCGTCATTGCCTCATGTTCAACTCCTTCTGATTAAAGAGATACTAGAGACTCTTATGATCAGTGAAGAGCTTTCACTTCGTGCCGTATAGGTAATGCCTCCATATCTTTAAGGCAAATACTACCGCTGCCAACTCCAGATCATGAGTGGGGTAGTTCTTTTCGTGCTCTTTCAATTTTCGAGATGCGTATGCTATCACCTTTTCTCTTTGGGTCAGAACACAACCCAACCCGACTCCATATGCATCACTATAAACCGCAAAGTCTTCAACTGCATCGGGTAGAGAAAGTATCAGTGCTTCACATAACTTCTTCTTTAGCTTCTCTAATGCCTCATCGTGTTTCTCACTCCACGTATATGTCGCTCCTTTGTGGGTCCACGCTGTTAATGGAGCAGCTATCGAAGAAAAGCCTTGGATAAATTGTCGATAATATACGGCTAATCCTAGAAAGCTTTGGATCTCCGTGGGACTCTTTGGACGTTCCCACTTCATTACAGCCTCGATCTTTGCTGGGTCAACCATTATCCCTTCCTGGTTAACCACGTGACCCAAGAACTGGACCTCTCGTATCCAAAAGTCGCATTTGGAGAACTTAGCGTAAAGCTTCTCCTTCTTTAATACTTCCAACACTTCTCGTAGATGCTTGCCATGCTCCTCCTGGATTTTCGAGTAGATGAGAATGTCGTCGATGAACACTATCACGGATTTATTGAGGAATGGTTTACAAACCCTATTCATCAAACCCATGAATGCTGCTGGAGCATTGGTTAGTCCAAACGTCATAACCAAGAACTCGTAGTGTCCATATCTCGTTCTGAATGCAGTCTTCTCGATATCCTGATTTCTCACTTTCAGCTGATGATATCCCGACCTAAGATCGGTCTTTGAGAAGTAGTTCGAACCTTGTAGCTGATCGAATAGGTCGTCAATCCTCAGCAAAGGATACTTGTTTTTCACCGTTGCCTTGTTCAGCTCTCGGTAGTCTATACACATTCTCATGCTTCCGTCCTTCTTTTTCAAGAATAACACCGGAGCTCCCCAGGGTGATGAACTAGGTCGAATGAAACCGTTGTCCAACAACTCCTGAAGTTGCGTCATAAGCTCCTTCATCTCCGTCGGTGCTAATCGATAAGGTGGCTTTGCTATCGGTGTTGTTCCTGGTAACAAGTCTATACGAAACTCCACTTGCCTATCAGGTGGTAATCCGGGAAGATCTTCGGGAAAGACTTCCGGATAATCACACACAACCGATATATTCTGCACCTCTTTCTTCTCCTTCTTAGCATCGATTACGAATGCCAAGTATGATGCACATCCTTTGGACAAACATTTCCTGGCTTTCATCAGGGAGATGATTCCAGAATTCACTCTGCATTTGTCCCCGTACACCATAAATGATTCCTTTCCGGGTGGGTTTACCCTTACTATCTTCTTTCGGCATTGAATCTCGGCATCGTTGGCGCTAAGCCAATCCATACCCAAAACGATGTCGAAACCGTTTAACTCTATGGGTAATAGCTCTTCGTGGAATTCGTTTCCGTTTAGGTCAATGACGATGTTCCTAATACGATTACTAACAGGTACGAATTTGCCACTTGCAACTTCTACAATTAGGGCATTATCAAGTTTTTCTACAGGAAATGCTAATTTCCCACTAAATTTATGCGACACAAAAGAGTAGTTGGCTCCGGAATCAAATAGTATATTTGCAGGAAAACCATTTACAAGAAAGGTACCTGAAGCGACGTCTGCTGCCTCCTTCGCAGCCTCGAGCGTCATCTGGAAGGCTCTCGCCTTCGGCTTCGGTGGAATGTTGGGAAATCCTTAGCAATATGCCCTTTTTCACGGCACTCGTAGCACACCCTCTTGTTGGTGGTGCACTCATTGGCATAGTGCCCCGTTTTCCCACACTTGTAGCAGGTTACTTCCTCGCCACATTTTCCCGAGTGCTTCTTCTTGCACTTCTCGCCCCATTTAAATTCATTTCCTCCTCCGAACTTCTTTGAACCGAACTTGCTCTTCTTTTTGTTGGGTTTAGCAGACCCTTCAAATTTCCTCTTCTTGCCAACCTCGACTTTGCTCGCAGCTCTTCCCTTAATCATATCCTCCACGGACTTGGCAGCCCAGATAGCTGCCTCCAAAGTAGGTGCCTGACGCACTAGCACCGCACTCCCATGGTAATCCCTTTGCGTAATTATCAATTTTCGTCAGCTCATCCGGAACAAGACGCAAGGCAAACTCCATCTTTTCTGTGAAGTTGTTCGTGTATTCATCGATTGACATGCTTCCTTTCTTCAGGGTTAGAAACTGGTTCTCTAGCTCGAGCAGGTTTTGAGCTGAGCAGTACTTTCGTTTGAATTGCACCAGAAATTCTGCCCATGTCAGTTGCAGGGGCTTGTTGGGGATTAAAGTCTTCCCCAAGGTATTCCACCAACGTACAGCGCCTCCTCGAAACTGACGCACTGCAAACGTGGTATGTAGCTTCCCTCTGTAACCGCATGTCATGAAAGCTTACTCCATCTCCGAGATCCAATCCATGACTCCGATTGGATCTTCCTTTCCCGTGAAAGTCGATGGCTTGCAAGTCTGAAAATCCTTGTACTTGCATCCATTTCTCTCGAATTCGTCATCTTGGTTATTTTGTTGAACTATTGGTGGGTTGACTTGACCAACAGTTCCACTGTAGTCTCCTTCCTCAGTCTGCCCTTCGTCCAACTCAGCCTGTTCGATCTGAATAGTGGCTGCCTCTCAATTTTGTTGGAGCAAACATCTAGTTTCCTCCATTTGACGATCCAACATCGCTTGGATCATCGCTTGCACTCCGACCATTGTGACTGGCTCAGCAGCGGCTTCAATCACCGGTATTTGCTTAATCACTGGGGGTTGGTTTCTGTTCCCATTTGCATTCACGTTTCCGCTACGGGTTCTTGCCATCTTGATCTATACACCGAATAAGGTGAATTTAGATCTTTATTTAGGATAGACGTTTAAATCGTCCTTATCACTCCGAAACGTTTACATGCTGGTTCTAATATCGTAGTCGTACGTTTAGAATAATAAACACATAAGGTTTCCAGATCCGGTCGGCAACAGACCATAGATCCGAACAATTTACAGCATACCAGGCACAAAGCATTTAGCACATAAAAGAATTTTAGGCATAATTCCTAAAATAAGCTAGTGCTCACACCTCACAATCATCGTTTAACATTCTAAGTTTAAGTCTAGAAATCCTACAAATTCCTAGTTCGCTTAAACTAATACTCTGATACCAACTGTGACATCCCCAAAATCACGGCCAGAAAAGACTGGTTTGTTTATGCTTTGTTTAAAAATCAAAGTAACATTTTAAATAAAAGTGTTGCGGAATTTTTCCCAAAACAAAATATGATAAAGATTTATCAAAAGCATTTCCATAGAAATGTATTTCATTAAAAGACTTGGGATGTCATGTTCGTACAGATCAAAAGCATAAACAGTACAATATAAGCCTTACTACATGATTTCATATCTACAGGCCTATATCCGTAATCCCTCGTCCAAACATCATATCTATGATCAAGCACCACTACCTGTAATACATAAAACTGAGTGGGTCAGGCTTGGGAGCCTGGTGAGCACATACGGTTTTCAACCCACAATATATAAGTTTATTAACTTTATTAAACTAAACAAACCCGATTACCCGTTCCCGTTATCGTCACTTTACGTCCCTAAAACATCTAACACAAGGGACCTAGTATAAAGACTATCATCGGGATGGACACTATTGCTAAGGGGATTCCTCAGCAATATATGTCCTTAAGGCAACCATGTGGGGGATGGAGTACATCTGGTGAGCACACAGTTCAAATAAACACACAGTTCGAATAAACACCTACAGGCTGCGAGCCTGCTAGTGTTCTACTGGACTGTCTAGAATAGTTCGTGGTCGTCATCTATACTCCGTTAGATGACTAGATCATCAATAACATCTATAACGAGGCCTCTCATTATTTTATTTTGTCGCACAACAACTATTACATCTACCCATGTTTTACCCAACACATTTTGTAGATATAAAATACATATACAGTTTAAATCATTGAAAACATGTATAAAACGTTCATCCAGCATAGATAGCAAGTATTCAGATAATATGCACACATAGCACGTAATTTATATAAAATACTTCATATCTATGTGTAAGCTGAAAGTAACTATGCACTCACTTGAGTAGGTGGTGACTCGGCGCTTGGACAACACTTCGTTACTCTTAACACACTTTTCCTTCGGCAAAACCTAGTATCATTGCCACTAGGGTTTAGTCTAATATTCACCGCGACTAATTAGTAGTCTAGCTATTATTACTATTATATAAGCGTTAAACGATACTTATATAACCCATAATAATAACCCAAGTACTTATTATAAGGTCCTAATAACATTACTATATTAAAACATAAGCTAAACTAAAGATAGGTTAGGCGTAGCTTACTTACTGCGGATTTTCTCGAAAACCGGGCTTCGCTGGAGCAGTGCTCCCGAGCCGAAAGGCTCTTTTCTCGGGACTCTGGGAGCCTCGGGGCTTCCTTCGGGTGCTAGGGGGTTTACCTAGGCTTTTAGGGGGGTTATGGAGGCTAGAGAGAGAAACTAGAGAGAGAAAGTGAGTTTGGGAGCTCTATTTATAGTGAAAATATCTGATGGACTCGCCGAGTAGGAGGACCTACTTGCCGAGGTGGTCCATGTGGTGGCCTTCTGGTGGTGCCACGTCACACCCCTATCGCGTATCAGCCTTCGAACTTAGAAAAATCATAACTCTCGCATACGAGCTCCGTTTTCGACGTTCTTTATATCCACACGTAGGTAAAATCAAGATCTACAACTTTCATTTAGACTCCATCGGCTAATTCTCGACCGATCTCAAATTTAACAGTAGGAGGCGTTTAGACTGTTAAATGACCGCGAAGAATTCATAACTCCTTCATACGAACTCTGTTTTCGTCCATATTTTTACCGTTGAGTTCCTATTAATTAGATCTTCAACTCTCATTTAGGTCGCGTAAGCCAAAAACCGCTCGAACTAAAATTCGAGTTTCGGGCCGTGCACTGCTAATCCGAATCTTAGAAAAATCATAACTTCCTCATACGAAGTCAGATTTGGGCGTTCTTTTTATCGACGCTCTTAGTTTAACATATTCTACAACTTTCGTTTAGATTTCTAAGGCTAAATCTGGCTCTATCGTAAATTCACTATTTACGCTTCCTAGTGCCCTGCCGGTTTTGCCGTAAAACTTCGACGGGCCGTAACTTTTTCGTTATAACTCGGATTTCAGCGTTCTTTATATGTACGGAAACCTTGAGACATATTCTACAACTTTACGTAGAGATATCGGGCTTATCTCACACTTTAATTTTGACGCTTATTTTTATTCTTTATTTATAATTAAATTGTAAGCACATAAATACACATAATTCACATAATACTCAAATATTTCATGTTTATTACTTCAAAAAGAGTTACAATAGTTGACCTAGACTATTACATTGACAAATATGCTTAGCCCTGAAACCCGGGCGTTACATACATCAACTAATCAAGTCGAGAAATACTAACGTTTTCGGGAAATCGGGTGAAAACCGGGATGATAGTTGAGAGTGTTTGGAGTTTACTCTTTAGGGTGAAAATGAGAAGTGAGGTACTTTGGCGAGTAAATTCATGCTTAAGCATGAGTTTATAGTTTTTGGGGTAGTTTACGGCCCAAACATAAAAGTTTGGTCGTGAACTTCTAAGCTACGTGGTATTCGCGGTTTTGAAATTTCAAGACTCGAGGCGTTACATTCTTTCAGCCTTTCATTTAAAGAATAATTATTATAATAATCAAATAAACTTTAAATTTGTTAGAAACAAATAGAAATGTAATTGACTTATAATATGAAGTGATTGACTTTTAGGGTTTGACCGAATGAAAATTTCGGGTTGTCAAAATATCATACATAATAGACACATAATGGGCCCCGCCCAGCATAGGGCCCCGCCCCGCACACATATAACATATACCAAATAAACACATACACATGAAATAATCACAAAAGACACATAGCATACAAAATGGTTATTAGGCCCGCCCGGTAAGCATACAAGTACATAATACATGCAAGAGTCAAACAGACAACCAACATACTAACATATCATAATCATGGGCCGACATTTGTGCCTTCAGACAACTAAACCCAGTGAGGAAACTCATTTCGCACTACTAAATCACACTGATAATTCATGGTTTTTGATCCGACAAATCCGCGAGCTATCAACATTAAATAACACCCAATTAACAATTGGATTCAAATCTATAGGTATCAATCCATACTTAGGGTAAAAAGACCATTTCACTCCTTACCTAGTTTGGTCCAAGACTAAGGACCAAACCTATAATCTAAATGGACCAAAACCAATTAATCATATAAGGCCTATACATGGCCTAATTTTCCTAATTGGGCCCAAACCCTTACATGGGCCTTACCCAAAGGCCCACCAATTTTCCTGGTCTAAAAACATGCATTCAGATGACCCAACAAAACCCCAAGCATATATGCCCAAAAGAATGGCCCAAACCTGAAGCCTAAAAGGTGAAGCCCATTAGATTGAGTACGTGGGGCGTACTCAGCTCGTACGTGTTGCGTACTCGCTTGAGGGCTTGTATGCTAAGCGTACCTGCTTGTACGCTCAGTGTACTCACTCATTCAGTTAAAAATTGATTTTTACCCTTAATCCATTAAGACATTGCTCCAAAATGTAGATCTGACTTCTCTAAGTTGGATTATCACATAAAGTTGCTAACTTTACGTCCATGCATGGCTAAATGAAGCTCTTAATATTAAAAAGGACTTAATAGATGAGTTAATGCATGTATGAGACCCAATACCTCATAAAGTTGGCACCTTTATGCTTAAGGAACTCCTAATAAGCTCAGATCTAAAAGAATAAGTCCTTCAAACGTCTTAACTCATCCACCAACCCAAAAGGAGCGAAAAACATAACAAATCAAGCCATAAAGAGATCTAGGCATTTACAAGTCAAGGTATGAACTTGATATCTCCAAAGTCTGGCAAAAAGGGTGATGATTCTGGATCTATAAACTCCTTACCAAGCAAAGCACCTTCAATCTTCTTTACTTCCTTCACAAAGGGCAAAATAACCACCAAAATCTTCTCAAGAGCTCAAGAATAATACAAAGAAGGCTTAAGGGTCGATTTAGGGTTTTAGGAGGTTTGGGGGTTGGTAAAGAGGCCAACCCTTGGGACTTAAGGTCCTTAAATAGAGTACAACACCCTAAAATTAGGGTTTCATAAACACCAAGTACACTAAGCGCAACCCTTGTATGCCCAGCATACGAGGCCTCGCAGTCCCGACTACCAACTCACTTAGTACGCTAAGCGTACCATGTGGTACGCCCCACGTACTACTCCAAGGGCTAAAATGTAACATTTTAAAAATGAAATGGCAATAAGGAGCATACTAGAAATCCAAGTGTTACACCATAAACTAGCCAAAAAATATTATGACTTTATTGGAGATTTCCATATTAGAAAACTCTATAAAAGTCGTATATTTTTGTCTCATAATCGATTTATTCATTATATATTTTTTAGTCAAATAAGTCCCAAAAACTGACAATTGTATTCATTTGACTCTTTAACTGGGTTAATATGTCATCCCACTTTCAAGATTTACACTTTTGGCCCAGATTTCAATTTTTTTTTATTTACGAATTCATCTTAACTTTAGTTTTTTTTTTTACATCATTTTTTTCCAAAAATTTGTTTCAAATATGTTTTTTTGCTGTATAAAGTCATATTTATACAAAAAAACATCTTTTCACATAAAACACGTATTTTAAAAACATATATATATATATATATATATATATATATATATATATATATATATATATATATATATATATTATAAACAACTATTTTATAATAAATTCATTTGTATACAAACACACACACACACAAACACACACACACACATATATATATATATATATATATATGTATATACAAACATGTTTTTATAAAAAATGCATACAAACACATGTTAGTATACAAATGTATTTATTATAAAATATGTGTTTGTATATATATTTTTTTATAAAATGGTATTTGTATATATTTGTGTATTTATATGCACACGAAATATTTTTTTATGTACTTAATAAATATTTGTTTTATAAATTTTTTAAAGGTATATATGGATATAATAATGTATTTTACATAAGTGTATTTCACTCATTTTCACATAGCTACGTTTCTATAAATATGTATTTAAAATAAAAAAATATTATTATAAATATGTATTTTGCATACAAAAATGTTTTTATATAGAAAAAAATATTTTTTAGGTGAAAATATGTATTTTTCTGTATAAATATGATTATATACAAAAAAACATATTTGAAACAAATATTGAAAAAAAATGTTAAAAAAACTAAATTTATGTTGAATTCGTAACAAAATTTTGAAATCTGGATCAAAAGCATAAATTTAGACCAAATTTGTAATAAAACTTAAAAGTGTAAATTTTGAAAGTGTGATAACCTATTGACATTTTGAAAGTGTGATGACCTATTGACTAGATAAAATGGTCAAATGATTACATTTTCGGTTTTTGGGACTTAATTGAATAATAAAAAATATAATAACTAAATTGATGATGAGTCTAAAATATATTGACCTATATAGAGTTTTCTCTATGTTTATTAAGAAACATACATTATTTTTTTATATGTTTTCCTATGAAAAATCAAATATTCATAGATGAACATATTATTTCCCTTAAAGTAGAGTCAATATATTATATCTTAATTTCTTTTTGACATTTTCATTTTTCTTTCAAAATCTTGGCTTTCAATTTACAGTGTTAAATGAGATTTTGGAGGTTGGATTGTAATGTCCTATTTTTACAACAAAATTTTTCATTTTTAATTAAGGTAAAACTCCTCATATTTAGAATCGAAGTTAAGAAAATCATCTGTTCCAAAGTACATTGTTTAAAATCAAAGTAATATAGTAAATGTGGAATCTTCAATTACTGTTGATGAATGTGTACAGTCATGCATTTGTCTTCCCATGATAATCATTAATACCTGAAAATCAATAACAGTTGGGTAAACATGAAGCTTAGTGAATTCCTCGAAAATACCATACACCACAAAACATATACAACCATGCATATTGGGCACACAACTATCGTACTAGATTGCCCCGGGTATGTTGGCATGCCACTTCAACCCAACCGATCCTCCCGAGTGTAACGCCCGCAACTTCGACTAGACATTTAAGGCATAATAGATAATAATTATAATACAAGTCCTCGATTATGATTATCGTTAGTTGTGCGCGTTGCAAACTACATATTTAAGACTATTTGTAGTAATTTTCGATAAGCAACGAAACGACAATCTTGATAGAAGGTGTATTTATGACAAATAATCTTGACCGAAAATGAAGGGGTTGCGATATGAATCACGCTCACATAAAGCACACTCAAATTTGACTTTGTAGGCAGAAGTTCAGAATTTCTGAATTTTCTCGTTCAGGCAGTGTATCATAATTAGATAATTGGAGATATATCGTTTATTAGCCTAAGTAGTCTAAAAAAAGTCGTAGTATACGAGAAAGCAAACCCGTACATATAAAGAATACCCAAATCTGACTTCGTCAGAGGAATTTGTGATTTTTCTAAGTTTCAGTGCAGCAGTGTGCAACACAGATATCAAAATTTAAAACGGTTGATTGTTATGAAAAACAATCTAAACAAGAGTTGAAGATCTCATTCATACCTATTCGTCGATATAAAGACAGTCGAGAATGGATATCATATGAGAAATTTATGATTTTTACACGGAATTTAACAGTCTAAGCTTGTAAAAATATAACTTTAAATATAAATTCGAAATTAGCCGACGGAGTTTAAATAAAAGTTGTAGATCTCGTTGATAGCTACGCGTGGATATAAAACCCATAAAAAATGGAGCTTAAACGAAGGAGTTATGATTTTTGTAAGAAACAGGAAAATCCACGCGCAGCCGCGCGCCCAGAAAGAGGGTAGGGGGCACACTGACATACTACACAAAATGTGAAACATTGCACCAATGAATGATCGACACGTCACCATGGCCGACAGCTTATGCGACACGCATTGGACATATACACGACGCACATTTGAAAATTGGCTATATATAGTTGTGATTTCTTTCGTTTTCTTCACACCTCTCCTTCATATTCTCTTTGAATCTCTTTCTAGTTTTTAATCCCTTTTACTCCCGAGTTCCCGACCCCTTTGGCGAAGCCCTACGCTTTCAAATACCGATGAATAGAAGCTCCCAGATCAAAGTTCTGCCTGCATAATCCTCAGTTTTCACTAGATTACTCTATAAGTTAAGCTACACTTATTTTATTTAACTATGACCTTTATTTATAGTCATAGTCATTATTATGAACCTATAATTAAGATTTATCAGTGATTCCAAGTTATTATATTGATTAATCTACTTAAGGGAGTGATGTCTAGGCTGGATTTAGTGAGGTGTTTAAACTTTAAAGTGGGATTTACAAATAGTATACTCTGTATACCAAACGGACACTACCTCCGATATGATCCTACATGATTGTTCCTAACTTGAGAGATCTTGATGTGAACATTGGAATTATTAAGGAATCTAGAATATAATTATTATAGTCACCGAGATTATGAAACTAGACAAATGCTTAGTGCTTTATACGTTTAGGTCTCTTTAAAAGTGCAAAGCGAAGCATTGTTGAAATCGTCAGTGACCCATTTAATTAAGCGAGTGTATAGTTCCTTTTATGAAGATAATTTTAATGCAAGTATTTATTGAATGTATTAAATATCTGTGAACTATGTGATTATTGCTCGGAATGTATGGTAGGAATATATATGTTTATATACAAGGTGCGAAGCAGATATAGTTTTATATGTGTTATAGTATATAAAGACATAATGGAAAGAAAGATATAGGAAATTTAATACACAATACTCTGTCTTAATATTAGAGTTGGTATTTCAAGAAAAGTTCATAAGCTTGGTAGTCTTGCCTATTAGGATAGTAAGACTTATAAAGGATGCTCAATTTAGTTAGGTTTGATAATAGATAGTTTCATTCAGAGAATATGTGTAAGTTAGGAACAGAGAGTAGAGTCCTGTTTTGGGACATGTTCAGGTGTCGATGTACGGTAGCTCCGTACTAAAGTACATATCCATATTCTATCTTGGAATGAACAGAAATGGTGGGTCCTGATGAGACAACTATTAATGGTATGTGTGGTTATCCCCAAGAGTAGGATGACACCATTTGACCATTTTAAGCGTTCCCGTGAGTTACGTTGCTAGTGTAGGCTCATAACCTATAGACGTAAATGAAAGTTAATATCTTATTCATCAAATTTCTCTGAAGGCTTGGGTGCTTTATGACTTATAGTGGCCAATGAAGCCCATAGTTATGTAGTAAAACCCGTACCTTAAACCGTTCGTCGGGTAGATAACTCTCCCAAAAAATCATGGACTAGGATCTATGAGGATCGAATAGGGATGGATATGTTTGGATAAAAGGTATTATATATATTTAAGTTTGAGCTATATCTATATTGTTTAGTTACAATTGGTTTTGGAAGTCCGATAATTAAGGAATATTATCATAAAAGTACTATGGGATTGAAATCCCTATGTATCTCACTAGGTTTCCCAACCTGACTCACTCAGCTTATACGTATCACATGTATCAATAACTAAGCTACTAGAACTTGATTAGGATGTTGGGTGATTAAGAGACAACCTGTAAAAGAGTTAAGGACCATTAGGTGTTTAAATTGTAACATACGTTTCTATATTGATTATGTAATCCTTAGGATTTTATTAAACCAAGACAATCACTTGTACTCAAAATGTTTCAAATATATTGGGATGTTCTACATCAATGACAAAATGAAACTGAAAGCGTAAAGAATTTTTTTTAACTAGTGTTAGGTTTCATAATTTGTTGTGTTATGAATTATATTAGTCTTTATTTTGATTCTGAATTTAGCATGTTGTTTTTGGAATTTTATATATCCTTTCAAGTTATTGCTTACACACCCTATATATAGAGTACTTGTTAGTATAATAGGCAAGTTGTTCTTGGGAGCAAATACTGAATATTTCTACACTCTTTGTAACAAACTATTCTAAAGTGCCTATTAATCAATTCAGATCTTATTTACTCGTTGTTGTTCAAATCTTTTAACTCAGTTATTTTGATGATATTTTCTTTACAGAATCTTTCGTTCCTAACTTCTATCAAGTGGTATCAGAGATGGAGATCATGTGTGTAACATCCTGATGATGAGATACTTCAAATTTTAACCCTATAATTTATTTATGTTGGATTCTGGTCCCTAAGTTCAAGAAAGGGTGCAAAAGGGCCCTAGTGGAATTTTCGTAAAATCGGACTTGGGTAGTATGCCATGCATACGCATGTACGCTGAGCGTACCAGGGCGCACCCTAGTACACTGGGCATACATGCTTGATTTGGAAGCCCTAATCTTTTAGGGTGTAGCTCATATTTAAACCTCATTATAGCCCCCTTTCGCCTCAATTCATCGGACCCCATCCTCTTAGAACATTTCACAACCCTAATTTACCTTGTGAAGCCATTCCAAGCTTAAGAGAGTATGTGTTTTGTGCCTTAAAGAAGAGGGAAGAAAGTAGAGCTCATCTTAGAGGTGTAAAGCACTTTGGATCTGGGATTTCTACCTCATTTGAAACCTTTTGAAGGTATAAAGCTTGTAACTTTATCCCTCCATCATATAGATATTGAAATTGGTGTTTAGTGATGCTTTTTGGTCCTAAAATGTTAGATCTTGAGCTTGGCATGTTCTTGATTCATTATGTTGTATTTCAGATCATAGTAGAGGCCTTAAGTCATAAAAATGGAGTTCCAATGGTTGGTTTTTACCCATGCATGTTATGGAGAGTCTTAAGGCATTAAGATGTTGGGTTTTTAATTGATTAAGTACTTATTGAGCATGCAAGTTCATAAAATTAGAAACTTTATGACTCCTAATGACATTTTGACCTTGGATCTGGATTTAGATATATTAAGTCGTTATATTAAGTACTTAATAGGAAGAAAATGAAGTATCAAATTACGTCCGCATACCTGGGAGTATGCCCAACGTATGCAGTTAACAACCTTGATGTTGGTCTTCAGAGGAGTACGCCGTACGTACGCTCGTTGGGTTGAGTCGGTTGGGTTGACTCAATTGACTTATGGATCTTTGAAAAGTTTGACCTTGGAATTTGACTTTTGTTTGACCCGTTGACTTTTGACCAAGTTTAACTTTAGTTCAAACTTGTGGGTTGGATTGGTGTTTAAGATTTTATATGGTATTTGATGTTAGTTGATCCATGGGAGAAAGTAGTATGGTAGCGAACGAATGGTGGTAATCTCGAATTTCTTCATTTCAGATGAGTTCCGCCTCATCGTATCATGGGTCAAAGGCACCAATGCCGCGCCACTTAGTTTTCGGTAATCTGTTAGTAGAGGGACGTCATAGGACTGTGTATAGTCACGTAGGATAGATTGATGACTCTTGATCTAGGCTCTCTTGCATGTTCCTTGTTTGGTTATTGTTGTAGGGTAGGATCATCTGTCTGGGTGGCTATTTCACCTTTGGTTATATAGAGTCAGGCATTTCTTAGATTGTTGCTACTTAGTGTGACACAATGCTATAGTGATCTGTTAGATCTGTATTCTGGTATTGAGTATGCTATTATACTGTAGTGATCTGTTAGATTTGTATTCTGGTATCGGGTATGTTGTTATGTTGTAGTGATCTATTAGATCTATATTGCTGGTGTCGAGTATGATGTTATGTTTTAGTGATCTGTTAGATCGATATCCTGGTATGTATGATGTTGTTGTGCTATAGTTCATTGTTGGATTAGTATGTTATCTCTACTTACTTGGCATCATCTAGTGGAGTGCCCTAGGGACTGTTTGTGGTTATATAGGATAGCCTAAGAACTCTTGGTCTAAACTATCTTATCTGTTCCTTGTTTGGTTGTGGATCTAAAGTAGAATCATCTGTTTGGGTGGCTATCTCACCTATAGCTACTTATCGTTATGTATTTCATGGTGGTTAGCTGGTAGTAGGATTTTGGGTTGTGAGAGTATTAGTAGGTGGGAGTGAGCTGTATGATTGTTGTTTGCATGTTTTACATGTCTGCTTAATCCTCATTTGTTTACATGTCGACATGTGGTGGTGGTGATTTGAGGCAGTCCTGCTTTGTGCTGTAGGCGAATATATCCTGTGCGGGCTGACTATAAGCCGAAGTCATAGAGGCTCGGGAGGAGTAGTTGGGTTGAGGCGGTAGGTCAACAAACTGTGGTAGGCTCGGGAGGAGCGGTTGGGTTGAGGTTGTAGGACAAAAAACCCTGGTATTCCAGTCTAGTTAGACCGAAGGCCAAAGAGTGGCAATTCTGCATGCTTGTATGTTTATTGTATTGGGTATTTTGGGGGAAACTCTTTAAGCTTTATGCTTACCAAGTTGTTTATGGTTTCATGTATCATCGGTGATTGCGGGAAGACAAAGACGAGATTGTATACACTCATCAGCAACATTGAATATTTCGCATTTTCTACGATACTTTGATCTTTAATAAATGTAATTTGGAATAAATGGTTTTCTTAAATAATGGATTAATAAATTGGAAAAGTTCTACCTTAATAAAAATGAAAAATGTTGGTTATAAAAATGGGACATTACAAGTTGGTATTAGAGCCTTGGTTTAAGTGAATTGGAGGAAAACTCATGTGAATCGAGTCTCAAACTAGGATTCAAGAATTTTTTTAAATATTTTTGAAAGAAATAATTTTTAATAAAAGGTTTGGGCAAAGGACATGGGCTCGGTCTCTTGTTGTGTTCTTATTTGATTGTTGGCTTTGGATCGGGAACATCGACATTGGCTTAACTTTGACTTTTTTAGGAGGACGCGGTGTGTACAGTCAGCCAGAGCCCGAACCAGAGAGTGCCTCCCAAAATACCCATATTGGTTATATTTATTGAGTTTTGATTTTGCTGATATGTGAATTGTTAGAAAAGCATGCTAGTAGATATGATTCTTTTAGAAACGGCTGGGTAGAAATGTCTGATTTCTGTGATGCCTTATGATATAGGTAGTTGCTTGCTTGATGTATATTAGTTGATTTGTGACTGTTGTGTGTATGTTGATTAGTTGTATATGGTCGGATTAGATAGCCCTAGAATGATCAACTTGGCTTTTCTTCCTGTTCCTTGTTTGGTTGTGGACTTAGGGCATAGTCGATTATTCGACAGTCTATCTGATCTCGGGTTGTGTACAACAAGCATGCACAAACGCAACCGGTGGTTTGAGAGCGTGCGTGATCCTAGGAAGAGTACCTAGGAAGTCAGTTGTAGCTCATAGTGGAAGTGGTATTAGCATGTCTAGGAATGGTCTAGGGTAGTGACTTAGGACCATGGGAGAAATTCCGAATCGACTACGTATAGGTGTGGAAGGTACTACGGCCCGTACTACTGAAAGCACAGGATCCGTATGAGATTCATGAGGAATTTCGCGGCTGCTAAGTGACTAATAGGAGTGAGGCGTGGCGTGTAGTGCTCTGTATTGTGATGTCTGGTCTTTTCTTGGTATATTTTAGCATGGTAGCTATTGGAGGTTTAGGATCAGGAGCCGGAGCAGGTGGTCAGGATGGGCCAGAATTGACTAAGGAGCATTTCAGGGAGATCATTCACAAATAGGTTTTTTTTTTTTTTTTTTTTTTTTTTTTTTTTTTTTTTTTTTTCGGGAGTAGATACCGGAGCTGGTTGGGCCTGTCAAGGCCGCTATGATGGAGTACTCTGATGACCGCTATGCTACCCTTTTAGGAGGATGCGGTGTGTAGAGTCAGCCAGAACCCCAACAGGAGAGTGGCTCCCAAAATACCCATATTAGTTATATTTGTTGAGTTTTGATTTTGCTGATATGTGAATTGATTGAAAAGCATGCTAGTAGATAAGATTCTTTTCGAAACTGCTGGGTAGAAATACTTGATTTCGGTGATGCCCTATGATATAGGTAGTTGCTTCTTTGATGTATATTAGTTTATTTGTGATTGCTACGTGTATGTTGATTAGTTGCAAATGGTCGGACTGGATAGCCCTGGAATGATCAACTTGGCCTTTTTTCTTATTCCTTGTTTGGTTTTGGACTTAGTGCAAAGTCGATTATTCAACAGTCTATCTGATCCCGAGTTGTGTACAACAAGCATGAACAAAAGCAACAGGTGGTGCGAGAGTGTGGGTGATCCTAGGAAAAGTACCTAAGAGGTTAGTTGTAGTGATGTGTGTGAAACAAACTAGTTTTAATCCTACTAACATAGACACAAAATAAACACACGAAAGACAATGTACCTATCGATTAGTAATATAGTTCAAGCAAGTAGGGTATCGAACACAGGGAACGGTAAACAATTAAAATAAATGCTAATATTATCTAAATAAAACAAGTAATAGAAAATGGGTTTTCTCTAGTTTTGCAAGACTAGAAACTTAAACAATTAACTAAAATTTAAACTAAGAAACTAAGAACTAGATAAACAAAGATTCAACTAAATTCAATAACGAAGGGAACTTCTGTTTAGTTCAACTCAATTGATCCTATGGTTGATATTATAGTAATAGTGCAATGGATTAATTCTTCTATTGGCTACCGATTCAAGTGATTAGATTCACGTTCGCTGCACTAATCCTTAGAGAACAAACTAACTCAAACAGTGGCCAATTGTCTAATTTAACTCAATTCACTAGGTTATTTATTCGGGTTAATTTAGACTTGTAATGGTTAACTAATTTGGTCGTTTAGTTAAACTCTTGTTGATGGTCATCACACAAGCTCACACATGAATTTACCTATTTTTCTTGTTAATTCTAGTTTCATGTTCATTAATCCTAGACATATGATAAAGTGGTCACATAAACATATGAGGTTAACAACTAAGAGATGTTCATGCAGCTCAATTATCTTCCTATTAACAGAAAAATAGTTATCATTCACACATAAGGTTCTTTAACAAGCTAGAATCAAAAAAATCACCAATATTAAATCAATCCTACTATAAATCAAACCATAATCACAAAATCATCTATCCTAAACAGAAGTTATGAGTTTTTAGCTCATATCTGCAGCAAATAACAAACTAAAAACATAATCTAATGATTGAAACATGGTTTATGCAAAAGATTAAGATAAAAGTAGTGTGTTATTGCCTTTGATCTTCTTCCAAGTTGATATCTAGGTTGAAATCTCTAAAACCACAGCTTCTAAGAACCCTTCTGGCCTCCAAAAATCGTCCTAAACTTCCCCTATTCGTTCGGGTTCGAATGAGAAGCGTTTCTATATATATATATATATATATATATATATATATATATATATATATATATATATTCTGAAAACAGGGGCTACTCGGCGAGTCCAGTGACCTACTCGCCGAGTCCATCACTTAAAATCCCGTGTACGGCAAGGCAAAGTCAAGAATCCCGAAACTTCTGACCAACTCGCCGAGTTGATGGCCTACGCGCTGAGTCCGTTTGGAATCAACATTTTCTCAAAACATGAAAGTCGTCCGAAATTGTGTCTAGTTTTCAGAACATGTTGAATCTCGTCAATCGGAGTTACGGTTCATGAGATATGGCGAAAACACTTACGAGGGGTCAAGTTGTCCAGCAACATCCTTCTTTCTTCAAAATCCAAGATCCAAGCTTCCAATCGCTAGTTCCGCTTCCTTTTCCTTCCGAGCATGTAATTGTTACTGAAAAATGAAATTATAAACTAATTAAGCACCTTGTGTTCATTAAATGAGATAAAATGAACATAAAATATTAAGATAATGCATGAATTTTATAACTAAATATGCCCATATCATGTAGCTCGTAGTATAAGTGGTATTAACATGCCTAGGAGTGGTCTAGTGTAGTGACTTAGGACCTTGGGAGGAATTTTGAATCGACTACAGATAGGTGTGGAAGATAGTATGGCCCTTAGTACTGAAAGCACATGATCTGTATGAGATTCAAGAGGAATTTTGAGGCTGCTAAGTGACTAATAGGAGTGGGGCGTGATGTGCAGTGCTCTGTATTGTGATGTCTAATCTTTTTTGGGGATATTTCAGCATGGCAGCTATTGGAGGTTTAGGATCAGGAGCCAGAGTAGGTGGCCAGGATTGGCCAGGATTGACTGAGGATCGAGTCAGGGAGATCATTAGTGAGGAGGTTGTTTCTTTTGTCCCAGAGCTGGTTAGGCCTTTCAAGGCCATTATGATGGAGGACTTCGATGACAGATGTGCTACCGTTTTGGAGGATGCTGTTGTTGCAGCTACCGTGGTTGTTACTGTCGTTAGGGTTCGAGGAGAAAGAGCTTTCTAGTACTGGGACTTCAACGATACGAAGCCCCAAATGTTTGTCAGAGTGCAGGATCTAATCATTTCCATGAGGTGGCTGTCAGATGTGGAGGGATGTTTCTTTACACGCCTTTTCCCAACTGACTAGAAGGTCAAGCACGCCCTGAACCTTCTTCGTTCGGGAACGAAGGATTGGTGGAGGCTAGTTACTCGTTCATACACCCCGGAGTAGTGAGCTGCAGTATCTTGGGAGCAGTTCTCTGGGATGTTTCACTCGAGATATGTTCCATTGGTGGAGTGGGAGAGGCTGGACCAGGAGTTTTTGGATTTGAGGCAGGGGTCCGAGTTAGTGATGGTGATCACCAAGAAGTTCACAGCAAGAGATATGTTTTTCCATGAGTTTGCTGCTTTTAGGCAAGCTTAGATGACCCGGTATTTAGTCATGCTCAAGTCAGATATTCAGCAGTTTGTGTCTACTTAAGGCTATGGTTCACTGGTGGATTTACAGGACGCCGCTAGGCGGCAAGGGATTGAGATGGAGCTCCAGGCGAGGGAGCAGATGCAAGCTCCGTTGCAGTTGCAGCCGGTGGCGAAGCGGTTCAAGCCCGCCAGCTAGAGTTTGGGATCATTTGGTAGGAGGCATAGATCTCTTGTGTGTCGCAGGTGTGGAAGATCCTAGCAGATGAGAATAGGATTTCATTGAGTTCAGGTTGAAATTAGCCATTAACGTACGGATGAATTTTTCAGAAAAACTTAAGTAATTTTGGAAACAAATTGCTAAAACGATCAGAGATTTCAAGCAGAACACTCTATCAACAAATCAGTTGTAGAATCGAATCACAATTGTAGATCAATAACGATTTTCAAAACAAAAGATGCAGAAACTTTTGAATCCAGATTTTGATTCAGAATGAAAATCAGATCGTAGAGATATGATTCCTACTCTGACACCAATTGATGATGTATTGAATCAAGTAATGAAGTCAAAATCAAAGTATCAAGAATTGAGAACACAAAATATAAATAAGATCTAGTTTCAGGTTGTATTATGCTTCATGGTTACAGAGAGAAAATAGACAAGAACAACTCCAAAACTCTTATCTAACTCTAAGTAACATTCCCTATTTATCGGAAAACAGTAAAGCATACAAAAAACTACAAAGGACTAAACTTCGTAGATTCGACATAAAATGGCTTTGGAAAATAACATTACATTTCGACACCTTACAACACTACTTCGACTCTTACAATATTTTGGCATTCAAATTGGTGTCGACTCATGTAGAAGGCAGTGGATTTGGAAAACCCACAAGGGGTTCAGGGGTGTTTTATGAGTAATTTTTAGGGACAAATTTCGAGGATGAAATATAATTTAAGTGGGGGAGATTTGTAACATTCGTTTTCCAGAATGGATCAGTCAAAGATTTAAAGAGGTCCAAGATAAAGTTTTGGATAAAATCTTATTCCACGACGTGGCGTATGGAATACCACGACATGGCGTATGGAATACCACGACGTGGCATGGCACATATGGATCATGTGTTCTGATGAAAACCATGATGTGGCAAGAGGGAGGCCACGATGTGGTGGCTACTGTAGCCTAAGCCCAAGATTTATATGTTTTCGCCCATATTTAAGGCCACTAACTCCAAGATTAGGGCATCCTCTTTAGCCTCCATTACTCATTTTGAAAACCCTAGCCTCTCTTCTTGTCTTGTGAACTCTTTGATGGTGTTTTGGCCACTTGAATTTTGAAGGAAGTCTATTTGAGCAAAGGATCAGCTAGCAAGATCATCTCTATCTCTTGGTGCATCCTCTGGACTCTTGTAAGCCTCCAAGTTATTACCTTTGTTCATCCTTTGTAGATCAGGATTTTTAAGCTCTTTTCCTTCATAAAATTTTAATATGAATGGATATTTTTGATAAAGCTTGTAACTTTATCACTCCTTGGGGTCCCTTGGCCATCATATGCTTCAGATCTAATTTCTCATGTTGATTGGTGACATGTATGGAGTTTTAACTCAATTTCTTACCTTTTTTTACCTAAGTCTTAGGAGAGACATGCATTATACATGCATGTCCAAAAGTAAGAATTTTTATGACTTATTTGAGGGAAAGGAACGATTCTAGAATGTTTGAGCAACAAGCTTAACATATAGAGTCCTTAATGAGAAATATGGTTTCTTCTAGTACCCACAATGTGACCAAGAGATCACCACATTGTGGTTGGGTTTAGCCTTGCGACTGTTTTGTCAAGACATGCCTACATTGTAGCCAAAATATCACCATGTCATGATGGTTATTGACTTGGTTGATTGTTGACTTTTGTTGATCATTGACCAATGACTTTTGACCAGTCTGACCGTGGTTCAAACTTGAAGGATTTGGGTTGTAGAATGAGGTTTGTTTTATGTTTGGTGTTTGTCGGTTCACAATTTTTATTAGTGCAAGGAGCGAATGTGTTGCTATTGTTCTCTGGTTCTTTAGTTTAGGTGAATTTCTCACTATGCCATGTATCCCATTATATATCCTATACATGGTAGGATATATGCAAGTGCTCAAAAATTTGGGAAGGTTGACTTTTAGTTAAATATTAACCAAAATGGCATATTGGTCATTTATGAGAAAGATATGGTAAAATGAGGTTATAACTTCATGAAAATGGCCAAGAAGATTTTAAGTCACTTAGATGATGTTAGATGAGAAAGATTAAGAGAAAGAATGCATGAGACGATGCATTTATGGCCAAAAGAGTAAATGGGAATTTTATGCTCTTTTAACCAAGTTTGTGACTTAATAGATAAAAAACCAAATTAAGTTTGTGATAATTAACTTAATAGATGTGTAGACTATGTTCCCACCTTCGCGTGGAAATAAAGAACATCGATAATGGGTAAGAAACGAAGAGGATATGAGGGTTAGAAGTTGGGACAAAAATGTGTGAAATTTGAAATGGAATCAGCTAAGGTAACTGCTATCAAGCAGTTTCCATGGTGCAGATAGTGTATGTCACAACCCGGAAAGCATTGAAGCTGCCTTTGACCGAGGTCAAAGTGGTCGTCGTGAAGCGGAGAAATGAACCTCATAATCAACATCACATAGCTGACTGTTCGAAATGAGGTTATGTTTAAGACCTTTGACATATGAAACATTTTTGAATTCAACTGATTTACATTTAATTATCTAAAACCCTTTGTTTTTCCTTTGCTGTCGTGTCCATAAGTTACTATATGGGCAACCTTTTTTGAAAAAAATCATCTAGGACAGACTTGAGACCTGTCATGTGCCTAAAACATCCACTATCAAGATACCATACATGCTCCTGACCCTGCAGTTCTCAAAAGAAAGAAAGTTAGGACACACTGATCCCTTTTTCAATAGGTCTTTTCATAAAGGATAAAACATCATCACAAGCAAAATGAAGAAAATTGAAAGAGTTTCCTTTTTTAGTCCATTTTTCATTTCTTAAACATAGATTTTCGACTCTCTTAGTATTTTCATCAAAAGTACACTCACTAATCTTATGAGACAAATCTTCACACCGATAACATATTCTTATTCCATGTATTTTGTTTTTGTTGACACTTTTCTGACATTTGGGTTTCTTGTGAGATGAGAAATTTTTACGAACTTTAGAGCAGGTTCTAAAGACAAATGATTTGTTAGAGAGATAAGAAGAGGAGGAGTTTTGACGCATTGATATACTCAAAGATTCATCTGTGTCAGAAGAACACATGCAGTCAGTGTCAGAGGATTAAGAGTAGTTAGTGTAATAATCACCAATAGTACAATATGGAAAATCACTGAGTATCTCATGACTTGAGTGAAACTCACCATTCAAAAAGGGAAACTTGAGATACATTTCAGTGGTTGGAGTTGGAATGTCAAAATCAAGGTTTCTGATGGTAGGATCCAAAGCGGTTAGATGAGAATTGCAAATAGTGACACCATTATAGTTAGTTGTACGATGTTTATCAATGAGGGATTGATTTATAAAGGAGTGACTAATGAATCTGGATTCAAAATCTTCCTTAAGATCACTAAGAGAAGGAAATTTTGCTTCATATTCAATTTGTTTATAAATTTTAACAGCCTCGTCAATATTTCCACCGATGATTTTCTCACACTGATCATGTATTTAGACATTAATTATCTTATTCAGCTTATGATGAGAATAAGCCTTATTGTCAACAATACATTGCAACTTACTTTCATGCAACTCGGATTTATCTTTTTTGTTGTAAAGATTCACATTAATAAGAGATAGATAAGAAACATTAAGATTTGTTAAAGCAAGAGTTTCTTCAATTTTAGTGATATAAATCATCAGTGTATCAGTTTCTACTTTAAGAGAATGTTTTTATTGATTAACTTTAGAGAGATGAAGACACAAGAAATAAACCATTATGCATTTTTCTTTATCAAAATAGGTAGCAATTTTGTTTATCTGATATAAGGATAAGGGATCCCAGTCATGAAACTTAGAATCAGTGGAAACTTTTGCTAAATCAACTTCAAAGGTACTTGAGTCGCCGCTTCTTCTTTCATCAGTAGAAAATGAATAAGTGCGTGGCATCATACATTTTTTCTTTTCTTTCACTTCCTTCCTGTTAGACGTTGAAGAGTTCAATCTTGATTGAATGTTTTTAGGAACAGATTGATTCATATTCTTTTGACTAACATAATGTTTAACAACCAAATCTTCTCCTTCATATTCATTATAGAAATCACTTTCATAGTTTTGAGGTGAACCTACAGTCTTGTGTCGATGAGAATTATGGTTGATACCCTTGCATGATATCTTTAGTTCTTCATGATTTCGAAGATCTTCGAATAAGGAAACAAGATCCATGGTTGAAATATTCTCGCTGTTTTTTAAGAAATCAACGTGATGATCCCATCTATCATTTAGAGAATCAAGAAAATTGATTATCAAAGAGCTTTAAGTCTTGTTTGTATTTAATCGAGTCATTTCTTCTATTAGGCAGTTAAAACAATGGAAAACTTGAGTAAGAGTCTCACTCTTTTGCTGGAAGAATTGTTCATATGTTTGACTAAGACAATTCTTCTTATCGACCGGTTGAAGTTTGTTCTCTGAGGAGATTTTTGAAAGAGTAGAGTAGAAATAAGAGGACTCATTAATCAATCAAAATGACCTGCTCTAATACCAATTAATGGATCTATTGATTTTAATCAATTAACAAGTTTGAAAATTGGCAGAACACAAAGATATATCACAAAGGTTTTCACTAAGAAATGATTCTCACATAGAGAACTAACACAAACCTCTCTAGGTTTCGATAATCAACTAATGATATGAATCCTAGTATGTAAAGAAAAGTAAAAACATATGAATCCCTATAAGCCATGGATACCACATAATCTACGTAAACAATAAAATACATCTAGTATCCCTAAGATATCGAATTTGCTAACTAATTACATATTTATCCATATATACAACATATTACATTTATGAAGTTTACACACTGAGATGGGATTGTAGACTTGACTTAACACTAGCACTGGTGAGAGATATTGGTGTTAATGAGAGTGAACGTGAAGGTTTTGCATCATCATATTCTAAGTTTCCTTACACGTCCAAATTTGTTTCGTCTCCAAGTCTCTAATTTTTGGAGCACCATAAAACTTCTGGCCACCACTTTAACGAACCTCTTTTCTGCCTCTAGATCTGTCACCACTCCTATATATATTTCGTCAACATTGTGTCCTATATCTCTAACCACCATATTTGGTGTCAACGAGAATGAACACCACCAACAACCACCACCACCTCCTCTAACATTAGATCTATATCAAATCTAGTCATATTTAATATGTATGATGCATATGTATTTGATATGTAGGGTGCATACAAGGTGCTTGGTGAAATGTCAAAATGAAATATGATAAGTTCTAGGATGTTAATGTAGTTATGAATGTGTATTTTTTTATGTATTAAGTTTTGGATGTGGATATTTTTTTCGTATTAAGTTATGAACTTTGTATGATTTGTATAAGTATTATTAATGATTTATTTTATTTCATGACTGTTTTGTAATAATTTGTGAATGGTTAATTTGATTTCATGAATATTTTGTAATAATATGTTGATGTATCATATTAAGCTATAGATTTTATTTTTTAAACCGTGAATGCAATGTGTAAGGTCGAACCTTTTAATCTGATAAGTAAAAATCTTATGTCACACTGATATATATATATATATATATATATATATATATATATATATATATATATATATGTATATATATATATATATATATATATATATATATATATATATATATATATATATATATATCTTAATAATATTATCAGCCATGGTTCATGGTCTTTCTCTACAACATGATAAGTACTTAAGCAAGAAGTTTAAGATCTTTTATCTTAATGATAGGATCTTTTTATGTATAATATATATCTTTTGTATATAAATCCCTTTTACATAGGGATGTTGTTCTACAATAGTCTTTATCCTAGTATATAAGTTAAGCTAGGTTCAAATGTAAAAGATGTCGCTTTGTGCATTCTCTCTTTGTGAGAGTTCTTAAACAAAATTTGTTTTTTTTATTATTCGTTGTTTTTTCTTGCTTGATATTTTATGTTATTTTTTATCCTTTAATTGGTATCAGAGAAAGTTATACCTATCAAGCAATGGCGTATTCTTCTGGATCTAAATCCATTACTGGTTCTATATCTACAAAAAAAATACTCTTTTTGATGAAAAGAATTTTGCAATATGGAAAAGAAAAACCATTGTTGTTCTTGAAATCATGGAATACAATATGATGGACATTATTGGAAAAATTCCACATATTCCAAATATTGATGAAACTAAAGATGGTGTTTCTACTGGAGTAATAAAGAGGATTCCTAAACATCAATATATTGAAGAAGATAAGAAGTTGATAAATGTGGATGTTCATGCTCGTACTACCATAGGAAACTCTCTTCCTTATGATATTTACCATCTCACTTAGAATTGTACTTCAACCAAAGAGATCATTGATACGATGGTTGTATCATATGAAGGAATTGATGAAGTCAAGTCAACCAAGGAAAACAATCTCAACAGAAAGTATGAACACTTCAATGCACACATGAAATAATCTCTAACTCAAACTTTTAATCGTTTTAATTGTCTAATCAATGATATGAGAAGGTTTAATACTATTAAGCATGAAGTTGTTTTAGTACTGAAATTCTTAGATTCCATAGATGATAAGTGGGAGCATTATGTGAATGTTCTCAAGAATAGTGTGAAGGTCAAAACTATGGATCTTTAGAATTTATATGGTAACTTGCATAATTTTGAAGAAAGAAAGATCTTTCATAAGGAAATCATGAAAATAGCTTCAAGGATAAATCATTTGCCTTGTTCACCAAAAAGTCTAGTTTTATTCCAGACAGCGACAGTGACATATCTGATAATGCTACTTCAGAAAAAGAGTATTATGCTAAATAAGTTTCAACCGAAGCGATGATTGTAAAGCATTATGCTGACAAGAACCTGTTGGATTAATGTCTAAGTCCATAACTGTAATTGGTAAGACTTGACCCGACCCGGCATGGTCCATTTGGGTTGCATGGCATCATGCATTTGGATAGACTATAATGAGAGAAATAACACTTAAGGTTTGTTAATATATTATAAGTTCTAATATATTAATAAGATTAATTAATTAGTATTGATAAAAAATTAATATAGAATTAATTAAGTGATCAAAAGAAGACTAATTAAATATATGGGTTGATTGTGTAAATCATCCATACTTGTATAGTGGGCTAAGACTCCATGGATTATCAAGTTGGGCTAAAACCCATAAGATGCTACATGGTGTATTTGAACCCATGGATCCAAGGAAATGGAAAGCCATCACAATTAGGGTTTACCCTAATTGTGACACTATATAAAGCTCTTATTGGTGACAAAATTGGCACTAGAATATAGATGAAAGGGCTAGCCGATTTTATGAAGTGTGGATTTCTCTCTAATCTATTCCAAGTGTATTTGGTGTTGTGTGAACCATTTGAGGTGTCACACTTAGGTCACTAGGCACTCAAGCTTCATGAATACATTCTACATCAAAGAGGTATGTAATTCTAACTTGATATATTCATATGAATCAATGTTATTATGCTAGTTAGGATTAATACCTTGGAAAGTTCATATTTGCGTGTATAATAGAGAAAACATAGATCCAAGGTATTTATGGTTGCATGTACACTTAGGAAGTGTTAGAATGCTCAAAACCCAAAAGTGGTATCAGAGCCTAGGCTTGCTATCTCTTATACTTGATGCAAATGTGTTTTTTCAAAGTTGAATCAGTCCAGGCCATAAAACTCGACGAGTTTATACCAAAAACTCGACGAGTTCATCATTTTGGGCATGAAATCGACGAGTTTCTTAAGGAACTCGACGAGTTTTGGGTGCTGACAGCTTGTTGTTTGCTGTTTTGGCTGGAATTGGACTAGGAACATTACCCTAAGCTATTTTTGAACTTATAAACTTGTTTTTGATGTGGTAATGTTCATGCTAATCCAATTTCATAGATAATTGTCAATATATTCATGTTTTGTATTAGTTTAAAAGTTATGCTAATTACATGAAAAAGTTTGATTTGAATTATGTTGTTCTTATGAGTTGCTTAGATTAATAGAAAAGTTAATTGATTATGTGTTTTCAATCCATTTTAATCTAAGAGTTGATTCCAAAATGTGTTTTTGTAACTAGCCCTCAAGTTATATGAAAAGTCACATTTAAGTTTCATAAAACTCATAAAAGTTGGCAATGGTTACAAAAATGAAGAGTCTTGTCCTCAAGTTATGGAGGTTCAAGAGTCAGTTCATTAAGTAATAAAATGTGTAACCTTAATTAATTCCATAAGTTACAAAATAAAGAAAAGTTACATTCTTTTATTAGTTTAAAGTCTTTCATAACTTGTCCTCAAGTTATGGAATTTGAAGAGTTTTTAATTAAAACTACTTTAAACACATAAGTTATGGAAATAATTAGTTTTGAATAGTTTCAAAACTTGCCCTCAAGTTTTGGAATATGAAAAGTTTTCACTTATGAATACTTTAATTCCAAGTTAGCCCTTAGAATTTTAAAAGTTAAAATTCAACCCTTGTACTTTATAATATTATAAGTTAATAATATATATATATATATATATATATATATATATGTATAAGAGTAAAGTCAGTCTTACCGTTAGTAGGCCTCATTCACGAAGCCGGTATATAAGGGGGGGGGGGTATAAGGTTACTGCCTATAAAATGGCAGTTTAATGGGTGTCCACTCTGTTTAAGCCGTTAGTGGAGCGTGTGTAGTTAACCGGCACACTAACCTGGACTTAACAAGGTATGCAAAGGGTAACTTAATATTTAACATAGTATCGATGGAGCGTGTGTGGTTAACCGGTACATCGATTAAGGGGTAAATATTAAGGGTACCAAGTATATTTGCATGGTTACTTCACACCTAGTTTTGTGATGCTCGGCATCCCAGTCACAAAAACTGAAGGGCACACTTGAGGTTGAAACATGCCATTGAACAGTTCAATGAATCTCAAAAGATCTAGGAATTTCAAAACCAATTAAAACCTAATAATACATTTCGTTTATCTTGGTGGAAATTGGTGAATCGTCATTCACCTACCTTCAAATATTTTATAGCTTGGATTACGACATCCCTCTTCCAAGTTATAAAAGTATTGTGTTGGGTCCTAGACTTAATATTTCATATTGGGTGTTATATTAGGGACTTTAAATCAACTATTTTGAATATCTCCCAAAAAGATGTCTGGTTTAGACATTTATGATCTTCCGAAATCTCTTGAAACAAGCTTTCCTAAATGAAGATGATGTCCCATGGAAATTATACTTCTTTCACCTCCTCCAATTATTCTCCCTAACCCACAAGTTCTTGAAAATTTTAAGGTCACTCAAGCCCTATTGGCAAAGAAAGGTCTATGTGTGGTCACATCTTGGAGATGTAGTCACATATTGACAAGCTGGGAGAGTTGGGTGTCAAAGTCTTGAGAAAGTTGGTAGTTCAATCACTTTCTAAGTAAAAAAGTGAGTTCCTTTGGGACTCCTATGAAACAAACTATGACAAGACCCTTAATGATCTTATTTATTTGCTAAGATCAACTTCCTAAAACTTGTGGACATTGACAATAATGACATTGGATATCCAATAAATCTCTCTCTTCCCAATGAAAAGGGATCGGCCATAGTCAACTCGGTTGACCAAATGGTAAAGAGAGAGAGAGGCTAAGTCTGTGATAGTCCCAGGTACCATTATCAAGGGTCCATAGGTATCTATTGCCAAAGGAAGGGGCATTGATTACGAAGCTGCCAAATTTACCTAAGGATGTTAAAGTCAATAAGTTTGACTCTACTTCAGGTAAGGTCCACTATCTAACTCTGTTAAGTTTCTATTGTGAGATTCTTGATACATGATGTGACTGGGTCACATGTTGATGTTTAAGAATCAAAGAAAAGTGAAGAAACTTAAAGAAAGAATATGTTGAATCTGATCGCGTAGATGGATTTCTATCGCATAGTTTGAAGATCGAATTCTTGAGCTACTTCTGAGGAGTTATGATATATTGCTTAGGAATAGATAACATGTTTTCATATGGATTGTAAGGATAAGTTTTTTCCGCAAAGCTTTAGAATATAAGGAAATTTTTAGATTTTATTTATTTTATGTATCCTTACAATGGCGTTTGTGGAAAATTGTTGCTTATAAGATTCCACTGATAGCAATATTGGAAAGTGAATTTGATTCTTTCATTTGTTATAATGTCTAAATTTACCAAATAAAGAAAGATTCTCATCACCCAAGTTTCAGTTGGATAAAAACTTGGAATCATGCAAGTTGTATACTATGATGAATGAGAACTTTCAAGCATTGGAAAATTAAGACTAACTACTTGTTCACATGGATGTGTGAGTCAAGTAAAGGACTAAGGGATCGAGTACACATTCTTGTGCACTGATTAAGTCCACCACAAAAGATTGTTAAGACTATTCGTCATGATTTACTAAAGTTTAGTAAATATGGTTACACTTACAAGTTTAAGTGTAATTCTGATACATTAGAAAAATTCCAATGTATGACAGAGCGAATAAGAAGAATCAACTTAGGTAGAAAGATAAAAGTTTCTCAAATCTGAAAAAGATGGGAGAGTACTTTAGTATCATGTTTTAAGACCATATTAATGATTTTGAGACCTTATCACAATTCATCCTCTAAGTGCATTCTGATAGCTAAGAAGAGGAGTTATGAATTGTTGAAGTGGTTAAATCAAGAAGATGATTCATACTTCGTTCCAAAAAACAATTCTTAGAGTTATACTCTAAATTTGTAACTTGAGTGACATGTCTTAAAGAAGGTTTAAACCACTTGTCAAATGTAAGAGTAAAAGTGTCCTACTCTTGTACATTTCAAATTGGTAAGTTGTGATGTTTTGGATAAAACAAAGACCACCTAAGGCCAATTGTGTGAAGTGTTTGTCTTGATTAGAATCCACACTATCTCTTGAATATTTGACAAGAGAGTCTTATATGTCAAGAGGATAGTGGGAGTCTTAAAGGTCTTGAAAGTCTCAAGAAGTAATCAAGAATAAAACCTGAAGTTCTTCACTAGCACATGACTTGAGGTTTATAACCTATCATGTTGACATATACTGTGCCCATTCCAATTAAAGTTGGCTTTGCATATGAGTTCTTAGAGTTCTCAATTGGTTGCACAGCAACTTGGAAGCAAAGGCAAGCCCTTGAGCTGCCAGGTGGCAAGAATTTAAGATTGCACAAGTTCAATCCATATGAGTTAGGATTTGTCACTAACCTAGTCTTGTGATTATGGTTTGACAATTCACATGGATAAGAACTGTGACATCCCCAAAATCACGGCCAAAAAAGACCGATTTTGTTTATGCTTTGTTTAAAAATCAAAGTAACATTTTAAATAAAAGTGTTGCGGAATTTGTCCCAAAACAAAATATGATAAACATTTATCAAAAGCATTTCCATAGAAATGTATTTCATTAAAATACTTGGGATGTCATGTTTGTAAAAATCAAAAGCATAAACAGTACAATATAAGCCTTACTACATTATTTCATATCTACAGGCCTATATCCGTAATCCCTCGTGCAAACATCATATATATGCTCAAGCGCCACTACCTGTAATACATAAAACTGAGTGGGTCAGGCTTGGGAGCCTGGTGAGCACATAGGGTTTTCAACCCACAATAAATAAGTTTATTAATTTCATCAATCAACAATAACCCGATTTCCCGTTCCCGTTATCCTCACTTTACGTACCTAAACACCTATCATAAGGGACCTAGCCTAAGGATCATCATCGGGACAGACACTACTACTAAGGGGATTCCTCAGTAATAAATGTCCTAAAGGCAACCATGTGGGGGATGGAGTACACCGGTGAACACATCGTTCACAAACACCTACAGGTTGCGGGTCTGCTAGTGTTCCGCTGGACTGTCTAGAAGAGTCCGTGGTCGTCATCCATACTCCGCTAGATGACAGAATCAACAACACAAACATCGAGGCCTCTCATCATTTTATCACACATGGCCTATTACATCTACCCATGTTTTACCCCAACATTTTTGTAGATATAAAATACATATACAATTTAAATCATTAAAAACATGTATAACAATGTTCATCCAACATAGATAGCAAGTATTCAGATAATATGCACACATAGCACGTTATTTATATAAAATACTTCATATCTATGTGTAAGCTGAAAGTAACAATGCACTCACTTTAACGTTCGATAGGCGATTACCGTTATGGAATGGATGCGAGAAGGTCGAGTAGTATTTCCGTGAATATGAATCTCCGAGAAAATTTAGTTTCCTAAGGAAATATTAATATAATTAATATTTGGAGGGTATATTGGTAATTAACCAAGGTATGGGGCCTATTCACGAATTTAAATATATTAAATAGACTAAGGTTGTTGATAATTTCCAAATAAGGGACTAACATTGTGTATTTAAATTCTAGGTTTGAGTTTATGATTTATTTTGCAAATAAATCTCTACGGAGGGGTTAAAATAGACAAAATAGACAAAGTTTTGAGACTTGTGACTTGTTTTTGTAAGAGATTTACAAAGAGGGTAGGTCTTGAACATTTTTAATGGAAGTTTAAAGGCTTTAAACTAGTTTTGTAAAGTACTTTGAAGTTGGGGGTTAAAATCAATTATTTGGAATCAAAGTTTGATTTTTTTTGCTTTCATCATAACTGATTACGTTGCAGGAGGCATATTGCCTCCAGTTCTTCATCGAAGCACCATGGAAACAAACAAATAAATAAATAAATAAATAAATAATCTTTGTGGCTTATGATCGATCGACACTGTAAATACACAAACGAATAGAGGGTGTTTTGGAGAGGACTTACGATGGGGAAAGAAGGATGACAGCGGGCAAACAACAACACTGGTGGAATGGTGGTTTATGGTGATGATCCTCAAGGTGACATAGAGGGAGATAGAGATCAAGAGTGAGAGGAGAGAAGCTAAAGATTGAAGTGTGATTTTTGGAGATGATATGAAGCTCTATTTATAGTGTAAGGGTATACACTAATGGAAGAGAAGCCCCATGCTTCAATCACCATGCTTGTACTTGATTGGGGAAGCTTGCACTCAAGATAAAAAAAGAAAGGAATGGAGAGGGTTGATGTCACGTGGGCAAAGAATGAGCTGGAAATAGGTGCTCATAATTAGTGGGTCCCAGAAGGTAGTTTAATCCTTTAACTTGTCTAAAAGACTTATAAATTGATGAATCGAGATCCCGACGTTGGATTGCATTTTCAAAAATTTCTTTTGAAAAAGGGTAATTCAAGGATTCCAGAAACCCAAACGGATTAATTTTTGGAGTTACGGAATTCCGGGAAATCACACTTAAAGTTTTGCGTCTAAACGGCTCGCGGTGTCCGTTTTCGCGACTTTTCTAAATATTTTTGTTAAAAATATTTCGAGTATGAAATTAAATAATAGATTATAACTTGAGTCCAAAAATGTTATCGGAAATCCCGTCGGCAAAGCGTAAGTACCTCAAAGGATCGATTCGGTTTTACACGATTAAATAAAATCAGTGTTTTACTGTCTGATTTTATTAAAACGGTCGTATCTTTTGCATACGAACTCCGTTTTCGACGTTCTTTATATCCACGCGTAGGCGGGAATGTACTCTACAACTTTATATAAAGATATCGGGCTTATATCATACTTTAATTCTGATGCTTATTTTTATTCTTTATTAATTATATATTTATAATTAAGTAATAAGCACACAAATACACATAATTCACATAGAATTCAAATATTACTTCAAAAAGAGTTACAATAGTTGACCTAGACTATTACATTGTTAAAAATGGTTAGCCCTGAAACACGAGCGTTACAATTCTCTCCCCCTTAGGGTGATTCCGTCCCGGAATCATGCAGCAAACAGATGTGGATAGCAACTCCTCATGTCATCCTCTGTTTCCCAAGTGAGATTTGGCCCATTCGAATGTTTCCATCGGACTAGCACTAGGTCGACCATCTTGTGTCATAACTTCTTAGTCTTACGGTCAACAATTGCCTCAGGCTCTTCGATCAGCCTTTTGTTCTCATCCATCCTTAACTCTGAGATTGGAATTATGTTGGCAAAATCTCCCATGAATTTCCTCAAATAACACACATGGAAGGTGTTATGAATACCATTGAGTTCTTCGGGCAATTCCAGCTTGTAAGCTTGGTTCCCAATCTTTTGAAGAACTTTGAACAGTCCAATAAACCTTGGACTCAACTTCCCTCGTTTCCCGAATCTTATAAGTCCCTTCCATGGTGAGACTTTAAGCAAAACAGAATCCCCAACTTCAAAAGTCATTGGTCGTCTTTTCTTGTCAGCGTAGCTCTTTTGACGATCATGGGTTGCTAACATTCTTTCCTTAATCACCTTCAACTTCTCAGCAGTCTCATGGACTATCTCGGGGCCCATAAACTGCTTCTCTCCAGCGTACGACACTTCTGTCCATACAAGGCTTGATAAGGTGCCATCTTGATGCTTGAGTGAAAACTATTGTTATAGGAAAATTCCACCAGAGGTAAGTGCTCGTCCCAATTCCCTTGGAACTCAAGGGTACATGCACTTAGCATATCTTCCAGTGTTTGAATCGTTCTTTCGCTCTGACCATCAGTTTGTGGATGGTAAGCAGTACTCAAACACAACTTTGTACCCAACTCCTCTTGTAGACTCCTCCAAAACCTCGATGTGAAACGACTATCACGATCTGATACAATCGTAAGAGGAACACCGTGAAGTCTTACAATTTCCTTCACGTAAGCATTTACGAGCTTATCCATAGACCACTTCTCGTTGGCTGCTATGAAGTGTGCACTCTTGGTGAAACGATCCACGACTACCCAAATCATGTCGTGTCCGTTCTTCGTCTTGGGAACTTTGGTCACAAAATCCATGGTGATGTCTTCCCATTTACCCATGGGTACAGGAAAAGGTTCCAAACTCCCATACGGTTTTTGATGTTGTGCCTTAACTCTCGCACATGTTACACACTCGGTCACATACTTTGCAACGTCGAGCTTCATCGTTGGCCACCAGTAATAGGGTTTTAGGTCCCTATACATTTTAGTGCTACCGGGATGAATCGAGTACATGGTCTTGTGTGCTTCTTCCATTAGAAGGTCTCTTATTACTCCCGTCTTAGGTACCCAAATCCGATCTTGGAATACCTTCAGTCCTTGACTGTTTGTACCGAACACTAACGTTTTCCCCAAACGTTCTTCCTTTCAGTCATTCTTCTCTAAAGCTTCTTCTTGAGCTTTCCTGATACTTTCCACAATCGTCGAGACAACTTCAATTCTTAATGATCTTGGCCTTTTCCTTTCAAGATTGACTTTCCGACTGAGAGCATCAACAACAACATTTGCTTTACCTGGGTGGTAAAGTATCTCACAGTCGTAGTCCTTGAGTAGTTCTAGCCAGCGTCGTTGCCTCATGTTCAATTCTTTCTGATTAAAGAGATACTGGAGACTCTTATGATCAGTGAACAACTTGCACTTCGTGTCGTAGAGGTAATGCCTCCATATCTTTAGAGAAAATACTACCGCCGCCAACTCCAAATCGTGAGTGGGGTAGTTCTTTTCGTGCTCTTTCAATTGTCGAGATGCGTATGCTATCACCTTTTCTCTCTGGGTTAGAACACAACCCAACCCGACTCCAGATGCATCACTGTAAACCGCGAAATCTTCAACTCCATCGGGCAGGGAAAGTATCGGTGCTTCACATAACTTCTTCTTTAGCTTCTCGAATGCTTCATCGTGTTTTTCATTCCACGTATATGTAGCTCCTTTATGGGTCTAAGCTGTCAATGGAACAACAATCGAAGAAAAGCCTTGGATAAATCGTCGATAATATCCGGCTAATCCTAGAAAGCTTCGAATCTCCGTGGGACTCTTTGGACGTTCCCACTTCATTACAACTTTGATTTTTGCTGGGTCAACCATTATCCCTTCTTGGTTAACCACATGACCCAAGAATTGGACTTCTCGGATCCAAAAATCACACTTGGAGAACTTAGCGTAAAGCTTCTCCTTCTTTAACACTTCCAATACTTCCCGTAGATGCTTGCCATGCTCCTCTTGGCTTTTCGAGTAGATCAGAATGTCGTCGATGAACACTATCACAGATTTATCGAGGAAGGGTTTACAAACCCTATTCATCAAATCCATGAATGCTGCAGGAGCATTGGTTAGTCCAAATGACATAACCAAGAACTCGTAGTGTCCATATCGAGTTCTGAATGCGGTCTTCTCAATATCGTGCTCTCTTACCTTTAGCTGATGATATCCTGACCTAAGATCGATCTTTGAGAAGTAGCTCGAACCTTGCAGCTGATCGAATAGGTCATCAATCCTCGACAACGGATACTTAATCTTCACCGTTGCCTTATTCAGCTCTCGGTAGTCTATACACATTCTCATGCTTCCGTCCTTCTTCTTCACGAATAACACCGGAGCTCCCCAGGGTGATGAACTAGGTCGAATGAAACCGTTGTCCAACAGCTCCTGAAGTTGCGTCATAAGCTCCTTCATCTCCGTTGGTGCTAATCGATAAGGTGCCTTTGCTATCGGTGTTGTTCCTGGTAACAAGTCTATACGAAACTCCACTTGCCTATCAGGTGGTAATCCGGGAAGATCTTTGGGAAAGACTTCTGGATAATCACACACAACCGGTATATTCTGCACCTCTTTCTTCTCCTTCTTAGCATCGATTACGAATGCCAAGTATGATGCACATCCTTTGGACAAACATTTCCTGGCTTTCATCAGGGAGATGATTCCAGAATTCACTCTGCGTTTGTCCTCGTACACCATAAATGATTGCTTTCCGGGTGGGTTTACCCTTACTATCTTCTTTCGGCATTGAATCTCGGCATCGTTGGCGCTAAGCCAATCCATATTCAAAACGATGTCGAAACCGTTTAACTCTATGGGTAAGAGCTCTTCATGGAATTCGTTTCCGTTTAGGTCAATGACGATGTTCCTAATACGATTACTAACAGGTACGAATTTGCCACTAGCAACTTCTACAATTAGGGCATTATCAAGTTTTTCTACAGGAAATGCTAATTTCCCACCAAATTTATGCTACACAAAGGAGTAGTTGGCTCCCGAATCAAATAGTATATTTGCAGGCAAACCATTTACAAGAAAGGTACCTGAAGCGATGTCTGCTGCCTCCTTCGCAGCCTCGAGCGTCATCTGGAAGGCTCTCGCCTTCGGCTTCGGTGGTATGTTGGGTCTTCCTGCCTCCTTCTTCTTCGGGCAATCCTTTGAAATGTGCCCCTCCTCGTTGCACTCATAATAGACCTTCTTAGTGAACGTGCATTCGTTGGCATAGTGCCCAGGCTTTCCGCATTTTAAACAAGTGACCCCTCCGTCACACTTCCCAGAGTGCTTCTTCTTACACTTGTCACACCACTTCACTTCTGATCCTCCTCCTCTCGAACCATATTACCAGACCTCGAGGATCTGTCAAATTTCCTTTTCTCTCCCACTTCTGCTCTCTCCAGACCCTTCTCTCGTATCTTGGTCTGCACATTCTTAGCAGCCCAGATGGCGGCTTTCAGAGTGGTAGTTTTCTTGACCATTAGACCGAAGTCCGCTGGTAATCCGAGGGCAAATTTGTTAACCTTGGAGAGTTCAGTTGGAACGAGGTGAGGAACAAGCTTCATTTTCTCAGTAAAGCTTGCAACGTATTCAGTAACGCTCATTCTTCCCTTCTTCAGATTCTGGAATTCGTTGTTGATCTCCAAAAGATCCTGCTCATAGCAGTATTGCATCTTCAACTGTACCAGAAAATCCTCCCATGACATCTTGCTTGCTTCACCTTTGGGCATTGAATCAGCTAGTAGCTTCCACCAACTTAGTACTCTAGATTTCAACAGAGGAACCGCGAGAGCGGTCTTCTGCCTGTTGCTACACTCGCAACTCTCAAACATCGTCTCCATTTCAGAGGTCTAGTTCATGACTTCTACCGGTGTCGGGCTTCCAGATAGACTCGGTGGCTTGGATGCCATGAAATCCTTGTATTTTCATCCACGTCCGTCATTTCCTCCATCCTGGTGGTTTTGCCTAACTATCGGTGGGTTGGCTTGACCAACAGTCCCACTATAGTTTCCCTCCTCAGTCTGCTTTTCGTTCAACTCGGACTGTTCGATCTGAATAGTCTCTTCCTCTCGATTTTGTTGGAGCAAACGTCTGGTTTCCTCCATTTGACGATCCAACATTGCCTGGATCATCGCTTGCACTCCGGCCATCGTGACTGGCTCAGGTGCAACTTCTTCAACAACAGGTATTTGCTAAACCACCGGGGGTTGGTTCCTATCGCCATTTGCATTCACGTTTCCGCTACGGGTCCTTGCCATCTTGATCTATACACCGAATAAGGTGAATTTAGATCTTTATTTAGGATAGACGTTTAAATCGTCCTTATCACTCCGAAACGTTTACACGCTAGTTCTAATATCGTAGTCGTATGCTTAGAATCCTAAACACATGAGGTTTCCAGATCCGGTAGGCAACAAACCATAGATCCGAACAAATAATAGCATATCATGCACAAAGCATTTAGCACATAAAAGCATTTTAGGCACAATTCCTAAAATAAGCTAGTGCTCTCATCTCACAGTCATCGCTTAGCATTCTAAGTTTAAGTCTAGAAATCCTACAAATTCCTAGTTCGCTTAATCTAATGCTCTGATACCAACTGTGACATCCCCAAAATCACGGCCAGAAAAGACCGATTTTGTTTATGATTTGTTTAAAAATCAAAGTAACATTTTAAAAAAAAGTGTTGCGGAATTTGTCCCAAAACAAAATATGATAAACATTTATCAAAAGCATTTCCATAGAAATGTATTTCATTAAAAGACTTGGGATGTCATGTTCGTACAGATCAAAAGCATAAACAGTACAATATAAGCCTTACTACATTATTTCATATCTACAGGCCTATATCCGTAATCCCTCGTCCAAACATCATATATATGCTCAAGCGCCACTACCTGTAATACATAAAACTGAGTGGGTCAGGCTTGGGAGCCTGGTAAGCACATAAGGTTTTCAAGCCACAATAAATAAGTTTATTAATTTCATCAATCAACAATAACCTGATTTCCCGTTCCTGTTATCCTCACTTTACGTCCCTAAACACCTATCATAAGGGACCTAGCCTAAGGATCATCATCGGGACGGACACTACTGCTAAGGGAATTCCTCAGTAATAAATGTCCTAAAGGCAACCATGTGGGGGATGGGGTACACCGGTGAATACATCATTCACAAACACCTACAGGTAGCAAGCCTGCTAGTGTTCCACTGGACTGTCTAGAAGAGTCCGTGGTCGTCATCCATACTCCGCTAGATGACAGAATCAACAACACCAACATCGAGGCCTCTCATCATTTTATCACACATGACCTATTACATCTACCCATGTTTTACCCTAACATTTTTGTAGATATAAAATACATATACATTTTAAATCATTGAACACATGTATAACAATGTTCATCCATCATAGATAGCAAGTATTCAGATAATATGCACACATACCACGTAATTTATATAAAATACTTCATATCTATGTGTAAGCTGAAAGTAACTATGCACTCACTTTAACGTTCGATAGGCGATTAGCGTTATGGAATGGATGCGAGAAGGTCGAGTAGTATTTCTGTGAATATGAATCTCCGAGAAAATTTAGTTTCCTAAGGAAATATTAATATAATTAATATTTGGAGGGTATATTGGTAATTAACCAAAGTATGGGGCCTATTCACGAATTTAAATATATTAAATAGACTAAGGTTGTTGATAATTTCCAAATAAGGGACTAAAATTGTGTATTTAAATTCTAGGTTTGAGTTTATGATTTATTTTGCAAATAAATCTCTACGGAGGGGTTAAAATAGACAAAATAGACAAAGTTTTGAGACTTGTGACTTGTTTTTGTAAGAGATTTACAAAGAAGGTAGGTTTTGAACATTTTTAATGGAAGTTTAAAGGCTTTAAACTAGTTTTGTAAAGTACTTTGAAGTTGGGGGTTAAAATCAATTATTTGGAATCAAAGTTTGATTTTTTTGCTTTCATCATAACTGATTACGTTGCAGGAGGCATATTGCCTCCAGTTCTTCATCGTAGCACCATGGAAACAAATAAATAAATAAATAAATAAATAATCTTTGTGGCTTATGATCGATCGACACTGTAAATACACAAACGAATAGAGGGTGTTTTGGAGAGGACTCACGATGGGGAAAGAAGGATGGCAGCGGGCAAACAACAACACTGGTGGAATGGTGGTTTATGGTGATGATCCTCAAGGTGACATAGAGGGAGATAGAGATCAAGAGTGAGAGGAGAGAAGCTAAAGATTGAGGTGTGATTTATGGAGATGATATGAAGCTCTATTTATAGTGTAAGGGTATACACTAATGGAAGAGAAGCCCCATGCTTCAATCACCATGCTTGTACTTGATTGGGGAAGCTTGAACTCAAGATAAAAAAAAGAAAGGAATGGAGAGGGTTGCTGTCACGTGGGCAAAGAATGAGCTGGAAATAGGTGCTCATAATTAGTGGGTCCCAGAAGGTAGTTTAATCCTTTAACTTGTCTAAAAGACTTATAAATTGATGAATCGAGATCCCGACGTTGGATTGCATTTTCAAAAATTTCTTATGAAAGAGGGTAATTCAAGGATTCCAGAAACCCAAACGGATTAATTTTTGGAGTTACGGAATTCCGGGAAATCGCACTTAAAGTTTTGCGTCTAAACGGCTCGCGATGTCCGTTTTCGCGACTTTTGTAAATATTTTTGTTAAAAATATTTCGAGTGTGAAATTAAACAATAGATTATAACTTGAGTCCAAAAATGTTATCGGAAATCCCGTCGGCGAAGCGTAAGTACCTCAAAGGATCGATTCGGTTTTACGCGATTAAAGAAAATCAGTGTTTTACTGTCTGATTTTATTTAAACGGTCGTATCTTTTGCATACGAACTCCGTTTTCGACGTTCTTTATATCCACGTATAGGCGGGAACGTACTCTACAACTTTATCTAAAGATATCGGACTTATATCACACTTTAATTCTGACGCTTATTTTTATTCTTTATTAATTATATATTTATAATTAAGTAATAAGCACACAAATACACATAATTCACATAGAATTCAAATATTACTTCAAAAAGAGTTACAATAGTTGACCTAGACTATTACATTGTTAAAAATGCTTAGCCCCGAAACCCGGCCGTTACAAGAACACATACACTATTAAATCTAAGTGTCATAAGGTTTCTCTCCGATTCATGAAAATGATTGTGAGGAAATCCTTTCACTAAGTAGATTTTAGCTAGATAGCAATTGTGATATTTGCATTCTCAAAGTCGTTAGTGGAGCGTGTATGGTTAACCGGCACACTAACATGGACTTGTGAGAAGTGCCAAAGGTCTAAACAATCGAGACTATGATTATGACATCCCTTTTCGTAGTTCTTAAAATTGTTTAGACACACTTGTGAGCTATCTAAGATAAAGTGTATGATATTGATAAAGTTTTATCAAAGCAATCTAGTATCAGAAATCTGAACTTCGGTAAGAAAGTGAATAAAGTGTTGATTTCTAGAAGTCCAGTTGATATCTGAGTACATGTCAAAGCTAGTGGGAGCATAAGTGTTATGCTAATAATCATCATGTTAGTGGGAGCATGATAATTATGATAAAGGTTACAAGTTAGCAATGTTAATTATAGAAAACAAAAGGTTTCAATTGGGAAAAAGTTGTTTTGCTATAATTAAGGGAGAGGAGATTATACTTCATCTCAAATCTATAAGCTTAGATTGAGATTTTAATCAAATTTATTCAAGAATATATATGAATTTCATGTTGGAATGGCTCAACATAAGGAAATTCTATATATGGGTTCATTATTTGCATTGTTAAATTCGATTATGATTACGGCATCCCTTTTCATAATATGAATTATGAGAACTTGGCAAATAGAAATCGTAATGTTATAGCAAAAGACTGGTTTAGTCTTTATGTGAGACATCATGAATCATGTCCCATATGCTTCGTATATAGGATCGATTGCATGTGCTATATTCATCCTTTCTAAAATTTTCCAAATGCTTGGGGCATTAAGAAGGGAAAAGGTCTAGAATTGGATATGACTAAAAGGATTAAACAATTGTCGAGGACAATCTAAGGTTTACCAAAGATTGGTTGCTCAAGGACAGTTGGAAGTATAGTGTTAATTCTGGAAGGACCATATTGACATAATCTGCAAGGAGGCAACTCTTGTTCAGAAGTGATAGTCAAAATGGAATACGGAAATGTTTCAAAGTTAGAAATTATTCAATCTGTGTAAGATTAGGAAACTTAATGCAAGAAGGATGTTTCCAAGGAGTTGATCTCCTTTGGAATGCTCTGTAGTGGTTGTTGTCAAGTCTTTCTGACTTTGTGCATAATCATTACAAGAGGATCAATGCATACAAGTTTAGAATCTAACAAATTTCAGTAAATGGCATGAATTTGGAATTCTTCCATTTGTAGTAAGGATTTGGGACTGTGAAATGAGAATCATTGGAATTATGTTCAATCGATTTCTTTCACAAAGTAAAGATCATAGACAAACATAGTATGCATACTTGGTGTATGGCTTGTCTAGTGTTTAGAAAACATAATGTACATGCTCGGAGCATGGGACAACTAGTGTTTTAATTCAAGAATAAAGTTGATAGCTGAAACAGTATACAATGAATAATGTGTAATCATATGGTGATAAATAAAAGGTGTTTTATTTATATTCATAAGTTTTGAGACCATATTGGATTCAATTATTATTGTGTTTCACTTTGCATGTTTTAACTTCCAGAAAAAGTAGGTCATTGTTCTGGATGACTAAGTTATTCAAACCATCCATAGTCGGTCATATGTTGGAAGTAGATATGAATTAATACTGTCATGGGTTGGCTTGTAGAGGTCTAAGATGTTGGACACAAGGCTACAACAGTCATGAGTGCTCATAAGTTCTGAGTATTGGATTCAACTCGCGCTCATTGGAATCACTTCATGGACTTTATCATGAGTGATCATGAGATGATAATATCTTATATTCTTCAAACCTAGAGATATGAGTTGTTACTATGAGTTGGTTGTACATTGATTGCACGAAAACGCATTGGTAACTCGATGTTATAAAACGTGCCTTTGTGTATGATTCAACAAGTAGTAGAACAAGCCATATGCGTTGAAGTTTATCCATTCCTTTTACATTCGAAATAAAAGAGATATCTGTGGGCCCCTTGATGATTTGGTGATGACAAATGTAGGTGCTCGGCCGGGCCTCGACTGATTTGATTTGTTCAATTAGTAAGTCGTCATAAATCGGAAATCGGGAAATCATAAATCGGAAATCGGGAAACAACAAATGGACAGAGAGAATGATTATAATCCATGTCTCAGTCCATATGATATCTACAATGGAGGAATATATGATCCCTTATCTAATGGACAAGTCATTGATAAAGGTCAGAGTTCATCGACAAGGTCAGAGTTTGACAGAAGCTTTTGAGAGCTACGATTGCCAGTTTCTTGAAGTCATACTAGCAATAATAGTTTCAGTCTTATCCAAGTGGGAGACTGTTGGATTATTGTCTAAGTCCATAACCATAATTGATAAGACTTGACCCGACCCGGCATGGTCCATTTGGGTTGCATGGCATCATGCATTTGGATAGACTATAATGAGAGAAATAACACTTAAGGTTTGTTAATATATTATAAGTTCTAATATATTAATAAGATTATTTAATTAGTATTGATCAAGAATTAATATATAGTTAATTAAGTGATCAAAAGAAGACTAATTAAATATATGGGTTGATTGTGTAAATCATTCATACTTGTATAGTGGGCTAAGACTCCATGGATTATCAAGTTGGGCTAAAACCCACAAGATGCTCCATGGTGTATTTGAACCCATGGATCCAAGGAAATGGAAAGCCATCACAATTAGGGTTTACCCTAATTGTGACACTATATAAAGATTTTATTGGTGACAAAATTGGCACTAGAATATAGACGAAAGGGCTAGCTGATTTTATGAAGTGTGGATTTCTCTCTAATCTATTCCAAGTGTATCTGGTGTTGTGTGAACCATTTGAGGTGTCAAACTTGGGGCACTAGGCACTCAATCTTCATGAAGACATTCTACATCAAAGAGGTATGTAATTCCAACTTGATATATTCATATGAATCAATGTTATTATGCTAGTTAGGATGAATACCTTGGAAAGTTCATATTTGCATGTATAATAGAGAAAACATAGATCCAAGGTATTTGGGGTTGCATGTACACTTAGAAAGTGTTAGAATGCTCAAAACCCAACAGAACTTTGGTAGTCCAAGAACGTTTCAAACCAACATTAATTCATTAGCAACAAAAGGGCTGAAACTAGGAGTTTCAAAAAGCCTACGGCTAAAAAGAAAGATGAAGGAAAATGTTTCAACTATGGGGGACCAAATCATTTTGCTCAGGATTGCAAGGTTGACAAGAATAATATGAATGAAGAATCATATGAGACAAAGTAGAAGAGATCCGTGGCTTTCCTAAAGAAACATGATTTAGAGTCCAAGGTCATCGTTGCATATTAAGAAGAATAGGTAGATGAAGAGGATTCATGAGAAGATGAAGCGAAAAAGGATGTTTTCTTCATGGCATTAACTGATGAATTCTTTACTGATAAAGCAAACAGTAGTTTAAGTACTTTTAAAGCTTATCTCTCAAAGGCTGCTAGTGAATTAAATGTTCAAAATTGGGACTCCTCCTACTTGTATCAGGTTAAAAATTTGTAACCTAATCTAATCATGAAAATATTATAGTGTATGAGTATCTACCTCTTTATCTTTCAAAATATAATCACGAAATACATAATCTAAGAGATAAAATTGAATCCTTGAAAAATGATCTTTCAAACAATGAGAATTCTCAGTCCCTGATGAGCATGAAACTACAGGATTTTTCTCTCAGCAATCATGCACTCATCAGTGAGAAAGACACACATATACAACTTGCTCAAAAATGTCAAATTATTACTAAAAATTGGGCTCATTCTCACTTAAAGCCTTCCAAAATTAATCATAATCAAATTCCTAATCAGTGTGAGAAAATAATTGGAGGAAATTTTGAAGAAGCTACAGTCATTTTAAAAAAAAATTGAAACTGAACCAAGCTTTCCAACTCAATCTGAGCTTCTCACGAGTATAAAACTAAATTTATGAGCAGTGGCTTTTTAAATCGTCAAGACATCATAGACAAAAATTGTGTCACAAACCTCGATGTACTTACCTCATGTTTAACCTTTAACTATTGTAGACTAATCAATAAAACCCTTTGGTCCTATGTATTGGAGTCCTAATACTACAATTTTAATCAAGTTTCCTAATTCAAATGGTGAAATTCATGTTGTTAAAGATATCCTATGTGAATTCCCTAAATGCACAAATCATGCACACGTCTCAAGGACTAAAGAAAGAATTTTCAAATTAAATAGATGTATTTTAAGTATTCAGACAATATGCACACCTAGCATGTAATTTATATTAAAATACTTCATATCTATGTGTAAGATGAAAGGGACTATGCACTCACATGAAAAGGTGGTGAATCCGAATTCAGACAGCGCTTCGCTTCTTAAAAATAATTTCCTTCGACGAAATCTTGTATTATTACCACTAGAGTTTAGTCTATTATTTGCCGACTAATTAATAGTCTAGCTATTTTTACTATTATATAAGCGTTAAAAAATACATATATAACCCATAATAATAGCGGAAGTACTTATTATAAGTTCCTAATAACATTGCTATAATTAAATAAACGATATATTAAAAATAGCATAGGCATAGCACACTTACAGCGGGTTTTATAGAAAACTGGGATTTGCTTGGAGCAGTGTTCCCGAGCCGAAAATATCTTCTTCTCGGAGCCGTTGAGCACTCCGGGGCTTCCGCCTTGTGCTAGGGAGGTTCGGTAGGCTTTTTGGGGGGTTCTTGGGCTAGAGAGAGGTTCTAGAGAGAGATTAAAGAGAAGAAAGAATGGGAGAGGTGTGAAGAAAATGAGGGTGGGAAAGGTTCTATTTATAGGGTGAAAATGGCTAAATTTGGTGCCACATGTCACCATCTAGTGGCAAGACTTAGGGAGAAACCAATGGCCAAGATTGTGCCACATCACCCATTTTCGCATAGCACACTTCCGACTTCTAAAATCTGTAACTTTCACATACGAGCTACATTTTTGACGTTTTTTATGTCCATGCGTAGATAAAAAAAAAAGATCTATAACTTTCATTTTGACTCCATCATCTAATTGTCGACCGATCTTAAATTTAACAGTACGAGGAGATTTTACTGTTAAATGTCCGCGTAAAATTCATAACTTCTACATACGGACTTAGTTTTCGTCTGTCTTTTTACCGTTTAGTTCCTATTAATGTGATATTAAATTATCATTTAGGTCGCGTAGCCAAAAACCGCTCGAACTAAAATTCGAGTTTCGGGTCGTGCACTGCTATGCCAAATCATAGAAAATTCATAACTTCCTCATATGAAGTCAGATTTCGGCGTTTTTTTTTGTATGTCCTTGGTTTAATGTATACTACAACCTTTTTTGGATCACTAAGTCTAAAAAGTCCTTTATCAAAAATTCACTATTTACGTCTCCCAGTGTCGTGCCGGTTTTGCAGTAAAACTTCGACGGGCCATAACTTCTTCGTTATAACTCGGATTTCGGCGTTCTTTATATGCACGGAACCCTTTAGACATATTGTACTACTTGGTTAAGATTATTTATTCTAAATAATCTTTTGTATTATCTCTAAATTGACTAGCCCAGATATACGGGCGTTACAATTATCTCCCCCTTAGGATGATTACGTCCCGGAATCATCTACGAAACAGGGCTCACATGATGACTCCATATGTTATCTCTTAATCCTAAGTAGTAACCGTAACTTTGATGTTTCTTCGAACGAGTATCTATCTCTAAGACTTCCTGACTGTAGGCGGTGCCCGATCTTGGACCTACTCTCTATCTCATGTTAGACTTCCAATCATGATATTCATGTCACGATCTCGATCTTTATTGGAGACTTCTTCTTTAACAAACTTGAGATAAGCTTCTTCCTTCGATTATCGCAATAGACCTATGGGTCATGTTCTAATGACCTCTCATCGTATGATGCATTGCTTGGACTTAGGTCTTTTAGAGTCAAATTCCAGAACAGACTATACCTTCCTTCATGTTCTAATCACGTCTTAAAAGGTAGCTTTTCTAGCTACAAGCGACTATCACGATACCTCTAACGATCGCTTTGATTATCTTTTATTTCAATCTTCCGGCTTAAGTCAAATGATACATCAAACTTGTTTATTTGAACCACGTAACATACTTATCATAGTCAGACTCAATTCGATATGACCACCAGGGTCGGAATAAGATTCATCTTCTTAGTTATTACCAAAACGATGGTAATGACATATTTGAATAAAACAGTATCAATTACTAGCTTCTTGGTAACCTTGTGACTTTCCTGATCCAAGCGTGAGTCCTGTGATTCCGGTAGTATAGGCCTCTACTACCTTTCACGCATACTCATAGTCGTCCCAAGTATTGTCTCGCGGTTTCCCCGGTCACTATACAAGAAAATCACATAACAGCTTAACACACCAGATAACAAAACGAAGGTTTTATTATTTCTTGAAACTATTATAGAGGTGTTCAAGTTCACCCTAGACTATGCCTCTAATAGGCTACATCATATGATTCTAACCCCTTGGCTACTTCATAACTCGATCTTTGGGTATGAATTCCTCATCCTCGATTCCTTGCATTGTTTTTTGCTTCGTCGAGGATCATGTGGAATGCCCTTGGCTTTGGTGGTGTGTTTGGCCTTGCTGTTTCATTCTTCTTTGGGAAATTCTTTGAAAGATGCCTACCTTCTGTACATGCATAACACACCCTCTTGTTGGATGTACACTCATTGGCGTAATGCCCAGACTTTCCACACTTGAAACATGTCACCTCCTCGCCACATTTTCCAAGTGTTTCTTCTTGCATTTATTACACCATCTTGCTTCACCTCCTCCTCCTCCTGACTTCGGGAATTTTCTCTCCTTGTTGGACCTTGAAGAACCTTCATGCTTCCTTTTCTCTCCAACTTCAGCTCTCTCCAGACCCTTCTCTCTTATCTGGGTCTCAACATTCTTGGCTACTCTAACGGCCGTTTTCAAGGTAGTTGCCATTTTGACTTTTGGATCAAAGTCTGTGGGCAGTCTGTTAGCAAACCTATCAATCTTGGAGAGTTCAGTAGGCACCATGTAGGGGAATAGCTTCATCCTCTCGTTGAATGTGGTGGCATACTCATCTACACTCATATTTCCTTTCTTCAGGTTCTGAAATTCGTTGTTTAGGTCTATCAGATCTATCTCTGAGCAGTACTGCATTTTCAACTGCTCCACGAATGCTTCCTAAGACATTCGCATGGCTTCTCCTAGTGGCAATGTGTCTGCCAACAACTTCCACCAACTTAGCACTCCAGTCTTTAGTTGTCTGACTGAAAATACGGTCTTTTGCCTGTCTCTACAGTCACAGCTCTCAAACAGCATCTCCATAGCTCTCAAACACCATCTCCATTTCGGAGATCTAGTCCATAATCTAAACCAGCTTCGGGCTTCCGGAAAGGCTTGGTGGCTTGTCACCAAAGAAGTTCTTATACATTCGTCCATCCTTGTCGTTTCCCCTCTCCGGGCCATTCCTTCGTTCTACTTGAGTCCCAACTTGAATCACAGGGCGGCTATAGTTCCCTTCCTCCGATCGCTCGGGAATCAGCTCAGGTTGCTTAATGAGCATGGTAGGTTCGTCCCTATTTTCATGCAACATTCTCCTCATTTCTTCCCTTTGTTCAGCTAACGTAGCCCGAATCATGGCTTGTACTCCAGCCATGGTGATTGGTTCAGGTGTAGCTTCTACTACAACAGGTGTTTGTTAAATCACTAGGGGCTGTTGATTCCTATTTCCATTTGCGTTCCCGACTCCACTTTTGGTTCTTGCCATTTCGATCTATACACCAATTCAGACGTTCGGTGTGTATTGACGAGAATTAAGATAGGAAAAGATTGTATTTACGATCGACGTGTAAATCTCCTTATTACTCCGAAAAGTTACATGCCAGTTCTAATACTATAATTAAACGTTTAGAAATCTGAACACATAAAGTTTCCAGATCCGGTTGACAACAGACCATAGATCCGATTATACATTTAACATCGTAAATCATTTAGCACATAAAAGCATGTTAGACAATTTCCCTAAATAAGCTAGTGCTTGTGTCTATTCAGTTGTATTACCTAAGATATATTGAACACACTCCTCACGATCATTGGTTAGCATTCTAAGTTTAAGTCTAGAAATAAATCCTTATTCCTAGTTCGCTTAAACTAATGCTCAAATACCAACTGTGACATCCCCATTTTCACATCCAGAAAAGACCGATTTTGTTTATGCTTTATAAAAATCAGAGTACCTCTTTTAATAAAAATGTTGCGGAGTTTGTTCCCAGTAAAATATGATAAATACATTATCAAATCATTTCCGAAGAAAAGTATTTGTATTCAGTTTAAAACATTTGGGATTTCATCGTGAATACAGAAACATAAGCATAAACAGAACTTACATTCATTATCACTAGTGATTTATATCTCCTTTAATCTCTCAGTGTAATGTGACTTCATATCAACACCTGTGATATAAATAAACTCAGTGGGTCAGGTTGGGAAACCTAGTGAGTACATAGGGTTTTCAACCCACAATAATATAATTATGTTTAATCTTCAAACAATTAATCAACCGAATTACCCATGCCCATTATCTTCTTTACTCTTAAGGATCTACCCTAAGAATCAGCTATTCCTCGTTCATTTATTCCTAAGGATTATCCTAAGGAATAGGTACAAAGTCCATCGTTACCAAGGTTTATAGATTACAACAGGTGAACACGTAGTCTGAAACATCTGGTAAACACTTAGTTCAAAAATAAGTAATGAACACACTTAGTTCAAAAATACCTAGTGAACACACTCAATTAAAAAAACCTAGTGAACACACTCAGTTCAAATACCTAGTGAACACACTTAGTTCAAAAATATATAGTGAACACACTTAGTTCAAAAATACCTAGTGAGCACACTCAGTTCAAAAATACCTAATGAGCACCTAGTTCAAAAACACCTACAGATTACGAGCCTGCTAACGTTCCACTAGACTGTCTAGTATCATTTGTGGTCGTCATCTATACTCCACAAGATGATTGGATCACTGTCAACATTGATGTCTTTCATCGTGTTATCACACATCAACTATTTTATCTACCCATGTTTTACCCAACACATTTTGTAGATATAAAATACATATACAATTTAAATCATTTAAAACATGTATAAAAATCTTTCACCCAGCATAGACTGCATGTATTCATACAATTTGCACACATAGCATCTAATTTATATTAAAATACTTCATATCTATGTGTATGATGAAAGGGACTATGCACTCACATGAAAAGGTAGTGAATCCGAACTCAGACAGCGCTTCGCTTCTTAAAAATAATTTCTTTCGACGAAACCTAGTATTATTACCACTAGAGTTTAGTCTATTATTTGCCGACTAATTAATAGTCTAGCTATTTTTACTATTATATAAGCGTTAAAAAGTAATTATATAACCCATAATAATAGCGGAAATACTTATTATAAGTTCCTAATAACGTTGCTATAATTAAATAAACGATATATAAAAAATATCGTAGGCGTAGCTCACTTACAACGGGTTTTATAGAAAACCGGGCTTTGCTTGGAGCAGCGTTCCCGAGCCGAAAATCTCTTCTTCTCGGAGCCGTTGAGCACTCCGGGGCTTCCGCCTCGTGTTAGGGAGGTTCCGGGGCTAAAGAGAGGTTCTACAGAGAGAGTAAAGAGAAGAAAGAATGATAAAGGTGTGAAGAAAATAAGGGTGGGAGAGGTTCTATTTATAGGGTGAAAATGGCTGAACTTGGTGCCACATGTCACCATCTAGTGGCAAGCCTTAGGGAGAAACCAATGGCCAAGATTGTGCTACATCACCCATTTTCGCACAGCACACTTCCGACTTCTAAAATCCGTAGCTTTCACATACGAGCTACATTTTTGACGTTCTTTATATCCACGCGTAGGTAAAAAATAAGATCTACAACTTTCATTTTGACTCCATCAGTAAATTCTCGACCGATCTTAAATTTAACCGTATGAGGAGATTATACTGTTAAATATCCACATAAAATTTATAACTTCTACATAGGGACTTTGTTTTCGTCTGTCTTTTTACCGTTGAGTTCCTATTAATGAGATCTTCAATTATCATTTAGGTTGCGTAGGCCAAAAACCGCTCGAACTAAAATTCGAGTTTCGGGTCGTGCACTGCTATGCCAAATCATAGAAAATTCATAACTTCCTCATATGAAGTCGGATTTGGGCGTTTTTTTGTATGTTCTCGGTTTAATGTATACTACAACTTTTGTTTAGATCACTAAGGCTAAAAAGCCCTTTATCAAAAATTCACTATTTACGTCACCCGGTGTCGTGCCGGTTTTGCAGTAAAACTTCGACAGGCCATAACTTCTTCGTTATAACTCGGATTTTGGCGTTCTTAATATGTACGAAACCCTTGAGACATATTGTACTACTTGGTTCAGATTATTTATTCTAAATAATCTTTTGTATTATCTCTAAATTGACTAGCCCAGATCTACGGGCGTTACAATTATCTCCCCCTTAGGATGATTACTTCCCGGAATCATCAACGAAACATGGCTCACATGATGACTCCATATGTTATCTCTTAATCCTATGTAGTAACCGTAACTTTGATGTTTCTTCGAACGAGTATCTATCTCTAAGACTTCCTGACTGTAGGCGGTGCCCGATCTTGGACCTGCTCTCTATCTCATTTTAGACTTCCAATCATGATCTTGATCTTTATTGGAGACTTTTTCTTTAAGAAACTTGAGATAAGCTTCTTCCTTCGATTATCGCAATAGACCTATGGGTCATGTTCTAACGACCTCTCATCATATGATGCATTGCTTGGACTCAGGTCTTTTAGATTCAAATTCCAGAATAGAATATACTTTCCTTCTTGTTCTAATCACGTCTTAAAAGGTAGCTTTTCTAGCTACAAGCGACTATCACGATACCTCTACCGATCGCTTTGATTATCTTTTATTTCAATCTTCTGGCTTAAGTCAGATGCTACATCAAACTTGTTTATCTGAACCATGTAACATACTTATCGTAGTCAGACTCAATTCGATATGACCACTAGGTTCAGAATAAGAATCATCTTCTTAGTCATTACCAAAACGATGGTAACGACATATTTGAATAAAAAGGTATCAATTACTAGCTTCTTGGTAACCTTGTGATTTTACCTAATCTAAGCGTGAGTCCTGTGCTTCCGGTAGTATAGGCCTCTACTACCTTTCACACCTACTCATACCCGTCCCAAGTTTTGTCTCGTAGTTTTCCAAGTCACCATACAAGAAAATTACATAACAATTTAACACACCAGATAACAAAACGAAGGTTTTATTATTTCTTGAAATTGTTATAGAGGTGTTCAACTTCACCCTAGACTATGCCTCTAATAGGCTACATCATATGATTCTATCCCCTTGGCTACTTCATAACACGATCTTTGGGTATGAATTCCTCATCCTCGATTCCTTGCATTGTTTTCTGCTTCGTCGAGGATCATGTGGAATGCCCTTGGCTTTGGTGGTGTGTTTGGCCTTGTTGTTTCATTCTTCTTTGGGCAATTCTTTGAAAGATGCCCTCCTTCTTTACATGCATAACACATCCTCTTGTTGAATGTACACTCATTTGCGTAATGCCCAGACTTTCCACACTTGAAACGTTTCACCTGCTCGCCGCATTTTCCAAAGTGTTTCTTCTTGCATTTATTACACTATCTTGCTTCACCTCCTCCTCCTCCTAACTTCGGGAATTTTCTCTCCTTGTTGGACCTTGAAGAACCTTCATTCTTCCTTTTCTCGCCTACTTCAGCTCTCTCTAGACCCTTCTCTTTTATTTGGGTCTCAACATTCCTGGCTGCTCTAATGGCCGTTTTCAAGGTAGCTGCCATTTTGACTGTTGGGCCAAAGTCTGTGGGCAGTCCGTTAGCAAACTTATCGATCTTGGAGAGTTTAGTAAGCACCAAGTAAGGGAATAGCTTCATCATCTCGATGAATGCGGTGGCATACTCATCCACACTCATCTTTCATTTCTTCAGGTTCTGAAATTCGTTGTTTAGGTCTATCAGATCTATCTCTAAGCAGTACTTCATTTTCAACTGCTTCGCGAATGCTTCCCAAGACATTCACATGGCTTTTCCTAGTGGCATTGTGTCTACCAACAACTTCCACCAACTTAGCACTCCAGTGTTTAGTTGTCTGACTGCAAAGACGGTCTTTTGCCTGTCGCTACAGTCACAGCTCTCAAACACCATCTGCATTTCGGAGATCTAGTCCATAATCTCAACCGGCTTCGGGCTTCCGGAAAGGTTTGGTGGCTTGGCACCCAAGAACTTCTTATACATTCATCCATCCTTGTCGTTTACCCTCTCCGGGCCATTCCTTCGTTCTACTTGAGTCCCAACTTGACTCACAGGGCGTCTATAGTTCCCTTCCTCCGATTGCTCGGGAATCAGCTCAGGTTGCTCAATGGGCATGGTCCCTATTTTCATGCAACATCCTCCTCATTTCTTCCCTTTGTTCAGCTAACATAGCCCGAATCATGGCTTGTACTCCAGCCATGGTGATTGGTTCAGGTGCAGCTTCTACTACAACAGGTGTTTGTTAAATCACTAGGGGCTATTGATTCCTATTTCCATTTGCATTCCCGACTCCACTTTTGGTTCTTGCCATTTTGATCTATACACCAATTCAGACGTTCGGTGTGTAATGACGATAATTAAGATAGGAAAAGATTGTATTTACGATCGACGTGTAAATCTCCTTATTACTCTGAAAAGTTACATGTCAGTTCTAATACCGTAATTAAACGTTTAGAAATCTGAACACATAAAGTTTCCAGATCCAGTCAATAACAGACCATAGATCCGATTATACATTTAACATCATAAATCATTTATCACATAAAAGCATGTTAGACATTTTCCCTAAATAAGCTAGTGCTTGTGTCTATTCAGGTGTATTACCTAAGATATATTGAACACACTCCTCACGATCATCGCTTAGCATTCTAAGTTTAAGTCTAGAAATAAATCCTTATTCCTAGTTCGCTTAAACTAATCCTCTGATACCAACTGTGACATCCCCATTTTCACATCCAGAAAAGATCGATTTTGATTATGCTTTATAAACATCAGAGTACCTCTTTTAATAAAAATGTTGCGGAGTTTGTTCCCAGTAAAATATGATAAATACGTTATCAAAGCATTTCCGAAGAAAAGTATTTGTATTCATTTTAAAACATTTGGGATGTCATCACGAATACAGAAACATAAGCATAAACAAAACTTACATTTATTATCACTAGTGATTTATATCTCCTTTAATCTCTCAGTGTAATGTGACTTCATATCAACACTTGTGATATAAATAAACTGAGTGGGTCAGGTTGGGAACCCTGGGAAAATTAAACCAAGATGCATGAAGTTTTAATTTGAGACCACCAAATTCCTTTTATACCTAGTACATAATTTGAATTTGAAACAGCCACCAATGAAATTATGCCATATGTATTCTTGGAGAGTAGGCCAGTTGCCGTAAATGTCTCCACGTCTGACAAGTAATGATTAGTGTCCTTGAAAATCGGCAATGAACTAAACCATCACATCCATCAACCTTTTTGTTTGCCTCAAGATGATAAGAACCATCACTTGACCTTTATTTCAAGGATGGGGTCATTTGCTTTTGGGATGAAAAACAAAATCATAGCCAGACTAAAGAAATATTGGTTTGAATTGGTATTACTAAAAACCTTGAGGATTTCAGTGCAAATGTGTGCCAAAGATAAAGCGAGAACCAAGAAATAAAAAAATGTGCAAATAGTGACATCAAATAATAATTCGATGTAAAGCAAATGAATATCTGATGGGATGTCAAACCCACCAAGCAAATTACACCCTTTGTTTGCAAATAAAACGTAATATAATGGTAAAAAGGGGTATCGATCCTCGGGAAAATGGTTGTATTCAATCACCAATGCAATCTAAAAGAACTATTGTAAATAAACTAATTAACTACAATTAAACTAAAAAAGGGGGGTGTTTGATTACTTGAAAACTAAAAGACTTGAATAACTAAAAACTTGCAATTAAGCAAGATAGTGAGACGCTCAAATATTGGAGAGAGTTGTTTAACTAAGGCAATTCAACACAATGAACATTTGTGTGTTTATCATTAGGATTCAACATGAAGAATATCATTCATCCCAAATTGGTTATAGCAATGATGAAGCATGAAATGCCAAGATTCCTCTTAGGTAGTATGGAGGTTGGGGAAGATCACAACACACCTTGTTCTAATTTAATTCAATGATTCAATGCAAAACCAAAGAAATAAACTAACAATAGCTCATTCAAGTTCCAAGCTCATGATCAAAGCATTAAACATGTAGAAGAAATATGATCTAGAACCATAAACATAAGATAATTGATAATCTAGCATGAATCCTTCAAAAACCCACAAACATTGAAAAGTTTTAACCAAAGTTAACCAATATAGAGAAATTAGCCACTCATGGAAACAAAATAACAATCACAAAATTCTAATTGCATCAAGAAACTACCAATGACTTGGAAAGATGAAAAGAAATGGGTTTCAAGCTCCAAAAATCGCCTCCTCCAGGTCTCCAATGGTGTAAAATCGAAGTATGTAGCTGATGGATCTAATCCCCCAAGGTTATGGTGTGCCAAATGACCAAAATGCCCAAACTGGGCAGTTACGCGGGTACCCGCGCGACGGAGACTCCACCCGCAAGTGTTGTTGTAATGTTATTAGTCCTTCATTCCACCACTCCACCCTTCCACTACCAAAGATTCCTTTGGTCCCACAATATCCATTTGATTTAAACCAACCAATCATCATTTAGCTACAAAAATGGATGCTCCAAGTCCAAAAATTAGAAGTCCAAGATCCATCTTTACAAGCTCACTTCATCCAAGCCTTTAGCTTTTTAAGCCCAATTCTTCTTTGGTGGATCCGCCAAGCCCAATAATGCATTGGAAAGCCCACTAAGCCCAACTCCAATCAAATCGCAACCGCAATGAGCTCCAAAACCCTGTAAAATTCCTCATGCAAAATAAAAAGTCCCCGATACGATCCATGATATGGAAAACAAAGAATATACAATGCAAAACTAATTAAAAAGAGCTAAAAATATAAAATAAAGTAATAAAAATAAGGAAATAAAATAAGCTATCAAATCACCCCAAGCTTAAACCTAACTTGTCCTCAAGTTAGAACAAGACTAAAATGAGCTCGGGATGAGCTAAGCTAAAAAGGAAAAAGAAAGGTACCATAGAACTTGGTCAACATCAGTCAACATGGTCAGAATTAGTCCTTCATGGACAAAATGTTCCCCGCTTTAGAGCCATAAACCATATTCTCAACCACTTGATGGCCGAATAGATCACGGCTGGATGTAGTCGCGGTGTGCAAGACAAAGGAAACAGAGATGCGCCCAGCGAGGGCACTTTAAATCACCAATGCAGATCATAATGCATGAAGGAAAGGCGCCTCTTCACACACTATGATTCCTACATTTGTCAGGCTAAAGTGTATAATAGCGAAATAGGGCTTTGCAGCACGGCCTCCGGGCAAACATCCGGTTTCAGAGGCTCCTCCCTTGTACTGTCCTTTACAGTCTACCGTCTCATCGTCGAGGCCTTTTCTCACCAAAAATAAAAAATAAAACAAAATAAAAAAAATTCTACTTAACCTAAATCTAAACGTAACAACCTAAATCTTCAATCTTGAACTTCTTTTATTTGGTCTTCAGTCTTCTTTGCTGCTTGAATTTTTTTATTTTTTTTTATTTATTTTTTTTAGAGAAGTCTTGAACTTGGAGTCTTGTTTTTCTTTTTGTGTTGCTCTTTTTCTTCATTTTTCTTGTCTTTGTTTTTGTTGTTTTTCTTGAATCTTCTTCCTTGTCTTTTATTGTCTTCAATTTTTCAATTTTCTTTTAATATATTTTCTTCTATGAAGGTCTAAGGAATTTCACCATGTAACATAGGACTCCAATAGTGAGAATGGAGTGATATATGGAGGCTAACATTAACACCTAATGATCATTAACAATGTGTCAAGATCTATTAAAAGGGGTTGGATATGACTCAAAAAATGGGTGTTACCGAAAAAAAAACTTGGTCCCAAAAGATGTTAATTGAGGGACCCACTTCAAAGTTCATCAAGCACCTCAATGCAAGGTGTGATAAATAAAATGTATCTAAATATCTATTATAGACCCCTAGAAAAATGAAGACCTATCTTAAAAAGGTGGTGAGAATCTAACTAAGTAAGGCTCGGACGAGACTTGGGAGTACTTGTAACATCCAGATTCTTGGGTATGTTATAGTATTTATATATTTTGATTTAATCGAAGGGACTCGGCGAGTTGGTGGATTAACTCGTCGAGTAGGGGCGCGATCAGGTGACGTGTTTAAATGAACGGACTCGATGAGTCGAGCATTGGAGTCGCCAAGTCGGCGCTGTGGAGGAAAACCCTAATTGTCTGGGTTTGGGACCTATTTAAAGAGCCTTAGGGTCTTCAATTGCGGCTATCCTTACCTTGAAGAAACCCTAAATCATCCTTGAGAGCTTGGAGAGTAAAGAAGAGCCATCTTGAGCATTTTGGTGTGTCATTTCTAAAGAGAAGATGAAATTCTAGCAAGAGGGACCAGAGGGGGGTTGATGTGCTGAGGTTATGAAGCCTGGAGATTCACTTTGAGGTAACAAATCGGACCATTTCTCTTGTTGATTTTGATTTCATGAATCTAGGGTGTCTTAACCATTCTCTTTAAAGGTTTATGGAATGTTTGAGGTCCCAATGTGGAATAAGCCTTAGATTTGGACCATGGGAGGTCCAGAGAGTCCCTTATGTTCAGCTTTATGCACTCCCATAGAGAGTTTGAGCCTAAGTTTCCATTTAGATGGCTATTTCTTCATTTATGGCTCTAATCATGATGCATGGACGTAAAGTTTGGACCTTTACGTGATTTGTGGGTGCTAGAAGGATAGATCTACAAGTTGGTATCAGAGCCTTAGTTTGAGGGATTCGGATACACCTTCGGGTATGTCCGGACTCAAACTTAGGATTGAGAAGAAGGTTTTCAAAAGAAATTGGTTTTTAAAAAAACGAGTAAGAGAATTTATAAGAGAAAGAGACAACGAGCAGTGTGTACAATCAGCCAGCGCCCGAACGGTGATTTGCAACACCGAAAATTTTAAATTTATTTTATTCATTTTTATTTCTTAAAAATGCACATTATTCTATATAAACACTTTTTATTTAAAAATCATCAACAAGGTTTTCAGAACATTATGAAATTCCAGGATCTGTATTCATCACTCTATTCTCTTGTGTGTGTACAATCGAGTCGACCCCTTCCAACGATTCTGAAGAACCTGAAACACATAACATATAACCCGGTAGGCACGAAGCTTAGTGAGTTCCCCAAAATACCCTTACATTGTGTGTTATGAGTAATATGTGAAATGTTATATATGCTAGAGAGTAAGCTAGGTATTTCATATTTTAGCTCTAGAGTGGCCTGATTTGTGATGCCTTAGCCTAGGAGTTACTGTTAACTATGAATTGCTTTTGTGTATGTGCGGATTATGAGTATCCAGCAAGAATCCTATTTAGAGAAGAATTTGAGCAGAGTAGTAATCTAGGAGAGATACCTAGATGAGCATTTGATGAGCCTTTTGAGAAGGGACTATTCGATGCCCGAATGCTTGAGGTATGGTACTCGAACCATGTTGCTATCTCTCTGCCCGCTATAAATCATGGGACTCGAACCATGACATCACTACCCAACCTGCTTCTAAGCATGGTACTCAAACCATACAATCCCCTCTCATCTGCTACTTAGAATCCCATGAACTTTCCATGTATCGAGTATGGGTCCTCTGCTTTCAGTAGTACGGGCCCATACTACCTACCACATCTACCCATACTTTCCACATGAATCATCCTAGATCTCCTAAGTAGCTGCTCAACCTCCTCACTTACAAATTCCTCCTTACTGGCCGCTCTTCCTGCGAATACTCTCCATTATCCGCCTACTCATCTAACAAAGATCACTTCCCAGGCTCTTCCTAGGTTCCCACACCTTCCTGCCATCAGCTGCTGAAGAACTCCTAGTGATGCCAGCTGTCTACATCCTGAATATCGTCATATTCAATCCATAGCCAACTCCCATCACCGAGAATTCCACAAAGCTCGAAGAAAGCAGCATTCGGGCATCGAATAGTCCCTTCTCAGAAGGCTCCTCAAATGTACAACTAGGTATCTCTCCTAGATTACTCCTCTGCTCAAATCCTTCTCTAAATAGGATTCCTGCTGGATACTCATAATCCGCACATACACAAAAGCAATTCATAGTTAACAGTAACTCCTAGGCTAAGGCATCACAAATCAGGCCACTCTAGCGCTAAAATATGAAATATCTAGGCTACTCTCTAGCATATATAACATTTTACATATTACTCATAACACACAATGTAAGGGTATTTTGGGGAACTCACTAAGCTTCGTGCTTACCGTGTTATGTGTTATGTGTTTCAGGCTCTTCAAAATCGCTGGAAGGTGGCGGCTCAATTGTACACACACAAGAAAATAGAGTGATGAATACAGATCCTGGAATTTCATAATGTTCTGAAAACCTTGTTGATGATTTTTAAATAAAAAGTGTTTATATAGAATAATGTGCATTTTTATGAAATGAAAATGAATAAAATAAATTTAAAATTTTTCGGTGTTACAGTACTAAGGGGTACTCCCCCCATAACCAAGATGCGAGTCTTCAATGTCTTCAAAATACCATACCAGGCTAAACTTTTCTCGCACACATTGGCATGACCAACAACATCCCTCCGCACCTAGACCCAATCAAGTTACCTACATCTGACCCCCACACAAGTGGTCTCAAAGCGGTCTGTGAGGCTCAAAACATGTTCCATTTATCAAATACAAGGAATTACATATCAAGACCCGGGACCAATCTATGATTCAATACTTATGACTCGGAGCTATGGTATCTGTAAGGATGAGAAGACAAGAGAGAACAAAAATGCATGAACTTAAACTAGAATGCATCTAAAAAGTATGAAAATTAGAAAATAAAGAAACAAAATATGCAATATTTTTTTTTTGAAAATTTTATGCAATTTTTATGAATGACCTAAATGACTAACTCTAAATGCAACTATATACAACCTAAATGCAATAAAAATAAAATATAAGAATACCTCACCCCAAGCTTAAAATGAAGCATTGTCCTCAATGCTTAGGATGAGAGTAAGGAAGGATCGTACCGGGATCAAGGTGGAGGAGGCCTACAAGGACGGTATGGAAGCAACACATGGGTTGTACAATGATGTGTGGATGGAGTTCTTGGCCACCTAAATACACACGGATGAAAGCTTGGTCACGCAAAGGAAGCATATGCAATGACTCAAAATTTTCTTATAAAATGACACATTTGCGCGGGTACCCTCGCAAATTTTTCGCGGGTGGTGGTTGTGTTGCGAAAATAAAGAATTAGCATCATTGGTCTCACAAAGAAAGGGAAGGATTTGGTCTTGGCCGCGCAACAATCTGTGAAGGTGGAAGGCAGCCGCGCAATTAGTTGCGAGGGTGGCAGTCGGCTGTGCAGAACTTGCGCGGGTGGGGGAGCCGGCCACGCAAACTAATCAAATGCAGCCCCATGTTGGAGTAATTTGGAACTCGGAACCTACGCGGCTGGGGGTCGATCGCGCAAAGTATGCGCCGGCACCTGCGCAAGTTGCAGATTTTTGACACGTTTTGCATACTTTACCAAGATCATTGCTAAACATCAAGATGCTTATTTTTCACCAACTTCAAGCTTAGAAACACCAAAACTTCAAGCAAGATTATTTATTTACAATGCATTTATTTAACGTCTTTGCCAAGACATACCCCCGCTTTCGTCAATCTTCATAAATCGGGATTTCCAATGTTACGTTGTCGAATTCTCCCGTGTCAAACCCTTCATAAAATGGTTTCAAAGATTTTCCATTCACTTTGAAGATTTGATTCGTTTCCAACCTCTTTATTTCAACCGTACCATGATCAAACACTTTTAAAACAATAAAAGGTCCGTGCCATCGAGATCGCAATTTTTCCGGGAATAACTTTAAACACGAATGATAAAGAAGAACTTTTTGACCTGAAACAAAGTGCTTTTGGGTTATGTGCTTGTCATGAAACGCTTTTGTCTTCTCTTTGCACCTTTTAAACCTTTTAATTATATTTTTCGTGACCACTTCCATCATTGGAGGATTCAATCTTCTTTGAGCCTCTCTCTTAGGCTTACAATAATCTTCCATAAAAATCTTGTGTGTGCATACATTAGGGCTTATCCCGTTTATTGGCTCAATCACATAAACCCGGTACAATGGAGAAATGTTGCTAGGGTACCTCATTTACTCAAAGATGTTGAAGTGAATGATCTCTCCATCAAACTCCATAGTAATTTCCCCTTTATGGACATCAATGACCTTGTGAGCGGTATTCATGAAAGGTCTTCCAAGGAGGATCATAGATGTAACGCCCGTAGATCCGGGCTAGCCAATTTAGAGACGATAAGCATCAAAAATGACTTTCTGATGGAAGATTATTTAGGAGGATTAATCCTAACTAAGTTGTAGTATATGTTACAAGGATTCCGTACATATAAAGAACGCCAAAATCCGAGTTATAACGAAGAAGTTATGACCTGTCAAAGTTTCACGACAGAACCGGCACGACACAACGCGACGTAAATAGTAAATTTACATTAGAGCAATATTTGGCCTTACAGATATAAATCAAATTTGTAGAATACGTTAAACCGAGAGTGTGCATAAAAAGAACGTCTAAATCTGACTTCGTATGAGAAAATTATGATTTTTCGAAGTTTCAACATTAGCAGTATGCAGCCCGAAACTCGAGATTGAGGTCGAGTGATATTTAGCCAAGACTTTCTAAATGAGAATTTAATATCTCATCAATATTAGTCCAACGATAAAAAGACAGACGAAAACGGGGTTCAGATGAAGGAGTTATGAATTTCGAATGGAGTTTTCCTGTCTCGGCCTACTAAAAATAATATATTAATAATATATTAAAATTAAAGTCAAATTAGCCAATGGAGTCTAAACGAGAGTTGTAGAGAATAATCTCACCTTTGCGTCGATATAAAGAATGTCGAAAACGGAGTTCGTATGCAAAAGTTATGAATTTCTGAAGTTCGGGCGCGAAACCCCAAAACTGTCAGGGTTCACGACGTGAAAACATTATTCACGACGTGAACTGATTTCTGACGCCTTCTGGAGCCTCCAGAGCAAGTGGACTAGTGACAAACGCAGTGACCTACTATTCTCACGATGTGAACACTTAAAACTCACGACGTGAGTGCAGAAATTTCACCCTATAAATAGAAATCAAGGGTCAGCTGATTTTGGTTGCTCCGTCTCTTCTCTCTCACTCCTGATACTCTCTCTAATCCCTATTTTAACCCCTCGAAGCCCTGATATCATCTCTAGACCCGAAGCAAGTCCCGAAGTTCTGAAGATCCCGAGAAGAAAAGAGTTTCCGAGCTGAAGCTCTGCCCACGAGAGGCCCGATGTGTGAAGAGATCATAGTTTCACCAAAGAATACTACTTCTACAAGTCGTAGTGCTGCCCGATCATCTTCTGATCAAGTGAGTGTATAGTCACTTTCTTCTTACACATAAATATTTAGTATTTGCTATGAAATACGTGTTATGTGTGTATATATTGTTGTTTATTTGAGATAATTGTGGAATGGATAACTTATATTGGTTTTAATGAGTTAAACTGTATACGTATTTTGTATCTACGAATACGTTGGGTAGAGCATGGGTAGATGAGATTGTTGGTATGCGATAAAAGATGATTTTGATCATGAGATAAAAGGATAAAGAGATAAACTTGTTACAGATTTGGGAGTATGGATTAGATCAAGAGGTTAGCTTTGGATCTGGGAATATGGATTAGGTAATGAGGTAAATTTTAGATCTGGGAGTATGGATTATGTATTTTTGAACTAAGTGTTCATCTGATAGGGTATCATGTGCATAGTCCCTTTCATGGACATAATTTTAATACAAGTATTGATTAAAGTATTAATTATATATGTACGTGGATTATTTGTACGAGCACCGAAATACGTGTTATATATATAATTGATGATATACAACGTACGAACCAGTTATGGTCCAATATGTGTTAAGATGTGTATATATGATATTATTACTTAAAACTTTGTGTTAAGTATACTCATAGTTAGCGTTTCCAAATGGAGATAGTATCGAAATATGATTATAGGCATTGTAGGCTTTCCTAGTGATGGGTTAAGACTTAAATAGGGATGTTTAGTTCCATTAAGTTTGGACATTGGGTAGCCTCTTATTAAGAGTATGTGTGATGTGAGATTGATGATCGGTGGAGTACGTCCTACGTATAGAAGTACATTTTATGTACGAAGTCCTTTTCAAAGCTCTGTGTCTTGGGTGCTGCTTGTGCCAGGGTACTATTATGCTCTCGGTTACCAGTCTTTCGTATACCAGATTACTATAATGTGCCAAAAGTACTATCATGTACAAAGTCTTTTTGAAAATTTTGTGTGTCGGTTACGGAAGTGTACGGGAATACTCTATTAGTATTCCCCCATACTTTTATTTTGAGAGAGATTTGGAGTCATCATTTCTTTTATGAAGTGATCGACCAAGCTTCATATGTCAGTGTTTTCTTTCACGAAGTAATTAAGGGAACTCCACTGCTAGGTATGTCTGGTGTTATATTGCTAGATAGGGTGCGTCTAGGTGTGAAATACCTCATGTATTCAGGCCACTACTAGGCAAAGTTCGATGTTGGGATAGGTAGAGTCTGGGGGTATAATACCTCATGAGAGTCGAACCACGCCTAGGCATTTTTATCTAGATAACTACCCCTGACTTAATTGTCTTGTGGTTCTTTCTTTTATGAATGAATGTTCGTGGTGAAACTTATTCCATTCCCCTCATTTGATGTCCTTATTGATCCTTGTTTGCTGCCAGGGAATTTCCGAAGCAGCTTCGTCGGTTTGCTGTTCATATCGATTCCTTAGGGTAGATCTCGTAAGATCATTGTATAGGGTCAGTATGTGGGGATCGACGTGATGGGATATATTGTTTTAGAAATATGATTTATATGTGTTTATAATATTAGTGGTTTTGCAGTATCGACTTTATTATTACATTGTTTGAACTAAGAGCTTTTGTACTCTGTGTTCCTTAGGTGATTGGGTTCACCAGGGATATTCGAACTAAGTGTTCATTAGATATTTGAACTTAGTGTTCATTAGGGATATTTGAACTAAGTGTTCATTAAGTGTTTTTGAACTAGGTGTTCATTGGGTAATATTGGAACTAGGTGTTCATTAGGTGTTCTTGAACTAGGTGTTCATTACTTATTATGAACTACGTATTCACCAGAGGTAATCTAAGAACCCTGGTAGCAGTAGAATTTGTGCCAGTTCCTTAGGGCAATCCTTAGGAATGAATGGGAGAAGGGTAATTAGTTCTCAGGATAAATCTTTAAGAAATAAATGGAGATAATGGGGGTGGGTAATTGGATTGATTGTTTGATAATTGAATATAATAACTATATTATTGTGGGTTGAAAACCCTGTATGCTCACCAGGCTCCCAAGCCTGACCCTCTCAGATTTCTTTGTATTATAGGTTATGGCACGAGAGCATAAGTTGGCTGACATAACGAGAGATTTTGGATTATAGGACAGTAGTTATGAATAAATGTTGTAAGGTCTATTTTGTTATGTTTATGCTTTTGGTCTGTATTGAACATGACATCCCGAGATTTTGTTATATAATGGAAATACATTTCTTTAAAAGAATTCTTTGATAAATTATTATCATATTTTTGTTTTGGGAACAAATTCCGCAACTGTTTTCTTTGAAAGATTAATCTAATTTTTAAAACAAAGCATAAACAAATCGGTCTTTTCTGGTCGTGAAATGGGGGATGTCACAATAGCTGATGTGGAAGGAGTCTTCTCTTCAATATCAATGACATAAAAATCCGCAGGAAAAACTAGTTGATTAACTTGTACTAACACATCCTCCAACACTCCTCTTGGAGACACACTTGACTTGTCTGCTAATTGAATGATGACTCTGGTTTCTTCCAAAGGACCAACATTGAGAGATTGAAAAACTGAATATGGCATGACATTGATTGAGGCTCCAAGGTCTAACATGGCACTTTCAACATGTAAATCACCAATGGTACAAGGGATAGCAAATATTCCAGGATCCTTGCATTTGGGAGGTAACTTCTTTTGGATAACTGCAGACACGTTTTCATTGACTTGAATCTTTTATTCGCTTTGAATTTCCTCTTCTTGGTGCACAAATCCTTGAGGAATTTTGCATAACTTGGAATTTGCTTAATATCATTCAATAGTGGAATGTTAATTTGGACCTTGCGGAAAGTTTCAAAGAATTCATTTTCTTCCTCTGTCTTCTTGGAAAAGGCTAACCGGGAAGGGAAGGGTGGTGGTATGACCAATGGCTTGATAGGCTTGTTGGAATATTCGGGTTGCTAAATGTTTGGAACAACTGGTTCCTTTGGAGGAACTACCTCTTTCGAAGGTTCAACAATAATAACTTCATCTTCTTCTTCTCTTGATGTATGAAACTTGACTTCAATTCAATTCCTCGGCGGTTTGCTGGATAAACAATAGCAAGCGTTGTATGAGTAACATCCGTCTCCATCATTTGTCTAAGTGTCAACTCTTAAGAGGAATTGGGTGGAAAGGGGTGATTGGGATATTGTTGCATGTAATTGGGTGGTTGTTGGTAAGGTGGATATGGGTATTGTTGGGGATTGTAAATTAGTGGTGGATCAGGTTGGTAGTTAGGGTATTTGTTGTAAGGAGGTTTTTGTTGTGGGTACATTGGGTTTTGGTACATTGGAAGGTGTTGGTAATTGGGTTGATTTGGGTAATGTACTTGTTGTACCGGAAAAGCATTGTTTTGAAGTTGGTTGTTTTGGTGGAATTGTTGGTTTGGTGGTTGAGGTGGTGGTTGATAATTGGGTTGGTTTTGAGGAGGGGCTTGATTCCAAGGTGGCATATCAATGAGAGGTTCTTGTTGTTGTCTTGGTTGTTTGGGTGGTGTATTGGCATCTTGATTGTTTAGGTTTGGGTTGGGATTGTGAGGTAGAGTGTGATTCATGGCTCTGTAGTTTTCAAACGGAATATCTTCAAAGGATTGATCAACAATTAGAGAATTTGGCTCGGTGTCGGTATCACTTGAAGTATGAACTTGATCTTCTATGTTGATTAGTGGAGAAGAGGAAGCAGCTTTAACGAGTTGTTGTTGCTTTGTTTGTTTGGCTAACCTTTTCAATCTTTTTTTCTTCTTTTTCAATTTCCAGATTGTAGAGTAGTTCACCAGTTCTTATAAACCTAGGCATAAACAATCAAATAAAAATAACCAATTTCCCTGGCGACGGCGCCAAAACTTGATGGGATGCCAAACCCACCAAGCAAATTACACCTTTTGTTTTCAAATAAAACGTAATATAATGGTAAAAAGGGGTATCGATCCTCGGGGAAATGGTTGTATTCAATCACCAATGCAATCTAAAAGTACTATTGTAAATAAACTAATTAACTATAATTAAACTAAAAAAGGGGGGTGTTTGATTACTTGAAAACTAAAAGACTTGAATAACTAAAAACTTGCAATTAAGAAAGATAGTGAGATGCTCAAATATTGGAGAGAGTTGGTTAACTAAGGCAATTCAACACAATGAACATTTGTGTGTTTTTCATTAGGATTCAACATGAAGCTTATCATTCATCCTAAATTGGTTATAGCAATCATGAAGCATGATATTCCTAGATTCCTCTTAGGTAGTATGGAGGTTGGGGAAGCCCACAACACACCTTGTTAATCAAGATCAAGGGTTTAATTGAAGCAATTGAACCCAAGAAGTTAATTAGCCTTAAGAAAGAAGGAATCCCCAATTCTTAGAGGATGTCAATGCTTACACATCCGTAAAGGAGTTATGATTCATAAACTAGAGATGATTTTTACCATCATAAAGCCCTTATTCTAAGTTAATTCAATGATTCAATGCGAAACCAAAGAAATAAACTAACAATAGCTCATTCAAGAGCCAAGCTCATGATCAAAGCATTAAACAGGCATAAGAAATATGATCTAGAACCATAAACATATGGTAATTGATAATCTAGGATGAATCCTTCAAAAACCCACAAACATTCAAAGGTTTTAACCAAAGTTAACCAATATAGAGAAATTAGCCACTCATGACAACAAAATAACAATCACAAAAGTCTAATTGCATAAAGAAACTACCAATGACTTGGAAAGATGAAAAGAAAATGGGTTTCAAGCTCCAAAAACCGCCTCCTCCAGGTCTCCAATGGTGTAAAATCGAAGTATGTAGCTGATGGATCTGATCCCCCAAGGTTATGGTGTGCCAAATGACCAAAATGCCCAAACTGGGCAGTTGCGCGGGTACCCGCGCGACAGAGATTCCACCCGCGCAAGTGTTGCTATAATGTTACTGGTCCTTCATTCCACCACTCCACCCTTCCACTACCAAAGATTCCTTTGGTCCCCTCCATATCCATTTGATTTAAACCAACCAATCATCATTTAGCTACAAAAATGGATGCTCCAAGCCCAAAAATAGAAGTCCAAGATCCATCTTTACAAGCCCACTTAATCCAAGCCTTTAGCTTTTTAAGCCCAATTCTTCTTTGGTGGATCCGCCAAGTCCAATAATGCATTGAAAAGCCCACTAAGCCCAACTCCAATCAAATCGCAACCGCAATGAGCTCCAAAACCCTACAAAATTTCTCATGCAAAATAAAAAGTCTCCGATACGATCCATGATAAAGAAAATAAAGAATATAAAATGCAAAACGAATCAAAAGGAGCTAAAAATATAAAATAAACTAATAAAAATAAGGAAATAAAATAAGATATCAATCTCAGGAAAAGATCACTTCATTCGACTTGAAAAACAAGACATCGAACAGCTTGTGTGGTATCCCGTGTAGTACAATTGAAATCTCATGAATGAGTTTCGAAGGGCTTCTTTTACTGAGGCTTCGAAGGTAGGCTCAATTTTGTTCATAACCAAAACTTAACATAAGTGTGATTTACATGATCAAAATTACTTGTATAACCTGTGTAGGCAGGGACAAGTGAAGGTAGGATGAATTATAAAGTGACTAGGATGCAAACAGATATTCAGACGAAAATCATATTCCAAAAAAAATTAGTACTGGATCTTGTTGGGCAAAAATGTCTTGGGAAAAGAACATTTTTTCAAGATCACTCAGAACGAAGGAATACGCTTTTGAATATCAAAATAAGATACTGAAACAAATGTTTCGTTAAAAACTTGAACATGAAGTTCACTGTCAATTCCTTGATAAGTTGGGAATGTTGGGTTTCACCATCAGCACTGTCTCATGAATCAAGATCATGAACACGGACTTGTGCAATATCTACATTCTAGTTGGTATTTATCAGAGATATCGAGAATATGCAAGTGAAGTGTGTGAATCATAAAGAACAAAGTTGATGACTAAGATTGGTGAAGAAAGAAATCAATCATTACTTGGGCAGTTTCAGACGTTTGACGAAGAAATAAAACCCACATGAACCTTGCAAAATCATCAACAATGACCAAGATGTATCTCTTTTTGTTGAGAGTCTCAACATTCGAAGGGCCATAAAGGTCAATATGAAGAAGTTCAGTGGTTTGATGATTTTAGAATCGATGAATGTAGGATGAACTTGACGGTGTAGCTTTCCCTGTTAACAAGTTGCACATAAAGAGTCGTTATCAAATTCCAAAACAGGAAGGCCATGTACAAGATCATGCAAAACCAATTTTTTATGATTTTTGAAGTTCATATTGGAGAGTCTTCAATACCACAACCAACTTAGTTCAGATAAAGCCTTCGAAAGTAAGAAAACAAAAGGAGCACTAACGATTGGCTTGATGTCAAGCCTGAACATATCACCTTTCCTCTTAGACTCAAGCAAGACTTCTTTTGTTTCCTTGTTCGAATCGACACTTCCTTCCTCATTGAAGACTACTTGATTACCCATTCGTACAACAACATGTGAAACACTAATCAAGTTGTGTTGAAGACTTTCGACGCATGCCACTCGATTGACTATAAAATTTCCATTCGTAACCTTTCCATATCATTTAACCTTACATTTGTAGTTATTTTTGAACTTCACTATTCAAGCATTGCCCAACCTTCTATAATCACACAAGTTTTCCTTCCGAACAGTCATGTAACGACAACAACCATGTCGATGTACCAATGTTCTTCGTATTGCTAATCACATAATACCTGCAATCAATTAAATAATTTAGGTCCCCAAGGCTTTTTGAGTCCTTGGTGATTAGAATAAAATGCATTGTGAAATAAGGATCCTAACACCCAACTTCAAACATTTGAGTTCAAACTATCGATCGAGTCAACTTCTATAAACTTAGGTATCGAAATGAAATCATTCATTGGTTTAGGTTCAACACCAACTTTTCCTTTTACTTCAGCAGTTTGATTTGCCTCAACTTTTCCTTTAGAAACTTCTCTTTCATAAGCATACTTGATTTCCTCTTGAGAAAACTTCCCAGATTGGTATGGCTTTCCTTTGCCTTCGAGCCAACGATTTACATTCTTCGTTTATGTGTTCCTTTTGACAAATGAAGCTTTGACTTTTTCTTCAAATTAGAATTTGGAAAATGATGTTATTTTGGTTTAAACTGTTTGTTTCTCTTTCTTGAACTTCCAACTTTTCAAAGTCTCTTTTTGGAAATTATGATTTTGCAAGGTTTTGATATCGATTTTGAAAATCTTTGTTATAACCGACAGATGTACGATTAAAAACTTGTTGACCATTCAAAAATCTTCCTTGACCTTGAGTTTATGAACATGTCTTTTTTTATTTGATTGAAAACCATTTCTTTGAAAATTTTTTGCGAAAACCTTGCATTTTGACGATTAGGAACAAAATTTTTTTGTTGTTGGCTTTGAGCAAAACTTGCACGTCTTAGTTTTTGAACAATCGGTCTACGAATTGGTTTTTGAACTTTTGAATGATGTTTTGAAAAATCATTTTGTTTTTGAGTGGGTGTTTTCTAATCAAAATACTTATTTTGTGAAAAAGTCGTAAATTGTTCAGTCGATTTCTATTCAAATGATTTTTGTGAAAAACCTTTTTGTTTCTTAAAAGACTTAATATTTTTCAAATAAACATTATTTCGTGCTTTTGACATCGAAATTTCGTTTTCTTTTGAAACTTTTTGAATTTGTTCATTGAAAATTGTGCTTTATTCTTTTGATTTTGAGAAACTGGTTAAATTGGTTGTTTAACAACATTTTCTTTTTCCGTTTTAACTTCCCAAATTCTTTTTGGTGTTTTCCTTTGAAAAGTGGATGAGTTCTTGTTTAGAGTATTTTCAACCGTGCTTTGGTTTGAGAAAAATCCTTATTTCGTAACTCCTTGGTTGTCTTCATCAACAATTTTATTAATTTTAGGATTCACTTTGTCTCTATTTCCTTTAGGGACAAACACCTGATTTGGAAACACCATATCATCAGTGCATTTGAATGACGGATATAGGACTGAGTTCAATTCAAGATAATGAGGACCTTTTTCCTTCGTTACTTTTTCAAATTTCTCGTTTTCATCGTAAACTTGATCAACAACAACTTTGGGAATTGTCGTTTCGTCCTCATCACTATCACTATCATAGTCTTTGACTTCCATATAATCATAGCCATCATATTTCAAAGTTGAGGGTCAGTGAGTGTCAACCATTTCTAATGAATCATTACAGATTTCTTTACCCTTTCCCATTGAAGTGACATTAATGATAGATAACTGGGAAGAGTCAACAACTTCCTCTTCCTCAATTTCACTGATATTGTCAGAATCATCTTCGATATCAGCAAAATTGTGTTGAGAGTCAAATGTCGAAGTCTCAGTCTTTTTCAAAATTTTGATTTGTTCAGTCATAGTCAAGGTCTCATTCACAATGTGAACCAAATCATTAGCATCTAAACATTAATCTATTTTAACAATACCATATGTGTAAGAATCATTTAGGACTTTGTCAAATTCAGAAATCTTTTTCACACAATCATAGGATGTCGAATCTACTTTTTCACTTTCAAATACCAAAAAGGGAAATAGTGTCCAATGTTGTTCCTTACTAATATCAAATGAATGATGGAGATCTATTAGTTTAGCAAACAATCGTTTAGCAGAATTGCAGTAATTGTTACGTTGTTTCATCAAAATACAATGATCTGCTCTAACATTATCCCTATTAAGAGTAACATTTTTCAATTGTAATTCAAGATTATCTACTCTGCTTCTTTTTGTCTCCAAATGTTTTTGTGTTTCTAGCAACAATGATTTCGATTTTCAGCATCGCTACTAACAGAAATAAGCATGTCCTTAAAATAATATATAGTATCATCAAAGTCAAATAAAACAACATCATATGAATTGAAAGGAATATCAAAGGATTCAAAAAGAGAACGTACCTTCAAATTCATTGGAGATTTTTCTGCTCCAATCAAAACAAAGCACCTTCCTATTACTTTCTCTTCCTCAGAGCTTCCATCCTCGAACCTCGCATACATTGCACCATGTGTGGGGTTCCTCATCATCTTATTCAGACGACCAAATTTGATAAGTACCATCCCCATCACCACTCCCCATCGTAACAAGAGACATTCCCTTCGTCCTTGCCCTTACTTCATCTAGCCTTTCGACATAGTAGGCTTGATCCTTCACTCTTTTTTTCTTCTCCTCTCTCTTCCCCAACATGCAATCAACTGCCAAATGGTTCGCACCATTGCAGTAATTGCAGTAAAAACTAGAATCTCCTTTTAGCTTCTTCTCCACCTTCTCACCAATAGTCTTACTCTCCTTCTTCTCAACCTTTAAATCTTCTCTAGCACTCTTTCCAGACGATGAGTTTCCTTTGAAATCATTGTTTCCTTTGAACTTAGGATTGAATGGCTTCTTAAAGAACTTATTTACTTTGTTATTTGAATAATAAGCCACTGCTTCATCTTCCAAATTCATGCAAAAAACCTTATCAACAAAACCATTAATCTCAGTAGACTCGACTTTAGACTCTTTTCCTGACACCTTCGAAACCAACGCAAAAGGGCCACCCATATTCATTTTTCCCTTTTCAACACTTTCGTTGATCTCACTCTCATGAGGTTTTAAAACATTATAGAGATCTCCCATAGAGTATTTATTGAAGCATTGTTGGGTCTTGATCATCAAACTATTGTTTCTCCATTCCTTTTGAAGCCCATTAAAAAGGTGAGATTGTACTTGAGAGTAGAACGTATGACTCCATAACGGCTGCATTTGAAGATCAACTCGTTTAGACAATAGTAATACTGTTCCATTGTTTCACCGTCCTTTTGCCTGAATACACCCAATTCAAGTAGACACCGCTTAACATAACTTTTTCTTGTCTTCTCGCTTCCCTGATACTTCACTTTCAAAGTATCCAAAATTTCTTTTGCTGATTTGCAACCTCGAACATAATTATAAACCACTCGTGGAAGAGCACTGTGATGTTCACGTATACACGTTTTATTAGCAGAGGAACCAGCTGTTCTGACTTGTTCTAGCCTTCCTGGACGATAGTCTCCACTTGTAATACAGCGCCAAAGATCTTCATCAATCTCATTGAGATAATCTTCCATTCTATCTGCCCATTGCTCGTAATATTCAGGGATTAGCGTTGGAATTTTGGTAAAAGAACCAAGAAGATGAGAGAAACCAGTCATGGTATTCATGTTAAAGTTCGTCATTGATGTACGGGTAGAAATGGCGAAAAGATTTAGAAAGTTGAATCTAGCAGATGATTCTATCAGAAACAGATCAGCGAACACTCGATTTGTCAAACAAAACGCATAACCGAATCAAATCAATTGATTGTATCAGGTTTTCTAGATCAAAAGTGCAGAAAATTTCTGAATTGAAAATAGCGATTCAAAACTTTTGAAAACACGAGAAAACCATAAAACAACTGAAAGAATCATGCTGTGCTACCAAATGTAGTTCGTATGAATCGAGTGTAGTAAATGAAATCAGAATATGAATTGCATCAAGAACACAAAATGTAAATATAATCTATTTGGTTCTTTTATTGCTTCAGAAAGAATACACGAGTTGGAAGAGTAAAGTGTTCAAAGGTTCACCAAGTTACTCTAACTCCTATACCTACCCCAATTTATTGGAGTTAATAGAAGCATACAAAAAAAATACATAAGGACTAAGACATTTAAGCTTCGAACCTTAAACAATGCCTTATGTAATAGATACATTCGAATACAAAATTACATACTTTGAATCTAGACACGCCAAAAGGTACTTCAACACCTCACAACCTATTTCAAACTCAATACTCTTCTTGATGAAGCTTCTACGACAACAACTCCAGTTTTCTTTAGGAAAAAGAGGAACGTCCAAGCATGGAAAGTTTTTATTGACTCATGGAACTATCTACATTAATAATTCTTCGCAAATTGGAGTAGACCATGTTTAATATCTCTGTATAAGAGATCCTGAACATTGAATGTTTTATGTTGATGATCAAGAACACATGTATTTTCAATGATCTATTGATCTTTGCAAAGTTCCTACTAAACGTTTATTTCACTTAAGGCTTAAGTGAAAGGACAAACCAGAAGTTGACAGTTATCACTGGCTTGGATCTTTCAAGCTGAATAAAAGAAGAGAAGAACTCCTATGTGACTACTTCAAATGGATCAAGCCGTAAATTTTGATTGAAATTGATAAAGTATGCCTTCACGATTTTCAACTAGATTAGTTTTGACATCATCAGATTGGTGAGATTGTAAGGTCGAACCTTATAACCCGATGTGTAAAAGACTTATGTCACGCTGATATATTTTAAGAGTTATTATCCGTTGTTCATGGTCTTTCTCTACAGCGTGATAACTACTTAAGCATCAAGTTTCAGATACGTTATGTATAATATATATACTTTTTATATAAATCCTTGATTTGAGGGAAGTTGTTCTAAAATAATCTTATCATAGCATATAAGTTGTTCTAGGATCAAATGTAAAACATGGCGCTTTGTGCATTCTCTTGTTCTGAGAGATCTTAATCAAAATTTGTTTTTGATTATTCTTTGTTCTCTACTGCTTGATATATTGTTTTATTTTCGATCCATCAAACTATATTAAGTTGTGAATTCTGTATGAATTTTATGTTCAAATTCAACTGATTGTATTAAATTGTGAATGTTTGTATAAATGAATATATTAGATTATGAAAATGACGTTTCTGCGATTTTCTTATCAAAAAATACAAAAAACGGGATTTTAACCTATTAAATTAGTATTCACAATTTAATAATTGTGAAATTGAGGGTTCCCAAAGATGATAATCTTGAGAAGTTATGTTTGATTCAACTGTGTATTTGATCTTATGAATATTCTTTAAGTCTAGAAGGAATGGTGCTATTTTTGTTGTCATGTTGGCGTCACGTCACATTTATCACATCTTCAATAGCTTGTCATTAAGATGCGGTGGTTTGTCACTTTTGTCATGCAACTAGATTTTCTATTTTAGAACTAAAATCAATTTATATAAAAAATAATAATTGTAAAAAAAACTAATTTTTATAAAAAAAATAAATTTTCATTTCCTTCAAATGAAAATTAAAGTAGCACTTGACCAATAAAAATTAAAACATAGATATTAAAAATATAAAACACAATACATAAAAACAATACCTTCTTTTATATATATATATATATATATATATATATACAGAGAGAGAGAGAGAGAGAGAGAGAGAGAATGTGTGTGTGTCGTGGAGTTGGCATTTAGCATCAATTCTTTGTGGCAAAATAAAAAGAGTATTTGTGTGAAAAATTGAAGGTTGTTTTGTGTTAAAAGAATAGATAGATGTTTGTACTCATAATTGTCAGAAATAGCTACATTTTTTTATATAAAAGGAAAGAGCATATATAAATTTTCATTTTTTAATTTAGGGATAATGACTTGAAACGGTAACGAACTTTCGATTTTTTTTCACATTTAGTCACTAAACTTTTTTCATTATCTATTTGCCATTGAACTATTGAAACTGTTCACATTTTACCCTTATGACCGACTGTTACCGGTCATAAAGGTAAAATGTGAACAGTTTCAATAGTTTAGTGGCAAATAGATAACGAAAAAAAGTTTAGTGACTAAATATGAACAAAATCGAAAGTTCGTTTCCCTCTAAAAAGTTCAATGACTAAATGTGAACAAACTTCCTCTTGTATTATGTTTTAGCAAATTATTTATTTTTGTTGAATTGTATCAACATTTGTTGATGAAGAAATCTATGAAATAAAAAAACAAAACCCTGAAAGTATATTTAAAAACAAAAAAACAAAAAACCGTAACCGAAATAAAAAACCAATGGTTTGACATTTTCCAAAATAAAAAATCAAAATTTCCAATCTGATTTTGGTTTTACAAAAAATGAACCATTCTCACTGATGTGAATTATGACCATTGGTTTGGCATGCGAAATTTGTGACATCCCATGAATACGTAGTTACAACATCGTCTAAACTCGTAATTCATAGTAAGGTGTTAGAGTATCATCGCATGAATACGTAGTTACAACGTCGCCTGAATTCGTAATTCATCACCTACAGGTTATGGGCCTGCTGGTGTTTCTACTGGGTTGTCTAGAATAGTCCGTGATCGTCATCTATACTCTAGTAGGTGACTACATCGCCACATTACCGGTTAAGGTTATGGTATCTCCTTTCATCCTACATCACCTATTCATCATCATCTATTTACCTTTCTATCATCACCTATCTCTCATCATTTTATTTCATCACATACAAACTATTTCATCTACCCATGTTTCATCCGCAACATATTTGTAGATATAAAATAAATATACCGTTTAAATCTTTTAAAACATGTATAAAATCGTTCATCAAACATAGACAACAAGTATTTAAATAAGATGCACACATAGCACGTAATTTATATAAAATACTTCATATCTATGTGTAAGATGAAAGTAACTATATATACCATAAAAATCCCATAAATGCTTCCTAACTTCAAACTCGAAGGTTTACTCTACTAAAGCTTCATATTCTTGGCTCTCTGGACCTAGAAGGGTCCAGATTCCTAACTTCAAACCCCAAGGTTTACTCTACTAAAAGCTTCATATTCTCGTCTCTCTGGACCTAGAAGGGTCCAGATCTATAACACAAACTTGCAAGAGGGGTTTGAGGCATTCAAAACCCCAAAGATGAAGTGATTCAAGCCCTAACCCCAAAATGGAATCTACATAATAGGGAAGGAAAGGGGTTCATTTTTGTACCTCAGAATGAAGCTCCTTGCTTGAATAACTCAGAACAATAACCTTCCTTGGTCCCTCTTGTTGGAACTCTTCTCCTTTCTTGCAAAATCACACCAAAAAGCTCAAGATAGCTATTCCTCTCACTCTACACACTCAAGCTCGATAGGGTTCTCACTTATGGGAAAGGTAGTCGCAATTGAAGATCATAAGTGCCTTTAAATATGGCTCGGGCCCAAAGATTTAGGGTTTCTGCCAACAGCGCGGACTCGTCGAGTCGCCTCACCAAGTCGACGAGTCCATTCATTAATCCGAGCCATCAGTCGCAACCTTACTCGACGAGTTGAGGCGTCAACTCGTCGAGTCTCTCTTCTTAACTCAAAAGAAAAATACTTAAATTATGATACCTGGAAATCCGGATGTTACATTTAGTTTTTTTATTTCATAGATTTCTTCATCAACAAATGTTGCTACAATTAAACAAAAATAAATAATTTGCTAGAACATAATACAATAGGAAATTTATTCACATTTAGCCATTGAACTTTTTAGAGGGAAACGAACTTTTGATTTTGTTCACGTTTAGTCACTAAACTTTTTTTCGTTATTTATTTGTCACTAAACTATTGAAACTGTTCACATTTTACCCTTATGACCGATAATAGCCGGTCATAAGGGTAAAATGTGAATAGTTTCAATAATTCAATGGCAAATATATAACGAAAAAAAGTTTAGTGACTAAATGTGAACAAAGTCGAAAGTTCGTTACTCTTTCAAGTCATTATCCCTTTAATTTATGGCTTTTCACTTTCATCGGCTAGTCGTTGCCGAGTACATAGTAACAATGTCGAATCAGTTGTCTAACCCCCGGTTTCTATAGATAACATGTTGATACTTTTTATTCAACTCAAGTCATTTAATTAAAAGCATTAGACAACTTGCATATTTAATTAAATAAGTTAAAAGTCTCAACCTCAACAACTTAATTTTAGGTTACATTCGGGTTGGGATTGACGAATGCAACAGTTAAATAAAAATTATAACATTTTTATTAGAATATAAAAAGCCACTAATAAATGCAAAGCGTTTATTGGAGACTTTTCGTCCCATAAAAGAGTCAAAGGTTTCTGCAAGTGGAAGACACAATTAACCTTCATAAATCAAAGCAACCACTCATTTTTAGTCTCTTGAGTTCTCAATGTGTCTATGGAAAAGGCATTGGACATGAGCTATCGACGTCCAAATCAAATTTTGTATTTAACAACTATTTTAATTATTTAAATAAAAAATATTTTATCAGATTATATTTTAAACTTGAGGTTTTAATGTCAATAACAACAAAAGGGTAATCTTTCTAATGTTTTCGTCCCCCCTTATGATGTTTATCTTCTTCTAAAGGTATTTTATATAAATTTTAGGAGCTATTCATTCATTAAAATGAACAAAATTGCATCCAAAAAAAATCATCTATTTCTTTATTACAAAATAATAACTTAATTAACAAATTACTCAAGACGTTCGAAAAGTTGACCAATGTGAACTGATGTGAAAGATATATATTCAACTGCAATCATCTTACATGTTCTATGTCTTTGTCACTGAAACATCATGTATATCATGTGTATTTTTCTTACTAGTAAATTAAAACATGACGGCTAACCTATCTGATAAAGACTTTATTTCTTAGATTTGAGATCTCAAGTTCTAATCCATAAAAAGACGAATTATACTAACTTCTAACCAATAACCAGTTGTTAAACAATAACATATTGTTCTTGTTTCTTAACTTAAGGAGCCCACTCAAGTGAGCGGATGAAGATGACGACGATGTTGTTTCATCATGTTCTTCAACAACAGAGCCCAAATTACTCCTTTAGACTTTGATTTTTTAAACGATCCTAAATCTTTTTAAAATGAATAAAACAAGTCTTAAGGAGCTTGGACTAGTAGATTTTATGGAACCACTTTTTGTATTAGTAGTATATTAACGCACTGTTAACCTTGCGTATAAGGCTACACGGAGTGGACGATGGCAAGCCTCAACATGTCTGAGTTGGGCTCGGTGTGCACCACACCACCAACTAGGCATGCCGAGTTTGGTGGCCAAAATCAGTGAATGCAACTATATTTTCATCAAAATTTAAAATTTTACAACTTAGAAACACACCCAATTTTCAAAATGCAACTATATTTTCATCAAAATTTTAAATTTCATACTTTTTGTCATCTACTATAAATACAATCATCCTTCTTCATTATCCACCACATTCAAACCTTCTTAATTCAATTCTCCTAGCCTTTTTATTTTCCATCTTCTTCAAAACTTCATTTCTAAAAAATGGCTTGTGTTTGGACAACGGACGAAGATATCATATATTACTCTGGGGGTATGTTGTAGAGAAATCGAACATTGCTAGATATAGTTCATTCCATGATGACTCGGGCTTCATTCCTATATCATTTTGGGGATATACCTTAGAGACTACGGCCCATATATTAAATTTTGTTCCTACCAAAAATGTTTCCAAAACACCACATCAAATGTGGAGTGGAAAACCTCCCTCATTCGTACATATCAAGGTCTAGGATTTTGAGGCTCTTGTTGGGCATGAGAATCAAAATAAACTGGAGCCCATAACCGATAAGTGTATTCATTAGTTACCCATAAACGTTCTTTGAATACTTGTTTTATAGAACCAAATAAAATGTGGTCTTTGTAGTTTGAATGGGAGTCTTTCGTAAGAGAGAGCTCATATTCAGAGAGGACAGTGAGAGTACAATTGATCTTAAAGAAATTCAAGAATCGGCCGATAAGGAAACTTTGGTCGATACTAGCACTCAACATGAGGAAACGCCTATTTTCCCGTTGACAAATCATTACCTCTTTGTTGATCTATTAGACTTAGTATGCTACCCGAGTTTTATAGATATCATATAACTACGGACGGGGACATGTTTGTTAGTGATAAAACACTAGTAAATTTGGATGAGCCAACTAGATATAATGAAGCAGTCACAGGCCCTAAGGCTACTAAATGGAAAGAGGCTATGAATAGAGAGATTCAATCCATGTACGATAACTAAGTATGGAATTTGGTTGATCGTATGCCCAGTCTAAAGATGGTGGGTTATAAATTGAACTTCAAGAAGAAGAATGAAAGGGCAGAGAATGGACACACATTCAAGGCTAGGTTAGTGGTGAAGGTCTATACTCACACCCAAATGATTGCCTATGATGAGACCTTCTTTCCAGTAGCTAAGATCAAGTCTGTAACATCCAGATTTCCAGGTATATTATTTTATTTATTTATTTTGGAGTTTGTGGAGGAACTCGGCGAGTTGGAGCCAAGAATCGTCGAGTAGGGTCGCGGATGTTCATCCGGGTTCACATCCAGACTCGGCGAGACCACGCTGTTTAATAAAACCCTAATCCCCCGCGGTTGGAGCCTATTTAAGGGCACTTATAGCCTCCCATTGCTGCTACCAGTCCCTTGAGAGAACCCTAAGTGAGCCAAATCGCTGTGAGGAAGAAGAAGTCACTTTTGATCCTTGTACCTTTGTTTTAGCAAGAAGAAGGTGACCAAGAGCAAGAGGAGGTGCAATTCTAGTAGTTCCAGAGTTTAGAGACTTCATTTTGAGGTAATAGTTCGAACCTCCTTCAGTTTTGGTGTTGATCATTAGAGTTAGGGTTTTTAACCCCTTTGGAGAGTGATTATGTGGAGCAAATGGTCCCTCTTCGAGTTTGTGCCTTGGATCTGGACTCAAAGAGGTCCAGATACCTTAACCCTTGGAGTTTATGGATCAGTTTGGGGTTATTGGACTTAGGTTGCCATTTTTTGGGCTAAATCTCCTTTTGATGCCTTGTTGTTGTTATACAAGCATCAAGTTTCGAACTTTACGTGACATTCATGATTGGGAAGGCCAGATCTATGGTTTAGGGAAACAGATCTGACCTCAGGAGGCCAGGAGAGTTTGTGCATGGCATGAACTCGCTGAGTTATTCTTGGGACTCGGCGAGTAGGGTTAGGGTTTCACGTAAATTGCTCAGTGAGTAGACTTTCCGAGTTGGGGGATGACTCAGTGAGTCAGAAGGGGGTTAGAGGACTGGAGTTCAAGGCGGTACTCGTCGAGTTGTTCTTGAGACTCGGCGAGTTGAGTCAGGGTGGCCCCGCGATTCATGCCTAGTATGACTCGTCGAGCATAGGGAGGGACTCGGCGTGTCAAGTGGGTCAAAGTGTTAGAGAACATGTGTGAACTCGTCGAGTCACCAGGGTGCACTCAGCGAGTAGGGTCAAAGGGTGACCGTTGACTTTTATTGACTTTTAGGGTTTGGTCAGCAATTGAGTACTTGTGTCGAGAGGGGGGTAAAATAGTCTTTTACCCTTCTGAGGGTGCCAATGGCAGGTTGAGTCTAGTCTCAAGAGTTATTTTTATAAGAGTATTTACTTTATGTGAATAGGCGGAGACTAGGCAATATTTCTACCGAGTCAGAGATTTACCGAGACGCCTGAGGTGAGTCTTCTCACTATACTTTACCTAGTGTGGTAACAGAGTTATGTGACAGTGTATTTTAGAGTTATGTGCTAGTGTATTTGCATGTTATTTATGTGTTGTGATTTACTGTATGTGATATGCATGATTTAGAGATTACAGAGTAGGACCAGTGGGTCCATAGAGTTAGGACCTTCGGGTCCATAGAGTTAGGGCCAGAGGGCCCACAGAGAGTTGGGGCTGGAGGGTCCCACTGAGACACATTGACCAGAGGGTCAACAGAGTTATGGCCTCGAGTGGCTAATATATGATGGAGTGGTATTTTGGGGAACTCACTAAGCTTATTCTTACAGTGTTACGTGTTATGTGTTTCAGGTACCAGTGATGACCGCGGGAAGGCGCCGGCTTGATTCGTACACACACATGGGATTTTATGTATTTCGATCTTGGGAGATGTTTTGTGAAACAAAGTGATGATACTATGATGTTTTATGAATGAATGAGTTGTAAAAATGTGTTTGGAAAATGCAAAAAAAAAATTTAAAATTTTTACGGTGTTACAAGTTGGTATCAGAGCCTTGGTTTGAGGGATTCGGGTGCACCTTTGAGAGTATCTGAACTCAAACTGAGGATTTGAGGAAATTTCGATAATAAAAAATTTTTTCAAAAGAAGAACTTTCGAGATAAACAGAGCAGAGTCGTGTGTACGAACAGCCAGCACCCGAACGGTGATTTCCCAAAATATCATTACAACAAGTGTTATGAGATATGATATGATATGTTAGATGATGAGCTATGCTATGCATGCTAGAGTAGAATAGGTATTCTTATTAGGACTAGAGTGGCCTGATATGTGATGCCTGAGTCTAGGAGTCTTGATGCTAGGGATACTTCAGAGTGTTTAGGTAGCAGCAAGGAGATTATGAGAGATCTGCTAGCGAGTATCATATGATTAGAGAGAGTAGAGTACTTGGGATTTGGGACTCTGGGAGGAGGACTTGGTGTGGATGCTGACGCGATGTGCACGGTAGTATTGGGCCCGTACTACTGAAGACACCGGGTCAGTGCACAGCTCGAGTAAGAATCCTTAGAGTACCAAGGGACAAGTAGGGTGGAGTATTCGAGTGTGAGAATACTCGAGCGAGTCCCTGATATTTATTCTTGTGTTGTATTTCAGAGAGAGGGAGATCATGGTTGGGACACGCCACACACCAGGGGGCAGCGGTACGAGTGATGAAGAGATCCGTAGGATCATTCAGGAGGAGGTGGCTGCGGCCATCAGGGCAGAGATACCAGAGATGTTCGGGTCTATCAAGACCACGCTGATAGAGACATTTGATGAGAAGTACACTGCTCTTTCTGAGGCTACTGTTGCTGCGGCCACTGCAGCTATAGCTGCGACTAGGCCGTAGGGTGGTGATGCATTGCTGTTCCGAGAGTTCAGCAACACAAAACCTCCGGAGTTTGACGGGACCCAGGATCCGATTCCGGCGATGAGGTGGATTTCAGACATAGAGGGGTGTTTCTTTACTTGCTCATCTCCAGAGCATTTGAGAGTTCGGTTCGCGTTGAACCAGCTTCGCTTGGGAGCGAAGGATTGGTGGAAGTTTGTGACGGCACACTACACACCTGCTGAGGTTGCTGCAGTGACCTGGGAGAGGTTCACTACTATGTTCCGAGATGAGTACGTTCCCCAGGTGGATAGGGAGCGTTTGGCCCAGGAGTTTCTGACCCTCAAGCAGGGTACTGAGTCGGTTACAGTGATTACAAGGATGTTCCATAAGCGGGCGATGTTCTGCCCAGAGCACGTGTCCTCCGTGCAGGCACGTATGAGCCGATATTTGAGCATTTTGAGGAGGGATATATGAGAGTTCGTGGAGAACTCGACGTATTGGACATTTGCCGAGCTTCAGGAAAATGCTCGGAAGCGGGAGATAGAGCTGGAGACCCAGGCTAGGGAGGAAGCTGAGTCTAAGGGGAGGGATCGGCGACCGGTGCAGTCTCAGCCGGTAGCCAAGCGGGCCAAGCCTGCTGATCCGAGACCAGGGAGTCAGAGGGGCCGCACTTGTGGCAAGTGCGGCAAGAGCCACGATGGGGTGTGCAGAGTAGGGTCTTGCTACAAATGTGGCAAGGAGGGGCACATGGCCAAGGAGTGCCCCAAGGGGTTTGCAGTATGTTTTCACTGCAACAAGAGCAGACACCGGAAGGCAGTGTGTGCACAGCTGCGGGGATCAGCACAGGGAGCATCTCAGGGATCTGCCCCTGCTTCTATCAGAGCTACTGAGAGCCGGCCAGTGAAGGCTGAAGCACCGAAGGCACGAGGGAGAGCCTTTCAGTTGACCACGGAGGAGGTCCATGCAGCGCCCGATGTCGTGGCTGGTATGTGTTCTTTCGTGTATTTATTTTGATGTTGATATATTGTGCTTATATTATGTTATGCGTAGGTACTTTTCTTGTGAGTTCTATACCTGCCTTGGTGTTATTTGACTCGGGTGCGAGTCGGCCTTTTGTATCTTTGGCTTTTAGTCAGCACATCAGTGTTAGTCGTGAGGCATTTAGTCGACCTTTGAGAGTTTCCATAGCTGACAAGAGGGTGGGTATGCCACAGAAGTGATCCGAGGGTGTGTACTCGAGATTTTCGGTGTTGAATTCCCGATTGATTTAGTTCCTATTGCGATGGGGGATGTCTGTGTCATCGTGGGCATGGACTGGTTGAGCAGATTCAAAGTACTTATCGACTGTGAACAACAGCTGGTGACCATACGAGACCCTAGTGGGGGAGTTCTTACGGTGTACGGAGAGGGTACACGTTCTGGGTCAGCATTTTGTTCAGCCGCTAGAGCGAGACAGTGTATACAGCAGGGCTGTAGGGGCTTTGTAGCGTATGTGATGGATACGAGGGTTGACTCAGACAGACTGAGGTCAGTTGATGAGGTTCCGATAGTGCGTGAGTTCCCGGATGTATTCCCGTAGGAGTTGCCGGGTGTGCCTCCCGTGAGGCAGCTGGAGTTCAGTATCGATTTGGTTCCGGGGGCCGCGCCTATCGCCAAGGTGCCATATCGCCTTGCGCCTCCAGAGATGCAGGAGTTATCCTCGCAACTTCAGGAGTTGCTTGGGAAGGGGTTTATTCGGCCGAGCAGCTCGCCGTGGGGAGCGCCTATCCTTTTTGTCAAGAAAAAGGATGGTTCACACCGGATGTGCATTGATTACCGGGAGTTGAACAAGCTCACGGTCAAGAGCCGTTACCCGTTGCCGAGGATCGACGATTTGTTCGATCAGTTGCAGGGAGCATCTTGGTTCTCCAAGATCGAATTGAGGTCCGGGTATCATCAGGTGAGAGTGCGAGATGAGGACATCCAGAAGACAACGTTCAGGACTCGTTATGGGCATTACGTGTTTGTGGTGATGCCTTTCGGACTCACCAATGCACCGGCGGTGTTCATGGATCTCATGAACAAAGTGTGCAGGCCGATGCTGGATCGCTCGGTGATCGTGTTCATCAATGATATTTTGGTGTATTCAAGATCCAGAGAGCAACATGAGAAGCATTTGAGGGAGATCCTCGGAGTTCTGAGATCGGAGACGCTTTATGCCAAATTCTCCATGTGTGATTTCTGGTTGCGAGAGGTCTAATTCCTAGGGCACCTCGTTAACTAGAAAGGCATATTGGTCGACCCGGCCAAGATTGAGGCAGTGATGAGTTGGGAGGTGCCGAGGTCACCCACCGAGATCAGGAGTTTCTTACGGCTGGCAGGCTATTATCAGAGATTTATCAGGGATTTCTCCAAGATCGTCGTGCCACTCACCAGGTTGACCCGGAAGGGTGTTGGTTTTTCATGGGGCCCAGAGCAGCAGGCCTCCTTTGAGACACTTTGCCAGAGACTGTGCGAAGCCCCAGTTTTAGCCCTTGCGGAGGGGGTGGAGGACTTTATGGTGTATTGTGACGCGTCGATCTCGGGGTGGGAGCGGTGCTAATGCAGAGAGGGTATGTGATAGCATACGCATCGAGGCAGCTGAGGCCTCATGAGACGAGATATCCCACCCACGATCTAGAGTTGGGGGCAGTGGTGTTCGCCCTCAAGATCTGGCGTCATTATCTGTATGGGGTTCGGTGTACCATATACACGGACCACAAGAGCTTGAAGTACTTGATGGATCAGTCCAACCTGAATATGCGCCAGAGGAGATGGTTGGATGTGGTAAAAGATTACGACTGCGAGATCCTTTACCACCCGGGTAAGGCTAATGTTGTAGCCGATGCACTGAGTCGAAGGGCGGAGAGCGCCCCGATGCGAGATGTTTGTTTGAGATTGACTGTGATGGCTCCGATGTTGGACACCATTCGTGGAGCCCAGGCTGAGGCCGTGAGATCAAAAAAACAGAAGAGGGAACGAGTTGTCGGGTTGGTATCGAAGTTCGTTACCGATAGACGGGGGTTATCACATTCCAGGGTCGTATCTGGGTACCGTTTGTGGGCGGGACGCGTACCATTTTGATGGAAGAGGCTCATCGATCGAAGTTCTCGATCCATCCTAGGGACACTAAGATGTATTTGGACCTAAAGAGAGAGTATTGATGGCCCTGTATGAAGAGGGATGTCGTGTGGTTTGTTGAGAGGTGCTTAACCTGTCGTAAGGTTAAGGCCGAGCACCAGAGACCGCATGGTAAGTTGCAGCCGTTGGAGGTTCCCGAGTGGAAGTGGGAATAAATTACCTTGGATTTTATCACCAAATTGCCAAGGACTACTAGGGGAGTCGATGCAATATAGGTGATTGTGGATAGGTTGACGAAGAGCGCCCACTTCCTTGCTATCAGTGAGAGCTCTTCCGCTGAGAGGTTGGCAGAGTTGTACGTGAGAGAGGTGGTATCGCGGCATGGAGTACCGATCTCGATCGTCTTAGACCGAGATGTGCATTTCACTTCCAAATTCTGGAAGAAATTTCATGAGGAATTGGGTACGAGGCTGCATTTTAGTACCGCATACCACCCACAGACTGATAGGAAAAGCGAGCGGACGATTCAGACTCTCGAGGACATGCTTCGGGCATGTGTATTGGACTTCGGAAGGAGTTGGGACACGTACCTACCTCTGGCAGAATTTTCCTATAACAACAACCATCATTCGAGCATCGGTATGCCGCCTTTTGGGTTGTTGTACGGGAGGAGGTGTCGGACTCCCATCTGCTGGGGAGAGGTAGGGCAATGTGTGATGGGTAGTACGGAGATAGTACTTCAGACGTCGGAGCAGATTCAGCAGGTCAGACAGAGGTTGTTGACCGCTCAGAGTCCCCAGAAGAGTTATGCGGATAGGCATTGGTCCGAGCATGAGTTTTAGGTCGGAGATTTTGTGCTCCTGAAGGTATCTCCTTGGAAGGGAGTGATCCGGTTCAGGAAGAGGGGCAAGGTAGGGCCCCGGTATATTGGTCCATTTAGAGTGATCGCGAGGGTGGGCAGGGTAGCATATCGTTTGGAGCTACCTGAGGAGTTGGGGCAGATTCATGACACTTTCCAGGTGTCATAGTTGCGGAAATGTATAGCCGATGAGTCGGCAGTGGTGCCATTAGAGGATATTCAGGTGGATGCGAGCCTGAATTATGGTGAGAGACCGGTGACGATCAGGGATCAGAAGATCAAGGTTTTGAGGAACAAGGAAGTGCCTCTGGTTTTGGTTCAGTGGAAACATCGGAAGGGGACCGAGATGTCTTGGGAGTCAGAGTCAGAGATGCGTGAGCAACATCCGGAGTTGTTTCTAGAATGAGACTTCAAGGGCGAAGTGTGATTCATGTGGGGGAGAATTGTAACATCCGGATTTCCAGGTATATTATTTTATTTATTTATTTTGGAGTTTGTGGAGGAACTCGGCGAGTTGGAGCCAAGACTCGCCGAGTAGGGTTGTGGATGTTCATCCGGGTTCACGTCCGGACTCGGCGAGTCCATTTATTGACTCGGCGAGTCCATGCTGTTTGATGAAACCCTAATCCCCCAGGGTTGGAGCCTATTTAAGGGCACTTATAGCCTCCCATTGCTGCTACCAGTCCCTTGAGAGAACCCTAAGTGAGCCAAATCGCTGTGAGGAAGAAGAAGTCACTTTTGATCCTTGTACCTTTGGTTTAGCAAGAAGAAGGTGACCAAGAGCAAGAGGAGGTGCGATTCTAGTAGTTCCAGAGTTCAGATACTTCATTTTGAGGTAATAGTTCGAACCTCCTTCAATTTTGGTGTTGATCATTAGAGTTAGGGTTTTCTAACCCCTTTGGAGAGTGATTATGTGGAGCAAATGGTCCCTCTTCGAGTTTGTGCCTTGGATCTGGACTCAAAGAGGTCCAGATACCTTAACCCTTGGAGTTTATGGATCAGTTTGGGGTTATTGGACTTAGGTTGCCATTTTTGGGGCTAAATCTCCTTTTGATGCCTTGTTGTTGTTATACAAGCATCAAGTTTCGAACTTTACATGACATTCATGATTGGGAAGGCCAGATCTATGGTTTGGGGAAACAGATCTGACCTCAGGAGGCCAGGAGAGTTTGTGCATGGCATGAACTCGCCGAGTTGTTCTTGGGACTCAACGAGTAAGGTTAGGGTTTCACGTAAATTGCTCAGTGAGTAGACTTGCCAAGTTGGGGGATGACTTAGTGAGTCAGAAGGGGGTTAGAGGACTGGAGTTCAAGGCGGTACTCACCGAGTTGTTCTTGAGACTCGGCGAGTTGAGTCGGGGTGGCCCCGCGATTCATGCCTGGAATGACTCGTCGAGCATAGGGAGGGACTCGGCGTGTCAAGCGGGACAAAGTGTTAGAGAACATATGTGAACTCGTCGAGTCACCAGGGTGCACTCGACGAGTAGGGTCAAAGGGTGACCGTTGACTTTTATTGACTTTTAGGGTTTGGTCAGCAATGGAGTACTTGTGTCGAGAGGGGGTAAAATAGTCTTTTACCCTTCTGAGGGTGCCAATGGCAGGTTGAGTCTAGTCTCGAGAGTTATATTTATAAGAGTATTTACTTTATGTAAATAGGCGGAGAATAGACAATATTTCTACCGAGTCAGAGATTTACCGAGACGCCTGAGGTGAGTCTTCTCACTATACTTTACCTAGTGTGGTAACAGAGTTATGTAACAGTGTATTTTAGAGTTATGTGCTAGTGTATTTTCATGTTATTTATGTGTTGTGATTTACTGTATGTGATATGCATGATTTAGAGATTACAGAGTAGGACCAGTGGGTCCATAGAGTTAGGACCTTCGGGTCCATAGAGTTAGGGCTAGAGGGCCCACAGAGATTTGGGGTTGGAGGGTCCCACTGAGACACATTGACCAGAGGGTCAACAGAGTTATGGCCTCGAGTGGCTAATATATGTTAGAGTGGTATTTTGGGGAACTCACTAAGCTTATGCTTACAGTGTTACATGTTATGTGTTTCAGGTACCAGTGATGACCGCGGGAAGGCGCCGGCTTGATTCGTACACACACATGGGATTTTATGTATTTCGATCTTGGGAGATGTTTTGTGAAACAAAGACATGATACTATGAAATTTTATGAATGAATGAGTTGTAAAAATGTGTTTGGAAAATGCAAAAAATTGTTTTAAATTTTTACGGTGTTACAAAGTCGAATAGGATAATGCTTGCCATATCAGCCTTTTATGATTATGAGGTATGTCAAATTGATGTTAAAATCCCTATTTTTAATGGGAAGCTCATTGAGGACATATATATGAGTTACCTAGAAGGTTTTGAACATGCCAAATATCCTAATAACGTGTGCAAGCTTAACAAAATCAATGTATAGACTTAAACAAGCATCTCGTAGCTGGAATCTTTGTTTTCATAAAAAGGTCTAAGAGTTTCGATTTTCTAGAAGTCACGATGAGTCATGTGTGTATATCAAGGCTAGTGAGAGTGTTGTAACCTTTCTAGTTATGTATTTTGATGACATACTACTTATGGGAAATGATGTACCAAATTTGAAAGAGGTGAAGTCTTAGCTTAGGAAATGTTTCACTATGAAGAAGCTAGGAGAGGCGACGTACATTCTCGGTATAAGGATTTTTAGGGATAGAAAGAAATGTCTAATAGGATTTAGCCGGAGTACACAATATAAAGATTTAATATGCTTAAGATTCATATTAGAATGATATTGCTAATTAAAATATGATCCTAAGGGTCACACTAACAACAACTTGATACAATTGATTATTTGTTAGAAATTGATTTTAATAAATATTCATAAGCTCTTATAATAAATTCGGAAAATATTTATTTCAAGAAAATAGTTATTTTACAATTACAAGAAATACATTATTTCATATGGTACAAATTAACATGTCATGTATAACATTTTGGACTAGATAAATCATTTTGTCTTTTACCAAGAAGTTAAACTTTATATCTTATAAGGGAGTTTATTAAATTTGAAAGTTTGTATTTATTTTTTCTTGCTAAAATTGTTGGTTGGCTAGGTAACAAGGGTATGGTCTTTTTGATTTTTTTAATCAAAAGATCATGCCCTAAGAATGTGTGTATGAACATGATAATTAGCTAGAGATATGTTAGAAAAAAAATTTCAAAGAACTCTTCGTTACCTTGCTTTAAGACCTTAAGAGAGGCTTTTGTTTTTGATCATTAACTTTTGCAATGACAGAAATTTCAAGCTCTATCTATCTGCTATTTTCTCATGCTTTAAGTCTTGAAGAATTAAGTTAGTTGCTTATACTCTCTTGGAACAAATACTTGGATACTTGTTTCAAGCTCAAGAGCTTACATATAACAAGCATTCTCATCAAGTTGGTGTATTATTGGTGTCTTTTTGGTTCCACATTCTTCATCAAAACTCAAGCGTCCCAAGAGGACTCAAGGGACAATGAAGGTTGTTATCATCTTTATTCTTCTATGGTTGTGTTTTTATCTTTCCATTGTGTGCAAGAAGATCCTTGGTGGGTTGTAAATGTTATCATGTTCTAAAATTTTTAAGACTTCCATTGCTATTATTATGAGTTTTTGGAAACTATTTTTGAACTGGAGTAATTAATAAAAGCTATTTACCTTGTTAAAATTGAGTAAGTAGGATAAATGTCACCTAACTATTTATTTAATTTGTAACTTGGATCCTAAACTTTAAATAAATAATGATTTTGGAAACAAAAGGGTATTATTTTTAAAGAATTAAATACTACATTAAACTTTGCTAAATTTTGTAGATGTAAGGTCACACCTTATGATCTGATTAGTCAAACACTATACACTATATGTTCGCATCAACGTCTACAACATCCACAGCCCCAACATATCAAGCTTATCAGCGTTAACTCATAGCATAGTTATTCTATGTAATCCTTTGTATATTAGGTAATGATATAGATAAGTAGACCCATTATCTTTGTAATAAGATCGGTTCTTAGTATATACTATTAGATACAATCCCTTTAATCATGGTATTGAAATGTATAGATTGATATATATATATATATATATATATATATATATATATATATATATATATATATATATATATATATACAACATTAGGTTAAACCATAATGTTGTACAACACGAATTGGTGTCGTAATCGTCTTTGTGACAACCCATCTTCTTGGTGAAGAAAAAACCCTTTCTTGGTGAAAGAACAATTTGGAGAACTTTATGAGTCATTTAATTTATGTTCTTTATTTTCTTAGTTTAACTTTTACTTTCGTCTTTATACTTGAAGTTTATCTGATCGATACAAACTTTTAATTGGTATCAGAGCGGGTTTATGATACACTCAAGTAATCGTTTCGAATCCCAAATCCTTTCGTCTTAACAAAATTCCTCCCTTTCATGATCATAATTTTTCTATGTGGAAGACAAAGGCCATGGTTGTCCTTGAAGCCATTGACTGTGAGATGAGAAATATTGTTGAAAAAGACCCTCGTATTCCTAGGTACCAACCCATGGTCAAAAACGCTCCCGTTGCCCCCTGAAACTAAATCCAGAAACGAGTTATGATAACAATGACAAGAGACTCCTTACTCTTGATGTGAAAGTCAGGGCTATTATTGGAAAATCTCTTCACTGCCATGTGTATCATCTCGTAAAAAATTGTGAGTCAGCATAAGAGATGATGGATATGCTAACAGTGGCTTATAAAGGAACTGTGGAAATCCAAGACACAACCACCAACAACCTTAATTGGAGATATGGACATTTATTTTCTCAATAAGATGAGTCACTTACCTCAACTTTCAATAGGTTTAACTTCTTGGTTAATGATATGCAAAGGGTAGGAATCTTCAAGCATTCATCTTAAATTAGTTTTGAAATTTCTTGATTCTCTTGGAAAAAGATGGGAACATCACGCTGATGTTCTCAAGAATGGTGAAAAGATCGATACCATGGATCTGAATTCATCATTTGGTAATCTACGAAATTGAAGAGCCAAAGCTCTTCGTAAAGAACTCATGAAGGACTCGAACAAGGAAAAGTCTATTGCACCAGTGTCTCGAAAGGAAGCAATGAAGCACATCAGCGACTCAGATAACTCAGATCAGGGTGAAGAGAGTGATGAAGATCTCATCGATGAGCTTGTTGCTAGCGATGCACTAATCGTCAAGTGCTATGAAGAAACTAGAGAAACAGGGTTGGAAGTGATCGGTTCAAGGGAAGCAGTTCATCAAGGAGATCCACTTCCGAGAAGAGAAACTCAGGTAATTGCTTTAATTGTGGTAGCCCTGACCCAGAGCCTTGAGAACTATGAAGTCTTGTATAAGAAGTTGGTGGCTCGCATGAAGAAGTAAAACATCTCTCTGACGAAAGCCTTCATTGCAAAACAAGAGGATCATGAAGAATGTGTAGAAGAAGAGGAGACACCTGAAGATGAGGGCCTGAATTTCAAGGGTCTTATGGCTCTTATAAATGATTCTCTGATGACATATGTGACGTTGATGGTTATCACACTGACAAAAGATCAAGTCCTAATCTAAGACAAACTTTGTACTTAGACAATGGATGTTCTAAAAACCTGACAGGTTAAAAGTCCCTCATAAAAAATTTCACAGAGAAGGATGGTCCAATGGTGATCTTTGGTGACAATAGTGGAAGAGTTGTTACATGTGTTGGAACGTTTGAATTCAAGACGATCAAGTTGAATGGCATGTTTTATGTTGAGGGTTTGGAAGCCAACTTCATCTCCATTAGTCAACTTTGTGACTTTGGTTATAAAATGTCTTTCGATCCTCACGAGGGAAAGGTGTTTAATCAAGAGAATGAAATTGTGATTTTAGCTCTTAGGGAGAATGATATTTATATGGTTTGATTTATTGGTTTAGACATTAATACATTAGTTTTTTTTTATGCTTTCCTATTTTTAAAAATTTTGAACATATGCTGCTAGATTTTTTCTTTTTTTACTATAGCTTTTGTGCATTAAAAAATTCTTTTATTTTACCAAAGGAGTATACATTGTAAATACACATTTTTGCGACTAACATTATCAATGTTTGTTCTTCTCTTTCCTCGGTATGTGTCAGGACCTTCCGTCTCCATCTTGAAAATGATCTTAACTGATAAGATCAGTGTGTCGGTACTTGAATGCATCACCTTTCTTGTCAGAGCTAGTTGACGCTGACTCTGCATCTTTTCTTCAGCACCAAATGCCCTGTCACTGGCACTGAATCACACTGTGATTGACATGTTGATTCATGTTGATGAGACCAGATGGGGGATAACTGTGCCACCAATTGTTATTTTGGGCACATATCTCTTCTATTCTGAACAACCTATTTTTGTTGCTATGAGATGAAGTAATGTTAGCTTACATAGCACGTCTAATTTGTGTTGACGCTGTCACTACCACTCCATCACCTCTAAGATCCAAAGGCGTCTTCAATAGGACAGTGATCCCACCTTCTCTTTCTTCATGGATAACAATGAATGGAACCTTTGAGTGTTGTCTTGGTGACACTCATAAATCTATGTTTACAAAGATTGGATCTCTCTAACTCATTGGTTACGAAGATAGGTTCACGTTCTTCTTTTGTTCTTTGTAAACATGTAACTTAGAATCAATCTTTAGAATATCAATGAATAAATGCGTTCTTTTTTGTGTTTACTATGCATTGTGTTTTTGTATGATATGGTTTATCTTGTTTGTTCTATTTTATAGCTAAAAATTCAAAATGTAGATATCTTGGAAAATAGAAGTGCATTAGTGACCCTTCAGTTCTAAAGATTTGATGGAACGAGCTTTTATCACCTTTCTGACAAAGTTGCACATATTTCATAGTTTAAACTCTTTTCTTGTTTGAGTAACTCTTATTTTTTTATTCTTATATTGTTTATTCTTTTGTACCATTTTAAAAAAGGAATATGACGGTGGCATCTCTAAGCCTAGTATGCAACTTTTGACACATCATTGTCCCTAGAAGCATGTTGCTTTATGTAACTAAACCTCTCTAAGTTTGTCATCAATGATACCATCTCCTGAGAACATTGAGTCACCCCCTCACACTGACTGTCTAGCATTGTCTAAACTTTCTAATTAATATTTTTTGGTCCAAATAAAAAAAATCAATAAAAAGGTTGGGGTGTTTATTTTTTTATTTAATCAAATTTACCTGACCTGTCCCTAGAAGCATGCTTGTCATATGCATCAAGTCTCATGTTATGATGAAACATGGAGCAAAACCTAATGGGTTACCATGATTGCAAAGGGTATTAGATACTTGTATGGTCATTTTATGACAAAGGGTTGTTCATATCCTTGACCTCCTAGTCTGAGCTATAAAATGGTACCTTTATGAGTTAATGGTGAATCTTTGATTGTAGATTGCAACTTACTCTATGATATAGAAGTTTAAAACACTTCTTGTTGATGAATTAAACTGTTAACGAGTGACACTGATTTCACCTCAGCATGACTGAAACAATCTATTCTCACCTTTATCTCCTTAATAAAACTTAACGATTCCCTATGTGTGACAACCTGGAACTTTTGTCTCGCACACTTAGCCATTTTAATCAAAGTTAAACATGTTTCGTTGACTTTTGGCACTATTTGAGGCTTTGTTTAAGTGATTCTATGCTTGAACATGATCAAGGTTGAGTCTAGGAATGAGTCAAGAAGTTATATACTGTCAAAACAAGGCCATACACACCTTTAAAGGGAGTGTACGGCCGTACGCATGGGTGTGCGGCCGCACACACACCTCTGGAAGCACACTCCTTTCTAGGCAGCACACTCACCCTATATAAAGGGTAGACCCCTTTCCTTTCATTTCTTTAAAATCCTGGCAGCACACAACACCTTTTCTCCTAAGACTCTTCAACCACAAACCCTCCCAAGGCTTCAAAAACGTGAGTAATCCATCCATTAGCTTGTTATACTTGAAGAACCTCTTGATCTAGGTATTGAATCATAAAAATCTCGTCATGTTCTTCATCTTGTTAAAGGAGTGCGACCACACACTCGTGTGTGCGGCCACACACCCATGTGTGCGACAACACATTCATGTGTACGGTAGCACACTCATTTGTGCGACCACGCACACACACCATAGGACCACAAATCCATTTCTAAGACCCTAAACTTGTACTACAACCAAGTATGGGCCTAGGACACTTCATGGATGCAAGTATGGACCTTGAAAACACCTTTAAGGTGGCCATACACCTCACTCATGCAATCCTTTGAGGTCCTAACACTTAGTGCAAGTAGTCCCAAGTTCTTAGAATGGTTCTTCGTCACATCTAGTGGTGAATTACCATGATATGACTCCTTAATGTGTCATTACTTGTTGATTAGGATCAAATCATAGTCAAGGCTTCACTTGAACATTCCGCATTTCGTATCGATCCTTCATTCAAATCACCTGAGGTGAGTTCATACCCCAACGCTTTTTCCGAGTTTTTCATGTTTTTAGGGGGGGAATACAAGCAAAAGTACAAGGAAACTTGTGCTCAAAATATATTATTTTGTTTAAGATAATTATATTTTCAGTATGCTTTTAACACGGAAAACAATTTTACCAACCGATTAAGAAATCAACACGTAGAAACAGCTTTCAAACCTAAAACAATGAACTTGTGAATTATATAGAAAAATGTATCATTTTATAAAGGATTCATGCAAATCATAAACAAGATTTTTGGTATTATTACCTGTAAATTTGTTAGGCTATGTTTGAGACACGTCCTTGGTAACACTCACCACAAGAAACAGAGTGGAGGACTAGTACTCATGACCAAAGTTTCTTGTATGGAGAGCAAGATTGTTGTGTATAGATCTATACGGGACTGACAATCCCGCACCTCACTACTAGCTACAGTTGGACCGGCAGGTCTGCGGTTGACAAAGTCATTAAGGATATCGGGCCGTTGCGGGCCATATCTAGTCAGTTATGGTTATGAAGCTCACAACCTAGATAACAGGAATTCACTTTTGTAATAATGAATCAAGTGAACTAACCTCAAAGTAATAACCGATTTAATTACTGGAGGGTATTAATAATAATACCATTAGGACTTAGTTCATCACGGTTTTCTTTTGTTTAGTTTTATTTATGTAATAAGGCTAATATACCTCTATGGGTGTAACCAGGGTTTTTAAAAGAAAACTGCTTTTATCAACACGAGTATGGTAGATACTTGCAAACCTCAGTTTAAAGTAGATAATCAACCATCAACCTTTAGGGAAAATATAGGATTTTCCCGGGATAAACCGACTATTCAAAACAGATTGTTTTACAACCAAGGGATATTCATATTCATTCCACGACACATTGGATTGTACATGTTCTGTACGAACCTGGAAGTCATGGAATGAATGGATTTTCAAACACGCTTTTCATAAGAAAATGTAGGATTTTCTTAAGGAACACTTTTCAAAAGGATTCAAAGAACACTTTTCCACCAAAACTAAATGCTTATGAACTCACCAGCTTTATACTGATATTCTTTCAAAACTGCTTACATTCTTAGGGAATTAGTAGACAGGTACTTCCAGGAGCTCGGAGAAGTCGAAGTGTTAGAGTCGCGTCTTTCTATTTTACTTTTAATATGAATAAAACTATGTATTAAACAATGTAAACCTTTTTCACATATGTATTCAATGTCTGGTTGTGTTTACTATGCTTGCTATGATACAATTGTTGTGATACTACGCATGACGCCAGCCACCCCCGAACGTTTCTGCCGTTCCGGTTTGGGGGTGTGACAGATTGGTATCAAAGCCCTTTTTTTATAGCGAACTAAGTATACCAAACCTTACATGGTATACAACTATAAATATTAAGGGGCCTAAGTGCTCTAAACTAAAAATATACTTTAAAAAATACAAGTATTTTTATATAACTATACCCGAGTATCAGAATCCATGTCGTAAGTAAAACAAAACAAAAGTATTTGGATGTTGGACACTGCGGTTAAACCTGGGCAGTTATGTAATCATGTCTAGGATCAATATAGCCTGATCAACTATATTCATTCAATACATGACCAACATGTGCTTAGGAGTAACTATGGTGTTGCAACAAGCATAAAACTTACCCAGATACCAGAAGAGTTCTAGAACCGAACAAAAGGATTAAAATACTGTAGGAGTATTTTAGGGTGCTATAACGACCGAACCGGAGTTTTACCCAGGAGAATCAATCATGTAACTATAATACATTAGAAGTATTATAGATTCGATGCCTATTAACTATTCCTTTACCCTCGCCTCGTGTAGATAGCATGGTTGGATTCCATCTTCCTGGCGACCCATACTTTCCTAACCAAGGAGATGGTGGATGGATCGAACCAGAGACAGAAGGAAACCATGAAATCCCTTTTGATGATGGCATTTCCGAACCATTTCCTGAAGAGACTGACTCGGAACCAGAAGTCGAGAACTTACCCCCAATGGCCCCAATACCAAATCCCAACCCTCAGCTTGAACTCAAAGGCGTAACGCCTATGTGGGTCGGAAGCCTGGATAGGTGGAGTCACGAACAAGGCCAACCCCGCCCCTACAACGGGGATCACCACTTCTACAATGTGAATGGAGGAGGCTCCGCAGATAGAGCCCTTCCAATCATAGTTCGCCAAGTGGCCCGCAATGTCGAAATGAACGTGGCTGCCATTCAACGAACTATGGAACTCGAGGTAGACTCGGATGCCAACGCAAACCGTATTCACAGTCTCGAGGTTGCTTATGGGAGGATTATGAGGGACAACGAAGCCCAGCAGCAAGAGCTAGCTGCAACTTGAGTTGAGGTCGTAGAGCTCCGAGCACGCCAATCAGTATACGAGAGCCGCCTGCTTGACATGGAGCGCCAGTTGACTAACCTAAGGTTCCGCCCGAGGAGTGCCCGTCGCCAGTAGGAAATATTCTACTTGTACTTTCTTTTGGTTTAAAGAATAGCTTTCCTATTTCTGTTCTAAGTAGCTCCTTTCTATGTAGACATTCTTGTCTTACAAGTACCGATTCACTATTTCTTTATGTTGTCAATTGTTCCTTTGTTGGTATGTGGTAGACCTACTCCAAGGTCAAGTTTTCCAAACTTGTTGTAATCTCGATATCGACAATGGTGGCAACTATGATATTTCAGTTAAAGATTTTCATTATCAAAAGTATACCTCAGATCGATAGCATGAAAAGTAAGCAACCTTATCAAGGTCCCATCACTGTTTTGTCCTCGAAACGTGAATCATAAGATGTATTTTGATGATTATTCCTTTCCCCCATCAATTTCATATCAGCTTCGATATCCTAATTGGCACGAAATGGTTAAGCTTCAAATCGTGCTGATATCCTTTGCTTCGAGAAAGAGATTTCTCTCAATCTTCCCTTCAACGAAATCCTCACTGATCTCAATGATAAGATTTTTCGAACCTTCGTATCAATTCCTGCGTCAAGCCTAGGAGCATCTATGGAAGGAATGCTACGCATTCCTGGCTCATGTTGACAATGAGACACAAGAAGTTAAGGACCTCGAGAGCATCTCCAAAGTCTGCAAATTTCCTGATGTCTTCCCCAAGGACATTCAAGGGATTTCTTTCGAGTGTCAAGTGGAATCCCGTATCGACTCGATCCCTGGAGCTACCCTTATAGCTAACCCTGCATATCATCTAGAGACGACGAAAATAGGAGAGTTATCCAGCCAACTCAATGAGCTCAATTCTATTGTGTTCAGATCTTTTCTATCCTTGCTAAAACCACAACATGGGGATGTGGGTCGAATCACTGAGAGTCAAATAGCAAAATAGGAAATCCCAATGCATAGATAAACATTTAGGGTACATCCAGAGGCAACCATTGTTGCTCACAATCTTCTTTTCTTGACATGTAGCAGATCATGCCGTCGAAGAAATGTAACCAACCCACCAGTAAGACACCAATCCTCCAGATGGACTCAGTTACGTTCCAAGCTATTGTCATAGCAGCTGTAGCAGCCGCCCTAGCTGTTCTTAACGCTAACAACACAAATGTGGGTGGAAGTGTTAGCGGTAATCCGAATCTTGGTGTTAACCAATCTCAACAACAAGTGCCTACTAGAAAGGACACACCTAACCTTCTAAAACGGAAGTTCATAGGAAGTTGTTCAACTCAAAGACCTACTGAGAGGCAATGATTTGGGACAGTTAGTACCCCAGTCGTCCCTGCTGTTCCCACACCAACCATACCCTACTGTGGAAATCTCCCACACTGCAGCAAATGCAACTACCATCATCATGGGGTCTGCCGAGTGCTGCATTGCACCGGATGCAACAGGAAGGGACACACCTCCCGCGGTTGTAGAACCCTAGTCAAGTTCATCACTCCGACTACCAAAGTTGGGACAAGTCCAACCTATTACCTCTGTGGAAGTTTAGGACATTTCAAAAGAAACTGCCCAACAGAGAAGAACCATGGGGAAACAGGAGGAGTCTGACCTCAGAGAATGAGGAAGCATCAAAGAACCCTACTATGTTTTGGGTACGTTTTCAAAACCTCAATAATTATTCATAATCATGGTTTCTTTCCCGTCCAAATCTAATCGCGACATACTGTTAAAAGTTGATGCCCTAAGAGGTAAATTAGGGTAGCCTAGTGTATACGTTAGAGTCAGTTGTAGCTATACATGACCCGTATACGCCAAGCAGTCATAGGAAAATCTAGTAAGAACCATCCTATCGAGAGCCCATAGTTTCAAAATATTTGGACCCTCGCATTAGTAGTACCCAGCAAGTCCAAATCAAACGCAGAAAATACCAGAGGAGTTCATTTAGGGATACCAATGTGTTAGCAAAACGATCCTCCCAGACTAACCCGACGCACGATTCTACGACAACATCCTGTCTAGCTCGACTGGGTCTATGTTATACCAAACCCTTTTGTCTTAAATCGTTCGATCACGAAACTTGCGTCGCACGTGACGACAACCAGATGCGAACTTCAAAGAATTCATCTCTCTTCGAAATCCAAAAGTATTCATACGAAGAGTATCATATGCAAAGAGAAGGACAAAGTAAAAGAACCATCCGGACAATTGAAGATGTGTCATGTGACCCACATCTATCCTTAGTTGAACATTCTTACAACAACGGTGACCTTTCCAAGGTTGCGCCATTCAAAGCCTTCTACAACCATAAGTACAGGCCCTATCTGTGCTGGGCTGAGGCGGGCGACACACAAATAAACAAGAGTCAAATCCCCGAAAGCACTCTCACGAGTCCTGAAATCACCTGAGGGACGGCAGAAAAGAACGTACGAAAGAGGCTATGTCGATAATAGACAAAAAGCATTGGAATCCCAGTTTGGTGAACATGTCTTTCTTACAGGTTTCACCCTGGAAAAGCCTGATACGCTTTGGAAAGCATAGAAAGCTAAATCCAAGATACGTTAGACCATCTAATATTCTCTCTAGGATCGGTACCATAGCGCACAAACTCCAGTTACCTCGAATGCTTAGCAACGCTCATCTCGTCTCCCTCATTCCAAACCAAAATGAGTGTCCGACAGATGATACACTTACGATTTCCCCTTGACAGTCTCGAGTAAGACGAGAGTCTACACTTTGTGAGAGAATCATCCGAGCTCACGGATCGAGAAGTTGAGCGAACGAAATAACATCACATCCTGATAGTGAAGGTCCATTAGAATGTCAAACAGGAACTTGGATTCACTTGGGGGCACGAGAGTCTCATGAACCTTAAGTACCTACATCTTTTTCTAAGACCATGAGTTATATTCTTATTCTTGAAATTCGGGACGAAATTCCCTTTAACGGGGGGATGATGTGACAACACGGAACTTCTGTCTCGCACACTTAGCCATTTCAATCAAAGTTAAACATGTTTCGTTGACTTTTGGCACTATATGAGGGTTCGCTTAAGTGATTCTAAGCTTGAACATGATCAAGGTTGAGTCTAGGAATGAGTCAAGAAGCTATATACTGTGAAAACAAGGCCATACACACCTTTAGAGGGAGTGTACGGCCGTACACATGGGTGTGCGGCAGCACAGACACCTCCTGGCAGCACACTCTTTTCTAGGCAGCACACCCACCCTATATATGTTGGATAAGGTGTCTAAGTCCATAACTATTTCTGGTAAGTACTTGACCCGACCCGGAATGGTCCATTTGGGTTGCATGGCACCATGCAATTGGATAGACTAAATGAGAGAAATAACACTTGGAGATTATTAATATATTATAAGTTCTAATATATTAATAATATTATTTGATTAGTTTGATCAAGAATTAATTTAGAATTAACTAAGTGATCAAAAGATAACTAATTAAATATATGGGTTGATTATGTAAATCATCCATATCTTGTATAGTGGACAAAGAGGCTCCATGGATTATCAAGTTGGGTTCCACCCATAGGATGCTCCATGGATTCTCCATGGGAGTTACAAATCCATGGGTCATAGAAATGAAGAGTCATGACACATTAGGGTTTACATGGTGTAACCCTAGATGTGTCAACAGTATATAAGAGTCTCATACTCCACCAAAATCGGCTACACATATGAAACAAGAGGGCTAGGCCGATTTTAAGAAGTGTTTATTCTCTCAAAAGTCTTGCCAAGAGCTTTTGGTGTTGTGTGAAGCATTTGAGGCATCACACTTGGGGTGCTAGGCTCACAAGGTTTCAAGGAACATAAGCAACAACAAGGTAAGTTATTTTATCTTTCATTCAAGTTAAAAATTGTTCCCCATGTATGCTAGATAGGAATATAACTTTGGAATTCAACCTTGCATGATAATTAGACAAACATAGATCCAAGGTTATTAGGGTTGCATGTACACTTAGGAAGTGTTAGAATGCTCAAAACTCATCAGTGGTATCAGAGTTTAGGATTGTTTGTTTGTTATTTGTGTTAAATGGTTGGAAAAAGTCGATTTTGTGCAATCTGCCTGATGAACTCGCTGAGTCCATGGGGGGACTCACCGAGTTTATGTGTATCTTCAACCTACTCGCCGAGTAGGTTCATGCACTCGGCGAGTAGGAGCCTCAGAATGCAGATTTTCGACTTTAGTTGCTGGAAATGGACTAGAAAAATTACCCTAAACTGTTTTTGGTACTTGAAAACTTGTTTTAGATGGTGTAATGTCTTTGCTAATCCATTTACAACAACAAGTTATCAAAATTACAAAGTTTTAAGTGTAAGTTTGATTCATGAAAGTGTTCATGTTCATGTTCTTGATCTTATAATGTTTAGATGATCATAGGAATTGTTTGTAACCTATGTGGTAGATTAATTCTTGATCATTATGTGTTTTAATGGAGTCCATAACTTGACCTCAAGTTATGGAAAACCAAAAGTCACTTTGCTTTAAAACCATTAAAAGAACACATGGGTTATAAAAAATGAAAAGTGTTCATTTTCTATACCCTAATTAACTCATAAGTTACAAGAAATGAAAAGTTTTGAAACTTGCCCTCAAGTTTTGGAACAAGTAAAGTCATGTTAAAACTTTAGTTCCAACCCTTAGAATTTTAAAAGTTAAAATTCTACTCTTATACTTATAATATTATAAGTTAATAATATATATATATATATATATATATATATATATATATATATATATATATATATATATAAGATCAAAGTCGTCTTACCGCTAGTATGCCTCATTCATGAAGCCGGTCTATAAGGTGGGTATAAGGTTATTGCCTATAAAATGACAACTTAATGGGTGCCCACTCTCACTCACCGCTTGCTTGACTGGTGGAGGGTCGTTAGCCGAACAGGTAGGACAAGGACTTATAAATTCTCATTAAAGGTATGATGAATATTATAAAGTAACTAAATGTTTTTTTTTTAAATTACCAGTCTTAGTTACTTTAGGAAAAATGTGAATAAGGTACTAATCCATGAAATTACACTTTACACTTTGTTTAAGTCGTTGGTGGAGCGTGTGTGGCTAACCGGCACACTATCTTGGACATAAAAAGGTAGGTAAAGGGTGACTTAAGGTTTATCATATTATCGGTGGAGCGTGTGTGGTTTACCGGCACATCGATTGAGTGATAAACTTTAAGGGTACCAAGTGATTTGCATGGTTACTTCACACCTCGTTTTGTGATCCTCGGTATCCCAGTCACAAAACTTGGTGGGTGCACTCGAGATTGAAACATGCATTTGAAAAGTTCATTGAATCTCAAAAGAACCTAGGAATTTCTAAGAACCAATCAAAAACCTAATATTTAATATTTCGGTTTTCGTGGCGGAAATTGGTGAATCGTCATTCACCTACTTTTCAAATATGTTATATCTTGGATTACGACATACCCTAAGTTATAATATATTGTGATTGGATCCTAGCCTTAATATTACATTTGGGTGTTTTATTAAGGACTCTCTTAATATCTAAACTAATCTTGTCCTCTTCCTTCAGATGTCTTCAAACAATGCTGCTTCTGGCTTTAATCCTAATGGCTCCTTTACCCTTATGAACTTGTGTGGGAAAGTCACTTTTGATGGATCCAACTTCAATGAGTGGATCAGAAACATCAGGATGATTACCCGCTACGAGGACAAAGAATATGTCCTCGACAAGGAGCTGAAGGAGATTGATGAGACCACTTCAACTCCCCAGGAGATCGCTAACTTTCAGGCACATGAAAGGGATGCTACCAAAGTGGCATGTATCATGATGGCCACGATGATAGCGGAACTTCAAAAGTCCTATGAGGACTTCTACCCTTTTGAAATGCACCAAGATCTGATGGAAAGATACCATCAAAGTGTACGACAAGAGAGGTATGAAATCGTCTGCTCCATGATAACAACCATGATGAAGGACGGGGAATCTGTTACGAGCCACATGCAGGAAATGCAAAGGTATGTGGATCGGTTGCTGAAGCTTAATGTGAACTTCCCTGAGGAGCTTGCAATAGATATCATTTTTCACTTCTTACCATCGTGCTATGATCAATTCCACATGACATATCACATGAATAAGGAAGAGGTCACACTCAGCAAACTTCAGGGTCTTCTCAAGACCGCAGAAACATGTCTTAAGGGGAAGTCGGTTGTTAACACTCCTACTCCAAACTCCGCTCCGGTTTTGGCAATCGGGAAAAGTCGAGGGAAGAAGAGAAAGAGCTCTTTGAAGGGTACCAAGGCTAGGACCCTTGATGGCTCTTCTTCAAGTGGAACCAAGAAAGGTTTTGTCACTCCTTCTTCTGACCCAAAAGAGGCTGAATGCTTCTATTTCCATGAAAAATCACATTGGAAGCGAAACCGCCCAAAATACCAGCAAGATGTGAAGGATGGGAAAGTTAAACCCAACCATGCAGGTATTTACATTATCCTATCTAATAATTCACCCCATTATAACTCTTGGGTCCTTGATACCGGTTGTGGTATTCATATCTGTTCTAATTTGCAGGGACTAAGAAGAAGTGAGAATGTGGAGCAAGGAAGAATAAACTTAATAATGGGGAATAGGAAAGCTTTACCTGTCACCAAGATTGGAGTTTACTCTTTATCGCTAAGTAGTAGGTTTAGTTTAGATTTGAATAAGTGTTGTTATTCGCTAGAAATGGAAAGAAATATTATTTCCCTTCATGCATTATACAAACAAGGTTTCACCTTTTCATTTGATAATGAAGTTAGTTCTATTAATGCTTTCTTTAATAATGTTCTTTATTTTAAAGCATTACCTTGTGATGGCGTGTATGAAATAGTATCTGTGGTAGATAACTTAGGAAATAATGTTTTGTGTATTGATTCTGTTAATAATAACTTGGATAAAGCATCATTATGGCATTGTTGTCTTAGACATATAAGCAAGAAACGCATAGGCCAACTCCAAAAGGATGGAGTCTTGAAGTCATTTGACCTAAAGTCAGATGATAGATGTGAATCATGCTTACATGGAAAAATGACAAAGTCACCCTTCACAGGTTCTTGTGAGAGGGCTGAAGGTTTGTTGGATCTTGTACACACGGATGTGTGTGGGCCCTTCAAACATGCCACAAGGGATGCTAATCGTTATTATTTGACTTTTACTGATGATAACAGTAGATATGAATATGTCTACTTAATTAAGCATAAGTCAGAGACTTTCGAAAAGTTTAAGGAATTTAAACAGGAAGTTGAGAATCAATTGGGCAGGAACATTAAGATGCTTCGATCCGATCGAGGTGGTGAGTATCTTAGTTCAGAGTTCCTCGACTATCTTAGGGAATGTGGGATTGTCTCACAATTGACACCTCCCAGGACACCGCAGTTGAATGGTGTGGCTGAGAGGCCTAATCGAACCTTGTTGGATATGCCTTAGAGACTGCCGCCCATATCCTTAATCTAGTCCTTACAAAGAAAGTTGCCAAAACTCCTCATGAGATGTGGAGTGGTAAAGTACCCAAACTAGACCACATCAAGATTTGGGGATGCGAGGCTTTCGTGATACGCGAGACTCATGATAAGCTCGAACCTCGAAGCGAGAGGTGTATTTTCATCGGCTACCCACAACAATCCTTTGGTTACCTCTTCTACAGAACTAGTGAAAATGTGGTCTTTGTAGCTAGGAGGGATTTCTTTAGAGAGAGAGAGAGTTTATAAGCCAAGGAGACAGTGGGAGGCAAGTTGATCTTGAAGAAATTCAAGTGTCAAGCGGTGAAGGAACTTCAAAATCTATCACTCAACTTGAGGAGGAAACTCCTGTTGAGCCAATTGACAAGTCTGTACCTCTGAGGCGTTCCACAAGGGTTAGGAATGCAGCTGAGCATTACTGTGGATTCCATATTACTGCAGAAGGTGATACACTTATCAGTGATGAGACACTGATAGGTATGGATGAACCTAACAGTTACGAAGAAGCCATGGCAGGCCCTGAGTCAGCCAAGTGGAAAGAGGCAATGGACAGCGAGATACAGTCCATGTATGACAATCAAGTTTGGAACTTGGTTGAGAATGTACCAGGTCGTAAGACAATAGGGTGCAAATGGATCTTCAAGAAGAAGACCGACATGGATGGTAAAGTACACACTTATAAGGCTCGACTGGTTGCAAAGGGCTTCTCACAAACTACAGGAGTTGATTATGATGAGACCTTTTCTCCAGTGGCCAAGATTAAGTCTATTAGGGTTCTGTTAGCCATATCTGCATTTCATGACTATGAAATATGGCAAATGGATGTCAAAACCGCTTTCTTAATGGAAAGTTGGTTGAAGATGTTTACATGAGTCAGCCAGAAGGTTTTGTCAGCAACAAGTACCTTAATAGAGTGTGTAAGCTTGAGAAATCCATTTATGGATTAAAGCAAGCACCTCGCAGATGGAATCTTTGCTTTGATGAGAAAGTCAAGGAATTTGGCTTTTGTAGGAGTGAAGATGAATCTTGTGTGTATGTCAAGGCTAGTGGGTGTATAGTTAGCTTTTTGGTATTGTATGTGGATGACATAGTACTCATAGGAAATGACATCTCAACTCTGCAGGAAGTTAAGTCCTGGCTTGGGAAGTGTTTCTCTATGAAGGACCTAGGAGAAGCTGCCTATATTCTAGGGATAAGGATCTTAAGAGACCGGAGTAAAAGACTAATTCGACTTAGTCAGAGTACCTACTTGGATAAGGTGTTGAAGAGATTCAGCATGCAGGACTCCAAGAAAGGAGAGTTACCCATCCAGAGTAACGCTAGATTGAGTAAGACACAAAGCCCTAGCACTGAGGATGAGATAGCATAAATGAGTCGAATACCTTATGCTTCGGCTGTAGGATCGATCATGTATGCTATGACGTGTACTCGACCTGATGTAGCCTTTGCCCTGAGCATGGTTAGGAGGTATCAGGGGAACCCTGTCAAGGCACACTGGACTGCGGTAAAGAATATCCTCAAGTACCTACGGAGAACTAAGGATTGGGTCCTTACCTTCGGTGGGAGTGATGACTTGAGGGTTGTAGGGTATAGTGATGCTAGCTTTCAGACTGATAGGGATAATTTCCGCTCTCAGTCAAGCTGGGTCTTTACCCTAAACGGAGGAGCAATTTCTTGGAAGAGTTCCAAGCAAGAAACAGTGGCTGATTCAACTTGTGAATCAGAGTATATTGCAGCTAGCGAGGTAGAAAAGGAGGCGATATGGATGAAGAACTTCATTAGAGACCTTGGATTTGTACCAGCTATTAAAGAGCCAATGGAAATTTTCTGTGATAGTGAAAGCGATGTTGCCTTAGCCAAGGAACCAAGGGATCACGGGAGATCCGGACACATCGATAGAAAATACCATTTTATCAGACATCGAATAGAAGAAGGACTCCTCGTGGCAAAGAGGGTATCATTGGACGAGAATCCGGCAGATCCCCTCATGAAGGGACTGACTCAGGTTAAGCATCTCCAGCATGCTCGGAGCATAGGGCTGAAGGATGATATTAGATTTAGTAGTTAGATAACCTTGAAATTTGTAAAGTGTAATTGACATTAGATGATGAATAAAAGGTGTTTTATTTATGAGTAAAGTGTCGCTATCTCTTGTCGATCGTTTACTATATTTCTTTTGCATGTTTTGACTTCCAGAATAATTATGTTTGGTATATCATATTATTCAAACCTCCACAGTCGGTCATATGTCGGAAGTAGGTATGAATCAAGACTGTCATGATTGGTTGCAGAGGTCTAAGGTGTTGGACATGGCTACAACAATCATGAGTGCTCATAAGTTCTGAGCATTGGAATCAACCCACGCTCACTGGAATCACTTCATGGAATTTATCTCGAGTGATCGTGAGACGGTAATATCATATAAGTCTTCAAACCTAGAGATATGATTTGTTACTTACGAGTTGGTTATGCATTGATTGTACGAAAACGCATTGGTAACTCGATGCTATAAAACGTGCTTTTGTGTATAATTCAATGAGTGGTAGAACAAACATATGAGTCGAAGTCTATCTGTTCCTTCTTGGACTAGAAGCTGATATCTGGGCCCCTCGATGATTTTGTTTTGACTTATGTATCAGGCCCGGTCAGAACTAAGTTGATGTGTTCAATTAAGTTCTTTGTCAAACAAATCAGAAATCGGGAAACAAACTGCTGGACAATAAGTAAGACATTGTTCCACGTATTTGTTCGGCTGATATCTAGAACAGAGGATTATATGATCACTTATCTTAAATGGCGTATTATCATCTTCTCAGTTCCGAGAGACCTTGAAAGAGCTACGATTTCCGATCGGTTCCTGAAGTACTAGAGTTATAGTTATTAGACTTATCCAAGTGGGAGCATGTTGGATAAGGTGTCTAAGTCCATATCTATTTCTGGTAAGTACTTGATCCGACCTGGCATGGTCCATTTGGGTTGCATGGCACCATGCAATTCGATAGACTAAATGAGAGAAATAACACTTGGAGATTAGTAATATATTATAAGTTCTAATATATTAATAATATTATTTGATTAGTTTGATCAAGAATTAATTAAGTGATCAAAAGATAACTAATTAAATATATGGGTTGATTATGTAAATCATCCATATCTTGTATAGTGGACTAAGAGGCTCCATGGATTATCAAGTTGGGTTCCATCCATAGGATGCTCCATGGATGCTCCATGGGAGTTACAAACCCTTGGGTCATGGAAATGAAGAGTCATGACACATTAGGGTTTACATGGTGTAACCCTAGATGTGTCAACACTATATAAGAGTCTCATACTCCACCAAAATCGGCTACACATATGAAACAAGAGGGCTAGGCTGATTTTAAGAAGTGTGTATTCTCTCAAAAGTCTTTCCAAGAGCATTTGGTGTTGTGTGAAGCATTTGAGGCTTCAAACTTGGGGTACTAGGCTCACAAGGTTTCAAGGAACATAAGCAACAACAAGGTAAGTCATTCTATCTTTCATTCAGGTTAAAAATTGTTCCCCATGTATGCTAGATAGGAATATAACCTTGGAATTCAACCTTGCATGATAATTAGACAAACATAGATCCAAGGTTATTTGGGTTGCATGTACACTTAGGAAGTGTTAGAATGCTCAAAACCCATCAATATAAAGGGTTGTCCCCTTTCCTTTCATTTCTTTAAAATCCTGGCAGCAAACAAAACCTTTTCTCTCAAAACTCTTCAACCACAAACCCTCCCAAGGCTTCAAAAACGTGAGTAATCCATCCCTTAGCTTGTTATACTTGAAGAACCTCTTGATCTAGGCCTTGAATCATGAAAGTCTCGTCATGTTCTTCATCTTGTTGAAGGAGTGCGACCACACACTCGTGTGTGCGACAGCACACCCGTGTGTGCGGCAACACACTCCTGTGTGCAACAGCACACTCCTGTGTGTGGCCACACACCCATGTGTGCGGCAACACACTCATGTGTACGGCAGCACACTCATTTGTGCGACCATACACACACACCATAGGACCACAAACCCATTTCTAAGACCCTAAACTTGTACTACAACCAAGTATGGGCCTAGGACACTTCATGGATGCAAGTATGGACCTTGAAAACACCTTTAAGGTGGCCATACACCTCACTCATGCAATCCTTTGAGGTCCTAACACTTAGTGCAAGTAGTCCCAAGTTCTTAGAATGGTTCTTCGTCACATCTAGTGGTGAATTACCATGATATGACTCCTTAATGTGTCATTACTTGTTGATTAGGATCAAATCATATTCAAGGCTTCACTTGAACATTCCGTATTTCGTATCGATCCTTCATTCAAATCACCCGAGGTGGGTTCATACCCCTACGATTTTTCCGAGTTTTTCATGTTTTTAGGGGGGGAATACAAGCAAAAGTACAAGGAAACTTGTGCTCAAAATATATTATTTTGTTTAAGATAATTATATTTTCAGTATGCTTTTAACACGGAAAACAGTTTTACCAACCGATTAAGAAATCAACACGTAGAAACAGCTTTCAAACCTAAAACAATGAACTTGTGAATTATATAGAAAAATGTATCATTTTATAAAGGATTCATGCAAATCATAAACAGGATTTTTGGTATTATTACCTATAAATTTGTTAGGCTATGTTTGAGACACGTCCTTGGTAACACTCACCACAAGAAACAGAGTGGAGGACTAGTACTCATGACCAAAGTTTCTTGTATGGAGAGCAAGATTGTTGTGTATAGATCTATACGGGACTGACAATCCCGCACCTCACTGCTAGCTACAGTTGGACCGGTAGGTCTGCGGGTGACAAAGTCATTAAGGATATCGGCCGTTGCGGGCCATATCCAATCAGTTATGGTTATGAAGCTCACAACCTAGATAACAGGAATTTACGTTTGTAATAATGAATCAAGTGAACTAAACTCAAAGTAATAACCGATTTAATTACTGGAGGGTATTAATAATAATACCTTCAGGACTTAGTTCATCACTGTTTTCTTTTGTTTAGTTTTATTTATGTAATAAGGCTAATATACCCATCTGGGTGTAACCAGGGTTTTTAAAAGAAAACTGCTTTTATCAACACGAGTATGGTAGATACTTGCGAACCTCAGTTTAAAACGGATAATCAACCATCAACCTTTAGGGAAAATATAGGATTTTCCCGGGATAAACCGGCTATTCAAAACAGATTGTTTTACAACCAACGGATATTCATATAAATTCCACGATACATTGGATTGTACATGTTCTGTACGAACCTGGAAGTCATGGAATGAATGGGTTTTCAAACACGTTTTTCATAAGAAAATATAGGATTTTCTTGAGGAACACTTTTCAAAAGGATTCAAAGAACACTTTTCCACCAAAACTAAATGCTTATGAACTCACCAGATTTATGTTGATATTCTTTCAAAACTGCTTGCATTCTCAGGGAATTAGTAGACAGGTACTTCCAAGAGCTCGGAGAAGTCGAAGTGTTAGAGTCGCGTCTTTCTATTTTACTTTTAATATGAATAAAACTATGTATTAAACAATGTAAACCTTTTTCACATATGTATTCAATGTCTGGTTGTGTTTACTATGCTTGCAATGATACAATTGTTGTGATACTACGCATGATGTCAGCCACCCCTGAACGTTTCCGCCGTTCCGGTTTGGGGGTGTGCCACTATGTTACACCACACATTGATAAAAATTTGTAAATATATGTCGATGGTTAGTCTATGTACCTTATGCTATCACATACACACACCAATCCATTCTTGCCATTATATTCTTCTTTAAAGTTTTATGATTCAACACAATGTATCATACGTTGATGAGATCTTGACAAGTCTGTTCCGTTGGGTACATCATTGCTTGTGATATATTACAAGCACATATCCACTCTTTCCACTTTTCTTCTAATTAATGTGATTTATGAGTTTGCATATGAAACCACACACTGATGAGATCACGCAATACTATGTTGATGAATGGTAGTTTTAGCCCACACTATCAGGAGAGATCACAAACCAACTGGATGATCATTATTTCACTCACTGGTCGCTTAAGTTGATTCTCATTGTTGCTGATGACGTGTCTAACTGATGTAACTTCCTTATCTCATTGTTAACCTTTTGGATAACGTCTAAAAAGATTCACCATTATCTTGGGATATGAGATTTTTACAGTGCATAAATCGTCACTCATGATTACGTAAAAAAAAGGAAGAAACGTTTTGGGTATATATTGGTAATTCTTCATCCTGGGTAACTTTTACATGTAATTCAAGCAATTAAGCTCTCTCTTAAAAAAACTTCAAACCATCATCTTCTTCAAATCTTTCACCATGTTAACTACCTTATACGAGTTTGTTCTCAATGCTAACGTCATCAAAGGTCCTCATGCTCCTAACTCTACTATCATCATTCAATCGACGAATGTGGCGTTCATAGATGTAATCCCAAAGTAGTTCGTGAACTAAGGAATCAAATATTTTGTCTACTATGTCAAGAGCGTTCCTCTTCGATATGCATTATGCGACTTCCCATATCCTTTCTACCCTAAAAAAGTATGTGAGTTTTAGTATACATGCTCTATTGATACTTGTGCTCGAACCATCACTGGAACCATTGGAGATGATCGATATAGGGTTACTATTGATGTGGAATCCCTTCGAACTACTCTTCGTATTCCTCGATTTGAAAGTTACTCTGAAACTCCCTCTGAAGAAAGTTGCAATTCTATTCGTGAAAAATTAGGGTATAACTTCAATCTTCAGGGCCTCACTCATAATCCATAGAAGAACACTCTTCGTCTGTTTTTTACTGTAGGATGGAAATACTTAATAGGTGTGATTGGAAAATGTGTTGGTCACATGTTTTGGATCAATTGAATCTCTTTGAGAAAAGGATTTTATATTCTATTGTTGACAACAAAAAAACTAGATTTTTCTCAAATTTTTCTTGATCAAATGGTTAACTTCATTACTATGAACAAGAATCGATTGAATGTTCCTTATCCTCGTTGGCTTAGTCTGATCTTTTCTGGAGAACAAGGCTATGTTGAAAGTCATGGGATTATCATTCCAATTCCTGCCCTTTCCTTAAAGATTATAATTGTTGCTTCATCTCAGGGTGTTTTTCCTATTACAACAAGGATGCAAATGTGGATTGAAGAACCCTATGTGGTTGAATCCTTAGACTCTAAAGAGGATGATGATGAAAATGATGATGATACAGAAGATGGATGTGATGAGGAAGAAGAAAATGATAAAAATGAAGAATCAGATGCTGATGAGGAAGAAAACACTAATTAAAATGAAGAATCAGTCGCTAATATGGGAGAGGACTTTGCTCAGGAAATAAATTCTCCTATAAGGATGAACAAGCACATTCATTTTTCAACTACCTCTTCGTCCTCTTCCTCTATTGATGATGCTGCACAATGTGGATCATCTCCACCTTTTGTGTAAACTACTAAACCAATGATCTGAGATGTTCCTGGTTCTCCTCCTTGTTAAGCTGAGAATGTTCCTAAAATGCCTTCATCTATTCAGCTTGCTTGTGCTCATCAGGGTGAATACAACTCTAAATTTTGAAACTAATGTGCTTTCTCAACTCTCTTTAATTATGAAGTTAACTCAATCAATGGATAAAAGGTTGAGTAAAGTTGAAAGGGATGTGGATTTGCATGATGATGATGATGATGATATGGTTGTTGATGACACTCCACCAAACTCTCCATGTGATAATCCTCCTCCACCTCCATCAACAAATCTTCCTCCACCACCTCCTCCGCTATCTCATCCTCCTCCAAGAGCTCCTTCACCACCTCCTGACTCTTCTCCCGAATCTGATCCTACCAAAAAGGGGGAGAATAATCAAAGGGGTCCTTAACCAATGCAAATGAAGATGATGACTGGAAGGGTTGAAGTTGAAGTTGATCCTCAAAAGCAGATTATTTTTTTTGGTATTGCAGATGTTGATACAAAAACTGATCAGCCCATTCCAGACACTAGTGACTAATCAGAGATCGATGACATTGAAGGATTTCTTGATCTTGGTTTCATACCACAAACTGTTGTTCCTGTTGTGCCTTTAAATGTTGTCTAACCTGATTCTTATTTTAAGGGGAGATTTCACAAGAGGTTCCGCAAGGAACTAATAATGACATTGACTTTAATAATGATTAGGTTAATCCTCGAAATAGCAAGCATTCCTTCTTAAGTGGGCTCATGACGTTAAAGCTGGAAGCTCTTCTGCTACTGCTAGTGATCCCTCAACACCTCCTCCTAAAAAGAAAAACAAGCTCATCTTTAGTCTAAATGAGGAAGAAACATGGAGGTTACCTATTGAGGAAGTTAAAGAAATTATGTTAGAGTATAATGTCACTTCTCGACAAAAGAAAGTAGCAAGAAAAGAAGAATGTATATCTATCAAACTTTCTCAAGCTCCTGCTTTCGATGATAAGAGTGCTAATGTTCAAAGAACCGATAATCAGGTCAAGAGAATCTTAATAATAATATGGAGAAACAACAAATAGTTTCAGACCATAATGACCGAATTGATAAGAAGAAATTTGGAGACGTTCTTACATGCAAATCAAAGCCTGATCCCATCATCAATGTAAGATGAGCCAAACCAAGAAACGAGTCACTAAAGCTTTACTTGGTCAGAAAGAAGACTGGATATGAATACACTGAGGGTTGTATTTGCTCGTGATCTAGTCAAATTTGGCTATAGCGAATGCACACAAATTCAAGAAATTATTGACAAACACAAGGGTATTCATGATTAGGAAGTGAAGTTGGCAATTCATCTACTACTCAACAAAGTCAAGAAGCTGAACCTTGTGTCATCAACTGGTCCACCAATTCCATCCTCCTGTGGAAGAACAGGTGCTCCCAGACATTCCAAGAATAATGAGTTTCTTCTTCCTTATGGAACTTGGTATATTAACTATGGATTACTAGCATGTGTTAAACCAGTCAAGTATATTTTCATTCCAAAACTAGAGCTTGGGATATTTTATCTTGACCGTCAGATTCAAATGTGCTTCCAACGCATTGATGATCTTCCTTTTGCTCCCACTGAACATTTGCTTCATCTTTTCTTGGAAGGACTAGGTTACTATAAACTTGAAAGAGGATATCGTGTGTTGATCTCACTAGAGCTTAGTAGAAGACTAGATGAACTTAAACTTGATCAATTTAGATGGGTCAAACCTGAAATCTTAAAAGAAGCTAACAAGTTCTATAATGGCTCTTCTGATGACTTTCAATAAGAATATTAGTTTTGAGATTGTAAGGTCACACCTTATGATCTGATGAGTCAAACACTCTACACCATCTGTCAGCGTTAGCGTTTACAACATCGACAATGCCAATGTATCAATCTTATCAGCGTCATCTCATTGCGTAGTTATTCTATGTAATCCTTTGTATATTAGGTAATTATATAGATAAGTATAGAATAGATCACAAATCCGATATCTTTTTGATAAGGTTGGTTCTTAGTACATATTAGATACAATCACTTTCATCTGGGGATTGATATGTATAATTTGTATATATACAACATTAGGGTAAACCCTTAAGTTGTACAACACGGCTTGGTATCGTAATCTTCTTTGTGACAACCCATCCTATTGGTGAAGACAAAACCCATTCATGGTGAAAGAACACTTTAGAAAACTCTCTGTGTCATTTGATTTTTTTTATTTATTTTCTTAGCTTATGTTTTACTTTCATCTTTATACTTGAAGTGTATATGATCGATACAAACCTTCAGTAGATGGCTCCACCAACTACTATAACACATCATCACCCTATGAACCTTCGATCCATGCTTGAAAAAGAAAAACTGGGCCACTCCAATTTTTTGGATTGGCACATAAATTGGAGAATCATTTTAAAACAAGCAAACAAAGACTATGTCCTTGAATCACAAGTCCTTCAAGAACCACCTTCTATCCTAAAGACAACACATGTTGATTGGCTCAAGCATTTAGATGATTCACTTGATGTTTTATGCCTTATGCTTGCCACTATGATTCCTGATCTTCAGTGGGATCTGAAACTCTTCACTTCCTTTGACATGATTGAACATCTCAAGCAAATGGTTGGTCAGTAAGCTAGTACTGAAAAATTTGAAACTATTCGAGACCTTCATTCTTGTAAGATGAAAGAAACCGGGAATGTGAGCACTCATGTTCTCAAGATGAAAATCCATATGGATCAATTAGAGAGATTAGGCTCTCCATATCCATTGGACTTGGCCATATACATAATTCTGAATTCATTTCCCAAGTGCTATGATGCTTTTATCTTGAACTACAACATGAATAGGTGGGATAAATCAATCTCTTAGTTGCATGGGATGCTCAAAACTATAGAGAAAAGCATCCCAAGGAAAACCCCCCAAGTGCTCATGATTCACGAGGGACAAGTCAAAAAGAAGAATTAAGGAAAGAACTCCAAAGGGAAGCCACAGGTTGGTAAGGGCAAAGGGAAGAAAGATCCCCAAAACCTAACACCCAAGAAGAAGGAAAAGGTTGCTAAAGATGACACATGCTTTAGCTGTGGTGTTATGGAGTTCCTAAGTACCTTGCTGAGTTGTAGAACAAGAAAGTCGGATAAGGATCTTCAAGTATATCCATTTTCATGATTGAAATGGGACTATTTACTTTTTTGTCAAATACTTGGGTATTTGATACTGGTTTTGGAACTCATATATATAATTCATTGCAGTGGTTTCGAAAGTGTAGGCAACTGAAGATATATGAGATGGTATTGCATGTGGGCAATGAAGCATGCATTGTAGTCCAACCAATAGGGCATTTTGATTTGTATTTACCATCTGGTATGTACTTAACATAAAATAATATGTTTTTGATTACTTTTATTAGTAGAATTATTGTATCATTTTCCCGTTTAAGAAAATTTGGTTTTAATTTTCAGTTTTTTGATGATAATATTCATTCCTTCCTGGATGGAATATTCTATTTTGAGGCTAGACCAATAAATGGAATTTATGAATTGAATCTAGATGACACTTCAAACAATAAGTCCCTTTGTCATGTTAACAATAAATGGATCAAACAAGTATTGAACCAAACATATCTATGGCATTGTCATCTTGGACACATAAACAACAAGCGTATATCCCAACTCCAAAAGAGTGGACTTTTGGGGGCAAATGACACCGAGTCATTTGACATATGTGAATCTTGTTTATGTGGTAAGACGACAAAGTGTCCTTTCTATGGCACTAGTAGAAAGGCAAGTGTTTTATTAGGTACCATAAAAAAATATTTATGTGATCCTTTCATAACAATGTCAATATATGGTTAAAGATATTATATTACCTTCACTGATGACTTCGGTTGATTCGGTTATGTTTATTTGATGAAACATAAACATGAAGCATTTGAAAAGTTTAAATTGTTTCAAAGTGAAGTTGATAATCAAATTGATAAAACAATGAAAATCCTTCGTTCGGATAGAGGTAGTGAGTACTTAAGCCAAGAGTTTCAAGATCATATTAAGAGTTGTAGGATTAACTCACAACTTACTCCACCTAGAACACCACATCTTAATGGTGTGTTTGAGAGGAGAAATTAGATCTTATTTGATATGGTTTGATCCATGATGAAAAGAAGTACTCTCCCTTTTGGTTGATTAATGTCTAAGTCCATAACTATAATTGGTAAGACTTGACCCGATCCGTCATGGTCTATTTGGGTTGCATGGCATCATACATTTGGATAGACTATAATGAGAGAAATAACCCTTAAGGTTGGTTAATATATTATAAGTTCTAATATATTAATAAGGTTATTTAATTAGTATTGATCAAGACTTAATTTGGAATTAATTAAGTGATCAAAAGGAGACTAATTCAATATACGGGTTGATTGTGTAAATCATTCATTCTTATATATGTGGGCTTGTGATCCAAGATTCCTTATGTTGGACTAAGTCCATGGGGTGACCCATGGATACTCCATGGAGGTTAAAATCCATGGAGCATAAGGAATGGGTAAAGTTATGAGTTACATGGTGTAACCCTAATAACCACCATATAAAAGAATCCCATGGCTCAACAAATCATGCACTAGTGTGTGAATATGCGGGCTAGGTGATTTCAGGGAGTGTTCCATTTCTCTCAAGTCATTCCATGTGCAGTTGATGTTGGGTGAACCATTTGAGGTGTCACACTTGGGGCACTAGGAACTCAATCTTCATGAAGACAAGCTACATCAAACAAAGGTATCTATTTTATCCATTTGATTACCCAAGTATCAATTATTGTATGCTAGATAGGATAATACCGTGGAAAGTTCATATTTGCATGTATAATAGAGAAAACATAGATCCAAGGTATGTAGGGTTGCATGTACACTTAGGAGTGTTAGAATGATCAAAACCCAACAGTGGTATCAAAGCCTAGGTGTTTTTTCTTATTATACTTGCAAAATTGGTTTAAAAATCGAATTTTGGTGCTGTCTGCACAGCAGACTCGCCGAGTCCAAGGCAAAAAGCATCCAACTCGCCGAGTTGGTTCGTGCACTCGACGAGTTGGAACACCAGAGAGCATATATTCGATTGTTTTGGCTGGAATTGGACTAGGAACATTACCCTAAGATGTTTTTGGACTTCTAAACTTATTTTTGATGTGGTAATGTTCATGCTAATCCAATTTCAAAGATAATTGTCAATAGATTCTTGTTTTGTATTAGTTTAAGGTTTAGACTAATTACATGAAAAAGTTTGATTTGAATTATCTTGGTCTTATGAGTTGCTTAGATTAATAGAAAGTTATGTGAAATTGTTGTTTTCAATCCAAATTAATCTAAGAGTTGATTCTAAAATGTGTTTTTGTAACTTGTCCTCAAGTTATATGAAAAGTCACATTTAAGTTTCATAAAACTCATAAAGTTTTCCATAAGTTATAAATAAGGATGAGTCACATTCTTTTAATAGTTTAAAGTCTTCCATAACTTGTCCTCAAGTTATGGAACTTGAAGAGTTTTTGGATTAAAACTACTTTAAACACATAGGTTATGGAAATTGAATAGTTTTGAATAGTTTCAAAACGTGCCCTCAAGTTTTGGAATTTGAAAAGTTTCACTTATGAATACTTTAATTCCAAGTTAGCCATTAGAATTTTAAAAGGTAAAATTCAACCCTTATACTTTATAATATTATAAGTTAATAATATTTATATATATGTATAAGAGTAAAGTCAGTCTTACCGTTAGTAGGCCTCATTCACGATGTCAGTCTATAAGGGGGGTATAAGGTTACTGCCTATAAAATGGCAGTTTAATGGGTGTCCACTCTCACCCACCGCTTCCTTGACCGGTGGAGGGTCGTTATCCGAACGGGTAGGACAAGGACTAGAATTCTCCCTTCATTAAAATATTAATGATAAATACTAAGTAACTAAACTGTTAATAATACCCAATCTTAGTTACTTAGGAAAATGTGAATAAGGTGCTAATCCATGAAATTACACTTTGCACTTTGTTTAAGTCGGTTGGTGGAGCGTGCGTGGTTAACCGACACACTAACTCGTATTTAACAAGGTAGGCAAAGGGTAACTTAATGTTTATCAGAGTATCGATGGAGCGTGTGTAGTTAACCGGCACATCGATTGAGGGGTAAACACTTAAGGGTACCAAGTATATTTGCATGGTTATTCACATGTTGTTTTGTGATCCTCGACATCCCAGTCACAAAACCTAAAGGGCACACTCGTGATTGAAACATGTCAATGAATCTCAAAAGATCTAAGAGTTTCAAATCCAAATAAAACCTAATTAAATTATTTCGTTTTCATGGTGGAAATTGGTGAATCGTCATTCACCTACCTTCAAATATTTTATAGCTTGGATTACGACATCACTCTTCCGAGTTATAAAATAGTTTGTAGGGTCCTAGGCTTAATATTTCATATTGGGTGTTATATTAAGGACTTTAAATCAACTATCTTGAATATCTCCCAACATATGTCTGGTTCAGACATCTATGTTCTTCCCAAATCTCTTGGAACTTCACTTCCTCCACCTCCTCCAATTATTCTCCGTAACCCACAAGTTCATTGTCACTCAAGCCCTATTGGCAAGGCAAGGTCTAGGTGTGATCACATCTTGGAGATGAAGTCACATATTGACAAGCCGGGAGAGTTGGGTGTCAAAATCTTGAGAAAGTTGGTGGTTCAATTACTTTCTAAGTCACATAGTGAGTTCCTTTGGGGCTCCTATTAAACAGACTATGACAAGACCCTTAATGATCTTATCTATTTGCTTGGTACTGTTGAATCATCAATGATTTGGAAGGCTAGTAAAGAAAATTTGATTAGAATATCGACTTCCTAAAACTTTATGGACATTGAAAATGATGACACTGGAAATCCAGAAAAAACATTCTCTTGCCAATGGAAAAGGATCGGCCATAGTCAACTCGGTTTACCAAATGGTATAGAGAAAAGCTAAGTCTGTGATAGTCCCATGTACGATTACCAAAGGGTCCATTTGTTAAAATTGCCAAAGGAAGGGGCACTGTTTGCGAAGCAGACAATTTTACCTAAGGATGTTAAAGTCAATAAGTTTGACCCTACTTTAGGTAAAATCCACTATCTAACTCTGCTAAGTTTCTATACTGAGATTCTTGATACATAATGTGACTGGGTCACATGTTGATGTTTGTAAGAATCAAAGAAAAAGTGGAGAAGGTAGTATATGAAGATTCGGATCGCGAAGATAGATTTCGATCGCATCAGAATTTTGAGCTACTTCTTAGGAGTTATGATATATTGCTTAGGAATAGATAACAACAAAGTTTTCATGCTCTTTTGCATTGTAAGGATAGTTTTTCCGTAAAGTTTTTAAAATAAAAGGAGAAATGATGATTTTATTTATTTTAAAATATCCTTACAATTGCATTTGAGGAAAAAGAAATTGTTGCTTATATGATTCCATTAATAGCAAGAGTGAAAATATGAAATTGATTCTTTCATTTGTGGTAATGACTAAATTTACCAAATAAGGAAAGATCCTCATCACCCAAGTTTCAATTGGACCGAAACTTTGAATCATGCAAGTTGTATAGCATGATGAATGAGAATTTTTCATCTTTGGAAAATTAAGACTAGTTCCTTGTTCACGTGTATATGTGAGTCAAGTGAAGGACTAAGGGATTGAGTACACATTCTTGTGCACTGGTCAAGTCCACCACAAAAGATCGATAAGATTATTTATCATAATTTACTAACGCTCAGTAAATATGGTTATAATTACAAGCTTAAGTGTAATTATGATACATTGGAAAAGCATCCAATGTATGGCAGAGCGAATAAGAAGAATCAAATTAGGCAGAAGGATAAAAGTTACTCAAATCTGAAAAGACGGGAGAGTGCTTTAGTATCAGATTTGTTATCATCTTAATGATTAAGAAACCATATCACAATTAGTTCTCTAAGGAAATCTTAGTGCATTCTTATGACTAAGAAGAGGAATCTTGAATTGTTGGAATGGTTAAATCAAGAAGATGAGTCATACTTCGTTCCAAAGCAAGTCTTAGAGTCATACTCCAAGATTGTAACTTGAGTGACATGTCTTAACGAAGGTTTAAAAACACTTGTCAAATGTACGAGTAAAAGTTTCCTACTCTTGTACATTTGAAATTGGTAGTTGTGATGTTTTGGATAAAACAAAGATCAACTTAGGCCAATTGTGTGATGTGTTTGTCTTGATAAAGAATATGCACTATCTCTTGAATATTTGACAAGATAGTCTTATATGTAAAAAGGATAGTGGGAGTATTAAAGATCCTGAAAGGATAATCAAGAATAAAAACATGTAAGTTTATCACTAGCACACGACTTGAGGTTTATAACCTATCGTGTTGACATATTTTGTGCTCATTCCAGTTAAAGTTGGCTTTGCATATGAGTTCTTAGAGTTCTCAATTGGTTGCATAACAACTTGGAAGCAATGGCAGGCCCTTGAGCTACCAGATGGCAAGAAATTAAGATTGAGTTTAGTTCATATGAGTTTGGATTTGTCATTATCCTTGTCTTGTGACTATGGTTTTGACAATTCACATGGATAAGAACACATACACCATTAAATCTAAGTGTCGCAAGGTTTCTCTCCAATTCAAGAAAATGATGGTGAGGAAACACTTTCACTAAGTAGATTTTAACTAGATAGCAATTGTGATATTTGCATTCTCATAGTCGTTAGTGGAGCGTGTGTGGTTAACCGACACACTAACCTGGACTTATGAGAAGTAGCAAAGGTCTAAACAATTGAGACTATGATTACGGCATCCCTTTTCATATTTCTTAAATTGTTTAGATACACATGTGAGCTATCTAATGAAAGGTGTATGATTTTGATAAAGTCTTATCAAAGCAATCTATATCAGAAATATGAACTTTGGTAAGAAAGTCAATAAAGTATTGATTTCTAGAAGTCCAACTGATTTCTGAGTACATGTCAAAGCTAGTGGGAGCATAAGTGTTGTGCTAACAAACATCATGTTAATGGGAGCATGATAATTATGATAAGTATTGCAAGTTAGCAATGTTAATTATAGAAAAAAAAAATTCAATTCGTGAGGCTGCAAGGGTTGAAAAAGTTGTTTTGCTATAATTAATGGAGAGGAAATTATACTTCATTTCAGTTCTAGAAGCTTAGATTCAGATTTTAATCAAATTTAGTCAAGGATATATATATATATATATATATATATATATATATATATATATATATATATATATATATATATATATATATGTATATATATATATATATATATAAATATATGAATTTCATGTTGTAATGGCTTAGCATAAGGAAATTCAATATATGGGTTCATTATTTGCGTTCTAAAATTCGATTATGATTACGGCATCCCTTTTCATAATTTGAATTATGAGAACTTGGCAAATAGAAATGAAAATATTATAGCAAAAGACTGGTTTGTCTTTATGTGAGACATCATGAATCGTGTCCCATATGCTTCAGATATAGGATCGATTACATGTGCTATATTGATCCTTTCTAAAATTTTCCAAATGCCTGGGGCATTAAGAAGGGAAAAGGTCTAGAACTGGATATGACTAAAATGATTAAGCAATTGTCAAGGACAATCTAAGGTTTACCAAAGATTGGTTGCTCAGGGACAGTTGGAAGTATAGTGTTAATTGTTGGAAGGACCATATTGACATATTCTGAAAAGAGGCAACTCTTGTTCAGAAGTGATAGTCAAAAAGGGAATGTGGAAATGATCCCATTGGTGGAAGTTGATCAATAATTATGTGTAAAATTAGGAAACTTAATGCAAGAAGGATGTTTCCAAGGAGTTGATCTCCTTTGGAATGCTTTGTAATGTTTGTTGTCAAGTATTTGTGACTTTGTGCATAATCATTACAAGAGAATCATTGCATATAAGTTGAGAATCTAACAGATTTCGGTAAAATGGCATGAATTTGGAATTCCTGCATTTGCCATAAGAATTCGGGAGTGTGAAATTAGAATCATTGAAAGTTTGGTTAGTTGGTTTATTTCACAAAGTAAGGATCATAGACAAACATAGAGTTCATACTTGGCGTATGGCAAAGCTATTGTTTAGAAAAACATAGTGTACATGCTCGGAGTATGGGACAACTATTGTTTTAATTCAAGAATGAAGTTGATAGCTGGAACAATATGCAATGAATAATGTGTAATCATATTGTGATAAATAAAAGGTGTTTTATTTATGTTCATAGGTTTTGATACCATATTAGATTCAATTATTCTTGTGTTTCATTTTGCATGTTTTGACTTCCAGAATAAACCAGGTTATTCTTCCGGAATGTCTAACATATTCAAACCATCCACAGTCGGTCATATGTTGGAAGTAGATATGAATCAAGACTATCATGGGTTGGATTGTAGAGGTCCAAGACGGTGGACAAAGTTGTGCTACAAAACACATGAGTGCTCATAAGTTCTGAGTATTGGATTCAATCCGCGCTCATTGGAATCACTTCATGGATTTTATCAAGAGTGATCATGAGATGATAATATCTTATATTCTTCAAACCTAGAGATATGAGTTGTTACTATGAGTTGATTGTACATTGATTGCACGAAAACGCATTCGGTAACTCGATGTTATAAAACATGCCTTTGTGTATGATTCAACAAGTAGTAGAACAAGCCATATGAGTCGAACTTTATCCATTCCCTTTACCTTCGGGATAAAAGTGATATATGTGGGCCCCTAGATGATTTAGTGATGATACATGTGAGTGCTTCGCCAAGCCAGGACTGATTTGATCTGTTCAATGAGTCAGTCATCATGAATCGGAAATCGGGAAACAACAAATGGACAGAGAGAATGATTATAATACATGTCTCAGTCCATATGATATCTAGAATGGAGGAATATATGATCACTTATCTAATGGAAAAGTCATTGACAAAGTTTAGAGTTCATCAACAAGGTCAGAGTTCGACATAAGCTTTTGAGAGCTACGATTGCCAGTCGGTTTTTGAATTCATACGCAATAATAGGTTTAGACTTATCCAAGTGGGAGACTGTTGGATTAATGTCTAAGTGCATAACTATAATTGGTAAGACTTGACCCGACCCGGCATGGTCCATTTGGGTTGCATGGCATCATGCATTTGGATAAACTATAATGAGAGAAATAACACTTAAGGTTGGTTGATATATTGTAAGTTATAATATATTAATAAGGTTATTTAATTAGTATTGATCAAGAATTAATTTGGAATTAATTAAGTGATCAAAAGGAGACTAATTAAATATATGGGTTGATTGTGTAAGTCATTCATTCTTATATATGTGGGCTTGTGATCCAAGATTTATTATGTTGGACTAAGTCCATGGGGTGACCCATGGATACTCCATGGAGGTTAAAATCCATGTAGCATAAGGAATGGGTAAAGTTATGAGTTGCATGGTGTAACCCTAATAGCCACCATATAAAAGAATCCCATGGCTTAAGAAATCGTGCACTAGTGTGTGAATATGAGGTCTATGCGATTTCAAGGAGTGTTCCATTTTTCCCAATTCATTACATGTGCACTTGATGTTGTGTGAACCATTTGAGGTTTCACACTTGGGGCACTAGGCTTCATAACGACAAGCTACATCAAACAAAGGTATGTATTCTATCCATTTGATTACCCAAGTATCAATTATTGTATGCTAGATAGGCTAATACCTTGGAAAGTTCATATTTGCATGTATACTAGTGAAAACATAGATCCAAGGTTTTTAGGGTTTCATGTACACTTAGGAGTGTTAGAATGCTCAAAACCCAACACCTTTATCATTTTGGAGTTATGTCTTACCTACCGCATCTCGTATGTTGAAGATGGCACCGACTAAGAAGGTTGAACAGACACCTTATGAGATATGGTATGGAAAAGATCTATCCCTATATTATATGAAAGTTTGGGGTTGTGAAGCCTATGTTAGACAAGTAGCTTCCAACAAACTCGAGCCTAGGTCTACCAAATGCATCTTTGTAGAATATCCCGAAGGTTGTTTATGATATTACTTCTACATCCCTAGTGAGATTAAGATCTTTATCTCACGAAAAATTGAAATTTTTGAAAGCAAGTTTCTAATGGATGAAGTAAGTGGGAGGCGCATGGAACCTGAAGAAGATCAAGAATGACAGCCCGATGCAACTTATGTTGGCACTATTATGGAACAATCGGTACTCTACAACTTGTTGAAACACAAGACATTCATAGATAAAGTAGAATTTTTCAAGAAAATGAGGTAATGATTTCTCATACGAATGCTTCATGACGATGAATGCTGACGAGCCCGTCACCTAGCAAAATGCAATGACATATCCTGAATGTAAAAAAATGGCTTGAAGCCATGAACGCAAAGATACAATCCACGAGAGAAAACCAAGTATGGGAGTTGGCTGAACTTCCTCCCCAATGTAAGACTTTAGGGAGTAAGTGGGTCTTCAAGACTAATAAGGATGGCAATTTACGTACATTCAAAGCAGGACTTGTTGCTAAAGGATTCACTCAAACCTATAGGGTTGCTTAGGATTAAACCTTTTCACCAGTTCCTATGATTAAATCTAGTAGGATACACTTTCCATAGACGCATATCATGACTATGAGATATGGCAAATGGATGTCAAAACCGCTTTTCTAAAAACACTTGGAAGAAGATGTCTATATGGTTCAGCCCGAAGTTTTTGTCAACCAAAGGCATCCTAATAAAGTGTGTAAGCATCAAAAGATGGATTGATGGGTTAAAGCAAGCATCTCGAAATTAGAAACACCGTTTTGATGATGAAATCATAAAGTATGGTTTTGTTAGAAACAAAGATGAATCTTGTGTTTACAAGAAAACTAGTGGGAGCTCGGTGAACTTTTTTGGCCTTGTATGTGCATGACAAACTTATCTTTGGAAATCACATCCCGAATTTACAAGGTGTAAATGCTTGATTAGGAAAGTGCTTCTCAATGAAGGATCTGGGTGAGGCTCAATATATTCTTGGAATCAAAATCTATAGAGATAGATCAAACGATTAATAGGTTTAAGCCTAAGTACATACATTGATAAAGTCTGGAAACGGTTCATGATGGAAAACTCTAAGAGAGGCGTTGTATCCATGTCACATGGCACGATACAATGTTTATCTCAATGTCCTAGAACAAAGGCTGAGCTAGACAAGATGAAAGATATTCCATATGCTTCGATAGTTCAATCTAACATATATGCCACGAATTGTACAAGACATGATCTTGCTTATGCTATCAGCATGAAAAGCAAGTTCTAACAAAATCCAAGGGATAGTCATTGGATAGTTGTGAAGAACATCCTTAAGTACTTGCATGGAACTAAATATATATTCCTCGTCTATGGAGTTGTTGATTTAGAATACATCGTTGCTTCAAAAGCAGAACAAGAGGCTACCTGGACGAAGAAATTCATTAGAGATCTAGGCTTGGTTCCTTCCATTAAGGACCCCTTATAAGTCTCCTATGACAATGAGGGTGGAATTTCTTTGGAAAAAGAGCCAAAATCACATAAGAAGACCAAGAATACAAGTTGGAGATTCAACTTCATTCGATATATAATTGAAGAAGGTGAAATCAGTATACAAAAAGTTCACACTAATCAAAATTTGGCAAACCCTTTCACGAAGGCTCTTCCTCAAGCAAAGTTTGAAGGACATACTCGAGGGATTGGACTTTGCTACTCTAGTGATTGGATTTGATCTATTGAATATTGGAACAATTTTTAGCATCATCTATTGTAATGACTATGATATATATATATATATATATATATATATATATATATATATATATATGGCACATGATCTTTTCATTTAATATTTGTTGAGTTCTTTATTAACATATTTAATGCTTGAGTAAACTTATTCACTCTAAAATCCATAGTGAGTTATTATTGTTGGAGTAACAATGAAATAAGGATAATATGAATTGGAATGGTTGAAAAAAGTGTTGTAACCATTTTTCACGTGTACTTAATAGAGAACAAGTATTGGATTGACATGTTCAAGATCACTTCATGGATCACTAACATCAATGATACTTGATAAAAGGTAATATATGTATCCTTAACACCCGAGATACATATATGGGTTTTAAGTGTGGGAAATATTGTGCTTTGATATAGTCAAACGTTGTTCTTTAACCAGGCAGTTATAAAAGCTATTTTTAGGTATGAAGTGGGCCATAAAAGTGTGACAACCCGAAAATTTTTGCTTTAAAATCTATTCAATTCAATCAAAGTCAGACTCACTCCAACTATCTTTTAGCACTGTTTAAAGTCTGTGTGATTGTTCTGAGCCCAATACACTTAAGAAATGAGTGTTAGGAAGTACCTGCTAAAGCCACAGAACAAAAAATCAAGCTTAGCCTCACCAAAAGGGAGTTTACGGCCTAAACACAAGAGTTTACGGCCGTAAACTCAAGGCATGGCCGTAAACTCCGCTATATAGGCTCATATTCTTTAACTTTTTTCATTAGTTTATTTCCACCTCACGAACACTTCCATTCTCTCTCAAGTATCATCTCGATTTTCTTCCTTGATTTTCAAAATTTGTAAGTGTTCTTTCCTTAGTATGTTGTTAATCCTTCTTAACTAGCTTTATCCTCATGATTCATCCATGGAAATCATGTTTTCTTAGATCTTCTAGAAACACCAAGAACACACACTAGTCTTTTGGCCCGACATCAACACTTTTAGCTTCCATATCATAAGTATCCCTTCATTGTACTTCAAATCTATTAGGAAGCCTTGAATCACACCATTGAAACATGTTAAACCCATGAACATCTTGTGTTTATGGCCCAAGATCTCCCTTGGCCGTAAACTCCATAATGATGCTTGTTTTGAGCCTTAAACACTCCTAGACCATTGCTAACTTATACAACACTTGAACCTTTGAAACTCCTTTCCTTTAGGACCCAAAATATGTCCATTTGGTGAGTTAATAGCCATAAGGTTAACACCCTGGCCGTAAACACCTTAACACCCTCCAAAACATGGGTTTTTCTCATCCTAGTGAAGAGCAATGGTCCCTCAAGTTTCACTAGCATTCAAATTCCCTCTTATGCACATTGCTTTGAGTTTACGGCCATGAGTTTACTCCTGGCCGTAAACACCTTTTTCTTGGCCTTAACCATCCCCTAATTGAATCACATGTGATTCCAACACTTGGTGAAAGTGTTTCCTAGTCCCGTGAGGTGTTACCTTGCATTTAGTTACTATTAAAAACTATATTTATGTCAATATGTGCCAATAAATGTCATTATGTGACAACACGAAATTTCCATTCTGAACAAACAATATCACTTCAATAGAAGTTATAGCAGTCACAACAAATTTTCAGACTTTTCCGTATACGTTTGAATAATTCAGGGTTTACACTTCAGGAGATATCAGGAGAGTGGACACACTAAGGTTTTGTGCAACTCTGTTATTCCAACACTCTATTATATTAGAGATCATTCCGGGAATAAAATATTTTCTGCCAAAAATCTCAAGACTATAAATAGAATTCTAAACCAATTTCATTCATTATTTACATTTTCAACTAGAGAAAAGCCATTTTTTCTCTCACGGATCTTCGAGTTTTCATCCCAAATCGTGAGTACCTCTCTCTAGTAGTGTTATATAGCTTATAATGTGTTTATAACATAGATATCATAGCTAAACAACTAGATTTAGGAGTTTACTCCCCAAGGTGTTCTTGGGCAGTAAACTCTCGAAACAATGCCTAGCCTTTCCCCCGTGATATGTTACTACCTTAGGCTTGTATATAGGTGTAATTGGGACAAGAAAACAACAATGAAACACCAAAGTTTGGGTGTTCATGGCCTAAGAAGATCTTGGACCGTGAACTCCAAAAACATGGACCAAAGAGTGCTTTTGGCACTCCTAAAGTCTAGGACAATTACCTAGGTTTACTCCTACATAAATCAAGGATTTTAAAACTTCAAAAACCCCTCTCAAAGAGAGATTACGGCCCTAATATTGTGCTTGGGCCGTAAACATGAAAGAAGATCACCAATGTGTGCCTAAGGCCTTCATTTGCCTTAGATAAATGTCTAGAACCTATCCTACATGTGCATGGGACTTGAAAGCATCAAAAACACCCCTTCCATATGATTTTACGGCAGTAAACTCAAAGGGAATTGGCCTTGGGGCCGTAAACTCCTCAAAGGAGTGTATTAGTGCCTTAAACCCTTCCAAGAATTAATCCACCAGGTTGGAATACTTCTAGGGATCATTTAGAACTTCAAAACACAAAATGTCACTAAGTCTAGGAGTTCACGGCCATAAACACAAGGGTTTACGACCGTAAACTCCTTGTGTGATGTTTATGAGAGAGTAAACTCATGTATAGGGTCCTTTGGAACCCTAAACCCAATTGCCGTGTCCCACATCAACTTAGATGCAATCCTTAGGGCTTATAACACTTATATAAAGTGTTTATTAGGTTCTAATATGTCTTAATATTTTCAATTAGTAATTTAAGACTAATTGGTTACATATATGTGTGATTATATGTTCATTAGGATCATAGTGTGTGTACAAGTCCTCACTTGACACCTAACAATCCTACACCGTTCAGTTCATCCAAACCACCATATACAGGTGAGTTCATACCCCTAAATCAATGATTTAAATGATTTTAAATGATTTAATGAGGGGGAATACAAGTAGAAAACAACATGTTATTAAATCATCCATATGTATTTTGTAACTGTGTTTTCATTCAGCAGATTTCACATACTACAAAATGTGATGCATGAAATGGTTTTCTATCTTAAAAAATACTTTGTTATCAAATGTATTACTTTTGAAATGTTTATTAAAATGACATCAAGTCATTTATTAATTATTGTTCAAAACTCTTAGATATCTTACAAAACCATTACTTTTACCTTCTTGATCAAAACTATACTTATACACTTATGTTCATATAAATGTCTTGAGATTATAGTTTTCATCCTTCATTCAGTTTCCCACACTCTTGTGTAGAAAGGGTGTGTAAACCTACTTGAACAACCAATTACCTTTCAGTTAATTATCATAGGGATAGTTAGAAGATACAAAACATTATTCCTATTACAAGGAATCACACAAGCGTCAGTTCATTCATGAGTCTATACTAGTACATTACTTGATACATGAGTACATTTACATATACTTACATGATACATGAGTACGTTTACATATTCTTACATAATACATAAACATGCTTACTTGATTACATTACATGAGTACCTTTACGTAGATACATTTACCTGTGTATATTTACATGAATACTTGTATCTCGATTTGCGAGGATGATTTATTAGTACCTTCTGTGTAAATTTTCCTGCCTATCCCTAGTACCTCGGGATATCTAGACGGGACCCTATCCCTAGTACCTCGGGGTATCTAGATGGGACACTATCCCTACTACCTCGGGATATCTAGACGGGACTAACCATTCCGAAACCCAGCTGTTAGAACCAGTGGGTGATCAACATCTACGGATGCCTACGGTTATTACTTATACTAGAAGTACCTTCACGGGACTAACCCTTCCTCCACCCTGCGGCTGCTACAGAGGACAATTGGACAATCCTCGGATGTTCATTAGGTTATATGTCGTGTTAGCCCTAGTACCTTGGGATAACACTTACATTAGTACTTTTTTCTATTTACTTTGGTTATATGTCGTGTTAGCCCTAGTACCTCGGGATAACACTTACATTAGTACATGTTCCTATTTACTTTATTTTGTGATAGGTTATACATTTCGCTTTCCGTGATGGCGTGTTAGCCCTAGTAAGAATGATGTCCAGGCCTTAAGAAGATGGATCACAGTCAAGACTCATCCTATTTGGATTATTTATGTTATTGTTGTACATTATGAAAGAACACACATGTATTAAAACTTTCTTTTAATGCAATGGATGATGTTGTTTCTTGTTTACTACTTTACACTGTTATGATACTTCACATGACGTCCTCCGCCCCGGAACGTTTCCACCGTTCTTGGTTTTGAGGTGTGACAGATTGGTATCAGAGCACTGTTTATAGTGAATTAAGTATATCAACCCATAAAAGATATACTAACTATAAATACATTGGGATTAAAACACTGTGTCTAAGAGTATATACTTTTAAATAATAAAATATTTAACAAAGTATACATGCCTGCATTGATACTAAAATCCGTGTCACAATGACAAGAACAATAGTATTGCGATTGTTGAATATCACAGGTAAGCTCGGGGATGTATGGTCAGTCTTGGGAGTGGCATAGCCTGATCAACTATGTTGTTCCTAGGAGTGATTAGCACATGCCCAAGAATGGTTGTGACATGGCAATAGGTCTAAAAACTTACCAACATTACCACAATGAGAACATTATAACAGAACCTAAGTCTAAAATACCATAGGTGTGTTTTGTGTTACTATAAGTACTTTATACTTGAGAACTAAAATGGGATCTTCATTACCAAGTTGATAGTTGCTAAGTGGATACACTAAAGTTATATGTAACTAGGATGTTATAGACTTACAATTGGTGAAATTTTTGCTTTACCCCTATTCCTTGTGAATTTGGAGTTGAGGTCACTTATTCGAAGGCCTATCCTGTGTTGATTACATATAACTGGTATGCACTTTACAAATAGCGATGTAACTAATGAAGATTTCCTAAATAATTATCTAGATAGTTCGTCTAATATTTATTTGATTACCCCAATTCTCGTGTAGATAACATGGCTGGATTCCATCCCCACGACAACCTGTTCCTTCCGAACGAGGTTATTGCTGGGTGGTTTGGAGAAGAACCAGATAATGATCATCCGATCCCTCTGGATGATCACCATGCTGAAGACCTTTCAGACGGTGCTATCTCCGAACCCGAGGTTGAGAATCTACCCCGAGCAGCTCCCTTTCCAATTCCTAACCCTCGTCCGACTTTTCATGGCCCGACGCCTCCATGGGTGGAATGTCTGGAAACATGGAGTTAAGATCAAGATCAAACTACGTCGTTTAATGGAGACCCAAGTTTCTACAATGTAAGTAAAGGGAGCTCAGCAGACAGAGTTCTACCAATTCTGATCCGTAGAGTTGCCCGAAACGAAATTCAGGGCAGGACAGCCCTACAACGTATCGCAGAAGTTGATACAAATGGGGGAATGCATATGCTTCGTACCAGTCGCCTTGAACATGATCGTGAGAGGTCTGAGAGAGACCATGAAACCCTACTGAAAGCACTGGCTGAATCACGAGCCGAAGTCATAGAACTTCGAGTACGCCAGAGAGTATACGAAAGACACCTACTTGATGTGGAACGCCAACTGGCTGAACTGAGAGTTCACCAGAGGGATGACCGTCGCTAGTAGTAGATACTTTGCTTTATATTCCTTGTTAGAAAGGAATCGTGTTTCTGTCTATGCCCAACGTGGCATTTTCTATGAAACTATCTTGTACTGTAAGTACTTTTGGTTAGGTCCTTATGCTGTCAAGAACTATCTTCTCTAGATATGATGTAAGACCTTTTTACAAGGTTATTTTCCCGAACTTGTACGTCATGAATATCAAAGGTATTGACAGTCGGCTAACTTCTGTGCCATTCTTTATTCAAATACTCTTATCATACTTTCATTTGAGTCTATTTGAAACATTCTCTAGTCAAGTCATTGGACTATAGCAATTTAACTCTGGAGACATCTCCAAGTCTCTTTTAATGGTTGGATCATCTTATTCACCAACCAACAATACCTCGGTTCGAACACAAACGTCTTGAGACCACTGTATGAGCTTACTTCTGATCTTTGCTAGGACTGCATCATAGGGATCTAGGTCAAACCTTCGTGAACATACTTTCATTCCGTATTAGGAATGCATCATAAGGATGTAGGTCGAACCTTAGAGACATACTTCTATTCTTTACATGAGCGATCGAACTACGTCTAGGTTCAACCATCATCACTCACAAATTCATTTTCTTTCGGTGTAACAGAATCATGTCGTCCAAGAAAAATGATCAGCGCATCAACCAAACACCAACTCTTCAAATTGATGCAGCGACCTTTCAAGCTGCAGTCTCGGCTGCCGTGTCAGCTATTCTGACCCACCGGAATGCTAACAACACAAGTGTTAGCGGGATTGTTAACAACCATTCCAATCCAAGTAACAATCCAGCACCTCAACGAGCAACAAACTACCACGATACTGTGAGTCCTAAGACCAAGAGTAACAAACGGAAGTCTTGGACTAATTCTAAGGACAAGTGGCTTCGAAGGGCGAACAGGAAACAACCTACAGTAACAACCTTCACAGCCACGACATCAGTACCTCCAACTACCATCCCTTCGGGCATCCCAATTTTCCTTAACCCAGCCAAGCAACATGCTTGCAATCTCCCAAAATGCGTCCAATGCAGTTTTCACCACCATGGACATTGTCGGGAAATGTAGTGCTCAAACTGCAACAGAAAGGGTCACACCAAGCGTTACTGCAAGAGCCTAACAAGTCAGATCAACCAAGTGTCCAACACCAGTGTAAACCAAGCTTGCTACGGTTGTGGCAAGGTAGGTCACTACAGAAAGAACTGCCTAGAGGCAGCAAATGCTGGCACAGACGGCAGTATGCTACCGACCACCACCGCAGGAGAGTCTACTCCGGACCCACGTTAATGTAATTTAGGTGTTTCGTTGTAACAGACTTATGAACCATCCCAAAACTAGTGCAACCAGAGTCTTATCTTTTACGAGATCCCGTCTGTTTAGGGATCCTCGTGCTGCGTATACTTGTCTTTTGTAGTATACCTTGTTCGCAACAATAGTCTTGTAGTAAATCTAAAAGTACAGTAACTCTGTTAATGGTTGCACTGTTGTGTTTTGTCTGTAACTCCTTATGTTCAAATCTAATGTCTTTAATTTCCATATGATTCCGACTTTATCATATGACTCGAGTAAATTCGATCCTCGCAATACCAACTTCATAAGTACATCTCTTTCTCAGCAAACGTCCCTTAGCGAAGCCGTCATATCAGAACACTGAGGTACTCATGCATGGAGTACCTTATAGTTCTTTTCCTTTCTGAAGGAATTCCCCACAGTATTACTCGTGCAGTACGTCAAGTTCAATTCAAGGATTCATACGGTTGATCTATCACTGAAGAATGTATAGATGAGAGTGATATATAATCAATGTTCTACAGGTTTAGAATTGGTGATTCCACTTTAACCTCTTTTCCCTCGATGGGATGGGAGATTAAGGAAGAATCAGTTATTCGACTACCTTTTCAATCTTAATTATATACAACTCGTATACATGAGATTGTGATCATTGAACCATGTATGAATTCTAATATGAACTTCAGGACGGAGACTGCCCAAGAGTACAAGAAATTGCATTGGCGTAGGAACAAACTTAGAACCCAGTATGACTCTTATAACCAGATCGCCTTACAGTCTAAACACCTACGGAAGATACAAGAACAGCCCGGACAACACAGCGAACTACTCATCAATAGAATTAGAAGACCATGCTTCTAACCCTTGAGAGCTCCGGTCTTATTCTTACCAGAAGTCGACGGAGTGCATCATATGTACGTCGATGACTAGAGACTTCATTTAGATTTCCTTTAGAAATCGTTGTCTCTGCCTCGCATAGACGAGTTCATTGAGCAAACACAGGGAAAGAGTTACTTTCAGAAATGGACCTGAGATCCGAATATCACCAGTTCGAGTGATAGGGAAGGATGTCCTGAAGACTACCCTCCGAAATCGATGCGGACATTTCAAGTCCGTAGTGATACCCCTCGGATAGGACCAATACGCCCATAGTATTCATGAGCTAAATGAGTGGGGTACGTCTTTCTTACTGGGATCAGTTCGTCATTTCCCCATGTAATGACTTACTTATCTACCCTCGTAGTAAGAAAGAACCCATGGAAGCATTACCCTCGGAGATACTTTTCGCAAAGTTCTCTGAACATGAGTTTTGGAATTAAGGAGTCAAATTTCCTGAGACACACTATTAGTGATGTGGAAATTCTGGAGTACTCTAGCAAATTATCAAAAACCGTTGGGAATTTGTCGGCACCGTAGTCATCGACGGAAAATTCGCCAAATACTAGGTCTTACAGACCTACTATCATATATCATTCAGAAATCCTCGCAAATTACAGAAACCCTTTTGACTTTGACCCAGCGAGGGGTGGCCCTTGTCTGGGAAGTTAATATAGAAAGAACCTTTTGGAGTTCCAAGTGAGAGACCAAGTTCTTTAAGAAACCTCACTCTGGGAATGGCTTAAATACGCTTCGTAAAGCATGGAAAGCTAAATCCAATATAGTTAGGACCTCCGAGATTCTTACCAAGAATCGGTCTTGTATCTCACAAACTAGATCTACTCCGCGAACTCAGTAACGTGCATTTTACCCTTTGCAACTCGAACTTGAAACAGCACCTTTCCGATTAGGACTCTCGTAAGCCCTCTCGACGAGATCGAGATTTACGAGATCCTCACCTTCGTACTGGAACCGTAGTGACCCTCGACCGAGTGGTAAAGCGGACGAAGCAACGCCGTCGCCCATTAGTGAAGGTTTGTTGGGATACCAACTGAGAACCCGATTTCACTTTGGAGCATGAGGAACAAAGCGATTAGGAAGTTTCCACCTCATGACTCGATCATTCGTGCCTACTTCCTTGCCTAAATTCTAATTTCAGGACGAAATTCCCTTTAACAGGGGGATGATGTGACAACCCGAAATTTCCATTCTGAACAAACAATATCACTTCAATAGAAGTTATAGCAGTCACAACAAATTTTCAGACTTTTCCATATAAGTTTGAATAATTCAGGGTTTACACTTCAGGAGATATCAGGAGAGTGGACGCACTAGGGTTTTGTGCAACTCTATTATTCCAACACTCTATTATATTTGAGATCATTCCGGGAATAAAATATTTTCTGCCAAAGACTATAAATAGAATTCTAAACCAATTTCATTCATTATTCACATTTTCAACTAGAGAAAAGCCATTTTCTCTCTCACGGATCTTTGGGTTTTCATCCCAAATCGTGAGTACCTCTCTCTAGTAGTGTTATATAGCTTATAATGTGTTTATAACATAGATATCATAGCTAAACAACTAGATTTAGGAGTTTACTCCCCAAGGTGTTCTTAGGCGGTAAACTCCCGAAACAATGCCTAGTCTTTCCCCCGTGATATGTTACTACCTTAGGCTTGTACATAGGTGAAATTGGGACAAGAAAACAACAATGAAACACCAAAGTTTGGGTGTTCACGGCCCAAGAAGATCTTGGACCGTGAACTCCAAAAACATGGACCAAAGAGTGCTTTTGGCACTCCTAAAGTCTAGAACAATTACCTAGGTTTACTCCTACATAAATCCAGGACTTTAAAACTTCAAAAACCCCTCTCAAAGAGAGATTACGGCCCTAAAATTGTGCTTGGGCCGTAAACATGAAAGAAGGGCACCAATGTGTGCCTAAGGCCTTCATTTGCCTTAGATAAATGTCTAGAACCTATCCTACATGTGCATGGGACTTGAAAGCATCAAAAACACCCCTTCCATATGAGTTTACGGCAATAAACTCAAAGGGAATTGGCCTTGGGGCCATAAACTCCTCAAAGGAGTGTATTAGTGCCTTAAACCCTTCCAAGAATTAATCCACCAAGTTGGAATACTTCTAGGAATCATTTAGAACTTCAAAACACAAAATGTCACTAAGTCTAGGAGTTCACGGCCGTAAACACAAGGGTTTACGACTGTAAACTCCTTGTGTGATGTTTATGACAGAGTAAACTCATGTATAGGGTCCTTTGGAACCCTAAACCCAATTGCCTTGTCCTACAACAACTTAGATGCAATCCTTAGGGCTTATAACACTAATATAAAGTGTTTATTAGGTTCTAAGATGACTTAACATTTTCAATTAGTAATTTAAGACTAATTGGTTACATATATGTGTGATTATATGTTCATTAGGATCATAGTGTGTGTACAAGTCCTCACTTGACACCTAACAATCCTACACCGTTCAATTCATCCAAACCACCATCTACAGGTGAGTTCATACCCCTAAATCAATGTTTTAAATGATTTTAAATGCTTTAATGTGGGAGGGGGGAATACAAGTAGAAAACAACATGTTATTAAATCATCCATATGTATTTTATAACTGTGTTTTCATTCAGCAGATTTCACATACTACAAAATGTGATGCATGAAATGGCTTTCTATCTTAAAAATACTTTGTTATCAAATGTATTACTTTTGAAATGTTTATTAAAATGACATCAAGTCATTGATTAATTATTGTTCAAAACTCTTAGATATCTTACAAAACCATTACTTTTACCTTCTTGATCAAAACTATACTTATACACTTATGTTCATATAAATGTCTTGAGATTATAGTTTTCATCCGTCATTCAGTTTCCCACACTCTTGTGTAGCAAGGGTGTGTAAACCTACTTGAACAACTAATTACCTTTCAGTTAATTATCATAGGGATAGTTAGAAGATACAAAACATTATTCCTATTACAAGGAATCACACAAGATTCAGTTCATTCATGAGTCTATACTAGTACATTACCTGATACATGAGTACATTTACATATACTTACATGATACATGAGTACGTTTACATATGCTTACATAATACATGAACACGCTTACTTGAATACATTACATGAGTACCTTTACGTAGATACATTTACCTGTGTATATTTACATGAATACTTGTATCTCGATTTGCGAGGATGATTTATTAGTACCTTCTGTGTAAATTTTCCTGTCTATCCCTAGTACCTCGGGATATCTAGACGGGGCCCTATCCCTAGTACCTCGAGATATATAGACGGGACGCTATCCCTAGTACCTCGGGATATCTAGACGGGACTAACCATTCCGAGACCCAGCTGTTTGCACCAGTGCGTGATGAACATCTACGGATGTCTACAGTTATTACTTATACTAAGAGTACCTTCACGGGACTAACCCTTCCTCCACCATGCTGCTGCTACAGAGGACAATTGAACAATCCTCGGATGTTCATTAGGTTATATGTCGTGTTAGCCCTAGTACCTCGGGATAACAATTACATTAGTACTTTTTCCTATTTACTTTGGTTATATGTCGTGTTAGCCCTAGTACCTCGGGATAACACTTACATTAGTACTTTTTTCCTATTTACTTTTGTTATATGTCGTGTTAGCCCTAGTACCTCGGGATAACACTTAAATTAGTACTTTTTCCTATTTACTTTGGTTATATGTCGTGTTAGCCCTAGTACCTCGGGATAACACTTACTTTGGTTATATGTCGTGTTAGCCCCATGTTCCTATTTACTTTATTTTGTGATAGGTTATACATTTCGCTTTCCGTGATGGCGTGTTAGCCATAGTACCTCGGGATAACACTTACATGGTTATATTTTTCCTATTTACTTTATTTTGTGATACATTCACATAAACGATGAGTTAGACTATTATTGTTTGTAATAGTCAAAAAGAAGGAAAAACTATCATTTTTATAACAGAACATTCAGGTCTTGGTAGAAGACTATCATATCTTTTTCTTGTTTTACTTTATTTTGTGATACATTCACATAAACGATGAGTTAGACTAGGTAATATTTGTAATAGTCAAAAAGAAGGAAAAACTATCATTTTTATAACAGAACATTCAGGTCTTGGTAGAAGACTATCATATCTTTTTCCTATTTTTACTTTATTTTGTGATACATTCACATAAACGATGAGTTAGACTAAGTACTGTTTGTAATAGTCAAAAAGAAGGAAAAACCATCATTTTCATAGCAAAACATTTGGGTCTTCGTAGAATACTACATTTCATACTAGTAGGAAATAAGGGATTTTCAAGGGTTTTCAAACTTATATCAATTGTTACATTTAAACATTTGCCATACATTCATAACAGATTTCCAAAACAAGACAATGACACTTAAATACTTATGAATTCACCAGCTTTAGGCTAATACTCGCTTTCAAAATAACTTGTATTCTCAGGTCACCAGTTAGACAGGTATGATGTCCAGGCCTTGAGAAGACGGAGCACAGTCAAGACTCATCCTATTTGGATTATTTATGTTATTGTTGTACATTATGAAAGAACACACATGTATTAAAACTTTACTTTTAATGCAATGGATGATGTTGTTGCTTGTTTACTACATTACACTGTTATGATACTTCACATGACGTCCTCCGCCCCGGAACGTTTCCGTCGTTCTTGGTTTTGGGGTGTGACACATTAGGACTCATTTGTGTTTCGGAACTTCATTCGTGGAACTTCTCATCCTTACTAGAATCAATTGGATCACCAATCATAAGGTGAGTTCATACCCCTACATTTTATCACTTTTCACTATTTTAGGGGGGGGGGGGGGGAATACAAGTCTAAACAAAAGTAATTGTGTTAATAATAAATAAAACTCTTTAAATGTTGTAAATGACATCGAGTCATCAAAATGCTTTTAAAATTAAATTAAATCTTTTGAATATTGTAAAATGCTTTTAAACTCTTTTAATTATTGGAAAATGCCTTTAAATCGTTATAAACTCTTTTAATATTAGGTAATGCCTTTAATTGTTTTATAAAATATCTTAACATATATTGTGTATAATTGATGTCTACGTAGATATAGTTATATAAGTAGTGTTTAAAGGACTTAGGACTAACTACCAGCTCTATTTCCTTTTCCTTGTTTCGAGATGGGCTTAGGGTAAGGTTGTTTGTCCGAATTTTGTTTAGATATTAATATATCTTATGTATATGTATGTATATATAAAAGTTCTAGAAGTCAATTTAATACCTTGGGTAGCAATGGTATTCTTTCATGTTAAGTCAGTTCAGTTCAGTTCATTCAGACAATTATAGAGAAGTTACTAGTAAACTATATGGAGTATAGTTTAGAGAGTCAATGCTCATTACTTGGTAGATCAATTCTTATAACTTGGTAGTTCATTGGAGTCATAGCAATACATAGAGATATAATGCTTGTTAGCCTTATCTAATCAGAAAATCCGAATAGGATTACAAACTAAATCTAAGGAACTCAAAAAGGTACATATTTCGATGAGCCATAAACCAGATGTAAAAAGGGTACCCGGGCACGATATTGTACATTCAGTTAACATGGGTATTCAAGCATAGTACCACGACACCAATCATAGGTGGGTACGCGATCATAGTACCAAAACCCAAACATAAAAAGAACATAAGTATTAGGTTCTGTGATTGCTTAGTATATACACATAATTTATGTGCAATGAGAAACCGATAGACGGTTGAATGCGTGAACTCTGTTTTGCTTTCCTTTTCCTTGTTTGGATGTGGGGGTACGACAGGATCGCACAATCAATTGTCCGTCCGTTTCTAATTATGTATAATAAGTATGTACTATGTGAATCACAGGATATTCTTTTCAAAGAGTATTCAGAGTACAAGTCAGAGGAACACAATGATCATACTATAGTCTTTCCATAGTATATCTACTATACTATGAACTGAGACTAAACTTGCTATTACATAGCATAATATCTAATACAAATAATGGTTTTATGAGAAATAAAACTAAGTATACTATTCCATAGTATATTTATACATTTGTTAAGTCGCACTTTTGGAGAGTTAAAGCTAACTATTCCATATCGCAGTATGCCAACCTTCAATATAACAGTTTTAGGTGATAAACCACAGTTCAATAACAGTTAGGGAATATGGGATTTACTAGGTTCAATGGTAAAATTTTCTAGGTATTCTAGTAATATTTACTAGGTATTCAAGTACATTTTAAAGGATTCGTAAGAAGGTTAATGTCATGATCTCCTCGCTTATACATTCTCGAGTTATATATAACGAAGATCTGGTAGACAATAGAATGTGAGACTTCTAACTTAGTTTTTTTTCATTGTTTGGATGTGAAACTAGGGTAGAACCACATAATTTATTATCTGCCCAATCTTGATTATATCATAATGCGTATAAGCTAATTTTCATGGATACTAACTCATCACTTAGTCAGAATCAGTGTAACATAGATTTCTTTTAATTGGAACGATAATCCTTTAGTTTATACGTTAGGTTTATATATAATGAAGACTAGATATATTGGAGAATATGCGAACTCAGTTTTACTTTCCTTTTCCTTTTTTGGATGTGGGGGTACAACCGAATCATACAATCGACTATCCGTCTCGTATTGATTAAATGTAATTAATATAATCTAGATGATAATAGAGGGAATTGTTTTAGTATCACTTTACTTTAAGAAAATATAGGTTTTTCTTGTCGATCTTTCAAACATGTTCACTTGTCAAAGAAGTTTCTTACTTTATACTAAATCTTATGCACTCACCAGCTTCATAGTTGATACTCGCTTTCAAAATACTTGTATTCTCAGGAATATATTAAGACAGGTATCCACACCGGAGTTCATGAAGACGGAGCTGTAGTTTCTTGTCTTATCTTTGGATACTATTATACTATAACAACATGTAATGTTTTGAACTTGATGTAAACACGTTTACATTTATATTAAAGAATGTTGTTGCTTTGATTACTATTATTCAAGTGTTGTGATACTACATATGACGTCCTCCGCCCCCGAACGTTTCAGCCGTTCCGGTATTAGGGTGTAACAAAAAGAGGCATATGTAGTCATATAGGATTTTTTCCTCTTATCTGTTGAGATTTAGACATCTAAGGCTTGATGTAAAGTTGTACACTTATATGAGATTTACTGCGATCTATATCTTACGTTCAACATGATGTCTGTGGCAAAGGGATAAATGATAAACTTACCATATAAACCAATTACAACCTTGGGCTTATAGGAATTGGTTGTTGATAGAATGGTACAAAGTCGTATGTTAAGGGGGCAAGTGAAATGTTAGACGTTTATCATTATCTATATCAGTCAAATATGAGTCTTGTGCAAGTAGGAGATTGAAAGATCTAATATGATCAAGAGTCATATTAGAATGATATTACTAATTAACATACTTTCATAAGGGTCACACTAACAAAAACTTGATACAATTGATTATTTATTAGATATTGATTTTAATAAATATTCATAAGCTCTTATAATAAATTGGGAAAATATTTATTTCATGAAACTAATTATTTTACAATTACAAGTAACACATTCTTTTATATCATATGAATTAGCATGTCATGTACAATATTTTTGTCTAGATAAATCAATTTGTCTTTTACCAAGAAGTTAAACTTTATATCTTATAAAGGAGTTTACAAATATTGAAAGTTAGTATTTCTTTTTTCTTGCTAAAACTATGGATTGGCTAATAGACAAGGGTATGGTCATTTTGATTTTTTTTAATCAAAATATCATGCCCTCAGAATGCATGCATGAACATGATAATTAACTAGGGGCATGTTAACCGAAAAGTGCAAATAACTCTTGGTTAAGGACCTTGCTTTAAGAGCTTAAGAAAGGCTTTTGTTTTTGGTCATTCACTCTTGCAATTGCTGAAAATTTCAAGCTCTCTCCAACTCTTATTCTCTCATGCTTTAAATCTTGAAGAATAAAGTTATTTGCTTATACTCTCTTGGAAGAAATGCGTGGGTATTTGTTTCAAGCTAAACAAGCATTCTCATCAACTTGGTGCATTGTTGGTGTCTTTTTGGTTCTACATTCTTCTTCAAAACTCAATCCTCCCAATAGGACTTGTTAACAATGTGTCACAATGCCTAACAAACAAATAATATAAGTTAAAATACTGCTTAATGCACTAATGGGTAGTACATGAAAGCATTGTCGATTCCGTAGGGACACGTCCTAAGGTCTATGCCTCTCTTGCGTAAGGTACACACTAAATTAACAGTAATAAAAAGGTGGGGGATTTGCTGACTATTAGAACCAACTTCGACAAGAACTTATAAAAGAAAACGAAATTTAAACAATAAAATACATAAACTAAAAGCAATTTTAGTTTCGTGATGCTTCACCTAATCATGCAAATAACCTTCAACACGATTATTGAATTGTGTACTATTTAAAATGGTACTGAAATTATTAACAAGCTGTAACAATTTTCTTTTACTAAAATGTTTAACCAAAACAAGCTCTTTGAATTAAACCTTATTTTTTATTAAATTAACCAAATAAGGTCTTAATTAATTTAGAAAATTAACATTAGACACAATGTAAAATTCCCAGTAAATTCCAATACTTCTCAGAAGCTCGGAAGCATAAAGACTTGTTTGATCAGTGTATATTAGACATAACCCTAACACATAATTAACCTAATATTCATTTCTTTTCCTGATTAATAAAGACAATTACAAATCTAAACAAATCAGATAACTAGAATGATTCATTAACAGTTAAAGTGGCCAACAGAAACTGAATCATAATCAAACTTTCAATTAGCACAAAACTGATCAAACTAAATAGTAAACACTATCAAAAATTGTGCCTAATGATTACTTACATGAAAAGTTGATTCGTTTGCAAAACCGAAATCTATGGTTATTCGCCTGACATGGCTACAAATGAATTACAAACATTAAAAATAAAGTTTAAACGACAATTCTTACTAACATAGATAAACAAGTCAAACCGCAATCTTCAAATATGTAAAATCAGTTAAAAACTTTAGAAAATCTGCAGAAAAATCGTATGCGGTTACTTAGGGTTCGACCAAGAAGACATCCCTAAAATATGGGCTATGGCGAGAAGCACGACCCGTGCTTGGGAAGTACGACCCGTGCTTGGGAAGCACGACCCATGTTTAGGGGCGGGTCAAGTCCAGGTGTAGTTAAATCAAGTAAACTGCCAAAACAATTTTTTTTTTCGGAGCACGGGCATGAAGCACAGCCCGTGCTTATGTTACCAGGTCGTTCTCGTTAGACATAATGCAAAAAAGTTGAAAAAAAATCATTAATTTGTCATATAAGAGTAAGCATGGCCTGTGCTTGAGGAGCACGACCCATGCCTGGCCATCGCGAATCATACACCAGAATATAACACTAAGAAATTGCCATCTCAAGGAAGCTGACCCGTGCTTGGGAAGCAAGGCCCGTGCCATATATTTTTTTTTATCATTTTAAGGGCCAAAACTTCATTCCAAGCTACTTTCTTCAATTCTCTTGCATCCTTAGACACATTTTGCTATGGTTAAGCTCCAATGCTACATTAAAATATAAGAAGTAAGGGCATTATTATGGAAAACGGGCATTGTTCAAATTATACTAAAAACATGGTTACAAATGCCAAAAATATGATACATAATCAGATTAAGTATAACCAAAATTATGCGTAAAAATGCATCCAACAAACCTCCCTAAGCTTGGACCATACTAGTCCTCAAGTAGGAAATATTAAACATCGGAAACGGATGTGAGGCAAAAAAGGATAGTGAGGGAATAACCTAGACAAACCTAACAACTTAAAAGGGAAACCTAACTAGCAAGATCAGCAGAAAAATAAATAAAGAATAAAATATGCATGCAAAAACATAAAAAAAATGAAAAATAAATAACGATACCGAAAAGAAAAATTAACAACCTTAAAAAAATTTCTCCTTGTTTTATTATGATATGATCAGACTCTTAACCGAGCAAGCTCCAATTAAATCACTACCTAGACAACCATCCTACTACCTTCCATGTATCACAGACTCCCAAGGTTAGGAAGACTTGGAATGGTGTAACCCAATAATCTAGCAATAGTTTTATTTAAACTTTATACCTTAATTATCATACGAGCAAAAATAACACAATTCAGAATATCATGCCCTCAAGACTAGATAGTCAAAAACCAGAATCGACGTATCCTTAATAACCCGTCACGTCAAATCAGCTTTCGCTGAAGCCGTGGGCCACACCCGTAGGCGCCCAACTCCTATGCTTTCACTTTTCTGAAAACCAAAAATATCATATTATACAGTTCTTCATTCCCCAGATTTAACTTTGGGATGACTTCTAATTTGATTGAACTCGATGTGTATTTTTAACTTCAGCTTTGAGTTCTTCAATCATTTTTTTAGTTTCTTGAGATTTCTTTGATTTAGTGCTTGAACTATAGGTTGGGTATCAGTTATGACAATTATACCATTCCTTTCATCTTGATTGTGTGGATATGATATTAGGGCTCTCTGTTATCGTGTTCTGTGGGCTCAGAATTAGAACCAATAAAAATAAAGATGAATTACGAACATTAAAAATAGCGTTTAAACGACAATTGTTACTAAACTAGAAGAACAAGTCAAACCGCAATCTTTAGCTTTAGAAAATTAGCCGAAAGCTTTAGAAAATCCTCAGAAAAATCGTCTGTAGTTTCTTAGGGTTCGACTGAGAAGACATTCCCCATGTATATAGTGGTCCTGGTAGAAAATAAGGCCTCTGGCGAAAAGCACAGTCCGTGTTTAGGAAGCGCAGTCCATGTTTAGAGTTGGGCCGAGTCCAAGTATAGTTAAATCAAGTAAACTACCAAAACAAATTTTTTTTATTGCAGCATGGGCATGGAGCACGACCCATGCTTAAGTGACCAGGTCGTGCCCTTTAGACGTAATGTAACAATCTTGAAAAAAATCAGGAATTTGTCATATGGGTGTAAGTATGGCCCCTACTTGAGGAACACGACCCATGCCTAGCCTTTGTAGATCGTACACCAGAATATAACACTCGGAAATTGCCAACTCAAGGAAGCACGACCCATAATTAGGAAGCACGGCCCATGCCAGACATTTTTTCACATTTTAAATGCAAACTTCATTCCATACTACTTTCTTCAATTCTCTTGCATCCTTAGACATGTTTAGCTCCGATTAAACACCAATGCTCATTTCTTACATCCAAAGTCCAATTTCGCATCCAAATCCCTGGGAAATACATTAAAATATAAGTAGTAAGAGCATTCTTATAGAAAACGGGTATTGTTCAAATTATACTAAAAATATGGTTACAAATGCCAAACATACGATACAGAATCCGATTAAATATAACCAAAATGATGCTTAAAACTGCATCCAACAGGACTCAAGGGACAACGAAGGTTCTTATCATCTTCCTTCTTCTATACTTGTGTTTTTATCTTTCCATTACTTGCAAGATGACCCTTGGTTGGTTGTAAATGTTATCATGTTCGAAATTTTTTAAGACTTCTGTTTCTATTATTATGAGTTTTTGGAAACTATTTTTGAACTAAACCTAGATACAATATTGAATCTTTTCAATATAGAGAATTCCAAGAAAGGGATTTGCCTATACATCATACTGATAAATGGAGCAAAACTTAATGTCCCAGTAGTGATAATGAGATAGATGTTATGAGTCGAGTCACATATGCTTCGGGTATAGGAGCGATCATGTATGTTATGACTTGTACTCGTCCTGATGTGTCTTATTCCTTGAGCATGGTTAGTCGTTGTTAGGATAATGCTGCCAGAATTCATTGGACAACAGTTAAGAATATTCTTAAGTATTTGTAGAAAACCAAAGATGTAACGTCGCATTTTCACAAACAAAATTTTTATTTTTAAATAAGGTAATTTCACCATTTACACAAAACCCAAGTTATGAGAACCCATTTGTTCCAAAATACAGTTGTTTGAAAATCATACTAATATAAATAATATGCACTCTCCATTCCTGCTAATGAGTGTGTACAGTCACGTCTTCGCCTTCCCACTATCACCAATGGTACCAGAAAAACATTTAATCTACAACTGTAAGCTAAATCTTAGTGAGTTCCCCTAAAATACCACACATCACAATACACAAACTATGCATGCACATATAAGCCTTTAATCTATGTGGCCCACCTCACATGACCTACAACATGCCTGAACTGTTATTTTGAGCTTAGTGTTTGACTAGACTGCCTAGCAAGGCCTATGGTACAGCTGGACCGCTCTCTCTCATCATACATCTGACCCGCACCTAGCCAACAACAAAATATTGGCCCGCCCGAGTATCTTGTCCTACAGCACATACCAGGACCACCTCAACCCACCACCCAATATGTCGACATATAGATCAAACAAACAATCAAAGAAATACAAAAGCACATGCAACTATCTATACTAGAATACCTATGTAACAACCCTATACCATATACAAGGTATCATACAACACTCTATGTCACCATTGGCAGGTCACTAATGAATGCATAACTATATGTAATCAGAGGAGAGATAGACAGTCGAAGATGTGATCCCACTCTATAGCCACAACTAAATAAGGAACATACAAGAAGGCCTAGATCAATTGTTTTCAGGTTATCTAACGTGGCTACATATAACCCCTAGGACACTCAACTAAACGATAATCAAACCCTAGTACTCTAACCAACATACCACTAGTCCTATGTCCTATATAGAAGAATATATATTATAACATGTATTATAGTGAGGACACTTACTTGAATCGAAGACCCAAGGAAACTCAACAATGCCCTCATTCCTTGCACCGATCAATTTTGTGAACCGGCTGGCACCAAATACAAATAAATCCTTAATCAATATCCCAAGTCCTTCAGGTTTGACCCAAAGTCAAACTGGTCAAAATTCAACGGTCAACGGTCAAAAAAATCAATGGTCATCCAAGTCAATACTCACCATGACGAGGAGACCTCTTGTCTATGTCATAGGCAAACCAGGACAAAATAGTCAAAAAGCTGAGAACCACTACGTCATGGCAAGCCCAGATTGTCAAATTCTTCATTAAGAGCTTAGCCCTTATAGATCTAAACCCATAACTTCAGATCAAGTCCTTTTTAATGACTTATTACATTAAGTTTTCTACTTTATACATTAGGACTACACCACAAGGCAAGCTCTATAATTCTATGTTCAATAAGTCCTAAAATGGGGCCAAATCTTGAACATGGGCAAAAAATAACTCCAACAATGGCCTTTTTCTCAATTACCATAAGTTTGGAGACCAAAAAGGCCTATAGTAAGCTCTAGAGTTGCTTAAACTCCAAGATCACCCATGGAAGGGAACAAAACCACCCAAACTTAAATCTAGAAAAAGAAAAGCCACCATATAAACTTTATGCCTCAAATAGCTAAGAAATCAGAACATAATGATGGATCCAAACCAACTCCTTGCTTCCTAGAACCAATATGAAGTTCCTTATCACTCAAGCTTCTCCATAATCTAAAGAATAAGCTTGAAATTAAAAAGATAGAATCTGAAACATCAATGGAGGTTGGGGTTTCATGATGAGGGGTTGGACACTAAATAAGGTGCACTAGTCCTTGAAATTAGGTGCTTAAATATGGATGAAACCCTAAAAGATCATGAGCTTGGGTTGTAGTCGCTGCCAAATCGTGACATTCCTCTTGCCACACCATGATGGCCATCAGATACATGTTCCATGCATTTGACATGCCACGTTGTTTGTAACTTCCGGAATTTCAGGTATTATATTTATTCATTGTATTCCAAGTTTTGTGGAAGAACTCGGGGATTTGGTGTGTAGACTCGCCGAGTAGAGACGCGAATCATTATTCGGGTGGATGGTTGGACTCGGCGAGTCCACGCTGTTTAATGAAACCGTAATTCCTCGGGTTGGGGGCCTATTTAAGGGGCCTTATGGCCGTCATTTGCGGCTACCAGACCCCAGAGTGAAACCCTAAGTGAGCTAGAGCAATTGTGAGAGGAAAGGAGCCATTTCCTGATCATTTGTTAGTGTTTTTGCAAATAGAAGAGGACCAAGACAAGATGAGGCTGAAGAAGGTGCTAATCCAGTGATTCCAGGGCTCAGAGACTTCATTTTGAGGTATTCATTCGAACCTTCTTAAGTTTATGGTGTAATTCCTAGAGTTAGGGCTTTTTAGCCCCTTTAGAGGATGGGTATATGGAGTAATCGGTCCCCTCTCATGTTGGTGCTGTAGATCTGGACCCAAAGAGGTCTAGAGACCCTTTTCCCTTGAGCTTTATGAGTGTTAATGGGGGTGATGAGCTTTGGATGTCATTTTAGAGGTCATATCTTCAAATAAGGCCTTTGAGCCTTTGCATGAGCACCAAGATGTTAGCTTTACGTGATTATAATGCTTTGGGAAGCTAGATCTACAGTTTAGAGGAATGGATCTGCCCTCAGGAGATCAGTTCAGCTTGAGCATGGCATGAACTCGCCAAGTCCAATAGCCGACTCGGCGATTAGGACGAGGGTTTTCCCAATAATCACACAGTGGGTGACTCACTGAGTTGGGGAAGTGACTCGGTGAGTCAAAGGGAATCTAGAGGTCAGAGTGCACGATGGTACTTGCCGAGTCAAGAGTCGGACTCGGCGAGTTGGGTCAGGACATTTCACAGATTGCGATCGGTGATGATTTGCAGAGTTGAGGTTGACTCAGTGAGTCGAATGAGGACTAGGTGAGTGAAGAACATGTGTGGACTCGCCGAGTCACAGTTGTGAACTCGGCGAGTTTGGTCAAGGTTGACCGTTGACTTCGTTGACTTTTAGGGTTAGTCAATGTTTGGACCTTAGAGTCATCGGAAGGGTAGGATAGTCTTTTACCCTTCCTATAGGATGTATATAGAGAGAGAAAGATTAGCCTAGCCCTGAGGGTTGTATTAATTAGAGTATTTATTTCATGTGATTAGGCAGGGGCTAGACCAGAGTTTACCGAGTCAGAGATTTATTGAGATATCCGAGGTGAGTCTTCTCACTATACTTTACCTTGAGTAGGTAATCAGAGTTATGTGATACAGTGTTGTATGCTATATATGCGTTTTGTGTTGCAATGCATTATTCTATGTGATTTATGTTGTGCATGTTACAAAGTTAGAACCGGAAGGTTCATAGAGATAGAACCTGAGGGTTCACAGAGTTTGCGTGCACGGACCCACAGAGTTAGAGCCTCGAGTGGCTAATATGTGTTATATATGGTATTTTGGGGAACTCACTAAGCTTCGTGCTTACAGTGTTATGTGTTATGTGTTTCAGGTACTAGTGAGGATCGCAAGAAGGCGCCGGCCAGATCAGTACACACACAGGATTTTTATGCTATTAGATCTTGGGATTGATATATGTTATGAATTGAGTTGTAAAAAATGATGTTTTTATGAGTAATAAATGAATTATGTTTTTATAAATGCAAAAAATTGGTTTGAAATTTACGATGTTACAAGTTGGTATCAGAGCCTTGGTTTGAGGGATTCGAGTACACCTTCGGGCGTATTTGAACTCAAACTGAGGATTTGAGAAATATTTTCAAAAGAGAACCAAGTTTTCTAAAAAGAGTAAAAGATTTTTGAATAATGCAGAGCGGAGTCGTGTGTACGATCAGTCAGTGCCCGAACGGTGATTTCCTAAAATACCCTTATGTTATATGCTTATGAGATTGATATGATGTATTCTCGTGCTAGTGTGGGCTAGGTATTCTTATTAGGACCAGAGTGGCCTGTTTTGTGATGCCTTAGCCTAGGGGGGAGGTGAGCTGCTATGAGATGCTTGAGAGTGAGTAGGTAGCAGTGAGGAGCTTATTAGAGATCTGTTAGAGAGTGAATTATGCATAATAGAGTACTTGGGACTTGGGATCCTAGGAGGAGGACTTGGGGTGTATACTGACGCGGTGTGGACGGTAGTATTAGGCCTGTACTACTGAAAACACCAGGACAGTGTACAGATCAAGTAAGAATCTTCAGGATGCCAGGGATCAAGGAGGGATGAGTTATCGAGTGCGAGTATGCTCGAGTGAGTTTCTAATATATCGTATGTTGTATTTCAGAGGTAGATCATGGTGAGGACACGTTATGCGCCAGAGAGCAGCGAGACTAGTGATGAGGAGATCCGCCGGATCATCCATGAGGAGGTGGTTGCGGCCATCAGGGCAGAGATACCAGAGATGTTCGGGTCTATCAAGACCACTCTGATTGAGACTTTTGACGAGTGTTATGCCGCTCTTTCTGAGACTGCTGTTGCAGCGGCCACCGCAGCCGTCGCTGCCGCTAGGCCGCAAGGGGTTGACTCGTTGTTGTTCAGGGAGTTCAGCAACACGAAGCTACCAGAGTTTGATGGGACGTAGGATCCGATTGCAGCGATGAGATGGGTATCTGTCATTGAGGGGTGTTTCTATACATGCTCGTGCCCGGAGCACTTGAGGGTTTTGTTTGCGCTGAACCAGCTTCGCCTGGGGGCGAAGGACTGGTGGAAGTTCTGTTGGATAAGGTGTCTAAGTCCATAACTTATTTGGTATATACTTGACCCGACCCGGCATGGTCCATTTGGGTTACATCACACCCGAACTTTTTATGGATAATTTTATGAGAGTTATACACATATGTTTATTAATATATTATAAGTTATAATATATTAATATGAAGTTATGTTATTTAATTAGTCTTAGTCTTAAATTAATTATGAATTAATTTAGAGATTAAAAGGAAGACTAATTAGATTATGGGCTATTGGTTTTATATGGTGTGGGCTAACACTCATTTGTTAATGGGCTAGGCTTATATGGAAGTCCATGGATGATCCATGGAGCTTTTAACCCATGGATCCTTGGAAAGGAAAAGACATGCGTTATTAGGGTTTCACCCTAATCATGTACACTATATAAACATGCTTATGTTGCATGAAATGGCCCCTAAGGGTAACTAGTGAACTAGTGTGTGTGTGCTTTGTGTGTGGCCGAAAGTTACAAGTGTGTGTACACTCTCTCAAACTTTTCCAAGAGTTTGTGGTGATTTGTGATTCCATTTGAGGCATTCACACTATTGGTGCTTGGCCCTCAAACTCCTTAGGAATTGAACTCATCGTCAAAAGGTATGTAATCTCATCTAATTCTTTTATGTTTAAAAGTACCCCATGCCATGTTAGATAGGTTATGAACCTTGGAAAATTATTATTTTGCATGTATTTAGACAAACATAGATCCAAGGTTTATTAGGGTTGCATGCACACTTAGGAAGTGTTAGATTGCTCAAAACCCAACAGTGGTATCAGAGCCTAGGCTTGCTTGTTTGATACTTGATGCAAAATAGTGAAAAAAGTTGAAATTGTTGTTGTCTGGCTGATGGACTCGCCGAGTCCATGCGGGGACTCTCCGAGTACAAGGCAAAATTCATCCTACTCGCCGAGTAGGTTCGTGCACTCGGCGAGTAGAATGATCAGAATGCAGAATTTCGACTTTTGCTGCTGGAAATGGACGAGAAACATTACCCTAAACTGTTTTGGTGTTTTAAAACTTATTTTAGTTGGTGTAATGGTTGTTCTAATCCATTTACAATAGCATATATCAAAATTTCATGCTTTGTATGTGTTCATATAATTCTTGAAACTTTGATAATCATGTTCATGTTCTTATGAACTTAGAAGATGATAGGAATTATTTGCTGAATTGTTTAGGATTAATTCTTGATCATTTATGTGTTTTAATGGAGTCCATAATTTGTCCTCAAGTTATGGATATCCAAAGGTCACTTTTCTTTAACACACATTAAAAACACATAAGTTACATAAAATGAAGAGTCTTCATTTTATGAACCTTTAATTCATAAGTTATGAAATGAAAAGTTTTGAAGAGTTACAAAACTTGCCCTCAAGTTTTGGAATTTGGAAAAGTTTCACACACTTTAATAAACTTTAATTCCAACACTTAGAATTTTAAAAGTTAAAATTCAACCCTTATACTATTTATAACATTAATGGTTAATTATATATATGTATAAGAACACGTCGTTTTACCGTTAGTAGGCCTCATTCACGAAGTCGGTCTATAAGGTGGGTATAAGGTTGTTGCCTATAAAATGGCGACTTAATGGGTGTCCACTCTCACCCACCGCTTGCTTGATCGGTGGAGGGTCGTTAGCCGAACGGGTAGGACAATGACTTTAAATTCTCACTAAAAGTATAATGAATATTATAAAGTAACTAAATATTTTTTATTTAATTCCCAATCTAAGTTACTTTAGGAAAAATGTGAATTTGGTGCTAGCCCATGGAATTCACACTTTGTACCTTACCAAGTCGTTGGTGGAGCGTGTGTGGTTAACCGGCACACTAACTTGGACTAGTAAGGATCACGAAGGGTGACTTAATGTTTGTCATAGATCAATGGAGCGTGTGTGGTTAACCGACACATTGATTAGGTGATAATATTAAGGGTACCAAGTGAATTGGTATGGTTATTCACACCTTGTTTTGTGATCCTCGGCATCCCAGTCACAAAATTTGAGAGGGCACACTTGAGATTGAAACATGCCATTGAAAAGTTTAATGAATCTCAAAAGATCTAGGAATTTCAAATCCAATTAAAACCTAATAAATTATTTCGTTTTTCATGGTGGAAATTGGTGAATCGTCATTCGCCTACCTTCAAATATTTTATAGCTTGGATTACGGCATCCCTCTTCCAAATTATAAAATATTGTGTTGGGTCCTAGCCTTAACATCATGCTTCACTTCCTCCACCTCCTCCAATTATTCTCCCTCACCCACAAGTTCTTGAAAAGTTTAAAGTCACTCAATCCCTATTGGCAAGCATAGTCTATGTGTACTCACATTTTGGAGATTAAGTCACATATTGACAAGTCGGGAGAGTTGGGTGTCAAAGTGTCGTGAAAGTTGCTTATGAATAGATAACAACAAGGTTTTCATGTGGATTGTAAGGATAAGTTTTTCCGCAAAGTTTTAAAATAAAAGAAAAAAAAGGGTTTTAATTTTATTTATTTTAAAAATATCCTTACAATGGCATCTATGGAAAATTGTTGCTTATATGTTTCCAGTAATAGCAATATTGGAAAGTGGATTTGATTCTTTCATTTGTGGTAGTGTCTGAATTTACCAAACGAAGAAAGTTTTTCATCACCCAAGTTTCAATTGGACAGAAACTTGGAATCATACAAGTTGTATTGTATGATGAATGAGAATTTTCATCTTTGAAAATTAAGACTAATTCTTTGATCACATGTATATGTGAGTCAATTGAAGGACTAAGGAATTAGGTACACTGGGTGTGCGCTGGTCAAGGTCCACCACAAAGATTGATTTGTCATGATTTACTAAAGATTAGTAAATATGATTATACTTATGAGGTTAAGTATAATTCTGTAACATTGGAAAGGTTACAATGTATGACAAAACAAATGAGAAGAATCAAATTAGGCAGAAAGATAAAAGTTTCTCAAATCTGAAAGGATGGGAGAGTACTTTAGTATCGTATTTCATGATCATCTTAATGATTATGAAACCATATCACAAATTCATACTCTAAGGACGTCTTAGTGCATTGTTATGGCTAAGAAGAGAGGTCATGAATTGTTGGATTGGTTAAGATCGAGAAGATGAGTCATACTTCGTTCCAAAACAATTCTTAGAGTCATACTCCAAGATTGTAACATTGAGTGACATAAAGTAAGGTTTAAAACACTTATCAAATGTAGTGTAAAATGTTTCTACCCTTGTACATGTGAGATTCGTAAGTTGTGATGTCTTGGATGAGACAAAGACCAACTAAGACCAATTGTGTGAAGTGTTAGTCTTGATAAGAATCCGCATTGTCCCTTGAATATTTGTTTTGTCAAGGAATGGTTCTTGACTGGGGAAACTTATATGTCAAGGGGACAGTGGGAGCCTTAAAGATCCTGAAAGAGTTATCACTAGCACACGACTTAAGGTTTGCAACCTATCGTGTTGACATAATTCTTATTTCTGTACCTACTTCAAATAAGTTGAATTTGTATGTGAGTTATCAGAGTTCAAATTGGAAGCATTGGTGGGCCTCGTGCTACCAAGGTGACAAGAAACTAAGATTGAACAAGTTTAATCCATGTAAGGCTGAATTTGTCACTAATCTTATCTTGTGATTATGGTTTTGACAAATTCACATGGATAGGAACTCATACACTATAAAATCTAAGTGTCATAAGGTTTCTCTCCGATTCATGAAAATGATGGTGAGGAAACGCTTTCACTAAGTAGATTTTACGTAGATATCAATTGTGTTATTTGCATTTTCAAAAGTCGTTAGTGGAGCATGTGTGGTTAACCGGCACACTAACCTGGACTTGTGAGAAATGGCAAATGCCTAAGCAATTGAGACTATGATTACGGAATCCCTTTTCATAGTTTTGAAAATTGTTTAGACACACATGTGAGCTATCTTAGAAAGGGTGTATGAATTTCAGAAGTCCAGCAAATTTCTAGAAATATGTCAGAGCTAGTGGGAGCATAAGTGTTATGCTGATAATCATCATGTTAGTGGGAGCATGATTATTACGTTTAGTGTTGCAAGTTAGCAATGTTAATTATAGAAAACAAAAGTTTCAATTCGTGAAGTTGCAGGGATTGAAAAAGTCGTTTTGCTATAATTAAGGGAGAGGAAATTATACTTCATTTCAATTCTAGAAGCTTAGATTGAGATTTTAATCATCTTTAGTCAAGAATATATATATGAATTTTATGTTGGAATGGTTCAACTTGAAAAAATTCTATATATATATATATATATATATATATATATATATATATATATATATATATATATATATATATATTGCGTTTTCAAAATTTGATTATGATTACGGCATCCCTCTTCATAGTTAAATTTTGAAAACATGGCAAATAAAAAATATTGTAGCAAAAGACTGGTCTAGTATCATGTCTTTATGTCAAACATCATGAATCGTGTCCCATATGCTTCGGATATAGGATCGATTGCATGTGCTATAATATTCATCTTTTCTAAATTTTCCAAATGCTTAAGGCAGTGAGAAGGGAAAAATCTAGAACTGGATATGAGTAAAGTTATTAAGCAATTGTCGAGGACAAATCTGAGGTTCGCCAAAGATTGGTTGCTCAGGGAAAGTTGGAAGCATGATGTAAGTTGTCGGAAAGGACCATATTGACATATTTTGAAAAGAAGTAACTCTTGTTCGGAAGTGAGAGTCAAAATGGGACTATGGAAATGTCTCCATAGGTGGAAGTTATTCAATCTATGTAAGATTAGAAAACCTTAATGCAAGAAGGATGTTCAAAGCAATGTACTTTGAATATGAGACTTCCTCTCCATAGAAGTTGATCTTCTTTGGAATACTCTGTAATGACTGGTGACAAGGTTTTGGTGACTTTGTGCATAATCATTACAAGAGGAACATTGCATAAAAGTTTAAAATCTAACAGATTTTTTGGTAAATGATAGGAATTGGGGATTCTCACATTTACAATAAGGATTTGGGATTGTGAAATGAGTATCATTGGAATCATGTTCAATTGATCTACATCACAATGTAAGGATCATAGACAAACATAGTGTGCATACTTGGAGTATGGCATAACTATTGTTTAGAAAAACAAAGTGTGCATGCTAGGAGCATGGGACGACTGTTGTTTTTTTTATTCAAGTCTTAAGTTGATTGTTTGAAACATTATACAATGAATAATGTGTAATCAATATGGTGATAAATAAAAGGTGGTTCTATTTATATTCAAAAGGGTTCTGAGACCATATTGGATTCGATTATTATTGTGTTTCACTTTGCATGTTTTGACTTCCAGAATAGCTAGGTTATTCTTTCCGAATGACTAAGTTATTTAAACACTCCACATTCGTTCATATGTTGGAAGTAGGTATGAATCAAGACTGTCATGAATCGAGTTTGTAGATGGCTAAATGGGTTTAGTCATAGCAATGGTTGCTACAACATTCATGAGTGCTCATAAGTTATGAGTATTGGAATAAACCCACGCTAACTTGTATCACTTCATGGAATTTATCTCGAGTGATCGTGAGACGGTAATATCATATAAATCTTCAAACCTAGAGATATGAGTTGTTACCTATGAGTTGGTTGTGCTTGATTGCACGTAAACGCATCAGTAACTTGATGTTATAAAACGTGCCTTTGTGTACAATTCAACAAGTAGTAGAACAAGCATATGAGTCGAAGTTTATCTGTTCCTTCTAGAAATAGAAGTGATATCTGGGCCCCTCGATGATTTTGTTGTGACCTATGTACCGGCCGGTCAGAACTACATTGATGTGTTCGATTAAGTTCTTTGTCAAACAAATCGAAAATCGGGAAACAAACTGCTGGACAATAAGCACGACGTTGTTCCATGTATTTGCCCGGCTGATATCATGAGAACAGAGGATTATATGATCACTTATCTAAAATGGTGCTTCATAGTTCAACGGAGTTTTCGAGAGCTACGATTGCTGGTTGGTTCCTGAAGTAACATACGCAAATTTAGTTATTAGACTTATCCAAGTGGGAGTCTGTTGGATAAGGTGTCTAAGTCCATAACTTATTTGGTATATACTTGACCCGACCCGGCATGGTCCATTTGGGTTGCATCTCACCCGAACTTTTTATGGATAATTTTATGAGAGTTATACACATATGTTTATTAATATATTATAAGTTATAATATATTAATATGAAGTTATGTTATTTAATTAGTCTTAGTCTTAAATTAATTATGAATTAATTTAGAGATTAAAAGGAAGACTAATTAGATTATGGGCTATTGGTTTTATATGGTGTGGGCTAACACTCATTTGTTAATGGGCTAGGCTTATATGGAAGTCCATGGATGATCCATGGAGCTTTTAACCCATGGATCCTTGGAAAGGAAAAGACAGGGTTATTAGGGTTTCACCCTAATTATGTACACTATATAAACATGCTTATGATGCATGAAATGGCCCCTAAGGGTAACTAGTGAACTAGTGTGTCTGTGTGCTTTGTGTGTGGCCGAAAGTTACAAGTGTGTGTACACTCTCTCAAATTTTTCCAAGAGTTTGTGGTGATTTGTGATTCCATTTGAGGCATTCACACTATTGGTGCTTGGCACTCAAACTCCTTAGGAATTGAACTCATCGTCAAAAGGTATGTAATCTCATCTAATTCTTTTATGTTTAAAAGTACCCCATGCCATGTTAGATAGGTTATGAACCTTGGAAAATTATTATTTTGCATGTATTTAGACAAACATAGATCCAAGGTTTATTAGGGTTGCATACACACTTAGGAAGTGTTAGATTGCTCAAAACCCAACAAGTTCATGACAGCACACTATTCTCCAGCAGAGCTTGCTGCAGTGACCTGGGAGAGGTTCACCACCATGTTTCGTGATGAGTACGTTCCCCCGGTGGAACGGGATCGGTTGGCACAGGACTTTTTGACCCTCAAGCAGGGTACGGAGTCTGTTACGGTTATTACCATGATGTTTCGTGAGAGGGCGATGTTCTGCCCTGAGCACGTGTCTACTGAGCAGGCACGTATGAGCCGTTATTTCAGTATTTTGAGGAGAGATATTCGGGAGTTCGTGGAGAACTCTTCGTACCGGACATTTGCCGAGCTTCAGACAAATTCCCGGAAGAGGGAGATCGAGCTAGAGACTCAGGCTAGGGAGGAGGCGGAGTCTCATGGGAGGGATTGGCGACCGGCACAGTCTCAGCCGGCAGCCAAGCGGGCCAAGCCCGCTGATCCTAGAGCAGGGAGCCAGAAGGGCCGCACTTGTGGAAAGTGCGGCAAGGGTCATGATGGAGTTTGTAGAGGTGGATCTTGCTACAAGTGTGGCAAGGAGGGGCATATGGCCTTCGAGTTGACCACGGAAGAGGTCCGCGCAGCGCCCGATGTCGTGGCTGGTATGTATTCTTTCATGTATTTATTTTAATGTTTGAGATTTTCTGCTTATATTATGATATGCGTAGGTACTTTTCTTGTGAGTTCTGTACCTGTTTTGGTGTTATTTGACTTGGGGGCGAGTCGATCTTTTATATCGTTGGCTTTTAGTCAGCACATCAGTATTAGTCGAGAGGCGTTAAGTTGACCTCTGAGAGTCTCCATCACCGACGAGAGAACAGTGTATGCCACGGAGGTGATTCGAGGATGTGTACTCGAGATCGTCGGTGTAGAGTTTCCAATTGATTTGGTCCTGATTGCGATGGGGGACGTCTGTGTCATCGTAGGCATGGATTGGTTGAGCAGATTTGGAGCCGTTATCGATTGCGAGCGGCAGCTGGTGACTATACGAGACCCAAGTGGGGGAGTACTTACGGTGTATGGCGAGGGTACCCATCCCAATTCAGCGTTTTGTTCGGCTGCTAGAGCGAGACAAAGTCTACAGCAGGGATGTAGTGGTTTTGTAGCATATATGAAGGATGAGAGAGTTGGTGCAGAGAGACCGAGTACGGTTGAGGAGGTTCCGATAGTGCATGAATTCCCGGATGTCTTTCCCGAGGAGTTACCAAGTGTGCCTCCCGAGAGGCAGGTTGAGTTTCACATTGATTTGATTCTAGGGGCAGCACCTATTGCCAAGGCGCCCTATCGCCTTGCACCTCCAGAGATGCAGGAGTTATCCTCACAGCTTCAGGAGCTGCTGGGGAAGGGGTTTATACGGCCGAGCAGCTCGCCGTGGGGAGCACCGATCATTTTTGTGAAGAAAAAGGATGGTTCGCACCGAATGTGCATAGATTATCGAGAGCTGAACAAGTTAACGGTCAAGAACCGTTATCCTTTTCCGAGGATTGATGATTTGTTCGATCAGCTGAAGGGATCATCTTGGTTTTCCAAGATTGATCTGAGATCTGGATATCATCGGATGAGGGTGCGCGAGGAGGATATCCAGAAGACCGCGTTTAGGACTCGTTATGGGCATTACGAGTTCGTGGTGATGCCATTCGGGCTCACCAATGCGCCTGCAGCGTTCATGGATCTCATGAACAGGGTATGCAGACCGATGTTGGATCGATTAGTGATTGTGTTCATTGACGACATTTTGGTATATTTGAGATCCAGGGAGCAGCATGAGGAGCATTTGCGAGAAATCCTCAGTGTGCTGCGATCGGAGAGGCTTGATGCCAAATTCTCCAAGTGCGATTTTTGGTTACGAGAGGTGCAGTTCCTTGGTCACCTCGTTAACCAAAAGGTGATTTTGGTCGATTCGGCCAAGATCGAGGCGGTGATGAGTTGGGAGGTGCCGAAATCTCCTTCCGAGATCAGGAGTTTTCTAGGGTTGCTTGGCTATTATCGGAGGTTCATCAGGGATTTCTCCAAGATTGATGTTCCTCTCACCAGGTTGACCCGGAAGGGTGTGGTGTTCAGTTGGGGCCCAGAGCAGCAGGCCTCATTTGAGACTCTACGCTAGAGATTGTGCGAAGCCCCAGTGTTGGCTCTTCCAGAGGGAATGGAGGACTTCGTGGTGTATTGTGACGCATTGATATCTGGGTTGGGCGCGGTGTTGATGCAGAAGGGGCATGTGATCGCGTACGCATCGAGGCAGCTGAAGCCCCATGAGGCAAGGTATCCCACCCACGATCTAGAGTTAGGGGCTGTGGTGTTTGCCCTCAAGATTTGGCGCCATTATCTGTATGGGGTTCAGTGTACGATCTATACGGACCACAAGAGTTTGAAGTATTTGATGGATCAGCCAAACCTGAACATGCGTCAGAGGAGATGGTTGGATGTAGTAAAGGATTATGACCGCGAGATCCTGTACCACCCAGGCAAGGCTAATGTGGTAGCCGACGCCCTGATTCGTAGGGCAGAGAGCGCCCCGGTTCGGGATATTTGTATGAGATTGATGGTGATGACTCCGGTGTTGGACACCATCAGAGGGGCTCAGGCTGAGGCAGTAAGACCGGATAACCGTAAGAGAGAGTGAGTTATCGGATAGGTGTCAGAGTTCGTGATCGATAGCAGAAGGCTTATGACCTTCCAGGGTCGGGTTTGGGTACTGTTTCTTGGAGGAACGCGTACCATCTTGATGGAGGAGGCGCATAGATCAAGATTCTCGATCCATCCCGGGGCCACTAAGATGTTTCTGGATCTTAAAAGGGAGTATTGGTGGCCCTGTATGAAGAGAGACGTAGCATGGTTTGTTGAGAGGTGCCTAACCTGTCGTAGGGTTAAGGCCGAACATTAGAGATCGCATGGTAAGTTGCAGCCACTGGAAGTCCCAGAGTGGAAATGGGAGCAGATATCCATGGATTTTATCACCAAATTGCTGAGAACGGCGAGAGGTGTCAATGCGATTTGGGTGATAGTAGACCGTTTGACAAAGAGTGCTCACTTTCTCGCCATTAGTGAGAGTTCTTCTGCGGAGAAGTTAGCAGAGATATAAGTGAGAGAGGTGGTATCGCGGCAAGGCGTGCCGATCTCGATTGTTTCAGATCGAGATGTGCATTTCACTTCCAGATTTTGGAAGAAATTCCATGAGGTGTTGGGTACGAGGCTGCATTTTAGTACCACATACCACCCACAGACTGACGGTCAGAGCGAGCGGACGATTCAGACGTTCGAGGACATGCTCCGAGCATGTGTGTTGGATTTTGGCGGAAGTTGGGTCACGTATTTGCGCTTAGCGGAGTTCTCCTACAACAACAACCATCATTAGAGCATTGGTACACCGCCCTTTGAGCTGTTGTATGGGAGGAGGTGTCGGACTCCCATTTGTTGGGGAGAGGTAGGGTAGCATGGAGATTGTGCTTCAGGCGACAGAGCAGATACAACGGGTCAGGCAGAGATTGTTGACGGCTCAGAGTCGCCAGAAGAGTTATGCGGATAGGCGACGATCCGAGCTTGAGTTCCAGGTCGGTGATTATGTTCTCCTGAAGGTATCTCCTTGGAAATGAGTGATTCGATTCAAGAAGAGGGGAAAGCTAGGGCCCCGGTATATTGGGCCGTTCAGAGTGAGGGTGGGTAGCGTAGCGTATCGCTTGGAGCTACCTGCAGAGTTGGAGCGGATTCATAATACCTTCCACGTGTCTCAGTTGAGGAAGTGTATAGCCGACGAGTCGGCGGTAGTGTCGTTAGAGGATATTCAGGTGGATGCGAGCCTGAACTACGCGGAGAGACCAGTCGCGATTGTGGATCGGAAGATCATGGTTTTGAGGAACAAGGAGGTGCCTCTGGTGCAGGTTCAGTGGCAACATCGGAGAGGATCCGAGTTGACTTGGGAGTCGGAGCGGGAGATGCGTGAGCAGCATCCGGAGCTATTTAAGGGATGAGACTTCGAGGGCGAAGTCTGATTCAAGTGGGGGAGAATTGTAACATCCGGAATTTCATGTATTATATTTATTCATTGTATTTCAATTTGTATGGAAGAACTCAGCGAGTTGGTGCGTAAACTCGCCGAGTAGAGACGCGAATCATTATCCGGGTGGATGGCTGGACTCGGCGAGTCCACGCTATTTAATGAAACCCTAATTCATCGGGTCTGGGGCCTATTTAAGGGGCCTTATGGCCGTCATTTGCGGCTACCATACCACAGAGTGAAACCCTAAGTGAGCTAGAGCGATTGTGAGAGGAAAGGAGCCATTCCTTGATCATTCGTTAGTGTTTTTGCAAATAGAAGAGGACCAAGACAAGAGGAAGCTGAAGAAGGTGCTAATCCAGTGCTTCCACGGCTCAGAGACTTTATTTTGAGGTATTCATTCGACCCTTCTTCAGTTTATGGTGTAATTCCTAGTGTTAGGGCTTTTTAGCCCCTTTAGAGGATGGGTATATGGAGTAATCGGCCCCCTCTCGTTTTGGTGCTGTAGATCTGGACCCAAAGAGGTCCAGAGACCCTTTCCCTTGAGCTTTATGAGTGTTAATGGGGGTTATGAGCTTTGGATGTCATTTTAGAGGTCATATCTTCAAATAAGGCCTTTGAGCCTTTGCATGAGTGCCAAGATGTTAGCTTTACGTGATTATAATGCTTTGGGAAGCTAGATCTACAGTTTAGAGGAGCGGATCTGACCTCAGGAGGTTAGTTCAGCTTGAGCATGGCATGAACTTGCTGAGTCCAATAGCCGACTCGGCGAGTAGGACGAGGGTTTTCCCAATAATCACACAGTTCGTGACTCACTGAGTTGGGGAAGTGACTCGGTGAGTCAGAGGGAATCTATAGGTCAGAGTGCACGATGGTACTCGCTGAGTCGGGAGCCGGACTAGGCGAGTTGGGTCGGGAAATTTCACAGATTGCGATCGGTGATGATTTGCAGAGTTGAGGTTGACTCAGTGAGTCGAATGAGGACTAGGAGAGTGAAGAACACATGTGGACTCGCCGAGTCACAGTTGTGCACTCGCCGAGTTGGGTCAAGGTTGACTGTTGACTTGGTGGAGTTTTAGGGTTAGTCAATGTTTGGACCTTAGAGTCATCGGAAGGGTAGGATAGTCTTTTACCCTTCCTAGAGGATGTATATATATATATATATATATATATAGAGAGAGAGAGAGAGAGATTAGCCTAGCCCTGAGGGTTGTATTAATTAGAGTATTTATTTCATGTGATTAGGCAGGGGCTAGACCAGAGTTTACCGAGTCAGAGATTTATTGAGATATCCGAGGTGAGTCTTCTCACGATACTTTACCTTGAGTAGGTAATCAGAGTTATGTGATACATTTTTGTATGCTATATATGTGTTATGTGTTGCACTGCATTATTCTATGTGATTTATGTTGTGCATCTTACAGAGTTAGAACCGGAAGGTTCACAGAGATAGAACCTGAGGGTTCACAAAGTTTGGGTGCACGGACCCATAGAGTTATAGCCTCGAGTGGCTAATATGTGTTATATATGGTATTTTGGGGAACTCACTAAGCTTCGTGCTTACAGTGTTATGTGTTATGTGTTTCAAGTACTAGTGAGGATCGCGGGAAGGCGTCGGCCTGATCAGTACACACACAGGATTTTTATGCTATTAGATCTTGGGATTGATATATGTTATGAATTGAGTTTTAAACAATGATGTTTCTATGAGTAATAAATGAATTATGTTTTTATAAATGCGAAAAATTGTTTTGAAATTTACGGTGTTACATTGTTGTGCTCCATGCACTACATCGTGGCACTAGATTTTCCCAAAAGTCTTACCTTGGATATCTCGGAGTCCTCAATTGATCCGTCCTAGAAAATGGTTGTTATAATTCTCCCCCACTTAAGTTATATTTCATCCTCAAAACTGATTCTTACATATTACCTCTTATATATATATATATATATATATATATATATATATATATATATATATATATATATATATATATATATATATATATTGAAGGGTTTTGAGCATTCTAACACTCCTATGGTGTACATGCAACCCTAGAAACCTTGGATCTATTTTTCTCTATTATACATGCAAATTTGATTTATCCAAGGTTCTCAACCTAACTAGGATATTGTGACATCCCCATTTTTATGGCCAGAAAAGACCGATTTTGTTTATGATTTATAAAAATCAGAGTACCTCTTTTAATAAAAATGTTGCGGAATTTGTTCCCAGTAAAACATGATAAATACGTTATCAAATCACTTCCGAAGAAAAGTATTTTTATTTATTTTTAAACATTTGGATGCCATCGTCAATACAGAAACAAAAGCATAAACAAAATTTACATTCATTATCACTAGTGATTTATATCTCCTTAATCTCTCAGTGTAATGTGACTTCATATCAACATCTGTGATATAAATAAACTGAGTGGGTCAGGTTGGGAAACTTGGTGAGTACATAGGGATTGCAATCCCACAATGTTATACCATATATATAGTTTAAAACTCACAAAATAAACAATTTCACCATATATATAAACAACTCTTATCCCACCCCGTCGATCCTCACAACGAGACTATCCATACTCTAGGACCTAAGATTAGCTGTTTTACCTAATCCATACTCCCAGATCAGAATGAATGACTTTACCTAATCCATACTCTCGGATTAATGATGAATGATTATGCCTAATCCATACTCTCGGAGTAGGGACCATGACTATGTCTAATCCATGCTCCCGGATCAATGACATATACTAAGGTTTTATTCTCTGAGTATAATTCACTCGTACTCGTAAGAAAACACTACCCAATATTCCTCATAATTAATTTAGGTTTACTCTTTATCCTAAATCAGCATATATAATCAGGTATGTTCTTTAACAAGTATCTCAGGCAACATCAAATAATTCGCACATAAACATGTATTTAATACTTCAATCGATACTTGTATTAAAATCATGTTCATGAAAGGGACTATGCACTCACACATAAACTCTTCAACAAATATTTAACTCTTTAACATATATTTAATACTTGTATTAAAATCATGTTCATGAAAGGGACTATGCACTCACTTGAAATGGTGGTGATTCCGAACTCAGACAGCGCTTTGCTTCTTAAAAATAATTTCCTTCGACGAAACCTAGTATTATTACCACTAGAGTTTAGTCTATTATTTGTCGAGACTAATTAATAGTCTAGCTATTATTACCATTATATAAGCGTTAAACAATACTTATATAACCCATAATAATAGCCCAAGTACTTATTATAAGTTCCTAATAACGTTACTATAATTAAATAAACGGTATATTAAAAATAGCGTAGGTGTAGCTCACTTACAGCGGGTTTTATAGAAAACCGGGCTTTGCTTGGATCAGCGTTCCCGAGCCGAAAAGCTCTTCCTCTCAGACCCGTCGAGCACTCCGGGGCTTCCGCCTCATGCTAGGGAGGTTCCCTAGGCTTTTTGGGGGGTTTCGGGGCTAGAGAGAGGTTCTAGAGAGAGAGTAAAAAGAAGAAAGAATGAGAAAGGTGTGAAGAAAGTGAGAGTGGGAGAGGTTCTATTTATAGGGTGAAAATGACTGAACTTGGTGCCACATGTCACCATCTAGTGGCAAGACTTGGGAAGAAAGCAATGGCCAAGATTGTGCCACATCACACATTTTTGCACAACACACTTCCGACTTCTAAAATCCATAAATTTCACATACGACCTCCGTTTTTGAAGTTATATATATCCACGCGTAGGTAAAAATAAGATCTACAACTTTTATTTGGACTCCGTCGGCTAATTCTCGACCGATCTTAAATTTAACTGTACGAGGAGAGTATACTGTTAAATGTCCGCGTAAAATTCATAACTTCTACATACGGACTCTGTTTTCGTCCGTATTTTTACCGTTGAGTTCCTATTAATGAGATCTTCAATTCTCATTTAGGTTGCTTAGTCCAAAATCCGCTCGAACTAAAATTCGAGTTTCGGGTCGTGCACTGTTATGCCAAATCTTAGAAAATTCATAACTTCCTCATACGAAGTCATATTTGGGCATTCTTTTTTGTATGTTCTCGGTTTAACATATACTACAACTTTTATTTAGATCGATAAGGCTAAAAAGTCCTTTATCAAAAATTCATTATTTACGTTTCCCGGTGCCGTGCCGATTTTGCCGTAAAACTTCGACGGGCCATAACCTCTTCGTTATAACTCGGATTTCGGCGTTCTTTATATGTACGGAACCTTTGAGAAATATTATAAAACTTGGTTAAGATTATTTATCCTAAATAATCTTTTGTCGAAAAGTCGTCTTCGACCCCTATTATATCTAAATTGACTAGCCCGGATCTACGGGCGTTACACATATCATGGGGTAATTGTAATATAAACTAGTAGAATGACTTACCTTTTCTTGTTGTTGATTGCTTGGAGCTTCAAGAGCCTAGCACCAATAATGTGGATGCCTCAAGTGGAATTACAAATCACCAAAACAACTTGGAAAACTTTGAGAGAATATGAAGTACACTAGAAATCGGCCCACTCTTGTTCTCACACACACTAGTGCCATTTCATGTGCCAAAGACCTCTTTATATAGTATGGTGGATTAAGGTTTCATCCTTGTAAACCCGAATTCCCATGACCTTGCATTTCCATAGGATCCATGGGTTACAAACTCCATGGACTATCCATGCAAGCTTAGCCCATCCTAACTAAACTTTGGCCCATTGTATATATAAGTCCATATTTAATTAGTTTCTTTTGATCACTAAATTAATTCCAAATTAATTCTGATCAATACTAATTAAATAATACGATTTCATATTAATATATTATAACTTATAATATATTAATAAATCATAAATATACTATTCTCAAAATATTATCCACACATATTGTTTCGGTGAAATGCAACCCAAATGGACCATGCCAGTTTGGGTCAGGTACATACCAAATATAGTTACGGACTTAGACACTTTATCCAATAGTCTCCCACTTGGATAAGTCTGATAACTATAGTTGCAAATATGACTTTAGGAACCGACCAACAATCATAGCTCTTAAAACTATGTTGAACTATGAAGTGCCATTTTAGATAAGTGATCATATAATCCTCTATTCTCAAGATATCAGCTAGAAAAATACATGGAACAACGTCGTACTTATTGTCCAGCTGTTTTGTTTCCTGATTTATGATTTGTTTGACATACAACCAAACTGAACACATCAATTTGGTTCTGACCAAGCTCGGCACATAGGTCAAAAAAATCATCGAGGGGCCTAGATATCGCTTCTAATCCTCCAAGGATTAAAAGGAATTGATAAACTTCGACTCATATGCTTGTACTACTACTTGTTGAACCATACCCAAATGCACGTTTTATAACATCAAGTTATTGATGCGTTTTCGTACATGCAAAGTTGAAACAATAGTAAATGATTGACACAAGATAACAACACCTTACTGATAAATAAACAAAAACTTTTATTTAATCATCAAATGTCAATTACATTTTCCAAGTTTCAGAGATAACTATCTAATCTGTAAAACTAATATCGTCCTTCAGCCTGATGCGCCTCGGATGATGCAAATGCCTAAACCTAGTCAGTACCTTCGTGAGGGGATCGGCTAGGTTCTCTTCTGACGATACCCTCTTTGTCATGAGGAGTCCTTCTATCTTGTGTCTTATGAAGTGATATTTTCTGTCAATGTGTCTGGATCTTCCATGATCTCTCGGTTCCTTGGCTAAGGCAACCGCACCATTGGTATCACAGAATATCTCCATAGGCTCCTTTAGAGCTGGTACAACTCCAAGGTCTCCGATGAAGTTCTTCAGCCATATCACCTCCTTCGCCGCTTCACTCGCTGCTATGTACTTTGATTCACACATCGAATCAGCTACCGTGTCCTACTTGGAACTTTTCTAGGTAATTGCTCCTCCATTCATGGTAAACACCCAGCCCGACTAAGAGCGGAAGTTATCCCTGTCGGTATGAAAGTTGGCGTCGCTATACCTTACTACACTCAATTCATCACTCCCACCAAGGGTAAGAATCCAATCCTTAGTCGTTCGCAGGTACTTGAGAATGCTCTTTGCCATAGTCTAATGAGCCTTGCTAGGGTTCCCCTGATATCTGCTGACCATGATCAAAGCAAAGGCCACATCCGGGTGGGTAGAAGTCATAGGATTCATGATTGAGCCAACAGTGGAAGCATATGGTAATCGACTCATCTTAGCTATCTCAACCTCTGTACTTGGGCTCTAAGCCTTACTCAGTTTGGCATTGCTTTGGATCAGTAAATCACCTTTCTTGGAACTCTGCATGTTGAACCTCTTCAACACCTTGTCAAAGTAGGTGCTCTGAGTAAGTCCATTTAGTCTTTTACTTCTATCTCTCAATAACCTTATCCCTAGGATATAGGCAGCTTCTCCAAGGTCCTTCATAGCGAAACACTTCCCAAGCCAAGATTTTATCTCCTGCAAAGTTGGGATTTCATTTCCTACGAGTAGTATGTCATCCACATATAGTACCAAAAAGCAAACTATACTCCCACTCGCTCTAACATATACACAAGACTCATCTTCGCTTCTCGAAAAACCAAACTCTTTGACTTTCTCATCAAAGCAAAGATTCTAGCTGCGAGATGCTTGTTTCAATCCATAAATGGATTTCTCAAGCTTACACACTCTATTAGGGTACTTTGCATCGACAAAACCCTCTGGTTGAGTTATGTAAACATCCCCAACCAACTTTCCATTAAGGAAAGCAGTTTTGACATCCATTTGCCATATTTCATAATCATGAAATGCAGCAATAGCTAGCAAAACCATAATAGACTTAATCTTCACTACTGGAGAGAAGGTCTCATCATAATCAACTCCCAGAGTTTGAGTAAAGTCCTTCACAACCAGTCGCGCGTTATAAGTGTGTACCTTCCCATTCATGTCAGTCTTCTTCTTGAAGATCCATTTGCACCCGACTATCTTACGACGCAGTACATTGCCAACCAAGTTCCAAACTTGATTGTCATACATGGACTAAATCTCGTTGTCCATAGCCTCTTTCCATTTAGCAGAATCAGGGCCTGCCATGGCTTCCCTATAGCTATTAGGTTCATTCAAATTTACCAGTGTACTATTATTGATAAATGTATCACCTTCCGTAGTAATATGGAAACCATAGTAATGCCCAGGTGGATTTCTAACTCTAGTGGAACGCCTCATAGGTACAGACTCGTTAGTTGGTTTAGTAGGAGTTTCCTCCTCAGCTTGATTGCTAGGGTTTGAGGTTCCTTCACCACTTGACTCTTGAAATTCTTCAAGATCAATTTTCCTGCCACTGTTTCCTTGGCTTATAAATTCTATCGCGTGAAAGAGCCCTCTCCTTGCCGTAAAGACAACATTCTCATTGGGTATGTGGAAGAGGTAACCAAAATATTTCTGTGGGTAGCCGATGAAAATACACCGCTCACTACGAGGTTCGAGCTTTTTGTGAGTCTCGCACCTCACGAAAGCCTCACAACCCCAAATCTTGATGTGGTCTAAATTGGGAACTTTCCCAGTCCACATCTCGTGAGGTGTTTTGGCAACCTTTTTGGTAGGGACTAGAATAAGGATATGGGCGGCAGTCTCTAAGGCATACCCCCAAAATGAGATTGGTAACAAAACTCAACTCATCATGGAACGAACCATGTCTATCAAGGTTCAATTACCCCTCTCAGCCACACCATTAAGCTGTGGAGGTGTCAATTTTGAAACAATTCCACATTCCTTAAGATAGTCAAGGAAATTTGTACTAAGATACTATCCACCTCGATCGCATCGAAGCATCTTAATGTTCCTGCACACCTGAATCTCCACTTCCTATTTAAACTCTTTAAACTTTTCGAAGGTTTGTGACTTATGCTTGATTAAGTAGACATAACCATATCTGCTGTAATCATCAGTGAAAGTCACATAAAAGCGGCTAGCATCACTTGTGGTGGTTCTGAAGGGTCCACACACATCTGTGTGTATGGGTCCAATAAACCTTCACCCCTAGCACAAGTACCAGTGAAGGGTGACTTAGTCATTTTTCCAAGTAAACAAGACTCACAACTATCATATGACCTTAAGTCAAATGATTCCAAGACTCCGGCTTTTTGGAGTTGGCCTATGTGCTTCTTGTTAATATGTCCAAGACGAAAATACCACAAGGATGCTTTGTCCAAACTAGTGGAAAAATCAATATGCAACACATTATTTCCTAGGTTGTCTACAACCGACACAGTTTCATATACACCATCATAAGGTAATGCTTCAAAATAAAAAACATTATTATAAAAAGAATTAATACCACCACATTCATTATCAAATGAAAAAGTAAATCCTTGTTTGTACAAACCGTGAAAAAGAAATAATATTTCTCGCCATTTCAGACGAGTAACAACGTTTATTCAAATCTAATATTAACCCACTACTCAGCAACAAAGAATAAACTCCAATCTTGGTGACAAGTGAAGCTTTCCTATTCCCATTGACTAAGTTTATCTTTCCATGCTCCACATCATCACTTCCTCTTAGGCCCTGCAAATTAGAACATATATGAATACCACAACCTGTATTAAGGACCCAAGAATCAGTATGCGGTGATTTATTAGACAATATAATGTAAATACCTGCATGGGTAGGTTTAACCTTCCCATACTTAACATCTTGCAGGTACTTGGGGCAGTTTCATTTCCAGTGTCCCTTATCATGACAATAGACGCATTCAGTTTCTTTTGGGTTGGAATAAGGAGTGACAGAACCAACTTTGGTTCCACTCGAAGAGGAGCCATCAAGAGACTTTCCCTTGGTACCCTTCGAAAGGGCCTTCCTCTTTTTCCCTCTACCTCACCCGATTGCCAAAACAGGGTTGGTGTTAGGAGTAGGAGTAGTAACAACCTATTTACTTTTGAGACCACTTTTGGCGGTCTTCAAAAGTCCTTCAAGCTTGCTGAGTGTGACATCCTCCTTGTTCGTATGATAGGTCACTCGAAACTGATCATAACAAGTAGGTAAGGAGTGCAATATGATTTCAATAGCCAACTCCTCAGGGAAGTTCATATTAAACTTCAGCAAACGGTCCACAAACCTTTGCATTTTCTGCATGTAGCCCGTGATGGAATCACCATCCTTCATTCGGGTTGTTATCATGGAAGAGATGATTTCATACCTCTCTTGACGAGCACTCTGAAGGTATCTGTCCATCAGGTCCATGTGCATCTCAAAAGGTTAAAAGTCCTCATAGGACTTTTGGAATTTAGTTTTCAATGTGGCCAACATCATACATGTCGGCTTGGGGGCATCTCTCTCATGAGCCCTAAAGTCAGCGATCTCCTATGGGGTAGTAATAGACTCATCAATTTCTTTTAGCTCCTTGGCGAGGACATATTCATTTTCCTCGTAACGTGTGACCATCCTGATGTTCATGATCTAATCATTAAAGTTGGAACCATCAAAGATGACTCTCCCAGAAAGGTTCATGAGATAGAAGGAGCAGGTAGGGTTTGAGCTAGAAGCATTGTTTGAAGACATCTAAAAAGAAGAAAGTCAAGTTTAGATTAGATAAAGTCCTTAATAAGACACCCAAATGTAATATTAAGGCTAGGACCCAACACAAGACTTTATAACTTGGGAGAAGGATGTTGTAATCCAAGCTATGAAATATTTGAAGGTAGGCGAATGACGATTCACCAATTTTCACCATGAAAAATGAAATAGGTATTAGGTTTTAATTGGATTGAAACTCCTAGATCTTTTGAGATTCATTGAACTTTTTAATGGCATGTTGAAATGTTGATTGTGCCCTCTCAAGTTTGTAACTGGGATGTCGTGGATCACAAACAAGGTGTGAATAACCATACAAATTAACTTGGTACCCTTAATTTTTATCACCTAATCGATGTTCCGGTTAACCACACACACTCCACCGATATATGATAAACATTAAGTTACCCTTTTCCACTCTTACTAGTCCATGTTAGTATGCCGGTTAACCACAGACGCTCCACCAACGACTTGGTAAGGCACAACGTGTAATTTCATGGGTTAGCACCAAATTCACATATTCCTAAAGTAACTAATATTGGGAATTTATAAAAGGTTTAGTTACTTTATATTCATCATTGTACTTTTAATGAGAATTATAGTCCTTGTCCTACCCATTCGGCTAATGACCCTCCACCTGTTAAGGAAGCGGTGAGTGAGAGTGGACACCCATTAAGTTGTCATTTTATAGGCAACAACCTTATACCCCCTTATAGACTGGCTTCGTGAACGAGGCCTACTAACGGTAAGACTGACTTGCTTTTATACATACATATATATATATATATATATATATATATATATATATATATATATATATATATATATATATATACTTATAATACTATAAAGTATAAGGGTTGAATTTTAACTTTTAGAACTCTAGGGTTTGGAATTAAAGTGTGTGTGAAACTTTACAAATTCCAAAACTTGAGGGAAAGTTTTGAAACTATTCAAAAACTTTTCATTTCTATAACTTATGAGTCTTGATTGTTTTAAAAAAAAGACTTTTGGAATTCCATAACTTGAGGACAAGTTATGGAGTCCATTAATTCACATTAAGATCAAGAATTATACTAACAAACAATTTGCAAATAATTCATATGATATACCAAAACTCATAAGCATGAACATCCATATCACCAATTTTCAATAATCATATAAACATAATATAAAACATGAAAATTTGAAAATTATCATTGAAATTGGATTAGCATAATCATTACCACATCAAAACAAGATTTTACAAGTCCAAAATAGTTTAGGGTAATGATTCTAGTCCAATTCCAACATCAAAACTCGAAAATCTGCACACAGGGCCTCCTACTTGCCGAGTGCAAGAACCTACTCGACGAGTACGATGAGTTTTCACTTGGACTCGTTGATTCCCCCCATGGACTCGACGAGTTCACTGAACAATGAGCAAAATTTTGACATTTTCATGTTTGCATCATGTATAATGAAAACCAGCCTAGGCTCTGATACCACTGAAGGGTTTTGAGCATTCTAACACTCCTATGTTGTACATGCAACCCTAGAAACCTTGTATATATGTTTTCTCTATTATATATACAAATTTGATTTATCCAAGGTTCTCAACCTAACTAGCATATCATGGGGTACTTGTAATATAAAACTAGTAGAATGACTTACCTTTTCTTGTGGTTTATTTCTTAGAGCTTCACGAGCCTAGCACCAATAATGTGGATGCCTGAAGTGGAATCACAAATCACCAAAACAACTTGGAAGACTTTGAGAGAATATGAAGCACACTAGAAATCGGCCTAGTCTTGCTCTCTCACACACTAGAAATTTGATTTATCCAAGGTTCTCAACCTAACTAGCATATCATGGGGTACTTGTAATATAAAACTAGTAGAATGACTTACCTTTTCTTGTGGTTTATTTCTTAGAGCTTCACGAGCCTAGCACCAATAATGTGGATGCCTGAAGTGGAATCACAAATCACCAAAACAACTTGGAAGACTTTGAGAGAATATGAAGCACACTAGAAATCGGCCTAGTCTTGCTCTCTCACACACTAGTGCCATTTCATGTGCTAAAGACCTCTTTATATACTATTGTGGATTAGGGTTGCCTCCATGTAAACCCTAATACCCATGACCTTTCATTTCTATAGGATCCATGGGTTACAAACTCCATGGACTATCCATGCAAGCTTAGCCCATCCTAAATGAACTTTGGCCCATTCTATATATAAGAGTCCATATTTAATTAGTCTCTTTGGATCAATAATTTAATTCCAAATTAATTCTTGATCAATACTAATTAAATAATATGATTTCATATTAATATATTTTAACTTATAATATATTAATAAATCATAAATATACTATTCTCAAAAGATTATCCATACAAATTGTTTCGGTGAAATGCAACCCAAATGGACCATGTCGGGTCAGGCCAAGTACATAGCAAATATAGTTACGGACTTAGCACCTTATTCAACATATACTATGCCCCGACGAAAAACAACAATTATATTCAAGGACTAGACGTTGTGCGATTAATCTCTTGATTGTCTCAACATTGGATTGATACCCTACAGGCGACCATTTCCAAAACTCTTGATCATTAAATATTTTTAGCGAAAACATGCACCCCGACGAAGAACAACAATTAACCCCATTGCGAGATACTGATTGTCTAACAATAACTCGAAGACCCTTTTCTTCTACCCGTAATCGGTAATTTATTACCTTTTCATTATTATTTGAAATGTTGCTCTGCCCATGATATTATTATTTTAATTTGCTTGTCGGGTATTCCCTTTGTTTGTCACTCTGATATCCTCATAATACGGATGGGGCCAATGTTGTTACAACAAACTCCAGACGCATGTTTAGCTCCCTTACCTAAAGGTCTCAGTCCAATAAGCATTCGGGAATCCTCTCTACATAAGATAAACAAGTGCTAGGTCAGACAACTATATCGAGGGTTGGACCCCGACATAGCTCTCTGATGCCTAAATGAGATTGCGATTCTTAGTGTTTCTTTAATGATATGTATGATGTCTCTTTTTTGCCTCACCTTACTCTGTCTTGGATGTCATGTCTATGGGGTATTTATGGGCTGATTGTTGTTAGAAGAGTTCATAGTCTCGATCGATCCTTCATCTATTATCCGGTCTACAGGCAGGGACACCTTTTGTCCTTTCCCCATTTCTTTTGCATGTTTCCTGGGATATGGTTCCGATACTTGTGTATGATTTATTTGAATTTATATTCATTCGTGACAAGTCGTGGTGTCTGTAATGTCGGTTTGGTAAGTATCGGGCCGGTAATGGATTTCCTCGGACTACCGGCCTGGTACACCATTACCACGCTTAGAGATTAATTTATGGATTCAATCACAAGTAATTCTACGATGATAATATCCTTTATTCTTTAAATATAGATACATAAGTTTTAGTTTACAACTTTATTGTGCATTGGTATTTCATAAACGCATCCATAATCTAATGTTATAAATTGTAATTCCATGTATGGCATGATGTGTAAAGGTTATAACTATCTAGTTGAAGTTTATTCGTTCCTTTTTCATTTAGAGGAAAAACAATAACTTTGGGCCCCTCAGTGATTTGATGTTGACATTATAGTGTTAGGCCCAGGCTGGACTAAATTGGTGTGTTCAGTCTGTTGTCCAATAAGGTCATCATAAATCGGAAATTGGGAAACAAGTTTTTGGAATATGAGATTGATTTGTTTCCATGGCTCATATCCATACGCTATATTGTATAATGAAGGAATAACTTATCACTTATCTTATGGCTAGCGTCTGATATGATTCAAAGTTCGACATTGGCTTTGGAAAGCACACTTTGTTAGTTATTCCAAGTCTATACTTGCAATTATAGCTGATGACTTATCCAAGTGGGAGACTGTTGGATTAGTTATCTAAGGTCATAACATAAATGGTATAACTTTATGGAATAAAAGAAAAATCATTTGTGGGTTGTCATCAATAATTAGAAATAGCTAGAAAGGACTTTTGGAGGATGATAAAATGGTTTGTTAGTTTATTTTATGATTAATAAATTAATTAGAAATTATTTAGAATTAATTTAGAACTAATCAACATTAGTTGGAAATTAATTTTTTATTAATTATAATTGATTAAATATGCAATGGTTGAATTGTAATTGTTCATAAATAAGCATGTAAGACAATTCTACAACCTCCCTAGAAGTGGATGGTTTCTAGAGGTCTAGAATTATTATGGAAGCCTCTTGATAACTAATAATGATAAAGACCTTAAGTAGATTAAATCTGAATATTTAATTATTCAAATTAGGGTTTATCCTAGAGATCAATCAACTATAAATAGGGACCCTTAGCCAAGCAAAAAATTGATCCTAGCATACACAAGGTAAGAAATCAGATTTTGTTCACCTCCATCCTCTCACCTTTTCGTTCCTAGTGTTTTAGAGTTTTGAGTATGTGCTATTAGAGACATCCTCTGCATTATTGGTGTTTCCTTTCCAAGGTGAAATTGAAGATCCAAGAGTTACTATATTCAATTAGGGTAAATGTATGTTTTTTTAATCTAACTATCGCTATAATGTGAAAATGTTATAGATCTCTATGTTGCATGTAACCATAAATTGTTTTATGAATTTCACTTCCTAGATCTGTATGGTTTGTGACCAAGAAAACCCATCAAATATTGATCTAATATGCTTTTAAAAAAAATGAAGGAAAGTAAAAGATAACAATTTACTGTGTTTTGAAGAGTGAAATGAGAGTGATGAAAAAATGAAATAGCATTGGGGTGTTAGAAGAAAAAAAAAGATTAGGAAAAAAAAAAAAAAGTATACCCTCAGACCTCACGATGGGGTTGGCCCAAGAATTACAATTTACAAATATTATTTTGTCTACTCAATTACAATAATTACATAATTGTTTATTGGAATAAGATGGAAGATATTTAAATACACCTTACATGACTTTTGTTTACTTTGATACATTCAACTTACTTTAGTTTTGGTTGATATTTTAATTTGGTATATCTAACTCCTTAATATTAAAATGAATCCCAAATATATCCGATGCTAACTAAATGAGCCCAATTGACATATATACGTAAGATCAATCGTTTTATCAAATAAATAAGTGAACACAAGTTATGGTGTAAACTTTAGTTTACACTTATCTGGATTTTATGCAACGTAATTATATGATATGCAGAGAAGTACAAATTGTTTTTCGAAAGTAAATAATTAAGTTTACATTTTAGGCTTTTAGCCTTAGCATATCCACGTCATTATTAATACCTCACAAAAATCTTATCTCCATATTAACAAAAATAGTATGTTGAAAATGAGGTCGGGCCGGTATCAATCAGACGTGTAAGTCTAATAAGAAATATGTAAAATTACCAAACATCTAATAAAATATTATTATGATAATTACTACTATTTTGTAAAGATTAATAAATTAAAACTAACGGATAAATTTCACGTGACGTTCACCAATATAATATAAACCACGTGCAGTCAGAACGAGTCACTTGTTATTTTTATAGCGGGTTCTTGAGTCTTGAGGGTGTATTGTGATATTTAAAATTAAAATTTTATAACGTGTTTTAAAATATAGAAATATCAAAAGTCACAATTTCAGTCCTAATAATTTTTTTTTTACAAACTTCATCTTTATTGTTTCCAAAACTTGCATGATAGTCCTTGAGAAGTAAATGACCAACAAAATAACCAACAACTACCCCCATCCCCAGACCCTAACCTCATCCCTTCATGTTCTCTTATCTTCGTCCCCTTCTTTTCTTCGTGCAACCCCCGTCAAATTTTTTCTATCGCGGTGCCGCCTCCATCATCAATAAAAGATTTATCAACGAGATGTCTGATAAAATGCACCAAGTTTTCAACAATTATAGCTAATAGGGATTGAAACAATAAATAAGTGAAGAAAAATCATTCGTGCATAATCGGAACTCTTGCTTTAATTAGTATGGGAAAAAGCTATTTAAACCTACCAAAAGATTACAGATATTCCAAACATCATTATTTTCAAGTATACTAAAACAAACCAAAATAATCAATATTCCAAGCATCGAGTTGTAACAATAGAGAATTTGATGGTGTTTTCTTCATTGGTGCATAAGGCAGAAATTTTATATGTTTCAAATAGATTTAGACTGTTGCCTTTAATTCTGTTAAACTGGACTAATTAGGAGTTCTTGGATTTGTCCAATGTAAGAAACCAATGAAATTAGGCCACCTTCGACCACTATTGCCTTTGACCGACGATGCACCGTCATTGCGATTGTCTTCTTCGGTCCTACATCTGACCAAATAGGAGCAACAGTGGCTACTACGTCGTCTCGTCACATACACACACACACGCACACACCCTCTCTATCATGATATATCTTGATTTCACGATCAAGCTTACTTTCTCTCAATCTCGTTCCTTCTTCATCGATCACAAGACGATCCCCAAATACATCGCATCCACGAGTTTTGTGTTTCTTCTTTCCTCAATTTATTTATCTTGTACATAGGTACCAACACACATTAGGCTAGATAGATTATGTAAATACATGATATATATATATATATATATATATATATATATATATATATATATATATATATACTCATACTAATAAAAAAGTAGCTCTTTTGTCATTTGTCATCATATTAGACATTTTAATTAATGTGTTGTCACTTGTCAATCTATTAGTTTTCCATTTTAAATTTATTAGACTTCCTCATTAATGTGATTTTTAAATTTTAAATTTTAAATTATTATATTCATTAATTCACAAATAAAAATATCTAATGTATATTAAAAATTAATTTTATATATTTATTTGAATTAATGATTATAATTTCACATAACTAATAAAAATATCTCTTAAATTAATAATTTATTTAAAATAACTTATTAATAATTTTGAGTTTTTATTATAAAAGTTTGATTAATTTTATAACCGTAGTTCTCACCGGTTATAAACTTATATATATATATATATATATATATATATATATATATATATATATATATATATATAGAGAGAGAGAGAGAGAGAGAGAGAGAGAGAGAGAATTAAGGAAAAAGAAAAAAAAAATAATAAAAGGGTAAAAAGGTGATTTTATGTGGTTATGGAACCATCAATGCAAGTTTTAGGAACAACTGGGACTGAGTTTGTCAAAAAATTTAACATGGACTTGAGTTATAATTTTTAATAAACCATAGTATTCATTTATATAATTTTTTTTTAAATATATTTGAAGCCAGAAGTATTTGAATAACTTTATGTACCTATAAAACATAGTTTGGTAGATGTGTTTTATAACTTATGCCTATGAGATTCAAACTTAGATTATCGGGTACAGACCCGTGATGTTTTGTTACTGCCGACGTGGGAGCTCCTTCGTGACATCGTAACACATGAACACCCGTCGACTTAGGATGTTAAGGGTTGTGGTGTTGGCTTCCGTTGCAGCGATCACGAATTGTAACGACGACCTTTTCAAATCGAAGGTCACAATATATATATATATATATATATATATATATATATATATATATATATATATATATATATATATATATATATATATAAACCTTTTTACATTACATAAAAATATACATATATACTTATTTTTTTTACTTACACCACTATTCTCTTTGGCTCATTTTATACAAAAATCAACAAGTTGATTTCTTTTAATCAAGACATGGAGCAAACCCAAACATCAATCCACCAAACTAATGTATCGTTTTTATGTTATCTTTAATTTTTATGTTATCGTTTTTATGTTTTTAAATTAGGACTGTAAGGTTTTTTTTTTTTTTTTTTTTTTTTTTTTTTTTTTTTTTTCTTCTTCAGTTCAATGTTTTTTTTGTGTAATGTTGTCTTTAGTTTTTAAATATTATGGTTAATTTAGGATTTAACTAAATTGCAAGTCTTATTTTTTTTTTAAATAATATAACATGAATAAAAAAATAAAATAAAAAATAAAATTGGAAAAATAGAAAGTAAATAACTGAAAAAATGTAAATTGAAAAAAGAAATAAATAAATAAATAAATAATAGATGATGATGTGGAAATTAGTTAGTGTTATAACATTTTGTCTATTTCCACACATGATATTATAACACCATATATATAACATTCTATATGAGATGATATTTTTTTGGTATGATAACATGCATTAACATTTGGTCACGTCCACTATTCTTATAAAAGATTCAAGCTTGGAAGTTACTTCATTTTGGTTTGGGTAAAGCTCAAATAATTATCATTTTTGTTTATCTAAATTAGTTAGGGTAATTATAGGTATATTTGGAAATTAAAAACAACTTTTTTTTTTTTTGTAAAAATGTTTATTAGTTAATACTATAATAAACACATGGTTAGTGGATATAAGTTAATATCAAAAATTTAGTAGAATTCATCAACTTTCAAATTAAAATTCAGGGTTTCCGTTTTCAAAATCAAATTCTCTGCTAAATGGGCTAGTCCATTTTGACATTTGAATTAGAAAAAATTGCAAAATGGTTTTTATATTTGATAAAATTTTATGGTTTTGGTCAAAAAAAAGTTTTGGCGGTGCACCAATGGTTTTAAATTGAATCTTTTTATTGGTATTGGTCTCTATACACTTAAAAAGTTGATTATACCCTTATAATTTATATTTTTCATTTTCTTTAATTCCTAAAATACATAAATTAATTCAAGTTAGATTTTTTTAACTTAATACAAAAAAACGACCCCCTCACCCCATTTTTCTTCCCTTCTCTCTCAACAAAACACACACACACACACACACTCCCTCACTCACTCACTCAAGAAGCATACCACCCCTAATGACAGCCATCCACCTCTATTTTCCTCGCCCTTACCTTTATCTCTCATTCATTAACCCGATAAAAATTTCATCAGGGCCCACCAAATCATCGTTTGCCACTACTATCCGCCGCCATCCACCCTTTCACCACCACCATCTGCTGTTAACCACCTCCATCCCCTACATTCACCCTCACATATCTTTCCTTAACCTAATGACCCTCCGCCACCACCATCCATCAAACTCCAGCATCTTATCACCATCCATGAAGACTTGAGTTTGCATCTCTTCCTAGTCTAAAACGAATAGATCGATGGGTTTAAAAAACATATCGGCACCGCTATGTTTTTCAAAAATCTTCAACGATGACTATCCCCTTTAGGTACCATCACATCCTTGTGGAGAACCCTAACTATAGCTTGAATTAAAACCCCCATACAAATAAGAAAGGTGGCGACACCAGGATTTCAGAAAATGAGAATGGTGGCAATGCAATGAGATCTACAAAGGTTGACGAATGTGGTGGTAAAGGCTGAAAACCCTCATCACTGAAAGACGAAGAAAGACGAATGAAATCCTAAAAGCTTTATCGAGCTCCACCATATTCTACCATAGAGACAAATCCTATTTTTCTGACTTTCCATTGTAGATCTCGCTTTTCCGGTAGGAGTACTAGATCGTTTGGGTATGTGACAATGACAGTGGTGGTGGTTCGATGACGGTGATGGTCTGGCAGGTGGTCACTGACATAATGAAGAGAGAAAGAGATAGAGGGGAGAGTTAATGTCTTTAAGAGTTGTGAGATTTTTATTTATTTATTTATTTTTAAATTAAATAATAAGAATACAATTGAAGGAAATCAAAAAAAGAATCACTTAAAGGTAATTTTTCATTTCAAATAGGGTATGGACCAAAACCATATAAAAATATCAACCATAAGGACCAAAAACACACGAGGTATTCAAAATTTGGACCATTAGTGATATTTGCATATTTAGTCTTATATTAAGTATAGATTTTTATCATTTATTAGCTAATTAGTTGCATATCATGGACAAAAGATACCTAAAAGTGTTTGAATTGTGTTTTCAGTCCAAAAGCGAAGCTCAGAAGCAAAAGGAAGCAGGAGAACGGGTTGGGAGCTCGGGAGTTGAGCAAAGAAGAAAAATGCTAAAAACACAAGGTACTCGACGAGTAGGGTCGACTACTCGGCGAGTCGATACGAAGATTCAAGAAGCTAAGGACTCCTTAACTTACCATGCACGGGAATTAAGTGATGGACTCGGCGAGTCGGGTCGAATCTATAAAAACGGCTTTTCAGATCGACACAAAGGAATGGGGAGAACCCTTGGGGAGAAAAGTTGCGAATAAAAGTCAGAGAAAACCTAGAGAACGAAGATCCAACCCTAAATCTGATTCCAAAAGAGATTAGAGGCAATTTTCATTATTCTTAGTTCAATCTATTGTTTTTCATCATGTTTAGACATTTAGATTTCGTTTTTATGCTTTCAATTGCATCAATCATGAGCTAAAATCTTTTAACTTCTGTTTGGGGAAACAATATTGAGACTATGGTTTGATTTATGGTAGGATTGATTTAATATTGGTGATTTTGTTAATTTTAGCTTGTTAATGAACCTTATGTGTGAATGATAACTGTTTTTCTGTTAATAGGAAGATAATTAGGCTGCATGAACATCTCTTAATTGTTACCTCATATAATTTATGTGACCACTTTATTATATGACTAGGATTAGCGAATGTGAAACTAGAATTAATAGGAAAATAGGTAAATTCACGTGTGAGCTTGTGTGATGACCATCAACAAGAGGTTAACTAAAGGGCCAATTTAGTTGACCATTACAAGACTTATTTAACCCGAATAAATAACCTAGAGAGTTAATTAATTTACACAACTGGCCACTGTTTGAGTTAGTCTATTTTCTAAGGATTAGCGATAGCGAATGTGAATCTAATCACTTGAATCGGTAGCCAATAGAAGAGTTAATCCATTGCACTATTACCATAAAATCAACCATATGATCAATTGAGTTGAACCTAAACAGAAGTTCCCTTCATTATTGAATTTAGTTGAATGTTTGCTTATCTAGTTTCTAATTAATTAGTCTAAGTATTAGTTAGTAAGTTTCTAGTCTTGGAAAACTAGAGAAAACCCCCTTTATTACTTAATTTTTAGATAATATTAGCTTTTAGTTTTAATTTCCGTTCCTTGTGTTCGATACCCTACTTATTTAGCTTTACCACAATTGATAGGTCCACTGTCTTTATGTGTTTATTTTATAATTAAAAGTAGGATTAAAACTAGTTGAGTTTTACACAGATCAAGTTTTTGGCGTCGTTATCGGGGAACAGTTCAAAAATTAAGTCTAATTCCTAATTTTATCGATCCTTTGTGTGAGTTTTTCTTGCACAAAGTTAATTTTTTAGGTAATTTAGTAATTAGGATAAGTGTTGATAAATTTCTGTTTTAAAAAAGTTAATTAGGAATTTTCCTATTTTTGCCTTGAACTCGCGGAGTGCATTTGAGTCAACTCGGCGAATCCACCGTTGTTTACAGATTTAGTTTTTATTTTATTTTTGTTCTTTTTACGCGTTTTTCTTGTTTTTTTTGCAGTTGTTTCATGACCAGAGGATGTAACACTCCTTTGGTTCCTCCACTTGAAGATCCGGAGTCTGCTTTATAGAAGAACAAAGGAAAAAATCGTTGGCGAAACCACTTCCTCAAAAAGCTCACCTTTGAAGAATCTAAAATCCTTTTTCAACAAGAAGAAGAGCAGTAAATCAGGAGCTTCCAGCGCCTCTATAGCAATAGAAGACCCGATTAAAGAGGACACCGAATACGAAACCGAAGAGTAGGAAGAACCTACATTCGGGCACGACTCCGATTCCGGAGACAAATTAGCCATTATCATGGCTAACATCGATGAAGTCCCCATGGGGGAATGGAATAAGAAGATGCGTGACGATACTGGCCCGGGACTTGTGCAACCCGCAATTCCCGCTACTGCTACTTTCGAACTAAAGGGTCATATACTTGCTCAACTAAAGGAGATCCCCTTCTACGGAAAAGATAACGAAGATGCCTATAAACACTTGGATGAAGTCAATGATGTAGCTGATTACTTTACTACTCCAAATGTGCCTCGCGAGACCCAGCTACTTCGCACGCTTCCAGTTACATTCAAGGGTGCTGCAAAAGATTGGCTCAAGTCACTCCCCTCCCCCCTCGGATCCATCACCACATGGGCTAAGATGAAAGAAGAATTCATTGACCATTTTTTTGTTTGATTTTCTTAGGATTTTTCTGTTTTCATCTTCTAAATCATTAAAAATGTTTGCTTGAGGATAAGCATGGTCTGAGTGTGGGGTGGATTGATTATTTTTGCGAAAAGAATGACAAAATCATATGATTTTTTGTAATTGCAAGTAACTCGGCGAGTTGGGATACTGACTCGACGAGTCTATTCAAAGTCTGGATAACTTTTATTCACGACCAGACTCGACGAGTCGACTATATTTACTGAAAACATAAAAAAAAAAAATTTACATCCGGTTAAACTAGAGTTTTAACCCTAATTTGAAACATGGCATCAGTCGACACACTCGCCGTACGCCTCTTTGTCTCTCAAGCATTCATCAATTTCTTCCAATTTTTCGAAATTCATTAAGCAAGGTACTTAATTTCTTCTTGATTTCTGTTAAAGTAGTGATTTTTAGATGAATGGAAGTGTTAATTGGGTAGAAAACCCGTTTTTGAAGATTTAGAATTTCTAGGGTTTAGATTTTTATTTAATTGGAGTATTGTGAATGAATTTTCTTGTACTACTATGCTCTATATACATCCCTAGACAAACCCTTGCGAGAAATTTTGATTTTTTATGGGTGCGTTTGACAAACTCGTTCGAAGACTCACGCAGTTCATCATACTCGACGAGTCGGGTTTGGACTCGGTCAGTCATGTCTGAAGTAGTCTTAATTTTAGTTCCTAACTGTTTTGCTTGTTTCTGTATGTTTGTGTACTTATTTATGCAGGAACATGTTTTCATGGGGTCAAAGCTCACGAGGAAGCCAAGAGGATTTCCCTTGGTTGAACTTTCCACGAATCGAGTCCCAATCCACGATGACTAGGTGGAAGAAGAAACTTGCAAAAATCCGGAAAAAGGAGATTTGTGTTCCCAATACGATTGACTGGGAATGGCTACAGAATGTCCGATACGAAGAGGAGTTGGCACCATACCTTGTTAAGGAATTTACTCATGATGGGGTGTCGATCACGTGCGATGGTTGGAGTTGTTTATTTCGTATCCTGGAGCTGGTCTATCGAGAATTGTGCTTGGAATTTTTCTCCACAATACATTTTCGGGGTGGGGATGATTATTATAGCCCCGAGAACATCACTTTTTGTCTTGGGGGTGAGGTTCGCCAATGTTCTATGGTTGAATTAGCTTGGAGATTGGGAATTTATGACCAAAACTTGACACATACGGCTGCATTTGGTAATTTTTGGAGCATTGCCATAAGGTATTCCCAGATGGTGTCACAAGCACGAGGTGGTGGAACACCATTGCCAACAAACTTTACATTCCCAAGTCAGCTCAAGAGGGAAGCATACGATCACCTACTCACCGCCTTATCTCCAACACTATCAACCAACGAAAGGATGATGACAAGGTTTCTAACATTGATGTCTTTTATCTTTGGAGCATTATTACACCCAACACTTTTTGCAACATACCATGGTGTTTGGCTTCATACTTGGTTGAAGGGGCGGTCAAGGACCGAAAAACCTCAAAAATTAACGGGGGTATGTTCGTGACGTGTTTAGCCCACTCTTATGGGTTGATGACTCGTGGTCCTTGGAATTTGATGACGATGATTCCGACCCCTCCCTGTAATCCGATTCTTTTTCGGAGGGCTAGAATTATTGAGGATTATGGAGGGGGACATTATGTTATTCCCAATGACGATGTCGTGATCGGGCCCAAGGCACTGGGACGGAGGGTTCGACCAAGACGCGAGCAACCACGCCATGATCCACCGGTTATTCCGGTCGAGGACAATGTTCCCCCGGAGCGGTTAAATGAGGAAGGGAGGAGATATTTAGATGATTTGGGTCCAAGTTCAAATTTTACAAACCAATCTTTCATCCAATTATTTGAACATTTCCATATTCAACATGTAGATGGGGGACAATTTTCGTATGTTCCAAGTTAGGAGGAGAGGATAAGCGCAAGGCAAGGGGGAGCTGGTGGGAGTGGGGCTATGCATGATGGCGATGATGAGGAAGAGGATGATGGCTAGTTTCTTTTTATTTGTGTTTTGTTGAACAATTTGTTTTTATTTTGTTTTATTTGTTTGGTGTGTTTTAAACTTTTAATTAGGATTCGAATTATGTGCTTGATGTTTTAATTCTCTTGGTTTCTTTCAGAATTTGGGTTAGGGAATGTGTGCATAAGGAGTCTAGAGAATGTAAGAAAAACATGGAAAAGAGTCAAGAAAGGTCGACTTATTGAGTCTAGGTGTCGAGTCCGGCCCTAAGGGGTTTATGAGTGAATGGTTACTAAAGCAATGGGAAGTTTTTGAAGTCCACTAAAGGCTGGATACAAGACAGAATTTATTATTTTCCACCCAGCAAGGACTCGCCGAGCGCAATTGTTAGACTCGACTAGTCTCAGTATATTTTCACAACTTCAAACTCATCGCACAATTACTCGGCAAGTCGTTTATATGACTCGACAAGTCATCCATTTTTCTACCACAAGGGTTGCTGATTTCATGTTGTTACCTACACCACTTGACCACTTTATCTTTGCAATCAATTCCTGAAGATTTTACAGTATCTTTCCTGCACATTTGGAGCTACCCACATGTGACATGACACCCGAGACATGGATGAGCTGTTCCTATGTCTAAAGTCGATAGAAGATGGAGCTTCAGAGACGATCAGCCTCGCGACTGCTACCCTAGGGGAGTTTGTTCTAATTCCCTCTACATTTCATATATTTTTTATGCCTAGTATGCAATGGGGACATTGCATGAATTAAGTCTGGGGTAGGGGGTTGGTTACATTTTAGTAAATTTAGAATCCTAATTTAGGTCTATTGTAAAAAAAAAAAAAATTAACTTTGGCATACCAAAAATGTTGCTTAGGACTTAACTTAGAAAATTTTGGTAAAAGTAATTAGGATTCCATGTTGGAATTATGTTGATGATTGCATGAAGACCCAAATATTTAGTTGAGCTTATATACGTTCTAGTGCATTTGTGGCTTCCTAATTCCAGTGAAATCATAGGACAAAAACACGACCTTGCTTAGCCCGAAGGATGCAATATGTTTAGCATCGTGTACCAAAAACATATCCAGGAAAATTATTATCTTTAGCCAATAAAGGTTGAGTGAAAAAAAAGTGAGGTACATGTAAAAAAAAGAGAATTACAAGAAAAGTTGTAAGAATTTTGGAGTAGTTAAAGTAAAGATCAGAAGATCAAAATTCCGAAGATTCAAAAAGTTGAAGATACCAAAAAAATCAAATAAAGAAGGTGGTGAATTCAAAGAGATGAAAGATAAATTATCAAAGAAGTGAAGAATTCCAAAAAGAGCTCCTTAGTGGTATCATAAATTGTAATTTGTAGATTATGTATGCTTGGGTTTCTCAACCAAAAATACCTACAGGATAGGAGGTTTTCTGCGGATGGATTCGGAGGGATGCATAAAATGAGCATTGTTCGGGATAAGTGGGTGAATGTTTATGAGGATTGTAAGTATTTGGAATATCGGGGGGTTTTAGGAAAATTTTAGAGACAAATGCATGCGTTGCGGTTTTGGCGTAATGGCTGGGTTCGATTGGAGTTGTCCTATGTGATTCTAATGTACTAAAATTCAGTTTTGCTTGGGGGCAAGCAAAAGTCAAGTGTGGGGTATTTTAATATTTGCATATTTAGTCTTATATTAAGTATAGATTTTTATCATTTATTAGATAAGTAATTGCATATCATGGACAAAAGATACCTAAAAGTGTTTGAATTGTGTTTTCAGTCCAAAAGCGAAGCTCGGAAGCAAAAGGAAGCAGGAGAAGCGGTTGGGAGCTCAGGAGTTGAGCAAAGAAGAAAAATGCTAAAAACACAAGGTACTCAGTGAGTAGGGTCGACTACTCGGAAAGTCGATACGAATATTCGAGAAGCTAAGGACTCCTTAACTTACCGTGCACGGGAATTAAGTGATGGACTCGACGAGTCGGTCATAGAATCGGCGAATCGGGTTGAATCTATAAAAACGGCTTTTCAGATCGACACAAAGGAATGGGGAGAACCCTTGTGGAGAAAATATGCGAATAAAAATTAGAGAAAACCTAGATAACGAAGATCCAACCCTAAATCCGATTCCGAAAGATATTAGACACAATTTTCATTATTCTTAATTCAATCTATTGTTTTTCATCATGTTTAGACATTTAGATTTCGTTTTTATGCTTTCAATTGCCTCAGTCATGAGTTAAAACCTTTTAACTTCTGTTTGGGGAGACAATATTGAGACTATTGTTTGATTTATGGTAGGATTGATTTAATATTGGTGATTTTGTTAATTTTAGCTTGTTAAAGAACCTTATGTGTGAATGATAACTGTTTTTCCTGTTAATAGGAAGATAATTAGGCTGCATGAACATTTCTTAATTGTTACCTCATATAATTTATTTGACCACTTTATTATATGACTAGGATTAGCGAATGCCAAAACTAGAATTAATAGGAAAATAGGTATATTCATGTGTGAGCTTGTGTGATGACCATCAACAAGAGGTTAACTAAAGGGCCAATTTAGTTGACCATTACAAGTCTTATTTAACCCGAATAAATAACCTAGAGAGTTAATTAATTTAGACAACTGGCCACTGTTTGAGTTAGTCTATTTTCTAAGGATTAGCGATAGCGAATGTGAATCTAATCACTTGAATCGGTAGCCAATAGAAGAGTTAATCCATTGCACTATTACCATAAAATCAACCATAGGATTAATTGAGTTGAACCTAAACAGAAGTTCCCTTCATTATTAATTTAGTTGAATCTTTGCTTATCTAGTTTTTAGTTAATTAGTCTAAGTATTAGTTAGTAAGTTTCTAGTCTTGGAAAACTAGAGAAAACCCCCCTTTATTACTTAATTTTTAGATAATATTAGCTTTTAGTTTTAATTTTTCGTTCCCTGTGTTCGATACCCTACTTATTTAGCTTTACCACAATTGATAGGTCCACTGACTTTATGTGTTTATTTTATAATTAAAAGTAGGATTAAAACTAGTTGAGTTTTACACACATCAATTAGTACAAGATCAAATTTTTTAAACCAAATTCATAGTTTTTTTTGTCATACATAGTGACTATTGTTACAATTTCATCTTTAAGCTATCTAATGTTATATGAAAACATAATAATCCTAATAAGTTATGGACAAATTGTGTTTATACTTAAAAAAAACCAAGTCCATATGTTTCCGGTGTTAAAAAAATGATAAATTGGTAAATAAGTTTATTCACATACTAAATATTCTCAAATAGTTATAAACAATTTTAAATAAGTTACAAAAATAATATATCAGTAACTTGATTGTTTAGTTAGAATAATTATATACCAAAACTAATTATTTAAGGTGATAATCACTTTTTGTTTAATTATATCTTTAACTTTAAAAATTATTTAGTATCTCAAACCATAATAACTAATAAACAATTTAAGTAAAAAAAATCCGAAATTTTAGTTAAAATTTGCATACTTTCGTACTTGATAGAAGTTTTTTATTGGGACTACACTTGTTACATATTTATTCACTAAAAAAAGATACCAATTAAGGATCATAATTTATAGAAAAAAGTCAAAGGATTAGAAATCCAACGTTATTAGGTGTTGTTCTCTTCATTGAATTCGAGGGTATTTTTGATTTAGCAGCGGCGACAGGTGGTTCACGGTGGAATTAAATGTCAGAGACCATGTTCTTGAGGCAATCCCCTCGTTCTTCGATTGCTAATCCAATTCTTTTAATTTATGTTCTTAATAACCTAAGATTCTTCTTCTTGTATTCTAGGATTCCTTATCTTTGGTGTTGCTCTACAACGGAGGATTGAGAAGTGGTTTATAGATGAAAAAGAGGCAGTGTTTTTGATAGAAATGGGAAATCGACCACTAATAAGATCGAGTTTCTAACTTCACAAAGGTAATCCACAATACAACTTCTACTTATGTAACTAATTTCCCTCATACAATCCATTGTATGGAATTATATAAGTTGTGTGAATCCTTTAGGGGTGGTGATTGATGTTTTCATATCTAAGAAGTTGTCTAAACTTTGGAAGAGTTTTAGTTTTGCTTGTTTTATTAGGGTACATGATTGAATGACTTAATTAAAAAAACGTGTAATACTTGGGTTGGACATTATAATTTTTATGCTTCTTTAGCCAAGTTTGACATGAAGTCATCTCATGTTAAGGATCAATCCCCGATTATGAATTTTCAAATTAGGCTACTTAAACCTCATTTGGTCCATCATTCCATGACACATGAGGTTTCCTATGCTAAGGTTACAGTCACACCCTCATCCGGTGGTGGATGCGTTGGGCTGTGTGACATAATCATGGATCACATTCATTTGCATACAAAGAATAATAAACAATTTAACATAAAGTATAAGCTTTCATTAAGAATAAAGAAAAATTGCATTATATATAGTCTACGAGTACATGAAAATATATATGTTGTGTGTGCCTTAATAGATAGGCAACGATAAAAATACAATAATGTAAATGATAAACAGTGATCCCATATTTGTTCTGAGTGTGTGTGACATTCAACATCTTAAGTTCCTGAGAATACATGCCATTTGAAAGAGCATCAACATAAATTTGGTGACTTTACATGTTTGACTCAAATTACTTTTATACCAAAACTATGCTTTTACTATATATAATCGCTTTACCAACATATATATATATATATATATATATATATATATATATATATATATATATATAATTGTACTTTTTAAACCAAACCGGATAGTGTTTGGTTGGAAAACCTCACCAGAATCGACTCCAACGGTGGTTGACGGTGGTTTTGGTACCTTCCGGATCTATTGTTCACCGGTGGAGGGTGGTCGGAGCTACGATAGTGGTTGTCGGAGGTAGGAGGGTAGGCTGGATGGGAAAAGGTGGTCGGAGACAATGTTTCACGACAGAGGATGGCGGCACCGATGGTGACCACCAGTGATGCTCCCTGGAAATGTTACAAAGAGATAGATAGATAGATAGATAGATAGATAGATAGAGAGAGAGAGAGAGAAAGAGAGAGAGAGAGAGAGAGAAAGAAAGAGATACTAAGATGGCTAGTATGAGGAAGGGTTGACCCCTCTGCTCAATTTATCGAGAAATGTAGATGATTTGGGTGGACGGGAACATGCTGTGCGGCACGTTCTCGGTATAACACCCGGTTCCAAGGTATTTCTCTTTTTGACCCTTGATATTAATTTTGTTGCAAATTTGGTCCTAAAGGGTGAAAAGTGAAATTTTGGTGGAGGGGTGCGTACGCTAGGCATACATATAGTACACAGTGTGTATGTAGTTAGGGGAAAATCCTATTTTTCAGGGATTGAACCCTATTTAAGCATCATTATCGGACTTGAGGCTTCCCACTCATTAGCCTCCTTCCATCTAAAGATTCCCCACGAAACCCTAGCTTGTTCTTGAGCTTTGGTGGTTAACTTTTGGTGTTTTTGCTCACTTTCAAGAAGAAGGATCTTGGTGTTCGAGAATTGGTTAGAGTGGAACTCATAGATCCAAAGTCTTCATCTATTTTTCTAGCATTTAGAGGTATAAAGAATCTATCTTGATGATGCTATGTGTTACATCTGGTCTAGGGCTTGTTTTGGGCATATTATGGTCCCTTGAGTCATCCTTGTGAGTATGAGCTACTCCAGGAGCTTAGAATGTTAGATCTTAACATTTCTGATGTTGCTAGTGCATAAAAATGTCATATTGAAGGGTTTTAATGAAGCATGTTAGAGTTGGTGTTCTTATTATGGACTTAGATGGATAAAAACGGGTTTTAGGTCCCATTAAGACATGAAAAAGGAGTAAAGTTGCCGACTTTATTGATTTATACCTTAATCAGACATAGATATGAGGTTTGGACATTAAGGTGTTAAGGGATTAAGACCTTTGCTTAAGGAATATGACTCTTGCTGGTATGTCGGGCCTACTTCGTAGTACACTACGCGTACTGGATATGAGGTCCGATGGAGGTCACTTGAGTACAGGGGCATACAGGTCTGGTACGCGGGGTACACTACCTGTTGTGGGCTTAGGATGCTTTTTGGGCCATTTTGAGGGTTTGGGCTTTAATTGAACGGATTTAGCCTTGAGGGGTAAAATGGTCTTTTACCCTAATAGTCGGGTTTATGGACATGGGTTCTTGGTTATGGTTTATGACCTAGTTATTAATTAGGGTATTATTTGCTCATATTTAGTGTGGGGATTTTACGGATCAGTAGTCTGAGCATTTATTTGACTTTTCAGCAGATTGAGTCGAGTCTCCTCCCAGTGTTTGGCGGGTCGAAGGCACAAATGTCATCCCATGGATTATTGTTATTTTTATGCTAGTTTTTGGTGTGATTATTGCATTTTTTGTATGTATGTCGAGTGGGGCCTGATGAGTGTGTTGGGTGGGGCCCATTGCTTGTTACTAACAAATCTGTTACGGGCAGGGCTCGATGCTGAGCAGGGCCTGATGGTTATCGCTTAAGGCCCATTATATGTATGGTATAGGTTAGTTTGGGGAACTCATTAAGCTTTGTGCTTATGGTTTTTAGTTTATGTTTCAGGTACCTCAGGTTCGAAGGGAAGGGCTCTAGATAATCACATTGCACACACCATGATTTTCCGCTTTATGGACTCTGATGTATTTTGGACTATTATTGATACACTGTGACTTCCTTATGGTGTTGATAAACATGTTTGGTTGATGTTTTAATTAATATAAAAAACAAAAATTTTTGTTCTGGGTTTTGGGACTTTACAAGTTGGTATCATAGCCTTGGTTTGAGGGATTCGGGCATGCTCTCGGGTGTGTCTCAACTCAGACTGAGGGTTTAATAGATTTTTCATAAAGAGAAATGTTTTTAATTAAAGGATTTTATAATAAAAGAAAGGGGTGTGGTGCCTGCAATCGACCGAGCTCAAGTAAGTTTTCCCAAAATACCCATACATGTTCTAGGTGATATGCTTTGAATTATGAATTTGTGAACCGCATGCTAAATTAAGGCTAAGGATCTGCTCAGGATGGCATGATAGAATGCTAGGTGAGATGCCTTTATATGTCTATTGTAAGAAATTATAGACTTACATGATAGTATTGGATAAGTCAGTGATAGGATGGCCTGTTTTGGTTATGCTTTGATTCTGATTACTCGATAACGCTGCTTGGTTTCTGCTTTTAGGAGTTCATATTAACATCAGCTAACTAGTAAGCAAATACGTTAAGTTACATATTACTAAGCTTAGATAATTTTAGAAGGTTAGGTTTAACTCTATTACAAAGCTCTTGTCCGAGTCCAACCGTTGTAGTGTGAAACCTCTCATTTGAATAATTATCTGGTATTGGTAGCATGTAATTGTGTTTGTGAGGTATTTTGTGATGGGATTTGTGCAAAACATATAATCCTATGTGTTCAAGCAACCATAAATAAATTTGATCTATCTTTTCTCTAATTAAACATACAACTTTGAACAACAAAATAGAAACCCTAAAACACTAGTACATAATCAAAATACACAATTAGGGTTATAAGAATCATGCCTTAATTGTTATATAGTAATAACAATGAAAAACCTTGTGTTGTTGAAGCCTTGAGAGCAAGCGTCACAAACGTCACGCCTCTAATGGTTCACACCCAACACTTGCAAACAAGATGCTTGAAGAGAGAGGACGGAGAGAAGGAAAATTCGGCCTAACCCTATGATAAAATGTTATGGCCGAAAATACTTAGTATAAGGGTCGTTATATTGTGTAACAAGGAAACCTTAAATCACCATAAAAGGAATAGAATAATATTATTTCCTTTTGGTAATTATCCAACTTCCTAATTATCCTCCAAGGATAATTCTAGATCTTCTAGAACCTTATCAAAACCATCCAATGTGTAGGATGATTCTAGAATGCCTCTTGTTCAACTATTGAACAATTACACTTTAACCCCTATACTTTTAATTAATTCCATTAATCCCAAAATTAATTCCAATTAATTTCTGATTAAATATTAATTAAATATTACTATTTCTAATCAATATATTGTTCTCATAATATATTAACAAATCATTCATTTTATTTCTAATTAATTTATTAACCGAGTAATAATTTAATAAACCAATCTCTCTCAAAATGTTATCCTATTCAATTGCTAGGTTTGAGGGCAACCCAAAATGATTGTGCTACTATCAATTTAAGTATATAACAATTATAGGTTTGGGCTTAGAAACCTAATCCAACGGATAAAAGGTATTAAAGGTAGTTCCTTCTGCAGCTGATGGCGGGGATTGGTGTGGAGGTAGTCTTAGGAAAACCTAGGAGCTTATTTGGTGCTGAGAGCTTTGTTTTGCGAGGGGTTATTTGAATTGGTAAGGAAGTTACTTGGGGGAAATCAGGACGATCCTTGAGGAAATTTCGGATAAATGTGGAAGGTAGTATGGTCCCGTATTACTGGAAGCAGAAGATCCAAATTCAAGTCAATGAAAGTCACGATGATACCAGGAAGCTTGTAAGGTGAGGGATTCTTCAAGTAAATTACGATGGTTTGCATGGTTTATTTTTAGTATGGTGGTCACTCGAGGAACTTTTGGTGGAGATATGTGTCACACCCCAAACCAAGGATGGCGGAAACGTCCAGGGGTGGCGGACTTCATGTATAGTATCACAACAACGAGTATAATAGTTCTCAAAGTAAATACAACCAATCATAAATATAATCAGAAAAGAATTACATGGTTTCAAGTGCTACATATTTCAATTATTGATTACAACATGATATAAAAATAGTTGTTCAACGCCGTAGCGTTCCATCCTCAAAAGCTTGTGGTTACTTGGTTTCGTTGATTTCCTGAGAATACATGTAGTTTTGCAAAAGTGTCAACAATTAAGTTGGTGAGTTCATAAGCTTTTTAGATGAAGAGTTTGGAAACCGATCTTTCTAATGTGTGGTGTGTTACCAAGAAAAATCCAATATTTTCCTTACAAGAGTATGTGTAGTCTTAAATTCCAAGACCGAAAGTGTACAGTTATATCCGTACTTATTGACATAAAAAAGTGATTTTAAATCGACATAAAACCCTTTTTGATATATAAAAATCCCCATAAACTTTATGTGTTGTTAACTCCCTATGTGAGTCGCTATAACCATACTATGACTGAATGAACCTGCCACGACGTTTCTCAGGCGTCGAAAAAGATAATGACACCCCAGACCTACCGGTCTAGCTGTTGCATGCAGCTCAGGTGTGGTTTGTCAAACCCAATATAGGTCTATGCACAACTATCACATTCTCCCTATAAGAGACTCTGGTTATAACTACCAGGAATTTTAACCCCTACTCTAGGAGTACTGAGAAGAATGTCTCACAATTTAAGTTAACAAGTTTACGTGTAGTGTGCGTGAGTGTAAAACCTTTTTCAATGGGAATAAAATCTTCCAAAATGTGTTTGTTGTGTTAATGGAAACATAAACTATTCCTATTATAGTTTATCAAATAGTGGTAGTGGTAGTTGAACATAAATTTTACTTATTATAGTTTATCAAAATGTTTAAATGTAATGGTTATAACTTTGTTTATTATAGTTAACTACGATATTCGTAAAGGTAAAAACCCTTTTGTTTACTGATATATACCTTTTACTAAGGTGAAATAACATGTAATAGAACAACATGTATTTACATAAAAGTACACACCTTGCTCAACAAGTTACAAGGTGTAAATGAATTTGTTAACTATTTTTCTAGTTTTAGCTTTCTTGTCCCTGTTTTTAGAAAAATTATAGAAAAATCGTGAAAAGTCGAAATCAGAATCCATAAATTCTAAGAGTTTAGAAAATGTGTCTAGTTTGTTCATAAATTTTTTTATGATTTTTAGTGACCTCTAACTTGTGTGAAAATGTCCATATTCACAAACTGGTCTGAATTTATTCTTGAAATGATAGGCAGCTTTGTACAAATCACAATAAATTGTAGAAAAATCGTATGGAGATGTGCAAGTAGTCATTTTAAAGGTATGAACCTGAAATATTTGAATCTAAAACAGTTTTGAAAAATAAAAAGCTTAAGATACTCAAAACAGTCCGTGAATGGAGTTAAACATTTCTGACGAAAGCTGATGGGTGAGTTTAGTTGTTTTCTTGGTGTTTTAACTTGTATCCCCCCCCCCCCCATTAAAACTTAAGAAAAACATGAAAAGATAGGGGTATAAACTCACCTTGCATGGTTTCAGTAAATGGATAATGAAGAAAGGAAGTGTTCAACTCAAGAACACTTTAGATGATGTTTGAAGATTCGAAGATCTAACACAAATATGATGATATTTGTGTAAGGAACTCATGATTTGAGTGAAGAAGTGTAAGGAAATCAAGTGTGGGAAGAGATTTACTTACCAAAGGTGTGTGAAGAGCTCAAGATCAGCCTTGAATCTCAAATTCTTGGTGAGAGGAAGTGAGAGAGAATAGGCTTTGCTTTTTGGTGAAAAGTGAGTGAAATGGGATAAGAGATAAGGATCCTTCTAGCCTTTGATCACGATTATGGCTGGAAATGAGTGTAAAAAGGAAAATGATTGACTAGGTATGGGGGAATAGTGACTAGGAATGGTCATGGAGTGGTATGGGAGGTAACTTGTGTCCTTGCCCAAAGGATAAGTTAACACTCCACCTAAATATCTTACCCACTATATTTTTAATCTTAGATAATGATTACCCTCAAAATGTGATTAGATTATGGAAATATGGGGTCTTATATGTCAAAATATAAGGTTGGGTGAAAATCCCATGCTAAAATCATGAAAAACGGACCTAAAATGCTAGAAGTATAGAAAACCAGGTAAAAGTTGCGAATATCCGAAGTGTGGGCCGGAGGTTCGGTCCTTGGTGCTTAGAACCGAAAGTAGATGGGAATCGAGAGGAGGGTTCGGTCTTGAGCAGCTTCGCATGCGAGCTTGGGGAGGGAAGCGAAATGGAGCGAAGGTAGTCTTTAACTCGAAGGTAGCATCTCGGACCGAAGGGTGAGTTCGGGTTCGGTCCTCCTAGTTCGGTTCTTCAACAGTTTAGTTCAGGAGACTTCTTGGGGTTTCGCTTCTTAGCGTTTCGCCTCTAAGAGGTTCAGCTCTAAGAGGGTTCGACCCTAAATGGCTGTTTTTCAAATAAACTTCCCGTTTTGCGTGGTTTTTGACTAAATCAAGGGTCGGGATGCCCCGAGTGATTATAAAAAGTTGAGAGAGATTTTGAGAGAATTTTGGGAGAGATTTCACATACTTGGAGAGATTTCTCATACTTAGAGAGATTTAGGAGAGATTTCACATACTAAAGGGAGATTTGGGATAGATTTCACATACTTAGGGAGATTTGGGAGAGATTTGTGGTAGCGAGGGAGATTTGAGAGAGACTTCGTCTGAGACCTTTTTGGATATCTAGCTTCGCTATGCAAGGTGTGTAAACTCCGTTTTTCCTTGTTATGAGCGTTATACGCCCTCGAAGGGTATGTATTAATGTTTTTATGAAGTAGTTCCATCTCTTACCCTAATTTGGATGTAGATTTTCTGAACACGTGAAACTTCTAACCGATGCTTTGTATTAAGATGGTGCGTTGTACAATAGTAAACATAAGGTAAACCCTAATATACAAGGGTTAATTGAGTTGACCGGTTTGACTTGTTGACTTTATTTGACTATGACTTGACCAGAAATTGACGGTTATCACATCATCCCTTTGTTATAAGGAATTTCATCCCGAAATTAGCACTTTAACTGGGACTTCGAGAGTTGAGGAAAGATGCGGGTATTTTTGTTTCATTTGGTCTACGCATTCCTAGGTGAACTCGGGTCGTCGTTTTACGTTCCAATGGACCTTCACAACAGGGATGCGACTTGATTTCTATCGGTTTTTCCACGAAGTGGAGACTCTCGTTGATTTTAATTTTGTCGAGTGGTATCACGAGGGTCTTGTCGGATAGACATTTCTTTTAAGTTCGATAAGTGGAAGGCAAGATGTACGTTATTAAGTTCCTGTGGCAGTCGGAGTTTATATGCTACTAGGCCAATCCTAGCAAGGATTTCAAATGGCCTGATGTATCTTGGATTTAGTTTCCCACGTTTACCAAAACGTATCGTTCTTTTCCATGGCGAGACCTTCTATAGTACTCGGTCACCAACCTGGAATTCCAAGGGTTTGCGTCGCTTATCTGCATAGCTCTTTTGTCAATTTCAAGATACTTTCAGTCTTTCTTGAATTTGCACGATCTTTTCCATTGTCTATATTACGATTTCAGGGCCGTTGAGGGTGCTGTTTGGGACTTGCTCCATCGCTATCTGTGTATCTCCCACTTTAGCCCAGCGCAGTGGTGATCTGCCCTTGCAGCTATAGAAAGCTTTGAATGGAGCGACCTTGATGTTACGGTGATAGCTGTCATCGTGTGAAAATTCAATGAGTGGTAAGTGGGCATCCCACGCTTTACGGAAGTCAATCACCCAAGCTATTAGCATGTCTTCCAAGGTTTGAACAGTTTCTTTGACTCTGCTCGTCGGTTGAGGAAACTCGAAGGCTTCTGTTGTTCTACCTTGACATTGGTACAAGTCCGATACTTTCCCACATGTGTAGCGATGTCGGCTTTCCTATTCGGCCCCTGATGTTACTTTTTGAGATCCAGACACCTCTTTTCTGAGCCTGGATGAATGGAGTAGCGAGTTTTCATGTGCTTTGTTCATGACGTCATTTCTGATTCCATCAACTTTGGTGTCCAGATCTGATTCATCGGATAACATGCCATGCCGCTCTTGCCTTCTAGGTTCTTATGATCAGTGAGGATTGTACACTTCGTGTCGTAGAGATAGTGCCTCTTGATCTCTAGGGCGAATACTACCGCTCCTAGTTTGGGGTCACGCGTGACCTAGCCGACCCTATACGTCTTTATCTGTCTTAAGTCATAAGTAATAACTTCTCCTTGGTTCGTTTTATAGGTCCTGCTGTAGTGTTTCTCGTTCGTCGATTAGATCGGTAGGGAGCATATGGGTTCAATTTACGCAACTAGATTAATTCGAATGGTAGAACATCCACTCGTACTACTAGGAAGCCTTGTCCCGGAGCTCCTGGTAGGACTCATACCTAGTCCATCTATCATTAACTTGCGCATATAGGTCGTATGTAATTAGGGTTGGTAAGACGGTTGGATGGGTGACTCTGCCCCAAGTCCACAACCAGAAGAGCAACAGGAAATAGGGCAGAAACACACATCCAATTTCCATAGAATCTTAATTATACACCACACTTCGCATCTACACATGGTAGTGATAGGTTAACCGCATTCGTCCCACGTCTCCAGGCTTGATCTTGATCCGCTATGCGAGTGATATTCTCGAAGGGTTTACTAGGAGTACTTTGAAAAGGTTACATAAGGTATAGCACACTTCAAGAGAGTGCTTTGGGGTTTTGCAATGAAGGATGACTAGAGAGTCAAAGTCAGATTTAGGGTTATGAGAGACTAGGGTTTCGATATTCATCTAGTTAGGTGGAGGTTCTTCTCGTAACATATGAAATTGATAAGGTGATGATCCAAACCAATCCATATAGAATGACGACACCAGATTTTATCGATGACACATGTATTAAGTCGTATTTGTAAGAGGTATTCGTTAGAGTGATAGTGCATCCTATGTTTCTTTTTTTTTTTTTCTTTTTTTAGTGTTTTCCGTTTTGATCGATGTTATTGTTACTGCAAATGATTTATACCACAGTAGTTAGTGCTGGTAGTAAGTGTGTTCTGATAGCTAGTAATGATACTCTATATCGTAAGCCCCGACCGATCATTCTATGATCGATCGGTATATGCAATTCGTATTTCATTTGATATTGATGAAACCGACGAGTGAATGGCTCTACCCTAATCCCACAACTAAACAGGGAACATGAATTAGTATGGAGTTATTCGCTTTAATTCTGTAGTATTTTGATTATAATTAATCCTGATGTATACATCAATTCATCACAGCTCACCAGTAATGATCCTAAGGTCATATATGAGTGTCTTTGATTTGATTTAACGAGAGGGTATTTTAACTACTTTTTTGAAAGACGGTAATTTTTAGTGAACACACCGTATTCATTACAAAACATATGGTAGTTAAACGTTTTCGTTGTTGGAAACATTACAAAAGTCCTAATAAGTTTCCTTGTTACTTTCTCTGGTTCAGTTGTCACACTCCTCTTGCTCCTTCGTCATTCTTCTCAGTTGGACAGTCTCTTTTGAAGTGTCCAATTTCACCACATAGGAAGCATACTGGACTTACACCAGTATTGGTGGTTGAAGCGATGTGTTGGGTTGGGGTCTTGCAGAAGCGGACGATATGTCCTTTCCTATTGCATTTGATATAGTTTGGAATATGACAAGCTCCTGTGTGATGGTAGTTACACTTGTTACGCTTTGGAAGTGTTCCCATTTATTTCATTTCTGGTGCTTGAGTGACAGATGTTGTGGCGGATGTCGAGGCATGTGTTGTGACTACTGTAGTAATTTTAAGGGCAGCCATGGATTATTGTCTCTTAGCAAATTTCTGAGATGGGTTACACTCCTTTTTGTCCCAAAACTTTTGTTTCTTGCTCTTAGGTTTGTCGTCTGAGGTATTTTTGTTGGTAGATGCCCGCGGGTGTTCTTGATTGTTATTGCGGTTAGTATTTCCGGTGCCATCTCCGCGCCCGCGGGCATGGTTAGCATTGAGTTGCACCATGACGGCTGCCACGGCTCTCGTGACTGCAACTTGAAAAGTAGCAGAGTCTATCTGCAGGGTTGGTGCCTTGCTAGTTGGTTGGTTACCTCCTGGTGAAGACATAATTCTGTTTCATGATGAAAAACGACTTCGTGAGTGGGGATGATTATCTCAAGTGCATTCTTACAATTTATATTCACATATATAAATTTCGCACATTGCTGTACTATTCTTAATGTTTCTGCTAAACACTCCTGAGATGGAGTTACAGAAATGGGTAGAAGTAGGTTTTGTATGAATGTTAATTATACCCATCCCAGTTACTATTTTTTTGCCCAAACACTCTTAGCCGAGGAGTTCTGATGGGATCCGGTGCATTAATGCTGGTATGATCGCATCCAATAGGTCTACGAAGAAGGCACCTTTCAACCAAAATGTTTAAAGGTGAGACGATAATGAGTCGTTAGAAAGGGCTATGCGTCGTGAGTTATCTAACTAAGTTTATCTTAGTTCTACATGTATTGTATTTCGATTTTTATGGTGTTCTAAAGGCAATTCCTAATAAAAGTCTATATACAATAAACCCATGCAATTTAGTAGTTATGTATCCAAGTGAAACCTTGTAATTTGATCCAAGCTAGGTCCTTCTTACGACCACTTGATGTATGCTTATTTGCACGAGTAAGACTTAATAGACCTTCAAGGCTAATGGACCTTCCGTAAGCCCATTTTGTTAGTATGATTCTAGAAATTTTGGGTTTTAGAGAAAATTTTGACCTTGATGCAGGTCTACACCAGATCATTGTAAGGAAAAGTTTTGACAGCAAATAAATCCCTCGATTAGTATAACCACTTAAACTGCAGGGTTGAGCTTACACATAGAATAGATTAGCACCAACGCATACTCATGAACCTAATTTACAAGGTCTTGTGAGTAATATGAATTCTGCTCACGATAATACCTCCCCGGTGGTGCTTGAAACGGAGTCGATGCGTCCTATAGTTCTGCTAACCTACGCTCGACTGCGACCATTCTCTCTTCGAGTGTCGAGTGTCTATCCTGACGCTCCCTTGCCTTCGCCCGAGTGAAGAAAAGGTCCTTAATGAGTTCGTCTCTGAAATAGTAGTTTCTTTCCAAGTCTCGAGTTTGTGAGATGGTAGCGTCTGTAGTAGCACGCAGTTCCCAGTCTTGATTCGTTGTCTCCCTGTTTTGATCGCCGATGTTTGCGATCTGTTGGGTCTTCGTCGGGAGGGCTCTGTCAGTCGGTCCCCCGTGGCTGAGCTCATAGCAACCTCGTTGGTCTCCAAATGGTGATCGCTGTCGTTGCTGTCGACTACAACCCTCAATCACGGTTGTCCAACAGGGCACATGTTCGATGTAGTCGAAACGGTTCGTGGGAACCCTGGTTATGTACGGAGGGTTGATCACCTCCGATTCCTCTTCGGGTTCTGCTCCTAACCGTTCACCATTCCCCTGGTTGGGAAAGTAGGGGTCGCTTGGTAAGTAGAATCTTGCCATGCTATACGTGCGAGAAAAGGAGGGGTAGTAAACATATATTAGTCGTATTTCCTAGAAGTACTTATAGGGGTTTGATCCTCATTAGTTACTTCTATAATGACATATTTCATACTAATTACATATAACAAAGGTACGACAGACCTTCGACTAAGTGATCCTACCCTAGGTCCACATCCAAACAAGGAAAAGGAAGTAAGGTAATGACCATAGATTCTAAGTCTATGAACTCTATGTTATATATAACTTTACAGTATCCACTTAGTGACTATATACCTATTATTAAGGATCTTTTTAGTTTTCACATAAGTTATAATATTGCAAAATACTCCTATAGTATTTTAAATGTTATGTTCGGTTCTTAGTAACTTTCTTGTATGGGAAGTTTTTAGGCTTGTTACTCACTATGACCATGCCCCGGCATACAATAGTCACACCTTGGATAAATATAGTTGATCAGGCTATATTCATCCCAAGTCTAATTACATATCCCAAGGTCTACTCGTAGTGTCCAACTCCTCGTTTTACTTTCGTATTGTCCGAGATATGATACTATACTAGTATATACGTATGTACTCATACTTTTAACAAGAAACTATTTCATTTCTAAAAGTATAATTGTTTTGAAAATTTTAAATCAGAGACTTTTAGTTCCAATGTATTTATAGTAGTATATCTTATGTGGTTCGATATACTTAGTTCACTATAAACAATGTTGTGATACCAATCTGTCACACCCCCAAACCAAGGATGACGGAAACGTCCATGGGTGGTGGACTTCATGTATAGTATCACAACAACGAGTATAATAGTGCTCAAAGTAAATACAACCAATCATAAATATAATCATAAAAGAATTACATGGTTTCAAGTGTTACATATTTCAATGATTGATTACAACATGATATAAAAATAGTTGTTCAACGCCGTAGCGTTCCATCCTCAAAAGCTTGTGGTTACTTGGTTTCGTTGATTTCCTGAGAATACATGTAGTTTTGAAAAAGTGTCAACAATTAAGTTGGTGAGTTCATAAGATTTTTAGATGAAGAGTTTGGAAACCGATCTTTCTAATGTGTGGTGTGTTACCAAGAAAAATCCAATATTTTCCTTACAAGAGTATGTGTAGTCTTAAATTCCAAGACTAAAAGTGTACAGTTATATCCGTACTTATTGACATAAAAAGTGATTTTAAATCGACATAAAACCCTTTTTGATTTATAAAAATCCCCGTAAACTTTATGTGTTGTTAACTCCCTATGTGAGTCGCTATAACCATACTATGACTGAATGAACCTGCCACGACGTTTCTCAGACGTCGAAAAAGATAATGACACTTGTCACCCCAGATCTGCCGGTCTAGCTGTTGCATGCAGCTCAGGTGTGGTTTGTCAAACCCAATATAGGTCTATGCACAACTATCACATTCTCCCTATAAGAGACTCTGGTTATAACTACCAGGAATTTTAACCCCTACTCTAGGAGTACTGAGAAGAATGTCTCACAATTTAAGTTAACAAGTTTACGTGTAGTGTGCATGAGTGTAAAACCTTTTTCAGTGGGAATAAAATCTTCCGAAATGTGTTTGTTGTGTTAATGGAAACATAAACTATTCCTATTATAGTTTATCAAATAGTGGTAGTGGTAGTTGAACATAAATTTTACTTATTATAGTTTATCAAAATGTTTAAATGTAATGGTTATAACTTTGTTTATTATACTTAACTACCATATTTGTAAAGGTAAAAACCCTTTTGTTTACTGATATATACCTTTTACTAAGGTGAAATAACATGTAATATAACAACATGTATTTACATAAAAGTACACACCTTGCTCAACAAGTTACAAGGTGTAAATGAATTTGTTAACTATTTTTCTAGTTTTAGCTTTCCTGTTCCTATTTTTGAGAAAAATTATAGGAAAATCATGAAAATTCGAAACCAGAATCCGTAAATTCTGAGAGTTTAGAAAATGTGTCTAGTTTGTTCATAAATTTGTTTATGATTTTTAGTGACCTCTAACTTGTGTGAAAACATCCATATTCATAGACTGGTCTGGATTTATTCTTGAAATGACATGCAGTTTTGTAAAAATTACCATACATCGTTGAAAAATCGTATGGAGATGTGCAAGTAGTCATTTTAAAGGTATGAACCTCAAATATTTGCACCTAAAACAGCTTTGAAAAAAACTAATAAGCTTAAGATATTCAAAACAGTCTGTGAATGGAGTTAAACTTTTCTAACGAAAGTTGATGGATGAGTTTAGTTGTAGTCTTGGTATTTTAACTTGTATCCCCCCTTAAAACTTAAGAAAAACATGAAAAGATAGGGGTATGAACTCACCTTTTGTGGTTTCAGTAAATGGATGATGAAGAAAGGAAGTGTTCAACTCAAGAACAATTTAAATGATGCTTGAAGATTTGAAGATCTAACACAAATATGATGATATTTGTGTAAGGACCTCATGATTTGAGTGAATAAGTGTAAGGAAATCAAGCGTGGGAAGAGAATTACTTACTAAAGGTGTGTGAAGAGCTCAAGATCAGCCTTGAATCTTGAATTCTTGGTGAGAGGAAGTGAGAGAGAATAGGTTTTGCTTTTTGGTGAAAAGTGAGTGAAATGGGAGAAGGGATAAGGATCCTTCTAGCCTTTGATCAATATTATGGCTGGAAATGAGTGTAAAAAGGACAATGATTGACTAGGTATGGGTGAATAGTGACTGGGAATGGTCATGGAGTGGGTATGGTAGGTAACTTGTGTCCTTGCCCAAAGGATAAGTCAACACTCCACCTAAATATCTTACCCACTATATTTTTAATCTTACATAAAGATTAACCTTAGAATGTGATTAGATTATGGAAATATGGGGTCATATATGTCAAAATATAAGTTTGGGTGAAAATCCCGTGTTGAAATAATGAAAAACGGGCCTAACACGCTAAAAGTATTGAAAACCGAGTAAAAGTTGTGAATATCCGAAGTCTGGGCCGGAGGTTTGGTCCTTGGTGCTTTGAACTGAAAGTAGCTGGGAACCAAGAGGAGAGTTCGGTGTTGAGCAGCTTCGCAGGCGTGCCTAGGGAGGGAAGCGAAATGGAGCGAAGGTAGTCTCTGACCCGAAGGTAGCATCTCGGACCAAAGGGTGAGTTCGGGTTCGGTCCTCCAAGTTCGGTTCTTTAGCAAATCGGACCAGGAGACTTCTTGGGGTTTCGCTTCTTAGGGTTTCACCTCTAAGAGGTTCGGCTCTAAGAGGGTTCGGTCCTAAATGGCAGTTTTTCAAATAAACTTCCCGTTTTGCACGGTTTTTGACTAAATCAATGGCCGGGATGCCCCGAGTGATTATAAAAAGTTGAGAGAGATTTGGGAGAGATTTCGTATACTCGGAGAGATTTCTCATACTTAGAGAGATTTGGGAGATATTTAACATACTTAGGGAGATTTGGGAGATATTTGTGGTAGCGAGAGATAGAGCGAGAGAGATTTGAGAGAGACTTCGTTTGACACCTTTTTGGATGTTTATCTTCGCTATGCAAGGTGTGTAAACCCCATTTTGCCTTGTTATGAGCGTTATACGCCCTCAATGGGTATGTATTAATGTTTTTATCGAGTAGTTCCATCTCTTACCCTAATTTGGGTGTAGATTTTCTAAACACGTGAAACTTCTAAGCGATGCTTTGTATTAAGATGGTGCATTGTACAATAGTAAACATAAGGTAAACCCTAATATACAAGGGTTAATTGAGTTGACCGATTTGACTTGTTGACTTTATTTGACTTTGACTTGACCAGAAATTGACGGTTGTCACAATATGGGTGTCGGTGATGGTTTGGGTTCTGGCTTTAGGGCCGATTTTATGGACGATTAGATGCGAGAGTTCATTTCATAAAAGATTACCAGCAATATTCTTATGCAAACTCCTGTGATCTTCGGTACGATCAAGTAGGGTATCATGGATATTCTGGATGAGCTCTTGGGCATTTTCGTTTTGAGATGGTGGCGATGGTGGGAGCTCACACTTTGACTTTTTGTGAGTTTAAGGAATGTGGGGCTCTGGTGTTCTTCGAGAAGAAGGACCCTATTGTGAGCATGCATTGGTTAGCGGATGTCTAGAACGCCTTCTGTACTAGCTGTTGCCCAGAGGGGCAAAGGTCAGACTTGCATCCTATCTTCTGAAAGACATATCTTGAGACTGGTGGGAGGAGGGTGGTTATGCCTTGGGATGCGAGGCGAGGCGGTTGAGTCGATGAATTAGGATGATTTTGTGACAAGGTTTCAGGATGAATTTCACCGACGACAGAGGTCCAACAATTGGCGAGGGAGTTTCAGGACCTTCGCCAGACTACTAAGATAGTTGTGGAGATCACTGCTATGTTCCGAGAGAGGGCGTTACTGGTCCCATAATATGTGGCGGATGAAGAGATGAAGAAGACGAGATTATGTTGAGGAGTGATATCAGAAAATTTGTGAATAGGTCCAGTTGCAAGACACTAGATGATATGGTCGTTCGATCCAGAGAGAGGGAGATCGACCTGGATTTGGAGAAGACGACGAAGTCGGATCAGGTCCAGAGTTCTGAGGGTTTGGGCAAGAGAACCAAGGTTTTTGACTTATGATCGAGGGGCCAGTAGGGTAGGGGATGATGCAAAAAGTATGGCAAGACACACGATGGGGCTTGTAGGGTGGGTGGTTCTGGCTACTTCAAGTGCGGCAGGACGGGTCACTTTAGCAAGGACTGTACTTCCACCACTACGACCTAGGTATTTGACCTGATTTGCTTCCATTGTAGTTAGAAAGGCCATAAGAAGGCCAATTTCCCGAGTTTAGCAGCGGTAAGACCAGTTGCAGCACCCGCTCCGACGACCTTGAGAATCACATATGGCCGCCAAGGCAAAGCGGAGGCGCTTGTTGTGAGGAGCAGGGCATTTCAGCTAACAGCCGAGGAGGCTCGTGCGACACCAGATGTGGTGATGGTTATGTATCTTATCCTTATCTCTTTATTTATTTTGATTTTCCTGCTTATATTTGTGTTTTGCTTTTAGGGTTGTTCCTTGTGAACAATATCTCCGCTCTGGTTTTGTTTGATTTAGGGGCTACCGGATCCTTTGTATTTCTTGCACTCAGCAAGAGTATTGATGATGCTCTAGGGGAGCTGATTATTGATTAGTGGTCGAGATCACTGATGATTGTCATGTGCGGGAATTGAGGGTTCATCAGGGATGTATATTGGAGTTGTTTGGTGATCGGTACTCAATTGATTTGGATCCCATTCCCCTGCATGAGGGAAAGGTCATTGTGAGGATGAATTGGTTGATCCCCAATGGGTAGTGATTGATTGCGAGCATTAATTGGTACATATTCGGACCCCCAAGTATGGGAGAGTTTGTGATTCATGGAGAGGGTGTTCAACATGGACCGGTTCTTTGTTCAGCATCTCGGGTCAGGCTTTATCTTCATCATGGTTGTTTTGGATTTATGATTTACGTGTTGGATGCCCGGGAGAAGGGTAAGGCAACTGTGGGTGATCTACCGATTGTTCGGGAGTACCCAGATGTATTCCCTAAGGATTTTCCTAGAGTGCCTCTGGAGAGGAAAATGGAGTTTCAGATTGACTTGGTTCCAGGTGCGGCTCTGATAGACAAAGCACCTCATCGGTTAGTGCCTCTAGAGATGCACAAGTTGTCTAAGAAACTATACGAGCTGTTAGACGAGGGATTTATTCAGCCGAGTAGTTCACCATGGGGAGCGCCAATCTTGTTTGTGAAGAAGAAGGATAGGTCGCATCAGATGTGTATCGACTATCGGGAGATGAATAAGCTAACGGTGAAGAACCGTTATCCGCTCCTGAGGATTGACTATTTATTTAACCAGCTTCAGGGTGCCACCTGGTTTTCCAAGATTAATTTGCATTCAGGTTATCACCATATGAGTGTTAGATAGGAGGATCTGCAAATGACTTCCTTTTGGGCTCGTTATGGTCATTACGAGTTCATGGTGATGCCCTTTGGCCTCAACAATGCTCCAGTCACATTCATAGATCTCATGAATCGCGTATGCAGGCCTATGTTGGATTGGTCTATGATTGTGTTTATCGATGACATCCTGGTCTATTCCAAGACCCAAGAGCAGCATGAGGAGCATCTGAGAGAGGTAGTGAAGACTTTGAGGAGGGAGAGATTGTATGAGAATTTCTCCAAGTGTATGTTTTGGTTGAGCGTGGTGCATTTTCTAGGACACTTTGAGGAAGGAGAGGTTGTATGCGAAGTTCTCCAAGTGTAAGTTTTGGTTGAGGTGGTGATGAGGTGGGAAGTTCTGAGATCTTCATCTGAGATTCAAAGTTTCCTTGGATTGGCGGGTTACGATCAGAGATTCATTCAAGATTTCTCCAAGATAGCGGTTCCTTTGACACGGTTGAAGAAGAAGACTGCCACATTTCGTTGACGGCCTGGGCAACAGGCATCTTTTGAGACTCTGAGGCGGAAATTGTGTGTTGCGCCGATTCTAACCCTTCCTAAGGGTGCTAAGGATTTATAGTATATCGTGATGCTTTGATCACATGTTTGAGTGCAGTTCTGATGCAGCGGGGTCATATGATCACATACGCTTCAAGGCAGCTGAAGCCTCATGATGCAAACTACCATACACATGATTAGGATTTGGGGTTGTAGTGTTCGCCCTTAAGATTTGGTGACATTACCTTTATGGGCTCTGTAGTACCATTTACACGGATCATAAGAGTCTAAGTTATCAGATGGATCAACAGAATCTAAACATGAGGAAGCATAGATGGTTGGATGTGGTGAAAGACTATGATTGTGAGATCCTTTATCACCCGAGGAAGGCCAACATGGTGGCGGATCCTCTCAGCCGCAAGGCGGTTACTGTCCCGATCAGGGATGTGTGTTTGAGGATGATAATGATTACCCCACTCTTAGAGCAGATTCGAGAGGCTCAGGTTGAGGCTATAAAGGAAGAGAACTGAAAGAGTGTGAGCACATAGTGGGTCAGGTGGCTTCCTTTGATTATGATAGACGAGGATTATTGATCCTTCATCGGAGAGTGTGGCTTTAGTATTGCGGTGGTGTGTGCCTGGTGTTAATGGAGGAGTCGCACAAGTCGATATTCTCTATTCATCCTACAACGAAAAAGACGTATAAAGATCTTACGTTTGACTATTGGTGGCCATGCATGAAGTGATATGTGGCTTCGTATGTGGAGAGGTTCCTGACTTTCCAAAAAGTCAAGGTCGAGCATCAATGACCTCACAGAAAAATGGAGTCGTTGGGTGTTCCTGTTTGGAAATGGGAAGAGATTACGATGGATTTTATCACGAAGTTGCCATGGACTACATGTTGGGTGGATTCAATATAGGTCATCGTGGATCGATTGACCAAGAGTGCACACTTTATCCCGATCCAAGAAAGTATTTCGGCTGAGAAGCCGTCCGAAATATACATTAGGGAGGTTGTGGCACAGCATGGTGTAACACCCATAAAAAATCAAGCCAATTTAAAACTTTTTCAAAGATCCATAAACCATTAATTATTACAAAATGTTTTCAAAGTAGTTTAATATCATAGTATCCTAGAAACCATAAGTCGAAAACACAAGGATGTGTATGGTCACGCCTTCGCCTTGCCGAGATATCTGAAGCACCTGAAACGATAAACTGAAACCGTAAGCACAAAGCTTAGTGAGTTCCCCCAAAATATTAACGTCATACAAATATAACCATATCATATAACAAATACAAAATAACATGCATAATGAGCCTTCAGCCCGACTGGACCGCCTCACAGGGCCTACAGCCTATCTAGACCGCTCCCGAGCCTTCGGCATGACTGGACCGCCTTATAGGGCATACAACCTATCCGGACCGCTCATCGGGTATGTTGGCATGCACCATAAAGTAGGACCGCCTCAACCCAACCCCCAATAAAACAAACATGTGCATATAAATATCATACATTAGCTCATATCACATAACAGTTAACCGATCTAACAGATCACTAATCATAGCAACATCCCAAAAACCGAGATACATACCTAACCGGTCACTAACATAACATCATCCAATAATCAGGACACCGACCTAACCAGGTCACTAAGCATAATCATATCAACATGCTAACTACTAGGATGTAATCAATAAACATTTCATGTCATAATCCAGATACAAATCCATAAAGGTCGGCCTTGGTGCCTTAGACCCTATTGATATAGTGAGGATAACTCACCTGGCACTGCTGAAGTCCCACGGATAAAAGTCTAGCTGCTAGCGGACAGCTTCCCGAACTGTCAAGATCAAACAATACCCAATTAATAATTGGGTACCAAGCCCAAGGTCCAACTCACACTACAAAGGCCCAATAGTCAAGTAATCGGCCAAAGCCCAACATATGGCCCGATTTTCCAAATTGGGCCCAGACCTCTACATGGTCCTTCCTTAAGGCCCATCCCATTATTCTAGTCCAAACTCTTGGTATTACCATCGCCCAATATCACATAATCATAAGGGCCCAATTATGGCCCATCTATGGCCCGATTTTCCAAATTGGGCTCAAGTCTTTCACATGGGCCTTATCCTAAAGCCCATCTAATTCTTTTGGTCATTTAACTTGTTCTTGGATAGCCCATCAATAGTCCAATCACCAAAGCCCAATAGGAAAGCCCAACTTAAGGCCCAAGTGAAACTAGGGTTTTCAGATGAAATGACGATTAGGGTTAAGTGTTCCTACTTAACCCATTAAGGACTTAATCCTTTAAGTCTAAAAATGCCTTAGGTTAATTTTCCAATGATTGTTAATTAATATTTTAAGTTTAATAAGTAATTCTCGTGCGGTCCCGATCTTTCCCCAAAATTAGGGTTTCATGGCATTAGGGTTCTCCAAACCCAAATTAGGACTTCTTGCCCAAATACTAGCCCATTTATCAAATGATTGGGATTTTAGTTCAATTAGGACTTCATTGGGCCTACTAGGGTTTCATTAGGCCCATTTTGTCCAATCATCCCAAACGAGTCAAAATGCGAACGAGGCACACCGCCACCCAACACGGCGGCTGGTGGCAGTAGGAGGCGACAGCCACCACCTCACGGTGGTGGTTATGAATTTTTTTATATTATTATTCTTATACCGATTACAATTTACATCCTAATCCGAATAACACACACACACACACACTAATCTAATAAAAAAACACACACAACCACCCTTGTGGTGGCCGATGGTGATATATGGTGGCAGCCACCACCTCGCGGTGGTGGTGGTGGCCCTCCAGCAATTTCCGACCAACTAGCTACACACACGCATGACAAGTCTTATGTTCACAAAAGAGTCCAACCACCCACCTGGTGGCGTACAGCGGCGGTGTAGAGGGTGACAGTAGCAGCAGCGGCTAACGGCAGCGTTGTCGGCGGCAACAACACGGGAAGACGGCAGAAGCGGCGGCTAGGGTTGGCAGTGTCCTTCCTTAGTATTGACGGGTTCATCCCAACAACCCAACCCATCACATTGTCGAGTTCAAGTGTCTCACCGCGACAGATGGTGGCCCATGGTGGCAACGCAATCGGTTGCGGCGGTTAGAACTAAAAGAAGGAGGAGGATGGTGGTGGATGAAACAATGGAACGATGGTGTGCGGTTGGCTTCACCGGTGGAGGATATAGTAGCGAACGGAGGCAAAAGACGACCCAACGTTGGCCTCTTCCGATCTTCAACTGCCACGACTCCCATGGCAGCCTTCATCTTCAGAGGTGGTGGCGTAGGGGTGGCGATTTGATGGTGCAAGGTGACGATGAAGGAGTTGGAGCTGGCGGTCAGATGGAGGTTGGGAGGTATTGTTGGATTAATGTCTAAGTCCATGACTATAATTGGTATATACTTGACCCGACCCGACATGGTCCATTTGGGTTGCACTTTACCTGAACAATTTATATGGATAATCTTGTGAGAATATGATGAGATTTGTAATCGACTTTAAAATCAATTCAAATATGAATTTAGGAAGAGTAATAACGATGAATACGAGACTAAATAGAATATTTGTTCAGCTCATATTATGCTTTTGATTTTACAGAGTACAATGAATAATCTGTAAAGACTGAGTGAAAAGTTGTTCTACTCACTTAGAACAGACCCCTATTTATAGGAGAACAAAAGCATAACAATACTAAGGACTAGACATTAATACTACTCTTTATAATGCCTTAGTACAAATAACATTACATCCGAAGACTCCTTCTTACGAAGACAAAATAAACTTCGTAACAATCTAACTGACACTTCAACTATTACAACATTTAAGCCCTAACAATCTCCCCCTTTGGAATCAAGGTCGAAGTCTTCAAGACGTCATTGATTGAACGGCATACATCAGCACTCTTCGGATTTCCATGTACCAAGAGATCACTTTCTTTATCTCTTTCTTATCTCCTTCCGAGTTCTTCTTGCAATGGTTCATACGAACAATTAAGTCTGTATATTGCGAGTTGGCATATCTCTCTACTTCGCAAGTTTGAAATAAGAACCTTTTAGCTCTTCCAGCTTTGTCTTTTCCTGCAAAAACAATCCCCAATGGCTTTAAACAGATTTCACCATCTTTGTAATTTTTCAACTCATTCTGCTTCTTCGAAGGTGCCATTGGTGCAGTTATGTCGAAGCCTTTGACAGTAGCAAGTTCGACATCTTTTTGAGCTAAGCACTCAAAATAATTCTCCAAAAATATTTTTATGTGCCTGCACCCAAGACTAAAAACATCTGGTTCTGTATCTTGGAGAAAAGAAAATGACTTGTCTTTAAGCATCAAGGCAATGTTGATTAGATCATATGTGTTCATCAAAGGAAAGTCTGCCACTGTAAATTCTTGTAACTTTCCACTTGCTCTTGCCACAGTGTACTTCAAATTTTCAAACTTCCCTTCGAATATGACATCCCTTTTTATAGATATCACCTTCTTGATCTTCTCCAAAAACCATACTTCCTCTTGATCCTTCGCTAATACAGCATGAAACCTTATCTTCATCTTCTTTCCCTCTTCGATTTCCATTGATTTTGTTTCAGCCTTGAACTGTGGCATAACAAACATCATTACATTGACTGGAAAGTCAAGTTGACCAAAATCTATGTTCGTTACCACATAGCTCTTTTTCGGAATCTTTTCAAAAGAATACATGTGATCAAACATCACCCTGGATTCTATTGTTTCGTAGTTGTAAACTTTCGAAGGATCACCCTTATCAACATTCGAACCATCCAAAGCTCTTTGTCTCATTATACTTTGAACATGTCTCATTCTATCAACCTCAGCTGCCACCTCAACTTTCTTCTCTTTATTTGACTTCTCAATCATAACTCCTTTTCCTTTGTCTTTAATATTTGACGAAGCTATATTCTTTGAAGAAGAGACATCACTCTGTTTCTCAATTACAATACCTTTTGATATAGGTTTTGAAATTGGAACTGTTGTAGTCACAGTCGAAATGACTGGATCAGCTGAAACAACAGTTGGCTTTACTACCACTTTCGAAGGATATACTTTTCCAACTACCTTCGTATCTTTAGTTGTCTTCATTTGTTCCCCAGCCTTTGTATGACCAATCTTTTCTCCCCCTTGCACCCCTGTGATAGCAGGTGGGGCATCTGATATAGTTGGTAAAAGGCTTGAAATACGAAGTAGTGGAGCTATGTTTTTGTGTAGGATGGCTTCGAAATGAGAAAATTTTTGAGAAAGAAATTCTTGAGAAACGATTGAAGAGATAGATTTCGAAGACAGGTGTTGAAGTTCTTTCAACAACCTAACCAACTCTCCAAAATTTTGTTCTTCTTTGGCAGAAAGAGAGGTTATTTGAGGATTCATTTGCTCAAACATTTTGACACATTGTACAACGGCATCACAAATAATGTCAATCTTCTGATGTGCGGACTCATAACCTTGTTGAATATTCTGAACCTCCTTCGTCATCTCTTCACGAAGTTCGCGAATTTGCAAGTTAACATCTTCACGTACCTTCTTGACTTCTTGTACAAAGAGCACATGATGTTCCTTCGTAACAATCTTCAGATCCTTTACCTCCGTCACAAAATCAGACCTCAGAGAATTGATTTGATTCTCTGTAGAAATATCATTCTGATCAATCTTCTCAAGAACTCGACTTTCCAAATCACGAATTAACCCTGATGCCTTTGAAATAACCCTTCCTTCCATCTCCTTCATTAAGGAATCAAATTCCATGGTTGTCACTCCAGCACTACCCACATCTGCTTGAGATTGCAAGATAGAATTCAATTTCGAATTCAAAATCTTGAACTGCTTCATGGTCATCAGCATATGATCAGGGAAATCTTCTTCGGCTTTATCAAAATGAAGAGCTTCGAACGTTCCTCCAAAGCCTTCGTTATCGGTTTCAGCATCAGCAGCCATGGTTTCATCAATAGGTGAGGATGGATGGGGTGGATCAGTTGATTGAGTTGAGAATATGGTGGTGAATGGTTGATCCATAATCGATTGAAATGTTGGTGAATCAGTTGTTGATGTAACCTGGGGTAAAGAAGTTGGTTCAAGAAGCTTCACATCATCAGGCTTCGAAATACCAGCAAGCTAACTGATATCTACTTCTTTTGGAATTTCAATCTCTGGTGTCTCAGGAACTTGATCTTCTTCTTCGATTCTTTGATTTTTCTTCAAAAAAATTTCAAGATCTTCAGTTCTTCGTTTCTTAGATGATGGAGACACCGGAGCTGGAATTTCCCTAACTGTGACCCCTTGATGTGTTACTTGTGTTTTCTTCACCATCTGAGACTTTCTCTATATTTTGATACATCGAAAAACACCCGTCTTCGAAGGAATCGTTTCTTTTGATGGAGACGCTTCGATTATTGGTGTATCAACCACTGAGGTTAAAATTGGAGACACCTCTTCGACAATACCAGCTGTAACCATTGGCATTTGGTTCTTCTTTTCTGCCTTCACTACTTTTTCCGAAGACCCACCATCTGTCTTCTTCAATTTCTTAGGCTTTTTCTTCTCTTCGTTATGTAACATTCCTGTAACGACAGTTGTGTCAATGGATTGCAAATATGACACCAAAACTTCATTCGTCGGATCCACCTTCTTAAGCATCGCATCTGGAATGCGAGCTATTGATGTAAAGATAGCCGGATCATCATGTACCTCCTTCGGACTACCATACATGTGAAACACCGCCTTTTCTTCGAATTCCAGAACTTCGATTTTCTCCTTCTGATAAACATATTGTACTATCAGACTCTAATAACGAGCACAAGAAATCCCCTGCTTGGCACTCGTCTTTGAAATGCTAGTTAAGAACTCTGTCCACAATTGTTCAGAGTAATCCACTTGCAGATCATAATACAATCCAGCAACCATTGCATATACCTCCATCGTTCCTTTATCAAGACCCACAGTTCTTCCAGTAAGACATCGAAGGAAAATGCCAAATAAAAAATTCCATACCGTAGGTAATCCTGACTTCTTGAAATCACTGATACACGTCAAAGGAGGTTGACGGCCCATCTCGTTGAACATGAACACAATTTGAGAAGAAGAAAGTTCATCATAAGGACCAGAATTTGGAATCCCCAAAATCTTGCAAAACAAACGCTTGGATACCCTAATTCGCGTATCATTCACCATAGTGAATTCCACACAACCTGTCTCCTTGTTGTATGATGCAGTGGAACCCGCCTTTGATAGCCAAGACATTGGAGCAACAAAAGAATCAAACATTGCTTTAGACAGAACTGAATTCTGTAAAGCAACCACAAGTATTTGGAGTTCCTCCGGATACTTTGACAAATCAGATTCCACTTGGTATTTTGAACCCTGGATTTTCAGAATCAGAATACTAACAACTTCGTCTGTGGTTGGTGATGATGTAGTTGCCATTGTTGAAGATAAGAACAAAGAACGTTTGAAGAAGATGAGTTGTAAAGAGAATTTTGTATGACAGAAGGTTTGATCGCATAAAGTGTTATTTACTTCTGATTTCCCTTTTTATATGTAACCCTAGAATTTTGAATTTGAAGCGGGATGCAATAAATGCCTGCTGACATGGCACCTTGAAATACGGACTTTACTCATCAAAAAGTAACAAACGTAACTGTCAGCACGCCTTACACGCTTATCATAAACCATACGTCACCAAGAAACAAGACTGTTTGATATTCCCCAAGAGAATTGTAACCGTCGGATGCCTTCGGAATAGAGGTCAGGCTCTTTCACTTTGAGGTTTAAAAAGCGAAGTCATATGCCAGAATTTCGAAATCATCAGTTTAAGTTGGTTTTACTCAAACCTCAAGGATTTCATGTGTGCTGTGTTCCAAAAGAAATTAGATGAGAAACAAATGAGAAATTTTTTTTGAAAACTTGTGATGTCAAAAATTTATTTTGACACAAAAACAGTTTAATCCCAGGCAAAGATTTCTTCGAAAATTATCAAGAGAGATAATTAACAGCTTGCTTGGTTTCCCGTGAATTACAATCGATAACTTGTAGAGAAGTTTCGAAAGGTTTCTTTTATAAGTCAAATGGGTGGCTTTGAAAATTTTGTTACATTTCAACCTTAACATAAGGTGATAAATTGTAAGCAAAATTAGTTGTATGACCAATGTAGTCAGTGACAACTTGAGTTCGAATGATATTCAAAGTGACTAGGATTTTCGAAATATACTCACACAGAAATCATATTCATAAAAAATTTTATGCTGGATCTTGTTGGGAACAAACATCGTAGGTTTCGAATATTTGATTAAGATCACTCAAAAGAAATGAATATGATCTTGAGTATAAAAAGGTACTGAAACAAATGTTTCGTAAGTTCTGGAACATAGTTCCCCGTCAATTCCTTAAGGTTTATGATTTTTGGGTTTCACTTCCATCACGGACTCATGATGTTAGATCACAAACATAGATTTTTGATTTGTCTAGGTTTTGATTAGTTTGATCAAAGACCTCAAGGACAAATCTCTTCAAAAATTTGGAGTGTAAGAATTGTTTGGTCTAAAAAGATTGGATAAGAATCGAAGTGTACCTCTGTTATAATGGACAAAACAGAAAACTCTTAACTCATTTGAGAAGAGTAAGGTAGCTCTTGTTGACTTATGCAAATACAAGCCCTGTTGGGAAAAAAATTTCATGAGATAATTTCATCAAGGCTTTCATTTCCCATACATAGAATCATATGAGGCTTGAGACAACATGCAGCAGCATGCTTCTAGGGACATCCTAACTAATCCAAAATGTATCGACATCATACCTTCCCATAGAAGACATACACATGAATCCTTCGCATTTGAATCTTGACAAAACTCACAATACACATGTTAAAATCGAAGAGAACAAAAAATATTTTTGGTATTTTTGAATTTTTCAATTTAAAAAACAAACCAAAACAAAATATTTTTGGATTTTTAATTTTTCAATAAAAGAAAATATTTTTGATTTTTTAGTTTTTTTTTCAAAAGAAAAAAATAAACAAACTAAAATTCTAACCTTAGTTGAAATGTGTACAAATACGAAGCATTCGAACCGTTGACTTGAACAGTAATCTTTGATTATGTACTTTAACAAGAAATAAATCTTCCGAATGCGAAGCATTGACCAGGAACAGTAACCTCTGAACACTTAGTCACCCTGTTCGTCAGTTCACCAAATCATTCAGACCCATCACTCTTCGCTTTTATCACATGTAAGTGAATTTCCATTAATCATACCCAATCCTTCTAAGATACGAAGAAAGGATTTTTCATCTAATGCCTTTGTAAAAATATATGCCAATTGTTCCGTTGTTTTCACAAAATGAACTTCAATATTCCCTTCTTCAACATGATCTTTGATAAAATGATATCTAAGAGCAATGTGCTTTGTCTTCGAATGCTGCACAGGATTATGACAAATTCTTATTGTACTTTGTGAATCACAATATAAAGGAATCTTTTTCATATTAATAGCATAATCTCGTAATTGACTTTTAATCCAAATTATTTGTGATGTACACGCAGCTGCAGCAACATATTCAGCTTCAGCTGTAGATATCGAAACACATGTTTGCTTCTTCGATTGCCAACTGACCAACTTTCCATCTAGTAATTGACACCCACCAGTTGTGCTTTTACGATCAAGACTGCATCATCCAAGATCTGCATCCGAATAAGCTTGTACAAAGAACCCTGTTTTCGAAGGATACCACAAACCTAACGACGTAGTGCCTTTCAAATATCGAAAAATATTCTTCACTGCTGTTAGATGTGGTTCATGTGGATTCGATTGATACCTTGCACAATTACAAACAGAAAACATAATATCAGGTCTACTTGCAGTTAAATACAATAAAGACCCAATCATGCTTCGATACAAAGTGATATCAACAACAGATTTATCTAACGAAGGAGTTAGCTTTATGCCCGTTGCCATTGGTATTCGTTACCTTGTGCTATTCGTCATTCCAAACTTTTCTAACAAATTCTTCGTATATTTCTCCTGATTAATGAAGATGCCTTCCCTGTTTTGATGAATATTCAAACCCAAAAAGTTATGAATTTTGCCCATCATACTCATTTCAAATTTGCTTTTCATCAAGTCTTCAAATTCTTTAGATAAAGCAGGGTCAGTTGAGCCAAAAATTATATCATCAACATAAATTTGAACAAGCATCAGATGATTTCCAATTTTCTTTCGAAATAAAGTGGGATCAACTGATCCTTGTTTAAATTTAGATTGTTTCAAAAATGATGTTAAAGTTGCATACCATGCTCTTGGTGCTTGTTTTAACCCATATACAGCTTTATCTAAAATATAAACATGATCAGGATGTTCTGTATTTATAAAACCTGGTGGTTGTTCAACATATACCGTTTCTTCGAGTTCTCCGTTTAAGAATGCACATTTTACATCCATTTGATAAACATCGAAATCTTTATGAGCTGCATAAGCCAGAAAAATACGAACAGCCTCGAGTCTTGCAACAGGGGAAAATGTGTCTTCATAATCAATTCCTTCTTGTTGAGAATATCCTTTAACAACAAGTCTAGCCTTATTTCGAATAATGTTTCCATCTTTGTCAGTTTTGTTTTTATAAATCCATTTGAGTCCAACAATTGACACATCAATAGGTTTTGGAATTAATCTCCAAACCTTGTTTCTTTCGAATTCAGACAATTCAGCTTGCATAGCAACAACCCAATCAGAGTGTTCCATTGCAACCTTAACTGTCTTTGGTTCGATTTTGGAAATAAAAACATTAAACATGCATAACTCTTGATGATTATTCAATACCTCATTTCGTGCATGAAGTTGTGCCCTTGTCATTACTCCTGCTTGTGGATCACCAAGAATTTGGTCTTTTGGATGACTTCTTGTCCATTTATCCAATGGTGGATAATTAGAATCAAAATCCAAAGGTACATCTTCAAACATAACATCTATTTCTGATCCATTTATGGACCTTGAATCCTCAGCATCATCAAAATGTTCTTCTTCAAGAATTGGATCCTTCTCAAGTATGGGCTCCCCCTTGATGATTGACTCCGTTTCGATGTTTTGCTCTGGTTCAATGATTGGCTCTTCTTCAATTATTGGCTCCCCCTCAACATTAACATTGGTTGACATGTTATCACTTTCGCAAGAATGCTCCACCTCAACAAAACTGTTCGAATTCAAGTGCTCCCCCTCCACTGGATCATCAGATTGTTCATTTGTGTTTAGATTCAAAACCGAAATTGAATCATTGTCATGCTTCAAATTTTCTGATGTTTGATTATCGGGTGCATTTCTTTCTGCATCAATTGCTTGATCTGAAATACCAAAAATCGATTCATAATTAACATCATCCATTTCAATTGAATTATCCACATTCGAAGAATTTTGCAAAACAGGATAATTTGCAAATTGATGATTAGACTTTTTAATGTAATGATCATCAAATGTCAAATTAAAAGTTTCTTCCACTTTGCGAGTTCGCTTATTTAACACTCTATAAGCAACAGAATTGTGTGAATATCCCAAGAAAATTCTTTCATCAGCTTTTGTTTGAAACTTTGAAAGAGTATCCTTAAGATTCATTATGAAACACCTACATCCAAAAACATGGAAAAATATGACATTAGGTTTTCGATTATTGATTATTTCATAAGGAGTAACATTAAACCGTCTATGAATGAATGATCGATTCTGAGTAAAACAAGCAGTCGAAACAGCTTCGGCCAAAAGATATTGAGGTAAATTCGAATAAGCCAACATTGTTCTTGCAGCTTCACATAATGATCGATTTCTTCTCTCAACTACACCATTTTGTTGTGGTGTATAAGGAGATGAAAAATTATGCGAAATAGCTTTCTCTACCAGAAATGAATCAAGAACACGATTTTTGAATTCAGTTCCATGATCACTTTTAATTTTTCAAACTGACTTCTTCAACGAAACCTCCATTTTCTTGATAAAATCAATCATCATTTGTGGAACTTCAGATTTTAACCTGAGAAAATAAACCCACGTAAATCTTGAAAAATCATCCACAATAACTAAAATGTACCTTTTCTTGTTAAGAGTAGCAACTGTTGAAGGACCACATAAATCAATATGCAAGAGTTCGAGGGGTTCAACAATCTTCGAATCTATTGTGATCGGATGACCTTGTTTGTGTTGTTTTCCTACTTCGCAAGCTGCACACAAACTATCATTATCATATTTAAGAATGGGTAAACCTCTTACCAGATCTTGTACGACAAGTTTGTTGATGTTTCGAAAATTGAGATGTGATAATCTCCTGTGCGATAACCAGCTAACATCAGCAGCAGCCTTCGAAAGTAAACACACAACAGGTTTGCCAACAATAGGAACAATATCCAATGTAAACATATCTCCTTTTCGTTTTGACTTAAGTAAAACTTCCTTTGTCTCAACATTCGAAATGACACTGCCTTCTTCATTAAAAAGAACTTGATTTCCAGTGCCCACAACAAGTTGTGAAACACTTATCAAATTGTGTTGTAAACCTTCAACAAATGCAACTCGGTTTACAATGAAATTGCCATTCGTTATCTTTCCATAACCCTTGACTTTGCATTTGTGATTATTGCCAAACTTAACCACTCCTCCATTTTCTAGGCTTCAAAAATCACGCAAGTTTTCCTTCTTCCCAGTCATGTGACGTGAGCAACCACTATCAATATACCACTTGTTATCATATTGCTCGTCACAAAGTACCTGCGATTATTGAAAAAATTTAGGTACCCAAGCCTTGTTGGGTCCATTCATATTAGGTTTGTTTTTCAATTGTAGAGTACCACCATTAACCCAATCACAAACTTTTGTTTTGAAACTGTCAATAAATTTAACATTTTCATTCGAAGGGTCAGATATATGAGTTTTTATTATTTTCAAATTTTCACTGATTATACCCTTCGCATTTTGAGTTTGTGATGTTTCACTTTTTTGCTTTTGTGACCGGCTGCCAAACTTTAACTGAAATATTTGATTCTTTGGATGACGAACTACCATTCGTTGAAGGATTAGCATACTTGTCATACGCCTCATGTATCTGTTCTTTCGAAAACTTACTTGATTGATATATTTTTCCTTTTCCTTCCAACCAATGATCAATATTTCTTTTCGTTGTTATTCCCTTCGCATATGAGACTTTGTCAGCTTGTTTCTTCAAAAGATTATAACATTTTGCTGAACTTGGAACATAATCCACTTTTGGTTTTGAAAGAAATGATTCACGATAAGACGTAATGATTTGTGATTTTGAAATCTGTTTTTCAACCTTTTTCTGAAAACTTTTTCTTGAAAGTGTTGTTTTTGTTCAATTTGAAACTTTTGTTTTAAGATTTGAAAATGAAGCATTTTTCTATTCAAAAATTTGAGGCTTTGATTTTTCTCTAAAAACTTTTCTTCGTTTTGAAAAATTTATTGATGTCATATTTAATGACTCAAGAGTTTGCCAAAAAATTATTTTTCTCGCTTGACGTTTCGAAATATTATTTTCCTTTGAAAAATTTTCAACTTTAGCTTTAAATTCTTTTGAATTTAATTTTATTGCTTTGTTGACTGTTTTAGCATCTGTTTTAATACCTTCGTGCTTTGTAAACACATTTTCAGTTGGGTTAACTATCTTCTTTTCAACTTTTGACTTTTCAACCCATACTCTTTTTGGTTTTTGATGTTGAAATATATATGAATTCTTTGTGAGATTGTTTTCAATTGTGCTTTGACTCGAAAAGAAACCTTCATTTGAAGTTTGCTTGTTATCTTCCTCAGCCAACTTTTTGAATTCAGGCTTTATATTTTCAACATTACCTGTTGTTACGAAGACTTGATTTGGGAACACAATATCATCAGTGCATTTGAAGATTGGATAAACAACAGTATTTGATTCAAGATAATGAGCACCTTTTTCACTAAGAATTTTCTCAAATTCTTGTGTATCCAAATAAACTTGATCAACAACCACTCGAGGAATTTCAACTTCTTTCGACCTTTGAATTGGCTTCGAATTTGTGTTTTCTTCCTCATTATCACTATCATCGGTTTGACTATCATGTATTTCCACAAACTCCATATCACAAACTTTCGAAGTTGAGGGTTCAACAGTGACAATTTTTATGAATAAATCTTCACATTTTTCTTTCCCTTTAAAAGAATTTGCTACATTTATGACAGACAATTGAGAACAATCTACATCCTCTAAATCACTAATTTCACTAATATTATCAGAATTATCTTCAATATCAGCAAAATTAGTTTCACAATTAGATGTAGAATTCTCAGTCTTTTTCAAAATTCGAAGTTGTTCTGATTTAGATAAGGTCTCATTTACAATTTTTACTAAATCATTAGCATCAAGATAATCTTCGACTTTAGCAATTCCAAATCTAAACCTATCATCTGGAACTTTGTTAAAATCAGAAATTTCTTTTTCACAATCATATGAAATACTATCTATCTTAGCTCTGTCATAAGCTAAAAATGGAAGTAATTTTCTATGTTGTTCCTTACTTATCTCACTCGAATGATGTAATTAAGTTAATTTTCCATACAATCTTTTCGCAGAATTACAAAAAATATTTCTTTGAGCTAACAACAAGTTTATTTCCTTTGCTAAATTTTCCCTATCCTCCATAATATTCGACACTTGCAATTCTAAGTAATCAATCCTAGTGACTTTTGAATCTAACTTTTTTCTTGTCTCTAGTAATTGATCACTTAACTTTTTCGCTTCATTGCTAGCAGACACAACAATTGAATCAAAGTAAGTAACAGTTTCATCAAAAGATACTAACTCAGAATTATATGCAGAAACTGGAATGTTAAAAGATTCAAGAATTTTACGTACCATGGTAGTCATGGGTGACCTGTCAGTAGACTTCGAAACGAAGCATTTCCCACACACTTCGTAAGTCTGTTCTTCATCTGAATCCTCTTCTATCTTTGCATACATAGCTCCATATGATAGATTTTTCATTTCTTTATCATCTGAACCCGAAGACCATATTTGATATGTGCCATCCGATTCAGTTTCTCCATGAGCCACCAATGACAAATTCTTTGCCTTCGACTTTACTTCCTCCAGTTTCTCAGTGTAATACGCTTCATCCTTTGTTTTATTTTTCTTTTCCTCCTTCTTTCTCAACAAGAAATCTACTGCCAAGTGATTTGCTCCATAGCAATAATGGCAATTAATTCCTGTATCACCTTTCAACATCATCTTCATTTGCTCCATTTCACTCTTCGAATCTGTCTTCACTTCTTTCTTCTTTTCATCCACTTTATTTTTGTTCTCAAAACTACCCTTCGAATCTGATGACTTCTTCTTTGGATTAAAAGGTTTCTTAAAAAATTTCTTTACTTGATTGTTTGAGTAAAATGCAACAGCCTCATCATCAGAATTCATCAGAAAACCTTCTTCTTCATCATACTTCGATTTTTCAATCTCTCTTTCTGAAACCATCGAAACAAGTGCCAATGGTCCACCAAGACTTGCTATCTCTTCCTCAACTATTTCATTAACTTCATTTTCATGAGATTTTAATTGATTGTACAAGTCATTCAAATTCGAAAAATCAAAACTCTGTTGATTTTTCACCATCATACTCACACTCCTCCACTCCTTTCGAAGTCCCATTACAAATATCAAGTTGTATTCCATTGATGACCTTGTAATACTATAACGATTACAACGATAGATTAGCTCGTTGAACCGATCATAGTATACCTCAATGGATTCAGATTCTTTCTGTTTGAAATCTTTGAGTTCCACCAGGCATTGTTTCACAGATGTGATCTTCGTCTTTTCACTTCCTTGAAATTTGTCTTTGAGATTGTTCCAGATTTCTTTAGCTGTTGTGCATGTTCTGACATAATTGTACACAACAGGAGGTAAGGCACCTCTTAATTCCCTCATGCATTTCTTCTCCAGTTGTTTTAAACGATTGGATTGATTATCGACTTCCGAACTGCTTGAAGACGCACCGATTGGCTGAACTTGTGCAGGTTGGTTGATTTCTCCTGAGATGCATTTCCATAATTCTTCATCCAATCCGTTCAAGTAATCTTGCATACGATCTGCCCACTGATTGTAATATTCTGGAATAAGCATCGGAATCTTTGTGGATGAACCAAGCAAATGAGAAAATGATGTCATCGAATTCAGATTGAATGACGCCATTGTTGTATGGACAAAAACTTCAAGATGATACAAAAACTTTGAGAATATTAAAATCAAATTGTATTTTTCAAATCAGAATCACACAACAAACACTCGATTTACAAATATGTTCGCAGAATCAAATCCTAGATTTAGATCAAGAAGAATTTTTCACACTCAAAAAGAACGGAAACTTTTTGAATCAAACAGTAGATTCAAAAATCTTTTAGAACGTATGAAAATCAGATTACAGAAAGGATTCCTGCTCTGATACCAACTGATGAGATTTGTAATCGAGTTTAAAATCAATTCAAATATGAATTTAGGAAGAGTAATAACGATGAATACGAGAGTAAATAGAATATTTGTTCAGCTCATATTATGCTTTTGATTTTATAGAGTACAATGAATAATCTGTAAAGACTGAGTGAAAAGTTGTTCTACTCACTTAGAACAGACCCCTATTTATAGGAGAAAAAAAACATAACAATACTAAGGACTAGACATTAAGACTACACTTTATAATGCCTTAGTACAAATAACATTACATCCGAAGACTCCTTCTTACGAAGACAAAATAAACTTCGTAACAATCTAAATGACACTTCGACTATTACAACATTTAAGCCCTAACAGAATAGTATAAGTTATGATTTATTAATATATAATAAGTTTTAATATATTATATGAAATCATATTATTTAATTAGTATTGATCTTAAATTAATTTGGAATTAATTTAGTGATCATAAGTATGACTAATTAAATATGGGCTCAAGTATTTATATAGTGTGGACTAATACTTATTTGGAATGGGCTAGGCTTGCATGGTAAGACCATGGATAGTCCATGGAGCTTAACACATGGATCTCATGGAAATGAAAAGACATGGGTATTAGGGTTTACATGGATGTAACCCTAATCCACCACACTATATAAAGGAGTACTTGGCACTTAAAATGGCACTTGTGTGTAAGGACATAAGAGTGGGCCGATTTTAGTGTGCATACATATTCTCTCAAGTCCTTTCAACTTTGATCCAATATTTTACCAAATGGGCCCTCTATGACAATTTCTTTTCAGCTTAGGTACATAATTTACCCTTTTTGCCCCAGCCATCCAAAAACCTTTCATTTTAAGTTTGATATTTACTCTTTAACCCCTGTTTCCATAAATTCTTTCACATTAAGTCCAAATGATAATAAATCCCGAAATTACACTTTAACCCCCGAAACTCTAAATCATGTCATTTGGCTTCCTGAAACCAACACCCCGCAATTATCATTTAACTTTGGGCTATAATAATATAAAAATAATAAAAAATTACTTCTCGGGTTTATGGGTTTATTATTTAATTATTCTATTTTAAACAAAATTTTACACATGGGGTGCCGGTTTCGATGGTTTCTAATAGGGATGTTCGGTTTACTTATAGGTTCTGGAAGAGATTTCACGAGTAGTTGAGTACTCTTATGCACTTTAGCACGACTTTCCACCCATAGAATTATGGTCAAAGTGAGTGGACTATCCAGATCACGGAGGAGATGCTGCAGGCATGTATTCTGGACTTTGGCGGAAGTTGGGATATGTATGTTCCTTTGGCGGAGTTTTCGTATAACAAGAGTCATCACACTAGCGTTGATCGACCCCCTTTTTAGATTCTCTATGAGAGGAAGTGTAGGACCTCGATATGTTGGGGTGAGGTCGGCCAGCGAGTTATGGGGAGTACAGAAGTGGTACTCAAGACAAAGAAACTGATTCAGCAGGTTTACGGCAGACTTTAGAAACCTTAGAGCCGAAAGGAGAGTTATGTAGATAGACGCCGATCAAACTTAGAGTTTTAGGTTGGGGACATGGTACTCCTGAAGGTGTCTCCTTGGAAAGGTGTCATCCGATTCAGGAAGCGAGGTAAGCTAGGCCCCAGGTATATTGGTCCTTTCAAGGTGCTAGCCCGGGTGGGTAGGGCTGTGTATCGATTGGATCTTCCAGAAGAGCTCTATTAGATCTATAATACTTTTCATGTCTCTCAACTATGGAAATGTTTGGTTGATGATTCTGCAGTGGTTCCATTGGAGGACATTCAGGTGGATGATCGCCTGAATTATATAGATAGACCAGTGGTGATCCTTAACAAGAGAATGAAGACTTTGTGAAACAAGGTTGTAAATCTCGTGAAGGTTCAGTTGCAGCACTGAAAGGGTTTAGAGTGGACGTGGGAGCCTGAGGACGAGATGATGGAGCATTACCCAGAGTTGTTTGTGGCAATAGACTTCAAAGATGATGCCTAATTCAAGTGGGGGAAGAATTGTAACACCCGGTTCCAAGGTATTTCTCTTTTTGACCCTTGATATTAATTTTCTTGTAAATTTTGTCCCAAAGGGGTGAAAAGTGAAATTTTGGAGGAGGGGTGCATATGTTGGCGTACGTGTTGTATGTAGTGTGAACGTAGTCAGGGGACAAACCCTAATTTTTATTGTTTGGACCCTATTTAAGCATCATTGTGGGACTTGAGATGACCCCCTCATCAACCTCTTTCCCTTTAAAGATTCCCAATGAAACCATAGCTTGTTCTTGAGTGTTCTAGAGCTTTGGTGGTTAAATTTTTATATTTTTGCTCACTTTGAAAAAGAAGGAGTTTGTTGTTCAAGAATTGGTTGGAGTGGAACTCATAGATCGAGAGTATTCATCCATTGTGCTAGCATTTGGAGGTATAAAATTTTGATGACCCTATGTGTTAGATCTAGTCTAGGGCTTGTTTCAGGCATATTATGGTCCTTTGAGTCATCCTTATGAGTATGAGCTACTCCAGGAGCTTAGAATGTTAGATCTTAGCATATATTATGTTGTTAGTGCATCAAAATGTCATCTTGATGGGTTTTTATGAAGCATGCTTGAGTTGGTTTTCATATTATGGACTTATATGGATAAAAACGGTTTTTGGGTCCCATTAAGGCATGCAAAGGAGTAAAGTTGCAAACTTTATTCATTAAGACCTTACTTAGACATAGATCTAAGGTTTGGACATTAAGGTCTTAAGAGAATAAGACCTATTCTTAAGGAATAGGACTTTGGCCAGTACGTTGGGCATACTTCTTAGTATGCTGCGGATACTGGGTATGAGGTCCGATGGAGGTCACTTCAGTATGCAGAGCGTATAGGTCAGGTATGTGGGGCGTACTACCTGTTGTGGGACTAGGATGCTTTTTGGACCATTTTGAGGGTTTGGGCTTTGATTGAATGGGTTTAGCCATGAGGGCGAAAATGGTATTTTACCCAAAGAGTCGGGATTATGGACTTGGGCTCTCGGTTATGGTTTATGACCTAATTATTAATTAGGGTATTATTTGATCATAATTAGTGCAGGGAATTTCTGGATCAGCAGTCTTAGCTTTTATCTTATTTTTCATCAAGCTGAGGTGAGTCTCCTCCCAGTATTTGATGTGTCGAAGGTACCAATGACGACCCATGGATTATTTCTATTTATATGCTAGTTTTCTGTGTGACTCTTGAATGTGTTGTATCTGTTGTATGTATGTCGGGCGGGGCCCGATGCCAGGCGGGACCTAATGAGTGTGTTGGGCGAACCCATCGCATGTTACTGATAGATTTATTCTAGGCGGGGATCGATGTTAGGTGGAGCCTGATGGTTTTTAGGCAAGGATCATTGTATGTTTGGTATGGGGTAGTTTGGGGAACTCATTAAGCTTTGTGCTTATGACTTTCGTTTTATGTTTTAGGTACCTCCGGTTTGAAGGGGAAGGGCTCGAGATGATCGCATTACACACACCATGATTTTCCACTTTAAGGACTCTAATTTATTTTGGATGATTATTGACACACTATGATTTCCTTATGGTGTTAATAAACATGTTTGGTTGATTTTTTAATTAATATAAAAAAAAGTTTTTGGGTCTGGGATTAGGGAAGTTACACTCGGTTTGCGTATGATGGGCCGATGAATTCTGAAATTCTATGAAGTTTTTAAAAATGCTACGTTGATGTCTTTGATATTATAATCAATAATATCTAAAACTATTTTTTCTAACGAGTCCCTTAACAAGGCAAACAAAGTGTTTGAAGTATGATAACGGAGGATTCTTGGTTGCTGCGATTCGACTGTTTTCACGAAAGTACTAGAACTTTGTAAAAATGAAATTCCAGGAATTGAATCAAATACTAGACCTTTACCTGGTCCATAAAATGTTAAGATGTTCAGCTAACGTGTTGTGCAGCTAACCTAAAAAACTATTTGAAGTTTTGTTATCAGGAAAGACGGTATTGCAATGTCTGATCCTTAAGGATTTTTTGGGAAAAATGAGTTATGGATAAAATTGAATACTAGATCATATTGCGAGCGAGGGAAAATTGTTCGGAGTTGAAAATGCATTGTCTAAGGAGCCTAATGAAGCATTTGAAGTTTTTTTAATTACATCGTTAAATGGCTGATTTGTACATTTTCTTCAAAAGCTCGTAACTTTTGCATACAGACTCCATTATAACATTCTTTATATCCACGGAATCGTACTAACACGTACTTTTTTATTAGGGTATTACTTGTAAAAAATAATTATTAATAAGTATTATATATATATATATATATATATATATCAAATATATTTATCAATTCACTTTTTAAGTACAACACCAAGTGTTCGTTCGTCCAAATTTTTCGCAATTTGATGATTTAACTGATTTTAAAATGTATTTCAAAGTATAATGTTGCATATACATCAGAAAGCATCTAATATTATACATTAGGCCTATTACATTGTGTGTTCATAGTGATTACGATCGACAAAAGTTGACCAAACTTTCATGGTTGTCACAATTGCAATTGGATAAGAAATACGGTCGGCTATTGTCAAGCCAATGGAGGAATCGTTGCAGCTCTTAGTTGGTGATTATGTGGTTGAAACGTCCCAAAAATTACAAAAAGATTTTTCAATTCTAAAATATTATAACTAATTTAAACCTTTGTTCTAAAACTATTAATTAAAATGCATTTGATTAATACCAGACAATATCAAAGTTAAGTTTACAAAACTGCTTAAACAAATATCTTCAATCTGTGTGTACATTCTCGTCGAGCTCTTCTCATAGACGACTTGGAAAATGTTTTAATCCACAACTGTAAGCATAAAGATTAGTGAGTTCCCCATTATACCACGTATTCCATCATACATATAATGTCCACACAAATGTTCGTCTCTAGCGTCGAACAACCAAATCTCCAATCCACATAACATATGTAACCATCTTACATGAAATAACAAGGTATACTCCAACCCTGGGTGAATGTTATGGGCCAAATCCTAGTCTTACATATTTCCATGGGCTACCCCCATGGTCTTTCCATGTACTGCCATGGGCTACCCCCATTGTCTTACAAGCAAGTGTCATGGGCTACCTGCAAGGTCGTTTCCTACAATGTCATGGGCTACCACCATGGTCTTACAAGCAAGTGACATGGGCTACCCCCATGGTCTTACAAGAAAGTGTCATGGGTTACCCCATGGTCTTTCATACAATTACGATGGGTTACTCCTATGTTCTTCCCTTTCAATACACAAAATCATATGTAGTTAGGGATCAGATAGACAGTCAAAGAGATGATCCACCCGAGTGCAAAGAATCAGAAAAGAACATCACAAGCAAACATTAGTCCAAGAGTTCTTAGGATATTGAACTTAGACTACAACGAAACTAAGCTATCACTACCATATAACATAAAATCATAACATAGACTAACATAGTACATTCCCTAGGCAATTTGCCTTCCCTAGTTACCCTACCCTTGACCATTTCTTAATGGAGTCTGCCACTAGACAAACATACATAATACTGACAACTGAACTTCTCCATTTACCCTATCGAAACATAAATCATAAATGTACCATACAGTCAACATGTAAAACCCTTACCAATCTAATATAGGAAGACACCAAGTGTCCTAAACTGCACATACATAACAAAGCAGTTATCCTAGACACCAGCATATTATACTCTAATAGTACCCCTATCCTACCATGAAAAAGAATATACAATGCGATATGTGGCATAGTAAGAAACTCACCTAAGTTGTAGAACCGGAGAAGCACCGCAACACTCTAATTCCTTATACTGATTAATCCCTCGAACTGGCTAATATAAAGACAAACAAATCCTCAATCAGCAACCCATATCCTCCAAGTTTGACCCTAAGTCAAACTGGTCAAAAGTTAATGGTCAACTTAGTCAAAGTCAACGCTACGTCGTGACACTCCATGTGTCAATGAAAATGCAAGGACAAAAGATTCGTAATTTAGAACCTCATCATGTCGTGGCTATTCCTTTGCCACACCGTGAAAACTAGCAGATTTCCTCAAATATTTATTAAGAGCTTAATACTTATACATTAAGGCTCAAAACAACAAATTTAATCCTTAATAATGACTTAATGGATAAAGTTTCCGACTTTATCCATTAGGACCTCACCACAAGATAAAATCTTAAGCCCTAAGTCCATTACGTCCTTAATATGACCCTAACTTGCTCATGAACACAAAATAGCTTCACACATAACTCTTTTCTCAATCTAAAATTACCTAAGGACCATTTGAGAGTGACAACAAGCTTTGGAGTTCCTCAAACTCCAAGACCATTCATGGGAGGGACCAAAATCATCTAAATGCCCCTTGCTTCCTTGAACCACAATAAACTTCCTTCTTCTTTAAGTTTCACCAAAAGCCAAGAACAAGGCCTTCTATTAATCAAATAGGCTCACAAACATGATATGGGGCTAGGTGTAACACTCCAAATTAGGTAAACCATTCTAAGACCTTAAAATAATTTAATTTGGAAAAAATGGTCCCTTTTGTATGCTTAGCATACTAAGGAGGAAGGATAGTGAAGGAATATTGAGTACACGGGTCGTACATGTAGGTACGCTAGGCACACGCGACAGAACACCAAAAACCTAAAACCCAGACTTGAGACCTATTTATCCATCCTTAAGCCACTTGGACCAAACCCTAATCAGCCTCTAGAGTCTATTTTCACCCGTTTACCTCAGTTTTCATTTGAGAATGTGATTTTGGAGCATAGAAGTGTGTTGGTGGCCATATTGGAGCTTATTCAAGAAGAAGAAGTTAGTGAGCAAGCTTGGTGTGGCATTGGAATTCAAGAACCTACATCTAGTTCTCCTTGAGGAGCTTCTAGAGGTGTAAAGTCTTAATCTTGCCATCTTATTGATTAGATTGAGTTACGGTTTTCTATATTGTCCCCTTTTTGGTTCTTGGATCTTCTCTTGATAGTTGAGCAACTCCAGAGACTAAGATGGTTAGATATGATCTTTGTGAGAAGGCTAGATGCATAAAGGTGCTAGCTTGAAGCTTATCTAGACTCCATGCATGAGTTTGAAGCTTTATATGAAGTCCTAATATGAAGAATGAAGTTTTGAAGTCCCTTATAGCATGTAAGGGCATATAGTTGCCCACTTTATTCCCTAGGACGTCTTAATGAGCTCAGATCTGATATTAGACGTAAGAATCTCAAGTATTAGGAACTTAATGGAAGTGGTGCTTGATTTGCTTGTACATTGGGCTAATATAGTGTACGCAACGCGTATAGCTAAGTACTCAGTACGCTCAACGTACTGAAGTGGTACAATTCACGTATGCACCCAAGTTGGTTTTGGGATTCGTGTAGGTTTGTAAGCCCTTTGGGCCTTAATCAATTTTGGGACTAGTCATATTTTGGGTTAGTGGTCCGATTAATCTGTTTTGGGCCATGGTTGTCTTGGTTGAGCCTTTTTGGGCCATGTGGCCCATTATCAATGGAAGACTCTTGGGACATTATGAAAGGACGTGGGCTTAGGTGATTGGGTTCTTTAATTAGATTATATCCAATCCTAATTTTGGGTTAATGGTATTATTATTTAGCACGGGTGGTTTTGGACTGTTAGATGATTAGCTTTCGTGTTCAGCAGACTAATGTGAGTCTCTTCACCATACCAATGGGCCGAAGGCACCAAGTCCGGCCCATTATTTTCTATGTGGTATGTGATGGGTTTTGAGCATTCTAACACTCCTATGGTGTACATGCAACCGTATAAACCTTGGATCTATGTTTTCTCTATTATACATGCAAATATTCAATATTCCAAGGTTTCATCCTAACCAACATAATATGAAGCAACTATACTACAAAAATCTAGTTAGATAACATACCTTTTGATGAAGCTTGAAGTCTTGAACTTTAAGAGCTTAGCCCCAATAGTGTGGAAGCCTCAAGTGAAATCACCAAAAACACCTTGTAAAACTTGAGAGAATAGAATGTACACTAGAAATCGGCCCACTCTTGTATCCTCACACCCTAGTGCCATAGTGCCAAAGACCTCTTTATATAGTATGGAGGATTAGGGTTACATTCATGTAAACCCTAATACCGATGACCTGTCATTTCCATAGAATCCATGGGTTAAAACTCCATAGACTATCCATGCAAGCTTAGCCCAACCTAAACGAACTTGGCCCATGCTATATATATATATATATATATATATATATATATATATATATATATATATATATAAGAGTCCATATTTAATTAGTTCATTTTGATCACTAAATTAATTCTTGATCAATACTAATTAAATAATATGATTTCATATTAATATATTAGAACTTATAATATATTAATATAAATCATAACTATCCATACAAATTGTTCCGGTGAAGTGTAACCCAAATGGACGATGCCAAATCGGGTTAAGTACATACCAATTTTAGTTATGGACTTAGACACTAACCCAACAGTATGCTAGTCGATTATGTGGTACGTGGTATGCTAGTTGTATTTGTGATACTTGCATGAAAGACCTTAGGGGGTTGCCGAGGTAATTGGATATAAGACCATGTGGGGGTTCCTATGGCATTCCAAGCTAAGACAATGTGGGGTTTCTCATGGCACCGGGTGTAAGACCTTGGAGGTTTTTCATGGCATCCTTAGTTAAGACCATGTGGGGGTTCCCGTGGCACTCGGTGTAAGACCTTGGAGGGTTTCCATGGCATCCTTAGTTAAGTCCATGTGGGGGTTCTCATGGAAGTGGGCTAAGACCATCTAGGGATTCCCATGGCACCCGTAGTAAGACCTTGGAGGGTTTCCAGGGCATCTTTATATGTTTGTATGCATGGCTTGTGTAGCATATATGGCTGATATTGTTAATGTGATTATGTGGATTGTGTAGAGTATGTTATCGGGAACTCACTAAGCGTTAGCTGAAAGTTTGTTGGTTGTTTCAGGTACTTCAGGATCTAAGGGCAAGAGCCCGACGTGATGGCGCGGCATGCACTCTCTATAGTTTTTATTAGGGACACTCTGATATTATGAATAAATTGTTTGATGTTATGGATCTTGAAAAAAAGTGTGATTGGAATATTATATTTTATGGAAACGATTTGGTTACTTTAAAATGAAAAATTTTATTGGAAATTTAGGATGTTACAAGTTGATATCAGAGCCTTGGTTTGAGGTATTCAGGCACACTCTCGGGTGTTTTAGAACTCAAACTGAGGAAATGGTAAAACTGTTTTTCAAAAATCAAAAGTTAAAAACTTCTTAAAACCAAAAAAAAGGAGAGTGCAATGCACGTAATCGGCCAAGCTCTAGTAAGTGATTCCCCCATCATGTTAGCCATGCTATATTGATATTTGGAATTTGATGGTTGGTTGGATTTTGCTATGTGTATGTTTTCAAAATTGTATACGTTTAGGATTACATAGCCCTAGAATGATGAATTCTACCTTATTATTGTTCCTTATTTGGATTGTGGTCTAGGGTGGGAGCTTATTTGAAAGTCTATGTGGTTCTATTTGTATATAACTTGCATGCATAGGGCAACCTTATATAATTGATTTGTGTTCTGGTTTGATGGGATTGAGCAAATCTTAGGATAGCCTAGGATTTGAGTTATGCGGTAGTTTGTGAGATATGTTTTGTCCTCGGACGAATTAGATTTATCAGGTAGAGCCTTGGGGAAGGTACAAGTAGGTGTGGAAGCTAGTATTCAGTCCGTACTACTGGAAGCACAGGACCTGTACCCGAACCAATGTTAGATCTGGAAGCTCTAAGGAGACCGGTGTGGAAGGATCTCCTTTTTGAATATCATGATCATTATGTCTTATGGTATTTGAGTGCAGTATGGTGATGACATGTCGTGGAGCAGGGCGATCAGGATCTGGGTCGGGCTACAATATTGAGCCTATTGACGAGAGTTTGCGCGAGCTTATCGCAATAGAGGTTACAAGGGGCATCATTGACGCTACCCCAGTGATTTTCGGGACCATGAAGGAGGGTATGATGGAGATCATGGAGGAGTGGCTCAGGTCTTTTCAAGTCGAGATTGCTGCGGGCCAGGTCAGGGCCCGAACTCCTTCATTATGGGAGTTCAAGGCATGTGGGGCGCCTGAGTTCTTTAGGATCAGGAACCCCATAGTTAGTCGACACTGGGTGGCAGACATGCATGTTGAGGGACCGAGCAAGGGATTGGTGGGAGGAGGTGACCCACCAGATGGGATCAGCTGGAGTGGCTGATATGTCATACGAGGAGTTTGTCAGGCGTTTTGACAAGGATTTTGCACCATCCATTGAGGTGCAACATTTAGTGAAGGAGTTTCAGGAACTACAGTAGACCACCAAGACTGTGGCGGAGATCACCGCCAAGTTTCAGGAACGAGCACTATTGATTCCGTAGTATGCTCTGGATGAGGATATGAGGAGGACGAGGTATCATTTCATGCTGAGGTATGATATTCGTGAGTTCGTGAGCTTTTCAGGGTGCAAAACCCAGAATGAGATCGTGAAGAAGGCCCGGGAGAGGGAGATTGTAGAGACCCATTTTTCTAACGAACGGTGAATGCGGAAGAAAGATATCTTGAGATTAGTCGTGTTTTTGGAAGTATGAAGACGAAGAACATATTATGCGTTCATAAGAAAATACTAAGAACAAGAGAGAATAATAATATATTTCATGAAGAACATGGTGGGAGAGAAACTCTCCCTAGGTGGGGAGAACCCACCACTTTCTCTCTCTAGAATTACATTTTCAGAATTGTAACTCTTCTAAGAAAAAAAGAAATGAGCTAGCTTAACTAAGGAAATAAATGACCAACTCTCCGTTTATATATGAGGGAGAGTATTTACAGCATAAATACAATAAAGGGAAAATATAACCTAACTATCACTCATTATTTATGGAGCATTTACATGCCCTAGGGATGAAAGTGGGTCCAAACCCGGACCCGATGGACCCGGACCCGGAAAACCCGGAACCGGTTAACGGGATTTTATAGAACCGGAAACCGGACCGGTATATAGGAACCGGTTCCGGTTCGGTTCCGGGTATGGTTCCGGGTAAAGTGGGTCTAGAACCGGAAAACCCGGAAACATCAAAGTGGGTAGGTTGGAACCGGATAAAGTGGGTTTAGACCCGGAAAACCCGAAAAAACCGGAATTTTTTGGTAATTACTTACAACTTAGTGGGTTGAACTTTGAAAATTTTCATATTGATATCCCCACTTTGGGGGGCTGTAACTTATTGAATACGAAACCACAATTAACAAAATTAGAGTCTAAAATCATGTACAAACTCTAAAATACACTCTGGAAAAACCCGCATGTCAATCCAAATTTAAACGAATGAGATATACTTGTGTTAATATTTTCACATAATACAAAGTACAAAAACAAATAGCTAAAAAGTTGAAAATTTTCAGTTTTGATATCCCGACTTCGGAGGACTGTAAATCATTGAATGTTAAACCAAAAATGACTAAATTATAGTCTAAACTCATGTACAAACTGTAAACTAGAAGTTGGAAAAAACCACATGTCAATCCGACTTCAAACGAATTAGATATGCATGCTTTAAAACTTTCACCGAATACAAAAAAACTAAAAAACTAAAAACTTTTAGCTTTGGTATCTCAACTTTTGAGGACTGTAAGTCAATGAATATAAAACTAAAAATGAAAAATTTAATCATGTACAAACTCTAAACTACATGTTGGAAAAAACCGTATGTCAATTGGAGTTGAAACGAATAAGATATGCATCTTGTAAACGTTTCACAAAAAGTGGTTCCGGCCCTAAAAGTGGTTCCGGTTCCAAAAACCGGTTCCGGATTTTAGACCCGCTTTACCCGGACCCAATGGACCCAAACCCGGATTACCCGGAACCCGGATAAAGCCAATTTTTAAACCCGGAACCGGACCCGGTTCTATATATTCCGGTTCTAACGGGTCCGGTTCCGGTTCGGTTCCGGTTCCGGTCCGGTTTTCCGGTTCTAAATCTCATCCCTAACATGCCCCAACATTCTCTCCCTAAATGCTTACAAATGATGAGAGATACAATAAGTGATACAAGGCTATAATATAGTAATCCAACTAGCAAGTGTGGTAATAAAATGAAATCAAGTGCGGAAATATCTCTGAAACTCTAAAGTGTCTGTGAAGTCTGAAACTAGCCATGAATATCTGAAATGAAGGTCTTCGGCTTCAAAGCACAACCAATGAAGCAGAAAAAAATAAGATCCAAATCTTCAAACCAGTCATAATCACCCAAAGAAGGAGGTCATCATGAGCAAGTAGAAGATCCAATAAAAGAAACACTTCGTCTTCAAAAGTCTGAAAAACATCTCGAGTTCTCGAATCATAATACACCGAAATTCTTCAAAGAATAACCTGCTAAAAATGTGAAGCATCCATAAAATGTAGTCCGGATAAATATAATGTAAGTCAAAAAACATGGTCCATCGATGCCAAAAATTTGATCCAAGGATCAAAAAATAAGTGCCACGTCACATCGGCAAAATAATCTTCGTCTTCAACATATCACAAATTCAAACTCGTGAAACCATAAAATCTGAACTAGATGCGAACACAAAATAATCCTGTGGTAGAGTCCGAATAATAAATAATCTGAATCGGAAAACATCGAGTAATGCCAAAACTCTGATCCGTGAAGACCAAAAATAAGTGTCACATAGTATCACTAAATAAATAATCGTCTTCAGAAGTCTTCAAAATCCAAACTCAAACAATAATAACCAAATCCGGATGATATTCTCTCCCTATTTTTGATAACCAATGACCGGATATCAAAAATCAACAAATCATCGGATAGAGAGTGTCGGATACCAAGAGCTAAGATAAGCTCTCCCTATATGTATGAAGGGTCTCGATAAGAAACGATAAAGAGTAAAATAAATACTCTTGAGGTTATGAGAAACCGGGTGACATAGTTGCTGAAACTGTGCTGAGAAAATCTGTTGTGCCAAAAATAATATCCAAATATCCAAACTGCGGTGTCGGAACACTTGAAGTGGTCTTCAATAGAGAATAAAGTCCACATGCTCAAGATACATGATTCGTCAACCAAAAATCAAGAGCGCCAAGTCATAATATCCCATAAAGTGAAGAATGTGAAACAACTTTGTTGATCAATTGTCGTTGCGGTGCAAGCATCACAAAAAGATAATATGAAATATGAATGTGGTAGGAGTATTTTTCCAATAATAATAACCGACATGAAATGAATAACCAATGTGACAATCCATGGGTAGGTTGTGGCAAAACTTGGTGTTAAAAAAATAATTGGTTATAATAAAAAAAAATGGCTATATAAAAAAAATTGGTGTTAAAAAATGGCTAAATAAAAAAAATTGGCTGAAAAAAAAATAAATTAATTAAAAAAATAATGTAGAAAAAAAAATCTGAATTAAAAAAATCTAGAAAAAAAAGGGTTTTAAAAAAATGGAGGGAAGGAAAAAAAAGGTGAGGGAGGAGAAAGAAGAAAGGAGAAGGAAGAAGGAAAGGGGAGGAGGAGAAGAGAGGGGAGGAAGGGGGAGGGGCTGAAGGGGGAAGGAGGGGCGCTGGAGAGAGGTGGAGAAGGGAGGAGGGAGGAGGTTGCGGTAGGAGGTAACTGTGGACCAGAGGGGAAGGTGGGGGTCTTGGGTGCGGACGAGGGAGCTGGGTGCGGATGGCGCTGGCCGCGAATGGAGCATGTCGCGGAGGGAGGCTAGGCTGCAGTATGCGAAGAAGGCGAACGACTTCGGTGCGAGTAGCAACTAGGCGCTGCGGTGCGAGACTACAGTGAAGCGCCTGCGGTCCGAACCGAGAAGGGAGCCTGTGTCCGAGGCTGCGGTCCGAGCTGGGAAGGATGGCTGCGGTCTGACTCTGGTTCATCAGCAAGGGAGATGGATGTGGTCCATCAGCAGTCATCCGAGGCAGCGGATAGGACCTGAGAGGACCTCGGATCAAGGCTAAGAAGGGGCTGCGGGGAGGCTTCTAAGGGGACTCCGCTAGGCAGTTTTTGCCTGCGGTTCGGGGGTCCGGAAAGGGCTGAACAGGTGACGAAAAATGCTCTTTTTTAATGAAAAATGGTACCGCAAAGGCCATTTATTCATATTTTAATAAGGGATTCTTTTTATAAAGCATTTAAGTCAACAAGTGGGTCTTGGGAAGGCAAAAGGAAGAGTACACAGGGGGTTTTTAGGGGACAAAAGGTGATGGGATTTGTCATAGCCACATGGTTTTTGCTTGGGAAGACAAATATAAGTGAATTACTCTTTACCCAAAAGAGCAAAAAGGACAATATGCTTTTCACAAACACAATTTACATCCAAATTTCTTCAATTAAAGATTTACAGCAAGAGTAAATGAGGAGTAAAAGTCTTCATACCTCAAGAAGATTTCAAGCCGCTGGGTAAAAAAAAAGGAGCACCACTTCAATGAAAATAAGCCCATAATTGTGTCTTCTCATTTCCAAGGCATAAATAAAATGCCTGGAGCAAATTCTTCAACAAATTGGAGACCACAAAAATAATTTCTCTTCCCAATTGTTTCATTTCTTCAACAGAAAAATAATAAGAACATGAAGAACATCATTTTTTCCAACAATAATAGAACGATCAGCAGCAACAACTTTTATTATTGCTAAGATAGAATCACCCAAAAGATAGAATTAAGAAAGAACTTCATAAAAAAAAATTCCGGTTTGCAACCCAAAAACTTTTCGTGCAGAAACATGGAAAAATCACAAGATAATCACCGAACGGGAGTCGTTCCCTTGAACTAATCGTGAGATCTTCAAGGTACGGCTCTGATACCAATTGTAGAGACCCATTTTTCTAATGAACGGTGAATGCGGAAGAAAGATATCTTGAGATTAGTCGTGTTTTTGGAAGTATAAACACGACTAACATATTATGCGTTCATAAGAAAATACTAAGAACACGAGAGAATAATAATATATTTCATGAAGAACATGGTGGGAGAGAAACTCTCCCTAGGTGGGGAGAACCCACCACTTTCTCTCTCTAGAATTACATTTTGAAACTTGTAACTCTTCTAAGAAAAAAAGAAATGAGCTAGCTTAACTAAGGAAATAAATGACCAACTCTCCGTTTATATAGGAGGGAGAGTATTTACAACATAAATACAATAAAAGGAAAATATAATCTAACTATCACTCATTATTTATGGAGCATTTACATGCCCCAACATTCTCTCCCTAAATGATTACAAATGATGAGAGATACAATAAGTGATACAAGGCTATAATACAGTAATCCAACTAGCAAGTGTGGTAATAAAATGAAATCAAGTGCTAAAATATCTCTGAAACTCTGAAGTGTCTGTGAAGTCTGAAACTAGCCATGAATATCTGAAATGAAGGTATTCGACTTCAAAGCACAACCAATGAAGCCGAAAAAAATAAGATCCAAATCTTCAAACCAGTCATAATCACCCAAAGAAGGAGGTCATCGTGAGCAAGTAGAAGATCCAATAAAAGAAACACTTCATCTTCAAAATTTTGAAAAACATCTCGAGTTCTCGAATCATAATACACCGAAATTCTTCAAAGAATAACCTGCTAAAAATGTGAAGCATCCATAAAATGTAGTCCGAATAAAAATAATGTAAGTCAAAAAACATGGTCCATCGATGCCAAAAATTTGATCCAAGGATCAAAAAATAAGTGCCACGTCACATCGGCAAAATAATCTTCGTCTTCAACATATCACAAATCCAAACTCGTGAAACCGTAAAATCTGAACTAGATGCGAAAACAAAATCATCCTGTGGTAGAGTCCGAATAATAAATAATCTGAATCGGAAAACATTTAGTAATGCCAAAAATTTTGATCCGTGAAGACCAAAAATAAGTGCCACATCGCATCACTAAATAAATAATCGTCTTCAGAAGTCTTCAAAATCCAAACTCAAACAATAATAACCAAATCCGGATGATATTCTCTCCCTATTTTTGATAACCAATGACCGGATATCAAAAATCAACAAATGATCGGATAGAGAGTGTCGGATACCAAGAGCTAAGATAAGCTCTCCCTATATGTATGAAGGGTCTCGATAAGAAACGAGAAAGAGTAAAATAAATACTCTTGCGGTTATGAGAAAGCGGGTGACATAGTAGCTGAAACAGTGCTGAGAAAATCTGTTGTGCCAAAAATAATATCCAAATATCCAAACTGCGGTGCCGGAACACTTGAAGTGGTCTTCAATAGAGAATAAAGTCCACATGCTCAAGATACACGATTCGTCAACCAAAAATCAAGAGCGCCAAGTCATAATATCCCATAAAGTAAAGAATGTGAAACAACTTTGTTGATCAATTGTCATTGCGGTGCAAGCATCACAAAAAGATAATATGAAATCCGACTGCGGTTGGAGTATTTTTCCAATAATAATAACCGACATGAAATGAATAACTAATGTGACAATCCATGGGTAGGTTGTGGCAAAATTTGGTGTTAAAAAAATAATTGGTTATAATAAAAATAATGGCTAAATAAAAAAAATTGGTGTTAAAAAAATGGCTAAATAAAAAAAATTGGCTGAAAAAAAATAAATTAATTAAAAAAATAATGTAGAAAAAAAATCTAAATTAAAAAAAGTCTAGAAAAAAAGGGTTTTAAAAAAAGGAGCGAAGGAAAAAAAGGTGAGGGAGGAGGAAGAAGAAAGGAGAAGGAAGAAGGAAAGGGGAGGAGGAGAAGAGAGGGAAGGAAGGGGGAGGGGCTGAAGGAGGAAGGAGGGGCGCTGGAGAGAGGTGGAGAAGGGAGGAAGGAGGGGGTTGCGGTAGGAGGTAACTGCGGACCAAAGGGGATGGTGGGGGTCTTGGGTGCAGACGAGGGAGCTGGGTGCGGATGGTGCTGGTCGCGAATGGAGCATGTCGCGGATGGAGGCTAGGCTGCAGTATGTGAAGAAGGCGAACGACTTCGGTGCGAGGAGCAACTAGGCGCTGCGGTGCGAGATTACAGTGAAGCCCCTGCGGTCCGAACCGAGAAGGGAGCCTGCGTCCGAGGCTGCGGTCCGAGCTGGGAAGGATGGCTGCGGTCTGACTCTGGTTCATCAGCAAGGGAGATGGATGTGGTCCATCAGCAGTCATCCAAGGCAGCGGATAGGACCTGAGAGGACCTCGGATCAAGGCTAAGAAGGGGCTGCAGGGAGGCTTCTAAGGGGACTCCGGTAGGCAGTTTTTGGATGCGGTTCGGGGGTCCAGAAAGGGCTGACCAGATGACGAAAAATGCTTTTTTTTTAATGAAAAATGGTACCGCAAATGCCATTTATTCATATTTTAATAAGGGAATCTTTTTATAAAGCATTTAAGTCAACAAGTGGGTCTTGGGAAGGCAAAAGGAAGAGTATACAGGGGGTTTTTAGGGGACAAAAGGTGATGGGATTTGTCATTGCCACATGGTTTTTGCTTGGGAAGACAAATATAAGTGAATTACTCTTTACCCAAAAGAGTAAAAAGGACAATATGCTTTTCACAAACACAATTTACGTCCAAATTTCTTCAATTAAAGATTTACGGCAAGAGTAAATGAGGAATAAAAGTTTTCATACCTCAAGAAGACTTCAAGCTGCTGGGTAAAAAAAAAAGGAGCACGACTTCAATGAAAATAAGCCTATAATTGTGTCTTCTCATTTCCAATGCATAAATAAAATGCCTGGAGCAAATTCTTCAACAAATTGGAGACCACAAAAATAATTTCTCTTCCCATTTGCTTCATTTCATCAACAGAAAAATAATAAGAACATGAAGAACATCATTTTTTCCAACAATAATAGAACGATCAGCAGCAGCAACTTTTATTTTTCCTAAGATAGAATCACCCAAAAGATAGAACTAAGAAAGAACTTCATAAAAAAAATTCCGGTTTGCAACCCGAAAATTTTTCGTGCAAAAATACGGAAAAATCACAAGATAATCACCGAACGGGAGTCGTTCCTTTGAACTAATCGTGAGATCTTCAAGGTACGGCTCTGATACCAATTGTAGAGACCCATTTTTCTAATGAATGGTGAATGCAGAAGAAAGATATCTTGAGATTAGTCGTGTTTTTGGAAGTATGAACACGAATAACATATTATGCGTTCATAAGAAAATACTAAGAACAAGAGAGAATAATAATATATTTCATGAAGAACATGGTGGGAGAGAAACTCTCCCTAGGTGGGGAGAACCCACCACTTTCTCTCTCTAGAATTACATTTTGAGAATTGTAACTCTTCTAAGAAAAAAAGAAATGAGCTTGCTTAACTAAGGAAATAAATGACCAACTCTCCGTTTATATAGGAGGGAGAGTATTTACACCATAAATACAATAAAGGGAAAGTATAATCTAACTATCACTCATTATTTATGGAGCATTTACATGCCCCAACATTCTCTCCCTAAATGATTACAAATGATGAGAGATACAATAAGTGATACAAGGCTATAATACAGTAATCCAACTAGCAAGTGTGGTAATAAAATGAAATCAAGTGCTGAAATATCTCTAAAACTCTGAAGTGTCTACGAAGTCTGAAACTAGCCATGAATATCTGAAATGAAGGTCTTCAGCTTCAAAGCACAACCCATGAAGCAGAAAAAAAATAAGATCCAAATCTTCAAACCAGTCATAATCACCCAAAGAAGGAGGTCATCATGAGCAAGTAGAAGATCCAATAAAAGAAACACTTCGTCTTCAAAAGTCTGAAAAACATCTCGAGTTCTCGAATCATAATACACCGAAATTCTTCAAACAATAACCTGCTAAAAATGTGAAGCATCCATAAAATGTAGTCCGGATAAAAATAATGTAAGTCAAAAAACATGGTCCGTCGATGCCAAAAATTTGATCCAAGGATCAAAAAATAAGTGCCACGTCACAGCGGCAAAATAATCTTCGTATTCAACATATCACAAATCCAAACTCGTGAAACCATAAAATCTGAACTAGATGCGAACACAAAATCATCCTGTGGTAGAGTCCGAATAATAAATAATCTGAATCGGAAAAACATCGAGTAATGCCAACAATTTGATCCGTGAAGACCAAAAATAAGTGCCACATCGCATCACTAAATAAATAATCGTCTTCAGAAGTTTTCAAAATCCAAACTCAAACAATAATAACCAAATCCGGATGATATTATCTCCCTATTTTTGATAACCAATGACTGGATATCAAAAATCAACAAATCATCGGATGGAGAGTGTCGGATACCAAGAGCTAAGATAAGCTCTCCCTATATATATGAAGGTTCTCGATAAGAAACGAGAAAGAGTAAAATAAATGCTCTTGCGGTTAGGAGAAACCGGGTTACATAGTTGCTGAAACTGTGCTGAGAAAATCTGTTGTGCCAAAAATAATATCCAAATATCCAAACTGCAGTGCCGGAACACTTGAAGTGGTCTTCAATAGAGAATAAAGTCCACATGCTCAAGATACATGATTTGTCAACCAAAAATCAAGAGTGCCAAGTCATAATAACCCATAAAGTGAAGAATGAGAAACAACTTTGTTGATCAATTGTCATTGCGGTACAAGCATCACAAAAAGATAATATGAAATCCGATTGCGGTAGGAGTATTTTTCCAATAATAATAACCGACATGAAATTAATAACCAATGTGACAATCCATGGGTAGGTTCTGGCAAAAATTGGTGTTAAAAAAATAATTGGTTATAATAAAAAAAATAGCTAAATAAAAAAAATTGGCTGAAAGAAAAATAAATTAATTAAAAAAAATGTAGAAAAAAAAATCTGAATTAAAAAATGTCTAGAAAAAAAGGGTTTTAAAAAAAGGAGGGAAGGAAAAAAGGTGAGGGAGGAGGAAGAAGAATGGAGAAGGAAAAAGGAAGGGGGAGGAGGAGAAGAGAGAGGAGGAAGGGGGAGGGGCTGAAGGAGGAAGGAGGGGCGTTGGAGAGAGGTGGAGAAAGGAGGAAGGAGGAGGTTGCGGTAGGAGGTAACTGCGGACCAAAGGGGAAGGTGGGGGTCTTGGGTGCAAACGAGGGAGTTGGGTGCGGATGGTGCTGGTCGTGAATGGAGCATGTCGCGGATGGAGGCTAGGCTGCAGTATGCGAAGAAGGCGAACGACTTTGGTGCGAGGAGCAACTAGGCGTTGCGGTACGAGACTACAGTGAAGCGCCTGCGGTCCGAACCGAGAAGGGAGCATGCGTCCGAGGCTGCGGTCCGAGCTGGGAAGGATGGCTGCGGTCTGACTCTGGTTCATTAGCAAGGGAGATGGATGTGGTCCATCAGCAGTCATCCGAGGCAGCGGATAGGACCTGAGAGGACCTCGGATCAAGGCTAAGAAGGGGCTGCGGGGAGGCTTCTAAGGGGACTCCGGTAGGCAGTTTTTGGCTGCGGTTCGGGGGTCCGGATAGCGCTGAACAGGTGACGAAAAATGCTCTTTTTTAATGAAAAATGGTACCGCAAATGCCATTTATTCATATTTTAATAAGAGAATCTTTTTATAAAGCATTTAAGTCAACAAGTGGGTCTTGGGAAGGCAAAAAGAAGAGTATACAGGGGGTTTTTAGGGGACAAAAGGTGATGGGATTTTTCATAGCCACATGGATTTGGCTTGGGAAGACAAATATAAGTGAATTACTCTTTACCCAAAAGAGCAAAAAGGACAATATGCTTTTCACAAACACAATTTACGTCCAAATTTCTTCAATTAAAGATTTACGGAAAGAGTAAATGAGGAGTAAAAGTCTTCATACCTCAAGAAGATTTCAAGCTGCTGGGTAAAAAAAAGGAGCACCACTTCAATGAAAATAAGCCCATAATTGTGTCTTCTCCTTTCCAAGGCATAAATAAAATGCCTGGAGAATATTCTTCAACAAATTGGAGACCACAAAAATAATTTCTCTTCTCATTTGCTTCATTTCTTCAACAGAAAAATAATAATATATTATGCGTTCATAAGAAAATACTAAGAACACGAGAGAATAATAATATATTTCATGAAGAACATGGTGGGAGAGAAACTCTCCCTAGGTGGGGAGAACCCACCACTTTCTCTCTCTAGAATTACATTTTGAGAATTGTAACTTTTCTAAGAAAAAAAGAAATGAGCTAGCTTAACTAAGGAAATAAATGACCAACTCTCCGTTTATATAGGAGGGAGAGTGTTTACACCATAAATACAATAAAGGGAAAATATAACCTAACTATCACTCATTATTTGTGGAGCATTTACATGCCCCAACAGAGATGGAGTTGGATTTTCGCACCAAATAGAAGCCAGAGTAGGCTCAGACATTTGTAGGTCATGCTAAAATGCCTAAGACCTCGAATTCTTCTGGTAGGGGCCAGCAGGGTCGTCGTCAGTGTGCCAAATGTAGGAGGTCGCATAGTGGAGTTTGTCGGGTGACGGGCCTGGTATTATACGACTGTGGTCAGCCAGGCCACGTGAACAGGGACTTTCCCAAGAAGGGCTTGACTTGTTTCCCCTGCAACCAGACCGGCCTTAAAAGGGCCGATTGTCCGAGGTTGCAGGGAGGGGGAGCAGCGGTGGTGGCCCCTGCACCCGCCACAATGAGGATCACTAATGGCCGCCCTGCAAAGGTGGATGATCCTGCGGTGAACAGCCGCGCATTTCAGTTTACCATAGAGGAGGCTCGAGCAGTGCCAGACATCGTGGCTGGGACCTTTTTGGTCAATGGTATGACGGTTGATGTTGTTTTCAATTCGGGAGCTACCTATTCGTTCATATCTCTTGCGCTTAGCAAGAAGTTTCGGGATGCTCCAAGGACTTTGGATTCCACGCTGGAGGTTGAGATTACGGATGACCGCACCATGAGTGCTGCGAGGGTATATCAGGACTATGTCCTGAATGTGTTTGGGGACAGGTTTTGTGTTCATTTGGTTCTGATATCGTTGTGAGGGCTGAAGGTGATCATCGGGATGGACTGGTTCAGGTCCAATGGGGCCATGATAGACTATGAGTGCCAACTAGTCGGTGTTCAAACCCCAAGTGGGCCAGAACTAGTTAATCATGGGGAGATGGACTCGCAGGGGCCAACCCTTTGTTCAACTGCGAGGGCTAGGAGACTTCTCCATCAGGGTTATTCGGGATTTTTGGCATAGATCAAAAATACAAGGGTTAAGACCACGAAAGATTTGGACAGTGTACCTGTAACACCCAAAGTCAGGAAGGCCAAGAAAGGAAAGGAAACCCTAAGTTTAAGGGACGACTCGGCGAGTCCAAGGAGGAACTCGGCGAGTCTGAGCGGGATCCGGGTCGAGGAGTAAGTGACCGACTCGGCGAGTCGGCCAAGGAGACTCGGCGAGTCTGGTATGTACGAGGAAAACCCTAAATCCGGTACTTTGGGCGCTATTTAAATTCCTTATTCTCTCCATTAGGGTTCCTTAGACCCTCCCTTATACATAATACGAACCCTAAGTCTCCATTGTTGTGCATTCAAGCTTCAAAGCCATTTTTGGGTGATTTGACAGAAGAAGAAAGAGGGGAATCATTGAAGCTTCAAGGATTGACCTTAGATCTGAAGTTTGGGGAACCTTTCTGAGGTATTGAAGGTATTAAGTCGTTTCCCTTCTTTAGATCTACTATAGTTGTGAGTTTTGGGGCTTTTTGGCCATGATTAGTTATCCATTTGAGTTAGAAGCCAAATCTGAAATGCTACTTCAGATCTAAGCATATTGTGGCCTTGTGAAGCATAAAGTATCTGCCCTTGAGTGGATGATGGAGCCTCTTTGCCTTAAACCCTAGTTTATGGTGTATTTAGCCTAGATCTCCTTCTCTACACGTAAAGTTTGCAACTTTACATGAGGAATAGGCTTAGGAAGGGTAGATCTACAGTTTGGAGTCCATGCATGACTCAAAAGTCCTCTACATGTATGTAGATCAAATGGACTCTGCGAGTCCTTTAAGTGGACTCGGCGAGTAGCATGAAGATTAGGAGGAACTCAACGAGTGGGATGAACAACTCGTCGAGGCGGATGAAGTTGGGAAGGAACTCGGCGAGTTTGAAGAACAACTCGGCGAGTATGTTGAAGGTTGTCTTGGACTCGGCGAGTCTGTTCTTGGACTCGGCGAGTCAGGTCGCGAAACGCCAAACCCTTCAAGTTGAGACTCGAATCAGTGAGTCGAGTGGAGACTCGGTGAGTCGGGCAGGTCAGGACTCGGAAATCGGTAGACTCGGCGAGTCATGGACTGACTCGGCGAGTCGAGTCGCGAATGGAAGGACTCTGAACTTATGAACTCGGCGAGTCAGTAGGTTGACTCGGCGAGTAGGGTTGACCTGGGAGGTTGACTTTGACCAGGACTTTGACTTTGACCAGAGTTTACTTGGTTGTCTTTCGGGGGTCAGTTAGACTAAGTGTTGCATTGATATTGGTAGCTCGAGGAGCTAGTGGAGCAGCGGTTCAGGGATTTGTCGGTTAGCATCCAGAAGGTTATCCTTCTGGATGGACGGGGTTCCATGACTCATCAGTAACAGGATAAGGGCGAGGCCCAGGATAGGTGAGGCCTTTGGACAGGATCTGTTAGTATGTGTTTAGCTTACGTGTTGTGATATGTTTTATGTGATATTATATGTTAGCAGGCGAGGCCCTGTGACAGGCGAGGCCTAAGTGAAACAGATCTGTATCCGAGCGGGGCTCGAAGCCAGGCGGGGCCGTTGTAGCGAGCGAGGCCCAAGGTGGGGGGGCGAGGCCCAGGTTAGCGGGCGTGGCCCAGTATGTGCAGTATGTGGTTATGCATGGTATGTGCTAGGGTGGGGTACTCACTAAGCTTCGTGCTTACGGTTTTCAGTTTTGGTTTCAGGTACTTCCGGTAGCGGAGGGAAGAGCTCGGGGTGATCGCATGGCACACACCACAGATTAGACAGCCTGGGAATGTTTTACTCTGATAACGAATATGTGTTTTGGAAATTAATACTCTGTTTATGTTTTGGATTGATGATATTGTTTTAAGTAATGATTTACTAAAAGAAATTTTTAGTCTTGAATTTTGGGACGTTACAAGTTGGTATCAGAGCCTTGGTTTGAGGGATTCGGACATGCTCTCGGGTATGTCTGAACTCAAACTGAGGAATTGGTATAGAAGTTTTCAAAATGAAAAGATAGTTTTGTAAAAAAAAGAGTTTTTAGAAAGAAAACAGTTTTAGACAAGCAAAAAGAATTCAAAAAGAAAAGAACTTTGAAAAGAGAAAAAGGGTGTGGTGCATGCAATCAGCCGAGCTCAAGTAAGTACCCCAAATTACCCATACAAGTTTATGATTTGATTATCAGTTAGTAGAACAACATGCTAGATTAGGACTAAGGATCTAGGGAGGATGCCTTATATGCCTATTATATGTGCTTTGAGCTGCATGATAGTGCTGATTAGACAGTAGTGGGATAGCCTGTTTAGGTTATGTCTGAGTTTATGACTTTGTGTTTCATGCTAGTACAGATTCTTGCTATGTGGATATGATTGCTTGAGTACGTTATGGTTAGATTTTCCTTTGTCTGAATGCTACTTGCTTTGTGCATTATGGGATTTTGAGTGATGGGAGTTAGCCATTAGGTGAATACGTCACGTCACATGTGATCAGGGTTGAATAATCTCAGAGTACTAGATTTGGCCCTATTGTGCAGCTCTTGCCTGAGTCCAACCGTTGTAGGGACGAGTCTTTTACTCGAAGGATTATCTGAGCCTCGTCACATGTGATGGTATTCAGGTGATGGCTAATTTGCATCACAAAGAGTCCTTCAGCAGTTGAGGACTAGTTTGGTGTGAGTTAGAGGTTTCCCTAGGGCAAGCCTAGGATGAGATAGTGTTGGGAACAGTAGTAGTGGATAAGGGACCTGGTGGAGTCAAAGCAACTCCTAAGGAAAGTATGGATAGATGTGGAAGGTAGTATGGGTCCGTACTACTGAAAGCAGAGGATCCGTAATCAATTCGGGAAAGGCCGAGACAAGACCGGGAACCTGGTAGGGTGTGTGTTTGGTCTCGCAGCAGTGATGAGTATTCTGATAGTGGATGTATGATATTTTCAGCATAGTGACGTTGAGAGAGAGACCAGCGGGCGGATTAGGCGCCAGAGAGGGATCAAGCTCGGGTTCAGGAGCCGAGCAGCTCGAGGAGCGAATGAGGGAGTTGATATCAGTCGAGGTTACGCGCAGTATTCTAGATCAGACTCCTGTGATCTTTGGCACGGTCAAGGAGGGTATACTAGAGATCTTGGACGAGAGGTTGGGAGCCTTCTGTACCGAGATGATGGCATCGATGGGAGCGCGTACCTTGACATTTCGAGAGTTCAGGGCTTACAGGGCCCCAGATTATCGTGGGGCTAGGGACCCCATCGCTAGCAGCAGATGGTTGGCCGATGTTGCTAACGCATTCCGTACGAGCCGATGTCCAGAGGGGGACAAGGTCAGACTCGCTTCCTTCCTTCTGAAGGACAGAGCGAGGGATTGGTGGGAGGAGATTGGTCATGCTTTGGGGGATGATGCCGCGTTGGACGCGATGAATTGGAGCGATTTCTCGGCCAGGTTCAGGGCGGAGTTTTCGCCAATTATTGAGGTGCAGCAGTTGGCACGGGAGTTTCAGGATTTGACGCAGACCACTGAGACCGTGGCGGAGATCATCGCCAAGTTCAGGGAGAGGGCTCTTCTTGTACCGTAGTACGTTGCGGATGAGGAGATAAAGAAGGCTCGATACCATGAGATGTTGAGGGATGACATCAGGGAGTTCGTGAGCAGATCCAGCTGTAAGCCGCTGGAAGATATGATTTCTCGGGCCAAGGAGAGAGAAATTGATTTGGAGCAGATCCGGAAGAGGAAGCCGGATGAGATTCAGGTAGCTGCAGGTTCAGGCAAAAGGCCCAAGGGATCAGATTCGAGATTGAGAGATTATCAGGGCCGCAGCCGATGCGGGAAGTATGGCAGGGCGCACGGGGGCACGTGCAGGAGTGGTAGCGATGGTGAGTTTGGTTGCGTCAAGTGCGGTCAGACTGGTCATTTTAGTAGGGATTGTGCTGTTACCACCACCCAGGGATCAGACTTAATATGTTTTCACTACAATCAGCGGGGCCACAAGAAGGCCCAGTGCCCCAGTTTGTTTTCAGCAGGACGGGTGATGGCACCTTCCCCTGCAACTTTGAGGATCACAGATATTATTCACCATTTTCGGCCACTAGAGTGAATCAAAGAGGGCTAGCCGAAAATCCAAGTGTTCTTATTCTCTAAGAGTTTATTCCAAGTGTACTTGGTGTTGTGTGAATCATTTGAGGCATCACACTTTAGGTACTAGGCTTACAAGGTTTCAAAGGAATCCAAGCTACAAAGAGGTATGTAATTCTTACTAACTATTAGAATAAAAGATCCCCATGTATGCTAGATAGGATTATGAACCTTGGAAAATCATTTTGCATGTATCTTAGTCAAACATAGATCCAAGGTTTCTAGGGTTGCATGTACACCATAGGAGTGTTAGAATGCTTAAAACCCAACACGATCATGTGTCTTGTTGGACTTTCCATAGCAACTTTGACCTTGCTAGCCTCTTGATATCGAATCAAAATCCTTGGGCCACTTACCCGAACCCTCTGAACTTTGAACCTGATTCGACTTCCTCTTCCTCTCCATCTCCAAATCAATATCTCTCTCCCTGGCCCTCGCTATCATATCATCTAGTGTCTTGCACCTAGATTGGCTCAAAAACTGTTGGATATCACTCCTCAACATCTCATGGTATCTCGCCTTTTTCATATCCTCATCCGCCACATACTGCGGAACCACCAACACCCTCTTGTGGAACATAGTGGTGATCTCAGCCACCATCTCAGTGGTCTGGCGGAGATCCTGAAACTCTCGTGCCAATTGTTTGACATGAATCATAGGTGCGAACTCAGCCCGAAATCTCGTCAAAAAATCCTCCCAAGTTATGGACTCAATCGCCTCGCCTCCTAAGTCATGTCCTACCTCCTCCCACTAGTATTGGGTGTTGTCTTTTACAAGAAAGCAAGCAAGTTTGACCTTTTCCCCATTGGGGCAACTGCTAGTGTAGAAGCCATTAGCGACATCCGCTAACCAACGTCTGCTCGCAATCGAGACCTTCTTCCCAAAGAAATCCGGGTCTCCACATACCCGAAACTCAAGGAAATTCAAATTACGAGATCCCATCATTGCTGCAATCTCATAACGGAATGAGCCCAAACACTCATCTAAAACCTCCATGATACCCTCCTTGATCGTACCAAAGATCACAGGAGTCTCCTCGAGTATGTTATGGGTAATCTCAAACGAAATGAACCCGCATGTCTGATCATCCAATTTCCCGGCTCCATAACCCAAGCCTGAACCCTCACCAGAACCAGAATCATTAACCGATCTTCCTCGAAGGGTCACCATACTGAAAATAGACCATTCAAACCATCATAACATGCATAAATAAATATCGAGGAGTCTCATACTCTATAAGCTTCTTTTTATTATTGCAACTCTCCTTGACTCAAGTACGGATCCTCTGCTTCCAGTGGTACGGGAACATACTACCTTCCACATCTATCTGTACTTTCCTTAAGGATCGTTATGAATGCTCCAAGTCACTCCCTGTCCATACACACAATCCTCAACAAGATAAGGCCCCTAGCACTAAATCTCTTCTTAGTTTTTCCTAGGGAAACCACTATGCTACCCCCTGCCATTAGCTGCAGAAGGAACTCCCCCTAGCATCCTCTTACTAGCTCACGAATACAACTACATATCGCCGACACCAGATAATTCTTCGAATGAAAGATCTCACACTACAACAATTAAAATCAAAAAAGACATGTGCAATAGGGTTAAAATCTAACCTTCTAAAATTATTTTGTCTCAACAATATGTAACTTAGTATACTCGCTTAATAGTTAGCTGAAGTTAATGGAAACTCCTAAAAGCACAAAGGAAGCAGCATTCGAGTATCGAGTAATTGGAACAAGCATAACATAAACAAGTCATCCTATAACTAACTGATCAATACTAGGATGCAAGTCTAGAAGCTCATACAGTAGGCACATAAAGGCATCTCTCCTAGAATTCTATCATGCAAATCCTAAGCAAATCCTTATCCCTAACTAGCATGCGATTCAAAAATTCACAAATCAAAGCATATCATAAAACATGTATGCGTATTTTGGGAAAACTTACTTGAGCTTGGTCAATTACATGCACCACACCCCTTTTTTTATAAAACCCTTTTATAAAACATTCCTTTTTGAAAAATATACCAAACCCTCATTTTGAGTTCATAAACACCTGAGAGTATGCTCGAATCCCTCAAACTAAGGCTCTGCTACCAACTTATAACGTCCCAAAAATTAAGACCAAAAATTTTGGAAGAATGTGGAACAATATCATAAAACCATAGTGAAATCAGAGTATATGAAATAACATCCAAAAACAACAGTCATGTAAATGTGGAAGAATGTTGTGTGTATACCGCAATCATCCCGAGCTCTTCCCTTTCGAACCAAAATACTTGAAACATAAACTAAAAATAATAAGAACAAAGATTAGTGTGTTCCCTAAAATACCACATATCATACATATCAAACATATAATAGGCTCCACCCTACATCAGGCCTCGTCCAACATCGGGCCACACCCAGTATATGTACAAACACATAAACGCATGCAAAAATCACAAAGATAAATGTCATACAATATAATCATCATGCCCCATCTGGTAAACATATTGTTGTCACATGTGCAACAAGCGATTGGATGTCAGACGATGGATCTTCCTTGAGAGTTTTTTTGAGAACACAACAGAGAGAAGAATCATTAAAGGACGTTCGGGTGTTCTCCTGGGACGTCACTCCAACGATCAAGTTAGTTTTCTAATGGAGCTAATTTTAGGGTAATATTTGTGAGAGAGAAGATGGATCCCTTCCTTGAGGTAGAAAAGATCCTTTTATACATGCTTCTAACGGATCGTGGGGACCTCATCCGATGAGTGTGAGATGTGGCCTCCTATGGCTGGAAGGATCACACCCATGCTAACTAACTGCCCGGTGACATCAGTTTTGGGCGTCACCTAAGCTTTATGTCACGTCATGATCGGTCGTGAGTGAATAAGAAGATCGTGGGGGATATTCGTCCCTGGTGGAGGGAAATGAACTACCACCTTGACGCTAAGTTGCCTTAGCCAAGACCAGGCCTTGCCCAAAGTCCTGATGAGATCATGTCTCATTTGTAACTTTCGTTACATTTAACGTGACCGTTCATGGTAACGTTAACAAAGTCCCTTAGACCATTATGCTTCTGCGTTCGTGTTGTATCAGAGTTGTTCTAGGCTAATCACAGGCACGTGGTAGGCTGCTATTGATAGTTTATGCAGTTGGTAGGGTGAAATCGCCATTGTTCGGCAGTTTCATCATGAAAATGGTTCAGTGCCCCTTCTATGGTATTTAAGGCTCTATTATCCTGGTGTTTCCTCTTTACCTTCTACTTGTCTCTTTTTGATTTCTTGTTCTTTAGAAAAACCCTTTCAACCCTTTCATCATATTTTTCCATGGCTACCTCTCGTGCTTTGGGGAGAGATCTTACCACCAAAGAATGGGAGTCTTTTGAGTTTCGATTCGGGTTCGTTCCCGAACACAGAGTGCAAACCACTCTACCCGATGCATCACCTTACAGTCCGCCTGAGGGCAAATTTGGCATCCCAATCGCCCTATTAGAGGCAGGTATGCGCTTGCCCACCACTGATTTCTTTAACCTGATCATTCGGGAATACGGGTTTTTGGTGAGAGAGTTGACCCTTATCGCTATAAACAAGATAGTGGGTTTTAAACTCCTCTGTCGTGCCCTAGGCCGCCTACCGACTCTTTCGGCTTTCAAGCACTTCTTCAATGCCTCTACTCAATCGGGGACTTGAACCCTTTCTCGCCGGTGGGGATTCCCTAATCTTATCCATGATAAGAAGTCCAAAAAGAACTGGCAGGAGAAGTTCTTATGGGTGAACAGCGATCTCGTGGTACTCAGTTACCCGAGGGCGAAGGTGTACATCAACCGTGACCCGACACTTTTTGGTGCTAACAAGGAACTGGATGATGTCCTTGAGAAGATCAGCATCAATGGTGAAGATTGGCTTGACTAATTCTTAGCCGCTGCCGGAATGAGCGCCGCTTAGAGGGCTCGTGGGAAGATGCCTGGGTTTTTCGTTGAGAAAAAGGGTATGTCTCTTGCTCCTCTCTCTCTCTCCCCCCCCCCCCCCCATCCCTATTTTTTTAAATTGGCAAAACACATTTATATCGGAATTCTGTTTAACTATCATTATGTGTAACACCTGTGTTTCTGGGCTTGTCATTAATGTTGATATAATAGTCTAGGTTAACCTTTGTAACCCGTTTTGAAATAATAGAAGTGTATTATTTGAGTATTATGTGTTTTGTGCTTAATTGCTTAATTATGAGATTTGATTAATTAAGAATAAAATGAGCGTCAAAATTTAAGTGTAAAATAAACTTGATATCTTTGGATAATGTTGTAGTAGTTGAAACGAGGTTTCCGAATATATACAGAACGCCTAAACCTGACTTCGTATGAGGAAGTTATGATTTTCTGAAGTTTCGACTTAGCGTTATGCAGTCCGAATACTTGATTTGAGATCGAGCGGTTTTTAGCCGAAACAATCTAAACGAGAATCGAAGATCTCATTGTTAGTAGCGAAACGATGAAAAGTTAGGCGAGAACGGACGTCGGACGAAGAAGTTATGAATTTATAACGAAGTTTTTCTGTCCCGGCTTCTAAAAATAAATAATAAAAATAAAAGTCAAAATTAGCCGACGGAGTCTATTCGAAAGTCGTAGAGCATAGTCTCACATACGCGTGGATATAAAGAACGTCGAAAACGGAGTTCGTATGAAGAAGATATGAATTTTTGAAGTTTATTAAATAATTAATATTTATTTATTTAATCTTAATTCGGATAATATCTGAGGAGTCATCAACCTGATCCGAAGGGTACGCCCAGCGTAGCCTTCTGTACGCCCAACGTACCTCGGTCATATGCGGTCCGAGAACAAGCCACGATTCACCACCGAAACCTCGCCACGTGGAGCCCTATCCGGAGTACGCCCAACGTACCAAAGCATTACGCCCAGCGTAATGCAAGGTTCAGCTCCTATAAAAGGGGCATGCGAGGCTTCCGATTTCTTTTGGCCATTCTCTTATTTTCTCTCTAGCTTTTGCCTCGATTTGCGTGCCATTTATACCCCGAAGCCCCGGTAATATTCCCGAGCCTAGAAGCAAGATCCGAAGCCCCGAGGATCCCAAAGAGCGTTATTCCCAAGCCGAAGCTCTGCCCGCGAGGAGCCCAGTTTTTTGTGAAGATCTTCCAGATCTACCAAAGAGTACTACTTCTGCAAGTCGTAGTGCTGCCCGATCATCTTCTGATCAAGTGAGTGAGTAGTTACTTTCTTCTAACACATAATTATGAAGTATTTTATACAAAATACGTGTTATGTGTATAATTTTGTTGTTATGTGTGTGAATGTATATTCACTCTCTTCTATCTCATAGATCTGATTTATTTTCTATGAAATATGTGTTATGTGGGTGTGCCTCCTCTATTATGTGGAATATGTATTGAATGAAAATGCTATACAGGTTTTAAACTATGTATAAAAATATATATTTTTCTATCTACTAATATGTTGGGTAGAACATGGGTAGATAGTTGATGTGTGATAAACAGATAAGAGACCTCGATGCTGTTGTTGTTGATCTAGTTATTCAGCGGAGTATGGATAACGACCACGGACTCTTTCTAGACAGTCCAGTGGAATGCTAGCAGGTTCATAACCTGTAGGTGTTGTGAACGATGTGTTCACCGGTGTACTCTATCCCCCTCATGGTTGCCTTTAGGACATTTATTGTTGAGGAAACCCCTTAGCAGTAATGTCCGTCCCGATGAAAATCCTAGATTAGGTCCCTTAAGATAGATTTTGTTTTAGGGACGTAAAGTGAGGATAACGGGAATGGGTAATCGGGATATTGTTTGTTGGTGAAATTCAATATAATTATTTATTGTGGGTTGAAAACCCTATATGCTCACCAGGCTCCCAAGCCTGACCCACTCAGTTTTATTTGTATTACAGGAAGTGGCGCAAGGGCATAAGATGGATGAACCATCGAGTTGTTTTGTTTACAAGTCTATATATGTATATATTCGTTGAATGACTTGTAATGTTATCGTTTATGCTTTATGGTCTGTATCGGAACATGACATCCTGAGTTTTGATTATATAATGAAAATGCAACTCTTGATGAAATGCTTTGATAATTATTATTTTATCATATTTTGTTTTGGAAAAAAATTCCGCAACTCTTTTAAATCAAAAGGATTTACTCTGAAATTATTTTAAAAAGCATAAATGAAACCGGTCTTTTCTGGCCGTGATTTTTTGGATGTCACATTATGTTTTTGTTTTGTTGCAAGGTGTGGAGGAAAGTTGTTCCTTTAGAGAGAGCTCTTCAGGTTCTGTTCGACGATGAGATTTAGTGCCGTGACATTGATCTTATTGAGGCTCTTCCACCCCCTGTTTCTGGATGAGGAATCGAGGCAAATGTCGATTCTGACAGTTCCACTGGCACCAGCGAAGATGTAGATCTACAGGACGTCGTTGTCACTGGTGTTTCTCAGAAGGATCCTACACCTTTCGGGTCCCTGAGGAGTCTTCACCGTGTCAAGAGGCATTTTGCTTTCCTGGAAGCCTCTTTTGGTGGTCAAACTAAGACAGCCAGCACCGGGCCCCCTCTTCGTAATAAATGCAATCTGAGTTTCTTAGTGGAGGGTACCAAGGATTCCAACCATGCCCCCGATGAGGGTCCTCCAAAACTGTCGGGGGTGCAAAAAACTAGAGTGACTGAACCGCCCTATCATTCGGGAGAAAAAAGCATCGAGAAAACCAACCCTACTCCCACAACTGGAGGAGCCTGATGGGTTTTGGTCATAAGACATCCTATGTGCTCAAACAAACCCTAATGCTTGGATCTAGGTTTCTCTATTGTACATGCAAGTTATCCAAGGCTATAAACCCTAATTCTAGCATATGGAATCGATATTAACATATAATTAGGTTTAAGATGTTACCTTGATTGTTATGTTGCAATAACAATTCCAATTCTTCCTTGAATTGACTTTGGAAGGCTTAGAGTCACAAGTGTCACTCCTCTAATGGCTTACAAACACCATAAGCAAGAGGATGAAGAGGAGAGAGGTTAGAGGCTGCCCAAAAACGTGTAAAACCCTAGCAAGAAGCTTAGCCACGTTTTTGGTCCTTAAGGGATCTATATATAGTGAGGCAATTAGGGTTATCTAACAAGAAAACCCTAATTTAGTTGCTTAAGCCCTAAGCAACCCACAGACTCCTTTAATCAAGCCCTTGGACGATTTCCTTATGGGCTTCCCATAAGAATTCGTCCACCTCTTGATTTAAGACAATCCATGGCCCAAATTGCAATTATCTTATAATTACAATTCCAGTCCCTTAAGTTTAATTAATCTCTTTTAGTCAAAAAACTAATTACCAATTAATTATTGACTAATATTAATTAAACAATATGATTTCTCCTTTAATATATTATTCTCATAATATATTAATAAATCATATTTAATCCTTTCTCTCCATAATGCATCCTATCAAGTTGCTTTGGTGAAGGCAACCCAAAAGGACCATGCACCATCGGGTCAAGTACATACCAAAATAGTTATGGACTTAGACACTAATCCAACAGTCTCCCACTTGGATAAGTCTAATAACTATTTTGCGTATGACTTCAGATCCTGATCTGCAATCGTAGCTTTCCAAAGCCGCTGTCAACTCTGATCCTATCAGATACGCGTGTCCTTAGATAAGGGATCATATATTCCTCCATTCTATATATCGTATGAGATATGATTTCAAATCATTCTCTTTGTACTATATCTTGATTCCCGATTTATGACGACTGACTAATTGAAGAAATCAAATTAGCCCTAGCCCGGCCGAGCATTTACGTTTGTCATCACTAAATCATCGAGGGGCCCAAAGATATCGCTTTTATCCTACTTTGGATAAAAGGAACGGATAAACTTTGATACAATGCTTGCTTGCACTCACTCACCGAATCACACACAACAATATGTTTTATAACACCAAGTTACTGGTGCGTTTACATATTATCAATGTGCAACCGATTTTCAAGATACAACTCACACATCTCGGTTTCAAGAATATAAGATGTTATCGTCTCACCAATCACTCGTGATACAATTCATGGAGTGATCCAAGTGAGCGTGGGTTTAATCCAATGCTCAAATCATATTCATAAGCACTCATGAACGTTGCAGCAAACATTTTCTTATGTCTAATACTCTTTTAGACAATCCACACACCAATTCACGACAGTCTTCATTCATACCTACTTCCAACATATGAACGACTGTGGCCCGTTCAAATAATTTGACTGTTCTTAACCAATTAAATTATTCTGGAAGTCAAAACATGCAAATGTGAAACACAAGAATAATACTAATCCCATATGGCCTCAAACCTTTGAGTATAAATAAAACTCCTTTTATTTATCACCATATCGATTACTCATTATTTGTCGTTTCGGTTAATCAACATCTTACTTGAATTATTACACTTGTCCCATGCTCTTAGCATGCACACAATGTTTACCTATGGTTCTTACTTTGTAAAATAGATCACATTGAACACATTTCCAATCATTCTCATTTCACAACTCCAAATCCTTTTTCATAAGTGTGAGAATATCAAATTCTTGTTACTTATAAAATATGCTAGATTCTAACATTCTATGCAATGGTCCTTTTGTAATGTCACTGCACCAAAGTCACAAAGACTATTGCCAACGATATTACAAAGTCCTCTATCAGAGATTGTTACAAGACAATTCCTTAGATATGATGTCTCTCACTCAAAGTACTTTCCTTTGAACATCCTTTTGCATAAAAGTTTCTAATCTTAGACATAGATCTTTTAATATTCATTCCCAATATGGACACACTTCCATATGTTCCATATGACAACTTATTCTTAATAGAATCTTATCTATTCCTAATAATGTCAATATGGTCCATCCAATATGAAAACATTTCCATATCTTCCAATACTATACTTCCAACTACTCACAAGCAACCAATCCTCTTCGAACTTGGATTGTCCTTTGATAGTTGTTTAATTATTGTAGTCTAAACCGATTCTAGTCCTTTTTCCCTCTAAATGTGCTCGACATTTGGAAAATTTTAGAATGGTCAAACATTAAAGCATTTGCAATCGATCCTATACCCGAAGCATATGGGACACGACGCATAATGTTTTATTTGCTATGTTCTCAAAATTCGAATTGTGAAGAGGGATGCCGTAATCATAATCGAAATTTTAAGAACACACTATGTACCTTTGACTAAATTTTATTAACATTCCACAACCTAAGCCTTTAGATTTTAAATGAAGCATAATATTCTCTCCCTTAATTATAGCAAAACAACTTTACAATCCTTACGACTTTGCAAGGTATAACTCTTGTTTTCTATAATTAATATTGCCAACTTGCAATACGTGTCTTAATAATCATATAATCATAACATTTATGCTCCCACTATCTTGATGATTATTATAAAACATAACACTTATGCTCCCACTAGCTTCGACATGTATTCAGAAACAGCTTAACTTTCAGAAAAACAATACTTATTGAATTTCTTAAGTTCATGTTTCTAATACTTAGTGCTTTGATAATCTTTTATCAATGTTTCTTGAACTTATACACCTTTGCCTTAGATAGTTTATATGTGTGTGTAAACAATTGCCAAACCTCATAATTCAAATTATGGAAAGGGATACCGTAACCATAATCGACTTCGAGAATGCAATTTTACAATCACTATCTTCTTAAAATCTTTCTTAGTGAAAGCATTTCCTCACAATCATTTTCATGAAGGAGGAAATCTTATGACACTTAGATTTAATGGTGTATTTGTTCCTATCCATGTGAATTTGTCAAAACCAAAGTTTACGACAAATTCAAACTCATATGGATCAAACTTTCTTGATCTCGATTTCTTGCTTTATGGTAGCACAGCTGCCCACCACGTCTTCCAAGTAGTTAAGCAGCTCACCTTTTCCTATCAATGTACCTTTCATTGATTAAGGTGCCTTGCCTTTTATGCGTTCAAAATGAGAATTCATAGAACTCACATGCATAATTAACTCAATTGGAACAACACAGAAACCAAATAATGTCAACACGATAGGTTGCAAACCTCAACTCGTGCGCTAGTGATGATCGATAAGGTCTATTTGATTTGTTCTTGAAGCCTTTCAAGACCAATAAGACTCCCACTGACTCCTTGACATATAAGATTCTCTTGTCAATAATCATTTCTTGACAAACAAATATTCAAGAGTTAGTGTATCTTTTATTAAAACAAAACACTTCATAACTTTGGTCCTAGTTGGTCTATGTCTTATCCAAGACATCACAACTTTCCACAATTGATGAATGTTATAAACCTTACTTTTTCACTCGATGTCACAATCTTAACTTTAAGACTTGTTATTGGAACGAAGTATGATTGACTTATTGATTTAACTATTTCTTCAATTCTTGATTCCTCTTCTTAGACATACAATTGTACTAAGACTCATTTAGAGGATCAATTGAGATATGGTTCTTAATCATTAAGACCTATCATAAAGCATAAAAGGTACTCTCCTATCTTCTTAGAATGGAGAAACTTTTATCTTTCTGCCTACTTGATTCTTCTTATTCGTTCTGCTATTGATTTAAACTTTTTCAATCAATTCAGAATTACACCTAATCTTATAAGTATAATCATATTTACTAAACCTTTAGTAAATCTTGACGAATATCATTGTTACTCTTATGGTGGACTTGATCAACACGCAACATTGTGTGCTCGATCTCTTAGCCCTTCACTTGACACTTTGTCAATGAATTTGTCTAATTTCCAAATATGAAATTTCACATTCATCGTGCAACCAAGTTGCGTGATTCCAAATTTCTGTCCAATTGAAACTTTGGGCGATGAGAAACTCTCCCTATTTGGTAAATTCTCAACTTTCCATAAATAACATAATAAGAACCAAATCCATTATTGCTAATAATATAAACATTTTAACATCAATTTTTCATACGCGCCATTGCAAGGATAAATAAATAAAATTTAAAATCAAAATTTATTTTATTGCGGAAAAATTTGTCCTCACAATGCAATTCATTGAAAAACTTATGCTAATACATCTTTCTTAGCAATCTAACTCTAACTCTAAGTAGTAGCTTAAGAATCTAATCCTCGAGAAATACGATCGAAATCCATTCCTTCATGGTTAGATTCTGCTCACTTCTTCCTTGAAGCTCCCTTTCTTTTCTTCGATTCTACAAAACATCAATTGTAATCTTATCACATTATGTATTAAGAATCTAGAATAGAAGCTTAAAAGAGTTAGTTAATGGATTTTACCTATATTAGAGCCATACGTTTCGACTCTCCCATCTCTTAGATCTCTTAGGTAAATGGGGCAGCTTCGTCTCCAATGCCCTTTCTCTTGGCAATAAAAGCAAATTGACTCTTTTGGAACATGACATAGAACTACTTCATACATTGCCTTTCTCTTATGATCAAACTTTTCGATCATAGCATGTCTTTCGTTGCCATTGTCTATATCCATAGAGGTCTTGAAGGCAGATTCACCAATCAACTTTGCTTTTTCATTGCGCCAAACCATTGCTGATTCAGCAGCAATAAGCATATAGGTGAGATCTATAAGGGTCACGTCGCGGTTCATCATATAGTACTCTCTTACGAACTCACTATATGAGTTAGGAAGTGACTGAAGAACCCAATCAACAGCCATTTCCTCACAGACAACGGATCCTAACATTCTTAACCAATCAATGTGTGACTTCATCCCTAGGATGTGTGCACACACCGACTTTCCTTCTTTATGTTTACTTGCCAAAATGGCTTGAGTGATCTTAAACTTTTCAAGCCTTTGAACTTGTGGGTTAGGGAGAATAATTGGAGGAGGAGGAGGAAGTGAAGCATGATCTCTTGTTCCTCGATCGAATCGTGGAATATCATCTTCATGTGGAATGCTTGTTCCATGGGATTTGGGAAGACCATATTTGTCAAACTTTGACATCTACAAAACGGGAGAAAACGAATTCAAGTTAGTTGATTGATTGAGTCCTTAGTAAGTCACCCAAATGAGATACTAAGGCTAGGACCCAACACAATATTCTACAACTCGGGAGAGGGATGATGTAACCCTAATTGCAGAATATTTGAAGGTAAGTGAATGACGATTCACTAATTTCCACCACGAAAAACGAAAAAGAATTTAAGTTTTAAATCTATGAAAACTCCTAGATCCTTTGAGATTCATTGAACTTTCAATGGCATGTTTAAATCTCGATATGCCCCTCTTGTTTGTGACTGGGATGTCGAGGATCACAAAGCGGGTGTGAATAACCATGCAAACTTACATGGTGCCCTCACATGTTACAGTCACCTATTCGATGTGCCGGTAAACCACACACGCTCCACCGAACTATGACAAACATTGAGTCACCCTTTGCTACCTTTGCTTAGAACCATTTAGTGTGCCGGTAAGCCACACACGCTCCACTAACGTCTTTGCAAGGGCACAAAGTGTAATTTCATGGAATTGCATCAATTCACTTTGCCTAAGTAACTAAGATTGGGAATTTTAAAAACATTTAGTTACTTTAGTAATTCATCATACTTATAATGGAAGGTTTCGTCCTATCCTACCCATTCGGCTAACGACCCTCCACTAGTCAAGAGTGCGGTGGGTAAGAGTGGATACCCATTCAATCGTCATTTTATAGGCAATTTTCTTAAACACCCCTTATAGACCAGCTTCATGAATGTGGCCTACTAACGGTAAGACTGACTTTTACTCATACATATATATAATGTTAAACTTTTAATGTTATATATAGTATAGGGTGTATTTTACACTTTTAAAATACTAGGTGGTCAAATTTAACAATTATACTTTTAATTCAATTAAATTTTAAACCTAAACTTTTATGGATTTATTAAACCTCCTTTAATTATACACCTTAATTAATTAATAAAACCATAAGGGTGTGATTTGAATTTTAAATTCCTAAACTTGAGGGCAAGTTTTGAAACATTTCAACACATTAGGGTTTAGAATTTAAATATACATCAAAATTAAACTATTAATCAAAATTTAAATTCCAAAACTTGAGGGCAAGTTTTGAAACCTTTTTCAAAACATTAGGGTTTCAACTATTTAAATTTCAAAACAACAAAACTTTTGGGTTCAAATTTAAATTATAAAACCTAAGGGGAAAATATGAAACATTTCATAACATAAGGATCAAATAACAAATAATCTAAATTAATAATTAACCACATAATTATCCATATTTGATTTATTTAAAGATTTCTTGCAACACAATTTACCAATTTAATCAAAATAATTAATCAATTATCACATAAGGAAACATATTTTATTAATTGATAAATATCTTCAATTAGATCAAGAATATACTCATATATATAAAAACGGATTTATATTGATCTAATATGATAAGGTAACTATCCCAAAGCAAAAACAGCAAGAAATCCCGAGATATGCTCCATCTGACGAGTTGACTCGTCGAGTCAAGCTTGGACTCGTCGAGTCTGCATGGACTCGGCGAGTTCAGCTATGGACTCGGCGAGTCCAGCCTCTAGAAACCAAAAAAACGAATTTTTCAAACATATCAAGCATCAATACAATAGAAACCAACCAGGCTTTGATACCACTGATGGGTTTTGGTCATAAGACATCCTATGTGCTCAAACAAACCCTAATGCTTGGATCTAGGTTTCTCTATTGTACATGCAAGTTATCCAAGGCTATAAACCCTAATTCTAGCATATGGAATCGGTATTAACATATAATTAGGTTTAAGATGTTACCTTGATTGTTATGTTGCAATAACAATCCCAATTCTTCCTTGAATTAACTTTGGAAGGCTTAGAGTCACAAGTGTCACTCCTCTAATGGCTTACAAACACCATAAGCAAGAGGATGAAGAGGAGAGAGGTTAGAGGCTGCCCAAAAACGTGTAAAACCCTAGCAAGAAGCTTAGCCACGTTTTTGGTCCTTAAAGGATCTATATATAGTGAGGCAATTAGGGTTATCTAACAAGGAAACCCTAATTTAGTTGCTTAAGCCCTAAGCAACCCATAGACTCCTTTAATCAAGCCCTTAGACGATTTCCTTATGGGCTTCCCATAAGAATTCTTCCACCTCTTGATTTAAGACAATCCATGGCCCAAATTGCAATTATCTTATAATTACAATTCCAGTCCCTTAAGTTTAATTAATCTCTTTTAGTCACAAAACTAATTACCAATTAATTATTGAGTAATATTAATTAAACAATATGATTTCTCCTTTAATATATTATTCTCATAATATATTAATAAATCATATTTAATCCTTTCTCTCCATAATTCATCTTATCAAGTTGCTTTGGTGAAGGCAACCCAAAAGGACCATGCACCATCGGGTCAAGTACATACCAAAATAGTTATGGACTTAGACACTAATCCAACAGAGCCGAGGTGGGGGCTAGGTCTTCGCCTCCCCAAGGTCTTGCCTCAATTTCATCCAGTCAAACCGCAACCATCCCCCTTCTGGTGGATTCTCATCTGGATGCCTATAAGCCAGCTTGGAGACTAACTGCCCAAGATCTTGTCTTCGATCATGACACCTCTCTCGAGTGGTGTCAGCACATGTTTCCTCCTGCCACCACTGATGCCCTGACTTTCCTATCAGACGGGCACATGGCCAATAGCTTGCGTTACGCTGCCGCCCAAGTATCATCTTATTTGGTCGCTGCCGCTGAACGTATCTCCAAAATGGAGACCATCCAGTTTGATTCTGACAGGAGGGACATTGAATGCGAAGAGCTGAAAGCCCAGGTAGAGAAGTTAGAAGCCAAAAAAAAGTAGTTCGGAGGCAGCTCTGCTTGAGAGGGAAAGCTTGGTGGATGAAGTGGCAAAGCTGGAGGAGGAGGTGGGGCGCCTGAATGGTCGCATGGGGCCCCGAGTCTGGAGAACGCCGGTCTGAGCAGGCGGACGGTGGAACTGGAGGTGGATTTGGTTGCTGAGAATGCCTCAAGGGGAGCATTGGAGAAAGATATTTCTTGTATAGTTAGTGACAGGCTCAGTCGGGTGGTGGACAGGGTAATCGAGAGTCCCAGTTTCTCTAGGGTTTGGTTCAGGTGTGGGTGGCTTGTGTGGCAGCGGGGGTAGAGTAGGGAAAGAGGGCTACTAAGTAGCTGATGATCGTCGTGGATTTTAACCCGGAGGTTGAGGTGGACATGGCTACCAAGGTTCATGAGATGGAAGATGCACTGGCTGCTTTTACTGAAACAGACTTTGCTAGCAATCTTCTCCTGGGTGATCTGGATATGGTCGGGCTTCGTGGCCTTTGCCAAGATGCTCAGAGCGATGGATCAGGCCCTGGCCCAAGCTCTTCCCGTGGTGTGATAACACCCTCGCCCACAAGTAGCATTGTTTCTTTGATTTGTTGTGATGTAATCTCAATGAAAAAATTTTCTATTTCTAGTTTTGTTGTTTTTTTGTCTTTGCTGCCCTTAGAGGTAATCTGAAAGTCTGAGAGTCCAACAATCTGACAATTTCTACTTTCTTTTTGTGGGTATGAATGTTTATTGTTACCGCATATATTCTCTTGTTTAGTTGCTTCATGCATGGTTTATGTTAGCCATCATATGGTATTTACGCAGGGTTTACTTACACCCCTAGTTTGAGTTTTGTTATTGGTGAACTCTTTATGCTTTAGCAAATCCGATCTTTGAGAGACTTGTTCTAATTTGCTGCTTAAAGACCCTAGGTGTAGCCAAGATCGTCATCTTGAGGCTTACCCGATTATGTTTTTCTATTTTATTGGCAGAAGGTTATGATCCTTCTAAATTCATGTAATATGTTCTTTTGTATGTTTGCTATGATGTAAATGATGAACATGTTTTGGGGGAAAGGTTATGAGCCTTTTTGATGAAACCCCCTGGCTGCCTCCTTGTAACGATTTCGCTCGTGTGACATTGGATGATCAGTCCTTGTTGTAACATGGTAAATGTACACAGCGTCAATTGTTTTAATTTCTCAAGATTGAAAATAAGGAGCATCTGAATTGCCCTCTCTGTTTACTCTAGTTTTGTTTAGAGTGTAATAAGACTAAAAGTAGTGAAGTAGTTTTTGCCGATTACATTTACATGTTAAAACTAATACACAATGCCTTTGCTAGCATTGGTTTTACCTTTGATACTCGCTTTAACAGTAAAACTGACACAGTCTCTGTGCATTCCACGTTCTTGGAATGGCACGCCCATCCTAAGCTTCTAAGACATAAGCACCATTCTGATGGGCTTCCACAATTTTGTATGGTCCTTCCCACGTGACAATGAGTTTCCTAAATGGTCCAGCACGGCTAGATTCGTTCTTTCTTAGCACCCATTCTCCGACTTTGAAGTTCTTGACTCAAACTTGACGATTGTAATAATTTTCACTTTGTGAATTGTATAGTGCCTGGCGCACTTGCGCAGCCTCACGTTTTTCATCGAGCATGTCCAAGTTCTAGCATCGCCCTTCTTCTTTGGCTGCTTCCTCAAAACTTTATGTTCACAAGGAGCCTGCCACTATTTCTAGGGGGAGGGTTGCTTTTGTCCCATAAGTTAGGCTAAATGGGGTTTCTCCTGTGCTTGACCTTGCTGTGGTACAATATGACCATAGCACGGTCGGAAGTTCATCCACCCAGACACTTTGATCTGAGTAACCTTTTCGTCAAACCATTAACTATGGTTTTGTTTGATATCTCAGTCTTTCCATTGGCCCGAGGGATGCGTCACTGATGTGAACCGACGATGGATTTTCTTGTTTTCGAACCACTCCTTAAAGGGGCTTCCTTCAAATTGCGTGTCGTTATCACTTATGAGGATTTTAGCAGTTCCAAAGCGGGCAAGGATGTTCTTGGTCATAAATTTTATCATTTGCTTGCTAGTGACGGTGGACAGTGGTTCCGCCTCTATCCATTTGGTAAAATAATCCACGACCACCAACAAAAACTTCACGCCCCCTGGTGCCAATGGGAAAGGTCCCACTATATTGATTCCTCATTGATGGAAAGACCAGGGGCTGGTGATGCTATTTAATGGCATGGCCGGTTGGTTTTGGAAAGGAGCGAAGGCTTGGCACTCTTTGCATTTCTTTGTTAGAGCTATGATATCTTTGTACACGTCCGACCAATATACTCCTAGGCGGAGTATTTTTCCTGTGAGTGCGCGAGCGCCTTCATGTGCTGATGTGTCCCCGAAATGGCTTTCTTTGAGGAATGTGTGCCCCTCTATTTTAGAGATGCATTTTATCCATGGGCTTAAGTATCCTTTTCGGTAAATTTGATTGTTCCTGATTGCAAAATGTGATGCTCTGATTTTGACTTTCCTCGCCTCCTCTGGGTCGTCCGAAAGCACGCCATGGTGCAAGTAGTCGACAAACGGTTTGATCCATTTTTGTGGGGGGGGGGGCGATATTGTATTAACTTTTTGGTTGTTGATACTTCTTTCCATGAGTACTTCAACCAACACTTTCTTTGTGAGATGGTCATACGAGGTAGAGGTCAACGTGATGAGAGCATCTGTCCTCGCGTTTTTTCCTCAGGAGATTTGTTTTATTGAAAAATATTTGAATGTGTTGGCTAAGCTATGGACTGCATCTAGGTACTTCTGCATCCTAAGGTCCTTTTCCTCATACATTCCATTTATTCGGTTTGTGACAAGTAGCGAATCGCTGAGAGCCGCTAGTTGTTTCGCGCCAACCTCCTTAGCTAGCCTCTAACCTGCTAAGAGCGCTTCGTACTCTGCCTCGTTGTTTGATACTTGGAAGTTGAACCACTGCACATAAGTGATTTCTTCACCCCTGGGGATTTGTCAGATCAGGCCTGCGCCTGAACCTTCCTTGGTTGTTTCGCCATTGATTTATAGCTTCCAAAGTTCTTTGTCGGCTTCAACCTTAGGGATTTGTAGCATCAACCAGGAAGTATGCCAAGGCCTAGGCCTTGATGCTAGTTCGGGGGTGATAGTGGATATCATGCTCGCCTAATTCTATGGCCCACTTGGCCAGGTGCCCAGACTTTTCCGGCCTCAGCAGCACTTGCTTTATTGGATAACTGGTTAGAACATCCACCGTGTGGGCTTGAAAATACCTTCGTAGCCGTCTGATAGCATATACCAGGGCGAGGACCAGTTTTTCTAACATCGAGTAATTGACCTCTGGTCCTTGTAATTCCCTGCTAACAAAAAGGATGGGAACCTGCTTGCCCCCCTCTCAACTGCTAACACAGAGGAGATAGCCTCTTTGAAAGCTGCTAGATACATCTGTAGTGTTTCCCTTGGTAGTAGGCAGGAGAGAGTAGGTAGTTGGTGCAAAGGGTCTTTCAGATGTTGCAATGTCTCATCCGCTTTGTCTGTCCACTTGAACTGCATTTTGTCTATGCACCCTTTAAGTGTTTAGTACAGGAGGAGCGCTTTTTCTGCGGATTTGACGATGAATCTTCCCAATGTTGTCAATCTACTATTGATCTCCTGTACGCCCTTGAGGTTCTGGGGAGTTTTTGACTCAAGGAACTCCTGGATTTTGGTGCGATTGGGCAGAATTCCTTCCTTGGATATCTGATACCCAAGGAATTTCCCTTCCTCTACTCCAAATGTGCATTTAGCTGGGTTTAACTTCATCTTCGCTTTTTCTATCGTCTGGAAAGTTTCTTCCACATCACAGAGTAATGCGTCTTCATTGCGGCTCTTAATTACCATGTCATCGACATAGACTTCGATATTGCTAGCAATTTGATCGGAAATACTTTGTCCATGAGCCTTTGATAAGTAGCAGCCGCGGTTTTGAATCTAAACGACATTTTCTGGTAGCAGAAGGTGTCCTTTTCGGTGTGGAAGGCAGTTTTTTCTTCGTCCTCTCGTTTCATTTGCACTTGACGGTAGCCCTTATACGCGTCAAGTAAACATTTGAGTTGAAAGCCTTCGAGCGATTGGAGCTTCTGATCAATCTCCAGGAGAGGATAGCAATCCTTTGGGCAAGCGTTGTTAAGGTCCGAGTAATCAATGCACATTCGACATGATCCATTGGCTTTCTTTACCATAATAGGATTCGCGATCCATGTTGGGAACACCACTTCCCTGAGGATGCCGATGTTCACCACATCGGCCACCTCTGCATTTATTAACTTGTTCTGTTTTGCCGCCTGGCCTCTATTTTTTAACAGGATTACTCCCGGGCAGGACATTGAGGCTGTGTTCTATAACCTATCGATCAACGCCTGCCAGATCTGTTGGATTCCAGGCGAAAATGGTGGAATATTTCTTTAGGAGTGCTACCAGCCATGCCTTGACTTGTCTGATAGGTGGGTGCCGATTCGCACAAGTTGTTCTGGATAATCCATGTTTATCTGGTGTTGTTCGGAGGAACATTCCTCCTTGGACTTCTTTGGTGTGCATACAAGCTCTGGGGTGGCTATGATCTGGTGTCAATGTTGTGCCCTGGTGTTTGTGGTAAGGACCGTCGCTGATCCGTGGCGTGTGTTGAATTTAACGATGTCGTGGGTTGTCGATGGTACTAGGTGTAGTAAGGAGATTGGCGATCGTCCGAGCATAATATTATGTTCTGTTGGGTATCGAATCACAGAGAATTCGATTATTCGTGTGATTCGGTCCTTCTCGTCGTGACTAACCAATGTTAAGGGTATCCAAATAGTGCCCAATGGCCACAAGCTGTGCACGGTAAATCCTACCAACTGTCCATCAGTTGGGGGCTGTAGCCCCTCCTTCCACGCATTTGGTAGTTGCCGAAAACAATGCTCATAGAGTATATCGGAGCAACTACCATTTCCAATGTATATTCGATGGACTTTCGTTTTGCGAATGAATCCAGATATAAGGAGTGGGTCTTGCGGATCCCAGTTTGATGGTCTGGGATCGCTACTCGAGAAACTAATGTTGAGTAGGTTTCTCGAGAGTGCCTCAATCTCGTCTTCTGCGTAGTGAGGTGTGTTCCTCTTACGAGAGTTAGAGATGGCGAGTACCTTTTTTCCATCATACAGATTTGTCTGCAACAGGTCGAGATGCGATATTGCCATCTAAGGCAGTGGAACATCCAACGACAGTTGCCGGAAACTATTTTGGAGTATTGGCTCTACACTCGCGATGATGGTCGTTATTTACCATCACTGGTATTTTGAACAGAACTTCTATTTTCGTCCCAGATGTTGTTAGGCTTTGATCGCTCTTTTGCAAAGAACCAACGTCGTTTATTGGATGTATCACTCAGAGGATACGCCCGAATGGCACCAAATGTTGTGACATGTGCAACAGGGATTTAGATGTCGAACGATGGATTTTCCTTGAGAGTTTTTCTGAGATCACAACACAGAGAAGAATCGTTAAATGACGTCCAGGTGTTCTCCCGAGACGTCGCTCCGACGATCAAGTTAGTTTTCTGATGGAGGTAATTTTAGGGTAATATTCGTGAGAGAGAAGATGGATCCCTTCCTTGTGGAGGAAGAGATCCTTTTATACCTGCTATTAACGGATCGTGGGGAACTCATCTGATGAGTGTGAGATGTGACCTCCTCTGACTGGGAGGATCACGCCCATGCTAACTAAATGCCTGGTGATGTCAGTTCTGGGTGTTACCTAAGCTTTCTGTCACGTCCTAATTGGTCGTGAGTGAATGAGAAGATCGCGGGGGATATTCATCCCTCATGGAAGGAAATGAACTGCCACCCCGGTGCTAAGTTTCATTGGCCAAGACCGGGCCTTGGCCAAAGTCCTAACGAGATAACGTCTCGTTTGTGACTTTTGTTACATTTAACGTGATCATTCATGGTAACGTTAACACATATCATAAAACATAAATGCGGAGTTACACAGACAACTAACATCCTAATCATAATAAACCATGAGCCAACATTAGTGCCTTCGGCCCGCTAAACACGGTGAGCAAACTCACCTTAAGATGTTGAATCTCTCAAATAAAATCTTAATCTGCTAATCCAGAAAATCCCCACACTAACATCATCAAATAATATCCAATCAATAATCGGATCTCGACCCATAATCAAGAATCTAAATTACTTGTCCAACATCTAGGGTAAAAGACCATTTTACCCTTTTTCCTTACTTGGCCCAACCCATTTGCTCAAAAGGTCCAAATTCCTAAATGGCATCCCAAGGCGCAATATGGCCCAACTTCCTAATTGGGCCCAAAAACCATCATGGACCTAATTCCAAGAAATCTTGTAGTCTATCCATGACCTAAAGTCAGAAGTTCAATGGCCCAACAAGGTCCAAAGTCTTAAAGTCCAAAATATGGCCCAAACCCGTCAAAGTCAACCGATGGTCAAACTGTTGAGTATGTTGGGTGTACTTAGACTTACGCTTAGCTTATTCCTTACAGGGCCAGTACGTACATCATACGAGCTGGGTAGGCCCCGCGTACTCCGTAGACAACCTAATCAACCCATTAAGAAATTAATCAGTTAAGCCATCATGCCAACTCTTAACTCTGATCCTAAATGGTGACTTAACACGTAAAGTTGACAACTTTACTCCCATGTATGTCTTAATAAGACCCAAAACTTAAGCAGAACCATAAAAAGTAACCTAACACATGCATGAACCAAAATAACTCATAAATGTTGCATTTTTATGGACAATGGATCTCAAATGTGCTAAGATCTGACCTCCATGGCTTCTAGAGTAGACCATAATCTGAAATATGGCTTTAAAGACCCAAAATGCATAAATAACACCCTAAGTTGGATCTAGCATAAAAAACCATCAAGATGAGAGCTTTTTACCTCAAATGGATTGCTATGATGAAGATGACTCTAGATCTACAAGCTCAAGCCACTCCCAAGCACCCTCCAATTGTTCTTCTACTTATACTTCACCAAAAACACCACCAAAACTAACTTTCAAGCTCACATCTCACAAATGACAACTAGGGTTTCGATTTTGGGGTATAGAGAGATGGAGGTTGTTCATTAGAAGGTCCAAGGGTGTCTTAAGTTGTTTTAAATAGGACACAAACCCTAAAAATTAGGGTGTGACCCTGCATTACGTACGTCATGCGTACTCCTACGCACACCCCGCGTACGTGGGTGCATCTGCAAGCCATCGATGAGCTAGTACACTAAACATACTCATTGAGTACGCCCAACGTACTAACTAGGGACTAAAATGATAGAAATTTTACAGTAAGTGTTAAAAAGGAAACATACCAAATCGTGAATGTTACACAAAATGTGACATTACACAGATTCAAGTGTTTCATATGGTTCTACCCATTCTCAAAAAGCACACCTTTCTTTTGCTTTCTATATAAACCAATAATAAAACCAGAGGATCAAGAAGTGAAATAATGACATACCGGTCATATCATAAACTTTTTGGCAGGGTTGTTTTTTGTCCTTGATATGCGGATTCAAGGTAAAAGGCCACAATAGCAAGGAGTAAATACATGCCTTAGTGGTGATAGGGGGAATGTTGAAGGAGTTGTCGACATTTTAGGGCATCAATTGTTTCTCTCTAGGATAAAAATTATAACCTCCAACGTTGGGTTAAATAAGTGATGAACAGAAGGTGAATATGGCACGTAATATACCGAATCAACTAAAACCTAAGATCACCTGTAATATTAGCTTAATGTGATCAGGTCAAACAAGTTCAATTGACAAATATGTACACAAAAACATTGTTACCTTAATATGTACAAATCCTAAAATAAATTACTTTTTTACGTCATTAACCCAAAATATTTCAAAGAAAATCAGACATTAAAACTTGTAATTATTCCTAACATGACATTTATAGCTTCAATTTGTTGTTATTAATATTTTACCATAAGAAAGGTATCCTAATATTTGCATGCTTATAGTTCGAAAACCTTTCTACAACTCTTTGTGTTCAATTTGTAGGAAGTCGTTTGGATGTTCAAATGTTTAATTAAGATTTTGCATCTTTATTGTTGAAGTTAGAAAATTATGCAGTTTTGACATCACATTTAGCTAACAATTTCATCATTGTTGACGCCATAAACCGATTAATAATTGGACTTTTATGTCTATAGATGGTTTTATATTGTTTAATTATTAAAATATTTTGTTGAGTCATATCTAGGTTGAAAATGTTTGAATTTCAATAATTAAATTTGTATTCATCGTCAAAGGCTTTTTAGCCAACAATATTATGTGTTGTTATTATGTGTTGTCATTCATTGTTAAGTTTCAGGGTTCATACCCAATCTGAAACATACGTGAAATGAAACTACAAGAAGATTAGATTAGATTTGTTATTAGAAAAAAAAATACTCAATGTTAAATAATTTCGACTCGTGATAATTTGTTTTGCATTATTTGTTAGATCTAGTTTTGATTTTTTTTTTAGAAAAAATAAATTTGTCACAACACACCAGATTTTTATGGGAAATGTAAAATTTTCCAACTGTTTGTGTGTGTTACTCCCCAAATATGAAAAAGCCATATTGGACCCTAGGATAGCTCAGTTTTGCCTCTCCTTATTTGCACATATGGCCCTGCCCTCACTTCTATAATGTCTTTGTGGTCCTCCTCTTTGCACCACATCTTTCACTGCCTTTAAGAATTTCATATACACATCTGGTTTGCATTAATGGTGGATGCATGTAGTACATTTTGGCATGCTATTTTATTGTTACTAGATTTGTGTAAAATCAAAACTTATGTACGATTGTAGCTTAAATGCAGTTGATGTCAGTATGCTTGTCAACAAGCATGAGTTTTTTAGGGTAATATAAATTTTGTGATTTAACTATTATATTTTATTTCTCTTAATGAAAGTCTTAGACCATGCGGTATAGAGCATCCGTGGTCCATGTGGCCAATAGAAAATTTCGTGCACACCACCCCGACATTTCGTGGTCGAGCGTGGTCGTTGTTCTTCGTATTCCTGATGACGAGTTTAAACGGAAAAATTGATTGGTCATTGGTTTATTGACCGTCGAACGGTCATTTGGCCTTTTTTTTTCAAACTCCATTCAATACATATAAATAAATCTCCTATTTTCACCAAAATTTACATCTTCATTCTAACATTTATTCTTTAAAACCACAAAACATGCACATAGATTCCACAAAACACATGGAATTCTTAAAAACTTTTGATTCGGATGACGACGTAGAATTCGTCGAGACATTCTTCAACGTTGTGCAACACATTCACGACGAAGAAAGTTTGAATGTTGCTCGTACAAGGATGGTCGCCAATCATGATCCCCAAGCCTCACACGACTTATTGGTACGTGATTACTTTGCCGATAATTGCCTTTATAATGACGACTCTTTCGAACGTCGTTTCCATCTGAATAAGACTATATTTTTACGTATTAGTAACGCTTTGGAATCTCATTATGATTTTTTCAAACAAAAACCCGACACTAGAGAAAGAATGAGTTTTAGTAGTATACAAAAATGTGCGGCTGCTCTTAGGTATTTGGGATACAGTATATCATTTGATGCATCTGATGAATACTTAAGAGTATCCGAGAGGACCGCAGTTGAATGTGTCGATTGGTTTTATGCATGTGTGTATGAGGTTTTTCACGAATAATATTTGCGCAAACCTACCCAACGTGATATTGAGAGATTGTATTTGGCTCATGAAGAGAGGCATCGATTTCCTGGTATGCTTGGCAGTCTAGATTGTACGCATGTGGCTTGGGAAAAATGTCCAAATGCATGGCGTGGTCAGTTCACTCGAGGAGATAAAAGTGAACCAACTATCATCCTAGAAACTGTTGCATCTCAAGATTTGTGGATATGACATGCCTTTTTGAGAGTAGTGGGGTCTAACAATGACATTAATGTTTTTGGACAGTCTCCTAGTTTCAACGATATTTGGACTGGCAAAGCACCTGATATGACGTTCACGGTGAACGGGCATGCGTACAAATATGGTTACTACCTTGGTGATGGGATATACTCGGATTATTCTACATTGATGAATGCATACTCGGTTCCTCGAAGTGAAAATGCAAAGTTGTTTACAAAAAAAACAGGAATCGATGAGAAAGGATATCGAGAGGGCATTTGGAGTCCTTTAGCAGACATCGCATGTAGTGAAATATGCTACACGACTCTGAGATAAAGAAAGAATTAAACGAATTGTCCTAGCATGCATTATAATGCATAATATGATTATTGAAGATGCAGGTCGAGCGATTTGCACGTATGATCCGAACGACGTTGTCATTCCAATTGTGGAGTCCGTACCTGGAACGAATGAGTTTTTAGAGCGAGTTGTTGAAATTCATAACAGTGAAACGTGTTTCAATCTTTGAGAAGATGTCGCAGAACATTTGTACCAACGTAACATGAACGAAAATTGGTTTTTTTATATGTATGTTGTTTGTTTTTTTTAAATTAATGTAATTTTTTTTCTAGATTAATTAAGTAATGTAGTTTGAAGTTGTAATTTTATTTTTATAATTAATGAAATACTAGTTTAAAAAAATGAATGTTTTTTAATTATTAAAAATGTAATTTTATTGTAGTTTTTAATTAAAAAAATAAAAATATTGATGTTGAGTGGTATGTATTTCATGTCAGTAGTATGGAAATATGGTGCTGATGTGACACCCACCACATATATGATATGCGGTGGATATAACTGATTAAAGATATTTCCACTGTGACTACGTTGTTAGTTGCTAAAACTAACAGGACTAGTCATTTTAGAATGTTTAAAATGTCATACGAATATTATGTACATAAATTGAGAAAACGTTTCAAAAATTTAGATGCTATCATGTAGGTTAATGAGAGAAGTCCTCTCCGTTTTAATACATACAAAATTGGATATAAGGGTCACAATGGTCTCACTAAAAATTTCTATACAAAATAGTGACTTTTATTTATCGAAGTAATATATAATAATAATATACCGTAAAAATGCCAAATATATAATAGCTTTTATATGTATTGCAATGTTTTAAAACCTGGGTTTTTAGTTGACCCGGTGTGACGACCGGTTCACGGGTCAACCGGTTCAACCAGTTCAACCGTCGGGTCAACCCGGTTTATGGTCTTTTTTTATTTTTATATATTTTTACTTTCCTGCATAATACATAAACATATAAAACCTATAATTTGATGTACACAAAGTTTAAATATTGAAAAACATTAAAGAAACTGCAAATGACTCGGTGTTTTGGTGTTCACTACTTGTATCCAACCATCAAAACCCTATTAAAACGGGTCAACCCGGTTTTAACCGGTTCAACATAAGCGGTCGAACCACAGTTCAAGGGAAACCCGGCCGGTTCGATCCAGTCCGTATTTTTACAAAAAAAACGTTCTCAATTGACCCGCCTTTTACCCCGGGTCACGGTCCAACCGGCCTGGTCTACCCGGGTTTTAAAACATTGATGTATTGCCCCCTTTTTCTGACACACACACATACACACACACACACACACACACACATATATATATATATATATATATATATATATATATATATATATATATATATATATAGAGAGAGAGAGAGAGAGAGAGAGATAGGTTCAAATGTTTTCACTATCTATTGTGTGCCTGTATGATTGATTCTGGACCAATCATTTTAGTTATTTTAAAAAAGTAATTAATGCTTATTAAATGCTGAAGATGTAATTAATACCTATTATATCTTCAACATGTAATATGCATTAATTACTTTCTTAAAATAACTAAAATGATTGGTCCAGAATCAGTCATACAGACACACAATAGATAGTGAAAACAAAATAACCTAACCCTATATATATATATATATATATATATATATATATATATATATATATATATATATACTAGCCATTTACCCGCGCCAAGCGCTGAGTGTGAATATTTTATTCAAAAATTAAATTGTAGAGACGATTAAATTGTAGATATTTTATTCAAAAATTAAAATAATAATATATAAATGTACACTCTTGATTACAAACCCAATTATGTCAAACTGTGCAAATGTTAAAATAATAATATATAAATGTACACTTTTGATTACAACCCCGATTAAATATTTGTTTTTTTCAGTATAATTATGATTTATGTTGTTTTTTTTGTCACAACAGACAGGTAACAGATAAATCGACACTTAGGCAACAGATAAATCGACACTTAGGTAGCCAATATATAACTCACAGGAGCTCGATCCACTCCAAATTTCTCATCTTTTTCCACCTTTTCACTTTCTCTCACCTTTGACTTTGACTCTGACTCATTAACAACCCCTAAAATCTCCCTTTGTCTCAAACTCCCCCAAGAAACAACTGCTTTTCGTTTCATCTTATGCCCCCACACAACACTATCCTTATCCCACCTTTTTACCTCATTAAGAAACAAACTTTCATTCTCTTTCACATCATCTTTCATTCTTGGAACAAAAAATTCTGGTTTTGCCCCTGCCACCGCCATTCTTGGGACACCCAACACGTTCACAAACGAAGAAGGAGCATCATGTCTTTTTTTTCCATTTGAAGATGAATAAGCAGACAAGAAAACATTCTTAACATTTCTCATGTGGGTCCCTGTTTGACTTTGACTTTGACTACTCAAGTTCATACTACCTTTTGAAAGTCAAACCACTACATGATCTGTTTTAGGCCTTAAAGATTCCACCTTTTTGTCTTCTAACATTCCGTGAATTGAAGAGAATGAAAACTGACTTTTGATGGAGATGGAGGGTAGGATCTTGGGGGTGGGGTGAAGTTTTTTTAGAGGGAGTTGACTTTTTTCAGGTGGTCAACGGCTGTCCCTTTGACCCATCTGACCACTGCGATCCGTGAAGTGCGATTTGGGTCGTATTCGATTCGTTCAACTACACCTACTGATGAAGTGTTACATTTTAGGTCAATTGTTCTTTGTGACCATTTTGCCCCTCCCCCTCTGTGGAAAATTGTGATATGACCCTTTGAATTTCTACCTGCTGACTTGTCTTTACTTGTAACGAATTGCCTAAGTGGCCTTTCAGAGCTCAAATTTTGAGCACCTGTAGGAATATGATAAAGTCAGTAAAACTGTTTTTGTTTGGATAAATCATACATGAATTTCAGATAACAGTATAATCAGTAATGTTCAAATCCTAAGCACCACATCTCTAAAATCAAATTAAGAAAGCTGGAAATGACATCTCTCTGGTACTGATTATCCATCTTGAATTGAAAATATGCAGCTTTAAATACCAATTTCTTTTTACTTTATCAGCATATGATTCATTCTTTCAATATATTTGCATTTTTACATGTACAAATAAGTGTTTACTGAAATGTACATGAACAAAATCAACTCTTTTTATTTAAAAGAGTATACCAGGGTCTAGGAATGCCAAAGAAAGTTTCGCTTCTGATGTCAAAAAGGTTGTTTCTTATTGTAAAATTGAAGTTAGGGTTCAACAAGAAGAGCTACAAGCAAACAAATTCAAAAGTTCACCTGTTTCATCAGCAATTCATAAAACACGTGTTTTCGGCATTACTATTACCAAATTAACACTCTGAGAGAACCAATATCCCAGCAAAGCTGAAACCTCAAAAACAGAACTTTGCCTTGGGTGACTACCGATACCCTTAAGCATATTGACCTTATATAGACGTGGGTTTTGAGGCTAGAGACACACAGACGACACTCGAACATGTAATAATTTGAAAGAGCTAGGTCTGACATCAAAACTGGAAAAAAAAGTCTGTATTTGCACATTAATTCTGACATCAAATTCAATCTTCATTGAGCCCGTTTTTCAGATTCATTTCTCTTGAACATGACAATTTCAACTTCGAATTTGCATTTAAAAAAAAAACCTTACGGCTGATAGACTGATTGGATCTCATCTGAAAGCTGCTAATCTTCGAAGTAATCTCAAGCGAGTGGTGCGAGTGTAGAGGACAGATGAGATAAAGAGAGAGCGTGGTGGTTTCCTGTCACCGAAAAAGTGTTGCGAGAGTACAGTAGGTAGCGGCGATGGCGATCAGATACAGATACAATGAGTGATGCGAGGTTGGAAAGTGGGTGGCGATTCACTACCGATGGTGATCATGACGATGAGTTAGGCAGATGAGGTGCGATGTCGGCTTTTCAAAATAGGGTTTTTGCTATTTGTTTGAGGGAAAATGCGATTGTAGAGGACAGATGAGAAAAATAGTATGTTTACTTTTTTTATTCAATCTATGAAACGTCAATGTTAATACCATTAATTTGACAAACGAAAATGTGAATATTTAATGCAATTAATTTGTAAAACGGAAATATGACAGGAGTATTAAAAGGTATGAATAAATTGATTGTATATTATGCAGTAGGTGTAGTACCTCTTAAATTTCAAGAAATTGGCAATATCCTTAATAATATAGTAATATATATATATATATATATATATATATATATATATATATATATATATATATATATATGCAAAAAGTGAATATATATAACAGCCCCACACAAGCTTAGGTATAGAACCCCTAAACTACGTCGTTTTGCTAAGTTATAACCTTTTTAATCTTGATTTAACTACCGTGATTTCCTTCCTAAAAAATCTGAATATCCTAACTCCATTTTCTCCAAATCTGTAAACTAAGTCATTTCCTAAAATTAATTGTGATTTCAACATTTTCTTCATAAGGTTTTCTTCGTACGGTGTTTTTTCTTCCTTAATTCCTACACAGACATAAAATTTGATTTTATTGATTATGGTTCCTAATTTTATATACGTGACCAGGATTATGGAAGATGATGCAAACCAAAATGTATTTGTATCTAAGATTCTTTTTTCTTCTTTACTGAACATTATTTTAAGTGATGCAAACTAAAATCAATTTGCATTTGAATTTGCTGCCAATTCGTTGGACCATCAAAAGTAAAGTCAAAATTAATCGGAAAAGAAACTAAAGGATTTTGAAATTAAGAAAAGAAATGACAAATCTACCATTTAGGATAGGATATAAGAAGCGCTTGATTTATATTTGAATCAAAATAATATAGTTTAAAGGGGTTCTATACCTAAGCTTGTGTGAGGCTGTTATATATATTCACTTTGCCATATATATATATATATATATATATATATATATATATATATATATATATATATATATATATATATATATATATATATATATATTAAACTTGGCTTCCAACATGAATAGTAAACTGGTGAACAGTTTGGCAAAAATGGTCCCTTACGTATATTTTTTATAAACTTGGCCGTTTTTGGCAGAATAGTAAACTATACGGGTGTTTTATTGATTATCAATTTATGATCTGCAGAATCTAGAAAATTAGCTTTTTCGGATGTTTTAGTAGTATCATCTCTAACCCATTTTTATTTTTTCCTTGGTAAATTGACTTTTATTCTATCCCAAAATAGTGACTTTTATTCTATTCCAGAAAATATATTTGTAGAATATTTTATTTTTATAACTTATATATATTGTCAAATACACCTCTCTACTAATTAGATTTTAACAAATATATATTATATTTTAACTTAATATAAATTAGTATATAACATGATATTATAAATATTAAATATTAAATTTAAATTATAATTAATAGGTAAAATAAACTAGAAATGTATAAAATAAAAATGAGCGGAACTAAAATTAGCAACCAAACTTTACCTCCATTTTTGGAGATATGAATAGTATTTCCTATTCACCTCCATTTTTAAAGATTTGAATAGTATTCCCCCATCCCCACTATGGGGGAATACTATTCATATTTCCAAAAATGCAGGTGAAAATGAGGTAGGGTTGGAGAAGAATGGATGAAGAATAGAAGAAAAAAATAAAGTTTGAAAGTAGGTTTGAGATGCCCTAAGGTTGAAAATAATTGCATTATGAAAAATAAATGATACATAGTAGTAAAATGAACAAGGTTATATAAAAGTGCAACTATAGTTGTAGTTTTGGATCCTTGCTACATACATAACGTTTATGGTCAAATGGACTGTAGATCTATAGGTTATAAATAGTATGGATTATGGGTAGCAAGTATTCATCTATTTGCATGACATGTCTATATGCACATATTACATACCTGCTGCTTACATGTATGAATGTTTGTATGATGTCGCATGTTATCTCAAGTGTATTAGATAAGTTGTTTTTCTGTGAATTTTCGTCTTGTTACATTTAAAAAAGTAAACTTAAATTTTCTTCGGAATTGATTTTGCATCGTTTTTTGAGTACCTGTTTGGCTAGTTACTCCTACACTGCCATAAAAGTTATAGACTTTGATTGTATGATAATAATTGGGTTCGTTCCTAGATGGACCCTCGTAACTTTTGTCAAAGTGATTTTTGTTATCATACAATAAATTTTATGAGTTTCAATCATGTTTTTTATAACTAGGCTTCAAATTAGTAGAAGGCCCTATATTATTGGAGGGACCATTATGATGTTAGTTTTTTTTAGTAATGTTGTGGTGGTTGATTTCCAACCACTTGATAATAACTAACGATTAACACTAAATAAGGGTTAATAAGGGTTAAGACTATATTTGATATATTAACTGAAAAGATAGTTAATAAAGTTAATAACCAAAAAATAACTAATAGTTGAAAAACAAGTTAATAGTTGATAAAAAAAAAACTAATGTTTTGTAATACTAGTTTTTTTAGAACCGGAAGAATGCATTAAAAATTAGCAAGACGTTAGAACCAAAATTACAAGAAAAAATTAGGTAAAGGTGAGCAAGACCATTGAGGCCAATCTAAAACATTGAAATTAGACCTATGGTTAATCCAATTAAAAACCAAAGACTAAATGTCATCCGTCAGTCTTTAAAGAAATGCAGTCTAGAGTTCCTGAAAATAGCTTCATTTTTAGTTTTCCAGATAAGCCACAACTGTAAGTACATAAGACAACATCTCAAAAACAACACCTTCTTGTTTGACATAGGATTGTAAAACTAGTTAATAAGCTTTGCTGGTAAGTATAAACGATATATAAGGAGATATAGAAAAATATATTTTCATCTATTCTAATAAATGAAGTTTTTTTGCCATTTGTTACACTATCATTCAATTTGCCAAATGTCATTTTGTGGTTATTTTGAATTAATTTTTTGTTCATATGTCATCTTACGAGTTTTTTATTTTATTAAATTTCACATAATTTTTTAATATAATAATTGCAATAAATCTTCTACTCTAATAAATGAAGGTTTTTTTTCTCACTTGTTATATTCTAATTCAATTTGTTAGATGTTATTTTGTAGTTATTCTGAATTAAATTTTTTTCCACATGTAATTTTATAAGTTTTTCTATTTTATTAAATTTTATATAATATTTTAATGTAATAATTGCAATAAATATAGTAATAAATAAATATCAATTTTCATTAATTAACTTACCTTTCTAATTTCAAAATTCTCAAAATTAAAGTTTAGTAGTTTCTTTTGTTTATTTATTTAAATTATTTGTTTAAATTTAAAAGATAAAAAACAATTTTATTATAATAATTCATTATTTTTCTTACTTTCTTATAAATTCAAAGTTGTCAAATATTTTGACTTTTGTATTTAGTTTTTTTTTTTAAATTAACCCATGTAATGTATGGATCTCACAACTACTAATTAATAAAGAATAGTTTTGGAAGATTAAAAAAAAAAAAAAAAAAAAAAAAAAAAAAAAACACTTGGAAAGCTACTATGAATAGTTAACTTGTACTACTATTTAAAAAAAAAAGTTTGAAAAATAAACTCACTTACAATTACTCTAAATAATTTGGATGCTTGTCACTTTTTTTATCTGCCAATCTCACAACCAATATATATATATATATATATATATATATATATATATATATATATATATATATATATATATATATATATATATATATATATATATAATATGTAAATCATAATGTTCCCACAACAAAAATATGTACTCAAAATATCATGACCTTTCTTATTGATTTTTATCGTCTTGCCACGACCCACGAGAGCAAACATGAAATGACGTACTAACAATATATAAGCAACTATTGTTTGAACAATCGGATTTTATACAAAACAAAATTAGCAAGATACTCGAACCTACAAAAAATTTAAAATTTATACAATTATTCTAAGCCACACGGTCCAATCAATATTTATTCTATGACATCTATTCGAAATCCAATTCAAATATCTGGAAACAATGAAAACGAATAGATAAACTTTCTTCGGTTTTAAGTTTTAGATTTTGGAATGAAATCTTCAAACAATAGATGAAAATATGTTTTATTGTTCTAAATCAATATGTATGCATTCAATAATTTTAATAAAAATTAAAATATAATTACACTTTATGTTTTTTATTAACTCTATATTCACGATGAAATATATTTTATTTTCGAAATCAATGTGTATTAACTAACTAGGTGTGAGACCCGTGTATTACACGGGTTAATTTAAAAAATGATTGAACATTAAAGTGTAAAAAGAAAATATTTTTTAATATACAACTTTAAAATAAGAAAAAAAGAAACGTATTTATTGTAATTTAATATCATATATAGCTGTGAAACTCATGTATTATACGGGTTGATTAAAATAAATATATCAAAGTTTAAATATTAAGAATTTTTTAAAATAAAATTTCAAAATAAATAGACATATTCTAATGAATAAATAGAATCACTATACTATTAACAACATCATCCATAATATCAATGATTCTTTGTTATATTCATTAAATTTATTATCATATTCAGTCTATTTTAATATATCATATATATTTTTTAAGATTTTTTTGCATTTATTGTCACATTAAATATATTTAATACTTTACATATATAAATTTGGTATTATGTGTCATATTAATTGATTTAATTCAAAAAAAACCACAAAATGACATGTGGATTTAAATTTAATTAAAAAATTTACATAATTACATGTGGTAAATTTAATGAGAAGATAACATTTGGCAAAATGATCTTTATTTATTAGGATAGATTATAATGAAAGTTAAAATAGAATTACATTTTACTTTTTTGGTAACTCTATATTCACAGTAGTACTAGTAAACGAGTCTGAACCTAAACGACCATGATTTGAAAGTATTTAAGTAAACATTTTTGTTGTGCGATTACATTTTACAATTAGCAATAGGTTGTGAAGAAAAAAAATTACATGTACATATCCATAATTGGATTTTGTAACCAAGAAAATCCAACTCATTTTAAGTGTATGAAATCTAACATTAAACAAAACAAAAATAATACTATAAAAAATAACATCCTTTCGAGACTTGTTAGAACCGAACACCAAAGTAATTCGATGTTTCCATATGACCCACCAAACCATAAAAATAATCGCCTTCAACCCCGAGCATTTAGAAATAGACAAAGACAATGTATCCACCCACGATAACAAACTCACAATTCATGGTTTATGTCTTGTTTGGCGAAACTAAATTTAAGATTCACTAAATCTTGGCATTCACAATGGTATTACATGGCATCATATGGCAATTCATTTAATTCTCACATGGCATTTATGTAGAATGATATTATTCTCATTGATCTCATTATTCTCATTGATCTCGAACACGAATACAATCACAAACATATAGAAGATACATAGGGCCACGTGGGCCTAAAGCCTATAAATATACAAATACTAGGTTATAACCCGTAGGCACCACGGGTTAGAAATTAAAAATTACTTTTTAATTAAAATATAACTTATTTATTTGAAATTGATAATTGATAATAAAATTTTTACTAATGAAAGTGTATATGTTTTGATAATGACATAATTATTGGTTGAAATTACGAACCTTTAGTGGTTTGAATATGCAATTGGTATTTTGTATTTGTAGATATGCAAAAAAGTTATAATTTTATAAAATGAAATATAATTTTAACTAAAACGAATACTAAAATTTATATAAATAATAAAATTGTACAAAGTTTTTTACAATTTTCTAAAAACTTCTTTATACACAATATTTGATGTTTTATTTGTTAGTCTACCATCTTTATCTAAAATCAACAATTTTAATCATTGTCTACTTTAAACTCTAGATAAAGCAACGTACAATTGACCATGTGTAAAAACAGGATCCTTGAGAAACAAACCAACATTCGATAAAGAATATCATTGGCTCTTATTAATTGTCATTGCAAAACACACAGCTAATGGAAATTGTCTTCTTTGGAATTTGAAATGGATCTTGTCTTTAGAAGGAGTTAAAGAGATTCTTGGAATAAAAGTCTGGTTTCCAATATTACTTCTAGTTAAGATAACTGTCTCAATAACACGTTTACCCAAAGATATAACCTGTAGTCTAGTCCCATTACATAAGTCATTTTTCTGATCAATGTTTTTCAATAACATAACTGGAACACCGATTTTTAAAATGAGCTTATGGTTTGGCAGACCTAAGACTTTAAGACCAATTTAAACATCATGCGAGTATAAATTTGTATCAAACTTATCATGAAGAAACTCGGATCGGCATAGGCTATCTGAACTTAAGTATTATGTTGATTCTCCTGGTAACAATGACAACAAACGATCGTTTATTTCTTGGACAACTTCATTCTTGGGAGCAAGTATTGCTCTTCCTTGAAAATAATCAAGAATGTTGAAGTTTTCCGGTATAGAAGGATATACAAAACTAATTAATGAACCTATAGGATCATGTGTATTAGTAATGACAATATCTTTAGGAATATCAACAATTGCTTCACTGTCATTCGGACCACCAAGATTACCTTCTCCTATGTCTAAAAGCCAAGTTGCAAAATCCCTTATTTGTTCAATAGAAGATAGATCACTTCCAACTGTTAACCTCATGTTTTTGTATAATTTATAAACTTTGCATTGTTGCCATAAATAAGAAGAACTTAAAGAAGCATCCCGAAGGAATCATCTTTCTATACATCTCTAACTATTTTATGTGATTCATCACATAAGTCTTGTCCCATGGACATTATATCTCTTTATCTCATCAAGAGATCTTATATTACTCATTTAGTACTTAACTCATTAAGTACTTAATCTTTATCTTTTTCTTATCTACTCTCAGGTATTCTACACAATACTAATAACATCTATATATACATACATTCTCTTTCTCGTGATTATAATACATGTAATCATATTCTTTCTCTTTCTACCATCTCTTAGGTATCTAGCAAATACCATTCTCATCTATCCATACATACTCAAGGTATACACACATGTTCTAATACATGTTTCTAAATATATACCTCATACATACTCTAAATATACATAAATGCACTGGTACATGATTTTGAACATATATCCATAATCTATCTTCATATAACACAACATACATACACACACACACACACACATATATATATATATATATATATATATATATATATATATATATATATAAAGATTATAAAGCATATAATCATTATTTAGAGAGAAAGAGAGAATGAGAGTTATAACCCATCTTGTTAGTTAGTGAAAACTAACTACTCTTGGCTTCATTCTTCGATTGATGCATCATGCTCCTTCTTCTTTGCTCTTAGGCCTATTCATACACAAAATCATGTTTCTTAAAACTTGTATTAGCCTATTAAGAGCTTAATGACTCTCTTTGTCAAAATGACCACTTAATGGATCAATATTCTAACTTCTCAAGCTCTAACTCTTAATCTAACCCAACCAATGAATTAAACATCTCATACTACCTAATTCATTATATTCTAACTTCTAATGCATCAATCATAATCTCACTAGTTAGGGTTTCACACCTTAACTCTCATTGGGTTGATTTCACCATGGAAATCACTTGTTAAGCTTGATTAAAGCTTATAAACACTCTCATCTACATCATAATCAAGTTATAGGTTGATCAACTCAACCAATATAACTAAACTAACAATTTCACCAAAAATGGAGAAATCTTACCTTAATTTGGAAAGTATGAAAATCCTAGTAATCCACCATCTCTATCTTTTCATGGCACCATTTTGGCTACGAAATCGCCCTCTCCAGCTCTGCAATTGATCCCCTATGAGAAGTAATCGAAATGAGCTCTTAATAGGTTAAAACGCATATTCTGATTGCATGAACACGCCGTGGTAGAGTCCCTACTGAGTCGTGGTTCAGTACCTACTGCGTCGTGGTTCCCTAAAGACTCTATGGTCAATGGTAACATACTTACGCTATTGCATCGTGGCAAGCCATTTTCTGTGTCGTGGTAACTGCTTGACAATAGTTCCTTAGCTGATTCCATTTTAGCTTTGAGACATTTTCTTCCAATTTTCTAGTGTACATATCTTCTTCATCTTAAACCCATTTTATATTATCTTTATATCCACATGAATTTGGGGATACACTCTACAACTCTGTTAAGTCATTTCTCACTAACTTAATACGAGTCTTTATCTATTAAGTAACAAAGTTGGCCCAAAAACATAAATTTTCCATGTTATCCTTTTGGCCAAAATGCATCTTCTCATGCATTTCTTCTCTTGAACTCATTCATCTAATCTTATTTAAGTTGTTTTTTTTTTGAACGGAGAGCAGTATTATTAGCACAAAAAAAAATTAAGCAAGATGCTTAAGCCAAATACAAATAAACTGAGCATAAGAGAACATTCATAATAGGAAATGTACACCAAATGAACCAATCAGTATAGCCTAACTTGGATCTAAATTTACTCCAATTAAATATGGTAATGCAAATATCATCCACCAAAAGCATCGAAGCTTGTTGAACGTTCATGTAGACAATATCTTTACACGCTTTCCAAATGACCCATAAGGTGGAACAACTGATCGCCAACTTAAGCTTTTAAATTTTTTTTTTTTGTCAATAGTCTTAGAATTCAACAACTGCAGAAGATCCTTGCACGAATTAGGAGGATTCTTGTTAATCGCCGCCCACCCCACAAGCCAACTCCATAAAACCTTCGCCATATCACAATGGAAGAAGACATGATCTAGAGTCTTGACCCTGATCTAACAGAAAGGGCATAAGGAGGAATGGACATTAATACCACGGTTCAACAGGTTTTGAATGAGAGGGATCTTGTTTTTAAATAATCTCCAAACAAAACAATTAATCTCTAAAGGGATCCAATTCAACCACTTGAAAGAATTCTCCTCACCACTATCATGTTTATCAATCAAGGCATGAAGAGCTTTAATAGAGAAATCACTAGCACCATCACCATTCCAACGCCACCTATCTATTCCACAAACAAACTGAAAGTTGTCAAGCAAAACTATTAAATCCAAAAATTGGGCAGCCTCCCTGCCTCTCCTAAGCTGCCTAAACCAATTCCAAATCCACCTTCGACCAACATCGTTATCATTGTTACGTTTATCTAAAATAAGACAATCTTTATTTGTCTTTAAAGAATACAAGTTCGTAAATAAGTCTTTCAAAGGAAAATCTTCACACCAAACATCTTTCCATAAATAAGTGTCACTTCCATCTCCAACAACCCTCTTAAAAAGCTCAGAGAGAGACAAATCCTTATCATGCAAGTCAACACCAATTTGAGATATATTTAGCCACACACCTTTTATGGAATTCTTGGCAATAGGTTTATCATCAATAAGTTTTAAATTATAGATTAACTTAAGGCATGAAGACCAAAAGAAATTGCCTCCATTTTTTAATCTCCACCACCATTTGGCATGAAAAGCCAAATTAGTCGATTAAAGAGAACTCATACCAATACCACCCTCTTTCTTATGTTTAGTGACTAAATCCCAAGAAACTCAATTCATTTTCCTCTTTTCACCATCATCGCCCCAAAGAAACCTCATTCTAATATCATCAAGTATAAGAATGATCTTACTTGGAGCTCTAAAGATCGAAGAATAGTAGAGAGGCAAGCTATTTAAGACCGAATTCAAAAGAATTAAACTTATCTTGGCCATTTTCATGAAGTCGCAGCTTCATAAACTTGTCAAATGCTCCTAAATGTTCATTTTGCCATTTTGATCAATATTTGACTAAAAATCAAATCTTTCTAAATTTCAGATTCTTACATCTATGGATCAACCGAAGTAAAAGAATAAGGGCACGTTAAGATGAGTTGATTGATGCAACGACCTTATAAAAGAATGCATATCTCATTCTAAAATATTTGCATGAGCTTTTTTCTATCTTTCTCCTTGTTTTCCATTATACACCTGTGGCAAGATACTAGTTTTAATGAAATTGTTTCTAGTTTCAAACCAATGATATTGAATATATGAAAGGTTTTGCGATTGAATTACGAGAAAAAAATAACAAACATTAAAAATAAACACAAAACATTATTCATTACGGTGGCATTATAAAATTTGTTGTTTTTTTTATTTATTAATAAAATAAGTTATTTATTTAAATAGTTCCATCTATTTTAGTATTTACGTTAGGGAAATTTCTAAAAAAGTCATAACATTTTACATTAATTTATGTATAAGTGTCAAACTAAAACTTGTTTGTGAAAAAGTATGAATTATCGGTAAAATAACGATTTGGCCATTTTCTTCGGTTTATTGGTTTCATTACTGACATGGTTCCATTAAAGTCTCATTATTTTATCTTAATTACGAATAAGTCCTAAACTAAATTAAGTGATGATTTGACATTTTTTCACCGTAACATACATTTTACTAGTTTCATTGTTGACCTGGACGTCTAAACATTAAATTAACAGATGAGATAGATACAATTGATTATATAGTGCTATGTTTATTGTAAAAAAGATATTCATCTTATCAACTCATTTATGTCTATGTGTCCAAGTCATCAATGAAACTCGTAAAACGTGTGTTTCCGAAAAAAAAAAATATGGGAAGTGAATTAATGAGAATGATATGCTGGGTTACATAAGATTAGATAGAAAATTTGAAATTTCTTATAAATTTCAAAAATGACGAAGTTGTTGGTAGTTTATATAATTATTATAGTCTTTGTTGGATGCATTTTATATTCCAAAAAATATACACTGCAGCAGGATATCAAGTTAATGGTAAACATAACATTATATAACCTCAAACATATACATCTCGTCAGCTCTTTTAATGATTAAGTTTCCATGTCAACAATAAAACCAGTAAAACGTATCTTATTGGAAGAAAGTGATCAGATCATTACTTAATTTTAGTTTGTAACTTATTAGTAAGTTATGATAAAATAATGATATTTTAATGGAAACACATCAACAATGAAATTGATATATCCGAAAAAAAATATCAAATAGTTATTTTTATTTTTTTTACCAATAATTTATATTTTTTTCATAAACAAAAATTTTAGTCTTATACTAACATAAAAATTAAAATAAAATATTTGGAGGGGATTTTGGATTTACGTTATTATTCCTTATAAAATGTATATTTGAATGGGAAAAATGTTGTGGGGTAGTCCACGTGTCAGAAAACTGAATTGAGCAGGTCAAATTTTAAGTGGAGATCCCAGGTCAGTTGTTGAGCCTGATTGCTGACGTCATCAATACTGTCTTCTGTGGTCCCAGTGCCTGGTGTACACCCTATCCAACAGTAGGAATGCGTCATACCAATATGTTCATCTTTCATGCACCTCACCAACCCCTCTGCCATCCATCAGACCATCACATTTTTTTTGTATTGTGTTTGTTTTTTTATTTATTAAACAAGCGGTTTGATCGACAAGAAAATATATAATATATCTGAAATAACAGTAGTTTGTCTCTTAAATTGCATAAATATATTAATATTAATATTAATATGGGAAAATACTTAGGAGGGTAACTATCTCTTATCCGTGTTTATATATTGGCAACTTCTTTTTTTTTTGTACATAAGAAAGCAACTAACTTGTTTTAACTGTGTAACATCCCAAAAATCATGACAAAAAATTTTGTTTTTAATTTAATACTAAAACCATAATTGTCAAACCATTAATTTAATACTCCGGCATTGGGTCCCGCCCGGCATAAAGCCCTGTCTGGCATCGTGCCCCGCTTGGTATACATATTTGTCTCTCTTAGACCCCGCCTGTCTTCGGGCCCCGCCCGCTAAACACATACAATCATATAACATGCTAACACATAAATAAACATACTCTACTGTATTCTTGTCCTAAGAAACATACTCTGCTAATAATGAGATACAAAACATCGTCCGTACTGAGCTAGTGATGAGATACGAGACCTCGCCCACACTCACCTCCCTACCAGGCACATACAGGTATCACACAGACAACAAGTATAATTTAACATGCAAACATTCCTCGGGCACCTGCCCGACATCGGACCTTGGTCTGGAATAACATACTAGTATACAATGCCTATGGCTAACCCCCAGGTCTTCTTACTCATAGACTACATAGGATGGCATTGTGGCCGTAGACACATTCACACAGTGAGGAGACTCACTTTGCATTGCTGAAGCCCTGGCTGGAACTAAGAGAGACAGATCTGTATACCGAGCAGGACTCGATGCCAGGCGGGGCCTAATGCCGGGCGTGGCCCGATGCCGGAGTATTAAATTAATGGTTTGACAATTATGGTTTTAGTATTAATTTAAAAACGAAATTTTTGGTCATGATTTTTGGGATGTTATACAGTTAAAACAAGTTAGTTGCTTTCTTATGTACAAAAAATAAAAAATTGCCAATATGTGAACACGGATAAGAGGTAGTTACCTTCCTAAGTTATTTTCCCTTTGAGTTACCAGTTAAAACATGTATTAGCCGGTAATATTAGTGTAATTTAAACAGTTAAAACAAGTTAGTTGCTTTATTATGTACAAAAAAAAGTTGTCAATATATGAACACGGATAAAAGGTAGTTACCCTTCTAAGTCATTTTCCCTATTAATATTAATATTTATAACAATTAACGAGTGTTTTTCTTTTTAGATTACCACTATATTACATGTTCTATACATCTCACATTTGTTTGAATTTTAGATCATTACGATCAAAATTATACAATATTTGTTACTATCATGTTATTAGATTAAAAAAATTCTAAATATATATATATATATATATATATATATATATATATATATATATATATATATATATATATATATATTTTCTTTTATAAAATACTTTTTAAACTTTTATTAAAAAAACTATCAAGAATCTATATAAAATTACGAAGGAATCATAAAATTAAAGTTAGATATCTTATCCATCCACTCCGATGGATATTTCTTTTATTGTATCTTAAAAAAAAAAAAAAAAAAAAGAAAAAAAAAAAAAAAAAGCACAATCTAGACACCATTTTGTAATTAAAAAAAAAACTTCATTCCCAGGCATGGTCATGGCAAACATGAAGTTCCAAAAACCGTTCGAATTAGTATTCGATACAGAGCGTTTGAAAGCTTTTAATGTTTGATAAAGCGTTCCATTTTAAACAAAAAATTTTGTTTGACACTACAAGCTTGTAGCGTTTTGTTTAAGCAAAACGCTCCAAATCCAAATGTTATTTCATGTAACGTTTAACAAAACGCTACAAGCTACCCGCTACCAGCTAATTTTGCCGAACACGCCCTACATCAAACACCATTTCGGTTGTTCTGGTTGTGTTATACGTCCAACAAAGCCACTCATGTGCCACTTCAAACGTTGGAATTGTAGGTAGGTGAAGTTGGAATTATAGGTAGGTCAAATAATTTATAAAATATAAACGAGTTGTAGATACTTCAAATGATAACAAAATGTAAGAATTTTAAAGTAAATTGTTCATTTAAGTTGCACACACCGCTCTTTTACATCATTAAAATCATCTAAAATGGAGTCTAATCTGAAAATTTTAGTGATATTTTTGTCGATGTAAGAAACCAGACAATCAACAATAAAATCATCATCAATTTTATTACATAATCTATTCTTTACAATTTCAATGGCAAAAAATGCATGCTCAATAGTTGCAGTTGACATCAAAAGGATCAACACAAAATGAACTTATATATAATCCAAATATTTCACTTAATTAATTCATAGTAACAATTAACCACCAAATTTATATAAAACACACGATAAAATATAAAATCAACATAAACCTAAATCGCTAAATTCGCAAGAGCAAAATCAACTAAAAATCGCCAAAAATAAAAAATAAAAAATTAAAATAATAGAAAAAGAATTAATATACGAGACTTTGAATAATGATGTGATGATTACAAAAAACTTGCAGTTACAATTCTTTAATTAATACGTCACATCAGCATGTATATCGTAGCAAAATGTATTTTTTTCATATAGAATTTTAAGTTTTTAATAGGTGGATCATATGACCATAAGACCATTCACGTCTCTACTCCCTTATATATATATATATATATATATATATATATATATATATATATATATATATATATATATATATATATATATATATATATATATATATATATATACACCTTAGATTTATGTGGATGGGCCAAGACCCACTCTTGCATCAATGTGGCTACACCCTTGGTTTAAAGACCAATGTACATAGTTGTAGCCTTATAGTTGTGAGAGTCTCGAATCGATAGGTTGAAGAACTACATGTGATTATGGTTGTGTATTGCTAAAGATCATGTTTACTTATATTGGATTTTCGGTTGGATTCAATATAAGTAGAGTAGATGGGTGTAGATCATTTCATGAAAAAGCAGTCCGTTTCAAAAGTTAAAATATCTTCGAGCGGCTAGAGATTGACCTTGACAAAATTGGTGTTGAAAAGTCGTGGAAGAAAATTTATTACTTCTCGATTTTAAAAGCTCTGGTAGGTATCCTTAAACTTTTAGAGAAGTTGCAATGTCGATTTTTTTATTTTATTTATTTATTTATTTTTCGGTGGAGATACAGATGAGTACGGAATTTGTTTTGTAGAATGGAAGAAAATTTCTAGCGCCAATGAAGAGGATGTATTAGGAGTGAGGCCAAAAGTTTTTTGATGAATGTGAGTGTTTTAATTTCATTTTGGTGAGTATACACAAGATATAGTTTTGATTCCATTAAAGAAAATTTGGCACCAGGTAAATTTGGAAGTGGATCATAGTTATCAGTCTTGAATGTTCAAGGTAATTGATTTTGATTTGGGAAGAAAGTGAATTTGATTTTGATTTTGATTTGCGAGTTTGTTTCTAGCTACAAGATTATTTGTATATTGTCACATTGATCTTGTATGTGTTCTTGTTTTTAAAGTTTTGGCATTAGAATTTGATCTTGTTTGTCTACAAATTTATGCTTTTTGATTTTTCATTTCATGTTTTAATTTTGTATCGGTGACAATAGGAGGTGGAGTATTGGTTAGAGCAAAATGAATGGTGGTGGTGATGGGAGGTGGAAAATAGATTAGAGGAAAAATACGGTGATGGGTGGGAGATGGACGCGACATTAGGCAATATTTCATCGGTAAACTTTGCGCAACCTTTATGTCAAAGCCCACAACAGTTTTGGTAAAGTCAAGGTCAACTTTTTACAATATTAAAGTCAACATCAGATACATTTTACCAGATGGCCCCCTTCAATTTTTTCAAATTTGTTTTTTTGGCATATAATTGTATACTTTAATAGCTTATAATGCACAAAAATACTTCAGGAACTAAATTAGAACAAAAACATGAGTTTATAGGGTTTTGATGACAATAATCATTCTCTAAAAAATCCATCAGGTCCATTAATGTCTTTCTACTCCCTTCTTTAACACTAAATAACAAAGTTAAAAAAATATTTTTTTTATACTTTAAATTTTATAACATCCGATAAGTCTTTGAAAAAAAATAAAAGAATTGATGGGTATTTGAATTGTGGGATTGTTTCGAAGGATTTGCAACGTGTGATTAAAATTGCATTTGAAATGATTTAGAACTATTATTTCTCTTATAGATCTTATAATCATAAAATATGATTAAATAATTATAAAAGTATTGAATTATACTTATATTAATTGATTATGTACACCATTTACAAAAAAATACAAATTAAATTAAATTGTTATCAAAATAATTTATTTGGTTTCCTTGCGTCGGATGCGGTGAAGCTTCTTAGTAGACTACAACGGATCATGCATAGCAATATTATATCCCCTAGATCTATGGATGCAGTCTTCAAAAGAATTGGTTTTACCATACAAAAGGACTTAACGGCGCAACTTGTGGCCCGTTTGCTTTCTTATTCGTTGTATGATGATAACTAAAAATCAGATATTTAATATTTCATAATTCAAAACTATTTTTCACTCAAGATTATTTATGAATGCATTTTACTAAATTACAAAATAAAGATATGTGAAACATTAAAGGACATTAATTAGCATATTAAAAAAAATTCATGACATGAACTATATATATATATTCTCCACCAATCATTTCATCAACGACACAAACATCAAACTTATTGACTTAGTCGTGACGCGTTCGTACGCGACACACATCCATTGAATGTAATACGACCTCGAGGGAATAATCATGTGCGAGAAGCGTCCATGAATTGTCATTTAAATGAGTTTTTCTTTTCTTTTTCACTTATTTTTGTTTATTGTTGTTTATTTTTATTTTTATTTTTTATTTTTCGTTAAAAAAATTCAATTTTTTTATAACATATATATGCTTGATTTTAACGTTTTTATTTTATTTTTGTCTTTTATTCATTTTCGTAAATATTTTACTACATACTTGAAGATACTAGGGTTTTTCTTTATTTTTTTCTTTATTTTTGGTTTTTATTTTTTAAACTAAATATCTGTTTGAGTTTTTAATGTTTAACAATTATAAAATTTTAAATAAAAAGAATATTAAGCATCATAATATTTTCTGTTCATACTTTTTTAAATCATAAAATTTTGAATCATAGTATTTTGAATCATAACGATATTATGTCTTATACATGTTTGGATCAAATTCATCTGGATTATATTAATTTGGATCATAATATATTGATTTAAATAAAGTTTTTGTTCAATATAACATTTAGATCATTATATATTTTTTTAGTCATTTAATTTTGATTCATAAAAATATAATAATTAAGGATCATTAAATATTTGAATGAAAATATTTTTAGATCATAAAAAGTTAAGAATCATAAACATATTGAATCATAATATTTTTGAATCATAAATATTTTGAACCATTTCTACTTGGATCATATTATATTCAACATTTTCTTAATCAACTTTTAATAATTTAAAATCAAAATTTGTATCTAAAACATCATATTTTTTTAAAAATTCTTTTTACAAAGTCATTAAAATAGTGAGTAGAAGTATTCCTTTTTATAATTTTTGGAGAATCTTTTTTCTAGGTTTTTGTTTTATAATATATATAAAAACAAATTTATGATTGTGCTTACTTTATAGAGAGTTAACTCTTAAGAACTTCGGATTTTTTTTCAAAGAGAAAAAAATTATTACCAAAAAACTAAACGGTGGAAAAAAAATACCCACCAACCAATAAGATTGGACACTTGTCATGCTAGGGGGTGGGGCACATGTCAGCGTCTAGAGAGGCCACATCGGCCGGTTTTCTATTTTTTTTAATATTTTTTTTGTCATTTGTACCCTCCAAACAATTAACCTTCCCCGAAAATTACCAAAATCTCGCAATTAATTACCAAAATGTCGTATCATCTTGTGGGATTTTGACAAAAAATAAAATCAAATCTTGGCCATTTATTTTTTCAAACTTAAGGCCAAAAATTGTGCTTGCGGTTCCTACCATTTTTTGAGTTTCTACTTGATCATATATATATATATATATATATATATATATATATATATATATATATATATATATATATATATTAACAGGATCATGTGAGGAATCTTTTTTCGGTAAAGACTCGTGAGGATACTTTAAAAAATTAAAAAAATATACAAATCATAAATTCAAGCATAGTATAATATTTGAGAGAAAAAAATTGGAAAAAAAAATTTGGAACATTAAAATTGAATCATGGATCAATTTTATGATCAATGATTCATCTTTTATGATCCTTGATTCAATTTAATGATCCAAATAAAAAATTCCAATTTTTTTATCTCCAATATAGTATTATGCTCGATTGTATGATTTGTATTTATTTTATTTTTTTTTTCAATTTTTTTAAGGTGTCCTCATCGGAAAAAAATGTTATTACCGGAACCAGATTCTATCTCTCTCTCTCTCTCTCTCTCTCTATATATATATATATATATATATATATATATATATATATATATATATATATATATATATATATATAGAGAGAGAGAGAGAGAGATAGAGAGAGAGAGAGAGAAAGAGAGAGATGGGGAAAGAAAGAGAGTTAATAAAGAAATAAAAATTTAACCTATATTTTCGATGAATTGGTATTCAAAAAACATTAGGGCGGTAGAGATTTATATAATGTAGTGGATGTACTTTTTTATACATATGTATTTATAAATCCTATTTTTTTTTCAAACCCAACCAAACCTTTTAAATTCATTTAAAGCATCAAACAAGACACATCAAAGTTGTTTTGAATAAACAATCTCAATTCCAAAGAAGATCATGTCTCTCTGACATATTTCATCACTGAAACATTTCATTTAGACATCAAACAACCATACCACTCTTCTTCATTTCCAAGTACTATATATAAAAAAAAATGAAATGATAAGGGAAGAAAATATGAGTAATCACGAATGGAATATAATGTTCTTATATAGGCAAAACTATAACGTCCAAATTTTCACAGTAAACTTTTTGAATTTTTAAAATAAGATAAAAGCCATTTTTATAGAAGCCAACCATTCATAAAACCATTATCCAAAAACATAAACCTAAAATCAAAGTATCATAACAATGCGAAATCTTAAAATATGAAATTTGTTGATGAATGTGTACAATCACATCTTCATTTTCCCATGATTCTCAAAAATACCCCAAACATTTAATCTACAACTGTAACCCAAAACTTAGTAAGTTTCCCAAAATATCATACAACACATAATATATGCAAGTATACAAAATTTTGCCTTCAACCCAAGGTTGGTCCGCCTCTCCTTTAAGCCTTCAACATAAAGATGGTCTGCCCCTGGCCTTCATCATAAAGTTGATCCATACTGAGTATCTTGACCTTCAGCACAAAGCCATACCATCCTCAACTTGCCACTAAATATGTCGACATATATATATATATATATATATATATATATATATATATATATATATATATATATATATTACGACAAACAATCAACAACAATCTAACAACACAGGTAATTGTCTAAACTAGTCTACTCGTCTGACACCTCGCTACAACATAACACCATACTAATACATTAGGATACATATCGTAGAGTAAAGTATATTGAGAAAACTCACCTTACAAAAAATCAGACAACCACCACAACTCGCAGGGATAGTGAAGATCGGTACTATAACCCACCTAAACATTAAATAAAATGTCAAACCTTAATCTATGACCCTAAACCCTAAAGTTTGACCCAAAGTCGAACTTAGTCAAAAAGTCAACATCCGGTCAAATAGTCACCCCGCTCTTATTAAGGGTGCTCCGAACCTACTACAGGACAAAGCAGTCGAGCCTTTCGGGCTAAAAGGGAATCGAATAACAAAACCATAAAAGCGTGTTGCGTGTGGGATGGACATGTCGCACTCAAGCCTTCTTCTTAAGGGTTTTTGACTTAATTCATTAAGTCACAACTCCATCTTCCAGATCTAAACTCTAACAAGGTCTAAATCAATAAAATTTCAAACTATATTCATTAAGACATACCATAACAACCAATATCTAGACTTTTGCATTCCAAATGTTTTAAAACTCTCCCAAGACTTGCATAACTTGAAGGGGAGGTTAAAGGTCCAAACTTTATTTGTCCATATGGTTCCACAAGCAACATGAAGTGCTTACATGATGCTGGAGTTCATTCAACTCCAATATCACATACAAAAGGGACAAATAGATACATAAAGTGACATAAGACAAGATCTAGCAAATAACAAGGAAAGCTTAACGCTTTATACTCACAAAGGTCTAGGAATGGTGAAAACTTGTTGGATCAACACTTTCTCTTCACTTCAATGCAGCAAGGAGGATCTTTTTCTTTAAGCTTTAGGTATAGAACAAGGCAAAATGAGCTTTCAAGGTGATATAATGCTCAAAAGAGGAAAATAGAGCTAAGGTTTATGGAGGATCTCTCTAGGGATGAAGGAGACCACAAATGATCCAACCATAGATAGTTAAGGGTCTTTAAATAGCTCAAAAACCCAAAAAAGTCGTTCATCCCATAGGCCTAGTGCCCCGAGCTTTAAAGAAGTGTGCCTTGCTCCAAAATATATTTTTGACTTTTGGATTTTCTAATTTCATCGAAATAAACAAAATAGTGCTTGAATAAATTACATATTGGGAATATGGATGTTACAAAAACATTGCAATTAATCTTTCAATTAAGTTGAAGTGTTGAAGAGTTTTGGAGGTACAAATGAATATAGTTGAAGAAAATTAAGTAAAAGAAGTTACAAAAGTTGAATAGTTTGAAATCAATATAGTTGAAGATAGAGGGTATACTTGAACCATATTGATTTGGATGTCATCTTTTAGAAAGAATTATATAGATACAGATATAGATATAAATATAAATAAATATTTCATATTTTAGTTTACTTATTTTAGTATTTTCAAAGAAAGAACATTTAAACAATTCCATATTAAGGATTATCAGTCTGAACATTTTTAAAATATATAACTAAGTTTGTGATTCAAAAGTGTTGTTTATCTACAATTTTTATAATACATAATTGATAAAGGAAGTTGTTTTACCTTTAGACACTACGATATAAACATATGAGAATTTTTATTTAAAAGATGAATTGTATTTTAAGAAAAGTTAGATTTAAATATTACAAATCATAAATACTCAAGATTTTGCAACCAAAAAACCGGTTAATTATAACTTCGTAGTTTCCATGGCAGAACCAAAATTTACTAAAAAAATAGTAAATTCAAAAGCATGGCCTTTATTTATTCGAATAGCCAATATAAAAACAAGATAGAGGCACTCACAATATTAAGGCAAGTAGGTGTTTTGCCCTTAGATAATTTTCCATCCAGTCGTCGCCTCCCAAATTAGACCATCAAGTCAATAACAGGTCCTTTAGAAATTATCGCTCTCTGCCACCCCTTGTACTTGCCTGACCAAGTCGACATGGGCAAAGGTTATAAAGGGACAGGAAGGGTTGTGCCCCCCCCCCCCCCCACTATTTTTTTTATTAGAAGTGTAAATAACACATATCTTTTTTTATCCATATTAGGCCTAGACATTAAAAAATTAGGTTGTAGCCCCTCCCGAGCTTTCAAATAGTCTGAATCAAACAAAAAATCGATCATCATTGTCATCAGCTCATCGATTCATTGTCATTCGTCCCTATTCTCGTCCAAACAAAACCTTCATTGTTGCCTGTTGTCACGTTGTTGCTGATCAGAGGATCAATGATTAGTGAATGAGAACTGATCACCACTCCTGCTCTATTCTCTAAGTCTGAAGTCTCGCTCGACACTAGAAGCTTGGACCTGGAATCATTGATCAGTAAAGTGAAGCTTGGAAAAAATGACAATCTTAATTACTTAATCAGGTACGTTTTTTCCTCAGAATGCAGAAATCAAAATCTCAGTTATCTTAGAAATCAGAATCAATATCTTAATGAATGTAAATCAGTGTTTGACTGTTTTCAGTTTTGTTTTATCATACAATTGTTAGTTAATTGATCTAGATTTCTGATTGTTGGGAGATTGTTAGTTAAATAATTTCTCATAAATAAGATTTGCAGAATTTCAGAGCACTTTTCATTAACTGATTTCAGAATTTTGCAAAATTTTGTAGAAATAAGATTTTTTTTTTGCAGAATTTGGGTTGTTGGTTTATGATCTTATGATTTCAATTTTGATTTTTATAGATACAATCATACAAATCTTACAATTTCATGGGAAAGATGAAAACCGTTGATTCTTTTTTCAAAAGAAAGAATGATGATGAAGAAACTCATATTAAAAGTCAACATAGTAAACATCACAGAGCTTCGACAAGTGAGCCGCAACCGGAAGAACATGAGAATCAAAATGAGAATGATATTTCTGAAGCTACACAATCAAATCCTAATGTAGTGGATCTTAAGCATCTAGAAAGAGATCCCGCTAAACAAAAACAAATGTAGGAATATCCGATTAATTTAAGGGAATAAGTAAGACAATCTTATATGACTTTAGGTCATTTCCAAATACGTCTTCAAGAATATCATGCTAAAGATTCAAAGAAAATACTCGTAGATTTCAATATTCTTGGTTCAACATTTTCCCTAATGGGTTAGAGTATTCTCCAACAACACATGCTTCTTATTGTTTTATGTATTATATATTTAATGATAAACTGTAACACCCTGGATTTCCAGGTATTATTTATTCTTGTATTTTTGGGTGAATTGTGAGGAGACTCGGCGAGTTGGAGTCCAAACTCGCTGAGTAGGATCGCGGTTTTGGGCGCAGGTTCGCGTCTGGACTCGGCGAGTCCAAAAGTGGACTCGGCGAGTCCACGCTGTCTAATGAAACCCTAATTTCCAGGGTTTGAGACCTATTTAAAGGGGGCTTATGGCCGTCATTTGCGACCACCAACCCCTAGAGAGAAACCCTAAAGAGACTTGAGCGTTTTGGGAGAGAAGAGGCCATTTTGACCCTTGAAGCTTTGTTTGGCAAGGCAAAGGAGATTCTAGCTAAGAGAAGGCAAGGGAGGTGGACATCTTTCGATTTTGGAGCTTAGAGCATCATCTTGGAGGTATATTTGGCTCCCTTTTTCTGTTGTTATGTTGAACATGGGGGTTTAGGGTTTCTTGACCCCTTTGTTGGTTATATTTGATGTCTATTTCGTCCCTATTTGTGATGAGGCTTGAGATGAGATCCATAGAGGTCCAGAGAAGCTTTATTCCTTAAGCTTTATGAGGGTTCATGAGAGTATTGACCTAGAGTTGTGAGATATGGGGCTAAAACATCATTTATGAGCAAATAGTTGTTGTTTAAGCACCAAGGTTTGGACTTTATGTGATTATCATGCATGGGGAGGCCAGATCTATGATTGTATGGAACAGATCTGACCTCAGAAGTGATTTTGAGTTTATGCATGGCATGGACTCGCCGAGTCTGAAGAACAGACTCGGCGAGTAACATGAAGTTTGCCCGTAACCACTCAGCGAGTGGTCTTGCCGAGTTGAGGGGTCGACTCAGTGAGTCAGGGAGAGTCAAGGGGTGGGGCTGAGTCAAGCCTGAACTCGCCGAGTTGTTCTTGAGACTCGGAGAGTTGAGTCGTGGTGGTCCCGCGATTCATGCCAGGTGGAACTCGTCGAGTTAGGGAAACACTCGACGTGTCAAGAGAGGATCCAAGGGAGCCAGTGGACACGTATAGACTCGTCGAGTCGCCCTAGTGCACTCGCCGAGTCCGGTCAAAGTTGACCGTTGACCTTGTTGACCTTTAGGGTTGAGTTCAGTTGTATTTATGGGTGTATTACTTTGTGTGATTAGGCGGAGGCTAGATCATATTTATTCCGAGACAGATATTTACCGAGACACCCGAGGTGAGTCTTCTCACTATACTTTACCTAGTGTGGTAACAGAGTTAAGAGACAGAGTATTATAGAGTTATATGCCAGTGTGATTGCATGTTATTATGTGTTGTGATTTATTGTGATATGTGATATGCATGATTCAGAGTTACAGAGTTGGGAATTTCGGGTCCCTAAAGCTAGGGCCAGAGGGCCCATAGAGAGTTGGGGCTGGAGGGCCCCACTGAGACACATTGACCAGAGGGTCAACAAAGTTACAGCCTCGAGTGGCTATTATGTGATTATTGTGGTATTTTGGGGAAACTCACTAAGCTTATGCTTACAGTGTTCAGTGATATGTGTTTCAGGTACCAGTGATGACCGCGGGAAGGCGCCAGCCTGATTCGTACAAACATATGGGAATTGGATGTATTTTGATCTTGGGAGACATTGTGATTTGAAAACTTGATGTTATGACGTTTTGTGAACGAATTGTTTAATTAAAAATGTGTTTATCAAAAGTGAAAAATTGTTCTAATTTTTACGGTGTTACAAGTTGGTATCAGAGCCTAGGTTTGAGGGATTCGGGTGCACCTTCGGGCGTATCTGAACTCAAACCGAGGATTTGAGAAATTTTTTGATAATAAAACAAGTTTTCAAAAGAAGAACTTGTGAGATAAACATAGCAGAGTCGTGTGTACGAATAGCCAGCGCCCGAACGGTGATTTCCCAAAATACCATCATTATAAGTGTTATAATATATGATGTGATATGTTATCTGATGAGCTATGATATGCATGCTAGAGTAGACTAGGCATTCTTATTAGGACTAGAGTGGCCTGATATGTGATGCATGAGTCTAGGAGTCTTGCTGCTAGGAATATTTCAGAGTGGTTAGGTAGCAGCGAGGAGATTTTGAGAGATCTGTTGCGAATATCATATGATCAGAGAGAGTAGATTGCTTGGGACTTGGGACTCTGGGAGGAGGACTTGGGGTGGACGCTGATGCGGTGTGGACGGTAGTATTGAGCCCGTACTACTGAAGACACCGGGTCAGTGCACGGTCCAAGTAAGAATCTTTGGAGTACCAGGGAACAAGTAGGATGGAGTACTCGAGTGTGAGTATACTCGAGCGAGTCCCTGATATTATTCTTATGTTGTATTTCAGAGAGAGAGATCATGGTTGGGACTCGCCAGACATCAGGGACCAGTGACACGAGAGATGAGGAGATCCGTAGGATCATCCAGGAGGAGGTGGCTGCGGTCATCAGGGCAGAGATACCAGAGATGTTCGGGTCTATCAAGTCCATGTTGATAGAGACATTTGATGAGAAGTACGCTGCTCTTTCTGAGGCTGCTGTTGCTGCAGCCACTGCAGTCATAGCTGCGACGAGGCCGCAGGGTGGTGATGCGTTGCTGTTCCGAGAGTTCAGCAACACGAAACCACCGGAGTTTGACGGGACCCAGTACCCGATTGTGGCGATGAGATGGATTTCAGACATAGAGGGGTGTTTCTTCACTTGCTCATCTCCTGAGCATTTGAGAGTCCGGTTCGCGCTGAACCAGCTTCGCTTGGGGGCGAAGGACTGGTGGAAATTTGTGATGGCGCACTATACGCCTGCTGAGCTTGCAGCAGTGACCTGGGAGAGGTTCACTGCTATGTTCCGAGATGAGTACGTTCCCCAGGTGGAGAGGGACCGTTTGGCCCAGGAGTTTCTGACCCTCAAGCAGGGTATTGAGTCTGTTACTGTGATCACGAGGATGTTTCATGAGCAGGCGATGCTCTACCCAGAGCACGTGTCCTCCGAGCAGGCACGTATGAGTCGATATTTGAGCATTCTGAGGAGGGACATACGTGAGTTCGTGGCGAACTCGACGTACCGAACATTTGCCGAGCTTCAGGAAAATGGCCGGAAGAGGGAGATAGAGCTGGAGACTCAGGCTAGGGAGGAGACTGAGTCTCAGGGGAGGGATCGGCGACCGACGCAGTCCCAGCCGGTAGCCAAGCGGGCCAAGCCCGTCGATTCGAGATCAGGGAACCAGGGGGGCCGCACTTGTGGCAAGTGCGGCAAGAGCCACGACGGAGTGTCCAGAGCAGGGTCTTGCTACAAATGTGGCAAGGAGGGGCATATGGCCTAGGACTGCCCCAAGGGGTTTGCAATATGTTTTCACTGCAACCAGACCGGACACCAGAAGGCAGAGTGTCCGCAGTTGAGGGGATCAGTACAGGGAGCACCTCAGGGATCTGCTCCTACCGCCATTAGAGCTACCGAGAGTCGGCCAGTGAAGGCCGAAGCGCCGAGGGCACGAGGGAGAGCCTTTCAGTTGACCGCGGAGGAGGTCTGCGCAGCGCCCGATGTCGTGGCTGGTATGTATTCTTTCATGTATTTATTTTGATGTTGAGATATTGTGCTTATATTATGTTATGCGTAGGTACTTTTCTTGTGAATTTTGTACCTGCCTTGGTGTTATTTGACTCGGGTGCGAGTCAGTCTTTTGTATCTTTGGCTTTTAGTCAGCATATCAGTGTTAGTCGTGAGGCGTTGAGCCGGCCTCTGAGAGTTTCCATAGCTGAAGAGAGGGTAATTTATGCCACAGAGGTGATCCGAGAGTGTGTATTCGAGATTTTCGGTGTTGAGTTCCCGATTGATTTGATTCCTATTGCGATGGGTGATGTTTGTGTCATTGTGGGCATGGACTGGTTGAGTAGATTCGGTGCGGTTATCAACTGCGAGCGACAGCTGGTGACCATACGAGACCCTAGTGGGGGAGTTCTTACGGTGTACGGCGAGGGTACACGTTCTGGGTCAGCGTTTTGTTCGACCACTAGGGTGAGGCAGTGTCTACAGCAGGGCTGTAAGGGCTTTGTGGCGTATGTGATGGATACGCGGGTTGATTCAGGGAGAATGAGGTCAGTTGAGGAGGTTCCGATAGTGCGTGAGTTCCCGGATGTATTTCCAGAGGAGTTGCCGGGTGTGCCTCCCATGAGGCAAGTGGAGTTCAGTATCGATTTGGTTCCGAGGGCCGCGCCTATTGCCAAGGTGCCCTATCGCCTTGCATCTCCAGAGATGCAAAAGTTATCCTCGCAGCTTCAGGAGCTATTGGGGAAGGGGTTTATTCGGCCGAGCTGCTCGCCGTGGGGAGCGCCTATCCTTTTTGTCAAAAAGAAGGATGGTTCACACCAGATGTGCATTGATTACCAAGAGTTGAACAAGCTGACGGTCAAGAACCGTTACCCGTTGCCGAGGATCGATGATTTGTTCGATCAGTTACAGGGAGCATCTTGGTTCTCCAAGATCGATTTGAGGTCGGGGTATCATTAGGTAAGGGTGCGAGATGAGGACATCCAGAAGACAGTGTTCAGGACTCGTTATGGGCATTATGAGTTTGTGGTGATGCCTTTCGGACTCACCAATGCCCCAGCAGTGTTCATGGATCTCATGAACAGAGTGTGCAGGCCGATGTTGGATCGGTCGGTGATCGTGTTCATCGACGATATCTTGGTGTATTCGAGATCCAGAGAGCAGCATGAAGAGCATTTGAGGGAGATCCTCGGAGTTTTGAGAACCGAGAGGCTTTACGCCAAATTCTCCAAGTGTGATTTCTGGTTGCGAGAGGTCCAGTTCCTAGGGCACCTTGTTAACCAGAAGGGGATTTTGGTCGACCCGGCCAAAGTGGAGGAAGTGATGAGTTAGGAGGTGCCGAGGTCACCGTCCGAGATCAGGAGTTTTTTTTGGGGTTGGCAGGCTATTATTGGAGATTTATTAGGGATTTCTCCAAGATCGCCATACCACTCACCAGGTTAACCCGGAAGGGTGTCGCTTTTTCATGGGGACCAGAGCAGCAGACCTCCTTTGAGACGCTTCACCAGAGGCTATGAGAAGCCCCAGTGTTAGCCCTCTCGGAGGGGATGGAGGACTTTGTGGTGTATTGTGATGCATCGATCTTGGGGTTGGGAGCAGTGCTGATGCAGAGAGGGCATGTGATAGCATACACATCGAGGCAGCTGAAGCCTCATGAGACGAGGTATCCCACCCACGATCTTGAGTTGGGGGCAGTGGTGCTCGCCCTCAAAATTTGGTGTCACTATCTGTACGGGGTTTGGTGTACGATATACACGGACCACAAGAGCCTGAAGTATTTGATGGATCAGCCCAACCTAAACATGCGACAGAGAAGGTGGTTGGACGTGGTCAAGGATTATGATTGTGAGATCCTGTACCACCCGGGCAAGGCTAATTTTGTAGCCGATGCACTGAGCCGCCAGGCGGAGAGCACCCCGTTGCGAGATGTATGTTTGAGATTGACCGTGATAGCTCCGGAGTTGGACGCCATTCGTGGGGCACAGGCTGAGGCTGTGCAGCCTGAGATGCAGAAGAAAGAGCGAGTTGTTGGGTTGGTATCGAGGTTCGTTACCGATGCCCGGGGGCTTATGACTTTTCAGGGGCGTATCTGGGTACCGTTTGTGGGTACCGAGCACCAGAGACCGCATGGTAAGTTGCAGCCGTTGGAGGTTCCCGAATGGAAGTGGGAACAAATTACCATGGATTTTATCACCAAATTGCCAAGGACTGCTAGGGGAGTCAATGCAATTTGGGTGATTGTGGACAGGTTGACAAAGAGCGCCCACTTCCTTGCTATCAGTGAGAGCTCTTCCATAGAGAAGTTGGCAGAGATATACGTGAAGGAAGTGGTATCTCGGCATGGAGTGCTGATCTCGATTGTCTCAGACCGAGATGTGCGTTTCACTTCCAGGTTCTGGAAGAAGTTTCATGAGGAGTTGGGTACTAGGCTGCACTTTAGTACCGCATATCATCCCCAGACTGACGGACAGAGGGAGCGGACAATTCAGACACTCGAGGATATGCTCCGGGCATGCGTGTTGGACTTCGGGGGGAGTTGGGACACGTATTTGCCCTTGGCAGAGTTTTCCTACAACAACAGCCATCATTCGAGCATTGGTATGCCACCCTTTGAGCTGTTGTATGGGAGGAGGTGTCGGACTCCCATTTGCTGGGGAGAGGTCGGGCAGCGTGTTATGGGTAGTACCGAGATCGTGCTTCAGACGACAGAGTAGATCCAACAGGTTAGACAGAGGTTATTGACCGCTCAGAGTCGTCAGAAGAGTTATGCGGACAGACGCCGTTCCGAGCTTGAGTTTCAGGTCGGCGGCCTTGTGCTCCTGAAGGTCTCTCCTTGGAAAGGAGTGATTCGATTCAGGAAGAGGGGTAAGTTGGGGCCTTGATATATCGGTCCATTCAGGATAGTCGCGAGGGTAGGCAGGGTAGCCTATCGTTTAGAGTTGCCAGCAGAGTTGGGTTAGATTCACGACACTTTCCACGTGTCGCAATTGCGGAAGTGTATAGTCGATGAGTCGGCAGTGGTACCATTAGAGGATATTCTGGTGGATGCGAGCCTGAACTATGCTGAGAGACCGGTGGCAATCAGAGATAGGAAAATCAAGGTTTTGAGGAACAAGGAGGTACCTTTGGTTTTGGTTCAGTGGCAACATCGGAAGGGGTCCGAGATGACTTGGGAGCCGGAGAGTGAGATGCGTGAGTAGCATCCGGAGTTATTTGCAGAGCGAGACTTCGAGGGCGAAGTCTAATTCTAGTGGGGGAGAATTGTAACACCCAGGATTTCCAGGTATTATTTATTCTTGTATTTTTGGGTGAATTGTGAGGAGACTCGGCGAGTTGGAGTCCAAACTCGCCGAGTAGGATCACGGTTTTGGGCGCGGGTTCGCGTCTGGACTCGGCGAGTCCATGCTGTCTAATGAAACCCTAATTTCCAGGGTTTGAGACCTATTTAAAGGGGCTTATGGCCGTCATTTGCGGCCACCAACCCCTAGAGAGAAACCCTAAAGAGATTTGAGCGTTTTGGGAGAGAAAAGAGGCCATTGTTGACCCTTGAAGCTTTGTTTGGCAAGGCAAAGGAGATTCTAGCTAAGAGAAGGCAAGGGAGGTGGACATCTTTCGATTTTGGAGCTCAGAGCATCATCTTGGAGGTATATTTGGCTCCCTTTTTCTGTTGTTATGTTGAACATGGGGGTTTAGGGTTTCTTGACCCCTTTGTTGGTTAGATTTGATGTCCATTTCGTCCCTATTTGTGATGAGGCTTGAGATGAGATCCATAGAGGTCCAGAGAAGCTTTATTCCTTAAGCTTTATGAGGGTTCATGAGAGTATTGACCTAGAGTTATGAGATATGGGAATAAAACATCATTTATGAGAAAATAGTTGTTGTTTAAGCACCAAGGTTTGGACTTTACGTGATTATCATGCCTGGGGAGGCCAGATCTATGATTGTATGGAACAGATCTGACCTCAGAATTTAGTTTGAGTTTATGCATGGCATGGACTCGCCGAGTCTGAAGAACAGACTCGGCGAGTAACATGAAGTTTGCCCGTAACCACTCAGCGAGTGGTCTTGCCGAGTTGAGGGGTCGACTCAGTGAGTCAGGGAGAGTCAAGGGGTGGGGCTGAGTCAAGCCTGAACTTGCCGAGTTGTTCTTCAGACTCGGAGAGTTGAGTCGTGGTGGTCCCGCGATTCATGCCAGGTGGAACTCGTCGAGTTAGGGAAACACTCGACGTGTCAAGAGAGGATCCAAGGGAGCCAGTGGACACGTATAGACTCGTCGAGTCGCCCTAGTGCACTCGCCGAGTCCGGTCAAAGTTGACCGTTGACCTTGTTGACCTTTAGGGTTGAGTTCAGTTGTATTTATGGGTGTATTACTTTGTGTGATTAGGCGGAGGCTAGATCACATTTATTCCGAGACAGATATTTACCGAGACACCCGAGGTGAGTCTTCTCACTATACTTTACCTAGTGTGGTAACAGAGTTAAGAGACAGAGTATTATAGAGTTATATGCCAGTGTGATTGCATGTTATTATGTGTTGTGATTTATTGTGATATGTGATATGCATGATTCAGAGTTACAGAGTTGGGAATTTCGGGTCCCTAAAGCTAGGGCCAGAGGGCCCATAGAGAGTTGGGGCTGGAGGGCCCCACTGAGACACATTGACCAGAGGTTCAACAGAGTTACAGCCTCGAGTGGCTATTATGTGATTATTGTGGTATTTTGGGGAAACTCACTAAGCTTATGCTTACAGTGTTCAGTGTTATGTGTTTCAGGTACCAGTGATGACCACGGGAAGGCGCCGGCCTGATTCGTACACACATATGGGAATTGGATGTATTTTGATCTTGGGAGACATTGTGATTTGAAAACTTGATGTTATGACGTTTTGTGAACGAATTGTTTAATTAAAAATGTGTTTATCAAAAGTGAAAAATTGTTCTAATTTTTACGGTGTTACATAAACCAAGTGCGTTCCATGGTTATGATGCATTTACTATTAAAGGATCCGACCATTGGAAAAAAATTAATGATGGGAAAAATTGTGCATTATTGAAGCACATTGGTTGTTCACAACATAAAAATGCTATTACATGTGTTGAAAACTTGATGAACCAAGCAACACACATTGAAAATATCATAGTAAAGCACAAATATTGAAGAAGTGTTATGATTAAAAGCTTCAATTGACACAGTTTTTTTGGTTGACATTCCAAGCTTGTGCTTTACGAGGACATGATGAAATGCCTAATTCCAAAAATCAAGGTAATTTTCTTCAACTACTAAAACTTCTAGCATCTTCTAATGATGAAGTTGAAAATATTATATTAGAGAAAGCTCCTTATAATTCAAAGTATACATCTATAGATATTCAAAAAGAAATTCTTAGTATTATTGCAAATAAATTTTGGAAGCTTATTCATAATGAAGTCGGGGATTCATAGTTTTGTGTCATGGTTGATGAGTCTAAAAAAGAGAAAATGGTCATAGTTTTGAGATTTTTTGATGCAAAAGGGATCATACGGGAAAGGTTATTGTATTTGGTTAATGTTAGGGATACCTTATCACTAACCTTGAAAACAAATATGTTGAGAGAACTTTTGCACTATCAATTTGATGTTAGTAAAATCTGTGGCCAAGGTTATGACGGTGCTAGTAACATGAGAGGGGAATAGAATGGATTACACGCACTTGTTCTTAAGGATTGTCCTTATATGTATTGTGTTCACTGCTTCGCTCACAGATTACAACTAGCACTGTGGTTGTTTCAAGGGAAATTATTTCTATACACCAATTTTTTAAGAACTTAATTTTTACAATTAATATAGTTTGTGCTTCCAGTAAGAACCATGATGAGTTATAAAAGGTAAAGGAAACTGGGATTGAACATTTATTAGAACTTGGTGAAATCGAATCAGGTAAAGGATTGAATCAAGTTGGGACATTAAGAAGAGCTAGTGATACACGTTGGTCTTCTCATGTTCGTTCCTTTTGTAGTTTTCTTAACATGTTTGATTGTACTCGTGTTGTTCTCTAGGGAATAATTGATGATGTATCTTCTACTTATTCTTAATCGGAGATGCTAATGCAGCTTACTGTTACCTAAAATCATTTGAGTGTGACCCATTGGTCTATTACGATAATCGAAGTAAAGACCTTATATTAGGTTAAGTCTGTTCTAGAAGGAGCAAGTGTGTCCAATGGAGATAAAATTTAGAATGAAGAGCACATACAAGATTGAGCCCCACCGACACTTAAGAAGTCCAAGAGTTTGATAATCGTTTGGAAAGGCATAGAAGTTACAGTTATTACCTAGGATGGAAAGGTAATGCTCATAATAATTATTCAAGCCATGATTTGCTGACGATTTCAGGATGTCATCATCATAAGGGGGAGATAATTGTAACGCCCGCAAATTTGGGTTAGACAGTTTTGATATAATAAGCGATAAAAAAACAATATTTTGATAGAAGGTTATGTAGGATAAATAACTTTAAACAAAGTTATAATGTATGTGAAAAGGATTCTGTATATATAAAGAACTCTGAAATTCGTCTTCATATGAAGAAGTTATGCTTCTTTAGAGTTTCGCAATTAAAGTGACATGACTATGCGCGTCGTAAAGAGTGAGTTTTATATAGCTTTCTATTTAGCCTAAGCAATCTAAATGAAAGTCGTAGTAAACATAAAATCGAGAGCGTGCATATAGTGAACGTCCAAATCTGACTTCATATGAGGAAGTTATGATTTTTCAAAGATTCAGCGTAGTAGTACGGACATAGAAATGTTGGGTTATGAGCATTCTAACACTCCTATGGTGTACATGCAACCCTATATGCTTTGGATCTATGTTTTCTCTATTATACATGCATACATTCAAAATTCCAAAGCATCATCCTAACTAGCATATTATGGAGCAACTATACTACAAAAATCTAGTTAGATGACATACCTTTTGATGGAGCTTGAAGTCTTGAACCTTTAAGAGCTTAGCCCTAATAGTGTAGAAGCCTCAAATGGAATCACACAACACCACCAACAAATGGAATAAATTGAGAAGCAGGTTACTTTGGTCCTCCCTATGACAATTGGCCCATTTTGTGTATCCACTAGCCTCCATTTCATAAACCATGGGGTCCTTTATATAGTGTGGCTCATTTAGGGTTACCCCATGTAAACCCTAATGTACACGACTTTCCATTTCCTTCATGATCCATGGGTTTTAACCTCCATGGAATATCCATGGGTTACCACATGGTTTAAGCCCAACATGAAGGACTATGGATCACAAGCCCACATATATAAGAATGAATGATCTACATAATCAATCCCCATATATTTAATTAGTCTCTTTTGATCACAAAATTAATTCCAAATTAATTCTTGATCAATACTAATTAAATAATATGATTTCATATTAATATATTAGAACTTATAATATATTAATATAAATCATAAATAAGCTTTTCTCACTTGTCTATGCAATTGTTCCGATGCCATGCAACCTAAATGGACCATGCTACTCTCGGGTCGAGTACATACCAATAATAGTTATGAGCTTAGACATCTAATCCAACAAGAAATTAATATTCAAATCGGTTAATTGTTAGCCAAAATATCTGAACGAGAATTGAAGATCTTGCAAATATAAACTCGTCGATAAAAAGACAATCGAGAACAGAGTTTGTATAAAGAAGTTATGAATTTCGCACGGACTTTAATAGTCCAAAGTAGTCTAAATATGAATTTTAGTTAGAGTAAGAATTAGCAGTTGAGACCCTAATTAAAGTTGTAGAGCTCATTGAGAGGATTTTAGGGATATAAAGAATGTTTAAAACAGAGCTCGTATGCAAAAGTTATAGCTATCCGAAGATTTGCAAGAAACTGCTTGGGTTGATGATGTGTCACCATCTAGTGGCGCTACGTGGCACGGTCAGAAAGCCCCCTCTCCCTTGAGACAAGGCGATGTGGCCCATGGATCAAGCGATGTATGACACCAAGAATCGGTGACATGTGGCCATTTCTAGAAGGTATGGATGAGGACAAGCAGCATGACGACACATGGCAAACATTCAGAGGGGCAACGTTATCAGCAGGGCGTGACACGCCTATTATCTATGCGTGACGTGCGCCCCTTCACACTATATATATTCATTGAATTTTCACTCATTTGCTCACACTAATCCCTCCAACTTCTCTTTGTGTTTCCTCTGGTTATAAAACCTGAAATTTGAGGGTTTTTCTTCGAATTTTGGGAGATCCTTGACGAGGCTTTGGGCATCTGATAACCTGACAATCAGAAGCTTTCAGGTCGGGATTTTTCCTGAGTAATTTCTCAGTTTTCGCTAAAATCTCTATAAGTTAAGCTACACTTATTTTATTTCAAGTGTAACTTATATTTATGTTCATAGTCATTATTATGAACCTATAAATACGATTTATCAGTGATTCCAAGTGTAACTTATAAGTATGATCATACACGACTGATGTTTAGGCTGGATTTAGTGAGGTGTTCAAAATGGGATTTCCAAATAATATACTATATATACCAAATGAAACCAACCTCTAATATGATCATACATGGTTGTTACTTACTTGATAGATCTTGATGTAGACATTGGGATTAGTGAGGAATCTAGACTATCATTATTCACCAGGATCATTAGACTAAGACTCGGTATTAATCATACTTAGGTCATGTCAAAGGAAAAGCTAAGGTATTAGGAGAAGCTTTGCCCAATCACCTACCACCCACCTAAGTTAGGTGAGTGCATAGTCCCTTTCATGAACATGATTTTAATAAAAGTATCAATCTAAGTATTAAATATTTGTTAAAAAATTTATATGTGAACTATATGCTTATTTTTTTGGAATATATGTTAGGAGTGTATTTGAGGATATATGATATGCGAACCAGATATGGTTCTATATGTGTTAAGAAATATATATCTACTATTATGTGACAATAATAATAGAGGTATTCTTAAGAGGAAGATCAACTATATTAATATGTAAATACTTTGTTTTTAATTTATACAGTGATATAGGTTAGTTTTGTCTAAACGAAGTTGGTATTGGTAGTCTAGTAGTTTTTCCAGTTGATAAGGTAGGACTTAGTATAAATACCTTCAATTAAGTTTGATATCGATTAGTCTCATCTGGGATATATGTGTGTAAGTTAGGAATGGAGAGTAGAGTTTTGTTCCTTAACAGTTTCAGGTGTTGATTGTACGAAATTACGTACCAGAGTACAAATCGTATTCCTTTTTGGATGAACAGAAATGGTGGGTCCAGATCAGACAACTTTAATGGTGAATTTGGTCATTTCCCAGAGTAAGATGATAACACTTGATCATTTTAGACAAACTTGTGAATTACGTTGGTATTGTAGGTTCATAACCCACATACGTAGATGAAATAGGGTACCATATTCATCAAATACTCTAATGGCACAAGTGCCTTTATGACTTTCATTTGCCAAGGAAGCCCCTAGCGGTGTATTCAAGTCCTTTCTAAATGGTATATCTTCCTAAAAATCATGGACTACAGTCTGTGAGGATCGATTGGGGTGGGAATGTATGGGTATGAGGTTTTACAGATATCCAAATCGAAATTATATCTCTATGTTTTTTTGGTAATAGTTGGTTTTGCAGGGTTTATATGTACACACACACACACACACACACATATATATATATATATATATATATATATATATATATATATATAACATTATGGGATTGAGATCCATATATATCTCACCAGGTATCCTAACCTGACCCACTAAGTTTCTTTTCATCATAGGTATTAAGACTTTAGCCACTAGAACTTGATTAGGATGATGAGTGATTAGGAAAAAGCCTACAATAGCGTTCAGGTCATTAGGTCTTTATGTTGTAGCTTATGTATTTGTATTGATTATGACATCCTTAGGATTTTATTTGAGACAATCTTGTATGCAAAAGATTTTTTATATACTGGGATTTTCCGCAAATAAGGTATCATGATTTTTAAAGTGTAAAGAAAATTTCTTTTTGGTTCTGAAAATTAGAGGATGTCACATATTCTGAGAGGATTTAAACATATAAACTATCCAAACAAGGTGTGTAAGCTTGAGAAATCTATTTATAGATTTAGACAAGCATCTCATAGCAGGAGTCTGTTCTTCCATGAGAAAGTCAAAAAGTGTTTCCTTTTTAGACTCTAGATGAGTCTTGAGTACATGCTAAAGCTAGTGGGAGTGTCTTTGTCTTCCTAATATTGTATGTTGATGACAATACTGCTCATAAGAAACATTGTGTCTAAGTTTTAAAGTGCAAGAACTCGGTAATTGTTTCGCTATGATGAACAAAGGAAAGCGAAATTGATACTTGGTATTTGGATTGAAAAGTATAGATTGAAATTTAATAGGCTTTAGTCAAAGCACAATATGTTGGAAGGTTTTGGAAAGCTCCAAAGAGATTGTTCATACACTTCAGAGCAAGGAGTTGAGTGAACCTCAAAATTCCTTTTGTTCTGGTCATGAAAATGATAGGATGATTAGAGGCCCATATGCTTCGAATATAGGATCGATATTGTATGTTATGGTTGGTGATTATTTAAATGTCTCAAATGCTTGAACAGTCATGAGATTGCTTCATAAAATTTATTCTACTGAATCGCTAGATAACTATCAAGAACATTCTAAAGTATTGAAAGATATCGAGGAATGATTGCTTGTGGACAATAGAGAACATGATTGAGTAGAGTTATAGTGACATGAATTTTAGAGATGGTTTTGAGTCATTATCTAAATGAATATTCATTGTAAGTTTTGGTATGAAAGGTTTCATGTAGGAGATGGTGGTAGATTCAAAATTGTAGGTAAGGCCACATTGATTCAAATGAAGTATCCAAGGAGCATACCTGGACTAGAAAACTTCATGGCCTTAGATTTGTTTTAAGTAACAAACTGCCATTAGAGACATTTTGTGACAATGCAATCATATTAACTAAGGATTCTTGAGATCATAGAAGGTTAATGCATAGATGGTGAAAATTCTACTACATTGAAGAAAATTTAAGGATGGAGATCTAGTTGTGAAGTGGATATCTTTTCGATGATTCGTTCAAAATAGTGATGGCCAAAGGAAAACGTGATATGCATGTGAAGAGCATTGGGATGAGAAATGTTGATAGGTTTAGTTGCTGAGTGGACATACAATAGATAAATCTGTAATTGTTATGGTGATTAATTAATAGGGAGTTATTTATATTCAAAGAGTATGATGCCATAGAGTAATTTGTTTATTTTTTTGTTTCACTTTGCATGTTAGTTTCTAAATATTGATTAATTCGAAATGCCATAGTCAGTCATAGTTTTGGGAGTAAGTATTGATTTAAGACTGTCATGAATTGAATGTAGATTGTCCGTAGGGATTGGACATTACATAAGGATTGTTGCAATATTCATGAGTACTTTGAAAATAGGGATTTTAAGTATTGGTTAAACCCGTGCTTAGAGATTACATCATGGATTCAATCACAAGTAAGTTTAAAACAATAATATCTTATTTCTTCAAACGAAGATATATAAGTTATATTTTACAAATCAATTGTGCATTAGTTTATTCCAACACATCTTGTAAATGGTTGTTATAAAGTGTAATTCCATGCATGCTTTGGTGAGTAAAATGTATGATTAATATAATCAAAGTTTATTCGTTCCTTTTTCCCCCGATGATTTATTATCGACATCTGAAGTGCTTGGCTGAGCCCGGACTAAATTGATGTGTTCAATTAGTAGTCTGAATTTAGTCATCATAAATTAGAAATCAAGAAACATAATCTTGGACAATGAAATTGATTCTAATCCATGTCTCGTGTCCATACGATATCTTATATAACGAAGGGATAACCGATCATGTAACTGTTGGATTAGATGTCTAAGCCCATAACTATTATTGGTATGTACTCGACCCGAGAGTAGCATGGTCCATTTGGGTTGCATAACACCAGGCCAATTTGTTAGGATGGACTCTTGAGAGAAGGTTTTATATGATTTATTAATATATTATAAGTTGTAATATATTAGTATGAAATCATATGTTTTAATTAGTATTGATCAAGAATTAATTTGGAATTAATTTAGTGATCAAAAGGAGACCAATTAAATCTATAGGGACTAATTATGGTAATTAGTTATATTTGTATGTGTTAGGCTTATGATCCATGTTGGACCAAGTTTATGTATGGATACATAAAGAGTTGGGCCACATGAACCATGGATCATAAAAACCATGGGTATGGATTTGGGTTATACCCATGACCCTTGAAATCCCACATATAAATATGTGGTGCATTGCCCAAAATCGCCATTGGTAGTTGTACTAGAAGTTCTTAGAGAATGATGGTGGATTTGGTGCATGGAGTTTCTCTCTCAAGAGTCACATTTGTCCTACGTGAGTTGTGATTCCATTTGAGGTGTAACACTTGGGGCAATAAATTCTTAAAGGCCAAAGTGTTTCAAGCAACACCAAAATACATCAAGACTTCAAGCCACATAAAAGGTATGTTACTCTAACTAGTATCTTGTATTGATTATGAAAAATTGCATGTTAGTTATAGGTTTAATACCTTGGAAACTCCTTTTCATGTATAATTAGTGAAAACATAGATCCAAGGTATTTAGGGTTGTATGTGCACCATAGGATGTTGTAGTATACTAAAACCCATCAGTAATGTCCTATTTTTAAAACCAAAATTTTTCATTTTTATTAAGGTAGAACTTTCAAATTTCTTAATCCATTAATTAAGAAAAACCATTCATTCCAAATTACATTTATTAAAATTCAGAGTATCGTAGAAAACACAGAATCTTCGATGTTGCTGATGAGTGTGTACAATCCTGCCTTCACCTTCCCGCAATCAACGATGATACCTGAAACCATAAACAATTGGGTAAGCATTAAGCTTAATGAGTTTCCCCAAAAATATCCCTTACGGTAAACATACAAACATGCAGAACTGCCGCTCTTTGGCCTTCGGTCTAACCGGACCAGAATACCAGGGTTTGTTGGCCTACCACCTCAACGCAACCACTCCTCCCGAGCCTACCATGGTTTGTTGGCCTACCGCCTCAACCCAACCGCTCCTCTTGAGCCTTCGTTCCTTCATCTTAAAGTTTGCCCGCATATGGTATTTTGTCCTAAAGCAAAAACCAGGACCACCTCAACATACCACCACCACATGTCAACATGTAAATAAACAAGGATCAAGCAGGCACATAAAACATGAAAAAATCAATCATACAACTCACTCCAGCCTACAAATCCTTTCACAAAAAAGAGTCTCACTACCATATAACCTCCATGAGATACGTAACCATAAGTAGCCAGAAGTGAGATAGCCACCCAAACAGAAGATCCTACTCTAGAGCCACAACCAAACAAGGAATAGGCAAGAGAGCTTAGACCAATAGTTCTCATGCGATCCTACATAACCACAGACAGTCCCTAGGGAATTCCACTAGATGATAACCAATAAGTATAGATAACATACCAATCCAACAGTGCACTATAGCACAACAACATCCTACATACCACGATACTGGTCTAACAAATCACTACATCATAACAGCGTACTCGACACCAGAATATAGATCTAACAAAGCACTACAGCATAATAGCATACTCGACACCAAAACACAAATCTAACAAATCACTACAACATAACAACATACTCAACAACAGAATACAAATCTAATAGATCACTACAATATAAAAGCATACTCAACACCAAAATACAGATCTAACAGATCACTACAACATAAAAACATACTCGACACCAAAATACAAATCTAACAAATCATTATAGCACCGTATCATACTAAATAGAAACAATATAAGAAATGCCTGACTGTATATAACCAGAGGTGAGATAGCCACCCATATAGATGATCCTACCCTAGAACCACAACCAAACAAGGAACGGGTAAGAGAGCCTAGATCAAGAGTCCTCAGTCTATCCTACATGACAATACATCCCTCTACTAATAAATAACCGAAAATTAGTGGGCCAAAATTGGTCCCTTCGACCTATAGTACGATGAGGCGAAACTCACCCGAAATGAAGAAACCATAGAATACCATGATCCATTCCCTGCTGCATTGCTTGCTCCCACGGATTCACTAACATCGAATACCACATAAAATCTTAATCACCAATCCAACCCTCAAATTTGACCTAAAGTCAAACTTTTTCAAAACTCAATGGGGTCTACAAAAGTCAAAGTCCAAGGTTAAACTGGTCAAAGATCCATAAGTCAACCGAGTCAACCCAGCGAGCGTACGCGGGGCGTACTCCTCTAAAGACAATATCAAGGTTGTTGACTATGTATGCTGGGCGTACTCCCAGGTACACATGGCATAATTCCCAAAAATCATTTTTTTCTCATTAAGTGCTTAATATAACGACTTAATACTTCCAAATGCAAATCCAAGGTCAAAATGTCATTAGGAGTCATAAAGTTTCCAACTTTATGACCTTGTATGCTCAATAAGTGCTTAATCCATAAAAATCAACATCTTAATGCCTCAAGATTCTCCATATCATGCATGGGATAAAACCAACCATTGGAACTCCATTTTTATGAATTAAGACCTCTACTAAGGTCTAAAATATAACTTTATGAATCAAGAACATGCCAAGCTCAAGATCTCACATTTTGGGACCAAAATGCATCATTAAACACCCACTTCTAGATCTATACGATGGTGGGGGGGGGGGGGGTTAAAGTTGCAAGCTTTATACCTTCAAAAGGTTGTAATTGAGGTAGAAATCCCAGATCCAAAGTGCTTAACTCCTCTAAAATGAGCTCCACTTCCATCCTTCTTCTTCAAGGAAAAAAAACACACATTCTCTTAAGCTTGGAATGGCTTCACAAGGTGAATTAGGGTTGTAAAACATTCTAAGGGGATGGGGGCTGATGAGGTGAGGGGAAAGGAGGCTATAATAGGGTTTAAATATGAGCTACACCCTAAAAGATTAGGGTTTCCATATCTACAAGTACCCCCAACATACGAGATTTACGCCCAGCGTACTAGGGCGCGCCCTAGTATGCTCACGTACATGCGTACGCATGACGTACTCCCCCAAGACCAAATTTACGAAAATGCCACTAGGGCCCTTTTTGCACTCATTCTTGAACTTAGGGACCAAAATGAAACATAATTAAATTATAGGCTTATAATTAGAAGTATCTCATCATTGGGATGTTATAGATCACTTATCTTTGGACCAACGTGTAATTAGAGTTTGGTAGTATCTTTGGAAAACACTCTTTCTTGGTTATTTGAATTTATACTTGCAATTATAGTAGCGAGTTATCCACATGGGTGATTGTTGGATTTAAGTGTCTAAGGTCCTAACTAAAATAGTATGATGTTGATGAATAATAGTAAAGTCCGTTTGGGTTTCCCTCATAACCAAGAAATGGATTAGATTGGTAAAAAAAAGAGAGATAAATGATTTGTTAATTTATTATGTGATTAATAAATTAATTAGAAATAGTTAATAATTAGTTAAATATAGTCAGAATCGGTTAATTATTAAACCGAATTAATCTGGAACTAATTTGGAATTAATTGGATATATTTAAAGGTGGAAGAGGTGAATTGTAATTGGTTAATAGTTGAAAAAAAGAATCAATTCTAGAATAGTCCATGGCATGGATGGTTTTGAGAGCATATTTAGGGTTTCCAAAAGCCTCCTAATTACTGATAGGGAAAAGATTCATGTAACACCTAGAATTCAGGTATTCATTTTAACCCTTAAGTTATGTTTAATTTAAAAGTATAGTCCCCAGTGGCAAATTCGTAAATCTGATGCTCTCTGGAGTACGTGGGGCGTACACCCTCGTATGCAGGGTGTACATTGAAGTGCCTTAAAATGTTGCGCATACACAGGCACGCAGGGCATAGCAGCCAAGGTGCAAACCGTAAATTTTAGGGTTTGGACCCTATTTAACCTCATTTAGGGCCTCATGCACTTTTTTATCCTTAGCCTCCCTCCTCATTTCGAAAACCTAAAGAGTGTTTGTGCATTATGAAGCTTGTTGAACTATTTTTGGTGCCATTTGGCGCTTTTGGAGTAGAATGAAGAACATTAAAGTGGTGGTGTTTCACTCAAGGCTTTAGATCAAGCATCTTGTCCTTGTGTACCTTGTCAAGGTAAAAAGTTTCAAACTTGATGTTGAAATCTCAAGGATCTAGGTTTTGCTCAAGTTGTTTCCTTTTTGCTCCCGAACTTGGTCTTTGAGAGTAGAAGGTACTCAAAGGCATTTGAGTTGTCCTGTCAGATGTTTTAAGGGGTGTTAAGTCATAAAGTTGGGTTCTTGGTCACTAGTTTCCGTCCATGAAAGTGCTAGATGGTCTTAATGGGTTAAGAGACCAGGGTCTTTGGTGTTTAGGACTTAATAGCCATGCTAGACCATAAAGTTGGAAACTTTATGGTTTAGAACATCTTTTGTGACCTAGATCTGGCGTTTGGACATAGGTTCTTAAGGGATAAAGCACTTATTTAGGAGTTTGGCAACCAGCCTCGTATGCTGGGCGTACAAAAGGGTACACTAAGCGTAAGAGGCTAGCGCCCCGATCCTTGGTCAACAGCGAGGTACGCCCCTCGTACACAAGGAGTACGCCCGATATACCAAATGAGTCAACCCAGTTGCCTCGTTGACTTTGACATGGATTTTAACTAGGGTTTGACCTAGGGGTATTTTAGGTATTTGAATGATAGTCTGAATTTTGGTTACTGTTGTTCGTAAAGGTGACCGATATTGTGGGTTTCGGAGCAACATTTCAATTCAGCTTTTCGTCTTTCTGTGAGGTGAGTCTTCTTACCACCGTAAGTGAGCCGAACGCACCAAGGCCAACCCATTGTATTGTATGAATAGAATTGAATGTTATCGCATGATTATGTTTGTGTGCTAGTATGATTTATGTATTGAGCTATATGGGATCAGACTCATTACAGACTTGGGGGCTGATTTAGACCCAACACAGCTATATGTTGTTATTTTGGCTTGATACAGACCCGAGGGTTGATACGGACCTAACACAGCCACATGTTGTTATATGATATGTATGTTGTATTTGGTAATTTGGGAAGTCCATTAAGCTTTATGCTTACAGTTTATTTTTATGGTTTCAAGTACTTCCAACTCAAAAGGGAAGGGCCCAACGTGATGGCACTGCAACCACCCCACATGATTTCTACACTTGATGTATCTGTACATTGATGTTTTGGAATATTGTAATGGATAATGGCTTTTGATAAAATCAAAGAATGAAAACTAATGGTTTTTAAATGAAAAATTTTAGTATTGCTTTTGGGTCGTTACAAGTTGGTATCAGAGCCTTGGTTTAAGGGATTCATTCATACTCTTGGTTGTGTCAGAACTCAAATTGAGGAAATAATAGTTTTTCTTAAATAATATTGAATTATTTTTTCTAAAAGGGGCTTTATTTAAGAAAAAGGTGGTGTGATGCGTGCGATCGGCCAAGCTCAATTAAGTGGTTACCAAATTACCCAACTTATATTTTATGAGTAATATGCTTGATATAAGAACTGTATGTTAGAGTAGGGCTAAGGATACCTTCATGAATCACATTATAGAATTGTTTGATTTTCATGATGCCTTATAACATAGTGGAACTTGATGCTATGTATTATTCGGAATTGGGATCAACTCGATTATTTGGTAAGTGTATGCTTTCAAAGTTGTATACAATTAGGATTGTATAGCCCTAGAATGATCAATTTGGCCTCATTTCCTATTCCTTGTTTGGTTGTGGACTTATAGTAGAATCGTCATTTGACAGTCTATGTGATCCTACATTGTGTATAACTCGCATGCATAAGGCAACCAACAGTGTTGATTGAGGTTCTTGGTATTGCGAGTGGTGAGGGTTGGGAATTCATAGTAGAGTCTAGGATATATATGCGGTATATCATATGATCGGTTTATTGTTTTGGTGTGATGACTTTGAGGAATCAGGGCTAACCTAGAAGAAGGTACAGGTAGGTGTGAAAGGTAGTATTGGGCCCATACTACTAGAAACACAGGACATGTACCTAAGACTAATGAAACTCTGGAAACTCTAAGAAGGCCTGTGCAGAGAAGTCCCCTCGAATCCTTTACTGATTGTTTTATGTTGTGTTTCAGTTTGAGGATGGTGATGACTACTCGAGGAGGTTCGGGTTCTGGTTCAGGCTCAGGTTCCGGTGCTGTGCCAATTGATGAGAAGTTGCGTGAGTTCATTTCGACCGAGGTTACTTGAGGTATATTGGATGCTACCCATGTGTTGTTGGGTACCATCAAGGAGGGGATTATGGAGTTGATGGATGAGAGGCTCAGGTCCTTTTGAGATGAGATTGTGGCGTGTCAAATCAGAGCTCGAACTCCCTCATTTCAGGAGTTCAAGGCTTGTGGAGCTCCTAAGTTCTTTGGGGGTAAGGACCCCATCACTAGTCACCACTGGATCGTTGACATGGAGAGTACTCAGCAGACGAGCTTTTTCCCTAAGGGGGAAAAGGTGGGATTTGCATCCTGCCTATTGAGGGACAGAGCATGTGACTGGTGGGAGGAGGTTTCCCGAGCCATCGGGATATCAGCAGTGGCGATGATGACCTGGGATGATCTTGTTTAGAGATTATAGAGGGAGTTACTGGATATTGAGGTGCAACAGTTAGCGAAAGGGGTCTGTTGGTTCTGCAGTACATTGCGGATGAGAAAATGAAGAAGATGAGGTATCATGACATGTTGAGATATGACATCCGAGAGTTTGTGAGCTTTTCAGGGTGCAAGAACCTGAATGATATGATTGAGAGGGCCCATGAGCGGGAGTTTGAGCTAGAGCTTCGGTCAAAGCGCAAGCCAGAGCAGGTACAGACTGTTGTGGTCTAGACCAAAAAGCCCATGGTTTCTAATTCGCATTCTAGGGGCCAACAGGGTTGAGGCTGTTGCGGAAAGTGTAGCTTGAAACATAGTGGGGCATGTCAGTCAGCGAATGCGGGTTGTTACACGTGTGGACAAATTGGTCATATGAGTAGGGATTGCCCCTAGAGTGCTCTGATTTGCTTCCATTGCAATCAGACCAGCCATAAAAGGCTGATTGCCCGAGACTGTCAGGGGGAACTGTGTCGTCACCTGCACCATCCACATTGAGGATTATTGATGGCCGCCAAGGAAAGGTGGGGACCCCTATGGTGAAGGGCAGGGTATTTCAGCTAACAATCGATGAGGGGATGTGGTTGTGGGTACGTATCTTATCTCTATCTTTTATTGTTTTCTTTATTCATGCTCATATTTATGCTTAATCCTATATAGGGATGTTTTTGGTCAATGGTATGACTACCGATGTTCTGTTTGATTCGGGGGCTACCTGATCCTTTGTATCTCTTACACTCACCAGGAAGTTTTGTGATGCTCCCGAGGCTTTGGATTCTCTTCTAGAGGTTGAGATTGCAGATGACCATATTATGAGTGTTTCGAGGGTTTTCTGTGGATGTGTCATGAATCTGTTCAGTGAGAGGTTCCCTATCAATTTCATGCCGATTCCCTTAAGAGGATTGAAGGTTATCATCGAGATGGATTGGTTGGGCCCTAGTGGGGCTATGATTGATTGCGAGCGGCAATTGGTAAGAATATGAACCCCAAGTGGGGGAGCATTGATCATCCCTGGTGAGAGGGCTTCATATGGGCTAGCTCTCTGTGCAGCTGCGAGGTCCAGGAGATATTTGCAGCAAGGTTACTCTGGGTTTATGGCTTATGTCGCAGACACTCGGGTTGAGGAGATGACAGATTTGAGTAGAGTGCCCATTGTTCGGGATTTCCCTGATATGTTTCCTGAGGATTTACCAGGAGTGCCTCCCGAGAGGAAGGTTGAGTTTCAGATTGATCTGGTACTAGGTGCATCCTCGATAGCAAAGACGTCGTATCGTTTGGCGCCACCTGATATGTAGGAGTTGTCTACACAGCTTCAGTAGCTGCTAGACAAGGGTTTCATTCTTCCGAGAAACTCTCTATAGGGAGCACCGATTCTGTTTGTGAAGAAGAAAGATGGTTCGCACAGGATGTGCATCAACTACTGAGAGTTTAATAAGCTAACGTTGAAGAATAGGTACCCACTTCTAAGGATTGACGAATTTTTTGATCAGATTAAGGGCGCATCATGGTTTTCCAAGATTGATTTGGGATCAGGGTATCATCAGATGAGGGTCAGGGTTGATGATGTTCAGAAGACAACCTACAGAGCTTTCTATGGTCATTACGAGTTTGTGGTGATGCAATTTGGTCTCACTAACACACCAGCAGTGTTCATGGTCCTCATGATCCGAGTTTGCAGGCCGATACTGGACCGGTCTGTGACTGTATTTGATGATATTCTAGTCTACTCCAAGACCAAGGAGTAGCAGAAGATCATTTTTAAGAGGTGTTGGAGACCTTGAGGAGGGAGAGGCTTTATGACAAGTTCTCCAAGTGTGAGTTCTGGTTGCGCAAGGTGCAATTTTTGGGGCACATTCACAACCAGAAGGGGATATTGGTCGACCCGACCAAGATCGAGGATGTGATGTGGTCTGAGGTTCGGAGGACCACATCTCAGATTCGGAGTTTCTTAGGTATCTCAGGGTATTATTGGTGATTTATCCAGGATTTCTCCAAGACTGCAGTTCCATTGACCCGCTTGACGAAGAAGAATGTGACCTTTCGGTGGGGGCCTGACCAACAATTGGCTTTTGAGTCCCTGGGGCAGAGATTGTGTGAGGCCCTGATACACGCACTCCTCGAGGGCTTGGATTATTTCGTTGTTTATTGTAAAGCCTCTGTTTTGGGTTTGGGAGTGGTTCTTATGCAAAGGGGTCCCGTGATTGCCTTATGCCTCAAGGTAGCTGAAGCCTCATGAGGCGAACTACCCTATGCATGATTTGTAATTGGGGGGCCACGATTTTTTCCCTCAAGATTTGGAGACACTATTTTTATGGGGTTCGATGCATTATCTACACTGGCCACAAAAGTTTGAGGTATTTGATGGACCAGCCGAATCTGAATATGCGACAGCGGAGATGGTTGGATGTGGTAAAGGATTATGATTGCAAGATCCAGTACCACCCCGGGAAGGCCAATGTGGTGGTCGATGCTTTGAGCCACAAGGCTACAAGTTCATCCATCTGGGATACTTGTTTGTAGATGACTGTCCCTTCGCCTTTGATGGATTCAATCAAGAAGGCTCGGGTAGAGGGGATGAAAAAGTAAAATTGGAAGACCGAGCGGATCATAGGATAGGTTCCCTTATTTATCAGAGATAACCGAGGGTTGTTCACTCAATATGGTAGAGTCTAGGTTCCGACATCGGGTGGGGTGAGGTAGATGGTTTTAGAGGAGGCACATAAGTCAAAGTTTTCTATCCACCCAGAGGCCACGAAGATGTACAAAGATTTGAGTTTGAGCTATTGGTGGCCCTGCATGAAGAGGGAAATAACTTAGTTTGTGGAGCAATGCTTGACTTGTAGGAAATTTAAGGCCGAGCATTAGAGACCCCACGACAAGATGCAGCCCTTACCCATTCCCATGTGGAAGTGGGAAGAAATTACTATGGATTTCATCAAAAAGTTGCCTAGGATGACACGAGGTTTTGACTCCATCTGGGTCATTGTTGATATGTTGACCAAGAGTGCGCATTTAATACCGATTGTCGAGAGTATATCTGCAGAGAAGTTATCGGACATCTATGCCCGGGAGGTAGTAATTGTTGGATTAGGTGTCTAAGCCCATAACTATAATTGGTATGTAGTTAAGTCGAGAGTAGCATGGTTTATTTGGGCTGCCTTCACCAGAACAATCTGATAGGATGGATATTTGAGAAAGAGGCTATTTATGATTTATTAATATATTATAAGTATAATATATTAATTATGAAATCGCATTATTTAATTAGTATTGATCAAGAGCTAATTTTTAATTAATTTGGTGATCAAAAGAGACTAATTAAATTAATGGGGGCGGATTATGTGAATTAGTGATATATAGTGTTTAGGTTATTGATCCATGATGGGCTAAGTTTATGTAAGTATCCATGAAGAGTTAGCCCACATGAGATATGGATCATAACCTAAGTGTATGGATTAGGATTTACCCATAACCCTTGGAATCCTACACTATATAAATGTTACCCCTTACACAAAATCGACACACCTAAGAATTCTAAGAGAATCATAACCAATTTTGGAGTGTATAGCCTCTCTGTAAAAATCCTCCTTTGTTCATGGTGTTTATGAACTATTTGAGGAATCACACTTGAGGTGCTAAGCTCTTGAAAGGCCAACAACTACAAGCTACAAAAACATGTATTATTCTAATTAGTTTTATGATTCATGTACCAAATTTGTATGCTAGATAGGTTTTATGCTTTGGAAATTTTGTTGCATGTATAACTAGAGAAAAAAAAGATTCAAAGCTATTAGGGTTGCATGTGCACCATAGGAGTGTTATAGTACGCAAAACCCAACAGTGGTATCAGAGCCATGTGTAGTTTTCTGTTATATAGTTGCATTGTTTATTGTTCAAAGTTGAAACAAACTGAAAATGGCCTTCTACCAGGCTGAACTCACCGAGTTCATAGGTGAACTCGATGAGTCGAAATCCTGGCTCGACGAGTTGCACTGGCAGATGGCAGATTTTCGGGTTAATTTGGCCTATACTGGATTAGGATCACTACCACAAACTGTTTTGTATCATAAAATCTGTTTTTTCTGATATGGTAGTGATTATACTCATCCAATGAAAAGATAATTGTCAAAGTTTTAAGATAATTTTTAGTTTATATGATAAACACAATTACTTGTAAATTGTTGATATGAATTATCTTGCCTTATGAGTTAAATTAGATCAATACTAGATTATATGATAATTCTATTTGTTAAAATTGATCTAAATGTTTTTTAATGACTTCCATAACTTGTCCTCAAGTTATGGAACATGAAAACTCTCATCCAATAAAATAACATTAAACTCATAAGTTACGGAATTCAAGAGTCTTGGGTGGTTACAAAACTTGTCATCAAGTTGGAATCCAAAAGATTTTGGAGAGTTTCAAAACTTTCCCTCAAGTTTTGGAATTTGAAAAGTTTAATTAAAACGTTTTAGTTTGGAATATTGAATTCTAAAACATATAGTAATTGAAAGGTTTCAAAAGATGCATCTCTTGTGTTCATAATTTAAAAATTAATTAAATAGTTTTAATTTTGATTTTTTTTAATAACCTAGATGCTATGAATAGTTCAATTACACCGTATGGACTTTATTAAATTAATTAAAGTGTTTAATTAAAAGAGAAGTTTAATAAATCCATAATAACATGGTTTAAGATTAATTAAATTAAGAGTAATTTATTAATAAATTAAACCACCTAGTATTTTAAATGTTTAAAATACACCCTTATACTATATACAATTAAAAGTATAATATATTATATATGTATAAGTAAAAGGTCAGTCTTACCGTTAGTAGGTCTCATTCACAAAGCCGATCTATAAGGGGGGTATAAGGTTACTGCCTATAAAATGGTGATTTAATGGGTTCCACTCTCACCCACTGCTTCCTTGACTGGTGGAGGGTCTATAGCCGAACGGGTAGGATAGGACATTAATTCTCATTAAAAGTATAATGAAAATACCAAGTAACTAAACAATTATAAATCCCCAATCTTAGTTACTTAGGAAAAATGTGAACTTGGTGTTAACCCATGAAATTGCACTTTGCACCTTGTTAAGTCGTTAGTGGAGCATGTGTGGTTAACCGACACACTAATCTATGACTGAAAATATGTGGCAAAAGGTAGCTTGATATTAATCATGGATCAATGGAGTGTGTGTGGTTAACCGACACATTGATTTAATGATTTGTAACATTAAGTGTACCAAGCTAATTTGCATGGTTATTCACACCTTGTTTGTGATCCTCGACATCCTAGTCAAAAACCTGAAGGGCATAATCGAGATTAAACATGCCATTGAAAAGTTCAATGAATCTAAAAAGAATTTAGGAATTTCAATTCATTTAAAACTTAAGAATCAATTTCCTTTTTCATGGTGGAAATTGGTAAATCGTCATTTACCTACCTTTAAATATTTTACAATTGGATTACGGCATCCCTCTTCCGAATTATAGAATATTGTGTTGGGTCCTAGCCTTAATATTTCAGTTTGGGTGTTATATTAAGGACTTAAATCAACTAAACTTGAATTTCTCCCATTATAGATGTCTAGTTTTGAAAACTATGATCTTCCCAAATCTTTTGGAAAAAGCTTTCCTCATGAAGATGATATTCCACAAGACAATCAAGGTGAAAGATTAATCCCATCTTCGTGTTGTGTTAGAACTTCACTTCCTCCACATCCTCCAATAGTTCTCCCTGAGCCACAAGTTCAAAGGCTTGAAAAGTTCAAGGTCACTCAAGCCCTATTGGCAAGCCAACATTTAAATGGAAGGTCTGTGTGTGCACATGTCTTGGAGATGAAGTCACACATTGACAGGCTGGGAATGTTAGGAGTCATTGTGTCAAGGAAGTTGGTTGTAGACTTGGTTCTTCAGTCACTTCGGGAGTCATATAGTTAATTTGTTAAAGACTACTATATGGCAGACCGTGAGGTGACCCTTATTGATCTTACCTATTTGCTTATTGTTGTTGAATCTGCAATGATTTGGTGCACTAGTAATGCAAATTTGATTGGAAGATCTTCTTCCCAAACTTCCATGGACATTGACAATGGCAACATTGGAAGTCCAGAAAAGTATTCTCTTCCCAATGAGAAGGAATCAAAGAGAAAGGATAAGTCTGTGATTGTCCCGTGTACCATTCCAAAAGTGTCTGTCTGTTTCTATAGCCAAGAAAAGGGGCATTGGAAGCGAAGCTACCCTGACTACCTGAGAGATCTAAGAGATGGTAGAATCAAATTATATGGTTCTACTTCAGGTAAGCTCACTATCTAACTCTATTAAGTTCCTATTTGTAGATTCTTAATACATGATGTGATAAGATTACATTTTGATGTTTTGTAGGATCAATGGAAGCTTAAAGGAAAATCATGCCGAGTCTGATCGCGAAGAGATGGATTTCGATCGCATGGTTCGATGATCGGATTTTTGAGCTGCTTCTTAGGAGTTATGATAAATTGCTTAGAAATATGTAGTAACATAGTTTTCACATGTATTTGCATTGTAAGGACAAGTTTTCCGCGTTTTATAAATATAGAATAAAAATTTGATTTTATCTTATTTATATTTCCTTGCAATGTAATTTATGAAAATTGGTGTTTATATATTGTTAGCAATATAGAAAATGAATTTCATTCTTTCGTTTGTAGTAGTGTCATAATTTACCAAATAAGAAAAGATTCTCAAGGTTTCAATTAGACAGAAATTTGGATCATGCAACTTGTATTGCATGATGAATGAGAATTTTTATCTTTGGGAAATTAAGACTAATTCCTTATTCACATGTATATGTGAGTCTAGTGAAGGACTAGAGGATCGGGTACACTTGGTTGTGCACTGGTCAGGTGCACCACAAAGAACGATAAGACTATTCGACATGATTTACGAAAAGTTTAGTAAATATGGTTGTGCTTACAAGATTAAGTATAATTCTGAATAATTGGAAAAGTTTCAATGTATAGCAGATCGAATAAGAAGAATCAATTAGGCAGAAAGATAAAAATTTCTCTAATCTGAAAGGAAAGAAGAAGTACTTTAGTATCATGTTTTATGATCATCTTAATGATTATGAAAACCATATCACAATTGATCCTCTAAGGACACCTTAGTGCATTTGTATGGCTAAGAAGAGGAATTAGGAATTATTGAAATGGTTAAATCAAGAAGATGAGTCATACTTTGTTCCAAGATCAAGTCTTAGAGTCATACTGCAAGATTGTACATTGAGTGACATAATCTTAAGAAAGGTTTATAACACTTATCAAATGTTGAGTAGAATATTTCTTCTCTTGTATATTTGAAATTGGTAAGTTGTGATGTTTAGATAAGACAAAGACCAACTAAGACCAATTGGGTGAAGTGTTAATCTTGATAAGAAGCCGCACTAATTCTTGAATATTTGTTTGTCAAGGAATGCTCTTGACAAGAGAAGCTTATATGTCAAGAGGTCAGTAGGAGTCTTAAAGACCATGAAAAGCTTCAAGAACTAATCAAGAATAAACCTATTGTTTATAACTAGCTCACGACTTGAGGTTTGTAACCTATCGTGTTGACATATTCTTGGTTATGTGCCCATTCCAGTTAAAGTTTACTATGCATGTGAGTTCTATGAGTGTTCAATTGTTTGCATAACAACATGGAAGCAATGGTAGGCCCTTGAGCTGCCAGGTGACAAGAAATTAAGATTGAACAAGTTCAGTCCATATGAGTTTGGACTTGTCACTAATCTTGTCTTGTGATTATGGTAATGAGAATTTCACAAGGATAGGAACACATACACCATAAAGTCTAAGTTTCATAAGGTTTCTCTCCAATTCATGAAAATGATTGTGAGGAAACGCTTTCACTAAAAAGATTTTAAGGTGATAGCAGTTGTGTTAATTGCATTATCAAATTCGATTATGGTTATGACATCCCTCTTCATAGTTCGAATTGTGAGAAATGGCAAAAGGTCTAAACATTTGAGACTTATTGATGTAGGTTCTAAAATTATTTAGACACACATGTGAGCTATCTAAGGAAAGGTGTATGAGTTTAAGAAGCCTAGATAAAGTCTTATCGAAGCACCTTGTATCATAAATCTGAACTTTGGTAAGAAAGTCAACAAGTATTGATTTCTAGAAGTCCAACTTATTTCTGGATACATGTCAAAGCCAGTGGGAGCATAAGTGTTATTCTAGTAAGATAATAATTATCATGCTAGTGGGAGCATAATTATTATGGTAAGTGTTGTGAGTTAGCAATGTTAATTATAGAAAACAAAGGTTTTAATTCGCAAAGTTGCAGGGTTTGAAAAGTTATTTTGCTATAACTAAGGGAGAGAAACTTATACTTCATTTCAATTCTAAAGTTTAGATTGAGATTTTAATCAAATTTAGTCAAGGACATATATGAATGTTATGTTGAAAAGATTCGACATAAGGAAATTCTATATATGGAAATGTTATAGAAAGGGACTGGTAAAGTATTAGGTATTTATGTAAGACATTATGAATCGTATCCCATATGCTTCGGATATAGAATTGATTTCATGTGCTATAATATTCTCCTATTCTAATTTTCCAAATGCCGAGGGCATTATGAGGGAAAAAAGACTAGAACCGGATATGACTAAAGTTATTAAACAACTGTCAAGGACGATCTGAGGTTTGCTAAAGATTGGTTGCTTAAGGATAGTTGGAAGTATAGCAATGAATGGACCATATTGATATGATTTGATTCGACAGGATTCTATTGAGAATGGATAGTCATATGGCAATTATGGAAAAGTTTCCATAATGGGAGTTGGATATCAAGAATCTATGAATAAGATAGAAACTTTTATGCAAGAAGGATGTTCAAAGAAATGTGCTTGGAATATGAGACTTCGTATCTGTGGAATTGTTTTGTAACAATCTCCAATGGAAAGTTTTGTAATTGGCAAAGTCTCTGTGACTTGTGTACATAAGCATTACAAAAGAATCACTGCATATAAGCTTAGAATCTAACATATCACAGTAAGTGGAAAGGACTTGGTATTCTTACACTTACAATAAGGATTTGGAATTGTGAAATGTGTGTCATTGGAAATGTTTACAATTGACCTATTTCACATAGTAAGGACCATAGATAAACATAGTGTGGTTTTAATTCAAGTATTAAGTTGATAAATCGAAACATTATTCAATCAATAGTGTGTAATCAATATGGTGATTAAATAAAAGGTGTTTTATTTATATTCGAAAGTTTTGAGACCATATTGGATTCGATTATTCTTGTGTTTCACTTCACATGTTTTGACTTCCCGAATAATAAGATTATTCAAACTATCCACAGTCGATCATACTTTGGAAGTAGGTTTTGAGGCAAGACTGTCATGAATCCGTCTGTAGATTGTCTAAAGTGTTTTAGACATATATAGCACAAGTTTGTTGCAGTGTTCATGAGTACTTCTGGAATAAGATTTGAGTATTGGATTAAACCCACGCTCATCTGAATCACTTCATGGATTTTATCACGAGTGATCATGAGACGATAATATCTTATATTCTTGAAACCAAGACATGTGAGTTGTAGTTTACCAGTAACTTGGTGTTATAAAACATATTGTTGTGTATGATTTGATGAGTAAGTACAAGCAAGCATTTGAGTCGAAGTTTATCCATTCCTTTTATACAATGTGGGATAAAAGCGATATATGTGGGCCCCTCAATGATTTAGTTATGGCAACTCTAAGTGATTGGCCAAGCTTGGACTGATTTGATTTATTCAATTAGTCGGTCGTCATAAATCGGAAATCTGGAAACAACATATGAACAGAGAGAATGATTATAATCCATGTCTCAGTTCATACGATATCTAGAATGGAGGAATATATGATCCCTTATCTAATGGACACGTCAATTGACAAGGTCAGAGTTCGACATCGACTTTTGAGAGCTACGATTGCTAGTCAGGATTTTGGAGCATACTTGCAATAATAGTTGTTAATTAGACTTATCCAAGTGGGATACCGTTGGATTAGGTGTCTAAGCCCATAACTATAATTAGTATGTACTTGACCCGGGAGTAGCATGGTCTATTTGGGTTACCTTCACCAGAACAATCTGATAGGATGGATATTTGAGAAAGAGGCTATTTATGATTTATTAATATATTATAAGTATAATAAATTAATTATGAAATCACATTATTTAATTAATATTGATCAAGAATTAATTTGGAATTAACTTAGAGATCAAAAGAGACTAATTAAATTAATGGGGACAGATTATGTAAATCAATGATATATAGTGTTTGGGCTATTGATCCATGATGGGCTAATTTTATGTAAGTATCCATGAAGAGTTAGCCCACATGAGATATGGATCATAACCTAAGTGTATGGATTAGGGTTTACCCATGACCCTTGGAATCCTACTCTATATAAATGTTAACCCTTAGCCAAAATCGATACACCTAAGAATTCTAAGAGAATCATAACCAATTTTGGAGTGTCTAGCCTCTATCTAAAAATCCTCCTTTGTTCATGGTGTTTGTGAACCATTTGAGGCATCACACTTGAGGCGCTAAGCTCTTGAAAGGCCAACAACTACAAGCTATAGAAAGAGATATTATTCTAACTAGTATTATAATTCATGTACAAAATTTGTATGCTAGATAGGTTTTATGCTTTGGAAATTTTGTTGCATGTATAACTAGAGAAAACTTAGATCTAAAGCTATCAGGGTTGTACGTGCACCATAGGAGTGTTATAGTATGCAAAACCTAACAGTAATTCGACACGGGGTGCCGGTATCGGTGCTTTCAGATTGGGATGTTCGGTTCACCTCCCGATTTTGGAGGAATTTCCATGAGGAATTTGGTACTCAGTTGCACTTTAGTACATCATACCACCCTCAAACCGATGGCCAAAGCAAGCAGACGATTCAGACGCTCGAAGATATGCTCCGGGCTTGTGTCTTGGATTTTGGAGGGAGTTGGGATACTTACCTTCCATTGGGTGAGTTCTCCTATAAAAATAGTTATCATGCCAGTATTGATCGACCACCATTTTGAGTTGTTGTATGGAATAAAGTGTAGGAATCCAGTTTACTGGGGAGAGGTCGGTCATCGAGTCATGGGTAGTATAGAGGTTGTACTCAAGACTACGGAGTTGATCTAGCAGGTGCATGATAGATTGCGGGTCGCACAGGGCCGACAAAAGAGTTATGCATATCGATGGCGTTCGGATCTCGAGTTTCATGTGGGAGACTTAGTGCTTCTGAAAGTGTCACTTTGGAAAGGTGTCATCTGATTCAGGAAGCGGGGCAAGCTAGGCCCCATATTCATTGGGCCTTTTAGGATTTCAGCCCGGGTAGGCAAGGTCACATACCTGTTGGACATGTCTGATGAGCTCAACCAGATTCATAAAACCTTCCATGTGTCTCATATTCGGAAGTGTGTGGCCAATGAGTCCACAATTATTCCTCTAGATGACATTCAGGTTGATGATCGACTGAATTATGTTGAAAGACCGATGACGATTTTAGATCGGGAGACGAAGGCCTTACGAAACAAGGAAGTGTCACTGGTCAAGGTCCAATGGAAACATCAGAAGGGTCCCGAATGGATGTGGGAACCGGAGGCGAAGATTCGAGAGCGCTACCCGAATTTTGTCGCAGCACCAGACTTCGAGGGAGAAGTCTAGTTCAAGTAAGGTAGATTTGTAACACCTAGAATTCAGGTAATCATTGTAAATTTTGAGTTATGTTTAATTTGCAAGTATAGTCCCCGGTGGCAAATTTGTAAATATGAAGTTTTCTTGAGTACGTAGGGCGTACACCCTCGTACGGAAGGCGTACTCTGGAGCGCTGTAGAATGCTTTGCATACGTAGGTACGCTGGGCGTACGTAACCAGGATGCAAACCCTAAATTTTAGGGTTTGGACCCTATTAAACTCATTTATGGCCTCATGTACCTTCTTATCCTCAGTCTCGCTCTTCATTTTGAAACCTAAAGAGTGTTTGTGCATTGTGAAGCTTGTTGAGCCATTTTTGGTGCCATTTCGAGCTTTTAGAGTAGAAGGAAGAGCATTGAAGTGGTGGTGTTTCACTCAAGGCTTTGGATCCAACATCTTGTCCCTCTTGTACACCCTGTGGAGGTAAAATTTTTCAAACTTGATGTAGAAATCTCATAGATCTAGCTTTTGCTCAAGTTGTTTCCTTTTTGGTCCTAAACTTGGTCTTTGTGAGTAGAAGTTACTCCAAGGCATTTGAGTTGCCCTTTCAGAGATTTTAAGGGGTGTTAAGTCATAAAGTTGGGTTCTTGGTCACTAGTTTCCCTCCATGCAAGTGCGAGATGGTAATAATCGGTTAAGAGACTAAGGTCTTTGGTGTTAAGGACTTAATAGCCATACTATACCATAAAGTTGGAAAATTTATGGTTTAGAAATTTTTTTGTGACATAGATCAGAAGTTTAGACGTAGGTGCTTAAGGGATTAAGCACATATTTATGAGGTTGGCAAGCAACCTTGTCCATAGGGCGTACCGAAAGGTATGCTGAGTGTACGAGGTCAGCGTCCCACATACTGACTATGCAACCCGATTGACTTAGTTGACTTTGACCTAGATTTTGGCTAGGGTTTGACCTAGGGGTATTTTAGGTATTTGAATCGTAGTATGAGTTTTGGTTACTGTTATTCGTAAAGGTGACTGTTGGTATGGGTTATGAAGCAGCGTGTCAGTTCAGCTTTTCTTATGACTATGAGGTGAGTCTTCTTACCATCTTAAGTGAACCGAAGTCACCAAGGCCGACCCATTGTATTGTATGAATAAAACTGTATGTTATCGGATGGTTATGTTTGGGTGCTTGTATGATTTATGTAATGAGCTATATGGGCTCAGAGTCATTACAGACTCGGGGTTGAGACGGACCCAAGGGTTGATTCGGACCCGACACAACTATATGTTGTTATTTTGGGTTGATACACACCCGAGGGTTGATACGGACCTGACACAACCCCGTGTTGTTATATGATATGTATGTTGTATGTAGTAATTTGGGAAGCCCATTAAGCTTTATGCTTACAGTTTATGTTTATGGTTTCAGGTACTTCCAGCTTAAAAGGGAAGGGTCCAACGTGATGACACCGCATCCACCCGACATGATTTTCGCACTTGATGTAGCTGTACTTTGATGTTTTGTAATATTGTAAAGGATAATGGATTTTGATACAATCAATGAATGAAAACTAATGGTTTTTAAATGAAAAATTTTAGTATTGTTTTTGGGTCGTTACAATTTGAATTGGGATTAAATCTATTATTTAACTTTTCAAATCTGGATTTATTTACAAGTTACATAGACTATAAATAGGACCCTTGGGTACTTAATTTCGTGACTTATCATACCTAAAAGGTGGAGAACGAAATTCTCATCATCCTCTCCTCCCTCTCCTCCAATCCTAGGGTGTTTTGATTTTTAGGTGTGAACCATTAGAGGCGGGCATACTTTTTGAGCTAGTTTTCCAAGGAGACAACAAAGGTTTTGATTAGCTTGACTGGAATCAAGAAAAGGTATGTTTCTCTAACTATGAATTCGATTCATAGGGTTTTAGTTTTGTATTTTCATAAGTATGTTGCTATTAGATGTGAAAAAGACATAAATGCATTTTAGGTTGCATGTACCCTTAAGATTTAAGTGAAATTTCGCATGTATAATGATTGTGTAACCTAAAAACCTCATCACAATCTAGCAAGTTACAAAACTGTTCCATTCTTCTTGATGAGGTTATCGAAAGTAATCACATACATCATCAATTATGTTGCGTTTTCTGCTTCTCCGTCTGAAAAGAAGTGCAAGTCCGTGCTTTCCAAGTTAGGGTATGATCGTTACCGTCAAGGAACTCGAGATGCTTCTACTTTTTTTCTCAAATAATGTCTTCCCTTGGCTACAAGAAAAGACCTACTTATGTGACTTACTTAAGGATGATTGACATTCTTTTGGAGTTCATGTCACCAGGCTATGCCAACATCAACATTGTTGAACTTGCTGTTCCTCTACTATCTTCAAATATTATTAATGTTGCTTCAAGTGACCGATTACCATCAATTTAGCAAGTTACCAATAAAGACATGATAGTATTATGATGTGGAAGTCACGTCGGATCTTATGTGGCATGATTGAGTTTCAAATATAGAGTTTGCATCGAACTGGTCGTTTGCTTGATATTGCAACACAATTATAAATAGAGTGACATAATTGAGAAAAATAACTCGGTGTCAAAGTCGAAAATTTATGGTAATATAGTCACTTTATTACAATTTGAAAAAATAGTTACTAGGGGAACAAGATATTGCATTAAATATGTAAATACAGTGACATAATTTGAGAAAACAATAATTCGGTTTCAAAATCAAAATTATAGGGTAATGTAGTGACTGTGTTGCAAGTTGCCCTATAAAATTTTGTTGCGTAGGTTCTTAGGGTTTAGACTGAAATTTGATGTACTCATGGGGGCATTGAGGGAGGCAAAATGGGTAGCTGCACAAAGCCTAATTTTTTTATTATATATATTTATTTGAAAATAAAAACTTATAATAACCATAATGACCCTTTTTATCTAGCTCGTCATCGGCCTTTGATGATATTTAATTCCTCAGGACCGACCCCGGATATATTAGATGAAATTCGCCATATAATCTACTTGAAAGACTGTTACTTAGAGAAGATGGAACGCATACATCTTGTAGCACTTGATGTTCTCTAACCAAATAACTGAGCACAACGAAAATAAATGTCAGTTAAAGAAATAGAACAAGGTTCAACAATTCTTGTGCTCTATAATCAAATATAACAAATAAAAAACGATTTAGTTGTTTTTTAAGAAAATTATTATAATTTGTATGTTTGTGGATATTTTGAAGCCCAACTTGGACCCAAATAAGAATCAGTTATTGTCAACTGGCGACATGCAGAACCGGCTTTGGTCCTGTCCGCACCTGGTTTTGCATATCTTGTTAATTTGGAAAGTTTTGGGCTGACTGAGAAGAAGCGAGGATTTTCGGCTTTGTAAAAATGGCTTCTAAATGTCTTGGGCTTAATATTGAGTCAAAATCAACCAATAGGAATGAGACTCGTTTAAAACATTTAACAAAAATCAACCAATAGGGAAATAATTGGATAAAACATTTATCCAATTAATTGTTTCTTTTTGCTACAACTATTTCAATGTTTTAACTATAATTCCCTCTTTTTATAGAAGATATATAAATATTATTACATTTCTTTGGTAAAGTAGACTGAAGACAGAAGTACGTAGAACCTACTTTTAAAAGATTATTTTGGTTCTTTAGATAATGTGTATATCAATCGAATTATTACACTTCTATTCATGTCTCAAATTGAAGTTAAAGTACACCATAATACTCATCTTTTAGTGACTTGGGCATTATGTAAAATTTAAGAATATATTTTGTGACTAAAGAACCGAAGTAACTTCGATTTATGAACTTAAAGTATTACATGGGTGTCACGACAGGAGATGGAGTAGAGTGGTAGGCATGGGATTGCAAAAGAAAAGGCAGATTCATCGCCGTGGAATTGCAAAAGGCGTTTTTGGTATATGATCAAAATCAAAAAATGATGTATCTTTATATTTATAGGCGAAATCTTGCGTAACAGATTAAAAATATTTACTTATAATTTGATAAATATATGTTTGTTGAAAATTATTAGTTATTAACAATAAATACAATAATAATTTATACACTAAGTTGATATGAAAAATCAAATGTTAATATTTGGAAAAGTTTCCAAAGATAAAAATGATTAATGAATTATCTAACTATTTTAACTTTTAAGCGGTACCTCGTTATAGAATAAAAGAGTTTATTAAGTTTGTTTAATATGATAATGTGAAATCAAATTCGTCTTTATTAGTGTCTTTTTGTGTCATGTTTTTTTTTATCGCACGTCACTTAATAAATTTTTTTGAAGTGAAAGCAATCAATTATAAGTAAAGAGGCTATCATATTTTTTTTGTCATATTGGTTAAGAAACAAAACACATGAGAAAATACACATCTATGATTAAATAGGCTAAAACATTTTTTTTAAATATTTTTGTTCTCTTATGCGCTTGATTTTAACCGATTTAAGCATCAACTATAACATTCCAAAAACTATTTATGTCTTATATTATTAGAATTAAATTATATGAAAATCAAGTAACATTAATTTTCAAAATATTTTGCTAAAACTAGATAACTTATATTCAAAATCGACTCATTATGAAAACTCAACATCGTTATGATCGTTTAATTAGATTTTTTCCTTGAACTTTAATATTTGGAAAAGTTTCTAATGGTAAAAATTGATTAATTAATTATGTAAGTATTTTAACATTAAAATAAGAACTTTATTTATAGAATAAAATAATTTATTAAGTTTGTTTACATGTGAAATCAAATTCAACTTTATCATCTGTATTTTTGTATCATGTTTTTTTTTTCACACACCGCTTAAGAAAAATATTGAAGTGAAAGCAATCAACTATATATAACAAGACTAATATATTTTTTTTTATCACACATTGTGTAAGAAACAAAACTTATGAAAAAACACATCTTTTATACAAATACAACGTTAAACTTAATTTTTTTAAACAATGTCCAAATATCTATTATAAAAAAACGACATACTATGAACATGCAAACTTACTCATTTTTCAATTGTTTAACTAATTTTTATTATAACTTTTAAGTTTCAATAATTTTAAAAGTTGAAACCAAATAATAGTGTTCTTTGAAACTTTGAGATAAAAACATGTTATACCATAAAATCACCACTAATGAGTATTAGTAATAGATTTTGAAAGTCATATTATGATCAAGAGTCAAGAATCAAGAGTGAATGATGATAGAAGCAAATTAGTTATATTATATAGGGAAAATATGAAATGTTAGATATATGTGTAGCAATGTCGGACAAATAGAAAAAATTCAAATTAATGTGCTAAAAGATAAATAATTTATCATGAACCATATTAATTTGGATGGTCTTCTTTATATATATATATATATATATATATATATATATATATATATATATATGTGTGTGTGTGTGTGTGTGTGTGTGTGTATTGTTTATTTAAATCATTTTACACTTGACATTTTTTAAAGATTTATTTACATAACAAAGTAGTTCCAACAATATCATAAACTATCATATACTAAAATATTAGATCCTACTAAGTCAAGCCCTTAAACATAAATATCCAATAGATAACATTTACATCGAGGTCGCCTTATTGTACACCTATTGGTGAACCAAATATGTTTTTCTCCCATATACAACGTCGTTGCATGCCCATCTAAGAAATCTATCAAGAAAGAATATAAGGAAACGTAACCTCACTTCATAATGTTGATCTATACACTAAATTAAAAGCATTTAAGAAATCCACTGTAAGCATTGCAAGAGACTCATCATTATGACGTTCACTTAAACACCCTCTTGATGCCATGAAATATGACCTTTGTGTCACTTGCCACATTGACCCTAAACTAAAAATCACAAAGGTACATTTCCATTTATTTACAAACACCTTTCATGACAAACTTAGAAACCAGACGCCTCTATAATGTTCCAACTATAATGAGAAGGATTGTAAGGTCACACCTTATGATTTGATGAGTCAAACACATGACACGCTGATAGATATGTGCCAGCATCTACACATTGACAGCGCCAACGTATCAAGTTTGTCAACTTCAGCATACAATTTAGTTATCCGATTGTAATCTTTTGTATATTAGGTAATGATATAGATAAGTACAAAATAGGTCACAGATCCGGTATCTTTGTGTTAAGATCGATTCTTAATATAGATTAGACACAATCCCTTCAATCAAGGGATATACTTGTATAGATTAGTATATATACAAAATTAGGGAAAAACCTAATGTTATGGTTTTGCGTGTGATCATGGCTTTGTGTCAATCGTCTTTGTGACAAACCTGTCTTCTTGGTGAAGACAAAACTCTTTATTGGTGAAAGAAACAATTTGGTGAACTCCTGTGTTATTTACTCTCTATTTATTATTTTGCTTAGATTAGTTATACATTTGTTACTCATACTTGAAGTGTATCCAATCGATACAAAACTTCTATTGGTATCAAAGCAGGTTTTTGATACACTTAAGTTAACATGTCAATTTCAATCAATTCCAAATCCTTTGGTCTCAACAAAATTCTTCCCTTCGAAGAACACAACTTCAACATGTGGAAAACCAAGGCCATGGTGGTTCTTGAAACCATTGACTATGAGATGAGAAAAAGGTCCCCATGTTCCGATGTACCAACACATGGTAAACAATGCTCCTTGTTGGTCCCCTGAAGCAAAAACCATAAACAAGTTAAGATGACGATGACAAGTGACTGTTCAGTCTTGATGTAAAAGCCATGGATGCTATTGGAAACTCTCTTCCATACCACGTATATCATCTCGTATATAACTGTGAATCATCCCAAGAGATGATGGACACGCTGAGAGTAGCTTATGAAGGCACTATGGAAGTCCAAGCTATGACCATCAATAATCTTAATTGGAGATCCGAGCATTTCTTTACTCAACAAGGTGAGTCTCTTACCCAAACCTTCATTAGGTTTAACTGTTTGGTTAATGATATGCGCAAGCTGGGAATCGTCAAGCACTCATCACAGCTGGTTCTGAAGTTTCTTGATTCACTGGGGAAAAGCTAGGAACATCTCGCTGACGTTCTTAAGAATGATGAGAAGATCGATACCATGGATCTGAATTCTTTGTTTGGTAATCTACGAAATTATGAAGAGACCAAAGCTCTTCGTAAGGAAATCATGAAGAACTCAAGAGTGTAAAATTTTGTTGGCTTGGTATCTTTAAAGGAAGTAGTAAAGCACATCAGCGACTCAGATAGTTCTGATCAGGGTGAAGAAAGTGATGAAGATTTAACCGATGAGCTTGTTGTCATCACCGCTCTTATCATTAAGCACTACAAAGAAAGCAGAGCAAACGGGGTTAGAAGAGCTCAATTCAAGGGAAGCAGCTCAACGAGAAGATCCACTTCATAGAAGAAAGGCTCAGGTAATTGCTTTAATTATGGTATCCCTGACCATTTTTCCAGGTACTGCAAGGAGAATAAAGAAGCCCAAAGTCTTGAGAACTATGAAGTTTTGTATAAGAAGTTAGCGGCCCACATGAAGAAATAGAACATCTCTCTTTCATTGAAAAACTAGAGTATCATGAAGAATGGGAAGATGAAGAGGAGACATATGAAGATGAGGGGTTGAATGTTAAAGGTCATGATTCCCTTGATGACATTTGTCACGATGATGGTTCTCACGCTGTTAAAGGATCAAGTCAAAATCTAGGTCAAACTTGGTACCTAGATAGTGGAAGTTCTATACACTTGACCGGTTACAAGTCACTCCTAATAAATTTTGCAGAGAAGGATGGTCCAATGGTGACTTTTAGCGACAATAGTGGAAGAGCTGTAACAGGTGTTGGAACTTTTGAATGCAGGGAAATTAAGTTGAAGGACATGTTTTATGTAGAAGGACTGAAAAGCAACTTCGTCTCCATCAGTCAACTTTGTGAAACTGGTTACAAAGTACTTTTCAACCGTCATGTGGGAAAAGTGTTTGATTATGAAAACAAAATCCTGCTTTATGGTCTCAGTGAGAATGATATTTATATGGTTTGATTTGTTGGTTTTGACGCTAACACTTTTTTTTGTTTTATGCTTTACTACTTTTAAAATTTTTGAACATAAGTTACTACTCTTTGAATTTGTTTTTAGTTTGTTTGCATTAAAAATTTCTTTTATTCTTTACCAAAGAAGTATACATTGTGAATACATTTTTTCTACTAACATTTCCTACATGATCTTCTCTATCAATAGTGACCTTATATGACTGATCTACTTTCAAGGGATCAACATGTCATTCCTTGAATGCATCACTCTCCTTATGGAGCCAGTTGACGCTGACTCTACATCTTTTCTTCAGCAATAACTGCTCTCTCACTGACACTGATGCACACACTGATTGGCATGCTGCTTTATATTGATGAGACCAGATGGAAGATAACTGTGTCAAAGGATGTTCTTCTGGAAACATATTTCTTATGTCTTGATCAGCCTATTTTCAGTTGCAATGATATAAGATGAAGGTAGGTGGCATGGCACGACTAATTTCTAGTGAGGCTGTCACTACAACTTCATCACCTCAAAGATCCAAAGGCGTCTTCAAGAAGACAGTGATCCTACCTTCTCATCCTTCATAGATCTCAATGAATGGAACCTTCGAGTTCTGTCTTGGTGACTCTTAGAGCTCAAAGGTTACTTTTAGCATTATCTAAACTCTCAAAGTGAGATTGCTTGGTCCAAATATAAAATATTGATAAAAAGACTAGGGTGTTTATTTTTAATTTAATCATCTTTACCTGACCCTGTCCCTGGAAGCATGTTTGTCGTATGCATCAAATCTCATGTTCTGCTGAAACATTAAGCATAACCCAATGGCTTACCCTGATTGCATAGTCATTAGTGTAACACCCACAGATTTGGGCTAATCAATTTAGAGACAATAAGCGTAAAAAATGACTTATTAATAGAAGATTATTTAGAGTTAATGATCTTAAACAAGTTATAGTTGTAACAACCAGTCCATGTATTGATTACATTTTTGGTCCCTTATATATCGATTTGATGCTTTTGGACCTTGTTATTATGGAATTTTTAAGGACGGACCATTTATGCCAACTTTAGATTTGGAGGCAGAGCCCGAACACGAGGTGTTCCCCTGAGGAACGTGTTGCGTTCCCGCGCTGAATGCAAACCCTAATTTTTAGGGTTTGGGACCTATATAAACAACATTATGACTCAAACATTGGCCTCCTTACCAGCTTCTCAACCTCAGAAAACCCTAGATACCCTCCTTTTCTCATTCTTGTGTGTGTTTGGCCTTGTGAAGTTTGTTTTGGAGTTTAGAAGCTTGGAAGAAGGAAGGAGAAGCTAGTGAAGAGGAACTTGAGTATCTTGAGCTCATAGATCCGGGATAGCATCATCATTTGGGACTCTTTGAAAGTATAAAGTACACAACTTTCCTCAAGTATGCTTAGATCTAGTGTAATGATGTTTTAGACCTTTTAGTCTCCAATAATGGATGTTTATGACTCAAATTCGTTTATAAGCCTAGGGTTGCCACCTTTGATGCAAAAGGTATCCCTGCATCAGTAAAGTTTCGATCTTTGAGGTCTTAATAGGTTCATGAAAGAGTTAGGACCACATTTATGGAAGTTGATTGCTATTTGTTGAGATTTGGAATCATGGGGACATGCAAAGTCACCAAGTCAGTGACTTTATGACACTAGAGGTCCTAGATAGATTGGATATGTGATTGGATAGCATCGCTTAAGCATTAAGTGCTTAATGGCCGTTTTTGAAAGCTGGATGCAAACGCCCTGGTCCATGGAACACGCTGCGTTCCCAATGGGGCTTGCGATCTGAACCAAGGAGGAACACCCTGCGTTCGTTGTGACAGTGGGACTTTTTGGACCATTTCCTTGGACTAGTTGATTATGGGCCTTAGTGGATTGTTCTTTTGGCCTGGTTATGCACCTTATTGCATATTGGATTTAACAGAAGGGCCAATTGGGAAGTTGGGCCCAATCTAGAAAATTTGGCCATAAGTGGGCTAGGTGGATTTGGGCCTAAGTCATATGTCCATTTAGATCAGGGGTAAAATAGTCATTTACCCTAAGAAGAATTGTTTGGATTTTGACTAAGTGTTATTTGGTAATGATAGCCGAGGAGTCATGGGAGCAGCAGATAGAGATTCCTTACCAAGAGATTCAGCAGCCAACTTTGTGAGGTGAGTTACCTTCCAATAGAAGTGGGTCAAATGCACGAATGCCGACCTACTAGTAAGAGTTATAGAGACGATTGTCTTTATGATAATTATCTGGTATGTCACCATATGTTATGCTTTATGTGCTAGTATGCTATTATATTATGTGATAGTGGTGGGAGGGGTAGGATAGGCCCCAGTACCGGTAAAAAGGACCGAAGGGGTATTCCAACACCCTGATAAGCTAGACAGTATATGACTTATGTGTTTCTGAGCTAGGATGTTATATGGTAGAAGTAAGGGGTGAAATAGTCCCCAGTACCAATCGAAAGGACCGAAGGGGTAGGCCAGCACACTGATATACTAGGCGAGGTACCGGTCAAAAGGACTGAAGAGGTAGGCCGGCACCCATATATGTTAGGCAAGTTACCGATTGAAAGAGACCAAAGGGGTAGGCAAGCACCTTGATTTGGTAGGCAGTTACTGGTTGAAAGAGACCGAAGGGGTAGTCCAGTACCCGAATATGTTAGACAGTATGTTTATTGTATGGTATGTGGTATGATGGGGGAACTTACTAAGCTGTGTGCTTACATTTTTCAGTTTTCGTTTCAAGTCCTTCTTCTTCGAAGGGAAAGGAGCCAACACGGTAGTAGTGCATCACACACACGATTTTCCGCACATGAGATTCTTGGGATTTGTACTTTGACGTTATTTTATTATGATATGTTTTTGAAATGGTTGACTTATGGTTTTCATGACATGAGATAACACTGATGGCATTTTCAGTAATCTTTTTTATGAATCTGTAAATTAAAAATGAAATTTTTGGTCTTGGAATTTGGGATGTTACAATAGTATATGTCACAAGGGTGCTTGTTCCGAGTCGGTTGATGACGGATTATGCGAGTTCATCGCGTCTGAGATTACAAAAGGCATCCTTGAGGCGACCCCGGTGATTTTCGGGTCGATCAAGGAAGGGATAATTGAGTTGATGGAGAAGGACCCCGTTGTGGCGAAGAGATGGATTGCAGACATCGAGTCTGCACAATTGACGAGCTTCTGCCCTGAGGGGTCGAATGTCCGGTATACTACAGGTTGTTTGAGAGACAGAGCTAGGGACTGGTGGGAGGCAGTCAGTGATTCGTTGGGAGCCCAAACCATTGAGGCTATGACTTGGTCGGACTTTGTGACCAAGTTTAAGGTTGAGTTTGCGCCAGCTGTGGAGATTCAGCAGCTGGCCAGGGAGTTTCTTGACATGAGGCGGACGGCTGAGTCGGTGGCGGAGATTACTACCAAGTTCATGGAGAGCGCCTTACTGGTGCCCCAGTATGCGGGTGATGAGGAGACGAGGAAGACCCGGTAATATGTTGTGAGCAGACATCCGGAAACATGCCATCTACTCAACATGCCCAACTTTGGAGAATATGATAGCCAGGGCGAGAGAGAGGGATATTGATATAGAGCGCATCCGGAAGAGGAAGGCAGAGGCTGGGTAGGTGACTGGGGTTTCAGGGAAGAAACCCAAAGGATTCGACTCTAGGTCGAAGGGCCAGCAGGGCCGGAGCCGTTGTGGGAAATGCAGCAAGACGCATGAGGGTGTTTTAGATTAGGGTCATCGGGTTACTACAAGTGCGGCAAGCTTAGGTACTTTCGCATGGACTGTACTGCCCTTACCCCCACCCTTCAGACCTCAAACTTGATTTGCTTTCATTGCAATCAGAAGGGCCATAAAAAGGCTAACTTCCCGACATTGACATAAGGAGCACCAGCGGCGGCACCGGCTCCAGCGACCCTGCGGATCACGAATTGCCAACAGGGCAAGATAGATGCTCCAATGCTGAGGAGCAGAGCCTTCTAGCTGATCGTTGAAGAGGAGCGTGCCACACCGGATGTGGTGACGAGTATGTTTTCTTCTCCCTAACTCTTATTACATGTCGGTTATGATATTTATGTTCTATTTTTATGTGTTTTTTAGGATCGTTCAATGTGAACGACATCCCAGTATAGGATTTATTTGACTTGGGGGCTACCCGATCATTTGTCTCTCTTGCTCTTAGAAAAAGGTTTTCTGAGTCATCAGTCATGTTAGTTTGTCCTTTAGAGGTCGAGATTGCTGACGAACAATCCGTCTGGGCATAAGAGGTTTTCATAGACTGTGTTTTGAGGATGCATGATGAGCCTTAACTCATGGATTTGGTTCCCATTCCTTTGCTTGGGAACAAGGTCATCATAGGCATGGATTGGTTGAGCCCTAATGGGGAGGTGATCGATTATGAAGAGTAGTTAGTGCGTGTCAGGACCCAACTGGGGGAGAGTTGGTGATTCAGGGCGAGAGGCCGCATCATGGGCCAACTTTGTGTTTAGCAGCGAGGGCTAAGAGCTACCTTCAGCAGGGTTGCGCAGGTTATGTCGCCTACGTCATGAATACCCGGGTGGCGGGTAATGCGACCGTGAGTGATGTGCCATTTGTGAGGGAGTATCTGGATGTGCTCCTGAAGGAGTTGCCTTGGATACCTCCGGAGAGACAGGTGTAATTCAAAATCGACCTAGTCTCTTGTGACAACCCGTAATTTATTCCGTCGCTGAAACGCATTTGCGTTAATAAAAAATTATTTTATCGAAAATTTTCCGTTAACATTTCGGATTAAGTCATTTAAATTGATACTTTTATTATGACCTCATGAGTGTCCAAACCCATTTGAAACACGTGAAAACGCCCCAAATTTTTATTTGGAAAATTTTTAGTTTCGACCACGTCAGGTTACGACAACTAAATCGAGTACGACCATAAGCCTCGTTTAACGTCAGTATCGGGTAGATTTCCATCGGGCCACAAGCTCAAGCCTTATATAAAGGATGAGTGAACTTCAATTTAGCTTTTTACCACCACCTCATAACTTTATCTCTCTACTCTCTCTCTACTCTCTCTCTCTCTCTAAAACTCGAGTTTGATCCAAAAACGCCTCTTCAAGCTTCCAAAATCGTAAGTAATCTACCCTACGTTGTTGTTTAACTTGTTAGGCATGCAAATATATGTTTAAATCACCTAAAACACTCAAGAACAAGTGTTTATGGTTTGGGAGACCCTCCCAAAACCGTAAACTCCTTTAAAGGGGGGTTTTGATGCCCCAAAACCCTTCCAAGTCCCTTCTAGTGCTTAGATAAGACTTAAGGACTTGCATGTTAGAGCTTAGAACACCAAAATCTTGATTTTTGGGTAGTAAACATGAGTTTATAGACCAAGAACATTCTTGGACCGTAAACACACCTTCATGGACCATAAACACCTTTTAAGATATTAAATTGCCCCTTAAACACCTCTAAAAGTTTCCATGAGTACCTAGAACCTTGTATTCCTTCATGTGATGCACCAAAACATACACAAATGAGCCATATTTGAGTTTACGGTTTGGGAAGGTCTCCCAAAACCATAAACACCTCCAAGGGGTGTTTAAGTGCCCTTAACACCTTGTATGGCTTAGAATTGGGTCTAGAACTTTGTATGCTTAACCAACAACCACCAAAACACATGATTCATGGAAAAATATGAGTTTACGGCGGTACAATCATGTGTTTATGGTTGTAAACTCCCCAAGTGTCCTTCAAGAACCGTAAACTCCTTTTCCAAGGTCAATTCAAGTCCCGATCACTTCCTAAGCCATGGAATCAACCCTAGAACCTTCCCTTGAGCAATGTAAGACCCTTAAACATCCAAGAACACAACACCCATGAGTTTACGGCCATAAATTCATGGGGATATGGTCTTTGGACCGTAAACACCCCTAAGGGTTTACACTTGAAGAGTAAACTACTTATCTAGTCCCTACACACCCTTAGATGCAACCTGGATCATTCCTAACGCTTGATATAAAGTGTTTTCGCGCCTCGGAGTGTATTTTCTTACTTAATTATTAGTTCAAAGTCTAATTAGATACAATTATGTATCTCCTCATTTTACATAGGAACCTCGCGCATGTTAAAGCCTTAAACTGACACTTAGCATCCTAACTAGCACATTTCTCGTCTGGTGAGTTCATACCCCTACACCTTTTTCCGTGTTTTTCAATGTTTTCAGGGGGGGAATACAAGCAAAAGTAGAAGGAAATCTTGTACTCAAACTTATTATTTCTTTTGAAATGTTTCATATTCTGTATGCTTTTAACACTGGAAACCGTATTAATCAATCGTTTAACTTGCAGAGTTAGCTTTCAGACTAATTGTGAATCTCATTATAAAGTGTTATAATTTATGTTATATTTATAATTTACGAAGGATTCATGCTAGTCATAAAATAGGATTATTATTATTATTATACGCCTTTGGATGGCACCAGAACTTCGAAAATACAGCTAATGTACGTCTTTGAGTGTCATCAGAGCTTCGAAAAATACGTCTAAAATACGCCTTTGGATGGCACCAGAACTTTGAAAATACAGCTAATGTACGTATTTGAGTGTCATCAGAGCTTCAAAAAATACGTCTAAAATACGCCTTTGGATGGCACCAGAACTTCAAAAATACAGCTAATGTACGTCTTTGAGTGTCACCAGAGCTTCGAAATTTCGTCTAATATCCTCCTCTGAGTAAAACTAGAGTTTCGAAAATACGTCTATTAATATACTCCTCTGAGCGAAATTAGAGTTTCGAAAATAAAATTCTTGTTAAGTATAGTAGATATTCGACATTCGTGTATGGATAACCAACCACAAACTTTTAAGGAAAATAAGGGTTTTTCCTGGGATAACTGAACTGTTCTTAACTAGACCATGTAACAAATGGATAACTAAACTTATCTTATAAGAAAATATGGGATTTTCTTGGATATCAACTTTTTCAGAAAACCAAAGGAAACTTGTTCTTTTCTAGAAACAAACCGCTTATGAACTCACCAGCTTTATGCTGATATTTCTAAAACTGCTTGTATTCTCAGGTTCACGTTAGACAGGTACCCCATGATCTTTTGGAGAAGACGGAGCGTATAGAAGTCTCGTCTTTACTTTTGTTTATTTTGGATGTATATATCTATAATCATGTATAACTTTACTTTCAAACAAATGTAAATACTTCTATGTAATGTAATGGTTGTGTTTACTATGCTTACTATGTACATTGGTTGTGATACTTTACATGACGTCCTCCGCCCCGGAACGTTTCCGCCATCAATTTCGGGGTGTGACAGATTGGTATCAGAGCCCTTGTTTATAGTGAAATAAGTATACCGAACCTTACATGGTAGAAGACTATAAACACTAAGGGGCCGAAGTGCTCTGAACTAAAAGTATACTTAAAAATATAAGTATTTTTCAAAAGTATACAAGAATACCTAATCATCAGATACCGTAACTACGAGTAGAACAAAACATAAGTAATTGGGTGTTGTACGCTGCGGTTAAACCTGGGCAGTTATGTAGTCGTGTCTAGGGTCAATATAGCCTGATCAACTATATTCATTCGAGACACGGCCAACATGTGCTTGGGAGTGACTGTGGTGTGCAGCACGTCTAAAACTTACCTAATATCCAAACAATGATTCATCGTTGCAGAAACATAAAATACTATGGGAGTATTTTAGCCAAAGCCGAATACGTTGTAGAAATTCATTCCGAGTGTTGCTACTCATTCTTTCCTTAGCGATAGTTTACCTGCTTTGATAGCTCTTTCCTGTTTTATCGCTTAAGTATAACTCTATATCTGCCATAACGAGATATATCTTATTTCATATCTCTCGATTCCATTTAGAGGACTTACCATCCTCTCTTTCCTGATCATTTTAGATCAAGATGCCTCTAAGGAAAAGACCCAGCTCAAAGAATAACAATCCTCTTCCACCACCACCTCCCTCTCCATTTGATCCTGCCATATTCCAAGTAGCTGTTACTGCTGCTGTGGCTACTGTTATGTCACAAATGAACCCCGATGGTTCAGGCGGGGCAGGAGGTGGTACTCAGCCCCAAAACCAGGAAGGTGGCCAGGGACACTGGAAGGAGTGTTCCTACAAAGACTTTATGAACACGAAACCCACACCCTTCAATGGCACTGGAGGTGTCATTACCCTAACCCGATGGTTCGAGAAAATCGAGTCTATTTTCGAAATCTGTGCCTGCTCTGAAACTGATAAGGTGAAGTTCGGTGCCTGCACGTTCACCGATAAAGCCCTGACTTGGTGGAATGTCCTAGTCAAATCCTTAACCCTACCTGTAGCCAATGCTATGGGTTGGGAGATCATGAAGGAGCTTCTACTTGCGGAGTACTGCCCGCGGGGCGAAATACAGAAGCTAGAGCATGAACTCTGGAACCTGAAGATGAAGGGTTCCGATATCGCCACTTACACTTCAAGATTTGATGACTTGGCGCTTCTCTTCCCGGGAATGGTTACCCCGGAGAGTAAAAAGATTGAGAGATTTATCTGGGGGCTGACCCAGCCAACCAAGGGTAATGTCTTAGTTGGGAAGCCAGATACCTACGACAGCGCCAAATGCATAGCACAAACTTGGATCGACTACGAAGATGATATTGAGGAAGAAACCACCACTCCTGAACCGACAAAAAGGAGTGGTGAGAAAAGAAAATTTTGGAAGCAGAAGAAAAGTCAGTCTTCGCAGGAGTCCTCGAAGAATCAGCAAACTGTGGCAGTCCACGCTGCTAGTACCCCTGTTGCTGTTTCTGTCGTCGGTTCCTCAGCTCAAGCACCTACCAGTGGATATACTAGTACCCTCCCATGGTGCAATAGGTGCAGTTACCACCATCGTATCCCTGACCCATGTCGTGAAAAGTTTTGTAAACACTGTGGCCAGGAGGGTCACCTTGCGCGAAACTGCAGAACACCAACCCAATCAACCAATCAAGCTTCCGGAGCGGGTGTCAGTCAGGCCTGCTACGGTTGTGGTGAAGTCGGGCATTTCAAGCGAAACTGCCCCAAGGCAGCAACAACTGGCAACACCGGGAGAGTTCTAACTATGGGACGAGTTGAGGCAATCCCCGATCCCACCGTTGCCACAGGTATGTTCCTCCTCGAAAACTCTTATGCTTGCAATCCTTTTCGATTCTGATGCTGAAAGAAAATTTGTTAGCTATTCATTCAAACATCTCCTTAAGCATAATCCCCAACCATTAACCGAAACATTTATCGTCGAGATGGCTAACGGTGAGAAAGAAAGCGCTAGCGATATATTCATAGGTTGTACCCTTACCCTGAACGATCACTCTTTTCCCATTGACCTAATGCCAGTTTCCATAAAGAGATTTGATGTTATCATTGGCATGGATTGGTTGAGTCCCAATCATGTTGATATCCTTTGTTATGAAAAAGCCATCCGTCTTAATCTCCCCTCTGGTCAAACTCTCATAATCTACGGCGATAAACTCAGTTCCAATCTCCGCATCATTTTCTGCATCAAAGCTCAAAAGCTCTTGCGAAAGGAGTGTTACACATTCCTAGCTCATGTAATCAACATGAAACAGGAAGTTAAGGACCTCGAGAGCATCCCCGAAGTCTGCAACTTTCCTGATGTCTTTCCTAAAGAGCTCCCGGGAATTCCTCCCGAACGTCAAGTCGAGTTTCGCATCGACCTAATTCCTGGAGCTAATCCTGTAGCCAAGTCTCTGTATCGCTTAGCTCCAACAAAAATGCAGGAGTTATCCAGTCAGCTCAATGAGCTGCTCGACAAAGGGTTCATCAGACCGAGTTCCTCACCTTGGGGAGCCCTGGTATTATTTGTGAAGAAGAAAGATAGATCCTTTCGGATGTGTATAGACTACCGTGAATTAAATAAGTTGACCGTCAAAAACCGATATACTCTTCCTCGAATAGACGACCTTTTCGATCAACTTCAGGGAGCCAGTTACTTCACGAAGATAGACCTCAGATCAGGGTACCATCAGCTTCGATTTCACGAGAATGATGTTTCCAAGACGGCATTCAGGACTCGATATGGACACTACGAGTTCGTAGTGATGCCCTTCGGTCTAACCAATGCACCGGCTATGTTCATGGACCTGGTGAACCGGGTGTGTCGCCCCTTTTTGGACAAGTTCGTCATCGTGTTCATTGACGACATACATGTCTACTCTAGAAGTGAGGAAGATCACAAACAACACTTGAGATTAGTGTTGGAAATTCTTAGATTAGAGAAGCTGTACACGAAATTCTCCAAGTGCGAGTTCTGGATTCGGAAAGTAGCTTTCCTTGGTCACGTGGTAAGTGAGGAGGGTATACACGTGGACCTGCCCAAAATCAAAGCGATAGAGAATTGGTTGGCACCGAAGACACCCACAAAAATCTGTTAATTCTTGGGTCTCACCTGCTATTATCGCAGATTCATTTAGAATTTTTCCAGAATCGCCAAACCCCTAACCACTCTGACACAGAAAGGTGTACCCTTTTGTTGGAGTGAGAAACAAGACACAACATTCCAAACGTTGAAGCGAGCCCTGTGCATCGCACCTATTCGGTCCCTGCCCGAAGGAACAGAGAATTTGGTTGTCTATTGCGATTCATCCAATCAGGGTTTAGGCTGTGTGCTTATGCAGAGAGGAAAAGTTATTGCTTATGCCTCGAGACAGCTGAAAGCACACGAAGTCAGACAAAAGAATTACGCCGATAAACGATGGAAACCTCTGGAATCCCAGGTTGGAGATCGTGTCCTGTTAAAGGTTTCACCCTGGAAAGGTATGATACGCTGTGGAAAGCGCGGGAAACTTAACCCGAGGTACATAGGACCTTTCGAGATCCTCACTAGGATCGGTCCCGTAGCCTATAAACTCCGACTACCTCAAGAACTTAGCAACATCCATCCTATCTTCCACGTCTCTAATCTTAAAATGTGTCTATCCGATGAAACCCTCGTGATCCCTATTGATAAGATCGAGATCAACGAAAGTCTGAACTTTGTGGAAGAACCAATCGAAATCATGGATCAAGAGATCAAACGTACGAAACAAAGCTGCATCCCGATAGTGAAGGTTCGCTGGAATGCCAAGCGGGGACCCAAATTCACTTGGGAGCGCGAAGACTCGATGAAACAGAAATATCTGCATCTCTTTCCAATTCCATGATTTGTATCTTAATTCTAAATTTCGGGATGAAATTTCCTCGAACGGGGCGATAATGTGACAACCCGTAATTTATTCCGTTGCCGAAACCCATTTCCGTTAATAAAAATTTATTTTATCGAAATTTTTCAGTTAACATTTTGGATTAAGTCATTTAAATTGAGACTTTTATTATGACCTCGTGAGTGTCCAAACCCATTTGAAACACGTGAAAACGCCCCAAATTTTTATTTGGAAAATTTTTAGTTTCGACCATGTCGGGTTACGACAACTAAATCGGGTACGACCATAAGCCTCTTTTAACGTCAGTATCGGGTAGATTTCCATCGGGCCACAAGCTCAAGCATTATATAAAGGATGAGTGAACTTCAATTTAGCTTTTTACCACCACCTCATAACTTTCTCTCTCTACTATCTCTCTAAAACTCGAGTTTGATCGAAAAACGCCTCTTCAAGCTTCCAAAATTGTAAGTAATCTACCCTACCTTGTTGTTCAATTTGTTAGGCATGCTAATCTATGTTTAAATCACCCAAAACACTCAAGAACAAGTGTTTACAGTTTGGGAGACCCTCCCAAAACCGTAAACTCCTTTAAAGGGGGGTTTTGATGCCCCAAAACCCTTCCAAGTCCCTTCTAGTGCTTAGATAAGACTTAAGGACTTGCATGTAAGAGCTTAGAACACCAAAATCTTGACTTTTGGGTAGTAAACATGAGTTTAAGGCCCAAGAACATTCTTGGACCGTAAACATACCTTCATGGACCATAAAGACCTTTTAAGGTGTTAAATTGCCCCTTAAACACCTCCAAAAGTTTCCATGAGTACCTAGAACCTTGTATTCCTTCATGTGATGCACCAAAACATACAAAAATGAGCCATATTTGAGTTTACGGTTTGGGAAGGTCTCCCAAAACCGTAAACTCCTCCAAGGGGTGTTTAAGTGCCCTTAACACCTTGTATGGCTTAGAATTGGGTCTAGAACTTTGTATGCTTAACCTACAACCACCAAAACACATGATTCATGGAAAAACATGAGTTTACGGCGGTACAATCATGTGTTTATGGTAGTAAACTCCCCAAGTGTCCTTCAAGAACCGTAAACTCCTTTTCCAAGGTCAATTCAAGTCCCGATCACTTCCTAAGCCATGGAATCAACCCTAGAACCTTCCCTTGAGCAATGTAAGACCCTTAACCATCCAAGAACACAACACCCATGAGTTTACGACCGTAAACTCATGAGGATATGGTCTTTGGACCGTAAACACCCCTAAGGGTTTACACTTGAAGAGTAAACTACTTATCTAGGCCCTACACACCCTTAGATGCAACCCATATCATTCCTAACGCTTGATATAAAGTGTTTTCGCACCTCAGAGTGTATTTTCTTACTTAATTAGTAGTTCAAAGTCTAATTAGATACAATTATGTATCTCCTCATGTTACATATGAACCTCGCGCGTGTTCAAGCCTTAAACTGACACTTAGCATCCTAACCGGCACATTTCTCGTCTGGTGAGTTCATACCCCTACACCTTTTCTTGTGTTTTTCAATGTTTTCAGGGGGGATACAAGCAAAAGTAGAAGGAAATCTTGTACTCAAACTTATTATTTCTTTTGAAATGTTTCATTTTCCGTATGCTTTTAACACTAGAAACCGTATTAACCAACCGTTTAACTTGCAGAGTTAGCTTTCAGACTAATTGTGAATCTCATTATAAAGTGTTATAATTTATGTGATATTTATAATTTACGAAGGATTCATGCTAATCATAAAATAGGATTATTACTAATATTATACGCCTTTGGATGGCACTAGAACTTCGAAAATACACCTAATGTACGTCTTTGAGTGTCATCAGAGCTTCGAAAAATACGTCTAAAATACGCCTTTGGATGGCACCAGAACATCGAAAATACAGCTAATGTACGTCTTGGAGTGTCATCAGAGCTTCGAAAAATACGTCTAAAATACGCCTTTGGATGGCACCAGAACTTCAAAAATACAGCTAATGTACATCTTTGAGTGTCACCAGAGCTTAGGAATTTCGTCTAATCTTAGCCCTGCCAGAGGGCGTGGAGGATTTCGTTGTTTATTGCGACGCGTCCATCTCAGGTGTGGGCGCGATATTGATGCAGAGAGGGCATGTCATTGCTTACGACTCGAGGCAGCTGAAGCCTCACGAGGAAAACTACCCGACGCATGATTTGGAGCTGGGGGCTGTGGTATTTGCCCTCAAGATTTGGCGTCATTACCTCTATGGGGTTCGCTGTATGATTTACACGGACCACAAGAGCTTGAGGTACCTTATGGATCAGCCGAACCTGAACATGAGACAGTGTCAGTGGCTTGATGTGGTGAAGGATTATGATTGTGAGATCCTTTACCACCCGGGAAAGGCCAATGTGGTGGCCGATGCTCTTAGCCGCAAGGCAGCACCGATCAGGGATGTGTGTTTGAGGATGACAGTGGTGACTCCGTTACTGGAGCAGATTCGGGAGGCTCAGCAGGAGGCGATGAAGGAGGAACATCGGAAGAGTGAGAGGATTGTGGGTCAGGTTTCCTCTTTCGACTATGACAGTCGAGGATTGTTGACACTACACTGTAGGGTGTGGGTGCCGTACCATGGAGGCGTGCGTCAGGTCCTAATGGGAGAGGCGCACAAATCTAGTTGGGCCTGATTTTGGCGGCCTCACCCAGCTCCTTGCTAGTTGGGCCTGATTTGGGCAGGCCCAAGGCCTGACCTAATTGTCCCCTGTATAATGAATAGTACCTCCTCCATGGAGGGGGACTCCTTCCCTAGATCTTCCCCCATGGCTTAGCCGCCACTATACTCCGGCCGGGTGGCTCAGCCGCCACCCGTTGCCGTCAACCACCATACACCACCACCAGCACCTAGATGGTTCTCTCCAGCTATGGGGGACCATCTCAGATCTTCTAGTTGATCTAACTTGACCGTCGGAGCCCGCTCCCGTGGCACAGTCCCTGGGACGACTCTAACGGGTTTGCACTGTAATGTCAGATCTCCGTCGGAGCAGAAGACAAGAAGACTCGTCGGAGGCAGATGTCCCATCATTAAGTATAGTACATATTCGACATTCGTGTATGGATAACCAACCACAAACTTTTAAGGAAAATAAGGGTTTTTCCTGGGATAACTGAACTGTTCTTAACTAGACTGTGTAACAAATGGATAACTAAACTTCTCTTATAAGATAATATGGGATTTTCTTGGATATCAACTTTTTCAGAAAACCAAAGGAAACTTGTTCTTTTCTAGAAACAAACCGCTTATGAACTCACAAGCTTTATGTTGATATTTCTAAAACTGCTTGTATTCTCAGGTTCACGTTAGACAGGTACCCCGTGATCTTTTGGAGAAGACGGAGCGTATAGAAGTCTCGTCTTTACTTTTGTTCATTTTGGATGTATATATATCTATAATCATGTAAAACTTTACTTTCAAACAAATGTACATACTTCTATGTAATGTAATGGTTGTGTTACTATGCTTACTATGTACATCGGTTGTGATACTTTACATGACGTCCTCCGGCCCGGAACGTTTCCGCCATTGGTTTCGGGGTGTGACATCTCTGGTGCAGCTCTGATAGCCAAGACACCATATCGGTTGGCTCCTCCCGAGACGTAGGAGTTCTCTACACAGCTGCAGGATTTGTTGGACAAGGGTTTCATCAGACGGAGCAGTTCACCATGGGGAACCCCAATCCTATTTGTGAAGAAGAAGGAGGGGTCATATCGAATGTGCATAGACTACCGGGAGATTAATAAGGTAATGGTGAAGAACCGTTATCCCCTCCCGAGGATTGATGATTTGTTTGACCAGCTACAGTGTGCATCTTGGTTCTCCAAGATTAATCTTCAATCGGGTTATCACCAGATGTGAGTCAGTGATGAGGATATACATGAGACTGCTTTCTAGACTCGATATGGCCACTACAAGTTCGTGGTGATGCCCTTTGGGCTCACCAATGCCCCTGCCGTGTTCATGGACCTCATGAAATGCGTATGTAGACGAATGTTGGATCGTTTTGTGATAGTCTTTATTGATGACATCATGGTTTACTCCAATACATAGGGTCAGCACGAGGAGCACTTGCGGGAGGTGCTGGATACCCTCAGGAAGGAGAGCTTCTACACCAAGCTCTCCAAGTGTGACTTCTGGTTGCGCGAGGTGTAGTTTCTGGGGCACCTTGTTAACCAGGACGGTATTTTGGTTGACCCGACCAAAGTGGAGGCTCTGATGAGATGGGAAGTTCCGAAGTCTCCATCTGAGATTCGGAGTTTCCCTGAGTTAGATGGCTATTACCGGAGACTCATATAGGGCTTCTCCAAGATGCAGCACCATTGACCCGACTGACGAAGTAGATCGTTGTATATCTCTTAGGGTCGGAGCAGCAGACAGCGTTCGAGACGTTGATGCAGAGGTTGTGCGAGGCGCCAATTTTAGCCCTGCTAGAAGGCATTGTGGATTTTGTAGTATACTAAGATCCGTCCATTTCGGGTTTGGGTACAGTATTGAGGCAGAGAGGGCACGTCATCGCCTACGCTTCGAAGCAGTTGAAGCCTCACGAGGCGAACTATCTGACACATGATTTAGAGCTGGAGGCCATGGTTTTCGACCTCAAGATTTGGTGGCATTACCTTTACGGGGTTGTTGTACCATTTCCCGGACCATAAGAGTTTGAGGTACCTCATGGATCAACCGAATCTGAACATGAGGCATCGTCAGTGGTTAGATGTGGTGAAGGATTACGACTGTGAGATCATTTACCACCCGGACAAGGCCAACATGGTAGCCGATGCCCTGAGCCGCAAGGCAGTGGCGTCCCCAATTCGAGACATATGTCTGTGGATGACAGTGATTACTCCGTTGTTGGAGCAGATCCGAGAAGCGTAGGTCGAGGGTATGAAGGAGGAGCGTCGGAAGTGTGAGCGGATCATAGGCCTGATGGCCTCATTTTACTATGACAATCGTGGGTTGTTGACCCTGCATGGGAGGGTCTGGATTCCGTACTAGGGCGGAGTACGACAGGTTCTGATGGATGAGGCCCACAAGTCGAGGTTCTCCAACCACCCCAGGGGGACGAAGATGTATCGGGATATTCACCCTGATTACTGGTGGCCCTGCATGAAGTGGTACGTTGCATTTTATGTAGAGCGGTGCTCAACCTACATGAAGGTCAAGGCTGAGCACCAGCGACCCCATGACAAGATGCATTCGTTGGATATTCCCGTGTGGAAATGGGAAGATATCACCATGGATTTCATCACCAAGCTTCACAGGACCGCACGTGGAGTAGATTCGATATGGGTCATCATGGATCGATTGACCAAGAGTGCTCATTTTATCCTGATCCAGGAGAGTATATCGGCTACGAAGCTGGCCGAGATCTTTGTGCAGGAGATAGTGGAACGACATGGAGTGCCTGTCTCTGTGGTGTCAGACCGAGATGTTCGTTTCACTTCCCGATTTTGGAAGCGGTTTCGCGAAGAGATGGGTAGTCGTCTCTACTACAGCATCGCTTTCCACCCTCAGACGGATAGACAAAGGGAGAGGACGATCTAGAAACTCGAGGACATGCTGCGCACATGTTCTTGGATTTCGGTGGCAGTTGGGATACGTATCTTCCGTTCGCGGAATTTTCGTATAACAACAATTACCACGCCAGCATAGACCAACCTCCCTTTGAGATGCTCTACAAGATGAAGTGTAGGACCCCAATCTGTTGGGGCGAGGTCAAAAAAATGGTCATGAGGAGTCCAGAGGTAGTACTCAAGACCATTGAGAGGATCCAGCAGGTCCGGAGCAGGTTCCAGACTGCTCAGAGTCGGTAGAAAAGCTATGCTGACAAGCGCCGTTCAGACTTGGAGTTTTAGGTGGGCGACTTGGTCCTCCTGAAGGGGTCACCTTGGAAAGGTCTCATCCGGTTAAGGAAGCACTGCAAGCTAGGCCCCAGTTACATCGGTCAGTTTAGGGTTTTGGCACGGGTAGGCCGGGTTGCTTACCGTTTGGATCTTCCAGCAGAGCTTAGCCAGATACATAGCACTTTTCATGTCTCCCAGCTGCGTAAGTGCTTAGTGGATGACTCCGTAGTTGTGCCTTTAGAGGATATACAGGTGGATGACAGCTTGAATTACATCGAGAGACTCGTAGCCACTCTCGACAGGAAGACAAAGGAGTTGAGGAACAAGAGAGTAGAGCTGGTGAAGGTACAGTGGCAGCACCGCAAGGGCTCATAATGGACTTGGGAGCCTGAGGAAGAGATGAGGGAGCATTACCCGAAGTTATTTCCAGACACAGCGGACTTCGAGGAAGAAGTCTGATTCAAGTAGGGGAGAACTGTAACACCCAGTCCATATATTAATTACATTTTTGGTCCCTTATATATCGATTTGCTGCTTTTGGACCTTGTTATTATGGAATTTGGAAGAATGAGGAACCATTTATGCCAAATTTGGACTTTGGAGGCGGAGCCTGAACGCGGGGCGTTCCCGTGCTGATTGCAAAGCCTAATTTTTAGGGTTTGGGACCCATATAAATAACATTATGACTCAAACGTTGGCCTCCTTACCAGCCTCTCAACCTCAGAAAACCCTACATAGCCTCCTTTTTTCATTCTTGTGTGTGACATCCCCAAAATCACGGCCAGAAAAGACCGATTTTCATTTATGCTTTTAAATAATTTCAGAGTAAATCCTTTTGATTTGAAAGAGTTGCGGAATTTGTTCCCAAAACAAAACATGATAAAATAATATTTATCAAAGCATTTCCTCAAGAGATACATTGTCATTATATAATCAAAACTCAGGATGTCATGTTCCGATACAAACCATAAAGCATAAACGATAACATTACAAGTCATTCAACAAATATATACATATACAGACTTGTAAACAAAACAACTTGATGATTCAACCATCTTATGCCTTCGCGCCACTACCTATAATACAATTAAAACAGAGTGGGTCAGGCTTGGGAGCCTGGTGAGCATATAGGGTTTTCAACCCACAATAAATAAATTATATTTAATTTCACCAACCAATCACTCTCCCAATTACCCATTCCTGTTATCCTCACTTTACGTCCCTAAAACAACATCTATCTCAAGGGACCTAATCTAGGATTTTCATCGGGACTGACATCACTGCTAAGGGGTTTCCTCAACAATAGATATCCTAAAGGCAACCATGAGGGGGATAGAGTACACCGGTGAACACATCGTTCACAACACCTACAGGTTATGAACCTGCTAGCGTTCCACTGGACTGTCTAGAAAGAGTACGTGCTTGTTATCCATACTCCGCTGAATAACTAGATCAACAACAACAACAACATCGAGGCCTCTCATCTGTTTATTACACACCAACTATCTACCCATGTTCTACCCAACATATTAGAAGATAAATATATATATATTTTCATACATAGTTTAAAACCTGTATAGCATTTTTATTCAATATATATTCCACATAACAGATGAGGCATACCCACGTAACACGTATTTCATAGAAAACAATTCAGATCTATGAGATAGAATAAAGTGAATATCCATTCACGCATATAACCACAAAATATACACATAACAAGTATATCATATAAAATACTTCATAGTCACGCGTTAAAAGAAAGTAACTACGCACTCGCACATATAAACAACAATATACTTAATACACTCGAACCATACTTGTATTATTATCGTGTTTATGAAAGGTAGTATACACTCACTTGATCAGAAGATGATCGGACAGCACTACGACTTGCAGAAGTAGTAATCCTCAGCAGATCTAGAAGATCTCTACAAAAATCGAACTTCTCGCGGGCAGAGCTTCGGCTCGAGAACCGCACTTCTCGGGATCTTCGGGATCTCGGGACTTGCCTCGGGGCTCGAGAATAATACCGGGGCTTCGGGGTATTTCTGGCACGCAAATCGATGCAAAACGGGAGAGAGAAGAGAGAAAATGAACAAAAGAACCGGCTGCCCTCGCATCCTATTTATAGGAGGCTGGAGCCTCGGAGTACGCGGGGCGTACGCCTGTACGCGGGGCGTACAGGTCCGAAATCGTCATTGCGTTCGTCATCCGAAGCCACTTGCTGCGAGTGTCGACATCTTCGGTGTACGCGGGGCGTACTTCGGATCAGATCGCTGACTCCTCTTCGGATAATGCCGGATTTAAAGATTTAATTTAAATACAAAATATTTAAGAAACTTCGGAAATTCATATCTTCTTCATACGAATTCCGTTTTCGACGTTCTTTATATCCACGCGAAGGTGAGACTACGCTCTACAACTTTAATTTAGACTCCGTCGGCTAATTTTTAATTTATTTTTATTATTTATTTTTAATAGACCGCGACAGAAAAACTTCGTTATAAATTTATAACTTCTTCGTTTGACGTCCGTTCTCGCCTAACTTTTCATCGCTTCGATACCAACAATGAGACCTTCGATCCTCGTTTAGATTACTTTGGCTAAAAACCGCTCGATCTCAAATCGAGTATTTCAGGCTGCATACCGCTAAGTCGAAACTTCGATAAATCATAACTTCCTCATACGAAGTCAGAGTTGGGCGTTCTATATATATATTCGGAAACCTCGTTTCAACTACTACAACATTACCCAAAGATATTAAGTTTATTTTACACTTAAATTTTGACGCTTATTTTTATTCTTATCTAATCAAACCACATAATTAAGCAATTAAGCACAAAACACATAATACTCAAATAATACACCCTTATTATTTCAAAACGGGTTACAAAGGTTAACCTAGACTATTACATTGCTAAAAATGGCAAGCCCAGAAACACAGGCGTTACAATTCTCTCCACCTTAGAATGATTCCGTCCCCGGAATCACACATCAACAAACAAATGCGGATAGCGACCCATCATGTCACTCTCCGTCTCCCAGGTGAGATTCGGCCCATTCGTGTGTTTCCATCGGACAAGCACTAACCCAACCATCTTGTGTCGCAACTTCTTAGTCTTTCGGTCAACAATTGCCTATGGTTCCTCAATCAACCTTTTGTTCTCATCAATTCTCAATTCAGAAATTGGAATTATGTCGGGAACTTCTCCCGTGAACTTCCTCAAATAACACACATGAAAAGTGTTATGAATTCCATTCAGTTCTTCTGGTAGTTCGAGCTTGTAAGCTTGGTTCCCAATCCTTTGAAGAACTTTAAACGGTCCAATAAACCTTGGACTCAACTTTCCTCTTTTACCAAATCTTATAAGTCCCTTCCACGGCGAGACTTTAAGCAAAACCGAATCCCCAACCTCAAAAGTTATCGGTCTTCGCTTCTTGTCAGCATAGCTCTTTTGACGATCCTGAGCTGCTAACATTCTTTCCCTAATTATTTTCAACTTTTCAGCAGTTTGATGAACCAACTCCGGTCCCATAAACTGCTTTTCCCTAGCCTCAAGCCAACAAGACGGCGTACGACACTTCTGTCCATACAAAGCTTGGTAAGGTGCCATCTTAATGCTCGAGTGGAAACTATTATTGTAGGAAAATTCTACCAAATGTAAATGTTCATCCCAATTACCTAGGAATTCCAGAGTACATGCTCTCAGCATATCTTCAAGCGTTTGTATCGTTCTTTCACTCTGACCATCAGTCTGCAGATGATAAGTTGTGCTTAAACATAACTTGGTACCCAATTCCTCTTGTAGACTTTTCCAAAACCTCGAAGTGAAACGACTATCACGATCCGACACAATCGTTAACGGAACACCGTGAAGCCTCATAATTTCCTTCACGTAAGAATTCGCAAGCTTCTCCATAGACCATTTCTGCTTGGCCGCTATGAAATGCACACTCTTAGTGAATCGATCAACGACCACCCAAATCATGTCGTGACCATTCTTTGTTCTGGGCAGTTTAGTGACAAAATCCATAGCAATGTCTTCCCACTTACCCATTGCCATAGGCAAAGGTTCTAAACTCCCGTACGGTTTCTGATGTTGTGTCTTTACTCTCACACAACTCACACACTCAGCCACATACTTTGCAACATCAAGCTTCATCGTCGGCCACCAGTAGTAGGGTTTCAGGTCCCTATACATTTTAGTGCTACCAGGATGAATCGAGTACATGGTTTTGTGAGCTTCTTCCATCAGAAGATCTCTAACTCCTCCTGTCTTAGGTATCCAAATCCGATCTTGGAACACCTTCAGTCCATGACTGTTTACGCCGAACACCAACGTTTTGCCCAAACGTTCCTCCTTTCGGTCATTCTTCTCAGAAGCTTCGCTTTGAGCTTTCTTTATACTTTCCAAAATAGTCAAGACAACTTCAATTCTCAACGCTCTTGGCCTTTTCCTTTCAAGATTGACTTTCCGACTGAGAGCATCAGCAACAACAATAGCTTTACCGGGGTGGTAAAGTATCTCGCAGTCGTAGTCTTTAAGTAATTCTAGTCAGCGTCGTTGCCTCATATTCAATTCCTTCTGATTAAAGAGATATTGGAGACTCTTATGATCAGTGAAAAGTTTGCACTTCGTGCCATAGAGGTAATGCCTCCATATTTTCAGAGCGAAAACTACCGCTGCCAACTCCAAATCATGAGTCGGGTAATTCTTTTCATGCTCTTTCAGCTGTCGAGACGCATATGCTATCACCTTTTCTCTTTGGGTCAAAACACAACCCAATCCAACCCCAGACGCATCGCTATAAACGGCGAAGTCTTCAACTCCATCGGGTAGAGAAACTATCGGTGCCTCGCATAGTTTCTTCTTTAGCTTCTCGAATGCTTCTTTATGCTTATCACTCCAAGCATAAGTAGCTCCTTTGTGGGTCAAAGCTGTCAATGGAGTAGCAATCGAAGAAAAGCCTTGGATAAACCTTCGGTAATATCCGGCTAATCCCAAAAAGCTTCAAATCTCCGTGGGACTTTTCGGTTGTTCCCACTTCATCACAACTTCAATCTTTGCTGGATCAACCATTATCCCTTCTTGGTTGACCACATGACCCAAGAATTGGACTTCACGAATCCAAAAATCACATTTGGAGAACTTAGCATACAGTTTCTCCTTCTTCAAAACTTCCAACACTTCTCGCAAGTGTCTGCCATGCTCCTCCTGGCTTTTCGAGTAAATCAGAATGTCATTTATGAACACTATCACAGATTTATCTAGGAACGGATTACAATCTCTGTTCATTAAATCCATGAATGCTGCTGGAGCATTGGTCAGTCCAAACGACATAACCAAAAACTCGTAGTGTCCATATCGTGTTCTGAATGCAGTATTCTCTATATCCTGCTCTCTTACTTTCAGCTGATGATATCCTGACCTTAGGTCGATCTTCGAGAAATAGCTCGAACCTTGCAATTGATCAAACAGGTCATCAATCCTTGGCAATGAATATCTATTCTTTATTGTTGCCTTGTTCAGCTCTCTATAATCAATGCACATTCTCATACTTCCATCCTTCTTCTTTACAAATAACACCGGAGCTCCCCAAGGTGATGAACTAGGTCTAATGAAACCTTTGTCCAATAACTCCTGAAGTTGCATCATTAGCTCCTTCATCTCCGTCGGTGCTAATCGATAAGGTGCTTTTGCAATTGGCGTTGTTCCTGGTAACAAGTCTATTCTGAACTCCGCTTGTCTATCAGGCGGTAATCCAGGAAGATCTTCGGGAAATACTTCCGGATAAATACACACAACTGGAATATTATGCATCACCTTCTTTTCCTTCTTAGCATCAATCACGAATGCTAGATATGATGTACACCCCTTGGTCAAACATTTTCTGGCTTTCATCAATGAAATGATTCCAGAATTCACTCTGCGTTTGTCCCCATACACCATAAATGAATCTTTCCCAGGCGGGTTTACTTTGACTATCTTCTTCTTGCATAAAATTTATGCGTCATTGGCGCTAAGCCAATCCATTCCCAAACGATGTCGAAACCATTAAGTTCGATAGGCAATAATTCCTCGTGGAACTTATTCCCATTCAGATCAATTAAGATGTTTTTCATACGATGGCTAACAGGTACAAACTTGCCACTAGCAACTTCGACTAATAAGGCATCATCTAGTCTAACAACAGGCAAAGCTAGCTTTCTACCAAATTCATGCGATATAAAGGAGTAGTTGGCTCCAGAATCAAATAAAATTTGGGCATGCAATTCGTTAACGAGAAAGGTACCTGAAGCGACATCAGCTTCATCTTTAACAGCTTCCAGTGTCATCTGGAATGCTCTCGCCTTTGGCTTTGGTGGAATGTTGGGTCTAGCTGCCTCTTTCTTCTTCGGGCAGTCCTTCGACATATGTCCCTCCTCACCACAACCATAGCAAACTTTCTTAGTGAGGGTACATTCATTGGCATAGTGCCCTGGCTTTCCACACGTGTAGCATGTGTTCGCCACCTCACATCTTCCATGATGCTTCTTCTTACATTTGTCGCACCATTTCGCTTCACCTCCACTTCCCCTCGAACGAGACTTCGTGAACTTGTTTTTCTTGTTGGACCCTGAAGTTCCATCAAAACTTCCTCTTTTCTCCAACATCTATCCTTTCCAGACCCTTTTCCTTCTGCTGGGCCTCCACATTCTTAGCTGCACGAACAACCGTTTTCAGAGTAGTTCCCATCTTGACTGTCGGACCAAAGTCGGCAGGCAGTCCATTAGCAAACCTCTTAATCTTGGAGAGTTCCGTTGGCACTAGGTACAAAAATAACTTCATTTTCTCAGTGAATGCAGTAGCATAGTCGTCTATGCTCATCTTCCCCTTCTTCAAGTTTTGGAACTCATTGTTCAGATCAATCAGATCTATCTCTGAATAATATTGCACCCTTAGTTGCTCCAAGAACTCCTCCCATGACATTTTCAGGGCTTCTCCTCGTGGCATAGTATCTGCCAACAACTTCCACCAATCAAGACACCAGTCTTCAGTTGTCTGACTGCAAAGACAGTCTTTTGTTTGTTGCTACAGTCGCAACTTTCAAACACCATCTCCATTTCGGAGATCCAATCCATTATCTCAACAGGCTTTGGGCTCCCAGAAAGACTTGGCGGTTTGGCGCCCAAGAAGTTCTTGTACATTCGCCCATCCTTGTTGTTTCTCCTTTCCGGATTGTTCCTTCGTTCTCCTTGAGTCCCAACTTGACTCATAATGCGACTATTGTTCCCTTCCTCCGATTGCTCGGGAACCAATTCGGGTTCCTCAATAGGTATAATAGGTTCATCCCTATTATCATGCAACATCTGTCGCATCTCATCCCTTTGTTCGGCTAACATAGCCCGAATCATGGCTTGCACCGCAGCCATTGTTATTGGTTCTGGTGCTGCTGCTACAACAAGTATTTGCTCAATAACTGGCGGTTGATTCCTATTTTCATCCGCGTTTCCAACGCCACTCCTTGTTCTCACCATTTTTGATCTACACACCGAATAAGGTGAAATTAGATCCTCATTCACGATAGATATTCAATTCATCCTTATTACTCCGAAACGTTTACATGCTAGTTCTAATAACGTAGGCATACGCTTAGAATCCTACACACATAAGGTTTCCAGATCCGGTCGGCAACAGACCGTAGATCCGAACAATTAATATCATATATGGCAACATATAACATTTAGCACATAAAAGCATTTTAGGCAACTTTCCTAAAATCAACTAGTGCTCGTGTCTAAAATCCAACAGACACACAACTCACAATTTCCACTTAGTATTCTAAGTTTAAGTCTAGAAATCCTACAAATTCCTAGTTCGCTTAAACTAATGCTCTGATACCAACTGTGACATCCCCAAAATCACGGCCAGAAAAGAACGATTTTCATTTATGCTTTTAAATAATTTCAGATTAAATCCTTTTGATTTGAAAGAGTTGTGGAATTTGTTCCCAAAACAAAACATGATAAAATAATATTTATCAAAGCATTTCCTCAAGAGATGCATTGTCATTATATAATCAAAACTCGGGATCTCATGTTCCGATACAGACCATAAAGCATAAACGATAACATTACAAGTCATTCAACAAATATATACATATACAGACTTGTAAACAAAACAACTTGATGATTCAACCATCTTATGCCTTCGCGCCACTACCTATAATACAATTAAAACAGAGTGGGTCAGGCTTGGGAGCCTGGTGAGCATATAGGGTTTTCAACCCACAATAAATAAATTATATTTAATTTCACCAACCAATCACTCTCCCAATTATCCATTCCTGTTATCCTCACTTTACGTCCCTAAAACAACATCTATCTCAAGGGACCTAATCTAGGATTTTCATCGGGACTGACATCACTGCTAAGGGGTTTCCTCAACAATAGATATCCTAAAGGCAACCATGAGGGGGATAGAGTACACCGGTGAACACATCGTTCACAACACCTACAGGTTATGAACCTGCTAGCGTTCCACTGGACTGTCTAGAAAGAGTACGTGCTTGTTATCCATACTCCGCTGAATAACTAGATCAACAACAACAACAACATCGAGGCCTCTCATCTGTTTATTACACACCAACTATCTACCCATGTTCTACCCAACATATTAGTAGATAAATATATATATTTTCATACATAGTTTAAAACCTGTATAGCATTTTTATTCAATATATATTCCACATAACAGATGAGGCATACCCACGTAACACGTATTTCATAGAAAACAATTCAGATCTATGAGATAGAATAAAGTGAATATCCATTCACGCATATAACCACAAAATATACACATAACAAGTATATCATATAAAATACTTCATAGTCACGCGTTAAAAGAAAGTAACTACGCACTCGCACATATAAACAACAATATACTTAATACACTCGAACCATACTTGTATTATTATCGTGTTTATGAAAGGTAGTATACACTCACTTGATCAGAAGATGATCGGACAGCACTACGAATTGCAGAAGTAGTAATCCTCAGCAGATCTAGAAGATCTCTACAAAAATCGAACTTCTCGCGGGCAGAGCTTCGGCTCGAGAACCGCACTTCTCGGGATCTTCGGGATCTCGGGACTTGCCTCGGGGCTCGAGAATAATACCGGGGCTTCGGGGTATTTCTGGCACGCAAATCGATGCAAAACGGGAGAGAGAAGAGAGAAAATGAACAAAAGAACCGGCTGCCCTCGCATCCTATTTATAGGAGGCTGGAGCCTCGGAGTACGCGGGGCGTACGCCTATACGCGGGGCGTACAGGTCCGAAATCGTCACTGCGTTCGTCATCCGAAGCCACTTGCTGCGAGTGTCGACATCTTCGGTGTACGCGGGGCGTACTTCGGATCGGATCGCTGACTCCTCTTCGGATAATGCCGGATTTAAAGATTTAATTTAAACACAAAATATTTAATACACTTCGGAAATTCATATCTTCTTCATACGAACTCCGTTTTCGACGTTCTTTATATCCACGCGAAGGTGAGACTACGCTCTACAACTTTCGTTTAGACTCCGTCGGCTAATTTTAACTTTATTTTGATTTTTTATTTTTAATAGGCCGCGACAGAAAAACTTCGTTATAAATTCATAACTTCTTCGTTTGACGTCCGTTCTCGCCTAACTTTTCATCGCTTCGATACTAACAATGAGACCTTCGATCCTCGTTTAGATTGCTTCGGCTAAAAACCGCTCGATCTCAAATCGAGTATTTCAGGCTGCATACCGCTAAGTCAAAACTTCAATAAATCATAACTTCCTCATACGAAGTCAGATTTGGGCGTTCTATATATATTCGAAAACCTCATTTCAACTACTACAACATTACCCAAAGATATTAAGTTTATTTTACACTTAAATTTTGACGCTTATTTTTATTCTTAATTAATCAAACCACATAATTAAGCAATTAAGCACAAAACACATAATACTCAAATAATACACCCTTATTATTTCAGAACGGGTTACAAAGGTTAACCTAGACTATTACATTGCTAAAAATGGCAAGCCCGGAAACACAGGCGTTACATTGTGTGTGTTTGGTCTTGTGAAGTTTGTTTTGGAGCTTAGAAGCTTGGAAGAAGGAAAGAGAAGCTAGTGAATAGGAGCTTGAGTATCTTGAGCTCATAGATCCGAGATAGTGTAACAACAAAATTTTCAAAACATTTTTTCATTTTTAAAATCAATCACCCAAAAACAATATTCAACAACCGTATTCAATGTCATCATAAATAACAAATCCCAGAATCTCAAAAGATCTCAAATACATAAATCCTCTCAGTGTGTACGGATCATGCCGACGCCTTCCCGTGATCCTCACTGGTACCTGAAACACATAACACAACACTGGAAACATAAATGCTTAGTGAGTTCCCCAAAATACCACATACAACACATACGCCTTTCCAGGCCATAACTTTGTGGGACCCTCCGGTCCGAGTGTCTCAGGGGACTTCCGTCCGAAATCCCGGTAGTCCTTCCGGTCCTACTTGTATCGACCTTCCGGTCCGTAACCTCCTGACGTTCCGGTCCGTGTCCTCTCGACCTTCCGCTCCGTATCATCTTGACCTTCCGGTCCTTGTCATACATAGCATACATAACACACACATGTCATATATCAGCATATAGCACATATATCTCATAGCATATAAGACCTTCCGATCACACATAGGTACCCTTCCAGGTACAGTATAGTGAGAAAACTCACCTTGGGTGACTTGGTAATCTCAAACTCGGTAAAACCCGGTCTAGCCTCTGCCTAATTACATGGAATAAGCAATCTAATTAATACCATTCTCAAGGTTGGACTATTCCCTCTCTTAGCACTCTCAGAAGGGTAAAAGACCATTTTACCCCTCTCACGGCTCAAAGACCTTAAATTTGAGCAAACCCTAAAAGTCAACAAAAGTCAACTCTCCGGGTTACGCCGCACATACCAAACCGGTACGCTTGGCGTACCCGGCGACCTTACAGAAACGGGGAACGCGACCCCTTATGTCGCGCATACTGGGATTACACCCCGCGTAACTCCCAGTTTCAGACTCCTTAGCTCTTGGGGTCTTAAACAGTTAACACATATGTCCAACTTCTAGATCTGACCATTTCTAAGCCTCTTAATCCATAAAGTTGGTGACTTGAAGCCTTTGCATGGCTGGACAAGTCACTAACACCCATAACATTCCATTTCCAACCCTAGAAAAGCTCATAACTCAAGCATGACCCCATAACAACGACCAAGTTGGGATTTTTATGGATCTATAACACAAATATCACAGGAATGGGACAAATCTAGGTCCATGGAGTCCCTTACACTCATAAAGTCTCCACCTTTGGGACTTTTAACCCTAGAAATGGTCCATGCTACAAAAAACCAAAATAAATAGCAAAGTTTGAACTTTATACCTCTAGATGAAGCTTCTTCCTCTGAAGATCTCAGATCCAAACTTGCACTTCAAGTCATTGCCTTCACAAGATCCTCTCCTTCTTCTTCACCAACACACCAAGGCACTTTTAGCTCAAAACACTCACACACAAGCTTAAGGACGAAGGAAGGCTCTCTTAGGGTTTCACTCTCTGATATGGTGGCTGGGGAATAAGCCTTAGCATCCTTTATATAGTGCACAAGCCAAATATTAGGGTTTGCATTTGGGTCCTCATTGCCCAGCGTAACCCTGGGTACGCCCAGCGTACCCAGGCGAGTCCACGTCCAAATTAAGCACATGAGTACGCGCAACGTACTCCCCAGTACCCCCAACGTATTCATTTGCCACAAAATTCAATCAAGGTTTAAACTTGACAGCTTGACAAAAGAGAAGGGTTAAATAGCTTTACCTGAATTTCGGGATGTTACAATTCTCCCCCACTAGAACCAGACTTCGCCCTCGAAGTCTCATGCCGAAAAGTACTCCGGATGCTGCTCCCGCATCTCCGACTACGGCTCCCAAGTCAGCTCGGACCCCCTACGATGCTGCCACTGGACCTGAACCAGAGGCACCTCCTTGTTCCTCTGAACCTTGATCTTCCGATCCAAGATTGCGGTCGGTCTCTCAACATAATTCAGGCCCGTATCCACCTGAATATCCTCCAGCGGTACTACCGCGGACTCGTCGGCTATACACTTCCTCAACTGAGACACGTGGAAAGTATCATGTATTTGACTAGCTCCAACCGATAAGCTACCATGCCCACCCTCACGGTCACCCTGAACGGTCCAATGTACCGGGGCCCCAACTTGCCCCTTTTCCTGAATCGGATCACTCCTTTCCAAGGAGACACATTTAGGAGTACAAAAGCTCCAACCTGAAACTCGAGCTCGGATCGTCGCCTATCCGCGTAACTCTTCTGGCGACTCTGGGCCGTCAGCAAACACTGTCTAACCTGCTGTATCTGCTCTACCATCTGAAGCACTATCTCAGTGCTGCCCATCACTCGCTACCCTACCTCTCCCCAACAGATGGGAGTCCGACACCTCCTCCCATACAACAACTCAAAGGGAGGCATACCAATGCTCGAATGGTGGCTGTTGTTATAAGAAAACTCATCCAATGACAGATACGTGTCCCAAATCCCTCCGAAGTCCAACACACATGCCCGAAGCATATCCTCGAGCGTTTGAATCGTCCGCTCACTTTGTCTGTCTGTCTGAGGGTGGTAAGCGATATTGAAATCCAACCTCGTGCCCTACTCCTCGTGGAACTTCTTCCAGAACCTGGAAGTAAATCATACATCCCGGTCTGATACAATCAAGATCAGCACTCCATGCCGTGATAGCACCTCCCTCACGTACAACCCTGCCAGCCTCTCAGCAGAAGAGATCTCACTGATAGCAAGAAAGTGAGCAGTCTTCGTCAGCCGGTCGACGATCACCCAAATTGCATCGACAGCCCTCGCGGTCCTCAGCAACTTGGTGATTAAATCCATAGAAATCTGTTCCCACTTCCATTGGGGAACCTCAAGTGGCTGCAACATGCCATGTGGTCGCTGGTGCTCGACCTTAACCCTGCGACAGGTTAAGCACCTCTCAACAAACCGTGCGACATCCCTCTTCATACATGGCCACCAATAATCCTTCTTCAAATCCAAATACATCTTAGTGGCCCCGGGATGGATCGAAAATGTCAATCTATGCGTCTACTCCATCAAAGTGGTGTGCGCCCCGCCCGCATACAACACCTAAATCTGACCCTGAAGGGTCATAAGCCCGAGACTATCGGTAATGAACTCCGACACCTGCCTAATCACCCGCTCTCTCTTACGGTTCTCCGGTCTCACAGACTCTGCCTGGGCCTCCCAAATGGTGTCCAACACCAGAGTCATCACTGTCAACCACATGCAAATGTCTCGAATCGGTGCGCTCTCTGCCCTACGGCTCAGGGCATCAGCTACGACATTAGCCTTCCCGGCTGGTACAGGATCTCACAATCGTAATCCTTTGCCACATCCAACAATCTCCTTTGGCTCATATTCAGATTGGGCCGATCCATCAAATACTTCAAACTCTTGTGGTCCGTGTAGATGGTACACTGAACCCCATACAAATAGTGACGCCAGATCATGAGGGCGAACACCACTGCCCCCAAATCCAAATCGTGGGTGGGATACCTCGTCTCATGAGGCTTTAGCTGCCTCGATGCCTACGCTATCACATGCCCCTTCTACATAAGTACTGCACCCAACCCCGATATCGATGCGTCACAATACACCATAAAATCCTCCATCCCTTCCGGGAGGGCTAGCACCGGGGCTTCGCACAATCTCTGGCGAAGTGTCTCAAACAAGGTATGCTACTCTGGACCCCATGAAAAAGCAACACCCTTCCGGGTCAACCTGGTGAGAGGCACGGCGATCTTGGAAAAATCTCTGATAAATCTCCGATAATAGTCGGCCAATCCTAGAAAACTTCTGATCTCGGTGGGTGATCTCGGCACCTCCCATCTCATAACCGCCTCAATCTTGGCCGGATCGACCAATATCCCAGCGTGGTTAACGAGGTGTTCCAAGAACTGGACCTCTCGTAACCAAAATCACACTTGGAGAATTTGGCAAAAAGCCTCTCCGACCTTAATACCCCAAGAATCTCTCTCAGATGCTCCTCGTCCTTCTCTCTAGATCTCGAATACACCAAAATATCATCAATGAACATGATCATCGATCGATCTAGCATTGGCCTACACACCCTGTTCATGAGATCCATGAATGTCGCCGGTGCATTGGTGAGCCCAAAAGGCATCACCATGAACTCGTAATGCCCATAACGAGTTCTGAACGCTGTCTTCTGGATATCTTCATCCCGAACTCTCATCCGATGATATCCCGACCTCAAGTCTTATCTTGGAGAACCAAGACGCCCCCTGGAACTGATCGAACAGATCGTCGATCCTTAGTAACAGATAACAGTTCTTGACCATCAACTTGTTCAACTCCCGATAATCAATGCACATCCGGTGTGAACCCTCCTTTTTCTTGACAAAAAGGATCGACGCTCCCCATGGTGAGCTACTCGGTCTAATAAACCCATTCCCCAGCAGCTCCTGAAGCTGCGAGGATAACTCTTGCATCTCTGGCGGCGCAAGACGATAAGGTGCCTTGGCGAGAGGCGCTGCCCCCAGAACCAAATCGATACAGAACTCTACCTGCCTCTCGGGAGGCACACCTGGAAAATCCTCGAGAAAAACATCCGGGAACTCGCACACTATCGGAACCTCATCACTCGAACTTGGCCTCCCAGTGGCCACTCGTGTGTCCATCACATAGGCTACAAACCCACTACAGCCCTGCTGCAAACTCTGCGTCGCTCTGTCAGCCGAACAAAACGCTGACCCACATCGGGTACCCTCGCCGTACACCGTAAGTACTCCCCCACTAGGGTCTCGTATCGTCACCAACTGACGCTCGCAGTCTATAACAGCCCCAAATCAGCTCAACCAATCCATGCCCACTATGACACACACGTCCCCCATGGCAATTGGGACCAGATCTATCGGGAACTCCACACCGAAGATCTCGAGTATACATCCTCGAATCACATCTGTAGCATACACCGCTCGCTCGTCAGCTATAGAAACTCGCAGAGGTCGACTCAGCGCCTCACGTTGGACACTGATGTGCTGACTAAATGCCAAGGAAATAAATGACCGACTCGCACCCGAGTCAAATAACACCAAAGCAGGTACAAAATTCACAAGAAAAGTACCTACGCATACCATAATATAAGCACAACACCTCAAAGTCAAGATAAATAAATGAAAGAATACATACCAGCCATGATAACAGGCGCTGCACGGACCTCCTCCGCTATCAACTGGAAGGCTCTCCCGTGAGCCTTCGGTGCCTCGGCCTTCACTGGCCGAACCTCAGTAGCTCGCACGGCAGCAGGGGCAGATCCTTGATGTGCTCCCTATGTTGTCCTCCGTAGCTGCGGACACTCGGCCTTCCGATGTCCCGTCTGGTTGCAATGAAAGCAAACCATGAATCCTTTGGGGCAATCCATGGCTATATGCCCCTCCATTCCATATTTGTAGCAAGCACCCGATCGACAAACCCCGTCGTGTCCTTTGCCACACTTTCCACAAGTGCGGCCCTTCTGGCCTCCAAATCTCGAATCGGTGGGCTTTGCCCGCTTGGCTGTCAGCTGAGACTGTGTCGGCCGCTTATCCATCCCCTGAGACTCGGCCTCCTCCTTGGCCTGAGTCTCCAACTCAATCTCCCTCTTCCGGGCATTTTCTTGAAGCTCAAAAAATGTCCGGTAAGTCGAGTTCGATACAAAATCCCGAATATCCCTCTTCAGAATGCTCAAATATCGGCTCATGCGTGCCTGCTCGGTAGACACCTGCTCAGGACAGAACATCGCCCTCTCATGAAACTTCTTGGAAATTACAGTAACTGAATCAGTACCCTGCTTGAGGATCAAGAACTCCTGAGCCAACCGCTCCCTCTCCACTGGGGGAACATAATCGTCTCTGAACCTGGTGGCGAATCTCTCCCAGGTCACCTTAGAAATCTCCGCGGGAGTGAAGCTCACCGTGACGAACTTCAACCAGTCCTTCGCTCCCAATCGAAGCTGGTTTAGCGCGAACCGTACCCTCAGATGCTCTGGACATGAACACGTGTAGAAGCATCCCTCGATATTAGAAATCCATCTCATCGCAGCGATCGGATCCTGCGTCCCATGAAACTCTGGTGGCTTCGTGTTGCTGAACTGCTGAAACAACAACGAGTAACCTCCCTGAGGCATGTCAGAAGCAACAGCTGCAGTAGCTGCAGCAGCCGGAGCCTCAGTCACTGCTGCATACCGCTCATCACAAGTCTCAATCAATGTGGTCTTGATAGACCCAAACATCTCTGGAATCTCGGCTAGGATGGCAGCAACCACCTCCTCATGAATCAACCTGCGGATCTCCTCCTCGCTAGCACCACTGCTCTCAGGTGTGTGGCGTGTCCCAACCATGATGTCTCTCTGAAATACAACATAAAATATCAGAGACCCGCTCGAGCATACTCGCACTCGATAACACATCCCTACTTGTTCCCTAGTACCCTAAGGATTCTTCCTTGGACTGCGCACTGATACGGTGTCTTCGGTAGTATGGGCCCTTATACTACTGTCCACACCGCATCAGCATTCACCCCAAGTCCTCCTCATTCGATCTCAGTTCACAAGTACTCTACATCTCGCTAGAATAGGCTACCCTTCGGTAAACCTCTCATAAGCTCCTCACTGCTACCTACTCACTCTCAAGCATCTAATAGCAGCAGAAATCTTCCTAGGATAAGGCATCACAAATCATGCCACTCTAGTCCTAATATGAATACCTAGCCTACTCTAGCATGCATATCATATCATAACATATCTCATAACACATAATGTAAGGGTATTTTGGGAAATCACCGTTCGGGCGCTAACTGATCGTACACACCGCTCCGTTCTGCCTTTTCCAAAATCCTTTACTCTCTTAGAAAAATTGTTTATTTTATGAAAAACTTTCTCAAATCCTTAGTTTGAGTTCAGATACATCCGAAGTTGCACCCGAATCCCTCAAACCAAGGCTCTAATACCAACTTGTAACGACAAAATTTTCAAAACAATTTTTCATTTTTAAAATCATATTTTCAATCACCAAAAAACAATATTCAACAATCGTATCCAATGTCATCATAAATAACAAATCCCAGAATCTCAAAAGATCTCAAATACATAAATCCTCTCAGTGTGTACGGATCATGTCGGCGCCTTCCCGTGATCCTCACTGGTACCTGAAACACATAACACAACACTGTAAGCATAAATGCTTAGAGAGTTCCCCAAAATACCACATACAACACATACGCCTTTCCAGGCCATCACTACAATAAAAAGACCCTTTTACGATGTGCAAACAACGACACTGACTGATTTATGTTACGCAAAAGAGAGTGACATTAAAAAAGTATCGTCTCTTTAAAAAAATTTAAATATTTATGTCACGCATTACTGCGTGCCCTTAAAATAGTGTCTAAACAAAAAAAAAAACACGGAGGGCACCTATAACAAAATGTGTGTCGTCTAAAGACGTCGCTTTATAAATTTTAATGGAACGCGCATTCCATCCAGGGGAAAATGAAATCCTAAAAAATTAAAAACCCCGCATCTTTTTCTTCATTCCCCCTTGCCCAGATTATTGAAGCTCCTTCCTTTCCCTCTTGTCTCTCTCGGTCGCTACCTAGGGTTTTTATTGAAAGTTTGAATCGATTGACCGAGGTAACCAAAGGTCAAGCGAACCGGGAAAGGGTAGTGAAATCTACTGTTTCTCTTTGAAATCGGATCCAATCCTACCTTCGCCCCATCCTTCTTGTATCTATCAGTTGCTACCTAGGGTTTTTCGTGAAAGCTTGAATTGGTCGACTAGGGTAACTAAAGGGTAAGCGAACCAGGAAAGGGAAGCAATAAATCCAACACTCACTCTCAAATCGATTCTACCGGACAAGGTTTCAATTTGGGGCTCTTTACATTGTTATCGATTCTACTTTCATTCAAGCTTACATCGGATTTTTTGGTATACAGTAACCGAAGCTTACAATCTCATCGATTCCACTTTCTCTCTCTGAACAAAAATATCTCATATTCTCTAAAATACCTAAACCAGCCACCACCGACTATAACCTCCACCATCATTCATGTCGTCTTACTTCCCAGATGGGATGTGTGTGCGCGCGAGAAGAATGAACAGAAAATGGGAAAAAAAGAAAAAACGGGCAGAGAGAGAGAGAGAGAGAGAGAGAGAGAGAGAGAGAGAGAGAGAGTTTAAGGCCAAGGAGAAGATGCATCAGAGCTGTGGTACTGTTCTTAACGTATTTTCAAAATACAGTAACCTTATTATGGGCTTGAAGAAAAAGATGATCGTTTCCTCTGTTTTTCAGTTCTAGATGGTATGGGTTCGCCCTGATATGGTTTAGAGAAGTGTACGTCATCTCTGAAGGTCACAATCATCCATACCTAATTTTTAATTTCTTTCTCTCTCTCTCTCTCTAAACATTTCCTCTCTTCTTTCTTTCTAAAACCCTAGCCTATCATCATTGCAGAGGAATTTTGTGCTGTTTTCCACCATCTGTGTTGGACCAGACCAGTTTTCAGTTGACCAAGCTTTGAATTGAAAAAAAAAGAAGAATTTTCGTTGTGCTGGTGGCTGACGGGACACAAAAGCCAATCGGTTGAGGCTTGTACAACTCGTGCTCTATGTTCTGATCGAAAAGGGGTAGGTGTTGCCCTCACCTGTCTTTAGGTGGGGAAGTGTTCTGGGCTGGTCAACATCGCAAATCTAGTCTTGGCTATGCTGCAAGATACAACATAGACAACATGGTAATTTTACTCTCACTTACATATGTTTGTTTTTTTGATATAAATAAATATATAATGAAAACTAATTCCTTAATCTGTTGCAGTTTGCCTCTGGACAAATAGCCAGCACTGAACTGTTGCTCTTAGCTATGTTCATAAAGTGTTTGAAAAGGTAACAAACTCAAAATTTTCAATAATTATATATGTTATGAGATTTAATTCAAAGTTATCAATAATTAATTGTGATTTTTGTCTCGTTTTGCATAGGTTTCTCTAGCAACTGATATGATGTATAATTAAGCTCTTTCAATCTGTTGGGACATACAACACCCATCCATGCTGGATCCCTTCTACTTGTTGGCCCATTTCTTGATTACTGGTTAACAGAAAAGAGAGTCGACATGTTTAAATATGATCTTTACTATATGGTAAGTAAGAGTATATTTATACAACTATAAAGCAGTGATTGTTAACATAATCATGGTTTTATCTATGTAGTGTTTTAAAGTCTCAAATCTTTGAGTTTCTAACAGCTATCAAATAAACAATCATTTGCTATTCTGCATTGACTCTAAACAGAAGGGTAAACAAAAACAACAATACCCAAATCCCATATGAAACATGAGCTCTTAATGGAGGATAAAAGTAAGAATGCAAATACTATACAAAAAGCACATATAGATTAAAAAAGATACTAGGAACTATACTATTCCACTACCCTAATTTTAAGCCTAAACAGAAGGGTAAAATGGTCATATATTTACATTTACAGATTTCATTCTCTTAAAAGTGAAACAGATGACGTGTATACAACACTTGATGAAAAGAACATGCCATTAGTGATATACAACCAACACTTGTTATTATTACATTTGGTGTTTAGGTACAACTTCAACAAAGTTGCACAATACAAGCAACTTACACTTGAGGAAGCAGAAGAAAAGATAAAAAACAGAAGGAAAACTGCAAATGAGTATGAAAGATGGATGATGAAAGCTGCAAACAACGGTGCAACTGCTTTTGGTGAAGTTGAAAGGCCTAATGACAAGGAAGGTGGTGGTGGTGGAGGTGGTGGCAGAGGGCGTAAAAAGAATAATGTAGATGATGATGAAGGGAATGTGTCAGATAGAGGAGAAGAAGATGAGGATGAAGAGTTTGCAAAGAAAAATAGACTTGGACTTAATAAAAGAGGAGGTGATGATGATGAGGAAGGCCCTAGAGGTGGTGATCTTGATTTTGATGATGATGATATTGAGAAAGGTGATTGTTTTGTTGTTTGGATAATGGAATGGAATGACACATTCCATTTACTACTTGAATTTGAATTTTCCATGAGAAATGAAAATAGGTTGTTTGTTTATTTGTTATTATATGTGAGATTTCAGGTGATGACTGGGAGCATGAGGAGATTTTCACAGATGTTGATGAAGCAGTTGATAATGATCCTGAAGAGTGTGAAGACTTATTATCCCATGAAATCCCCGCTCCTCCTGAAATCAAATAGGTTCACTTTAAAAAAACAGATAAAATTAAAATATTGTTTTTTAAAACATTAAATAATATATATAATATATATCCAAGATGAAGACGATGAGGTTACAAAGGCCGCTGTGATGGACTCCTTCAATTTCCATTTCTACCCCTTGTGGCTACTTCAACACTTGACCAAATGAAGGTTTCAAGAGGCCCAGAAATCAATCGGTTTCTTCTTCAATCTGATATTTAAAACACCAAAGAAGTGTTATGCATATATTCACGTGTAAGACACACACGTACATGTACATTTTCCTCTGTTTTAAAAATGATTCATTCTATCAAAAGTTGTAATTTTTTTCTATATTTAGGCACAGGAGTTGATAAGCCTTTGTGAGTGGGAGCCAAGGTGGCTTCCAAATGTTCAAGATTGTGAAGAACATTCTGCTCAATCAACTAAAAATGGTGCTTCTTTTAATCCTAGTAAACATCATAACCCTAATAAGAAAGCAATATCTGAAGATTCTTCAAAGAAGGAAACTAGATCCCCCTTATTGGATTGCAGCTTATGTGGGGCCACAGTAAGAATCTTAGATTTCATTCATGTAAATCGTCCTTCCCGTTTTTCCCCTGACAACGTTGATGTCCCTGAAGCAAGTAAAAAGATTGTAATCACACATGGAATAAGTGCAGCAAGTGGAATCAATAGATGGGTTGAAGCTGAACAACAAACAGAAGACATTGATGAAGCTGCAACTACAGCAATGGATTTAAATCTTACAATGGGAAGTGGATTATCTCAAAAAAGACCTGTATCAGACTTATACCAAGACCCAAATCTCGGCCAGGTTGCGGGCAGTGAGGTTGGGGGTCGGGCAGCTTCGTATGAATCCTGGGGCCCGAACAAAAGAAATGTATATGAAGGTGGGAGTACAGTGGATAGGCCATCGGGGATTATTCCCCATACAAATTACATTGAAGGTGTTGTCATTAACCGATATGCTGATGAAGTCAACGATAGTAAATGGGTATCAGAAGCAACTAGTTTTGTTGGTAAGTGTTTGTTTAATTTATTAAAAAAAAGTTCTTTTTGTGTGTTTTCATGACTATTACATTTTCTTACTTAATTAACATATGTAGGTGTGGGGGTGTTATGGGAAAATACGTTGCAGGGGAACTGAAGCCACCTTCTCTTGGTAAGTGGAAATGTTTTTTTTAATAAAACTTTTGGAAGAAGGATAATAACAATTAACACAGTAGTAAAATTTTGTGTTTAGTAGTGGCTTTTTCACATGGATCTGGAAAGCATCCACAGTTAATGCCATCTACAGCAAGGTGGGCTGTTACTGATGACGCAGGTGTAATTTTAAGTTTATGTGATGAGGAAGTTGCTCGTTATGAAACAGCTACTCTAACTGCAGCTGTTGTTCCTGCTCTATTACTTCCTCCTCCAACAACAACCATGGATGAGCATCTTGCTGCAGGGCTTCCTTCTTTAGAGACTTATGCAAGGCTCTTCCATAGGTACTATGCTATTGCTAGTCCAAGTGCTACTCAAAGACTTCTTCTTGGATTATTAGAAGCACCATCTTTATGGGCTCCAGATGCTCTTGATGCTGCTGTTCAACTAGTCGAGCTTCTTAGGGCTGCTGAAGATTATGCATTTGGGATGCGAGTATGTTGACTTGAAACCCTAAAACTCAAACTTTTAGTTTTTAGAATATGGGGTAACCTTTGTTGTTCTTTTTATATTGTCTTGTTAATATCTATATAAATGATTGTGCTAAATTCATTTCTTGGTATGTTCTTCTCTAAATAAATTGGGCTGTTAAAACTATTAGGATATTATGTTAAAAATCTTATTGTAAGATATTTCTCATAGGTTTTTTTTGTCTTGGTCAACCCATAAATACCAAATGTATATCTTTCTAGGTGTTGGTGGACATGATTCGTCTACCAGATTGGGTATTTGAAAGTGTTGATCAAGAAATGAGAGTCATGGAACAAGATGCCACTCCACATCATCCGGGAATTTACTTATCTGATGCTTAGGTTACAAATAATCTACAATAGAAAACCTTATTTTAAATTTTAATCCCACCATCTTATCTGGATTGCGATCATGTATCAAATGAGTTTGGAGCATTAGTCTTAAAGAATTATGAAAGGCAAGATGCAATTTTGCTTAGTTGGAATTTGATGTATAGAGTAGATTAGATGCAAATTTAGATATTGTAAGAAATAGAATTGTATGACATTAAATTTTATGCAATGGATTGTATTTTTTGTATATGATATTTTATTTCTATTATGAGACATTAAATGCAAATTTAATTTAAAATTTAATAAATATATAAATATATTTTTTTAGAACATTTAAAATTATGATACGCAAAAATGTGTGTCATCTTCATTTATGACATGGCCTTTCTTGACAGGGCCTTCCTTGATACGCATTGCATGTCATAAACACGCGCGTCGTAAGGTTACGACACGCAAATGCGTGTCGTAATCGTTTATGACAGGGCCTTCCTTGATACGCATTGCGTGTCATAACCGCGCGTCGTAAATGTGCATCATAAATGCGCGTCGTCTCTCTTTATGACAGGGCCTTTCTTGACGCGCATTTGCGCGTCGTCTGAGCGTTTTACGACGCGCAATGAGCGTCGTAAAAGGTTGTTTTTCTAGTAGTGCATAACTTTGTGGGACCCTCCGGTCCGAGTGTCTCAGGGGACTTCCACCCCAAATCCCGGTAGACCTTCCGGTCCTACTCGTATCGACCTTCAGGTCCGTAACCTCCTTACCTTCCGGTCCGTGTCCTCTCGACCTTCCGCTCCGTATCATCTAGACCTTCCGGTCCTTATCATACGTAGCATACATAAAACACACATATCACATATCAGCATATGGCACATATATCTCATAGCATATAAGACCTTCCGGTCACACATAGGTACCCTTCCAAGTACAGTATAATGGGAAGACTCACCTCGGGGGACTCGGTAATCTCGAACTCGGTAAAACCCAGTCTAGCCTCCGCCTAATCACATGGAATAAGCACTCTAATTAATACCATTCTCAAGGTTGGACTATTCCCTCTCTTAGCACTCTCAGAAGGGTAAAAGACCATTTTACCCCTCTCACGGCTCAAAGACCTTAAATTTGAGCAAACCCTAAAAGTCAACAAAAGTCAACTCTCCGGGTTACGCCGCACATACCAAACCAGTACGTTGGGCGTACCCGGCGACCTTACAGAAACGGGGAACATGACCCCTTACGTCGCGCGTACTGGGATTACGCCCCGCGTAACTCCCGGTTTCAGACTCCTTAGCTCTTGGGGTCTTAAAAAGTCAAGATACAGGTCCAACTTCTAGATCAGACCATTTCTAAGCCTCTTAATCCATAAAGTTGGTGACTTTAAGCCTTTACATGGCTGGACAAGTCACTAACACCCATAACATTCCATTTGCAAACCTAAAAAAGCTCATAACTCAAGCATGACCCCATAACAACGACCAAGTTGGGATTTTTATGGATCTATAACACAAATATCATAGGAATGGGACAAATCTAGGTCCATGGAGTCCCTTACACTCATAAAGTCTCCACCTTTGGGACTTTTAACCCTAGAAATGGTCCATGCAACAACAAACCAAAATAAAGAGCAAATTTTTGAACTTTATACCTCTAGATGAAGCTTCTTCCTTTGAAGATCTCAGATCCAAACTTGTACTTCAAGTCGTAGCCTCCACAAGCTCCTCTCCTTCTTCTTCACCAACACACCAAGGAACTGTTAGCTCAGAACATCCACACACAAGCTTAAGGACGAAGGAAGTCTCTCTTAGGGTTTCACTCTCTGATATGGTGGCTGGGGAATAAGCCTTAGCATCCTTTATATAGTGCACAAGCCAAATATTAGGGTTTGCATATGGGCCCTCTACGCCCAGCGTAACCCTAGGTACGCCTAGCGTACCCAGGCGAGTCCACGTCCAAATTAAGCGCATGAGTACGCCCAGTGTACTCATTTGCCACAAAATTCACTCAAGGGTTGAACCTGACAACTTGACAAAAAGAAGGGTTTAATAGCTTTACCTGAATTTCGGGATGTTACGGATAGCATCATCATTTAGGACTCTTTGAAGGTATAAGCCTAGGGTTGCCACCTTTGATGCTACAGGTGTCCGTACATCAGTAAAGTTTCGATCTTTAAAGACTTAGGACCATATTTATGGAAGTTGATTTCTATTTCTTGAGATTTGGAATCATGGGGACATGCAAAGTCACCAACTCCGTGACTTTATGACTCTGGACGTCCTAGATAGCTTGGATTTGTGATTGGATAGCATGGCTTAAGCATTAAGTGCTTAATGACCGTTTTTGAAAGCTGGATGCAAATGCCCTGTGTAGGTCTTGGGAACACACTGTATTCCTACTGGGGCTCGCGGTCTGAACAAAGGAGGAATGTCCAGCGCTCCACAAGGGAACGCCCTGCGTTCGTTGCGACAGTAGGCCTTTTTGGGTTATTTCCTTGGACTAGTTGATTATGGGCCTTAGTGGATTATTCTTTTGGGATGATAATGGACCTTATTACACATTGGATTTGAAGGAAGGTCCATTTGGGAAGTTGAGCCCAATCTAGAAAATTGGGCCATAAGTGGGCCATTAGTAGGCTTGATGGATTTGGGCTTAAGTCATGGATCCATTTAAATTAGGGGTAAAATAGTCATTTACACTAAGAAGAATTGTTTGGATTTTGACTAAGTGTTATTTGGTAATGATAGCCGAGGAGTTGCAGGAGCAGCCGATAGAGATTCTTTACCGAGAGATTTAGCAGCCAGCTTTGTGAGGTGAGTCACCTTCTAGTAGAAGTGGGTCGAAGGCACCAATGCTGGCCCACTAGAAAGAGTTATAGTACATATGATTGTCTTTATGATAATTATATGGTATGTCACTATCTGTTATGCTTTATGTCCCAGTATGCTATGATATTATGTGATAGTTGTAGGAGGGGTAGGATAGGCCCCTGTACTGGTCGAAAGGACCGAAGGGGTATGCCAGCACCCTGATAAGCTAGGCAATATATGACTTATGTGTTTATGAGCTAAGATGTTATATGGTAGAAGTAGGGGGTGAAATAGTCCCCAATACCGATCGAAAGGACCGAAGGGGTAGGCCAGCACCCTGATTTGCTAGGCAAGGTACCAGTCAAAAGGACCGAAGGGGTAGGCCAACACCCTGATATGCTAGGCAAGTTACCGTTGAAAGAGACCAAAGGGGTAGGACTACACCTTGATATGCTAGGCAGTTGCCGGTTGAAAAAGACCAATGGGGTAGTCTACTAGCCGGATAGGTTAGACAGTATGTTTATTGTATGGTATGTGGTATGATGGAGAAACTCATTGAGCTTTGTGCTTACATTTTTTAGTTATTGTTTCAGGTCCTTCTTCTTCGAAGGGAAAGGAGCTGGCACGGTAGTAGCGCATCGCACACATGATTTTCCATACATGAGATTTTTGGGATTTGTATTCTGACGTTATTTTCCTATGATATGTTTTTGAGATGGTTGACTTATGGTTTTCATGATATGAGATAACATTGATGGCATTTTCAGTAATCTATTTTACGAATCTTTAAATTAAAAATGAAATTTTTGGTCTTGGAATTTGGGATGTTACAATAGTATATGTCACAAGGGTTCCGTACATATAAAGAACGCCGAAATCCGAGTTATAACGAAGAAGTTTTGACATGTAAAAATTTCGCGACAAAACCGACACGACCCTGTATGATGTAAAAAGTGAGTTTAGGATAAAATAATTTTTAGCCTTAGCGATGTAAAAGAAAGTCAGAGTATACATTAAACTGAGAGCATAGATAAAAAGAACGTCAAAATCTAACTTCGTATGAGGAAGTTATGATTTTTCCAAGATTTGGCATAGCAGTATGCATCCTGGAGTTCGAATATTAAATAGACTGATTTTTAGCCAGCATAACCTAAACAATAATCGAGGATCTCGTTAATAGGAGCTCAATGATAAAAAGACAGATGAAAACGGACATCGGATGACAAAGTTATGAATTTTTAACGGACTTTTCCTGTCCAGGTCTGTTAAAAATATAACTTTAAAAATATAGTCAAAATTAACCGACGAAGTCTAAACGAAATGTAACGCCCCGTTCATGGTACACAATTATTTAAATTATTCTAGTATTAGTTGAGATACTCGACGAGTTGGTAGCCCTAACTCGTCAAGTAGGTGGCAGAAAGGACGCGGGATTTAAAGAGTCTACTCGTCGAGTCCAAGTATGGACTCGACGAGTAGGTCTGCAAGAGGGAAACCCTATTTCTGGGGTTTTGCACCCTATTTAAGCATCATATTCTGCCTCCCTTACGGTTTTATCACCTCCCAACCCTACTCTCGAAACCCTAATCAATCTTGGGCATTCTTGAGCCATTTTCCCTTGTTTTGTTTGAAGCTAGGAGAGGGAAGGAAAAGAGTGAAGACATTAAAAGAGGGCAGAAGATCTAGAGTTCTTAGGACATCTCAGACTTGTTAAAGGTATAAAGCTTATACTTTGGTTTCTACCCACTTATATCTTCTTATAGAGTTGTTAATTGCACTTTTTGGGTCCTTTCCAAGGTCATTTAGAGATGTTAACTTTAGGGGATGAAACGACTTCAAATCTGGACATTTCTGAGCTTTAGAAGCTCAAAGTTGCCCCCTTTATTCAGCTATGACTCCATGTCATGATATAGGCCTTCATTTTGGCTTAAAATGAGTGTTTTAGCTTCATAACATCATGCATGAACGTAAAGTTAGCAAGTTTACGTGTAATGCTAGTCTAAGGAGTCCAGATCTATGAATTAGAAGCATTGGAATGGATTAGAATCGACTGAATGGATAAGTCACAAGGAGGTCTTGACGAGTTTTTCATGGACTCGGCGAGTCGGGCCGTGAACCCTAACTCATTTTCTGATTGTGAGTGGAACCATTAACTTGAGGAGGTGACTTAGTGAGCTGGACAGGACTAGGATTCAGAAGTTGAAGAACTTGACGAGTCTAAGGAGGGAGTCACTGAGTTAGAGTCGATATGTCCCTTTTTCTGATTATGCTAGGACTCGGCGAGTTTGAGGACGACTCGACGAGTTATTTCGTCTAGTCGCGATGATGGTTAGCTTGGGAAATCGATGAGTTATAGGGTGACTCGGCGAGTCGAGTCACGAATTGTAGGGTATTTGAGTTCTAGAACTCGGCGAGTTAATAGGCTGAATCAGCGAGTTTGGTCAACCTGGAAGGTTGAATTTGACCAGGACGTTGACTTTGACCGGGGGTAAAATGGTCATTTTACCGTAAGAAGGAGTATCAGATTTTAATTAAGTGTTGTTTTAGAATTGATAGTCGAAGAGTCGCCGGAGCAGCAGACAGGGATTTATCACTCGTGTTTCCAGCAGTCAGTCGTACGAGGTGAGTTTTTCCTGCAGTAGGAATGGGTCTAAGGCTCCAATGCCGGCCTGTTTATGTAGTTGCAGTATGCTGGGGTAAGCCCGATGCCGGGGTTAGCCCTATGCAGTTTATATGTTTCTAGACTTTGGTCCGATGCCGGGGTGGTCCCGAGAAATAGTTATGTATGCTTGATGTCTTTGTGATTCATGCATGTTTATGCTATGTGTTATATGTTCCGGACTCCGGTCCGATGTCGCGCAAGACCGATGCAGTATATGGGATTATGCTATATGCTTATGTTTATGTTATGTTCAGACATTCCAGAGTTCGGTCCGATGCTGGGCGGGGCCCGATGCAGTGGGAGGGGCCCAATTTATGTCAGACTTCGATCTGATGCGGGGCAGGGCCTGATGCAGTGGGCACGGCCTAATATGTGTTATATGTGTTATTGTATGGTATGTGGTATTTTGGGGCGGGAGCTCATTAAGCTTTGTGATTACAGTTTCCAGTTTTGGTTTCAGGTACTTCCACTAGCAAAGGGAAGGGCTTGGGATGATCGCATGGCACACACTATAGCCATAGCCTGGGAGTTTACTCTGATTTTTTGTTAGGGGATTTTGATTTGAGACAGATACTACGATGTTTTATGATACATGATTTATGATTTTACTTATGACTTTGGATGGATTATGAATTTAATAATGATTTGAAAACGAAATTTTTGGGTCTTAATTTTGAGATGTTTCAAGTTGGTATCAGAGCCTTGGTTTGAGGGATTCGGGCACACTTTCGTGTGTGTCTGAACTCAAACTTAGGAAGCGGTATAAAACTTTCAAATGAAAGCCATTTTTTTACAAAAAGAATTTTGAAAATAGAAAAGAACTTTGAAAAGAGAAAAGGGTGTGGTGCATGCAATCAGCCGAGCTCAAGGAAGTACTCCCAAATTACCCATACAAGTATATGTTATGTTATGATTATCAGCTTTATTAGAATAACATGCTAGATTAGGACTAAGGATCTAGGAAGGATGCCTTATGTGCCTGTTATATGTGTCTCAGCCTTATGAGAATTGCATGCTAGTACAGATTTATCAGTATGATAGACAGAGTAGTATATGCTTGATTGTGTGTACTCAATGCTAGAATATTTCTTGCTTTGTGCTTTTAGGAGTGTTAGTTATCTTTTACTAACTAGTAAATGAATATGTTACATTACATATTGCGAGGATTAATAATTTTAGAAGGTTAGGTCTAGCTCTATTGCGCAACTCTTGTTTGAGTCTGACCGTTGTAGGGTAGGATCTCTCATTCGAAAAATTATCTAGTCTTAGTGATATGTATTAGTATTCACGAGCTAGTTAGGGGGAGGTAGCAGGGACTTCTTATGCAGCTGATAGTGGAGAATGGGTTGGTGGTTACCCTAGGGAAAGCCTAGGAAGAGTTCAGGATGAGATCGTCAGTAGTAGTAGAAGGGACTTGGTGAAGTCGAGGCAGTTCTTGAGGAAAGTACGGATAGATGTGGAAGGTACTATGGGCCCGTACTACTGAAAGCAGAGGATCTGTACTCGAATCAAGGAAGGCTGAGATAAGAACAGGGAACTAGTAGGGTATGTAATTACTTGAGTTATATTAGTATTTTGACGTTTGTTATGATGTGTTTTTATAATGGTGGTTTTACACCGTAGACCAGCAGTTGGCAGTTCAGGTGCTGGAGAGGGACAGGGTTCAGGCTCTCGAGCCGAGCATCTAGACGAGTAGACCAGGGAGTTCATATCCTCAGAGATCATGCACAACATATTAGACCAAACTCCGGTGATCTTTGGAACGATCAAGGAGGGCATTATTAAGCTGTTGGATGAGAGGTTGAGTGCTTTTCACATTGAGGTTGCAGCTATGATGGGGTCGCGCACACTGACTTTCAGGGAGTTCAGGGCTTGTGGAGCTCCCGATTATCATGGGGCTCGAGACACCATTATGAGTACCAGATGGTTGTTGGATATCACCAACACTTTCCGCACTAGCAGATGTCCCGAGTGGGACAAGGTTAGGTTTACATCCTGTCTCTTGAAGGACAGGGCACGTGACTGGTGGGAGGAGCTTGGGAGAGCCACTGGTGATGACACAATATTGGATGCGATGACCTGGAGTGATTTCATGACCAGGTTCTGGGCCGATTTTGCACCTGTTATTGAGGTGCATCAACTTGCTAGAGAGTTTTAGGACCTCCAGCAGGCGACAGAGACTGTGGCAGAAATTACCGCCAAGTTTATGGAAAGGGCCCTTCTCGTTCCGCAGTATGTAGCGGATGAGGAGATGAAAAAGGCCCGATATCATGAGATGTTGCAGAGTGATATCCGCTAGTTTATGAGCAGCTCCAACTGCAAGACGCTGGAGGACATGATTGTGAGGGCCCGTAAGAGGGAGATTGATCTAGAGATGGCGAGAAAGAGGAAGCCAGAGGTGGCGTCTGGCGCAGCAGGTTCGGGAAAAAAAGCCCAAGGTGTCTGATCACATGTCTAGGGGGCAGCAGACCGACAGTCGTTGTGGAAAGTGTGGCAGGTTGCACGATGGGGTGTGCAAGGCGAGGAGTTCCAGCTGCTTCAAGTACGGCCGGACTGGGCATATGAGTAGGGATTGTACAACTACTGCCACTACCACCACCGCAACATCTGATATGATTTGCTTCCATTGCAATCAAAAGGGACACAAGATGTCCCAGTGTCCGAGTCTAGCATCAGTAGGACAGGTGGTGGCACCCACACCTACCACATTGAGGATTACAGACGGCCATCAGGGTCGGGCTGAGGCGCCAGTGGCGAAGAGCAGAGCCTTCCAGTTGACAGCAGGGGAGGCACGAACGACTCCTAATGTGGTTACCGGTATGTATTTTCTCCATCCTCTATTTATTAATTTTGATTATTACTCATGTTTATGTGTTTGTATATAGGGTTGTTCCTAGTGAACGAGATTTCAGCTATGGTATTGTTTGATTTGGAGGCTACTTGACCATTTGTGTCGCTAGCACTTAGCAAGCAACTTTGGAGAGCTCCGGGGGAGCTGGATTGCCCACTCGATGTAGAGATAGCGGATGATAGGATTGTCAGGGTGGCGAGAGTTCATCGAGGATGTATGCTACGGTTATTCGATGAGTAGTTCGCAGTGGATTTGGTCCCTATTCCCCTGCGAGGGAATAAGGTTATCATGGGTATGGATTGGTTGAGCCCCAACGGGGCGGTGATTGATTGTGAGCTGCAGCTAGTGAGGGTTCACACTGCTAGTGGGGAACAGTTAGTGATTCAGGGTGAGAGACCACAACGCAGACTGATTCTTTGTTCAGCGGCGAGAGCCAGGCGCTACTTTCAGCAGGTTTGCGTAGGATACGTTGCCTATGTCATGGATACCCGGGATAAGGGTAAGGCGACAGTCGATGATGTGCCAGTAATGCGAGAGTACCCGAACGTATTCCCGAAGGATTTGCCTGTTATACCTCCGGAGAGACAGGTTGATTTCCAGATTGACTTGGTCCCCAATGCGGCTCCGATAACCAAGGAACCATATCGGTTGGCTCCTCCTGAGATGCAGGAGTTGTCTACGTAGCTGCAGGAGCTGTTAGACAAGAGTTTTATCTTGACGAGCAGTTCTCCATGGGGAGCCTCGATCCTGTTTGTAAAGAAGAAGGATGGGTCACACCGTATGTGCATAGATTACCGATACTTGAATAAGGTAACGGTGAAGAGCTGTTACCCACTCCCGAGGATAATTGATTTGTTCAACCAGCTTTAGGGAGGATCTTGGTTCTCCAAGATTGATCTAGGGTCCGGATATCACCAGATGCGGGTCAGAGATGATGATGTGCAAAAGACCGCTTTTAGGACCCGCTATGGTCATTATGAGTTTGTGGTGATGCCGTTTGGACTCAGCAATGCTCCAGCCGCATTCATGGATCTCATGAATCGCATGTGCAGACCGATGTTGGATCGGTCTGTAATAGTACATTGACGACATCTTGGTTTACTCCAAGACTCGGGAGCAGCATGAGGAGCACTTGAGAGAGGTGCTAGAGACACTGAGGAGGGAGAGACTTTTCGCGAAGTTCTCCAAGTGTGAGTTCGTGTTGCTTGAGGTGCAGTTTCTTGGGCACCTCGTCAACCAGAAGGTTATTTTGGTAGATCCGACCAAGATAGAGGCTGTGATGAGGTGGGAGATTCTGAGGTCTCCATCTGAGATTCGGATTTTCCTGGGTCTGGCATGGTATTATAGGAGATTTATCCAGGATTTCTCCAAGATAGCAGTTCCGTTGACCCGACTGACCAAGAATTCGGTGGTTTTTCGTTGGGGTCCTGAGCAGCAGATAGCCTTTGAGACGCTCAGACAACGATTGTGTGAGGCGCCAATTCTCACCCTACCAGAGGGAGTAGATCACTTCGTAGTCTACTGTGATGCTTCGATCACAGGTATGGGAGCAGTGTTGATGCAGCGAGGTAATGTGATAGCTTACGCTTCGAGGCAGCTGAAGCCTCACGAGGATAACTATCCGACGCATGATTTGGAGCTAGGGGATGTGGTGTTTGCCCTCAAGATTTGGCGGCCTTACCTCTACGGGGTCTGGTGTACCATTTACACGAACCATAAAAGTTTGAGGTACTTCATGGATCAACCTAATCTAAACATGAGGCGACGTCGGTGGTTAGACGTGGTGAAGGATTACGATTGTGAGATCCTTTACCATCCGGGCAAGGCTAATGTGGTGGTGATGCCCTGAGCCGCAAGGCAGTGGCGGCCCCGATCCGAGACATCTGTTTGAGGATGACAGTGATTAGTCCATTGCTGGAGCAGATCAGGGAGGCTCAGGTTGAGGGCCTAAAGGAGAAGTGCCAGAAGTCCGAGAGGATTGTAGGCCGAGTAGCTTCGTTTGATTACGATTGCCGAGGGTTCTTGACCCTGCATGCGAGGGTCTGAGTACCATACTGGGGTGGAGTATGGCAGGTATTTATAGATGAAGACCACAAGTCCTGATTCTCCATCCATCTAGGGGCGACGAAGATGTACAGAGATCTTCGACCCAAGTACTGGTGGCCCTGCATGAAGCCGGATGTAGCTTGGTACTGTTGGATTAATGTCTAAGTCCATAACTATTTTGTTATGTTCTTAACCTGATTATGAGCATGGTCCTTTTGGGTTGCCTTCACCATAGAAATATGTAGGATGAATTAAGGATAGAAAGGTTTAAATATGATTTATTAATATATTATGAGAATAATATATTAAAGGATAAATCATATTGTTTAATTAATATTAGTCAAGAATTAATTTTATGGCTAAAAGAGATTAATTATACTTAAGGGACTTATTGTGTAATTATAAGATAATTACATAGATAGGCTTATGGACTCCATAGAAGGTGGAGTGGACGAATTATATGGGGAAATCCATTAGAAATCGTCCAAGGCTTCTAGAGAAGGAGTCCATTGGCTGCTTAGGGCTTAAGCAGTCAAATTAGGGTTTCCTTGTCAGATAACCCTAATTGCCTAAGTATATAAGGAGCCCTTAGGCACCAAAAACGTGGGCAACTCAAGGATTAAGGTTTCCAGCCATTTTTGGCGTCTCCCCTCTCTTCTCTTCTCTTCTCATCTTGTTGCTTAGTGGTGTTTGTGACTCCATTAGAGGTGCAATAATTGAGGCACTAAGCTTTTGAAGCCAATCAAAGCAAGGAATTGATTGTTATTGCAACATAACAATCAAAGGTAATTACTAAACCCTTATTTCGGTTCTTATATGATAGATCTAGGGTTTATAGCTTTGGATATTCAATTGCTTGTTCATTAAACAAACTAGATCCAAAAGCTATTAGGGTTTACATGTACACCATAGGAATGATGTTTTGCTCAAAACCCATCAGTGGTATCAGAGCCTAGGGCTGTTTGTTAGTGAATTTGATGCTTGATTGATCGTTTTTTTGCTTGGAAAACGAAGTTTTTTGGCTTTTGCTTGTCCGACTCGGTGAGTCAGTAGATGAAATCGGCGAGTCTGGCTGACACGGCGAGTCCAGTCTCTGACTTGGCGAGTCCGAGGATCTGGCAGCGTTTTTTGGCGATTTTCTTGCTGTTTTGGCTTGGGATACTTACCATAAATGTTTTTAATTAATAAAATCCATTTTTATTGATTTTGGGTGAATATCCTTACCAAAATAGTAGATAATTACCATATAATCAAATATTTGTTACCTTATAAGATAATCTTTAATTATTTGAGTTATTTGATGAATTATCCTACATGTTTTTTGACTAGGTCAAAATTAGATAATTGCCTTGTTTGAATAGTTTCAAATTGCACCCTTAGGTTTTATAGTTTAAATTTGAACTTAAAAGTTTTGTTTTTGAAATTTGAATAAGTTAAACCCTAATGTTTTGAAAAGTTTCAAAACTTGCCCTCAAGTTTTGGAATTTAAAATTTTAATCATAAGTTTAATTTTGAAATGTTAAATTCTAAAACCCTAGTAATTTGAAAAGTTCAAATCACACCCTTATGGTTTTATTAATTAATTAAAGTGTATAATTAAAGGTGATCTAATAAACCCATAAAGTTTTGGTTTACATTTAATTAAATTAAAAGTATAATTTACTAAATTAAACCACCTAGTATTTCAAAAGTGTAAAATACACCCTATACTATATATAACATTAAAAGTTTAATATTATATATATGTATGAGTAAACATTCAATATTACCGTTAGTAGGCCTCATTCACGAAGCTGGTCTATAAGGGGTGTTTAAGGAAATTGCCTATAAAATGGCGATTGAATGGGTATCCACTCTTACCCACCGCACTCTTGACTAGTGGAGGGTCGTTAGTCGAATGGGTAGGATAGGACAGAAACCTTCCTATATAAGTATAGTGAAGTACAAAGTAACTAAATGCTTATACAAATTCCCAAATCATAGTTACTTTAGGCAAAATGTGAAATTGTATGCTAATCCATGGGATTACACTTCGTACCCTTGTCAAACGTTAGTGGAGCATGTGTGGTTAACCGGCACAATAATTTGGGGATGACATTGGTGACGAAGGGTGGCTCGATGCTTATCATAGATCAATGGAGCGTGTGTGGCTAACCGACACATTGATTAGGTGATAGTAGCATTGGGTGCACCACGTGATTAGTATGGTTATTCACACCTTGTTTGTGATCCTCGGCATCCCAGTCACAAATAGTAGGGCATAATCGAGATTAAACATGCCATTGAAAAGTTCAATGAATCTCAAAAGATCTAGGATTTTCAATTCATTTAAAACTTAAACTTCCTTTTCGTTTTTCATGGTGGAACTTGGTAAATCGTCATTTATCTACCTTCAAATATTCTGCAACTAGATTACGACATCCCTCTTCTAGGTTGTAGAATATTGTGTTGGATCCTAGCCTTAATAACTCATTTGGGTGTTTTATTAAGGACTCTATCAACTTAACTTGAATTTTCTCCCGTTTTGTAGATGTCTGAATCTTACAATGGTCTTCTCAAATCCTTTGGAACAAGCTTTCCAAATGAAGATGACGTTCCGAGATACGATCAAGGAAATGAGAGTCATGCTTCACTTCCTCCACCTCCTCCAATAGTTCTCCCTGACCCACAAGTTCAAAGGCTTGAAAAGTTCATGCTCACTCAAGCCCTTTTGGCAAGTAAACACGAAGATGGGAAACCTATGTGTACACACGTCTTAGAGATGAAGTCACACATTGATAGGCTAAACATATTGCGTGTCGAGATTTCAAGTGAGTTGGCTGTTGACTGGGTTCTTCAGTCACTTACTGAATCATATATTGAGTTCATTAGAGAGTACTATATGATGGATCACGATGTGACCCTCATTGATCTCACCTATTTGCTTATAGTTGCTGAATCATCAATGATTTGGTGTGCTGGTCTAGCAAATTTGTCTGGTGAATAAAACTCCCAAACTTCAATGGACATTGAAAATGATGATATTGGGGATCCAGAAAAGGTAAACTCTGAGATAGTTCCTTGTGTCATTCCAAAAGAGTCCATTTGCTTTTATTGCCAAGAGAAGGGGCATTGGAGACGAAGCTGCCCTATTTACGTGAGAGATCTAAGAGATGGGAGAGTCAAGTCGTGTGGCTCTGCTTCAGGTAAAATCCATTAACTAACTCTTTTAAGTTCCTATTCTAGAGTCTTAATACATGATGTGATAAGATTACATTTTGATGTTTTGTAGGATCGAAGAAAAGAGAGGAAGCTTAAGGGAAGAAGTGAGCTGAATCTAATCGTGAAGAAAGTGGATTTCGATCGCATTGTTTGAAGATTGGATTTTTAAGCTACTACTTGGAGTTAGAATAGATTGTTAAGAAATATGTAATAACATAGGTTTTTTTTCAATTGAATTGCATTGTAAGGACAATTTTTTTCCGCAATAAAATGAATTCTGATTTTATCTTATTTATTTATCCTTGCAATGGCATGTATGAAAAATTGATGTTTGAAGGTTTCTATTATTAGCAATAATGAATTTGATTCTTAATTATGTTATTTGTGGAGATGTCAAGAATTCACCAAATAGGGAGAGTTTCTCATCGCCCAAGTTTCAATTGGACGGAAACTTGGAATCACACAACTTGGTTGCGTGATGAATGAGAAACTTCATATTTGGATATTAGACTAACTCTTTGACAAAGTGTCAAGTGAAGGACTAGGAGACCGAGTACACAAGATTGTACGTTGATCAAGTCCACCACAAGAGTGATAAAGATATTCATCATGATTTACTAAAGTTTTAGTAAATATGGTTATACTTATAAGATTGAGTATAATTTTGAGTTGATTGAAAGAGTTTCAATCAATAGCAGAACGAATAAGAAGAATCTAGTAGGCAGAAAGATAAAAGTTTCTCTATTCTAAGAAGAAGGGAGAGTAACTTTTATTGTGTTTATGATAGGTCTTAATGATTAAGAACCATGTCTCAATTGATCGTCTAAGTGAGTCTTAGTGCAATTGCATGTCTAAGAAGAGGAATCGAGAATTGTATAAATGGTTAAATCAAGAAGTCAATCATACTTCGTTCCAATATCAAGTCTTAGAGTCAAGATTGTGACTTGAGTGAAAAAGTCTTTTGTAGGTTTATAAAACTCAACAAATGTGGAATTCGGAAAAGTTTTCTTATTCTTGCACATTTGAAATTGGTAATTTGTGATATCTTGGATAAGACAAAGACCAACTAGGACCAATTATGTGAAGTGTTTTGTCTTGATAAGAACTACACTAACTCTTGAATATTTGTTTTGTCTAGGAAAGTATCCTGACAAGAGAATCATATATGTCAAGAGGTCAGTGGGAGTTTTAATGATCTTGAAAAAGGTTTCAAGACCAAATCAAGAATAAACCTTTTTCAAGCATCACTAGCACAAGACTTGAGGTTTACAACCAATCGTGTTGACATTATTTTGTTTCTGTGCCATTCCAATTGAGTTAATTATGCATGTGAGTTCAATGAGTTCTTGTTTGAATGCATAATAACAAAGGGCCTTGATCAATGGAAAGTACATTGATATGTAAGGATAAGTTGCTAAACTACTTGGAAGACATGGTGGGCATTCGTGTTACCATAAGGAAAAAAAATCAAGATTAAGAAAGTTCAGTCCATATGAGTTTGGATTTGTCGCAAACTTTGGTTATGGCAAATTCACATGGATAGGAACTCATACACCATAAAATCTAAGTGTCATAAGATTCCCTCCTTCATGAAAAATGATTGTGAGGAAATTCTTTCACTGAGAGAGATTTTAAGAAGATAGCAATTGTAAAAAAATTGTTTTCTCAAATTCGATTATGGTTACGGCATCCCTTTCCATAGTTCCAATTGTGAGATTTGGCAATTGGTTTGAACATTTGGAACCTACTAACATAAGTTCTGAATTGTTTAAACAAACATATGATCTATCTAAGGCAAAGGTGTATAAGTTTAAGAAGCTTAGATAAAGGCTTATTGAAGCAACTGGTATTAGAAATATGAATTTCAGAAATTCAATAGGCATTTTTTTTCTGGAAGTTCATTTGTTTTTTTGAATACATGTCAAAGCTAGCGGGAGCATAAGTGTTATGCTTATATAATAATAATCATGATAGTGGGAGCATAAGTGTTATGCTTGTATGATTATTATGGCGAGTATTGCAAGTTAGCAATATTAATCATAGAAAAACAAAGATTCAATTTGCAAAGTTGCATGGGTTGAAAAGTTGTTTTGCTATAATTAAGGGAGAGAATATTATACTTCGTTTCAAAATCTAAAGCTTATATTGAGAAATTTTAATAAACTTAGTCAAAAGATACATAGCGTGTTCTTACATTTCGATTATGATTACGGCATCCCTCTTCATAGCTCGAGTTATGAGAACGTGACACATAACATATTATGGCAGAAGATTGATAAAGTATCATATCTTTATGTAAGACATTATGCATCGTGTCCCATACGCTTCGGGTATAGAATTGATTGAAAATGCTATAATATTTGACCATTCTAAAATTTTCCAAATGTATAGCGCATTAAGAGGGAAAAAGGACTAGAATCCGTTTTTATTAAAATAATTAAACAACTATCAATGGATGATCCAAAGTTCGCTGAGGATTGGTCGCTTGTGAGTAGTTGGAATTATGATATTGGATGGACCATATTGACTTAATTATGAATAGATAAGATGCTATTAAGAATGAGTTGTCACATGGAAAATGTGGAAATGTTTCCATATTGGGAGTTGGATATTGAGAATCTATGTCTAGATTAGAAACTTTTATGCAAGAAGGATGTTCAAAGGAATGTACTTTGAATGTGAGACTTCACGTCTATGGATTTGTCTTGTAACAATTTCTGATAGAGTACTTTGTAATTTCATTGGCCAAGTCTTGGTAGCTTTTGTGCTATGACTTTACGAAAGGATCGTTGCATAGAATGTTAGAATCTAGCATATTCTAATAGTAGCAAACAACCTTGTGTTCTTACACAAATGACAAGGATTGGGAATTGTGAAATGAGCATCATTGGAAAAGTTTTTCAATTGATCTATTTCACAAAGCATGGACCATAAGTAACAAAGTGTGCATGCTTGAAGCATAGGACAATTGTTGTTCTTCAAGTAATGAGTTGATTATCCGAAACATTAAATGCTAAATAATGGGTAATCAATATGGTGGATAAATAGAAGTGTTTTATTTACTCTCACAAGTTTGGGGCCATATAGGATTAAGTATTATTATTATGTTTCAGTTTGTATGTTTTGACTTCCAGAATAACTAGGTTATTCAAACATCCACAGTCGGTCATATGTTGGGAGTAGGTATGAAGAAAGATTGTCATGAATCTGTTTGTAGATTGTCTGAGGTGTTTAGACATGGCACAAGTTTGCTGCAGAGTTCATGAGTACTTTGATAAGATTAGAGTATTGGATTAAACCCACGCTCACATGAATCACTTCATGGATTATATCGCGAGTGATTGTGAGTCGATAATATTGTATATTCTTGAAACCGAGACGTGTGAGTTGTTATTTGTTGGTCGGTTGCATATTGGTAATAAGTAAACGCACCAGTAAATTGGTGTTATATTCTTTGAAGCGAGCATTTGAGTCAAAGTTTATCCATTCTTTTAACCAAAGTGGGATAAAAGCGATATATGTGGGCCCCTCGATGATTTAGTGATGACACCTAAGCGCTTGGCCAAGTCGGGACTATGTTAATGTGTTCAATTGTAGTCTGTTGTCAGTCGTCATAAATTGGAGGTCAGGAAACAGTATTGAGAGAATGATTGAAATTCATGTATTATGTCTATACAATATCTTGAGAATGGAGGAATATATGATCCCTTATCTAAAGGACACGCTATCTTATAAGATCAGAGTTGATAGCGGCTTTTGAAAGCTACGATTGCTGATCAGGTTCTAAAGTCATATGGAAAATAGTTATTAGACTTATCCAAGTGGGAGACTGTTGGATTAATATCTAAGTCCATAACTATTTTGGTATGTACTTGACCCGATTATGAGCATGGTCCTTTTGGGTTGCCTTCACCAGAGCAATATGTAGGATGAATTAAGGAGAGAAAGGTTTAAATATGATTCACTAATATATTATGAGAATAATATATTAAAGGAGAAATCATATTGTTTAATTATTATTAGTCAAGAATTAATTAAGAATTAATTTTGTGGCTAAAAGGGATTAATTAAACTTAAGGGACTTATTGTGTAATTATAAGATAATTACATAGATGGGTTTATGGACTCCATAGAAGGGGGAGTGGACGAATTCTATGGGGAAACCCATTAGAAATCGTCCAAGGCTTCTAGAGAAGGAGTCCATGGGCTACTTAGGGCTTAAGAAGTCAAATTAGGGTTTCCTTGTCAGATAACCCTAATTGCCTAAGTATATAAGGAGCCCTTAGGCACCAAAAACGTGGGCAACTCAAGGATTAGGGTTTCCATCCATTTTGGCGTCTCCCCTCTCTTCTCTTCTCTTCTCATCTTGTTGCTTAGTGGTTTTTGTGACTCCATTAGAGGTGCAACAATTGAGGCACTAAGCTTTTGAAGCCAATCGAAGCAAGGAATTGATTGTTATTGCAATATAACAATCAAAGGTAATTACTAAACCCTTATTTCGGTTCTTATATGATAGATCTAGGGTTTATAGCTTTGGATATTCAATTGCTTGTTCATTAAACAAACTAGATCCAAAAGCTATTAGGGTTTGCATGTACACCATAGGAATGATGTTTTGCTCAAAACCCATCAGGTACGTGGAGAGATGCCTGACCTGCAGGAAGGTCAAGGGGGAACACTAGAAGCCTCACGGCTAGATGCAGCTATTAGGCATTCCCATGTGGCAATGGGAGGATATCAATATGGATTTCATTACTAAGCTTCCCAGGACCACACGTGGGGTCGATTTAATATGGGTCATCGTGGATCGGTTGACCAAGAGCGCTCATTTAATATCGATCCAGGAGAGCATCTCGGCCGAGAAGTTGGCCAAGATTTATGTGCGAGAGATAGTGGCACGTCATGGAGCTCCTGTCTCAGTGGTGTTAGACCGAGATGTCTGTTTTACTTCCAGGTTTTGGAAGCGGTTTCACGACGAGATGGGTACTCGTCTCCATTTCAGCACCACTTTCCACCCTCAAACGGACGGTCAGAGAGAGAGAGGATAATTCAGACTCTCGAGGACATGCTACGCAAAGGCATATTATGTTTCGGTGGCAGTTGGGATACGTATCTTCCTTTAGCGGAATTTTCGTATAACAATAGTTACCATGCCAGCATAGACCGACCTCCCTTTGAGATGCTCTATGGGAGGAAGTGTAGGACACCAATTTGTTGGGGTGAGGTCGGTCAGAGGGTCATGGGGAGTACGGATGTAGTACTCAAGACCATATAGTAGATTTAGCAGGTCCGGAGCAGGCTTTAGACTGCTCAGAGTCGACAGAAGAGTTACGTCGACGAGCGACGCTCGGAATTGGAGCTTCAGGTGGGCGGTATGGTTTTCTTGAAAGAGTCACCCTGGAAGGGTGTTATCAGGTTTCCGAAGTGGGGCAAGCTGGGCCCCTGGTTCATTGGTCCATTTAAGGTTTTGGCCCGGGTGGGTCGGGTTGCTTACCGGTTAGATCTTCCAACAGAGCTCAGCCAAATCCACAACACTTTCCACGTTTGTCAGCTGCGTTAGTGCCTTGTGGATGATTTGGCAGTGGTACCCTTAAAGGATTACATAGAGAAACCCGTGGCGATTCTGGATCGCAAGACTAAGGAGCTGAGGAACAAAAGCGTTGAGCAAGTGAAGGTGTAGTGGCAGCACCGCAAGGGTTCAGAGTGGACGTGGGAGCCCGAGGAGGAAATGAGGGAGCACTACCTAGAATTGTTTTCAAATGCAGCAGACTTCCAAGACGAAGTCTAAGACAAGTGGGTGAGAATTGTAATGCCCCATTCATGGTACGCGATTATTTAAATTATTCTAGTATTAGTTGAGCTACTCAACGATTTGGTAGCCCTAATTCGTCGAGTAGGTGGCATAAAGGACGCGGGATTTAAAGAGTCTACTCGTCGAGTCCAGGCATGGACTCAACAAGGAGGCCTGCCAGAGGGAAACCCTATTTTTGGGGTTTTGCGCACTATTGAAGCATCACATTCAGCCTCCTTCCGGTTTTATCACCTCCCCACCCTAATCTCGAAACCCAAATCAATCTTGTGCATTCTTGAGCCATTTTCCCATGGTTTTTGTGTGGTTTCAAGCTAGGAGAAGGAAGGCAAAGTGTGAGGACATCAAAAGAGGGCAGAAGATCTAGAGTTTGTGGGACATCTCAGACTTGTTAAAGGTATAAAGCGTATACCTTGGTTTCTATCCACTTAGATCTTCTTATAGACTTGTTAATTGCACTTTTTGGGTCCTTTACAAGGTCATTCCGAGATGTGAACCTCGGGGGATGAAAGGAATTCAGATCTGGACATTTCTGAGCTTTAGAAGCTCAAAGTTGCCACCTTTATTCAACTATGACTCCATGTCATGATATAGGCCATCATTTAGGCTTGGAATGAGTGTTTTAGCTTCATAACTGTTGGGTTTTGAGCATTCTAACACTCCTAAGTGTACATGCAACCCTAAATACCTAGGATCTATGTTTTCTCTATTATACATACAAATATGAACATCCAAGGTATTATCCTAATCTAGCATATAAAATAATGAATATAACAAGATAGAATACATACCTCTTTCATGTAGAAAGTCTTCATGAAGCTTGAGTTCCTAGTGCCCCAAGTGTAACACCTCAAATGGTTCACACAACACCAAATACACTTGGAATAACTTGAGAGAATTCTACACTTCATGAAAATCGGCTAGCCCTCTCTAGATGATACTAGTGGCCGATTTTTGTCAAGAATAAGATCTTTATATAGTGTTACAATTAGGGTAAACCCTAATTGTCATGAATTTCCATTTCCTTGGATCCATGGGTTCAAATACACCATGGAGCATCCATGGACCATCCTATGGGTTTTAGCCCAACTTGATTATCCATGGAGCATTAGCCCACCATACAAGTATGGATGATTTACACAATCAACCTATATATTTAATTAGTCTTCTTTTGATCACTTAATTAATCCTAGATTAATTCTTGATCAATACTAATTAAATAATCTTATTATTCTTATTATTAAATATACTAGAACTTATAATATATTAATAACCATAAGTGTCTTATTTCTCTCATTATAGTCTATCCAAGTGCATGATGCCATTAAATCCAAATGGACCATGCTGGGTCGGGTCAAGTCTTACCAATTATAGTTATGGACTTAGACATTAATCCAACAGTCTCCCACTTGGATAAGTCAAAAACTATTATTGCGTATGACTTCAGGAACCAACTGGCAATCGTAGCTCTCAAAAGCTTCTGTCGAACTCTGACCTTGTCGATGAACTCTGACCTTTGTCAATGACTTGTCCATTAGATAAGGGATCATATATTCCTCCATTCTAGATATCATATGAACTGAGACATGGATTACAATCACTCTCTCTGTCCATTTGTTGTTTCCCGATTTCCGATTTATGATGACTGACTAATTGAACAAATCAAATCAGTCCTGGCCCAGTCGAGCACTTCCATTTGTCATCATCAAATCATCGAGGGGCCCACATATATCGCTTTTATCCCGAAGGTAAAAGGAATGGATAAACTTCGACTCATATGGCTTGTTCTACTACTTGTTGAATCATACACAAAGGCACGTTTTATAACATCGAGTTACCAATGCGTTTTCGTCCAATCAATGTACTATCAACTCATAATAACAGCTCATATCTCTAGGTTTGAAGAATATAAGATATTATCGTCTCATGATCACTCGTGATAAAATCCATGAAGTGATTCCAATGAGCGCGGGTTGAATCCAATACTCAGAACTTATGAGCACTCATGAGTGTTGTAGCCTTTTGTCCAACACCTTAGACCTCTACAAGCCAACCCATGACAGTCTTAATTCATATCTACTTCCAACATATGACCGACTGTGGATGGTTTGAATAACTTAGTCATTCCGGAAGAATAGCCCAGTTTATTCGGGAAGTCAAAACATGCAAAGTGAAACACAATAATAATTGAATCCAATATGGTATCAAAACCTCTGAACATAAATAAAACACCTTTATTTATCACCATATGATTACACATTATTCATTGTATACTGTTTCATCTATCAACTTTATTCTTGAATTTAAAACAATAGTTGTCCCATGCTCCAAGCATGTACACTATCTTTTCTAAACACTGACCTACTTTTTCTGGAAGTTAAAACATGCAAAGTGAAACACAACAATAATTGAATCCAATATGGTCTCAAAACTTATGAATATAAATAAAACACCTTTTATTTATCACCATATGATTATACATTAATCATTGTATACTGTTTCAGCTATCAACTTTATTCTTGAATTAAAACACTAGTTGTCCCATGCTCCGAGCATGTACATTATGTTTTCTAAACACTAGACAAGCCATACACCAAGTATGCATACTATGTTTGTCTATGATCTTTACTTTGTGAACTAGATCAATTGAACATAACTTCAATGATTCTCTTTTCACACTCCCAAATCCTTACTGCAAATGCAAGAATTCCAAACTCATGCCATTTACTGAAATCTGTTAGATTCTAAACTTATACGCATTGATCCTCTTGTAATGATTATGCACAAAGTCAGAAAGACTTGACAACAATTATTACAGAGTATTCCAAAGGAGATCAGCTCCTTGGAAACATCCTTCTTGCACTAAGTTTCCTAATCTTAAACAGATTGAAAATTCTAACTTTGAAACATTTCCAGATTCCATTTTGACTATCACTTCTGAACAAGAGTTGCCTCCTTACAGATTATGTCAATATGGTCCTTCCAGAATTATCACTATACTTCCAACTATCCTTGAGCAACCAATCTTTGGTAAACCTTTGATTGTCCTCGACAATTGTTTAATCCTTTTAGTCATATCCAGTTCTAAACCTTTTCCCTTCTTAATGCCCCAGGCATTTGGAAAATTTTAGAAAGGATGAATATAGCACATGTAATCGATCCTATATCCGAAGCATATGGGGCACGATTCATGATGTCTCACATAAAGACTAAACCAGTCTTTTGCTATAGCATTTCCATTTCTATTTGCCAAGTTCTCATAATTCAGATTATGAAAAGGGATGCCGTAATCATAATCGAATTCTAGAACGCAAATAATGGACCCATATACCGAATTTCCTTATGTTGAGCCATTCCAACATGAAATTCATATATATATATATATATATATATATATATATATATATATATATATCCTTGACTAAATACGATTACAACCTCAATCTAAGCTTTTAGATTTGAGATGAAGTGTAATTTCCTCTCCCTTAATTATAGCAAAACAACTTTTCCCAATTGAAACCTTTTGTTTTCTATAATTAACATTGCTAACTTGCAACCTTTATCATAATTATCATGCCCCCACTAACATGATGATTATTAGCATAACACTTATGCTCCCACTAGCTTTGACATGTACTCAGAAATCAGCTGACTTTCTTACCAAAGTTCAGATTTCTGATACTAGATTGTTTTGATAAAAATTTATCAAAATCATAAACCTTCCCTTAGATAGCACACTTGTGTGTCTAAACAATTATGAAGAGGGATGCCGTAATCATAATGGTTAGACCTTTTTTCCACTTCTCACAAGTCCAGGTTAGTGTGCCGGTAAATCACACACGCTCCACTAACGACTTTGAGAATGCAAATATCACAATTGCTATCTAGCTAAAATCTACTTAGTGAAAGTGTTTCCTCACCATCATTTTCATGAATCGGAGAGAAACCTTATGACACTTAGATTTAATGGTGTATGTGTTCTTATCCATGTGAATTGTCAAAACCATAGACACAAGACATGGATAACGACAAATCCACACTCATATGGATTGAACTCAATCTTAATTTCTTGCCACCTGGTAGCTCAAGGGCCTGCCATTGCTTCCAAGTTGTTGTGGAACACATTGAGAACTCTAAGAAATCATATGCAAAGCCAACTTTAACTGGAATGGGCACAGAATATGTCAACATGATAGGTTATAAACCTCAAGTCGTGTGCTAGTGAAGAACTTCAGGTTCTATTCTTGATTAGTTCTTGAGACTTTCAAGACCTTTAAGACTCCCACTCTCCTCTTGACATATAAGACTCCCTTTTCAAACATCCAAGAGATAGTGCGGATTCTAATCAAGACAAACACTTCACACAGTTGGCCTTAGTTGGTCTTTCTTTTATCCAAACCATCACAACTTACCAATTTCAAATGTACAAGAGTAGAAAACTTTTTCTCTTACATTTGAAAAGTGTTTTAAACATTCTTTAAGACATGTTACTCAAGTTACAATCTTGGAGTATGACTCTAAGACTTGTATTGGAACGAAGTATGACTCATCTTCTTGATTTAACCACTTCAACAATTCAAATTCCTCTTCTTAGTCATAAGAATGCACTAAGATTTCCTTAGAGAACTAATTTTGATATGGTTTCTTAATCATTAAGATGATCACAAAACTGATACTAAAGTACTCTCCCATCTTTTCAGATTTGAGAAAGTTTTATCCTTCTGCCTATGTTGATTCTTCTTATTCACTCTACCATACATTGAAACTTTTCCAATGTCTCAGAATTATACTTTAGTCTGTAAGTATAACCATATTTACTAAGCTTTAGTAAATTATGATGAATAATCTTATTGATATTTTGTGGTGGACTTGACCAGTGCACAAGAATGTGTACTCGATCCCTTAGTCTTTCACTTGACTCACACATCCATGTGAACAAGTAATTAGTCTTAATTTTACAATACTTGAAAGTTCTCATTCATCATGCTATACAGCTTGCATGATTCCAAGTTCCGGTCCAATTGAAACTTGGGTGATGAGAATCTTTCCTTATTTGGTAAATTTAGACATTACCACAAATGAAAGAATCAATTTCATATTTCCACTCTTGATATTAATGGAATCATATAAGCAACAATTTTTCCTCAAATTCCATTGTAAGGATATTTTAAAACAAATAAAATCAAAATTTTCCTTTATTTTAAAACTATGCGGAAAAACTTATCTTTACAATCCATATGAAAACTTGTTGTTATCTATTCCTAAGCAATATGTGATAACTCCTAAGAAGTAGCTCAAGAATCCGATCTTCAAACTATGCGATAGAAATCCATCTACGCCATCAGATTCAACATATTCTTTCTTTCAGTTTCTTCACCTTTCTTTGATTCTTAAAACATCACCATGTGACCCAGTCACATCATGTATCAGGAATCTCAGAATAGAAACTTAACAGAGTTAGACAGTGGACTTTACCTGAAGTAGAGTCAAACTTATTGACTTTAACATCCTTAGGTAAATTTGGCAGCTTCGCAACCAATGCCCCTTTCTTTGGCAATATAAACATATGGACCCTTTGATAATGGTACACGGGACTATCACAGACTTAGCTTTTCTCTTTACCATTTGGTCAACCGAGTTGACTATGGCCGATCCCTTTCCATTGGGAAGAGAATGCTTTCTTGGATTTCCTGTGTCATTATTGTCAATGTCCATCATGTTTTAAGGAAGTTGATCTTAACAAATAGATAAGATCATTAAGGGTCTTGTCATAGTCTGTTTCATAGGTGTCCCAAAGGAACTCACTATGTGACTTAGAAAGTGACTGAACCACCAACTTTCTCAAGACTTTGACACCCAACTCTCCCGGCTTGTCAATATGTGACTACATCTCCAAGATGTGACCACACCTAGACCTTGCCTTGCCAATAGGGCTTGAGTGACCTTAAACTTTTCAAGAACTTGTGGGTTGGGGAGAATAATTGGAGGAGGTGAAAGAAGTATGATATCCATGGGACATCATCTTCATTAGGAAAGCTTGTTTCAAGAGATTTGGGAAGATCATAAATGTCAAAACCAGATATGTTTTGGGAGATATTCAAGATAGTTGATCTTAAGTCCTTAATATGACACCCAATATGAAATATTAAGGCTAGGACCCAACAAACTATTTTATAACTTAGAAGAGGTATGCCGTAATCCAAGCTATAAAATATTTGAAGGTAGGTGAATGACGATTCACCAATTTCCACCAAGATAAACGAAATGTATTATTAGGTTTTAATTGGTTTTGAAACTCCTAGATCTTTGAGATTCATTGAACTGTTCAATGGCATGTTTCAATCTCGAGTGTGCCCTTCAGGTTTTGTGACTGGGATGCCGAGGATCACAAAACAAGGTGTGAAGTAACCATGCAAATTATTTGGTACCCTTAAGTGTTTACCCCTCAATCGATGTGCCGGTTAACCACACACGCTCCATCGATACTAAGATAAACATTAAGTTACCCTTTACCTACCTTGCTAAATACGAGTTAGTGTGCCGGTTAGCCACACATGCTCCACTAACCGACTTAAACAAAGTGCAAAGTGTAATTTCATGGATTAGCACCTTATTCACATTTTCCTAAGTAACTAAGATTGGGTATTATAAAAGGTTTAGTTACTTAGTATTTATCATTAATACTTTTAATGAAGGGAGAATTCTAGTCCTGTCAAACCCGTTCGGCTAACGACCCTCCACCAGTCAAGCAAGCGGTGGGTGAGAGTGGACACCCATTAACTTTCCATTTTATAGGCAACAACCTTATACCCACCTTATAGACCAACTTCGTGAATGAGGCGTACTAGCGGTAAGACTGACTTTACTCTTATACATATATATTATTAACTTATAATATTATAAAGTATAACGGTTGAATTTTAACTCTTTAAAATTCTAAGGGCTAACTTGGAATTAAAGTATTCATAAGAGAAAACTTTACAAATTCCAAAACTTGAGGGCAAGTTTTGAAACTATTCAAAACTAATTAATTCTATAACTTATGTGTTTAAAGTAGTTTTAATCCAAAAACTCTTCAAGTTCCATAACTTGAGGACAAGTTATGGAAGACTTTAAACTAATAAAAGAATTAACTTTTCTTTATTTTATAACTTATGGAATTAATTAAGGTTACACTTTATTTATTTATTTATTTATTAATGAAGTGACTCTTGAACCTCCATAACTTAAGGACAAGACTCTTCATCTTTTGTAACCATTGCCAACTTTTATGAGTTGTATGAAACTTAAATGTGACTTTTCATATAACTTGAGAACAAGTTACAAAAACACATTTTAGAATCACCTCTTAGATTAATTTGGATTGAAAACAACTATTTCACTCAACTTTCTACTAATCTAAGCAACTCATAAGAACAAGATAATTTAAATCAAACTTTTTCATGTAATTAGTCTAAACCTTAAACTAATAGAAAACATGAATCTATTGACAATTATCTTTGAAATTGGATTAGCATGAACATTACCACATCAAAAACAAGTTTATAATTTCAAAAACATCTTAGGGTAATGTTCCTAGTCCAATTCCAGCCAAAAAAGTCGAATTTATGCTGTCTAGGGGTCCAACTCGTCGAGTGCATGAACCAACTCGGCGAGTTGGATCAATTTGATCACTTTTTAGGCATGTAATCGCCGAGTCTCCTGATGGACTCGCCGAGTCTGATGATCAGACAGCACCAATTTTGATTTTTTAAGCAGTTTTGCAACTATAACATGAAAACAAGCCTAGGCTCTGATAACACTGTTGGGTTTTGAGCATTCTAACACTCCTAAGTGTACATGCAACCCTAAATACCTTGGATCTATGTTTTCTCTATTATACATACAAATATGAACATCCAAGGTATTATCCTAATCTAGCATATAAAATAATGAATATAACAAGATAGAATACATACCTCTTTCATGTAGAAAGTCTTCATGAAGCTTGAGTGCCTAGTGCCCCAAGTGTGACACCTCAAATGGTTCACACAACACCAAATACACTTGGAATAACTTGAGAGAATTCTACACTTCGTGAAAATCAGCTAGCCCTCTCTAGATGATACTAGTGGCCGATTTTTGTCAAGAATAAGATCTTTATATAGTGTTACAATTAGGGTAAACCCTAATTGTCATGACTTTCCATTTCCTTGGATCCATGGGTTCAAATACACCATGGAGCATCCATGGACCATCCTATGGGTTTTAGCCCAACTTGATTATCCATGGAGCATTAGCCCACTATACAAGTATGGATGATTTACACAATCAACCCATATATTTAATTAGTCTTATTTTGATCACTTAATTAATCCTAGATTAATTCTTGATCAATACTAATTAAATAATCTTATTATTCTTATTATTAAATATACTAGAACTTATAATATATTAATAACCATAAGTGTCTTATTTCTCTCATTATAGTCTATCCAAGTGCATGATGCCATGCAACCCAAATGGACCATGCCGGGTCGGGTCAAGTCTTACTAATTATAGTTATGGACTTAGACATTAATCCAACAATAACATCATGCATGAACATAAAGTTAGCTACTTTACGTGTAATGCTAGTCTAAGTAGTCCAGATCTATGAATCGACTAAATGGATTTGTCAGAAGGAGGACTCGGTGAGTTGTTCGTGGAATCGGCGAGTCGAGCCGTGAACCCTAACTCCTTTTCTGATTGTGATTGAAACCATTAAGTTGAGGAGGTGACTCAATGGGCTGGACAGGACTAGGACTTGGAAGTTGAAGAACTCCACAAGTCTAAGGAGGGACTCGAAGAGTTAGAGTCAATATGTCCCATATTCTAATTACGCTAGGACTCGGCGAGTCTGAGGACGACTCGACAATTCAGTTCACCCAGTCGCGATGATGGTTAGCTTGGGAACTCGAGGAGTCATAGGGTGACTCAGAGAGTTGAGTCGCGAATTGTAGGGTCTCTGAGTTCTAGAACTCGGCAAGTCAATTGGCTGAATCGGCGAGTTAGGTCAAGCTGGAAGGTTGACTTTGACCAGGGCATTGACTTTGATCAGGGGTAAAATGGCCATTTTACCCTAAGAAGGATTATCAAATTTTGATTAAATGTTGTTTTGGAATTGATAGCCGGAGACTCGCCGGAGCAGCATATAGGGATTTCTCACTCATGTTTCTAGCAGTCAGTCGTACGAGGTGAGTTTTTCCTCCAATAGTAATGGGTCCAGGGCACCAATGCTGGCCTGTTTATGTAGTTGTAGTATGACATGGTAAGCCCGATGCCAGGGTTAGCCCGATGCAATTTATATGTTTTTGGACTTCGGTCCAATGTCGGGGTGGTCCCAAGAAATAGTTATGTATGCTTGATGTCTTTGTGATTCATGCATGTTTATGCTATGTGTTATATGTTTCGGACTCCAGTCCGATGTCGGGCAAGCCCAATGCAGTATATGTGATTATGCTATATGTTCATGTTTATGTTATGTTCGGACATTCCGGACATCGGTCCAATGTCAGGCGGGGCCCAATTTATGTGTTATATGTGTTAGTGTATGGTATGTGGTGGTTTGGGGGAGCTCACTAAGCTTTGTGCTTATAGTTTTCAGTTTTGGTTTCAGGTGCTTCCAATAGAAAAGGGAAGGGCTCGGGATGATCGCATGGCACACACCACCGTCATAGGCTGGGAGTTTACACTGATGTTTTGTTAGGGGATTTTGATTTGAGACAGATACTATGATGTTTTATGATACATGATTTATGATTTTTCTTATGACTTAGGGTGGATTATGAATTTAATAACGATTTTAAAACGAAAATTTTGGGTCTTATTTTTGGGATGTTTCATGAAATTTGTAGAGTACGTCTCCACCTATGCGTGGGTACAAAGAACGTCGAAAACGGAGCTCATACGCGAAAGTTATAGATTTTAGAAGACGAAAGTGTTAAATGCGAGACTGCTTGAGAACGCCCCACGCAAGTATTGAGAACACCCCGCACAAGTATTGGGAACACCCAACGTTCTCATGTGTATGGCTCCAGATCAGCCACATTGTCACAGCAGACTTCGGACATCTGTCTCTTCTAGAGGGATGCCATATGTCTCACACCAAAAACTGTTTCCTTCTTTATCTAACTTCTCTCTAAGCCCTCTCAAGCTCTAGTACTTCCCTAGTGCTAAGAGGCAAGCCCCGGACCGCCAGAAGGCTCCGAGAAAATGAGCCTTTCGGTTAGGGAAGGTTTTCCCCACACAACCTGGGTTCTAGCAAACCCCTCTGTAAGTGAGATATGCTTACCCTAATTTAAATATAGCTTTTGTTTAATTTTAATATTGTTATTATGAACTTATAATAAATATTTGGTTGTCTGGGTTGTTGGATTTCAGAAGTGCTATAACGCCAAAATGATCCGGCCCTCCGGTGCTTCATGTCTGGCCCCTTTCTGTACATAGTAGTTGAGAAGTATTGTTTAAACACTTAAATAATAATAATAATAATAATAATAATAATAATAATAATAATAATAATAATAATAATTAGTCACAGTAAATATTAGACTAAAATATAGTGGTAATAATACTAGGTTTCGTCGAAGGAAATTATATTGGTAAGAACCGAAGCGATGTCCCAGTTGGAATCAACAGATTAACAAGTGAGTTCATAGTTACTTTCATCTTACACATAGATATAAAGTATTTAATATAAATTACGTGCTATGTGTGCATATTATCTATGTTCTTGATATCTATGCTGGATAAACGATTTATACATTTTTAGATGATTTAAGTTGTATATGTATTTTATATCTATGAATATGTTGGGTAGAATATGGGCAGGTGAAATAGTTGATGTTTGATGAAAATAATGATGAGAGGCCTCGAAATTTACGATGATCCAGTCATCTAGTGGAGTATAGATGACGACCACGGACTATTCTAGACAGTCCAGCGGAACGCTAGCAGACTCGCAACATGTAGGTGTTTATTTGAACTACATTTTCACCAGCTATACTCCATCCCCCTCATGGTTGCCTTATTTGACATAAATTGTTGAGGAATCCCCTAAGCAGTGTTGTCACCCCGATGAAAATCCTTAGGCTAGGTCCCTTATAATAGGTGCTTTAGGGAAGTAAAGTGAGGATAACGGAAAAGGGTAATCGGGTTGAATGATTTGATGAAAATAATAAACTTATTTATTGTGGGTTGAAAACCCTATGTGCTCATCAGGCTCCTAAGATTGACCCACTCAGTTTCTTGTATTACAGGTAGTGGCACAAGAGCATAGATGCAATGACTTGATGAGGAATTATGGTTTAAAGGCTAGTAGATATCAATAAATGTTATAAGTACTATGTTGTTCTGTTTATGCTTTTAATCGGTATTGACAATGACATCTCAGGGTTTTAATATAATGAAATAAATTTCTTCGGAAATACTTTGATAAAATCTTTATCATATTTTTAGGAACAAATTTCGCAACTATTCTTTTTAAAAGATTACTTTGATTTTCAAATAAAGCATAAACAAATCGGTCTTTTCTGGCCGTGAAAATGGGGATGTCACAATCAGCGTAAGTGATACTTGTCAGGTCCTTAAATGAAAAACGGTTGTTTATGCCCCTAACCTCCTAGTTTGAGGTATTTCATGGGACCATTATGAATTAACGGTGAATCTTTGATTCTAGATTGAAACTTATTCCACAAGACGAAAGTTTAAACCACTTCTTGTTGATGAGTTAAATTGTTAATGATTCACAATGATTTCACCTCAACATGACTAAAACAATCCATTATTCCCATAAGTCTTCTAATTCAGAACCTGACAATTCACTGCGTAAAACCACACACTGATAAAAGTTCAAAAGTCTGTGTTGATGGTTAGTCTATTTACCATAGGCTATCACACGCGCCAATCCATTCTTACCCTTAAATTCTTCTTAAAGTTTTTATGATTCAATGTAATGTACTAGACGCTGATGAGAGCTTGACAAACCTATGCCGATGGGTATATCATTGTCTATGATATATTACACACACCTATCCATTCTTGCCACTTTCTACTAATAAAAGAGATTTATGATTCAGCATATGAAACCACACATTGATGACATCTCTCAATACTATGTCAGTGAATGGTAGTTTAAGCCCACACTATCAGGAGGCATCACAAACTTACTAGGTGACCATCTCGAGCGACTCGCTGATCAACTACATTGATGCTGACGACGTGTCTAAAGTAGTTATCTTATCTAAATGGTAACTTTTTAAATGATGATTAAAAGGTCTATCATTATCTTGGGATACGAGATTTCTACGGTGAAGATCTCTTTAGTCATGATTACGTAAAAAGGAAGAAAACTTTTTGGATATAAATTGGGAATTATTCATCCTAGGTCACTTTTACAAGCAATTCAAGCAATTAAGCTCTCTCTAAAAAAGATTCCAAATCGTCATCTTCCTCAAAGCTTTAACCATGTCAAAGCCCTTGTATAAGTTTGCACCCAACGCTAACATCATCAAAGGTCCTCATGCTCCTGACTCTACCATCATTATTCAATTCACCAATGTGGCATTCTTGGATTAAACTCCAAAGCAGTTCGCATACTTAGGAATCGAAGACTTTGTCGACTATGTCAAGAGCGGTTCTCTTCGATATACATTCTGTGATTTCCCGGACCCTTTCTACCCTAAACAAGTATGTGACTTCTACTATACATGCTTTGTTGATAATGTTCCTCGGACCATCACTAGAACCATTGGAGATAGTCAATAAAGGGATTCCATTGATGTGGAATCCTTTCAAACTGCTCTTCGTCTTCCTCGATTTGAAAGTTACTCTGAAACTCCCTATGAAGAAAACTGCACATCTTCTCGTGAAAAATTAAGGTATAACTTCAAACTTCCAGGCCTTAGTCGTGATCCTACAAGAACATTGTTCGTTAATGTTTTAATGTAGGGTGGAAGTACTTAACAGGTATGATTGGAAAATATCTTGGTCACAAGACTAGAAGTTTAGATCAATTGAATCTCTTTGAGCAAAAAATTTTATATTCAATAATTTACAACAAGAAACTAGACTTTGCTCAACTTTTTCTTGATCAAATGGTTGACTACTATTGGGTTTTTATTCAAAAAAATCTGGTTTTACAACAGGTAAAAATGACAACGGAAGCTTTAAAAATGTTGAATAAAACTAAAACTATTTTACCCACCGAGGATCATTTTGTAAGAGTTAGAAAGATCAAAACAACCATAAAAGAGAAAGCATAACAACCTTTGAAGACTTTGATCCTCATGGGAGGTTGGAATTTGATGAATTGTGGTATGAAACTCTAAAGCAAGAGTTCTCTACAAGTATCCACTAAGCAAGAGTAGAACCATCAAAACATGCTAGTATTTACTTGTAATTTGTTTTTCATAAGCCTTTGAAATATATACCAAATATATGCTTAAAGGTGAAGAAACAAATGGGTTTTCTTCTAGCATCAAAATGCAAGAGAATGGAGGAGAAGGGAGACCATAAAGCTCGAAATTCTAGCAGCCCCATGGAGAAGAGGTGCTCTCGGTTTTGGGTCTCTAAAGACACCAAAAAATGCTTGCAAGAAGTGTACCCAAAACCCTTCCATGCACTCTCTTATATAATGGCCAAAAAGTGAAAGGAGACCATAAAGTAAAAGGAGAGACAATTTTGTCCCAAGCTTGGTAAAATAATAGACAAGGCATACATGCCTTGTCTCCTCCCATTTTTCAAAAAAGGCATTTCCAAAAGAAGACAAAAGTTGTGTCAAGGCAAGTTTATATATACATATATGTTATGTTTATAAAAATCAATCATTTTTATAAATAATTCAACAGCATATATATATATATATATATATATATATATATATATATATATATATATATATATATATATATATATATGACTGGTCATATATAAATATATTATTTTATATAAAACTATCTTTTATATAAATTGAATAGGTTTATTAAGATATAAATATAACTTATAAATAATCATACTGTATGATATATTTCATAAGTTGTTATTTGTCCAATAAATACTATTTCCACAAATAATAAATTCCCAATTAGTAAAATATTATTTCCATGAAATAATAATTTTCCAATTAAGTACAAGTGTTGATATATTTATTAATAATCAAATTATACTAATAAATAATCAATTGACGGTAACTTGCTATATGGTGTGACCATATAAGATCATATATTATTAACAATATCATTCTATAATGACTCTTGGGCATACTAGATCTTTCAATCTCCAACTTGTACAAGACTCATCATAGATTGATATTGATAGTGGTGAATGTCTAGCAACATTTCACTGCTCCCAATAACATATGACGAAGAATGTCATTCATCAACAATCAATTCCCAAAAGCTCTAAGCTTCAGTTGATGTATTAAGGTAAGTTTATCAATTATCCATTTGTTACAGACATCCTGTTGAAGATGAGCCTTGGATCACGATCAATCTCATTTGTAATTCAACTTTGGGTAGCGTGTGTTAGATGTCTAACTCTCAACACATAGCAGGAACAAATCCTATCTTAACTGGATATGCCTCTTGCATAGTTCACGCCATACCCGAATATGACTTTTATAACTGCTCGGCCAAGGAACTGTTGGATAAGGTGTCTAAGTCCATAACTATTTCGGGCTTGTACTTGACCCGACCCGGCATGGTCCATTTGGGTTGCATGGCACCATGCAATTGGATAGACTAAATGAGAGAAATAACACTTGGAGATTATTAATATATTATAAGTTCTAATATATTAATAATATTATTTAATTAGTTGATCAAAGAATTAATTTGGAATTAATTAAGTGATCAAAGGATAACTAATTAAATATATGGGTTGATCATGTAAATCATTCATATCTTGTATAGTGGGCTAAGAGGCTCCATGGATTATCAAGTTGGGTTCTACCCATAGGATGCTCCATGGATGCTCCATGGGAGTTACAAACCCATGGGTCATGGAAATGAAGAGTCATGACACATTAGGGTTTACATGGTGTAACCCTAGATGTGTCAACACTATATAAGATTCCCATTCTCCACAAAATTGGCAACACAAGTTGAACACTAAGAAACTAGAGGGCTTGGCCGATTTTGAGAAGTGTGTGTTATCTCAAGAGTCTTTCCAAGAGCATTTGGTGTTGTGTGAAGCATTTGAGGCATCACACTTGGGGTGCTAGGCTCACAAGGTTTCAAGGAACTCAAGCAACAACAAGGTAAGTTATTCTATCTATGATTCAAGTTAAAATTGTTCCCCATGTATGCTAGATAGGAATATAACCTTGGAATTCAACTTTGCATGATAATTAGACAAACATAGATCCAAGGTTATTAGGGTTGCATGTACACTTAGGAAGTGTTAGAATGCTCAAAACCCATCAGGAACAACATTTGGTCATATCAAAGCGTAGTACTCCCTATACTTAAGTCCCATTATGTGTCTCAGGTGTTAAGGATACAAAGATAGTACCTTTTAATCAAGTGTCACTCATAACTGCGATCTATGATATGATCTTGAAGCGGGTCCGTTCAATACTAGTTCTCTGACAAGTACATATGAAACTTGGTTACAACTTCTTGCCTACTTTCATCTGGTGAGAGTCAACCAATCCATTTCATATTAGTCGTACTTCATAATTGCTCCCACAATCATGACCAAATATGAACCTTTAGAATAATAAGATTATTCATGGATTAAAATATTATTTAATAGTTGTTGTTACAATGTTCCACTATCCAAATACTAAAATCAAATAAAAAATCCCATTACTAGAATAATAAAAGTCTTATGGCTAAATTGTGACCACTCATACTTAGCTTAAAAGGAAAGACTTTATTAATGGGTTAAACTAAATTTAACTTGTGTGAATTCTGCGAATACAATCATCTCCATATTTGACATTACTCTAAATACAGTTAAATATTTTGGATAATATAATTGGTGATCTTATGTGACATAGAGTTTCTTAGCTTGAACAAGTACACTTTATTACTCATAAAATATTTCTAGGTTATCCCCGAATAGAAGGATTCAACCTAGTTAATGATCTAGTTCATCCAATTATATTTGATTTCAACTTTTGAAAAGTATTGTGTTCTTATTTAGTAGATTGTGCTATTTTGTTTTGCTTGGATCTCACTCCAACTAAACTTACTATTCATGCCAAAATGAAGTCATAATCCAATTATAATTCATAATTATCTATATTTATTTAGAAATCAAAATCATATGTAGCTCTTTACATTAAGATTTTGTTCTAAACCAATTATCTCATATACATTCTCTTAGCTCTTCTTAAGTACTCTTAGAATGTTCTCACAGTCATCTAGTGACTTAACCATGTATTCAATTTTAGTATCTCATGATATGACATAAATGATGGATTAGTTTGCCAAACAAATAGTATATAAATCATTTGATCTAACTCAAAGCTATGTGCTGGATCCATTTGAGACAAACTCAAAATGGTGACATGTGACAATGTCAAGAATCTTCCAAAGGAATATTGTATCTTGACCTCTTTCAAGATATTGTCATTTCATGCAAAAAGAATTTCAAAACTTTTAACTTTCATCTTTATCTATCTCTTATGGATTTTACATTCCTAGAATGTATCTTGTCATTCCTAAGTCTTTGATATTTAGAAATAATCTTTGAGTCAAGGTGAAAACCACCTTGCATAGTCGGAATGTCATTTCGAATGAATAGGTTTGTCTCTTTCATAAAAGATTATGAATATCACCATCCTCCCACTACTTCCTACTAAACACACACATGTTCTTTTTCATTTTGATATAACAGCATACCTTGTATCTTTATATAAAATGACTATTCCAACCTTGAGATGTTTGCTTTATATCCACAAATGGATCTTAAGCCTTACACATTTATGTCACACCCCAAAACCAAGAATAGCGGAAACGTTCCGGGGTGGAGGACGTCATGTATAGTATCACAACAGTGTAAAGTAGTAAACAAGCAACAACATCATCCATTGCATTAAAAGTAAAGTTTTAATACATGTGTGTTCTTTCATTGTAATAAGACACCAAAATATACAATCAAAATAAAAGACGAGTCTTGTCTGTGCTCCGTCTTCTCAAAACCTGGCCATCGTACCTCTTTATTGGTGACCTGAGAATACAAGTTATTTTGAAAGCGAGTATCAGCCTAAAACTGGTGAATTCATAACTATTTAAGTGTCATTGTCTTGTTTTGGAAAGCTGTTATGAATGCCATGTAAATATTTAAATGAAACAGTTGATATAAGTATGAAAACCCTAGAAAATCCCATATTTCCTACTAGTATGAAATGTAGTCTTCTACCAAGACCCGAATGTTTTACTATGACAATGATAGTTTTTCCTTCTTTCTGACTATTACAAACCGTACTTAGTCTAATTCATCGTTTATGTGAATGTATCACAAAATAAAATAATAGGAAAAATATAATCATGTAGGTGTTGTCTTTCTGCATTAGGATCAACTCGACATCGCGACTGCCGAAAGGTATAACCTTTGAACATCCGTAGATTGTTCAATTTTCCTCTGTAGCTGGCAGCTGCTTTAAGGAATGGTTAGTCCCGCAAAGGTACTCCTATTATAACTATTAAGCATAGGCATCCGTAGATGTTCATTACCTCTATTGCTAACAGGCGGGTTTCGAAATCGTTAGTCCCGTCCAGTTATCCTTTTGAACTAGGATAAGCAGAACAATTTACACATAATGTACTAGTAAATCATCCTAGTGAATCTAGGTACAAGTATCCATTTAAGTGTATACAAATAAATGTATATATGTAAATGTATTCATGTAAGCGTATCAATGGAGACATATTCAAGTAACATGTAATGTATAGTATAGACTCATGAATGAACTGACTCTAGTATAATTCCTTGTAATAGGAATAATGTTTTGTATCTCCTAACTATCCCTATAATAGTTAAATGCAAGGTAATTGATTGTCCAAGCAAGTTTATACACCCTTGCTACACAAGAGTGTGGGAAACTATATGAAGACTAAAAACTATAACATCAATACATATATAAAAACATAAGTGTATAGATATAGTTTTGTTCAAGAGGTAAAAATGGTTTTGTAAGACATCTATGGGTTTTTGAACAATGATTAACAATGACTTGATTTCATTTTAATAAACATTTCAAACATAATACTTTTGCTACCAAGGTATTTTAAGACTGAAAACCATTTCATGCATCACATTTTGAAGTATGTGAAATCTACTGGATGAAAACACAGTTATGAATACATATGAGTGATTTAATAAAATGTTGTTTTCTACTTGTATTCCCCCCCCCCCCATTAAAGCATTTGAAATCATTTAAAACATTGATTAAGGGGTATGAACTCACCTGAAGATGGTGGTTTGGAAGAACTGAACGGTGTAGGATTGTTAGGTGTCTAATGAGGACTTATACACACACTATGATCCTAAAGATCATATAATCACACGTATATGCACCTAATTAGTCTTAAACTACCAATTGAAGATGTTAAGACATCCTAAAACATGATAAACACTTTATATAAGTGTTATAAGCTCTAAGGATTGCATCTAAGTTGTTGTAGGACAATGCTAGTGGGTTTAGGGTTCCAAAGGACCCCATACATGAGTTTACTCTCCAATAAACCTCACACAAGGAGTTTACGGTCGTAAACCCTTGAGTTTACAGTCGTAAGCTTCTAAGATTTATGTCATTTGGTGTTTTGAAGTTCTAAATGATCCCTAGAAGCATTCCTACTTGGTGTTTTAATCCTTGGAAGGGTTTAGGGCTTAAGTACACTCCTTTGAGGAATTCACGGCCCCAATGACCAAAACCATAAGAGATTACAGCCGTAATCTCTCTTTGGGATGGGTTTTTGATGATTTAAATTCCTTAAATTAACTAGTAGTAAATCAAGGTAATTGTCCAAGGCTTTAGGAGTGATTAAGGCACTCTTTGGCCCTTGAGTTTGGAGTTCACGGTCCAAGAACTTCTTGGGCCGTGAACACCTTACTCTTGGTGTTCATGGGTGATTTCTAGTCCTATATACACTAGCATACAAGCCTAGCATTGTTTCATTGCATAAGGAAAGGATTAGGCATCCATTTGACCCTTATAAAAGAGTTTACTCCCCAAGGTGTTCTTGGGCGGTAAACTCTCAAATCTTGTTGTATTGATATGATTTCTATGTTATTAAGCACTTAACAAGCTATATAATACAACTAGAGAGAGGTACTCACGATTTGGGATGAAAACCTGAAGATCCGTGAGAGAGAAATTGGCTTTTCTCTAGTTGGATTTGGAAATAATGAGATATTATTTCTAAGATTCATATATATAGTCCTGGGATTTTTGGCAGAAAATATTTTTATTCAAGAAATGAACTCTAATGTCATAGAGTTTTGAGATAACAGAGTTGCACAAAACCCTAGTGCATCCACTCTCCTGATATCTCCTTAAGTGTACATCCTGAAATACTCAAACTTATATGGAAAAGTCTGAAAATTTACTACGACTGTTCTAACTTCTATTGACTTGATATTGTTTGTACAAAATGGAAATTTCGGGTTGTCATAATTTAGGGTAACATGGATTAAGAAAACCTCATCACTAAGCTATATAGATATCTTCTAATAGATGTCTATTAAGAATAGCAGTCTTTCTTGAAATCTATTTTCTATATCTCATATTTAGAAGATGAAGTTATAGTAAATACTATCCTTGTTGATCTAATCATAGCTACTTGTGAAAAAGTTTGATCATAGTCAATGTCATGAGTATGGTAAGGGACATAGTCAATGACATGAGTATGAGAAAATCCTTATATAACAAGTATTACTAAATGTGTATATATATCCATGTATAATTTCTTTCTAGAAGAATCTCTTACTCCTTGTAGCCTTCCTATAGAGAGGAAGATTAATCAATCCCATACTTGCTTATTAAACATGGATTACATCTCAATGTTTGTGACTCTAATTCACTTGTCAGATTCAAAATCTGATATAACATTTTGGTAGTTGATGGTTTAACTAGAAACCATCAAGAACTCATCAATGAGAGATTCCACATTTCTCAAGTCATAGATGATTTCTACCATTATGTGAACAATTTCAGTATATGAATAGCTACTATTCATATTCAACAATTCTTTATTGAAACTAATGTGACCAATTATTACATCCGACTATGGTTCTTGAGCTGCTGCAAGTTCCATGTACCTCCCACTTTCTTTGTCATTAGAAGCTAAATTTTTTCTAACTTAGCTTTCAGAGGAATAAATGAACTTATTCTTTGTGGGTTTGTATATAATAATCTAAATGCCCTTTTAGAATATTCTACAATTATGTAATTCGTTGGTGTTTGTATTCTAGATACAGTTAATATTGATTGAAGTATAATCCTAAAAAGGTTAAAAGCAGGACATTTGTACCAATTAGAAAGTAAACTATATCAAGTAAAGTTTAATTCACCCTTTATCATTACGAATGATTTAGATGGTACTATTGGGTTGTATCTTGTGCTCAATCATAGACATTCATTAGAAAGGAAGTCTGTCACACCCAAAACCGGAACGACGGAAACGTTCTGGGGTGGATGACGTCATGTCAAGTATCACAACATATGCAGTATAGTAATCAAAGTACAACAATCATTGCATTAATAGTAATAGTTTTACATGGTTTACATTACATAGAAACATAAAAGTAATACAAGTAATAATGTAGATGCAGCTTGGTACTAATAGGTCTTCACCAAAAGCGCCTGAGATGTACCTGTCTATAGCTGACCTGAGAATACAAGTTATTTGAAAGCGAGTATCAACATTTTTACAAATGCTGGTGAGTTTATAAGTATTTAGTGTCATTTTATACAAATTACTTTGTATAAGTAGTAGTTTTCAAGTATACAGTGAAATAGAGTCCTTTCCAAAAAATCCTTTTCTAATTAAAAGCAGTCTTCTACCAAGACTGGTCAGAGTTATGTGGTAAAAAGTAGTTTTTCCTTAACACTATCTTTGTCAAAAAGTGGTATTGATTTTGAAAGAAAGTAGGAGAATATCAGGGCAAATAACATATGCCTCAGCAGTGAAGGCTGTTGACTAAGGCAAAAGGAATCATAGACTCCAGGAGAGTATCGACTGAACGACACGCCTGGCTCAGTCTAACAAAAGCAGACACAGACCCTAGACGGTATCAAATGAAAGATACAGCTAGCACGGTCTAAAACAGTGAATACAGGCCCTAGACATTATCAAATGAAAGATACAGCTAGCACGGTCTAAAACAGTGAATACAGACCCTAGACAGTATCAAATGAAAGATACAGCTAGCACGGTCTAAAACAGTGAATACAGACCCTAGACAGTATCAAATGAAAGATACAGCTAGCACGGTCTAAAACAGTGAATACAGACCCTAGACAGTATCAAATGAAAGATACATCTAGCACGGTCTAAAACAGTGAATCTAGTGTTAAAAATTCGTTACCTTAAGACCATGGATTATAAGGTAACCCCGAGATACTCGTAACCATACTGATAGACACTAGAGAACTTGACGCCCTGCAAGTGTCGGTATAAGTATGACATTTGTCAACCCTTGGCTTGGTAGGCCATGGACTGTAGCTAGCAGTCAGTGTGCGGGGGTGTCAATCCCGTATACATCTATCCACACAATGTCCGCTCTCCCTACAAGAGACTCTGGTTACCAACTTGAAAACGGTGAAGGCCGTGTACTGAAGATGTATCTCGTGTAGTGAGATCTGATGTAAAATACTGAACTAATGATAGAGACTCACAACTGAACTAACTAATGTAAACCTATATGGCTATGCTTGTATACATAATATATAACTAATGATCAAACGACCTTCGGACGGACATCCGATCCCACCAGACCACATCTCAACGAAGAAATGGAAATAGGGCGAACAAGCCTTCCTAGGTCCTTCAAACATTATTTATATGCATCTATACAAGCACAGGCATACATCTAACTATGTTTAAGTGCTTAACAAGTAGAAGCGTATCGTGAAGTAGAAGCGTATCATGAAGTAGAAGCGTATTCTGAAGTAGAAGCGTATCATGAAGTATAAGCGTATCGTGAAGTATAAGCGTATCGTGCGGTATAAGCGTATCGTGAGGTATAAGCGTATCGTGAAGTATAAGCGTATCGTGAAGTATAAGCGTATCGTGAGGTATAAGCGTATCGTGAAGTATAAGCGTAACAAGTATAAGTGAAGTATAAGTGATAACAAGTATAAGCGTATCACGAAGTGAAAGCATTCTCAAGTAGGAGTTTAAACTAAGTAGAAGTAAAGCAGTGGTATCTTAGCCAAGTAGGAGTATAAAAACATGGGAGAAATCTTTTGATGAAAACTTTAGGAAAAACCTTTATGCTTAAGAAAATCACGACTTGGTATTCTTTTGTAAAATAAGTTTGTAAGCCTTTAAAAATCCTTTGGGAACCTTTAATAAACAAATTTTAAATGAAACTTTGATAAAACATTATAAGTAAAAGCTGAACAAGTAATGACGTTTTAGAAAACCATTTACAGTAACATTCTCGGTAAAACAGTTAACAGTGTGGTAAATCCTTGTGCATGTGGGTTATCAATCACATGTGATTGATATGATAACTGGCATGTTTAACTTGTATTCCCCCCCCCCCCCCATAAAACATATAAAAACATTTAAAAGGTTCATTAAGGGGTATGAACTCACCTGACGTAAGTGGATCCGACGAAGGTGCCGGTTGGGTGCTCGGTGTCAAGTAAAGACTTGAACACACTTAGTGAGCTATTAACATATGATAACATATGTTTACATACAATTAGTACATATAATACTAATTAAACAAATATACGCATCCTAAAGTGCGGAAAACACTTTGGTTGAGAGCTTGGAGTGTCCCGGGTAACATTTAAGGGCTTGTATGGCCTAGGTAGGGAGTTTACTCTTCAAGAGTAAACTCTATATAGAGTTCATGGCCCTAAGACCATGTCCCCATGATTTTAGGGCCATAAACTCATGGTAGGAGTGTTCTAAGATGCTAAATGGCCTTATATCACTTGTAGATTTATGCTAGGTCCAAATATAATGCATATGAAGGGGTTTAAAGCTCTTAAGGGACCATTTGATGAGTTTACGGCCCTAAACAAGGAGTTTACGGTCGTAAGCTCCTATACACTCATTCCTTTGATGTATAAGGGTCTTAAATGGTAGGAAATAAAGTTCTATGCATTTTCCAAGTCAAATGAAGGAATTTAGGCATCATTTGGGCACTTAATGGGAGTTTACGGCCCATGGACCAATTCTATGGGAGTTCACAGCCATAAACTCCTATACCCTTGGTTTTATTCAAGTTTTAAGCCTTTACTTCAACGGTTTTGCTTCTAGACATTTTTCCAAGGCCATAGGAGGTGTTTTAGGGCATTTCTAACACTAGAAATTGAGTTTACTCCCCATGAAGGGGAGTTTACGGCCCAAGCATGTTCTTGGGTAGTAAACTCATGTTTACTCTCCAAAAACTCGTTTCAAGGTGTTATAAGTACGAATGTGTAAGCCTACAAGTCATATCTAAGCCTTAGGGGCAATTTGGAGGGGCTTTGGGGCTTAAAAACCCCATTAAATGGTGTTCACGGTCCAAGAGTGTTCTTGGGCCGTAAACATAGGAATCTACCCCTATTTGATGTCTTAAACACGAATTTGCATGTTAGATAAGCTATACAACAAGTTAGGATAGTTTACCTACTAGTTTGGGGCTCGAAACGGGCGTTTTTGGCTCGAAAAACAAGTTGTAGAGAGAGAGAGAGTGTAGAGAGAGAGTAAAAAGGGTGGAATGAAGTTTTCTCTCCCTTATATAGGGGTTGGAGTTGGGGCTCAGTGGAAATCTACCCGATACTGCCGTTAAACGAGGCTTTTTTTTTGGTCGCACCCGATTAAACGGTCAAATTTTGACTTGGTTGAATCTAAACATTTTTAAGGGCACTTTGTGGGTGTTTCTAATTTGTCTCAACCCTTACCAAGTCATTATAAAAGTCCCACATTAATTAACCACTTCCAAAAAGGTTAACGAACAGTTTAATAAACGAGGCTCATTAACGGAAGAGGGGTTAAAAATGACGGAATAAATTTCGGGTTGTCACATCATCCCCCCGTTAGAGGGAATTTCGTCCCGAAATTCAGGTTTAGGCAAGGAAGTAGTTATGAATGGCCGAGCAGAGGCAGGAGGGTACTTCCTATTCTGTTTGTCTTCGCACTCCCAAGTGAACTATGGTCTGTGTTTGTCATTCCAACAAACCTTCACCTACGGGATGCAGATTCCGTCTCGTGCAATTAGCGATTTCCTACAGGTATGTCTTACGAAGTTAGGGTTCTCAATGGTTCCTATCAATATGAGTGGAATACAAGGTGTGACGTCGGGCAAGCACTTGTCAAGTCTAAGAAGTGGATCGATCTGCGGTGAAACTTGTGGAATATCCGAAAGTAGTAGTGGTCTGACGAGGGTTGGACCGATCTCCGTGAGGATTCTCGGTTAGTCCTAAGCTCTCGGAAGGGTAGAGCTTTTCAGTACTTAGCACGTTGTGTACTTCTATGGCAAGATCATCACTGGTGTGATCGCCATTCTGAAGTTCCTAACGTTCTCTCTCATACTGGAAGTGTAGTCCTTTAGGTTGGTTCTTAGGAAGCTCGGGTTGTCCTTGGTTTCGCGTTTCCTGTCAATTGGCTTTTAGAGGCTTTCCAGATCATCGGATGGGTTGCGTGCCTACGGGTATCTGTTTGCAGCAGAGTGTCTATCTCAATCTCGTGCAAAATGAACCTGCACTTCTGATTCTTGAGAGATTTCTAACGGAAACCCTCAGGGTCGGGGAGATAGGGTTTCACCAGACGAGTGTTGGACTATCTCGGGAGGTGGTTCTACTATTTCTACGAGAGATAGTATTCGTGGAACACCTAGTAGTCCAATGAATCTCCAAGACGTTGGTTTATTTCAGTGCGGAAAGCGGTTGCTCTTGTATAACCCATCGACTAACACCTAGGCTGGTGTCAAGTCTATAATCTCTTCGGGATCTGGGTTATAAGACTTAATGCCACTACTTTCGCACTTTGATCAAGTATTCTTGGCTGCGAAGGTTATCCTGTGGTTCTCGGTATTCTAGTGTTCACTTCGGAGAATGCAGTCTATCGCCTACAAGGCGGCGGTGACTTCCTCCATGCGAGAGGGCAGAAGATCCTAGGCACTACTCGTCTGTAACGGGGTGGACGAAGTGCCTGAGTAGTGTGAACATCTTCAGCAACTACTCTTCCGAAGGTTCTAAGTTTTCTCGGTCTAGGTTAAATCTAGTGAGTATAAGATTCCATCACTCGGAACTTAAATCTTCTCATCCACTCTTCTTAGAGTTTTGTCACACCCCAAAAAATGAAGGCGGAAACATTTCCGGGGTTGACTCCACGTTGAGTATCAAATCCAATGCACATAGTAAGTAAAGTAGAACAACCATTACATTACATTATAAAGTTTTACAGTTGTTTCAAAAGTAAAGTTTGTACAGTTGTAATACGTAGTATATATAGACAAAATGAAATGGGTCTTCATGTACTCCATCTTCTGATCAAAAGAAATCTTCGGGTACCTGTTCTAACGTTGACCTGAGAACACAAGCGGTTTGAAAATCAGCATAAAGCTGGTGAGTTCATAAGCGGTTTTGTTTGTGAACATGATTCGAATTTCCTTTCTGTTTCTGAAATGTCGTATGTACCAAGAAAATCCCATATTTTCTAAATAGTTAGTTATTAATTCACAAATGAAAGGTATGATAAGTTTGTACATTGAAAATATGTTTATTCATGTGAAAATGTATAGTTGGTCATCTGACTGATTTAACTGATCTGTTTGCTTGTCATGTGTTACCAGGAAAGTCCCATACTTTCCTTATTGCGTATTACAAATTGTAAAAGATGTAATGTTATCCAGTTTGTTACTCTTTCTAGTTAGGTAAGTGTTACCCAGAAAAGCCCCATGCTTTTCTGCATGTTGGTTTCAAATGTAAACGATGAAAAGATGTAAAAGATGTAATAGTGATTGGTTTCCATGTTTTCCCCAGGAAAGTCCCGTACTTTCCTGAATGTTGGTTACAGTGTTACGAAAGATGGGAAGGATGTAAAAGATGTATAAAGTGATTCATTATTACTATATGTAAATCTCTGTTATCCTAATTGCGAGTTCCATAACCATACAATAGACTAAAACCTGTGGCAATAAGTAGTCCACATGTGGCAATAAGTCGTCCACATACTTATGACTTTCGTCACCCTTGAACCATTTCGGTTCGGCTGTAGCTAACAGCCAGGTGTGGGGTAGTCAGCCCCGTATAGATCTATACACTCAAGTCACGCTCTCTAAATACCAGAGATTCTGGTTATGGGTGTAGTCCTCCACTCGCGTACCTTGGTGGAGTGTTCTCCAAGGACGTGTCTCCAATTATACAGGATTAACAAATTTACTAGTAATAATAGAATAGTCCTCCATTCGCGTATTTATGTGGAGTGTTACTGAGGACAAAACAATGTACAGGTATTATATTCAAATGTTGTATGTAATGCCTTTAACTGAATAAATTGTGGAAAATCATTTGTGAAATATATGTAAAACATAACAGTTTAAAGACCTAATTCACAAATATATGTTACGTGATATGCATGTTCAAATGGTTATCAGTTGTGGTAATCAGTAACAAAAGCATATGAATTAATAAACACACATCTGAAAACATGTTTTGAGTACAAGAATTCCCTTGTACTTTGCTTGTGTTCCCCCCTAAAAACAGTAAAAACAGTGAAAAAGGGTAGGGGTATGAACTCACCGGACTCGGAAACGTGTCGGATTTGAATGCTAGACGTTGGTTCGGGGTTTGATTACTCGCGATGACCCTATGTAAAATGAAATAATGTCCATATATATACAATTAGGGATACATTCACTAATCATATGGAACATTACACTCCAATGAGGTTAAACACCTTAAAATGAGCGTTTGGAGTGACCCGGGTGGCGCTTAAGGACTTGCAATGACACTAGGGACTTGGGATTTGAGTTTTCTCCCCATAAGTAAACATTTTAAAGAGTTTACAACAATGGAACACCCACATACATGAGTTTACGGCCATAAACTCATGTGGGTGAGGTTTTGGTGTTTTAAGGACTCAAATGAACTTAGGGATTGCTAGGAATGATTATCTAGACACCTTGGAACACTTGGAATGGATTTAACACATTTAAAGCATGAGTTTACGGCCACACTCATAGAGTTTATGGCCGTAAACTCACTAAGGCTAAGAAAAATTGATTTAAGCTATTTAGGGCAATCACATGTGATTCAAACTAATTTTCTAAGCATTGTTATGAATTTAGAACATCAATTAAGACATTTATTGGAGTTTACGGCCTAGAGGTATGTTCTAAGGCCGTAAACTCTCATTTATAATTGAACAAAGTAGTTTTTGGTGCTTAAAACAATCACATGTGATTCTAGAAATTTACACAAGACATTTGAGTGTGTTTAATGCCTCATAAACATTGTTTTATGAGTTTACGGCCAAGAATATGTTCTTAGGCCGTAAACTCCCATAAATCATACTTTTGTTGTGTTTTAATCTTTTAAACCATTTTTAGATGCATCTAGATTTTACCACAAAGCCATATATTGAGTTTGGAAGCATTTGAACATGTTTAAAGGCCTTAAATCACTCTTTTAGAGGAGTTTACGGCCCAAGAGAGTGTCTTGGCCGTAAACTCTTCTTTGTTACACAAAAATCAAGTTTAAAGTGTTCCAAGTCTAGATTAGCAAGTCCAAGGTTCATGTCTAAGTCTCAACTAGGTTTTGGAAGAGTTAAATGGCTTAAATACCCCTTGTATATGAGTTTACGGTCCAAGAATGCTCCTTGGCCGTAAACTCACTTTTGTCCCTCTAAATCCATGTTCTACATGTTATAATTTCTTCCCTTTAAGCCCTTAAGTCATATCTAGTGCCAACTTTGCAAAGGAAGGGTTTTAGGGCTTAAAAACCCTTGAAATATGAGTTTACGGCCCATGAATGTTCTATGGCCGTAAACTCATGAATGTTAGGCCTAATTTATGTCTTAAAATCGAAATTGGATGACAAATATGCTATAGGTTAAGGCTAGGAAGGTACCTTAGAGATTAGAAGCCCTAAATTTGAGTTTTGATCCCTTAAACTTGGATTAGGAGAGAGGTGGGAAATGTTTAGTGATAATTTGGCCAAAGGCTTCAAATGGAGTCTTAAACATGTTTATATAATGTTCGGGAATTGGACACGATAGAATTCTACCCGATACCGACGTTAATTGAGGTTTTTGGTCGTACCCGATTGAGTTACCGTAACCCGATATGGTAGTTTCTAGAAATATTCCGATCACTAAAGCTGGGTGTTAAAATGATTTCTAAATGTATTAAAACACCCATTAAGTCATTTTAGGTCAATATAAACTAATGACTTAATGAAATGGAGAAATTAGAAACGAAATTGAAAATGACGTTGGGTTGATCGGATTTGAATTACAAGTTGTGGTACAAGAAGTGACATGAAATTTCGGGTTGTTACATTATCCCCCCGTTAGAGGGAATTTCGTCCCGAAATTCAAAGTTTAAACACAAGAAAAGATACAAATCATGGATTAGAAAAGAGTTGTGGATATTTCTGTTGCATCGAGTCTTCTCGCTCCCAAGTGAACTCCGGTCCTCGCTTGGCATTCCAGCGAACCTTCACCAACGGGATGCGACTCTGTTTCGTACGTTTGACTTCTCGATCCATGATCTCAATTGGTTCCTCCACAAAGTTGAGGTTTTCATCGATCTCAATCTCGTCTAAGGGAATTGTTAGGGTTTCATCGGATAGGCACTTTTTGAGATTTGAAACATGGAAGACAGGATGAATGTTACTGAGTTCGTGAGGTAACTGAAGTTTGTAGGCTACCGGACCAACTCTGGCGACGATTTCAAAAGGTCCAATGTAACTCGGATTAAGTTTCCCACGTTTACCGAAACGTACAGTGCCTTTCCAGGGCGAGACTTTTAACAGAACCCGATCTCCAACTTGGAATTCAAGGGGTTTCCGACGATTATCAGCGTAACTCTTTTGACGATCGCGCGAGGCCTTTAGTCGTTCACGGATTTGGATAATTTTCTCAGTGGTTTCACGGATGATTTTAGGACCGGTAAGTGCGCTGTCGGGGACTCGACTCTTTGCTAACTGTGTATCTCCTACCTCGGCCCAGCACAGAGGGGATCTGCACTTGCGACCGTATAGAGCTTCGAACGGGGCAGCCCTAATGCTGGTGTGGTAACTGTTGTTGTATGAGAATTCAATCAATGGTAGATGTGCGTCCCACGACCTTCCAAAGTCAATGACACATGCCCTAAGCATGTCCTCCAGAGTTTGAATTGTTCTCTCGCTTTGACCGTCAGTCTGAGGATGGTATGCCGTGCTCATGTCTAGTTGGGTTCCAAGGGCTTTCTGAAGAGATTGCCAGAATCTGGAAGTAAACCTGCTATCTCGATCAGAGATAATGGATACAGGTACACCGTGTAGACGTACTACCTCCTGGATGTAGATTCGCGCAAGTCTTTCCATCTTGTATGATTCTTTAATTGGAATGAAGTGAGCGGATTTTGTCAAACGATCGACAATTACCCAAATGGTATCGTACCCACTAGAACACTTGGGTAGTTTGGTGATGAAGTCTATGGCAATCATCTCCCATTTCCACTCGGGGATCTCGGGTTGTCGAAGCAGACCTGAAGGTTTCTGATGTTCGATTTTGACTTTGGCGCAAGTCAAGCACTTGCCCACAAATGTAGCTATCTCAGCTTTCATGTTTGGCCACCAATATTGTTTCTTGAGATCTAAGTACATCTTGTCAGAACCCGGGTGAACAGAGTATTGGGTTCTATGTGCTTCTTCCATGACTAACTCTCTTAATCCTCCAGACATGGGAATCCAGATTCGATCCATAAAACACTGGACTCCGTCACTTCTGATCTCAAGTTTCTTTTCCATTCCTCTCAAAGCTTCATTTGTCATGTTCTCCGGTTTCAGGGCTTCGAGCTGAGCTTCTCGGATTTGCATGGGTAGATTGGAATGGATGGTTATCGACTGACTCTTCACTTTGTTGCTGGTATTCTCCTTTCGGCTAAGGGCATCTGCTACCACATTGGCCTTGTTGGGATGGTAGCGGATTTCACACTCATAATCACTGAGTAGTTCAACCCATCGCCTTTGTCTCATGTTCAGGTCTTTTTGGTCAAAGATATGTTGCAGGCTCTTATGATCAGTAAAGATCGTACACTTAGTTCCGTAAAGGTAATGCCTCCAAATCTTTAATGCAAAAACTACGGCTCCAAGCTCCAAATCGTGTGTGGTATAGTTGACCTCATGTGTCTTCAACTGTCTAGAGGCATAAGCAATCACTTTTCATCTCTGCATAAGCACACAACCTAAATCTTGAGTAGATGCATCGCAGTAGACAACAAAGTCCTCTGTTCCTTCGGGTAAGGATAGGACAGGCGCGCTGCACAGAGCTTTCTTCAATGTCTGAAATGCGGTCTCTTGTTTATCACCCCAACAAAAGGGTACACCTTTTTGTGTTAGAGTGGTTAGAGGTTTGGCGATTCGGGAAAAGTTTTGGATGAACCTTCGATAATAGCCAGCGAGACCCAAGAATTGTCGGATTTCTGTGGGTGTCTTCGGTGCTGACCAATTCTCTATTGCCTTAATCTTGGAAGGATCAACATGAATACCCTCCTCACTTATCACATGACCAAGGAAAATTACCTTCCGTATCCAAAACTCACATTTGGAAAATTTCGCGTATAGTTTTTCGGATCTAAGGGTTTCCAACACTAGCCTCAAGTGTTGTTTGTGGTCTTCTTCGCTTCGAGAGTAAACGAGGATGTCGTCAATGAACACGATGACGAATTTGTCTAAGAAGGGACGGCACACCCGGTTCATAAGGTCCATGAACACTGCCGGTGCGTTGGTTAAACCAAAGGGCATCACTACGAACTCGTAGTGTCCATACCGAGTCCTAAAAGCTGTTTTGGGCACATCACTTTCGTGAACTCGCAACTGATGGTACCCTGATCGAAGGTCTATCTTAGAAAAGTAGCTGGCTCCCTGAAGTTGGTCGAAGAGGTCATCTATACGTGGAAGAGGGTATCGGTTCTTAACGGTCAATTTGTTCAGTTCACGATAGTCGATACACATTCGAAAGGATCCATCTTTCTTCTTGACAAACAGAACCGGAGCTCCCCAGGGTGAGGAACTCGGCCTAATGAATCCCTTACTGAGCAACTCATTGAGTTGACTGGATAACTCCTGCATTTTTGTCGGAGCTAGTCGATACTGAGATTTTGCTACAGGAGTAGCTCCAGGAATTAGGTCAATACGGAACTCGACCTGACGTTCGGGAGGAATTCCTGGAAGCTCTTCAGGGAACACATCGGGAAAATTGCAGACCTCGGGGATGCTCGCGAGGTCTTTAACTTCTTGATTCTTGTTGATCACATGAGCTAAGAATGCAATGCACTCCTTTCGAAGGAGCTTTCGAGCTTTGATGCAAGAGATGATATGAAGATTGGAACTGGGTTTATCGCCATAGATTATCAAAATTTGATCCGAAGGAAAATTGAGACGGATAGCTTTTTCGTAACAAAGAATGTCAGCATGATTGGGACTCAACCAATCCATGCCAATGATAACATCAAAGCTCTTAATGGAGACGGGCATGAGATCTATAGGAAATGAGTGATCGTTTAAGGTAAGCGTACAACCTATGAATATATCGTTAGCGCGTTCTTTCTCACCGTTAGCCATCTCGACGGTAAACGTTTCAGTTAATGGTTGAGGATTTGGTTTTAGATTATGCTTGAATGCATGACTAACAAAACTTCTTTCAGCACCCGAATCGAAAAGTATACTAGCATATGAGTTGTCGAGAAGGAACGTACCCGAAACAACAGTGGGATCAGCAACCGCTTCCTCTCGTCCCATGGTTAGAATCCTTCTAGTGTTATCAGCAGTTGACTTCTTGGGACAGTTCCTTTTAAAATGCCCAACTTCTCCACAGTTGTAGCAGGCTTGACTAACACCTGCTCCCGATGATTGGTTGGCTGATTGGGTAGGAGTTCTGCAGAATCGAACCGTGTGCCCTTTCTTACCACAGCTGGTGCAAGACAATTCTCGGCAAGGTCCAGGATGATGATGGTATTTACACTTGTCACACAGGGGAAGGTTACCAGCATATTTACTGGTAGGAGTTGAAGCTGTGGATCCCATAACCGAAACTGTAGTGACAGGAGTAACAGTAGCAGCATGGACTGCTACCGTCTGATGTTTCTTGGAAGATCCTTGAGAAGATTGACCCTTCTTCTTTTTCCAGAATTTCCTCTTTTCACCACTCCTTTGAGTCGGTTCAGAAGTGGTAGTGATTTCCTTAACGTCGTCGCTGTGATCAATCAGAATTTGAGCCAAAGTCTTGGCACTATCATAAGTATTCGGACGAGCAGCCAAAACATGACTCTTTGTCGGTTGAGATAACCCCCAAATGAACCTTTCGATCTTTTTGTTTTCAGGAGTGACTAATCCCGGGCAGAGAAGTGCGAGGTCATCAAATCGGGAAATATACGCAGCAACGTTAGAACCTTTCATCTTTAAGTTCCACAGCTCGTGTTCTAATTTTTGGATTTCGCCACGGGGGCAGTACTCAGCAATGAGAAGTTCTTTCATGGCCTCCCAGCCCATGGCATTGGCTACAGGTAAGGTCAGAGATTTGACTCGGCCATTCCACCAAGTCAAGGCTTTATCCTCGAAGGTACAAGCCGCAAATTTAACTTTATCAGACTCTGCACAAGCACAGATTTCGAAGATGGATTCGATTTTCTCGAACCATCGGGATAAGGATATGACACCTCCAGTGCCATTAAAGGATGTTGGTTTCGCGTTCATGAAATCCTTATAAGAATTTCCTCTTTGGTGTCCCTGACTACCCTCAGGGTTTTGAGATTGAGAACCACCTCCTGAATTATTAGAGTTCATCTGCGACATAGTTGCTACCATTTCAGCTGTCATCATCGTTTGGAGTGATGCTAGGTCAAACTGGGGAGGGGGTGGCGGCAAAGAGGGATTTTCGTTGTTCTTTGAGCTGGGTCTTTTTCTTGGAGGCATCTTGATCTAAAAAGATCAGGAAAGAGAGGATCATAAGTCCTCTGAATTGAATCAAGAGATATGGGACAGGAGATATCTCATCAAGGCAATTATAGCATCATACTAAGCGAATAAGCAGAAAGGAGTTATATATATAGAATATTTTATCACAAGAGTAATATTCAAGGATTAACGCGTATACAAGAATTTCTACAGAGTAACGACTCAAGAAATACTCCCATAGTATTTCATGGTTTGCTGCAGCGACGATTTGTTGTTTGGGATATTGGGTAAGTTTTAGGCATGCCGCATATTACAGTCACTCCCAAGCACATGTTGGCCGTGTCTCGAATGAATATAGTTGGCCAGGCTATATTGACCCTAGACACGACTACATAACTGCCCAGGTTTAACCATAATACACAACACCCAATTATTTATGTTTGGTTCTACTTGTAGTTACGGATAGCAACGATTCGGTATACTTGTATACTTTTTGAAAATACTTGTGGTTTGAAGATAATTTTAATTCAGAGCACTTAGGCCCCTTTAGTGTTTATAGTTTTACACCATGTAAGGTTTGGTATACTTCATTCACTATAAACAAGGGATCTGATACCAATCTGTCACACCCCGAAAAACGAAGGCGGAAACATTTCCGGGGTTGACTCCACGTTGAGTATCAAATCCAATGCACATAGTAAGTAAAGTAGAACAACCATTACATTACATTATAAAGTTTTACAGTTGTTTCAAAAGTAAAGTTTGTACAGTTGTAATACGTAGTATATATAGACAAAATGAAATGGGTCTTCATGTACTCCATCTTCTGATCAAAAGAAATCTTCGGGTACCTGTTCTAACGTTGACCTGAGAACACAAGCGGTTTGAAAATCAGCATAAAGCTGGTGAGTTCATAAGCGGTTTTGTTTGTGAACATGATTCGAATTTCCTTTCTGTTTCTGAAATGTCGTATGTACCAAGAAAATCCCATATTTTCTAAATAGTTAGTTATTAATTCACAAATGAAAGGTATGATAAGTTTGTACATTGAAAATATGTTTATTCATGTGAAAATGTATAGTTGGTCATCTGACTGATTTAACTGATCTGTTTGCTTGTCATGTGTTACCAGGAAAGTCCCATACTTTCCTTATTGCGTATTACAAATTGTAAAAGATGTAATGTTATCCAGTTTGTTACTCTTTCTAGTTAGGTAAGTGTTACCCAGAAAAGCCCCATGCTTTTCTGCATGTTGGTTTCAAATGTAAACGATGAAAAGATGTAAAAGATGTAATAGTGATTGGTTTCCATGTTTTCCCCAGGAAAGTCCCGTACTTTCCTGAATGTTGGTTACAGTGTTACGAAAGATGGGAAGGATGTAAAAGATGTATAAAGTGATTCATTATTACTATATGTAAATCTCTGTTATCCTAATTGCGAGTTCCATAACCATACAATAGACTAAAACCTGTGGCAATAAGTAGTCCACATGTGGCAATAAGTCGTCCACATACTTATGACTTTCGTCACCCTTGAACCATTTCGGTTCGGCTGTAGCTAACAGCCAGGTGTGGGGTAGTCAGCCCCGTATAGATCTATACACTCAAGTCACGCTCTCTAAATACCAGAGATTCTGGTTATGGGTGTAGTCCTCCACTCGCGTACCTTGGTGGAGTGTTCTCCAAGGACGTGTCTCCAATTATACAGGATTAACAAATTTACTAGTAATAATAGAATAGTCCTCCATTCGCGTATTTATGTGGAGTGTTACTGAGGACAAAACAATGTACAGGTATTATATTCAAATGTTGTATGTAATGCCTTTAACTGAATAAATTGTGGAAAATCATTTGTGAAATATATGTAAAACATAACAGTTTAAAGACCTAATTCACAAATATATGTTACGTGATATGCATGTTCAAATGGTTATCAGTTGTGGTAATCAGTAACAAAAGCATATGAATTAATAAACACACATCTGAAAACATGTTTTGAGTACAAGAATTCCCTTGTACTTTGCTTGTGTTCCCCCCTAAAAACAGTAAAAACAGTGAAAAAGGGTAGGGGTATGAACTCACCGGACTCGGAAACGTGTCGGATTTGAATGCTAGACGTTGGTTCGGGGTTTGATTACTCGCGATGACCCTATGTAAAATGAAATAATGTCCATATATATACAATTAGGGATACATTCACTAATCATATGGAACATTACACTCCAATGAGGTTAAACACCTTAAAATGAGCGTTTGGAGTGACCCGGGTGGCGCTTAAGGACTTGCAATGACACTAGGGACTTGGGATTTGAGTTTTCTCCCCATAAGTAAACATTTTAAAGAGTTTACAACAATGGAACACCCACATACATGAGTTTACGGCCATAAACTCATGTGGGTGAGGTTTTGGTGTTTTAAGGACTCAAATGAACTTAGGGATTGCTAGGAATGATTATCTAGACACCTTGGAACACTTGGAATGGATTTAACACATTTAAAGCATGAGTTTACGGCCACACTCATAGAGTTTATGGCCGTAAACTCACTAAGGCTAAGAAAAATTGATTTAAGCTATTTAGGGCAATCACATGTGATTCAAACTAATTTTCTAAGCATTGTTATGAATTTAGAACATCAATTAAGACATTTATTGGAGTTTACGGCCTAGAGGTATGTTCTAAGGCCGTAAACTCTCATTTATAATTGAACAAAGTAGTTTTTGGTGCTTAAAACAATCACATGTGATTCTAGAAATTTACACAAGACATTTGAGTGTGTTTAATGCCTCATAAACATTGTTTTATGAGTTTACGGCCAAGAATATGTTCTTAGGCCGTAAACTCCCATAAATCATACTTTTGTTGTGTTTTAATCTTTTAAACCATTTTTAGATGCATCTAGATTTTACCACAAAGCCATATATTGAGTTTGGAAGCATTTGAACATGTTTAAAGGCCTTAAATCACTCTTTTAGAGGAGTTTACGGCCCAAGAGAGTGTCTTGGCCGTAAACTCTTCTTTGTTACACAAAAATCAAGTTTAAAGTGTTCCAAGTCTAGATTAGCAAGTCCAAGGTTCATGTCTAAGTCTCAACTAGGTTTTGGAAGAGTTAAATGGCTTAAATACCCCTTGTCTATGAGTTTACGGTCCAAGAATGCTCCTTGGCCGTAAACTCACTTTTGTCCCTCTAAATCCATGTTCTACATGTTATAATTTCTTCCCTTTAAGCCCTTAAGTCATATCTAGTGTCCAACTTTGCAAAGGAAGGGTTTTAGGGCTTAAAAACCCTTGAAATATGAGTTTACGGCCCATGAATGTTCTATGGCCGTAAACTCATGAATGTTAGGCCTAATTTATGTCTTAAACTCGAAATTGGATGACAAATATGCTATAGGTTAAGGCTAGGAAGGTACCTTAGAGATTAGAAGCCCTAAATTTGAGTTTTGATCCCTTAAACTTGGATTAGGAGAGAGGTGGGAAATGTTTAGTGATAATTTGGCCAAAGGCTTCAAATGGAGTCTTAAACATGTTTATATAATGTTCGGGAATTGGACACGATAGAATTCTACCCGATACCGACGTTAATTGAGGTTTTTGGTCGTACCCGATTGAGTTACCGTAACCCGATATGGTAGTTTCTAGAAATATTCCGATCACTAAAGCTGGGTGTTAAAATGATTTCTAAATGTATTAAAACACCCATTAAGTCATTTTAGGTCAATATAAACTAATGACTTAATGAAATGGAGAAATTAGAAACGAAATTGAAAATGACGTTGGGTTGATCGGATTTGAATTACAAGTTGTGGTACAAGAAGTGACATGAAATTTCGGGTTGTTACAAGTTTAATTTATCGCAGCTCTCGGATTTCTGGGATATCCGCTGCGATGCTTAATTTGGGGGATTAAGCGTGAATGGATGGTCGTAGTCAATGTCCTTGACTCTTACGACTCAGATTTCTTTACCAACCGAGGGTGTTAGCTACTATGTTGTCTTAACCGGAATGACAACAAACTTCGGACCTGTGATCATTATAGTAGCTCAACCCGCAAGGGTTCCCTTGACTCTAGCTCCCGTTCCATGGGATAGGATGAAGGGTCTTTCTGGGGGACCTACGGAGTATGCTTCAGGTGGTTATCGTCTTCTAGAATACTTGCAGTGTCTTTCGCTTTGGTTTCTATCCGACTAAGAAGGGTTGGTTAACAGCGTGCAGTACCCCTCTCCTAAGTACTCTGGAAGGTTTGAAAGTGCCGACTGACGGATCGCATTAGCTTTTATTATTCTTATTTTGTTTAGGTTCGGAAGAACCTTTATTTGCCGAAAGGGCTATGGAGAAAGTTCTTTTTACACAACACTAAGGATTTACGCATAGTTTCACGAAGTCAAACCATGATCGATAGAGGTGTTGAAGTTGGCATACATCGACGTGACATAGAATGAGGATCGATAGGGTCATGTACCGAACAGGCACACAAGTTCTAGGCGTCTCAGATTTCGTCTCGTGTATCACTGCCGCGGATACTTGGACCGATAGAGTTGACGCGGAACTATAGAGAGTCCTAAGTGTTTTTGAGTAGAGTACCTTTTCATGAATGGATTCTCACAAGGCATTTCTATAATCGCCTCACATATACTAGTCATGTATAATTAAGGTGGGGACGAGTGTTGACTGAGCGACTCCGTGTTAAATCCACAACCAAACGAGGAACAGGAAATGAGGCGGCCTTCACTCACTCTAGGTCTATCCATCTCAATTATACATGGGCGTAACGTATATGTTTAGCCATTATAGGTTTACCTGATGAAAATTTTAAATTTTATAACAGTGTTGCGACTTTCGCCTTAACGGGGAAATAATTACATTTAGAATTAGTCTTTTTATGTTCTTGGTTAGTTACCTGAGATTGAGAGACGTACCAAAATCTACCAGGCTCCTTGATTCTTCTCCCTAAGCATTAGAGTTAGACTCCTCCTGTGTCCTTGTCTTTTCCTTTTGTTGGGTAGTCCCTTTTGACGTGTACCATTTCACCACATAGATGGCAAACTGTATTGGTCGCCGCATTGGTGGTTGATGTAATGAACTCAACCGGGGCTCTACAGGTATGAGAGGTGTGCCCCTACTTGTTGCACCTTGTACAGAGGAGTTCCCGACATATACCATGATGATGGTAGTTGCACTTGCTGCAGTGGGGAAGGTTTCCTAAGTATGGTCTTGTAGGTGTTGGGATGGAAGGGCTGGCAGGGGTATTGACTACCTCAGCTCGTTGCCCTTCGGAAGGTCCTTGAGCCGAGGTACTTCTGTCCTCGATCTTGATCTTTCTTTTCAGTGGATTTGAGTGAGGTTCTTGGGTGGCTGGGTATGCAGAGGTTGGTTGCTGCTGTCCACTACTAGGATCGGAATTTCCGATAGGGCTCTTACTAACATTGGCGTTGTTAGCATTCAGTTGAGCCATGACAGCTGCTACGGCTGCCGAAACTGCAGCTTGGAACGTAGCTTCATCGAATAGGAGAGTCGGTTTCTTGCCGGCGGATGGGTTACGCTTCTTCGGAGGCATGGTTTTCCTACACGGAAAAAGGAGCACAAGCTGATGAGAGACGATGGTTAACCCTGGACATATCTATCCTTACTATGTTAGGCCTAAATTTTTCCCATGCTTCGGGTATTTTTTTTCTGAGTGTCGACCTACATCCCTATGATGTAGTCCTGGTATTCAAGGTAGGAGTGTGAGTATCGGAAAAAGCCATAAGATGGGAGTCGTTCCTACTAAGTTACCTTTATACTGGGAAGGTTTCACTCTCCGGCTTGGAGAGATCTGAGAACAGTTCGGAACGAATACTGCGGAAAGAAAGGGTAATGAAGACTTATGGCCAAACAACCTCAATAGAGGTGTGGGGATTCGCTTTAAGCGTATTACTTGCAACGGGAAAAAGGCAATTTACGTAACACATAGCGTGAGTAGTGTAACCACTAACTCACTAAATTATATTATTTTATGGGTGTATTAGCGTGACGAACACGAGGAAAAGACACTTCCCAGGTTCCATGTACTGGCTCCCTCTGTCTACCTCGCATCTTAGACTGAGACCGGCGTTGGTTCCTTCTGGTAGCTTACTTTGGGTTCTCTTCTCATATAGACATATTGAACTTCTACTCCGTCTTACTTCCGATTCCGACTCTGGGTGTCATCACTTCATGATGGATGACTGGAAATCTCGGAAGTTTAGGCGAATTTCTCACCGATGTCCCTAAAAGATATAGGCACTTGGTGAATTCAATAGTCTTGACCTAGTTTGTTCGTTTCCAAGCTGGAAATCTTCTCAATGAACCTCTTCTGGGTCTGAATCAAGTCCTCTGCCGAGTACTGAAGTGGGTAGGGTTTTCCTATAGGGCTCGTGCGAGAATGGAAATGTCTAAAGAATCCTAAGAGATTATTAACATTTCACTGGGTGATCCATATCAAGTCCTGCTACGATTACACAGGGTATACAAATCATATATAGATTAGATCCGATGAGGCCTTCGAATATGTGATACTACTCTAGATCCACATCCCAACGAGGAAAAGGAAATAGGGCGAAACCGCACATTCTTAGCCTATGGGATCCTTATTATATATAACCTTGGGAGTATACTCTCTGTAATTGTAGGTATATCAATAAGGATTTTAGTTCTTCACACAAGGTTAGTTATGGATCCTAAAATACCCCTATGGTATTTTAATTATTGTTTGTTTCTTATCTTCTGATTATGATTATGGGATTAATGTGATTCTTTTAGTATTCCTAAATACTCCCATGGTATTTTAAACTTTATGTTTGGCTCTAGCATTCCTAGTTGGTAAGTTTCAGACCTGTTGCAACACCACTATCACTCCCAAGCACACGTTCATCGCATCTCGAATAAATGTAGTTGATCAGGTTACATTTATTCCAGCTTACGATTACAAAACTGCCCAGGTTTGACGGTAATGCTCAACATCTGAAGACTTTTACTCTTGTTCTTCTTGTGATACTTGTGTTCGAGTGTTTAGATTCTGGATGTTCTTATACTTTGGTAAAATATGGTTATATTTTAAAGTATAATTCTTGGTCAGAGTGTTTTATCCCTATGTATTTATAGGCCGTATATCTTTTATGAATTGATATACTTAGCTCACTATAAACAATGCTCTAATACCAATCTGTCACACCCCAAAAACGGAACGGCGGAAACGTTCTGGGGTGCATGACGTCATGTCAAGTATCACAACATATGCAGTATAGTAATCAAAGTACAACAATCATTGCATTAATATTAATAGTTTTACATGGTTTACATTACATAGAAACATAAAAGTAATACAAGTAATAATGTAGATGCAGCTTGGTACTAATCGGTCTTCACCAAAAGCGCCTGAGATGTACATGTCTATAGCTGACCTGAGAATACAAGTTACTTGAAAGCGAGTATCAGCATTTTTAAAAATGCTGGTGAGTTCATAAGTATTTAGTGTCATTTTATACAAATTACTTTATATAAGTAGTAGTTTTTAAGTATATAGTGAAATAGAGTCCTTTCCAGAAAATCCTATATTTTCTAATTAAAAGCAGTCTTCTACCAAGACTGCTCAGAGTTATATGGTAAAAAGTAGTTTTTCCTTAACACTATCATTTTCCAAAAGTGGTATTGATTTTCAAAGAAAGTAGGAGAATATCAGGGAAAATAAAATATGCCTCATCAGTGAAGACTGCTGACTAAGGCAAAACGAATCATAGACTCCAGGAGAGTATCGAATGAACGACACGCCTGGTTCAGTCTAACAAAATGACACACAGACCCCAGACGGTATCAAATGAAAGATATAGCTAGCACGGTCTAAAACAGTGAATACAGACCCTAGACAGTATCATATGAAAGATATAGGTAGCACGGTCTAAAACAGTGAATACAGACCCTAGACAGTATCAAATGAAAGATACAGCTACCACGGTCTAAAACAGTGAATACAGACCCTAGACAGTATCAAATGAAAGATACAGCTGGCATGGTCTAAAACAGTGAATATAGACCCTAGACAGTATCAAATGAAAGATACAACTAGCACGGTCTAAAACAGTGAATACAGTGTTAAAAATCTGTTACCTTAAGACCAGGAATTATAAGGTAACCCCGAGATACTCGTAACCATACTGATAGACGCTAAAGAACTTGACGCACGCCCTGCAAGCGTCGGTATAAGTATGACATTTGTCACCCCTTAGCTTGGTAGGCCGTGGACTGTAGCTAGCAGTCAGGGTGCGGGGGTGTCAATCCCGTATAGATCTATACACACAATGTCCGCTCTCCCTACAAGAGACTTTGGTTACCAACTTGAAAACGGTGAAGGCCGTGTACTGAAGATGTATCTCGTGTAGTGAGATCTAATGTAAAATACTGGACTAATGATAGAGACTCACAACTGAACTGACTAATGTAAACCTATATGGCTATGCTTGTATACATAATATATAGCTAATGATCAAACGACCTTCGGACGGAAATCTGATCCCACCAGACCACATCTCAACGAAGAAAAGGAAATAGGGTGAACAAGCCTTCCTAGGTCCTTCAAACATTATTTATATGCATCTATACAAGCACAGGCATACATCTAACTATGTTTAAGTGTTTAACAAGTAGAAGCCTATCGTGAAATAGAAGCGTATCGTGAAGTATAGGCGTATCGAGAAGTATAAGCATATCGTGAGGTATAAGCGTATCATGAGGTATAAGCGTATCGTGAAGTATAAGCGTATCGTGAAGTACAAGCGTATCGTGAGGTATAAGCGTATCATGAAGTATAAGCGTAACAAGTATAAGTGAAGTATAAGTGATAACAAGTATAAGTTATCACGAAGTGAAAGCATTATCAAGTAGGAGTTTAAACTAAGTAGAAGTAAAGCAGTGGTATCTTAGCCAAGTAGGAGTATAAAAACATGGGAGAAATCTTTTGATGAAAACTTTAGGAAAAACCTTTATGCTTAAGAAAATCACGACTTGGTATTCTTTTGTAAAATAAGTTTGTAAGCCTTTAAAAATCCTTTGGGAACCTTTAATAAACAAATTTTAAATGAAACTTTGATAAAACATTATAAGTAAAAGCTGAACAAGTAATGACGTTTTAGAAAACCATTTACAGTATCATTCTCGGTAAAACAGTTAATAGTGTGGTAAATCCTTGTGCATGTGGGTTATCAATCACATGTGATTGATATGATAACTGGCATGTTTAACTTGTATTCCCCCCCCCCCCATAAAACATATAAAAACATTTAAAAGGTTCATTAAGGGGTATGAACTCACCTGACGTAAGTGGATCCGACGAAGGTGCCGGTTGGGTGCTCGGTGTCAAGTAAAGACTTGAACACACTTAGTGAGCTATTAACATATGATAACATATGTTTACATACAATTAGTACATATAATACTAATTAAACAAATATACGCATCCTAAAGTGCGGAAAACACTTTGGTTGAGAGCTTGGAGTGTCCCGGGTAACATTTAAGGGCTTGTATGGCCTAGGTAGGGAGTTTACTCTTCAAGAGTAAACTCTATATAGAGTTCATGGCCCTAAGACCATGTCCCCATGATTTTAGGGCCGTAAACTCATGGTAGGAGTGTTCTAAGATGCTAAATGGCCTTATATCACTTGTAGATTTATGCTAGGTCCAAATATAATGCATATGAAGGGGTTTAAAGCTCTTAAGGGACCATTTGATGAGTTTACGGCCCTAAACAAGGAGTTTACGGTCGTAAGCTCCTATACACTCATTCCTTTGATGTATAAGGGTCTTAAATGGTAGGAAATAAAGTTCTATGCATTTTCCAAGTCAAATGAAGGAATTTAGGCATCATTTGGGCACTTAATGGGAGTTTACGGCCCATGGACCAATTCTATGGGAGTTCATTGCCGTAAACTGCTATCCCCTTGGTTTTATTGAAGTTTTAAGCCTTTACTTCAATGTTTTTGCTTCTAGACATTTTTCCAAGGCCATAGGAGGTGTTTTAGGGCATTTCTAACACTAGAAATTGAGTTTACTCCCCATGAAGGGGAGTTTACGGCCCAAGCATGTTCTTGGGCGGTAAACTCATGTTTACTCTCCAAAAACTCGTTTCAAGGTGTTCTAAGTATGAATGTGTAAGCCTACAAGTCATATCTAAGCCTTAGGGGTAATTTGGAGGGGTTTTGGGGCTTAAAAACCCCCCATTAAATGGTGTTCACGGTCCAAGAGTGTTCTTGGGCCGTAAACACATGAATCTACCCCTATTTGATGTCTTAAACACGAATTTGCATGTTAGATAACCTATACAACAAGTTAGGATAGTTTACCTACTAGTTTGGGGCTCGAAACGGGCATTTTTGGCTCAAAAAACAAGTTGTAGAGAGAGAGAGAGAGTGTAGAGAGAGAGAGTAAAAAGGGTGGAATGAAGTTTACTCTCCCTTATATAGGGGTTGGAGTTGGCGCTCAATGGAAATCTACCCGATACTGCCGTTAAACGAGGCTTTTTTTTTGGTCGCACCCGATTAAACAGTCAAATTTTGACTTGGTTGAAACTAAACATTTTTAAGGGCACTTTGTGGGTGTTTCTAATTTGTCTCAACCCTTACCAAGTCATTATAAAAGTCCCACATTAATTAACTACTTCCAAAAAGGTTAACGGACAGTTTAATAAACGAGGCACATTAACGGAAGAGGGGTTAAAAATGACGGAATAAATTTCGGGTTGTCACAAAGTCATACACAAACGTATATAGTTCCTTAATAATTATTTTTCTCTACAATTTTGTGAAAATATTATTAGGAATCTTTTATATATAAATAAGATTCACATGTGTCAAATAAACTACACTATTTGCCTTCAAATATCCCTTTCTTGAAGTTGGAATATGTGTATTTCATTTATACAATGAAGATAACAATGTCATGTATAAGCTTGATTTAAAACAACTTTATCACACACCCCCAAACTAGAATGGCGGAAATGTTCGGGGGCAGATGACGTCATGTACAGTATCATAATAGTTGAGTAATAGTAAAGAAAGCAAACACAGCCATCATAAATATAATTTAAAAGGTTACATTGTTGCATGAGTTACATGTTTCAAAATAAATTACAATATGATGACAAAATGCGTTTTTAACCGGCGCCTTAGTTTCCCGTCCTCAAAAGTTGGTGATTACTTGTATTACTGATTCCCTGAGAATACAAGTTGTTTAAAAAAAGTGTCAACAATTAAGTTGGTGAGTTCATACACGTTTTGTATGAGAAAAATGTATTCCTTTCCGTGTAAAGTAATCGTGTTTGTTTCCAGAAAATCCAATATTTTCCATAAAATGAGTTGTAAGCCATTGTTCGTAAAATGATAGTGTTTATTTCAAAAAATCCAATATTTTCTATAAAATGAGTTGTGGTCTTAAATGTTCCAAGACCATAATGTATAAGTATTTGCCATACTTATAATAGTGTATGTAGTTTTTATACGAATATAAAAACTATTTTGGTGTTTTTTAGCCCCGTAAACCAAATGTATTGTTAATACCCCATGTGAGTTATTATAACCATGCTAGCGACTAGTTGGCCTGTAATAACATTCTGCAGGCGTCAGAATGTTATGACATTTTTCACCCCAAACCTGCCGGTCTAACTGTAGCTAAAAGTTTAGGTGCGGGATTGTCAGTCCCGTATAGATCTATACACAAGTATCACGCTCTCCCTTAAGAGATTCTGGTTACAATTACAGGACTTTATGCAGTACTTTAAAAGTATCGTGAAGCCGAATGTCTCACAAATTTATTCACTAACAGGTTTACGTAAAATAAAATGAAAAACTCATTGTTCATGTAAATGTATGTATCTCCCTTTCATAGTGTTTATTTAATGTGAAAATATTCCACAAACTATACCTATTATAGTTTGTAAATGTATGTTCCATTGAAATGAAAGCCTTTGTGTTTTAACAACTTTGCATGTAAAATTTATATGCTTAGTATTAACGTTGTTTCCCATATTTGATATTTGCACGTAAAATGCATATAAAAGGTATGAAAACATAAATAATGTTTTGTATTTTCACACAAGTTTCCTTGTGTTTTACTTGTATCCCCCCCCCCCCTTAAAACATAGAAAAATCATTGAAAAGTGTAGGGGTATGAACTTACCTTACGTGTATTTGCGATTAGATAACGACATAAAAACAGTGATCTTCAAGTTAGAATACATAAAGGGCGTCGTTATCCTACTGGTTTAAACACATAACAATGTGTGAATATATGAGACTAGTACTATTTGATGGAATGCTTCCTGGGATCTTTGAACTTAAAATAATGAAGGAAATGGGTCTTGAGTCTTGAGAGAAATGTGATTTTGAGTATTTGAGAGAATATGGGGAATTTTGGTTTACTCAGAAATGAGGTTGAATGGTCTCAAATTCGGGGTTAAATAGGAAGAGAAAGAAAAGATCATGTGTTGATGTTTACATTGAAATGTGCAATTATCATCTTGGGAAGCTAAACTACCAATCAAGTGGCACCACTTGCCCACTTTAATGGTGATTTTAGCCAAATTTCAACCACAATCAAAAGGGTTTTCGGTCTTGGTAGCAAACACGAAGGAGTTTTCGGTCCTAGCTTCATCTAAGAAGAGATTTCGGTCTTAATGGGCCTTTAACAAGGTGGTTTCGGTCATGAGGAGGATCCTTGAAGGTGATTTCGGTCCAAGGGGTAAACACTATGAGATTTCGGTCTTACCAAAACCAAAAAGCCCCCTTGAAGTTTGATTCCCAAAACCGCAAACTTATATATAAGGTATTATATATGGTTTTACGCTTAACCTTTTAACTTGAGTTGACTTATATTAACTTATTTCAACATGGTTTCCAATACACACACACACACACACACACACACATATATATATATATATATATATATATACACACACACACTAGCCATTTACCCGCGCCAAGTGCCGGGTACAAATAGTTTTTTTTCAAAACTTTGTTTCTAATGGTTGAATTTTTACAATACTAATTACAAAACATTTATTTATACATCACATTTGAGGTATATACTTTGTTATTGTTGAACTTTTTTTTTTCAGTCTAGGCAACAATACAACATAAAGTTACCCATGCAAGAATATGTCCCTAAACTTTATTGTTTGTCATCGAAAAACATAATTGAAATGTTATTATTATTTCATAATTATTTTGATAATTATAAAAAGTTCAATAAATATAAAAAAAGTTAAAAGAGGCAAGAGGAAAGAAATTTGTCTCATGTTCTACACAAATTTCCAAAAAAATTATATTAAGTTTAATTTAAATAAAAAAACAAAAACATCTTTTTCTAAAATCGGATTTTAATAATTAAACCGACCACCGGTCGAACTGATTTTTGTAAATCCGACCGATTCCCCTTCAAAAATCCTCTAACATAACCGGTTCTCAGTTAAACGGTTCGAATTTGTCAGGCCGGTCCGGTTTTCAACACCCTGCTCTTTATTGTTTTTCACCATTGTTAAAATTTTCTTTTACACATATTTTCCAACCAAAAAAGACTATCATTTATATTTTACAATATCTTTGAAGGACCAACTCCTTTAGCAGATTTTTATTTACAAAATTGCCTCAAAAAATACAATGAAAGATTAATAATTTGAAACAAGAAAACGTTTAAACTAACTATTACTAAATTCCACAAATTGCAATAAATATATAAATAATTTTCGGACATAATGTCTCCTTTCCATTGTATCCTATAACATATATCGAGTTTAATTAATTATTTTTTACTCAAATAGCCTCTCAATTGAAGATTGTGATGCAAAAAAATTTATGGATCTCTAGCAACTTCAAACTTTATCCCCTGCAACTCAATCTTAATATTAAATTGGGAAACCATAACCAAAGGAAATCAACAAATTATAAGGTTATTGGATATTCAATTGATCAGGAAATATATGATTATGTTAATATTAGAATAAAGTATAAGAAATAAAAGAATGTAATATATAAACGTAGATGAAATCCTATAATTATGTTAATAGGATAAATTAGAAGAAATAAGTGAATGTAATATGAAGGTAGAATCAATATGAAGGCATCAAATGTATGTACATATTGTATGATATGGTTTAATATACAACAAAGCTCCCTTTTTGGATATGACATAAATGGTATTTTATACATTTTATTCATGGCAAGTAATAGCAATGTACTTTATCTAAATCCACATATAAAGCAATGTACTTTATTAAAATCCACAATTATAGTAATGTACTTTAAAATTACACTGAACATATAACAACATACTTTCAATATCTTCACAATTAAATGCTTAAAAGCCTTGCCAGTTTAACTAGATTTTAAAAAACCAAGATTTTAGTAAAACGAATCAGTTAAAATGTTGTAAAGAATATCAATTTTAAAGTTGAAAATGTAGTCGAAATCAGAATCATTAGCAAGCAATAAAATACCAAGTGAAAACATTTGGTCAAAAAACAAAAAAAAAATGTTGTATGACCGATTTGAACCACTAAAAAGATTAGGTAAAAATAGGAAAAACATAATTAGAATGACAAGATAGCAATAAGTACAAAAAAATTCTAATAATGACTACGAATTTGATAATAATGTGGTCGAAGAGAAGATCATTATAAAAAATGCACAAACAAAGTGACACTTGAGATATAGATCCAGAATTACCATTATTTCATTCTCTTGAAATGATTGAATGGTAGATTATAGAAGTTTAGCCTCTTAAATTGTCTAGAAGCTGATAGGTTTCCTAAACCTTGTTTTTTTTAAACAATTGTATTCTTTAAACATGTGCTTGTAAAACTAAAGATAATCAACAAAGTGGATTTCTTACTAATTACATTTATAATGACAGAGCACCATACAAAAAATCTATGAAATCCATTTTGTCCCTGTTTCAACAAAAACTCAAATAAAAATATTTAAAAAAATCACAAAAAAATCATGAAAATTAATAAATAAAACCCACTAACAGCTTACCCGAAAAAACATCTTGATTTTGGGATCCTAAACCTGCAAATAGTAAGAGTATCATGAAAAGAAATTAAGCTAGGCTTGATCCCCATATTTAGTCGGTCAAAATGAAAAGAAATCCAACCTTATTCAGGAATCAACCAAAGCCAAAAGGAAGAAAAAGAAAACAAGAGATGTGATTTCCATGTGGTAGATGGTAATTGTAATAAGCGTAAATTGAAATCTTTAATACAAAAAAAGAAAAGAACCCAAAAATTGATGAAGATTGAAACAGGGTTCTGGTCCTTACCTAAATCAATGATGCAAGAGAGGAGTCTGGCAATGAAAAAGAAGAAATAAACATGAAATCTAACAAAATCAGATTAGAGAGAGAGAGAGAAAGAGAGAGGGGGGAACCTGGTGCTGGTGCATTTTTTACTACTTCATTCCCAATTTTTATCTCAAATACTTTTGAATCATTGATCAATATTATAAAATAGTGGTTCCAATGAAGGCTGATAAACAAAAACCCATCTAAAAAAACAACTCAAACCCTATCCCCACATTGATGTAAGCCTTGGCTAAGAGTAAAAAGTAGTGACAACTACGTTCCTGGCAGAGAAGAAAAGTAGCGGAGCGTATAGGTGATGACAATGAATGTTTAGACGGAGAATGTATATAATCAACATCAATTTTGTTGTGGAAGGTGGTGTAGGGTTTCAGATTGATGGCGATGATGACGGTGATGGAACGTATCTAAAATATAACAGGAGTGGTGGATGGTGGTGGGTGTCAGATTTTGTTATGACGATTTTCCAAGGAACAAATCTGAGTGGGAGGAGTATGGGAGACCAATGTGATGTCATCCCATTGGGGAAGGAGGCGATATTCTAGATATAGGTGCGAATATTGGGTAGTATAGTTCTTAAGGGTGCTCATGTTGACCGATTCCATTGGCCTTTGACCAGTTCAATTGGGCGATTGAAGGAATATTGTTCTAAGTTTGACGGATTCATTTTAAGATGCTGTTCAATTTCAAATATGATTTTTGTTGACCAAATAAGATTTTGATGCATAAAATCATTATACATGAAGCAATAAGGTCTTGTACCTCTTAATTTTCAGCCTTTGACCAAATATGTATATTAAGGTATAATATATATATATATATATATATATATATATATATATATATATATATATATATATATATACAAACATGCCTTCATGGCTAATGGTGATTTAATGTCACAAGGTTACAATGTGGTTTTCACTTATACATGGTACATCTTTTGACTTGGTTTGACTCTAAGTTTGTCAGTTGTCACAATCTATGGTCCTTCTTTTGTGAAATAGATCAATTGAATTCATTTCTAATGATGCTCATTTCATAATTTCCTAATCCTTACGAGTGTAAGAATACAAAATTCTTTCCACTAATAGAATGTGTTAGAGTCTAACCTTTCAGGCAATGATTCTTTTGTAATGTCGAGGCTGCAACGTCACAAAGACTTAGTCAATGATATTACAAAGCATTCTATTTGAGATTGTTACAAGACAATTCTCTGGATATGAAGTCTCACATTCAAGGAGCATTCCTTGAAAATCCTTCGTGCAATAAAGTTTCTAACTCACACATAGATCTCAATATCCAACTCCCTCTATGGAATCATTTCCATAATTTCCATATGACGGTCTATTCTTAATAGAATCCTATCTACTCAGAATTATGTCAATATGGTCCATACACTACTATACTTCCAACTGTCCCTAGCAACCAATCTTTGGTAAACCTTAGATTGTCCTTGACAGTTGTTTAACAATTTTAGTTATATCTGGTTCCGGTCCCTTTTCCCTCTTAATGCGCTAGGCAATTGGAAAAATTAGAACATGTGAATATCATAGCATATGTAATCGATCCAATACCCAAAGCATATGGGATACGATTCATAATGTCTTACATAAAGACGTGATACTTGACCAGTCTCTTGCTAAAATATTCCCATATATAGAATTTCCTAAGTTGAAACATTTCAACATGACATTCATATATTCTCATGACTAAGTTGCATTAAAATTTCAATTTAAGCTATTAGACTTGAAATGAAGTATTAGTGTTCCCCCCCCCCCCCCCCCTCAAGTCTCACTATAGCGAAACAATTTCCAAATTCTGTAACTTTGCAAATTTAGAACTTTGTTTCTTATAAACATCATTGCCAACTTGCAACACCTTATATAATAATCATACTCCCACTAGCATAACTATTATGTTCTTACTAGCATAACAATTATGCTCCCACTAGCTTTGACATGTACCCAGAAATTAGTTGGACTTAAGGAAATCAATACAAATTGACTTTCTTACCAAAGTTCATATTGTTGATATGCAATGCTTCAATAAGTCTTTATCTGGACTTCTCAAGCTCATACACCTTTCATTAGATAGCTTATGTGTGTGTTTAAACCATTTTAGAACTTATGGCAATACGTCTGGAATGTTCAAACTAATTTGCCATTTCTCACAATTCGAACCATGAAGAGGATGTCGTAATCATACTCGAATTCGAGAATGCAATCATCACACCTGCTAACTAAAATCCACTAGTGAAAGTGTTTCCTCACAATCATTTTAATGAAGCAGAGAGAAACCTCTTACCACTTAGATTTTATGGTGTATATGTTCCTATCCATGTCAATTTTTCATTTCAAACCACTATCATTAGACAAGGTTTATGACAAATTCAAACTCATATGGATTGAACATGCTTAATCTCAATTTCTTGCCATCTGGCAGCACTAAAGGGTTTTAGTATACTACAACATCATGTGGTGAACATACAACCCTAAATGCTTTGCATCTATCTTTTCTCTAATTGTACATGCAATATTGTTTCCAAAGCATTAAGCCTAAACTAGCATACAAAATGATATAAACAACATAAAATTGAGTTATAGAGTTACCTCATGGTTGTGGCTTGTAGAACTTGTTGTGTTTGGCCTTTAAGAACTTAGTGCCCCAAGTGTTGCACCTCAAATGGAATCACAACACACCTTTAGACAAATGATGACTTTTGAGAGAATATTCTTACACTCAAATCGACTCATGAACTCTTAGAACATCTAGTGCATGATTTTGCATGCTAAGGGGCTTCTTATATAGTGTGGCAAGATTAGGGTTAGCACCATGTAAACCCTAATGCTCATGACTCTTCATATTACCTAGGATCCATGGGTTAAACCTCCATGGACTACCATATTGGTTTAGCCGATCCTAAATAACAATTGGCCCACACTATAAGAATCATTGATTTGCCAAATCAATCCCCATATATTTAATTAGTCTCTTTTGATCACAAAATTAATTCCAAATTAATTCCTGATCAATACTATTTAAATCATATGATTTCATATTAATATATTTGAACTTATAATATATTAACAAATCATAAATAACCTCTTCTCAAAATTCCATCCTATCAAATTGTCTTGGTGATATGAAACCCAAATGGACCATGCTACTCTTGAGTCAAGTACATACTAATTATAGTTATCGGCTTAGACACCTAATCCAACAAGCACAAGGGCCTACCATTGCTTCTAAGTTTTTTACCAACTCACCCACACTGACCAATGTACTTTCAGTGATCAAGGTGCTTTGCCTTATTCAATCAAATGAGAACTCACAGAACTCACATGCATAGTCAACTTAACTGGAATAGGCATAGAAATAAGAATATGTCAACACGATAGGTTATCAACCTCAGGCTGTGTGCTAATAATAACTAAAAGGTTTTATTCTTGATTAGTTCTTGAAACTATTCATGACCATTAAGAGTCCCACTGAGCCCTTGACATATAAGATTCTCTATCAAGGAACATTCCTTGACAAAATAATATTCAAGAGTTAGTATGAGTTCTTATCAAGAAAACACTTCATGTAATTGGTCTCTGTTTTAAGCAAAACATCAAAAACTACCAATTTCAAATGTGTAAGAGTAAGAAAACATTTCTACTCCACATTTCATGAGGCTTTATAAACCTACTTAGAACATGTTACTCAAGGTAAAACTTTGAGTAACTAGAGTATAACTCTAAAACTTGATTTTGGATCGAAGTATGACTCATCCTTTTGATTTATCCATTTCAACAATTCCCGATTCTTCTTCTTAGCCATACAAATGCACTAAGGTGTCCCTAGATGGTCAATTGTAACATGGTTCCATAATCATTAGGATGATCATAAAACACGATACTAAAGTACTCTCCTTTCCTTTTAGATTGGAGAAACTTTTATCTTTCTACCTAATTGATTCTTCCTATTCGTTCTGCTATACATTGAAACTTTTCAAGATATTAGAATTACACTTAATCTTGTAAGCATAACCATATTTACTGAACTTACAGTAAATCATGACGAATAGACTTATCATCCTTTATGGCGGATTTGACTAGCTCACATCAATGTGAACTACATCCTTTAGTCTTTCACTTGACTCACATAGACATGTGAACAAGGAATTAGCCTTAATTTCCAAAGATTAAGATTCTCATACATCACACAATTCAATATTGCTTGATTCCAAGTTTCTGTCCAATTGAAACTTGGAGATGAGAATCTTTCCTTGTTTGGTAAATTGTGACACTACCACAAACGATATAACCAATAATCAAATCTGTCACACCCCAAAACCACGAACGGCGGAAACGTTCAGGGGTGGAGGACGTCATGTACAATATCACAACAGTGTAATATAATAAACAAGCAACAACATCATCCATTACATTATAAGTAAAGTTTTAATACATGTGTGTTCTATCATTGTAATAAGACACCAAAAATATACAATCAAAATAAAAGACGAGACTTGTCTGCTCCGTCTTCTCAAAACCTGGCCATCGTACCTGTCTACTGTTGACCTGAGAATACAAGTTATTTTGAAAGAGAGTATCAGCTTTAAAGCTGGTGACTTTAAGTGTCATTTTCTTGCTTATGAAAATTTGTTATGAAGGCCATGTAAACCTTTAAATGAAAATGTTGATGTAAGTATGAAAACCCTAGAAAATCCCTTATTTTCTATCAGATTGAGATGTAGTCTTCTACCAAGATCCGAATGTTTTGTTATGACAATGTAGTCTTCTACCAAGACCCGAATGTTTTGTAAGTAAATGATAGTTTTTCCTTTAATTGTTTAGTACTAAAGTACTTAGTCTAACTCATCATTTATGTGAAAGTATCACAAAATAAAGTAAACAGGAAAATGTACTATTGTAAGTGTTGTCACTGGGTACTAGGACTAACACAACATCACATTAAGCGAAATATGTAACCTAATGAACATCCAAAGATTGTCCAGAAAAAGTAATAATGTAAGTGTCATCGTTGGGTAACAGGAGTAACACAACATCGCAATAAGCGAAAAGTATAACCTAATGAACATCCGAAGATTGTCCAGAAAAGTAATAATGTAAGTGTCATCGCTGGGTACTAGGAGTAACACAACATCGCAATTAGCAAAAAGTATAACCTTATGAATAATCGAAGATTGTCCACTTGTCCTCTGTAGCAGCAGCAGGTGGGTGGAGGGGTTAGCCCCGGTTATCGATCTACCTAGTATAAGTAGTAACCTTAGACCTCCGTAGATGGTCATCGACCACTGGAGCTAATCAGTGGGGTTCGGAATGGTAAGTCCCGTCTAAATATCCCGAGGTACTGGGGGATAGGGTCCCGTCTAAATATCCCGAGGTACTGAGGGATAGGGTCCCGTCTAAATATCCTGAGGTACTGGGGGATAGGGTCCCATCTAAATATCCCGAGGTACTAAGGGATAGGGTCCCGTCTAAATATCCCGAGGTACTGGGGGATAGGGTCCCATCTAAATATCCCGAGGTACTGAGGGATAGGGTCCCGTCTAAATATCCCGAGGTACTGAGGGATAGGGTACCGTCTAAATATCCCAAGGTACTGGGGGATAGGGAGGATAAGTTACACAGAAGGTACTAATAAATCATCCTCGCAATTCGAGATACAAGTATTCATGATAATATACACAAGTAAGTGTATCTACGTAAAGGTACTCATGTAATGTGTTCATGTAAGTGTGTTCATATATCATGTAAGTATATGTAAACGTACTCATGTATCATGTAATCAAATGCAAATGTACTCATGTATCAGGTAATGTACTGGTATAGACTCATGAATGAACTGACTCTTGTGTGATTCCTTGTAATAGGAATTATGTTTGATATCTACAAATTATCCCTATGATAATTTACTGAAAGGTAAATGGTTGTTCAAGTGGGTTTATACACTCTTACTACTCAAGGGTGTGGGAAACTAAATGAAAGGTGTAAACTATATCATCAATACATATATAAGAATATAAGTGTATATGCATAGTTTAGTTCAAAAATGTAAAATGGTTTTGTAAGACATCTAAGGGTTTTAAACAAATATAAAGTGACTTGATGTCATTTTGATAAACATTTCAAAAGTAATACGTTTGATAACAAAGTATTTTAAAGATAGAAAACCATTTCATGCATCACATTTTGTAGTATGTGAAATCTATTGAATGAAAACACAGTTATAAAATACATATAGATGATTTAATAACATGTTGTTTTCTACTTGTATTCCCCCCCCCCCCCATTAAAGCATTTAAAATCATTTAAAACATTGATTAGGGGTATGAACTCACCTGTAGATGGTGATTCGGATGAACCGGATGGTATATGATTGCTAGATGTCAAGCGAGGACTTGTACAAACACTACGATCCTAATGAACATATAATCACACATATATGCACTCAATTAGTCTCAAATCACTAATTGATAGTGTTAAGACATCCTAGACATAATAAAAACTTTATATAAGTGTTTTAAGCCCTAAGGATTGCATCTAAGCTATTGTGGGACAAGGCACTTGTGTTTAGGGTTCCAAAGGACCCCGTATATGAGTTTACTCCCCATATACCATCACACATGGAGTTTACGGTTGTAAACACTTGATTTTATGGCCGTAAACTCCCAACCATGGGGTTATTGTGTGTTTTGAAGTCCCAAATGACTCTTAGAATTATTCCAACTTGGTGGTTCAATTCTTGAAAGGGTTTAAGGCCTAGAAACACTCCCTAGAGGAGTTTACGGCCCCAAGGCCATTTCCTTTGGAGTTTACGGCCGTAAACTCCCTTGGAATGGTGTTTTTGTTGTTTTCAAGTCTCTTGCATATGAAGGATAGGTTCTAGACTTTTACCTAAAGCATATGAAGGCATTAGGCACACTTTGGTGCCCCTTTAATGAGTTTACGGCCCATGAACAATGTCATGGCCACAAACTCACTTTGCAAGGTGATTCTTATGTGTTAAAGGCCCTTGATTTATTGGGAACAAGTCTAGGTAAAAGTCCTAGGCTTTAGGTGCCATAAAAGCACCATTTGGTGCTTGAATTTGGAGTTTACGGCCTAAGAAACTCTTGGGCCGTGAACTCCCAAACTTGGGTGGTTCTTGCTTTATTTAATGTCCCTAACACAAATATAAATGAGTCTAAGGCAGTAGCATAACACAAGGGTCGGTCTCGGCTTTGTTTCGGGAGTTTACCGCCCAAGAACACCTTCGAGAGTAAACTCCTAAATCTAGTGATCTAGCCTTCTAAATCATGTTATAACTACATATAAAGCTTTCTAACACTACTAGAAAGAGTTACTCATGTTTTGGTATAAAAACCTGAAGATCCGTGAGAGAGAAAATGGCTTTTCTCTAGTTGGAAATGTGAATAATGAATGAATTTGGTTCAGAATTCTATTTATAGTCCTGAGATGTCACACCCCCAAACCAGAACGGCGGAAATGTTCGGGGGCGGAGGACGTCATATTCAATATCATAACAGTTCATAGAAAGGAAAGTACACACCACCATACATATATAAAGGTTTTAAAAATGTTTACATCATTGTATTCATTACATGCTCAAAAGATAAATGCATAAACATCTTTCAAAAGAAATAATTAACGCCAACGCGTTAATCCCCAAAAGTTGATTTCCAAACCTGCTTAACGGTTCCCTAAGAATACAAGTTATTTCAAAGAAAAAGTGTCAACAATTAAGTTGGTGAGTTCATAAGTGATTTAGAAACATTGCACGCCATTCCAAAATGAGTGTATATTTTCCAAGAAAATCCCATATTTTCTTATAAAAGTGTGAAATGCATGAGAATATATGTATTGAATAATATAGCTAGTTGAATCAAGAAAATCCCTTATTTTCCTATTAGTCGTTTTTTTTGCATACAAGGAAAATCCCATATTTTCCTAAAGTAATAGTTAGCCTAATGTCCCAGAATAAAAACCGAAAGCAAAAGACATGCTTTAGAAAGTTGAAGCATAGTTTTATATAATAAAACCCATTAGAAGATTTCAGTTTATTAGATGAATAATAGTTTTTATAACTACTCATTCATAAATCAGAAGTACTATAATAATTGTATATCCGATGAGTTTTATAACCATACTAAACATAATATGCTTGTAACGACGTTCTTCAGGCGTCGTAGCATAATGACAAACTGTCACCCCAAAGGAAGGACTGTAGCTAACAGTCAGGGCGCGGGATCATGACTTCCCGTATAGATCTATACACATTTGACACGTTCTCCGAACGGGAGACTCTGGTTATAGACAGGACTTGTAGTGATACCCTCTAACAAAAAGGCAGTATTTGAAGATGTACACGTCTCATGGATTCTCAACTAAGTCTGTATTAAAGTAATAGTTTTGTATGCAACGTTTATCCTTTTTCACAATGTTTGACAAAACATAAATCATAAGTTTTTAGAATGTATAAAACGGTTTAGCAACGAAGGATACTTTGGAATTATTAAATACTTTGTATAAATCTAGTGCATGCAAAGTATGACAAGAGTTTTCACATAGTAGTACTAAATCACAAGTGATTCATTTGATAAAAACGAGTAAAGTGAAATTTTATGAAATACACGATAATAACCGTATGTTTACTTGTATTCCCCCCCCCCCCCAAAAGAGTATATATATAAAAAGAAAAACATTTAAAATGTATTTAAAGTGTGTTTGTAGGGGTATGAACTCACTTGAAAGTTTGAAGATAGCGAGATGGAAAACCGGGCAGAGTTTCGTCTCGGGAAACGGATTTTTCTCGGGATTCTCGGGAATCTCGGGAGTAAAATCGATCTTCGAGACTTGAGCAAAATGATCAGGGCTTCGGGGTAGTACGGGCACGGAAATCGAGGCAATATCGTGAGAGAAGTGAGAGAAATGGGGTGAATTTTCCGGAACCCTCGCATCTCTATTTATAGTGGTCTGGGAAGCCTCGGTACGCGGGGCGTACTCATGTGTCACCCGTTACCGAGTCCTCGACTGCTTCGCTTCGGAAGGGACGGATTGCATAGACTCGCATAGGGGCGACATGGACGGACCGAGACCAAGGCCTTCGCGTACGCGGGGCGTACGAGGCTACGTAGCGCGTAACTCGGATGAGGACGCTGACTCCCCCTTCGGATATTACCAGATTTTTGATTTAAATTTATATATAATTTATTTAATAAACTTCAAAAAATCATATCTTCTTCATACGAACTCCGTTTTCGATGGTCTTTATATCCACGCGTAGGTGAGACTATGTTCTACAACTTTCGTTTAAACTCCGTTGGCAAATTATGAAATTATTTTTATTATTTATTTATAAAATGTCGTGATTAAGGAATTTCTTTAAAAATTCATAACTTCTTTATCTGACGTCGGTTTTTGCCAGAATTTTTACCGCTGAAATACCATTGTCGAGACGTTCGATTCTCGTTTAGGTCATTCCGGCCAAAATTCGCTCGATCTCCGATTCGAGTTTTTAGCCGTCTGCTGCTAAGTCGAACTTGGAAAAATCTTAACTTCAATATACAAAGCCGGATTTGGGCATTCTTTTTATGTACGATCCCGGTTTAATGATATTAAACATAGTAGGAATTTAAATAGATACTTTTTGGGCATTTTATTATCAAAGTTAATTTTATTAACTCCAAGGTGGTTACAATACTTGACTTTTTAGGTCATTACAAAGAGTTGAAATATCGGGTTGTTACATCATCCCCCCGTTAGAGGGAATTTCGTCCCGAAATTTTAATACAAAAGAGAAGTCTTAGGGGCTGAAGAAGAGGTGCGGATACTTCTGTTGCATTTGGTCTTCCCGTTCCCATGTGAACTCGGGTCCTCTCTTAGCATTCCATTGAACCTTTACTATTGGAATGCGACTCGGTTTAGTTCGTTTAACTTCCCTATCCATGATCTCGACGGGTTCTTCCACAAAGTTAAGATTTTCATTTAGTTCGATTTCATCGAGTGGAATTACAAGTGTTTCGTCGGACAAACACTTTTTCAGGTTCGATACGTGGAATACTGGATGTACTTTGTTAAGCTCAATTGGAAGTCGGAGTTTGTAGGCCACTGTACCAACTCTTGAAATGATTTCGAAGGGTCCAATGTACCTAGGATTTAGCTTCCCATGCTTTCCAAAGCATATCATGCCCTTCCAGGGTGAGACCTTCAGTAGTACACGGTCGCCAATCTGGAATTCCAAGGGTTTACGTCTTTTGTCGGCATAACTCTTTTGCCTATCCCTTGAGGACTTCAATCGTTCTCATATTTGCACGATCTTTTCAGTCGTTTCTCTGATGATCTCCGGATCAGTGAGGGTGCTATTAGGTACTAGACCTTTTGCCAATTGCGTGTCGCCCACTTCCGTCCAGCACAAAGGTGATCTGCACATACGGCCGTAAAGGGCTTCAAATGGAGCAGTCTTGATACTAGTATGATAACTATTGTTATAAGAGAACTCAACCAAAGGTAAGTGAACATCCCATGCCTTACCAAAGTTGATTACACATGCTCGCAACATGTCTTCCAAGGTTTGGATCGTCCTCTCACTCTGTCCGTCAGTTTGTGGGCGGTATGCTGTACTCATATCCAACCTTGTTCCCATGGATTTTTGCAATGATTGCCAGAATCTGGAAGTGAATCTGTTGTCTCTATCTGAGATGATGGACATCGGTACCCCATGAAGTCGTACGATCTCCCAGATGTAGGTTCTTGATAGTTTTTCCATCCTATCAGTTTCCTTGATCGGTAAGAAATGAGCGGACTTGGTTAATCTGTCGACGATCACCCAAATAGTATCTTGGCCACCCTGAGTTTTGGGCAGTTTCGTTATAAAGTCCATAGAAATCTGCTCTCATTTCCACTCAGGTATTTCAAGTTGTTGGAGTAGACCTGAGGGTTTCTGGTGTTCTATTTTTATTTTGGCGCAAGTCAAACACTTGCTCACATAGGTAGCAATCTCCGCTTTCATGTTTGGCCACCAGTAGAGTTGCTTGAGATCTAGATACATCTTGTCTGACCCTGGGTGTACGGAGTATGGAGTCCTGTGTGCCTCGCTCATAACTACCTCTCTGAATCCACCAAACTTGGGTGTCCAGATCCGGTTCATGAGGTAGCGTGCTCCGTCACTCTTGATTTCTAAGTTCTTGTCCATTCCCCTAAGGGCCTCACCTGTCACGTTTTCGGGTTTCAAGGCCTCTATTTGAGCTTCCTTGACTTGCGCTGACAGGTGCGAATGGATCGACATGGCTAATTACTTCACTCTTCGGCCAGAGTACTCCTTTCGACTAAGGGCATCGGCCACGACGTTTGCCTTTCCCGGATGATAGCGAATCTCACATTCGTATTCGTTGAGCAATTCGACCCAACGTCGATGTCTCATGTTTAACTCCTTCTGGTCGAAGATGTGTTGGAAGCTCTTGAGGTCTGTAAAGATAGTGCACTTGGTACCGTATAGGTAGTGCCTCCAGATTTTAAGAGCGAAGACCACCGCTCCAAGTTCTAAGTCATGAGTGGTGTAATTGACCTCATGCGTTTTCAGTTGTCGTGAGGCATATGCAATAACCTTTCCCCTCTGCATTAGCACATAGCCCAGTCCTTGCTTCGAAGCGTCGCAATACACCACAAAATCTTCGGTCCCCTCTGGAAGAGAAAGGATGGGTGCACTGCAAAGGGCCTGTTTCAATGTCTGAAATGCAGCATCTTGCTTTTCTCCCCAGTTGTAGGTCACATCTTTCTGGGTTAAAGCGGTAAGAGGCTTTGCGATGCTGGAGAAATTCTGGATGAATCTTCGATAATAACCAGCAAGACCTAGAAACTGGCAAATTTTGGTTGGTGTAGCTGGTGCGGACCAGTTTTCGATAGCCTTGATTTTTGCGGGGTCCACGTGGATTCCTTCCTTGCTGACCACGTGACCGATGAAGTCCACCTTTCTAATCCAAAACTCACATTTTGAGAATTTTGCATAAAGTCTCTCAGTCCGTAACGTCTCTAAGACTTGTCTCAGGTGTTGACTATGTTCTTTGTATTCTTTGAATAAATGAGTATGTCGTCTATGAATACTATCACAAATTTATCCAAGAATGGACGACATACCCGGTTCATTAGATCCATGAATACGGCCGGGGCATTGGTTAGTCCGAACGGCATCACTACAAACTCGTAATGTCCGTACCTCGTTTGGAAAGCCGTCTTGGGAACATCATTCTCTAGGACTCGCAGCTGGTGATATCCCGACCTCAGATCGATCTTGGAGAAGTAGTCGGCTCCTTGGAGTTGATCGAATAAGTCGTCGATTAGGGGTAGGGGGTATCGGTTCTTGATGGTAAGTTTGTTGAGTTCTCGGTAGTCGATGCACATCCTGAACGATCAATCCTTCTTTTTCACGAACAACACGGGTGCTCCCCATGGCGAGAAGCTCGGCCTGATGAATCCTTTTCCAAGTAGTTCATTCAGTTGGCTGGATAGCTCCTGCATCTCTTCCGGGGCTAATCGATAGGGTGCGTTGGCTACTGGGGTAGCTCCGGGAACCAGATTGATTCTGAACTCGACTTGTCTTGCGGGTGGTATTCCCGGAAGATCCTCGGGAAAAACGTCGGGAAAATCGCATACGTCGGGCACATTCTTGACGTCCGGGACTTCGCGCTTCACATCTACAACATGAGCCAAAAACGCGTGACACTCCTTGCATAGGTACTTCTGAGCTTGGATACTTGAGATGATACGAAGAGTGGTACTAGGTTTGTCGCCCAAGACAAGGAAGGTTTCGCCGGTTGGCAGATTAAGGCGAACGGCCTTATCGTAACATAAAATGTCTGCATGATGTGAACTCAGCCAATCCATGCCAATGATGACATCGAAACTCTTAATCGAGACTGGAATGAGGTTGATTGGAAAGGGATTATCGTTTAGAGTTAGGGTGCAGTTTAAGTATATCTCCTTAGTGCCTTCGGTTTTCCCGTTGGCCATTTCTACTATGAATGGTTCACTTAATGATTGTGGTATTGGTTTTAGCATGCCTTTAAAGTCGTGACTCACAAAACTCCTTTCCGCTCCACTATCAAACAAAATGCATGCATACGAGTTATCGAGAAGAAACGTACCCGTAACAACAGTAGGGTCCGCAACGGCTTCATCTTGTCCCATTGCGAAAACTCGGCCCCTTCCACCGGTATTCCTGTTGTTTGCCTTCGGGCAGTCCCTGCGGTAGTGTCCCGTGTTTCCGCACTCAAAGCAGGCGCGGCTTACTCCGGTATTAGCAGTGGGGGCGGATTGTTGGGTTGGCTCTTTGCAATAGCGGGCTGTATGTCCCTTCTTATTGCACCTGGTGCATTGAAGGTCACGGTAGAGACCGTGGTGGTGGAAGTTGCATTGGTTGCACTTTGGAAGTTTCCCATTATATGAGCTTGTGGGGGCAGAGTTGGTAGGTACAGTAATCGCGTGGGTCGCTACTACTTGTTGTTTCTTGGGGTTCTCCTGGAGGGTTTGTCCCCTCCTCTTGTTCCAAGGCCTATTCTGGCCCTGAGCCTCCTTAGGTGGATTTGCGGTTGCTGCAATGGTACCCTGTTTTACTCCGTGGTCGATGAGTCGTTGAGCCAGGCGTTTAGCGTTGTTGTAGGTAATAGGGTTGGAAGCTAGGACATGCCCTTGAATATGGGGTGACAACCCCCAAATGTACCTTTCGACCTTCTTTGATTCTGGGTTGACCATGGTAGGGCATAAAGCAGCGAGGTCGTTGAACCTAGCTGTGTAGGCGACTAGATCAGACCCAGCCATTTTTAGATTCCAGAGCTCCTGCTCAAGCTTTTGCACTTCGCCCCTTGGGCAATATTCTTCCAGTAAAAGAACCTTCAGATCCTCCCAACTCATGGCGCTGGCGACAGTGAGCATCACCGAATTCACATGGATTTTCCACCAAGTGAGGGCTCGATCTATGAAAGTGCAAGCAGCGAACTTAACGTTGCTTGTTTCTTGGCATGAGCAGATCTCGAAGACTGTTTCGGTCTTTTCGAACCATTGCATTAGTGCAATGACTCCTCCAATGCCATTAAAAGTCTTTGGCTTTGAGTTGGAGAACTCCTTGTAAGTACATTCCCTTACATGACCCTGGCCGGTGCCGCGACTGGAATGATTCGTGCTGCTTCTTGTACCTCCATTTGCATTGGAGTTTATTTGCGAGAGAGCTGTTGTTACTGCTGCCGTGATAGCAGCCTGGACCATGGCCGGATCATATGTCAGTGGTGGAGGTGGTGGTGGGGTTGCGTTGGTACGTGCTGATCTACGAGGAGGCATTGCGCTGCCAAAAGAAAAAAAAATGAGAGATTATAAGTTTTGGTGGTTGCGAATTGAATGATATTGAGTTAACTTCCTTTAATAGTTTAAGAATTTGGTTTGGCCAACACAGGGTTTTGAGCTTGATTCATAAATAACGTTTGAATAGATGTACTTATGAATTGATCGGACTACTCATAATTAAAACAAGAAAGAGATATGCCATATATATATTAAACATATAGTTGTGTTACATCCGAGTTTAGAAAAAACTTTTTGACCTTTCTAAAGGTCTCCGATTACAGAAAGTTTTAAAGAAAATTATATTCTTATCCGAAGTCCTAATTTATAACAAACTTTGAAATCCTGGCAAGCACTATTTGCGACGTAGGTTGCGCTTGGAGCTTGACTCCGCATCTGATTGCTTCGATTCCATTAGACGCCTATCAAAAGCGGTTTGTTGCTCCCTTAACTCGGCTAGGGCGGCAATCATTTGTGCCTGAAATGCCTCAGTTTGGAGTTGGGCATGGTCCTGAATCCCATCCAGCCTACGGATGTCAGAAGTGTGAACCTGTACTTCTACGTTGATCTCGCGGATCCGGTTGGCTTGAACTCCGGATTGATAGCATTGGTTGGCTAGTTTGCCAACCATGACCGGAAGTGCTCGATCTGCCGATCCCCCGCCTCTGACATCATAAAAGTCTCGGCACATGCCGTAGGGAGGGCGTAAGCTTTGTTGTCGGCTCCAATGGTGGAGGTGACTTCCCCACACAGGAGTGGGTCCTTGGAAGTTCCTCACATGGACAGGAGGTTGTGGGGCCGGTGGATTGATAACCTCTGGCTCTGAATCTGTACCAGAGTCATCTCCCTCATCCAATTCTATCGGCTCTTCATCTTCTTCGGGATCTTCTTCGACCCATCCTCCATTACCTGGGTTAGGGTAGTAGGGGTCATTGGGGTGGTGGAGTCCAGCCATTGAGTCTGTACGAGAATAGGGTTAAGATTTTACTATAAGCTAGAGCACATGAAATTTACCCTTAAGTTTAACGGCTGATGACAACACAAAAACTCCCTTAGTATTATGTAATGATGTGCTTTTGGTAAGTTTTAAAATTGTTGTCCACTACAGACACTCCTTGGCACATGTTAGTCGACTCTCGGACAAATATAGTTGATCAGGCTATATTCTTCCCAGTTCCGATTACATGTCCCAAGGCGTACCTGTAATGAACAACTTATTTATAATACTTCTCAAATTATCTGTAATGAAACTGCTATTAGTATGAAATAAGTGCATGCCTACTTTAAAAACTAATTAAATTTAATTTCAAAAGTATGACTCTTCTCAAAGTGTTTTTGCCCAGTTGAGTTTATAGTTGTATACCAAAAAGAAATGGTTTTGATATACTTAATTCCCTATAAACATAGCTCTGATACCAATCAGTCACACCCCCAAACCAGAACGGCGGAAACGTTCGGGGGCGGAGGACGTCATATTCAGCATCATAACAGTTCATAGAAAGGAAAGTACACACCACCATACATATATAAAGGTTTTAAAAATGTTTACATTATTGTATTCATTACATGCTCAAAAGATAAATGCATAAACATCATTCAAAAGAAATAATTAATGCCAGCGCGTTAATCCCCAAAAGTTGATTTCCAAACCTGCTTAACGGTTCCCTGAGAATACAAGTTATTTCAAAGAAAAAGTGTCAACAATTAAGTTGGTGAGTTCATAAGTGATTTAGAAACATTGAATGCCATTCCAAAATGAGTGTATATTTTCCAAGAAAATCCCTTATTTTCTTATAAAAGTGTGAAATGCATGAGAATATATGTATTGAATAATATAGCTAGTTGAATCAAGAAAATCCCTTATTTTCCTATTAGTCGTTTGTTTTGCATACAAGGAAAATCCCATATTTTCCTAAAGTAATAGTTAGGCTAATGTCCCAGAATAAAAACCGAAAGCAAAAGACATGCTTTAGAAAGTTGAAGCATAGTTTTATATAATAAAACCCATTAGAAGATTTCAGTTTATTAGATGAATAATAGTTTTTATAACTACTCATTCATAAATCAGAAGTACTATAATAATTGTGTATCCGATGAGTTTCATAACCATAATAAACATAATATGCTTGTAACGACGTTCTTCAGGCGTCGTAGCGTTATGACAAACTGTCACCCCAAAGGAAGGACTGTAGCTAACAGTCAGGGCGCGGGATCATGACTTCCCATATAGATCTATACACATTTGACACGTTCTCCGAACGGGAGACTTTGGTTATAGACAGGACTTGTAGCGATACCCTCTAACAAAAAGGCAGTATTTGAAGATGTACACGTCTCATGGATTCTCAACTAAGTCTATATGGTATTTCAGCGGTAAAAAGTCTGGTAAAAACCGACGTCAGATAAAGAAGTTATGAATTTTTAAAGAAATTCCTTAATCACGACATTTTATAAATAAATAATAAAAATAATTTCATAATTTGCCAACGGAGTCTAAACGAAAGTTGTAGAGCATAGTCTCACCTACGCGTGGATATAAAGACCATCGAAAACGGAGTTCGTATGAAGAAGATATGATTTTTTGAAGTTTATTAAATAAATTATATATAAATTTAAATAAAAAATCTGGTAATATCTGAAGGGGGAGTCAGCGTCCTCATCCGAGTTACGCGTTGCGTAGCCTCGTACGCCCCGCGAACGCGAAGGCCTAGGTCTCGGTCCGTCCACGTCACCCCTACGCGAGTCTATGCGATCCGTCCTATCCGAAGCGAAGCAGTCGAGGACTCGGTCACGGGTGACGCACGAGTACGCCCCGCGTACGAGCGTACGCCCCGCGTACCGAGGCTTCCCAGACCACTATAAATAGAGATGCGAGGGTTCTGGAAAATTCACCCCATTTCTCTCATTTCTCTCACGATATTGCCTCGATTTCCGTGCCCGTACTACCCCGAAGCCCTGATCATTTTGCTCAAGTCCCGAAGATCGATTTTACTCCCGAGATTCCCGAGAATCACGAGAAAAATCCGTTTCCCGAGACGAAACTCTGCCCGGTTTTCCATCTCGCTATCTTCAAACTTTCAAGTGAGTTCATACCCCTACAAACACACTTTAAATACGTTTTAAATGTTTTTCTTTTTATATATATACTCTTTTAGGGGGAGGGGGAATACAAGTAAACATACGGTTATTATCATGTATTTCATAAAATTTCACTTTACTCGTTTTTATCAAATGAATCACTTGTGATTTAGTACTACTATGTGATAACTCTTGTCATACTTTGCATGCACTAGATTTATACAAAGTATTTAATAATTCCAAAGTATCCTTCGTTGCTAAACCGTTTTATACATTCTAAAAACTTATGATTTATGTTTTGTCAAACATTGTGAAAAAGGATAAACGTTGCATACAAAACTATTACTTTAATGTCGAGACCTTCGATTCTCGTTTAGGTCATTCCGGCCAAAATTCGCTCGATCTCCAATTACAAAGTTCGAGAAATTTAAAGACTTTTAGCCGAGGTCCTAAGCTATAACAAAATTTGAGTCCTAGACAAGCACTACTTGCGTCGAAGGTTGCGCTTGGAGCTTGATTCCGTATCTGATTGCTTTGACTCCATTAGACGCCTATCGAAAGCGGCTTGTTGTTCCCTTAGTTCGGCGAGGGCTGCAATCATTTGCGCTTGAAACGATTCAGCTTGGAATTGGGCGTTGTCTTGCATCTTGTCCAGCCTACGGATGTCAGAAGTGTGAACCTGCACTTCCACGTTGATATCCCGGAGTCGACTAGCTTGTACTCCAGACTGATAGGACTGATTTGCTAACTTACCCACCATTACCGGGAGTGCTCGATCAGCCGAACCTCCGCCGCGGACATCATAGAATTCCCGGCACATGCCGTAGGGAGGGCGTAGGTTTTGCTGTTGGCTCCAATGGTGGAGGTGACTTCCCCAGACGGGAGTCGGTCCTTGAAAGTTCCTTACGAAGACGGGAGGTTGAATGGGTGGTGGATCGATAACTTCCGGCTCTGAGTCGGTACCGGAGTCATCACCCACTTCTATGGGTTCCTCGTCCTCTTCGGGATCATCTTCGATCCATCCTCCGTTGCCTTGGTTGGGAAAGTAGGGGTCGCCAGGGTGGTGAAATCCAGCCATTTGACTGTACGAGAAAAAGGGTTATAAGAATCGAGTAAAGCCGGAACATGTAAAACATGTAAGTTAAACTAGTTTAGATAGCAAATACTCCTATAGTATTTAAATTCTTGTGTTTGATTCTTGTAATGGTTTGGTAAGTTTTGACTTGTTGCTTACTACGATCATTCCTCGATATACGTTGGTCCAATCTTGGGCAAATATAGTTGATCACGCTATATTTGTCAAAAATCTGATTACATATATCGAGTCTTAATCGTAGTGTCAACTTGTCTAAATACTTGTATAGTTGTATAACATGAAATAGTTTGTGGTATGCATGTATTTGTACTTAAATGAACTACCAATTTAACTTGAACGAAATGCTGCTTAAGTGTAAAAAGAAAATTTGTTTTGTCAGAGAGTATTAGTCCCTTAAGCATTTATAGTTTGTATATCTTATGTGGTTCGATATACTTAGTTCACTATAAACATTGCTCTGATACCAATCTGTCACACCCCCAAACCTGAACGGCGGAAACGTTCGGGGGCGGATGACTTCATGTGGTAGCGTAACAAATGAATACATAGTAAAGAAAGCAATACAACCAACATATATATATAATTGAAAGTTTACATTTGTCAAAAGTTACATGTTCAAAACTTAATTACAATATGATGTCAAAATACGAGATTAAACTGGCGCTGCAGCATCCCTTCATCAAAAGCGAAATGAATACCTGAAATTACTGATTTCCTGGGACATACAAGTAATTTTGAAAGAGTAGATCAGCATTTAAGCTGGTGAATTTCATAAGTATTTAAGTGACAATGTTTGAATGAAATGAAATGTTTTATCTTTGTTTGTTTGTGGTTAGAAAATCCTATATTTTCTACTAGTATAAAAGTAGCCTTCACTCAAGACCAATGTTTGTTTCCAAAATGTATGTAAATGTAAAATAACCAATGAGTTTGAAAACCTTGTAAATCAATGCATTTTTAATACCCCTTGTGAGTTTTATAACCATACTATTGACTCTGAATGCCTATACACAACGTTCTTCAGGCGTTGGAATGTTATGACGTTTGTCACCCCAAACGGTGGACTGCAGCTAACAGTCAGGGCGCGGGTTTGTCAAGCCCGTATAGATCTATACACAAACACCATGCTCCCCCTCCAAGGGATTCTGGTATATAATACAGGACTTGAAATGTGTACTCGAACGTACATGAAGTTAGTGTCTCACAAATCCGTGGTATAAAAACAGATCTACTTGTTAAAATGTTACGTTTGTTCTTGTACACGAAAGTGAACTTCTTGAAATATGTGATTCTACTACATAAGAGTTAGAAATTTGTTTCGTAAAACCATACCTATTATAGTTTCCAAAAAGCGTGTCTTGTTTGTTTAGAAACATTGAGAAAGGAATCGCTTGTTTATGAAAGTATAGATTTTTGGGTGTAGAGTCTAGGATAGACAAGAAAAATCTAAGAATAGTTTAGTTTATACATGCATTACAAGAACATTATATTTTAAAAGGTAAAATGCTATTGTGACATATGTTATATATATACATATATACATATATATATAAGTTCCTTTAAATGTTTATAAATCGCATGTGATTTGAATATATAACAGTATATAAAAGAATTTCTTTATGTAACGCACGATAATACTCGTGTGTTTTACTTGTAATCCCCCCCTTTGAAAGCATAATAAAGTATTTAGACTAATTAAAAAGGTTGATTTAGGGGTATGAAACTCACTTGAAAGTTTGAAGATAGCGAGATGGAAAACCGGGCAGAGTTTCGTCTCGGGAAACGGATTTTCCTCGGGATTCTCGGGAATCTCGGGAGTAAAATCGACCTTCGGGACTTGAGCCAAAAAGACCAGAGCTTCGGGTTTGAACGGACACGGAAAACGAGGCAAAGTTGAGAGAGAGAGAAGAGAAATGAACCCTTTCTTTGGAAACCCTCGCATTCTATTTATAGGAAGGCTGGTCTGCCTCGGTACGCGGGGCGTACGCTCGTACACGCTGCGTACGCGTACGTCATGCATGACCGAAGCCTCGACTGCCTCGGTTCGGATGGGACGGGTTGTTGGGTTCTCGGGTCGGATGGGACGGGTTGCTGGGGAGGTGGGTCGGATGGGACGCCGGGTCGGATGGGACGTCGGGTCGGACGGGTCGGACGGGTCGGATGGATCAGATTCCTCGGATATGGCGACGTGGACGATCCGAGGCCAATCCTCTCGGTTACGCGGGGCGTACAGGAGTACGCAGCGCGTACTTCGGAGGAGGATGCTGACTCCCCTTCGGATAATATCCGAATTTTGAATTAAATAAATAAATAATATATTTAATAAACTTCAAAAATCGATATCTTCTTCATACGAACTCCGTTTTCGATGGTCTTTATATCCTCGCGTAGGTGAGACTACGCTCTACAACTTTCGTTTAGACACCGTCGGCAAATTCCAAAATTATATTTTTATTATTTATTAAAAATCCATCGTGTTTAAGGAATTTCTTAGAAAATTCATAACTTCTTTATCTGATGTCGGTTTTTGCCAGACTTTTTACCGCTGGAATACCATTGTCGAGACCTTCGATTCTCGTTTAGGTCATTCCGGCCAAAAGTCGCTCGATCTCCGATTCGAGTTTTTAGCGGTCTGTTGCTAAGCTGAACTTGGAAAAATCACATCTTCGCTATATGAAGTCGGATTTGGGCGTTCTTTTCACGTACGATCATGGTTCAAAGACATTTAATCATAGAAGGAAATTAAATAGAACTATTTGTACGTTTTATTATGAAAGTAAATTTTATTACTTAGAAGCGGTTACAATACTTGACCCATTCTGGTCCTTACAAGGAGTTGAAATATCGGGTTGCCACATCATCCCCCCGTTAGAGAGAATTTCGTCCCGAAATTTAAAGTAGCAAAGATACTAGTGAACATGAAAGAGATGAGGGTACTTTTGTTTCATCTGATCTTCGCGTTCCCATGTGAATTCGAGTCCCCGCTTGGCGTTCCAGCGAACCTTCACGATGGGTATGCGACTTTGTTTTGTTTGTTTGACCTCTCGATCCATGATTTCTACTGGTTCTTCCACAAAGTTGAGGCTCTCGTTGATCTCGATCTCGTCGAGTGGAATAACAAGAGTCTCGTCGGACAGACACTTTTTCAAGTTTGAGACGTGGAAGGTTGGATGGATGTTACTAAGTTCGCGCGGTAGGTTAAGCTTGTAAGCCACAGGGCCGATCCTGGCAAGAATCTCGAAAGGCCCTATGTATCTTGGATTTAGTTTCCCACGCTTTCCAAATCGTATTAAACCCTTCCACGGTGAGACCTTTAATAAGACGTGGTCTCCTACCTGGAATTCTAAAGGTTTCCTCCTTTGGTCAGCGTAGCTTTTCTGTCGGTCTCTTGAGGCCTTCAATCGTTCACGAATCTGAACGATCTTCTCTGTTGTTTCACGTATGATCTCCGGACCTGTGAGAGTGCTTTCAGGAACTCTTCCTCTAGCTAACTGGGTATCGCCAACTTCAGTCCAGCACAGAGGGGATCTGCACTTTCGACCATAGAGGGCTTCAAACGGAGCAGCCTTTATGCTTGTATGATAACTATTGTTGTATGAAAATTCGACAAGGGGTAAATGAATATCCCATGCCTTTCCAAAGTCAATCACGCAGGCTCTCAGCATGTCTTCTAAAGTTTGTATTGTTCTCTCACTTTGTCCGTCTGTCTGTGGGTGGTAGGCTGTACTCATGTCTAGCCTAGTTCGCAGGGAACTTTGTAGTGATTGCCAGAACCTTGAAGTGAATCTACTATCTCGATCGGAGATAATGGATATCGGAACACCATGCAGTCGCACTACTTCCCTTAAGTAAGTTCTTGTAAGCTTCTCCATTTTGTCAGTCTCCTTGATGGGTAGGAAATGTGCGGATTTGGTCAATCTGTCGACAATGACCCATATGGTATTGAGTCCACTTGTCGTCTTGGGTAACTTGGTTATGAAGTCCATAGTAATCCGCTCCCATTTCCATTCCGGTATCTCTGGTTGTTGTAGTAGTCCTGACGGTTTCTGATACTCGACCTTAACCTTAGCGCAAGTAAGACATTTACTCACGAAGGTAGCAATTTCTGCTTTCATGTTAGGCCACCAGTACAGTTTCTTAAGATCCAGATACATTTTATCTGAACCCGGGTGAACGGAATATCTTGAATTGTGAGCCTCGGTCATGACTACGTTTCTGAAACCACCATGATTTGGGGTCCAGATTCGGTCCATGAGATAGTAGGCTCCGCCACCCTTGACTTCTAAATTCTTCTCCATTCCTCGCAGGGATTCACCCGCCACATTTTCAGGTTGCAAAGCTTCCATTTGTGCTTCTTTAATTTGTGTGGATAGGTGGGAATGGATAGTCATGGTCAGAGATTTGACCCTCCGAACAGTGTATTCCTTTCGACTGAGGGCGTCGGCTACTACGTTGGCCTTGCCAGGATGATAACGAATTTCGCATTCGTAGTCATTCAGTAACTCAACCCATCGTCGTTGTCGCATGTTGAGTTCCTTCTGATCGAAAATGTGTTGAAGGCTCTTGTGATCGGTGAATATAGTACTCTTTGTTCCGTATAAGTAGTGCCTCCAGATCTTCAGAGCAAATACCACTGCTCCTAACTCGAGGTCGTGTGTCGTATAGTTCACTTCGTGTCTCTTAAGCTGTCGGGAGGCATAAGCGATAACCTTCCCTCTTTGCATAAGAACACAACCAAGTCCTTGATTTGAAGCATCGCAATACACTACGAAGTCTTCTATCCCTTCGGGGAGGGATAGTATCGGTGCGGTGCACAAGGCCTGTTTTAGTGTCTGGAATGCCTTCTCTTGTTTCGCTTCCCAGTCAAAGGCCACTCCTTTCTGGGTTAATGAAGTAAGAGGTTTCGCAATGCTCGAAAAGTTCTTTATGAATCTGCGATAGTAGCCAGCTAGACCTAGAAATTGACGAATTTCTGTAGGTGTCTTTGGTGCCGACCAGTTCTCAATAGCCTTAATTTTGGAAGGGTCCACGTGTATACCTTTCTCGCTAACAACGTGACCTAAAAATTCGACTCTTCGAATCCAAAATTCGCATTTAGAGAACTTCGCATAGAGTTTCTCCGTTCGCAGTGTTTCTAGGACTTTTCGTAGGTGTTGACTATGCTCTTCCTCACTTCGAGAGTAGATAAGTATATCATCGATAAAGACGATGACGAACTGATCCAAGTAAGGGCGGCATACCCTATTCATTAGGTCCATAAATACTGCTGGTGCATTGGTTAATCCGAACGGCATCACCACGAATTCGTAGTGTCCATAACGAGTTCGGAAGGCTGTCTTTGGAATGTCCCCCTCTAGAACTCGTAATTGGTGATATCCGGATCGCAGGTCTATTTTGGAGAAGTAGTTCGCCCCTTGAAGTTGATCGAATAGGTCGTCGATACGGGGTAGAGGATAGCGGTTCTTGACAGTAAGTTTGTTCAGCTCTCTGTAGTCGATGCACATACGGAACGATCCGTCTTTCTTCTTTACAAACAAGACCGGTGCTCCCCAAGGTGAGAAACTTGGTCTTATGAATCCTTTGTGAAGGAGTTCATTAAGTTGACTGGAAAGTTCCTGCATCTCTGCTGGTGCAAGACGATAAGGCGACTTCGCTACTGGGGTAGCTCCTGGAATTAAGTCGATTCTAAACTCGACTTGGCGTTGCGGTGGTAATCCTGGCAGTTCTTCTGGAAAGATATCGGGAAAGTCGCGTACTACCGAGATGCTCTTGATGTCCTTCAGTTCTTGACTTGTATCGACGATGTGCGCTAGGAATGCTCGACAATCCTTCCGCAAGCACTTTCGAGCTTGGATGCACGAAATGATGCGAAGGTTTGCACTAGATTTGTCGCCGTAGATAACTAATGTTTCGTTGTTTGGGAGGTTAAGACGGACTGCTTTCTCAAAGCACATGATGTCGGCGCGAAGAAGGCTCAACCAATCCATGCCGACTATGACGTCGAAACTTTTAATTTGAACCGGCATGAGATTGATTGGGAAAGAATGGCCGTCTAATGTTAACGTACAGCCCATGTATATGCAATTTGTGTTTTCGGTTTTTCCATTGGCCATCTCTATAGTGAATGATTTTTCTAACTTGCTAGGTTTAGGTTTAAGTAAATGAATAAAGTTTTGACTCACGAAACTTCTCTCCGCTCCACTATCGAATAATATGCATGCGTATGAATTATCGAGAAGGAACGTACCAGCAACAATAGTTGGGTCAGCTACAGCTTCGTTGTGGCCTATTGCCAAAACTCGTCTCACACCTCCGGTGCCTGCTGCCTTAGGACAGTTTCTCTGGTAGTGGCCCACCTCGCCACAACCGTAGCAAGCCTGCCCTACACCCGCACCGGGAACTTGAGTGATCGGCTTTGCGGGTTCCTTGCAGAAACGGGCTGTGTGCCCTTTCCTGCTGCAGTTGGCGCACTGCATATCTCGACAAGGTCCATGGTGGTGGTAATTGCATTTGGTGCATTTTGGGAGGTTGCCTATATAAGGCTTTGTTGGGTAGGTATTTATAGGGGCTGTAGCAGGTACAATGGCAGCATTTACTGACACCAGTTGTTTCTTTGCGGATTCTTGGGAAGATCCACCCTTCCCTTTAATCCATGCTCTCTTCCTGCCATTGTTGTTGTTGTAGTTGTTGTAGTTGTTGTTTGCTTTCTGTGGTGCTGGTGCAGAAGTGGTTGAGTTCTGATGACCTCCGTAGTCGATCAGAGATTGTGCCAGTTCCTTAGCACTTTCAAAGGTGTCAGGTTTAGAAGCTAACACGCTTGATCGCATTTGGGGCGTCAGTCCCCAGATGTACCTTTCTATCTTCTTGCTCTCGGGAGCAATCATATCTGGACAAAGAATTGCCAGTTCGCAAAATCTGTTGGTATAAGTAGCGATGTCGGTACCAACCATTCCGAGAGTCCATAGCTCGTGTTCAAGCTTTTGAATCTCTCCCCGTGGGCAGTATTCTCTCATCATCATGGCCTTCAAGTTCTCCCAGCTTATGGAGTTTGCCACGATTAGGGTGAGTACTTTAACGTGGCCATTCCACCAAGTTAAAGCTTTATCGAGAAGGGTGAAAGTTGCAAATTTGACCTTGCTGTGCTCGGGGCAGGAGCATATTTCAAAGACTGCCTCCGTCCTTTCGATCCACTGCCTCAGGGCCATCACACCACCAGTACCATAAAACATCCGGGGCTTGGCATTAGTGAAGTCCTTATAGGTGCATTCTCGAGGTGGTCCATGACTCTCGCCATGGTTGGATAGGTGTGTGCCAGATCCCGAGCCATTAGTACTCGAGTTATTGATCTGTGACATGGCAGCTGCCACTGCCGCGGTGACTGCTGCTTGAAACATAACAGCATCAAATTGAGGTGGTGGAGGTGGTGGTGGTATAGGTGCTTCCTCACCGTTGTTTCGCCTTGGATTCCTACGCGGAGGCATCCTTCAACTATAGATTGAAAAGACAAGGATAAGAATTTCATAGAATGGAAAAATGTATGTGTCTCATGAACTAAATCGCTATAGTTCAACAACAGATGAAAGTATAAGTCTTAAAATAGAAAAATGAAAGTTATTTGTAAGACTGAAGGTATGAAACGAGTGTTTGGGTTCACAAAGACCATTCAATGTTCGAACGAAATACTCAACATAGTAGTAATAGTGCCACTTATATTAATATAAAAGTTGTTACAACGATCATGAAAATTTGACCCCCATAAGGGTCTCCGATTACAAAGTTCGAGAAATTTAAAGACTTTTAGCCGAGGTCCTAAGCTATAACAAAATTTGAGTCCTAGACAAGCACTACTTGCGTCGAAGGTTGCGCTTGGAGCTTGATTCCGTATCTGATTGCTTTGACTCCATTAGACGCCTATCGAAAGCGGCTTGTTGTTCCCTTAGTTCGGCGAGGGCTGCAATCATTTGCGCTTGAAACGATTCAGCTTGGAATTGGGCGTTGTCTTGCATCTTGTCCAGCCTACGGATGTCAGAAGTGTGAACCTGCACTTCCACGTTGATATCCCGGAGTCGACTAGCTTGTACTCCAGACTGATAGGACTGATTTGCTAACTTACCCACCATTACCGGGAGTGCTCGATCAGCCGAACCTCCGCCGCGGACATCATAGAATTCCCGGCACATGCCGTAGGGAGGGCGTAGGTTTTGCTGTTGGCTCCAATGGTGGAGGTGACTTCCCCAGACAGGAGTTGGTCCTTGAAAGTTCCTTACGAAGACGGGAGGTTGAATGGGTGGTGGATCGATAACTTCCGGCTCTGAGTCGGTACCGGAGTCATCACCCACTTCTATGGGTTCCTCGTCCTCTTCGGGATCATCTTCGATCCATCCTCCGTTGCCTTGGTTGGGAAAGTAGGGGTCGCCAGGGTGGTGAAATCCAGCCATTTGACTGTACGAGAAAAAGGGTTATAAGAATCGAGTAAAGCCGGAACATGTAAAACATGTAAGTTAAACTAGTTTAGATAGCAAATACTCCTATAGTATTTAAATTCTTGTGTTTGATTCTTGTAATGGTTTGGTAAGTTTTGACTTGTTGCTTACTACGATCATTCCTCGATATACGTTGGTCCAATCTTGGGCAAATATAGTTGATCACGCTATATTTGTCAAAAATCTGATTACATATATCGAGTCTTAATCGTAGTGTCAACTTGTCTAAATACTTGTATAGTTGTATAACATGAAATAGTTTGTGGTATGCATGTATTTGTACTTAAATGAACTACCAATTTAACTTGAACGAAATGCTGCTTAAGTGTAAAAAGAAAATTTGTTTTGTCAGAGAGTATTAGTCCCTTAAGCATTTATAGTTTGTATATCTTATGTGGTTCGATATACTTAGTTCACTATAAACATTGCTCTGATACCAATCTGTCACACCCCCAAACCTGAACGGCGGAAACGTTCGGGGGCGGATGACTTCATGTGGTAGCGTAACAAATGAATACATAGTAAAGAAAGCAATACAACCAACATATATATATAATTGAAAGTTTACATTTGTCAAAAGTTACATGTTCAAAACTTAATTACAATATGATGTCAAAATACGAGATTAAACTGGCGCCGCAGCATCCCTTCATCAAAAGCGAAATGAATACCTGAAATTACTGATTTCCTGGGACATACAAGTAATTTTGAAAGAGTAGATCAGCATTTAAGCTGGTGAATTTCATAAGTATTTAAGTGACAATGTTTGAATGAAATGAAATGTTTTATCTTTGTTTGTTTGTGGTTAGAAAATCCTATATTTTCTACTAGTATAAAAGTAGCCTTCACTCAAGACCAATGTTTGTTTCCAAAATGTATGTAAATGTAAAATAACCAATGAGTTTGAAAACCTTGTAAATCAATGCATTTTTAATACCCCTTGTGAGTTTTATAACCATACTATTGACTCTGAATGCCTATACACAACGTTCTTCAGGCGTTGGAATGTTATGACGTTTGTCACCCCAAACGGTGGACTGCAGCTAACAGTCAGGGCGCGGGTTTGTCAAGCCCGTATAGATCTATACACAAACACCATGCTCCCCCTCCAAGGGATTCTGGTATATAATACAGGACTTGAAATGTGTACTCGAACGTACATGAAGTTAGTGTCTCACAAATCCGTGGTATAAAAACAGATCTACTTGTTAAAATGTTACGTTTGTTCTTGTACACGAAAGTGAACTTCTTGAAATATGTGATTCTACTACATAAGAGTTAGAAATTTGTTTCGTAAAACCATACCTATTATAGTTTCCAAAAAGCGTGTCTTGTTTGTTTAGAAACATTGAGAAAGGAATCGCTTGTTTATGAAAGTATAGATTTTTGGGTGTAGAGTCTAGGATAGACAAGAAAAATCTAAGAATAGTTTAGTTTATACATGCATTACAAGAACATTATATTTTAAAAGGTAAAATGCTATTGTGACATATGTTATATATATACATATATACATATATATATATATAAGTTCCTTTAAATGTTTATAAATCGCATGTGATTTGAATATATAACAGTATATAAAAGAATTTCTTTATGTAACGCACGATAATACTCGTGTGTTTTACTTGTAATCCCCCCGTTTGAAAGCATAATAAAGTATTTAGACTAATTAAAAAGGTTGATTTAGGGGTATGAAACTCACTTGAAAGTTTGAAGATAGCGAGATGGAAAACCGGGCAGAGTTTCGTCTCGGGAAACGGATTTTCCTCGGGATTCTCGGGAATCTCGAGAGTAAAATCAACCTTCGGGACTTGAGCCAAAAAGACCAGAGCTTCGGGTTTGAACGGACACGGAAAACGAGGCAAAGTTGAGAGAGAGAGAAGAGAAATGAACCCTTTCTTTGGAAACCCTCGCATTCTATTTATAGGAAGGCTGGTCTGCCTCGGTACGCGGGGCGTATGCTCGTACGCGCTGCGTACGCGTACGTCATGCATGACCGAAGCCTCGACTGCCTCGGTTCGGATGGGACGGGTTGTTGGGTTCTCGGGTCGGATGGGACGGGTTGCTGGGGAGGTGGGTCGGATGGGACGCCGGGTCGGATGGGACGTCGGGTCGGACGGGTCGGACGGGTCGGATGGATCAGATTCCTCGGATATGGCGACGTGGACGATCCGAGGCCAATCCTCTCGGTTACGCGGGGCGTACAGGAGTACGCAGCGCGTACTTCGGAGGAGGATGCTGACTCCCCTTCGGATAATATCCGAATTTTGAATTAAATAAATAAATAATATATTTAATAAACTTCAAAAATCCATATCTTTTTCATACGAACTCCGTTTTCGATGGTCTTTATATCCTCGCGTAGGTGAGACTACGCTCTACAACTTTCGTTTAGACACCGTCGGCAAATTCCAAAATTATATTTTTATTATTTATTAAAAATCCATCTTGTTTAAGGAATTTCTTAGAAAATTCATAACTTCTTTATCTGATGTCGGTTTTTGCCAGACTTTTTACCGCTGGAATACCATTGTCGAGACCTTCGATTCTCGTTTAGGTCATTCCGGCCAAAAGTCGCTCGATCTCCGATTCGAGTTTTTAGCGGTCTGTTGCTAAGCCGAACTTGGAAAAATCACATCTTCGCTATATGAAGTCGGATTTGGGCGTTCTTTTCACGTACGATCATGGTTCAAAGACATTTAATCATAGAAGGAAATTAAATAGAACTATTTGTACGTTTTATTATGAAAGTAAATTTTATTACTTAGAAGCGGTTACAATACTTGACCCATTCTGGTCCTTACAAGGAGTTGAAATATCGGGTTGCCACAGTTGCAGAAGCAATGGAATCTTGCTGAGCTTTATAAAAGGCGTCAACAATCTTCTGAACTGCATCTTCAGAAAGGGATGACTAAGAAGTGGAAGAGGAGGCTATGAGAAAGTCAATCTTGTCATGGAGCTCCTTGAGATGTCGTTTTGTGACAGGAGCGTCGTCATCATCATCACTCTGTACTTGAAACGGACTATAGTAGACCGAGTCGAACGTCATATCTTCCCCGCCAAGGAATGCTTCGTCTCCCTCTGAAGCATGACCAGGAGAAGCTGGTGGTGGTGAAGCTGGTGGTGTAGTAGTATGGGTAGGTTCGGGTTGGGTTGTTTCGGGTGTTGGTGTAGGTTCGGGTTCTTTTGTGGTTTCGGGTGCTGGAGTGGTTTCGGGTGCATCAGTATGAACCCCCGTATCAGATACGTTGGCTCTAACATCTGCAGTGGATGTTGTGGTTGTGTCGGTGAATATTTGTGTTGGTATTGGGATTGAAGTGGGTGGTATTGAAGTAGTGGAAGTTATGGGGGGAATAGAAATAGGAATGGTTTTAGGTGGAGAGTTAATCGGAGAAGTAGAGGCATGAACTTCTGGGGTAGGAGATCTGGGTGGGGTGTTGCCACGTGGAGAGTCATCAGAATCTGAACTCTCACCCTCAGACTCGCTTGAGGAGGAAGCGATAATTAACTTTCGTCGTGGTTGGGTTTTTCTCCTCTTTTGCTGTGGAGACTGAGCAGGCTTGGTGGGTTTCCTCTTCTTTGGAGATGGGCCTTTTGCTCCTTTTGCCACCTGTTTCACCTTATCAGCCTTTTTGCCTCTTGGAGCAGGATTGTCGGCATCATGTATTGACTTCAACATCTTTGGAGTAAGATCCCTCGGACTAGAACGCTTGAACCCTTTGTACGTCTAGATAATCCGACTGTCAGCAGGAACATCCCCATACATGGTTTCCGGAATAGACCCGTTGAACGGAAATTTTGAAGCGTCCGACACAATGATCTTCGTGGTATGGAAGGTACCAATCGAAGACATTGGAGCACCAGCGACAATGGGGACATGGTACTTGTCCATCACCCATTTCGTGATAAGAGTCCAGAACCTAGCATACGAAATCTCTGAATGTCTGGAGGTAGAGGAGAGACTCTAGATGAGTTGTTGCCATAGAACAAAACCATAATCCATGTTGATGCCATTGTAGATACCATACATTATGGACAGAAATAACCGACTGGCACCATCAGATCCAGCACTTCTTTCAGATAACCCTTTGAATAGAACAGTGAACATCCCCTTCCACTGTGGAGGTAGGCACGACTTCTTGAACTTCGTGACCGTAGTAAGCACCTCCGTATAACCCATGTTATAAAACATGTTGAACAAGTGCCCTATTGGAATCGTTTCAAGGTTAACCCTCGTAGAATCAGGTTCAAACCCTAACAGCGAGCAAAACCTTTGCTTAGAAATTGACGCCTTGTGCTCAAAGACATCAAAAAAGATTTTGTCAATGACCTTGTCGTAGTTAGCGGTTGCAAAGATCTGGGACAAGAACTCCATCGGAACAGTTTCAGCCTTAGTAAGTGCAGGAGCAATCGGAGAAAACTTCAAACACTCGATAATGGGGAACATGAAGGCGTCGTAAGCATGAGGGGTTAAATCGATGATAAGGCTTTGTTGTGGGAGAATGGGCAAAATGTGGGATGTTGCGTGAACAGAAGAGGAATCTGCCATTGCTTGAAGAAAGTAGAGAAGATGATGAACAGTGAAGGTTCAGGGATTTCTTGCGTTCTGGGAATTTTAATTGCAGTAAAGAGGTAAACGGTGGAGGATGTTGCCTTTTATACTGTGGTGTAAGGAGAGAGAAAGATCTTCCTAAATCTTCTATCGAAAAACGAAGGGTTTTTCCGGAGTTGACTGATGCGTGACAGTTGGGGTTCCGATGATCATGCATGAGAGAGAATGTCAGGTCCCTAATAACACGCCTTCCCATCAGGCGCCGTTTGGAGACGAAACGGTCCAGATTCACACGCGCCCTTTTAGCGCCGTTTGAAATCAAATCGATTAGACTCCCACCTGAGTCAACATGTCTTCATCTCATCCCTTTAAATTGTAACTGCATCTTTTGAAAAATGCCCCCACGTGGATTAAAATCAACCACAGCCTTTAATCAACTGCCAATCCAAGTAAAATGCCTTGTAATTAATAGAACCTAAATTTAGGAAAATCAAAGATTTTCGTGCTTAGGGTGTAAAAGAAAAGAAATAAAGCAATATTTTTGGGAAAATATGTGATGTCAATTAAGACACGAAACAGATGATCCCGGGCACGAATCTCTTCCTTCAAAGTCAAGAGAGACCTTAAAGTGTTTGTGTGGTTTCCCGTTGAATAACGATCAAACACTTATTAAGAAGTGTTGAAAGGCTTCTTTTAACTAGGCTTATTAGGGTGGCTTTTGCTTCGATTCAAACTTCCTAATCTTGATATAAGATAGAAAGCGAACGAAGTACTTATGAGACCGGTGTAGTCTATTGAACAAGTAGGTTGGAGATAATTTAATTTAGCTCAGAAATATGTATATAAAATGTCAACAAAAATTTAAAACTGGATCCCAAGGGAAGAAATGTTATGGGTGTTAACAATTTCATAGGAATCACACAAAAAGAAAATTTTGAGATTTCAAGGAGGTACGTCCGTCAATGCATTAGTGAAAACTAGAGCAAATTAATTGTTCACCGTCAATTCGTATTGGGTATTGAATTTTGGGTTTCACTTAGATCGTAGTGGCACGAAACTAAGATCATGAACACAGAAATTGTGCAACCATAAACCTCAGTGGTAATTTCTGAGAGTCTCAAGGGTTACGTTTGTGAAACGAATGTGATGGAGAAATGCAATTTAGATGGCGGAAGAAATCAAAGTACCTCTGCTGTGAAAAATAGGACCAAGCAGAAAACTCTTATCTCATGTGAGAAGAGAGTTAGGTAGCTCATGATTAGAATAAATAAGAAAGCCTAATTGGGAAGACAAGGTTTGTTTATACCAAGTCAGTAAGGCTTATTATTCAGAATCAGGTGTGGCTTTGGACACATACAGTAGCATGCTTCTAGGGACACTTAACTAATTCAATAATTTCCCCATAAACGAACACACAAATAAAATTAAAGCCAAAAAAAATAAAGAACAAAATATTTTTGGAGTTTTTGAATTTAAAAAAAAAAAATTTGGAATTTTTAATATAAATAAAAATAAAATAAAATAAATAAAAGTGAAATAAATAAATAAAAATTGAGAGAAAAAAAAATATTGGAACCGAACCCGAGCGTTCGGTTTATTTTGGTTGTGAAAAATTTGGAACCGAACCCGAGCATTCGGTCTATTTCGGGTGAGAAAAAATTTGGAACCGAACCCGAGCGTTCGGTCTATTTCGGTTGCCAAAGAAAATAGGTTTTAAAAAGAGAATAACTTTGACAATAAGATAAATGCATTTGGAACAATTATACATAAGATCTACAACCAAGAAAACTACCTTTGATTGATGAGCGAAAAGCAGATTATTCAACCGAACCCGAGCGTTCGGTTCATTTCGGTACATTAGTACAAGACCCGAACCCGAACGTTCGGTCTATTTCACTTCTTACTTTTGAGTTTGAGAGGTAATGTTTGGTACTGACTCCGATTCCATCATACCTAGCCCTTGTAGAATTTTGTTGAACGATGCTTCAGGAAGAGCTTTGGTAAAGATGTCATCCAGTTGATCAGTGGTTCGAACAAAATGAATTTCGACGTTCCCATCTTCCACATGATCCTTAATGAAGTGATACCTCAGTGCTATGTGCTTAGTCTTCGAGTGTTGCACTAGGTTATGACAGATCCTAATTGCACTTTCAGAGTCGCAATATAGTGGGATCTTTTTCATATTGAGTCCATAGTCCCGGAGCTGGCTTTGGATCCATATCACTTGAGAAGTACAGGAGGCAGTTGCGATGTATTCTGCTTCAGCAGTAGACAGAGACACACAGGTCTGTTTCTTTGATGGCTAACTAACCAACTTCCCGTCTAGGAATTGGCAGCCTCCCGTGGTGCTTTTCCTGTCTAGTCCACAACCTCCAAGGTCTGCATCTGAGTAGGCTTGAACGAAGAAGCCTGAGTTGGATGGATACCATAGGCCTAAAGAGGTAGTTCGCTTGAGATAACGGAGTATGTTCTTCACTGCAAGCATATGAGGTTCACGTGGATTCGCCTGAAATCTAGCACAGTAACAAACAGAGAACATTATATCAGGCCTGCTATCAGTAAGATACATCAAACAACCGATCATCTGGCGATATAGCATAATATCAATTGCTGGCTTATCCAATGATGGAGTAAGCTTGGTGCCGAACGCCATTGGAACTTTAACCTTTGAATCTCCCATCATGCCAAATTTTGCAAGCAGAGTCTTCGTGTAAGCTTCCTGATTAATAAAGATGCCTTCGGGTCCCTGTCTAATGTTTAAACCAAGGAAAAAGTTAATTGGACCCATTGAGCTCATTTCAAATTTAGTCTCCATCAACTTTCTGAATTCAGCCGTTAAGCTAGGATTCGTTGAGCCAAAGATGATATCATCGACATAAATTTGAACAATCATAAGGTGGTTATCTTCCTTCTTACGAAAGAAGGTTGGGTCAACCGATCCTTGGTTGAATTTGGACATCTTTAAAAACTTGGTCAGCGTTTCATACCAGGCCCTCGGAGCTTGTTTCAGTCCATATACGGCTTTGTCCAAAATGTAACAGTGATTGGGGTACCTTTCATTGATGAATCCAGGAGGTTGCTCCACGTACACCGTTTCTTCAAGTTCTCCATTTAGAAATGCGCACTTGAGATCCATTTGGTAGACCTCAAAGTTTTTGTGTGCAGCATAGGCAAGAAATATTCTAACAGATTCCAGCCTAGCTACAGGAGCGAAAGTTTCACCACCAGACGGGCTTTGTTTCGTATCACGTTGCCTTCCTTGTCCATCTTATTTCTGAAGATCCATTTGAGACCAACAACTGAGGCATCTTGAGGAGTTGGAATGAGACGCCAAACTTTATTCCTTTCGAATTCATTCAGTTCGTCTTGCATAGCTTGAACCCAATCGGAGTGATCAAGAGCAGTGTTAACTGTCTTTGGTTCAACTTTTGAGACGAAGGAGTTAAACATACAGATTTCTACTTTTGAAAATAAGGAAGTTTGTTTTGCCTTTAGTTGTGATCGGGTCAGGACCTTTTCAGAGACATTACCGACAACCTGGGAAACAGGATGATCTCTGGTCCATTTGACAAGAGGAGGGTAATTTGGATCATAAGATGGATCCAATTCAGCGTTTACCATCTCTTCTAGGTCAGATTGACTGTCATCGTCATAAAGCATATTAGCATTCTCCCCCTCGATTGATAAGTTTTCAGATGTGTCTTGAGTTTCCGGAGCTATAGGGGTTTCGGGTGGTGTTGAGCTTTCAGGTGTTGACGCATCTTCGGGTGTTGTAGCACTTTTGGGTGTGATAGCACCTTCGGGTGCAGCTTGAGAACTGTTCTCCCCCTCAACATGTGAGCTCGGCTGTGATGACGAAGATGTGTCCTCCCCCTCAACTGAAGTATCGTGCTGTGGAGGTTCGGTAGAACTTGATCCTCCTTCATTCATTCTCTTTGCAGTATCTTCGATGAGTTGCTTCAGATGATCTACTTTGTTTTCTGCTGCACTAGCTTCTGAGAGAGTTGCCTTCTCTGGTTCATCGAATAACTCGACGAACTTCTCAAATAGGTTTGCGATCGAGGCTGTGACTTGGCCTGTGTGAGAGAAGATTTCTCCAACTGTGTCTTCGTTGGCCTTTAGCTTTTTGACATAGCTATCATCAAAAGTCACATAATAAGTTTCTTCTATTTTCCTCGAGCGCTTGTTTAATACCCTGTAGGCTTTAGAAGTGAGAGAATAGCCCAGAAATATCCCTTCATCGGCTTTGACATCGAACTTGTTACGATGTTCTTTAGAATTGAAGATGAAACACCGTGAGCTGAATACATGGAAAAATTTGACATTTGGCTTCCTGTTGTTGATGATCTCATAAGGAGTGAGAGTGAATCGCTTATTGAGATATGACATGTTCTGCGTAAAGCATGGTGCAGCAATAGGATCAGCCCAAAAATATAAAGGTAAAGAAGCAAAACTTAGCATGGTTCGAGCCGCCTCACACAAAGATCGGTTTCGTCTTTCGACAATCCCGTTTTGTTGAGGGGTTTAGGGAGTTGAGAAGTTGTGACTGGTTCCTTTTTCGGCCAAGAATTCTTCGAATTCTTTATTTTTGAATTCCAACCCATTGTCGCTCCTGATGTTGCGAACGACTTTCTTCAGCTGTACTTCAACCTGCTTGATAAACATCTTTAGCTTGAGAGTTGCTTCAGATTTGTGCTTCAAAAAGAACACCCATGTAAAACGTGAAAAGTCATCAACAATAACAAGAATATACTTGCTACCGCCGATGCTTTCGATAGATGACGGACCACACAAGTCAATGTGAATTAACTCTAATGGTTCAACAACTTTAGTGTTTACAATCGATGGGTGACTTTGACGACTCTGCTTCCCCATTTCACACGCAACACATAAATCGAATTTGAGCAGTGGAAGACCTCAAACATGACCACCTATGACAAGTTTGTTGATATCCTTGAAGTTGAGATGAGAGAGCCTTCGGTGCCACAGCCAGCTTTCGTTAGATTGTGCTTTGGATAACAGGCAGATAGCTGGATTCCCTTTGATGGGTTTGAGGTTCAGGGGAAACATTTCGCCTTTGCGCTCCGATTTCAGAATTACTCTTTTCATTTTCTTTTCAATTATTTCCGAACCCTCATCATCGAATGATCCCTTGAGACTGGTACCTCCAACAAGCTGAGATACACTGATGAGGTTGTGTTGTATTCCTTCAACGTATGCGACCTTCCTAATCGTAAAATCACCATTTGTTATCATTCTATAGCCTTTTATTGTGCCGAATGAGTTGTTCCCGAACTTGACATTTCCACCGTTTGAAAGAGACCGAAATTCCCTCAGCTCTTCCTTCCTTCCTGTCATGTGACGCGAGCAGCCACTGTCAATGTACCATTCTTCGTCAAAGTGCTCGTCACTGATAACCTACAAAAATTAAGCAGATTTAGGAACCCAAACTTTCTTGGGTCCACGTGAGCCTTTCACAGGAACATGAATAGTAAGAGAGATGTCAACAAGGTATGTTCTTTTTATTAAAGTTGTTTCATCTTTCTTTTTAATGGTGAAAACCTTAATTTTATTGGGATTTGTTACAGTCGGTTTGGATTCAGGTTTAGGCATTGGGACATTGGAATGCTTTTGATCGGTTTTGACTGAGGAGACCTTCGATTTTCCTTTCAAATCTGTTGAAGATTTTGGATTTTGAGTATTAACAGAATTGGATTTAGAATGAGGGTGAGAGGAATTAGAAGGATTAAAAGAGGTAGAACGAGAGTATTTAGACTGAGATGTTTTCTTGACTAGAGGTTCTAAGTGACCCTTTTGTTTTTCATCATTAGTGGTACCGAACTTAGAACTTTGGTTGCTTTCGCTCTCAGAACCGAACTTATGCTTTCGGTAGCTTGTGTATTCTGAACCGAACCTTTGCCTTCGGTTATCATAATTTTCAGAACCGAACGTGTCCTTTTGGTTGTTATGACCCTCAGAACCGAACCTCTCCCTTCGGTTGTTATTACTTTCTTGTGATCTAACAGTACTTTTCTCTGACTTTGAATTTCTGTCATGATAAGAGAAATGGGCGTTTTGAGATTGCCAAAACTGTTTTCGTTCTGAGAGATTCTTCTTGTATCTCATATTCCTTTGTTGCTTCTGATTCTTCACTTGCTTCGGCTGTCGATGGATATTTACTTTTTGCTTTTGCTTTTTGTCAGCCGGTTCACTCTGAACTGATGAAGTTTCGCTTGAAGGAGTGACTTCTTTTGCAGGATCTCCTTTTTCTTCAGGAACATCTTTTGTACCACTAGTACTTGGCATGTCAAAGTTATCGGTCTTGTTCAGAGGCTCTGGTACATATCTGCCCTTGGTTTTCCAGGACGTCCGTTTAGATAGTCCAACAGTTTCGTCAGCATTGTCGATACGAGCAGACCAGAAGAACTCATCACAACCATCAGCATTGTCTTCGTTTACAATGGCTGTGAGTTCAGCTGTCTGATGTTCGGTTACACCTGTGACCTTATATACTTGATTTGGAGTCGTCCTTACCTTTTGGTATACAACAGCCTTTTCTTCAAGGATCGGGGACTTTTGTTGGGACAAACGAGCAAACTCCATAGAATTTTCTGAAATAAGATTTTTGTGGTTTTCGGGTTCGCTCTTGACAAACTCAGAACAGTCAACTACATCCTCTACAGAAATTTCACTCATATCATTATCCTCATTAAGCTCAGATGCATTTTCAACATCAATTTTATTTTCTGAGCTCAAGTTGGCATTCAATGAGTCAAACTTTTGTATGGTTTAGGTCCTTAGTTTCAATTTATCATTTTCATCCAAAAGGTTTTTCAGCATGTCCTTATGGTCCTTGGATTTTATGAAAGATTCGATTGTGTCTAGTCCATACATATGAGTCGGATTTACATCCTCAGACGAAACTACACTTTCGCAATTATATGCTTCAGCGTCGATTTCATCCTCCTTAAACTCAAGGAAGGTCAAAATCATGCGATGAATTTTCTGCCCTATTTCACAGTTTAAATGAAGTTGTGTGATATTAGTGTAAAGACGCTTAGCAATTAAACAAAAGACATTTCTCTGTTTTTAAAAGTTTCAAATTGTCTCTTTGTAAATAAATATTTTCGTCCTTGGATTTAATTAACTCTGACTCCTTCAGCTCGATCCACATCCTCCGTTCCTCACTTTTTGAAGACGCCCTGCTTAATTGGTCAGTTAGGTTAGAATTGGTGACCCGTGTTTGAGTTAAACTGCTTTCTAGATGTGAGATTCTTGAATTTACATTTTTTAATTCTTTTTCATATGAGCTTTGTGGGACTTTGAATGAAAAAAAAATAGATTGTACCTTCTTTATTAACTCATCAAGCTCGTTAAACTGCACGCTGAGAGGTTTTTCTGTGAAGCACAAGTCCTCTCGCTCCTTTATGTCTTCATTCCCACCGTCTGTGTTGTATCCCCTCATTTGAGATACATCCGATACCATCAAGCACTTTCCTCCGCTTCCTTCATCCTTCATAACATAAGCCTTTCCATGAGATGGCTTCCTTACTTCATCATCCTCAGAGTCGGTTGACCAGACTTCTACACCACCGAACTCATCATCTGCTACCGAACCCTGCACAATTAAAGCATTCATTGAAGGGTTAGTGACAACTTTCTTTTTCTTGATCTCTTCCAGCTTTTTCATTAACACAGCTTCTTCATCTTTCTCCTCATCCTTTTCTGCTATTTTCTTGAGGACACAATCTTTGGCATAGTGGTTCTTTCCTCCACAATAGTAGCAGTTCACACCCGAATCTCCTTCAGCTTTCGGTTCCTTCTTTGGTTCTTCTGCTTTTGGTTCTTCCCTGACCTTTTCAGAACTATAACTTCCCTGCCAATTTCGGTTCTTATTGGTAGGAAACCATTTCTTGATGAACCTCTTCGGGTTTGACACCATCATTGCATAGTCTTCAGAGGTAAGGTCATAGTCCTCTAAGTTGAAGTCTTCATCTTCCATCACACCTTTGCTTTTGGACAGAAGGGCCAATGATCCCAAGCTTGAAACTACATTTTTCTCCTGCAAGACAATCTTTTCTTGGGATTTCAAAATCCCTACCAGCTTTGCCAATCAGTAAGATTTGAATTGCTCATGTGCTTTAACGGTGGACACAACCGCTCTCCACTCGGATCTAAGACTGTTTAAACACGTAAACTTTTGTTCAATCAACTTCCTTTCAATATCATGTTTAATCATCTTACTAAGAAGATGATTGAAGCGATCGAACGTTTGAGTTACAGTTTCTTCAGGACTCTGCTTGAATTCACCAAACTCGGACAAAAGTAAGGTTTGAATGGAATGCTCGAGATCTTCATCTGTGGAATATAACTCTCACAACCTATCCCATATCTCTTTAGTAGTGCTGCACGAACTCACTAGCCTGAAAGTATCAGATTGAAGAGCGAATCTAATTACTCTCAATGCTTTAATATTGCACTGAAATTTATCTTTTTCGTCTTGGGCAACATCTTTTACATCTTTCAACAGATCATTATACTCTTTCTGAGTTTTAATGATTCTTGATGTTGCTGAATGAGCGAATGGTCCAGACACGATTGCCTCCCAAATAAGATATCAGTTGTCCTTAGATCCAATGACATAATCTTCAAAGTGATGTGCCCAGACTTCGTAATCCTGGGTGTAAAGGATGGGAATCTTCGTCGTTGATCCAATGCTGTTTGAGATGTTAATGGGATTTGATTGTGACTCGTCCATGCTAGATCGAATAACTTGTTTAAAAGATCAGACTTGTAATATATTAAGTTATGGCAAAACGAATAAATGCTGAGTTACGTCAATTATGGGATGACGGCTCAATAAATATAAGTTAATGTGGAATAACCCTAATCGCAACCTTTTTCACAGAAAAGATGTGTATGAATTACACAGCCTCCTGCTCTGATACCAATTGATAGGATAAAATAACAAACGTGAAGATCGATTAGATCTGTGAAACAGGTATTACGAGGAACTCAAAACAATAAATAAAACAAGAGTGGATCAAAATATGTCGAATGATTAGATCAAACAATCCTCAGCAGAGCTCGACTAAGAACTTCCGCTGTAGAGGATTTAGGGTTACAAGAACGATAATAATAAACTTCTGAATAATGCTCTGATCGTTCTATTCTATCGTTAACCTAAGATGCATGCAAGCACCTATATTTATATTCAACCCTACTAAACTCACGGATGGACAGGCCCATACCGGAGATACAAAAATGGACTAGCTAACGAGCCCAATAGACGCAACACTTAATACAAAACACGACCCAACACTCTTCATTAAAAGTTTTAAAGCTTTAATTAAACTCATAAGTTATGAAAATCCAAGAGTTTTGAATAGTTTCAAAACTTGCCCTCAAGTTTTGGAATTCGAAAAGTTTTCCCTTATGAATACTTTAATTCCAAGTTAAGCCCTTAGAATTTTAAAAGTTAAAATTCAACCCTTATACTTTATAATATTATAAGTTAATAATATATATATATATATATATATATATATATATATATGTATGTATAAGAGCAAGTCGTCTTACCATTAGTAAGCCTCATTCATGAAGCCGGTCTATAAGGGGGTATAAGGTTACTGCCTATAAAATGGCAGTTTAATGGGTGTCCACTCTCACACACTACTTCCTTGACCGGTGGAGGGTCGTTAGCCGAAAGGGTAGGACAAGGACTATAATTCTTTTTTCATTAAAAGTATTAATGATAAATACTAAGTAACTAAACATTTATAATTCCCAATCTTAGTTACTTTAGGAAAATGTGAATAAGGTGCTAATCCATGAAATTACACTTTGCACTTTGTTTAACTCAGTTAGTGGAGCGTGTGTGGTTAACCGGCACACTAACTCGTATTTAACAAGGTATGCAAGGGGTAACTTAATATTTATCATAGTATCGATGGAGCGTGTGTGGTTAACCGGCACATCGATTGAGGGGTAAATAATAAGGGTACCAAGTAATTTGCATGGTTACTTCACACCTTGTTTTGTGATCATCGGCATCCCAGTCACAAAACCTGAAGGGCACACTCGAGATTTAAAATGCCATTGAAAAGTTCAATGAATCTCAAAAGAACTAGGAGTTTCAAAACGAATTAAAGCCTAATAATACATTTCATTTATCTTTGTGGAAATTGGTGAATCGTCATTCACCTACCTTCAAATATTTTATAGCTTGGATTACGGCATCCCTCTTCCAAGTTATAAAAAAGTTTGTTGGGTCCTAGCCTTAATATTTCATATTGGGTGTTATATTAAGGACTTAAATCAACTTTACTTGAATTTCTCCCATTGTAGATGTCTAGTTCAGACATATATGATCTTCCCAAATCTCTTGGAACTTCACTTCCTACACCTCCTCCAATTATTCTCCCTAATCCACAAGTTCAAGGTCACTCAAGCCCTATTGGCAAGGCAAGGTCTAGGTGTGATCACGTCTTGGAGATGAAGTCACATATTGACAAGCCGGGAGAGTTGGGTGTCAAAGTTTTGAGAAAGTTGGTGGTTCAATCACTTTCTAAGTCACATAGTGAGTTCCTTTGGGACTCCTATGAAATAGACTGTGACAAGACCCTTAATGATCTTACCTATTTGCTTGGTGCTACTGAATCAGCAATGATTTGAAAGGCTAGTAAAGCAAATTTGATTAGAAGATCAACTTCCCAAAACTTTATAGACATTGACAATGGTGACATCGGAAATCCAAAAAAAGCATTCTCTTCCCAATGGAAAGGGATCGGCCATAGTCAACTCGGTTGACCAAATGGTAAAGAGAAAGACTAAGTCTGTGATAGTCCCATGTACCATTACCAAAGGGTCCATATGTTAAAGTGCCAAAAGGAAAGGGCGTTGGTTGCGAAGCTGCCAAATTTACCTAAAAGATCATAAGGCTGGTAAAGTCAATAAGTTTGACTCTACTTCAGGTAAAGTCCACTATCAAACTCTATTAAGTTTCTATTTTGAGATTCTTATTACATGATGTGACTGGGTCACATATTGATGTTTTAAGAATCAAAGAAAAAGGTGAAGAAGGAATTATATGTTGATTCTCATCGTGAAGATGGATTTCGATCGCATTGTTCGGTGATCAGAATTTTGAGTTGTTACTTAGGAGTTATGAAATATTGCTTAGGAATAGATAACAACAAGTTTTTCATATGCTTTTTCATTGTAAGGATAAGTTTTCCGCAAAGTTTTAAAATAAAATTTTTTTGGTTTTATTTATTCTAAGTATCCTTACAATGGCATTTGCGAAAAATTGTTGTTTATATGACTCCATTGATAGCAATATTGGAAAGTCGATTTGACTCTTTCATTTGTGGCAGTGTCTAAATTTACCAAACAAGGAAAGATTCTCATCACCCAAGTTTCAGTTGGATAGAAACTTGGAATCATCCAAGTTGTATGATGAATGAGAATTTTCATCTTTGGAAAATTAAGACTAATTCCTTATTTACATGTTTAAGTGAATCCAGTGAAGGACTAAGGGATCGAGTACACATTCTTGTGCACTGGTCAAGTCCACGACAAAAGACTATTCGTCATGATTTACTAAAGTTTAGTAAAAATGGTTATACTTACAGACTTAAGTATAATTCTAAGCATTGGAAAATTTTCAGTGTATGGAAAAACAAATAAGAAGAATAAAATTAGGCAGAAGGATAAAAGTTTCTAAAATCTGAAAAGATGGGAGAGTAATTTAGTATCATGTTTAAGATCATCTTAATGATTTTGAGACCTTATCACAATTCATCCTCTAAGTGCATTTTGATAGTTAAGAAGAGGAGTTATGAATTCTTGAAATGGTTAAATCAAGAAGATGATTCATACTTCGCTCCAAAAACAATTCTTAGAGTTATACTCTAAGATTGTAACTTGAGTGACATGTCTTAAAGAAGGTTTAAAACATTTGTCAAATGTAAGAGTAAAAGTTGTCTACTCTTGTACATTTGAAATTGGTAAGTTGTGATGTTTTGGATAAAACAAAGACCAACTAAGGAGAATTGTGTTAAGTGTCTGTCTTGATTAGAATCTAAACTATCTCTTGAATATTTGGCAAGAAAGTCTTATAGGTCAAGGAAACAGTGGGAGTCTAAAAGATCCTGAAAGGGTTTCAAGAAGTAATCAAGAATAAAACCTGTATTTAATCACTAGCACACAACTAGAGGTTTATAGCCTATCGTGTTGATATTTATGTGCCCATTCCAGTTAAGTTGGCTATACATTTGAGTTCTACATGTTCAATTGTTTTCATAGCTACTTGGAAGCAATGGCGGGACCTTGTGCTGCCAGGTGGCAAGAGGTTAAGATTGCACAAGTTCAATCCATATGAGTTAGAATTTGTCACTAACCTAGTCTTGTGACTATGGTTTTGACAAATTCATGTGGATAAGAACACATATAGCGTAAAATCTAACTGTCATAAGATTTCTCTCCGATTCATGAAAATGATGGTGAGTAAATTCTTTCACTAAGTAGATTTTAAGTAGATAGCAATTGTGATAATTGCAATTCTCAAAGTCATTAGTGGAGCGTGCGTGGTTAACCGGCACGCTAACATTGACTTATGAGAAATGGCAAAAAGTCTAAACAAATGAGACTATGATTATGGCATCCTTTTTCATATTTCTGAAATTGTTTAGACTCACATGTGAGCTATCTAAGATAGGTGTATGGTTTTGATAAAGTCTTATCAAAGCAATCTAGTATCAGAAATCTGAACTTTTGTAAGAATGTCAATATAGTATTGACTTCTAGAGGTCCAACTGTTTTCTGGATACATGTCAAAGCTAGTAAGAGCATAAATGTTATGCTAATAATCATCATGTTAGTAGGAGCATGATAATTATGATAAGTATTGCAAGTTAGCAATGTTAATTATAGAAAAACAAAAGTTTCAATTCGTGAGGTTGCAGGGGCTGAAAAAAGTTGTTTTGCTATAATTAAGGGAGAGGAAAGTATACTTCGTTTCAATTCTAAAAAGCTTGGATTGAGTTTATAATCATTCTAAAGAGCTTATATTGAGATTTTAATCACCTTTAGTCAACAATATATGTATATATACATACATACATACATATATATATATATATATATATATATATATATATATATATATATATATATGAATTTCATGTTGGATTGGTTCAACTTAAGAAAATTTTATATATTGCGTTCTCAAAATTCGATTATGATTACGGCATCCCTTTTCATAGTCAAATTTTGAGAATATGGCCAACAAAAAATTTATTATGTCAAAAGACTGGTCTAGAACCATGTCTTTATGTGAAACATCATGAATCGTGTCCCATTTACTATGGGTACAAGATCGATTACATGTGCTATAATATTTATCCTTTCTGAATTTTCCAAATGCCTTGGGGCATTAAGGAAGAAAATGTCAAGAATTGGATATGGCTAAAGTGATTAAGCAATTGTCGAGGACAATCTAAGGTTTACCAAAGATTGGTTGCTTAAGGACAGTTGGAAGTATACTGTTAATATTGGAAGGACCATATTGACATAGTCTGAAAAGAGGCAACTCTTGTTCAGAAGTGGTAGTTGTTGGGTCAAAAATATGGTTTATACTTTGCTTTTCTAGGAAAATATATTTTTATGTAATGTTGTATGTGTTTGCGGTTTGTGTGTACGGCCGCACACCCTGTGTACGACCGTACACAGGGTGTGCGGCTGTACACATGTGTATGGCTGGAGGTCCATATAAATAGAGGAGTGCATGTAGGAGTGTACGGTTAGAAAAGGCTAGAGAAGAGAGAGAAAGTTAGAGAGAAAGAAGAGTGTGTGTGAGAGAGAATCTATTGTAAGGAGCATCAATCATATTCATTCAATACATCATAGATTCATCTAATTCTTATTCTCATTCTCTTCTATTTGATTTGACATCATCCAATTGATTGGGATTCCGCACCATCAATCGGATCTGATTGATACACAAGCAAATTTGGGGACTTACAATTGGTATTAGAGCTTGGTTGTAGCAATCAAATTTTTTTTTCAGATCTGGAGCTTATTTGATCTTATTTTGAAAAGATAATTGCATTTTTGGATAGATCTCGGAAAAATAAGGGGGGGTTCTTCTTTGCATTTTTCATAAAAACGAGTTTTTGATCGAGTTTTGGAGCAAAAAATGGTGAAAAACGTCGTTTTTTCCGCGAATCTGTTGAAGGTGTGCGGTTGAGCTCTTGAAGGTGTGCGGCTCAGTAGCCTCGATGTGTGCGGCTCGGTGTGTGCGGCCAGCTCGGAGTGTGCGCATCGGTGTGCGGCTCGGACGTGTGCGGTCTCGGTGTACGCCTCGGAGTGTGCGGCTCGGTCTCGCCTCGGATTCTCAGCTCAGCTGCCTCGCTCTCGTATCAACAGCGTGTTCGGCTCGCATTTTGCTCACCTCACAAGCAGCAACCTCGCACAGCAGCTTTGTATTAAAAATAAGGGAACGGAATTGAGGTTGCCGGGAATCGATCCCGGGACCTCTAGTTGAGAGACACAGCGCGCCTTACCAACTCTTCAGGAATACTATTTGTGTCACTCCTCCGAAATTTAAAACATAACCTCTCCTTCTCGGTTATTATTTTCGAAAATTGGCACTTTTAACCCTAAAAATCAATTTTTTTTTTTAAATTTCATTTTCATCCCAAAAATTTTACTTTTTAATTTTAGACTTTATTTTTAACTTTTGACCTTAAAATTTTGCTTTTGATTTTCAAGTTTGACCATTGACTTTAAATTTTGACTTTTTCATTTAACTTTTAATTTTTCAAGTTTAGCTTTTCTTTTTGACTTTTAAGTTTGACTTTTTAAATTTGACTTTTAAGGTTGAATTTCTCTGTTTTTAAGTCAAAGGGCAAATTAAATATAAAAATATATATATAAAAATTAAAAAAAAATGATGCGTTCTTCAAATATCAAGGTCACAGAGGTAAATGAATCTGGTTGCTCTCCATCTTGTGTTAAAACTATTAAATTTTTACGAGAGTCAATAGATTTAATCAAGAGAGAGAACGAGGACTTAAAATATGAGGGATACACACTTAGGAAAAACCAAAGGCCCTTAAAGACTCAACTAGAAAATAAAATAAAGGACGTTAGGAAATTACAGGAAGATTACAGCAACAAGTGTGAAAATTATGATCACATTAAACGCAAACTTGTTGCTGTAACTGAAGAACTTGACGCTTTGAAAATTAAGTGTAAAAAACAAATATTAGTTTCAAAAATTACACTGCGTCAAGTAAGACAGTCGAGTCATTATTTGAAAACCAATTAAAATTCAAAGATAATCAAAACAAGGGACTCAGGAAGAGATTGACCGAGAACCATTTATGGTATACGGTAAACCAGTTGTTGAACAGGCAACTGAGGGTGTTGAGTTGAACGATACTAATGCTTATACTTCATGTGCAGGTAAAGTAGCAGAGGATGAGAACAAGGAGAACACCATTGAACAAACCAACATCTCCTTGAACTCTGAATCTGTTGCTTCGAACTCAACTGCTTCTGATCAACCTGTTGTCGTAAAATACAGGCCACCATTTCAAGCTAAACAGAGTGCCTGTTGCAACTGTGCGTATCGGAAAAGCAAGAGACAAGGCAAAGATACGCCACCAGGGACAGGAAGAAACAACTGAACAACGAAGAAAAAGACATGCTTTCACTGTGGACACCTGGACATATTGCCAGAAATTGTCCAAATCGCGCATACGTTCCTTACTACGCACACAGCTGGCAGAACGCACCAAGAGGGAGATACTCCAAAAGAAACCCCTCAAGGTCACATTCAGACCATGATGACTGGAACGCACAGAAGGCTAAGAATCAAACCCAAAAAGCCAAGAATCCAACTCCCAAGGTCAAGAAGGGAATGTCGGTCAAGAAGCCAAATCCAAGAGATGCTCCCATGAAGCCAAAATCAAAGTCATCTCAACGACCGACATCAAGATCAAAAGCAAGTACTGAGCCACCCATCAGAACGAAAAAGAAATGGGTTAAACCTAACTACAAATGGGTTTCAAAGGCTCACTCTCCCAATTGTACTAACGATTCTAATATTTCTACATCTTCTGTTTGTGATAAGCAGGACTGTCATAGGAGAGAGTACCATGCAAGGATGAAAAAGGTCAATCCAGTTTCACAATGGACTGGGTTCCAAAGACCAACTGATCCCGCTCTGTGTCGGAGCTACTATGGAGGCATATCATCAGACTTCGGTTTGTTGGTAGTGGCTGTTCCTGGCACTTGATAGGGACATCTCTCAACTGTACAACATTCAGACATTTGTTTGAGAGTATGTGTCCTTTGCGGGAAGGGAAGAAAGGAAGGGATCACATGGGGTTTGTGCTTAATGACATGAAGAATTTCCGGATCTTTTCTGAGATTATGCGTGTTGTTCTCAGACCTTCTGAATGCAAATTTAATCGGTGACTTACGGTTTGAGTTTTCTTCTCTATACTCCTGAGTTTTTCTTAAGCTGATTCGCTTTAAAGACAAATTTTTGTTTTAGGATAGTTTAAATTTGCTTACTTTCATTTCTCTCCTATACACAAATTTAGGGGGAGAAATAAAAACAAAACAAAAATTAGAAAATTTTAAAAAAATAAAAAATAATAATTTATATATATATATATATATATATATATATATATATATATATGTTGGTTATGGAATGTGCTTGAGGGAGATGTTTTGGGAAGTGAGTAATCACGGGCAATCTAAGTCTGTGTAATGTACCCAAAGTTGAAGGGTCTATGCTCTGGTTTGATGCGTCGGTAGGCACGAAAGATTCTAAATGGACATGACTAGGCAAAGTTGAACTTAAGAAATCAATGACTTGACAAATCCTGACCTACTTAGATCCGTTTAGCCTGACAATACGACACTTGGATAGGTTGAGCAGGGAGATATATATGGGAATCTACTCGTCACATTAAATGAACCCGTATCTGGAAGCGTGGTTTAACTTTTCCTCCATGTGCGGATTCGGTCCTTATTTCTTGTATTGATGGGGCAACTGGTAAATTCCGATAAATTAGGTTTGTAGAAAATCATTTTCTTTCTTTCTGTCTGTTAGTCATATGTTACCTCCTCTACATGATTGGAAGAGATCCGACCTGGACTGTAACATATGCAACTCTATTTCTCTGCATATTATACATATACATATATATATATATATATATATATATATATATATATATATATATATATATATATATATGAAATTCCTCTTATCTGTTAGCCATATGCTGTCTCCTTTGCGTGACTAACAATCCGACCTGGTACACAGCATATGCACTATAAGTGATAATACTCTGAATCTGTCTTCTCCCCTTTTGACGGTCTGCTCATCCGATGTAAGGAGTACTCTGGAACCCCTTGATTACCGGGGCATATCTGGAAGCGGGAAACATGTTCCAGTACAATTAAATTTGAACACTCAAATATTGTCTATAGATCTCGCTGCTCAATTTAGGTGGACAACAATATCCCTGGTCGTCGTCAGCTAAATGGTCCTTAAGATATAGTATCTAGAAACTTAGGATCAGATATAATATCTTGGAACTTAGGATCACATTGTCTTGTCACTTATAGTATGTCCTAGTTTTGTCACAATTTTCATGTTTAAGTGGACAACAATATCGGCGATCGACCAGACAAAGACATGAAGATGGAAGGTACCGACAAGCGGATAAAGGCTGTCTAAAAACTTTGATCCGAAATCATTCTTAAAGTTAGATATCATTTTATTTTTGTTAAATTTGTTCATAGTTTTCCTCTATGCACAAATTTTAGGGGGAGAATTAAAAATAATTCAAAAATCAAACAAAAATCAGAAAATTAAAAATCCAAAAAATAGTGTTATTTCTTGTTCAGAAAAATCAGAAAATCCAAAAATATTTTTGTTTCTGTTTTTATTTTTCCAGAAAATATCAAAAATCCAAAATATTTTTTTTTGTGTGCTAATTTTTCTTTTAGTTTTTTTTGTCTTGAAAAGTGATTTCAGGTGTAGATGAGACTCGTGGAGACTATATTGAAGATCTTCTGAGCCAAGGCTTCATCCGTGAGCATCGAAGAATTCTTATTCGAAGGAACAAGAAATGAAGATTATTCTTCCATCATTTAATTTGTCAACCCCAAAAGCAATGTGAAGCTGAAATTGAAGATTATGTGACGGATTGCATTGAAGCCTCCTCAATCAGTCTGCTGCTATCTTAAACCTGCTGAAGTGATCCAGTAGATTATTTCTCTTCGTTGTTCTCTCTGAAGATTCTCAAGCTGAAAGCGCTATCTTTCAAGAATCAGTACATCAAGCCTCCTCACCCAATGTGCGTTCAATGTCAAATTTTGAAGAAAAACTCAACCGCTCAAGATGAATTCATTTATTAAAGATTCATATGTTCATCTTGATGCTGTGAAGAAATTTGAAGATTAATGCTGAAGCCAAGCTCCCAATGAAGATTAACAAGAAAAAGCCAGCTACTTTTTAGGGGAGTTTGTTGGGACAATTAGAAAATAAGGCTATAAACCACGGGGGAGATTGTTGGGTCAAAAATATGTTTTATACTTTGCTTTTCTAGGAAAATATATTTTTATGTAATGTTGTATGTGTTTGCGGTTTGTGTGTACGACCGTACACGTGTGTATGTCCGCACACCCTGTGTACGGCCGTACACAGGGTGTGCGGCTGTACACATGTGTATGGATGGAGGTCCATATAAATAGAGGAGTGCATGTGGGAGTGTACGGTTAGAAAAGGCTAGAGAAGAGAGAGAAAGTTAGAGAGAAGGAAGAGTGTGTGTGAGAGAATCTATTGTAAGCTGCATCAATCATATTCATTCAATACATCATAGATTCATCTAATTCTTATTCTCATTCTCTTCTATTTGATCTGACATCATCCAATTGATTGGGATTCCACACCATCAATTGGATCTGATTGATACACAAGCAATCTATGTAAGGTTAAAGAAACTTAATGCAAGAAGCATGTTCAAAGCAATGCGCTTTGAATCTAAGACATCGTTTCCTTGGAATTGATCTCCATTGGAATACTTTGTAATGATTGTTGCCAAGTCTTTGTGCGTTTGTGCATAATCATTACAAGAGGAACAGTGCATATAAGTTTAAAATCTAAACAAATTTCGATAAATGTTAGGAATTCTTACATTTACGACAAGGATTTGGAAGTGTGAAAAGAGAATCATTAAAATTATGTTCAATCGATCTAGTTCACAAAGTAAGGATCATAGATAAACATAGAGTGCATACTTGGTGTATGGCAAAGCTATTGTTTAGAAAAACATAGTGTACATGCTTGGAGCATGGGACAACTAGTGTTTTTAATTCAAGTATAAAGTTGACAAAACCGAAACAATGAATAATGAGTAATTAGTATTGTGATAAATAAAAGTGTTCTATTTATATTCATAGGGTTTGACACCATATTTAATTCATTTATTCTTGTGTTTCACTTTGCATGTTTTGACTTCCATAATAACTAGGTTATTCTTCCGGAATGACTAAGTTATTCAAACCATCCACAGTCGGTCATATGTTGGAAGTAGATATGAATCCAGACTGTCATGGGTTGGCTTGTAGAGGTCCAAGTTGGTGGACAAAGTTGTGCTACAACACTCATGAGTGCTCATAAGTTCTGAGTATTGGATTCATCCCACGCTCATTTGAATCACTTCATGGATTTTATCACGAGTGATCATGAGACGATAATATCATATATTCTTCAAACCTAGAGATATGAGTTGTTACTATGAGTTGGTTGTACATTGATTGCACGAAACCGCATTTGGTAACTCGATGTTATAAAACGTGCCTTTATGTATGATTCAACAAGTAGTAGAACAAGCCATATGAGTCGAAGTTTATCCATTCCTTTTACCTTCGGGATAAAAGCGATATATGTGGGCCCCTCGATGATTTAATGATGACACATGTGAGTGCTTGGCCAAGCCAGGACTGATTTGATTTGTTCAATCATTCAATCGTCATGAATCGGAAATCAGGAAATAACAAATGGACAGACAGAACGATTATAATCCATGTCTCAGTCCATATGATATCTAGAATAGAGGAATATATGATCCCTTATCTAATGGACAAGTCATTGACAAAGGTCAGAGTTCGACAGCGGCTTTAAGAGCTACGATTGCCAGTTAGGTTTTGAAGTCATACTCAATAATAGTTTTAGACTTATCCAAGTGGGAGACTGTTGAATTAATGTCTAAGTCCATGTCTATATTTGGTACGTACTTGACCCGACCCGGCATGGTCCATTTGGGTTGCACTTCACCGACATAATTTATATGGATAGTCTTTTGAGAATAGCATATTTATGATTTATATTAATATATTATAAGTTCTAATATATTAATATGGAATCATATTATTTAATTAGTATTAATCAAGAATTAATTTAGAATTAATTAAGTGATTAAAAGGAACTAATTAAATATGGACTCTTATATATATATATGGAATGGGCCAAGTTCATTTAGGTTGGGCTAAGCTATCATGGATAGTCCATGGAGTTTTAACCCATGGATCCTATAAAATGAAAGGTCATGGGTATTAGGGTTTACATGGATGTAACCCTAATCCTCCATACTATATAAAGAGGCCTTTGGCACAAGAAACGGCACTAGTGTGTGAGGACATAAGAGTAGGCCAAGTTTATTGTGTGTACATATTCTCTCAAGTTCTTCCAAGGTGTTTTGGTGATTTGTGATTCCACTAGAGGCTTCCACACTATTGGGGCTAAGCTCTTAAAGCTTGAAGACATCAAGCTACATCAAAAGGTATGTCATCTAACTAGAACTTTGTAGTATAGGTGCTTCATAATATGCTAGTTAGGATGAAACCTTGGAATATTTAATATTTACATGTATAATAGAGAAAACATAGATCCAAGGTTTATCGGGTTGCATGTACACCATAGGAGTGTTAGAATGCTCATAACCCATCAATTGTATCGTTAGGTCAACACAAACTGCGAATATCCATCTTGAGCATGCTCAAGTACTGAGTCATCTAGGCCTGCTCCATAGCGGCAAACTCAAGGCAGGAAAGAGCCCTCTCTATGAACATATTGGTGATCTCCGTCACTCTCTTAGTCATATGTCGTAGATCTAGGTACTCTTGAGCCAATCTCTCCTTCTCAACTAGGGGAACATATCGCGTGTGCAACATCTCTGAGAACTACTCCCAAGTAACAGCAGCCCTCTGCTTTGTTGTAAGCTGGTCACCAATCTCCACCAATCCTTCACCCCTAGCCAGAGAAGGTTCAGGTCGCACTTGACCTTCTGATCATCGGAGTGCGGACATGTGAAGAAGCAACCCTCCATATCATACAACCACCTCACAGCCACAATCAGGTCTTTGACCCCATCAAACTTTGGGGGCTTCATGTTGTCGAAGTTCCCCTACTAGAATGATCCCCCTCCCCCCCCCCCTGAATCCCTACTGCAGCAACAGCCACGATAGATGCAGTACCAACATCCTTTGAGAGGGCAGCATAGCGATCATCAAGTAGCTTAATCATAGCGGTCTTGATAGACCCAAAAAGATCCGGAAAAAACTTCGGATAGTTGTAGCCACCTCATCGGCCATCATCTCTCGTACATGGTCATCAATCAACCCCAACCTATCATGGCCACCTGCTCTAAATCCAGAACCAGATCCTCTCATGAGCACCATACTGAAAATGAACCAAAATACATTAGAATTCCCATAATTTATACCATCATAGATAGTGTAACACCCGAAAAATTCAAGTCAATTTAAACTTTTAAAAACGTTTCAAATCCATTAACTATTACAAACTTGTTTTCAAAATGTATCATATCAGAGTATCCCATAAACAAAGTCATAAAAAATGAGGTGTTGTATGATCACGCCTTTGCCTTGCCACGATCCCCTGAAGTACCTGAAACAATAAACTAAAATTGTAAGCCCGAAAGCTTAGTGAGTTACTCCCAAAATACCGATACACATACAGTCCACATAAGGATATCAACCATATCATAACATTGCAAACTGAACAAAACAACACATAACGGGTCCACAACTTTACATACTGGAATACCCCTAGGCCCACAGTGTGAGTCTGGAATGCCTACCGAGCCCTTAGCTCACATCTGGATTGCCACCGAGCCCTCAGTACGAGTCTGGAATGCCTGTCGGGCCCTCAGCTCGTATCTGGACTGCTCCCGAGTCCTCGGTATGAGTCTGGAATGCCTACCGGGCCCTCAGCTCATATCTGGAATACTCTGGGGTTTGTTGACTACCGCACAGAGCAGTACAACCTCAACCCATCCCACATAACTACTGAGCATGAAATAATCATATAACATCACAGGTAGTCCTACAGGTCTACCTAACTAGCATAACCACTAGCATGCAACACAAACTCATACTCAACATTTAACACTACTAGGATAACATATCCAATGGGCCGGCCTTGGTGCCTTAGACCCCTTAGTATAGTGAGGATAACTCACCTGAAATGAAGAACCGAACCACTGAAGCACACACCCGAAGCACTACTCCAAACTCCAACACCTATTGCCATCAATGGACCATTGACATAAATAACCAAATACCATAACACCCTTGAAGGTCAAAATCAAAGTCCAGGCCAAAGTCAAACTTCCTGACTGACTCTACTCGCCGAGTCAACCCGTTGACTCGGCGAGTCCTTATACTTTTAAAACTCTTAGAACATGACTCAACTCGCCGAATCACCCCAAGACACGTCGAGTCCAACGATCTCCGAGTCCCATCCTGCTCAACTCACAAAGTCAACCCTCGACTCACTGATTCGCGGCTTAACCAGAAGAGGTTAGGGTTCCGCAACCAGACTCGCCGAGTCCAAGGCAATCTTCAACAGACTCGCTGAGTTGTTCTTCCAACTCGTCGAGTCCATGCTCATGTTCATACAACTCGTCGAGTACACCCATGTGACTCGTCAAGTCTCTCTAGTTCTTATTCCATACAGAGGCTTTTCGACCCATGCAGGGGCTCCAATCCATAGATCCACTCTTCTACAGTCTAACCCTCACATAAAGTGGCAAACTTTACGTGAAGCCAAGGAGCTAAAGGCCCAAAACACTCTAGGGGTAGGGTTAAGGACTAGGGGGCTTCACCAACAACTCTTAGACAGGAGCTTTATGACATTTTGGACCATCACAAGCCTAGATCTGAAGTAGCAACCTCATATCTAAGCCTCTAACTCAAAATAGCTCTCAGTCATACCAAAAATAACCGAAATCTCAAATGATAATAGATCTAGATGCAAAAGAGCCCAAGAAACAAATTATTACCTCCAATATAAGCTCCAACTGAAGTAGATCCCGGATCTACACCACTCCTTTGCAGCAAGCCTCTTGATCTTCAAGTCCCTTTCCAAGATTTTCTCCTCTAAAGCTCTATTCTCTCTATTAATGGAGGCTCACTCGATTCTAGGGTTTCTGGATCTCAAAAGGGTAGCAAAGAGGCTGAGGGTGGGTTATAATGTGCTTTATATAGGGCACAACCCCCGGGATTAGGGTTTTCTCTCTTCTACACCAACTCGTCGAGTCCAAGATGCCGACTCAGTGAGTTAGCCACTTAAACCCGCGACAGAATCCCGCTCCGACTCAGCAAGTAAGCATGCCTACTCGTCGAGTCCCTTTCGTTAATTTACACTTTAAGTCCTTCAATAGCACCTCTAGAATTTAGGGTGTTACAGATAGACTAAACCCTCAGGGTTTGTGACTTCCTTGCAATGCATACAGGTCATGTGCTTCTAGTAGTACATGCACATACTACCTCCCACACTTACATGTATTTATCTTAATGGATCACCACAAACTTCCTGAAGAACAAACCCAAAACTAGGATACACATACATCCTATCCTCAGTCTCTCAAGAGTGGATAGTCATTTATCGACTGGCCTGCTACAACCACATACTCACTCATGAAACTTCCAACAACTCTGCAGCCACTCGTGCACGTTAATCATATATAATGTCGGATCCTATAGATAGTCGAATACTTGATTTAACCCTAAGCCCTTCATCAGACAAGAACATGAAATAAGGCTAAATCAAACATTCTCAGGCTATATAATCTTAGTTATGTACAACTATCATGCACACACTAAACAACTACAATAATGATGTCAATTTCATATAGCATACAAGAAGTCCTCCTAGGTTATCAGGCATCATACATCAGGCATTTCTATTATGCAATTCCTGAAGATCCCTAGCCTACCACTAACATGCAGTTTTATCATAATCATCAATAACAAATAGTAGTGTGGGTAGCTTGGGGTATACTCTCTTGTCCCGGCTGATCATACATATATCGTCCTTCCTTCATTACTTTTCAAAACAATTTTGAAAACTCTTACATATACATAGTTTGAGTTTGGATTCACACGAATGTTTATCCAATTCTCTCAAACGTGGGCTCTGATACCAAATTGTAACAACCCAAAAATCAAGATGAAATTTTCATTTTTAACATCCAACCAAAAGCCATAATTGTTTACAAAACAATGTTTCCAAAGTTAATAATCACATATCAGAGTGTCCCACAATTAAATATCATAAATCAGGAGGATGTGTACGCTCACGCCTTCGCTTTCCCCCGATCATATGAAGTACTTAAAACATAAAACTTAAACTATAAGCCAAAACTTAGTGAGTTCTCCTAAAATACCACACAACAGAACATATACAAAACACATATTGGGTCCATAACCTCTTAGTTAGAGTACCCTTGGACCAGAACCTTCCGGTTGGATTGCCCTCGCCTACAACCTTTCAGTTGGATTGCATAATATATATTGGGTCCGCAACCTCCTAGTTAGATTACCCATGATCCACAACCTTCCAGGTGGATTGCCTGGGTTTGTTGGCTTACAACACAAAGCAGTACAACCTCAACCCAACCACACTATGTCGACATATGCAACAGATAAACATATAACCCGCAAACAGATAATCATACTAATCTACCTGTATAACATATACTCAGCATAACATCAATCTGGTATACTAAGATACATAATCCAATGGGCCGACATTAGTGCCTTCGAACCATAAGTATAGTGAGGAAACCCCACCTCACAATCTGATGAAATAGCTGAACAACACGCTGCTCGGAATACCAACTCTACCGATCACCTTTACAACAAACAATGACCAAATCTCAATCTAAAAATCAAAATAACCCTAGGTAACACTTGATAAAAATCCTAGTCAACATCAAAGATCAAAAATTCAACCAAGTTGACTCAAGTTGAGTACGCTCGGCGTAATGCATTTCACTTGGCCAAAAAGCGGGGTCTCAATGAGGAATACGCAGCATACCATAAGGTACTCCTAACGTACATACCTACCAACTTTTTCTTCTAATAAGTGTTCAATATAATAAGTCCTTTCGTCCAAATCCTAAATCTAGTCCCAAAGAGTGTTCTAAATCATAAAGTTTACAACTTTATGATCTTGCAAGGCTATTAAGTGTCCAAATCTTAAAAAGCTAACTTCTTAACCCATTAAGACATCATAACCCTTTCATGGTAGGAAAATGAGGGCCAAGATCCCATTTTTATGGTTCCTAAGACCTAAAAATGTCTGAAAGGACAACTCTTCTAGTTAGAGTAATCCATACTCATGAACACCAAGCTTATGGGACCAAAATGAACATAAACTCAAGGCTAACAAGATCTAAACAAAGAACACATCAAGATCCAAACTTTATGCCTCCAAATAATGCTTGAGGCCAAGAAACTTCTAGATCCAAGAGGTCTTGAGCTTCCAAGGTGGTTTCTTTCCTTCTCTCTCCTTCAAGAACACCAATAACACACTCTAAGCCTCAAAATGCTCACAAAGGTGGATTAGGGTTTGCAAGGTTCAAAATAGGGTTGGATGATGACGAGGGGAAGAGGTCTTGGGATTAATGATGCTTAAATAGGATCCAAAACCTAAAAGTTAAGGTTTAATTTCCCGTATCCGTCGGGGATGGGTATGAGTTAAGATGAGCAGCAGAACAGGGTACCCGCTTTCAAAACCGAAACCGCCTCGAAACCACCAGTTCCAGAATCGGAACCGCCTTAAGTGGTTCTTGTTCTCGTTCTCATTTTCACGGAACTGCTACCAGCTGGGTACCCGTCGGAACTAGTTTATATATATATATATATATATATATATATATATATATATATATATATATATATATATATATATATATATATATATATATATCATAATCACATATTTCATATAGTATCTTAAATAACAACATTTAAAAATCTAAAACTTTGAATAATTTGTCTAGAACCCTAAAATGTCCTTATGTAATCTTCATTTTTCATGCATAGCGAATTACGTATTAATATTATCGATAACTTTTTGTAAGTTTACAATAGATATACTTTTGTAGATTTTAAAAATTCAACAATTTAACGAACTGGGTACCCAGTATTGCAACTATTACCCGCATTTCCGGATCTAGTGCCAATATTTTAGGAAGTGTCGGTTCCGGTTCCAGATAATTATGACGGATACCTGCCTACGCTCATTCCTAGGAATAAGGTTAAGAACTCAGGGAGAGTGACATGGATATGCAACCTCGCTCCATTTCCATGCTTAATATTAACTACTTATTTACTAATAAGTATAGATGCTTCACAACTAACCCATCTTCATCGTTTCAATAACATTCCAAGTCCTAAACGATCAGATGGTTAATTTCTAGCTTCCATAAAGAGACTAGTTTTTTCCTTCTACCTTATTTTCTAAAATTTGACTCTATTAATCTTGTTATTAATTCCAAACAAAAATTTTATCATCTGTGTTTAACTAACTTTATTTTATCTCATTTAATCATTTATTTGATCTTATTTTGGAAAGTTCTATTTTTACCAAAATACCCTAAAATAATCTAGACTAAACTTGAGATTGTTAGAGGGGTTAAACGTAATGGAGGAACAGATTTAGGGAAATTAAGTAATCTAACCATTTTTGTGTTTTTTTTTTAAATAATCAGCTTTACATTTTTTTTTGCAAACTAACTTTTTTCTTCGGAATGAGCCATTCTAGAGTCCATTTTATAATATATGGATCAGGCTCGACCCAATCAACACCTTCCAGAATGCCCATTCCGACATGTTCCAGAGGAAAAACTACATATCCTTTATGTAGGTTTTATTCTATAATATCTACACATTTCGTAGTAAAAAAGCAAAGAAGATATAACACATGATTCCAATGATTTGGTTGTTTTATTAGTAAGTTTTTCATTCCTACACTTTTAGATGTTTAATTATAAGATTAATAGTGTAAAATAGTTACTCTAGAACATGAAAAATACCTCCGAAATACTAAGAACACATCTGAGACAATATTGTATATGTTCAACTTTAGCTAATTTAGTGTTAGGAGCAACCCATAACTAGTTTAGTTATTGTTTTAGGATATTCTACATCGAAATATGGTATTCCATAAAAGACATTCCTAACATATCCGGAATACGAGGAACTGCTCCATAATGCAAAGAACGTAGCCGGAATGTGCAGAACAGTTCTAGAATGTTCAATGTATTTGGTTCAGGATCACCATTTAAACTTCTTAGTTAAATTAAAATTGGTTATTATTTGTTTTATTTGTATCATTACTATATTTTGGATACATCAATTATAGTATCCTACAAACCACAATTAATGCGGATATTTTTGCGAGACTCAAGGACAGATCGCCATGTGAGACTATGTGGTTATATATTCTTGTGGCGGTAAAAGGGGGGGAGGGGGGGTCCTTCACTTCTACATTATGTGTTTTGCATAAAAGTTGTGAGAGGCCCTTGAAGTGAAGTAGAGGAAATGGTTTTTGAAATCGAGGGGTACGAGCTAACTATCGTGAATAGAGAATTTTTTTTTCTTTTCACCGTCTTCCAGTTTGGTGAATATTTTGGTGCCTCCGATTTCGGTCATGCCTTCAAATATTATGTATTTCCTATCGTTAAGAAGAATGACATTGTCAAATTAAAAGTTGTCATTTATTTATTTGAAAGATTGCTTAAAGACTTATTCGACGAGGATGAGGTCCATGTCTATCTTCTATATTTGTAAGAGAAGGGTTTTAATGGGCGGTTTCGTCGTCAGGCTGTAAAAGACGAGATTTTGAGTGCTATCCAATCTTGATGAATTCAACAAATATCATGTCGTTAATTTATAATTATCATTATTAGTATTTTTTACAAAATTATTTGTACATTTTTCTATGTTGCGTATATCCACGGGGGAGAACAATTTGAGATCAATTGTACTCTCAGTTGTGCACTTGTGCTTTGTATTCGATAAGGTTGACAAACATATAAATCCAATTTTACCAAAAACTACACAACCACAAAATTTTCGTACACCCTAAACGGATTTTTGTATCTTTTAAGGTAAAATACATAACTATCATTTTATGTTTTTTGTTTTTTAATATTCTAATACATGATTCTATCATATATGGATTCTTAATAGTTTTCATGTAACGTCCCAAAAATTCATAGTAAAATATTCATTTTTAAAACCATAAACAATACAAACGATTTGTTCCAAAACCAACCAAAATTACATTATTTAAAAATCAGAGTAAAAGTCATAAAAAGCTAATGCGGAAAATTTCGGGAGATGTTGTGCAGTCATGTCGGGCCCTTCCCTTTCGTACCATAAGTACCTGAAACTAAGAAAAGAAAGTCGTAATTACAAAGCTTAGTGAGTTCTCCAATATACCACATACCATACATACAATAGAGAATTCCATGTGTCAACCATAGTCTTGCCATTATGCCATGAGGCGTATCATGGCTATTCCTTGTGCCAAGAGCCACCTCCTAGTCTTCCATCCAAGTATCACAAAGACAACTGGCATACTACATATAATAGCAAGGGTCTGATCGCTGGTCTTGCATATAATATGTTGGGAGGCACCTCCAGGTCTTTCATACAAATGCCAGGGGTCACCCCTGGTCTTCCTATATAACATAAACCATTAGGCCGACATTGGTGCCTTCGACCCTATGTACAGTGTGGAGACTCACCTGAATCACAATGTTCACTAAAAACTCATGCAACACCGCACTGACCATAGCCAATAGCTCTTACTGCCAAAAGATAGGTGCTAAACACCTCCTAACAATCCACACAAGGCAAACCCTAAGTCTACTTTCTATAAATAGAGATTGACCAAAGTTCAACCCATGCCAAAAGTTAATGGTCAAAGTCAATAGTCAGAGTTGACTTTAGCCAACTACCATGTCGTGGCCTTCCTTGGCCACGTTGTGGCATTCACCCAACCAAACATATGGGAAATTCCCAGTCGCCACGTCATGGCGACCTATGGCCAAGCCGTGGGCATTGGGTTTCCACCAACTTAATGGATTAAGCTTCTTTCTTCAATTCCAAGAGCTCCAAAGCTCATATCTGGTCCATACTATGGTCTAAATGGATTAAGTTTCCAACTTTATCCATTAAGACACCAAAAGAGATCAAGATCTCTAACCATAGGTCCAAAACTCATCATGTCTTAACCGATAAGCTTTTAATTCGAAAAAGTCCTTATGTCAACCACTCTAGAAGGGTTTTTAATGCTAGATCTATCATAAAGGTGGAAACTTTATAGACATGTATGTCCAATACATGTCTAAGATCCATCTTACATCAAAAATATGAACTCTAAAGGCCAAAACTTAGGCGAATGATAAGAACTTCCATAAAAGACTAGATCCATAACATATAATACTCTTGGGAATTAAGAGATTCATAAAGTTGCCAACTTTATGAGTTCCTTCCCTCCAAACTTGCTCAAACGTAAGGAACATGGGATAATATTCAAGATCTAACCACAAATGACATAAAGTAAGGAACTTGGACACTTACAAAGGTCCAGAGATAATATGAGGTGATGATGATGTTGATTCCTTGCAAGCTCCACCAAAAGATCACTTTCTTCTTCTTCTTCTTCTTCTTCTTCTTCTCTTGTCCAAGTCAAGGAAGCTCCCGAAAAAGACCAAGAATCTAGGAATGGATGAAGGCTAGGGTTTCTGAGGTGAAAGAGGGCTTGGAGGCTGATAATGTACCCTAAAATGGGTTAAAGGGGTTAAAATATGAAGGGAACCCTAAAAGAGTCATGGGCTTGGGCCTGATTAGCCGCCACATCGTGGATGTCCTTGGCCACGTCATGGTGGCCCTAAAATACAAGATCCGCTTAACCATTGTCACGTCGTGGCACAGGGTATCTTCCAAAATTTCATCTTTAATCCTTGATAATCACAAGCTTAACCAATCTAGAACATGGGTGTTATAGCTCTCCCCCATTTAAATTAGATTTCTTCCTCGAAATCACTTCTCACCACATTCCAGGCACCCCTGACAATTCGGTTAATTCTTCAAGAACCCTGATAACAGTCAACTCTGACATATGATGGCCCTCTAATAAAATAATCAAACCCAACCTTAGCAGGTCTCATACACTGATGATGAACGAATCCTTGCCCCGCTAATCTTAACCAATGAAGAATAACCATCACTACTCAGCTCAAAATCCAGAAATCCAATACTTTTCTTGACTTCCTGATATACAAAACCATTCTGAATCATTGCCAATACGACTCCACTTTGCAACCTAAACCAAACAAAAACCCTTCCGACCTTGAATTATCTTGTTGATTCCACTAAGAAACAAAATCCCCGACCATTCATCGCTGCAAAAAACTTTCACTTGAAAATAAAGAAGACTCTTAACACGAGTCTCAATCATTGGCCTCGTACTTACTTTCCAATTAATTGAAATACTAGAATCCCAACCAGTTGTTGAGGCTGATAGCCTCACACACAAACGCACCACAAGACTCCATACGAGGGGTCAATCTGGCAAGAGTTATCCTAGTGTGCTTGCCATAATGGCTCTAACAGCCCTCCTGCTCTAATTAGGGATAACATAACCAACCATTACACCAATGCAACATAATCTACTTTTGTTTAAATGAATGCTACTTGCCTAGCTGTAGTATTACATCACAACCAGTCCCAAACGACCTACAACCTTCCTCAATCCCACAAATGTTGTGGCCTTCTCATAGTCTCACAACCCGACCTGCCATGGTCTAATACCACCTAGAGGAAACTATGAGCCTAATCATATCTCCTCAACATCCTTGCAACTGCTCATGTACCAGGTGAAGTTATGGGCCACCCCATAGTCTTACAACACTACTACACTACCTGCCAACCTAGTGAATGATATGGCTACCCCACAGTCTTACAACATTCTTACTACCACCTACCATCCTATTGAATGCTACGGCCACCCCTGAATCTTACAGCACTTATATCACTTCCAGCCAAGCTAGTGAATATTACGGCCACACCGCAATCCTACAACACTCCAACTAAAGCCTAACAATCTGGTGAATGTTATGGCTACCCCATAGTCTTACAACACTTCCATAACAACCATCCACCCACTATGTCCAAAAAAATCATGGGTTGAAGCCTCATTCAACTATACCCCAATTAGGTGTTCATATCATGTTTTGAGTCCCAAAGCCTTTATCAGACAAGAACATGTAGAGAGGCTCTAACACAACCCTCAACATATACTTGATCACATACCCACCACCTGCCACCACTGATGCACAAGGTAACCTAAATTTCCTTTCTATGTGGAACCTCTATTCTAAATGATTCTCCCCTATTGATGTAAAGTGTTACATGTATCTGAGCCACTACCACCACCCACTGTACCATCAACTGATAACAACCAAATTATTAATAAGTTGCAAAAGTAGGTTTGTGAATGTCGTGAGCAGTTGATGGAACATGAGATGCATGTTGCACAGCTTGAAGCTATGGTATCCATGCATCTATAACATATTAAATGGGCTCCGAAGATGATGGTGGTACCACATGGGGAGGTACATTGTCAATTATTTCACTCCAGTAAATTTTTATTTAAATTTATGGTATACCCTTAATTGTATTGTTTATAATTTAATGACATTGGTATTGCACAAGAAAATGACTTATAGGAACTTGTATATAGGTTATGTATGCCTCTAAATCCGTGGGATGAAGGGCCTAAGTAGATGTCTGGATATAATGACTCATCAGATGTAAATGTGATTTCACATGAAGAGTACAAAATTCCACCGCTAGCTCTTACATATTCTCATCAACAAAAATATATGTATTTGCATGGATGAAGTCCCCATGGATACAGATAAAGAGGAAAGACATTGCACGCCATCCTAGAATTCACAGTCTATATGAAGTCTAGGATGTTTTGTTGGTAGTCCGCCATCCTTTTCTCACTTATATATCGACGATGGAGTTTTAGATGTTCTTATATGAGGACTATGACATGGGATGGTTAGAATGTGATGTAAGTTATATCTGCATGTGATTATTACACACTAAACATTCACTTAGGTTACTTACTTTATTCTTTACATGTGTTGATTGAAAATGCATCATGTTGTGGATTTGGTTGATGGTAAAGTGAAGACCCGATGATGCTTGATAGACATTTGTACCGACAACTTTCAACACAAATGTAAATGACTAGCATAACATGCCGAGTGTGATATGGTATACCTGTGTTTCACGATCATTACTTAAGTAATAGTCACTTATAAAAAATGTTATCTAATGGTTACTTTCCTACCTTTTTTGGAGCTTCACATCCCCCATCAATATACCTCATACCCACTGGTTTTTAGGAGTTTTGGATTTCAAGACATTCACAATGACTATATATGATAGTCACTAGGTAGACGGCGAATTTCAGAAGATGACTCTTGGTTTTTAGCTAAACGAATACAAATCCACAAACTCCTAGTGTGTACTAATTATTGGGGTACCAAACCCTTTGATCTAACCCCCCCCCCCCCTTAAGACTTTCAAAATCACCATTGTAGAGGGAACAAACATACAACAACATGTTAGCAGTAAAGGGGATTGTGGAGTGTTCTTATATTGGTTCCTCGAGATGGTGCTCACTTGGAAAACTTTGAGATGGAGGGTTCAACCAAAACCTGGGCCATCTTATTTCGCAAGCAAAACACGAAAATTTTATGGGATACGGTGAAAAAATAGGGGTCCATTTGAACATTATAGTGCTATTTAAAACATATTTAAGTTTATGTAATTGTTAATTTTGCTTGTTATTTTTTGCAATACAAACAATTATTTTTCAAAAACCATATAAAAATACAAATTAAACGCAAAAGCGTTAATTCCCCACAAGAAATGACCAAACTTTAATTTATCATTAAACTCAAAAAAATACACAAAAACACTCTTCGGAATGCATAAAAAGAAAAAAATAACACACAAAAAATACGCTCTGGAATGCAACTCTAATATCCTAAGTAGGGATGTTATTTGTGCCAAAACCGGGCTAAATTGAACCGGACCCGAATAAAACGAAAACCGGATAAGACTAATTCGAGGAAATGAAAACTGGATCTGGACCGACTAAACCAATACGGGTCCAGTTTGGTTCAGGTATTAATCGGTTTTGATATTACTTGAATAAACTGAATAACAATTACTATATGACTAAGGACTGAAAAGAACCGGATAAACAGAATAAATTGTATTCTTTGGTACTTTTTTTTAAACTTAGGGGTCGTTTTTGTAATTATTTAAGGTATTAGAAATGTAATAAGATATATGTTTGGATGTATTAAACTATTTCAATCATTGGGTTTCACAAGTTTTAAAATAATATTTTTATTTTATATTTTTAACATGTTATGATGCTATGGTTAAATGCTAACTCATATCAATTTATTTATAAAAAAAATCATGATTGATTACAGTTATTTACTAGTAACTATAAATTATATGCATCCAAATCTTGAGATATAATTATGAAAGCAATTTGTTAAACACAAAACATTAAACACCCAAAAATCCATATATATATATATATATATATATATATATATATATATATATATATATATATATATATATATATATGTGTGTGTGTGTGTGTGTGTGTGTTAAACATTAAACGTTAAACAACCAAACTAAAATATGAATAAGCCTATAATACTTACCTAAGAACCGAACCAGATAGCTTATTTTGTCAGGTTCCTTTAGAATCCGTTAAACACTCGTAACCCGGATCAAAATACTTGATAACTGAATAAGCCTAAAATACATATGCGAGAGCCGAACCGAACAACTTATCCAGTCCTAATTCGGTTCGATTCCAGTTCCAGTTCTGGCATTCGGTCCAAACGTTCATCCCTATCCAGGAGGTGCCTCCGGAAAGCGATGTTCCAGATTAAGTGGTCACTTTTATAGTAAAATATAAATTTAGTTATTTTTATATAAAAAAAGATATTTATATGGGTTGCGGGTCATTTGATAGTTTTTAACTGACTTAGAGCTGACTAGGTTATTTTCAACATCCAGAAAATAATAATTATACATGCAGTAAAAAATATTCAACTAGGATAGAAGTTGATTGGATTCGAAGTTTAGACAGAGTTAACTTTGACTGAAACTTGTTTGTTTGATTTTGTATCTGGATTACTGTACAAAATAACCATATTAACCTCAAACAACATTTTTTTATAATAATTCATTTATGATTTTCCATTTAACTTATAACATTACATTTTTTAATAAAAGCATTCAGCATGCAGTAAAAAATAAAGAAATTAACTTTTAACATTCAACATTTTGTATACACAAAATTTTTTACATAAAGGAATGATTTCATGCATTTGAGTGTTTTAAACCATAAATCTTTGGTAAAACAACATTGCTTTACAAAAATCAACCAGAAACTTAAATGATTGAAACTTATTTTAGAAAACTGATCTTAAATATTACAAAGAAGAGAACTACAAAATACTTACAAATTTCGTAAGAGCTCCATGAATCACACTCTTAATTCACATATGTATAAAAATAGAATCAATAGAACCACGACATCCTAACCCTTATTCAATTGCCACACATTCTTGGCTACTTGCTTTTCATGCTTGAATTGTACGTTCGGCTCTTTGGTATTAAAGTTAGTTTGTAAATCCATATGTAAAACCACATACAATTCTTTCAAAGTTAGTCCAACAATTTCATAGTTAACTTTCGATTACAAAAAACAAAATTCAGTTCAACGATTGAAAAATATGAATGAAAGCAAATTAGAAGTAAAAGACGATTGCAGCAGTGTAGAGAAAGAAAAAATGAGAAATAGTGTGTTTGATTTACCGCACCTAAGAAAGGAGGAAGAAAAGACGACGGAGGAAGGCGGCACGGTAGACACTACAAGAATAACATTCAATAGCAATGAGACCTTTAGCTATGATGGTGACTTTTAGCGACGACATCAAACAAACGCATTTGGTGTCATTTTTATAGGCTGATGCTGGCGATCCATGACTATTTAACCTCATCCATCGATTTTAGCGGCGATCCAACGGTTAGGAAGATGTAGGAACCCCCGCATTGTTTTCCCTCCAGGTTGTCGCAGCAAATGCCCTTTTGTTGCCGTTAATGCTCAGATGTCACCGCTAATGGTGTCGCCGCTAAAAATAAGCGACAATAAACCTCTTTCTTCCTCATTTTATTTCCCATAAACTAATCTTTCCCTCTTCATCCTTAGTTCTATCTGCTCGCCATCAATCTTCACAACATCACCGACATGTACACTGCCAAAAGTCTTCACCGGCGACGATGTGGATCATTATCGGCAATGATTTAGCACATCACCAGCAACGACAAGTGAGTCTTTTCTGTTTTTTTTTCATTTCCTTTTCCTATCTCCCTACTCAATAATCATATATGTTGTGTTGGTTGTATAATTTTCCAGCATCCTGTCGGAATTTTGATTTCCTCATCGGAATCTTGCTGCTGTCGGAGGATACCGCCACTACCACCGTACTTGTCGGATTTATTCACCACAGGTTCTATTTTATGTGTTTGTTATATATATAATGTTTATTTTTTATATGTAGATGTGTATTTGTATGTGCATTTTAATGTATATGTGTATTTTTATGTGTATTATGTATATATATATATATATATATATATATATATATGTGTGTGTTTGTATATGTATTATGTATGTATATGTGTATCATGTTTGTATATGTGTTTTTGTATGTGCACTATGTATGTATATGTGTATTTTTCTGTATAGAAAGTTATTTATGTAGTTTGAGTATTTATATGCAATTTAAAAAGTACAATGCTATAATAGAAAAATGAAAAAAGTTGGATGCTATAATCACCATGACATTAATTTGTAAAGTACAATGCTATAATAGAAAGTATGAAAAAGTAGTTTGTGTATTTATATGCAATGTCAACAGTACAATGCTATAATGGAAAAAAATGAAAAAGTAGGATGCTATAATCTTCAAGACGTTAATTTGTAAAGTATAATGCTATAATGGAAAGTATAAAACAAAAATTAGGATGCTATAATGAAAAAAATGAGCATGCCCTTAATTTGAAAATTACAATGCTATAATGGAAAAAATAAGCATGCCCTTACTTCATAAAGTATAATGTTATAATGATCATGACCTTAGTTTCTAAAGTACAATCGCTTAATATGTGTGTATTTGTGCAATTTGGAAAGTTCAAATGCTATAATGGAAAGAAAATTAAAAAAAAAATGTAGTTTGTGTGTTTGTATGCAATTTTGAAAGTACAATGTTATAATGGAAAGTACAATGCTACCTTTTATTCATATTGTATATCTTATCATTTTGCCGGCTATATATGGGGTTTAGTTGGGTGATACTCTTTTACATGATGGTCAATGTGATGGGCTGAGGACATGGAGGTGATGGAGCCGGTGATCCACCACCTCCAGTAGGATTTAGTCGTGGATAGCACGAAAATGATGGTAAGTCTTATTATGATATATTTATTATCTATTTTATTCATTTATTATAAACTATCATGACTAATATTTTTAATTGTATTTTCAGTTGAGTTACCAAAAAAAAAGGATTATCTAAAAACTTACAACTCTCAAAGCTAATACGAGCAAACAAGCGAAAGCCAAAGGATTTAGATTTCGACAGAGAGCTCACATTTTCCCCTGTTGAGAAACATGGCAACATGTTTACCTATGAGATTGAGTAATATATGTGGTAGGACATCCCTTTTAGCGTATCTAGTTGGGATAATGTTTCCCCCGCTTTAATGAATGACATAGTCGTGCATCTGAAGGTAAGTTATTTATATGATAATATTTTAAGTTTTGTTGTGATTGGTATTTAATTAAGTAACTTTTTTGTATTTCTAGAGTAATTTTGATTTGGATAGGTTAACTAGGATCCCTAGTGTGCTTAGTTGTTGCAGAGCATTGATGCGACTCTATAAAAAAAACTTAGAGAGGCCAGAAAAGTAAAGCACATAGTTATTTTCAAAATGTCAGGGGCTTTACAGATATCCCAATGGCATTATCTACCCCTCCCGAAGGTATGTCACGTGAAAATTGGGCACACGCAGTCGAACATTTTTAAACGCCCGAATTTATAAAGCATTCGGCAACAAACAAAGGAGTCTGTGCACAACAACAAGTTGTAAACAGAAGGGATCGTGCTCCTATAGCAATGCATGTTTCAAAGAAGTAAGTTATGATATATTTAACTGTTTATTTAAAGTCTAATTAATCTAATTTTTAATGTTTAATAGGACATCACTAGACTCGAAGTATTTCATAAGGCTAATACTGATCGCCAAAGGGTATTTACTAGTCCTACAGCCAAGCAACAATATGTAAAGCAACAATATGTAAATGGTTACTTTGTATTTTTCGTATAAGTGTTTATGTATGTATATATATATATATATATATATATATATATATATATATATATATATATATATATATATATTGATGTTAATCATTTTTATTAAATACAGAATGCTTTAATCCAAGAGATCAATCAACAAACTTAATCTCCTTCTGAAGCAAGTGGTCTAACATCAGAGAATATAAAAAATTGTTTTGAAAGAATTTTGGGTGCTCGACGTGGCCAGATCAAATGCATCTGGCGTAAACCTTATATGGTTGTGTCGATGTACGATCAGGAACAACCACTAACACAACCACTGCCACAATCACATGTAATTGTTAGTTTAGTATAGTACAATACTATAATGGAAAAATGAAAAAAAAAATGTACAATCCTATAATGTATGTGCAATATGTGTAGGATGTATGTTTAAGTGTATTTGGAAAGTACAATGCTATATTGGAAAATTGGAAAAAAAAGTAGGATGATATAATCATCATGACCTTAATTTGTAAAGTAGAATGCTATAATGATATGTTGGTAATATATTTTGTATTTTACTAATATTTTCGTAAGTTTAATCATAGTCAAGGTTCTAAAAAGCTCGTTATGGCTTCGCCATGTCGTGTCATGGCTCCAAGGCTTGTACTTGTTGCTGAGCTTTAACAAAAATGTTGCTTTAAGTCATATGTATGTATATAAAGATAAATAGTAGTAGAAAATATATATAATGTAACAGCCCGGATTTCCAGGTATCTTTTATGCTTATATGTTTGGACTTTTGTGAGGGGACTCGGCGAGTAGGAGCTCAAACTCGCCGAGTAGGATCGCGGTTCAGGATGCGGGTCCGCGCCTGGACTCAACGAGTCCAAGGAATGGACTCGGCGAGTCCTCGCTGTTTAATGAAACCCTAATTTCCCGGTCCTAAGCCCTATTTAAAGGACCTTATGGCCCTTCATTGCGGCTACCTTGATCTTGAGAGCACCAAAGCAGCTGAGGGATTCTTGTGAGTGAGATAAGAGGCCATTGTTCACCAAATTTGTGTGTTTTTGCAAGAAAGGAAGAGGAAAGTCAAGCTAGAAGAGTTGGGGAGCTTGGATCTACTTTCATTTCATCAGAGGAGGCTTCTTGAGGTATCATTCAGAGCTTATTTCCGTATTTTTTTGTTGATATGGTCAAATCTAGGGTTTCTTCATGCCTTATTTGCTTTGTATTTGAAGTGTGAGAGGTCCCATGGGGATATGGTGCTTAGATCTGGACCTTAGTAGGTCCAGAGAGTCCCTAATGTCATGCTTTATGTCCTTCCTTTTGGGTTGGAGGCTAGGGTTGCCATTTTAGAGTTCATTTCTCCAAAAAGAGCCTTGTAGGTGTTGTATGGTAACCAAGACATGAACTTTACATGATGAATGAGCTTAGGAGGGCCAGATCTATGAGTGGATGGAGCGGATCTGACCTCAGAAGCTAGTTTGAGTTGATGCATGGCATGGACTCGCCGAGTCTGAAGAACAGACTCGGCGAGTAGCATGAAGATTGTCCTTAACCACTCAGCGAGTGGTCCTGCCGAGTTATGGGTTGACTCAGTGAGTCAGGGAGAGTTAGAGAGGGTTGACAGATGGACTGAGTCGATCTGGAACTCGCCGAGTTGTTCTTGAAACTCGGCGAGTTGAGTCGTGGTGGCCCCGCGATTCATGCTAGGTGGAACTCGTCGAGTCAGGGGAGTACTCGACGTGTCAAAAGAGAATCCTAGAGAGTTGGTGAATACGTATAGACTCGCCGAGTCGCCCTAGTGCACTCGCCGAGTCCGGTCAAAATTGACCGTTGACCGTTGACCAGAGTTGACCTGTGTTGACTTGATAGGGGTAGTCAACCTTAGTGGTAAAAGTGTTAATTAGAGATGTATGATGTTATAGGAGGATTATAGCTCGGAGGATCGAGCACGAGTGATTGCCAGGATTCGCGGGTTATCGAGATATACGAGGTGAGTCTTCTCACTATACTTTACCTTGAGTAGGTAATCAGAGTTATGTGACAGAGTATGTGTATGTTATGTGTATGTTATGTGTTGTACTGCATGACGTCTATGTGATTTATGATGTACATGTTTATAGAGTTGGAACCGTAAGGTTCCCAAAGTTAGAACCAGTGGGTTCACAGAGTAGGGTCTACGGACCCACAGAGTTATAGCCTCGAGTGGCTAATATGTGTTATATGTGGTATTTTGGCGTCGGCTTGATCTGTACACACACAAGGGATTTTTATGTGATATGATCTTGGGATTTTGTATGATGTGAATTGAAGATTTAAACTTGATGTTTATGAAAATTAAATGAAAAATGTTTTTATATTTTGCGAAAAATTATTTTGAAATTCACGGTGTTACAGGTTGGTATCAGAGCCTTGGTTTGAGGGATTCGAGTACACCTTCGGGCGTATTTGAACTCAAACTGAGGATTTGAGAAGTATTTTCAAAAAAGAGTAAAAGATTTTGAAAAGAAACACAGAGCAGAGTTGTGTGTACGATCAGTCCGCGCCCGAACGGTGATTTCCCAAAATACCCTCATGTTATGTGTTATTGAGATGATGTATTCGCATGCTAGAGTAAGCTAAGTATTCCTATTAGGACTAGAGTGGCCTGATTTGAGATGCCTTAGCCTAGGAAGTGGTGAGCTGCTATGAGATGCTTGAGAGTGAGTAGGTAGCAGCGAGAGGCTTATGAGGGATCTATTAGAGAATAGCCTGTGCATAATAGAGTACTTGGAAGTTGGGATCCGAAGAGGAGGACTTGGGGTGTATTCTGAGACGGTGCGGAAAGTAGTATTGGGCCTGTACTACTGAAAGCACCGGAGCGGTGTACAACCCAAGTAAGAATCTTTTGAATACCAAGAATCAAGGAGGAATGAGTTGTCGAGTGTGAGTATGCTCGAAGGGGTTCTAATTTTTCGTATGTTGTATTTCAAAGGTAGATCATGGTGAGGACATCTTTGATGCCTGAGAGCAGTGATACCAGTGATGAGGAGATCCGTCGGATCATCCACGAGGAGGTGGATGCGGCCATCAGGGCAGAGATACCAGAGATGTTCGGGTCTATTAAGACCATGCTGATTGAGACCTTTGATGAGCGTTATGCCGCTCTTTCTGAGGCTGCTGTTGCAGCGGCCACCGCAGCTATTGCTGCCGCAAGGCCGCAAGGTGGTGATGCGTTGCTGTTCCGGGAGTTCAGCAACACAAAACCACCAGAGTTTGATGGGACCCAGGACCCGGTAGCAGCTATGAGATGGATTTTTGATATAGAGGGGTGTTTCTTCACTTGCTCATCTCCTGAGAATTTGAAGGTTCGGTTCGTGCTAAACCAGCTTCGCTTGGGAGCGAAGGACTGGTGGAAGTTTGTGACGGCGCATTTTACGCTTGCTGAGCTTGCGGCAGTGACCTGGGAGAGGTTCACTGCCATGTTCCGAGATGAGTACGTTCCCCAGGTGGAGAGGGAGCGTTTGGCACAGGAGTTTCTGACCCTCAAGCAGGGTACTGAGTCAGTTACAGCGATCACCAGGATGTTCCATGAGAGGGCGATGTTCTGCCCTGAGCACGTGCCACTGAGCAGGCACGTATGAGCCGATATTTGAGTATTTTGAGGCGATACATTCGGGAGTTCGTGGCGAACTCCTCGTACCGGACATTTGCTGAGCTTCAGGCAAATGCCCGGAAGAGGGATATTTAGCTGGAGACTCAGGCTAGGGAGGAGGCGGAGTCTCAGGGGAGGAATCGGCGACCGGCACAGTCTCAGCCGGCAGCATGGCGGGCCAAGCCTGCTGATCCCAAACCCGGGAGCCAGAAGGGCCGCACTTGTGGGAAGTGTGGCAAGGGTCACGATGGAGTCTGCAGAGCAGGATCTTGCTACAAATGTGGCAAGGAGGGGCATATGGCCAAGGATTGCCCCAAGGGGTTTGCAGTGTGCTTCCACTGCAATCAAACCGGACACCGGAAGGCAGAGTGTCCGCAGTTGCGAGGGTCATCTCAGGGAGCACCTCAGGGATCTGCCCCTGCCGCCATCAGAGCTACAGAGAGTCGGCCAGTGAAGGCCGAGGCTGTCACAACTAGAAATTTTGTGTCATGTAATCTCTACACTCAAGTTAATGTGAATCAAAACTAAAGAGCATGTGTGATACCTACTATTATGACATCAAAAACTTCAATCAAATACATCCTACAAGTGCTACAAATGGTCATCAAACAATTGGAAACCCTAGAAGTTCTTGTTTAGATCCATTTTGGACTAGGACCTCCTTATTGGACCCAAATGGACCAATAAGCTTCCAATTTGACTATCATGGGCTTAGAACCCTAATTGGGCTCTAAATAGACCCACATTAATTTATTTCAACATTTTGGGCCATATTGGGCCTAGAATGAAATGAATTAAAAGCTTTGATCCATGAATAACCTAAACTAGTTCAACAAAATGTACAAAAAAATCATACTATATTTTTTTAGATTAAAAACTCACTCAACTTAACTTACACATGGGCTTGTGGGTATTAAAGCCCAAAACCCTCTTTTTTTCCATTCATATTTTCGGCCCAAAACAAGCCCAAGAGGAAGGGTTGACTTTGTGAGTGACACCTCACCATTACCCAAGGGACTTCCATGCAACATATCACATACCTCCATGCACATCACTTCAAAGATCACTTCTCCTTTCCTCTCCCCTCACTCTCGGCCGAAACACATACACACATACACCAAAAATCTCTCAAACTCTCTCTAGAACACTCAAGAACACTTCCTCCCTCTCCACTCAAAAATCTCGAAATTTAGGGAGCTTTCAAGAGGATCCTTCCACCAACTCTTCATCTAAGGTAAGATTATGCTTGGATCTATGACTTAGGTTCTTTGTGTTATCAAAATCTTTTCCTAATCCATGCAAAAATCGTGATCTTACCTCTTAGAAGCATACCAAACTCGACATCTTCAAGAAAAGGGTGCTAAGGCCAAAAATCACCAAGTTTTCTTCCATCCTTTCTTCAAAAAAACGAAATCACACCCTAAGGTGAGCTTCATACCCCCTATTTTTTGTTTTTATGAGTTTTGTGGGGGGGGGGGAATACAAGTGAAAGTGTAGATCTATATGTGTTTTGTATGCCTTGTATGATTTCTATGCTTATATGGGTGTTTTTGCGTGTTTGTGATGTTGGATCTAGCCATAAACCCCTAAAAATTGTGATATACTTTATGTTAAAGGATACTAGCATCAAATATCTTTCTACATACAAAGTGTTCCAAGAAAAATAACTAAATGGCTTAATAACATCTTAATTGGGCTAAAAACTCAATTTTTGGACATAAAATGTTAAAAATATAAAGTTAAAGGGCCCAAAATGACATATCACGAATTCTGATGGATGAGGAGTGTCAAAACAGTTTCAATAAAATATTTTCTGGAAATATACTCATTTGGAGGATTAAAAACATAAATTTCAAGCTTAATGGGCTAAAAATGACAATTTCGGCCCAATAGGGCCCATTATGCGAAATTTTCTGTTTTGGAGGGCCAAAACTGTGTTTTTCTGTAAAACAGTGGACTACTAGTGTTCCAAGTACTTTTCAAAGGTTTAAAATGCTTTTCAAATTTAAAAAGGACCAAAGTTGCAAAAAAATTTCCAATTTGGGCCAAAATTGTAAAAACTGCGAAAAAGAGGGGTTATAACCGAGAAAACTGCATTTTTAGGGACTTAAACTGTTTTCAATGAAAAATATGCTGAAAAATATTAATTTCAATAATTTTTGGTGTTAAAATGTCAAGAAAAACGATTTAAGGACCAAACCGGAAAGTTATTTAATTAGAGGGTTGAAAAAGTAAATTTTACAAACAATGAGGGGCTGAAAACAGAAAACTTTCAAGGCTAATTCAATACACGCAACTTGATCAAATATTGGCACCGCGACTACCGACGAAATACAATACACGACAATACCAAAAAAATCGTTGTTAAACGAATTGGTTCGGTCTCGAACCAATAAAAATCCAAAACTACTAACGCGACGATAACTCGATTCATACAAGTAACATTTGGGAATTCAATACACACGTGAGAGAGCACAGACGTCTACGCACCATCTTTGGGCCCCAAAGTGTAAAATCTTGTTTGTTGGGCCTAGCTAGCCCAATGACCTGATCTTAAGGCCCGAAGACTTCTACCTTACGAGGTGTTGGGTCTTACATGATCTAGCACAGCGTAAAAGGACTTTCAATGGCTTGTATACTATTGGTCCCCAAGGGTCCTTTGGTATTGCTAGTAAAGTCGGTATTTCATGCGAGGCGGGTCAAGGGCCCCTCGTACCTTTTTTTTATCCCCAACCGGTTAATGGAGTCATCGGGGTCTTCGTGTCCTCTTTCTCTTCGGATGTGGGGAAGTCAGGGCGGTTGGATAACGTGATTAGTACGGACGACGCCTACGGGATCGTTAGTACAGTTATAAACAGGTCGTTTGTGTAACGTGTGTTTATAGCAATTAATCATGCGCAAAAATAATCCAACGTCGCCTGGGATTAATAACTTCACGCGCTGCAATGGTTTTATTCTTAACTTCATGGAATTCAAGAAATTAGGAAAACATCGGGTTTTCCTAGGGTTTTACAATACACACGGTTTTCAAAATGTACACAATTTTGATGAACATTTTCTTACAATTATAGAAACCAACAAGCATACTTATGGATCTTCACAAATGTTTTCAAAAGCTCTTTTCAGAAAATATCGGATTTTCTGGTGGTTTTCAAAATGATACAAAACATTGCTTTTCAAATACCGCTTATGAACTCACCAACATTTCATATGTTGACGTTTTTCAAAATACTTGTATTCTCAGGTAGCCAGTGAATCAAAGGAAAATGTACTCAGTGATGACTCGCAGTTTACTTATTAATGAATCGAACAATTTATTTTTGGGAATGTAATGTTTAAACATTATACTTCATGTAAACTTTATCGGTTGTACTATATTAATGCATGGTGACGAATGTTGTTACGTTTCACATATATTCAATGTTATGGTATTCAATTAAGTCACGACAGCCCTCGGACGTTTCCGCCGTTTGGTTCGGGGGTGTGACAGGTTGGTATCAGAGCTTTGTTTATAGTGAACTAGCATGTCGAGCCACACATTGATATCCAACTATAAACCAAAAAGAGGGACTAACTTAACTCTGAACAAAACAAGTAAATAAAACACCCTTGCTTGCATTAGTAATAGGAACATAACGCCGAACCAAACACAATAATGCTAGTATCTCGGTTAATTCGGGACTGTTCTTAGTGATACCAAGGAGTGAATGTAGCCTGATCAACTACATTCTCTCCAAAGTAAAACTAACACACTTCTTGATGAGATCGGGATAGCTAGGGAACCTAAAACTATACCCTTTATCATCAAAAAGAGAGCGTCTAGCTAGCATAAGTCATAGTCAGAAGAGTGACGATAGTTTATATTTTTCCCCCAGTCGTCATGGAGGAAGAGCAGCAGGGTATCCAGTTCCATCAAGTCCTAGTGGCTCACGGGATGCTTGAGGATGAACCGGGAGAGAATCCAGGGGAAGCACACGACGTCGGACCCGACGAATACGTAGACACCGACTACGAATTTGGAGAGACCGACGACGACATCGAGGAAGGTCAGGTCGGGGACAAGGACCACGTCCCGCCGAGTGAGAATGAGGCACAACCAGACCACCCCGCCCCACCAGTGAAACCCCCAAGGGAGAATCGTTCCCCCGAAGATGAGATCGCCGTACTGCGACAACAGATGTATGCTATGGAAGCTCGGGCAGTGCGAGCAGAGCATGAGAGGGATGAGGTTATTGGAGACATGGCGGAGATGGCTCAGTTACTGGCGCAACATTTCGGCATATGACCACGCCACTACGTAGGACGCACCTCACCACGACTAGGGTTAGGCTTATCTTAGTAGATTGTTAGGATCTATGTTATGTACCTCGACTCTATGTTTAAGTGATTACACTACTCATGGAGCCGTTATGCTATCGAATTGGTGTCACTTATGTATGCTCTTACGAGTAAATTTTCATGTATCAAATGCGGATAATATTAATGAACTTTTATGTGCTTTGCTATGATACTACAAATTGCTATGTCTTGAGAAGTTATGATTGTATGTCCGATGGTAGTGATGTCTAAGTTCGTACCATGCACCTAGTTAGTAGGATCACAACCTCACAGAAACCGCAAATGCTCAATGTCTTTCCGTTGCATGACAGAAAGATGCCTCGCCGAGCTACTCGCGGAAATCCCGAACCAACCCCGCCCGAAGTTGACTCCACTGCTTTCCAGGCGGCCGTGTCTGCTGCGGTCACAGCAGCTATGGCACAACTTCACCGAGGGAACAACGGAGGAGGCAACGGGCAAGGGTCCGGGAGTTCGAACAATGGGACGAATCAAGGACCCACTAAAACGTGCACCTACAAGGACTTCACAAACGCTAATCCACGAACTTTCAACGGCACTGGAGGGGTGATCACTCTGAAGCGATGGATCGAGAAGGTGGAGTCGGTATTCGAGATATGCGAATGCCCAGAGCAGATAAAGGTGAAGTTCGCGGCCTGCACTCTTGTCGATCAAGCGCTCACCTGGTGGAACGGACATGTAGAAGCCATGACACTCCCGGTAGCTAACTCCATGCCATGGTCGGATATGAAGGAAATGTTGATGGCCGAATACTGCCCACGAGGTGAGATACAGAAGATGGAGCAAGAACTATGGAACCTCACTGTGCAGAATGCGAATATCGATGCCTACATATCGAGATTTAGTGAACTATCTCTGCTGTGCCCGGGTATGATCACCTCGGAAGGAAAGAAGATTGAGCGATTCATCTGGGGCCTAACGTCACCCATTCAAGGGAATGTGATAGCTGCGAACCCTGAAACGTTTGACAGTGCGAAGAGATTGGCGAAGAGGCTGTATGACCATAACAACAAGAAGGACGAGAAGCCGGTGGAGGCTGAGAAGAAAAAGGAGGGTGATGGTAAGAAAGGGAAGAATAACAAGAGGAAGGGACGTCAGGGCAGTGGCAGTTAACGCTGTCACCGCACCGGTTCCAGCCGCACCACATGCTCCAGCCTCAGCTGATTCAAATGCTTCAAGACCCTATTCCGGTAATCTTCCCAAATGTAATAAGTGCGGTCTCCATCATCACGGCGAATGCAAGGAATTTCATTGCACCAGTTGCAACCGAAGGGGACACACTGCAAGATACTGCAGGACTTATCCTCCCCAGAATCAAAATCAGGGAAACAACAACAACAACAACAACAACCACCACCGCAATAACAACAACACCAATGCCGGCGGCCATAATGCAGGGCCTAGCCACACCTGCTTCGGGTGTGGAAGGACGGGGCATTTCCGCCGAGATTGCCCTAACAACAACAATTCAGGAAACAGAGGAGCAGGAAGGATGTTGACTATGGGTCAAAGTGAGGCAGTTCATGACCCCGCAGTTGTGACCGGTACGTTTCTCCTAAACCACACTTATGCATGCATCTTATTTGACACCGGAGCAGAGCAAAGTTTCGTAAGCGAGAAGTTTAAACATTTATTAAAACAACAACCCCAAAAGCTAAATGAAACCTATACGGTGGAAATGGCCAATGGGAAGACCGAATCCACTGGGGAAATCTACATCGGATGTACCGTAACCCTTAACCAACACGTCTTTCGAATAGACCTAATGCCAGTATCAATCAGGAGTTTCGATGTGATTATCGGCATGGATTGGTTAAGCCCCCACCATGCTGAGATTATGTGCCATGAGAAGGCCGTTCGCCTTCGTCTCCCAAATCACGAAACCCTAGTAATTTACGGAGACAAACCCAGCATGAATCTTCGCCTCATCTCGTGCATCAAGGCACAAAAACATCTACGAAAGGACAACTTGGCGTTCTTGGCTCACATAGTGGATAAGGTCAAGGAAGAAACTAACATCCAAGATATTCCGGTAGCGTGTGAATTTCCAGATGTGTTTCCTGAAGATCTTCCAGGAGTACCCCCAGAGAGACAGGTTGAGTTCCGAATCGACCTCGTTCCAGGAGCAACTCCTCTCACTAAATCACCCTATCGGTTGGCTCCTGCTGAAATGCAGGAATTCTCCAGCCAACTCAGTGAGCTTCTGGACAAGGGATTTATCCGACCTAGCTACTCGCCATGGGGAGCTCCAGTGCTCTTTGCCAAAAAGAAGGACGGATCTTTCAGAATGTGCATCGATTACAGAGAGTTAAATAAACTCACTGTTAAAAACCGCTACCCACTCCCACGAATCGATGATCTATTCGACCAGCTCCAAGGAGCTAGTTATTTTTCAAAAATAGATCTACGGTCCGGATACCACCAACTCAAAGTCCGGGAAGAGGATATTCCTAAAACCGCTTTCCGAACCCGCTACAGACATTATGAATTCGTTGTAATGCTCTTCGGTCTAACAAATGCACCTGTCGCATTTATGGACCTAATGAATCGAATCTATCGACCGTTCCTCGACAACTTCGTCATTGTGTTTATCGATGACATCCTCGTCTATTCTCGAAGCAAAGAGGAGCACGGCCAGCATCTCCGACAAGTCCTAGAAACTCTGCGATCGGAAAAGCTTTACGCCAAACTCTCCAAGTGTGAGTTCTGGCTCCGGAATGTGAACTTCCTAGGTCACGTAGTTAGCCAAAACGGAATTCATGTGGATCCCTCTAAGGTCAAAGTTGTGGAAGGATGGGCAACCCCGACGACACCCACAGAAATTCGTCAGTTCTTAGGCCTAGCGGGCTACTACAGGAGATTCATTCAAAACTTCTCTAAGATCGCCAAGCCACTTACCCTGCTTACGCAAAAGGGCGTACCATTCAAATGGACATACAAACAAGAGAGTGCGTTTCAAACCTTGAAGCAAGCTCTCTGTAGCGCTCCTGTACTATCTCTACCTGAAGGAACGGAGGATTTTGTAGTTTACTGTGACGCATCGAATCAGGGCTTAGGTTGCGTTCTCATGCAACGTGGAAGGGTGATAGCATACGCGTCCTGCCAACTAAAGACGCACGAAGTAAATTATACGACCCATGACCTAGAATTGGGAGCTGTGGTCTTCGCTCTGAAAATTTGGAGGCACTACCTGTACGGTACGAAGTGCACCATCTTCACGGACCACAAAAGTCTCCAGCACATCTTGAACCAGAAGGAGCTGAACATGAGACAACGACGATGGGTTGAATTGCTAAACGACTACGAGTGCGAAATCAAGTACCACCCAGGCAAGGCCAACGTGGTAGCTGATGCACTAAGTCGGAAGGAGTACTCTAATCGTCGTGCGAAAACTCTCTCGATAACCATTCAATCTCATCTGGCCACTCAAATTGCAACAGTCCAGTCGGAGGCCATGAGGACGGAAAATAGAGCTAGCGAAGCATTACGCGGGATGGAGAAGAATCTAGAAGCAAGGGAGAATGGGGTATACTACTTCATGAACCGTATTTGGATCCCGAAAATCGGAGGATTTAGGGAGGTCGTTATGAAGGAAGCCCACAAGACACGATACTCCATTCATCCCGGTTCAGACAAGATGTATTTGGACATTAAACAACACTATTGGTGGCCTAACATGATGGTGGAAATTGCGACCTACGTTAGTAAGTGCCTTACGTGCGCCAAGGTAAAAGTGGAGTACCAGAAACCCTCAGGACTGTTACAGCAACCAGTAATCCCTGAGTGGAAATGGGAGGGGATTTCTATGGATTTCGTGACCAAGCTACCCAAGACGTCGGACGGACTGGACACCATATGGGTAATAGTCGACCGATTGACGAAGTCTGCCCATTTCCTGCCAATCAAGGAATTCTACAAGATGGAGAGATTGACGCGTTTGTACCTACGAGAAATCGTGAGACTCCATGGAGTGCCAAAATCTATTATCTCGGATAGGGACAGTAGGTTCACTTCGCGCTTTTGGCAATCACTCCACAAGGCAATGGGAACTCATCTCGACATGAGCACCGCATATCACCCACAAACGGACGGCCAAAGTGAGCGAACCATTCAAACGCTTGAAGACATGCTTCGTGCATGTGTGATAGACTTTGGGAAGTCTTGGGATACCCACCTACCTTTGATCGAGTTCTCATATAACAACAGTTATCATTCGAGCATCAAGGTGGCTCCTTTCGAAGCACTGTACGGGCGTAAATGTAGATCACCGTTATGTTGGGCTGAAGTAGGTGATACCCAGCTAGCAAGAACGCATACGTCGGACAAGGCACTGACGGGACCGGAGATCATTCGCGAAACCACGGAAAAGATCGTTCAAATCAGAGCTCGATTGCAAGTATCACGTGACCGACAAAAGAGCTACGCCGACAAACGGCGAAAGCCCTTAGAATTTCAGGTCGGTGATCGAGTACTGTTAAAAGTCTCACCCTGGAAAGGGGTTATACGTTTTAGAAAACGGGGAAAGCTGAACCCGCGATACATTGGACCTTTCGAAATCGTCGCCCGAATAGGTCCGGTAGCCTACAGACTGCAACTACCCGCAGAGCTAAATGGTGTACACCCCGTGTTTCATGTCTCTAATCTGAAGAAGTGCCTATCAGATGAAACCCTTGTCATTCCTCTTGACGAAATCGAAATCAATGAGAATCTCTTGTTCGTTGAAGAACCAATCGAAATCATGGACAGGGAGGTGAAGCGTACTAAGCAAAGTCGCATCCCGATCGTGAAAGTACGGTGGAACGCAAAGCGTGGGCCAGAATTCACGTGGGAACGCGAAGACCAAATGAAGCAAAAGTACCCTCACCTATTCTAGCATTCTCAAATCTAGCTTTCAAACATAATTTCGGAACGAAATTCCCTCTAACGGGGGGGATGATGTCACAACTAGAAATTTTGTGTCATGTAATCTCTACACTCAAGTTAATGTGAATCAAAACTTAAGAGCATGTGTGATACCTACTATTATGACATCAAAAACTTCAATCAAATACATCCTACAAGTGCTACAAATGGTCATCAAACAATTGGAAACCCTAGAAGTTCTTGTTTAGATCCATTTTGGACTAGGACCTCCTTATTGGACCCAAATGGACCAATAAGCTTCCAATTTGATTATCATGGGCTTAGAACCCTAATTGGGCTCTAATTAGACCCATATTAATTTATTTCAACATTTTGGGCCATATTGGGCCTAGAATGAAATGAATTAAAAGCTTTGATCCATGAATAACCTAAACTAGTTCAACAAAATGTACAAAAAAATCATACTATATTTTTTTAGATTAAAAACTCACTCAACTTAACTTACACATGGGCTTGTGGGTATTAAAGCCCAAAACCCACTTTTTTTCCTTCCATATATTCGGCCCAAAACAAGCCCAAGAGGAAGGGTTGACTTTGTGAGTGACACCTCACCATTACCCAAGGGACTTCCATGCAACATATCACATACCTCCATGCACATCACTTCAAAGATCACTTCTCCTTTCCTCTCCCCTCACTCTCGGCCGAAACACATACACACATACACCAAAAATCTCTCAAACTCTCTCTAGAACACTCAAGAACACTTCCTCCCTCTCAACTCAAAAATCTCGAAATTTAGGGAGCTTTCAAGAGGATCCTTCCACCAACTCTTCATCTAAGGTAAGATTATGCTTGGATCTATGACTTAGGTTCTTTGTGTTATCAAAATCTTTTCCTAATCCATGCAAAAATCGTGATCTTACCTCTTAGAAGCATACCAAACTCAAGATCTTCAAGAAAAGGGTGCTAAGGCAAAAAATCACCAAGTTTTCTTCCATCCTTTCTTCAAAAAAACGAAATCACACCCTAAGGTGAGCTTCATACCCCCTATTTTCTGTTTTTATGAGTTTTGTGGGGGGGAATACAAGTGAAAGTGTAGATCTATATGTGTTTTGTATGCCTTGTATGATTTCTATGCTTATATGGGTGTTTTTGTGTGTTTGTGATGTTGGATCTAGCCATAAACCCCCAAAAATCGTGATATACTTTATGTTAAAGGATACTAGCATCAAATATCTTTCTACATACAAAGTGTTCCAAGAAAAATAACTAAATGGCTTAATAACATCTTAATTGGGCTAAAAACTCAATTTTTGGACATAAAATGTTAAAAATATAAAGTTAAAGGGCCCAAAATGACATATCACGAATTCTGATGGATGAGGAGTGTCAAAAAAGTTTCAATAAAATATTTTCTGGAAATATACTCATTTGGAGGATTAAAAACATAAATTTCAAGCTTAATGGGCTAAAAATGACAATTTCGGCCCAATAGGGCCCATTATGCGAAATTTTCTGTTTTGGAGGGCCAAAACTGTGTTTTTCTGTAAAACAGTGGACTACTAGTGTTCCAAGTACTTTTCAAAGGTTTAAAATGCTTTTCAAATTTAAAAAGGACCAAAGTTGCAAAAAAATTTCCAATTTGGGCCAAAATTGTAAAAACTGCGAAAAAGAGGGGTTATAACCGAGAAAACTGCATTTTTAGGGACTTAAACTGTTTTCAATGAAAAATATGCTGAAAAATATTAATTTCAATAATTTTTGGTGTTAAAATGTCAAGAAAAACGATTTAAGGACCAAACCGGAAAGTTATTTAATTAGAGGGTTGAAAAAGTAAATTTTACAAACAATGAGGGGCTGAAAACAGAAAACTTTCAAGGCTAATTCAATACACGCAACTTGATCAAATATTGGCACCGCGACTACCGACGAAATACAATACACGACAATACCAAAAAAATCGTTGTTAAACGAATTGGTTCGGTCTCGAACCAATAAAAATCCAAAACTACTAACGCGACGATAACTCGATTCATACAAGTAACATTTGGGAATTCAATACACACGTGAGAGTGCACAGACGTCTACGCACCATCTTTGGGCCCCAAAGTATAAAATCTTGTTTGTTGGGCCTAGCTAGCCCAATGACCTGATCTTAAGGCCCGAAGACTTCTACCTTACGAGGTGTTGGGTCTTACATGATCTAGCACAGCGTAAAAGGACTTTCAATGGCTTGTATACTATTGGTCCCCAAGGGTCCTTTGGTATTGCTAGTAAAGTCGGTATTTCATGCGAGGCGGGTCAAGGGCCCCTCGTACCTTTTTTTTTATCCCCAACCGGTTAATGGAGTCATCGGGGTCTTCGTGTCCTCTTTCTCTTCGGATGTGGGGAAGTCAGGGCGGTTGGATAACGTGATTAGTACGGACGACGCCTACGGGATCGTTAGTACAGTTATAAACAGGTCGTTTGTGTAACGTGTGTTTATAGCAATTAATCATGCGCAAAAATAATCCAACGTCGCCTGGGATTAATAACTTCACGCGCTGCAATGGTTTTATTCTTAACGTCATGGAATTCAAGAAATTAGGAAAACATCGGGTTTTCCTAGGGTTTTACAATACACACGGTTTTCAAAATGTACACAATTTTGATGAACATTTTCTTACAATTATAGAAACAAACAAGCATACTTATGGATCTTCACAAATGTTTTCAAAAGCTCTTTTCAGAAAATATCGGATTTTCTGGTGGTTTTCAAAATGATACAAAACATTGCTTTTCAAATACCGCTTATGAACTCACCAACATTTCATATGTTGACGTTTTTCAAAATACTTGTATTCTCAGGTAGCCAGTGAATCAAAGGAAAATGTACTCAGTGATGGCTCGCAGGTTACTTATTAACGAATCGAACAATTTATTTTTGGGAATGTAATGTTTAAACATTGTACTTCATGTAAACTTTATCGGTTGTACTATATTAATGCATGGTGACGAATGTTGTTACGTTTCATATATATTCAATGTTATGGTATTCAATTAAGTCACGACAACCCTCGGACGTTTCCGCCGTCTGGTTCGGGGGTGTGACAGAGGCGCCGAGGGCATGAGGGAGAGCCTTTCAGCTGACCGCGGAGGAGGTCCGCGCAGCGCCCGATGTCGTGGCTGGTATGTATTCTTTCATGTATTTATTTTGATGTTGAGATATTATGCTTATGTTATGTTATGCGTAGGTACTTTTCTTGTGAATTCTGTACCTGCCTTGGTGTTATTTGACTCAGGTGCGAGTCGGTCTTTTGTATCTTTGGCTTTTAGTCAGCATATCAGTGTTAGTCGTGAGGCGTTAAGTTGGCCTCTGAGAGTTTCCACAGCTTATTAGAGGGTGATATATACTACGGAGGTTCTCCGAGGTTGCATAGTCGAGATTTTCAGTGTTGAGTTCCCGATTGACCTGGTTCCCATTGCGATGGGTGATGTCTGCGTCATTGTGGGCGTGGATTGGTTGAGCAGATTCGGTGCGGTTATCGACTGTGAGCGACAGGTGGTGACCATACGAGACCCTAGTGGGGGAGTTCTTTCGGTGTACGGCGAGGGTACATGTTCAGGGTCAGCGTTTTGTTCGGCCGCTAGAGCGAGGCAGTGTCTACAGCAGGGCTATAAGGGTTTTGTGGCGTATATGATGGATACTCGGATGGATTCAGAGAGGCCGAGTTCAATTGAGGAGGTTCCGGTGGTGTGTGAGTTCCCGGATGTGTTTCCCGAGGAGTTGTCGGGTGTGCCTCCTGTGAGGCAAGTGGAGTTCAGTATCGATTTGGTTCTGGGGGCCGCGCCTATCGCCAAGGTGCCTTATCGCCTTGCACCTCCAGAGATGCAAGAGTTATCCTTGCAGCTTCAGGAGCTGCTGGGGAAGTGGTTTATTCGGCCGAGCAGCTCGCCGTGGGGAGCGCCTATCCTATTCGTCAAAAAGAAGGATGGTTCACACCGGATGTGTATTGATTACCGGGAGTTGAACAAGCTGACGGTCAAGAACCGTTACCCGTTGCCGATGATCGACGATTTGTTTGATCAGTTGCAGGGAGCATCTTGGTTTTCCAAGATCGATTTGAGCTCTGTATATCATCAAGTGAGGGTGCGGGATGAGGACGTCCAGAAGATAGCGTTTAGGACGCGTTATGGGCATTACGAGTTTGTGGTGATGCCTTTCGGGCTCACCAATGCCCCGGCAGTGTTCATGGATCTCATGAACCGAGTGTGTAGGCCGATGTTGGATCGGTCGGTTATTGTATTTATCGATGACATTCTGGTATATTCGAGGTCTAGGGAGCAGCATGAGGAGCATTTGAGAGAGGTTCTTGGAGTTCTGAGATCGAAGAGGCTTTATGCCAAATTCTCCAAGTGTGATTTCTGGTTGCGGGAGGTCCAGTTCTTAGGACATCTCGTTAACCAGGAAGGGATATTGCTCGATCCGGCCAAGGTTGAGGCGGTGATGAGTTGGGAGGTGCCGAAGTCACCCTCCGAGATCAGGAGTTTCCTAGGGTTGGCAGGGTATTATCGGAGGTTTATTAAGGATTTCTCCAAGATCGCAGTGCCACTCACCAGATTGACCCGGAAGGGTGTTGCTTTTTCATGGGGCCCCGAGCAGCAGGCCTCCTTTGAGACACTTCGCCAGAGGTTGTGCGAAGCCCCGGTGTTAGCTCTCCCGGAAGGGATGGAGGACTTTGTGGTATACTGTGATGCATCGATTTTGGGATTGGGAGCGGTGCTGATGCAGAGGGGGCATGTGATAGCATATGCATCGAGGCAGCTGAAGCCTCATGAGACGAGATATCCCACCCATGATCTAGAGTTGGGGGCAGTGGTGTTCGCCCTCAAGATTTGGCGTCACTATTTGTATGGGGTTCGGTGTACGATATACACAGACCATAAGAGTTTAAAGTATTTGATGGATCAGCCCAACCTAAATATGCGTCAGAGAAGGTGGTTGGATGTGGTCAAGGATTATGATTGTGAGATCTTGTACCACCCAGGCAAGGCTAATGTGGTAGTTGATGCATTGAGCCGTAGGGCGGAGAGCACCCCGCTGCGAGAGGTATGTTTGAGATTGACCGTGATAGCTCCAGTATTGGATGTCATTCGTGGGGCACGGGCCGAGGCTATGCAACCTGAGATGCAGAAGAGGGAACGGGTTGTTGGTTTGGTTTCAGAGTTCGTTACCGATGGTCGGGGGCTTATGACATTTCAGGGGCATATCTGGGTACCGTTTGTGGGAGGAACGCGTACCATTTTGATGGAGGAGGCGCATCGGTCGAAATTTTCGATCCATCCGGGGGCCACTAAGATGTATTTGGATTTGAGAAAGGAGTATTGGTGGCCCTGTATGAAGAGGGATGTCGCGTGGTTCGTTGAGAGGTGCTTGACCTGTCGTAGGGTTAAGGCTGAGCACCAAAGGCCGCATGGTAAGTTGCAGCCATTGGAGGTTACCGAATGGAAATGGGAACAGATCACTATGGATTTCATCACCAAATTGCCAAGGACTGCCAGAGGAGTTGATGCAATTTGGGCGATTGTGGACAGATTGACGAAGAGCGCTCACTTCCTTGCTATCAGCGAGAGTTCTTCAGCAGAGAAGTTGGCGGAGGTGTATGTGAGGGAAGTGGTATCTCGGCATGGGGTTCCGATCTCGATTGTTTCAGACCGTGATGTGCGTTTCACTTCCAGATTCTGGAAGAAGTTTCATGAGGAGTTGGGTACTAGACTGCATTTTAGTACCGCATATCATCCCCAGACATACGGTCAGAGTGAGCGGACGATTCAGACGCTCGAGGACATGCTCCGAGCATGTGTGTTAGATTTTGGGGGTAACTGGGATGCATATTTGCCCTTGGCAGAGTTTTCCTACAACAACAGCCATCATTCGAGCATTGGTATGCCACCCTTTGAGCTGTTGTATGGGAGGAGGTGTCGGACCCCCATTTGTTGGGGAGAGGTTGGTCAGCGGGTGATGGGCAGTACAGAGATCATGCTTCAGACGACAGAGCATATTCAGCAAGTCAGACAGAGGTTGTTGACCGCTCAGAGCCGATAAAAGAGTTATGCAGACAGACGCCGGTCCGAGCTTGAGTTTCAGGTTGACGACCTTGTACTCCTGAAGGTCTCTCCTTGGAAAGGAATGATTCGATTCAGGAAGAGGGGCAAGTTGGGGCCCGATATATTGGTCCTTTCCGTGTGACCGCGAGGGTAGGCCGGGTAGCCTATCGTTTGGATTTGCCAGCAGAGTTGGGGCAGATTCACGACACTTTTCATGTGTCGCAGCTGAGGAAGTGTATAGCCGACAAGTCGGCAGTGGTTCCATTAGAGGATATTCAGGTGGATGCGAGCCTGAATTATGTCGAGAGACCAGTGGCCATCAGAGATCGGAAGATCAAGGTTTTGAGGAACAAGGAGGTACCCCTGGTGTTGGTTCAGTGGCAACATCGAAAGGGATCAGAGGTGACCTGGGAGCTGGAGCGTGAGATGCGTGAGCAGCATCCGGAGCTACTTGCAGAGCAAGACTTCGAGGGCGAAGTCTAGTTCTAGTGGGGGAGAATTGTAACAGCCCGGATTTCCAGGTATCTTTTATGCTTATATGTTTGGAGTTTTGTGAGGGGACTCGGCGAGTTGGAGCTCAAACTCGCCGAGTAGGATCGCGGTTCAGGACGCGGGTTCGCGCCTGGACTCGACGAGTCCAAGGAATGGACTCGGCGAGTCCTCGCTGTTTAATGAAACCCTAATTTCCCGGTCCTAAGCCCTATTTAAAGGACCTTATGGCCCTTCATTGCGGCTACCTTGATCTTGAGAGCACCAAAGCAGCTGAGGGATTCTTGTGAGTGAGATAAGAGGCCATTGTTCACCAAATTTGTGTGTTTTTGCAAGAAAGGAAGAGGAAAGTCAAGCTAGAAGAGTTGGGGAGCTTGGATCTACTTTCATTTCATCAGAGGAGGCTTCTTGAGGTATCATTCAGAGCTTATTTCCGTATTTTTTTGTTGATATGGTCAAATCTAGGGTTTCTTCATGCCTTATTTGCTTTGTATTTGAAGTGTGAGAGGTCCCATGGGGATATGGTGCTTAGATCTAGACCTTAGTAGGTCCAGAGAGTCCCTAATGTCATGCTTTATGTCCTTCCTTTTGGGTTGGAGGCTAGGATTGCCATTTTAGAGGTCATTTCTCCAAAAAGAGCCTTGTAGGTGTTGTATGGTAACCAAGACATGAACTTTACATGATGAATGAGCTTAGGAGGGCCAGATCTATGAGTAGATGGAGCGGATCTGACCTCAGAAGCTAGTTTGAGTTGATGCATGGCATGGACTCGCCGAGTCTGAAGAACAGACTCGGCGAGTAGCATGAAGATTGTCCTTAACCACTCAGCGAGTGGTCCTGTCGAGTTATGGGTTGACTCAGTGAGTCAGGGAGAGTTAGAGAGGGTTGACAGATGGACTGAGTCGAGCTGGAACTCGCCGAGTTGTTCTTGAGACTCGGCGAGTTAAATCGTGGTGGCCCCGCGATTCATGCCAGGTGGAACTCGTCGAGTCAGGGGAGTACTTGACGTGTCAAAAGAGAATCCTAGAGAGTTGGTGAATACGTATAGACTCGCCAAGTCGCCCTAGTGCACTCGCCGAGTCCGGTCAAAATTGACCGTTGACCGTTGACCAGAGTTGACCAGTGTTGACTTGATAGGGGTAGTCAACCTTAGTGGTAAAAGTGTTAATTAGAGATGTATGATGTTATAGGAGGATTATAGCTCGGAGGATCGAGCACGAGTGATTGCCAGGATTCGCGGGTTATCGAGATATACGAGGTGAGTCTTCTCACTATACTTTACCTTGAGTAGGTAATCAGAGTTATGCGACAGAGTATGTGTATGTTACGTGTATGTTATGTGTTGTACTGCATGATGTCTATGTGATTTATGTTGTACATGTTTATAGAGTTGGAACCGTAAGGTTCCCAGAGTTAGAACCAGTGGGTTCACAGAGTAGGGTCTACGGACCCACAGAGTTATAGCCTCGAGTGGCTAATATGTGTTATGTGTGGTATTTTGGGGAACTCACTAAGCTTTGTGCTTACAGTGTTAGTGTTGTTTGTTTCAGGTACTAGTGATGACCGTGGGAAGGCGCTGGCTTGATCTGTACACACGCAAGGGATTTTTATGTGATATGATCTTGGGATTTTGTATGATGTGAATTGAAGATTTAAACTTGATGTTTATGAAAATTAAATGAAAAATGTTTTTATATTTTGCGAAAAATAATTTTGAAATTCACGGTGTTACATATAAAATTATTAATTATATACAAAATTATCACCTTAAGTCACGCCTTACAAACGACGTGGCTCGCCATGGCTTGAAAAAGCTTCAGGCTTTATATTGCCACCAAGTCACTCTTTAAGTTGTTTAAAACCTTGGTTATAGTACAATGCTATAATGGAAAATTGAAAAAAAAAAGTACAATATTATAATGTATATGCAATATGTGTAAGATGTAGTTTGGTTATAGTTTGATATGTTGGTATTTTGTAGTTTGGTAATTGTTAGTTTAGTATAGTACATTGCTAAAATGGAAAAATGAAAAAAAAAATACAATACTATAATGTATATTTAATATGTGTAGGATGTATGCTTAAGTGTATTTGCAAAGTACAATGCTATAATGGAAAAATGAAAAAAGTAGGATGCTATAATCATCATGACCTGAGTTTGTAAATTAAAATGCTATTATGATATGTTACTAATATATTTTGTTTTCTTTGTAGTTGGACATGCTGCAAACAATGCTAAAAGACCCAAAATGTTGTGCGACACTGGAAAAATGGTTTCGATCATTGCTACCAGAAATAAAACTGAAGGAAACGAGGGGAGTGATGAAGACGAGTAGCTACATTTATGATTTATATAATGTTTTGTTTGGATTAGCATTTTAGACTAGTATTTTGTATATATTGCACTATGCTTGGATGAGTATTTTAGCTCGGACGTCGTATATACCATTAAGTGGTTAATGTTTCGAACTAATTTTTTTGCAAATAATGTTTCGTAGCAGTTTTTATACTATTTATACTATTTTTCTAGTTTTAATGTTAAATACTAAAAAAAACAGAAATAAAATTAGTGGCGACAGCTGGGTATTAGTGGCGCCAGCCTTTTAGCGACGACGTTGGTATTAGCAGCAATCTTTGGAGCATTAGCGACGAAGCAACATCGGCGACTTTTTAGCGGCGACATGTCACCACTAAAGGTATTAGTAGCGATGTTTTTCGCTGCCAATACTCGCGTTTCTTGTAGTAGATGTGAAGTTGTACGTGTTCCTTGTCTTCTGTTCTTGCGTTGCAATGGGTAGGGCAAAACTAACATATTGAATTTTGTTGGTAGTCCTTGTCATTTCACTTGTGGACCGAGTTAGATGAAATCATTGAACCGAGTCCAAGCTTTTAAATGTTATAACAAACATGTTGAATCAGATTTTTGGACCCAATCCCCGATCCATACTTAAATCAAACACACCCTTAGTTAGATTACTCAATTTCCCATAAATTTGACGATCCCATGTTCACCAGACAACAACTTTCAGAATAATATAATAAAATAGTAAATATATATTAAACTAATTTTTATGTTTTAAAACTTAAAGATAAATATTAATCTGTGTGGATGGCAGTCCATCTTTTTTCATGATCGGCATGCATATGTCAATTTATCCTTCAATTTTTATCATTTTTTATAATTTTAAATATATATAAGCAAAATTTATCAAACATAAAAAAAACCTATGTTTTTTAGTTAATACAATTTTTAAAATGTTAATATAAAATCTTAAAATAACTTTGAACTCATACGAATAAAGTTTTATAAATTAATCTGCTAATTTACTACTTTTCCCCTTAAAAAATGCACACTTGTCAAACTCCACAAACATCTCATTTTCAGGAGCATGACCAGGACCAAGACTCCCACCACCACACTCTAGCCTTCTTCTTCTCTCTATCTCTACCTCTATATGTCTAAATCTATATTTACTCATATTTTCCACCTTCTTCACTTTCACCAAATCAAGAATTCAAAGATAAACTCAAAGGAAATGTTTAACACTATCAGATCAGTTTATGTCCATACAAAACAACCAGTCGGTAAAGTATCTACAATCATCGGGAGTGTAAGAAGATCTGGCAGTGGCCCTTCCATTAACAACCAGACTAATCCTACCAACACGGAGAAGATTCAACACTCTCAAGAACCTACTCAGAAAGGGTAATTCTATTTACTCTTATGTATTGTAGTTGAATATGTTTAATGTATTTGAAGTAGAGTCTTAATTTACATATTGTAAGAAGGGATCATGTGATGTTGAATTCATTCGGGGATGGATACTCAACAAGGTCAGACGAGGAGGGTTTTGGTGGTACCTTTAGTGGTAACCAATCTCTTTCAGGTAGAGAACAGGAAAAAATTGTTAATGCAAATGCTCCAGGTACGTTCTTCTAAAGATATCTTTTTTTTTTTGAAGCTTTAAACCAACGACGCTAACGTGATTAATGGTTTGTTTTGATTAAAGAATATGACAGGAGTCAAGGGAGCGAAACAGGAGAAAAGGAGGGAGGACGAAATCAACCATAATTCTAATCATCAAGTGTTGTGATTTTTACTTACTTTTTTTCATTTTTATGCATGTTTATTTTACTAATATAATGTAATAAATCAAGTAACTTATGTGAGATATATTTAGCCATTGTATATCATAAGATTTTTATGAGATTGATTACATGCAGAACATCAAGACAGGGATGTGGAACCAATGGATGTCAACATACCTCCAATGAGGAATGAAAGTAGAATGTATGCGTCACATTTGCAATGTTTGGTGATTTGAGTATGACCAGGTCATTTTAACAAAATGAAATTTATAAGATTATCAATACAGTTCAAGTATTGATTTTAAATAAGTCAAGCAATACAGAATATAGACTTATATAAGTTTTCTTTTGGATACCGATATCACCATAATGATAGAAATAATGAGTATTAAAACTCATTGATGATGGGTGTTTAAATTCATTGATAATCAGTTATTGTAACATTTGAAAACGCAATCAATATTTGAACTCATTGATGATAATTTATTAGCCTAAGCTTGAGTTCAAAACCTTGGGACTAAAGAATAGTTTCATAAAATGTCTTTTGGCAATTAATAAATGATCGGTTACCTGTTTTTTTAACAAACGACAAACTATCATACTCCTAACTTCATCCTAAACACCACTTATGTCTCCTAACTTCTAACTTCATCCTAAACACCACTTATGTCCTACTCCTAACTTCATCCTAAACACCACTTATGTCTCCTACTGAGATTTGAAAACATGACCTCTCAAATGAGAGAGTCGCTTCTTACCGTTAGGTGAAAGGCCCTTTTAAATGGTCGGTTACTTATTGGTATCTTAAAAGAATTTGAAATCCTATAAATATCTAGTATGTGATTTTATATTAACCTCATAATCTGAATTTCATGATACCCAAACTGTGGTGGAGCTATATGAGGTAGCGGGGGTACTGTAGCATCCCCAAAAAAATTGTTATATATATATATATATATATATATATATATATATATATATATATATATATATATATATATATATATATAATTATTTGTAAACAAGCTTTATGTTATTGCACTCCGAGCTAAAGGGTTTGTATCATCTTTTTTAATGTCTTGGATAGAATAACTACATAAAATATATTTTTTTTTATTGCTAAAGCAAGTGTAGAGAGAATAAGTTGCGTAATACCATGGATGATCAAGTTTTAAACGATTGTTTAGTCATTTTTATTGAGAAAGATGTGTTTCTACAAGATCTTGATGACAATACCATTGATCAATTTCAAGACATGACGACTAGGCGGATTCAATTGTAACTTCTGCTTAAATTATATATATTTTTTCAATTTACAAATTTAAATATTAAGAAACGCTTTGCATTTACTATTTTGAATCTAGAAATATTTTGTACCCCCATATAAAAATCCATGGCTCTGCCACTGCCCAAACATATGGTCGAAATATCAAATTCAAAAAGTGTTATATATGATCCTTCAAGAAACCCAATAGATTAGTGATTACAGAAATCACCTTATATTCCTCCATAAACCCAACAGTTGAATATGATATTTTTTAGGTTTCTGAAATCATGAGTGAATCTATGAGAGAGATGGCTTCCAAGTTCAACAAGATGGAGAAGTTCTAAGGAAACGAATTTCATCACTGGCAGAAGAAGATGCACTTTCTTCTTACATGTTGAAGGTTGTGTACGTGCTGAGTACACTGATGCTTGAAGTCATGGAAGAAGAGACAACGGAACAAACAAGGAGGATAAGCAAATCGGAGAATAATAAATACATCTGCAGATGCCACATTTGCAATGGTATGGTTGATCCCCTCTTTGATATCTACCAAAACATGGATAGTACGAAAGAATTGTAGGATTCCCTTGAATCTAAGTATCTCGCTAAAGATGCTTCTAGTAAGAATTTTCTGGTTAGCAATTTTTATTAATTATAAGAGGTAGAGTCAAAGTCTGTTATGGAAAAATACAATAAGCTTGTTCATATTCTTGGTCACTTCACTATACACAAGATGAAAATGCATGAATCTGTTGATATAGTAGGTGTGGTTGGCAAGTTACCACCATCTCGAAAGGACATTAAACATACCCTAAAACATCAAAAAGAAGAGTTGTCATTAGTACAACTCATGAGTTACATACGAATTGAATAATCGATCTGTGTTCAAGAATGTGACAAAGATAAAGGAAATGTGATGTTGGATAACATGATATCCCCATGGTCGAATATGATGGCCATGACAAACCAAACAAGAAACCTAAGGGCCTAGTGAATCTCAATAAGAATAATGCTAGAAATAGTGGTGGTGGTGGAAACAATGGGTCTACGGACTTGGTTTCAACAAAAGGAGGTCAAACTTATTCTAATCTTAATAGTTTTGTTTTGAATTATTGTTTATTAATTCCTGAATCATTTTATGATTGTACATGGTTGTTTTACTCAAGTGAATCAATTTATTTTTGAAAAGATCATCGATGATTCGAGAAATTGACACTCATAGATAATGGATCCACAGTTAAGATGTGTGATGAATCAAGTCAACCAGTTTGTGTTGTTGGTGATGTTAATATTTGTGAATGTTTTGATAATATTACCCTTAACTGATGACAAAATATCATTAACAATATATACAATAGGGATTATAACATATTATATACATGGGCCTAAACCTAGAAAATACATATACAAAACACAGTACAAGATGCTAACACCCCCCCCCCCCTCTCAAGCGAAGCATTGGGTGTTGACTGAATCGGAGGTTGGACTAAAATAATAGGAACAATGGATGATCAAGGCCTTTGGTGAAGATGTCGGAAAGTTGTAGGTGAGAGGGAACAAATTAGACCTTGAGTTTTCAAAAAGCAACTTGTTCACGCATAAAATGGTAGTCGATGTCAATGTGTTTTGCATGTTTTTGAGCCACCGGATTTTAGGACAGAAATATGGAGCTTTTTGTCACAAAGAAACAACGAAGAAATAAGTAACTTAACGTGTAAATCTCGTAAAAGATGAACAACCCAAGTTAGCTCATAGGCAGTATTTACAAGAGCCAGATATTCATATTCACAACTAGAATGGGAGACGGTGGGTTATTTGTTCGCACTCCAAGAAATGAGGTTGTTTCGTATAAATTTTGCATAACCATATGTAAAGCGTCAAATCTCTAGGCAACGAGCCCAACCAGATCAGAGTAGCCTTGAACTATTGGTGTAACACTGCATTTCAGGTTTTTCCCTTAAATCCCTTCATTTAAAATATTTGTAAATTGGTCCCTAACCGAGTATGCTCTACGTACTCTATTAGTACGTTGGGCGTACTGGCTCATACGATGGTTGCGGAGGAGCAGACGTATGCGGGGTGTACGTGGGGAGTACGCTCGGCTGGGACAAACCCTAATATTTAGGGTGTGTGCCCTATTTAAAAATCTTAAGTTGTCTTAGGAGTTTCTTATGACCAGCCTCCTCCTCTCAAAACCCTAAGAATGAAACCCTAGCCTTCATTTGAGTGTTTGGGAGCCATTGTTGTGATCTTATGGTGTTTTGGATCCTTGAAGGATGTGAAGCTTTGGTGGACTTCGAGCTTGAAGATCCAGAATCTTCCTCAATTTTACAAGCTATTTGAGGTATAAAGCTCTTAACTTGATGAATCATTTGGTTAGATCTAGTTAGGGCTTGTTTTTATGCTTTTTATGGTCCTTTAAGCCATGCTTGAGAGTATGAGCTACCCTAGAAGCTCGGGATGGTAAATCTTAGCATTTTTGAGGTCCCTTGTTCATAAAAATCCAATCTTGATGAATCATCTTGGTCCATGCATGGGCTAGAGTTATTATTATGGTTCTTTTTGAGTTATGGGCCCCATGAAGTCATGAAAGGGTATAAATTTGCCAACTTTACATGTTAAGACACTAGTGAGGATCAGATCTGAGAATTTCGCTTACTTACATAACTAAATAAGCTCTTAATGGCGAATTTATGCATGTTGTGAGTACACGGGGTGTACCCAGCTCGTACGCAGCGCGTATTGGCCAAAAGAGGCGTACGCAGGCCATAAGTCTGAGTACGACGGGCGTACTCAGCAGCTTTGAGTTTTGTTGACTTTTGCGATTTGGGCCATATTTGGACTTTTAGGGTTTTGTGCCAATAGACTTTCTGACTCTGGTCATTTTTATGCTTTGATCCTTCTTGGATTTAGGCCCATAACGGGCTTTGGGCCTTATTTAGGAATTTAGGCCATATTGGGCTTTTGGAGCCATTGGGTTGGGCCTCAGTTATTAGGCCAAGTGAGGAAAGGGTAAAATGGTCTTTTACCCTGGGAGTTGGACAAATGAATGAGAATCATAGTTATGGTTATGAACCAATTATTAATTGGGGTTTTATTTGATTTATTAGCGCGGGGATTTTTCCGGATCAACAGTCTGAGCATTTATCTAATTTTCAACAGTTTGAGGTGAGTCTCCTCACAGTATTTGCGAGTTGAGGGCACCAATGTTGACTCTTGATTTATTATGATTAGGGTGCTAGTTGTTTGTGTGACTCTTGCATGTATAGTATATGATATGTGTATCGGGCGGGGCCTGATGAGTGTATTGTATGTTATTTTCCTTAGTGATTCTTGCATGTGTTTTATGTGTCTGTATGAATGTCAGACGGGGCCTAATAAATGTGATAAGGTAGGGGCCATCTCATATTATTGACAGATATGTTCTGAGTAGGGCTCGATGTAAGTCGGGGCCTGATGGTTGTTGGGCATGGACCATTGTATGTTTGATATGTATGGTATGACGTATTCTGTGGAGCTCACTAAGCTTCAAGCTTATGGTCTTCAGTTTATGTTTCAGGTCCTTCTAGATTGAAGGGGAAGGGCTCAGGATGATCGCATGGCACACACCACATTGTTCCACATTTTGTTGATTTGATGTACTCGGATGATTATTGACATACTCTGATTTTCCTTTATGGTTTTATAAAACCATTTTGGATGATGGTTTTATTATTTAAATGAAATTTTTGGTCTTAATTTTTGGGACGTTACAATTGGGTAGTCTGCAGAATGGGAAAATTTAAGGTCACAATGGATCGTACCCCTAAAATATCGAAGAATGCATTTAACAACCAAGAAGTGGGAATCAGTAGGTGCTTGGAGAAATTAACTAATAGAGCTCATTGGAAAAGAAAGTTTGGGGTGAGTAATAATGAGGTATAGTAATGCTCCAACGAGTGACCGATAGAGAGTAGGATCACGAAATGGCCGATCTTGGGCACTATTAAGTTGAGCAACAATGTCCCATGGGGTGGCAATAGGTTTAGATGTAAGCATTTGAGCATGATCAAGAATGTCCCTGGCATATTTAGTTTTTCTAGGGAATAAACCGTTGCTGGTGTGTGTTACTTCCAACCTAAAAAATAAATCAGACGCCCTAAGTCTTTAATTAAGAACTCCTTATCCGTTTGTTTAATGAAATTGTGTAGGAATGTAGAGTCATCATCGATGACAATAATGTCATCAACATAAAGTAGAAAATATATAAGAATAGTGTCATGGGAGTACACAAATAGGGAAGTATCTAGTTCACTGCAGTGAAAACCAAGTCTTGTAAGGTAGTCGTTTAACTGAGTAAACCAAGAACGGGGTGCTTGCTTGAGTCGGTATAAATCCTTTATAAGACAACATACATAATCAAGAAACCATGACTCAATGTAACCTGGAGGCTGCTCCATGCAAAGAGATTCATCCAAAACACCATTTAAAATGCATTTTTAACGTCAAGTCGGTTAAGCGACCAGTTGTGTTGAACAGCTAAAGCGAGAACAGTTCTAATAGTAGCAGCTTTAACAACAGGACTGAAAGTATGAGTATAATCAAGACCAGGAAGCTGATAGAAGCCTTGAGCTACTAAGCGAGCTTTTAGACGGTCAACAGTGCCATCAAACAAATATTTTGTATGGTAAACCCACTTAGAGCCAACAATGTTTACTCTGACTGGTCGAGGTACAAGTTGCCAGGTGTGGTTAGCTCTCAAAGCACTTAATTCTTCATCCATAGCTTCAACCCAACCTAGGTGTTTTAATGCAAGTTTAATGTCTTTGGGTTCAGACTGAGCTAATAAGGTAGCAACAAGACCATGAGGTTCATCAGGAAAATGTCTTGGTTTAGAAATACTAGTTTTGGATCTGTTCCACATTTGATGGCGAGACCCATCATGGTTAGGCTGAGTCGACGCATTTGCATGCTTAGAAGAGGAATAAGTCATTGTAGATGTCACTAGCATGGAAGTGGGAATATCAGCAGCTGAGTGGACTGGCTCATCAGAATGAGTGCAAATCTAACATGGACCAGATAAGTGAGGTGTAGCCAGGACTGGAGATGGTTCGGTTGGAATAGTAACCGAAAAATGTCTTCTAGCAGGTCTTTAAAAATAGAAACATCCAAAGCATTAGGATTAGTAGATCCATTTAAACCATAAGCATTTGGGAAGAGATGCTCATCAAATTGAGCATGACAAGAAACATAAGTGCACCCTATTTGAGTGTCTAAACAACGAAAACCTTTGTGATGAGAGCTATAACCCAAAAAGATGCAAGGTATAGTATGTGGCGAGAATTTTTTGGCATAGTAGCTCGTGAACACGGATAAAAACGGAAGCCAAGTGGATGAAAAATCGAGTAATTGAGAGTAGAGTTAAATAACAACTCAAATGGCGACTTTCCTCTAAGTAAAGAGGAATGTAACCAGCTTATGGTAAAAACACCAGCTTCAAATGCCTCAACCCAGTAAGTAAGTGGAACAAAACCATGAAACGCTAAGGCCAAACCAGTTTCTATGATATATCGAGGTTTGTGCTCAGCTTTACCATTATGAGCAGAAGTGTAAAGACACGACATCTGATGATGAATACCACATTTCATTAAATGTTCCTGAAATTATTTTAGAGATAAACTCAGCTCCACCATATGTTTGAAAGACCTTGATTTTAACTAAAAATTGATTTTCAACAAGTGCTTGAAATCGTTGAAATATATCAAAAAATTCTGATTTTTGGTGCATAGGATAAAACCACATGAAGCAGGAGTAATCATCAACAAAAATGACATAATAATGATAAGCATGTTTAGACGAAATAAGTGCAGCTCCCCACAAGTCACAATAAACTAAATCTAATACATGAAAAGCACGTTTATCATTCTTATGAAAAGGCAACCGCATACTCTTGGCCAATTGGCAAGACTGACAAAGAATTAGTTTGGACAAGTGAGAAGTAACAGACCCAAGTCCTTGTTTATTAAGGAAAGTAAGAATATCATAATCAACATGACCCAAACAGGCATGCCAAAGTTCAAAAAAAAGAACGAAGACATCGGTTTTGAAGATCACTGATGAAAGCAACATCACCTCGTTCCAGAATATATATAGACCAAGTTCACGTCGGCCTCTTCCCACGATCATCCCTGTTTCCTTGTGTTGAATAAAAAATGAAACATCATCAAATAAAACAACGACTGTAAGATCTCGAGTTAGTTTACTAATAGATAAAAGGTTTTGGTAATCTGGGGAATAACTAAAACATCCTGTAATAATAAATTACGAGTAATGGAACGCGATCCAATGTGAGAAATAAATAAGTGATTACCATTACAAACATAAACTTGATTATTACCATTATAAGAGGTCATCCAATCAAGTTGAGAAGCGTTTGAGGTCATATGTGAAGACGGACCAGAATCGATATACCAATCTGATGCATTGGTCGATGTGACAACCCGGAATTTTCATTTGTTCAAACTTTAAAGTCAAACACTTAAATTAAAAGTCAATTACATTCCTTATAATTTTTAGCCAATTTAAAGTCTATTTGAGTGTTTTTAGTATTTATTCTTCAAACGAACGGATGAAAGGAAGTACTGTCTCGAGTCTTGGAGTTGCAAAACCGCACATACCACCTTAATAAGGAGTTCACGGCCAAACTTTTAGAGTTTGGCCCGTAAACTCCCTAGTGGCCATGAACTCATGCCTTAGGCATGAGTTTACTCCCCAAACTCCTCACTTTTCACTTCCATTCTCAAGAACACCCTCTATTCTCTCTCAACTATCATCCCGTCTTTCACCCGATCTCCTGAAAATGTAAGTGTTTCTCGACTTGATTTGTTGTTATAACATAACACCTAGTGTTTATACATCATTTCATCCATTCAATTTTGTGTTTTACTTAGATCTTCAAAACACCAAGAACACACACTAGTTTTCTTGGACCTTAAACCCCAAATCAAGCTTCTATCTTGTAAGTACACTTGCCCTAGCTTCTTGGGTGCTTAATATGAACTTGATAACACTTGAAAATCATCAAATAACACAATAACAAGGGATTTTATGGCCAAGGATGTTCTTGGGCCGTAAACCCCTTTTTAAGTGGTAAAATGGACATTAGTCCCTTCCTAAGCCTTGGATGCCAACCTTGAACTTTCCTAGAAGTGTTTAAGACCTTAAACAACAATCAAAACATGTCCCTAAGAGAGTTTATAGCCGTGATCACATAAGAATATGGTCATTTGGCCGTAAACTCCACAAGGTGGTCTTATTATGCCCCTAATGCTTTCCTAAGGCTTGGACTTGATCATTTGATGCCCAATCATGACTTGTAAGACCTCAAAACACAATTTGGCACTTAGTACCATGAGTTTACGGCCCTAAACTCATGGGGAAATTGTCATGGGCCGTAAACTCCATAAAGGGGTGGTTCATGGGCCATAAACTCCAATGTCTTGTCATACAACCCTTAGGTGCAACCCTTTGGTGCCTATAGCACTTAAATCAAATTGTTTCCATGACCTAGGGTGTCTTAACTTGATTAATTAGTTATTAGTTGACTAATTAGATTACATATATGTTTATTATATGATAACTAGGACCATTGTGTGTGTTCAAGTCCTCACTTGACACCTAGCACCTTGTCCGACACTTCCGAACAAACCACTCACTGCAGGTGAGTTCATACCCCTTAATTAACCTTTTAAATGTTTTTAAATGTTTTTAAATGCGTTATGGGGGAATACAAGTTGAATCATGTTTAGTTATTATATCAATCACATGTGATTAATAACTAGCCTGCAAATGGATTTACTATACGTTAACTGTTTTACCAGCAATGAGTTCATACCCCTTAATTAACCTTTTAAATGTTTTTAAATGTTTTTAAATGCGTTATGGGGGAATACAAGTTGAATCATGTTTAGTTATTATATCAATCACATGTTATTAATAACTAGCCTGCAAATGGATTTACAATACGTTAACTGTTTTACCAAACAGATTTCTTCAAATGACTTTCTTAAACGTTTTTACATGTTTAAAACTCTTTATCAAACTATCTTACATACTATAAGTTTCTTTTCAAACTCTGTTACAAATGTGTTTTCAAACAAAGGTTTTCCTTATACTTAAACTGTTTTATCAAACAAAATACTTTCAAATCGTTTTACAAACTGACATCAAGTCATCATTTCTTAGTATTAAACTTTTCAAAGGTTTTACAAAACTTATTTTATGCTTTTATATTGTCAAATGCATGCCCATATATGTATAGTTATATAAGTAATGTTTAAAGGACTTAGGAAGGCTAGTTCACTTTATTTCCCTTTCCTCATTGGGATGTGGCTTTAGGGTATCGATTAGTCATCCGAATATCGTCTAAATATTAGTTATATACCATGTATACATATATAGACATGAAAGTTCCTCAGTCAGTTCAGTACCTTTGGGTAGCAAAGGCATACTTTCGGTTATACACGTACATTATTAGTAACTATTATAGGTATAGTTAGGAGATACTACTTACCATTCCAAGTACAAGGAATCACACAAGAGTCAGTTCATTCATGAGTCTATGCTAGTACATTACATGTTACATGAATACGTTTACATAGATACCTTTACATGGATACTGTTACGTAGATACTATATGATGAGATACTATTACATAGTAAACATGTAGATTAGATCTGTCTATCCTAGTACAAAAGGATACTATACAGGACTAACCATTCCGGCACCCAACTATTAGCAACAGAGGTAATAAACATCTACAGATGCCTACAGTTAATACTTATACTAGGGTACCTTTACAGGACTAACCATTCCTACAACCTGCTGTTAGCTACAGAGGAAAATGAACATCTATAGATGTTCAAGGTTAATACTATTCGGCAGTCGCGATGTCAGGGTTTATCCTACTACAAAAGGATAATACTTATATGGCTATATTTTCCCTATTACTTTTATTTTGTGATACATTCACATAAACGACAAGGTAGACTATATATATATATATATATATATATATATATATATATATATATATATATATATATATATATATATATATATTGTTAATAGTAGTCATACAAGGGAAAAACCATCTTTGTTACTTTCAAAACAGTTAAGTCTTGGTAGAAGACTACTTTTTATACTAGTAGAAATCATAGGGATTTTCTAGGGTTTTCAAACGTTATTCGACTACTTACAAACATTTTCATACTTATACAAACATTTCTCCAAATGGTTACAAGTCTTTACTTCACAGTTTTATAAATTAACGACACATTAATACTTATGAATTCCCCAGCTTTTTGGCAGATACTCGCTTTCAAAATACTTGTATTCTCAGGTCACAAATAGACAAGTACGACGACCAGGTTTTGTGAAGTCGGAGAAATCAAGACTCCTATTTTATTTTGATTAATCATTATGTTGTCTTATACTATGAAAGAACACACTTGTAATTAAAATTATACTATTAATGCAATGGATGTTGTTGTTGCTTATTTACTACTTTGCATTGTTGTGATACATTACATGACGTCCTCCGCCCCAGAACGTTTCCGCCGTTCTCGGTTTTGGGGTGTGACAGTCAACTAAATATTCATAGCATTAAAAGTTGAAGCTAAATGGGCTTGCGGTAATGAAGTGGTTGAGCAAGCATAACGATCAGGGAATTCAACAGCATAATGACCATCAACTTTACAGATTTAACAGTATGGTACATAAGGGTGATGTTGAATTTAATGCCCTGAGTTAGAGTTATTGGAAGAACTAGGAGCATGAAAAAAGGCAGAACCACCAGAAAAAGATGAATGCCCATGAGAGCGACCACCACGTTGACTGTTGTGTGAATTTGAACTATTATTTTTTGTAAATTCTACAGGTGTTGGTTGAGAATATTCCAGTGATTTTGGAAGATGGAGTAACGTTTCGCTTCAGATATAACATCTCAAAGAGATGGTGTAAGTATAATACGCATTTGTGATAAGGAGAATGTAGAAAATATTGGACCAAGGCCACGGCAGGACCAATGTAACTTGTTAGTCTCAAAAACAGGAGAACCAATAGCTGCAAGTTGATCACAGTAGGAGAGAAATTTGGTACTATACAGAGTGACAGAATCATTACCTCTGGATGTATGTTGTAATTCATCATTTAGTTGAATTTCACGTGCCTTAGAGCAAAGAGAATACGCTTTTTGTAGGGCACTCTACATATCAACAACATTTTTACAACCTAGGGTTTCAGCCATGGATTCCTTAGTCAAGGAAGAGAGAAGGAGGTTGTGCAATCGTCGATCCTGAGCAAGTTAATCTTTATTAGCTTTTCGTATGGCCACATCAGAGGATAATGATTATGGAATAGGCTTAGTAGCATCCATATAGCCAAACAAATCTTGAGAAGTGAGAAGAGTCTCCACTTGGTTATGCCACAAGTGGTAATTTGCAGAGGTAAGTTTGATTGTAATCATATGAATGAGAGTGGCATATGGAAGAGCGAAGTTAAAATAGACCATGGTGAAAAGATACAGTCGCAGGCACAGAGCACGCAATAAGGTTTTAAAAAAGATACGTGAGGGGTATCCAATCTGATACCATGTGAATGTTTTGAGAATATCACCCATAATTGGTGATAGAATATCATTAACAATATATAAAATAGGGATTACAACATATTGTGTACATGATCCTAAACCTAGAAAATAAATATACAAAATAGAGTACAAGATAATGGGATACTTATGGGCTAGCAGTATTCAGTTTACTTCTAGAAAAAACATTAGAGTTATTTGATGATATTTCAAAGCTTTGCAAGAACCTGGTTAGTGGTAGTCATTAAAATTGTGATGTTTTTAGTCATGTTTATGAATCAGATATATACACCATATCTTGATTTGGCATGGTTATTGGTTTTGGAGATCTATGTAGTAGTATGTTTCATTTAAATGTGTTTAATACATTATCTTATGATGATAATTTTGTTTTGGTATCATCTTTTTCTTTTACATCTTCTAAAACTAATGAATCTATGTTATGACATGCTCATTTTAGGTCATGTCAATTTTAGAAGAATGTATCCAATATCAAAAGATGGATTAATTCCACCTTTTGAGAATAGTGCTGAAAAATGTAATCCTTGCATGTTATCAAAAATTAAAAACAATTGTTTCTAAATGTTATAAGGCATTTTGTAATTTTGGATTTGATACATAGTTACCTTTGTGATTTCCATTATAAACATTCTTTTTGTAATAAAAAATATGTGATTACTTTAATTGAGGATCTGATTCGGTTTTTCTATGTGTATTTGTTGCATTTTAAAGATGACACTTTTAAAAGTTCAAAATATACAAAATCGAGGTGGAATTGGAATTGGGAAATTTAGTTAAATGTCTTAGAACTGATCATGGAGGGAAGTATATAGATTCTCATTATTTCCAATTAGTTGGAATCATCTAACCATGACTCCATATACATCACAAAAAAAGGTGTTACCAAACATCGAGTTTTGAAAGAAAATGTTAACTCAATGCTATCTTATTCGGGTTTGAGTAAGGGATTTTATATAGAGGCGATGCCTACTGCATGTTATGGCTTGAATATAATTCAAATAAAATGAATAAAACATCCTCATTCGAACTTTGGTTCAGAAAGGCTCCAAATTTTGGTTATTTTTGAATTTGGGGTTGTTGGACGGTTGTAAAATTATCCAATCCCAAAGAAAATACTTTGGGAGAGAGAGAAATTTCAAGGCATACAGGTTCTATGTTATATAACCTAATGATGTGGGGTTGGTATACTTATATATATATATATATATATATATATATATATATATATGTGTGTGTGTGTGTGTGTGTGTCTGTGTAGGTCATGGATTGAAAAAACTAGACAATGTTAGAGTTTAGGGAATCAGAAATAACAATACATACAAACTTGGATAGATTCAAGGATCATGCTTTCAAACACTTTCTAAAATCTGTAATTTGTCCCTTTTGCCTAGGGTACACGAATTCGAAATTGGGATAATCCAAGAATGAACCAATCTAAATTACATGCCTAATTTAGATTGTGAATACATGATACCTTGCTTGATGTGTTCTTGACAGATAGAGAAAACCTTAACGAACATATTTTCGAGTATATGTGTTGTAACCCTTTTTCTGGAACATAAAACATCATATCATATCATATACTATATTATAAAGGAAGCATTTTTCCTTTCACCACATTCATTTGAAACTCCCATGACTTTTCAATTTCTTCCTAATAATAATTATAAGTTTGTTAATAAGGTTAAATAAATATCAAACCTAAAGTGTAAACATATATAAACTAAATTTCAATATTAAAATAACATCTTACTTCTACTTATAAAGTTATGTTTTTTAACTTTAACATATTATACTAAATTTATTAGTTTTAATATATTCTTGAATGTAAATCATTATCATTTTAAGGATACAATTTTGGAACAATTTGTATAAAATACTTAAATTATTAATTTAAATATAACATTACAGGGTCAAATTAAATACAAATTTTAGTTTAACTTGAACAACCCAAAAAAATATTTTGTAAATAGTTAAAAGTGATAAATTATACTGTCTTTCTAATAATGATTATAAGTTGGTTAATAAGGTTAAATAAATATCAAACCTAAAGTGTAATCATAATAAACTAAATTTCAATTTAAAATAATATTTTTACTTCTACTTATAAAGTTATGTCTTTAACTTTTAACATATTATACTTAATTTATTATATTTAAAATGTTGTTGTATGTAAACCATTATCAGTTTAAAAGTACAATTTTTTAACAGTTTGGAAAAAATACTTAAATTGTTAATTTAAATATAACATTATAGTGTCAACTTAAATATAAATTTCAGTTCCACTTAAAAAACCAAAGAATATATTGTAAATAGTTAAAAGTGATAAATTGTAGTGATAAATGCAAAAACTAAATTGTAATATCAATTTAACTAAAACATTTCATAAAGATATTTTTATAATCGTTAAAAGTTTTCAAATAAGTAGCTTAAAATAACTGACAATAACAATAATTAAAAATAACTTTATATAAATGATTATATTGTTACCTTTAAAATCAAAAAACAATGTTTAATGTTTTAAATAATTATAATGATAGAAATTTAAACATTAATAAACTTTAAAAAATTAATTAACAATAACAACAATTATAAATAACATTAAACCATATATTTTATTTAACTTTATTCATGTGTAACTTACGAGTATAAGTCATTCAAACGATTGAGATTATGCACTTATAATAGATGTATATATTATCATATAATTAAAAATAATCAATATACTATATCAATTTAGTATACGAATTATTATATCAAATTTAACAACAACGTTATTGTTATATTTAAAAAAAACATATATTTGTAAGGACTTCAACTATATAAGTGTTTCTACACAATGCACGGACATTCGCCTAGTATTATTATACAAGAGGGAAAGGTGGTTATCAGTGGTTTCATGCAAATTTGGTGCCAAAACAGGTAGGTATTGGACATAACCAGCACATGCATCATCATGATGTTATCAAGTGGGTTTTAATGGGAAATGCATGGCTGGAACATAAAATCCATTTAGGTTTAGGGGTGCTGCCCCTTGGAACCCCATCCGCTGACCGGTCAGTGGAACCATCGCCAAGGGATATACCTATTGGACCCTACTAGGGGCACTGCCCCTAGACCCCACCAAGGGGCGCTGCCCCCGGACCCCCGTATCCCGAGCTAATATTAATCACTCCAAGTGTGCACCCCGCACCTCCAACCTCGGTGAGTGAAATAGAAAACAACATATCTTAATGTTAATAACAACTACACTAAAACATTTTGATAACACTAAAATCACCGATAAACAAGGCAAACAACGAGATCAGAATTTACATATTACAATCTAAATACACAGGGAGCAATACCAGTTGGACCAACTAAGATTGTGGTTCTTTCCCATGAATTTGTACCAATTAAATACCAAAGTGATTGTACTGTAGTCTACCAATGTAAGGGAAGAAAGAACTTTATTAACATACTGTCGTTCTTTGCCTTCCAAAAATATCGTATTAGTCGGTAAAAAAATTGCATAGCAAGGAGTTTTCTCTTTTTTGGGCAATGATCCCACATGGCTTTACTTAAAAAAGGATAACTAACTAGTAGGTGATTCACCATGACATAGACCGCATATCATCGTTGTGATAACCCAAGTTGTTCCGTTACATTTCCCCGTTACCGTTAACGGAATATTCCAGTTATAAAAGTTCCGTTAATTAGAGGTCGTCAATTTAATAAACATTTCAATTGTTTATGTTTAATATGTCGTTAAGTCGTGATGAAAGGGAATAAAAACACACAACACACAATTCCATTTATTTGGAAAAGTTAGTTTTTATTATTACGACCACTAAATAGGGTGCGACCAAAAGCCCCGTTTAACGGCAGTATCAGGTAAAATTCCACTGAGCCCTAACTCGAAACCCTATATAAAGGTGAGTGGAGTCCATTGGAGACTTTTTACACACTCTCTCTCTCTATACTCTCTCTCTAGACCCGTTTTCGCCCTAAATCCGCAACCAAACGCTTCCAAATCGTAAGTCCACTTACCCTAGCTTATTCTAAACATATTGATTTGTGTTTATAGCTAAAAATTCAGACTTAGAAGCTGTTAGAATGGAGTTTATGGCTTAAGCTCCTTCTTAGGCCATAAACCCGTTAAACAAGGCCAAAAGACCCCAGACTTGTCCCTAATGGCTTGGAAATAAATTAGGGATTTAGCCTAGGAGTGTTTGATCAATTAAAGCAATCAATTTAGGGGGTAAAAGAGAGTTTACGGCCCAAGCACAAGCTTAGGCCGTAAACACCTCTAAATCTTGTTAAAAAGCCCCAAAAACACTCCCAAACCACCCTAGGCTTAATACATAAATTAGGGGCTTAACATTTCGGGTTTAAACCATTTAAACACAATGAAATGAAAAGGAAAAAGGAGTTTACGGCCCAGGTATATACCAAGGCCGTAAACACCCCTAAATGTGTCAAAAATGTGGTTTTTGACCCCCCAAATGGCCTTAGACTATTTCTATAAAATGCTAGGAAGGTATTAAGGGCTTAAAATCAAAGAATTGTGGGTGTATGAGAGTTCACGGCCAAGCCATAGAGCTTACGGCCGTAAACTCTCAAGGATTGGTCTTTTGGACCATAAACTCTAAAGGAGTGCCCTTTTGGAACCCCAAACACCCCCTATAGCCTTGAATAATTACTAGAAGTGAGTTAAGGGCTTAAAACTTCATCAAATCCATGATATGAGAGTTTACGGCCGTAAACTCCCTTGGGAGTTGTCCCTAGGCCGTAAACTCCAATATGATGCCCTTAGAAGCCTTAAACCCACTCATGCCTTTTTGGAAATGTACTTAGAAAAATCCCATGAACAAGCTAGAAGCCTTAAACACACTAGATCCCCTCACCATGAGTTTACGGCCGTAAACTCATGGTGAGATGTCCCTGGGCCGTAAACTAAGCTTTGGGAGTTTACTCTTGGAGAGTAAACTCAATTCCTAAGCCACACACACCTTTAGACGCTACCCGGGACACCCAAACACTTCTCCAAAGTGTTTTCCGCTCCTTTGAGCGCGTATACTTGTTTAATTAGTATTAAATATACTAATTGTATGTGAACATATGTTATCATATGTTAAATAGGTCATTAAGTGTGTTCGAGTCCTTGCGTGACACCGAACACCCAAACGGCACCTTCGTCGGACCTACTTACACCAGGTGAGTTCATACCCCTGAATGAACCTTTTAATGTTTTTACATGTTTTATAGGGGGAATACAAGTTAAACATGCCAGTTATCATATCAATCACATGTGATTGATAACCCACATGCTCAAGATTTTACCACACTGTACACTGTTTTACCGAGTAGGACACTATAATGGTTTTCAAAAAGGTTTTTCGTTTGTTTCAAGACTCTTATTTATACTGCTTTATTTAAAACTCACTTTAAACTGGTTTATAAAGGTTTTACAAGATTTTAATCAAAGTTCTCTTTCACAACGTATACTTTTACTTGTTAGTTACTGCTGCTTCACTTATACTTATTTTATACTCCTACTTAGTAATGCTTTCACTTATACTTGTAGTCGCTTATACTTGATAGACGCTCTTACTTACCTTATCGTCGTTTCCACTTCGTGATACACTTACACTTGGTACACTTATACTTCACGATTCGATTATCCCACTCTGTACGCTTATACTTCGCGACTCGGATATTTCACTGTACGCTTATACTTCACAAGTCGGTTATTCCACACTGTACACGTATACTTAACGGTATGATTCCACTTGATACACACTCATTCGTAGTTAGATGTATGCATGTGCTTGTATAGGTACATATAAATAATGATTGAAAGACTTAGGAAGGCTCGTCCGCCCTATTTCCTTTTCTTCGTTGAGATGTGGTCTGGTGGGATCGGATGGCCGTCCGAAGGTCGTTTGGGTCATTAGTTATATATTATGTATATGAGTATGGTCATACAGGAAGTCTCTAGTCAGTTCAGTTAAGAGTCTCTACCTCTAGTCTACAGTTACATTAGAAACACACTACCCACTAATTTGGAAGTCTCTACCTCTAGTTCAGCACTTACACACTACCCACTATTTGGAAGTCTCTACCCACTATTTGGGATGCATCTTCAGGACACGGCCTTCTCCGTCGTCTAGTTGGTAACCAGAATCTCCTGTAGGGAGAGCGGACATTGTGTGTATAGATCTATACGGGATTGACAACCCCACACCCAGACTGCTAGCTACAGTCCCGGCCTACCAAGCCAACGGGTGACAAATGTCATATTTTAGACGCTTGTAGGGCGTCTGGTACTCTAGTCAGTATGGTTACGAGTATCCTGGGTTGCCTTATAATTCATGGCTTTAAGGTAACGGTATTTCACCGGCAATTTACATTGTATGCTGGTAATTCATTTTCAGAGTCACGTTGTTTTGACCTTACAAGACGTACCTTTCATTTGATACTGTCTGGGGTCTGCTTTCTCTGTTTTGACCTTACAAGACGTATCTTTCATTTGATACTGTCTGGGGTCTGTTTTTCACTGTTTTAGACCTTACCAGTTGTACCTTTCATTTGGTACCTTCTGGGGTCTGAGTCTCTACTTGTTAGACTGAACCAGGCGTGTCGTTAGTTCAATACTCTCCTGGAGTCTATGATTCCTTGCCTTAGTCAGCAGTCCTCACTGCTGAGGCATATGTTATTCCCTGATGTCGTTTGCTTTCCTCAATAATCAAATTCAGTATTTTGATAATGATAGAAATTTAGGGAAAATGACTTTTTACCACATAACACTGACCAGTCTTGGTAGAAGGCTGCTTTTATTAAAGAAAATATAGAATTTTCTGGAAAGAACTCTAATACACAGTAAACACTTAAACTACTACTTATTAAAGTTATTTGATTGAAACGTCACTAAATGCTTATGAACTCACCAGCATTTGTAAAAATGCTGATACTCGCTTTTCAAATAACTTGTATTCTCAGGTTAGCATTAGACAGGTACATTCCAGGAGCCGTGATGAAGATAGCTTAGTACCACGCTGTATTTATTCTATTACTTGTATTACCTTAATGCTTTGTAATGTAAACCATGTAAATTTATTACTATTAATGCAATGTTTTGTTGTACTTTGATTACTATAATGCACGTGTTGTGATACTTGACATGACGTCATCCACCCCAAAACGTTTCCGCCGTTCCGGTTTTGGGGTGTGACAGATTGATATCAGAGCATTGTTTATAGTGAGCTAAGTATATCAATTCATAAAAGATATACCACCTATAAACACAAAGGGATAAAACACTCTGACCAAGAATTATACTTTAAAATATAACCATATTTTGCCAAAGTATAAGAACATCCAGAATCTAAACACTTGAACAAAAGTATCACAAGAAGAACAAGAATAAAAGTCTTCGGATGTTGAGCATTACCGTCAAACCTGGGCAGTTATGTAATCGTAAGCTGGGATAAATGTAACCTGATCAACTACATTTATCCGAGATGTGATGAACATGTGCTTGGGAGTGATAGTGGTGTACAACAGGTCTGAAACTTACCAACTAGGAATGCTAGAGCCAAACATAAAGTCAAAATACTATAGGAGTATTTTGGAGCACTAAAAGATTCACACTAATCCCATAATGATAATCAGAAGATAAGAATCAAACAAGAATTAAAATACCATAGGGGTATTTTAGGATGCATAGATAACTTTGTGTGAAGAACTAAAAAGATCCTTATTGATATACCTACAACTACAGAGAGTATACTCCCAAGGTTATATATAATAAGGATCCCATAGGCTAAGAATGTGTGGTTTCGCTCTATTTCCTTTTCCTCGTTGGGATGTGGTTCTAGAGTAGTATCACATATTCGAAGGCCTATCGGATCTAAGCTATATATGATTTGTATACCCTGTGTAATCGTAACAGGACTCGATATGGATCATACAGTGAAATGTTAATAATCTCTTAGGATTCTTTAGACATTTCCATTCTCGCACGAACCCTGTAGAAAACCCTACCCACTTCAGTGCTTGACAGAAAAGTTGATTCCGACCCCGAAGAATTTCATTGAGAAGATTTCCAGCTAGGAAACGAATGAACTAGGTCGAGACTATTGAATTCACCAAGTACCCATATCTTTAGGGACACCGGTGAGAAACTCGCCTAAACTTCGGAGATTCCTAGTCATCCATCATGAAGTGATGACACCCAGAGTTGGAATCAGAAGGAAGGCGGAGTAGAAATTCAATATGTCCATACGAGAAGAGAACCCTAGGAAACTACCCGAAGGAAACCAACGCCGATTCCAGTCAAAGTACGAGGCAGACCGAGGGAGCCAGTACATGGAACCCGGGAATTGTCTTTTCCTCGTGTGTGTCACGCTAATACACCCATAAAATAATACAATTTAGTGAGTTAGTGGTTACACTACTCACGCTATGTGTTAGGTAAATCGTCATTTCCCGTTTCCAGATACACGATTAGGGCGGATCCCCGCATCTCTATTGAGAGAATTTAGTCATTTGCCCTTGTGAGCCTTTCTTTTCGCAGTTTCGTTCCGAACCGTTCTCAAATCTCTCCAGGCCGGAGAGTGAAACCTTTCCCGGTATAAAGGTAACTTAGTAGGAACGACTCGCATCTTATGGCCTTTTTCCGATACTCATACACCCACTTCGATTACCAGGACTACATCATAGGGATGTAGGTCAACACTCAGACGACCAGTACCTAAGGCACGGGAAAAATTTATGCCTAATATGTTCAGGACAGAAATTTCCAGGGTTAATCATCCTCTCTCATTACCTTGTATTCCTTTCTGTGTAGGAAAACCATGCCACCGAAGAAGCGTAACCAATCCACAAGCAAGAAACCTACACTCTTATTCAATGAAGCCACGTTCCAAGTTGCAGTCTCAGCAACCGTAGCAGCTGTCATGGCTCACCTGAATGCTAACAACGCCAATGTTAGAAAGGTGCCTGCCGGGATTTCCGATCCTGGCAATGGACAGCAGCAACCAACACTCTCATACCCAGCCACCCAAGAACCTCACTCAAACCCACTAAAGAGAAAACTCAAGATTGAGGAGGGAAGTACCTCAGCTCAAGGACCTTCCGAAGGGCAACGAGCTGAGACAGCTAAGACTCCTGTCAATCCTTCCCTCCCGACTCCAAGAAGACCATACCTAGGAGACCTTCCCCACTGCAGCAAGTGCAGCTACCATCATCATGGTGTCTGTCGGGAGCTCTATTGTGCTAGGTGCCACATGTTGGGGCATACTACTCGTGTATGCAGAACTCCGGTGGAGCGTTTTACATCAATCACCAAAGTGACGACCAATCCAGTTTGTCGTTTATGTGGTGCGATTGGACACTTCAAAAGGGATTGCCCAGCTGGAGGAAACAACAAGGACACAGGAGGAGCCTGACTCTACTGCTTAGGAAGAAGCGTCAAGGAACTCGGTAGATTTTTGGTACGTCTCTCGATCTCGGATAACTAAACTAAAGACAATAAAGACTAATTCAAATGTAAAATCTCCCCAATAAGGCGAAAGTCGCAGCACTGTTATAAAATTTAAAAATTCATCAAGTAAGACTATAATGGCTAAACATATACGTTACGTCCATGTATATTTAAGATGGACAGACCTAGAGTGAGCGAATGCCGCCTCATTTCCTGTTCCTCGTTTGGTTGTGGATTTAGGGCGGGGTCGCTCAGTCAACAGTCCTCCCCACCTTAAAGATACATGACTAGTATATGTGAGGCGATTATAGAGATGCCTTGTGAGAATCCACTCATGAAAAGGTATTCTATTCGGAAACACTTAGAACTCTCTATATTTCCGCATCGACTCTATCGGTCCAAGTATCCGCGGTAGTGATACATAGGACGAAACCTGAGACGCCTAGAACTTGTGTGCCTGTTCGGCACATGACTCTATCGATCTGCATTTTATATCATGTCGGAGTCTGCGAACTTCGACGACCCTATCGATCATGGTTTGACTTCGTTCAACCATGTGTTCATCCCTAGTGTTGTGTAAAGAGAGCTTTCTCCGTAGCCATGTCGGCAAATAAAGGTTCTCCCGAACCTAAACATAACACAAATAATCAAACCTAATGCGATCCGTCAATCGTCTCTCTTATCTCAAACCTTCCGAAGTACCCAAGAGAGGGTATCGTGCGCCGTTGACCGACCCCTCGTAGTTAGATGAACACCGAAGCGAAAGACACTGTAGATACTTTAGAAGACAACAACCATCCGGAGCACACTCAGAAGAATCCCCAGAAAGACCCTTCGCACCTCGCACATCAGGTTCGTGAACCCAGAGAACAGAACTCATGAGACTGACCACTATAACTAGGTATAAGCATAAATGTGGCATATAATTGAGATCAAAAAGATTTAAGGTGTGTGTTTCCTCCCTATTCCCTGTTCCTCGTTGGGTTGTGAGTTTAGGTTGGAGTCGCACAGCTGAACATCCTGCCGACCTCAATTGTATACTGCTTGCATACACCAAGTATTGGTGGTTAAGCCAAGCATGAGCTCTACCACGAACCTCTTCGCAAAACACTTTCACCCTATTCCATAACATAGGAGCCGGAGTCAAGAGAATCATTGCGGGTTAAACTAGTAAAGTTCCGAGTGATGAGACCCTATACTCACTAGAGTTGACCTAGACCGAGGAAACTCAGAACCTTCGGAAGAGTAGTTGCAGTAGATGCTCTTACTACTCAGGCACCTTGCCCACCCAGTTATAGGCAAGTGGTGCTTATCATCCTCCACCCTCTCGCAAGGAGGAAATCGTCGTCGCCCGGTGGACGATGAATTACACTTTCCGAAGTGAACACTAGGATACCGAGAACCACAGGATAACCTTCGCAGCCAAGAATCCTTGATCAAAGTGCGATAGTAGTCACGTTGAGCCTCATGACCCAGATCCCGAAGAGGTTATAGACTTGACACCAGCCTTGGTGTTAGTCGAAGGGTTATGCAGGAACATGCGCTTTCTGCACTAGATCAAACCAAAGTCTTAGAGATTCATGGGACTATTAGGTGTTCCACGAATACTATCTCACGCAGAGATAGTAGAACCACCTCCTGAGATAGTCCAACACTCGTCTGGTGAAACCTTATATTCCCGACCTCCAGGGTTTCCGCATCTCAAGCTTCGTTAGTGCAGATTCCTTTTGCACAAGCTTGAGATAGACACTCTACAGCAAACCGATAACCATAGTCATGCAACCCACTCAACAATCTAGAAAGTCTCTATCAGCCATTTGACAGAAAACACGAAACCAAAGACCACTCGAGATTTCTAAGAACCAACCTGAAGGACTACACTACCAGTACGGGAGAGAATGATAGGAACTTCGGAGTGGCAATCGCGCCAGTGATGATCTTGCCATAGAAGTACACTATGTTCTAAGTACTGAAAGGCTCTACCCTTCTGAGAGCCTAGGACCATCTGAGAATCCTCAAAGACTTGGTCCAACCCTTTTCAGGCCGCTACTACTTTCGGATATACCACAAGACTCACACCCGATCGATCCACTTCTTAGACTTGATATGTGATTTCCCGACAATACTCTTCGTGCCTCATTCATCTTGATAGAATCCATTGAGAATCCTAACCTTGTAGATACACCAATTGGAACCCACTAGCTACACTAGACGGAATCCGCATCCCGTACATGAAGGTCTGTCGGAATGACAAACACAGACCAGAGATCACTTGGGAATGCGAGGACAAACCATATAGGAAGTACTCTCTTACCTATACTTGGCCATTCATACCTACTTCCTTGCCTAGACCTAAAGTTCGGGACGAAATTCCCTCTAACGGGGGGATAATGTGACAACCCAAGTTGTTCCGTTGTATTTCCCCGTTACCGTTAACGGAATATTCCAGTTATAAAATTTCCGTTAATTAGAGGTCGTCAATTTAATAAACATTTCAATTGTTTATGTTTAATATGCCGTTAAGTCGTGATGAAAGGGAATAAAAACACACAACACACAATTCCATTTATTTGGAAAAGTTAGTTTTTATTATTACGACCACTAAATCGGGTGCGACCAAAAGCCCCGTTTAACGGCAGTATCGGGTAAAATTCCACTGATCCCCGACTCAGAACCCTATATAAAGGTGAGTGGAGTCCATTGGAGACTTTTTACACTCTCTCTCTCTATACTCTCTCTCTAGACCCGTTTTCGCCCTAAATCCGCAACCAAACGCTTCCAAATCGTAAGTCCACTTACCCTAGCTTATTCTAAACATATTGATTTGTGTTTATAGCTAAAAATTCAGACTTAGAAGCTTTTAGAATGGAGTTTACGGCCTAAGCTCCTTCTTAGGCCGTAAACCCCTTAAACAAGGCCAAAAGACCCCAAACTTGTCCCTAATGGCTTGGAAATAAATTAGGGATTTAGCCTAGGAGTGTTTGATCAATTAAAGCAATCAATTTAGGGGGTAAAAGAGAGTTTACGGCCCAAGCACAAGCTTAGGCCGTAAACACCTCTAAATCTTGTTAAAAAGCCCCAAAAACACTCCCAAACCACCCTAGGCTTAATACATAAATTAGGGGCTTAACATTTCGGGTTTAAACCATTTAAACACAATGAAATGAAAAGGAAAAAGGAGTTTACGGCCCAGGTATATACCAAGGCCGTAAACACCCCTAAATGTGTCAAAAATGTGGTTTTTGACCCCCCAAATGGCCTTAGACTATTTCTATAAAATGCTAGGAAGGTATTAAGGGCTTAAAATCAAAGAATTGTGGGTGTATGAGAGTTCACGGCCAAGCCATAGAGCTTACGGCCGTAAACTCTCAAGGATTGGTCTTTTGGACCATAAACTCTAAAGGAGTGCCCTTTTGGAACCCCAAACACCCCCTATAGCCTTGAATAATTACTAGAAGTGAGTTAAGGGCTTAAAACTTCATCAAATCCATGATATGAGAGTTTACGGCCGTAAACTCCCTTGGGAGTTGTCCCTAGGCCGTAAACTCCAATATGATGCCCTTAGAAGCCTTAAACCCACTCATGCCTTTTTGGAAATGTACTTAGAAAAATCCCATGAACAAGCTAGAAGCCTTAAACACACTAGATCCCCTCACCATGAGTTTACGGCCGTAAACTCATGGTGAGATGTCCCTGGGCCGTAAACTAAGCTTTGGGAGTTTACTCTTGGAGAGTAAACTCAATTCCTAAGCCACACACACCTTTAGACGCTACCCGGGACACCCAAACACTTCTCCAAAGTGTTTTCCGCTCCTTTGAGCGCGTATACTTGTTTAATTAGTATTAAATATACTAATTGTATGTGAACATATGTTATCATATGTTAAATAGGTCATTAAGTGTGTTCGAGTCCTTGCGTGACACCGAACGCCCAAACGGCACCTTCGTCGGACCTACTTACACCAGGTGAGTTCATACCCCTGAATGAACCTTTTAATGTTTTTACATGTTTTATAGGGGGAATACAAGTTAAACATGCCAGTTATCATATCAATCACATGTGATTGATAACCCACATGCTCAAGATTTTACCACACTGTACACTGTTTTACCGAGTAGGACACTATAATGGTTTTCAAAAAGGTTTTTCGTTTGTTTCAAGACTCTTATTTATACTGCTTTATTTAAAACTCACTTTAAACTGGTTTATAAAGGTTTTACAAGATTTTAATCAAAGTTCTCTTTCACAACGTATACTTTTACTTGTTAGTTACTGCTGCTTCACTTATACTTATTTTATACTCCTACTTAGTAATGCTTTCACTTATACTTGTAGTCGCTTATACTTGATAGACGCTCTTACTTCACTTATCGTTGTTTCCACTTCGTGATACACTTACACTTGGTACACTTATACTTCACGATTCGATTATCCCACTCTGTACGCTTATACTTCGCGACTCGGATATTTCACTGTACGCTTATACTTCACAAGTCGGTTATTCCACATTGTACACGTATACTTAACGATATGATTCCACTTGATACACACTCATTCGTAGTTAGATGTATGTATGTGCTTGTATAGGTACATATAAATAATGATTGAAAGACTTAGGAAGGCTCGTCCGCCCTATTTCCTTTTCTTCGTTGAGATGTGGTCTGGTGGGATCGGATGGCCGTCCGAAGGTCGTTTGGGTCATTAGTTATATATTATGTATATGAGTATGGTCATACAGGAAGTCTCTAGTCAGTTCAGTTAAGAGTCTCTACCTCTAGTCTACAGTTACATTAGAAACACACTACCCACTAATTTGGAAGTCTCTACCTCTAGTTCAGCACTTACACACTACCCACTATTTGGAAGTCTCTACCCACTATTTGGGATGCATCTTCAAGACACGGCCTTCTCCGTCGTCTAGTTGGTAACCAGAATCTCCTGTAGGGAGAGCGGACATTATGTGTATAGATCTATACGGGATTGACAACCCCGCACCCAGACTGCTAGCTACAGTCCCGGCCTACCAAGCCAACGGGTGACAAATGTCATATTTTAGACGCTTGTAGGGCGTCTGGTACTCTAGTCAGTATGGTTACGAGTATCCCGGGTTGCCTTATAATTCATGGCTTTAAGGTAACGGTATTTCACCGGCAATTTACATTGTATGCTGGTAATTCATTTTCAGAGTCACGTTGTTTTGACCTTACAAGACGTACCTTTCATTTGATATTGTCTGGGGTCTGCTTTCTCTGTTTTGACCTTACAAGACGTATCTTTCATTTGATACTGTCTGGGGTCTGTTTTTCACTGTTTTAGACCTTACCAGTTGTACCTTTCATTTGGTACCTTCTGGGGTCTGAGTCTCTACTTGTTAGACTGAACCAGGCGTGTCGTTAGTTCAATACTCTCCTGGAGTCTATGATTCCTTGCCTTAGTCAGCAGTCCTCACTGCTGAGGCATATGTTATTCCCGGATGTCGTTTGCTTTCCTCAATAATCAAATTCAGTATTTTGATAATGATAGCAATTTAGGGAAAATGACTTTTTACCACATAACACTGACCAGTCTTGGTAGAAGGATGCTTTTATTAAAGAAAATATAGGATTTTCTGGAAAGAACTCTAATACACAGTAAACACTTAAACTACTACTTATTAAAGTTATTTGATTGAAACGTCACTAAATGCTTATGAACTCACCAGCATTTGTAAAAATGCTGATACTCGCTTTTCAAATAACTTGTATTCTCAAGTTAGCATTAGACAGGTACATTCCAGGAGCCGTGATGAAGATAGCTTAGTACCACGCTGTATTTATTCTATTACTTGTATTACCTTAATGCTTTGTAATGTAAACCATGTAAATTTATTACTATTAATGCAATGTTTTGTTGTACTTTGATTACTATAATGCATGTGTTGTGATACTTGACATGACGTCATCCACCCCTGAACGTTTCCGCTGTTCCGGTTTTGGGGTGTGACAATCATTCAACAGTTAACTCCTCTCTCATGTAATTCCTACAACTGCCATTGGAATCCTACCCAACTGAGCCCGCTAAGTGAAGCAAATAGGGCTTTGAAGTTACGAATTGAATCCAACTCATTGCATTAGCACTTTCTGTCGGTAACCTTTGGTTTATGCTCCTCCGAATATAGTTTACATTTAAGGCATCCAATAATCTTTTTAATCTACCAAAGAGAAAGGGAAATTGAAAATGTAGCACAACTAACTTTTAGATTTGTCCCGGATTGGTCTTTCAAGTTTTTTTTGTGCAATTAGTCCCTCAAATTTCATATTAACTGTTAATTATGCCTTTATCCTCAATTTTAAAGGTTCAGCCAGTTCTGACACTTCATTGGCAAGGCTGACCTGGAAGCATCATCCCTCGTGTAAGACACGACATCAGGAGTTATTAATTGAAACCCTTAATCGACACACTTCCTTCACCTTTATTCCCATATTCGAAACCCCAAAAACTCTAAGAGCTCTAAAAACCATTCTCGCACAATGTTGTCGTCTTCTTCATATAACTCAGTCGTTCCTCACTTTGATAACGAAGATGAAGTCCAAAAATGTTACTGTGACTTAGAAGCACTGCAAAGAACATCTTGGAGGGCAAAAAACCTTGCAGGCCGCTTTTTGAACTGTCCCAACTCGCTGGTAATCTCCGATCTGAGCAATATTTGTTAATTTCTTTACAATGTGATAAAAGATAGATTCAATTTTTGTAAATGTCATGTATTAGTTTAATTAACGATGTTTAAGTTAGCTGAAATCTTGATCAATGATGTTTGGTGACTTGCGAAGTTTGATTTGTGATGTTTTGAGCTGAAATTTGTTAGATTTATTTAATGTTTGAATCTTCAAGCTTGATTTTAGATGTTTGATTATTATTTTGCTTTAGACTTAGATAGGTGACTGAAAGGAGGAGTTATTCTTCAATTGGATAGATGATTGGCTACAACCAGGATACTACAAGGAGAAGTTGTATGGTATGAAGCAGGAATTGGAGTCGTTGTAAAGTTTACTTGTGAAGGCCAAGAATGACAAAAGAGTTGTTCAACTGGAAAGGTTGGTGGCTAAACATGAAGCAAAGATAAATATGATTGTTTGCATCTCTACATACTATAATAAAATATTAATAATATATTGTGCCCATCTGACATTAAGTTGTATCCATTCCTAAAATGCAATTGCAAATCATCAATCAAATTATCCAAAAAGCACTTCCAATTCTCTTTGTTCTCAACACATACTACTACCCATGCATTGGAATAAATCTAATTGTTTGCATCTCTGCCAATAGCGCATAGTAATTCTCCCTTACAAATGCCTTCCAGAAAACATCCATCAAGTCCTATTATCCTCCTGCGTCCCTCTATCTGTAATGTCCCATTTTAACAACTAAAAACTTTCATTTAATTAAAGTAAAACTTTCCAATTATAAATCCATTATTAAGAAAACGGTTTATTCCAAAGTACATTTACTGAAAATCAGAGTAATATAAGAAACATAGAATACTCAATACTGTTGATGAGTGTGTACAATCTCACATTCGCCTGCCCATGATCACCGATAAAACCTGGAAAACATAACAACTGGTTAAGCATAAAGCTTAGTGAGTTCCCCCAAAATACCACATACGATAAACATACAAACATGTATAACAGCCCACAATCATCGGAATGGAATGCCCAGGATCAATCAATCCTCGGACTGGAATCCCAACATGCAACGGGTCCAATTAGCCATCGGGATGGAATGCCCAGAGTTTGTTGACCTACTGCCTCAACCCATTCACTCTTCCCGAGTCTGTGTCTACAGCTTACAGTCGGTCTACATCGGGTATCTTGGCCTACAGCACAAAGCAGGACCGCCTCAACCCATTACCACCATATTTCGACATATAAACAATCAAGGATCAAGTAGGCACATAATACAGGCAAACATCAATCATACAGCTCACTACCTTCTACTAGTCCTCCCACAACACATTGACCCGCTACCAGCTAACATCTATGAAATATGTAACCATAAGTAACCAGAGGTGAGATAGCCACCTGAACAGATGATCTTACTCTAAAGCAACAACCAAACGAGGAAAACACAAGAAATCCTAGATCAAGAGTTCTCAGGCTATCCTACATGACTGCATATAGTCCATAGGGCACTCCACTAGATGATAACCAGTATACCACTACTACAACATCCTATTGTATAAGGATATATACACATATATAACAAATCACTATAGTACAACAACATCCTATATACCAGGATACATAACCTAGTGGGTCTGCATTGGTTCCTTCGACCCACATGTACAATGAAGAAAACTCACCTAAATCGAAGAACTCGGAAACATTACAATATGATCTCTTTTATGTATTACTTGCACCCGCAAATCCACTAACACCAATACTAGATAGAATCTTAATTAATAGCCCGAAATCCTTAAGTTTGACCCAAGCTCAAACTTGGCAAAAAGTTAACGATCAACGAAAGTCAATGAAAGTCAAAGTACAAGGCTGTTGAGTACGCCCAGCGTACTCAGCATACGTTTGATCTCTACTCCTTCATTAAGCACTTTATCCCTTAAGTTCTTTTTTCTAGAGCTTAGATCTAGACTCAAAACATCGCCTTAAGTCATAAAGTTTCCACCTTTATGACTTTCCATGCAAGAAAAGGTCCAAAATCTAAAACCCTAACTTATTAATCCATTAAGACATCACAACTCTTGCATGGAAAGGATAGAAGGACCAAGATCATAATTTTATGGTTCCTAATAGCTCCATAATGGATAAAGTTTCCAACTTTATCCATTAGGATGGTCCAGACAACCAAGATCTAGTCTTTAAGTCTCGAAGGGACCCAAAAATGCATCTTTCTCAACTTAATCCATTTAGTCCAAGTATCCAACTTTCAGATCGGAATCAACATGATGTATAAATGGATAAAGTTTCCAACTTTATCCATAATAATGTCTCAAGCTTTCAAAATCTAAACTTTATTACCCGAAAACAACCTAAATGACCAAGATTACTTGAATAACTGAAAGGGAAGGAAAAGGATCAAAACTTTCCTAGTCTAAGAGGTCTAAGAAAACATTCTAAACTGATCAAAAGGGTGTTGGAGTCTAGATCGGAAACATACAATGCTCTTGGGACCATGAAGAGTAGTAAAGTTGCAAACTTTATTCCCAACTATCGCTAAAAAGTCATTAAAATGGACCAAAATGCCAAATACACTTAGATCCAAGATGAATATGCAATAAAACTTGGAACTTTATAACTCACAAAGGTCTAGGGTGTAGATGAATGTTGAGATCTCCAATTGCCAAGCTTCAAGGATCAATCTTGCATGAAAACATTGCTCCAAAACCACCAAAAACTCCAAAATGGATAAGAGAGAAGATGTGAGGCTCAAATATTGAAAAAGGAGGCTACGGTTTCTCCTAAGAGGTTCTAGATATGATGGATGCTAAGAAAATACGCTGTGAGAATTACTTCTCACCTCGTGAGAGCGGGTTTTCACCCAATCTCACTCCAATTTCAAATAGTCATAACTTCTTCGTTTCAACTCCGTTTTTTGGCATCTTTATATCCATAGAAAGGTATTGAAGAGCCCCACAATATTATCTAGATATCTTGAACTAAAAACTTCTCGAACAAAAATTCATGTTTCATGCAAGAACCCGACCTATGACTTCCTTTTTCTACCCTTCGGCCCAAAATACAACTCAAGGGTTAAGATCTCGCAACCATCATCGCCTCCATCCAAAAGGCCTAAACATTACCTCCTTAAGTCCCAAAGCCTTTTCACAATTGAATTCTGACCCACGACGCATAAATAAGAAATGATAAGAAACAGGTTGTTACAATATCCATCCTTTTTTCACTCCATCAAAGCAAAAATAAAATTTACTAAAGTACTTCTTCCCATCTGGTATGTTGTTGACATCAATTTTGACAATTGAATATGTATTTGATCTCCTAATCTCTTCTCCATATGACCATAACTTTGCATAATGTTCCACAAGAGTTCTATCTATTAATTGCAAAGCATATTTCTTAGCCCTCCCGCATTGACCAATACTGACATGAATACCAAACTTCCTATTAACTTCTAATCTTAATTTTTTTTGGCAGTCATCTTTTGTATGTGCAATATTTGTTTGGTATAATGACTTCCTATCCATGAATATGAAACTAATGAACCTAACTTGAAGTTCCTAGCATAATTATGTTCTAAGTTCAAAGATTTAATTTGGAAGTTGTTTTCATCACTCATTCATGATGTCCATAACCTGAAGGTACACTTACCCTTGCAACAATATGCCAACAACATTTTCCTATCATTTTTAATAAAGCATAATTGGTACCTATTAGCTACGGCATAGTTGCACAACATAGTTTTTACTTGAGTTGGATCTTTAAATCTCATACCAAGTATAAGCTTTTGTTTCTTCCAGTGTGTTGACTCATTAAAAATGGCATGAACTTGACTTTTGGGTTCACTTTCATCCTTATCTTCTACATCATAGTTGGTATCCTCCTGTTCCCCCTCTTCTTGGGTACAAAATTTAGTCAAGAATTCATCATTACATGTCCTATTCATAGTAACTATTTCCTCATTAAAATCTATTGTCACATCCCTAAGAGTACCTATGTCATCATCCCCACCACTAATGCAAGAATCATGGTCATCATCTCCTCCTTCTGACTCAAACATATCATTTATTCCATCACCAATATGGTCCACATAAAGGGATATTTAACCATCAGTTCCATATGCATCAAAGATGAAACCTGCATATTCCTTTTCATTCGAGATAGACATAAAGTCACTCAAAAGGGGAGCACATGGTTCACAGTAGTATAGTTTCTTACAATGTAATTGCATGAAACGTTTGAGAAAAGTAATACATTATGAGTTCGTCATACTAGAAAAATCATGATTTGTAAAGGTGAATTTCATATCGTTAATGTAAGATAAAGGATTAAGAATAAATACCCCCCCCCCCCCCCCCTTAAAGTTTAGTTCCACTATCGGAAATATCGCATTGGGGTTCGAGGTTGACATAACTTCTTTTTCTTCCTACTTCACTTCGTTCTGTGGAGGACTTGTAAACCATAGCTCTGGTTGAAGGTTTTAGAGTATTGCTAATAAAAACAACGACTCACAACTAAACTTAAGTCCCTCTAAATTACACTCGACTCATCTCATTTAAGTTGATAAATACTTAGAATTACCATCATGGCCTGCGATTTTCTTTTTATTCGCTTTTTCTAATTAACACGTAAGCAAAGTAACCGGTTCATCCAGTTTCCTTGCTCAAAATGGCATAATTAACAAGTGATTTGAAAGTTGACCGGAACAAAACAAAAAAGTTAGTTGTGTATCAATTTCAAAAAAAATAATTTAAAAATTTTTAAAATTTCTTTTTAAAAAAAAATGAAAAGAAAAGAAAAAAAAGAAAAAACCCACCTTAGTTTCCACTTTGCAGGGCCATTTCTTGGACTTCACTTGGGACATTGGACATCGGCCCAGCAGCAGAAACTCTTTTAGAATTTCCGCCACATAGCAAAATATCACAAGCTAAGTATTAATATGATTATAAAAATTATACTACTAAGTACTAAACTAATTAAATAATTCCTTTCATGGTGAGTTTTGAAAGGTTGACTTTATTATGCTTTTACCAATTTTAATCCATTTAACTCATTTTATTTTAAGCAAAAACTCAAGATAAAATATAATGCAAAAAATCAAATTGACTATATTTTTCAGTAAATAAGTTAAAATCGCTGCATTTATCCCAAATAAATCGTATACATCAAGAAATGAGTAAATATATAACTTATAAGCATTATTCCAGAAGTTTCAATGTGAATGATTGAGTTCCCTGGTTTGAATGGTAAGGTTCAAAGAATTCTCTTAATTTTGCAAAAATCAGTTTTGGAAAATTCCAAGGTCATCGGTATTTTCCATTTGGACCAAAGATTGATGTTTTATAATATTAAATATAAAAAATAATAACATAATTTTTTTTTTGTTTGTGTAGTATATATAACTCTTGGTATTCCATGCTCCACTTACCTCTCATACGACGAGGAGCACGATATCAGAACATTAGAGGTATGATAATAAATTTGAAAATTATTTTGTAGTATTTAGATTACATTGTTGTAATTAGATTTTTCTTTTAAAATAAAAATATTGTAATACTAGAAATATATAATCTTATATTATATTATAAAACATATTAGTCATATCTTGAATTTTAAAAGGTATGAGCTACAAAGTTTTTTGTATAAATTAATTATGCATAAATAATTCATTAATACTTGCCAAAATTTTGAAGACTTGAATTAAGAAAAGTAATTAAGAAATTCAATTTGGAGCAAAATGAAAATTTTTGAATATTAAATTCATGTATATAAATTAATTTACATTTTTTAAGCTAGACACCAATATTAATTATTTACATCAATAATATAAACAACAATATAAATATAAGGTATAAACATAAATATTTTATTTAAAAGTGGTAGTTTTTATTAGTATTACATAATAACTAATAATAAAATTTGATAATTATTTATCCGAATAAATTATTCGTAAAAAAAACTATTTATCATCGTCGCTTTGCAGATGAGACATCTTGTATATAATAAATAAATATACATTATCGTTTCTTTTAATTTTTTTTTTTATACTTTGTTTGACTTCTCTCTATGGCATACTTGTGAAACGACCACATTTATTGATCAGAAGGAGGAGACGTTTTATTTAGACAGTGAACTAGGGCAACCCAGATAGTGCCTATATCATGATTTTGAAGACAAATCCCAAAGGACTTAATCTCGATGTTCTTAGCTTTCAGAAGGGTGGATGAAAAATTAAATACAAAGGATGATTGCATGATCCATTCAATAAATAAGGTGGGCTCTAATGCCATAAAGAGTGAGGTTTTCTACTATCAGGAATTAACTTTTGTGAAACTTCTAACGTGAATGAAGAGTGGGGCTTTCTACTATTCGAGGTGACAGTACATCAACGATATCAATTGTATCGGGTTTCTAGTTACAATGTTGCCAAAAGTAGTTGAATAATACAAGTTGGTTGTTGTTGTGAGTAAAAGTTAATGTTGTTTACTTCGATAAAATTGTTAAAATTCGATGCTCTTGATGCAATTTACCCTAAATTACGTGTTCCTTGCTCTTGTAAAAGGGAAGTTAAATGTGCTAATATATATGTTAGACGCTTGTGAATTGGTTTCAAATATGATATAGTAATAAACTAGGTATGAGATCACAACAAGAAATCAGTCCTTTAGCAACGACGCCAGCCTTTAGCGACCATATCAGTTAATGTCGCCGCTAAAGGGGTGTGTCGTCGCTATAGTCGTCGTCGCTAAAGGTCTACCACCAGCGATCCTCTTATATCACACGTCATTTGATCGTGACCGTAGGCTGCTATAGTGATCCATCAGCTAAGTTTTCATCTCGTGGGAAGTAATAGCGGCGACACCAATTGTGACGACATATCGCCGTTATTGATGGCGATCCGCATCAATATCATCCTGACCGTTCGATTGCTTTTGGATCGGACGGTTAATAGTCACCACAGAATGGCACATGTTTTTCCCTCCGACTTGTTGCCGCTATTGCATCGGTGTCGCCGCTAAAGGTGGCGCCCTTTTGACTCCACCTTCATCCCAAACGAGCCACTTTCTGCATCTATCCTGATCCTTCTCACAAAACTCCGGCGAACAACGTTTTCGGGTGTGTTTTTCTGGCGTAATACACCAACACATACCACCACTAACCGTAGATTGCTACTGGGGCTTCATTTTCTATTGATTTCCATCGATTTCCGACGTTTTCTGTCGAATTCCGAGTTTTTTCGACGACAATAAACCTCCGGTAACGTACATTTTCTTTTCCCTTTTCTATTCCTCTTGTTTTCTTACCATATTTAGCTCTAATTTTATTTTATTTTTTTGGTGCTTTTAAGTAGTCTCCGATGGTGATCACCACCACAACACCACCGTTGTCACCATTTTCCAACGACTGGTTGATATTTTCGGCGACAACAACAGGTTCCTCTTTCTTTTTCCTTTTTTTATGTTCTTAATGTATATGAAGTATATGTGAAATGTATATATTTTGGTATGTGAAATGTATATTTTGGTATGTGAAATTTGTGTATTTTGGTATGTGAAATCTATATAAAATGTATGAATATGTATGTAAAAATGTATATGCAAATGTGTATATGTGAATTTGTATGAAAAAATGTATGTGTATGTGTATGTATGAAAACGTGTATGTGAAAATGTGTGTATAAATGTATTTCTATGTGAAATGTATGTATACGTGCATATATGAAAAAATGTATGTGAAAAAATGTATGTATATGAAATGTGGGCATTTTTATGTGAAAATGTAGGCGTTTGTATTGAAATGTATATGTGTATTTCGGGTGGCATGATGCAGTCTACAAAGTGGACGAAATTCGCAAATTGTATGTATATATACTAAAACTATAGATCACTTTGTGATCACCGACGGTGTTATTTCGGTCATTCGGGACACTTTAGGGGCTCAAAATGCCGTTTTTCGGTTTTGGACTGACACGCGGACTTTTCGGGTGGAATGATGCAGTCTTCGAATTGGACGAAATTCGCACATTGTATGTATATGGTAAAAATATAAATCACTTTGTGATCACCGACGACGTTATTTCGGCCATTCGGGGCTGTTTTAGGGATCAAAATGTTGTTTTTCGGTTTTTGGCTAGCGCGAACTTTTCGAGTGGAATGTTGTTGTCTCTGAATTGGACGAAATTCGCACGGTTAATGTAAAATGGGCAAGTAAACAATACTCATAGCTCCTCCATGAGTTGTTGTGTTTTTCGGTCGTTCGGGACTGTTTAGGGGCTCAATACTAACATTATTGGGATGAAATCTCATGATTATCACATTCTTATGCAACGTTTGATACCCATTGGAGTTAAAGAGATTTTGGGCAAAGGTGTTTATACACCAATAGTAGAGTTTTGTATGTGTTTTAAGCAACTTTGCTCAAGAACACTATCGGTGAAGGATATGAAAGAAGCGAAACCAGCCACTATGAAAATATTATGCAAATTAGAAGTGATCTATCCTCCTGCATTTTTTGATATTATGGTTCATTTAGTTTTACATTTACCTGATGAATCTATTTGCAGAGGCCCAGTATGTATGAGATGGGTGTATCCCTTCGAAAGGTATATGAAAAAACTAAAAAACTGTCAGAAACAAGACGGGGCCAGAAGGTTCTATAGTTGAGGGTTATGTCGCTGAAGAGGCATTATCATTTTGTTTAATGTACCTTGAAGATGTCGAGACTCGATTTGATCACCTCGAAAGAAAGATGTTGTAATAGAAGAAACAAAGTTATGGCTGTTTCAGTCTAAGTGTGGACTGGCTAGCACAAAGAAAATGAAAAATCTTAGTCTAGAGGAGAGAAAATGTCTACATTGGCTTGTGCTTGATAGTTGTGAGGAAGTCATAAAGTATATTGCGTAAGTGTTCTTATCTTTTAATTCATTGTTTGTTTTAAATTTCTCCTTTTTTCCTAAATATAAATATTTTTTTTCATCAATGTAGTGAATTCAAATCATTACATCCTGAAAGTGATGAAAACACTAAAATCCCTAAATGGTTCTCATAAGGTCTATGATATGCAAAAACAAAAATCTCCAGAGAGCTTAACAAAGAGTCATCAGCTCTTTCAATCTGTGTGCATGCGAATGCCTTTACTTACACCGCTTGCATAGTGAATGGTGTTAGGTTTATGGTACTTATGCGTGACGCCCAACGATCAACACAAAACTCGGGGGTTCTAACTGAGGGAGAGAATAAGCAAAAATATTATGGTCAACTAGAAGAGATTATCTAATTATTCCACCGTACTCTTTCATTGTAAGTGGTTCGATATTGCAGGTGTTAAATCTGATAATAATTTCACCGGTGTCGACCCACAATGCGAATTGAGCAGCGAAGAACAACTCATATTTGCTACGCAGGCCAAACAAGTATTTTACGTCCAAGAACCTTCTCGAAGTGACGAAAATGACAACCAACGGTGGGTTGTTGAAATTTTTAATCACAAAATAATTTGGGATCTATCGATGAACGATGTCAACCATGATCACTTTGAAAATGTCGACAATGATTCAACCGATGTCGTTCTTAATAATGCTTCTTCTAATTTCACTCTCTCAATCGACTTTAGCCCGTACTTTCAAAATTCTCAATCTGTTGAAGATGGTATTGAAGTTGACCCACCAACAAGTATCATCAATAATGTGTCTGATTGCGAGACTAATTATGATGAGGAAGAGTCTGATTATGATAGTGATGTATCAACAGACACTGAAGTGTCTGAGGGCGAGAATAATTAAAAAATCTTTACATTTGACTAGTAAAATAAGGTTTGTATTTGTTGTAATCATATTATATTATATGTATATATTCATATTGTGTTATAATTTTTCAAGGATGTCATTTTTTTTGGAATGCATTGCTCCATCTCATGGTTGTTGTGATGGGTCATGGAGGTGACGTTGGTGACGAGCCACCACATCCGTTCGGTGGAGGTTTTGGTGATAACCAAAACGATGTTAATTAACATTTATTCTAATTCATTGTATTTCATATTGTATCTATATAAAAAAATTGTTTTGACTAATATATTTTTATGCAACGATGCCTCCGAAACAAAGAGGCATGGCAGTAAATTAAAAAATGCACAAATTATTTGTAACATCCCAAAATTTCAAGAAAAAAATTTCATTTTTAAATAAGTTATTACATAAAACCATCAGTATAAAAACATTCAGTACAATATCTCATGACAAACCAAAGTGTCGGTAATCAAAACATATTATCATAAAACCATATCATAGTGTAATCCCAAAGATCTCGTGTGCGGAAAACATAGTGTGATGCGCTGCGAACGAGCCGACCCCTTTCCTTGAAAACAAAATACCTAAAACCAAAACTGAAAACTGTAAGCACGAAGCTTAGTGAGTTCCTCATATACCACATACCATACAACCCAACTGATCCACACATACCACACATAGCCAAGAGCCATACATAACCAACATATCCATAATCAAGTAAGGTGCAATGTGCCAAACATAGTCTTGCTAAAGTGCTATGTGCCAAACATAGTCTTGTGGTTATGCCACAGGCTGCACGTGGTCTTCCTGGTCAAGCCTAGGGCCACTCCTTGGGTCTTACAAACAGGTGCCAAGGGCCACCCCTGGTCTTTCATGCAAGTATCACAAAGACAACTATACATACTACTCTACTAGACTACTCCGCATATAGTGTGACAGGAGCCACCTCCTGGTCTTTCATACACAATGGCATACAGTGCGCCGGGAGCCACCTCCTGGTCTTTCATACATATTGCCTAGGGCTAACCCCCATGTCTTCCTATCATACATAAAAACATACAGTGTGTCAGGAGCCGCCTCCTGGTCTTTCATGCATAACGCCTAGGGCTAACCCCCGGGTCTTCTTAGCATACATAAACTAAATGGGCCGGCATTGGTGCCTTAGACCCATACAAACAGTGAGGAGACTCACCTCGCACTATTGAACTTCGATGATGATCCTTTGGCTGCTGACCGAAAACTCTCTGAGCCGCTGCTCCACTAGCTCCACCAGCTACCAATATCAACATACACTTAGTTCCAAACTGAACCCTAGAAGCCAAATTAAGTCAACTCTGGTCAAAGTCAAAGTCCTGGTCAAAGTCAACCTTCCAGGTCAACCCTACTCGGCGAGTCTGCCTACTGACTCGCCGAGTTCATACGCTCAGAAACCTTTCATTCGCGACTCGACTCGCCGAGTCAGCCCTTGACTCGCCGAGTCTACCGATTTGCGAGTCCTGCACTGTCCAACTCACTGAGTCCCCACTCCACTCACCAATCCGGGTCTTAACTCGAAGGGGTTGGGATTTCGCGACTTGACTCGCCGAGTCCAAGAACAAACTCGTCGAGTCCAAGTCCATCTCCAACAGACTCGCCGAGTTGTTCACCCAACTCATCGAGTTCATCCCCATCTTCATACTACTCGCCGAGTCTACTCGAAGGACTTGCCGATTCGCTTCAGTTCTTAATCCATACAGTGGCTTTTCGAGCCATGTTGGGGCTCCAAACTATAGATCCACTCTTCCCAAGCCTATTCCTCACGTAAAGTTGCAAACTTTACGTGAAACCAAAGAGATATGGGCTTAAAACACTCTAGGGCTAGGGCTCGGGGAAAAGTTGCTTTACCAACACACCAAAAACTGATACTTTATGGGTCTCTAGGCCAAGACACACCTAGAGCTGAAGGGATCCATCTTGAGGACGTCCAAATCCCGAAATGCATCATACTTGGTCCAAAATCTCATAAAGCGGGACATAAGGAGATCTAACAATAACAAAATCCACAACCTTCCTCTTGAACCCTCAACTCCTTCTTCTCCTTCTAGGCTTCAAGAACACTCAAAATCCTTCAATATTGGCACACACACTCAAAGAGAGCACTAGGGTTTCGTGGGATAACTTCTAGACAATGGGGGATACAAATGAGGCTGATAGAAGAGGAATTAGATGCTTAAATAGGGTACAAGTCCCGGAACTAGGGTTTTCCCAACCCAGACCAGACTCGCCGAGACAGTCTCCCCGACTCGCCGGGTCGGTCACTTAAGTCGCGACACGGATCACGCTCCGACTCGTCGAGTTGGAGTCTAGCATGAGGTAGAGAGCAGGTGCACAATCGAGTACTGCTTACAGTCAATGAGTCTAAGAGATAGACTTGAAGGAATATAGAAGTTATAATTATTACTTAGGATGAAGAGGTAACGTATGGAGTCATCATGTGAGCCATGTTTCGTTGATGATTCCGGGACGTAATCATCCTAAGGGGGAGATAATTGTAACGTCCGTAGATCCGGGCTAGTCAATTTTGAGGCAATAAGTGTCGAAAACGAATTTTCGGCAAAAGATTATTTATAATAAATAGTCTTAACCAAGTTGTAGAATATTTCTCTAGGTTTCCGTACATATAAAGAACGCCGAAATCCGAGTTATAACGAAGAAGTTATGGCACGTCGAAGTTTTACGGGAAAACCGACACGACACCGGGAAGCGTAAATAGTAAATTTAGGATGGAGCGACTTTTAGCCTTAGCAATCTAAACAAAAGTTGTAGTATATGTTAATTCGAGAACACACAAAAAAAAAAGAACGCCCAAATCTGACTTCGTATGAGGAAGTTATGATTTTTCTAAGATTCGGCTTAGCAGTGCACGGCCCGAAACTCAAATTTTAGTTCGAGCGGTTTTTGGCTTACGCGACCTAAATGAGAGTTGAATATCTCATTAATAGGAACTCAACAATAAAAATATAGACGAAAACGGAGTCCGTATGAAGGAGTTACGAATTCTTCGCGGTCATTTAACAGTCTAAACGCCTCCTGCTGTTAAATTTAAGATCGGTTGAGAATTAGCTGACGGAGTCTAAATGAAAGTTGTAGATCTTGATTTTACCTACGCGTGGAAAAAAAGAACGTCGAAAACGGAGCTCGTATGCGAAAGTTACGGGGTTTAGAAGTCGGCAGAGTGTTGCTGCAAAAGGGGTGACGTGGCTAAATATGGACCAAAGCTTTCTCCCCAATAAAAGCCATCAGGTGACGACACGTGGCACTGACTCGTCGAGTCAGTGAACCGACTCGGCGAGTCCATCAGGATTTCACACTATAAATAGATGTGTCGGGTTCCATTCATTCTCACACCTTTCCTCTTCCACTTTCTCTCTCTAAACTCTCTCTCTCTCTAGCTCCCCTTAAGCCCCCTAAAGTCTAGGTAAACCCCCTAGCACCCGAAGGAAGCCCCGAGGCTCCCGAAGTCCTGAGAAAAAAGCCTTTCGGCTCGGGAACGCTGTTCCAGCGAAGCCCGGTTTTCGAGAAAACCTGTTGTAAGTGAGTTGTACCTATCCTATCTTTAGTATAGATTATGTTTCAATATAGTATTGTTAGTAGGACCTTATAAGGAGTATTTGAGCTATTATTATGGGTTCTATAAGTATTGTTTAACGCTTATATAATAGTAATAATAGCTAGACTATTAAATTAGTCTCGTCAAGCGTTAAACTAAACTCTAGTGGTAATGATACTAGGTTTCATCAAGGGATAATTGTTTTAAGAGTAACGAAGTGTTGTCCGAGTGCCGACTCACCACCTTATCAAGTGAGTGCATGGTCCCTTTCATCTTACACATAGACGTGAAGTATTTTACATAAATTACGTGCTATGTGTGCATATTATCTGAATACTTGTTGTCTATGTTGGATGAATGATTTTATACATGTTTTAAATGATTTAAACTGTATATTTATATCTACTAATATGTTGGGATAAAACATGGGTAGATGAAATAGTTGGTGTGTGATGAAATAAAATAATGAGAGATAGGTGATGATAATTAGGTGAGGATAGATAGGTGATGATGAATCGGTGATGTAGGATACTACAACCTTGTCCGACAATTTGGAGATGTAGTCATCTACCAAATTATAGATGGCGACCATGGTCTATTATAGACAACCCCGTGGAAACACCAGCAGGCTCATAACCTGTAGGTGATGAATTATGAGTTCAAGCGATGTTGTAACTACGTATTCATTCGATGATACTCTAACCCCCTTACTATGAATTACGAGTTCAAGCGATGTTGTAACTACGTATTCGTGCGATGATACTCTAACCCCCTTACTATGAATTACGAGTTCAGGCGATGTTGTAACTACGTATTCGTGCGATGACATCCTAACCCTTGGTGGGTACGTATTGAGGGAGTAATCCCTGAATCAATACTGTCTAGGCGATGTAGGCAATGATCCTTAGGGAAAGTCCTTAGGAACAAACATAAAAGGAGAGGCGATGTAAGGAGATGAGAGGTAAAATATGATGTAGGAGACGACCCTTAGGATAAATCCTTAGGGAGGGTACTTAGGAATAAAGAAGATAATGGGGATGGGTAAGTGGGTTAATTGTTTGATGATTGAACATAATAATTATATTATTGTGGGTTGAAAACCCTATGTACTCACCAGGTTTCCCAACCTAACCCACTCAGTTTATTTATATCGCAGGTTTTGTTATGAAGTCACGTTACACTGAGAGATTAAAGAGATGTAGACCACTGGTGTAAATAAATGTAAGTTCCGTTTATGCTTATGTTCCTGTATTGACGATGACATCCCAAACGTTTTAAAAGGAATAAAATATGTTTCTTCGAAAATGTTTTGATAACGTATTTATCGTATTTTTCTGGGAACAAATTCCGCAACATTTTTATGAAAAGAAGTACTCTGATTTTTATAAAGCATAAACAAAAAAATCGGTCTTTTACGGCCGTAAAAATGGGGATGTCACAATATGCAGCGTTGGAATGCTGCTATTGACCAGTTTTTTAACAGAAAAGCATCAAAAACGATCTGTTGGAAACAAAGAACGCCGGAAAAAGCAAGTAGTTAAGAATCATGGAGGGACGTGCAGCAACGGTAGTGCTTGTTTCAAGAAAGTAAGTTACAATAATGTTTATTCAGTTATAACATATTTTTTTAATGTTTATTCAAGTATAACATATTTTGTAATGTTAAACAGAATTTGAATAGACTTGAAGTATTTCATCGTACGCATGTGAATAAAAAAGGGGAATTTTTTAATCCTTTGGTTCAAGAGCAATATGTAAGTTATTATTACTTAAAAATGAACTAGATATTTGTGTGTGTGTGTGTTAGTTTTAACATATATTAACAATCTTTGTGAAATACAAAATGTCTTAGTTGCTGAGGTTGCTCTACAGACTCATCACATAGCCGACTCTGGTGGTGATCCAAACACCATTGATTGGATCGCAATATTTGAGAAGGTGTTGGGTATACAAAGGGGGCATGTGAGAGGTATTTGGCCTAAACATTCTTCAGTTGCGGGTACAAGTACTCTATCTCAATGTCAGTCACAGTCACGAGTACCGCAACCAACACAGGTACTTGTTAAATTCTGAAAGAATTTGGTAGCTTTTTTATATTAAGAACTTGATGTATTTGTAGTAATTTTTGGTAGTTTGGTAGTTTGTTAAATTGCTAAATACTTAACTGATTTGGTCGTTTAATAGTTTGTTAAATTGTTAACGACTTAATCATTTGGTGCTTTGATAGTTTGTTAAATTGTTAATGATTTAATGTGCTTGTGACTTAATTAATTGTAGGATGTTGATGTGAATGCTTTTCTTCAAATCCCGGCATTTGTGACCGCCATTGGAGATATTAATGTTCATTTAAAAACCAAGTCAACAAAGAGGAAAACCACGATTAGGAAGACGAAGACACATAGTATTTTCTTGTTTTATATCATGGATTATGTTATTTTGGATTTATTAGATAATTTATGGATGATATATTATACGTTTCTTTGGGATTTATTAGATAGTTTATGTAATATGATATATTTGATGTTTTATGTAATGTGGTATGTATTTATTTATGTATTTTATCAAATCTGCATTTTATAATATATATATATATATATATATATATATATATATATATATATATATAAACTAATATCATAAAAAATATGCTTTTTCTCAAAAAAAAAAAAAAGGCAGCGACACTGATGGTGTGCCTAGGAAGCACAACAGAGTCGCGTACAAGCCCTAAAGTCGGGCACACCAGCCAAGCTCAGCCCAGCAGGCTCAGCGCCCGCTGGCGCCCCGGGGAGCAGAACGCCCAGGCAGAAGGCTCGCGCCCGCCAAGTGACGCTCCGTGCTCCAAGACAAAAGATACGGTCAGGAGACAAACAGTGGGATCAGAGCATTACCGTCAGAGCCAATGAGGGCGCTCTAGCAGTTGAAGGCGCATGACCCTCCAATCAGCGCCTCTGATCCTGTCTCCCCAGAAAAGCGATCATGTCTGGTACGGACCAGACAGGGGCGCTAGGTATAAAAGGATGCATTCTTAGGCTAGCGAGGTAAGTTCTCTGGCCATTCTAGAGAATACAGACACAAACCCTAAATCATCCTCTAACTTGACCGTCGGAGCGTTCTTCCGGGAGCTCCTCCGGAAAGCGGCTGACGACCTTTGTTTTCTGTGACCTTGCAGTAGTAATCAAGCAATCAGGAAGAACCTAACTGAAGCACAAGCGAGGTCAAACGGGGAACGAGGTTCCATCATTTGGCGCCATCCGTTTGTGAGACGAAGAACGGAAACGAAAAACATGAAAACGAGCATCAATGGCGTCCAGCGGTAATGACGGACAACCAGCTAGTCCCATACGTCCCATGACGACGTTGGACGAAACGCCACCATCTGCACCGGCCAGCAGGGTCGTTTTAGGTGAAGGAAGTTCTACAACAATCGCCGGAGATGCTTCACAATTGCCGTTTCCTCAGCAAGAAGCAACTCCAGTGGAGCTACTCCCGTCTACACAGCTTCAGATACCGTCGTTCTTCGCACCGTCGTTGCAACAGACACGGGCAATCTACTCGACAACACCCCCGTCGGGTTACATTTCCAGTCTTCCGCCGCCATTCGCAACACCTTCACCGCTTCAGGCGACGAATGGGCAGAGTTCCACAACCCCATTGCCGCCACTGGCGCAAACCATGATGAACAACCCATCACCCATCTACTCGGCGACCTGTACATGGTCAGGACCCACTATATCTGCCAACAACAACCGGTAATAATCAACCCCGCTGCGTCCGTACCCACTTTCTCCACTAGTTATCCTTTTCAGTTGCCATTCCAACCATACCCCTTTTATGGACCAAGTCTAGGCTACTTTATACCACCACTGCATGGTACGAACTCCCAGTACCAGCAGGGGATGTCGACCATCCCAGGCCAGGATGGTTTTTCCCGAAGCGGAACGTCTCTGTTCTTCAAGGAGTTGCTGGATTATGAGATACCAAATACCGCAAAACTCCCAACACTCAAAACGTACAATGGAACCACCGACCCGGACAGTCACATCGACACATACGAATGGACGATGACGTCGCTAAAACTCAAGGAGAAGTTCTGATGCACATACTTCCCAACGACGCTCGAGGGCAACGCCGGCACGTGGTTCAAAACACTACAGCCAGGTAATATTTCAAACTTCGCTCAGCTCAAGTATCTTTTCCTCACCAACTTCATGCAGCTACGCAAATACAAGGGGGACTCTCACCCCATTATTGGCTATAAACAAAGAGAGGAGGAATCTATACGAGAATACTTCACAAGATTCACAAACACCACGCTAGATGTACCAGGGCATGACGAAGGTCTTATAGCCGGAGCCTTCATGTGGGGACTTCTGCCAGGACCTTTGTCGTAAAAACTCATGGGAAAGAAGCCCTTAACACGAGCCGAGTTGAAAGAAAGAGTAGAACGATATCTACGACAGGAGGATGGTGAAGCGGCTAAGCAAGCTTACTTGAATGCCATGACAACCACCAAGCATCACCAGCCGAGTCATACGGACTTCCGAGGAGGTGGAAGACATTATAGTCAGGCAAGAAGACCGCCAGCGCGTTTTCGACCATTCGCCAGAGACGACAAACGGGGTCGTCACCCTGAAGTGTACACAGTGTCTGGGAAACAGCAACCGGCCAAGTCACCTAAGAGCCGATACTGTGAATACCACAAAAGTAAGACGCATGATACAGTTAACTCTTCGGTGCTAAAAAAGGAGATGGAGGAGAAACAACTCAAAGGAGATCTGGTGGAGGTGGCACGAAGTCTGCGCGCCAAGTTTGACGTCGAGAATGCCAAGGACCCATCCCGTGAGGGGGTTCAGCCCAGGTAGATATTCATGATACGCAACAAGAGAAGTAGGGAGGAACAACGGGGAGAACAGACGACCGTTAAACCTTCAGCACGAGCGCTCACATTCTCCATTCATGATCCCAGGCCGGATGGTTAGAGAGGCGACAACCTGTTGATAATACAAGCATCTATCAGAGACGTGACTATCCACCGGGTTTATATCGACACCGGAAGTTCAGCAGACATCATCTATGAGCACTGTTTCCGACTCCTCCCTGACCGCTGGAAAGACAACTTGCGACCTACGACTGGTAGGCCGGTGGGATTCACTGGCCATAACGTGTGGCCGCTTGGCACAATCCACCTTCCCCTGACAATCACCGGCCATGACAAACAGCGAAAGAAAACTGCCCTAATAGACTTCGTGGTCATTCAACACGCGGCAGAGCACAACATCATTCTAGGAAGAACAGCCCTCTTGAAGTTAGGAGCAGTACCATCAACCATGCATGGAATCATGAAATTTGACACACCGAAAGGTGAAGCCATGATACTAGCCACTCCGCCCAAAGAGTTGTAGTGCTATACAATCATGAAGCCAGCAGAAATAACCAAAGGGTGCAAAAGACCCAGGGGAAATCCCATAAAGGGGAAGGAGATAATCAATGAACACCACCCTGACCAGCCGATCAGTGTTGGATGCGACCTCCCAGATCATACGAGAAGAGCACTGGTCGACTTGCTCAAGCGCTACAAACATGTGTTCGCATGGACTCCTACAGACATGGTGGGAGTAGAAAGGAGGGTCATGGAGCACAAACTGATGATCAGACTAGGAGCAAAAGAAGTTAAGCAGAAGAAGAGGGTCCAGGGGGAGACCATAATAGGGCGATTAATGCGGAAGTGACCAAGCTGACAGAGGTTGGGATATTAAGGGAGGCAATATTCCCAACATGGATCGCGAACCCAGTTATGGTCCGCAAGCAGGATGGATCGTGGCGTATGTGCATAGACTTCTCTGATCTAAACAAGGCGTGCCCTAAGGACTGCTATCCCCTCCCGGAGATCGATCAGAAGGTAGAGTCACTACAGGGATTTAAACTGAAATGCTTTTTGGACGCATATAAGGGATATCACCAGATCTTGATGAGCAAGAAAGACGAAGAGAAGACTGCCTTCTATACAGATCATGGCACTTTTTACTACACTAAGATGCCTTTCGGATTAAAGAACGCGGGGGAAACATATCAACATCTGGTTGATTCGATATTCACCATGCAGATTGGAAGGAACATCGAGGTGTACGTGGACGATATGGTAATTAAAATCCCGAATGAGGAGAGGATGTTGCAATACATCGAGGAAACATTCCAGACGCTAGAAGCGGTCAAAATGAAGCTAAACCCAGCTAAATGCACGTTTGGAGTAGAAGAGGGGCAATTCCCGGGATACTATGTCACCAGACAGGGCGTCCAACCTAGCCCGACCATGGTTGACGAGTTCATCGAGACGCCAAGCCCAAACTCTCTTCGTGATGCACAAGGTCTGAACGGGAAGCTTACAGCACTAAGCAGGTTCATTTCGAAATCCGCTGACAAGGCCATGCCATTGTTCCACACCTTAAAGGGGTGCATGGAGAAAAGCAACTTCCAGTGGACAAACGAGGCAGAAAAGGTGCTTTAGAAAATCAAGGAAGCGCTACACGATCTGCCGACGTTGGCCAACCCTATCCCTGGAGAAACGTTACAAATGTATCTTTCAATGTCAAGTGAAGCAATATCCTCGGTATTGGCTGTGGAAAGGGAGGGGGAACAAAGGCCGGTGTACTTTGTTAGTAGAGCTTTGCAAGGACTGGAACTCAATTATCCCACGCTGGAGAAGTTGGTGTTAGCACTCATCTATGCCGCGAGACGACTTAGGCGATACTTCCAGGCGCACCAAATCGAAGTAGTCACGAGCTACCCCATTAAACAGATCTTGCTCAAGCCAGAGACGTCAGGACGACTGGCCAAGTGGGCAATTGAGTTGGGGGAACACGACATAAACTACCACCCAAGAACGAGTATCAAGGGGCAGGTGCTAGCCGACTTCTTACTGGAAATCCCAGACGGAGGGAGCTCGGCAAAGGAGAAGGTGTGGGTAGTTGAAGAGGCCCCGACGGAGCAGGGTTCATGGACCCTGTATACGGATGGAGCATCTAGTAGGGAAGGCTCGGGAGCGGGACTGATCTTAACAAGCCCAGAAGGAGAGGAGGTAACCTATGCCCTCCGTTTCGACTTCCACACATCGAACAACAAAGCGAAGTACGAGGCACTTCTTGTAGGGTTACAGTTAGCTAAACAGATGGGTGTGAAAGCTGTAACAACCTTAACCGACTCGAGGTTAGCAGAAAACCAAGTCAATGGTAGTTTCGAGGTAAGAGACCCAAGAATGGGGAAATATGTAAAGATGGTGAAACAGCTAGTAGGGTCGTTCGGCTGGTTTGCGATCAAGCAGATACCTAGAAGCGAAAACAAGAGGGCAGACGCTTTGAGTAAGCTGAAGTCCACATGCTTTGACCATCTATCAAAGAAAGTTTTAGTAGAAGTACTCAGAGAAAGGAGTATAGATGAGCAGCAAGTGAGTATCTTAACCCCCGCTGGACCTACATGGATGACACCGTACCAAGAATATCTCCAAAGAGGAGCGTTGCTAGATGGTCATGATGAAGCAAGGAAAATACGTATAAAGGCGCCCACATACACGTTGGTAAATGGAGAACTGTACAAGAAAGGGTTCACGTCTCCATGGTTAAAATGTGTGGATCAAGCCAAGGGGATAGAGATATTGCAGGAGGCACACTCGGGGCAAGTGGGCGCACATGAAGGGGCGAGAGCTTTGACGGGTAAAGTGTTACGAATGGGGATATACTGGCCGATGATACAGCGGGACGCAATAGAAATAACCAAGAAATGTGGGGAATGCCAGTCTTATGCTCCAGTCCAGGTTAACCCCTCGGCCCCGTTAAGCAACATATCTAGCCCATGCCCTTTCTACTAGTGGCGCATAGACATAGTGGGCCCGTTCCCAGAAGCGCCGGGAAAATTAAAATACATGGTAGTTGATGTGGATTACTTCACAAAATGGATCGAAGCTGAACCTCTAGCGTGCATATCCGGGAGGCACATGATAAAATTCGTATGGAAAAACATCATGACAAGATTCGGAACACCTAAGATTCTCATCAGCGACAATGGCTTGCAGTTTGCTGAGAACCCGTTCAGGGATTGGTGCACTACCAAAGGGATAAGCCAACGCTTCACATCGGTGGCACATCCTCAGGCGAACGGCCAAACGGAGGTGTCCAACCGAACCATTGTCAATGGGATTAAGAAGAGGTTGCGCAAAGCAAAGGGGAATTGGGCGGAAGAGATACCAATGGTGATGTGGTCATACAGAACTACGCCACGGAAAAGCACAAAGGAAACCCCTTTCAGGTTGACGTATGGGACCTAAGCCATGCTTCCCATGGAAATAGCAGTAAACACATTGAGGGTAGCTAAAAAGGATGAGGAAAGCAATATGAAAGACCTAAGGATAAATCTAGATGTCCTAGAGGAGAAACGCGAAGAATTAAGCGTACGCCAAGCCGCGTACAAGCAAGTGACAGAAAGATATTACAACCAAAGGAAAGTTGGGTCCAACATGGGAAGGCCCATACAGAGTCACGGAGGCAAGTAGGAGCGGTGCATATACGTTAGAAACGATGGAAGGGAGGCCCATTCCAAGAACGTGGAATGCTAGAAACTTAAAGAAATATTTCTTCTAAGACAGGGGAAGAAGAAAAGGAGATAGCCTAACTAGTGGGCGTCCCGTTGAGCGTATTGTACCCCAAAATGCTTAGAGCATATTTGTTCATGCTAAGAGACATGAGTTTAATATTTAATGTATTTAAAACTCCATGCTAAGAGACATGAGTTCAATGCTTAGTGTGTGTGTGTGTGTGTATATGTATATATATATATATATATATATATATATATATATAATCCCATGCTAAGAAATACGAGTTCAATACGTAGTGTATTTACAATTCCATGCTAAGAGACATGAGTCCAATACTTAGTGTATTCAAAATTCCATGCTAAGAGACATGAGCTAAATACTTAGTGTATATATACTTGCAGTCCCATGCTAAGTGACATGAGTCCAATACTTAGCGTATTTAAAAGTGTCATGCTGAGCGTCATGAGTTAAACGCTTAGTGTATTAAGAGGACCCGTGGCTAAAAATGATAATCACAAGATCTTTACATACTTAGTGTATGAGTGATCACATATGAAACTCAATCGTGGACGTTAGTGCGTCCAATATAGACACTTGGGGCGTCAGCGATAACAAGGATAAAACAAAGCACCTGGCACATCAAGACACTGTACGTCCTGAACAAGGCGCAAAAAGCGAGCAAGAGAAACAACACACACACACAAAAAAAAAAAGCAAAGCAAAACAAGCAGACAAGTTGATAATGCCTAGAACAGGCCAAACATACATCCAAAAAAGGAAAATATTGTTTTAAAGGTCCCAACACTACAACAAAATACCAAATATTAAACCAACAGGAAAAGGGAAAACTCACGGCTCCAGATCATCCCCACGAACATTATTTTTACCCGCCACAGCCTCCACTCCAACACTTTTTCCAGCATTTTCCCCAATCGCGCTACCATCGCCCTCTTCACCCACAACCGTTTCGCTAACGGTACTACCACCAGACCCGCGGTCCTTACCATCACCCACAGTACTCTCAGGCATACCCTCTGAACCACCAAAGGAGCATAATTCTCGCAGGTCTTCAATACCCACCTCCCCCAAACCTAGCAGACTTGCATGGTCCACATTAGCAAAGGACAAAAGAGCATCATTTATACTAACCGCGGGGCCCACAGACGACGCATCAACAACCGCCTCACCACTCCCACCGCCACCAGAGGCCTTCTGAATAGATTCGACTCCATCCATGAACGCAGCATGGCGGATAAGGCTAATGGCGTTGGTAAAATCAGGATGCTATATCATTTTATCAACAATACGGACAACGCCAACATGCAACAACCAATCCAAATCTCGCCGAACAACATCCACGTCTGACTGCAGTGACGACACAAGTTTGTCACGATCGACGGCATCGCGCTCAAGACTTTCAACCTGGATCATTAAGCCTTCATTCGCTTGTGTGAGAGACTCAACTTTGATTTCCAATGCAGACCTAGCCTCGTCAAGAATGTTCTTTTCGGAGGCCAGCAATTCACATCTCTTCTCAGAAGAGTGAAGATCATCCCCAATCTCATTCAGACGGCGCTCCAAGCTTGCCACACGCGATCCACAGGTGGCATGTGTAGCCTCCACCTCGCCCAGGGTGTGGATACGCCAAGAAACTGCAATGAGATAAAACATCGCCTGTGCAGCAGCATAAGCCATATTGGAAGCAAGGGCATGATTACCCATCGCTTCCATATCCTCAACAGCAGCTGGGGGGAAGGCATGGCGCGAGAATTCCAGAGCATTGGCATGAAAAGACAAACGAGAATCATCATTAAGATTCCAAGATGGCACAAAGACTGTAGGCCCAGAAGCATCACCACCAGGACCACTATCATTGGAAGCTGTAACTGGCCCAGGAGGGTCGAATTCTTTCACCAGGGAAAGCTTGGAGGGAGCAAACAGAATAGTTGGAGAAGGAATGGAAGAGAAATTCGGAATAACGGGTTGTTCAGTCGCCCTATCGATTCCCTTAGACTGTTGCACGTCATCATCAGGAATCACAACCACACCGGTGGAGGTGGAACTCATCGAACATAGCAGGCGGGAAAAGCAGCGCCTAGTATGAACCCTCTTAGCAGCAGGGGGCGCCGGTAACCGGCCCGCCCATGGTCTGCATAGCTTTTCGCTTTGCCTGCATCCGTCGGACGTCACCAATGATACCCTCTTTGCTATCTTCACTATCCTCCAGGGAGGAAGAGGGGCGCCACCCAAGGGCATAACAGAGGAGATAGGGCGAACATGCGACAGATCCTCCTTGATCATCGATGAGCTTACTGGAGGAACAGGAGGCGCAACGGTCAGAGCAAGACGGTCCGCTTGACGAGGAGGGGGAAGACTGTCGACCAGGTCTACCTCACGAAACTCCAGTTTGATGGGTTTTGGTCAAAAGAACATCCTATGTGCTCATACAAACCCTAATGCTTGGATCTAGGTTTCTCTATTGTACATGCAAGTTATCCAAGACTATAAACCCTAGATCTAGAATATAACAATCAATATAACATATAATTAGGGTTTAAATCATACCTTGATTGTTATGTAGCAATAAAAATCTCAAATCCTCCTTGTATTGACTTTAGAAAGCTTAGAGTCACAAATGTCACTCCTCTAATGGTTCACAAACACCAAGAGCAAGAGGATGAGGAAGAGAGAGGATGGAGGCTGCCCAAAACGTGTTCTAACCCTAGAAGAGAAGTTCCCCACGTTTTTTAGCCTTAAGGGTTCTATATATAGTGAGGCTATTAGGGTTATCTAATAAGGAAACCCTAATTTGGATGCTTAAGCCCTAAGCAACCCATGGATCCCTTTCCTTAAGGCCTTGGACGATTTCCTTATGGGTTTCCCCATAGAATTCGTCTAATCCATGGCCTAATTGCAATTATCTTATAATTACAATTCCAGTCCCTTAAGTTTAATTAATCTCTTTTAGTCACAAAACTAATTACCAATTAATTCTTAACTAATATTAATTAAACAATATGATTTCTCCTTTAATATATTATTCTCATAATATATTAATAAATCATATTTAATCCTTTCTCTCCATAATTCATCCTATCAAGTTGCTTTGGTGAAGGCAACCCAAAAGGACCATGCACCATCGGGTCAAGTACATACCAAAATAGTTATGGACTTAGACACTAATCCAACAGCCTCTCACTTGGATAAGTCTAATAACTATTATGCGTATGACTTCAAATCTTGATCTGCAATCGTAGCTTTCCAAAGCCGCTGTCAACTCTGATCCTATCAGATACGCGTGTCCTTTAGATAAGGGATCATATATTCCTCCATTCTAGATATCGTATGAGACATGATTTCAAATCATTCTCTTTGTACTATTTCTCGACTTCCGATTTATGACGACTGACTAATTGAACAAATCAAATTAGCCCTAGCTCGGCCGAGCATTTACGTTTGTCATCACTAAATCATCGAGGGGCCCAAAGATATCGCTTTTATCCTACTTTGGATAAAAGGAACGGATAAACTTTGATTCAATGCTCGCTTGCACTCACTCACCGAATCACACACAACAATATGTTTTATAACACCAAGTTACTAGTGCATTTACATATTATCAATGTGCAACCGATTTGAAAGATACAACTCACACATCTCGGTTTCAAGAATATAAGATGTCACTCGTGACACAATCCACGGAGTGATCCAAGTGAGTTTGGGTTTAATCCAATGCTCAAATCATATTCATAAGCACTCATGAACGTTGCAGCAAACATTTGCTTATGTCTAATGCTCTTTAGACAATCCACACACCAATTCATGACAGTCTTCATTCATACCTACTTCCAACATATGAACGACTGTGGCCCGTTTGAATAATTTGACTGTTCTTAACCAATTAAATTATTCAGGAAGTCAAAACATGCAAAGTGAAACACAAGGATAATACTAATCCCATATGGCCTCAAACCTTTGAGTATAAATAAAACACCTTTTATTTATCACCATATCGATTGCTCATTATTTGTTGTTTCGGGTAATCAACTTCTTATTTGAATTACAACACTTGTCCCATGCTCCTAGCATGCACACAATGTTTACCTATGGTTCTTACTTTGTGAAATAGATCACATTGAACACATTTCCAATCATTCTAATTTCACAACTCCAAATCCTTTTCCATAAGTGAAAGAATCTCAAATTTTTGCTACTTATAGAATATGTTAGATTCTAATATTTCATGCAATGATCCTTTTGTAATGTCACTGCACCAAAGTCACAATGACCATTGCCAATGATATTACAAAATCCTTTATCGGAGATTGTTACAATACAATTCCTTAGATATGATGTCTCTCACTCAAAGAACATTCCTTTGAACATCCTTTTGCATAAAAGTTTCTAATCTAGTCATAGGTTTTCAATATTCAATTCCCAATATGGAAATGTTTCCATATTTACCATATGACAACTCATTCTTAATAGAATCTTTTCTATTCATAATAATATCGATATAGTCCATCCAATACTATACTTTCAACTACTCACAAGCGACCAATCCTCGGTGAACTTTGGATTGTCCTTTGATAGTTGTTTAATTATCTTAGTCAAAACCGATTCTTGTCCTTTTTCCCTCTAAATGCACTAGACATTTGGAAAATTTTAGAATGGTCAAATATTATAGCATTTTCAATCGACCCTATACCCGAAGCGTATGGAATACAATGCATAGTGTTTTACATAAAGATTTGATACTTTATCAATCTTCTGCCATAATATTTTATTTGCTATGTTCTCAAAATTCAAAATTGTGAAGAGGAATGCCGTAATCATAATCGAATTTTAAGAACACACTATGTACCTTTGACTAAATTATTAACGTTCCACAACCTAAGCCTTTAGATTTGAAATGAAGCATAATATTCTCTCCCTTAATTATAGCAAAACAACTTTACAACTCTTGCGACTTCTTGTTTTCTATAATTAATATTGCCAACTTACAATACTTTCCTTAATAATCATACAATCATAACATTTATGCTCCCACTATCATGATGATTATTATAAACATAACGCTTATGCTTCCACTAGCTTTGACATGTATTCAGAAACCAACTTAACTTCCAGATAAACAATACTCATTGCATTTCTTAAGTTCTTGTTTCTAATACCTAATACTTTGATAATCCTTTATCTAAGATTATATACCTTTCCCTTAGATAGCTCATATGTGTGTCTAAACAATCAACACTAATTGTCAAATCTCACAATTCAAATTATGGAGAGGGATACCGTAACCATAATCGAATTCGAGAATACAATTTCACAATTACTATCTTCTAAAAATCTTTCTTAGTGAAAGTATTTCCTCACAGTCATTTTCATGAAGGAGGAAATCTTATGACACTTAGATTGTAATGGTGTATGTGTTCCTATCCATGTGAATTTGTCAAAACCAAGGTTTACGACAAATTCAAACTCATATGGATCGAACTTTCTTAATCTTGATTTCTTGCCTTATGGTAGCACAGCTGCCCACCATGTCTTCCACGTAGTCAAGCAGCTCACCTTTTTCTTATCAATGTACTTTCCATTGATCAAGGTCCTTGCCTTTTATGCATTCAAACGAGAACTCACATGCATAATTAACTCAATTGGAATGGCACAGAAACAATATAGTGTCAACACGATAGGTTGTAAACCTCAACTCGTGTGCTAGTGATAGTCGATAAGGTTTATTTTGATTTGTTCTTGAAACCTTTCAAGACCATTAAGACTCCCACTGACTCCTTGACATATACGATTCTCTTCTTAATAACCATTTCTTAACAAACAAATATTCAAGAGTTAGTGTAGCTTTTATCAAAACACTTCATAAATTGGTCCTAGTTGGTCTTTGTCTTGTCCAAGACATCACAACTTACCAATTTCAAATGTGCAAGAAAAAGAAAACCTTTTTCCATATTCTACATTTGATGAATGTTATAAACCTTCTTAATACTTGTCACTCATTGTCACAATCTTAACTTTAAGACTTGTTATGGAACGAAGTATGATTGACCTCTTGATTTAACCATTTCTTCAATCCTTGATTCCTCTTCTTAGACATACAATTGTACTAAGACTCACTTAGAGGATCAATTGAGATATGTTTCTTAATCATTAAGACCTATCATAAAGCATAAAAGGTACTCTCCCTTCTTCTTAGAATGGAGAAACTTTTATCTTTCTGCCTACTTGATTCTTCTTATTCGTTCTGCTATTGATTTAAACCTTTTCAATCAATTCAAAATTACACTTAATCTTATAAGTATAATCATATTTACTAAACCGTTAGTAAATCATGACGAATATCTTTGTTACTCTTATGGTGGACTTGATCAACACGCAACTTTGTGTACTCGATCTCCTAGTCCTTCACTTGACACTTTGTCAATGAATTAGTCTAATTTCCAAATATGAAATTCCTCATTCATCGTGCAACCAAGTTGCATGATTCCAAGTTTCTGTCCAATTGAAACTTGGGCGATGAGAAACTCTCCCTATTTGATAAATTCTCGACTTTCCATAAACATCATAAACAAGAATCATATCCACTTGTTGTAGAAATATGCAAATATCAATTTTCATAAAGATTTCATTGCAAGGAAATAAAAAAATAAATAAATAAGTCAAACCAAAATTTATTTTATATATAAAAGCAGCAGAAAACATTTGTCCTTACAATGCAAAATCAACTAAAAACTATGTATTCAAAAAGAAAATTTCTAACAACTCTATCATAACTATCTAAGCTCAAAATCTAATCTTCAAGTCCTTGCGATCTAGATCCATTTCTTTGTGATTAGATTCTTCTTGCTCTCTTACCAAGCTTCCTTTCTTTTCACCGATCCTGCAAAACATTCAAATGCAATCTTATCACATCATGTATCAAGAATCAATGAATAGGAACTTGACGGAGTTAGATAGTGGATTTTACCTGAAGCGCAGCCATACTCTTTGACTCTTCCATCTTCTGGACTCTTCAAGCTCCTTGGGCAGACTTGTATCCAACGCCCTTTCTTTTGGCAGCAAACGCAGGTCGGTTCTCCTAGAACGTCCTCGGAAGCATGGTCGGTTGACTTTCCCAACAAATACGCTCCATTGCTTCGCCAAATCATTTCTGATTCAGCAGCAATGAGCATGTAAGTTAGGTCAATGAGGTTGTCGTCATGATCCATCATATAATACTTTCTTTTGAACTCATTATATGATTCAGGAAGTGACTGCAAAACCCAATTCACAGCCAACTTATCCGGGAAGGACACACCCAACATTATCAACCTATCAATGTGTGATTTCATTCCTAGAACGTGGGAACACACGGGTTTACCATCTTCATGTTTCATTTCCAATAGGGCTTTAGTGATATTGAACCTTTCAATTCTTCGATCTTGTGGGTTAGGGAGAACAATTGGAGGAGGTGGAGGAAGTGAAGCATGATTTCTTGTTCCTCGATCGAATCGTGGAATACCATCTTCATGCGGAATGCTTGTTCCACGGGATTTGGGAAGACCATAGTTTTCGAACTTTGACATCTACAAAACGGGAGAAAACGAATTCAAGTTAGTTGATTGATTGAGTCCTTAGTAAATCACCCAAATGAGATACTAAGGCTAAGACCCAACACAATATTCTACAACTCGGGAGAGGGATGACGTAACCCAAATTGCAGAACATTTGAAGGTAAGTGAATGACGATTCACTAATTTCCACCATGAAAAACGAAAAAGAAATTTAAGTTTTAAATCTATGAAAACTCCTAGATCCTTTGAGATTCATTGAACATTTCAATGGCATGTTTAAATCTCGATATGCCCCTCTTGTTTGTGACTGGGATGCCGAGGATCACAAAGCAGGTGTGAATAACCATGCAAACTACATGGTGCCCCCACATGTTACAGTCACCTATTCGATGTGCCGGTAAACCACACACGCTCCACCGAACTATGACAAACATTGAGTCACCCTTTGCTACCTTTGCTTAGAACCATTTAGTGTGTTGGTAAACCACACACGCTCCACTAACGTCTTTGCAAGGGCACAAAGTGTAATTTCATGGAATTGCATCAATTCACTTTTGCCTAAGTAACTAAGATTGGGAATTTGTAAAACATTTAGTTATTTTTGTATTTCATTATACATATAATGGAAGGTTCTGTCCTATCCTACCCGTTCGGCTAACGACCCTCCACTAGTCAAGAGTGCGGTGGGTAAGAGTGGATACGCATTCAATTGCCATTTTATAGGCAATTTTCTTAAACACCCCTTATAGACCAGCTTCGTGAATGAGGCCTACTAACGGTAAGACTGACTTTTACTCATACATATATATAATGTTAAACTTTTAATGTTATATATAGTATAGAGTGTATTTTACACTTTTAAAATATTAGGTGGTCAAATTTAACAATTATACTTTTATTCAATTAAATTTTAAACCAAAACTTTTATGGATTTATTAAACCTCTTTTAATTATACACCTTAATTAATTAATAAATGTGATTTGAACTTTTCAAAACAATATTAGGGTTTTAGAATTTAACATTCCTAAATTAAACCTTTAATCAACTTTTAAATTCCAAAACTTGAGGACAAGTTTTGAAACATTTCAAAACATTAGGGTTTAGAATTTAAATACACATCAAAGTTCAACTTTTAATCAAAATTTAAATTCCAAAACTTGAGGGCAAGTTTTTGAACATTTCAAAACATTAGGGTCTAGAATTTAAATATGCATCAAAATTAAACTATTATTCCAAATTTAAATTCCAAAACTTGAGGGCAAGTTTTGAAACCTTTTTCAAAACATTAGGGTTTCAACTATTTAAATTTCAAAACTAACTTTTGAGTTCAAATTTAAACTATAAAACCTAAAGGGGAAAATGTGAAACTTTTCATAACACAAGGATCAAATAACAAATAATCTTAATTAACATTTAATCACATAATTATCCATATTTGATTTATTTAATGATTTCTTGCAAAACAATTTACCAATTTAATCAAAATAATTAATCAATTATCACATAAGGAAACAAATATTTTATTAATTGATAAATATCTTCAATTAGATCAAGAATATAGTCATATATATATATATATATATATATATATATATATATATATATATATATATATATATATCATAAAATCGGATTTATATCGATCTAATATGATAAAGGCAAGTATCTCAAAGATAAACAGCAAGAAATCTCGAAAATAGCTCCATCTGACGCTCGAACTCGCCGAGTACCCCCATGGACTCGCCGAGTAGGGGGCAACTCGCCGAGTCCACAGTGGGACTCGCCGAGTCCATCATGCAGAACCACAAAAATCGAATTTTTTTTTAACATACAAGGCATCAATACAATAGAAACCAATCTAGGCTCTGATACCACTGATGGGTTTTGGTCAAAAGAACATCCTATGTGCTCATACAAACCCTAATGCTTGGATCTAGGTTTCTCAATTGTACATGCAAGTTATCCAAGACTATAAACCCTAGATCTAGAATATGACAATCAATATAACATATAATTAGGGTTTAAATCATACCTTGATTGTTATGTAGCAATAACAATCTCAAATCCTCCTTGTATTGACTTTAGAAAGCTTAGAGTCACAAATGTCACTCCTCTAATGGTTCACAAACACCAAGAGCAAGAGGATGAGGAGGAGAGAGGATGGAGGCTGCCCAAAACGTGTTCTAACCCTAGAAGAGAAGTTCCCCACGTTTTTTAGCCTTAAGGGTTCTATATATAGTGAGGCTATTAGGGTTATCTAATAAGGAAACCCTAATTTGGATGCTTAAGCCCTAAGCAACCCATGGATCCCTTTCCTTAAGGCCTTGGACGATTTCCTTATGGGTTTCCCCATAGAATTCGTCTAATCCATGGCCCAATTGCAATTATCTTATAATTACAATTCCAGTCCCTTAAGTTTAATTAATCTCTTTTAGTCACAAAACCAATTACCAATTAATTCTTAACTAATATTAATTAAACAATATGATTTCTCCTTTAATATATTATTCTCATAATATATTAATAAATCATATTTAATCCTTTCTCTCCATAATTCATCCTATCAAGTTGCTTTGGTGAAGGCAACCCAAAAGGACCATGCACCATCGGGTCAAGTACATACCAAAATAGTTATGGACTTAGACACTAATCCAACACAGTTTACCCGATAGCGTTTGCGTAGTACCTCATCCATAGACAAAGAAGACTCGGTGCCTGGGGGAAAACAGAGTAGAGATATCAAAAACACAGAAGCAACGAAGAGAAACGAAAAAAAGAAAAAGGGGGAAGATACTACACTAACCATCAACGACGGAGAAGAACACCGCCATCTTGCCACGTCGCCGCCACGAAGGACTCATCCCCACACCAGAAAAAAGTGCCTCAGAGTAATCTTCGGTGGTCACCTGCACACTCTTCAGATAATCGGCGACACCCTGATTATGAGGGAAAAGCTTTGGAATAGTATCAGCGGATGCATTAGCACGATAACGGCCACTTCCAACCAGTCCCTGGTTCACCCATAGCCACTTATCTTGCCAGTTCTTTGGGGTACGACCATTAGGAACCAAGGCGTCCCCCCCCCCCCCCCCGAACTGAGAAGGTACATTTATCTCCGGTGAGGCAGAATCGAAAGAAGAACTTGAAGACAAAGTAGTCGGGAAGATACCCATTTGCCCTACAGATCATCTCAAAAGCAACCACCTTGTTGACAGCGTTAGGGGTCAACATTTGAAGACTACAGCCATCCTTCTGAAGAACTTCCTCCTGAAAGTTCGTCAGGGGAAATCGTATGCCGGCATCCAGGGTTTTCAGGAAAACCCCAATTTTGCCAGGAGGGGGGAAGAGATGTAAGAACCAGGGGCAGGAAATTCCACACCTTCTAAGGAGGACAAGCCATATGTGGTCTCTAGTTGTCGATACTCAGCAGCAGAAGGGACGATTCCAGGAAGGTTAGCCATGGGAGAAAAAGAAGAATGAACACGAAGAGGAAAGGAAGAACATAGGAAGCAAAAGAAGTTATACAGATACCATCTTAAAGAAGGGGAAGAGGCAGGACATTTAAATATCTAACGAAATGATGTAACTGCTAGCAGTCAGGTGCAGTCACGTCGCCATTAAAAACGGAGTGGCGGGTAGAGAAAAGCGAACACGCGTCAATCATCTAAGTCCAGAACGTCGTAACTAACGCCGCAACGCTACGGCTACTGGACTGGGGGACTTGATGGTGTGCCTAGGGTAGCACAACAGAGTCGCGTCCAAGCCCTAAAGTCGGGCACACCAGCTAGGCTCAGCCCAGCAGGCTCAGCGCCCGCGGGCGCCCCCGGGAGCAGAACGCCCGGGCGGAAGGCTCGCGCCCGCCAAGTGACGCTCCGTGCTCCAAGAGAAAAGATACGGTCAAGAGACAAACAGTGGGATCAGAGCATTACCGTCAGAGCCAATGAGGGCGCTCTAGCAGTTGAAGGCGCATGACCCTCCAATCAGCACCTCTGATCCTGTCTCCCCAGAAAAGCGATCATGTCTGGTACGGAACAGACAGGGGCGCTAGGTATAAAAGGATGTATTCTCAGGCTAGCGAGGTAAGTTCTCTGGCTGTTCTAGAGAATACAGACACAAACCCTAAATCATCCTCTAACTTGACCGTCGGAGCGTTCTTCCGGGAGCTCCTCCCGGAAAGCGGCTGACGACCTTTGTTTTCTGTGACCTTGCAGTAGTAATCAGGCAATCAGGAAGAACCTAACCGAAGCACAAGCGAGGTCAAACGGGGAACGAGGTTCCATCAGACACCTTTAGGGACGACATAGAACAAATGCGACGACATATAACTCTGGTAAGCTTTGCCAGAAAAACTCTTGTCGGTGGTCGGAATGTCAATAGAGACGACATCAATAGCAACGACAAACAAGTATTAGAGACAACACGTATTAGAGACGACGCTATTTGCGACGACAAACAAGTATTAGCTACGAGGTAATAGAGACGACATGTTGTCATTTAAGGTATAGCGACAACAAGGTGCATCAATTGCGACGATTTTTGTCGCCGCTAAAGGTTACGTTTTTTGTTGTGACCCATATATTACATGAGTTTATTTAAAATAAAAAACTAAATATAAAATTTTAAACATTTGCGAAGTTTGAATTTCTAAGAAAAATAATAAACATATTGAATTATAAAAATTAAAGTGATTTTTTTTTTAAATTTAAACAAATAATTTAGATAAATAAATAAAATAAATTAATAAAACTTTAATGAAAATATTAATATGCATTTATTGTTGTATTTAAATACTATGTGAAATTAATAAAATAGAAAAAAAATGACATGTAAAATAAAAATTAATTCAAAATAACCAAAAATAACATCTGACAAATTGAATGAGAGTACGACAAGTTGTAAAATGATCATCATTTATTAGAGTAGATGAATGGATGAATCTGCTTACCTACGTCTCAAGAAAGTTTATTATCTGATCACACGACTAGATAATATGGTGTTATCCATACGTAAAACCATAATAATTATAAATATTACTATTTAGATTAGATGGGTGTTGTTTTAGGTGGTTACTATATATGTACTAACATTATATATATGTACTAACATTATAATGGTGTTAGTTGTAGTTATGTTATTATGGACCTACACAACAATGAATAACTGGACAACCGAACCACAATTTTTGCTCCTCAAACGTGTTGTTTCTTTGGGTGTCACCATCAATGTGTTTTTAGGGATCATTACATATTTAAAAAAAAGTTATCTCATATCCTCCGTAATAAATAACTCATATCCTCCCTAATAAATAAAAATCATTTTGTTACATGTCACATTTTTATTGATTTTGCCATATGTTATTTTGTGGTTATTTTCAATTAATTTTTTTTTCACATGGTTTTTTTATTTTATTAATTTCCACATAATATTTAAATGTAATAATTGCAATAAACGCATATCAATTTCATTAGTTGACTTCCTTCTAATTTTTAAATTTCTAAATTAATGTTTTATTAGCTTCCTTTGTTTATTTATCTAAATTATTTGTTTGATTTAAAAGAAAAACAAACAATTCAATTTTAATAATTCAATATTATTCTATTTTTTTTATTATAAATTCAAATTTCTCAAATGTTTAGAATTTCATATATATTTTTTTTAAATGAACTCATATAATACATGAGTCTTACATTTAGTTCGTATAATACAAACTTCAACTTTGAAATGATATATCTTTCTAAAAGAAAAATTGTCATTCTATGGTCCTTTAAATTAAATCACACTTGATAATCGTGATGGTTTTTATGATAGAAGAAGACACTGTAACTAATTTTATATTTTTAACAAGTTATTATATATTGTATGATTGTATGAATTTGTTAAGTTAACCTCAAGTATTTAAAGAGACGACTTTAAAATATCAAAGATTGGATTTTGCCATGCCACTATAGATTAAATGTTGAAGGTCCATAGGACCAGAGATGTTAAGAAACACTCCATTAATTCTTTACGCATAGTTTGGAATGAATCCGGTCCACCACTCTAGTTTAGATTTAAATTTATATTACATCTCTTTTGTCTTAGATCATTTTAAATCAAATTCTATTTTTATATTTTATTTTTGAATTGTAAAATAGAGCTTAGAGTGATTCAATCTTCAACCTCATTATAAACTTTATGTTACATTCTAAAAATAAAACGTAAAAATAGAATGCGTGGAAGATGGTATAATTTACATTCTAAATTTAGAATTTAACTATTCATTTTTCTATTATATAGTTTAAAATATAGTTGAATTGGAGCATTTACTCTGGTTTATAGTTTATAAATAAAGTGTACTAGCAAAACTAAAATAAGATTGGAGATACTATTGTAATGTATACACATTACATTCTTGTAATACTATTTTTCATTTTGTATCTTACTAATTTCAATATGTTAGCTTAATTTTTTAAAAACAATACATAATAAAAATATAAAATAGATTACAGATCTTATCGACTCGTTCAAAATAAGACAAATATTAAATATGTTTTTATCAAATGCTTTTCTATATACATTTGAAAGTTGGTTTTATAAAATTTAGTCCGCTATAGCATATATTTTAGTTTTATAAACATCTTTTTTGTGATTTAATATGAAAGCTATAGATTAAACTAACAAACAAATTGATACGACTCATTTATAAATCTTTAAACGTCGGCTAGTGTAAACAAATTTATAAGAGATAAAAGTCTATATATTAATGACATGATATAAAAAATGGTTGTGACATTTTTATGGGCCTATAAATGAAATCCATCAAGTTTTAATGACCTATAAATGATACTCATCAACTGGATGAATTTGCAACATCTCTCTTGCATGTATCACAATATTGTCCGTTTTGGGCTCGCAACACAAAAACTTCCTCTGCGAGATGTGGTGGCAACTGCTCCGACCCCTCAGCTGCTAGATTTGAATCTCAATGCGCCCTTAAACGACTACAGCAATCACGGATCAGTAGACAAGGATTCCCCCTCAAAAAGATTTCAAGTCTCCTAAAGATAGGTAAAGATGTTGGTTTTCAGCTTGCAAATGACGATCCAATCATCATGGAGATATCGTCGACAATGGAAATGGTGTGGAAAAAATTCCTCAATGAATTGTTTAAGTCTCAACATAAGGGGGTGTGGGAAAACTCACAAAATCGATTGGATAAGCAGACTAAAGACCTCACAAAATGTAGACTTTATTGGGTTACATGAAACATGGGTAACAGACTCAAATACAATTGATTTCGAAGGTGTGTAACACCCAAAGTTTTGAAGGCTAAGAAAGGAAAGAAAACCCTAATTTTAGGGGCGACTCGGCGGGTCCAAGGAGGAACTCGGCGAGTCCGAGCGGGATCCGGGCCGAGGAGTAAGTGACCGACTCGGCGAGTCGGCCAAGGTGACTCGACGAGTCTGGTCTGTGCGTGGAAAACCCTAAATTCGGGACTTGGAGCCTATATAAACGTCTTAATCTTCTTCCTTGGGTTCCTTACTGCCTCTTTAGCCCTGGATACCAAACCCTAGCCGTCATATCCATTGATTGAGCCAATTTTGCCTTGAAGAGTGCATTAAGCTTGGAGAAAGAAGAAGAATCTTGAGAGTGCAAAAAGAGGGTTGTAGATCCGGGATTGGGAAGACATTTCTAAGCTTTTAGAGGTAATAAGCTAGTCCTTGGACTCCCTTGCACCTAGATCTATGTGTGTGTTAGGCATTCTTGGCATGATAGTAACCATTTCGAGCTAGAAGTCCAGATCTGAGGTTGCTACCTCAGATCCATGCTTGTTTTGGTCTAGTGTCCCATAAAGTATCTGCCCTTGAGCTGATTATGGATCCTTCTTGCCTTAAACCCTAGTTTATGGTGTATTTTTCTTAGATCTCATTCTCTACACGTAAAGTTTGCAAGTTTACGTGAGGAATAGGCTTGGGAAGGGTAGATCTACAGATTTGAGTCTCTGCATGACTCAAAAGTCCTCTGCATGTATGAAGGACCGGATGGACTCGGCGAGTCCTTTGAGTGGACTCGGCGAGTAGCTTGAAGATGAGGAGGAACTCGACGAGTGGGATGAACAGCTCGTCGAGTCGGATGAAGTTGGGCATGAACTCGGCGAGTTGGATGAAGATTGTCTTGGACTCGGCGAGTCTGTTCTTGGACTCGGCAAGTCAGGTCGCGAAACCCCAAACCCTTCGAGTTTAGTCTCGAATCAGTGAGTCGATTAGAGACTCGGTGAGTTTGACAGGTCAGGACTCGGAAATCGGTAGACTCGGTGAGTCATGGACTGACTCGGCGAGTAGAGTCGCGAGGGGAAGGACTCTGGACTTATGAACTCGGCGAGTCAGTAGGGTGACTCGACGAGTAGGGTTAACCTGGAAGGTTGACTTTGACCAGGACTTTGACTTTGACCTGAGTTGACTTGGTTGTCTTTCGGGGGTCAGTTAGACTCAGTGTTGCCTTGACATTGGTAGCTCGGGAAGCGAGTGGAGCAGGGGTTCAAAGAGTTGTCGGTCAGCAGCCAGAGGATTATCAGCAGAGTTCAGCAGTGCGAGGTGAGTCTCCTCACTGTTTGTATGGGTCTAAGGCACCAATGCCGGCCCATTTAGAATATGCATGAAAGACCAGGGGGTGGCTCCTGGCACACAGTATGTTATTATGGATGACAGGAAGACCCGGGGGTTAGTCCTAGCCAATATGTATGAAAGACCAGGAGGTGGCTTCTAGCACACTGTATGCTGTTTAGCTAAGTAGAGTAGTATGTACGGTTGTCTTTGTGATACTTGCATAAAAGACCAGGGGGTGGCCCTTGGCACATGTCTGTAAGACCAGGGGGTGGCCCTTGGCACTTGTCTGTAAGACCCAGGGAGCGCCCCAGGCTTGACCAGGAAGACCACGCGCGGCCCATGGCATAATGGCAAGACTATGTTTGGCACATAGCACCTTACTTGATTATGGATAAGTCGGTTATGTATGGTACTTGGCTATGAATGGTTTGTATGGTATGTGGTATCTGGGGAACTCACTAAGCTTCGTGCTTACGGTTGTCAGTTTTGGTTTCAGGTGCTTCCGGTAGCGGATGATGGAGCTCGGGATGATCGCATGGCACACACCATAGATTAGTCAGCCTGGGAATGTTTTACTCTGATAATGAACATGTGTTTTGAAAACTAATACTTTGTTTATGTTTTGAAATGATGATTTTAATTAAGTAATATTTTATTAAAAGAAATTTTTAGTCTTGAATTTTGGGACGTTACAAGTTGGTATCAGAGCCTTGGTTTGAGGGATTCGGACATGCTCTCGAGCATGTCTGAACTCAAACTGAGGGATTGGTATAAGAGTTTTCAAAATCAAAAGACAGTTTTGTAAAAAAGAGTTTTGAGAAAGAAAATGGTTTTAGAAAAGTAAAAAGAATTCAAAAAGAAAAGAACTTTGAAAAGAGAAAAGAGGTGTGGTGCATGCAATCAACCGAGCTCAAGTAAGTACCCCAAAATACCCATACAAGTTTATGTTATGATTATCAGTTGATAGAACGACATGCTAGATTAGGACTAAGGATCTAGGAATGATGCCTTATGTGCCTATTATATGTTTTGAGCTGCATGATAGTGTTGATTAGACAGTAGTAGGATAGCCTGTTTAGGTTATGCCTGAGTTTATGATTTGTGTTGCATGCTAGTTCAGATTCTTGCTATTTGGATATGATTGCTTGAGTATGTTGTGGTTAGATTTTCCCCTTGTCCGAATGTTGCTTGCTTTGTGCATTGTGGGATTTTGAGTAATGGGAGTTAGCCATTAGGTGGATACGTCACGTCACATGTGATCAGGGTTGAATAATCTCATAGTGCTGGATTTGGCCCTATTGCGCATCTCTTGTTTGAGTCTAACCATTGTAGGGACGAGTCTTTGACTCGAAGGATTATCTGAGCCTCGTCACATGTGATGGTATCTAGGTGATGACTAATTGGCATCGCAAGGAAGCCTTCAGCAGCTGAGGACTGGTTCGAGTTGAGCCAAAGGTTTCCCTAGGGTCAGCCTAGGATGAGGTAGTGTTGGAAGCAGAAGTAGTAGAAAGGGACCTGGTGGAGTCGAAGCAGTTCCTGAGGAAAGTACGGATAGATGTGGAAGGTAGTATGGGCCCGTACTACTGAAAGCAGAGGATCCGTACTCGATTCGGGAAGGGCCGAGACAAGACCGGGAACCCGGTAGTGCGTGTGTTTGGCCTCGCAGCAGTGATCAGTATTCTGATAGTGGTTGTGTTATATTTCCAGCATGGTGACGTTGCGAGAGAGACCAGTGGGCGGGTCAGGATCCGGTTCAGGATCAGGTTCGGGCGTGGGATCCGAACCAGTTGATGATGGGTTGCGCGAGTTCATCGCATCTGAGATTACGAGAGGCATCCTTGAGGCGACCCCGGTCATTTTCGGGTCGATCAAGGAGGGGATCATTGAGCTGATGGAGGATCACCTCCGAGCTTTCAGGAGTGATTTGGCGTCTGGCCAGGTAAGTACGCGCACATTGTCCTTCAAGGACTTCAGAGGGTGTGGTGTGCCGGATTTTCACGGGGTGAAGAACCCCATTGTTGCCAGGAGATGGATCGCAGACATTGAGTCTGCACAGTTGACGAGCTTCTGCCTGAATGGGTCGAAGGTCCGCTTTGCGGCGGCATGTTTGAGAGACAGAGCTAGAGATTGGTGGGAGTCAGTTGGAGACTCATTGGGAGCCTCGGTCGTCGAGGCTATGACCTGGTCAGACTTCGTGACCAGGTTTAGGGCGGATTTTGCGCCGGCAGTGGAGCTTCAGCAGCTGGCCAGAGAATTCCTAGACATGAGACAGACGACAGAGTCGGTGGCGGAGATTACCGCCAAGTTTCGGGAGAGGGCCCTATTAGTTCCTCAGTATGCAGGGGATGATGAGATGCAGAGGACCCGCTATCATGACATGTTGAGAGTAGAGATTCGGGAGCATGTCAGCTTCTAGGCATGCCTGACCCTGGACTTTATGATTGCCAGAGCTAGGGAGAGGGAGATCGATCTGGAGCACATTGCGAAGAGGAAGTCAGATCAGACATTCACTTTGGAGGGTCCCAGGAAGAGACCTAAGACTTCAGATCGGCGATTAGTGGGTCGGCAGGGCCAAAGTCAGTGCAGCACATGCGGTAAACCACACGAGGGAGTGTGTCGTTCCAGGGGTTCCGGTTGCTACAAGTGTGGCAGTGATGGTCACGTCAGCAGGGACTACCCACGGGGGGCAAGCCCATTATGTTTCCACTGCAATCAGGTGGGCCACAAGAGGACCGACTGCCCGACGATGAGGGGAGGAGCAGGGAGTGTGCCTGCCCCAGCGACTATGAGGATTACGGATGGGCGAGAGGGTAGTGCCATGCAGTGACAGATGCGGAAGATCTGGATTACAGATAGGAATGTTGAAGGTACATATCTATGGCTATTTTCATTCCTATGTGAATTAGGGAAGTTTTTACCCTGGACTCAGGCGATTTTATGTATGATTTGTCTCTCTGCTTGTATTTGGATTGTATTTTGGAATTGTCATATGCCAATTGCATACCAGAAGCTATTAGTAGCTAGTGTAGGTCATCTTTCACTTTGGGTTCGAAGTGTCCAGTATCATCTCGGTTACGGTTGAAAATGGTTCAGGAAGTGGTCAGCCACCATCATCAGGGTTTGATGGTTCTAATATGGTCGTTCGGGATGGCTTTCGGAAGCATCAAGGAAAGTGGCTTATCACCAAGGAGTCTGTGCCCAGTTATTCGGACTGTAAGGACAGTAGTCAGAGCTTAGAGGATTCTTTTTAGAATCAGGGATGCGGGCGGTGTTCATCTAGTATTCGGTAATCATACGATAGTTGGAGTGGGCTAGATACGGATCACTAGCAGGGATAGGGCGATGGTGGTTATCATGCCTATTGTATAAGGAAGGAAGGAATGGAAATCTTCGGGTTTTCGCAGGCAGTAAAGACTTAGCTGAGGCTAAGTGGGGGAGAAACAATCAGGTTATGGGAGTAGAAGGGGTTTTGGAACTGGGATAAGTTTCGCTCTCCTGTTAGTAAGAAAGACGGCTCAGGTGACTGTATGATTGGAGGATAGTGTAAATTGGAAGTTGGGAAAACTTGTCAATTGTGAGACCTCATCCTCGAAATTTCTGGTCGCGGATTACATAGGAATCGATTGGGAGTTCCATTTGGGGAATGAGTACCACTTGGGGGTACTCGATTGTGTTGTATGATCGACTATGGGTTAGTCGTAGCATCCGCTAGCAGCTAGTCGGTGTGGGAAGGTGTTGTCAGACTACCGGATGGCCGTATTCACCAGTGGCTAGATAGTAAGAGAAGTATATTAAGACTGCGGTGTGGCCCGTAGCATTAGATTAGTAAGACTGCGGTGTGGTCCGTAGCATTAGATTAGTAAGACTGCAGTGTGGTCCGTAGCATTAGATTAGTAAGACTGCGGTGTGGTCCGTAGCATTAGATTAGCAAGACTGCAGTGTGGCCCGCAGCAATCGTATGTGAGTATGGTTAGGCTACGGTGTGGCACGTAGCATTGGTTTAGCAAGACTGCGGGGTGGCCCGTGGCATTCATCGGTCCCTGTTTGTTAGAGCGAATGTATCAGGTGTATGATTCAGTGGCAGAGTGGATTGAGCGGTTATTGGTGAAGTTTCTTGGAAAGTCGTTGGGAACGACTAGGAGTTGAGTTGGGGATAGCGACCGGTGGGGGCCGGTCATCCAGATATTGGTAGATTGGTAGGGACCAGGGTGGTCTCAGTTCATCCGGAAGGCAGATAAGGAATAGCATAAATTCCAGCCAGTAGCAGTGCTGGCAAGCGGTCTATGGTGAAATTCAGATAATTGGTCGTGGGGTGCTCGACACCAATTATAGTAGAAAGAATGCCCAGTGGATACTGGCGATAATGACTCATACTGGAAGTAGAGGGAGTAATGGATTTGGTGGAGATAGGGTCTTCACAGTGGCAGGGGAGATAGTTGTTTTGGGGCATCGCCTTGGGAAGGCAATGGAATCGCGTAAGGAAAGAAGGGGTGAATCCCTATGGGTTCAGTTGCGATACTCGGAGAGTATCAGAAGGTTGTCGGCTGAGTAAGTTGTGTTTCCAGAATGATCAGGGTCAGATTTGACCCGAAATGATTATCCGCAAGGATGTGTGTTAGTCGGAATGACCGAGCGGGAGGCTAGCAGAGTAGGCAGCTGGTGTTGGATTAATTGATGAGTTATTGGAGGCAGATCGCAGGCGGTGGGCCATAGCAAACTTCGAGGACGAAGTTTAGTTTAAGTGGGGGAGAGTTGTAACACCCAAAGTTTTGAAGGCTAAGAAAGGAAAGAAAACCCTAATTTTAGGGGCGACTCGGCGAGTCCGAGCGGGATCCGGGCCGAGGAGTAAGTGACCGACTCGGCGAGTCGGCCAAGGTGACTCGGCGAGTCTGGTCTGTGCGTGGAAAACCCTAAATTCGGACTTGGAGCCTATATAAACATCTTAATCTTCTTCCTTGGGTTCCTTACTGCCTCTTTAGCCCTGGATACCAAACCCTAGCCGTCATATCCATTGATTAAGCCAATTTTGCCTTGAAGAGTGCATTAAGCTTGGAGAAAGAAGAAGAATCTTGAGAGTGCAAAAAGAGGGCTATAGATCCGGGATTGGGAAGACATTTCTGAGCTTTTGGAGGTAATAAGCTAGTCCTTGGACTCCCTTGCACCTAGATCTATGTGTGTATTAGGCATTCTTGGCATGATAGTAACCATTTCGAGCTAGAAGTCCAGATCTGAGGTTGCTACCTCAGATCCATGCTTGTTTTGGTCTAGTGTCCCATAAAGTATCTGCCCTTAAGCTGATTATGGAGCCTTCTTGCCTTAAACCCTAGTTTATGGTGTATTTTGCTTAGATCTCCTTCTCTACACGTAAAGTTTGCAACTTTACGTGAGGAATAGGCTTGGGAAGGGTAGATCTACAGATTTGAGTCCCTGCATGACTCAAAAGTCCTCTGCATGTATGAAGGACCGGATGGACTCGGCGAGTCCTTTGAGTGGACTCGGCGAGTAGCTTGAAGATGAGGAGGAACTCGACGAGTGGGATGAACAGCTCGTCGAGTTGGATGAAGTTGGGCATGAACTCGGCGAGTTGGAAGAACAACTCGGCGAGTTGGATGAAGATTGTCTTGGACTCGGCAAGTCTGTTCTTGGACTCGGCGAATCAGGTCGCGAAACCCCAAACCCTTCGAGTTTAGACTCGAATCAGTGAGTCGATTAGAGACTCGGTGAGTTTGACAGGTCAGGACTCGGAAATCGGTAGACTCGGCGAGTCATGGACTGAGTCGGCGAGTAAAGTCGCGAGGGGAAGGACTCTGGACTTATGAACTCGGCGAGTCAGTAGGGTGACTCGACGAGTAGGGTTAACCTGGAAGGTTGACTTTGACCAGGACTTTGACTTTGACCTGAGTTGACTTGGTTGTCTTTCGAGGGTCAGTTAGACTCAGTGTTGCCTTGACATTGGTAGCTCGGGAAGCGAGTGGAGCAGGGGTTCAGAGAGTTGTCGGTCAGCAGCCAGAGGATTATCAACAGAGTTCAGCAGTGTGAGGTGAGTCTCCTCACTGTTTGTATGGGTCTAAGGCACCAATGTCGGCCCATTTAGAATATGCATGAAAGACCAGGGGGTGGCTCCTGGCACACAGTATGTTATTATGTATGATAGGAAGACCCGGGGGTTAGCCCTAGGCAATATGCATGAAAGACCAGGGGGTGGCTCCTGGCACACAGTATGTTATTATGTATGATAGGAAGACCCGGGGGTTAGCCCTAGGCAATATGCATGAAAGACCAGGGGGTGGCTCCTGGCACACAGTATGTTATTATGGATGACAGGAAGACCCGGGGGTTAGCCCTAGGCAATATGTATGAAAGACCAGGAGGTGGCTCCTGGCGCATGGTATGTTATTATATATGAAAGAACAGGAGGTGGCTTCTGGCACACTGTATGTTGTTTAGCTAAGTAGAGTAGTATGTACGGTTGTCTTTGTGATACTTGCATAAAAGACCAAGGGGTGGCCCTTGGCACATGTCTGTAAGACCAGGGGGTGGCCCTTGGCACTTGTTTGTAAGACCCAGGGAGCGACCCAGGCTTGACCAGGAAGACCACGCGCGGCCCGTGGCATAATGACAAGACTATGTTTGGCACATAGCACCTTACTTGATTATGGATAAGTCGGTTACGTATGGTACTTGGCTATGAATGGTTTGTATGGTATGTGGTATCTGGGGAACTCACTAAGCTTCGTGCTTACGGTTTTCAGTTTTGGTTTCAGGTGCTTCCGGTAGCGGATGATGGAGCTCGGGATGATTGCATGGCACACACCATAGATTAGTCAGCCTAGGAATGTTTTACTCTGATAATGACCATGTGTTTTGAAAACTAATACTCTGTTTATGTTTTGAAATGATGATTTTACTTAAGTAATATTTTATTAAAAGAAATTTTTAGTCTTGAATTTTGGGACGTTACAAGGTGCTTAGGGTAACTCAAATTATGAGGTGGAATTTGTAAACCCGGTTGGTAGATCAGGTGGTATTGTGAGCATATGGGATCCTTTGATTTTTATCAAGTCCCATTCCTTTTCCTTTAAGAATTTTCTTGCTATATCAGGGCAATGGATTGGTGTTCCTGGAAGCACCACAATTGTAAATGTATATGGCCCCAATCAGTTAGAGAAAAAAGATTACTATGGGTTGAACTTCTCCAGTTAAAAGGAAGTATTGATGGAATATGGATATTTCTCGGTGATTTCAACGTTGTCCGTTATGAATGTGAAAGAGTAAATTCCAGGTTTTGTAAAACCACAACCATTGATTTCAACAACTTCATTGTCAAAGTTGGTCTCCATGAATTCAATCTTGGTGGAAAGAAATTTACGTATATGTGCGATGATGGCTTAAAACTTAGTAAGTTAGACAGGTACTTGGTATGTTCTAACTTCATTGCTCGACAGCCTCTCTCCATGGTTATAGTTCTGCCTCGGGAGCACTATGATCACACTCCTTTGGTTCTCAAACCCTCGAATCAAGATTTTGGGCCACCCCTTCCGTTTTTTCAACTCCCCGCTGCATAGAGAAGACTTTGATTCGAATTTTATAGAGGCTTGGAACTCCTTTAGAGGTTTTTGTTCACCTGATATGTTTTTAACAGCCAAACTACGTTTTGTTAGAAAAGCGATTTGTAAATGGAGGAATACAGATGCTGTTAAGGAATCAAAGGAGTTGATTAAGTTATGGAAGAGAGTAGATGAAATTGAGAATCTTGTTGAATTAAGAAGAGTGTCGGAGGAGGAATTATCTGAAAGAAGAGATAGTAAATCCAAGATTGTTGAATTGGAGAAGTTTGCAAAATTGGATATCCAACAGAACGCTAAATTCCGTTGGCTTGTTGATGGTGATGAAAACACGTGTTTTTTTCCATAACACCATTAAATGCAAGAACAGAAAAATAGATTGCATGGTCTAATAATTAATGATGTATGGAACACAGAACCTATCAAAATCAAAAGGGAGGTTCACACATTTTTTGGACGTAGGGGTGAACATTTGGACCACACTAATTTTACAGAAATTGATGGACCTTGGGTTGGACCTATTGAGGCTTCCAGTGTTCAAATCTAATTCGTCATCCGGAGGTCCAAATGTTCATCTTTATTTCATTGAACTATTTATCCGCTCATATATTTTTTTTCCAAAAAAAGTTGGCTTTAGTAGAAAAATAAAAATAGAACATTTAAAGTATACAAATAAATAAAATATAATGACTTTTTATACTACATGTCGACCAAATCCAAAACTTTTTATACCCAACAAGAACTATTTTTGCAACTTAACTCAACTTTTATCGCAACCGAAAGTAAAATCCAAAAGGTCCGTTTAGGTGGGACCCATTGTGCCTTAGCGAACAATTTCGGTACTTTATCCCATTACGATTTCGATCTTGTACCGTACAAGTAGCTAGCGTCTCGCTTTCCCCATTTCTCACGCTCTATATTCTCCGGGCGTGGAAAACCTGAACCAAACACTCCTTACGTTTCTTACCTTTTTCCTGCTCAATTCTCACCTTATTTTTATTATAAATTCAAATCACATAATAAAATACACAAACCACTCCTTAGCTCCCTCCGCCTCTATCTCGATAAACTGTCGTCGTTCTCCGCCACCCTCCGCCGATCACCTTTCTGTTACTACGTCCATCGTCTCTCATCTACGATTTCGATTGAAGACGAGATAGTTATTGTCCTTCTTTATCTTCATAGCTCAGGTATGTTGTTACAGAGTTTCGCCGATTGTATTACGTGTTTGATTTATGTGAATTCATATCGGATATCGCTCATGTTTTAGGATTGTTGATCGTTTTCGCTTTAAGTTTCTGGTAGATCTGTTTGCAGTTTCATGTTTCTCGTGTAGATTCTGAGTTTGTTATGCTTTCATATGCTCAATCTGAACATAAATTAGTCAAGTTTTTTGCACTCTGATCGTTAAAAGTTTTGTTGCTAGAACTTAGAAGAAGAATCGACGTGGTTTTATGAATGTATAATCTGGATTTATATTCGAAGTTTGATTATCTAGAAATGTATTATTAGATTAATGTTGATTTTTTTTTTAAACTTTCGGTATAGATTTTTTTGATCATAAAGGTGGTTTAAAGTAAAAATAAAAGGAGAGAGAATTTGTATAGTATTTTTATGGAAGGAAGAATTCAAAAAAGTGGTGTTTTTGGTTTTTTGTAGAAAAATAAATGTAAGATGTTGATTAATGACTTAATTCACATGATTTCATTTTGTATATTATAAGAAAAAAGAATTCTCGATCATATATTTAGATACTATCATTTTCCTTTGATTATTAAGTTGATTAATTCAATTAAGAAAAGTCAATAAATTGATAGAATAAGACATTTAAATTATACAAGATGTTACTATTGATACACTTATTGCTAGTTGTATGCTAACTAATCAAATTAATCAGGGTTCCATGAAATCAATTTTTTTTTAATTTTTAAATTTTTTTTTACTTATTATATCCTCATTGATTTGATTTTGGGTGTTGTTATAGTACTTTTCACTCATAAACACACTCATCATATAAGGGTACAATTTAGTAAATAGTAATCAAGGATACGAATAGACTCACCATTTTGATTATTTGTCTTTCTATTGTTCATTTTGTATTTATTTTCCTTATTATTATTAATTATTATTTTAAAACTTGATCATATTTATATAACAAGTTATTACCAAAAAAAGAGGTACAATAAGTAATCAATAGGATGCATTTAATATAAAGTCATCCATTAAAAATTATGCATCAAAGCATTGGTCAAGTAATTTAGTAATTTAAGTTTGCTTTAATGAAAATCATTTATGTAATTATACATTTTAAAATTCAATAGGAAATTTAAAGATTTTATTGTGTTAAATTATGTGGATTAAAAGAAATAACAAAATTTTAAATATATATTGTAGCAAATGGTTGAATTCCGTAATTGTATTTATAAACAATTCATGCTTTACGCATGTCACCTACCAAATGCAAATGGTTAAAGTACTTCTCTTTTTAAAAGATAAATGGTACTAGTATAATTTATGGGAATTGAATCTATACGTCATAAATTAGTGGGATTGAAATGATTGTTTTTTTTTTTTTTTCTGTTTTAAACGAAAATCAAATTTTAAATAGAAAAAAAAAATCTTGAGGTATTAGAAACCTATAACTCTATAAGGTTAGGTATACCTTCTTATCATAAGTACGGTTATTTTCTTCTCACCTTTCATTCGTTAGTAGGAAATTACCTTTTTATTTATTAAATACTAGGTGTGAAACTCGTATGCTACATCGGTTGATTAAAAAAAATTATATATGACGATATAAACTTAAATATTTTTTTTAAAGAAAACATTAAATATCAAAGTGTAAACATTATGTATTTTTTTAAATAAAATTTCAAAATATATATACAAACAAAATGGGATAAATAAATAATTCAATTTATATTAATAAAATAAACTACAAAAAATAATTATATTTTGACTATATAACATTTTTTTTAGTTTGTCAATAAAAAACAACAAAGTTTGATTATTTTTTTTGTACAGACTATTTTGTCTAAAATAATAATAAACTTTAAAAGAAACATATCAATTTAAAATTATATATATTGAAGGAAACATATTAAAATTTGAAAATATAATGAAACAAATTAATAACGCATTAATTACTTTCTATAATCTAAATATTAGATAGTTAATTAAGCAAATTAAAAATTACTATAAAATGACAAGTAGAAATTAGTTTTTAAGATTTAACCACAATATTACATATGTCCAAATACATAAAAGGTTGATAAGTGTCAAAAAAAATTTATTTATTAGGAAGGATATAAAATTATAACTTAATAATTTTTGAAATATTTAAAATAATAAAAGATATTTAATAATTTAATAGTAAAAACAATTAAATAAAAAAAACAATATAAAATAAGTTGGTATTTTTTAGAATTGGTTGAAGGACTTGTATGGCGTCAACTGTTTGAACAGTAAATTATAACAAAACTATATAAAATGGATAGCACAAAAATGCATTTTAACAAAAAGAGTAAATTACACAAATAGTCCTATGGTTTAAGGTAATTTACACGTTTGGTCTCTAACTTATTTTTTAACTCGGAATGTCACTACTATTTGTTTTTGTTACGTTTGGTCTCTGTCTTACCTAAAAATATTATTTTGCCTTGATTTTTTAATTTATTTAAATAAACATACCCCCAACTCTACCCCCTCACCTTACCTTACCTGCCACACAATTTTTTTCTATGTAAATAATAGTCGTTTTAGGTAAGATATGGACCAAGCGCGTAACAAAAACAAACAGTATGGACTTTCCGAGTTAAAAAAATAAGTTAGGGACTAAACGCACAAATTATCCCAAACCATATGGACCATTCATGTAATTTACTCTAACAAAAATTCGAATGTAAAACGTTCATAGAAATTATTGTAGTTTTGGATTTATTTCGGTTTGAAAGCCAAAAAGAAAGTTTTGCTATTTTTTGATAAGACTGGAAGGAGTGGGAGGTAAACTTTCCTTATTTTTGGTGGGTAATATCCCTCTTTCCCTCACTCTCCTTTCCCTCACCTAAAAGTCAAAGAACGGGTGAGAAACCCTTCCCTCACTTTTTTTTTATATACTACCTCCGTCCCATATTTATTGTCCACTTTTGACTTTTGAAGTTATTATTCTTCAACTTTGACTTTAAATATTTCTGTTTTTGATACATAATATTTGATGCAAAATATATGAATGGATTGTATTTTAAAAGTATTTTCATTGTTATAAGTTTCATAAAGTAATATATAACACAAATAAAAATATTTAAGGTCAAAGTTGACGAATAAAGACTTCAAAAGTCAAAAGTGGACAATAATTATGGGACGGAGGGAGTATTAAATAAAATAGTTTTTTTGATTTATAATTTTTAAATTAATATCAAACATAAAATTTAATTAAAAATAAAAAGCATTTCATTAAGTAAAATAAAAGTTACATTAACCCTAATATTTAAATAAGTAGAAAAAAACCGCAAAAAAAAAAAAATCAAACAACCTACAACATAGTAAAAATTATTAATTAATATCCTCATTTTATTTAAACCTAGATACGTCACTCGGAATCATCGTCTTCGTCCTCGCCTTGATCATTTGCATCATTCTCCCCAACGTCACTCTTGTCAGCGGAATCTTCACTCTCGACGAACATATCAGAATCCTCGTCTGATTCGTCAAACAAATCATCGTGAGATAACTTGTGCGGGGGCTGAATATGAGCCTTATAAATGTGATCCACCAAATAAGCACGAAGGGTCTGATGAATGTCGCAATTGTGTACTTCTCTTCTATTCATCCTATACTCTTGTGTACCAACGGCTACTCCTTCGACATTTGGCAAACCTTCATTTTCGTTGTATCGGCATATCGCTCTTCCTTCGTCTTCAAGAATCATATTATGCAATATGATACATGCATACATTACGTGTTGTAACTTTTCACCTCATATGACCTTGCCCCGACCGTTAGTACTTGCCAACGTCTCTTAAGTACACCAAATGCTCGCTCCACATCCTTCCTAGCTGACTCTTGCGCCTCTTTAAACTTTTTCTTTTTTCGGGTCATTAGGACATGTAAACGATTTCACAAAAACAGACAAGGGAGGATATACACCGTTAGTAAGATAGTATCCACGCTTATATGCTACCCCATTTGCTTGAAAAGGTACATCATGTGACTTTCCAAGGTAGATATCGTTGAATACAGACAACTGGTCTAGCACGTTGATGTCATTGTTTGCACCAGTTGGACCAAAGAATGCATGCCATATCCCAAGATCATGTGATGTGATAGCTTCTAGAATGATCGTCGGCTCTTTGTGATCGTCTCTCATGTACTGACCACGCCATGCGTTGGGGCATAATGATCAACTCCAATACATGCAATTGATACTACCTAGCATTCCAGGGAATCCATGTTTGCCTTCATGCACCGTATACAATTGGTGGATATCGTTGATAGTTGGTTTGCGCAAATATCGTTGCCTATAAACCAAACAGATCGTTTTGCAGAACTTGTACACAGACTCCCGCATGGTATGCTCTGACATCCTAAAATACTAGTCCCATTTGTCTGCGCTCATGTCGTATGCTAGCTGACGAATTGAAGTCGTGCATTTTTTAATGGAAGAGAAACCTTTTTTTCCCCTTGCATCCATTTTCCATTGGAAATATGGAAAGCGGCCTTCCAAATCGCCAACAATACGTAAAAATAGTTTCTTCCTCATCCGGAACCGACGTCAAAACTTTACAGCGTAGACGGCGTCATCTACAAAATAATCTTCTATAAGGCGATCGTGTCCGGCTTCGTGATTTCTACATAACGGCGGCTTTCTTAGGTTAGGTCGTGCACGTGATGTTTCACCTAGTCGGTTTTGATAGTATGCAACTGTTTTCGTCATGACGGAACCGATAAACTTAGTCTCCTCTACTGCCGTTGAATCGGATGATGAAGATGATGACATGTTGAGTAATATTTTTTTACAGAGAAATATAGATTATGGGTTAAAAAAATGATAAAATGTTTGAATATTTATAGATTAAGAATAGGGAAGGAAAAAAAAAAAGAAATATATATATATATATATATATATATATATATATATATATATATATATATATATAGCCGTTTAAATAAAAAAGAAAAAAAAACTCGTCACCCAATGGTTAGAAAGAGAGAGAGAGCGGGACTCTCTCCCCCACCCTCTTCCCGCAGTTCCTTTCCCGCACCCACGGTGCGGTGTGCTTAAGTGCGGGATCGGTTCCCGTTCCTTCCCCGCAGTCCCACTCCGTCCAGCCTAATTAACTTGGGAGATTTTTCTATGGTGTCAAATACCCAAAAAAAAAAAAAAATTAAAATACATTAACACATTTAGTTATATAAAAACTATTGTAATTTAGAATATTTTTTCCGTTTAATCATTCAAATTAGATTGTTTTATGGTTTAACCATTACAATTTACAATTTTAAAATAAAACGAAATAACTATAACCAAAAACAAAATCTCAAGGTCTTTTGCAAAGAAATATAACCAATGAAAACTCAATTATTATTCTTGCAACATGTGGGAACTAGAATTAATTTATGTATATTTATACACGTTGGTGGAGAAAACGTTTATATTCAGCTATAAACTTTTATTTTGTATGCTGCTGGAGATTCTATTTATCTGTTAAAAGGAAATTTCAAACGTGTGTGTCCCTATACTTTGAATGTGTAAATAATCGACTTATTTTGCTATTTTTTTTAATATATTAATGTCTTATTATTTGTAGCCGTTTTTTTATTTTTTCCGCAAAAATAGGATAAAGGCGGCATTTATTCATCATCATAATTCATAACAATTAATAAGTTTTTAAAGCGTTTATAATTGACAGTTGAATAATCAATCATTAATTTATATATTTTTTTCAACACTTATATGACAACATTTATAGTTGAAATTTTTAACATATTCTGTTTTTTGTTTTTAAATTTGGAAGATATTGATATCTAACTTTATTAATTTTGATATGTTTGACGATATTTTTTCGGATGATAAAAAAAATATTATTAAATTGTGAGTTATCTATCTCATGGCTATTAAACTCTAAATCATCAAAATTTAAAACATTTTTTGTTGTAGGATCTTCAAAAACAATTTTCGTAGCAAAAAAAATAAAAAAATAAAAAAAAATCATATTGCGGAAATATAGGCTGTGTTTGGCGCGCCACAGCTAGCTTATTTTTCGAGTTTTTTTATGTTGTCGTGTTTAATAAGCCAAAAAGTAGCTTTTAAGCTATCTTTTTTAAAAGCTACTTAGACTAGCTTTTTATGAGTTTTTTTAAAATTTTCCAAATAAGTCCTTTAATTAATTATAGAAACACATACTCCTATATGTCTTTTTATGTAATTTTATATATTTCAGCTATTTTTACCAAACGTTATTTTTTATCAGCTAGTTTTTCAGCTATCAGCTAGTTTTTTATAGCTAGTTTTTCAGCTAGTACGCCAAACATAACCATAGTTTTAGGTTCAACGATTCTTAAAAAAAGGTAATATATTAATAGACGTTATCTTCTAGTTATAATTATTTAATATCATACAATCATTTTCTTTCAAAATAAACATCCAATCACCCTTTATATATAAACATCAAACCAAAAATTTGGTACAAGTCGTGAAATCTACATCTCCCAATCATTTAACAATCGCATTAATCATTTTGACACTCAAATGCGACGTTCATTAATTTCCCTAATCTACAATTAGCATATTAAAAAAAAACAAATCAGATTAGATATCTTAACTTAAATCACCACTTATTATTCATTAATTATGTGATGTAACATTTCATCAAACACCCAACGCAGATCGAGATCGCTAATATTGACAAACATGTTACAAAAATGGCGTGCGCAAAACCAACATGTAGCTCAACCTTTGGATCATGAAAAAATGGTAATTGTTAATTAACCACAAAATCATAAATTATTGAAACAAATTCATTTTAATAATATAATGTAAAAAAATAATAATAATAACAGATTAAAGAGCTTAGGGTTGCGATTGGGCCCCTCACTGGGCACGCATCAAAATTTTGTACGGATGCGTGTTTAAAAAGGTATCTGGAAGCCAGAAGCTGGAATCTTGAAAAAGCCAAAAAGATGTTAGAGGACACACTTGAATGGAGGTCAAATTACAAACCTCATGAAATTCGTTGGGTAAGTTGGTGATTTATTTTGGTAATTTAATAAAATGAAAAAAAAAATCAAAATTATGTATTTTACTATTTATTTTTAATGGAATTTCTAGGAACAAGTAGAAGAAGAAGGTAAAACAGGTAAAGTCTCGAGAGCTAATTTTGTTGATCGTTTTGGAAGGCCTGTTCTCATCATGAGACCAGGGAAACAGGTTTGTACTAAATCCATCTCCCTTTAAATTCTTAACACTAAATTTTAATCATTGTCAAAAATATATGGTCATAATAAGGTCAATTTATATCGAATATAGTTGTTTTTTGTAATCTTATTTTAAATCATTTAAAAAAGTAAAAATGTTTTCTAAAAATTATAATTTAATTTAGAAATTATACCCTAATGGAACCAGAGGATTTCGTTTTATATTAAGTCATGTTTTCATTAAGTTTGTTAAGTAAAAAAGAAGTAATATGTAATGCCTAAATTTTACGATTATGTTGTAGAATACGAAAACGGGTGAGGGTAATGTTCGTCATTTGGTGTATCTGATAGAGAACGCGATTTTAAACCTTCCGGAAGGCCAAGAACAAATGTCTTGGTTGATTGATTTCACTGGATATTCGATGAATGCAACGAATATCCAACCGAAAACAGCTCGAGATATCATAAATGTGACACAATCTCATTACCCTGAGAGACTTGCCATCATTGTCCTTTATAATCCTCCAAAAATATTCCAAGCATTATTTAAGGTATCGCATCTCCATCTCATACATATCTCTCATTTTTGTTACTATAAAATTAACCATATATATAAAAAAAAAAGGGTTAATGTCATATTCGGCCAATTAAAAGGTTGTTTGATAGTTGTTGATTATGTCAATGTCTGACCGAGTAAGATTCATCCTTGAATCTCATATCTGACCGAGTAAGAGGCACTTTAGAGGAGAGAGGACCGAATCAGTGGCTTCTAAGGGCCCGTTTGATAGTTGATATCTGGGAAAGTTTTCGGACTTTCTGGGAAAGGCATATCTTACAGAGAGAGACCCTATTTTTTGTGCAAATCAAACAGCATTTCCGGTCCATTTAGCCAGAAATATTTGTTTGGAATTGGAAAGATGTCTATCAAACGAGACCTAAGTGTAGTGTCAAACAGTCTAAATCTGATCGAACTTCCAGACCCCCAACTCCCCAAGATGCATATCAAACAGCCCCGAAGTTATGCTAATTTACCAATTTAGCCATGAAAGTTTTAATAAAGATGCCAATGCCACAAAAAAAAATCGTCTCGTTTGACCATTATAACATTCTATAACAGATGAAACTAGTTTTGATGTCTACGTGGCATGATGTCATCCACATATGCAAGTTTTGATCATAATATGTGTACATGGCGTTTTGAACATTTTATTTAACTTTAATATTTTAGATCAACATAATGTCATTTTCAACGCCACATGGACATATTGTGATCAAATTTGCCATGTTGACATAAAAGTCGATTTCATGGTAAAATGGGTAACTTCTTGTTACTAGATGCAATGAAAACCAAGTAAAATGTATTAATCCAAATCTTGTATTCAGGTAATAAGTTACTTCATAGACCCGAAAACATATTTGAAGATAAAATTTGTTTATCCAAACGACAAAGAGAGTATCGAGATTATGAAGTCGTATTTTGATACCGATAATCTTCCACGTGAGTTTGGGGGAAAAGCTAACTTCAATTTAAATTATGACCATGAAGAGTTTTCTAAATTGATGGTTGAAGATGATATAAAAAAGGCCAAGTTTTGGGAGTCGGATAATAATGATACCAATGGTCATTCCGAAACTACAAGTTAAGTTATAGAGGAAACAAACCAAATGTATAATGGTTGGTTATTAATATATATGTAACTAATTATTTACATATGGTAACATGTAACTAAGAGTAACATATATTTTTATATGCAACTTGAATTGCCGATTAGTTACATGTGTTAATATGTAACTGATAAATTTTATTAGATATCATGATATGATTAAAATAAATGTATGCTTATTTATTTTTTTAGGTAAAGAATGGTTTTGAACTTTTGATAATTTATTTATATTGTTCTTTTATGTCTATAATAATGTCATATCTGTCTCATTCTCATCTATGTCATATAAGTAAAATTTAAACAACACATGGACAATATAAAAAGGATATATGCGTATCTGAATTGGCATGTGATACAAGTGGATGCATATTTCATCATTGTTATATGCAACTCGATGTAGTTCAATATCAAATTCTCACCCTTAAACTTGAGGTCCTTTTTCACGTTCTTTGACCCCGATATAAAGCATTTGCTCCATTTGATCATTTGAACCTTTTAAAAAAACTTCCGAACCATGTTCTTCTCCTCTAAATCTTTAAAGGCATAAAAATTGGCATGTTGAAGTTTCGCATGCCACAACCAGTTGTGATCATCTTTGGTTGATAAAAGACATATTGTTTGTCATATTTTTTAACGTGTTTTGTAAATTCGATTAGGGAACCTATTTACTCTTAAAAATAAAGTGTTATTGTTGTCGAATACACGTAAAATGTCAATATATAAATCAACATGATTCCCATTCCCATTAAGTAGGTTTTGATCATCGTTTTTGCAAAAAAACAGGATCGAAATTTGCCTTTCGTGTCGATCTTCGAACCATCTCCAAACCGAGTGTCATGATGATTTTGATTTTTTTTATTTGTTCAGTCATTTGGTTGTTAGCACTGATGTCGAGATACAATACCTAAAACTCAACTCCACCTCCCGATGCAAGAAGCCTAGCATTACTCTTTTCTTCAACACCTTATAGAGTGTATATTGTTGTGGGTTGTCATCATCAATACATACTCTTTTTTGTTATTGGTTTGAGTGATGTTCACCTCCTCATGCGAATTCTTGTTTGGATACTCTTAACACATAATGACCAAATTTTTCACGAGTAAAACATTTTATTTTAACTTCGTCCAACAACTTTTAGGTTAGATCGAGATTCCCACTCGATAGGTATGAGCAATAGAGAAGGTCCTTCTTCTCATTCTCTATACACTCAAAGTATCTCTTCATGGGTCTTGAGATGACCTAAAACCTCTTTCCCTTTCATGTTTGTCAATTCCCCAAATTGTTATACGACTTTCATCAAACAATCAAATAAACAACCAAAATTTTATCAAAATATATTTGTTTAATTAGAACAAATTTAGATATGAAACACACTATTGCAATGATACAAACATAATATCATTAATTCTTTTCAAGAATAACTTTTACATTTAAAAAAAAAAAAAAAAGACATAATAATTAGTTAAACCATAACTTTCTTTCCAAGTTTTCTTGGAGAAAAAGTCATGCTTCTATATAGAAAAAAACAACGATTGATCAAATTATCATCCACTCATATTTTGCTTAATTTCCCTCTCAAGGTAACATTATTACAACTCGCTTTCATTCTTTTATATTTGGATATTTATATTTATTTATAACCCATTTGTTTATATATATAAAAATAACAACAAAGGTATGTAATTTGGTGTTTGTGACTTCACATTAAATACATATTTTGATTTGTTTTCCTGAATTTAAAGTTCTATAATTTTTCAAATATCTTAGTTTTATGGGTTAATGTTTAGGTGTGACCATGGTTCTACAAACTAAAAATACCGAAAATACCCCTGGTGCTACAAAATCCTGTTATAAAGATATGGGAAATTCAAAAAAATACATCAAGTCATTTGTTAGTGCATCTTTTAAGGACCACAAGGCTTGCTTCAACGCAACTTGGCACAAGGTTAAAAGAATTTTCAACCACTTAATATTTTATTTATTTTCTCATATAAAAAATAAACTAATCATTTTTTTTTTCTTTTTCTGTTTGAAATTTAACAGATGGTTGACAAATTTCAAAAAGCAAAATCTGTTGCACCAAAACATGGAAAAGAATAAATTTGCTCATTAGTTTTTTTTTTTATGGTGGAATTATGTTATTTTTGTAATGTTATATTTCCAAGATATGCTTTAAATATGTAAAGAATTCAAAGAATTTAGCAAAGTTTCTTTTTCTTTTTTCTTTTTCTTTTTGTAAAATTTTTGCAATCACTTAAAAATAAATTGTTACAAAATTAACCCCACAATAGAGATGTGGACTTGGAGATGAGTTTGGTGGCAGCTGTGATTTTTTCCAACCTGTACAAGTTGTACCTTACGCATTAAGAGTTGTAACTTGTGTAGTATCAATAGTACATAATGTGATAAGAGAGATTACTTTGAAATTTCTTCAACAGCTTTGATTATGTTTTGAGAATTAGTTTCCACAACTTGACCTCCAAGAATCATTTCATCTAAGATAGTATGCATCTACAAGAAACAAAGAAATAAATAATTATAAATTAAATTGAAAATTAATTATAAAAAGAGAATAATTGACAAGTTGTGAAGTACCTTGCCATAATTGAGAACAATATCAAGTTCGCATACATTGCTGAAGCACTTCTCCAATGTTTCCACATATACTGAAAGAGTTGATAAAAACTCAAATCATGAAAAATATAATTTCATGAAAGATTAATAAAAAGAAATTAGATTTTGGTGTGTACCTTGTATAAGATCAAACATAGCTAGTTCATTTTCAGAGCTATCAAATACAAACACAAAGTACAATGTTGCAAACAACTTGTAAACAAGTCTTGAATCCTACAAAGGGTTTAAGAAGTTATAGTTTATATGATTGTAACAATTTATTATATATCAATCCTATAAACGGTTTAAGAAGTTAGTTTATGTGATTGTAACAATTTATTATATATGAATTCTGCAAAGGGTTTAAGAAGTTAGTTTATGTGATTGTAACAATTTATTATATATGAATCCCACAAAAGGTTTAAGAAGTTAGTTTATGTGATTGTAACAATTTATTATATATGAATCCCACAAAGGGTTTAAGAAGTTAGTTTATGTGATTGTAACAATTTATTATATATGAATCCTACAAAGGGTATAAGAAGTTAGTTTATGTGATTGTAACAATTTATTATATATGAATCCTACAAAGGGTATAAGAAGTTAGTTTATGTGATTGTAACAATTCATTATATATGAATCCTACAAAGGGTTTAAGAAGTGAGTTTATATGATTGTAACAATTTATTATATATGAATCCTACAAAGGGTTTAAGAAGTGAGTTTATATGATTGTAACAATTTATTATATATGAATCCTACAAAGAGTTTAAGAAGTTAGTTTATGTGATTGTAACAATTTATCATATATCAAGACACAATGTATAAAAAAACACAATAAAGAGAAACCAATAATATTTGATCTTAATAAAAGAATTACCGGACCCATTAGCGAGCCCCCTTCAATGAAATTGCTTACATTTTCAGGCTGCAAGCATAAGACTGGAAGAAACAAAACAAAGAAAATTAAGTTTCTTTCTTCAAATTGTAATCAACAGAGAATCTAAAACGTTCAAAATCATGGAGTATATGGTTGTAGATCTTGATAATGATTCTTATCTCCTTTTTGGTGTTGAACTGTTGATGAATGTGAAATGTGAATGCATGCTATGTTGATAAACAATAAGATCTTTCTAACATCATCATCAAATTATGCATTCTGGAATCAACACAAATAATCTGAAAAACAAGAACCTGAATAGATGCTTCGAATTAGTTGTTGCTGCTGTTCCACAGGCTAACCTTGCAATAAATTACACAACATAAACAATTTACAATTTCAAATCGAATGAAATCAACTAACAGTTTGTGTTTGTCCCTAAGATCCATTAAAATCATACCGTATAATTGTAGAATTTGGCGAGGCGAGGTTTGCCTTGGTTGTTGATCACCATCATAGCCCTTATCATTTCGCACAAACAAACCCTAAATCTCAGTTTTCAGTTGAAGTAACGAAAAGGAGAAGACGAAGATCCGATAACGATAACGCACGCGAATACATCCGAAATCCATCGTAAAATATGATGCTCCGATCCGATCCGATCGTGACTCCGGCTTCTGTGATGATCTTAGACAAAGGGCCTGGGCTAAAATTGTTACGCAATTAACTTCATACCCGGCCTGTTAATCGGTTTTTCAAACACAAAATTGGACCATGTCCATGATGTGTAGATAAAAATAGGGTAAATTACACCAATCGTCCCTCGTACATATGCCGAAAAGCACGTTCAGTCCCTATTTTCAAAAATTAACTCGGACCGTCCCTCGTTTGGCTTAAACTTGCACGGTTAATCCCCCGTTAGTTTAAATTTGCACGATTCATCCTTTGCGTCACATAAAATGACTATATTGCCCTTGTTTTTTTATTTTGTATTAATAAGAAAAACAAAAAATAAACTATAATCGTATATTTTTACATTTATTAATAATTTCTAAACATTTACCTATCATCCCCATCCTATTTACCAAGAAATACCCAAACTCTCCGATCCCTCTGTTCACCGTCCCTCGCCTCCCTTTGAAACTAAAATCCGGCCACCGGAGATACAACGACCACCAGAAACCCGCTTGATCGCCGCCATGGACTACCACCTCATTTTCCTTCCTATGTTCATGTCGGAAATAACATCACCACCGACGATTATTGATTTAACACATCCACCATCGACCTTCTTCCTCCTCCTTCTCTTGATTTTTCCAAAACAAAAATCTCCACCACATTCCGCCCAATCTTCTCCAGATACTCAGATTTATGCTATCTCGTATACCCAATTCCACTGCTAGAAATCACCACTTTCTCCACCATCTTCTCCTCCATCTCCGCCATCCAGTACACCACAAACCTCTGTAACTAATTATATACACCAAAATTCCATTAACCCCTAATTTCTTCATTCTATTACACACACAAACAAACACACACTTCACCTGAAACACCTCTATAAGCTCTGTCCTTATCAAGTATGATTTGGTGAAAAACACCAGATCTGGTATAGTGAAATCGTGTGTCAATAGAGATACGTGCAATATGAATTACCACTTGAGTTACCTCCGTAGCCATGGATGAGAATGAGGTTTAGTTTGTTCCAGTGGTGGCGGTTTTCCGCTCATATGTGGTTGCCCTCTCCCTTTTCTTCTTCTCCGATAAGCTTCTTTTGTCCCCATTTTAGATCATCTCGCCTTTCTTCTCTGGCGATATGGGTCCCAAATCGAAACAAAATATCAGTATATAAGTCGTTCCTCTCTAACCCTTGTGACCTAAACGGGTAAAACCTAGTAGAAAGTTGCAGATTAACCCTCTCATCTTCATCGTTTCTGGTTTCAAGTTGTAGATTTGTTAAGTTGCAGGATTTCTGGTTTCAAACAATTGAATTTTTTTCTGGTTTCTTCTTCTTCAAGGGACGACGATCGGTGTCGGTGGTGATGGTAGATGGTGGAGATGAGATGGAATGAAGAAGAATATAGGGGAAGAGACGGGTTATGAAGGTGTTTAGGTTTAGGGTCTATTTCTTTTTTTAAAAGGCAATAAATAATTATTTTTATAATAAATAACAAATAAATTGAAAATAAATCAAAAAATAAATAAATAAGGGTAAAATGGTCTTTTTATAGGCGGAGGGACTAACCGTGCAAGAAAAAACACACTCAGGGATGGTCCGCGTTAATTTTTAAAAATAGGGACTGAACGTGCTTTTTGGCATATGCACGAGGGACGATTGGAGTAATTTACCCATAAAAATATGAGTAAATTACATGAATGGTCCCTTTGGTTTGGGGTAATTTACAAGCTTGGTCTCTAACTTTTTTTTTTAATTCAGAAAGGTTGTTCAATTCTCATAAAGACTTAATAGATTGGATGCTATCAACATAAAAAAACTCTAAACGTGATTTTAATGTTTTATTTAAATGTGATCGTGGTAGTATATACACGGATATGAAAATCTCCAAAATACTCATGACAGTCCTTCTTCAAATAATAAGTTTTTTGGAAAAAGTCATGCTGATCCACCTTTAAAACCTAACAAATAACGTGTGCGTTCTTGTTCGCCGCCAATGGAAAATGTCGATATATTAATCAATTTTCGATATGAATTAATTGAAGAGTTGAAGAAATACAAGACAGGATATGTTGGCATGTTTGGAACCGAATAATGGTCTAATAATTACAACGCTTTTAAATTTTTTCAGCAGTCCTGCACTTGAAGAATATTGGATGATAATGACTATATGTGTATCCTCGTTGCTTCAATTTACAATGTAATACTACATATTTTAACTATCACACGAGGTTAGACATACCTACCACTTCGGTCTATTCCACGGGTGGTATGAACGTATTGCCATAGCAATTGGATATATTAATTACAATCATTACATCAAAGTTACATTGAATGGAGGACTCCCTATAAAGATCGACTAGATGTATATGAGAAGTTATTGGCCACTAATCATATTGTGAACATGTTGTTTTAGACAAATAACATTGTAACAAAGTTTTAATAAAGTTGTAATATATTGATTTTTAAAGTTGTAATATGTGTTAGTGCATTTTTTCATTTGTTAGAAGTTCAGTAAGTTTTTATTTATTTTAGTTTAATATTTAATTTTACATGTTAAATTTTATTTGATTTAACCGGTAAATCGAACAGAATATACCGTAATCGAATTAACCAAAACCAATTAACCGAACCTTATTTGGTTTAGTATTGGTTAGTTTTAAAATGTAAAAAATCAATAAAACCGAAACGATTAAACTAAAAATCCAAAAAACCGACCGAATACTACGCTAATTAGAAGTCAAAAATAATACGTCTAAAATAACAAAAAATCTTAATATTTTTATTATCCAATTAATACATTGATAATAGTATATATTAAAAGTTAATAAATAAAAGGTATTAAATGTAACTTTTATAAGAAGTATAAGGGATTAATTTTAAAACATTAAGTCATTAAAAAAATACTCGATTCATATTATATAAAAATATTATTATATTAAAAATAAAATAAAATGACTAGTTGGTGTGAAAGATACACTACATATTTCGTGTATTTAAAACTAGATGTAAAACCCATTTATTACATGAGTTCATTTAAAAGAAAATATTAAATATGAAATTCTAAACATTTAAAAATTTGAATTTATAAAATAAATTAAAAAATATTGAATTATTAAAATTAATGTGTTTTTTTTTTCTTTTTTAAATTTAAACACATAATTTAGATAAATAAACAAAGGAAACTAATGAGTTTTTGATTTACAAAATTTTAAATTAAAAGGCAAGTCAATTAATGAAATTGATATCCATTTATTATTAAAGTTTATTATAATTATTACATTTAAATATTATGTGAAATTTGATAAAATGAAAAAAAAACCACAAAATGTCATGTGGAAAAAATTTAATTGAAAATAACCACAAAATGACATGTGGCCAAATCAATGAAAGTGTGACATGTGGCAAAAAGATTTTTATTTATTAGAGTAGATTACATTTAAATATTATGTGGAATTTGATAAAATGAAAAAAAACCACAAAATGCCATGTGGAAAAAATTTAATTGAAAATAACCACAAAATGACATGTGGCCAAATCAATAAGAGTGTGACATGTGGCAAAAAGATTTTCATTTATTAGAGTAGAAGAAGATGGGTCCTCGAACTAAATCAACTAATACAAGGAAATACAATCCTTATATTAATTTCATTAATGCAAAATCAATCCTATCAGGCTTGTCATTTTCGTAATTTCAATTCTTTTTATATCCTTTTCCTTTTTTTTTTAATTTAGACTACAGACTTAGACGTAACTTACAAAATAAACCCTTATTTTTTTTTATTCTTTAGTTATATGAAATACGTATATAAAAATATATGTTAATAATCTTACAACTTTTAAAAATATATGTGAATAATTTTTTAATTTTAGTATCACTATATGGTTTAATGATCATGTTGATAAGGTTGAATTATCATGTCAATATGTGTGCCGATCAATCTATTGATAAAATGTAATATTACAATTTTATACATCCAGTTTAAGTTGTAGTTTTAGAAAATACCATAGATTTTTTTAATTTATATCTTACACCCTTGAAACTTTATTAAATTGGAAAACTAACAAATGGAAACATATTATTTAATCATAAAAGTTGTATAATTAAAATGATCTCATGAATATATTTACAAAAAGAGTAATAATGAATATTAATAAATATTTTTAAATATTAATAAAAAAATTAATTTGTTAAATAAGAAATATAAAATATGAACCACTAACAAAAATAGAAGTGATAAAAAAGAAAATTTGGTTTCAGTTATTGATATTTCTTATTTGTTAAACTGAAAGCCACTTGCAATGTCATTTTCTTTCGTTAAAAGCAAACATACGATATTTGTTATAAATATAGATTTTATTAAATGACAAGTTGGGAAGAATGGATCAGTGACACATATTATTAGGTATTTGTACTAACCTTTCTTATTTTTTATTTTTTTTTTATTAAATGTGTGTTTTTCTCTTGTTATATTTAGAGAGATGATATTCATCTAATGAAGACAAATGAAATAGTGAAAATAATAGCTTTAATGAAAGTAAACTCATATCGATTTAAACCAGGACCCACCAACTCAAGATACCACCTCAAGATCAACCAACTCAAGCGCCACCGACTCAATATTCGTCTAGACATAGTATTTCTAATTATATGCCTTATTATATGCGGTCTAATTTGTTTGATTTAAACCAGGAACCGGATAGGCACAATACGTACTCGTTCCAAGAACCTCTAATGTTCAACTCAACCTTTAATCAGGAACAATCGATGCATAACTCGTACTTCAACCAAGAACAAGTAATGTATAATTCAGATTCGCTTATGAATGAAATTTCGTATGAATTTCATCCATATGTCACAAACATACAAAACGTGAGGGGAGATGGAAATTGTGGATTTCGTGGAAGAGCTGCGTGTCTCGGTTATAGTTAAGATAATTGACGTCAAATTCGCTTAGATTTACAGAATGAATTGTTAGCACACCCAACTAAGTACGCACAAATTTTTTATTACAATTTAAACACCATACATCACTCGTTGAATTTCAATGGATCACGTTTCGCACTAAAAGATCGTTGGTTGATTATGCCAATCATTAGCTTTCTCATTGCTAACAAGTATAGTGTAATGGTTATTCTTCTAAGCAAAAATAGTCCATCAACATATTTTCCACTATAGCCTGGTCCCTAAGACATCTCAACTCGTAGAGTTGTTGTTATTACTCTTGTTAGAGGTGATCATTATGTGAAGGTTGATTCACATTGAGCATATTCAATTCCTACTATTTTGTCACTTTTGCGTCACAGCAGATCATCACGGTCTACTGGATGGGAACTGTTTATGTTGCTCGCCTGAATTCCTATATTTCTCCATTTGCAACACACAGTATTTGTAACAATTCTACAATTATAATAGCTGATAATTAACAAAATCAAGTTTATGTTTTGTTATTTATAATTATTAAGATATCTATAAATAAAAAAAGTTGTTTTTTTAATTTAGCAAATTTATATATGTACGATTTTGATGTTTCTAAAGTAAAAAATAAATAAATAAAGATCTTTATAAATAAAACAATTTCTTGCAGTGACATAGAAATGCGGTCTCTGTTTTGTATCGATAAATCACTTTTATATATATATATATATATATATATATATATATATATATATATATATATATATTAAGTTTTAAAAAGTATAAGATTTTATTTGAAAATTAATATAAATATAAGGATATTTAATGTAAATTAAAAAGTGACATTGTTTTAAATAACCAACGAGGCACATTTAATTTAATAGATTAAAAATAGTAAAATTTGTTACTGACACATATCCCCTCAATCAATTCTTCGTGCAATTAGAATTCAATTCGTGTATTTAGAAATACTCATTTAAAATCTCACTAAAAATATGAATTATTAAGATTAAGGTTGTAAGTCGTAGTGGCACCTCATCACAACTCCACTTCATCATTGTCATATGGTGATGTTCACCATTATATGACATTGTCACGTCATCTTTGCACTTGATGAGTTAATATGTGTTTGAAGAACTAGCTGATATTGAAATATATAATTTTTATTTGTATAAAAATAGTTGTTAGCTTTTACATATTTATAATTACATGAAAATCAAAAGTTAAAATCTTTGAAAAGCTAAAAGCTAAGAACTGCTACTATTGAATAAATGAAAGCTAGTTGTAGTAGTTTTTGAATTATGAGTTTTTGTTTAAAATAAAAGCTAAGAACTGCTACTATTGAATAAATCTTTTTTATTTTTTCAAGTTTTTTCTTAAATATTAAAAGCTAAATGCCATTTAAAAAAAACACAGACACACACTCCTTAGCACACCTAAAAGTAAAACTATAAAACCAAAGAGCCGATTTACTGAAAAAATATATATACAAATTTGGAATCGCACAAGACATTGGGTCTATTGGTTTACAATTATAAATGTGGGATAATGAATTGTAAAGGTACCATAATTTAGGTTTTATTCACCTTTAATCATTTAAGTTAATTTTTTGTCCACATATTACCATTAAACTTGTTTGAACTGTTGGACATTACATCCTCCTCATAACTCCTCATAAGGACTAATGTGAAGAGTGTAAACAAGTTAAATGGTAACATGGAGACAAAAAATAACTTAAAAGATTAAACGTTAACAAAAACCTAAACTATGTTACCATTACAAGTCATTCACGGAGTCTACATTACAAAATTAAAACATGCATCATAAAACTATAAAACCAAAGAAAAACCACTAGTCTCTAAAAAAATTACAATTACAATATATAATAAAATTATCACAATCAAAATCACATAACATAATCCTTCAACCCACTCTCCAACGATTTAACTACACAACTACAAACTTCACAAAACAGACAATCCCAATCACACACCAAAAAAAACCTCAACTCTTCACAAAAACACTTTACACCAATAACCACACCTATACAATAAATATCTTAAATTTGCAACAACAGCCAAATGAATTCTTCTTTCTATCTTCTCCTTAGGGACGACCCTTTTCCAGTTGCCTTCATATTCTGAGAATCCCTAAAGCAAACAAAGTGCACAATTGTGTTCCCATTTGGATACACTGCAAAAACACTAGTCCCTATCTTCTTGTTACAAAGAGAACACATACTCTCTCCCGTGATCTTCACATCCACTTTTCTCTGGCTATACAACTCATCCTTCGTCTACACCATTGTACAAAATCACATATTAAAAAAAAATTTAAAAATAATAAAAGTACAATGCTATTTCAAAACACAAACATACTTGGAGGTTCTGACATTCTCTCAATCTCTTAATCACGGAAAAGTTCCGATGCGCTTCACTCGTCTTTCTCAAAAGAGGTCCGAGAAACGGAAGCAAATTCTAAAACATTAAAATAAGATTCAAAAACATTGTGTAACGTAAAAGAGTAAAGACAAGATACGAAGGGTAAGTTGGTAATTTTATTACATGTAGTTTGGTTTCTTTAGGTAAAAGTTTGAGTGCATGTGCACCGTTGACCCGGTCCCACCTTTGACCCAACACATCAAGAACCTCGTCAAGCATGATATTGGAAACGACTTCCTCACCAAAATCATCTCCATCTCCATCATCACTTTTCCCACTATCGGTTCCACTTGGGCTGATTCTAGAATCTTCTGCGCCTTCGATGTCTGCTATTTTTTTACCTAATCCTTTTGCTTTGGTTTTCACGGATGTCCAACCGACTTTAGGACTTGGAGATGACGATGAAGATACGAGATTTGCGATTCTTTTTTCGATATTTTTTATTGTTTTTTTAGGGTTTAGATAGATTTGAAGTAACGTGAGGTAGATGTTGGTTTTTGGAGTTTGGTGTTGATGAAGTCCTGCCTCGTATAATTTGTCACAGTAGGATAAAGCTAGGCTTGGAACATGAAGCTGGAATATGGAAGAATATATGTAAATTTCAATGGAATAGTAAGAAACAAAATATTATTATTATTATAATAAGAAGAATAAGGGAAAACTCTGTAAAAGTCTTTATATTTTGGTTTCATGATCGATTTAGTATTTATTTATTTTTTAATTCAATTAAGTAATGAAAACCGGTAATTTTAATCGTTTTAGCAGGTCGACAGGTCGTCCGGCTTTAGAAATTTACACTTTTGGATGAGATTTTCAGTTTTATTACAAAATTTGGTCAAAAATTTACACTTCTGGACCAGGTTTCAAAATTTTGTTACGAATTTGTCCTAAATTTTGAAAAAAAAAAAAAAGATGTGAAAAAACTAAATTTATGATGATTTTGTAATAAATTTTGAAATCTTAGCCAAAAGTGTAACGTTATGGACCGAATTTGTAATAAGATTTAAAATCTCGGCCAAAAGTGTAAATTTTGGACCAAATTTGCAATAAAATTTATGTTCTGGGTCAACAAGGCATCCCACTTTCAAAATTTACATTTTTGGCCCAGATTTTAAATTTTATTACAAATTCATCATAAATTTAGTTTTTTTACATCTTTTTTGTTTCAAACTTTATGATGAATTCGTAACGAAATTTACACTTTTGTCCCTGATTTTCAGTTTATTACAAATTTGGTCCAAACTTTACACTTTTGGCCCAGATTTCAAAATTTTGTTACGAATTCATCCTAAACTTTGAAAAATAAGGATGTAAAAAAAACTAAACTTATGATGAATTCGTAACAAAATTTTAAAATTTAGGCCAAAAGTGTAAAATGTTATCCAAATTTGTAATAAAATTTAAAATCTCGCCTAAAAGTGTATAAATTTTGAAAGCGGGATGCCCAGTCAACCAAAATAAAAGGGTCAAAATCATTACAATTGCCGGTTCTTGGGACTTAATCAAATAAAAAATATATAAATAAGGACTAAACCGATTATGAGGCCAAAATATAAGGACTTTTATGGAGTTTTCCTTTTCCCTAATAATAATAATAATAATAATAATACCTTATGAACATAAATGGACAATGCAAGTTCATGTTGATTCATTTTCCCTGATAAGATTGCACGTTCTTCATACAAAGCATTTGGAGGTAATCTTTTCAATAAAATCTCTGGATTATATCCAGAAATACCCTCCAATGCTGATAACAGCTTTTTCCTTGATGCTGTGTAACTTTTTTCATCCCACTTCTTTTCACCAATCAGATCATTATACCAATCAAGCACTTCTGAAAGATATATTTGCACCTATAAAGTAAACCACAAACAAACATTCTAAATCAAAATAATTAAACAATCTCTCAGAAATTAAAAGAGCAACAACATAACATACCATTTCATTTTGAAGATTCCCAGAGATTCCATTTTCATTCATTGAAAGCATCAATTCCAAATACATAGCTTGCATTTTGGGAGCATGTTGTTTTAAATAAGAGTTGACCAAATCTGCAGGGATGTTTCCAGTCAAAAACAGGTCAATGGTTTGACTTGGACAGCTTTCAAGAACATGCATTGAGAATTCCAGAACAAGCATTGGGTCGGGCCCACATAAAGGCTGCATAAAAGTATAAAACAATTCAAATACACAATACAAAAGTTTATACATAATGATATTAAAAAGTTAGGAAAACTTACTTTGAGATATTCGATTATCATCTCAGGTTTGAACTTTTGATCTGATTTTGACTCGTTGACTAGCTTATGAAGAAGCTTGAGAGCTTCACGATGCATGGAGTTCCATTTATAAAGCTCTAATAAACATAAATAATGGTTTCCATTTCTTAATATTTCCTCACATATTTTCACATCACAATAATTTAAACTTTTTAGTAAATCCAAAGCAGCTGCAGATTGTGAGGTTAAAAGCAAAGCTTGTAGAAGTGCAGTGTCTAATATCAATGCCATCTCTCTAGCACCTGAGTCAAGGGGCATGTTGACTCTCCCCTAAAAATAAAAAATTTAAAAAGTTAAATTTTTTTAATACTATTCACTTTAAATAATGTTAAATTGTTACCTTGTTTGATCTTTTGGATCGATTGCTTTCATGGGAGTGTCCAACAGCATCTGATATAACCTCTTCAGTTCCTTCAGCAGCTGCTTTTCCAATTACACTGTTTCTCTTCTTCTGTAGAAACTTTACTAATGCCATTAATGTGTTATGAGACATTTTCTTGGATTCAAGAGCTGAGCTTTCATCATATTCCAGTGTTTGAGAAGTTGAAGAAGTTTCCATGTCATCTGACACACCAGATGAAGCTCTTGATAAGTAAACTTCACCACTCATATCCAAAAACTTCTCAGGTCCAGAAACCACTGATGACTTTGGAATAACAATAGATTGATATAAAGAAAGAACATAAGTTATTTCCACTTGAGATGCCACAAAATGATCCATGGCTTCCTCATAGCTCCCATTTTCAAACAGATAGTGTGCATATCTGCAACAGAAAACAGAGAACAACAACAAATCAACAATGACAATGACAAGATTACAAGAATACCCTCCATACAAATGGTAAATGTTACCTGATATGAATTGACTGTTCCTTTGAGGCTCGAAGGTTTGAATCTTCTGGTGGAAGTAGCTTACACAATGCTAAAGCTTCCTCAAAGTTTCCAGATGCTGTCAATTGTACAATCTGCATTGTGATAAAAGATTTAGGAACTGATGAAGTTACATAAATGGCCATTGCTTTTGTTTCTGGATTTCAGACAAACCTGTGCTCCAATAGGAACAGGGAACAATCCATGAATGGAGTTGTTTAGGGCAACAATCACTGCATTGTTTCCTTGGTGAATAAGGCGGACATCACGAAGAACAACTGTTTGTATTAATGGGTAAGGGACTCGTAAAGAACGTATCTGGACACCTCAAGATAAGAATAATGTATTAGTTTATTAAGTATTAACCTCAGATAATAAAGAAGATAAGAAAATCTACAATACCTCTATGTGTCTTTGTAAAAGAGCTGTAGCATAAGGCTTCTGAATGACAACTACTGCAGGGGCTTCAGACCAACAGATCCTGCCTTCTTGAAGGAGCTTGCCATTTTGGTCCACAAGAACTCCAATGTTGTCCTGAGAACAGAGTGTTGATTCACATATGTAAAATTTCAAAGAAGATGGCGTAGAAGGAAGAAAGAGTGTATACTGTATACAGTACCTTCCCTAAAAGAAGTTCTCCAGATGGAAGAGACACCACTAATGGTGGAGCAATTCTTCCTGAGGGGAAGACCTCTGAAAGTGCACCATTGGTGGCGTTCAATATCGTGTATTCTCTTCTAATCCCAAGACATATATTCTCGCCACACCAAGACATTGACTTCACTGTATCTGGAACACTAAACTCTTTCACCTCCACAAATCCACGACCTCCTACAGAAGAATTGAAAGTTGTGATAAAGATTTCAGCGATTAAGCTTAGTATTTCAGGACAAATTACCATCGTGTCTGAAAATGCAAACCCTCTTTTGCCTAGCAAAGCACAAGAACCCTCTGCGATCATCCCACGAGTAAGCATTAGCTCCTTTCGCCTTCGTAATCACCGCTAGCGTCTCCAAATTCGGGAGCTTATGAAACGAAATTGACTCGGAGAGAGAAAGCAGAAGCTCTCTAGACCCCAACACCTCCATAGCCAGCATAGGCTTCCTGGAGAATCCATTGACAGTTCTCTCGAGCACGTATGGTTCCCTCTTCAATTCTAGGGTTTTAGAATGACGATCGGACGGTGGAGATCTGTCAGCGGATGAGGTGGAGGATTCCGGGCCGTAGATTCGAAGAGATCCATCGGCACAAGCGACTAGTAGGTTTGAGCCATAGGATTCAACCGCGTCGATCTTCGTGGGGCAACCATTGAGTAGTTCAAGCGAATCGAATGCAGTGTGCACCATTTTTTCCGGTGATCTTCCTTGAAAATCTGAGAAAGAAATATAAGGTGTCTGGTTATTCGGGGTCAAACGACGTCGCAGTGGTCGTTGACTGTTTGGATGATGAAAAACCCTGAGCCAAAGCTGCCCGCGCTTTTGAACTCGGCCTTTATGGGGTGGTTTGGTGCCCCTTGGATCATATAATCAAAGAGGAAGTAGATTTTCTAAGTAAAAATAAATCATCAAAGTATATTGTTATTTCCTATAATTGGACTCTTAAAGTAATAGTTGAGAAAGAGTGAGAAACATATGTTTATATCCAAATTTGTTTTGATACTACACTTTTTGCATGTGTGTACTACATAAACATATATTGGAATGCATAAACAAACACATATACATAACTATGTAACAAATACAAAAAACTTCATGATTTCATTACTATCAAAGGGTGTCATCTATTTACATTTGGAGTGGGGTTTGTTTTACAAAATAAAGCATCATATTTTATATAGATGTATCAAAAAGGACATTCATAATAAGTTTATCATGTCCATCCAAAAATGGCAAAAGGCCAAACAAAAAGAGCAAAAAGGCATTCAAAATATATGTTCATCATTTTTCATCACTCACTATGCATTCCCAAAAGATGATTTTTCTTCAAACTTGTATTCAAAATATTCTTTTAAGTTTCCACTTCATCGTCGCCTACTTCCTCATTTAATTCCTTTTCTTTTCATATGAGTGGCTTTTTCTTACAAGTCCTTACAAAGTGTCCCTCAAGTTCATATTTTGCATAAGTGGCATTAGATGCTTGAAGCATTCATCGTACGGGTTAAAATTTATTAAGTTATATTTTGAAAACAATTAATCATTTTAAAAGTTGTTGCGGAAAATTGGGGTCTCATTCTATTGTTTAATGCTTAAACAACCAAGTTTGGAATTTTATAATAAGAGGGTGTACGATACAATATCAAAACCAAGGTCAAGGAACAACCACCAAATGATGTGTGGCCTTCTAAATCTATTATAATAAATGAAGGTTTTTTGTCATATGTCTTCTTCTTATTCATTTAGACACATGTCATTTTCTAAAATTTTTAAATTTTCTATTTTCCATATGTCATTTTATTAAAATTTTCATTTTATTAAATTAAAGTTCCACATTTAATATATAAGGTAATATATATGTAAGGTATTTATTAGAAAGGGTTTATATATGTAATGTATTCTATACATTAAAGCCTCATTAATTTTAATAATTCAAAAAATTTCTCATTTTTCTTATAAATTCAAAATTTTCAAATTGTTAAAATTTTAAATTTAATTTTTTTTAAATAAACTCATGTAATACATGGGTCTCACACCTAGTATCCAATATAATATTCTCTAAACCTTCAACATGAGTACATGTCAAAATAAAAACGTTAAGCATTTGGACTAAACTTACGAAAGAGCCCCAACTTGCCAAAGTAAGGACCAAAAAAGAGTCTATCGAGACTAAACATACCATTGCCAAGTAATGATTAAAAGAAAAAAAAAATCACCAAACATGCCAACTAAGAACCAAATATATATATATATATATATATATATATATATATATATATATATATATATATATATATATATATATATATAGACTAAAGTTGAAAACCAATGTCATTATTGACATTGGTTTTTAATATTATATATAATATATGTAAGAAAAAATTGTAAAAATGGTCCCCGTGGTATGCATTTTTGGAGGGTTTTAGTCCAAACCACGAATTTTTTGGATTGATGGTCCTTTTAAGCTAGTTTCGTTGAGTTTTTGGTCCCCCAGAAAACTGAAAATACTAAAATGCCCTTCTCATACATTTTTTATGATTTTTACTATTTAATTTAAAGTTTTATTAATAAAAATTATGGGGCCCACCTCTCTCTCTCTCTCTCTCTCTCTCAGTTTTATTTCTTCCTTTTCTTCTTCATTTTTATGGTAAAAATACCATCGGAGGTGGATGCATTTCCGGTGACCATCAAGAACAACTCCATCGGCAAGCCAAGGGGCTGCCATCGTCACCACCAACACCTCTGTCGCCACCAACTACCGCCTCCGTTAATGCTTCCTTGTTCTCGGATCAACAGAGAATCGAAGACCACTATCCTTTTTTACGTTTTTCTGCCGATCACAACAGAAAGGGAATGAAGGCTCCGGGGATAGCCTTCTGTCGACACCCCTCCTCGTGGCTGTGTAACCACCACAACTTGAGACCTGCTTATCAATTTCACAAAGAAATAAGAAAGAGACATTGAATCTCCATCTTTGTCCCATCTTCTCGTTCAAAATCAAAAAAGAAATGGGGGATCATTGAGAGTTGCGATCGAAATCACATACACACACTTATTAATCGATCCAACTAAGATAAAGAAAGGATATCCATGGTTCGATTTCACACGTAAAATCAATTTCAGATTCGAAATTGATTTCAAATTGCATTAGGGCTTACCGAGATTGGATCTTGAGAGATCGATGTGGTTAAATCTTGACAGATTCGAAATCGTTTTTCCCCTGATATGTCTTCAACTTCTCAATCAATTTCATATGTTGTTCTTGAAGAGCAAACCCATAACAATGAATGTTTGTGTGTGTGTCGGTGTATGTTAAAGTGCAAACCTGTGAATTGATTTCCATGTGAATTGATTTCCAAAAACGAAAATTAGATCACTGCTGACATCCGTCAACAACGAACATCACCATCACCTACTAGTAAACCTAACAACATTGTTGTCGTCCCTTTTCTCTTCCTCCATGTCAATAACCAAACCCTAAATCTTGATAATTTAGGTGGGTTACATTGCGGTAGTTTGGTCTAAGGGTTTCAATGGAGGAGATAGTCAATTTCCCGACAATGGAATAATAATTCAAGAACTGGGTAAGAGTTATGGAAAATGGGTGAAAGAGGTGGGGTCACAGGGGAGAGAGAGAGAAAGAGGGGCCCACTTTTATATTTAATAATAATAATATTATTAAAAATTGAAAAAAAAATGAAAAATAAAATCATTAAGGGTATAATAGTCTTTTTAGTTTGGACAAGGACCAAAACTGCAAGCAGAGTAGCTCAAAATGACCACCAACCCAAAAAAATCGGGGTTTGGACTAAACCCCCCCAAAAAAAAATGCATACCACAGGGACCATTTTTGCAATTTTGTTTATATGTAATACAAATCTTCAAAAATGATCTATGTGGTTTTTATAAATGTTTAGTTTGGTCCTTAACTTTTATTTGTCTTCAAGTATGGTCCTTGTTTTTATCTAGGCCGAAAGTCACTTCCACCAACATCATCATCTTCATTCATCTTCATACACCTTCCTCTCTCAAGAACAAGTCCAAGATCCTCAAAGAAATTTCTTCCTTCAAGTTAGTCCTTGGGTTTTGGATAATATCATTTTCAAGAAGTTCATCAACCTCATTCAAGAGTCTAGGCTTGGAAATCTTCACACCATCTCTTCAAACAACCCACAAATCCACTCAAGGTGAGTTCATACCCCCCATATTTTCAAGTTTTTCATGTTTTTAGGGGGGGGGGGGGAATACAAGTAAAGTTTAGTTTTTATACAAATGCTTGCGTATTTCATCTCCATGGTAAATATAAAACATTATTTGCATGAGATATGGTTATTACTAGATTTTACACAACTATTTGTGATATATTAGTTAGGAAATGCAAAACTCACAAAAATAAAACATAATATACATTATAAAATCATAAGGAAAATTATGATTTGCAGCTTTTTTACAAAAATATAACTTTTCTAACAAAAATGAGTACATTCTAGTATTTCACCATTTTGTGGGTTACAACCCAAAATTATAATATTTTGACCTTACATTTTGAAACTAGAAAAGATAATTGTTGGGGAATTTCGAATTGGGTTATAGGAAATCTAGATCACAAACAGGAATCGTGTGATACACTTTCCTTGTTTGATATTTCGACCCTAATTGTCTTGGGTATCACGAAATCCAAACTAGGATAATTCCTAAAGAAACGATTCTGATTTTAGGCACAAAACACATAATCAAGTTTGAGAGAGAATGAAGAAGAAAGCGTTTTTTAGTTTTCTGTGTTTCAACGAAGTCGTTGTATTTCCCGGATTTATCCACTCAACGGATAAATGAAAACAGTTTACATCTTTTAGAAAGGACAGACCAGTCCTTGAATTTGCATCTCTAAAGAACGGGACCCCCGACTTGACACAGTAGATCAGGGTTCGGTACTAACAATGTTTAGTAAATACAAGTGTGCACTCCCACACCTCCTAACTTGTATTATAACTAAAACACTATTCTTGAAACATTTGTTAAATCCATTACACTAAAATATATTTGGTGATTAAAGCACCAACAATCCTCCCCTATTTTAGTGTAACCTTGAATTAACAACCTTAAAACAAAAAGAAAACGAAACTAATGTATAAATGAAAATATCGATACGATTGAATTTTCATGTTAGTATATTACACATTTCAAACATTCGAGAAATCAAGGGATCTTAAAGATTGAACCCAGCAACTCTTTTGAATATCTAAAGATAATATACACATTAGTTTTACAATCATCTCAACAAAATAACTTGACACTAGTTATAAAGTCGTGTGTCCCAATCCATTCTTTATCGTATAAAAGCCAAGCCCCCAAGCTCTTTGAAGTGCGGCTACACTTCACGATCATATAGGTGATTCTTTTATTCATGTACCTGTATACATTTTATCAAAAGAATCATTAAGAAATCAAATTCATCCTGGTCTCTACAGGTTCAAACACACGTACCTTGGGATAGTTATAATGTGTGTTCCAATTCATATAAATAAGCTTTCCTCATTGAATTCAACCTCTAACATTGTATTAGAGGGGGAATTGGGTGTCTCATTCATAAGAATTTATAAGGACTTTAAGCCCATCCCTATAATAGACTTGTGCACTAAGTCTCGCGCCAAACTCTTAGTGAGATGGTCCGCCAAATTTTGTTGTGATTTTACAAACTCAATCGAAATCACACCATCCATGATTAGATTTCTAATCATCCCATGTCTAACATCAATATGTCTCGAATTACCATTATAAACTTGACTATAAGCTTTACTCATAGTAGAAACACTATCACAACGAATAGATAATGGTGAAATCGGTTTCTTCCACAATGGAATCTCATAAATCAAATTCTTTAACCATTCTGCTTCCTTACTTGCAACAGCCAAGGCAATAAACTCAGATTCCATTGTTGAACTAGTTATGCAAGATTGCTTCTTAGATGCCCATTGAATAGCACCTCCACCAAGCAAAAATACCCAACCAGTTGTAGAAGAATGATCTTCTCTATTGGATATCCAACTGCATCAGAATATCCTTCTAATACCGAAGTAAATCTTGAACCAATAGCTTGCGAGTACTCCAGTTGAGAAACTGATCTACCTCTATTAGGCATCAACTTCATGCTTGAATCCATAGGGATGCTAACAGGTGTACAATCACTGTAATTGAACCGTTTGAGAATTTTCTCAATGCAATATGACTGTGTAATAGCAAGTCCCTTGTTCATCCGTTTAATCCTTATTCCAAGGATTACATCCGCCTCCCCCATATCCTTCATAGAAATCTTTGAAGACAATAAATTCTTTGTTGCATTAACTTGATTTTCATACATACATAAACTTGACTTCATACGTACATAAACCTTTGCATCACAAAATATAGCCAAAAATACATTTCCATTCCCACCCAATAAAACTACTGTAATTTTGCAAATTCTTACAACATGCTTCAATAGAAATCAAACTACCAACATCAAAACAAACTAAAACATTAATGGGTGTAATAATACCAAACAAAAAACACCCATGAACCAAATAAGAGTAATTTCATCTCTAACACTTTAAACTCTAGGAGTTTTGCAATATATTGGAGTCTATTCATGGCTATAAGCAAGCCCGAAATTGTTACCACTTCTGTAGGATACATTGGAGGGTCAACACACCCAAAGAACCCACATCTCCTATCAAACCTTGAACAACTCCAAAATTACTTATTTGGGTTACGATCAGTCCACGATGTCATCTTCATTGCTTAAGCTCAGCATCGACAAACCACCATTATGTTGAGTTTGACACAGGGGAAGCACCATTTGAGAAGTGGATGAAGAAGATGGATTGAAAAATGTTGACGTTACAAGCATTAAATAAGAGGGGGTTAAATGAATTGATGAAATTGTCCTCATATGCTTTGCACGTGATGACACTTAACGACTCCAATTTGACGGAATGAACCAAAAAGACGATTCATAAAGAGTTTTCAAACCATAATGACCATAGTCGAAGACCACGTGAACCATTGTTAAAGATTTGTCTATATTTAAGCATACAATTTAAAGAAATAAAAATAATTTTTATATACGTTGCAGATTTGTGGTTAACATCTTTTTATAAATATACATATATTTTACCTATTAAAAACAAACACCTTCTTAAGGATCGAAGTCCAAATAAGATAAACAAAAGAATGAATAAATGATTATCCATTCATGTAATTATCTTTTTAATACTATTAATTAAATAAGATAACTTACATGCAAATAACTATTAAATATCGAAGAAAGAGGGATGTGTTGGGGTTGAAAAATAGCCATATCCAACCCGTTGAGGCGTTAACGGCGTCTCCTTTATTATTATCCCCCAACATTCAACCTTGCAACTGAAATCAGAAACCTTGGGGTTTTACCTTTACTTTCCGCTGTGGTGTACTCTCGCTAAAATCTTCGCTCCCAAAAATCTTTGTAAGTAATTAATTTAAACCCTAACTTCAATTCATGCTTCGCACAGCTTACTTTGAATTTGCACACACATTGTTCTTCGTCTCTCCCCCTTGATGATTCTCGAAGTAGATTAGGTAATCAGTAAAAACCCATGAAAACACAAACAGTTCGATTTTTCCAGTAGTTTTGTTGAAAAAGTTAACAAATTTGACAGTCTGTGGGTGATCATAGCTCGAATCGATTTAATGTTGCTTCACTTTGCTTCGAAGTAGAAAGCACTTATCCCCACTCTACTTTATCTTTTCTACATTATCCGCGTTTCTGCTGTTTTGATTACATAACATATGCTTGTAACTTGCAAGTGTTAGTTTTAAATCTGTGTTAATGACTCAATGGTTACTAGATTTTCAAAGTTTTTTGGGAGTGTAATAACTGCATTGATTTAAACGATATTGTTACTGTATTTTTCTCACTTTATCTTTAATTGGGTTTCTAAATAGGTACATGGTTGGGTGATTCCATGGAGATATATGGTGTTTTCGAACCTCTGACCCCAGCAAAGCCAGTTCCAGCTAGGTCTGGACATAACACTCAGGTAGCATCAACTTCTGGACGAGGGACTGAAAAGGAAAATATAAATGATGAATTTCTATGTACAAGTTCTTTGGGTACTACAGAATATCTGGAAGATAATGGAAATAAGGGGTCTTCTGTTTTGGGTGTAGCTGGAAAGGATCCTATAAGTACTACAACTGATCAAAGTAAGCAATTTTTTTGAATTAGTTTAGTATATTTGTTAGCAAATCAGTGCCGATTTTCCCCTTTTGACTTTTGAGAGTCAAAGCATAGTACTTTCTTTACTTTATTCTACAATCTATATCATTCATATGATGCAATCTTGTATGGTATTCTAGTTAAGATGCTTTTAATGTCTAAATCTGTCTAATATATTGAAAATTTGAAATAGTTTCTTTTTGTGCAGATAACACAAGTTGTATACAAGAGGAGACAAAGAGTAATGAGTCACAATATGGTATCGACAACTCAATTCCTTCAGTTCCTTCTCCATCTGAGACAAAAGATAGTAGGAAGAGGCGTAACAATGGCATTGACTTAAACAAGAAGCCAAATAAAAGAACCCGAATGAAAAAACATAGGCCTAAAGTATATGATGATAGTAAGCCAAAAAAAGTCCAAAAACCTAAAACCCCAAAACCTAAAACCCCAAAACCCAAAACCCCAAAACCTGTAACTCCAAATCGTGTACATGAAAAGAGTGTTCGTTCAAGAAAGGAGAAATTCAAAGAACCAACAAGTTGTATGCAAAAGTCAACCAGTTATGTTGACCAAATAGATTCTCATCATATGTCAAAACTACATGAAGAAGCCATTTGTATGCAAAACACAATGAATTATAACATTGAAGATGTGGAACAAGCTTCTAGGGTTTCAAGAAATGCTCTTATTCCAATGATTCCATGCAAACGTCGTTTGGATTTAAACTATGAAGGAGAATCAAAATCACATGATAAACATCTGAGCTTTAATTTTGACAATGGAGATTATGACTTTTTTGGTAGGATTGTTACTTCTAAGAGAAATACAAAAAGGAGAAGTAGGTTTCAGAAGAAGAGTGTTGAACTTGAAGTTTCAGAGGATTTGTTGGGTGATAATAACAACAAGCAACATTGTGGATTGGATTTTTCGGTTATAGAAAGCTTGAAACAAACTAAAAAACATGTTAGAAGGTTTGTTTATGTCTATAAATGCCAAAAGAAAAGAAATTCAAAGACATCTACCTTGCAAGTAAACCAAAGGAAGTGTAGATTAGATCAGTGTCTACAAAGTAGTAGAAAAAGTGGACCCAATTTTCCAAAACTTTTCAAGAAACAAAGGAAGATGAGAAAAAAGGTGACTATAAATCCAAATTGGCTGCTCAAGTTTCTTGATAATAACAAGAAGAAGAAAGAACCACATAAAAAACTCAAGAAAAAACTGGCAAAAAACAATCTTCTTCTTCTTCCTATTTTTTCACCCATGAAAAAGAAGCGATCTATATTGCAGACTCGTAGAAGAGAGAATCTTGTTGACTTTCCTATTTCTAAAGCAATATCTCTTTATGATGAAAGATTCCTTTTATGTCAAGAGGAAAATTTTCTTCAAATGACTGAATGCCTCCCACTACAAGAGGTTCCTATTCATCAAATTGACAGTTTTACCTCTCTACCCCTGCATGTTCAAGGAGTTGAAAACACTCTTGCTGCTTTAGATTGGCTCCAAGCACAAGAGGTCCCACTTCTTGAAAGTCAAAGTTTGAAAAAAGACCGAAATCGTAAAAGTCAAAGTAGGAAAAGAGACCAAAGTCGTAAAAGTCAAAGTTTGATACCCAAACAAAAAGGTAATCTTGATCACCCATTCTTTTACATTGTCAAAATTATCAAATAACTTATTATATCTTATATTGAGGACATGAAGTATTTACCTTTTTAGTTTTTACTCTTGTCAGCTTTATTGCTAGTATCTGCTTTCTGCTTTATTCGGTCACTTTCCTTATGGGATTTGGATTTTGTTGTTGTTTATATGTTTTACTATGTTTGATGCAGATAGTAAATTGTATTTAAGAGAAATGACAAAGATTATAACAAAGAAGTTAGCAAAACTAGACATAAATGCTGAATGCAAGGCGATTGTGGTAAGAAATAATGACAATAGGGCCCTTGTAAAGACAAAACCTAAGAAAGAAAAAGAAAAAGAAAAAAAGATTCTTGTAAAGGTTGACCTTGATGAAGAGTCGGAGAGAGTTTGGAAAATTGTAATGGAGAATGATGGAAGTCAACCCTTTGAAGAAATGGATAATGATAAAAAAGAATGGTGGGAAAGACAAAGAAATATATTTCGTGGAAGGGTTGACTCATTTATTGCCAAAATGCATCTTATTCAAGGTAAATCTTGATTTTCTTGAAATAAATTAGTGTGCTTTTTCTTGAAATTTGGTCTTTTTTTTGGTCAAATTGAAACAGGTAATAGGCGATTTTCACCATGGAAAGGTTCAGTGGTGGACTCAGTGGTTGGTGTTTATTTAACTCAAAATGTAACGGATCATCTTTCGAGGTATAAATATGTTATTTTTGTTTTTTTATAAATCTTGAATTTCAAATGTGATTTTGGAAACATCCCTTTAATGATTTGCTTCATGTAATCCAATTGATTATTTAGCAAGAGAAATGTTTTTTTCCCTTGTCAAATTCGATTTTTTTATACGTTGTGATATTTAGAATTTTAAAAATAAGTATTTCATGTTTTCAGTTTGAGAAAAAGGGAAAGTGTCAAATGTGATGCCATTGATAATTTGCCATTAAATAATTTTCTACATGCAATCCCATTGATTATTGAATAATATAAATGTTTGCCCTTGTCAAATTCGAAAAAAATTTAAAACCTTTTGATATTCATAATGTCTAAAATAAGTATTTCATCTTTCCCGTTTGAGAGAAAGGAAAGTGTTGCTAAATTTAGCATGTTTTTAGAATAAGAGTGAATTACAAAAATAGTCCCCATGCTTTCTGATTTTTACCATGTTTAGTCCAAAATTGAAACTTCTGTTTTTCAGTTTTGGTTCTTATTTAAAGCTTTCTTATCTATTTTGGTCTTTATTTCAAGCTTCCAGCCTTTCAGGGACCAAAATCGATGTGAAACCTTGAAATTAGGACCAAAATTGAAAAAAGTATCAGTTTTGGACTCAACATGTACAAATCAGAAAGTGGAGGGACTAGTTTTGTAATTTACTTAAAGAATAATTTCTTAACAATAATCTTTCTTTTCAGCTCTGCTTTCATGTGTCTAGCTGCAAGATTTCCAGTCAAATCAAAAAACAAAGAAGTTGTTGACCATGATGAAGAAGTCAACACTAGTCATGAATCAGTCAAAAGTAATACAGAAATAGTTGAAGGGTTCTCCAATAATAACAAAATGGAGGAAAATATGAGTATTTCATATGCTGATGAGATCAATATGATTCCAACCAAGAACAAAGAAGTTGTTGACCATTTTGAAGTCAACATTAGTCAAGAATCAGTCAAAAATAATACAGAAATATATGAAGGGTTCTTTAATAATAACAAAATTGACCAAAATACAATTACTTCATATGATAAAGAAATCAATGTGACTCAAAATACACAGCTTAGCCAAACAGAGGCCTCAAATCTTGAAGATAAATCATGCATTGATGAAAATCCAAAAAGTTTCCGGAACCTTCTAGACCTAATTGAGGTGGACTGTCTTAGAAACTTCTATAACATCGATGAATCAGCACTAGATGAGTGCAAAGTTGTAGAAGAGTCAACCCTTGGAGAAGAAAAGTCAAAGAGCAAAGAAAGTGAGGCTTCGAATCTTGAAGACAAAACATTTGTTGATGAAAATCTAAATACCTTCCGGAAGGTTCTAGAGACAGAGGAGGCCGATTATCTCAATAACTTTTGTAGCAAGTCAGCACTAAATGAGAGCCATGTTCAAGAAAAGTCAACCCTTGAAGAGGAAATGCCAACCCTTGAAGAGGAAATGCCAACCCTTGAACAAGAAAAGTCAACCTTTGAAGAAAAAAAGTCAACCTTTGAAGAAGAGCCGAGAATTGTTGCTCCAATTTCTAGTCTCCAATCCAAAATCATCATGGAACAGGGAGTCAAAGTGGTCAACAACCATGAGAGCAACAAAAAAGGAAAGTCAACCATTGAAGAAGAAAAGTCAACTATTGAAGACGAGGCAAGAATTGTTGCCCCAATTTCTAGTCTCGAATCCGAAATCACCATGGAACAAGGAGTCAAAGTGGTCAACAAGAAAAAAGGAAAAAAGAAAAGCAAGAAAGAACAAAAAGAGGAAGTGAAAATAGATTGGGAAAAATTCAGAGAAATTTATTCCCAAAATGGAAAAAAAGAAATTAATGAAGATTTCATGGATGCAGTTGATTGGGAAGCAGTTTATAATACTCCAGTTCAAGAAATTGCTAATCTTATAGTTGAACGTGGAATGAATAACGTGTTAGCCATAAGAATAAAAGTATATTAATATTATTTTTTTATAAAAAAATTATTTAATTACATTTAAATAAACAGAAAAACATAAGTTGACTTTTTTTTGACCTTTTTTTTTCAGGACTTTTTAAACCGAATGGTTAAAGACCATGGATCTATTGATCTCGAGTGGTTAAGAGATATCCCACCAGATAAAGCAAAGTAAGTGAATTAATTTTAAAATAATTATATATAGAGGGGTAGATTGGTAATTTTGTCATATGTTTATAGGGAGTTCTTGTTGAGTATACCGGGAATCGGTTTAAAAAGCGTGGAGTGTGTACGCCTTCTAACACTACATCATAATGCTTTTCCCGTAAGTGTTTCAATTTTTTTTTCCTTACAAATTACAAAATTACAATATTACCCTTCCATTTTGTCCTTGAAGGTTGACACAAATGTTGGACGGGTGGCCACACGTCTAGGGTGGGTCCCACTTCAACCTCTCCCAGAACAAGTTCAAATTCATCTCTTGAACTCGTAAGTTTCACGTATTATTCAATATTTTATTATTTAATTTTACAAAACTATATTAATATTATAATATTTTATTTTATTTTCAGATACCCAATGGTGGACACAATTCAAAAATACCTCTACCCTCGACTATGCACTCTCGATCAAAAAACATTGTAATAATTAATAATAATAATCAATTTCTTTAAATTATTCATTATTTTACTATTTTACAACGAATCTAATTGAAAGACTTGTGTTGACTTTTGAATATATAGGTACGAGTTACATTATCAGTTAATCACATTTGGAAAGGTACGTTTTCATTTCTTTTCTTTATCTTTTTTTTTTCTTTTCTTTATTTATTTCTATTTATTTCATAAAGTTTATAATATCAATATTTTTTTTATAGGTGTTTTGCACAAAATTAAATCCAAATTGTAACGCGTGTCCCATGCGAGCTGAATGCAGACATTATGCAAGTGCTTTTGCAAGGTATGTCACATCTATTACTATAAATAATAATATAATATAAAATTTAATTAATATTTTTTGTAATTTATTTATTTATTTATTATTTTTTTTTTCCAAATGTAGTGCTAGGCTTGCACTTCCCGGACCAAAAGGAAGTAGTACTGTAACCACCGCAATCATACCAGCACCAGCACCACCGCCGCCAACATTGCCGCCAGTAGAACCACCGCCACCACTGGTGGTTGCTGACATGGACATGAAGGACTGTGATTCAAATTCCTATGTTGAAAATTGTGAACCGATAATTGAAATTCCTCCATCTCCAGAGCCTTATGTGGAAGTGAAATTGCCTGATATTGAAGATTATTTTTGTGAATCAGAAGATGAAATTCCAACCATTAGATTAAGCACACAGGAATTTGAGGAGACATTGAAGGAGACGATAAATAAGAAGAATAATTTGTCGTTTCCTGAGACTGATGACGTGTCAAATGCTATTGTTGCTTTGAGTCGTGAAGCTGCTTCTTTTCGTGTAAGAGTAAGACCTATAAAGCATACAGGAAAGTTGAGGACTATACATATTGTGTACGTTTTTTTTTTTTTTTTTTTAAAAAAATATATTCTTAAATCTTTATTTTTTTTTGTTTTCTCGACACATATATTACATCTTTTTTTTAATAAATACAGATATGAGCTCCCGGATTTTCATCCGATTTTGGCTGGGGTACGTATTTTTTTAATGCTCAAAATATAACGTTTTTTGGAATAGAAAATTAATTTTTTTTTTATAAAAATATAGTTTGATGAAAGGGAAGAAGAAGATCCATCGCGATATCTTCTTGCCATATGGCCAGGTATTAATTTTTTTTTTGGTAAAAAATTATTTACTTTTTTTTTTTTGAAGAATTTTAATATTGGTTTTGAATATACAGAAATCAGTTCATCCAAAAATATAGAAGAAGAAACAGTTAAAGGAACAATACTGGTGAGGATTTCTTTAAACTTCCATTTTCTCTATTAAAACATTATTATTACTTATTTTTTTTTTTAAATTTGTTTCTTCTAACTAATATATTAATGAACAGATACCTTGTAGAACTGCAAATAGAGGGAAATTTCCTCTCAATGGGACATATTTTCAAGTTAACGAGGTAAATTTATCTTTTTTAAACATCTTTTTAGTTCCAAATTTTTATATTTTTCCAACATAATCATGAAATATAATATATATATTTTTAATTATTATTCAGGTATTTGCTGATGATGAAACTAGCGATGTTCCAATGGATGTTCCAAGACATTTTCTATGGAATTTATCAAGGAGAGATTTAGCTTGTGGGACATCCGCAACATCGATATTTAAAGGTGCGATTTAACACATTTCGTCTTTTACAACTTTTTTTTTTTAGACAAAATTACAAAAACAGTCCCTTTGCTTTCTGATTTATATTCTATCTAGTCCAAAGTCGAAACTTTTTTCAAAATATACAAAAATCAATGTGAAACCATGAAATAAGGTCCAAAATTGAAAACAATAAGACTTCAAATTTGGGCAATTTTTGTGTCTTAACTTTTTTTTTTTTTTTTTTTTTTTTTATTAACCTTTGTGACTTTTTCTGTAATCAGCCTTATCAACCGGTGATATTCAGCATATTTTTTGGAGAGGTATGAATTTAATAAATTTTTTTTGTTGGAATTTTTTTTTTTGTAAATGTTATGATGATAATTTATTGGATTTGTATATAATTTTGTTGCAGGATCGATATGTGTGAGAGGATTTAACAGAAAAACAAGGCAACCTCGACCTCTTCATCGTAAGTTTCATGTTTCAACAATTGTAAATTCAACTGGGAACAAGAAAACACCGAAAAAATGAAGTTATTAAGTGATTAGACTAAAACTAATTGTTCTAACGTAAGAGTAGGGAAAGTGTAGGGGCTGATTTGTGCATGTGAATGTAAATAATAAATATATATTACATTAGGTATCAATTATTCTCATCCTTTATGATTTACATGTAGTAGTTAATTTTATAGAGATAGTTTTTATGATTTCCATGCAGTAAATTTTATCGATAGTTTTTATTTTCCATGTCAGATTTTTGTATATAAAATAAGATCTAATCTATATTCAATTTTCGTTAATAAAACCTTTTGTCTTTAAGCCATTTTGATTTCTTTGATACCATAGATCCAAATTTTGTTTTAAGTATGGACGATTTCAAGATTATCAAAACTTTTAAGAAAGCTCTTAATTTTTCTTAAATCTCAATCAATTCCTTGTCATTGAAAATATTCAAGCCTCACAAAATATTGAGGTGATAAATTGGATGCTGATGAAGATACCGTTTTAATGTTAGCATATTGTATCATTAGTGAGCCTGAAGGTTGTGGAAAAACTACAAGAAAACATCAAACGTTTTAATGTTAGCATATTGTATCATTAGTGAACTTGAAGGCTGTGGAAAAACTACAAGAAAACATCAAATGAAAGAACTATATGATGCAAATCAATCAGAAAACCTAAGAAAACTTGGTAATAGGAACAAAACTCAAATGAAAGGTCGTTATAAACGACTTAATGAAAGTGCCAACAAATGAGTTGGTGTTTACTGAGAAGCATATAGAAAAAAAAGAAGTGGAATGATTATGAAAAATGTTGATAATGAAATTCATAATTTGCATGAGACAAGTGGAAACAAGTTTAATGACAGTGATTGTTTTTATTGAGGTTATGTGTAACCATTGAAATTGGGATTTACAACTAGATGATGACGCAATACAATCACGTCTAGAATGTGATGTGGGTGATGAAGAAAGTCGTGGTAGCACAAAAAGATAAGTAGTACAAAAGAAGGAGACTATTATGTCCAATCTAAGACAGAAGCGCAAAATAAAACATTTTGTCGAATTAGTCAACCAATCATTAAATAAGTTGAATTCCATATAATATGTGATTATGTGTTTCTGTTTACATTTTTAATTTTTTTTTTTAAAAATTTTTAGAGTTGACAAATTTTGTTGTAATTCGGTTCATTACAAAATACCGGACACTTAAAGAAATCAAATGACAACCCTTCTTTAATCACAAATTTAGTCGACAAACTCTTGTGTTATGTCATTTGTTGTAGTGGAAAAGTTTGGGAATTAACAACATTTTTATTTTGACATGTAACATAATTACAATAAAAAAACATTAGAACATAATTATATTGCATTACTATACAATGCATTGTAAACTATTTCATACATCTATGACATTGGGCATATTGCTTGCCATCTCTATCCTCTACATGCTCAAAATGCTAATCTTGGAGTTTCAATATACTTTGCTGTGAATCTTCAAGCGGATTGAACATCGCAAGATGAAGCTATTTTTCTTAATCGGTTGAGATTGCAAATACAATTAGAGAGAAGTGATACGAAGGGTATTAAACCAACGCAACTTATCTGTTGCTACTACAAAAGCTATGTTTAAAATGACTATAATAACCCTAAAACTAACCGTATGGGTACATTGGAAAAGTATAAATTAAAAGAAATAAAATAATAATGAACTAAATAAAAAAGTATCTATGTCTATGATGGGTAATAGTCAAATTACGTTTCTTGACAATGAACCGAAACACCAATTGTCAAGTTTGAATTTAAACTCAACTTCTGATATCGGATTCAATAAACTAAATAAAAAACACTATCTAGTTTGAGAAGAATAAAATATGTTATTATATTTTTATATAATTTTGTCTAAGATATATGAATAAATAAACATCGAAAAACATCTCGATAAAACGAATAGCATCTTTTGAAAAGTGGTGGGTCGTCTTCAAAAACTTACATCCTCCTGTTCTCCATCAATCTCAAGGCGATCTGATTCCCTCGTTTGAATCTTTTGGTAGAATCCATGTTTTTATTCCAAACATCTTTGTTTTCTTCTTTGGGGCTTATGATCAACACCTCTTTTGTCTCCTTTCCTTTTATTTATTTAATTTTTATGGTATCTAAAGAATTATATTTTATGATTAACGAAGTTCATACTAACTTTGTTTCCACATAGATCATATAAGATTTGAATATTTTGGTATCCTTGGACTAAGCTAATTTGTCATTTGATAAAAATCATAAAACTAGTTTATTATTTTTAATTTATTAACTAACTTCTTATAAGCTAACTTTTGATGGTTAATTTGAGATAGTTTTTGATAAATTTATGGAGCTATTTTATAAATATTTTAAATATACCTTTAATTATATCTATTTTTTAGTTAAATATATAAATGTTTATCTGTATCATTTTACATTGCAATCTAGCTTATAAACTATATTTTTTACCAAACAATATTAATTTTAAGTTAATTTATCAGCTAACAACTAATTTTTAATTAAAAAAATAATTTATAAACTAACTTAGAAATATTCTTTTAGCTAATTTGACAAACATGTCTTTATCATATTATTTATCTACTCATATGGCATCTAGAAAATAGTTTTTCTTGCATCAGTTTCTTTTCCTCTTATGTATATAATTATTATATATATGATTACTTTGACTCTATAAATTTAGAATGTAATAATTATTATATATCTTCATGTATGTAAGATTGTAAGTATCCTATGCACATTATTATAATAAGATTTGAGTTGTACGTTTTGGATAAACAATGTTAAATATTGCTTGTATGCTCTTTAAAAAGCTAAACATTCATTAAAATATATTTATTCAAATAAATAAATTATAGAATGTATTTCTAACCAAAAAATAAAACAAAGCGAAACTTTTTCTTAGGCACCAAGTAATCTATAGCAATACATTTATATTAATTCTCAGTAAAAGAATATACTAAGTTATCATATCATTAATTTAATTGTATACCCATCTTATATAACGACATGATAAACTTTAATTTTGTTGATTTATATATTTAATTTGACGTTGATATGTGAAGCTAGCTAGTTGTATTCAAATTAATTTTAGATCGTGCAACATATTATTTATAGAAAATTACAGTTAATATATATCATACATATCTTTGCGGATAGGTTTAAAAAATACATGATTATTTTATTAAGTCACAGATTGTTTCAATAGGTTAACGAATTTAATTGTGTAAAATAATTCCAAAACCTGCTCAGAAAAACTGTAAAAGTATGCATTGTTTCTTTTTAACTTTTGTTTTATCACAAATAATAAATATTAATACAAATTCACAACAAATTATATAACAGTTATTAAAAAAATGTATTGATAGAATTGATAAAACCCCCCCTGAACACAAGTTGGTTTGATGATTACTTGGCTTTATGTCCCCATCGATCCCTTTCACTTTGTTCTCCATCTACGAGATGACCGATGATGATGATATCAAACTCTAAGCATCTTATTCACTTGTCACACTACCACCTAGGTTACCAGCTTATCATGTTCAGTTTTTGTTTTTTCTATTTCTTTTTTGTTTTGCTATCACCTAAATTTGTTAGATAAGAATTATCTAAAAGAAACTAGAAAAAGCAAAATACAAGGCATGTTCTGTTGCGAATGTTTGATAGCTTTTAATAAAGGGAAATTGACTAATCTAACCACTTGTTTTTCGAAAAAATAACCATTTCAAATTCGGGTAAACGGACAGTAATTATAACCCGGTAATATGGTTCACCTATAAATTCCATTTAACCTTTTGGGACTACACTTTGACATCTTTTGTTTCAGACTAAACTTTGACATCCCATTCCGGACACCTCTACAACTGAGAATGTCTTCCGATATCAGTTTTATTTGTAAGTTTCAAATTTGTTTAAAATTAAATGCATTTATTTGTGATTATACGTTAAAAAATGTTTGGTTTGCACAATTATATAGGTATTATAAGGTCTGTGAACTTTAATCTTGTTAAGACAATTATAGGATTATATAGAGTTATACATCTATACTGCATGATACATCGTAATAAAAACCCTAATTTTTGCTACTCCGGAACGTGTCTGGAATCTGAAAAAACAAGCCCGAAACACGAAAATCATGTCCGAAATATAATGAAATGGGTCTGGAACATTTTTTTTCAGAATTTTGATCCTGAATACCATACCCGATTTTCGGATTCCGGAACATACATACAAAAATCCTAATTCCGGAATACAATAAAAAACTTTAATTCCGGAATACAATCAAAAACCCTAATTCCACTCTGGAACATACATACAAAAATCCATAAATAATAATTCTTTTGATTGTAGTACGATAGAACATACGCAATGATTGTTACTACAACCTGTAGACCTGAACTTGGGAGCGTGCACATGCCGACGGGTGTCGAATGTCACCCTTTACTATGTCACTATCTTATGTGCAAGGAAGCTACTATTTTTGATCCAGTTGACCTAGAAGAAATTTTATTTCCAGTTGGCGACTATCGGGTTTGCTTCGACAGGAAAGCATTCTACTTGGTCACCGGCCTGCGGTTCGGGGATTATTTCCATCCCAGTTCTGATTTTGCAGCATTTAGAGAACACGTGTTTCCATTTGTGCCATTTTCACGTTCAATGAGTATGGATGACCTTACGAATGTGTTCAATAACTCACTTCATCAATTAAGCAATGAAGACGTGGTAAGAGTCTCCATGATGTATATATATGCTAGAGCAAAGATTTTTGGGGAAATACCTGCGACAGACAGTTACTAACGAACATATGACACTCGTCTCTAATTTACAGGAGTTTAACAGATATAACAATTTTTTACCCACATTATATCAAAATGATACGTATACTTATTAAGTGTTATTTCTTGACATAGGTACCCATGGGGCATATTGATATGGTATTTCACTTACAAACAGCTGCGTATTGTGTTTGATAAGATTAAGGACCATTTGAACCCAAATTCGGCAAGAATCAGCAGTGGACACACATATACTCTGCAGAGATTTGTCTATGCATTTAAGGTATGTACACTATGTTTAATAAGAGTTTTTAAACAACAAGTATTGTAATTTTGTTAACTTGGTAAGTTGTTTGTCATCTTAATTTTGTAGATTTGGATCTTTGAGACATTTCCCAACAGTAGTATTGCTGGTTCCCCTATACCAGGTGTTATCCCCCGGGCAGTTGTGTACCCTAGGATGAGGCGTTTTGCATGCACTTGATTGTGAACGTATTCTCGTTGTTACTAATATATGTAGTTTGGTCCACCTTATAATTTATGAGTTGATATGACATAAATAAGTTACGATTAACCTTTATATATTATTTTTTTATGCAATGTCCCCCCAACAAGTTGTTGCAGCCTACTGCACAGGAGTGTGCTGTTAGGTGGTGGATTGAGAGTGCCGAGTGGATAGATGTTGCATATTACACTAATATTTGAGTTATTGCTTTCTTTGTTAATGTTTTAAAACAATTTTCCTTCCGAACAACATTTTGTAGAATATTATGATATCGTACATACATCGGTTTTTTAAATCAACAATATCATACTGTTGGCTACCTTTTTGACTACTATGTCTACTCTTAGACCGAACATTATTTTTTCCACTTGACTTGGTCCTACTTGAAGATTCACTTTTTGTTGACTTTGTGGGAAACATAGCATCACAATTTCTACTTGTGTGATCGATCCTTTGGCAACGGCTACATTTTTTCTGAATCGGACCTTCACCTTGGGATGGGATACAATTATGGTTTTTAGGTCGTCCGACTTGTCATTTGTCCATCAATGGTGGAAAAACAACCATGAATTCATCTGGGTCTTCGTATTCAGCTGAAAATGGTATAGCAAACACAACCTCTGTGTAACGACCCAAAAAAAGTAATAATTTTTTTTCATTTAAACTATTAATTTCATTCATTTATTGTACCAAAACCCATCAATCATTACAGTATTCAAAACATCATAGTACAAATATATCAAGTGCAGAAATCAAAAGGGGAAGATGTTGTGACATCACACCGGGCCCTTCCCTTTTGAACTGAAAGTACCTAAAACCATAAACATAAACTGTAAGCATAAAGCTTAGCGAGTTTCCCCAAGTACCATATACTATAAATAAAGGAAAATAAATGCTATGGGCCAAATCATAGTCTTTCGTTCAGTGCCGAGGGCCAAATCCCGCTCTTGCATACAAGTGCCATGGGCTGGATCCTAGTCTTTCATGTAACTTCCAGGGGCCAGATCATGGTCTTTCATATAATCATCACAAGACATAAATCATCCTACACAAAAAGCAATTGGCCGACATTGGTTCCTTCGACCCATGGATCTAGTGAAGAGACTCACCTCAACTGCTGAAAAATAGATAAATGCTCGGGTCGCTGGATTGGAAAATCCCCGCTCTAGATAAACAAATAAAGCCCCAATTAATAAATGGGGACATAACCCATAACTGAGACTCTACTTAATTTGCCCAATATCAAAGGTAAAAAGGCAAATTTATCCATTTCATTTAAGCCCAAACGGAATCCTAAGCCCAACCCTAAAGATCATCCACAGTCCAGCATGGGCCCAAATTTAGAAGCGACCCAATACCATTAAAGTTAATGGTCCAGAACCAAAAAGAAAGCCTAACGATTCAAGGACCAAAATGATCAAAAGCTGGGCTGGGCCGTACGCCCTACGTACCAACTGGTATGCCCAATATACTTAACTGATACAGGAACATATCACGACCGAGTTACTGTACGCGCAACGTATTGGGAATTACACCCAACATATGCGCCCTATAGCAAAACTTCATAATAAGGTCTTAATGACTTAAGACCCTATGTCCAAATTCCAGATCTGAGCTCAATAAGACCCCTAAGGCCATAAAGTTGCAAAATATATGCCTTTGCATGGCTACAAAGTGACCAACACTAAAAACTTAACTTGCTCGATTATTATTAACACCAAAACTCATGCATGGGGACAAACCAAGATCTAAGCTTGCATTTCTATGACTTAGAATACCCTAGAACGTCTTAAAGGACAACTTAAAGGCTTTGGAGTACCTCATACTCACCAAGCTCTTGGTTTTTGGGACAAAAAGGATGAAAATCAAAGCTTAACTAGATCTAAAGAAACATAAACAAAGTTTGGAGCTTTATACCTCCAAATGGTGCACAAAGGAGAGAAAGTGCTGGATCCAAAATCTTGAGAGCAAATTCACCTCCTCGATGATCCTTCTTCACAAGCAAGAAAGCTCACAACTTACTCAAAGGCTCTAAATATTCAAAATGATCTAGGGTTAGCAAGGTCGGCCGATTCTAGGAGTGGAGGCTGATAAGAAGAAAGGTTTTGGGGCTATAATGATCCTTAAATAATGCACAAACCCTAAATATTAGGGTTTTGGTCTAAGCTACGTACGCCCTGCGTACTGGCGCGTCAGGTTGAGAGTGTAAAGGCTATTAAACTACAATTTGTTGATGTACGGGAAGCTTTACTTCAAGTTGGAGAAAAAGATAATGATGTTGCAGTTATGTGGTATCAAGTATTAAACCATATGAATATTGTCAGTAAAAATTTACAATCAAAGGATATGCATATTGATAATATTATTATAGAAATAAACATATTGATTGGGTACTTCAAGGATTATAGAGAAATTGGTTTTTCAAAAGCGATTGATGAAGCTAAGCAGGTTGCTATTGAAATGTGTATTGATCCAATATTTCCACAAAAACATTTGATTCAAAGGAAAAAAAATGTTTGATGAGAGTTCAAGTAGCGAAGAAATTTCATTTACAGCTGAAGAGAATTTCAAAGTCAATTATTTCTTACATATTGTTGATCAAGTTATTTATTCTCTTGAGACAAAATTTGAACAATTCAAAGAGTATGACAGAGTATTTGGTTTTTTATTTCCATATAATTTGAGGGGAATTGAAGATAAAGATCTCAAGTCGTCTTGTCATTGTTTTGAAAAAGAACTCAAGTTTGAAGAAAAATCGGATATTGATGCCGAGGAACTTTATACGGAGTTGAAATTATTCGAGACATTGGAATAAGTGAATTTAATAACCCTATAGATGTTTTGAAGTTTTTGAAAGAACTTGATTATATCCCAAATGCATGCATTGCATATAGAATATGGTTGACTATTCCAGTAACAGTGACATCTGCAGAAAAGTGTTTCTCGAAATTGAAGTTTTTGAAATCTTACTTACGCTCCACAATGACCCAAGATAGACTTAGCGGTTTGACGATGATATCTATCGAGAACGAAATCTTAGAGATTATAGGCTATGAAGAGTTGATCAACCAATTTGTTATCAAGAACGCTAGGAGTGATTCACTGGTCGTTGGTTAGTTGTTATGATATGTAATTACTCATTAAAATACTATGATTTTGGTATGTTTATTGCTATAAAGTTTATTGTCGTTTTTAAAAAAAAATTGTTTGTGTAATTTAATTTGTTACGTGTTAATGTCAAAAGACATTTTTTCCGATTCGTCTTGTGCATTTGAATCCTCAAGACCGACCCAAATATATATATATATATATATATATATATATATATATAGAGAGAGAGAGAGAGAGAGAGAGAGAGAGGTTTTGCGTTTGTGTGTGTGAATTAGGTTTTTTTTTTTTTTTTTTTTTTTTTTTTTTTTTTTTTTTTTTTTCAATTTGGTGCAAGTGATGGTTAAAAAGTTAAAGATTCTTTAGTTAGAAAGGAATTATAAGAATATAAAACTGTGGAGTGGCTTCAATCTTTGTAAATAATCGATCAATCCTGAAGGATATGTTGCCCAGAAGAATATATGTCTATAACTCGTACATCAATAAAAACTGTTGAGAGATTATCTTAAGATGGGTGAAGACTCCCATTTTAAATCTTATAATATATACTATAAGTTATTTTCCTATAATAAAAAAATAGATTTAAAATCTTAAACAATAACCGTATTGTCGTCTTACCATTTGATATATATAACAAGGTAAGTGTAATATATTGAGAAATGAGTATCGTGTTTGTTTGATACATCCCCATATGTATGATACCAAGAGATGTCTGTGGAAGAGGTACAATGCATTAATAAATTAATCACATTTATGTTATTGGAATTTGAAGTAAAAACATGGAGAATCTTTTTATAATTTTTAAAGTGAAGAGTGGCAGTGGATCCTCGTTCAGGGGTCAAACCGATGGATTTTGTCCATCCATGCCCGGCTTGAACCTGCCGCCACTCACCGTACGGTTTGCATGGGACGGGTCATGACTCATGTGACTTGGATTTGTTTTGTGACAGAAGGCTGGTTCAGTGACTTCAGTCAGTCTTCTTTCACTATCTGGCCTCGTCATGCTCCTATTCACTTGTGTTAACATTTTGTTTAATATTTGGGCAAGTTTATGTCCATCTCTTTTTGGAAATTGTCTTTAGTTTGAATTGTGAGTGAGAGTATATTTCCTTGGTTAAATAATGGGATAATATGATGAAAACTTGTTATGGTTATTTTGGTGTTATTTTAAAGAAAAGAGGTTATATTCTAATGTATCCTTTAGATGGTCATGTGTGTCGTCCAAGGCAACCGGAAACGTCACACGCCCACGTCAAGGGAATATTATAACAACAACAACAGCAACAACAGATATCGTAATCTCATTTGAATGTGGCAGACGGGATTTAGATGCCAACAATAATATGTTCATGGGTGTGTAGCAGTGTAGAGCGATTGCTTTTGATAAATGTCACACAATCATGTCAAATCAAAGGGATATTGCAACAACAACACCAACAAACCTTGTGATCCCATTAGAACATGATAGGTGACTTGTCGTTATTGTTGCTTCATCGCAAATGCGCATTTTGTTGCCGCTAATATTATATGTCGCCGTTGATACCTGTCTGCCGCCGCTAATGCTATGTCGCCACTAATACCTAAGTGTCGCCGCTAAAACATTTTCCTTTTTTTATTTAACATTAAAATTATAAAAATTGCTATAACATGCATAAAAACTACTACAAAACTTAATTTTGCAGAAATATTGATCCAAAATATTAGTCTATACATAACCGATCTAAAATATTCATCCAAACAAGGTGCAATAATATATCCAAAATATTAACTCAAACAAAACATTTTATAAAATCCTAAAAAAGTAGCTACTTTTTTCCTCATCATACTCGTCGTTTCATTCGTTATCATTTCGTGGCCACAATGAGCGAAACCAGTCTTCCAGTGCCACAGAACAGACCGGGTCCTTTAGTATTGTTTGCAACATTTCCAACTACAAAGAAAGTGAAATATATTACCAACATATCACAATAACATTGTATTTTCCAAAAATTACAAAAATAAAAAAATACCAACATATCAAACTATAACCAACATATCATTATAGCATTCTACTTTCTAAATACACTTAAACATACATCATACACGATATATATATTGTACTTTCCAAAAAATTACCAAACTACAAAATACCAACATATCAAACTATAACCAAACTATATGATACACAATATTGCATATACATTATAACATTGTACTTTTTTTATTTTTCCATTATAGCATTGTACTTTCCAAAAAATTATCAAACTACAAAATACCAACATATCAAACTATACCCAAACTACATGATACACAATATTGCATATACATTATAACATTGTACTTTTTTTCATTTTTTACATTAAAGCATTGTACTTTCCAAAAACTTACCAAACTACAATATACCAACATATCAAATTATAACCAAACTACATGATACACAATATTGCATATACATTATAGGCTTATAGAATTCTACTTTCCATTATAGCAATGTACTATATACTAAACACACAATTACTAACATATTATTATAGCATCCTACTTTTTTTTTGTTTTTCCATTATAACATTATACTTTTCAACTTAAACTAACAATTACATGTGATTGTGGTGATTGTTGTGTCATCGGTTGTTCATGATCGTACATAGACACAACCGTAGAAGGTTTACACCCAAGGCCTCTGATATGTTCGCGTCGAACACCTAATATTCTTTCAAAACAATTTTTTATATCACTTAGTGTTAGACCACTTGCTTTAGAAGAAGCTTAGGTTTGTTGTTTGATCTCTTGGAGTAAAGCCAACTGTATTTTCAAAAAATGAAAAACATCATAAAACTTAGATTACTAAATAGCCCTTGACGATATAAAAACTTATATGAAAATACAAATTAACCGCTTACGTATTGTTGCTTGACTGCAGGACTACAAAATACCCCTTGGCGATTGGTATTAGTCTTATGAAATGATTTGACTCGAGTGATATCCTATTTAACATTAAAAATTAGATTAGTTATACTTTAAATAAAAAATTAAATATATCATAACTTACTTCTTTGAAACAGACATTGCTATACGAGCTCGAACCCCCTCTATTTACAACTTGTTGTTTTGCACGGACTTCTTTGTTTGACGCTAAACACTTTAAAAATCTAGGCGTTTGAAAATGTTTGATTGTCTGCACCCAATTTTCATGTGACATACCCTTTGGGGGGGGGGGGGGGGGTTGTTTAATGTCATTTAGATATTTGCACCCCCCCCTCGATATCCTTAGAATAAGCATAGGCTTTACTTTTCTAGTCTTTGTAAAATTTTGCAAGACTAGCATCAATGCTCCGCAACAACTGAGCATGCTCGGGATCCAAGTTATCAACAAATCTACATGGTCATATGATGCAAAAACCTACATGGTCATATGGACCTGCATAGATATCAACAAACCACCCAAAATGAGACGTTCTAACTTTTAATTACGATTATGGTCATTTTTTATGATTATCAAAAAGATTTATGTCAGAAGTCCGGATAGAACACAAGTGGGGAAACAGATTTTTGGCACCATATTAAATAGTCGTTGGTTTTGTTTGGAAGAGCTTTGTTGCTTGATTTTCGTTTAATTGATGCATTGTAGTTCATTAGCCACACGAAACAACCAAAATATAGTTGCTATTGTATTTTAATCAAGTGATTTAATTCTGTGAGTTTTTTCATGTTAATTTACATGTCTTTTTATCAATATAATTTATGGTTTTATGATTTTCTTTATAAACCTAAAAGTCACATTGTACTTAATGTTATATTTTTTCAAAACAAGTTACAAGTATTGTACACAAAAAGAAAAACCCAATCGATGTTTTATTTGGTACGATTTTTTGGATCATTTGGAAAGAAAGAAACAAGATAGTTTTTCGAATGTTAAAAAACTATCATTATAATTGGATATTATAGGTAAATGTTGATTTGAAATCTACGTGGTTAATATGCATCTAATATGTAATTGTGAACTTATCTTAAAAGTGTAAATCATCTAACTTAAATACAAACACGGTTCCATTAAGTTTTTCTTCTTTATCAACTCAGATACAAAGGGGCAAACCAAAAATCCATGTTATTATGGCTTACACACTAAATATAAGTCCATAATTACGTATTAGATCATTCTCGGTCATAGGCAATAGCAATAACAACAAACCCCGATAATCTCCTTGCAATGGGATAGGGAAAGTGGATGTTGGTATTTAAGACTCATGTTTCTGTGTGGAGTAGAGCGATTGCATCACATAGACGACTTCGACAAATCAATCATATAACGATTGTGTCACACAGACGACCTCTGATGACTTGATCATAGATCCATCTCAATCATATAGATATCAAATCATCATTTACCTACAATGGCTTGATCACAATGTTTTGATTAAATTATCATGTTACTTGTTTTCTATTATAAAATTTGAATAAACACAATGATCCAACATTGATATCACAGATTTGTATTCATATTTACTTGCACATCAACAAAATCAATTTTGATAGAATTCGACGAGGTATAATCTTGTACACACAAAGGAAAATTGTATGTATGATATCTACATATAATAATTTCAAAACATTTATAACAAGAGTAAGAAAATTGATTTCATAAATATTTAATGAGTTTGAATTTGTTTAATGTTTTCTCTAATATTTTTATTCACTAATGATTTTACTTTGATGGTTTTGGCATGAAACTCATACCAGTAAATTTTTGTAGTGTGTTTATATGTTTATGTCATTGGATTTTATTTGATGAAATTTTAACATATAATCAAGGATTTGGGTTTGATTGTTGTATGTTTAATAATCTTAATAGATATTTTGTTAAAAGACAATTTGCAGCACATGAAACCTTTGCCCTTGTGGCTTATCTAATGATACACTTTATTTAAAGTGCTATAATGGATATGGTAACACATTGCCTCTATTAGACAGGCTTATCTAATGATACACTTTATTTAAAGTGCTGTAATGGATATGGTAACACATTGCCTCTATTAGAAATAGGTGATGTTTTGGGTTGTTTTTTGGGTTATGTAATATTTATTTTATACGAACTGCATGTTGTATTCTATTAATGTAAATTTTGATTGTAACTTGTAAAATAGATAAGAAAATGAATTAGAAAAACTAAATTGTAATTACTAAAGACTAAATGTAACCAAATAAGAGTCATGACGATCAAAGTCTTTGTGGATGTCCATTCAAGCATCCCAATAATGATAGCAATTCATGGAGCCAACACATCACCTTGAGATTCTTTTTTCCTTAGGATAACCATGTTTTTCCGGATGTTAACTCGCTGGAAAACCACGTAGGAATAAACAATTTGTTACCGTTATTACGATGTGGTTGTGTTTTTTTATGATTTCTCTATTTGATTGCATGCTAGAAACTTTTGAAATTAAATTGAAATACAATAATTTGTTAAAGAGATACAAATGACGTTTGCAAATTAAATTTGACAAAGTTATGAAATTTTTTATATAAATGAGCTTTAAAATGTTTCAAAAATATCATATTTTGCAAAAGATTCTAGGAAATTGTTGCGTTGGAGTTGGATAAGAGTTGTATGGTGGCCTCACAACTTTCAACATGGTTTGGAGTTGGGTTGGCATAGACGACTGAGACAATGAAGTGAACTTGTTGAATTACATAAATTAGTGGACATCCTCACTAATTTTTTCTAAACTAATAATGTTGATGAGTGGAATTGACGAATACATGTTTTTATGTGGCTTAATTCGAAAGGCTCTTGATCTTACAACTTTGGATGTAACGGATTGTTAGACTCATTAAGGATCATATTGGATTGCTACCTACCTGAAATAGCTACAATGAGAGGGATGGTTTTGCATTAAACTCCTTTGTCTCAATTGCGAGTTGGATGTAGAGACGAATACACACTTATTTATTTTGTGTCCTATTGCTCAAGTTCTTCAGTAAAAAGTTTCAAGTCAGTTTTGTATTCCTTCCATTTTGATCGTTGTATCTACTTTTCATTTGGCTAATAATATTTCCAAAATAAAGTTGACCCATTAGAGATTGTTTGATGTGGTGATTATCATGATTTTTTGGATTATCTAAATGTTTCGGAATAACATTTTGTTTGTAGATGTGAAGATGAAATAATTTTTTTAATCAATAGTAGCAATTTTTATTCTTGAATTTATAATTGATGTTCTAGGTTTAAAATTTGATGGATAAATTAGATCTAAAATTTATTTAGATCCATAGTAGCGGTTTTTTTCTTTAATTTATAGTTGATGTTTAAAGTTTAAAATTTGTTGGATAAATTAAATATAAAGTTCTTATGTCAGATGTCAGAACCTTGGGTGTGCTCAACAAAAGTAGCCTGTAGTTAGAAGTTGTTGCATTTATTTGTATAGAAGTGTTTGGTACAAGTAGATGAAGGTTTTGAAATATTTAAATTACATAAATTTAGAAACATAATGATGAAAAAATAATTTTCTAAACTATAATTATATAAATTTAGAAATATTTCATAACCCTGTTCCGTTACAAAATCAGAAGTCATGTGACAACGTAAAAAAAATCTAGTAATAAATCCATCCATATTGAGCACTCCATATTAAAGTAACAATAATTACGAGCACACTTCATATTGTTTTATCCTTTGTATAAGTGTTCATTACTTGTGTCACTACCACGGACATAATGGAGTTCATTATCTGGTATGCAATTTGGATCTTCCACAACCAAATCAAATTTCGTTTCTTCTTCATAGTTTCCATGAATGAAGTTATGTAAAACAAATGCAACCATAATAACATCAATTTGAATTTACACACAAAATTTGGGCATTCTAAAGAGTATTTTCCATTTATTATTCAATATTCTAGATGATCTTTTAATATTACTTCACGATGATGAATGAGAACGACTGGAAGCTTCTTGTATATGTTTGGAGGCTTATCTGTAAATTAAGATTGATGATATCTTACCTTGGAATATGGAACTAAATATTCATTTATATCTAGATAACATTTATTAACCAAATAATATTTGTATGTTACAATGGTGAAGAAAGATGTTTAAAATTCCATTCATATAATAATCAACAAATAATAAAGATGATTATGATAATTTATCTTCAAGTAGTTTTGCAAACCCTCCCATCCAATTGATTCATAGGCAAAAAAAAAATCATAATCATTATTGCTATTACATTAAAGGTTGGTACCCTTTTTCTACAAGTATAGTGGAATTGTTGAGTTTCGGGGATGTGTGCCCTATATGTGTTATCGATACATCCAATGCAATCCAAAATTTAATTTCAAGACAAGTAATAAAAATATTGTACGTATTAAATAAATGTAAGCACAATACAAATAGAAGACCTTACAATTAGTCATATATTTTTATCATTCTTGATTTCCAGTGGTATAGATTGGAATGTTAGATCTTTTGGTCATATAATGTCACGTACTAATCCCTTGAAACATTTTCTTATGGGAGTTATTGCTTCTAGAACTTCATGAAATGCTTTACTAGTCATACCCATATCGTTGAAATCACACCTCATCATATCTATTAGACAGATCTAGTGTAAGAAAATATATGAATATCCCTGACTTTTCAACATTCGACATGTTATGACTTGACTTTAATCCATGTTTTAATTCAAGTTCCCCGCATAATTTTACTAACAAATTTGTATGCATTATAAATGCGTTAATACATCAAATAGGATGACCATTTAACATTTCATTCATCCAAGCTTATCATGTTTTATATGATGCCATACAAGGTTCCTTGTACGCATACTTATAAAAATATGCATAAACTATAGCACTTATAGAGCATGAATTCAATAAACAGTTTAAGAAGTAAAGTTTTCTTTTTTTACTTTTTCTTTCAATATCCATTCAAGCATATGTACCTATTCAAATTGATTATTATAAGCATAAAAGATATAACAATCATAAAAAGTATAGACAAGTTAAAACACAAATGCATCGTTAATAAAAGATATACCATTATGGATTGAAATATCCCAAGTATCCAAATGAAAGTGTATTAATAAAATAATCAAATATAATCATGTCAGAATGAACTATTGAAGACATTAAACAAAAAATGTTAGATGCAAACACCTTTCTTATAATTTAACGATGCCAGCCTACCAAAATCATCAAGAAGGCTTAAAAAACAATTTTCTTTTCACTAAATCTTCAAATAAACTCATTCAAAACACCACAAACTCACTCCCAGTTTGTCATTATCCCATCATCAACCATTTGATTCCTCAAGCTTGTCGTTGTAGTTATACTAAGCTCACAATTTTCACTGATAGGGGAGGCATTCAACATTAATAATTCTAAAGAACGTTTTAGTAGCATTTTGTTGAGTTATAAGCTCTTTATACATTGTAGCACCAACCGGATCTTCATATTTATCTTTCATTTACACAGATTTAAGTTTATAACTTCCCAAGCTTAATAGATCCCCTAACATTGTTCAATGACAAGAAATTCATTACGAAATTCTTGAGATTTGAATATTACATGCCATCTTCACATTCTAAGTTTTCTAAATGAGTAGAATGTTAAAGGTGTTGTGTAAAGAATAAAATGTCATCACCGGTTTCCACATCACCTATTGGCACATCATCAGCTGCCCCTAGATTTGCATCATCAATAATCACATGAGGCATATCATTACTTGGATCCATGGATGGTGACACATAGTCTATACCACTTATAATTTCATCCCCTAATATATTATTATAGTCTTCTTAAGTTAACATTTGAGTTTTTGACAAATTTAGATAAATCAATGTTAGTTTTCAAAATAACCATAAATTAGCTATTTTTAAAAATGATTTAAATTTATTACCTTAATTTTTCTATCCCACCATTCATCTGAACAACTAAGTTTTTGTACTTCCATTCTAACCTAAACCAGTCTCCCTAATTTTTAACGACTTCCAGAGATTGTAGTCTTTTTGCATTTTATCATACTTGTTCTTTAAAGCTTTGTAGTTATTTAACTTTTTATTGGCGTTTTTTTTTTAAAAAAGTGGTTGAGGTATTTCCATTTAATTGGAGCAGTACGATCAATCTTCATAATATATTTCTTTAAGATAGAAAAACATAGACTTTTTCATCTAACCCTACCATTTCCGCTTTATCATTATTGGAGACCATGTATTTACTTTATGTAACATCCTAAACATTTTAAGGTAAAAATTTTATTTTTAATTCAACTATAAACACCATTTAATCATTTCAATCATTCAAAAGTATATCAGAGTAAAAATAGTTATCAGGGTCAATATCAAAATCATAAAGCGCAGAAACATGTGTGGATACATTGCGATCAAGCTGGGTCATTCCCTTTCGAACCGTAAGTACTTGAAAACATTTTAAACATAAATCATAAGCACAAATCTTAATGAGCTCCCCAAAATACTGCATACCATACATATATCCCAGCTCAAGGCTGTGCCGAGTATATTTCACCCCCAATTCTATTTCAACTCATGCGTCGGTCCAAAGTCGTGTCGGGTCTATTTCACCCCTCAATTCAATTTCAAATCATATGTCAACATTAAGCTGTATCGGATCTATTCCACCCCATATATATATATATATATATATATATATATATATATATATATATATATATATATATATTAAACAAGCACACAAGCATACAACACATACAACAGGAGTCACACAGGCAAAAAACACATACAATCCCTAGTGTCGTACAGTATAGTGAGCAAAATCACCTCAGTCTGATATCAGTCAAACAGAAGATCGGGCTACTGAATCGGAGAATCCTCACGCTAACCAATCAAATAAAACCCCAATTAATAATTGGGCCATAAACCATAACCGGGAATCTAGTTTATTTTTCCAACACCTAAGGTAAAAGACCATTTTACCCTTCCCGTATATGCAACAAGTTATGGACCAACTCCCAAAAGACCCGAGTCCCAAAAGGCCCAAAAAGAGGGTTTCACGAGTACACCCCGCGTACTACACATTGATGCCTAACGTACAATCCGCCACAACATGATATTGGGGAACATATGCATTACGATGAGCATATGCATATGTACGCCTAGCCTACCCCCTTGCTGACCATTTTCTCATTTTAGGACTTAATGCTTAAGACTAAAACGTCTAAACTCAGATATAATCTTAAAAGATCGACTTAAGTCATAAAGTTTCCACCTTTATGACTTTCTATGGTTAGAAAATGTCCAAAAGCTAAAACCCTAACTTATTTATCCATTAAGACATCTTAACTCTTGCATGGAAGGGATAGGAGGTCCAAGATCACATTTTTATGGTTCCTAATAACTCCATAATGGATAAAGTTTCCAACTTTATCCATTAGAATGGTCCAAACAACCAAGATCTAATCTTTAAGTCTCCAAGGGACCAAAAGTGCATCTTTTTCAACTTAATCCATTAAGTCCAAGTCTCCAACCTTCAGATCTAAATCAATATGATGTTTAGATGGATAAAGTTTCCAACTTTATCCATAAAAAGATCACAAACTTTCAAGATCTAAACTTTATGAACTAAAGTGACCAAAAGCTCATAACACCCAAAACTAGCTAGATCTAACAAATGTATCATCAAGATTCAAGCTTTATACTTCTAGAAGAAAGATCAAGGTAAATAAAGTCTGGATCTACAAGATCCAATGCAACCAACACTTCTCCAATGAGCTCCTTCTTCTCCAAGATGCACCAAGAACACTCTACAACACTTAAAACACCTTCTTTTTGCTCATAAGACTCAAACCAGGGTTATGGTTTCAAGGGAGGGTGTTGGGGAGGTGGAGGCTAAGAATGGAATGGGCTTGGGGAAGTAAAGGAACTTAAATGGGTCTCAAACCACAAAAATAAGGTTTAGGCATTGATCTTGTACGCCCGACGTACTTATGGTACGCCCAACGTACGCATGGATACTCTAGTATGCGCAATGTACCCAGGGATACCCTAGTACACCCACCATACTTCCTCGTATACCCAACGTATGCAACTTAACCCAAGACCGTGCTAACTTCAAATGGTCATAACTTCTTCGTTTCAACTACGATTTTGGCGATCTTTATATCCACGGAAAGGTAATGAGAAGCTCTGCAATCCTATCAACTCTCCTTTTCCTTAACACCTTCCGAACTTAAATCCTAAATTCATAAAAGAAGTCTGAAACATCACTTTCCTCGTTTTACCCTTTGACTCCAAAACACAATCAAGGGCTTGGATCCCACAACCAATCTTATCACCATCCAATAGTGTGTAAACCTTATTACATTGAAGCCCAAGGCCTTTACTTGATCCATTTATCGCCAACAATCCCGAAATAAGAAACTTCTCGAAACAGGATGTTGCAACTCTCCCCCATTTAAATTAGATTTCATCCTGAAAATCATTTGTTACTATTTCCTCTACCATGCTAGTCGATCCTGCTCGAACATCTTGAATTCCGATTAAGATTGAAGATTCATCCCATACCAAAGATCGTCCTCCAGTCCTGCCATCCAAACCCCATTTTAGCAGAAAACACTTATCCTTCCAAAAGAATGATCCCTAACACTTTTCCCTCAGAAAATGAAAGAAACCCAATTGTTCTTCTTGAGAAATGAAACAACTACCTTACTCTTCCCAACTGGAAGACCTCAAATCACAGTGCCAACCACTCAAAATGGGAACTTCTTGAAGGCTGAAACCCATCAATTTAAAACATCGGAAATTATTTACTAAGACTATTGTTCATTCATTTGATGTACCCACCCTAATTCCTGACTAAGAACACCGCTCAACCATGTAGAAGGAATACTTAAATATATCGATCATGAATTTCAACCAACCAAAAATCCAGAAATTATGCCCAAAACCTTGAATATACACTTGACTTCCTGACAAGTCATCACCAACCCACTGCTACCATGAGCATAATGATGGTCAATCAAAGAATATCATGTTGCATCCAAATTCCACATCAGCTCAGGTGTACATCCACCTGGTAAATCATTCGAGACTTTTACCTCGAACTTCATGACCCAAAGTTCAAAACCAATACCCAACATTAGTATCCAAATTTCCTAATAAACATACCGCCAATAAATGGGGTTCATAATGCAACCACTCAGTAAGAGACTTTCGTTGCACCACTAATAATCCCAACAAGATCTTACTATCCATGTGATCCAAACCAGCTGGTCACTGAGTCTCCCAACTCTCAAAATATACTAACACTCACCATGCCAGTACAACTAACGATCCAAGACCTAAGAGTCTCAATCAAATGACCATCGGGTTCCACCCATGTGAGTCATGCAACCACTAGTTCACGTTACATCGCCACACCATCTAACCACTAGAATGATAAGCTCACAGTACTAATCCGATCTTGCCATCATTCCACCATTCTCCTGAAGACTCACGACCAACACCAAAAGGGCCTAAAGGTACTCAACCATCAACCCACTGACGTGCAGGAACCCAATCAACACCCCTCTTAATCACTATCTAAACACATTACGAGCCAACCCCTTCTACAACGCATAATTCCTTGCACAACATAGGTTGCGCCCAACGCAACATAAGATGAAAACATGGTCGCACCCAACCAACGAATGAGATAGGCGGTTGAAATCTTGCTCCAAATCAAGGGCTACAAACCAATTAAGAATCGTACCAATGAATTCGGACTAGGTGTTCTCATGTTATCTTACTCAGTCCATATACAACTCCTCATGAACATATTTGATGAGCTACCACAATATACATCCACAAAGGGGAACACATAACCATCCCTAGATCTATTGCATTCCTTCTTCCTCACAACCTTACCGAAGTATCAGTATATCTAATGAAATGACGATCCTCAACCATTATCAGAAAAATCCTTATGAACGACCGGAACCAGATCCCATACCTTGATTGAAACTGAACAGATTCCACCAATACGAAACTTGCTCAAGAAAACTTCCAAGGTGATCTAGATTAGTCGGATCAATCCCACTTAAAATCCTACTCACACAACATGCCAAAATTAGATTCTACGTAGATCAAAGTCACACATGGAAAACTAAACAATGCTGCCCCAACATTTGAACTTATAATAACCAAGGAAAAATGCCAAACTTGAGCATGCTATGAACCAAAATTCCACACCACAATTAAGGGTAAACATACCCATAAACCAAAAAATATAAAACATACAAAATTAGACGATAGGTTGATGCATCCATTGAACTTCAACTAACACAACTCGAAACATTCGGAGAACCTCCACTTTTGACGATGAATGAAATGACCAACGATCGAGAATGCATTGACAACTAACCTAATAACCTAATACACTACTGAACAAAACCCATGTGAAGTTAAAAATACCAAAATATGAAGCTGATTTACCGATCAATAACTGTCCACCCTAGAACATGGATAACAATCTATACAACGAGTTGAAAAATCCCTCAACACTCGATGCTCAACCTGAGCATCCCAAATGCCTCTTGATCAATTCACTGGCATTTTGAGAGAAACCATTGGCTTCAACAAGATCCTTATCCATCATCTTTCTTCGCAAAGACAACTCTTGCATTCCTGAACACATACATCTGATGACAACTTGATCTGCGCCTCCATCCTGACCAACTCCTGAACCAAAGTTTCACATACCCGAACAGCAAATCCTTATGACCTATTCTTCTGAAATCATAAAATCAAACATATCGATGATCCTTCAAGCAAAATATCCAGTTCTCACCCATTTAGGGTTTGAACTACCACCGAATGACGTTATAGACAAACCAAATCTCAAACTAGTTAAACCGGATGCAGATCATCCCCAAACTTTAGAATATATAACACAACTTAAGTTGGTCTTCCAGATAAAGACCATGTAAACTCAAAGTCATTCTGAATCCTAGATGGAGGCCTCAGAAACCTTCCAATCATTACGGCCTCTAACATCATAATCCCATGCAGATGCAAAAACAATAATTTTTTCCATTCATGACACCGATTCTCCATCTAGAAACAAATGAACTATCACACACCTCGCCTACCAATCCCCATCCTTAAATTCATTGTGAGAACCTTTCATAAATACAAGAGGAATCATCCTCATAGTTGGGATGCGTAAAAGACAACGGAAATTGTCATTATTGATTCACTTCCCCTGGTTCCTGAAACAATCAACTAGCACCTGACCTAAATATATCTGAACAAACCAGACCCTTGAAACAATACTACAAGAATCCTCTTGTGTATTCCCACACTTGCACTCTTGCCGCCAAAAACCATACTATCTAGCCCCATGTTAGGTCTACATCCCAACCCTGAAAATCACATGAATGCTCTCCCTTTCCTCTAAACACAGAAAGTTGGAAGAGCACAACCTCTGTTCAAAATAGTGACATCCTAATCCATTTTCCAATCACTTAACCGTCCGGCTGCAATCCTTGAACCATTCATCACAATCAATTCCTTCTTGAGTCCCGCAACTCGACTGAAACTACTTTGAGCAAGTCCCTCCAAACATCGAAATCAACTAACTCACATGGTTCTGCACCATTGAAACTGAAACAGACATGGCCACTCAGGCCTAAACAATCACTAGACCCATCCTCAGCCTGAAGGACCATAGCCGATAAACCAATAAAGGCGGAAACACACTGCAACGAATCATGGTGCCAAACCATGCCATCTTCCATTAACCAATTCCTTAGAATCCCCTAAATTTTTTCTCGAGTTGAGTATGGATCCTGGGCTTTCAGTAGTGTGGGCCCAATACTACCTTCCACACCTATCCATACTTTCCTCAAGAATCATCTTGGGTCCTTTAAGTAACTACTCTTGTCCACATTCGCCCGATCTAATCACGAATACATGCCCTCATCCGAGTACACACTGCTAATCTTCCTAAATTCTCCTTCTAGGATTTCTCTTCCGAAAATACTCACACCAGCGCATTCCAACATTCCTCCTAGGCTTTCCTAGGGTTCCCTTCACACCACACTCTGCCATCAGCTACAGAAGAGACTCCCTCTAATACCTTCTAACTACCTTACAAATACAATTACATGCCACATACACTTGATAATTCTTCGACTTCAAGGTCTCACAATACAACGGTTGGACTCAAATAAGAGCTGCACAATAAAGTTAAACCTAACTTTCTAAAATTATCTAATCCCCACAAAATGTAACCTAACGTATTTGCTTAATAGTTAGCTGATATTAATGGAGGTCTCTGAAAGAACAAAGCAAGCAACATTCGAGCATCAAGTTATCCAAACCAGATCATAACTTAATCAGGCCATTCTATCCAATATCTGAATCCATACTAGCATGTAGTTCCAAAGGCTCAATCAACAGACATATAAAGGCATCTCCCCTAGTAGACTGTCATGTAATTTTGAGCAGATACTTAGCCTAATCTAGCATACAACTCTTATCTACTCACATCAAACATAAAACATAAAACATGTATGGATATTAACACAACAAGTTATCAATCTCAGGTCGCGTGCTAGTGATAACTAAAAGGATCATTGTCAGTTGACTCTTGGAACTGTCAAGATCAACACGAATCTCACTGACTTCTTGGCATATAATTTTTCTCTCAAGAAACATTCCTTGATGAGCTAAAACCAAAATTCAAAACATCATGTAGATTTCTGACAAGAAAACACTTCATAGAATGGGTCTCAATTTATATTTTGTTTCTCGATCAACGAAAACATCACAACTCCAATTCCAAATGTGCATAAGTAAGAAAACATTATTAATCCACATATTACAAGGTGTTATCATCCTTCTTAGTTTTAAATGAGTTTCAAGATACGATTTATAGTTACTAGAGCATGGCTCTAAAACTTTGATAGGAACAAAGTATGACTTATATGTGACCGAACCATTTCCAACAATGTTTAGTTCCTCTTCTTAGTCATACAATTGAAGTAAGATGTTCTTGGAGGAACAATTGTGATACAATTCCATAATTACTAAGATGATCATAAAACACGATACTAAAGCACTCTCCTTTCTTTTTAGATTGGAGAATCTTTTATCTTTCAGCCTAATAAATTCTTCTATTCGTTCTGCTACTCTTTGAATCTTTTTAAAGTATCAAAATTCTGTTTAATCTTGTAAACACAGTCATATTTACTAAAGCATCAATAAATCATGATAAATAGAGTTATCGTCCCTTGAGGTGGACCTAAAGAATCCATATCAACATGTACCAGATCCATTAGTCCTTTACTTGCCATCATATAAACATGTGATCAATGAATTAATCATAATTTTCCAATGAACAAGATTCTCATATATTATACAATTTGAATTGTACGCCAACAAGTATCTATCCAGTTGGCGATGTTATTTCTTTTTACTTGGTCAATTATGACAATACCACAAATGATATCATAAGAATAAAATCCACAATTAATATTGGCATTATTAGAAACATAACCATCACTTTCATTAATTCCATTGTATAAGACAAGGTAACTAAGTAAACCAAAACTTCGCTTTTATTGAAATAAAATGAAAATTTTGGAACTTGTCCTTACAATGCATGAAATGAAACACTATATTTCTAAACATCTTCGAAAAGAGTAATAGAAATCTATTAAATTATCCTAACTCCCTAGTTGTAGCTCCAAATTCTGACCATTGAACCATGTGACCAAAGTCCATTTCCCACGATCAGATTTAGCTCACTACACTTAAGCTTCCGTCTTTCTTTTAGATCCTGAAATACCATCAGAATGTGTTTATCACATTATGTATTAGGAGTCTAAGAATAGGAACTTATGTAATTAGAAAAAGGATGTACCTGATTTAGAGTCACACGACTTGACTTTACTATTTGTAAGATCTTTCAGGTATTTCGGGCAGTTTCGCATCCAGTGTTTCCTCAATTAGAAGTAGAATCAAATGGACTCTTTGGGTTTAACACATGGAACAATCCCAGAACAAGTCTTCTCTTTACCATACGATCAAACAGTTTGATTTTGAGCAACCCATTTCCATTGGGAAGAGAAATCTTTTTTGGACCACCAATGTCACCATTACCATTGTCTATGGAAACCTTGGAATTAGACCCTATAAGCATTTCTTCTTTAGTTGTGTTCTTAAGCATTTCTGCTTCAACAATCATCAACATATAGGTTAGATCAATTAGGGTCACATCAAGATTCCTCATATGAAAGTTATTAACAAACTGACCATATGAATCAGGAAGAGTAAGAAAAACCAAACCATTGGCTTGCTCCTTCGGGAATATGATACCCATCCTATCCAATTTGTCAATGTACGACTTCATTTTCAGAACGTGCGCACACATAGAATTTCCATCTTTATGTTTACATGCCAAAAGAGATAGATTTGTTTCATATGTTTCAACTCATGATGTTGGAGGAGTCAGAGGAGTAAGAGGTGGAAGAGTTAATAAAGGAAGATGTCTATTCCACCATTAGCCAAAGAAGGGAAGACATTTTCACTTTGATTAGAATGTGGAAGACCATCTCCAGATGATAGAGGAAAAAACATTTCCCAAAGAATGAGGAAGACCATCATTGTCTTGATTTGACATGTAACGCCCTGTTCTAAAAGTATTCGTTTGTGGATTTCAGAAACCAAAGGTAGGGGCGTTTTGGTCATTTTGGGAGGGGAGTTTATTTTGAGAAGGTTGTGGGCTGATTTGTGCTGCTAGAAGCGTAGGGCTTCTCGCCACCTTTCCGTGGATTTAAAGTTCATCAGAAACAGATTTAGAATGAAGGAGTTATGACACTTTGAAGATTTGGCAATAATGGCCCTTATAGAGAAAAGTTCGCATGGAAGGCCATGCATGCATGCTTGGAACACGCGTGGGTACGCCCAACGTAAGATGTGTTATGCCCAGTATACTGGGATAACTTGGTTGCGGATGATCAAGGCGTGCGCCCAGCGTACGTAGAGGTAAGCCCAGCGTACGCTAAAAGTTATGAAACCCTAATTTTGGGATTGAGCACTATATAAAGGACATAAGGTTTCAACCTTTGCCCCCATATGAGCCTCCCCAACCTCAGAAGAAACCCTAGAATGTTCATACCCTCATTTGGTGAGATCTTGACCTTGGAGAACCCATTTTGGTGGTTTAAAGCTTAGAAGAGAAAAGAAGAAGGTTGTCTAGGAAGAACCTTGGAGGCTAGAGCTTGTAGATCTGGGATAAGTGCTTCATTTCGGACCTCTTCAAGGTAAAAAGTTTTGAGCTTGATGATTAATCTCTTAGATCTCCTTTAGTTCAAGTTTATGGACTTTTTGGTCCCAAAGTTGGGTCTTTGAGACTTAAGCACGTTTCTAAGACCAGGGTTGCCTCCCTTAGAGTCATATGAGTCCATAAGCAGTAAAGTTCCAACCTTTATGGTTCTATTAAGTCCATGCATGAGATCTAATCCCCTTTATGGAAGTAGAAGATTATTTTGGGAGTTTGAGTTGGTATGGGCCATATAAAGTCACAAAGTCAGTAACTTTATGGCTTAAGACATGGAATAAGGCTTGGATCTGAGTTTGTAGCATCTGAATTGAGGTATTAAGCGCTTAATAGAAAGTTGGCTTATCATAGTATTACGTTGAGCGTACGTGCAGGTACACCCAACGTACGTGTAGTCAAGTCTGTACGCTAAGCGTACATTGGAGTACGCCCCGTGTATTTCTTCCAGATGGGTCTTGAGCATTTGGGCCTCGGTGTGGGCTGTGTTTTGGACTATAGGTCCTTGGGCCATGGTGGGCCATCAGGAGTCAGTGTTTATGGGCCAAGTATATGTATTGGGCTTAAGGTAAGGCCCAATAATGGGATTGGGCCTAGTGTATCAAATTGGGCCATTTATGGGTCAATAGTGGGCTTGGGAAGCCTACTTAATGTTGGACCTTTTATAGCATGTTTTGGGTATTAGTTGAGGACCATTATGGGGTAAGGGTAAAATGGTAATTTTACCCTGAGAGTGATTATGATATTGGGCTAAGTGATATTGTGATCTTGGTAGCTCAGGGAGCCGAAGAAGCAGCAATCGGGAAGTTCCAGTTAGCAGCAGAGGGCTATCAGCAAAGTTCAGCAGTGCATGTGAGTTTCCCTTTGTGTGAATGGGTCTAAGGCCACAATTCCGGCTCATGTATATATGAGTAGGAAGACCCAGGGGTTAGCCTTAGGCACAGTATGCCAGTATGATATTTAGGACCAAGGTCCATTGATAGCGGGCGGGTGCCCAAGGAATGGTTTGTATGTAGAGTATACTTGTTGTCTGTGTGATACTTGTATGTGCCTGGTAGGGAGGTGAGTGTGGGCGAGGTCCCGTATCTCACCAATAGCAGAGTGTGGACGGTGTTCCACATCTCATTAGCAGCAGAACAGGGGCGAGCCCCAAGTTAGGGAAAGAGTGAGTGTGGGTTGGGCCCGTATCTCACTATCAGTAGAAGCGTGGACGGGGTTTCATGACTCATCAGTAGCAAGACAAGGGCGAGGCCCAAGATAGGCGAGGCCTCAGGACAGGATTCATCAGTATATGTTAGCTTATGTGTTGTGATATATTAGTATATGTTAGCGGGCGAGGCCTAGTGATAGGTGAGGCCAAAGTGAAACAGATCTGTATCCGAGCGGTGCTCGAAGCCAGGCGGGGCCATCGTAGCGGGCGAGGCCCGAGGTAGCGAGCAGGCCCGAAATAATGGGCATGGCCCAGTATATGCTGTAAGTGTTTATGCAGGGTATTTGGTAGGTTGGGGAACTCACTAAGCTTCGTGCTTACGGTTTTCAGTTTTGCTTTCAGGTATTTCCGGTAGCGGAGGGAAGCGCTCGGGGTGATCGCATGGTACACACCATTGACTCGTCAGCCTGGGATGTTTTACTCTGATAATGAAATCATGTTTTGGAATTAATACTCTGAATTATGTTATGCTTTATGATATGTTTTTATAAACAAGGTTTTTGTAATGATTTAAAGAAAAATTTTTGGTACGGATTTTTGGAACATTACAAGTTGGTGTCAGAGCCTTGGTTTGAGGGATTCAGACATACTCTCGGGTGTGTCTAAACTCAAACTAAAGGATTGGTCTAGAAGTTTTCAAAAAAAAATGAAAAGACAGTTTTGTAAAAAGAGTTTTTAGAAATGAAACAGTTTTAGAAAAGCGAAAAGAATTCAAAAAGAAAAAGAACTTTGATAAGAAAAAAGGGTGTGGTGCATGCAATCGGCCGAGCTCAAGTAAGTACCCCAAAATACCCATACAAGTTTATGTTATGATTATCAGTTAGTAGAACAGCATGCTAGATTAGGACTAAGGATCTAGGGAGGATGCCTTATGTGCCTGTTATATGTGCTTTGAGCTGCATGATAGTGCTTATTAGACAGTAGTAGGATAGCCTGTTTAGGTTATGCCCGAGTTTATGAGCTTATGTCGCATGCTAGTGCAAATTCTTGATATGGGATTATGATTGTTGAGTATGTTATGGTTAGATTTTTCCCTTGTCTGAATGCTACTTGCTTTGTGCATTGTGGGATTCTGAGTGATGGGAGTTAGCCATTAGGTGAATACGTCACGTCCCATGTAATCAGGGTTGAATAATCTCAGAGTGCTGGATTTGGCCCAATTGCGCAGCTCTTGTGTGAGTCCAACCGTTGTAGGGACGAGTCTTTTACTCGAAGGATTATCTGAGCCTCATCACATGTGATGGTATTCAAGTGGTGGTTAATTGGCATCATAAGGAGGCCTGCAGCAGCTGAGGACTGGTTTGAGTTGAGTCAGAGGTTTCCCTAGGGTAAGCCTAGGATGAGATAGTGCTGGAAGCTGTAGTAGTAGAGAAAGGGACCTGGTGGAATCGAAGCAGTTCTTGAGGAAAGTACGGATACATGTGGAAGGTAGTATGGGCCCGTACTACTAAAAGTAGAGGATCCGTACTCGATTCGAGAAAGGCTGAGATGAGATTGGGAAAATTGTATTATGTGTGTATGATCCCTCAACAGTGATGAGTATTTTGATAGTTATTGTGATATGTTTCCAGCATGGTGACATTGCGAGAGAGACCAGTGGGCGGATCAGGCACCAGAGAGGGATCAGGATCAGGTTCAGGGGCCGAGTAGCTCAAGGAGTGGATGAGGGAGTTGATATCAGCTGAGGTTACGTGCAGTATTTTAGATCAGACTCCTGTGGTTTTTGGCTCGGTCAAGGAGGGTATATTGGAGATCTTGGATGAGAGGCTGGGAGCCTTTCTTACCGAGATAATGGCTTTGATAGGAGCACGTACTATGACATTCCGAGAGTTCAGAGGTTGTGGATCACCAGATTATCATGGGGCTAGGGACCCCATCGCTAGCAGCAGGTGGTTGGCCGATGTTGCCAACTCATTCCGTACGAGCCAGTGTCCCGAGGGGGACAAGGTCAGACTCGCCTCCTGTCTTCTGAAGGATAGAGCGAGGGATTGGTGGGAGGAGGTTGGTCACGCCATCGGTGATGATGTCGCGTTGGACGCGATGACATGGAGCGATTTCTCGGCCAAGTTCAAGGCTGAGTTTTCTCCGATTATTGAGGTGCAACAATTGACATGGGAATTTCAGGATTTGTCGCAGACGACTGAGACTGTGGCGGAGATCACCGCCAAGTTTAGAGAGAGGGCCCTCCTTGTTCCGTAGTATGTCGCGGACAAGGAGATGAAGAAGGCTCGATATCACGAGATATTGAGGGCCGATATCAGGGAGTTTGTGATCAGGTCCAGCTGCAAAACATTGGAGGATATGATCGCTCGAGCTAAAGAGAGGGGGATTGATTTGGAGCAGATCTGAAAGAGGAAGCCGAATGAGGTTCAGGTAGCCACAAGTTCGGGAAAAAGGCCCAAGGGGTCAGATTCGAGAACGAGGGATTACCAGAGCCGCGGCCGATGCGGGAAGTGCGGCAGGACGCACGAAGGTGCATGCAGAAGTGGTAGTGGTGGAGATTCGAGCTGCTTCAAGTGCGGCCGGACTGGTCATTTTAGCAGGGATTGTACTGCTACCACCACACAGGGATCAGACCTGATATGTTTTCACTGCAGTCAGTGGGGCCACAAGAAGGCCCAGTGTCCGAGTTTGCCTTCAGCAGGACGGGTGATGGCACCTGCCCCTGTAACTTTGAGGATCACAGACGGCCATCAGGGCCGAGCAGAGGCACCTGCGGTAGGAGGCAGCGCTTTTCAGATGACTAGCTTGGAGACGCGAGCAGCTCCGGACGTTGTAGGTATGTGTATTCCGTTTTCTATCTTCTTTATTCATGGTTATATTGTTATGGTTCTACATCGTTTTGGTATAAGTATTTTAGTTTTGGGCGGCTTGCTTGCGATTGCGTTATATGCCATCTGCATGCCTTGGATAATAAAGTGGTAGTTAGAGGGTGGTTCCTTATGAAAGCAGGTTACTTAGGATGCAATAACTATAGCATGCTTGTGTGGAACTCAGTAGTGACCTGTTGGATTCAGAAAGGTGTTATTGAGTGATGGATTGGTGAGATCCCTAGCTATGGCAAGCTTGGGTTCTTTAGCAGATTGATTGTGGTATCGTAGAGAAGATTAGGAATTCTTCTCAAGCATTGAGCAGTGAGGTATGAGTAGGATCAAAGTGGGGGAGAACCCTCCGAGTGTACAAGGGTAAGAGCACGCGGATCCAAAATGAGTACACGGCCTTTGGGGAGGAAAAGAGGTAGCACATCGATTGATGGGTTGAGGAGTTCAACGTTGGGAGTTTGAGAGACTTCCCAACAGTTAGTTCATGTAATCGAGATGGTTAGTATCTGGTTGGGAATTCGGGTTGGAGGGTCACCTGTAGGACTCGAGGCAGTTAGAATGAGGTTTTTGAGAGTAGCAGTATAGGTGAGACCATAGAGAAGGGTTGCTCAGTAGTATAGTCGGGTGAGACCCGTGAGTTTTAGTAGCACAGGTGGGACCTGGTAAGGACCTTAGGGTCAAGTTAGGGGATCGAGGATCCCAGGATTTGTAGCGCCATGGTGGCAGAGTAGAGGGGGCAATATTAGGTAGCTTAAGTTCCTCAAAAGTTGCTGGGAGCAACTAGAAGTTTGTGTTGGGGCTAGCGACCGGTGGAGCCAGTAATCCAGATAATTATAGATTAGTAGGGACCAGGGTGGTCTTGGTTCATCCGGAAGGCAGATAAGGGATGACAGAAATTTTCGGTCAGTGGCAGTGATGGTAAGCAGGCTATGGCGGGATACAGTTAGTTGATCGAGGGGTGCTATGCACATCGCAACATGTTGGATAATCTTAGAGGGAAGGGTTTGACCCTGTTGCGCAGCTCTCGTCTGAGTCTAACCGTTGCAGGGGTGAATCTTTTACTCGAAGGATTAACTGATCCATTCGCTGGGATGGGTGCTCGACACTCAGTTATAGTAGTAGGAAGTATTCAGTGAGTACCGACAGTAGTGACCAACACGGGGAGTGACTGGAGTAATGGATACCGTGAGGGGTATGTCCTTCACGACAATAGAGGAGGTGGTCGGTTATAGAAAGTTGCATCTGGAAGGCATGTGGTGAGCAGGGTACAAAATAGTTGACCATAGTAGACTTCAAGGACGAAGTTTAGTTTAAGTGGGGGAGAGTTGTAACACCCTGTTCTAAAAGTATTCATTCGTGGATTTCAGAAACCAAAGCTAGGGGCGTTTTGGTCATTTTTGGGAGGGGAGTTTATTTTGAGAAGGTTGTGGGATGAGTTGTGCTGCTAGAAGCCTAGGGCTTCTCGCCACCTTTCCATGGATATAAAGTTCATCAGAAACGGATTTAGTATGAAGGAGTTATGGCACTTTGAAGATTTGGCAATAATGGCCCTTATGGAGAAAAGTTCACATGGAAGGCCATGCATGCATGCTTGGAACATGCGTGGGTACGCCCAACGTAAGATGGGTTATGCCTAGTGTACTGGGATAACTTGGTTGCAGATGATCAAGGCATGCGCCCAGCGTACGCTAAAAGTTATGAAACCCTAATTTTGGGATTGCGCACTATATAAAGGACATAATGGTTTCAACCTTTGCCCCCCATATGAGCCTCCCCAACCTCAGAAGAAACCCTAGAATGTTCATACCCTCATTTTGTGAGATCTTGACCTTGGAGAACCCATTTTTGTGGTTTAAAGCTTAGAAGAGAAAAGAAGAAGGTATGCCCAACATACGCGTAGTCAAGTCTGTACGCTAAGCGTACATTGGAGTACGCCCCGTGTATTTCTGCCAGATGGGTCTTGAGCATTTGGGCCTCGGTGTGGGCTGTGTTTTGGACTATAGGTCCTTGGGCCATGGTGGGCCATTAGGAGTCAGTGTTTATGGGCCAAGTATATGTATTGGGCTTAAGGTAAGGCCCAATAATGGGATTGGGCCCAGTGTATCAAATTGGGCCATTTATGGGTCAATAGTGGGCTTGGGAAGCCTACTTAATGTTGGACCTTTCATAGCATGTTTTGGGTATTAGTTGAGGACCATTATGGGGTAAGGGTAAAATGGTAATTTTACCCTGAGAGTGATTATGATATTAGGCTAAGTGATATTGTGATCTTGGTAGCTCAGGGAGCCGAAGAAGCAGCAATCGGGAAGTTCCAATTAGCAGCAGAGGGCTATCAGCAAAGTTTAGCAGTGCAGGTGAGTTTCCCTTTGTGTGAATGAGTCTAAGGCCACAATTCCGGCTCATGTATATATGAGTAGGAAGACCCAGGGGTTAGCCCTAGGCACAGTATGCCAATATGATATTTAGGACCAAGGTCCATTGATAGTGGGCGGGTGCCCAAGGAATGGTTTGTATGTAGAGTATACTTGTTATCTGTGTGATACTTGTATGTGCCTGGTAGGGAGGTGAGTGTGGGCGAGGTCCCGTATCTCACCAATAGCAGAGTGTGGACGGTGTTCCACATCTCATTAGCAGCAGAACAGGGGCGAGCCCCAAGTTAGGGAAAGAGTGAGTATGGGCTGGGCTCGTATCTCACTTTTAGTAGAAGCGTGGACGGGGTTTCATGACTCATCAGTAGTAGGACAAGGGCGAGGCCCAAGATAGGCGAGGCCTCAGGACAGGATTCGTCAGTATATGTTAGCTAATGTGTTGTGATATGTTATGCGTTAGTATATGTTAGCGGGCGAGGCCCAGTGACAGGCGACGCCTAAGTGAAACAAACCTGTATTCGAGTGGGGCTCGAAGCCAGGCGGGGCCTGGAGCGGCGGGGCCATTGTAGCGGGTGGGGCCCGTAATAGAGGGCGTGGCCCAGTATATGATGTAAGTGTTTATGCAGGGTATGTGGTCGGTTGGGGAACTCATTAAGCTTCGTGTTTACGGTTTTCTGTTTTGGTTTCAGGTACTTTCGGTAGCGGAGGGAAGAACTCGGGGTGATCACATGGCACTCACCATTGACTAGTCAGCCTCGGATGTTTTTCTCTGATAATGAAATCATGTTTTGGAATTAATACTCTGAATTATGTTATGCTTTATGATATGTTTTTATAAACAAGGTTTTTGTAATTATTTAAAGAAGAATTTTTGGTACGGATTTTTGGAACGTTACATGACATCTAACATTGTGAGAAGATAGAATTCAAGTTAGGTGATTTTAATCCTTAATTATTAACCCAAAATTAAATTAAGGCTAGGATCAATATTTTTTATTCTAACTTTGAACACGGATGTTGTAATCAAATTCAAATCTATTTTAGGTAGGTAGAGATATCTGATAAATTTCAATCACATGAAACTCCTAGATCTTTGAGATTCATTGAATCTTATCAATGACATGTTTAATCTCGATTATGCTCTTACCAATTATGATTGGTATGTCGAGGATCACAATTAAGATGTGAATAACCATGCAAACCCGATCAAACACCCTTGGTCAATTTATAATCTCCCATTGATGTGCTGGTTTGTCGCACACGCTCCATCAACAATTATAAACATGAGTTGTTTCATCATTTCATCTTTATAGTCCCAAATTAGTGTGCCGGTTAACTATATACGCCCCACTAACGACTCATAAAGAAACAATGTGCGTTTTCATGGATTGGCATACACTTCACATTTATCCTAAAGTAACTTGAGTTGAGATTTATATAAAAGGTTCTAGTACTTTAATAACATTATACTTTTATGAGGTTATGTCCTATCAAATCTGCTCGGCTAATGACCTTCCACCTAACAAGGGAGAGGTAGGTGAGAGTGGACACCCAGTTAACAGTCATTTTATAGGTTGTTTCCATATACCCCCCCTCTTATAGTATGACTTCATGAATGAGACATACTAGCGATTTGACTGAATTGTCTGATACATATAATATATTAAACTTTTTATCATATATAGTATAAGGTGTATTTTAAAACTTTTCAAAAAAGTAGGGTTTAAAATTAATTTTTGAAATAAGCTTTTAATAATTAATTATTTTTTAACAATTAATGATTTACCAAGTATCCTCTAATTTAAATCATTAAGGATTTAAATAATTATCTTCAATTAAACAACTAATAAAAGAATTCAAATTTAAATCATTAGGAATTAAATAATTATCTTTAGTTAACAATTAATAAAATAATTCAAATTTAATCCTAATCAAATAACCCTTCTAATTTAAAGAAATAAAGGGATTAGGGTTACTAGGTTTTAATTATCCGAGATTTTAGGTATTTAAAATTATAATTAAGGAATCTAGAAACCCTAAGGGAAACCCTAACATTTTTGAAAATAGGGTTGGAGGCTAGGGTTTCAAGAAACCTAGACTTTTGAGAAAATTTAAGACCATTAAAGTTTAATTTCCATAAACCCTAATTTTGACCAATTCACTATTATGTACAATCAATTAGAAAACAAAGGCTCTAATACCACTGATGAGTTTTCTATGTTATAAATATGAACGAAACAACACCTAAACCCTTTAGTTCACATGCAACCTAGAAAGGATCTATGTTTTCTATTTTGATAACAATAAAATATGAATATCAAGAAACCCTAAGCATAGCCTATGAAAAATGAAAATCATATAAAGATTAGGGTTACATACCTTTTTATTATTATAGAAAATAATCAAACCAAAATCCTCTTAGAGTTCATTAGAAAGCAAGCACCAAAATATTGGATGCCTCTAATGGCTCACACCTAAATCTTATAACTACAAGACACTTGAGGAGAGAGGTGAAAAGGTCTAATTTTGTTTATAAGCTTCCAAGAAGGAGTAGTCACAAAAATTGATGTCCAAGGGATCCTATTTATAGTTTATGTAACTTAGGGACAAACAAGATTTGAATTATTAAATAATGGATTCAATTCCAATTCAATTCATTTCCTTATTAATATCCAGAAGGCTTCTGGAAACCCTAGAAGGTCTCCCAAAATCATCCACCATTAGATGGTTCTAGAATTGCCTCTTTTGTTACAATTCACCCCTTGCACGTTTAATTAGTTCCAATTAATCCCAAATTATTTCTAGATTAATTATGATTAATAATTAAATAATTTAATTGATTTCTCATTAATTTATTAATCATAGAAATTAACAAATCAATTACTTTAACAATTGATCTCATATTAGTTTATTAATCACATAACAAATTAACAAGTCAACTATGTATTTCCATTTAATATATTGATCATGTAATATATTAACAAATCATTTTCTCATAATTTCCAATTGTTTTATTAATCATATAATAATCTAATAAATCATCATGTCTCAATAAATGTCATTCTAATCAAATTCTAGTTATGAGAGCATCCTAAAAAAGACTTTGCTTCTAATTCAAGAATATACCAATTTAGTTATTAGCTTAGACACCTTAATCCAACAAACGTAACTAAAACATTTTCTATCATAATATACCCACAACCTCCGGTACCCTAAACGATTGTTCTGGTGTATAGAACATCATGGTAAGAACACGAAGTAGAGTAGCAAACGGTAATGGAAACCGACAACACAAGCCTAATGTGAATGAACATGCACCTCAATACGTTCCAATAGTTGAACCTTTCAAGATGGCAGGAGTCCAAGAAATGATTTAGGTCATGTTAGCCGAACAAAGGGATGAGATGAGACAACTACTTTGGAATAATAAGGATGAACCTACTGCACCTGTTGTGCAATCTAAGCTGAATGAGGAATAATTAGAGGAAGGAAACGATAGCCAGATTGTTAGTCAAGTTGAGCCATGATAAGTTTTCTATGGGACTACCAGCGGATTTTGGTCCAACAGTGAAACTACCGACCATTCTGAAAGCAGCCATCTGGAAGGCTTGTAATGTGGAGACCCAGATAAAGGAAAAAAGTCCGGAGAAAGCTGAAATTAGATAGAAAAGGAAGTTTGATGGATCTTCAAGGTCTTATAAAAAGAAGAAGTTTCCAAAGTCCGGACCACACGAAAAGATTTTTGGGGATACAAATGAGGCAAAATGGTGTGAGAAGTGTAGGAAGAAACACTTCGGGAGATGCACCAATGAGGTGACTTGCTTTAGCTGTGTAAAGATTGGTCACTACGCCAATAACTTGTGACATCCCCATTTTCACGGTTAGAAAAGAACATTTTATTTATGCTTATTTTAAAACAAAGTATTCTTTATATTACGAAATTTGTCTCATAAAAGTATTTTTAAAGAAATGTTTCTCATTGATTTATTAAAAACTTGTGATGTCAGAACTGATACAAGAAGCATAAACATAAACATAGTCACTACTAGCCTTACAACATATAATGGCCTATATTTCCTCAAATCTCTCATCAAATCCAAACATCATATACCTTCGTACGGCTACTTGTAATATAAAAAAACTGAGTGGGTCAGGTTGGAAAGCCTGGTGAGTACATATGGTTTTCAACCCAAAATATTATAATTAATTTGTTATAATTATATATTTCGCATCAAAGATATAACCTGATTACATATTCCCATTATTCTTATTCCCTGATCCTAAACGGATGATCTCAAGGGATCTATCCTAAAGGATCTTTAAGTGAATAATACTACTTCCGGGATTCCTTAACAACATGTGCTAATAAGACGACCATGGGGTGAACAGAATATCCACATGAATAATTCATTCATAACTACAGTTCGTAGTCATGTCCGTATAAGATTCCTTAACATCTACAAGTCTGGGACCTGCCCATGTATAGTTAGTAACACCTATAGGTTGTGGACCTGTCCGCATACTATTCATCAATATACAATTCATTAACATCTACATGTTGTATACTTGCTCATATATGATCGATTAACACCTACAGGTTGTAGACCTGCCAATGCATGACCATGTTTGACCCGACCTATCTAGAATAGTCTGTGGTCATCATCAATAACCTCCTAGGTGGCTACATTGCTAGTCCGATTTATGTCACCATCTACCAGATCCATGTAATTGTTTTAAAGGAGACGGTTCAAGGAGTTTGTAGATTTCGACAACAAGAGGTTGGTGCGAAGAAAAGGTTTTACATGAGAGATCTTTCCTATACATTGGTGTATAGTTACACTACCTTGAACCAGAGATTTGCAAAGACATACAAATTGGTTTCCGAATCAAAGATTGAAACTAACACGGGTTTATTATTCGTATTATTATTAGAGGCCTTGAATTGGAGGTTTACTGTTTAGATAATAACAAATTTAATTATCTACTCTAATAAATAAAGATCTATTTTGCCACATGTCTATCTCTTATGAGTTTTGACATTTGTCATTTTGTAGTACTTTTGAAATAAATAATATTTAAATGTCAGTTTTTAGTTTTTTTAATTTTTCAAATTAAGAAGCCGCATAATATTTATACTTATATATATATATATATATATATATATATATATATATATATATATATATATATATAAATTATTAAATGTAATAAATGTGATAGTAATTAAATAACTACGTTTCATCCTTCCTTATTTTGAAATTTTACTTTAAAAAATACATAATGTTTATCCTTTGATATTTAATTTTTTTTAACCACTATGAAATCTGATTTTATTTTAAAAAAAACACTACATGAAATTTCATACTTTGAATTCTATAAAACTAATACATTATGATATATGATATAGGGAAAACCTTAGAAAAACCCAACATATTTTCACCAAATGCTTAAAAAAACCACTATATTATTTTTTAGTACACTAAAACCCTTATATTTTTCTAAAATTCTTATTTAAGGTTTTCTGAGTTTAGAAAAACCTACTCTATTTTCATGAAAGGATTAGAAAAACCATTATATTATTTTTTTAGTGCATTTAAACCCTCATATTTTTAATTTTTTTTTTAATTTAATGAATTGTAACAATAGAAACGTTAAGAATCGAGTACCTAACATTTTTGGCTATCTAGGATTTATCGAGCTCAATGCCTTAAATGATACATTTTAAAAAATATAAGGGTTTTAACGTACAAAAAAATAATATAGTGGTTTTTTTAAGACTTTGATGAAAATATGTTGGGTTTTTATAAGATTATCCCTATGATATATGTTCTGTTTAACTATGTTCAACTTTTTTTGTTTTATTTTATTTTATTACGATTTTACCATTAAAAGTTTGAATTAAAAAACAAACTTTAATAAGAAAAAAAATCTTTTGATAGTTTTTTGTTATTCATTACTCATAAACATTTTGAGCAAGATTGTCAAAATCGTGATCTTGATCGTAGGAACGTATGGTTTTACAATTCTAGGTATTAAAAACGAGTTGGATCGTATTTAGGTACGATCGTAGGTAAGATCATAAGATCGTAGGTAGGATCACAAAATTAAGATCCGATCTAATCCTATCTTCTCTTGATTTTTTTTAATGAAAAAAATGAATGTATAATTTTATGTCTTTTTCCATTACCAGTTTACCGTTTATCATTTGTGTTTGTGAGTTGTTACTAATGTTTTGAAGTTTTTATAGATTTTGAACGAAAAACTGAATGTTTGAGATTTTTTCATGTTTTAAAATTATAAGTTAAAATTATGTTTTATTTTATATGATTTTAAAATTCCGACACCGATCTTGCAATTCCAAAAACGATCCTACGTAGGATCCTAATTTTGATAACTTTGGTTTTGAGTGGCTTTTTCAGAAAGAAAATATTAAAATTCCGATGGTTAAAGTAGAGAAATTTTCCAATAATTAAAAAAATCAAACCGTAACGATTTTTATAAATTTTATTTAAAATATAAATATTTTAAGTTTAATAATCTATGAAATTCTATTCAGGTTGGCATCAGATCAGAGGTTTTTTTTTTTTTTTATACGGTTCCTATTTTTCCTTTTACCTTTATTTTTATATTTTAAATTTTACCAAAAAAAAAAAAAAAGCTGGGAGATGATATATGGAGACTGTGAGCCTCGTGATCGGAGAACGCCATATTGGCATATCCGTTCTCTGTCACGTGCCTTTTTTGACCATCAACTCTACTTTGACTCTCTTTACAAATATTCTCCTCATCTTCCAAAAATATTCATTAAAATACAACAATGCCATTAAATACCATATGAATTAATTTAATAACTTATAAAACTCACAGTTCTTATATCATAAAAATGGGGCGTGGATTGTTGCATAGAAAACAGTTAATCGTTTGTGTATTCACTGATTATAATAAACTATTTTCTATAGTCACTACAAAAGTTATGCTTTGCTTGGAAAACAGTTAATGTATCACTTACTAAAAACTGCTGTTTCACTACCTTTGTGTTTCACACAACGCATTTGTTTTCCAAATTTCACAAGGAGTGCACTCGGTCTTTTCTGGTCCTTTTGTTTTGTCTTGTATTTTGTAAGTGATAGCCCAAAACCCAACTAAACATCAATTTAACCAAAAATATATGTACGTTAAGGTTACACACTTTAAAATGTGTTCAACAAATCGGGGTTTTGTGTGATCTTTGCATTCACACGTACAAATATTCAGGAGTTTGTATCGAATGATGGAGTTTGGAGAGATTACATGTATACACGTATGTGTTTAATGTGTTTAAGTTGGTAAAACAAAAAAAGACTTCATATGCTTGCTATTTTTTTTTTTTTTTATAAAATTAGTGTCGAATGTAAATATTTATTTTATTTTAATTTTTTACGTTGTCGTTTTCGCTCGACCTTTCATACATAAACATTAGTCATTTGTTTAACCAACTTACACACATTAAACATATACGTACGTGGCAATGAACCTTATACAAAACTCTTTAAGTATTTGTATGCATGCATCACTCAGAATCCTAAAGTGTTGGACATAATCTATAGCGTGCAACCTTTAGTGTACATATTAAATTAAGTCAAATTGATGCTTAAGGGTACTTCTTTTTTAAACCATAAATCAAAACATATGAAGAAAAAAAAAACGAATATAGTGCACGGCTGCACGCACATGATATATGTTGATGAGGGGTGAGGCTAAGGTACGACAAGGTGAGTCATTTTATCCATCTAAATTTAAAAATTTTGTATATAAGTTATATAATAAAAATATTTAGGATCTACTTTAAATAGCCATTTTAATATGTTTGACAAAAAGAAAGAATATGTTTGACAAAAGAAGAAGGAAAAAAAATATGTACATTATATACAACATAAGACATATCACATTTGTGGCATGAAGGAATCCCATATCGATTCCAAAAAGAAAAGAAAACGTTGAATGGTTTTTCATTATAAATAGGCACGCTTCACCATCTTAAGCTAAATGAGGCTTAGTTTAGACCGACTTATTCCAAGTAAAAGTTGATTTTATTTTAACTAATTAACCCATAGAAATCATTACTTATATGCATTTTTCTTCATATCTTTTTGACGACAAGCCGTCTCTATGTTGAAAATACATTTGTGATTACACTTTATAGTTATATGCTTGTTATAACTTAATTGATAACGATAATAGTTATCATCAAGTTAGTTATTCGTAGAAAACAATGTGTGTATATACGACAACTTGATAAATGTAGTGTAATTTATGAAATAGTTGATATTATTTCTTATAGTTATAGCATATGATCATTAGTAACAACTACCAAATTCCTAAATATCAAACAAATGCTAAATAAGAATAGTATGTAACATCTAAAATTACCACCTTACCCCCACCACCACTCGTGTATGTCTATATATATAAATAGGTAATCCTCTGTTGCCAATGCATTCCCTATGCTAACAAGTACCATTTTTAGATCTCCCCTTATCTACTTTTGTATGTGTTCTGCGTTGGGTCCCACACACTGTCCACTCTCTGTTATATCTATATATGCATCAATACCACATATACACACAGTGGCAAAGGGAGTACTACTGATGAGTAACAGTGCCCTTTGACGACAACCCCGTAGACTGCAACTTCTTGACTCTTATTTCATCTTCTTATATAACACATTCCCCCATTCACCCTTCACCATCTTCACATACACACGCACACACATAACCATGCACAGATGCTCATGTGGTCTCTTCCACAATCATCAACCCAACTCATGTGCCATTTTCTTCACCATGCCTTACGATCAAAACATTTGTCCCTACGCCTCATCGTCCCCTTCTTCGGTTGATTGTACACTTTCTTTAGCTACGCCTTCAACTCGTCTAGCCTCCGAAGACTTCGACTCACCGGAATCACGACCTTCCTCCCGTTTCTGCTGGGACTTTTTACAGTCCGATAACCACTCACCTGCTCCCCCTTCTTATAAACCTAACCGCGGAAGCGCAACGAACGTCGCCACCGTTGACTCGCTTCTTGCTCGGAGGTGTGCTAACTGCGATACCACTTCTACTCCACTTTGGAGAAACGGACCTCGTGGTCCCAAGGTAAGAAATAAGAACAAATTAACACAAATGCATGACAAAATATATATATATATATATATATATATATATATATATATATATATATATATATATATATATATATATATATATATATATATATATGTCTTGGAAGTGTTTATAAATCGACTGAAAACTTGCAGTCGCTGTGCAATGCGTGTGGGATAAGATTCAAGAAGGAAGAGAGGAGAGCGAACGCCACAGCGACGGCGACGGCGGTTGGTGGTGGAGATGCGACGGAGGAGTATAACGGGAACACGTGGATGCACCACATACAAGGGTCGACGCATAAACTGCCGTCATACTACTCACCGGCGGGTGTAGGGAACGAGTTTAGGTTTATAGATGACGTGGACGACAGAGATTCTACGTTCCTGTCGTGGCGTCTCAATGTGACTGACAGAGTAGGGTTTGTGCATGATTTTACCCGCTATTAAAATCCACGTCGAGATCCACAACAGTGACGTGGAAAATATTATTTTTTTGGATGATTATGTCATTTTGCTTTTGTCAGTCAAATATATAAACATATGAACTCCTTTTTCTTTAATCAACTCTCAATATCTTTTACTTTTCTTTATTCTTTCTGTTCCTCCCTATTTTAATATTTATCGCTGTTTTTATATATACATGTTATTAAAGAAAAGCCTTATTAATCTCTTGCTGTCTGTATTATATAATTTTAAATTTTTCTATGTTGAATGTTCAAAATTTTGTACAAGCTTAATTATTATGATCTTGTAATGATGATATGAGATTCGTTTAATCTAAGCTCTTAGAATTTAGGGGTGTTCATGGATTAAGTGTATTTCATAATTAAAGTTAAAGCAGAACTATCGGTTCACTATTTTCATGAACCTAAACCTAAAAAATTGGTTAACTGGTTTTCATTTAACTTGTTTTTTAGTTCGATTATCTAGTTCACCAATTAACAGTTTATTAATTAGTTAATATGTTGTAAAACTCAAAAACTCCAGAAATGATTTTCAAAATAAGTATAACCATATGATATTATTTTTATAAAAGCCAAGATATTATTATGATAAAATGAGAAATTGACCAAGATGAATGTTTAGGGATAATCAAATAAATAAATCATGCATGATCATCAGTTAGGAATTTGCAATTTGGAATGGATACTGATGATTAATTAATCGTTATTGTTATTTGGTTTTTATAACTGGACATTTCATGTTTTTGAAAGGAGTGTTTATTTATTTGATGATCATGCATGATTCCTTATTTAAAGCAATTCATGTTTTTTTAAATGTTGATTAGTTTGGAATGGACTATAAAGGAGTTTTTGGGATTGCTTACTTAAAACAGTTCATTTATTAGTTTATAAGGTGTTAAGAGTTTTAAAAAATATGTTTCTTATATCAAAACCTAATAAGTTGGTAAATTACCTTTTACGTTTAGAGAAGTCATGTTTATAAATAAATGAAGAAATACTTATCGAAAACTTTTTATTTAAGACAATAAGTAAGAAAAATCTAATATGGTAATGTATAATATGATATTTTTAGAATAGCTGATCAAATATATTAAGTTACTAAGATAAGATGCTAGAAAAAAACACCTGGGACAATTACAAGGGAGTGTTAATGAATGTAAATGATTGAGTTTTGAACCTAATGAAGCCAACCAAGTTTAATTCTAGTATTTTATGACAAACCATATAAACGAAATCACAACTATTCTATACTATCAAAGAGAACATCCCGTCTAGCAAACGCCAAATCATTTATGAGTCTTCATATGATCCGCCATGCCCCGCAGACACAATAAGAGACAATAATAGCATCCAATCCCATAATAATAAAAGTAATAAACTAAAAATAAAAATCGTTAAAATTGGATATGGCAGTGCTTAAATGACAATGGCAATCAGTAATAAATAGTTTAATTTTTGTCCAAAATTAATTTTTATGATTTTGCAATGATGATGAATAATTATGGAACAAAAGTTTTGAATTTTGTTTATGTACTGTTAATTTTGGTTGCATGTTATCTATGTCTCTTGCTATGAGATTTGCCTAATTTGAGTATTTGAGATGATAAATTAGAATGCTATATACATAACATAGTTGACCAAAACTCTTATACCACTACGATTTCTAACGTAACTAAGAAGTGGAGTAGTCCTGAGAGAATCCCAAACTTGGGCTAGTATAAGCCCAATTTAATATGCTTTTCAATTTTCTATTGTTTGTATTATATAAAGTTATTAGTTTATAACTGTGAGTAACACGGTTATAAAATTAATTAAATTTTTATATTAAAAAATTAAAATTATTAATCAATTATTTTAAATAAATTATTATTTAAGAGATATTTTTTTTATTATATAAAATTATAATTGTTGATTTAAATAAATACTTAAAATTATATCACCTTATAATCTGTATTAATTTTATTTTGTTTTTCAATCTAATGTTATAAATTTAATATAATTAGAGTGGAAACTTTAAAATTTAAAACTTAAAATGGATAATCAATTATTAATTAGTGTAATTATAGTGAAAATTTGAAATTTGAAACTTGAAATTTAAATTGTATAATTAATAGGTTGACAAATGACATAACTGGTGATATATAACATTAATGAGAAGCTCTAATTATATGACACTTGTCAATAGGAGATTAAACATATTTTTTTATTATAACAGATAAGAGATTATTGTTTTGAAATCTAATTTTTTTTTATAATGTTTTAAAGTTAATTTTTACACTGTTAAGTTAAATTGCCATAACCAATTCATATTTTTTGTATATCCCACGTTAAAGTCACCCTTCTTTCAAATTTTACATTTTTAAATTAAATTTTAAATTTTATTAAAAATTTGGTTTAAATTTAAAATTTTGTTATGAATGCTACTTCAAATTTAAAATAAATATATTAGTAATAATTATACTTCAAGAAAATAATATGTTTATATTATATATATTATTATGATATTTTTGGTCTTCCTAAATTTGCTTAGTGTATTTAAGTTCAAACTTATCTAGTTATCTAATAGGACGATAGGAGCATTTCACCGATCAAATACCTTTCTCGATCAAATATTTGTACCTATTTAGATTTCGACAGGGGTAGATGGAGAATATGATTCCATAACAAAGGAGAGAATCAGGGAAATAATTTACTGTGATTCCATTTTTTTAACACACTTTATTCACTCATCAGTATAAAATTAGGCTTTATGTACGTAAAAGAGGCTTGGAAGATTATTATTATTATTATTATTATTATTATTATTTACATTCAACGGTTCGTGTATTGATGATAAGTTATGTTGTTTAATTATGGTGAGCATAACCAATGAAAATCCGTTGCTATATATGTCACACCATTTATTACATGGTATATGGCCGGTTTTAGTTATTATCTATCTTATTTTGATGACTGTTATTAATAATATATTTATAGATATTATTGTAGTCATTATTGAATTTTGGAAACACAAATATAATTAAGATATTAATATGGGTTATCTTTACTAACATGTTTACTGTTTTTTCATTACTATTGTTTACATACACCGATAAATAAAAATTTAAGTCGTCATAAAAAAGGATTCATACTCATTTGTTATTACTTTTTAATACGATTATTGATAACTTTTACTAACATGTTTAATATTATATCGTGAACATTTTTGAATATTTACTCACTCATAAACAATTAAACGGTGACCATAAATACTTATAGTAATGTGTTTTTTCATATACAGTGATAAATGTTTATTTATAGTCACCATTTATAAATATTATTGTAGCTATTGTTGACTTTTAGAGACACAAATATAATTAAGCTATCAACAGAAGTTATCTTTAATAACATGTTTAATGGTTTCTAATTACTATTGTTTACATACATCGACAGATAAAAATTTAAGATGTTACAAAAAATAATCTATATTCACGTGTTATTACTTTTATTATGATTATTGATAACTTTTAATGACATGTTTAACACTATATCGTGAATATTGTGTGCATTTATTCACTCACAAACAATTAAACAATGACTATAAAATACTTATAGTGATGTTATATAGAGTGATAAATGTTTACTTATAGTTACCGTTTATAAATATTATTGCAGTCATTGTTGACTTTTGGAGACATAAATGTAACTAAGGTATAAACATGAGTTATCTTTACTAACATTTTAATGGTTTCTCATTACTATTGTAGTTTACATACACCGGCAAATAAAAATTTAAACCGACACCAAAAAATAATCTATACTCACGTTTTATTACTTTTATTATGATTATTGAAAACTTTTAGTGACATGTTTAATATCATATCGTGAATATTGTATGTGTTTACTCACTCACAAGAAATTAAAAGGCGACCATAGAATATTTATAGTGATGTGTTTTTTCCTTTGGAGACATAAATGTAATTAAGTCGACGTAATAAGTTATCTTTACTAGTATGTTTAATATAAATATACGATATAATATAATAAAATTTACTAATAATAATTTTAAAGTTATTATATATATATATATATATATATATATATATATATATATATATATATATATATATATATATATATATATATACCATAAAATGTTTATAGTCATGTGTTTTTTTTCCTTTGGAGGCATAAATTTGATTAAGTCATCGAAATAAGTTATCTACTAATATGTTTAATATAAATATACAATATAATATAATAAAAAACAATTTTTACTAATAACAATTTTAAAGTTATATATATATATATATATATATATATATATATATATATATATATATATATATATATATATATATATATATATATATATATATAACCTAACTAAAAACCATAATTGTTTCCAAAATATTGTTCTCAAAAGCAATAATCACAAATCAGAGTATCTCCATAATCCAATAACATACAACCAGAAAGATGTGCACGATCACGCCTTCACATTCTCACGATCATCTGAAGTACCTGAAACATGAAACTTAAACTTTAAGTCAACGCTTAGTGAGTTCCCCTAAAGTACCACACATAAACAAAACAGATAACAACATGCATAAATGAGCATTCAGCCTGACTGGACTGCCGCGTAGAGCCTATAGCCTATCTGGACTGCTCTTCGGGCCTTCGGCCTGACTGGACCGCCTCGCAGACCTTCAGTATATCTGAATCATCTTGGGTGTCTTGGCCTTAAGCACAAAGCAGGACCGCCTTAACCCAACAAACCATAACATGTCGACATATACAATTAACAATCAATAACCGAGAACACAGGTAATCATACATATCCACCAACCTAACGCATACTCAGTTAACATAAGAACTCATACGGATCTACCAGTCTAACACATACTCAGCATAACATCAATCTAATATATAAGGATACAAAATACAATGGGTCAGCCTTGGTGTCTTCGACCCATAAGTACAGTGAGGAAAACTCACCTCACAATCTGAAAATATAGTTGAATAGATCACAGCTCCGACTACCGACTCTATAGGTTACCTATAAAACAACCAGTGACCAAATCTCAGTCTACAGGTCAAAATACCCAAAATACCCCTAGGTCAAACTTGGCCAAATTCCTCGTTAAGGTCAAATATTAGAACTTCAATCGAGTCAACTCAGGCTGAGTACGTCCAGCGTACTCCGTAAGTATGCTTGGCATATACACAATCAGCGTAATCATTTGCTAGCATTTCCCTCTAATAAGAGCTTAATATAGTAAGTTCATTCGTCCAAAACCCAAATCTAGTCTCAAATAGTGTGCTAAACCATAATGTTTCCAATTTTATGATCTTGCATGGCTATTAAATGCCCAAACCTTAAAACCCTAACTTCTTAAACCAATAAGACATCATAACCTTTGCATGAAAGGACTAGAAGGGCCAAGATCACATTGTTATCACTCTAGACACTCTAAAACATCCAAAAGGACAACTTATTTGGTTTAGAGTAACTCATACTCAAATGGACTAGGATTATGGGGCTAAAAACAAAAAACTCCACAACTAGCAAGATCTAGTGAAATAACCAACAAGTTCAGAGCTTTATACCTCTAAATGAAGCTTGAGGGCAAGATGCTTTTGGATCCAAAGAGGTCTTGAACTTCTAAGGTGAATCCACTTCGTTCTTCCTCCTTCAAGAACATCAACAACACACTCTAAGGCTTAAAATGCTTACAAATGTGGGTTATGGTTTGTAAGATACGAAATGGGGTTGGAGGAGGATGAGGGAAGGAGTCTTGGGGGGTTAATGATGCTTAAATAGGTCTCAAACCCTAAAAATTAAGGTTTGACCACTAATCACGTACGCCCACCATAAAAAGAGTACGCCCAGTGTACTAGGCAAAGATGCATTTCTCACTTAAGGCTCATTGGGACCAATTTGTAAACAATTCCATATTAAGGGTCAAAATTATAAATTACCTAAATAGAATGTTACAATTGTCTCCCACTTGAATCATATTTCGTCCTCAAAGTTCGTTGCCGCAAATAACTTAGGGTAGTGCTCTCGGATCTCCACCTTGGGTTCCTAAGTCCATTTGGAACCCTTTTGGTGTTGCCATTGGACCTTGACCAAAGATACCACCTTGTTACACAAGGCCTTCATCTTCTTATCCAAGATAACCACTGGTCTCTCAACATAATTCAGGAGATCATCAACTTGAATATCATCCAAAGGAACAACTGTTGATTTATCAGCCACACACTTCCGAAGCTGAGAAACATTAAAGGTGTTGTCAATCTGACTGAGCTCCTCAGGCAAATCCAACTAATAGGCTTGATGGGTTTTATATACTACAACATCCTATGGTGCACATACAACCCTAGATACCTTGGATCTATGTTTTCACAAATTATACATGCAAATGGTTTCCAAAGCATAAAACCTATAACTAGCATGCATTTGACATAAACCATATAAGATACTAGTTAGGGTAACACACATTTTATGTAGCTTGAAGTCTTGATGTATTTGGCATTAAGACCTTAGCCCCAATAGTGTGGAAGCCTCAAATGAAGTCACAAAACATCATGGACAAAGGATAAAACTTGAGAGAGAATTCATACACACCAAAACCATCCATATCCTCCAAGAATACATTCGTCGTGATTTTGGCTATGAAGAAACATATATATGTGGAATTTAAAAGGTCATGGGTTAACCCATACCCATGTGTGTTATGATCCATGGTTCATGTGGCCCAACTCTTTATGTATCCATATATAAAATTGGTCCAACATGGATCATAAGCCCAACACATATAAATATAACTAATTACCATAATTAGAACCCATAGATTTAATTAGTCTCTTTTGATCACTAAATTAATTCCAAATTAATTCTTGATCAATACTAATTAAAACATATGATTTCATATATTATTAGAACTTATAATATATCAATAAATCATATATATATAAGCTTCTCTCAAGAATCCATCCTAACAAATTGTCCTAATGATATGCAACCCAAATGAACCATGCTACTCTCGGGTCAAGTACATACCAATAATAGTTATGGGCTTAGACATCTAATCCAATAATCTCCCACTTGGATAAGTCTAAAACTATTATTGCAAGTACGACTCTAAAACCCGACTAGCGATTATAGCTCTTAAAAGCCGTTGTCGAACTCTGACCTAGTCAATGACATGTCCATTAGATAATGGATCATATATTCCTCCATTCTAGATATAATATGGACTGAGACATGAATTATAATCATTCTCTCTGTCCATTTTTTGTTTTCCAATTTCCGATCATATATTCCTCCATTCTAGATATCATATGGATTGAGACATGGATTATAATCACTCTCTTTCCATTTGTTGTTTCCCGATTTCTGATTTATGACGACTAACTAATTGAACAAATGAAATCAGTCTAGGCCCGTCTGGGCACTTATGTTTGTTATCACTAAATCATCGAGGGGCCCACATATATCACTTTTATCCCTCGAAGGGTAAAAGAAATGGATAAACTTCGACCCATATACTTGTACTAGCTACTTGTTGAATCATACACAAAGGCATGTTTTTTAACATCAAGTTACTGATGCGTTTATGTACGATCAATGTATAACCAACTCATAATCAATAAATTGTATCTCTAGGTTTGAAGAATATAAGATATTATCGTCTCATGATCACTCGTGATAAAATCCATGAAGTGATTCAAATGAGCGTGAGTTTAATCCAATACTCGAATCTCATTCCAGGAGCACTCATGAATGTTGCAGCAACTTTTGCTATGTCTAAACACTTTAGAAATCTACAAGCCTAATTCATGACGGTCTTGATTCATACCTACTTCCAAAGTATGATTAATTGTGGAGAGTTTGAATAACTTAGTTATTCGGGAAGTCAAAACATACAAAGTGAAACAGAAGAACAATACTAATCCTATGTGGCCCCAACCACTTTTGAGAGTAATTATAAAACACATTTTATTTAAACACCATATTGATTACTCATTATTCATTGTATAATGTTTCGAATAATCAAATTTATACTTGAATCAAAACGATAGTCATGCCATGCTCTGAGCATGCACACTATGTTTTTCCAAACAATAGTTATGCAATACTCCAAGTATGCACACTATGTGTTGTCTATGATCCTTACTTTGTGGAATAGATCAATTGAACATAATTCCAATTATTCTCATTTCACAATCCCAAATCCTTACCGCAAATGTAAGAATACAAGACTCCTTGCGAAGCCGAAATCCGAGCCGTATACTCCAACCGAGCCGCAAGTCTCGAGCCGGCACGTCCGAGCCGATCTACCGAGCCAATCTGCCGAGCCGAGCTGCAAACTCCGGAAACCCTAGCCGTAAACGCAAACGCCGCCGCCGGCCGTGAATAGTTTCCTACCGTGAACTGTTTCCGGCAGTAAGCTCCGGCCGAAAACCCTTCAAGATTACGTGAAAAACAACGATTTTTTGACTTTGAAGCTCCAAAACTCGATCAAAAACCCTTTTTTATGAAAAACACGAAGAACAAGCCCCCCTTATTTTTGCGAGATCTATCCAAAAACGCAAAAATATTTCGAAAATAAGATCAAATAATGTCCCAAAATAGGGTTTACGGCCCAAGAACTCGGTGTTTACGGCCGTAAGCTTGGACCGTAAACACCAATTATTCAGATTCCAAACGAAACAATAAAACATTTTGACTGATACAACTTGGCTCTGATACCAATTGTAAGTCCCTAATTTGTCCGTGTATCAGTCAGATCCGTTTGATGGTGCGGAATCCCAATCAAACAGATGATGTTAGATAAAAATAGAAGAGAAGGAGAAGAAGGATATTATGAATCTCTGTATGTATTGATATGAATTAAAGCTCCAGATACAAAAGATTCACACACATAAACGCTCCTTTCTCTCTGGCCATAAACTCCTTCTAGTTCATCAATCTCTACTCCTCACCCTAACACCTCTATTTATACTAGGAGAATATGGGCCGGACACACATGGGCTGTAAATGAGTTTACGGCCGTAAGGTGTTTACGGCCGTAAACTAGGCCATAAATTCATAAAATATTACAAAAATATAATTGCCCAGAAAAGTAAAGTATAAACCATATTTTGACCCAACAAACTGAAAAGAGTTAGTTAATGGATTTTACCTGAAGTAGAGTCATACGTCTTGACTCTCCCATCTCTTAGATCTCTCAGGTAGTATGGGCAGCTTCGTCTCCAATGCCCCTTCTCTTGACAATAAAAGCAAATGGACTCCTTTGGCACATCACATCGGATAATCACAAACTTAGTTATTTATGGACTTCCAATGTTGCCAGTTTCCATTGAAGTTTGGGAGTTTGACTCACCAGACAAATTTGCTTGATTAGCACGCCAAATCATTGTTGATTCAGCAGCTATAAGCAAATTGGTGAGATCAATGAGGGTCACGTCAAGATCCATCATATAGTGCTCTCTAACGAACTCACTATATGATTCGGGGAGTAACTGAAGAACCCAGTCAACAGCCAACTCACTTGAAATCTCGACACCCAACATGCCTAACCTATCAATGTGTGACTTCATCTTTAAGACGTGTGCACACACAGGTTTCCCATCTTCATGTTTACTTGCCAAAAGGGCTTGAGTAAGCTTGAACTTTTCAATCCTTTGAACTTGTGGATCAGGGAGAACAATTGGAGGAAGTGGAGGAAGTGAAGCATGACTCTCATTTCCTGGATCGTATCTCGGAACGTCATCTTCATTTGGAAAGCTTGTTCCAAAGGATTTGGGAAGGCCATTGTAAGATTCAAACATCTACAAAATGGGAGAAAATTCAAGTTAGGTTGATTGAGTCCTTAATAAAACACCCAAATGAGTTATTAAGGCTATGATCCAACACAATATTCTACAACCTAGAAGAGGGATGTCGTAATCTAGTTGCAGAATATTTGAAGGTAGGTAAATGACGATTTACCAATTTCCACCATGAAAAAACGAAAAGGAAGTTTAAGTTTTAAATGAATTGAAACTCCTAGATCTTTTGAGATTCATTGAAATTTTCAATGGCATGTTTAAATCTCGATTATGCCCTACTATTTGTGACTGGGATGCCGAGGATCACAAATAAGGTGTGAATAACCATACGAATCATGTGGTGCACTCAATGCTACTATCACCTAATCAATGTGCCGGTTAGCCACACACGCTCCATTGATCTATGACAAACATCGAGCCACCCTTCGCCACCAATGCCAACTCCAAATTAGTGTGTCGGTTAACCACACACGCTCCACTAACGTTTGACAAGGGTACAAAGTGTCATTCCATGGATTAGCATACAATTTCACATTTTGCCTAAAGTAACTATGATTTGGGAATTTATGAAAGTATTTAGTTACTTTGTATACTTCATTATACTTATAATGCAAGGTTTCGTCCTATCCTAACCGTTCGGCTAACGAACCTCCACTAGTCAAGAGTGCGGTCGGTAAGAGTGGATACCCATTCAATCGTCATTTTATAGGCAATTTCCTTAAACACCCCTTATAGACCAGCTTCGTGAATGAGACCTACTAACGGTAAGACTGACTGTTTACTCATACATATATATAATATTAGACTTTTAATGTTATATAATATTATACTTTTAATTTAATTAAATGTAAACCAAAACTTTATGGGTTTATTAAATCACTTTTAATTATACACTTTAATTAATTAATAAAACCATAAGGGTGTGATTTGAACTTTTCAAATTACTAGGGTTTTAGAATTTAACATTTCAAAATTAAACTTTTAATCAACTTTTAAATTCCAAAACTTGAGGGTAAGTTTTGAAACATTTCAAAGCATTAGGGTTTAGAATTTAAATATTTCAAAATTAAACTTTTAATCAAAAATTTTAAATTCCAAAACTTTGAGGGCAACTTTTGAAACTTTTTCAAAACATTTGGGTTTAACTTATTTAAATTTCAAAAACAAAACTTTTAAGTTCAAATTTAAACGATAAAACCCAAAGGGTGCAATTTGAAACTTTTTCACAAGATAATTCAAATCTAAATTACAAATAATCAACATTTATCTAATAAAACAAAAGATTATCTAAATTTGACAATTATCTTCAATTTTGGCAAGGATAAACTCCAAATATTGACAAAAATCGGATTTTATAAATATAAAACGTTTTAGGTAATTATCTACAGCCAAAACAGGTCAAAATCCCGAAATTTGCTCCATCTGCGATTCCGACTCGTCGAGTTCACTATGGACTCGACGAGTTCAACCATGGACTCGGCGAGTCCAGCCACCAGAACCAAAAAAAATTCGATTTTAAGCAATAATAATCAACCAAAGCATCAAATACATCAAACAAACAGCCCTAGGCTCTGATACACTGAAGGGTTTTGAGCAAAACATCATTCCTATGGTGTACATGCAAACTCTAATAGCTTTTGGATCTAGTTTGTCTAATGAACATGCAATTGAATATCTAAAGCTATAAACCCTAGATCTAGCATACAATTAATCATATTAACATAAAATAGAGTTTAGATCTGACCTTAGATTGTTATATAGCAATAACAATCAATCCTTAGCTTTAGAAAGCTTAGTGCCTCAAGTGTTGCACCTCTAATGGAGTCACAAACACCATTGAGCAACTAGATGAAGAAGGAGATGAGAGGAGGCACCCAAAAACGTCTAGAAACCCTAAGGAATCAATTAGCCACGTTTTTTTGGTGCCTAAGGGCTCCTTATATACTTAGGCAATTAGGGTTATCTAACAAGGAAACCCTAATTTGACTGCTTAAGCCCTAAGCAGCCCATGGACTCCTTCTTTAGAAGCCTTGGACGATTTATAATGGGTTTCCCCATAGAATTCGTCCACTACACCTTCTATGGAGTCCATAAGCCCATCTATGTAATTATCTTATAATTACACAATAAGTCCCTTAAGTTTAATTAATCTCTTTTAGCCACAAAATTAATTATCAATTAATTTTTGACTAATATTAATTAAACAATATGATTTCTCCTTTAATATATTATTCTTATAATATATTAATAAATCATAATTAAACCTTTCTCTCCTTAATTCATCCTACATATTGTTATGGTGAAGGCAACCCAAAAGGACCATGCTCACAATCGGGTCAAGTACATACCAAAATAGTTATGGACTTAGACACTAATCCAACACCAAGATGGAGACTTTATGAGTAAATGGTCTCCATAAGCCTTGATCTGCCCCATTTCAGTATAAAATGTGTTGTAGATCCATAAAAATCCAATCTTGATCATTAGTATTGAGTTATGCATGAGTTAAGGACTTAATGAGGAGAGAGGATAAGAGTTTGGAGTGATTGGTGGCCTTTTCAGCCATGCAAAGGCTTAAAGACTTCGACTTTATGGGTTAAGAGGCATTAGAAGGACTAGATCTGGAATATGAGCTTGTATCTTAACCGATTCAACCAAAAAACATTAAGAGTACGAAAACTGAGACTTACGTTGGGCGTAAATCTCAAAACGCGCCGCGTAGGGGTTTAGATCCACGATTCTAGATAAGCCGGGGTACGCCCCACATACAAAGTTGGTACGCCCCGTGTATTGCCCTCTGTTGACTTTCGTTAACTTTTAAGGTTTGGTCAACAATTGGACATTTGGACCATTGGAGGGGTAAAATGGTCTTTTCCCCTTCTGAGAGAATATAGGAAGGGACTAGTCTTTCCACATGTCACCCTTCTGGTGGTCCACGTTTCCAAATCTCCGACAAATTTAGGGGTAAGATGTGCAGGATGGTCATGGCACGTACATTGGCGTGCACCTTTTAATTTTTTTTTTAAATTAATATTTTCTTTATATGAACTTTGTTTCTCACCTCTTTATATATTTATGTAGCTCTTACCTATAACTATAACTTTCCTTTATGTTGATCTTCTAATTTTAACTTTCATTTTTACATACATTTTTATATTTTATAAAAATCATATTTCCTTCATACGACTTTCATTTTTGCTAGAGATGTCAACGGGGGCAAACGGGACGGGGATTGCATCCCCCGCCCTTCGCCCCAAAATTTTCATGTTCCCCCGCCCCCGAAATCTCCATCCTTTCCACCCCCGCCCCCGCCCCCGAGTTCCCCATTTGACCCACGCCCCTTCCCCCGTTCCCCCGCCCCCGATTGATTTTGGGCTGTCTTATTTGGGCTAAAAGAAGTTCTTGTTTGGGCTAAAAGAAACTATTTTTTGGGTAACAAATAGATATTTATAACATAATTTTACATGTTACAATCAACTTAAAAACATGTTTTTTTGTTGTATTTTGGTACGTAAAAATCATTTTATTGTTTATTATATTTATATAATTAATATATGTCAATTTATATAATTTATTAATAGGGCCCCCACGGGGATTTTGGGACGGGACTACCAACCCCCGCCCCCGCCCCCGAAATTAAAACGGAGGTTAACCTTTACCCCGCCCCCGCCTCTGTCCCCGATTTTTTTTTTCAACAAATGCCCCCATACGGGACGAGGCCCCTACGGGATCGGGGTCTCACGTGACTTTCTGACATCTCTAATTTTTACCCTTCTTTCTTCTCAAGTTCTTTCCTTATGCTTTACTACAATTTTCTTTTTGTAGTGTTAGCTGAAACTCAACCGTTCTCTTTTTTGCTATTTTTGACGTCAATTGCGTTATTAATATGGTTGGTTTCTATTTGTCATAAATCATAACTCTTCTAATCAAAGTTCGATTTTCTCGAAGCTTTTAAATTTTTGGGATCATTAGGTCGAATATTTTCTAAATACACTAAACATTTTTATTTTTTAATTACTTTATTTTCGACTCAACTTTCCATATTATCCTTTAATATGGGAAGTTTTTGTTTTTATTAATCGAACCTAACTCTTACTAACAATTAATGATGGAAATTTCTCAAAATTACATTGTGGCACCAAATCTTGATGGCGAAAACTACAACCCCAAGATTTTTAATTATTTTCTGAATATTGTATCTTTTTTATATAATCTCCGTTTTCGACGTTTTTTATATTCATGCGTAGCTATCGATGAGTAGTAACTCTTTTATTTAAACTATGTCGGCTAATTCTCACTTTATTTTTAATTTTATATTTTTAAAGGGCTTAGACTGTTAAAACCCGTGTAAAAATCATAACTATTTCATACGAATTTCATTCTCGACTGTCTTTATATCGATGAAATCCTATTTAGAGATTTTCAACTATCGTTTAGATTGTCTTGGCTAGCAATCAATGAATTTCAATTTCAATTTCTGTGTCCACACTGCTGCGCTGAAACTTTGAAAAATCATAATTTCGTTATATGAAATCAGATTTGGACGTTCTGTATATGCTCACTCTCACTTTTACGATTACTTCGACTTTTGTTTAGATTACTTAGGCTAATAAGCAACATATCTCCGATTCATAATTTACGACGTACTTTGTCGTATAGGGCTGAACGCAAAAACTTCGACAATACACAACTTTGTCATACCAAATCAGATTCAAGAGTTCCTTATATCCCCGGAATCATCATCATGACCACTTCAACTTTCATCAAAGGCTATTTATCCTAATTGATATTTTATTTTTGAACGCTATTTGACGTAATTCGTTAATTTTTATAATAATAATGTTTTATTAAAATTTTTTAAGCCTATAATATTTGCCCATAAAACATGTATGCAATTTAGATTTAATTTATATAATTTATAATTCCTTAATATTTATAATCCGAACCTGCGGGCTTTACACATTTCTCCTCGTTGCTTCAGTTATAAAATCACTCTATGAGCTCGGGGGTACTCGTAACTAGGGGTGAGCAACGGAACCGGGTACCCGCTTTCGGAACCGAAACCGCCTTAGAACCGCCGGTTCCAGAACCGGAACCGCTTTATACGGTTCCGGTTCTGGTTGCTAAAGTTTAGGAACCGCCTTAACCGGTTCCGGTTCCGGTTCTCATTTTTTCGGAACCGCTACCCGCCGGGTACCCGTCCAAACCTATATATATATATATATATATATATATATATATATATATATATATATATATATATATATATATATATATCACCATTTATTTCGTTTCTTTTTAAACTTAATGCATCTTTACTCTTCCTGTTTATTGAATTGTTCTACAAACATAAAAACCAAGTAAAGTTAAAGCATTATATAAATTAACTAAAACCTGATGCATAAAAAAAATGAAAATTAATAATAAAGATGATCATTTCGTTTAAGGTTTGGTTAAATACTTAAATGCTTGTTGGAGTTTCTTAGTCCACGTATTTTTAAAGATATTGTAGTTTCAAAAACAAAATTGGTTATTAAATTTAAAGGATGAAGATTCGTATTACAAATGACGCAATGTGTACTGTGTAGCTTGGTTATCCCATATCCTTTGGTGCAACAAAGCTTGAAGATATGTTTAGCTTATAAAAAGAGAAGACTGAAGACATCTTATTTTAACCTCATTGCAGCCTAAAAGTTTGAATTAAAAGTTGGGCTTGTTGTTCCAAAATTATCACTAGATAGATAATTTTAAATTTTCATTATTTTTGGTTTAAAATGGTTCAAATATTTTAGCAAGCGGGTATCCGGTACTTGAATCGGATCCGGCGGTTCCGGAAGCGGTTCCAAACTTTTAGGAACTGACGTAGCTGGTTCTGGTTCCTATATTGTAAGAACCATACCGGAACCGGATCCAACGGTTCCGGAAGCGGTTTCAAACTTTTAGGAACCGACGTAGCCGCTTCCGGTTCTTATATCGTAACAATCGCCGGTACCGGTTCCGTTTCCGTTTCCGGTTTCACAAAATTTGGTCGGGTACCCGCTTATGCTCACCCCTACTCGTAACCTTAACAATGGAGAATCGAGTTTGATTTCACTCTCTGAGCCACTCGTTCTTCGAATCCTCAGAAGAAGCTCTCTTGATGTATTGAAAAATATTGATTTTTTGAAGTAGTGTTCTCTCAGACATAACTACAAACACTCAGCGGGCACTTAACCTTTTTCTTGGGGAGTTGTTCAGTAAATAGGAGGGAAATACATACTTCTGGTGAAGTTGAATCTAGAAAAGAAAAACCATGTAGTCTCTGGTAAAACCCACCACTACCATCATGTTTACAACTTGAATCAACAAAAAATTATGATGTTCTAGTGAAGCTCCGTCGGGAATCAGTTACATCTTTCAGATACATAGGAACAAATCAAAATCATTTGCTTAAACCCACCATTGCCTTCCAGAAAAGAAAAATGAGTAATTTTTGGTTAAACCAACATCCCTTTCCATACATCCTTGTTTAGAAATTGCTCTCACTATAAAACTCAAAGGGAATATGAAACTCAATGTAAATGGCGCTTGGAGAGATTGATTTGAAGGACAACGTGAAAATGGACCTGATCTACGTTGCAGTAGACATAAATGCAAGGGAGAGTGGTAAAGAAGAGAGAAAGGAGGATTTTCACTATATAGGAACAAATCGATCGGATATGCGCTACAGTTACCATAGAGATAGAGGGATGGGAGAGTGTGGTCTCTGGTGAGATGGGTGTGCGGGAGAAGAAAATAGAGAATGAAGGTGAAGAAGCTATGAAGATCACCTTGAAGTGTTGGATGCAGACCTTTTACACCTCATTCCCGAGTTTAACAAAAGAAAAGAAGAGAAGAGAAAAGAAAGTCACGAGAGAAAAGAAGAGAAAGGAAAGGAAAACAATTTTTTTTTGTGTTCCCGAGTTGGAGAGAAGTGGAAGGAAAATGTATCATTTTGTTCTTTCTTTCCAAATCCTCCCAAATCGGAAGGAAAGTTAGGAGGGAAAGTGATCATCTCATTTCCCTCCACTTCCTTTCACTTCCCTCCTTTAATGAAACTTGGGAACACCAATTTATTTTATTTTCTTCTCATTTCCACCTATTTCCTTTCCTTTCTCTCCTTAAGTTGAACTCGGGAATGGGGTGTTAGGATTCTCTTAAATATTTACAAATATGGTCCCTATAGTTAAAATAAAAGACAAAATAGTAAAAAAGCGTAATCTAGTAATTTTACCTATTCTTAACAAAGGTATTTATGTCATTTCATGTGTGTTTAACAGATGCTCCTAGATGGTAACGGTCCTAAGGACCACATGAGTTACCAAAACCCTCCATAGGGACAAGTTGTGTTACTTTTCCAAAAGTAGAACCAAAACTTTTATTTCGTATAAATCACAAGGACCAAAACTGTAATGTAGTCCAAACAATAATCATGCCATTATAGTTATTAGTAGGGATGACCATGGATCAATTTTGAGCTAAAACCAAACCCAAACCAATAAATTCGGTTTTTGGGTTTTGAAACCCATTAGGTCTAGTTTTTGGATATGTTTGGTTTTCGGTTTCGTGGGTAGGTTTTTCGGGTTTAACCAAATGGTTGATGAGTTTAGGGTTTTAATCTATTTTTCAGCAAATCTAAATAAAACAAAACAAATTCAGTCAAATTAGTTACTAAACAAAACACTAAAATCAAACAAATCAACTAGTTTAAAGAAACTGAGAAAGATTAAAAGCTAAAATAAAGGGTTACGGTACAGTTTGTTGCTCGTTTACCCGTTATGTCTATATAAAACTCTTTTCTTTAATTATATATTACATGTAAGTTAAATTTTATTAACAGACAACTAGTTTAAAGAAATCAAGAAATATTAAAAAAAATCAATTAGTTTAAAGAAACTGAGAAAGATTAAAAGTTAAAATTAGTTGATAGGTTTGGGTGTAAACCCAAGGGTCCGGGTCGGTTTCTGTTCGATTTTACAACCACTGGGTCGGTTTTTAATGTGCAAACTAAACCCAAACCAATTTTTTCAATTTTGAAAAATCAAAACCTAAAATCGACGGTTTGAATTTGGTTTTGGTTTTTTTGGTTTTCAATTTTGATTTTTGCTCAACCTTAGTTATTAGCTAGATACCCTTTTCGACTGAGGGATTAGGTTCAGAATCTTCTTTATCAATATGATGTGGCTCGAAAAATATATGTCTGCCTCCTTGACATATGTCGAAGTTTTCATCACAACATGATATCTTCTTACCAAATCTCCCCCCCCCCCCCCCCTTCTACTTCTACCATGCAAGAAAGGAGAGGAGATACATTGTGCAGGGAAGAGAAATAACGGGTGGCTGGTTGTTGTGACAGAGGAAGGCATCAACAATAATAGGAATGGAAAATGGATGTGAGAGTGGAGTCTTAGCCTTTCTTTGAAAGGTGTGCTACTTAATGTAGGCCTGTCGAAAAAAAACGAAACCAATTCTATGCACCCGACCCATTCCGAATTCGGGTAGAATGGGTCGGGTAGAGCAAGTAACGGGTATGAACATTCGGGTAATAGGTTAACCCGATAATAGTATAGGCCGGGTTTAAGGTATGAATATTTATTTTCGGGTATACCCGAATACCCAAATCCGTTTTTTTAAATAATACCAATATTATATAACCCTTCAGTATACATGAGTCGTCAGGAGGTAGTACTGTAGTAGGTACGCTTGAAAAAAATAACCCTTTGGTATCTTATTATGATCAACGCATACGATACGACGTAAACCTAAACCTCGAAGAATCAAATCTAAACAGACGTAATCGTTAAACCCTCATCGAGACATCGACTCCAGTTTGGCAGATTCCTTGATTGTTATACCAGTTTGGCAGATTCCTTGATCGATTATACTCCAGTTTGGCAAATCCCAAGTCTCCTGCCTTTGACAGCTTTGTTCGACTATGCAATCACAATCATAATCACATGTATTTATGTTTGACTATTCAATCACTTAGAAGACCAATTCCTATGTTCCTTTTTCCATGATGCATGCAATTAGGTAGTAAAAGCCAACGTTCCTTAGTTTCCTGTCAAAATTATTTGCATTATCCCATGATTTCTGTAACGACCCAATTTTACAAAGAAAAATTTTCATTTTTGAGTTAATCAAAACCAATCTCATAAACCATAGATTCCCAAACATATGTTTTCAAAATAACATTCATTACATCATTGTTTTCTTTTTTAAAACATCAGAGGGTCCCAGATACATTAAAAAGAGAGATAGAGTGCGCGCCACGTCATCACGCCTTGCCCTTGCCCTTGGGCTCAGAAGTACCTGAAACAAATCAACAACCTGTAAGCGAAATGCTTAGTGAGTTTCCCAAAGCATACCACACACATTCACATACACATATCCTGTTAGCTGATAAAGCTATAAACATGACATATAAACCATGCAATATAATCCAGCAAGAATGCCATGGGCTACCCTATATGGTCTTTATCTAGGACTGCCATGGGCTACCCCACATGGTCTTACATCCAATGTCATGGGCTACCCCACATGGTCTTTACCTAGGAATTCCATGGGCTACTCCACATGGTCTTATATCCAATGCCATGGCCTCCCTCCCCCCCCCCCCTCGGGGGATCTTCCATACCAGAATAATATCGCATAACATATCAATTCATAAACGAATCACACACATAACATGATCACATAATGGGCCGGCCTTGGTGCCATAGACCCATAGGTATGGTGAGAAGACTCACCTCCGTGCAATGAATATGAATACTGTCCTCCTAATAATCTGCAACCTCCCGAGCTGAATAATAACAATAATAATATAATCAATGATAAGACCTTAAATTATTCCAGGAAAGGCCCAACCTTCCAATTCTACCCCCAAGGCCCAATTACCCTTTCCTTGCAAATGGGCCCCAAAGTCCAAGTCCAACATCCTTAATGGGCCTATTGGCCCAATAAGGCCCAACCGATAAATCCACGATCCAAACAGATAAAAAGGCCTCTAACCCACAGAATCCAATCAAGCCCAACAACCAAATGAGGCCCAAAGGCCCAAAACAGCTTAGGGCCCAACTGAGTTACGTACGCCCAGCGTACCACCTTGGTACGCGTAGCGTAATGAAGGCTTAGGGACTACGCGCCGCGTACAGCCAGATACACCCAACATACAACCATTTTAAGCACTTTTTTCCATTAAGTGCTTAATGCTCGAATCTTTCATGTCCAAAAGCTAGATCTAAGTCTAACAAGATGTCCTAAGGCATAAAGTTGGTAACTTTATGCCCTTGCATGTCTCATACACACCCAACTACTCCATTAAGACCTTTTCAAGGTCTTTTACCCAAGCATGAGGTCAAATCTCTCATCAAGCTTCCATTTTTATACTTCCATATGACTATGGTACCTCAGATCTATCTCTCATATCGAAAGGGGAGGCTTAGCTCAACAAAAGAGGTCCAAAGTTCACCAAAGGGACAAACCACCAAAACCCTAGCTATATCTAAAGATTAGAAAGGAAAGATGTAAGCTTTTTTTTACCTCCAGTAGCTTTGCAAGATGATTTTGGTGCAAGATCTTGAAGCACCCACTTGATCCAAGCTTGGTTGACCACCCCTTCTTCTTGAAATAGACACTAAAAGGCTACAAATGCACTCTTTAAGGCTCAAGAATGATCTCACAAGGTTTCCAGGAGTATATGAACGTTCTATATCTGGGGAGGCTCTCTGGGGTTTAGTCCAAGGGACTTAAAGATGTTTAAATAGGCCTCAAGTCCGGGATTTAGGGTTTTGCGTCCATGGCGCGTACGCCCCGCGTAACTCAAGGTACGCCCAGCGTACCCTGATTCCTTCGCGACCACAACCATGCAGTATGCTAAGCGTACACTTAAGTATGCCCAACGTACTTAAGGGACCAATTATGCAAAAATTATCATTCCTTAGGGTTTCAAGACATACCAGAATTTTGGATATTACAATTTCCATTTTCCAACTACTCCTTAGTTTATGCTCAAGTTACGTATTTATGCTCCTATAATTGCATTTTGTGAGTTTTATGAATGAAATCAGAAAAGTTATTTTAGTATTGTCTCTTCTTGTATCAAAAATATAAGTTGATTTGCTCCAGAAAAATAAAAAAATAGATGTTTGATGCATAAATGTTTGATGTATAAAGCTGTCAAACGTTTGATGTATAAATGTTTGATGTATAAAGATGTCAAATGTTTGATGTATAAATGTTTAATGTTTGATGTATATGTTCTACAAAAAATGGAATGGAATTGAATTCCTTTGTATAGATGTTTGTTGTATAAAGCTGTCGAATGATTTAGAATTTAGATATTGACAATGATAGAAGTGTTATTTGTTGCTTTCTTGACCATGAAAAGATTTAGAATTTGACATATTAAATGTTTGTTTTTTTTATAACTTTTTTGTTAACTGTTTTTGTTTATATTTTAATAACTTTTTTTATATACTTTTAGATGTCTGAAACGAATGAGTATGTTGAAGATGAGACGATTAGCCTTGGAAACTTTATCAAAAAGAGAGTAGGAAGACTTTGGCACACATGTTAGTAGTTGATGAACTTCCATTTAGTTTTGTGGAAGGTGTGGGCTTTAAATATTACAATAGAGTTACTCAACCAATGTTTAAAATTCCATGTAGAAGTACAAGTACAACTGGTACCTACCAATTGTTTCAAGAAGAAAAAGAAAAACTTCGAAGTTTTATTAAAAAAACATTGGTAGGATTTGACCAGTGATACTTGGACTTCTACACAACAATCAAGTTATATGTGTCTCACCGCCTACTTTGGAGACAATGAATGGAAATTGAAAAAAAAAATATTGAGTTTTTTGTCATTAAGAGAGTCATCGTGGGGTTGATATTAGATTAGTGGTTGAGAAATGTTTAATAGACTGGGAAATAAAAAATGTTTTCACAATTTCCGTTGACAACGCAAGTGCTAATGACGTGGCTTGTTAATCCGGGTACAACGAAACACTTGGTAAGAGATGTTCCAACAAGATGGAACTCTATTTCTCGTATGTTGAATATTGCTCAAGCTTATGAAAAAAAAACTTTTGAGAGATACGATCTAAAGGAATATGAGTTTCGTTCCGACATTGAAAATGCGGGTTTATCGACTCCTTCACCGAGCGATTAGCAACATGTTAGGCATTTGTGTCATTTTTTAAAACCATTTTGTGATGTTACTAAAAGGATTTTTGGGACACTATATGTGACATCAAACACGTGCATTGAAGATATTTATTCCATTCTTACACTCTTGGATGATGCTATTTCCGATGCTAGCCTTTGTGATATTGCATTAGCAATGAGAGTAAAGTTTGATAACTATTTTGGCGACATAGAAAAAATGAATTTGTTGCTCTACTTTGCTTTGATTCTTGACCCGAGGAACAAAGTAAAGTGTTTGGTTATACTACTTGAGGATCGTTATGGAAAAGAAAAGATGGAGGAGAAAAAGAAATATGTTATGGATTCTATGTATGAATTATATAATGATTACATTAGAATTTATTCTCCAAGTACTACTTCTAGTACCGCCGGGTCTAGTAATTCATCGTCGATGTTAGGGAAACGCCAAAATCCGGGTGCTACGACACCAAAACCACCATTGAGAAATAAACTAAGAGAAAAGATGAAAACAAACATTGTTGAATCAATTTGCGAGTTAGAAAAGTATTTGAAAGAAAGTGCTGAAGAAGATTCGCCAATGTTTAACATTTAGGGTGGTGGAAAGTGAATAGTCAAAGATTGTCGATTCTATCCTTGATGGCTAAAGATTTGTTTGCCATTCCCGTCTCAACTGTGGCTTCAGAATCTGCTTTAGCACTAGCGGGAGGGTTTTGGATCCGTATATGAGTTCTTTGACTCATAAGATTGTTGAAAGTATAATTTGAACCCAAGATTGGCTTCGGGGTGGTATAAGTGACAACATCGATTTTGAAACAAGATTGGGAAAACCTACAAGAAATTGATAAAGATAGTTGTTTATCTTTAATAATTTTTTAATATTTTGACATGTTATGTTTTGTCCTTTTTAATGCTTATACTATTGTACAGGATTGGGAGAAGTTGGTATGTCTAATTAGAGCTCGGATTGGATATGGAAATTAATATGACAACGTGAAGATGCAAGAATTTTTTTTTGTTATGTTTAGACTTTTATGTTTTGAGTTGGGTTATGACTTATGCATTTTACTCTTTTTGTTATGTTTAGACTTTTATGTTTGGAATTGGGTTATGACTTATGAATTTTACTCTTTTGTTATGTTTAAACTTTTATTGTTTAGTTGGGTTGTGTTTAGACTTTTTTTTTGTTGTGTTTAGACTGTAATTATTTAGACTTTTTTTTTTTTTTTTTTTTTTTTGTGTTAGACCTATTATTCCATGCTAATCATATTCATGACTTTTTCTTTTCTTTTCTTATCAAAATTTGGAATGGAGTTTAAAAAGTACATATCATATTATAATGATTTGTATTGTTATTATATATGTACTTGTTAATTGTATGGAGTATTTTCCTAATCAGTTCTTTATTAAACCAACAAACATGTAAAAAAAAATTATCAATAAGTGTCACTTAATAAATTTTCGGGTATAACCGAAAATTACCCGACCCGACCACAAACCCGAATACCTGAAACCCGAAAACTCGAATTACAATATAGATCGGGTATCGGGTATTATTTTCTTAAGAAAATACCCGTTCTACCCGAAACCCGAAAATTTTACCCGTTCGATACCCCAAACTTAGGGCGTGTTTGGCACGGAGCTTTTGGAAGCGTTTGGGAGCTTCTGACTTTTAGCTTTTGACAAAACGCTCTAGTTTAAACAAAAAGTTTCGTTTGGCAGTATGAACATTTAGCTTTTAGTTTTAACAAAACGCTCCGATTCTAAAAGCTACTTCATGTAGCTTTTAACAAAATGCTCCGGAGCTTTTGAAATCAATTTCCATAATTACCCTTAAAAATATATTTATATATATTTTTTATTTTTAATCAATTGTCCTTTTATGTAATTTTATATATTTCAAAAGTTTTCAGCTACTTTTGCCAAACATTCATATAACAAATAAAAGCTACAGCTTCCCGCTACCAGCTATCCGCTACCAGCTAACCGCTACACGCTTCCGGCTAACAGCTACTTTTGCCAAACACGCCTTTAATGTATAGGTCCATTTTAATTTTAATATAAAAGTTCTAGACCAATTGCACAGATTAGCCAAACCTAATGGACCATTCGTGTAATTTTACTCTAAGCTCAAAGAAATCGTGCCCCAATTGGCCAACTCCATCACTCGTCGGCATACAACCTAGAACAGACTCCATATCCGGCCACCCAACGCCGACCTCTCCGGCCACACCGGACGACTCCATCTCTACGCCTAAGAAATACGATTATCTAAACCGCCATCGCCTCTTTGTCTCCAATGCACCATCACGCCGTCACCACCGCCCGTTGCTCCACTGCGTAGTCTCCCTACGCCGCCGCCCCCGTGACTCACTACTCCGCCCCATCATTGTCGTTCGAATCTGGTATCCCGCTTGCCTCATCTTCCTCCTCAACTTGTTCCTTCTATTTGATTAAAGTATTCAATACAACAATTTTTAATGGCAAAAGTTGCAAAATATGGGTTCTTTTGTATATTCTTATGAAGGGCAGGGTTAAAAGTTTTCTCTTTCGTCGATTTCTTTACCTGCAATATAATGATATGATTAGGGTAAAATTGAAGTTACTTCTGTTTTATTTATTTATTATTTTTTTCCATGTTTCTTGATTTCATTGATTGTAAATTCCATGTTTCCTAATGAAGCCAAGAATGAAGTTTTTCAAATCCTTAAAACCTAATTTCAAAATCAATCACTTCTCATCATCGCAAAAACCCCAACTTGACAATGTTGGTCCAATGGCTTCTCTCCTCAAAACCCGATCCGTTATCCGGTTCAAAGGCCCCGACACAATCAAGTTCTTACAAGGCCTATTGACGAACGATGTCCGCAGGTTTACTGAGTCGACTCGTGACTATGCCCCTAACCTCTCGACCCGGTCTCTATACACCGCGATGTTGACACTTGACACCACAAGGGAGGTTTTTGTACGATATGTTTCTCTACAACCCGCCCAGACCCGATGAAAAGCTTGGCCCGAGTGGGTCCGGGTCGAGACCTGGACCCGAACCGGATGAGGTGGAGCTTTTTGCTGATATTGATTGTTCTGTGTTGGACGAGCTTCTGGAGACCCTAAAGAAGTAAGTTGCTTGTTTTGTGTTTCAAAGATAGAACAAAAGCAAATCCATTTCAATCAAATTCAATTGGTTTGTTTGTGGTAGATATCGATTAAGGTCAAAGGTTGATATTGAAAATGTGGGAGAATCCTTCTCTTATTGGCAACTTTATGGTGTCGATCTCCATGAGAGACAAGGAAATAGCATCGGGTGGAAATGGCATAAAGATCCCCGATTGGATTGTTTAGGCTTCCGAGGAATCTTTCCCTCAAATACAACACGTAAGTTCTCTTCTCCCAACAATGGTTTTTTATAGAAAAAATTGTAAATTTGGTCCTTTTACTTTGTCACATTTTGAGATTTTGGTCCTAGCTGTTTTGAAGTTCTTGGCCTATGTAACACCCTTTCTCAAAGCTTTTATTATGAGTTGTGTTGTATGTATACTTTTGAGTATAAGTAAAAGTAAACATAAAGCCAACACTTGGAGGGTTTTAGCCGTTATCTTAACTATTATATAAAGCATATTGATATAACACTTGCCATTGTCGAACTCTACCATGCTTGATGATCGTCACTGCATGTTAACAATAAGCGAATTTACCAATCACATATGAAAGTTCATCTGGATGTTCAGCGCATAGAGTACAACGAATACGTTAAAGTCTGGATGACAAACAACCGTTAACATTAGTTAGTATCTAATTATACATCCTAAACAAGTACATATAATAGTTTATCTAATTGTGTATTACCTCAAATCCTATAATTCAAACGATTAGTAGATTAAACATCCTTTGTAGTCAGCATCGAATCAGTATACCCTCTTACAACACTAGTGACATCTACAAACTACAAAACTATACACCATGTATATTAGAAATCAAGGAATAGAACACAAAACGAAAAGAGGATGTGTGTTCTCGATAACGATGACTACTTACCAATTGCACACTCCCCCAACATCATCGAAAATGATATCTGCAAACTTCGAAAAACAAAAGGAACTCAAAGTACGTATGAATCCATTCGCCATGGCTTTCATGGATGTGTTTTTATGAAAATTTATTTTAAATTTGTGGCTTACCATTTTTCAAATTACAAGTTTATCACCAACAAAGAAATTTGAAATTTGCTTACACAACTTCTTCCTTCAACAATCCATCAAACTTCCTAATTACACTCATTTTGAGAATAGTAGATATATTTTTCCCTAATATTATCATATTAACAAACGAAGGATAAAAAACTAAATCAATACAAACAAAAACGATAAAACTTAGATATAACATGTTGCTACCTACATGTTGCTTCCGTAAACGAACAACACATCCCTTGAACTTCTAGGTGTGAGACCTAACTAATCAAATGATATGGTGAACCCATGTCTTCAACGATGATGTCTACAACTGATAGACCACATGTATCATTTATTAAGACACCATAAACAAAGTTACATATATACAAAATTAATAAGGTGTTAGCTAAACAACCCAACTGGTTACAGATAAGGGGCACAATCAATTGGATAACAGTCATACGACAACAATCGCCAATCAAAAGATCAAAAGTTCTTATTGTAGCTAAATCGTAACCGCAACCAACAGAGAGTAACCCACAATTGAATGCAACACCGGAAAACGAAGGCTTTCCAACGACGAACATTCGATAACAAAGCCCAATAAGGTATTCCACATGGCATACACACATTCTTCTTGTGACATATCAACAAAAAATCTTGATATAGCTTAAAATGGTTTATATTATTCTTTACAAAGTGTTATGTATCAAGGAAACCATAATGTGTAAAGATATGCCACTTTTTGCAATATGTACATTTTCATGTTTTAAGCTATACATAGATTATAAAGAATGTTGGCGAACGTAGTGATATATCCATATAATCAATCAAACGGTTAGCTTACATTGATTTTAGAAGAAAAAATAAATTATATCTTACATTGTTTTTAGAAAAAAAATATATATATTATATGACGAAAAGCCTAACGTTCCACAATATGTCATTTTCCTTTTTATTAAGGTATTAGTGAATTACTTACAATATGGTGAATGTAGTAATATATCTCATAACCAAGATATTAGTTTATATTCTTTTTTACCAATACAATGTGTCGTGAAAACTAGCTACTAGTGTCTTTCTTACAACGTGTCGTGAAAACTGAAAACTATTAGTGTACATGGTGCTTAGTATATAAACCGTTAAAAAAAGCTGCAGCTCTATTCAACGTTATCTTCGGCAAATATATGCTATTGACATGTGAGGATGGTGGGCCTAACAAATTAGACAAATGATAGAAATTTGATGACAATTACTTGTAATGAAATCTATGACAACAATGTACAAAAATAAATTAAAATATTAGTGAAACTTATGTTTAACACTAATTTGTACGAAATTAGATGTTTGTTTTTCAAGATACCACTAGAAGCGGTTCTTTTATACCATCTATACCTAGCAAATTTGGAACTATACCTTGAATGTAGTAGTAAAACACGAGAAAGAAGTAGAGGATGAGAGGTTTTAGTAGCATTTGGTATTTATACTTTCAAAACCTGTAACCATCGAAAAGTTGACCTCAATTTTGTAACAAACATAGTTAAACACAATCATTAATCACAAAATTAATGATATATTTTAATGTATGTTTGTAATTGGAAGTAATTTTTTAGTTACGATCATTAATCACAAAATTAATCATGCTTGAATACAAGTTAAGCAAGTTAAGCAAATCCAAGCCATTTTGGTTCATATTTGCACCACATGTGCAAGAGATAGTCTTGATGCTATTAGTCTTACAAGGATAAGGATCCATTTGACTTATATGTTTGATTTGTTTTTCCTCATCCCAACTATATAAGATTGCTTAAACCCATTCACCCTCTTTATCCAATTCTTGGAACTACATCATTTTATAGATTAATTTCTTATTTACTTAATTCTCTTTCAGGACATATAGTGTACCAAAATGAAGTTGAAAAGAAAACAAATGAATGACCGATGATTTATTTCCATAATGAATTAGGTTTTGAATTTATGTTCAAAACGGGAAAACCCCATTTTTGGAAAATTCATAAACTCATTTTTTCCAACTTAGCAATTAATTAAAGGTTAAAGAAGACTAATCTTAGTGCTTGTTAGTATTAAGACTTATAAGGACTAAGATAAATATTCTAGATCCAATCCATATAAACTTATTATATGCAAATGTACACCATTTAAAGAAGAAAAAACTTACATGAATATGTATATTTTCGTTTTTAGTCATTACCCGAGTTGAGGACGTTCCTCAATTATTGGGTGTTTTCTTTTTTTTTTTTTTTTTTTTTTTTTTTTTTTTTTTTTGTGACTTAGATATGGTAGACCATTTTTGTTGACGTCTTGGTACTTGGTAGTGCCACCAAATTTAACAGTATAGTCCCGCAAAATGTGTGATTATATTTGGTAACATGGTTAGTTGTTGGTTATTTTTGGTAAATAATTAAAAAAGCTAACAACTTTTGTTATTTTCTCAAATGTTAATTTGATGGTATGTATTAATTTTTCAACAATTATCAATTATTTATGTTATAAAATTATTTAAAACTTCATTATATCCAATTAACCTTTTATTAATATCCACGACTAAAAACTAGAAAATTATGATATTATGTATTTTTTTTTCTTGTTTGGAATAAAATTATTTAAATATTTATGCACACCTTTTATTTTGACTGTATACACAAAGGTCAACCCTAATTAAACTTATTGGTAGTTGTTGGTAGGAATGTGGTTGATCAAATTAACGACCCATACATATGCACACTTGAGTAAAGAAACAAAAAGTTATATGTATATATTGATGGTTGGTGATATGTTATCTTTCACTTAATAAATAAAACCCAAGGCTTTATGCCATGAAAAAAAAATCAATTTCGTGCAAGAAAGGACAAAAATAAAATTTTCCTTAAGTGATAATCAACAAAACCGAGAAAGTTTTGGGCAAGTATTGTTATTTTATAGGTAAATTGGAAAATATTCAAGGATGTTTTATAAAAATTTGATTTTGACACTATTATTTTTTTATGTCAATTTAGTAGCTACGTTTTTTTTTTTTTTTTTTTTTTTTTTTTTTTTTTTTTAAATACAATATGGTCCACTTGACCGCAACCCGATTGCCCGTTGACGTAACAATGTTGAAATGTCAATTTTTGGTAACGTGACATGACATGCCCGATTATAAGAAGGGGCAAACAGGGCATGTGCGGAGGACCCATTTTTTTAAGAGGCCCAAATTTTTATACTATATTCAGTAATCGGCAATCGAACCCAAATGCAAAGGAATGAATGATAGTCCAAAGTCCAAACCAACACTTTTAATCGGCTAGTCATATACTCGTAGTCCAAACACAAAGGGCAAAAACATAACGTAGATCGGCATAAGTGATCATTCAAGCGGAGGAGATCAATCAATTACAAAAAATCATTACTGGCTCTTGCAGGCTGTAGTCCCACAATTGCTAATTAGGTAATCGATAATTCATATATTTGCATTAGTATGATTCAGAAATTGAATATTGAATAATGAATACTTCCACTTATCATATTTCTAGTTTTCTTTTTGTTACACATGCAAAGGACCAGGATCCTACATTATTTCAAGGTTGGCGCTCTTTAAGGCCTATACATACATATGTTTGCTTTTTTGGAGGTCATATGTCTTTTTCCATCTCTCTCTCTCTCTCTCTCTGTGTGTGACAACCCGAAATTTCTTTCTTGTACAAGAGACCAATTGAATCCAAGTTAGACTCATTTTGTTAGCTTTTAACACTATTTGGGGTCTAATGGAGTGTTCTAAACCTAGTACAAATAAGGTAGGAACCTAGAAACGGGATAACACAATCCATATCAAGAAAAATCGGGCCAAACACTCCAAAACATGGAGTGTGCGGCCGCATACTTGAGTGTACGACCACACACAAGTGTGTGCGGCCGCACACCCATCCCAACCACACACTCTCACCTATATATACCACACTTAGTCATTTTGAACACTTTTCCCACTCTTTCAAAGCTAGAACTCGAAATCCTCTCAAGTATCATCCCACTTTTCACTCCAATCTTTAAGCAAGTAAGTGATTCATCCCTTGATTAACTATTACATGACCTTAACTAGCCTTCTTCCCCACTTTGAGCCATGAAAACACGTTTTTGGTGTTAAATCTTCAAGAACACCAAGAACACATACTAAGTTTTGGACTATAATCACCCTTTTCAAGCCCCTATAACATGTATATACTTGTTATACCCGGATATATGTTAAGAACACTTGATGATATGCTTGAAAAACTTGAGTTCATCATCTTCATGAAGGGTGTGCGGCCGCACACCTTCATAGTGGCCGCACACACCTTTTTAAGTCCCAAAATGGCGGTAAACTCCATTTAAAACTAGAACATGAAGTGAGAAATCTTCCTAGATGAGTCGTAAGGCCTTAGATTTTGTTATGGCACACTTCATGGGGAGTGTTTGGCCGCGCACACATCCTGGCCGCACACCTTGGCCGCACACACACCAATATGGTGTATTTCGACCATACACTCCCTTGTATAACCATACACCCCTTATACACAATCATGTAGGGTTGTGACACTTCAAGATAAGTGTTTACTAGCCCTAAGGTGGTCCCAATTCTATAATTAGTTGTTTCAAACACTAATTGTATACATACATATGTCATTTTATGGTTAATAGGATCCGTTTGTGCTCAAGTCCTCAATTGACACTCAACCTTCTAAACTGATCCTACCGCCGCATCACTCACTAACAGGTGAGTTCATACCCCTTAATTAACCTTTGAAATGTCTGTAAATGCTTTTAAATGCTTTTATGGGGGGGGGGGGGGATTCAAGTGGAACCATGTTAGTTATTAGTTCAATCACATGTGATTAATAAATAGCATACTAATGGATTTTCAATACTTTAAACTGTTTTTACCAACAAATGACCTCAAACTGCTTATCAAACTATTTTACATGTCAAACTCTTTATCAAATTCACTTTTGTATACTAAACCTTTCATTTACAGTTTTCAATCTTATATATTGTTAAAACCATGTCTACTACGTATATAGTTATATAAATAAGGTTTGAAGGACTTAGGAGAGATAACCCACCTTACTTCCTGTCCTTGTTTGGTTGTCGACCTAAAGTACCCGGTTGTTTGTCCGAGTGTCGTTGTATCCTTAGTTATATATTATGTATATATGTATAGATATAAAGACTTTTATCTCAATTCAGTACATTCAGTCATACAAACAAGTCTACTAATAAACTATAATAGGTATATTTTAGGGTTATACTACTTACTACTTCTATTCCAATGAAGCATTCAAGAGTCAGTTCATTCATGAGTCATTACTTACTACTATGAGAACATATAAAACGATACTATGATGAGAAATAATACATTCATTACACAAGTACATACATTACATATACAAGTATACTATAACTTAAATCTGATCCACTGTATCGGAGCATGCCTTCATTGTCGTGGCCCAAGTTATAACCAGAATCTCCTGGAGGGAGAGCGTGAGTTTGCGTATAGATCTATACTGGATTGACAATCCTACACCTTGCTGCTAGCTACAACGTGACCTGCACAAATGTCATACCTTTTGACGACTTACATTTTCGTGTCTCATAGTCGATAGTATGGTACAATTAATCACATAATACCTTGATATAAATCCGGTTTAAGGTAGTTAGTACAACAGTAGTTCCTATAATACAACACTACAGTACTACATTATTTACCCGTTTACATTTATTTGGTGATCACTTCACTTAAACATTAATGTACAAACTATATTTTGATAATGATAGTTACACTTGGGAAAATTACACACTTTTACAAGAAACAAGCATACAAAACAGTTGTGCCTTGGTAGAAGGCTGTTTTTAGTAGAAAATATAGGATAAATTGTAAGAGTTACAAACTTTTACAAACACTTACAAACATATTCATACTTTTACTACAAACGTTTACAAATACGTACTTCAAACACTGTTTCAAACATTTTGATACAAACATAGATACTAAATACTTACGAACTCACCAGCTTTAATGCTGATAAACTCTTTCAAAATAACTTGTATTCTCAGGTCATCAGTAGACAGGTACCGAGGCCAGCTTTTGAGAAGATGGAGCGCATACAAGACTCATCTTATATTTTGATTCATATTTTGGTGTCTTATATACTATAGAGCACACTTGAATTAAAAATATATATTTAATGAAATGGATGATGTTGTTTACTTGTTTACTATTATACTGTGTTGTGATACTGTACATGACGTCCTCCGCCTCATAACGTTTCCGCCATTCTTGGTTTTGGGGTGTGACAGATTGGTATCAGAGCATTGTTTATAGTGAATTGAGTATATCAACCCATAAAAGATATACTAACTATAAACCCAATGGGATTAAAACTCTGACCAAGAGTCTATAATTTTAAATAATAAAATATTTAACTAAGTATACAAGCCTGCATTCATACTAAAATCGGTGTCATAATGACAAATAAAAAAGTATTACGAGTGTTGAATATCACAAGTAAGCTCGGGGATGTATGGTTAGTCCTAGGAGTGGCATAGCCTAATCAACTATGCTGGTCCGAGGAGTGATTAGCATATGCCCAAGAATGGTTGTGATATGGCAACAAGTTTAAAAACTTACCAATACTACTACAATGAAAACACTAGAACAGAAAATAAAGTCTAAAATACTATAGGAGTATTTTGTGTTACTATAATTACATATCTGAGAACTAAAAAGGTCTCTATCAAGTAGGTCAATAGTCGTTAAGTGGATACACTAAGGTTATACGAGATTTAGGTGTTATAGACTCAGAATCTATGACCTTTGCTTTACTTCCCGTCCTTGTTTGGTTGTGGATTTGGAGTTAGGGCTACTTATTCGAAGGTCTATCCTGCTCTGATTTCATATAACTGGTATACACTACACAAGTATTGACATAACTGATTAAGATCATCTTATAATTATCCTAAGTAGTACGTCTATTTATATAAGATTCTTATACCCCTTTTCTCGTTTAGATATCATGGCTGGATTCCATCATCATGGCGACCCGTACTTCCCACCCCACGACAATGCCGGATGGCTTGAAGAAGAGCCCAAAGATGAGCATCCAATCCCTTTGGATGATCATCTTGCAGAAGGCTTCTCGAATGGTTCTGACTCCGAGCCTGAAGTCAAAAACCTACCCCGAGAGGGTCAAGCCCCAAATCTCAACCCCCGACCCGCGTTTCAAGGTCCCACACCCTTGTGAGCAACAAAGTTGAATCGCTGGAGCAATGAACAAGGTCAACCTTTACCCTACAACGGGGACCAGAGCTTTTACAACATAAACGAGGGTGGCTCAGCTAACCGAGTCCTACCTATCATGGTCCGTAGGATTGCTTGGAATGTCGAGCAAGGTCGAGCAGCCATTGGCCAAATCATGGAAATTTATGCCAACTCTGGTGTCAACATAGTCCGCATCCGCCGCCTTGAAGAAGATATGAAAAGGACCAGGAGAACCAATGAGACTCTGCAGCGACAGCTGGCTGCCTCCCGAGCTGAAGTCATAGAACTTCGAGTTTGCCAGAGGGCTCATGAGCGACACCTTCAAGAAGTGGTTCGTCAAGTGGCACATCTTAGGGTTCGCCCGAGGAATTCCCATCGCCGTTAGAAGATGGCTAGCACATCTTTTCTTTTGATTCAAGGAATGGCCTTTCCTAACTATGCTCTATGAAGCTTTTGTCTGTAAAATATACCTACTTTCCAAGTACTCTAACTAGAAATCTAAGAACTGTCAACCTTTTCCCTTATGGTATGATGTAAGACCTACTGTTAGGTCATTTTGTCGAACTTGTTACATCAATAATACCAGTAATATTGACAGTTATCTAACCTATTAGAGAAATCTATACTCTTGTATTTCCTCTACTTTTCTCCTGTACTGTTATTTCAAAATATACACTCATTCAACTGTTTGACTATGGCGATTTAGCCCATGGATCACTCTCACCATGCTTAAAATTGATTCTAACCACCATGTACATATTTACTTTAAACTAATAGTTGAAGGATGCCTCCTTGCAAATCAACTAGGCATAATCCTTAAACTACTCCACCACCACCTCCTCCATAATTCGATGTAGCAGCTCCGAATGCTGCAGTGGCTGCGGCTGTGGCTCAATATCACTCCACTGATGCCAGCATAGGTGGAACCCCTATTAACTCTACTCAAGGTGAACTCCTTGTGCGCTCGAGAGAGTGCTCCTACAAGGACTTCACTATCTGTAAGCCAAAACGCTTCAAGGGACTGGCGGAGTCATTGCCCTCTCGCAATGGTTCGATAAGACGAAGTCAGTCTTCAAGATTTGCTCCTGCCCTGCCTAAGTAAGGTCAAGTTTGTCGCTTGCACCTTTGAGGAGAAAGCCCTGACCTGGTGGAACAGTCATGTCAAGTCACTCACTCTTGTAGTGGCAAACGACATGGGCTGGGAAACTATGAAAGACCTCATGATTGAGGAGTACTGCCCGAAGGGCGAGATCCAGAAGTTGGAATAGGAGCTATGGAGCCTAACCATGAGGGGCTCCAACATAGTCGCGTATACCGCCAGATTCAGTGAACTGGTGGCCCACTGTCCCAACATGATTCCCACGGAGGGAAAGAAGATAGAGAGGTATATCTGGGGGCTATTGCCTCCGGTTTAGAGGAATGTTTTAGCGTCAAACCCCACTACCTTCGATAGTGCCAAGCGACTAGCGCAGTGACTCATCGATCATGGAGTCCAATCCTATGACAACCCGATATTTCGACTCTATGTAATGACCAAAAAAGTCAAGTATTGTAACCACTTTTGAAATAACGAAATTAACTTCGAAAATAAAATGTACAAAAGTCTCTATTGGGTTACCTACTATGCTAGATATTGTGTCAAGTTTTACAAAAATACTAAGAACACTAAAATCCGAGTTATGACGAAGAAGTTATGACCATTCTAAGATTTCCGACAAAACCGACAACACCGATTAAACGAAAAACGCGAAGTTTCAATACAATAGTTTTTAGCCTTAAGTATCTAAATGAAAGTTGTAGATATCATTATACCATGAGCGTACATAAAAAGAACGTCCAAATCTGACTTCGTATGAGGAAGTTATGATTTTTCCAAGATCCGGATATAATAGTAGATAGCTAAAAACACGAAATAGAGATCAAGAGACTTTTGGCCGAAACAACCTAAATGAGAATCGAAGGTCTCAACCAAAGTAGCGCAACGGTAAAAAGTCTGGCAAAAACGGACGCCGGATGAAGAAGTTATGGATTTTTATCGGACTTTTCCAGTCCCGACTTGTTAAATAGGTATTATTAAAAATAAAGTCAAAACTAGACGACAGAGTCTAAACGAGAGTTGTAGAGTATATTGTCACCTACGCGTGCATATAAAGAATGTCGAAAACGGAGCTCGTATGCGAAAGTTACGGATTTTACAAGTTTAAAGCTCAAAATCCGAGGCGGTTAGGTCTGCCACGACACGGCACAGCTGGCCGCGACCCGGCAAGTGACTGAAGGCGTCCAATCAATGGAAAAGGATAAGGCAGCCCACCACGACGTGGCGCGCAAATTCTTCCACTATAAATAGAAGCTTAAGGGTGCCGGGTTTGGTGCTTATCTCTTTCCATCTAAGTGTTGTTACTCTGCCTAATTACCTCGATAAGCCACCCCAAAGCCCCGGTATTCACACTCAAGTTCCGAAGGAAGGTTCTACACTCCCTAGACTCACGAGATTCCCGAGAATCCCGAGAAAATCAACTCTTCCAAGTCGAAGTTCTGCTCGATTATTAATGCTTTCAAAGTTTTATTAATGCTTTTTAAATGTTTTATTAATGCTTTTTATACACTTTTAAGGGGGGGGGGGGGATACAAGTAAACACACGGTTATTATCGTGTGTAACATAAAGTTTCACTAAATACTCTTTTTATCAAGTAAATCATATGTGATTCATAACTACTACATGGGAACTTTCGTATGCAATATATATTCTCGATAACATCTTGTATTATACACGAATCAAACACTTTATTTATACTTTAAGTATATGTGATCATTTATGTCACTATAAATGTTATAATTTACATAACAAGTGAGCATTACACTATGGTTTATGTGACAACCCGAAATTTCCATTCTGAACAAACCGTTTGAAGCCAATAGAAGTAGAACAGTTACAATGAAAACTCAGATTTCGAGTATAAGTTTGGCAGTTTTCAGGATTTTACACTTAAGGAGATATAAGGAGAGTGGATGCACTAGGGTTATGTGCAACACTGTTATTCCAATACTCTAGGATATTAGAGTTCATTCCGAGAATAGAAATATTTTCTGCCAAAAATCCCAGGACTATATATAGAAAACTGAACCAAATTGGTTCATTAGTTGAATTCCAATTAGAGAAAAGCCAAAATTTCTCTCTCACGGATCTTCGGGTTTTTATCCCAAATTGTGAGTACTTCGATCTAGTTATGTTATATAGCTTAGATTGTGTTTAGAAACAACAATTACATATCAAATTTGTGAGACTCGGGAGTTTACCGCCCAAGAACGTTCTTGGGGAGTAAACTCCAAAAAGTGGTTTAAATGCTACCTAGTCCTTTCCCCGTGACTTGTAACTACCTTAGAATTGTATGCTAGTGTGTATATGACTAGAAAACATCAAAATCGGATTAATACCCCAAGATTTGGGAGTTTACCGCCCAAGAACACTTGGGGAGTAAACTCCATTTTAAGGTCCTAAAGGGTTCCAATGACCCTCAAAGCTTTAGAACTCGAACTAGAAGCCTTCATTTCATGTTTAGGACACCAAAATCATTTCAAAACAATGAGGAAAGTGAGTTCACGGCCAAGGAACTTCTTGGGCCGTGAAACTCCATGTTAAGTGCCCAAAATGCCCAAAATGCCTTCATTTAGCCAAGAGACTAGCCTAGCACATTACCTTGATGTGTCTAATACCCAAAACACTCAAAATACCAACACCTAGGGGTGTTCACGGCCGCAAACACATGGCCAATTGGTACATGGGCCGAAAACTCTAGTTAGGGGTGTTTTGATGCCACAAACACTACCTAAGGCTTAGACTTGATTTTAGACATGTACCCTATAGTGTTTAAAGCCTAGAAAACATAACGAATCACAAGTATTGAGGAGTTTATGGCCAAGAGTAGTTCTTGGGCCGTAAACACCTATAAAGGGGTCAAATGACACCCTAACTCATTCCTTATGCCTAGAACCCAACATAGATCATTACCTAGAAATGTTTGAGACTTGAAAACACCATAAAAACCCTCCCAAGGGAGTTTACGGCCGTAAACTCCAAGGGAATATGGTCTCTGGGCCATAAACTCCCCAAAGGAGTTAATATGGCACCCAAAAACTTGTAATAGCCTTGAAACAATTCACCACATGAGTTGTATAATTGGTAGACACCATTTAGGGACTTGGTTGAGAGTTTACGGCCAGGAGCTTACTCCCCTGGGCCGTAAACTCCAAAGAACATGGTCATTAGACCTTAAACTCCCATTTGAGGTATTGCACTCCTTTGTTGCAACCCATTAGCCTCCTAGCACTTGACCAAAAGTGTTTTCCTCGCGTTTAAATGTTTATACTTGTATAATTAGTGTTTTAATCACTAATTATTTATATACATATGTCTTCATATGTAATTAGGATCATTGTGTGGGTCTAAAGTCTTCACTTGACACCGAGCACTTGCCCGATCCTTCCTTATAATAACAGTCCGTTCAATTCCAGTCACTTACTGCAGGTGAGTTCATACCCCTTAACTAATGTTTCAAACTATTTTTAAATGTTTTATGGGGGGGGGGGGGGATACAAGTAGAATCATGCTACTTATTATATAAATCACATGTGATTAATAAGTAGAATTATGTTAGTTATTATATCAATCACATGTGATTAATATGCAGCATTCAAATGATTTGGCTACTCATTAGTCGTTTTACCAAACAGTTTCCTTCAATTGATTTTTATAAACATTTATATGTTTTAAACTCCTTATTACATTGTACATTTTACTCTGTATATCATATTTCAAACTTATTTACAATTGTGTTTCAAACAAATGTTTCTTTATACTAAACTGTTTTATCAAACCCATGCCTTCAAACTGTTTTATAGATTGACATCAAGTCGATCTTTTCTTAAGATAATATTTATGTTCAAATGTTTTACAAAACTTATTTATGTGTTTATATTATAAATTGCATGCCTCTATATGTATAGTTATATAAGAAATGTTTAAAAGACTTAGGAAGGCTATCCACCCTATTTCCTTTTCGCGCTTGAGATGTGGTCTGGTGGGATATCGGGTACTCGTCCGAAGGTCGTTTAAATATTAGTTATATATCATGTGTACATATATAGTCATAAAAGGTCCTTCCAGTTCTAACCATGCCCTTGGGTAGCAAGGGTATACATCCATGTCCATACGTACAAGTTAGATTACTAGTAAACTACCATATGGGTAGTTTAGGAAGATACTAGAACAATTACTAGAACGCGGTATCATACAATGAGTCAGTTCATTCATGAGTCAATACTTTCTAGAACATTACAGTACATTACTATACTTGCTAGATAGAGAGAGAACACACATTACAGCTAGCACACGTAGAACATTCCCGTACATTACACTTACATTAATACATTAATAAAATTGTGATCCACTGTATGGGATCATGCCTTAATTGTCATGACCCAGATTGTAGCCAGAGTCTCTTGAAGGGAGAGCGTGAGTTTGCGTATAGATCTATAATGGATTGACTATCCTACACCTTGCTGCTAGCTACAGCGGGACCTGCAGGTCTGCGGGTGCCAAACGTCATACCTTATTTTCGACTATACATTGTCGTTGTTATAGTGTGAGTTTACGTATAGATCTATACTGGATTGACTATCCTACACCTTGCTGCTAGCTACAGCGGGACCTGCAGGTCTGGGGGTGCCAAACGTCATACCTTATTTTCGACTATACGTTGTCGTTGTTACCAGTCTATAGTATGGTGCAATTTATCACATAATGCCTTAATATAAATCCGGTTTAAGGTAATTAGTACAGCAGTAGTTCTTATAGCGCTACGTTTTAATACTACATTGATTTTCCATGTACATATATTTAGTGATCTTTTCACTAAACTATAAATGTAAAAACTATATTTTGATAATGATAGTTACACTTGGGAAAAATTACACACTTTTACAAGAGACGAACATATAGAACAGTTAAGTCTTGGTAGAAGACTACATTGAGAACAATTAGGTCTTGGTAGAAGACACCCTTATATAATAGTAGGAATCATAGGGATTTCTAGAGTTTTTCAAACGTTTACAGTTGTTTTACAAACATTTTTCATACTTAAAGTTCATATACAAATTCTTACATACAAATTAAGACACTAAATACTTATGATCTCACCAGCTTCAAAGCTGATACTCGCTTTCAAAATTACTTGTATCCTCAGGTCATCATAGACAGGTACCGATGCAAGGAGAAAGGAAAATGGAGCTTGTTCAAGACTCATCTTTCATTTTGATTTATGCTTTAGTGTTTATCAAAATTTGACAGAACACATGTATAATAATTATATTATTAATGCAATGGATGATGTTGTTGCTTGTTTAGTACTTTTCATTGTTGTGATACTGTACATGACGTCCTCCGCCCCAGAACGTTTCCGCCGTTCTTGGTTTTGGGGTGTGACAGATTGGTATCAGAGCATTGTTTATAGTGAATTAAGTATATCAACCCATAAAAGATATACTAACTATAAATACAAAAGGGATAAAAATACTCTGACCAAGAGTTTATACTTTAAATAATAAAATATTTAATAAAGTATACGTGTCTGCATTCATACTAAAATCAGTGTCACTAGGACAGTACAAAAGAATTACGATTGTTGGGCAACACAGGTGGGCTTAGAGACATATGGTCAAAACTGGGAAGATATAGCCTGATCACCTCTATTATCCGAGGGTTGACTAGCATGTGCCTAAGTTTAATTGTGTGGTTGCAACAATGCTAAAATCTTACCAACCCTACCACAATGAGAACAATAGAACATAACATTAAAATTAAAATACTATAGGAGTATTTGGTGTTACTATAAGTACTTTATACTTGAGAACTAAAACGGGATCTTCATTACTAAGTTGATAGTTGCTAAGTGGATACACTAAGGCTATATGTAATTAGGATATTATAGACTGAGAATCTGTGGAAATTTTCTTTACCCCTATTCTGTGTGAATTTGGAGTTAAGATCACTTATTCAAAGGTCTATCCTGTTTAGATTACACATAGCTGGTATGCACTTCACAAATAGCGATGTAACTAATGAAGGTTTTCTAAATAATTATCTAGATAGTTCGTCTAATAATTATTCTCTTACCCTAAATTCTCGCATAGAAAACATAGCTGGACTCCATCCCTTCGGCAACCAATATCTTCCGAACGAAGTCATAATTGGTTGCTTTGGAGAAGAACCAGAGAATGATCATCCTATCCCCTTGAATGATCACCATGATGAAGACCTTTCGTATGATGCTAACTCCGAACCAGAGGTTGAGAACCTACCCCGAGCAGCTCCCTTTCCAATTCCTAACCCTCGTCCGGCTTTTCATGGCCCGACCCCCTGAGTGAGTGGAATGCTTGGAAACATGGAGCCAAGGACAAGATCAGCCCATGCCATTTAATGGAGACCGAAGCTTTTACGACCTGAGCAATGGGGGCTCAGCATACAGAATCTTGCCAATCTTGGTCCGCAGAGTGGCCCGAAATGAGATTCAAGGCAGGACAGCCCTATATCAGATTACCGAAGTTGTCGCCGATGCGAGAATGCATACCCTCCGCACCATTCGTCTAGAAGATGCTCACGAGAGATCAGAGAGAAACCAGGAAACCCTGCTGCAAGCACTAGCTGAATCACGAGCCGAGGTCATAGAGCTCCGAGTACACCAGAGGGTGTACGAAAGACACCTACTTGACATGGAACGTCAATTGGCTGAACTAAGAGTTCACCAGAGGGATGACCGTCGCCAGTAGTAGACGCTTTACTTTATTTCTTTATTAAAAAGGAATCGTGTTTTCTGTCTATGCCCGATGTAGCATTTTCTATGAAATTATCTTGTACCGTAAGTACTTTAGTTAGGTCTTTATGCTGTCAGGAACTATCTTCTGTGGATATGATGTAAGACCTTTACAAGGTCATTTTCCAGAATCTTTACATCGTGAATATCAAAGATATTGACAGCCGGCTAACTTTTGTGTCATTCTTCATTCAAGTACTCTTATCATACTATCATTGGGGTCTATCTGAAACATGCTTTAGTCAAGTCATTGGACTATAGCGAATTATCTCCGGAGACATTTCCAAGTCTCTTTCAGTGGTTGGACCTTGTTATTCACCAACCCACGATACCTCGGCTTGCACAACAAACATTTTGAGACCATTCTACGAACTTACTTCTACTCATTACTAGGACTGCATCATAGGGATGTAGGTCAAACCTTCACAATCATACTTCCATTCCGTACTAGGACTGCATCATAGGGATGTAGGTCAACCTTTCGAGAACATACTCTTACCCTTTTCTTGAGCAATCTAAGTACATATAGGGTCAACTTGAATCACCCACAAATCCTTATCTTTCGTGTTACAGAATCATGTCATCATCAGGAAATAATCAATCGAACAACGAAACCCCCATCCTCCATATCGACACCGCTACTTTGCAAGCTGCAGTAGCAGCTGCTGTGACAACTTTCCTTACACACATCAACTCAGGCAACACAAACAAGACTGAAAAAGGAGTCGAGAGTTTAGATGGTAGTACCAAACTGGGAAACCAACAAACAGTAACAGACACAGGCTCGCAAAGCCGAAAAGCAGAGAACAAGAAACGAAAGCATCAAGCCCGGAAAGAACGCAAGAGATCCTAAAAGTTGGCTATACAACATCAGCAAGTGGAAACACCTGCCATCCCAGTACCGAGCAGACCATACAAAGGAACACTCCTGAAGTGCGACCGGTACAACTACCACCACGAGGGAATGTGCCGAGCCTTGCAATGTGATAATTGCAACAAGATGGGGCACATTGCTCGTTTCTGTAGAACTACCTCCACCACTGGGGCAAGCCTAGCTTGCTATAATTATGGTGAGTTTGGGCACTATAAAAGAGATTGCCCGAAGAAGGAAATCAAGGAAAGAACCCATGTCCCCATAACTCCTACTCGACACTTCACTTCCTCCACTGATGTGGGTGCTGTCCAGATATGTCACCAATGCGGTGAAATTGGACACCTCAAGAAGGATAGCCCGATAACACAGAACTCTGGCGCAGACGGGAAAATTCTCAGGATCACAGCTGCAGGAGAGCCTACTCCGGAACCCTCGTTAATGTAACTTAGGCGTGATGTTGTAACAGACTTATAAACTATCCAGGACTAGTGCAACTAGAGTCTTACCTTTTGCGAGATCTTGTCTGTATAGGGATTCTCGTGTTGCGTATACTTGTCTTTTGTAGTATATCTTATTCGCAGCAATAGTCTAGTGGTAAATCTAAAGTACTGTAACTCTGTTCATGGTTGCATGGTTGTGTTTTGTCTGTAAATGTCTTATGTTCAAATCTAATGTCTTTAAGTTTCAATATGATTCCGACATTATCATACAACTCGATTCAATTTGTTCTTCACGAAAACAGCTTCATACGTACATCTCTTTCTTCTAGATCACTTTTCTAGCGAAGCCGTCATATCAGAACACCGAAGTACTCATGCCAAGAGTACATCTTAGTTATTTTCTCTCCGAAGAAATCCCCGAAGTACTCATGCCAGAAGTACCTCTTAGTTATTTTCTTTCCGAAGAAATCCCCGAAGTACCACTCGTGCAGTACGTCAAGTTTAATCCAATGATCCATGCGATTGATCTATCACTGAGGAAGGTATACATAAGGGTGATATATAATCAAGCTTTTACAGGTTTAGAATTGATGATTCCACTTTAACTTCTTTTTCCCCGATGGCATGTGAGCTTAAAGAAGAATCAGTTATTCGACTACCTTTTCAATCTTAATTATATACGACTCGTATACCCGAAGTTGTGATTGTGAAACCATGTATGAATTCTAATATGAACTTCAGGACGGAGAACTGCTTAAGACTACGAGTAATCGCATCGTCATGTGAACAAACTTAGAACCCAGTATGACTCGTGTAAACAGATCGCCCTACAGCTTAAACACCTACGGAGACACAAAAACAGTACAAACAACTTAGCGAACCACACAGAAATAGAATTAGAAGACTAGGTTTCTCACCCTAGAGAACCCCGGTCATATTCTTCCAGAGATCGACGGATCGCATAGTATGTACCTCGGTTATCGAGGACTCCGTCAAGATTTTTCATTAGAAATCGTTATCTCTGCCTCGCGTAGACGAAATGGTTGAGCAAACACAAGGAAAGAAACTACTTCCAGGAATGGATCTGAGATCCGAATATCACCAGTTCGAGTGTTAGGGAAAGATGTCCGGAAGACTATCTCCTGAACTCGATGCGGACACTTCGAGTCCGTAGTGATACCCTTCGGATAGGACCAATACGCCCATAGTTTTCATGAGCTAAATGAATAGGGTTACGTCTTTCTTACTTGGATCAGTTTGTCATTTCTCCATGTAATGACTTACTATCTACCCTCGTAGTAAGAAGGAAACCCATGGAAACATTTCCTACAGAGGAACTTTAGCGAAGTTCTCTAGGCACGAGTTTTGAAATTGAAGAGTCAAATTTCTATGACACACTGTTAGTAATGTGGGAAATTTTGAGTACTCTTTCAATTTGTCAAAGCCGATGAGCATTTGTTGACACCAGAGACGCCGACAGTCATTCGCCAAATTCTAGGTCTTACCGACCTACCGACTTAGTTCATTCAGAACTCCTCGCAAATTACAGAAACCCGTACGACTTTGACCCAGCAAGGGGTGGCCCTTGACTGGGAAGTTAAGCAAGAAGAGGAACCTTTGGAATTCCAAGTGAGTGACCAAGCACTTTAGGTTAACTCACTCTGGGAATGGCTTAATACGCTTCGTATCGCGTGGAAAGCTAAATCCAATATAGTTAGGACCTCCGAGATTCTCATCAGGATCGGTCCTGTGTCTCGCACAAACTAGACCTACTCCGCGAACTCAGTAACATACATCCTACTCTTCGCGTCTCGATCGTGGAACCATAACTTTCCATTAGGACTCTTGTAAGTCCACTCGTCGAGATCCTCGCCTTCATATTAGAATCGTAGTGACCCTCGACTGAGAGGTCAAGCGGACGAAGCAACGCCGTCGCCAGTTAGTGAAGGTTCGTTGAAATGCCAACCGAGAACCCGATTTCACTAGGTGCGCTAGAACCAATCGATTAGGAAGTTTCCTCCTCACGACTCGATCATTCGTGCATACTTCCTTGCCTAAATTCTAATTTCGGGACGAAATTCCCTTCAACAGGGGATGATGTGACAACCCGAAATTTTCATTCTGAACAAACCGTTTGAAGCCAATAGAAGTAGAACAGTTACAGTGAAAACTCAGATTTCGAGTATAAGTTTGGCAGTTTTCAGGATTTTACACTTAAGGAGATATAAGGAGAGTGGATGCACTAGGGTTATGTGCAACACTGTTATTCCAATACTCTAGGATATTAGAGTTCATTCCGAGAATAGAAATATTTTCTGCCAAAAATCCCAGGACTATATATAGAAAACCGAACCAAATTGGTTCATTAGTTGAATTCCAATTAGAGAAAAGCCAAAAATTCTCTCTCACGGATCTTCGGGTTTTTATCCCAAATTGTGAGTACTTCGATCTAGTTATGTTATATAGCTTAGATTGTGTTTAGAAACAACAATTACATATCAAATCTGTGAGACTCGGGAGTTTACCGCCCAAGAACGTTCTTGGGGAGTAAACTCCAAAAAGTGGTTTAAATGCTACCTAGTCCTTTCCCCGTGACTTGTAACTACCTTAGACTTGTATGCTAGTGTGTATATGACTAGAAAACATCAAAATCGGATTAATACCCTAAGATTTGGGAGTTTACCGCCCAAGAACACTTGGGGAGTAAACTCCATTTTAAGGTCCTAAAGGGTTCCAATGACCCTCAAAGCTTTAGAACTCGAACTAGAAGCCTTCATTTCATGTTTAGGACACCAAAATCATTTCAAAACAATGAGGAAAGTAAGTTCACGGCCAAGGAACTTCTTGGGCCGTGAACTCCATGTTAAGTGCCCAAAATGCCCAAAATGCCTTCATTTAGCCAAGAGACTAGCCTAGCACATTACCTTGATGTGTCTAATACCCAAAACACTCAAAATACCAAAACCTAGGGGTGTTCACGGCCGCAAACACATGGCCAATTGGTACATGGGCCGAAAACTCTAGTTAGGGGTGTTTTGATGCTACAAACACTACCTAAGGCTTAGACTTGATTTTAGACATGTACCTTATAGTGTTTAAAGCCTAGAAAACATAACGAATCACAAGTATTGAGGAGTTTATGGCCAAGAGTAGTTCTTGGGCCGTAAACACCTATAAAGGGGTCAAATGACACCCTAACTCCTTCCTTATGCCTAGAACCCAACATAGATCATTACCTAGAAATGTTTGAGACTTGAAAACACCATAAAAACCCTCCCAAGGGAGTTTACGGTCGTAAACTCCAAGGGAATATGGTCTCTGGGCCATAAACTCCCCAAAGGAGTTAATATGGCACCCAAAAACTTGTAATAGCCTTGAAACAATTCACCACATGAGTTGTATAATTGGTAGACACCATTTAGGGACTTGGTTGAGAGTTTACGGCCAGGAGCTTACTCCCCTGGGCCGTAAACTCCAAAGAACATGGTCATTAGACCTTAAACTCCCATTTGAGGTATTGCACTCCTTTGTTGCAACCCATTAGCCTCCTAGCACTTGACCAAAAGTGTTTTCCTCGCGTTTAAATGTTTATACTTGTATAATTAGTGTTTTAATCACTAATTATTTATATACATATGTCTTCATATGTAATTAGGATCATTGTGTGTGTCTAAAGTCTTCACTTGACACCGAGCACTTGCCCGATCCTTCCTTATAATAACAGTCCGTTCAATTCCAGTCACTTACTGCAGGTGAGTTCATACCCCTTAACTAATGTTTCAAACTATTTTTAAATGTTTTATGGGGGGGGGGGGATACAAGTAGAATCATGCTACTTATTATATAAATCACATGTGATTAATAAGTAGAATTATGTTAGTTATTATATCAATCACATGTGATTAATATGCAGCATTCAAATGATTTGGCTACTCATTAGTCGTTTTACCAAACAGTTTCCTTCAATTGATTTTTATAAACATTTATATGTTTTAAACTCCTTATTACATTGTACATTTTACTCTGTATATCATATTTCAAACTTATTTACAATTGTGTTTCAAACAAATGTTTCTTTATACTAAACTGTTTTATCAAACCCATGCCTTCAAACTGTTTTATAGATTGACATCAAGTCGATCTTTTCTTAAGATAATATTTATGTTCAAATGTTTTACAAAACTTATTTATGTGTTTATATTATAAATTGCATGCCTCTATATGTATAGTTATATAAGAAATGTTTAAAAGACTTAGGAAGGCTATCCACCCTATTTCCTTTTCGCGCTTGAGATGTGGTCTGGTGGGATATCGGGTACTCGTCCGAAGGTCGTTTAAATATTAGTTATATATCATGTGTACATATATAGTCATAAAAGGTCCTTCCAGTTCATCCCATGCCCTTGGGTAGCAAGGGTATACATCCATGTCCATACGTACCAGTTAGATTACTAGTAAACTACCATATGGGTAGTTTAGGAAGATACTAGAACAATTACTAGAACGCGGTATCATACAATGAGTCAGTTCATTCATGAGTCAATACTTTCTAGAACATTACAGTACATTACTATACTTGCTAGATAGAGAGAGAACACACATTACAGCTAGCACACGTAGAACATTCCCGTACATTACACTTACATTAATACATTAATAAAATTGTGATCCACTGTATGGGATCATGCCTTAATTGTCATGACCCAGATTGTAGCCAGAGTCTCTTGAAGGGAGAGCGTGAGTTTGCGTATAGATCTATAATGGATTGACTATCCTACACCTTGCTGCTAGCTACAGCGGGACCTGCAGGTCTGTGGGTGCCAAACGTCATACCTTATTTTCGACTATACATTGTCGTTGTTATAGTGTGAGTTTACGTATAGATCTATACTGGATTGACTATCCTACACCTTGCTGCTAGCTACAGCGAGACCTGCAGGTCTGGGGGTGCCAAACGTCATACCTTATTTTCGACTATACGTTGTCGTTGTTACCAGTCTATAGTATGGTGCAATTTATCACATAATGCCTTAATATAAATCCGGTTTAAGGTAATTAGTACAGCAGTAGTTCTTATAGCGCTACGTTTTAATACTACATTGATTTTCCATGTACATATATTTAGTGATCTTTTCACTAAACTATAAATGTAAAAACTATATTTTGATAATGATAGTTACACTTGGGAAAAATTACACACTTTTACAAGAGACGAACATATAGAACAGTTAAGTCTTGGTAGAAGACTACATTGAGAACAGTTAGGTCCTTGTAGAAGACACCCTTATATAATAGTAGGAATCATAAGGATTTCTAGAGTTTTTCAAACGTTTACAGTTGTTTTACAAACATTTTCATACTTACAGTTCATATACAAATTCTTACATACAAATTAAGACACTAAATACTTATGATCTCACCAGCTTCAAAGCTGATACTCGCTTTTAAAATTACTTGTATCCTCAGGTCATCATAGACAGGTACCGATGCAAGGAGAAAGGAAGATGGAGCTTGTTCAAGACTCATCTTTCATTTTGATTTATGCTTTAGTGTTTATAAAAATTTGACAGAACACATGTATAATAATTATATTATTAATGCAATGGATGATGTTGCTTGTTTACTACTTTTCATTGTTGTGATACTGTACATGACGTCCTCCGCCCTAGAACGTTTCCGCCGTTCTTGGTTTTGTGGTGTGACAGTTTACTATACGAAGGAAACACTCTTTTGGAAAAACTATAATAGGTATAGTTTACAAGGTAATCATGAGACTTTACATATTATAAGTACTACATCAAGGAAATACGTTCATATGCAAGAACAAATGGACTTTTCATACGTAAATCTATTTGATACTAAGTTTTGTGAGACATTCAACTTCACGTAATTTCAAGTATGCAGTTAAAGTCCTGTATTAGATACCATAATCTCTTGTAGGGAGAGCGTGATACTTGTGTATAGATCTATACGGGATTGACAGTCCCACACCTAAACTGTTAGCTACAGTTAGACCGGCAGGTCTGGGGTGACAAACGTCATAACATTTCAACGCCTGAAGAACGTTGTTATAGGCAGTCTGGGTCAAAAGCATGGTTATAAAACTCACATGGAGTATTAAAAACACGTTGATTTACGGGGTTATCTAATGCCTTAACGACTTTATACATACATAAATCTACTATTCTGGGCATGAAAAACATTATTGCATTACAACTTTGAACTTTTAAACTATCACACACTTATGGAAAAGACTAGATTTCTAGAAGCAAACATTCAAAACAGTCGGGTCTTGGTGGAAGGCTACTTTTATACTAGTAGGAAATATGGGATTTTCTAAGGAGTTTTCAAACATCTACAAACAATTTCATTCAAAATTAATACAAACATTGACATTAAATACTTATGAACTCACCAACTTAAATGCCGAACTACTCTTTCAAATCTACTTGTATTTCTCAGGAATTCAGTAATACAGGTAAACAAACAGCTTTTGAAAAAGGGACGTTGCGACGTCAGTTTAATTTCATTTTGACATCATATTGTAATTTGTTTTGAAACAAGTACCTTTCAACAATGTAAACTTTTAAATTATATATATGATGGTTCTGTTACTTTCTTTACTATGTATTCAATTGTTACGATACTACATGAAGTCATCCGCCCTCGAACGATTTCACCGTTCTGGTTTGGGGGTGTGACAAATCCCCATCATCAACAACAACCCTGGCCATCCCCGAACCTTCTACACCCGCTGACAACAAGAAGAAGTTCTGGGATGACAAGAAGAAACAGAAAGCCGCCAAAAAGCAGCAGATTGTGGCGGTTCATGCCGCGATAGCACCCGCCGCTGCTGCTCCGGTGAAGCAGTACGCTGGAAGTTTGCCAAACTGCAACAAATGCAACTTCCACAACAACAGCCCCTGCCAGGAAATGCAATGCTCCAACTGCAAAAAGAAAGGACACACTGTCCGTTTCTACAAATCTCCGGCAAGGCCGATCACCCAAGTTCTCGGCGCTGGCATGGGCCAGGCTTGCTATGGATGTGGCGAGGTGGGCCACTATAAAAGGGACTACCCCAAAGCAAGAAATGTTGGTGGAGTGGGAAGAGTTCTGGCTATAGGCCATGGGGAAGCAGTTGCTGACCCTACGGTGGTGACTGGTACGTTTCTCCTTGAAAACTCTTATGCATGCATAATGTTTGATAGTGGAGCGGAGAGAAGCTTCGTAAATCATAAATTTGCTCGCTTACTTAAACAACAACCACATGCACTTAAGGAACCATTCACTATAGAAATGGCTAATGGGAAAACTGAGAGCACTAATAGCATATACATAGGATGTACTCTAACTCTAGATAGCCATTCATTTCCAATCTGCCTCACGCCGGTCTCGATTAAAGGTTTCGACGTCATCATCGGCATGGATTGGTTGAGTCTTCATCGTGCCGACATTATCTGTTACGAAAAGGCTGTACGCCTTAATCTTCCGTCTAACGAAACTCTCATCATCTATGGCGACAAACCCGACACGAGTCTTCGTATCATCTCAAGTATTCAAGCACAAAAGTATCTACGTAAGGAATATTGTGCATTCCTTGCTCACGTTGTCGATACGAGCCTAGAAACGAAAGAACTAAAGAATATTTTGGTAGTGAGCGACTTTCCCGACATCTTTCCAGAAGAACTGATTACCTCCGCAACAACAAGTCGAGTTTAGAATCGACTTAATCCCAGGAGCTACCCCCGTAGCCGCCCTACCGATTAGCAACAGCTGAGATGCACGAACTATCAAGTCAACTTAACGAACTACTCAGCAAGGGCTTTATAAGACCAAGCTTCTCACCCTGGGGAGCACCAATCTTGTTCGTTAAGAAGAAAGACGGATCATTCTGTATGTGTATCGACTACAGATGACTCAACAAACTGACGATCAAAAATCGTTACCCTCTGCCACGCATAGACGATTTATTTGACCAACTGAAAGGGGAGAATTGCTTTTCCAAGATTGATCTAAGATCCGGATATCACCAGTTACGAGTGCTGGAGGAGGATGTTCCGAAAACAGACTTCCGAACTCGTTACAGACACTACGAGTTCATGGTGATGCCATTCAGATTGACCAATGCGCCCGCAGTGTTCATGGACTTAATGAATAGAGTATTTCGTCCTTACTTGGATTAGTTCGTCATCGTCTTCATTGATGACATCCTGATCTATTCTCGAAGTAAGGAAGAGCATGGCGATCACCTGCGACAAGTTCTAGGAACTTTATGAACGGAGAAGCTCTATGCGAAGTTCTCTAAATGTGAATTTTGGATCCGAAGAGTCGAATTCTTAGGACATGTGGTTAGCGAAGAGGGAATCCACGTGGACCCATCCAAAATTAAAGCCATTGAGAACTGGTCAGCATCGAAGACACCTACAAAATTCGTCAATTTCTAGGTCTCGCTAGCTACTATCGCAGATTCATATAGAACTTCTCCCGAATTGTGAAACCTCTTACAACGTTGACCTAGAAAGGCGTGGCCTTTGACTGGGAATAGAAACAGGAAAAAGCATTTCAAACGCTGAAGCGAGCCTTATGCACCGCACCGATACTATCCCTCCCCGAAGGGATAGAAGACTTCGTTGTATACTGTGATGCATCCAACCAAGGGCTCGGTTGTGTTCCGATGCAACGAGATAAGGTCATCGCCTATGCCTCGAGACAGCTGAAGACACACGAAGTCAACTACACCACACACGATCTTTAGCTGGGGGCAGTTGTGTTTCCCCTGAAGATCTGGAGGCATTACCTGTATGGCACGAAAAGCACCATCTTTACAGACCACAAGAGTTTACAACACATATTCGATGAGAAGGAGCTCAACATGAGACAACGACGGTGGGTCGAGCTACTCAATGACTACGAATGCGAAATTTGTTATCATCCGGGTAAAGCCAACGTAGTAGCAGACACCCTAAGTCAGAAGGAATATTCTAGTCGAAGGGTCAAATCGTTGACAATGACTATCCATTCATACTTGTCTACACAAATTCAGGAGGCTCAACTTGAAGCCTTGAAACCTGAAAATGTGGGGGGGGGGGGGGGGGGAGGGGTGAATCTGTTAGAGGAATGGACAAGAATTTAGAAGCCAAGGGTGGCGGGGCCTTATATTTCATGGACCGGATCTGGACACCGAAACCTGGTGGCCTCCGAGACTTGGTCATGACCGAGGCGCACAACACTCGGTATTCCGTCCACCTAGGTTCCAATAAGATGTATCTGGATCTTAAAAAGTTATAATGGTGGCCTAACATGAAAGCAGAAATTGCTACCTTCGTGAGTAAATGCCTTACTTGCGCAAAGGTTAAGGTCGAATACCAGAAACCATCAGGCTTACTTCAACAACCAGAGATACCAGAATGGAAATGGGAGAGAATCACTATGGATTTCATAACCAAGTTGCCCAAGACAACGGGTGGACTTGATACCATATGGGTCATTGTCGATAGATTGACCAAGTCTGCACACTTCCTGCCTATCAAGGAAACTGACAAGATGGAGAAGCTTACGAGAACATACATTAGGGAAATCGTATGACTGTATGGTGTACCTATATCCATTATCTCCGATAGAGATAGTAGGTTCACTTCGAGGTTCTGACAGTCACTACAAAGCTCCCTAGGAACAAGGATAGAAATGAGCACAACCTACCATCTTTAGACCGAAGGACAAAGTGAGAGGACTATCCAAACACTGGAAGATATGCTGAGAGCCTGTGTGATTGATTTTTGGAAGGCATGGGATACTCACTTACCCCTTGTCGAATTTTCCTATAACAATAGTTATCACACGAGCATAAAGGCTGCTCCATTTGAAGCCCTCTATGGTTAGAAGTGCAGATCTCCTCTGTGCTGGGATGAGGTGGGTGACACCCAGTTAGCTAAAGGACAGGTTCCTGACAACACTCTCATAGGTCTGGAGATCATTCGGGAAACGACAGAGAAGATCGTTCAGATTCACGAACGATTGAAAGCCTCTAGAGACCGACAGAAAAGCTACGCAGACAAGCGAAGGAAACCTTTGGAATTCCAGGTGGGAGACCGCGTTTTCTTGAAAGTCTCACCCTGGAAGGGCTTGATACGCTTCGGAAAGTGTGGGAAGCTCAATCCAAGATACATAGGGCCTTTTGATATTCTCGTAAGAATCGGCCCAGTAGCTTACGAACTCAATCTACCCAACTAACTCAGTAGCGTACATTCTACATTCCACGTCTCGAACTTGAAAAAGTGTCTGTTCGATGTGAATCTTGTAATCCCACTCAACGAGATCGAGATCAACGAGAGCCTCAACTTCGTGGAGGAACCTGTAGAGATCATGGACCGTGAGGTCAAGTTAACAAAGCAAAGCCGCATCCCAATAATGAAGGTTCGCTGGAATGCCAAGTGAGGACCAGAGTTCACATGGGAGCGCGAGGATTAGATGAAAGTGAAATATCCTCAACTTTTCGCTTAGTTTTGTAGCTATTTACTGCTTAAACTCTAATTTCTGGACGAAATTCCCTCTAACGGGGGGATGATGTGACAACCCGAAATTTCTTTCTTGTACACAAGACCAATTGAATCCAAGTTAGACTCATTTTGTTAGCTTTTAACACTGTTTAGGGTCTAATGGAGTGTTCTAAACCTACTACAAATAAGGTAGGAACCTAGAAATGGGATAACACAATGCATATCAAGCAAAATCGGGCCAAACACTCCAAAACATGGAGTGTGCGGCTGCACACCCATCCCAGCCAGACACTCTCACCTATATATACCACACTTAGTCATTTTGAACACTTTTCCCACTCTTTCAAAGCTAGAACTCGAAATCCTCTCAAGTAAAATCCAACTTTTCACTCCAATCTTCAAGCAAGTAAGTGATTCATCCCTTGATTAACTATTACATGAGCTTAACTAGCCTTCTTCCCCACTTTGAGCCATGAAAACACGTTTTTGGTATTAAATCTTCAAGAACACGAAGAACACACACTAAGTTTTGGACTCTAATCACCCTTTTCAAGCCCCTATAACATGTATATACTTGTTATACATGGATAAATGTTAAGAACACCTAATGATATGCTTGAAAAACTTGATTTCATCATCTTCATGAAGGGTGTGCAGCCGCACACCTTCATAGCGGCCGCACACACCTTTTAAAGTCCCAAAATGGCAGTAAACTACATTTTAAACTAGAACATGAATTGAGAAACCTTCATAGATGAGTCGTAAGGCCTTAGATTTCGTTATGGCACACTTCATGGGGAGTGTGCGGCCGCACACACATCCTGGCCACAGACACACCAATATGGTGTATTTTGACCATACACTCCCTTGTATAACCATATAACCCTTATACACAATCATGTAGGGTTGTGACACTTCAAGATAAGTGTTTACTACCCCTAAGGTGGTCCAAATTCTATAATTAGTTGTTTCAAACACTAATTGTATACTTACATATGTCATTTTATGGTTAATAGGATCCGTTTGTGCTCAAGTCCTCAAATGAAACTCAACCTTCTAAACTGATCCTACCGTCGCGTCACTTATTAACAGGAGAGTTAATACCCCTTAATTAACCTTTGAAATCTCTTTAAATGTTTTTAAATGCTTTTATGGGGGGGGGGGGGGTACAACTGGAACCATATTAGTTATTAGTTCAATCACATATGATTAATAACTAGCATACTAATGGATTTTCCATACTTTAAACTGTTTTTACCAACAAATGACCTCAAACTGCTTATCAAACTATTTTACTTGTCAAACTCTTTATCAAATTCACTTTTGTATACTAAACCTTTCTTTTACAGTTTTCAGTCTTTTATATTGTTAAAACCATGTCTACTACATATATAGTTATATAAATAAGGTTTGAAGGACTTAGGAGAGATAACCCACTTTACTTCCTGTCCTTGTTTGGTTGTGGACCTAAAGTACCCGGTTGTTTGTCCGAGTGTAGTTGAATCCTTAGTTTTATATTATGTATATATGTATAGATATAAAGACTTTTATCTCAGCTTAGTACATTCAGTCATACAAACAAGTCTACTAATAAACTATAATAGGTATAGTTTAGGGTTATACTACTTACTACTTCTAGTCCAATGAAGCATTCAAGAGTCAGTTCATTCATGAGTCATTACTTATTACTATGAGAACATATACAACGATACTATGATGAGAAACAATACATTCATTACACAAGTACATACATTACATATACAAGTATACTATAACATAAATGTGATCCACTGTATCAGAGCATGCCTTCATTGTCATGGCCCGAGTTGCCGTATAGATCTATACTGGATTGACAATCCTACACCTTGCTGCGAGCTACAACGGGTCCTGCACAAATGTCATACCTTTTGACGTCTTACATTGTCGTGTTTCATAGTCGATATTATGGTACAATTAATCACATAATACCTTGATATAAATTCGGTTTAAGGTAGTTAGTACAACAGTAGATCCTATAATACAACACTACAGTACTACATTATTTACCCGTTTACATTTATTTGGTGATCACTTCACTTAAACATTAATGCACAAACTATATTTTGATAATGATAGTTACACTTGGGAAAATTACACACTTTTACAAGAGACAAGCATACAAAACAGTTATGCCTTGGTAGAAGGCTGATTTTAGTAGAAAATATAGGATAAATTGTAGGAGTTACAAACTTTTACAAACACTTACAAACATATTCATACTTTTACTACAAACGTTTACAAATTCGTACTTCAAACACTGTTTCAAACATTTTGATACAAAAATAGATACTAAATACTTACGAACTCACCAGCTTTAATGCTGATAAACTCTTTCAAAATAACTTGTATTCTCAGGTCATCAGTAGACAGGTACCGAGGCCAGCTTTTGAGAAGATGGAGCGCATACAAGACTCATCTTATATTTTGATTCATATTTTGGTGTCTTATATACTATAGAGCACACTTGAATTAAAAATATATATTTAATGAAATGGATGATGTTGTTTACTTGTTTACTATTATACTGTGTTGTGATACTGTACATGACGTCCTCCGCCTCATAACGTTTCCGCCATTCTTGGTTTTGGGGTGTGACAGATTGGTATCAGAGCATTGTTTATAGTGAATTGAGTATATCAACCCATAAAAGATATACTAACTATAAACCCAATGGGATTAAAACTCTGACCAAGAGTCTATACTTTTAAATAATAAAATATTGCACTAAGTATACAAGCCTGCATTCATACTAAAATCGGTGTCATAATGACAAATACAAAAGTATTACGATTGTTGAATATCACAAGTAAGCTCGGGTATGTATGGTCAGTCCTGGGAGTGGCATAGCCTGATCAACTATGTTGGTCCGAGGAGTGATTAGCATATGCCTAAGAATGGTTGTGATATGGCAACAAGTCTAAAAACTTACCAATACTACTACAATGAAGACACTAGAACATAAAATAAGTCTAAAATACTATAGGAGTATTTTGTGTTACTATAATTACATATCTGAGAACTAAAAAGGTCTCTATCAAGTAGGTCAATAGTCGTTAAGTGGATACGCTAAGGTTATATGAAATTTAGGTGTTATAGACTCAGAATCTGTGACCTTTGCTTTACTTCCCGTCCTTGTTTGGTTGTGGATTTGGAGTTAGGGCCACTTATTCGAAGGTCTATCCTGCTTTGATTTCATATAACTGGTATACACTACACAAGTATTGACATAACTGATTAAGATCATCTTATAATTATCCTAAGTAGTACGTCTATTTATATAAGATTCTTTTACCGCTTTTCTCGTGTAGATATCATGGCTGGTTTCCATCATCATGCCGACCCGTACTTCCCACCCCATGGCAATGCTGGATGGCTTGAAGAAGAGCCTGAAGATGAGCATCCAATCCTTTTGGATGATCATCTCGCAGAAGGCTTCTCAGATGGTTCTGACTCTGAGCCTGAAGTCAACAACCTACCCCAAGAGGGTCAAGCCCCAAATCTCAACCCCCGACCCGTGTTTCAAGGTCCCACACCCTTGTGAGCAACAAACTTGAATCGCTGGAGCAATGAACAGGGTCAACCTTTACCCTACAACGGGGACCAGAGCTTTTACAACATAAACAAGGGTGGCTCAGCTGACCGAGTCCTACCTATCATGGTCTGCAGGATTACTTGGAAAGTCGAGCAAGGTCGAGCAGCCATCGGCCAAATCATGGAAATTTATGCCAACTCTGGTGTCAACACAGTCCGTATCCGCCGCCTGGAAGAAGATATGAAAAAGACCAGGAGAACCAATGAGACTCTGCAGCGACAGCTGGCTGCCTCCCGAGCTGAAGTCATAGAACTTCGAGTTCGCCAGAGGGCTCATGAGCGACACCTTCAAGAAGTGGTTCATCAAGTGGAAGATCTTAGGGTTCGCCCGAGGAATTCCCATCGCCGTTAGAAGATGTCTAGCACATCTTTTCTTTTGATTCAAGGAATGGCCTTTCCTAACTATGCTTTATGAAGTTTTTGTCTGTAAAATATTCCTACTTTCCAAGTACTCTAACTAGAAATCTAAGAACTGTCAACCTTTTCCCTTATGGTATGATGTAAGACCTATTGTTAGGTCATTTTTCCCGAACTTGTTACATCAATAATACCAGTAATATTGACAGTTATCTAATAATTTAGAAAAATATGTACTCTTGTATTTCCTCTACTTTTCTCCTGTACTGCTATTTCAAAACATACACTCATTCAACTGTTGGACTATGGTGATTTAGCCTATGGATCACTCTCACCATGCTTACAATTGATTCTAACCACCGTGTTCATCTATCCTTTAATCACATTGATTCTAATCACCATGCCATTACATCTATTGGCGCCATCGCCACCACCACTAATACCCTATACATCGTTGAGGAACTCTCCTACCAAATCTGCGATTCAAAACCTAAGCTGATTATCACGGTTAACCAACCATTCTTTAAGGTCAACGGCTTCAATCTGTCGATAGTTGATCTAGGAAACTTCTCATATTTTATAGAGAAATCGCGTAATCATGCCGCTCTATCTCCCTCCGTGTCTCAATCTGATGTCGCTGTGATACTTTATTCTTCTGGTACAACCGGATTGTGGATCTATGACTTCCCTAAAAATCAGACCTCAAAATATCTTTCATGGAGTCAGCGATTGAGGATCTACGACTCCTCACACTTAAATCGCCGACAATTTTAAGGTTTTTTTTGTACCCGATATCAAAGAAGAACTAGGGCTTTTATGCTATGGACCTCACAAGTGCGCACCCAAGAACTAGGAAGCATCTTTGCAGTTTTATACCCTCATGGTCTCTTCTCCGATTTATCTAATCCCACTTCGCATTTTCGAAGTCGCCGTCTTTCCAAATCGAATCCATAGGTTCAATTTCCTGAACTCATCGTCACTCCTATTCTATTGCTACACAAAATTATAGTTTTTGTTCTAAAATGTTGTGATGTTAGGGAAGCAACTGTCTCTAGCTTGGGCTGGATGGTATAGAACCTTCTAGAAATATTTCAAGTATAATTATCATGTGTTATCTTATTCTTTCTTATCAAGCATATATGCTAATATACATATTCTTCTTGTTTTTAGGGTTTGTGTCAGGGCTGTTGTGATGTTGTGTGTTCTTGCTATAATCAATGCTTACACACTCATCACAAGATTCACAAGGGTTGCTGGTGAACTTTTTGGCATGTTGATTTCAGTGTTCTTTATGCAAGAGGCTATTAAGGTACATGCAGATGCACTTGTTAATGTTTTGACTTTCCTTTTGAGAGATAATTCATTCAGTGTGATCTTATGTTGGATATTTTAGGGAGTTATTAGTGAGTTCCATGTACCAAAAGGAGAAAATGAAAGAGTAGAGGAGTACCTTCATGACTTCCATGAAGAGTAGAGGTGCTAGGGCTTGGCCATACGGTGTAGGTAATAAGTGGTATATTTTTGACCAATATACCCTTGTGTCTTAATTTTTGTGTCTAAACATTGTTTCTTATCTGTTTTGACCAAGATACCCTTGTGTCAAAACACGGTACTCTTTCTTAGTAAATTAAAATTTTGGTTCCAAAAACTTTTCTTTTGCAGTTTTACTTTTAGTCCTCCTTATTTGTAACATGTTTGTTACAGGATTGAAGGTGCTGAAATCAATAAGAGTCGTTTGGCTCTGAAGGAGTGCATTCGTGTACTTGATAATGATCAGCTTCATATCCTGTTTCATGGAAGCAAACTGACTGAAGTTCTTTGTGATTTGTTTGTTGGAAACTCAAGGACTATTAGGATATCTTGCACTTCACCAAATACTGGTTATTGTGAACACACTCTCAATACCTTGAGATATGCTGATAGGTATGTTTTTTTCTTTCTATGAACACACTCTCAATACCTTGCGATTTGTTTGTTGGAAACTCAAGGACTGTTGCCTACAGCCTACTATGTAAGAACCATTTCCATGTTAGTAATATTCTATTCTTGCAGGTATATCTGTATGGAGATCACGTGACATCTTGGAAAAATGAACATGGAGAAATGTAAGTATGTTCTTATTATAGGTAATAAATAAAGTGTAATGTATTGCTATCCCTGGTAAAGAAATGTAAGTATGTTCCTATTATGGGTGAAAAATGAGGTACATTGCCTGTATTTGGCCTAGCTATCAATGATTTCCTTTGTGTTGCAATTTGGTATTTAATAGCAAGATAACATATAATATGTGTATTCTTATTTTATTTTCTGAAGTAAAACATGTTAATTAATATATATTTGTATTGACAGTGAAGTTCGAGTAGAAGGATGGAGACACTTGGGACAAGGATAATTACAGAAAAAAGACTATTATGTCCCTTTAGTAACATATTGAAACAATTGTAGCCTTTATTAAACTGTTGTTTGAACTTTTAATGCTATTTTTAATTACTTGCTTCTAACTTTATCTTTAACCTTTAATATGTGTTTTATACAGAAGCTGGATAATCTGGGAGAGAGGGTTATGTCTTTAGCTTTTGATGTTATATCTCGACTTCTAGAAACTGGCCCAGTGAGTTTTCATTCAGTGCATCAGCCAATTAATATTTGTTTTCATTTTATTCCTTCTTACAAATGAATTATAATCATCTGGAAAAAGGTATGGAGACTTGTTTCACCACACTTTTCATCTTTGGTGGAGTCTGCAATTTTTCCAACAATAGTAATGAATGAAAAGGTTTGATAGTTATTGCTTCAATTTTGCTGTTTGGTGACATGTTTTGCTCAGCCATACTTTTCATCCTTGTTGGAGTCTGTAATTTGGTGACATGTTTTGCTCAGCCTGCTTTAGGCTGTGTGTTTAAGCTTGTTGAGATTAATAACCAACCCCGTATAAAATTATCAGATGTCTCAAAGGTTTGGAATCAATATATTTTATAAAATTTGTTAAAAAAAATGGTGATTTTTTTTTTTTAATTTTTCGTTTTTTTTTGGTTTTTAGGTATTGATTCCGTGTAAAAAGAGGTCTTATAGATTGTATGGGAAGGAAGGTTATGCACTTGTAGATATAATGTGAGGGGAAAATGAACCACCTCCAAAGGTATGTAGAGAAAATGACAAAAATACTCATATGAAGGGTTAATATTTATTTATTTATTTTTAAATGATTTGTTGAAAAATAAAATAATAAATACATAGGCAGGGCAAAGGATATTATGTAGGCATCCGTTTAATGAATCAAAAAGAGCTTATGTAGTGCCACAACAGGTTGAGTGTCATATATGCACGTCGTAAATGCGCGTCGTCCATAGACGACACGCAAAAGCGTGTCGTCTCTCGTTATGACAAGGCATTCCTTGACACGCATTTGCGCGTCATCTGATCGTTTTACGACACGCATTGCGCGTCGTGAAAGGATGTTTTTTTAGTAGTGTAATTTACATTCTTTGAAAATAAAAGTGGTTTTTAGCGATTTCAAATAAGAAAGAGAGAGAGAGAGAGAGAGAGAGAGAGAGAGAGAGAGAGAGTGAGTAACGGAAATAGGTAATTAGATTACCTGTTTGGTGTGAATTATATATATCTATATATATATATATATATATATATATATATATATATATATATATATATTGTTTGGTGTGAATTATATATATATATATATATATATATATATATATATATATATATATATATATATGAGATAAACTATATTATTGTGGAATGAACACCGTATGTACTCATCATGTTTCCCAACCTGACCACTCAACTTTTTTGTATCATAGGTAGCGATACAAAGATACATGCACAATAAGAGATTCAGGGAGATATAGACTGTTAGTATGTTGAGACATTGTGAGTCTCCATTTATTCTTATGTTTTATATCAGTTATGACATCTTGAGTTTTAAAAATATAAACAAAACATATTTCTTCGAAAATGCTTTGATAATATTATTATCATGTTTTCGGGAAAATTTTCGCACATTTAATCTTTTTAAAAGTATATTCTGATTTAATAAGCATAAACAAATCGGTCTTTTCTGTCCGTAAAAATATGGATGTCATAGATTATCACATAATCGATTCTTCTTGATGAAGTGCAGGTGGTTTCTACTAATCGTCTTTTTTGTTTCCTGAAGTTTCTATCTTTTATTTCTCATACTTTATCCATGGCTTTTAAAGGGTCAATGTCTAGACTTCAAGTACTCATCTATCTCTCTCTCTCTCTCTCTCTCTCTCTCTATATATATATATATATATATATATATATATATATATATATATATATATATATATATTAAATGGTTAATTTCATATTTTGGTGTTTCATAATATTGTGAATGACCGTTTAGAATTTTGATGCTTTATGCTTATGCAGAAGGTGTTGTAGATGGTAGGTTGCATATGTTCCTAGACCACCTGATCTTGCAACAACTCAAATGACACCAAAGGTCAACTAGTCAGCTTATGTTCCTTTCTTGTGTACATTCTCTATTGTATCTTGATAAGAAATAATCAATATACCTTCATAATATATATATATTTTATGAATTTTGAACACAAAAGCCTGGCTAGAAATCTTAAACAAATGCTAACCTAGATCTGTAAATAATGATGTAAAACTTTTGGTTTGAAAGTCATTTCAACATAACCATTGGTAGGCTACCATCTTATTTTCTATTGCGACCATCTTATTTTCTATTCAATTTTATTATTTGTCAGTCATTTATTTGTCTAATTGTTATGTAAATGGGTTAAATATCTTAATAGTTTATGCAATCTTACTTGCAACATTTTTGTGTTAAATTGAAATCTATCTATCCTATTATTAATTGATTGTGAAGATCTTCTATTAATCAGACTAGTTGTGAGACCCGTGTATTATACGGGTTGATTAAAACAAAATGTTAAGTACGAACGATTAAATAGAAATTTTATTTGAATTTGAATTGAAATAAATGAAAATTATGAGAAAAAAAACACGCAAAAAATAAATAAATTAAAATTATGTGTTTAGTGTGTACTAAACATGTTAATTATAACAAAATGTTAAATATAAAGGTTTAAACTGTAAATTTATTTGGAATTCAGTTTGAAATTTGAAATTTGAAATTAATAGTCATTATAGTAGGTTTAATTATGGAAACTAAATTAAATTGAAAATGAAAATTAAAGTAATGACAAGTGGAAAATAAATACATTTCAAATTATGACAGAATGACATATGACTAATTTTATGAGAGAATGACATGTTGCAAAGTTATTTTCATTTATTAGGGTAGATGATTTAAATTTTTCAAAATTGAGTTCTTGGTATAAAAGGGTACTTGGATGTTCATTTTCAAAGTGATTATAAATATTTTCTAGAATTAGAATATGATAGTCAAATGAATATTTGATTACATTAAATGTAAAAAAGCTATAGTTATTTTTATAAAATTTATCTCCGTTTAAAAACACTTTTGTTTATATAATTTAATTCATTAGACGTTAAGAGCTTTATGACAATTTTTTTTTTCTGTCTTGTCATAGTTATTTGAATCTTCCGACCCGGCCATATCACTTGATAACATGCCGTTATTTTATTATGTGGTGCCATATCACTTGATAACATGCCGTTATTTTATTATGTGGTTATAAAGTGACGTGTTAATAAGTTAAAACTAAAAGAATGGCACAAAAGAAATTAAGTTTTCAATTTTTTTTAATTTGAACACTAAGTTTTTTCTTTTATTATTATTATTTTTTATGTTATTTTCATACTTCAATTTTTGTTCCAAATTGGATATCATTTTTTTCATTTTTGTTCAACGTTGACTTGAAACGTTATAAATACATATCTTACATTTAAAAGCAATATTTTTGTATACAAGTTATTTTTATATATATATTTAAGTCCTAATGTTATATATAAATATATATATTATTTATATTATAACCACATTTATCATTAAATACATAAATTTAATGTAAAGTATGCATTTCTACATATAAATATGTAATTTTAATGTAAAAATACAAATTAAATGTAAATAAACATATGAAAATACGGTTTAAATATAATACACACCTTTTAATTGCAACATCATTTGTAATCGAGTCATTGGTAATTAATGGTTGATATGAAACTTGTTAATTTTTTTTGGAAACAACAAATATATTAAACTTGTTAATTACTAATTGAGATATTGGTAGTTAAATCTTCTTTATACCTTATAATAAATGTTATTTCAAATGAATATGGTCCAAGATAACTATTTTTCTTACACCATATTGACTTGAAACTTCAACAACTTTTCAACTAATTAATCACTAACACTAAAGTGTTTTTAACTTATATATTAACTTTCTACTAATTAGTTATTACAAATCAAAAGTTCTCTAATTTATGATACTTAAGGGTGTAAACGAGCCGAATCGAGCCCAAACGTAGTTAGGCTCAAGTTTGGGCTTGACTCGGCTCGACGTCGATTAACTTATGTGGGGCTGAAGCTTGAGCTCGACTCGATTCGAGCTTTATTCTACCGAGCTCGGCTTGAGCTCATGAAGAACTATACATGCTCAGCTCGGGCTCGAGATCGGCTTGTTTTTTGTCTGATGAGCCTAAATAAGCTTAAGCTCGGTTCAAGCTCATTAAGAAACTCGTTTACTAATACCCTACATCCCTAAATCCTTAAATGCTTTTTTATTTTAATATATAAAAATAATAATAATGTATATTACATATAGGCTCGTTTAGGCTCACGAGCTCACTGGTTGAAGCTCGGCTTGAGCTCGTTTAATAAACAAGCCTCATATTTAGGCTCAAGTTTGGCTCGGGCTCGCTTATTTCGATTTCGAGTCGAGCTTTTAACGAGTCGATCTCGAGTAACTCGGCTCACTTACACCTCTAATAATACTTAATTGTCCTTATTATATATAGTTCATATGTAGATCATATTTCTAGAATTTGTAGAATAATATGGAGAGAAAGATGACTAAAATATACAAACCTCCATTTTCAGATGCATGTTTTTATATAAAATGAGAAAAAGGTAATCATGGTATTCAAAAATGTTAATTTGTATAACCTAAAATATTTGTTGATATTTTTTTTCTTATTGTTTATATTGTCTTCTTTTATGAATCTGTAAGTTCAATGAATGTAATATATGTTGGTCCAAAATTTGTATAGTCCATATTTTTATTTGTAACCATTTTATTCTATAATTCCTTCATGAGTATGCATAAGCTATTATTAATTTTATATAATTAGAAATTTTAGTCTCATTTACGAATTGTAGTTTTTAATTATGTAACATCCCAAAAATCAGAGTAAAATTTTTATTTTCCAAAACCAATCCAAAGACCATAATTATTTACAAAACATTGTTCCAAAAGTAATAATCATAATCAGAGTATCCTAAAATCGAATATCATAAAATCAGAAGGTTATGCATGATCACGCCTTAGCTTTCTCCCGATCAAAAGAAGTACATGAAATATAAATTGAAAATGTAAGCCAAAGTTTAGTAATTTCCCCCAAGTACCACACACACAACCATATAGATAATAACATGCACACATGAGCCTTCAGCCTGGCTGGACCGCATCTCAAGTCCTGCAACCTATCTGGACTGCTCTCAGAGCCTTCAGCATGACTGGACCGCCTCATTATGTCACACCCCGGCCGACAGCAGAAACACCGAGTGGTGTAACGTCATTTCTCGTATCATAGTTATGAACTTTCTGAAAACACATGTAATTTAAAAATACGTCAACATAAAGTTGGTGAGTTCACAGGTTTTGACTCCATATAAAAATAATACATTTTCCAAGTTTAAAAGTATAGTTTTGAAAGTATCATTTTGACTCTCAAACATTTAGTGTATATATATATATATATATATATATATATATATATATATATATATATATATATATATATATATATATATATATCCTAGGTGTAATGGTTTACTTACCAAATAAGTGTTATACCTAAATATTCTTTGAACCTAGAGAATAAGTATAAATGTTTGTAATTCCGTACAAACTAAGTTACTACGTATAAATGTTTGTAATTCCATACAAACTAAGTTACTACGTATAAATCTTATTTCATTTATATACGAATAAGTAGGATAGGTATAGTGGTCTACTTAATATACAAGTAATATACATACTAGATTCTTATACTTAGAGTAAGTCTTTGGGAAACTTATACTTAACATTCATACTTGTATATCGATAAAGTATAATGCGTCTAAAGTTATGTTACCATGAGTCTGTAGCTACGACTGTACGACTTAGTTTTATACCTCTGGTTATTATTACAAGGATCACACCTTGTGGTAGTTACAAGATTCACATTGTGGTACTTACAAGGATCACACATTGCGGTAGTACAAGGATCACACCTTGCGTAGTACAAGGATCACACCTTGCGGTAGTTTCCGCATGCTTTATCGACGCCGGAAGGTAGTAAATTAGGCAAGTTCGTCACCCGAATACCATTGGGTTGGAGCTAGCACCCACGGGTGGGGTTGTCATGCTCACACGGGATTAACAAATACTGGTCAAAGGACTTTCACTAAGATCCTTAATCTTAGATGATTAATATAGTAGCTCATGTAGACTTTGACGACGTTCTGTAGTTCTAACAACAAAAACATTTTCATGTCTACAACCCTAAATTACTAGACTATGCTTTTAAACATTACTCCTAATTTCATAACATTTAGGCAGTATAACAGCTATAACTTGAAGTAAAACCAGGTTTTATCTTGACATAAAACCAATAATAACAACATAGTTTATAAATTAACATATAGAACTTCCGAATATAACTTCGAAACTATATCACACACAACATATATATAGAATCCTAAGTATAACTCAAGATCTACATTAGTATAATAACATGCTAACAAGTTGATAATAGTTGTATATATTCAAAATATTATATTTTGAATAACTATATCCCGGTTAAATAACTATTTACGATGATACTAATATACCATCATATAGACATAATAGTAATGTATATACAATATTTAGCATGCGTTTTCGCCCGAAAATATTAAAAAGTGGGGTCGTGAAACTCACCTTAATATCGTGCTGCGATAGAATCTAACTGGAAACAGTCAACGGTTCGCGATCACCGGGCTCGGGAAGCGAAACGGCTTCAGCAAACAAGAGAGAAGGAAAGAAGTTAAGGTGTAAGGAAGCTTAGGGCCGAAATGGCTATTTATAGGCTGATTTTGGCCCTCTCACGTCGTGAGAATCAAGACTCACGTTGTGAGTCATGGCAAGAGTCATCACGTAGACTTCCCAGCTGTTTTCTAGCCTCGATTTGTGTCCTGCAGCGTCCTCACGTCGTGAGAAAACCTTGCTCATGTTGTGAGCTTTTGGGTTCGTTCCGTAGACTTCTAGCTTCAAAATGTGGCGGTTTGACACCTCACGCCATGAGTTTTTATGCTCACGTCGTGAGTTCAGTCAAATTAGGGTTTCTAACAACGACATCTTTGGAAGGCCATAACTTTTGTATACGAACTCCATTTTTGACGTTATTTATATCCACGCGTAGGTGTTTACGAGTACTACAACTCTCTTTTAGACTTCAATAGCTAATTATAAGTCTATTTTAAATTCCACTTATTTATAGAGATTTATAATGTTAGGGTTTATCATAACTTCTTCACGCGAAGTCAGATTTAGACGTTCTCTATATTTTTGGAATCATATGGACGTATACTTTGAGTTTTATCATAAATTATGTATGAAAGCTCATACTTTAACATGAATTACATAGTAAGTTTATCACATTACTAGCTTAACAAAATCACATTACATGATTGGCGTAATCACATGTGATTGTTATTGACCTATTTTGACTGGTGTTACATTCTCCCTCCGTTAGAATAATTTCTTCCCGAAATTTATCTTGTGGATGGGGTTTTGTTAAATAGTTGGGAAATATATTGTGTTTATTTCTTAGATCTTGAGGTAACTTGAGTTGGTATGCGACAGAACCAATTCTTGCTAGAATTTCAAAAGGTCCTTTATACCGTGGGCTTAGTTTGCCTCGTTTCCTGAATCGAATTACGAATTTCCAAGGAGAGACCTTTAACATTACTCTATCTCGAACTTGGAATTACAAAGGCTTACATCTTACGTCGGCATAGCTCTTCTGACGACCACATGTTGCCTTTAATCGATCCTTAATTTGCACGATCTTTCGACTTGTCTCGTGGGTTAATTCTAGTTCGGCACATAAGGTATCACCTATATGTTCTCTAGCCAATTGTGTGTCTCCAACTTCTCAGTGAAAAAACTATAGCTCCCAATTCTAGGTAATGGGTAGTGTAATTATTCTCATGCACCTTAAGTTGTCAAGATGTGTAAACAATAACTTTTCCTCTTGCATCAACACACATCCCAATCCTTGATTTGATGCGTCGCAGTATACGACGAAATCTTATGTCCCATCTGGGAGGGATATGATTGGTGTACTACACAACATTTTCTTTAGTTTCTGAAAAGCAGCTTCTTGCTTGTCTTCCCAGTTGAACTTCATATCTTTCTGGGTTAGTGTTGTAAGTGGCTTGGCTATTTTGGAGAAATTCTCTATGAATCTACGGTAATAGCCAGCAAGACCTTAGAATCAACGCACTTCTATTGGCGTCTTTGGTGCTTCCCAATTTTTAATTGCTCCAATCTTGGAGGGTTCGACATGAATCCCTTTGTTACTAACTACATGTTCTAAAATTTTGCACTTCTCTAATCCAAAATTCACATTCGGAGAATTTGGCGTACAACTTTTCTTTTCCTAGTAGTTCCAAGATTATGTGAAAGTGTTGACCGTGTGCTTCCTTGGTTTGTGAATATATCAATATATCATCGATTACTACTATCACAAATTTATCCAAGTACGGTTTGCAAACATGATTCATGAGATCCATGAATATTGTTGGGGAGGTGGTCAATCCAAAAGAATAACTAGAAACTCTTAATGACCATATCAAGTCCTAAATGCTGTTTTCGGAACATCGTCTTCTTGTACTCCGAGTTGATGGTATCCTGATCTAAGATCTATATTTAATCTTCTAGAATCTTCAGGTGTTTTAGTCTATCAACCACCGTATCCAATTTTAGTTGTGCATCGGTCTAACCATAATTAAAGATAGGTGATCAGTCTACGTTTAGTTGTGGTTCGGCCCATGTACAATAAAACTCGGCTAAGTAGTTTGACCTAAAACCTTGCGTTGAATTCTTATTGAGGGTTTGGGTTTTCTATATTTTTGGTTTATACATGTGTTCTCATCGTGGAACTGAGTTCATACATAACTCTATATCTTTGTGTTTGTTGTATTCACGAGTATTATTAATTATGGTTTGTTACTTCAGGTCTAGCTAATAAGGCACCGACCAGTCAGGACAGTCGGTAGGCATGATCATTTTAGCATATAGTCGTTCTGAAATCCAGCAACCCAAATCGACATGTCTATCCTGTCACCGCTCCCGTAAGTAGTCCTTTAGTAGAATATTTAATAATACTTTATATTGTAGGCTAATGGATATACCTAAACCTAATAGAGTAAGCCCTAAACAATAGTCGTGCTTTCCTAAGAAAGTACTAATTTACTATAGTTAATAGCTCTGATACCAATCTGTCACACCCCGGCCGACGGCGGAAACACCGGACGGTGTAACGTTATTTCTCGTATCATAGTTATCAACTTTCGGAAAACACATGCAATTTAAAAATACGTCAACATAAAGTTGGTGAGTTCACAGGTTTTGACTCCATATAAAAATAATACATTTTCCAAGTTTAAAAGTATAGTTTTGAAAGTATCATTTTGACTCTCAAACATTTAGTATATATATCCTAGGTATAATGGTTTACTTACCAAATAAGTGTTATACCTAAATTTTCTTTGAACCTATAGTATAAGTATAAATGTTTGTAATTCCATACAAACTAAGTTACTACGTATAAATCTTATTTCGTTTCTATACGAGTAAGTAGGATAGGTATAGTGGTCTACTTAATATACACGTGATATACCTACTAGATTATTATACTTAGAGTAAGTCTTTGGGAAACTTATACTTAACATTCATACTTGTATATCGACAAAGTATAATGCTTCTAAAGTTATGTTACCATGAGTCTGTAGCTACGATTGTACGACTTAGTTTTATACCTCTGGTTATTATTAGAAGGATCACACCTTGTGGTAGTTACAAGGATCAGATTGTGGTAGTTACAAGGATCACACATTGCGGTAGTACAAGGATCACACATTGCGTTAGTACAAGGATCAGTCCTCGCGGTCGTTTCCGCACGCTTTCTCGATGTCGGAAGATACTAAATTAGGCAAGTTCGTCACCAGAATACCGTTGGGTTGGAGCTAGCAACCACGGGTGGGGTTGTCACTACTAGAAAAACAGCCTTTTACGACGCTCATTGCGCGTCGTAAAAGGCTCAGACGACGCGCAAATGCTCGTCAAGGAAGGCCCAGTCATAAAGAGAGACGACGCGCATTTACGACGCGCGTTTACGACATGCAATGCGTATCAAGGAAGGTCATGTCATAAAGGAAGACGACACGCATTCGCGTGTCTTAACCTTACGACGCGCGTGTTAATGACACGCAATGCGTATCAAGGAAGTCACTGTCAAGAAAGGCCATGTCATAAATGAAGTTGACACACATTTTTGCGTATCGTAATTTTATATGTTTAAAAAAAATATTATTTATAGATTTACTAATTTTCAAATTAAATTTGCATTTAATGTCTCATAATAAATAAAATATCATATACGAAAATACAATCCATTACATAAAATTTAATATATATCATACAAATAATCATTTCATGGAAATATAAAACAAATCAATAAAAGTTGTAACGAAATTTACAAACGAATTAGATACAAGAAATATGAAAAACTTGAAATCCCTAAGATTAATAGTTCTAACAGAAGCTTCACGTGAGATACATACAGTTGGACCAGTAAGCAAGGATGTTCCCGAATCCACAATAGCAGCACAAGAACACATACACGATATCTTCTGCAAGAAGGTGCCGGTCCAAAACTACTGTTGAAGGTTGCCATGATAGATGTTAAGATTTAATCATAACAAGAAACCAATCAATGTCTATAATAAGCTAGAAAACAAGCAACCAATAAACAAAATAAGCAACTAATTAAGTCAAACTATGACTATGCATACAAATTGGTAGCAAACAAGTAAATAAATGAAGAAAGTTACCTTCCATTGAAATGGATTAACAAGTTCAACATATTTCCCATGGCCTAAAGAAGGTAAGTCAACACGAGAAGGAATATAGTCAACACGAACAACAACATGCCACTCTTTTGTAACAATGTAAGAATTAAGTGTAAAAGTTAATACAAAAGCTGTAAATCATGAAATGCTCATAAAAAATCTAAATCTCTTCAAAGATAACTCATATGTAGTAACTCCAACCCCAACTATCTCTAACTTTTCCCACTCTTTTTTAACAACTGGAAAACAGGATTCATATATTGCAGAAAATTGACCAAGATCTGAACCAATATCAGAGAAAATGAAGTAATCAAAATGTGCACATGTACACATGGGAGTTTAGTAAGGATAAAACTGGAATAGACAAACTTACCTTTCTCAAGATCTTATCACCAACTCCACTTGGTTGGCCAAGGTCTGCAATCTCCCATAGTGGAATATCAAGCAGTATCCTTATTACATTTTCATCCAGAAAAGGAAACCTAGCCTGAAGTGACCAAACCACACATGTCCATTCAAATTCAATCCAACTAAATGTGTAATGTAATGTGTTTCTTTCTGGACTTAACACATAAAGAACTGAACGACTTAACAAACAAGCAAGTGGTACCTCTTTGCCATTATCAGCGATGCATCTATCATCTCTACCTAGGTTTCTCTTCCATATTCTCTGCATATCTAACTTCATTTCCTTATTTAGACCACCCCAACTAAACATATCAACAAATAATCATCAAAACTTACTTTAGTATTTTATCTTGCTTCTTTTACAGTATGAGATAATACTGATTAATAAGAAGTAACCTGCTTTCTCTGAACTTAGTTCTATGGCGCCCATACCCACCACACTGCTCATCTGCACCAGAACCAACCAATAGGATCCTGGAATCAGACTTGTATTTAACCTTTAAATTATTATTTCCATTTATTTCTTCACTCACACACCCATCACCACCAGCTGCCAACCAAAAGGCAATCCCAATATTAAGGTCCTGTAACACCAAAAATAAGTTAAAAGACTTTCATGAAACCTTATAATAACATTAAAATTTAAAAAGAAAATTTGCAATTAACAGATCAATGTACCATGTATGTATTTGAAGGATAAATAAGTGACAAGACACTTTTTGTCTCCATGGTCAATTTCGACAATTCTGCATCTATTTCTACTAGATTCCATCTGCATTCAAAATCTGTTTGTATTATGAAAGAACTACAATAAAGTCAAAGTCAGAGGGTAATAAAAAAAAGTCAAAAACGCCAATTACCTTCTCAAAGGGGCAATTTTTCTCAGCTCTTTCACACCAGCCATTGCAAAGATGCATATAATACTGGTCATTACTTTTTAGATTCCCCATTTAAGATAACACTTAATTAAATGAAACTCAGGATTTTGTGAGATTTACATTAAAAGGTTATAAAGAATAATAATAGGTAACATACCAGGTACCGTGTAGGCTCCAAGGGTAAAAAAATATTTGCAACTGCTATCCGTACACCATTAAGGGCTAGTGTATATGGCTATATAAATCAGGAGCTTCAATTTCCAGTGCTTCTACTGCATGTACCATTAACTGATGAAGTTTTGAAAGCTGAAAAAAAAATTAAATCATTGTCTTGCTTCTTATTTACATGTATTTTGGATGTATAATAATAAGACAATTACAAGTTATATGTAATGTAATTATTAGTGGACAAAAACTGTTGAATCCATATACCTGATGCATTGAGATGAAAACATAACATTTATAGTGTGAGTGTAACCAAATAAAGCTGCAGATGTAAAGCCAGTGAAGATCGTAGCAACTGTTGATGAATGCTTTTTCAAAATTGTGTTTGCATGTTATAAATAATAGATATTAAAGTTAGTCTTCCACTATTTATAATCTTTTTATTGTGTAAAAAAACAAATGCTTATAATAATGTTACCAGCATATTTGAAGAAAAAAGAGGATACAATTCCTTGAGCTGCATTGTTCACAATTAAAAGAATGGTAGCTTTTGAATGTCCTTGTAAAATATCAAAGCTTTCAGGACCTGGAAAAAATAATCACATGGAAATAAGGGTTTTCTATGACTGATTAACATAATTAAAAAAAAGTAAAAGGGTAAAATGGTCAGAGTAAAATCCAAGGGAGTAAGTACCTTTAATAATGACAGTTCCAAGCATGCCTAGGAAGTTGAAAACAACACCATATCCGTATAAAAACAAATTCTAAAATCCCAATAAGTTCTTCCACCAATCTTCTAAAAAAGTCTGCATATGTTCTCTGGGCAAACTCAAATGTCTATAAAAAAAGCACAAGATTTGTAAAATTTAGTGAAAAGCTACTACTGATATTACAAGACTAAAAGGGTATTATACTAAAATTTCATCTACAAGTTTCAATTTCTGTTTGCTTGATTCACAGAGTACTTTGGGTTTGTTTTCCCTCCAAGCTTCCTTGCAGTGAGTTGTACAGCCGCCTGTCATTGCCGCTGATAGTAACTGCTCTTCCTTTTACTGCATCCATCACAAGGGTATATAAGTAATTCCATAACATCTTGAGTAAATTACAAAGTTTTTCCTTGTGTTGTACTTTTTGTTTTCAATATTATCCAAAAACAATTTTTTGTTGTTTTTTGACCATTGTTATCTTTTTCCAAAATCACACATTAAGCCATATCACGTGTTTTGCACACACAAGGGTATTCTCCATGATTTTATAGCATAAATTCTAGGTTAATTCAGAAATACAATAAAGCCAAACCTCTCCAAATTTAATTGCATCTAATGAGGATCCACTTCCAGATTTCCTTGGTTTACTGCCAACCATCATCACATATGTCAGTGAAAATGTTGTGGTAAAAGTAAAATCTAGAGTTTTGTCTAATGATAGAAAGGAAGGTAGCAATAGAACAACCACTTAAATTTTTTAATGTCCTCCCCAACATCACAACATTTTAGAACAAAATCTGTAATTTCGTGTAGCAATAGAACAAGAGTGACGATGAGTTCAGGAAATTGAACCCTTGGATTCGATTTGGAAAGACGGCGACTTCGAAAATTGAACCTGTGTTTGGTTCAAAGCGACATTTGGAGTGGAGATTCTGATATGGAACACCAGCAGCCTGAGCTTGCAATCTAGTCTTCATAATCAGGCAATACATGAAGCCAATCAATTCTCCCAATCAAATCAGGGAAACCAATACAGTTGGCATCGAGATCCACGACCAGAGTATTATAGAGGTCGAGAATGAAATTGGAACTAACATGTGTAAGGAAAATAATCGAGGAAGAAGAGTACCTTTGCGACATCAAGAGGATTTACTATAACTACAGATAGAAAACCGGCTCCAGCGGCGGCGAACGCCCTTTCTGATAAACTCAAATTGAAGTCAAGCGACGAATACGTTATCTGATTCAATCAAAATGAAGAAGAATTTTGATTGGGCATATCTGCTGAAAGTTTTTCTCCGGGATGGCGACTGATCCAAGAACTCTTTTTGTTGCTAAAGCGCGGTTCCAGTTATGATGCTTCCGAGAAACACGTTGAGATGTAAAAAAAGATGAAAGAGATACTTCCTCCAGATGGAGCCTAAATAAACCTTGGATCAAAGAGATTAGAAGCGATCGATCGTTGTCTCTCGCAAGCGAGACAAGCGACGCCGCCACGTCAGACCTATCATCTAGGCTTCCGGTGTACAAAAATCGCGATTTGCTCCCAAATTAAACACAAAATACGTTCATTAGCAGCGATCGGAAAGAGATGAGCCGATGTCAGAGGTGAGTTGAGGTAGATTCGGTAGTGGTGGAGGCGGATTAGGGTTTACAGAGAAAAGGAGGAGGGAAGGAAGGAGTGTTGGTAATTAGGGCAAGAGGGAAAGAAAGAAAAATGGAGGCGGGCTTTTTAATTTTTTAATATTTCATTCCCCCCAGCTATTAAATGATGGAACGCGCGTTTCCATTAAAATTCATAAAGCGACATCTTCAGACGACACACATTTTATTATAGGCGCCCTCCATGTTTTTTTTAGACACTAATTTGATGGCTCGCAAAAATGCGCGCCCTAAATTCTTAAAATTTATAGAGAGATGACAATATTTTTAGGTCACATACTTTTGCATATCGTAAATCGAAGCGTATCATAATTTGCACGTCGTAAAAGGCTGTTTTTCTAGTAGTGTGTCATGCTCACACGGGATTATCAAATACAGGTCAGCGGACTTTCACTAATATCCCCAATCTTAGATGATGAATACAGTAGCTCATGTAGACTTTGACGATGTTCTATAGTTCTAACAACAAAAGCATTTTCATGTCAAAAACCCTAAGTTACTAGACTATGATTTTAAACATTACTCCTAATTTCATAACATCTCGACAGTATAACAGCTATAACTTGTAGTAAAACCAGGTTTTATCTTGACATAAAACCAATAATAACAAACATATAGAACTTTCGAATATAACTTCGGAACTATATCGCACACAACATATATATAGAATCCTAAGTATAACTCAAGATCTATATTAGTACAATATCATGCTAACAATTTTATAATAGTTGTATAAATTCAAAATATTATATTTAGAATAACTATATCTCGGTTAATATAACTATCTACGTTGAAACTAATATACCATCATATAGACAAATGTAACGCTCGCAGATCTGGGCTAGTCAATTTAGAGACAATAAGCATCAAAAATGAGTTTTTGATGGAAGATTATTTAGAAGGATTAATCTTTTCCAAGTGGTAGTATATGTTACAAGGGTTCCGTACATATAAAGAACACCGAAATCCGAGTTATAACGAAGAAGTCATGACCCGTCGAAGTTTTTCGGCAAAACCGACACGATACCGGGAGACATAAATAGTGAATTTACGATGGAGGAATTTTTATCCTTAGGAATCTAAATAAAAGTTGTAGTATACGTTAAACTGAGAACATACAAAAATAGAACGCCTAAATCAGACTTTGTATGAGGAAGTTATGAAATTTCTAAGATTTGACATAGCAGTGCACGACCCGAAACTCGAATTTTAGATTGAGCAGTTTCTGGCCTACGTGACCTAAGTGAGAATTGAAGATCTCATTAATATGAACTCAACGGTAAAAAGACAGATGAAAACGTAGTTCGTATATAGAACTTATGAATTTTACGCGAACATTTAACGGTATAATCTCATTGTATTGTTAAATTTAAGACCGATCGAGAATTAGCCGACGGAGTCAAAATGAAAGTTGTAAATCATATTTTTACCTACGCATGGATATGTAGAACGTCGAAAACGGAGCTTGTATGTGAAAGTAAAGGGGTTTAGAAGTCAGCAGGGTGCTGCTACAAAATGGGTAACGTGGCACAATCTAGGCCATTGCTTTCTCCCTAAGGCTTGCAACTAGATGGTGACATGTATCACCAATTTCAGCCATATTTCACCCTATAAATACACCCCCTTCCACCCTCATTTCTTCACACCTCCACCCTTCTCTCTCTACTCTCTCTCTCTCTCTCTAAACCTCCCAAAACTCCCCTAGCGCTAGAAGAAAGCCGAGGAGCGCTCGACGACTCCGAGACAAAGACCTTTCGGCTCGGAAGTTCTGCCCCTGCAGAGCTTAGCTTATAGCCAAACCTCCTTGTAGGTAAGATACACCTACCCTATTTTAAATATAGCTTTTATTTATATATAATATTGTTATTAGGAACTTATAATAAATATTTGAGCTATTATTATGAGTTATATAAGTGTAATTATAATATCCTTTTTACCACTAGCGGTACGGGGAATCTGGTTTAAAGGGCTACATAGGGTTGTAGGATTTCAGAAGTGCTATATGCCAAAATGGTCCTGCCCTCCGGTGTGTTATGTCTTGCCCCTATCTGTACATAGTGGGTGAAGAGTATTGTTTAACGCTTATATAATAGAAAAAATAGCTAGACTATTAATTAGTCTCGGTGAATATTAGACTAAACTCTAGTGGTAATGATACTAGGTTTCGTCGAACAAATATAAATTAATAGAAGCGAAGTGTTGTCTCAGTTCGGAATCACCACTTTAACAAGTGAATGCATGGCCCCTTTCATCTTACACATAGATATGAAGTATTTAATATAAATTACGTGTTGTGAGTGCATAGTTACTTTCATCTTACACATAGATATGTAGTATTTTATAAATTCAGTGCTATGTGTGCATATAACATGTATACTTGCTATCTATGCCGGATGAACGATTTTATACATGTTTTAAATAATTTAAACTGTATATGTATTTTATATTTACGAATATGTTGGGTAAAACATGGGTAGATGAATGATGAGAGATGAAAGATGATATGAGTGAACATTGGCAGCTATAGACTTAGTGCCTAATAAATAACATCGGCAACTATGGACTTAGTGCCTATTGGATAAACGTTGGTAGCTATGGACTTAGTATCTGTTAGATAAACGTTGGTAGCTATGAACTTAGTGCCTATTGGATAAACGCTGGTAGCTATGGACTTAGTACCTGTTAGATAAACGTTGGTAGCTATGGACTTAGTACCTATTGGATAAAAGATGGTAGCTATGGACTTAGTACCTGTTAGATAAACGTTGGTAGCTATGGATTTAGTACCTATTAGATAAACACCGGTAGCTATGGATTTAGTACCTGATGAATGAACTTTAAAAGCTACGGAATTAGTGCTTTACGAACGAGCATTGTCAGCTATGGACTTACTGCTTGTCATATAAACCCTGGACGCAATGGACTTCGGTTTGAAGGAATATAGGATAAATAATTCTTAGGGTAGACCCTTAAGAATAAAAAATATATTGGGGATGGGTAATTGGGATAATTGTTTGATGATGAAACATAATAATTATATTATTGTGGGTTGAAAACCCTATGTACTCACCGGGTTTTCCAACCTGACCCACTCAGTTCATTTGTATCACAGGTGTCGATATGAAGTTACATTACACTGGGAGATTAAGGAGATATAAATCAATAGTGATAATGAATGTAAGTTCTGTTTATGCTTATGTTTCTGTATTGAAGATGACATCCCAATGTTTTAAGATGAATATAATACATTTCTTTGGAAATGCTTTGATAACGTATATATCATGTTTTTCTGGCAACAAATTCCGCAACATTTTTATTATAAGAGATACTCTGATTTTTATAAAGCATAAACAAAATCTGTTTTTCTAGCTGTGAAAATGGGGATGTCACAGTTGGTATCAAAGCATTAGTTTGAGCTAACTAGGAATAAAGATTTATTTCTAGACTTAAACTTAGAATGCTAAGCGATGATCGAGAAGAGTGTGTCCAATATATTTTAGGTAGTACACCTGAATAGACACAAGCACTAGCTTAATTAGGGAAGATGCCTAAAATGCTTTTATGTGTTAAATGATTTGCGATGTTTTATGTTATTGTTTGATCGGATCTATGGTCTGTTGCCAACTGGATCTAGAAATTTTATGTGTTCAGATTTCTAAACGTTTAATTACGGTGTTAGAACTGGCATGTAACTTTTCGGAGTAATAAGGAGGAATACGTATCTAAACCTTCCTCTATCTATATTCTCATCTCGATACATCGAACGCTTGCTTTGGTGTGTAGAACATCATGGTGAAGGCTCGTAGTGAATTGAGTGAATGGAGGAAATGAGAAGGCTTACGATACTGAATGGTACCTATCAGAAGATATCATAAGAGTGATATCTTGCCTTTAGAATGCGTCTAGTACGGGAGAAGTACACTTTCGATTAGCAGAAAGAAAGATTTTTGATATAATCCATGAGGTTATCCCATCGTCTGACATTACCATCACCAACCGAGTTGAAGCAGAATTGATGATCGAAGATACGCATGGAAGAAGTCCTAGTAGAGTCTAGAGAAAATTGTTTTTGTGATAGTAACTTCGAGAACTGCGAGACAATACTTGGGACGATTATGAGTAGGTGTGAATGGTAGTAGAGGCCTATACTACCGGAAGCACAAGACTCATGATTGGATCAGAGAAAGTCACAAGGTTACCAAGGAACTAGTAATTGATTCTGTTTTGTTCATGTCTATCATTACCATCGTTTCGGTAATGATTAAGAAGATGATTGTCATTTCGACCCTAGTGGTCATATCATATCGAGTCTGACTAAGATGATTGTGTTACATGGTTCAGAGAACCAAGATCGATGTAGCATCCGACTTAAGCCACTCGGCTGAAGTAAAATTGAAGCGACCAATAGAAGTATCACAATCATTGTAAGAGCCTGTAGCTAGAAGTGCTACATGTTAGAATGTGATTATATCGCATTACATCATGAAGGAAGTTTTCTTCAAGTCTAGAATTTGACTCTAAAAGACCTGATTCTAAGTGTCCCATCATACGACGAGATGTCATTAGAGCATGACCCATTGGTCCATGGTGGCAATCAAAGAACTTATCATAACTTTGTTAAGAAGAAGGAGTCTCCAATAAGTCCAAGAGTTAGATACTCATTCTAAGGAATAAAGAACTTACGACTATTACCTAGGATGAAGAGATAACGTATGGAGTCATTATACTGCCTTGTTTCGTTGATGATTTTGGGACCTAATCATCCTAAAGGGGAGATAATTATAACGCCTACAGATCCGTGCTAGTCAATTTAGAGACAATAAGCATCAAAAATGAGTTTTTGATGGAAGATTATTTATAAGGATTAATCTTTTCCAAGTGTAGTATATGTTACAAGGGTTCCGTACATATGAAGAAAGCCGAAATCCGAGTTATAAAGAAGAAGTTATGACATGTCGAAGTTTTTCGACAAAACCGACACAACACCGGGAGACGTAAATATTGAATTTACGATGGAGGACTTTTTAGCCTTAAAAATCTAAACAAAAGTTTTAGTATAAGTTAAACCGAGAACATACAAAAAAGAACGCCCAAATCCGACTTCGTATGAGGAAGTTATAATTTTCTAAGATTTGACATAGCAGTGTACGACCCGAAACTCGAATTTTAGATCGAGCGGTTTCTGGCCTATACAACCTAAATGAGAATTGAAGATCTCATTAATAGGAACTCAACGGTAAAAAGACAGACAAAAACGTAGTTCGTATATAGAAGTTATGAATTTTACGCGGACATTTAACAGTATAATCTCATTGTACTGTTAAATTTAAGATCGGTCGAGAATTAGCTGACAGAGTCAAAATCAAAGTTGTAGATCATATTTTTACGTACGCGTGAATATGAAGAACGTTGAAAATGGAGCTCGTATGCAAATGTTACGGGGTTTAGAAGTCGGTAGGGTGCTGCTGCAAAAGGGGTAATGTGGCACAATCTTGACCATTGCTTTCTCCCCAAGGCTTGCCACTAGATGGTGACACGTGACACCAATTTCAACCATATTTCACCCTATAAATACAACCCCTTCCACCCTCATTTCTTCATACCTCCACCCTTCTCTCTCTACTCTTTCTCTAAACCTCCCAAAACTCCCCTAGCGCCTGAAGAAAGCCTCAGAGCACTCGACGACTCCGAGACGAAGAGCTTTCGGCTCGGAGGTTCTGCCCCTACAGAGCCCGACTTCTAGCCAACCCTCCTCGTAGGTAAGATACACCTACCCTATTTTAAATATAGCTTTTATTTAAATATAGTATTGTTATTAGGAACTTATAATAAATATTTGGGCTATTATTATATGTTATATAAGTGTCGTTATAATATCTTTTTAACCACTCGCGGTACGGCGAATCTGGTTTAAAAGGTCGCATAGGGTTGTTGGATTTTAGAAGTTCTATATGCCAAAATGGTCTTGCCCTCCAGTATTTTATGTCTGGCCCCTGTCTATACATAGTGGGTGAAGAGTATTGTTTAACGCTTATATAATAGTAATAATAGCTAGACTATTAATTAGTCTCGGTGAATATTAGACTAAACTCTAGTGGTAATGATACTAGGTTTTGCCGAACGAAAATAAATTAATAGAAGCGAAGCACTGTCTCAGTTCGGAATCACCACCTTAACATGTGAGTGCAAGGTCCCTTTCATCTTACACATAGATATGAAGTATTTAATATAAATTACGTGCTGTGAGTGCATAGTTACTTTCATCTTACACATAGATATGAAGTATTTTATAAATTACGTGCTATGCGTGCATATAACCTATATACTTGCTATCTATGCTGGGTGAACGATTTTATAGATGTTTTAAATAATTTAAACGGTATATGTATTTTATATTTATGAATATGTTGGGTAAAACATGGGTAGATGAATGATGAGAGATGAAAGATGATATGAGTGAACATTGACAGCTATAGACTTAGTGCCTAATAAATAACATCGGCAGCTATGGACTTAGTGCCTATTGGATAAACGCTGGTAGCTATGGACTTAGTACCTATTAGATAAACGTTGGTAGCTATGAACTTAATGCCTATTGGATAAACGCTGGTAGCTATGGAATTAGTACCTGTTAGATAAACGTTGGTAGCTATGGACTTAGCACCTATTGGACAAACAATGGTAGCTATGGACTTAGTACCTGTTAGATAAACGTTGGTAGCTATGGAGTTAGCACCTATTGGATAAACAATGGTAGCTATGGACTTAGTACCTGTTAGATAAACTTTGGTAGCTATGGACTTAGTACCTATTAGATAAACAATGGTAGCTATGGATTTAGTACCCGATGAATAAACTTTAGCAGCTATGGAATTAGTGCTTTACGAACGAGCATTGGCAGCTATGGACTTAGTGCCTATCGTATAACCCTAGAAGCAATGGACTTCGGTTTGAAGGAATATAGGATAAATAATTCTTAGGGTAGATCCTTAAGAATAAAGAAGATATTGGGGATGAGTAATTGGGATAATTGTTTGATGATGAAACATAATATTTATATAATTGTGGGTTGAAAACCCTATATACTCACCGAGTTTCCCAACCTGACCCACTCAACTCATTTGTATCATTGGTGTCGATATGAAGTTACATTACAATGAGAGATGATGGAGATATAAATCACTAGTGATAATGAATTCAAGTTCTGTTTGTGCTTATGTTTTTGTATTGACGATGACATCCTTATGTTTTAAAATGAATATAATACATTTCTTCGGAAATGATTTGATAACGTATTTATCATGTTTTTCTGGGAACAAATTCCGCAACATTTTTATTAAAAGAGATACTATGATTTTTATAAAGCGTAAACAAAATCGGTCTTTTCTGGCCGTGAAAATGGGGATGTCACAACATAATAGTAACATATATACAATATTTAGCATGCGTTTCCCCCCGAAAATATTAGAAAGTGGGGCCGTGAAACTCACCTTAATATCGTGTTGCGATAGAATCTAACTGAAAACAGTCAGCGTTTCGCGATCACCGGGCTCGGGAAGCGAAACGGCTTCAGCAAACGAGAGAGAAGGAAAGAAGTTAAGGTGTAAGGAAGCTTAGGGACGAAATGGATATTTATAGGCTGATTTTGGCCCTCTCACTTTGTGAGAATCAAGAATCACATCGTGAGCGATGGCAAGAGTCATCACGTAGACTTCCCAGGTGTTTTCTAGCCTCGATTCGTGTCCTGCAGCGTCCTCACGTCGTGAGAAAACCTTGCTCACTTCGTGAGATTTTGGGTTATTGTTCCGTAGACTTCTAGCTTCAAAATGTGGCGGTTTGACTCCTCATGTCATGAGTTTTTATGCTCACGTCGTGAGTTCAGTCAAATTAGGGTTTCTAACAGCGACATCTTCGGAAGGCCATAACTTTTGCATACGAACTCCGTTTTTGACGTTATTTATATCTACGCATAGGTATTTATGAGTACAAAAACTCTCTTTTAGACTTCAATAGCTAATTCTAAGTCTATTTTAAATCCCACTTATTTATAGAGATTTATAGTGTTAGGGTTTATCATAACTTCTTCACGCGAAGTCAGATTTAGACGTTCTTTATATTTTTGGAATCGTATGGACGTATACTTTGAGTTGTATCATAAATTATGTATGAAAGTTCATACCTTAACTTGAATTACATAGTAAGTTTATCACATTACTAGTTTAACAAAATCACATTACATGATTGGCGTAATCACATGTGATTGTTATTGACCTATTTTGACTGGTGTTACACATTGGGCCTACATTCTATCAGGACCGCCCTCTGCGCCTTCGGCCTGGACCGCCTTGCAGGCCTTCAGTTTATCTAGACTGCCCTGGGTGTCTTGGCCTTCTACGCAAAGTTGGACCACCTCAACCAAACAAACCATAATATGTTGACATGTACAATAACAATCAATAACCAACAACACAGATCATCATACATATATACCAGCCTAACACATACTCAGTGAACACAAGTAATCATACAAATCTACCAGTCTGACGCATACTCAGTGAACAAATGTAATCATACAAATCTACCAATCTAGCACATACTCAACATAGTATCAAACCAATATATTAGGATCCATGATCCAGTAGGCCGACATTGGTGCCTTCGACCCTCAAGTACGGTGAGGAAGACTCACCTCATAGACTGAGGAAATAGCTGAACAACATGCTGCTCTGAATACGAACTCTACCGATCACATTCACAATAACTAGTGGCCATATCTCAAAATACCCAAAATATCCCTAGTTAAAACTTAGTCAAAATCTTGGTCAAAGTAAAAAGTCAAAGGGGTCAACCGAGTCAACTCAGCTGAGTACGCCCAACGTACTCAGCTTGTACGTGCAACATAATACATATTGACCAGATTGCGGGGAGTTGACCACGTACGTGCAACGTACCATCAGGTACGCCCATCGTATGCGTCTTTCAGCTTTCCTTCCTAATAAGTGCTTAATTCATTTAGATACTTTGTCCAAAACCCAGATCTAGTCCCAAAACAACATTCTAAGTCATAAAGTTTCCAACTTTATGACTTTGCATGGCTAGAAGGGCCCAATACTAAAAACCCTAACTTCTTAACTCATTAAGTCCTCATAGCCCATGCATGGAAGGAAACTAAGGACCAAAATTACATTTTTATGACTTTCAACACTCCAAAACGTCTGAAAGGACAACTTATATGATTTAGAGTAAACCATACTTATAAACACCAAGCTTATGGGACCAAAATGAACATAAATTCATGGCTAACAACATCTAATCAAAACTTCATCAATATCATAGTTATTTTACCTTCAAGTGGTGCAAAATGATGATGTGCTTTTGGATATGGGTTGTCTTTGAGCTCCCAAGATGATTCCACTTCATTCTTCCTCCTTGAAGATCACTAAAATACACACTCGAGGTAAAAAAATGCTCACACAAAAGATTAGGGTTAGTTAGTGTCGAGTTGGGAGATGGAGGCAAATGAAAGAAAGGGTGTTAAGGCTATAAATATGTTTAAATAGTGAACAAACCCTAAATATTAGGGTTTTGGTCCATGCCTTGTACGCCCAACGTACAAGGAGTACGCCCAACATACCTAGTGAAACATGCGTTTCTCCAAAACACTACAAGAGACTAATTTTCATACCATTGGTTACAAATGTAAATCACTTGAATAAGATGTTACAAATTAACTAACAAATCCAAATACCAAGGAGTAATTGCAAATTATTGGTTTAATATTGTTTGTTATATAATGTGAGAAATAATTAGATATTGGGATTGTAGTATATTTAGAGGCAAAAGAGTAAAATTAGGTTGCATTTTTTTGGTATATTAAAGCCTTTATTTTATTTTATATGATGACAATCTCCATTAATACAAATAATAAATGAAAATGAAAATTTTGAAAGATTAAATACAAGAACCAAAATATGCAAAAATACCAAAACGGCAATTTTGAAACTTGCTACAAGGCAAGCAAATTTTTTTTTTTAGCAAACCACTGAGATCATTTTTGCAATTTGTTTTGCAAAGTTTTTCAAGTAAATTAGATATTATTAAAAATAATTATAATGTACAATATTATAAAACAAGAAGTTTACGTTGAGTTTGAATTATATTATATACTAAGAAAACACAGATAAATTAATTTTTTTATTGTTTCCTAAATTAGGTTTACATGTATGTATAATATAATTTTTTATTTCGTAAATTAAGAATATATATAGTGACCCAAAAACATGGTTAAAAAAGAAAATTCGAACATATTTTAATATTTTAAAATTTTCACAATGACCATTTTAACTGTATGATTGTAAACCTATGCAACGAGCGAGATTGCGTCTAGTTAATCATATAGCTAGAAGTTGTTTTTATCAACACAACTTATATATTTATTGTTATTTTCTTGTTTTAATTGTTAGTTGGTTAATCTATTAATGATACTACAACAAAATGAAGCTAATATAACCCCACTATAAGGTCGCATTAGGCCTTAAAAAAGTTGCATAATGCCTAAAGCAACCTTGTATCAAGGTTGCATTAGACCTAAAACCAATTTTTTCTTGGAAAATACAACCCTTTTTGAAATAGTTGCAAATCTTTTTTAAATGCAATCTTTGTTATGTTTATATGTAACTTTTTTTTATACTTAGATGCAACTTTTTAAAACTATTTTAACTACGTAAATGTAACTTTTTTATAAGCAATTCCAACATTTATTATGTTTCTGGTAAATAATTGCAACCTTTTATATGGTATATGTAATGTTTTTTATGTCTTGTAATTGCAAAAAATGCAACCTTGTTTATAATCAAATGCAACTTTATTTTTGTGACTTTTCTAACGCTAATGCAACATATTTTTTCCTAGTCAAGCAGACGGTACATGTGTTTTACTACATTGCTACGAAAATTCATTACTATTGAAATTACACCTTAACAACAATTACATAAATATCTTATATAATTTTATGATCTCCTTTGACATATCTAAATTCAAAACAAAAAACACAAATCAAAGCCCACACAAAATTGTCAACTATAATAAAAAGTATTAAAAACATCCTAGAGGAGTAGTGAACATAGATGATAAATCATATTAGCAAACTATCGACCTTCTTGAGGTTGTTGTTCCACAAACGTCCACATCATGGCTTCAAAGTTTTTTCATTGGTAGTTAATATCTATTCACATAGCTTCTAATTCGACTTTTTTCTTGGTCCTCTTGAATCTTCTTTTGCATTTCAATCAACTGATTTCTTTCAACTTCATTTGCTTTACATGATTCCATACATCCCGTCAGCATCACGCATAATGCATCACCACCACCTATTTTTTTGTCAACTTATTAGTAGCGCCACTAAGACTATAAAGTCGACGCTATTTATCATTCTCTTTCTTCATCACAATCATATAAGGATCTATGACACAACTTCCATCTTTTACTGGTTTGTAGTTCTTTATTTTTTCCTTCAAGATTATTCAATAGGAAATGTTGCTAAAAATTATGTTGTTAAAAAGTTGTTTATATCGTACAAAAATGCATGTCTATGTAAAAAAATAGCAGCAAGTTGATGTCCAAAAATCTATTATCAAAAGATTGTTTTTAATGTAAAAAAAATGCATTTAAACATCTAAAAAATCTAAATTTTAATATCTAAAAATTGTTTTTCAACGAATAAAAAAACTTCAACTTAGCATCTAAAAAGATAGGTTACTATCAAAAGGAAAAACCTATTGTGAAATAGAAAAGGGATATATACACTAAAGTCCCAATATTTTCATCGATTTGACAAGAAAGTCCTAAACTTTTTTTTTTAAAGTAAATTCCAAATTACCGGTAATTTTTGACACTTTTACCCTATTTTTCCCGATTAGCCGGTAATTAGGACTTTTTTTGTCAAAAAAATAAAGTTTATGACTTTCTTGTCAAATCGTCAATTAGGACTTTACTGTCAAAAAAATAAAGTTTAAGACTTTCTTGTCAAATCGTTGAAAATATTGGGACTTTAGTGTATATATCATTTTTTTGTTAGAAATTTAATGGTATGATACTCTTTAAGCATAAGAATTATTGAAACATTCTCTAGTCAGCTAGATCCTATTGAAATCATTAATGTTTGCTTATTGTTAAATCGTTTTTTTAATCTCGATAAACCAACATTGAAAAAATGGAGATAATCAAGAAAGAAAGAAAGAACCAGGGTTGTGTTGGCTTTTTGCAATCCAAAAAATGGAGAAATAAGAAACCGAAAAAAACGAAATTGCCCTTCTTTCCATTCTCCATATTCACACCATTTTGACTAGATATGTGTTGTTTGTGTTTGTATAATCTGTTCCCACTTTTTAGTTCAAGATTTTGTGGCGAAGCAATAAGAAACTTTTACAATGATGAAAAGACTTGTAAAACTTTCTTCTTATTTCAGTAAGAGGTAAACTAAAATAATCGATTCATAAAAAAAATTGAAAACTTTAATTCGATAAGAGGGCAACTAAAATGTTTTGTTATACGTGGGGAGGGAAATCAAAATTATTTATAAGAAATAGCATTTTAAAAAATTATAGAGAATTACATATTTATTTAAAATTAAAATTTGATTATTAATATCAATATCTTTTTTCCTTTATAATTTAGTATTTTACTTAATTTTTAATAAAAATCCATTTGTATTTTTTTATTCGTTAGTCACTTTAACTAAAAAAATTATGGGTGTATTTGTATGCATACAAATTAATTATATATTTTACTGTCAATTAACTAATAAAAAATAAACAAAGAAAAGATTAATAATATATAATAGCGATGTATTCATATTTTATGTTAAACGAATTACAATAATAAAATCAAGATTGAAACATAACCATTTAAAATCAGATTGCCTTAAGTTTTAAAACGCAGCCCTTTAAAATCAAGGTTGCCTTTAAGTTTTAAACAATGTAACCTTTCTAACAAAGTTGCCATTTTCAATAAAATTTACGACTTTTCAGAAAAAAGGTTGCATTACATCTTTAAAGCAACTGTTATGTTGAAAGAAGTTGCTTGATAGTCAAATGCAACTTATGTTAAAACGGTTGCTCGTAAAATGTTGCATTAGGTTCATTTTGTAGTAATGTGCTTTGTAGTTGGAAATTGTTCAGTTTCAATGACTAATTATAAAATTTAACTTAACAATTCATATTTTATTTAGCACCTGTTGTGTAACATCCATATTTTTTAACTTTTAAATTTTATCATGATTGTCCGGTTATTGTAAAAATTAATCACAATAAAATATGGTTTTACAAAAAAAAAAAGTTTAATTTTTTAGAGTTACAGTTGCTTGGTGTTACAACAAAATATCAATAACTATATTAAAGAGAAGGGATCAAACCACCTAAAGACTTTGCTAAGCCTTATTAAACCTTCTCTATCAGCATCTCTCTAAGTTCTTTGACAACATCTCTTTAAGTTTTACTTTGATACCTGACTACATAACATATTTTAAAATAATACGTAGGTCAAAAAGACTTGTGAACTACATGGGTTTTAACCCAACAAAACAATTCAAGCATGCTTTCAATATAAAAATTAAAATATATTGACAACCATTTAACAATTAAGATGTCATGATAAATAAATATGGGAATCCCATGTCCCTAATCATAACTTACAGATAAAATTGTACACATTGGGATTACAAATCCCAAGACATGAACATGTAGATAAAACTGTGCTCCAAGACATAATTTTATTGATAAAACTGCACTCAAACATAATACTGCAAATAAGACGACACTCAAAACATAATCATGCAGAGAAGACTGCACACAAAGCATAATCCTGCTGATAAGACTGAACTCAAAACATAAACTTCGAAATACCAGAATAAATACCCCTAATTAGTCTATAATCAAATCTTTACTATCATTGGGAATACAAATTATCATGAATCCAATGAGGAATAATTACCCGGAAATTGAGTAATCTAACCCTTATATTGGGTGTTTTTAAAAAATATAACCCATTTAATTTTTTTTTTTGCAAAATAATCACATATTCTGGAATGGGTTGTTCCAAAACAAATTTCAGATTATTTTTCGGATGGCCCGACCCATTTCATTGGATTTGCAATGCTTGTTCCGGATCAACCATATATGTTCCAGATCGAGATTTTAAATTTCAAATTCTGGAATATAATTTGAGGTGGCGACATAATTCCGAAAAGGCGCATTCCGACTCAATTCGACACATAATTCCGATCTACGACACCCATCTCCGATATGGAAGACGAGCACTACTACCCCGTTATTTTACAAGTACGTTCTTCATTTTCTCTTTACATAGTTTCCTTGTTTGTTTAAGGTGCCTATTCTTCTACTGTTACTATTCCGGAATTCCTAGAACACATCCAAAATGAACTGAAAACGTTCCAGAATTTAATTTAAAGATGCCATTGTTATAGGACCATGTGAAAAGTAGTTTAGATGTTTAGGTATTGTTGATTTACATCGAAATGTAGTGTTCCACATCATAAAAGTTAATCTTGGAAGCCTTCGGAACGTGAGGAATTGTTCCTGAACACAATGAATTCGTCTGAAACATTAGGAACAAGTACGGAATTGCTCCGGAACTGGTCCAGAATATTGGTCATTTCCGTTTCGAAATGAAGTGATTACACAATTTTTTATTTGTACAACACGACATGGTTTTTGATGCATCAATTACACTCAGTGGCGGATCCTGTATAGGGCCAGGGGCCAAGGCCATGCCGCTTTTTTGCCTTGCTAATATAACTATACAAGTTGTATATATGTAATTAATTCCAAAAATTAAAAAACCAAGGACCTTGAGGCGCATAAAATGCATCCAAGAAAACCAAATAAATTAGGAACTAAATCACTAACTAACAAAAATCCAATAATTACGGAAAGAATCTAGAGCAATCCTAGTAAAAATACAGGATATTGACTTCTATAAAAATCTAATGTACAATTTACTCATGTAATCTTGTAAAAATATAAAACTCTAAAAAGTTCTCTCCCCCACCAGAAAAAGAGCCTTCATATCTCACCAATAGATGCCTTTGACGACTAAGTGCTCACATGCTTTATTCACCGAACTAGTGACCTCCGCACACGTTCTCTCTGTTCTTCGCCCTTATTGTTCACATCTGTGTAATCTCTCTCTATATGTGCTCCGTCCTTTTACGAGTTGCTCACCATCTCTGACAAGCGACCTCCGTGCATATCTCAATCTACTCTTCGAACTTGTGTGTGCTCTGTTTCTCTCACCAGTCATTCTTTTTATCTATTTCTTTATTTTCTCTCACTAGTGATTAAGAGCAATGAGAGATAAGAAAAAGAAGAATGTGAATTATAAAAAGTATAAGGTCTCCTCATAACTTTTAAATATTTATTATTTGTTTATTTGAGAAGAGGCAAAGTTTACTTGTTATTGTAGTAACTTATTAATTATAACTAAGACATCAATCTTATATATATATATATATATATATATATATATATATATATATATATATATATATAAAAGATTAGGATCAAATGTGAATGTATGACCAAATTATGACCATTAGATTTAAAAAAATGAATATATGTGATCTTAGGGGTTGTTTGGCAGGATCTAAATTTTTAAGAGATCTAGATTTCTAAGAGGGTCTGAAATTTTAAGAGCTGAATGTTTAACATGTTGTTTGGTTGGGACCTCTGAATTGTTGTGCTGAATTATTAAAATGACAATTTTACCCTTCTATTTTATTTTTTATTAAATTCAACTGTTTGCTTAGAAAATAACCTAATAAATTTCTTAAATAGGTATTAAAAAAAATATAAACACCATTTAAAATCCAAATTTAGCATAAATCAAAATTAAACACAAATCCAAATCAAATATAAATATTTTAAATCCACAAAATCATACTAAAATCCAAATACAATCCTACAAATGATTAATCTATAAATGTAACACATGTTGAGGGAAAACATAATGAACAAGATAAATATTACAGATGGTTATATATCAGTGGATCGTTCTTGTGATGATTTATAGATTCGGTATGCAACTATGCACATTGTAGCATTGCCAATAACCGTTAATGCCCCTTGGATTGCAACCAAAACCTATAATTTATGTTGAACATGATCAATCAATGAACAAGATCAATCAATGAACAGTGAATCATATATGAATATGAATGCATTTTAAATTCAATTAAAATGAACAGGATCAATAAATCATACCTCTAGTGATTCCGAGTTATAAAAGAAATGCCAAGTACACGCACAAAATGCTCCCCCTCATCCTAGTAAAGGCACCTGATGCAATTCACTCATTATGCTATGCATACATATCATACAACAATGGGGGAATCAAAATGAGTGAACTGATTACAAATAAAGGGAGTTTGGGATTGATAAAAATTCACCATACCCCATGAAAGCCCCTTCCAAGACTCATATCCAGATTTCTCCCCATATTGCTATACTAAAATCATTGATGTAATCTTTCAAAATTTGGAAAATGAGCAAAATCACAAACCATGGAGATACACTAAAGGAATAGGCTTGAAATCAAAAATTAAAAGCTAGGGTGAACTCGTAACAGAGTATCAAGTATCCATCAGTAAACAAATGAACACATTCAAATTCGATTGTATACCATCAAAATCGAGCATATAACATAAAATCAAGCATAACATCAACTATAGACTACGATTGAACAAATCTGATTAGCATAACATAACCACTGATTTAGATTTTTGATTTTTGACTTTGGGGAGAAAGAAGGAAGAAACATAAGAAGAGCAATCGATTTTAGAAGGAAGAACGAACTTGTTTTTTATTGTTGATTTTCGAGTTCAGGGCTACCGCGAGAAGCTGTAGAAGCGTCGACCTTGCTAGGTTGCAGTGGCTTCGACGTGGGTGTTGCTTCGTTGGGCGGCGGCGTTCAACGGCTTCGTCGGAGTATGCAATTGGGAAGGGTGGCAGACGCGAAGGGGGAAGAAGCAACAGGAATAAGAGAAGAATAGGCGGGGTGTTTGATTGTGTGTTAGGGTAAAACAAGAAACGCGTGTTTTTTTTTTTTTTTTTTTTTTTTTTTTTTTTTTAATTCAGGCTTTGTTCCATATCTGAAAAATTAAAAGGCGTTTTTAATTTTAAGAGGTAAAAAATAAGATGGAAACAAACGATCTGAATCTGAATTTTTAAGACACTACCTCTTAATTTTACAATTAAGAGGTAAACAAACAAGGACTTAGAGTATATATTATTAACATGGACTAGCAAGTACAATATAATTATATTTAATTAATTATAAGGTCAACATAGTAAATATATATATATATATATATATATATATATATATATATATATATATATATATATATATATATATATATATATATATATATATAGAAAATTTGGATTAGACGCACAATGATCAACACTTCTCCCATTTGTTTTGGAAAAACAGATATATGGAAATAATAAAATTTTCGTTTAAAAATTTAAACGATTTCCAGATTTTCATCTCTTCACAATATCCATGTAATCAATTCTTAAAGAATACAAAAATGTAGAAATACTTATTGAATTCTTAAAAAACGAAGTATTTTTATGATTTATTAATCTAAATACAATATATTATTCTTAAAGAATATTCTAATGTAGAAATATTTACTTAATTCTCAAAGAATGCATTGTTATACAACTGTTATTATTCGAATGAAACACATTGTAAATAAGTTAAAACTACAATTCTTAAAAAAAATACCCTAAGCAACTATTTACATAACCCAATATTTTTGAAGAATTCACTAAACAACTATTTACATAATTCTATATATACATATAGGATCATGCTTCCTCTTGTACAAGTTAGAGCTTGTATAGGTTTTCGTTGTTGTTGTTGTGCTACCTTTACTACACCTACAATTACAACAAATATAATTAGTAGCATACAACACTGAAATAAAGAATTCATTTTCGCAACTGTTATTCTTTAAGAATATTTTACATGGTATTCTTATTAATCACCACCAAATGTCAATAATAAAAACTTCATATTAGATGATGTGAAATAGATATGTACACATTTTTAAGCATTGATCACGTGATATGAATGGATAAGACAAACAAAGCATTCTAAGTGAATATATAGACAAAAGAAGTATACACATTCTTGTAGAATATACGATTTCGAATCCCATTCTTTCATAGTTTTAACAAAGATAATAATTAGCATCTGATTAGTTATTAAAGAATAAGTTATGTTTAAAACATTGAGAACAATTAATGGAGATACTTGTAGATGAACAACCCTAACTAAAAACAAAAAAAAAAACAAAAAAAAAACACCACTGAAGTATGAAATTGAAGAACTCACAGACGAAACATCATTGTAAGATTCTTAAGTCCAAAAAGTATAAACACAAAACCATATACCAATAAAATTATTACAAAGGAAATAGAGAAATCAACATCTGGGAACTATACGAATCCAATATTTGATTTGTATCGTGAAATGGTTCAACTTCAAATTGACTTAACTTTTACATAGTTCTCATTCCAATTTTTGGTGAAATCCATTATAGAGTAGTGCCCAATTAAATGAAATAAATAGCAAAACCCATAAAATTGTTGAAGCCAAAGTAACCAGAAGTAACAAAAATAGTCAACCATATGAAAACTTTATTGAGTTTAGTTTACTGGATTTAGCTAGACCCTTGATTATGTTACTTGTTAAATATAACTAATGGAGTTGTTTAACGAAATAAAATAACCTCTCTAGAAAAAAAGACCAGAGTATGATTTGTTTTTCAAATCCAACATGTTATATTTTATGAATTATAAATTCTTGTAGACATTAAACATATTATAAAGTATTTGAAATCGTGTTAAAATCTAGGGTTATTTGTCAAAAATAGATTAAAATTGTCATTCAAACTGATAAATTGGTGGTGTGAGTAGACGATGGTGTCATTGTGTCATGGATGTTAGTAGGTGACGATGAAGACAACAGTTTGATGACGAATGCGAAGTTGAATGGCGATGAACCTGTTGATGGGGTCGGCGGTGTTGTTCTATGGGAGGAAGAAGGAGATTATTTGTGTTGTAGGTATAAGAGGCGTGAGAACTGATATGTCTTTTTAAAAGGGTAATTAATTGATTAACTTTTTTTACCATAATTAAATATACATAAAAATACTATTATAACCTTATAAAATGATTGGTCTAAAATTAGTCACACATTTACACAATATTAATGGTTATATATGATCGTAACTCTCTTTCTCTCTCTCTCTCTCTCTCTCTCTCTATATATATATATATATATATATATATATATATATATATATATATATATATATATATATATATATATATATATATATCGAATATTGAATAATATTGTAGACAAAGAAAATATTCTTCATCCTTTATTATTGCTTGTTAGTAAGTATAATTAACCTTGTTTGTAGAGCATTTTACTAAGGTTAAATAATTAATTTGTCATTTTCTTAGCTACCTAGAGAATTATACAAATTTTATGAAGTTTTAGTTTCGGCCCCTCTACTTCTAACAATTGTGTTATGTCACTGATTACACTCTTATGTAAACCCAAAATCGGCAACCAAATTCTTGCGGCATTCAGAGATGGACTTGAATGCAAGACTATGTTTCAGAATACATATTTTGGGAGGTGGTTAGACATTCCTAATGTAGATGGGGATCCTTTGCTTGTACATTACATATTTTGCCATGAAATTGTCACCGGCCCCCAAAGCCAAGTATAGGAAAGGGTTTTTGAGATTGGGGTTACGAGCTGTCTTTCAGGAAGAAAGAATTTTGTCTCTTCACCGGATTCGAGTTTGATGACTAATTTTCCTGCTTCTGCATCCGGTGCCGCCTTCCATTCTTGTGCCTTTCCTATGGTCCCAAGGAATGTCTCGGTTAAGTTAGACGATGTTATGACAGTAGTGAAACATTCACTCAATCAGTTATTGAATGGGGATGTAGTCAAAATTTTCTTTAAAGCACACAAATCTTTTAGAAATTAAGCATAACGAGGAACCTGTTTAATAATATCAAGTAACGGGATATTTACCTCCACCTTATGAAAGGTATCCATGATTTTCTCGTGCTATCATTCACGCTTCGTGCTCTTCAATCTCGATGGAGTGGGATAGGCTTGTACTCCTTTAGAATCAACTTGTCTTCCTTGGGAGTTTCTTTTTCTTCCACCTCTTCTTCACCCAAAACTTCATCAGTTTCTTTTTCAGCCTCCTCTTATGGTTCAAATTTGCTTGGGTCTTCATAACTCTTTCCACTTCTCAAGGAAATTGCACTCACGTTATATTTCGGGATATTTTTAGTTTGCCTTGGTAATTTACCTTAAGATTCTATCCGACTCTTATAAGTGGCAAGTTGAGACACCTGTTGTTCATGATTTTTGATGCTTGCTCTGGTTTCATTATGGAACACATGAGTGTTGGTGGCTAAGGATTTAATAATATCTTCTATGGCCATATTGGAGCTACCAGGTTGTTTCCGCTGCTGAAAATTTTGCTGGGATAGATTCTAAAAACTTGGCTGCTGAAAACTTGGTTGCTATTGGAAATTTTGTTGTTGTTGGAATCTAGGCAGATTTTGATATTTCTGTCGTTGCTGAAAATTATTCTAAAAATTTTGCTGATAGCCTCCGATAGCTTTTACAACAATTTTGTACTCCTGCAATATTAGACACATATCAGTGGGATGTCTAGTCTTCAGGCAGATCTCACACTATTTTTTAGCAGACACGATTTCGTTTTCTTTTGTCAGCAACAAAACTACTTTTGTAAATCCAAAAATTTGGGCTTCTAGATGATGTGAATCAACTTCTTTTACACCCCTTGACTGATCAAGATACCATTCTTCTTCATTTTTGGAGTGCTTTGATTCAATAGCCAGCTTTTCTATCAGCTCCCAGATTTTAGTTGGCGTCATGTCTCTTAAAGATCTACCACTGGAAGCATTTATCAGCCTTCTCTTTATCAGTGTCAGTCTTTCACAGAAGCATTGGTACAGTTGGTAATCGTTGATTTTGTGTTGTGGGAACTGAACAATTAACCTTTTGAAATGCTCCCAGTACAAGTTTGAGGCTTCTCGTTTTCCTTGTTTGATAGCAAGGATCTCTCTTCGAAGGTTTGAGTCTCGTGCTTCTAGAAAATACTTTTCGAAAAATAATTTCGCGAGCTCATTCCAGGTAATTATGGAGCTGGAAGGAAGATCATAAAGCCACTCTTTTATCGATTCTTGAACTAAAAATGGGAATGCTCTCAGTTTTATCTGGTCCCTATTATGGCGTGTTGTTTCATTCCAGAACAACCACATCAAATTCCTTGAGAAATTTATATGGGTCTTTGTTTTGAAGGCCTCTGAAATTGGGAAGGAGATGAATCAACCCATGTTTCAGGTTAAAATTTCGAGCTTCTGGAAAGGTGATGCAATGAGGTTGTTGAGTGACCTCTTGTATGGCCCACTGTATGAGGGTTTTCTCTTCGCCTTCATCGCCACTTAAGGCTGATTTTGGGCAGTTGGGTTCTGAGGATTCATGTGTTTCTGATGGTAAGGAGGATGATGGATTTGGGGATCCATTTTTTGATTCTGAAGTTTTGTCTGCTTCTTCAGTTTCCTCATGGTTTTCTCAATTTCTAGATTGACGACTAGAAGTGCACATATACGAAAAGATATAGGTATAGAAACTAGTAGCAGTACCATATCCCCAATAACGTCGCCAATTTGTTAAGATGTTGTCTCAGCGTCTTAAGCAAAATAAAATATCACTGATTGGTTGCACTATTGGGTAGCATAGGGAAGCAATGTCGAATCCTTAGGAAACAATCTAAGAGTTAAAGCCTTTTTGCGTAAAGAAAATTCTAGTCATAAAAAATAAAAATATAAAAATGGAGATTTTGATTATTAATTAAACTAAAAATAACAGTGAAAATAAACTAAAATAAATTTAGTAATAAAAATGAGTTCAGTTTTGCTACGATTTTCCTAATCATGCGATCAACATTGACCTAGTTATTCAAAATATGTTCTATCTAAGCTGGTACTAAGAACAACTAATAAGCTCTAGTACATTCTCTTTTACCTAGTTAATTAACCAAAACAAACTCTTTAGTTAAACCTAAGCTCGGAAGCGTAAAAATTTAAAATTTCAGTTTATATTAGAATTAAATCCCAACACAGAATCATTCTGGTACTTGTTACTTATTACCGATTTATTAGAACAATTATGAATTCCATTAACTAATTAACTAGAATGATTTATTCTTAAATTAGGTGATCAGACTAAAAATAACTAAAATCATACATTCATTAAGTGAAATTGAAAAATCTAGATAGAATCACAAATCAAAAACCAAGTCTAATGATTGATTACATGAAAAGTACCAATCTATGCAAAACTAAAAACTAGGGTTTAGCTAGACATGACTAAAAGTGAGTCTAGAATAATGAAAAGAGACATTAAACTACTAAATCTTACTAAACTAATTGAATGAGATGATCCACAACCTTCAGATCTTCAACTTTGATGTAAAAGTGCAAAAATCACCTCCAAAATTCGTTTACGTCATATGGGAATGCCTAGGGTTTAAACTAATCAGATAGGGAGTCTTTATATATATATATATATATATATATATATGAGCCAACAACAAAAACACGGTTTTTCAAAAAATGTGATCGCATTTTTTGGAAAAATACGATCGCATTTTTCCTTCGAAGTCTCGGAAATTTCCGTTTAATAAAGTACGCTGCTATATCTAACAAAATGTAAAAACATGATCGTGATTCTTGAATAGCACGGTCTCGTTTATGCTTTAATGTCTCAAAACTCTGATTTTTTCCTAGAAAAGTTGTGAAGGTAAAGTACAATCAAAAGCACGATTATGTAAAAAAAAAACACGATTGCATTTCAATAAAACGCACGTTTTGGACGCGAACTCTTTAGTTTCAGTAAATCCAATCTAGGTTCCAACTTCCTCAAGTTTTTTAGCTCCATTAAGCTCAAATTATGAATCCAAAGCTACTCCCAAAGCACCGCTCCACTCGAAATATTTGAAAACGACATTAAAACATAAGTAGTAGGGGAATTTTAGCGATAAACATGACTTGAACATTATTTAAACTAATACACACAAAAATGCATAAAATATGACGCAAATGCTAACAAAAACTAATATAAAAGATTCATAAAATGGCATCTAATAGTGAACGTGTTTTAGATTCGTAGATCGGGGATTGGATTGTGATTTTATCGACTTTTACCTTGAAACTTTTTGAACCAAACGAAACTCGGGCTTGTGGATCTTTACTTGAGGAACTCGAAAATCAATCCCTTAAAACCCAAAACCACAGGGTTGTTTTGTTTTGATCAACTACACCCAAGAGGTGGTGGAAGGTGGCGAGACGGTGGCTGGAGAGCTGCAAAAAAAGGTGGGACAGACAGTTTCCAGCTGCCTTTTGTGGGTCTTCTCGTCGTTTATGCTCAGTAATATATGTACTCTCCAACTACCAAGGGTGATGTAACACTTGTGGCATTACCATCATGTCATCTCTAGCCGTCTCGAAACATGCGATCAATCTCGACTTAGCAGAATTTTTCTGTATGTACCTCTTGATTGTCTCGGTCATGGTGATTCGAAAAATGCAAACGAAATTCAATTTTGATATATGAAACTCTTGAAAATTGTGTTTAAAGTTTCATGATTAATTGGTTCCGTTTCGACTGATTTTATGAATTTGACTTTGCTCGGGATTAAAAATGTCATAAAAATGAAATCAAATAACAGACCATAGTCTGAGTTTAAAACGTGATAAAAACACAATTTACGAGGTTCATAGCTATTCCAAACAAAGCAGTATAGAGTTCGTTCAGGAAAATCATATAACTATTGGTTGTATAACTTAAACATGGTGTAACCTCCTTATACGATCTCCGTTTTGGACGTTCTTTATATCCACACAAAGGTGAGAACATATTATATTAAATTTATTATATATAGCTCTTAAGTATACGCAATGATTTTTTTTTTATTTTTAGGACATTAATTGATACTTATTTTGTGAATTGCTTTCTCTTTGTTAACGACTGTCAACTTTGAGCAATTTGGAGTAATATAAGTGCAACTATGAGTGACATAACTTCAACTGCATATAAAAACTTAAAACAATCATATGATAGGTCCTATTACAGAGGGGTTCACGGTCGTTTGACCAACGAATTCTGTCAAATTTTTACCAATTGTTACAAATAAAATCTTGATAATTGTCATGTATCCCAAACTGTAATCTCCAATACTCGTTGTGGATTATATCACAGTACTAGCATATATAATGAAATCTAATACCCATTCTCTTAAAAGCCAATAAGCTCATTTACAACTATACACATAATAACATCAACTGTCCCAACAATCGATATCAACCATATGGCATGCTAAAACTTTTGTAACATAACTAGTAGCACTGCCCTGTAACCTACAAACAAAATGTATTCTAAAACTACTAGCAATGCCCTTTTTAATGTCAACTTAAGAACATAATCAATTAAGTGATAAAACACTTAATATCAATCATTCACACATAGTAAATTCATTTGCTATGGCTTCATAAATATCCACATGCACTCATCTGGACAGTTAGTGCTCGCAACCCTAGTCATCCAAGTCTAGAATCCTATAACATGATTTATCTGTCAACATTACCATTAAGCTCATAATATCACCATATCATGACTCTAGTAATTACATCGGGCTCTAACAACCCTACACAATTGATGCTACGTAAATACAATTACATAATACTGGGTGAAGAGGATACCTTATAGCATTCAACGATCATACCCTCACAAACTGGCCTAAAAATCACTGCCTATAAGCCTTAACCATTATTCACCGATTGCATATTTAATTCCCTAAAAGAACCCATCATAGAAGCTCTTGAACTATTTATACTAGGCTGAGAATCTAATTATGCACCATGGTATATCTAAGGTCACGTCTTGGTCCATGTGTCGAGTTCCGTATTAGCTTCGTGTCAACATGTGTCACAGAGTATGCCACGTATCATAAGGCGCACTGAGCCTTATCAAAAAGTGCGACATCATTTTCCACATGTCTATTGCCACGTGTCATGTCCTTCTGCCATGTGTCACCTGAATCTCCTTATTCGCCGCGACGCGTTCTTACTACTATACATCGTGATCATAAGTTTCACTTGACTTTTCCTAAATAGCAATGTACTTTTCGAACGATCATAACTTTCTCTTACGATTCCTTTTTTTAACAAACTTTATATCCATGGAATTCTCTCAAAGTGAACTACAACTTTCTTAATATTACTCCTGCATAGAGTAGATCGATTCTCAAATTTATGGGCCGTTACATTCTCTCCTCTTTAAGAAGATTCCATCCTTAGAATCTTTACGAAACTCTTATAATCAATTTTCGATCTATAATCGTTTTACACTTTATAACAATCTACTTGTTCTCTCACATCCACATCAGATGCAATGTTCTTTTATTGAGCCATTCATAATGTGTTTCATACAACCATTCTATTGATAAAACTATTATTGTTTACTCAATGCTTTTATATCGCGTGTACCGTTCCTTACTAACATGTTATACAAACATTGTTCATATTAATCTCCAACTGTCGACTTGACAAATTGTATCTTTATTTTACAATGATCAAGGGTTTCAACCCTTGTATCAGTACCTCCTGTACTTTAATTTACTCACAAACTTCACTTTCTTTTTACCATTCTTTCCACAGAACGGTTATTCATTTACAATGAGATTCTAAAAATATTCTTAAACATAAACATCGTTTGGATGACATTTCATTAACTATATCATACTATCCATGATTTGTAGGCATCAATAATACAATAATCATAACCAAATGAGTAACAACAACTCTTATATATCACTACCTTATTCCTACTCTAACATTATCAAATAAAATGCTAAGAGAGAACTGTTAAAAGTTACAACCACTTTCAATCTACTAATATCTCTCTTGGTGTTATATTTATCCAATATCCCCATGGATAATTCACATATGCCAACGATCATATTTACCTACACACAGTGGACTATAAAACCACATACTATTCCTAACTAAGGTCCATATATGAAAACTTTACTATATCTTACCAAACATCATCATTTTCTTTGCTTATGATGTCAACATCAATCAAATATCATTTAGATGTTAACCAAGAGTTTCCTCTAGTTGTAGTTAAATTGCTTAGCATTTTCATATGAATTTAAACAAAATTGCCAACTTTCATGATCATTCTTAATGATATACTAAATGAGAATGTAACGTTTCAAATTTCAATCCAAAATTTTCATTTAAAAATAAAAGCATTTTATCCAATTACAAGTTCAAAGATCTAAATAAAACCGTTTGATTCAAAACATTTATAAGAGTATAGATATACAAGTTATTAAGTTCAAAAATCTCTAATGGATGCGATGCAATCAAGCCATGCCCTTCCTTTAATATAAGAAAACTTGCAACATTTAAACATAAAACCGTGCACATAAAACTTTGTGAGTTATCTAAGATAGCACATACCAATATTGGCCTCACCCAACATACATAACGGGCCTTGCCTAATGTTATAACGAGTCTCAACCAAATTGCATAACTTTCCCTGCCCAAACACATAACATACATACAAGAGTCACAAATGCAATCTAGCATCCTACATAATATAGTGAGAAGACTCACTTGATTACTCAATAGAAGCTCAAAAACACCCTTAGAAACATAACATGTAACCCAAGCTTCCTAAAGCCAAAAAAAGACTAGTCCTTAGTCAAATACTCAATTCTACCCAAGTTTGACCAAAAGTGAAACTGGCAATACATTACCACATCGTGGTCACTTAAAAAGGGTTGTAGCTCAAAAGGCGTTGCGACATCGTGGTTTCTCCTCCACCATGTCATGATCACCAAAAAATCATAGGATTAAAGCACAAACTCATACCTGAAAACCGGATAATACATAGAAGTTCATCTTTTTCCTATATCCATGATCTTTTCTCTAATCTTGTCTTTTCATTGGAATTGGCTAATTCCATATTCCATCTATCCAACATAATTTCTTTACAATTTATGATTACCATGAACAAATCATAATTTTCTATGGAATATCACATGACTCTGAATGTCACATTCCTTCTAAATATATTAGGAAGTAACCCTTCTCCATTGAGCCTTTATGATAAGAATATTAATCTCTATTGTAAATAACTCTTCCAACCAAACGCTATTTACACTAGAAATAAAAATACTATCAAATATTTTTGGAAGTAACCTCTAGCCTCTAACTACTTTAGCGTGGGATACCACAATTCTTGGCTGACACAAAGCCAATTGTTTTAGTTTGTCCTTTGTTTGTTACAAATATTTATCATGTGTGACCCTTGTTCGTTATGGATCTTTATCATGTGTGACACATGTGCAACTCATCACTATTCCATCAATTTTTTTTTACCATTAGAAGTAACCCTTCCATATATATATATATATATATATATATATATATATATATATATATATATATATATATATATATATATATATATATATATATATATATATATATATATATGTATGGGATAGTTCAAATAAAAACAACAAATAGTGTAAGAACGTAAAAACATTATTTTTATGTTATTATTCTACAATGAATTTTGTATCCACAGCTTTATGTCATTATTCAATAATAAATTAATAAATAGTCACATCTTAAAACTAAAATTCGAATTTAGTACAAAAACGCACATACAAAAATTTATAATAGAACTATAACATTCTAATGAATATATGAATAATCAAACATTAATATTTATATTAGAACTACTTCAACAATAGACATATACAACATTCATTATAGAATAATAACATAAACATAGTGTTTTTACGTTCTCACACTATTTCCTGTTTTTATTTGAACTTATATATATATATATATATATATATATATATATATATATATATATATATATATAGGTAGAGGTTCATTTGAGACCAATGTTATTTTGTGAGACAAGGGGACTAAATTCTACCCATTGATCATTTTTATCTCATGGTTAAAAAAACTCTGATTAAATTGCCTAATTAAGTTCGTAGGGGAAATTTAGTCAATGTTCTAAACATAATAATCACCGCTTTTTATCTCTCATTCCTCATTCAACGTGACAAGAAGTTGTCATATTCATCTAATGATCTTCTCAATTGAAACCAAATTAAGAAAATCCTCCATAAAAGAGTTACCTTCTTCACTTGATGAAATTGCAAGTAAAAATATGAGATTCAATAATTTCAATTTTCGATTCTTGATGTCTATTTAGTGATTTTCAACAATTCGTCTTCATCAGCAATCACATCAATTGATATCGATTTTCAACATTTTACAAGCTTTGATTTTTACAATCAAATCGGGGATTTCGGTTTCATCATCATCTTGGATGTATTATCAATTGGAGGCTTTGATTTCAGCTATTGATGATCAATTTCGAGATTAATTTTTTTGTTCTTCACATTTGAGCACATATTACGTAAAGAGAAGCATGCAACAACAACTAATCTTCAAGTTATTGTGTGTTCTTTCTATAAAATTAATGAGGTATGTACATTGTTCTTGAGCAAATTCTCTTAAACTATATATGCATTCTACTTGTTTGATGAAAGTCCTGAATGAATAACGAGTATGATGTATCACTCCCTCATCCCTACAACTCAAGTCCTCTTTAGTAATAAATGTATACTCCCAAAATACGATCACAATTAATGGAAAATGGTATATTGTTTACTGCTCTATTAGCTTCACCATAACATTGTTTAAATCTGTTTTTTTTTCAAACACAAAGGTTGGAGATGGATTTTTAGCATAATTTTGTTTAAATATGGATAACACTTTATATTACTATAGTAAGAATAATATTATCTTTTATGTTTTATTCTAAGTATAATGATGTATGTTTTATGCTTGTTTGCAAGATTGATGTTATAATGATAGGTAAATGTCTGACCATGTTGATGATTTGAGCTTGAAACATGAATTATTGCTGGTTTTTTATTTTGAATATCTTAGTACATGAAAGGTTCAGGTTAGTCATAATCGTCCTTGTCAATTTCATGTTAAGTAAAAGATGGTTTAGCTAGTTTTACATGAAGTATAAGAGGTTCATGTTAGTCATAATCCTCCTTGTCACTTTCTTTTTATTCAATTCATTAAAAACTTGACAAAAACTATAACGTTGACATCATACCATATGTTGAATATATCATTAACATTACCGACCATAACTAGAATAGTATGCTACAAAACTAGAACATTACACCACAAACTAGAATATTTTTATGACTTTGGTCTAACAATAATTAACATCATTAATGTGTTTAATGTTATACATTTATCTTTTCTCTAATTTTCAGTATAAACCAACTCTTTAATACAATGACATAGTTTTGTTTAATTTTTTTTCAAACACAAAAGGTAGGATATGGTTTTTTAGAATAAATTTGTTTAAAATCTAGATAACATTGTATATATTTTCATAATCATAACAATAGTATGTTTAATGTTTTATAATAAGTATTGATATAAGTTTTATGTTACTATTTTCCATCATATTAAGAAAAGTATATTTAATTATTGCTATGTATTATATTCTACATTGATATTTATTGTTGATATAATTAATTAGTGTTATATTTTGAAAGCCGTTGCGTGCAAAGTGGTAAAGCACGAGAATGCATGTAGAGAAAATCAACATGTGTTTGTTCCTTTTGCATTCGATGCATTTGGTTTTCTCGCACTAGAGGCGGTGGAGCTCCTTAATAGAGTCCAATGGGTCATGCATTCTAATGTTATATCTCCTAGATCTACAAATGTTGTTTTCAAAAGAACTGGTTTTGCCATCCAGAAAGGGCTGGCGGCGCAGCTAGTTGCCCGTTTGCCTTCAATCGATATGTATTGAACTTTGAAATTTGCATTTTGTAAAAAAATTTAATGAGTATTTAATTGAAATATTTTATTATAATAGAATGTTCCCCATATGCTACATATTATTTTCATGTAACAAATTAATTTATTCAATTGAAAACGTATAACATAATTCATTTAGAATATTCTACATATACATTTATGAAAACATATAACATATACCATTATTCCGTTAGAATATTCTACATATACATATTATTTTCATTTAATAAATCAACTTATTTAACAAGGAGCCTATTAAATTATTCAATTAAAGTATCAACATCATACATCATGGGTTAGGTTCATATGAGACGAACCTAGTTTTGTGAGACCGTCATACCACTTTTCTCTAGTGAAATATTCAAGTATTCTAGTGTTCATAAAATTATAATATATTTAATACTCTAATATTATAAAACATATAACATTATTCTAATAGAATTATTATACATGAACATACAACCTATAAAACTATTCTATCAGAATATTCTACATATACACATTAATTAAATCTTATTAACATTATATATTTCTATAAATTCTAAAATATTTTTATTGCAAAAAGGTTATTACATATAAATCTATGAAAACCAACAACATTTAACATTATTCTAATAGAATATTCTACATGTACATAAAATCTATAACATTACTCTATTATAATATTCTACATAAACTATAACAAAAAATGAACATTTGTTCAGAAAAAACATGATATTTCCAATTGTTCAAAACATAACTACATTTTAGCCATGACTATTATTCTATGAAACACTCACCATCCATTTAAACAACCATACCTACTGTTCAAAATTTTGTTTTGAAAAAAAGATATCCAATCTTCAAACAAACAAGACATTACACTGTCATTCATAATCAAAGACTTCCAAATCTTCCAAAAATTTTATTCACGTCCTTCGAATGTGTTCCTTGCATTGGACCATTCCCCCATCATTTTTAATGAGCCTCATTATCAACCTTTCCATATTCCTTTGCTTCGTCAGTTACTTTCTTCTCATACTTGTTTATTGTATATATATAAAACTTTGCAACATACATGCATCATAGTTTTGTAAGCTTTTTATTATGCTATTAACCTTTTTTACCCATGTCAATATTCCATATTTCCACTTACTGACATGTTCGAGAATAATTTTCCATTTATGACATTAAGAACACATCATAATTGATTATAAGTTACTTAATTTGCCAAAGAAAGTTCATCCTATTTATTCAAACGTAACTTTGTTATAATGTATTTTAATAAAATTACATTATTTATTTTTTCTAAGCAAAATCTTACACTAATTAAAAACTAAATATTATCAAGATATGCAAATTGAATCTGAATCTAATTTATTCAAACCATCCATAATCAAAACATACATAATTACGGAAAGATTAAAAAGTAATACATTTTCTTACAAAATATCTGAAATTAACAACAAACATTAATCATTGTAACATTCTATTAATATTTACAACCAATGTTGTAATGCTCACCGAGCTTGCCGATTACTCTCCCGAGTACTCACTACTTGGCCACTTATCAACGCGAGTTACAGAATCCCAAGTAATCCCTGATCATCCCCTTACTGAACTGAGTAGTGTTGTAAAACGCGATCAACTCGGTGATTAACATGTATAATATACTTAATTATTTATTATTTAACACATACATGTGACTATTACTACATATATATCTTAAATTTTTAGTAATTATTTACGTAGTGAGACCATTATGTGTTTTTTTAGCTATTTTGTATTAGCATGTATCTAATTTTGTTATATAATTCAATCAACTTATGATTTTAACTTATGATTTTATTTCCCTAAAAATATTTCTACATGAATTACCGAATCCGGGTACTCGCTACTCGGTAGTCGGCCGAACAGGTACCGAGTAACGAGTTCTACAACCTTATTTACAACCATAAAACCCAAAACATATGTCTAGTAATATACTATGTTGTTAAATCAACGGAATCTAAAACAAACTACCCTAGAGGAATTACAACCATCATGGACCAATGACATTATAAAGCTTTAAAACATACCAGAGATTCCATTAATTACCAAATTAGAAAAATTAAATCAATAATCCATTGATTCATAGAAATAGAATAATACAAAATAATATAAACATTGAATTCATAGATATCATAATCATTAAAAACAAACTAAACAAGATACTATTTTCATCTTATCTGATTGTTGTACTTTATATTTTTATTACCAAAATCGAAATTAAGAGATTCGAAATCAAATGTATCCGAGCCTTGATTTGTGGTTGAATGAAATCGTGGTTTTTAGAATAAAAATCAAAATCAGTTTCTTCATGTTTTTCTTGAGAGTTTGGAAACAAATTTCATCTTGAACGAACTTTGAATCGATGAAAGAAAAACGTTATCTAGATTCAAGACCAGAATTGAATCATAACGTAGAAAATCAAAATGAGAGTGAATCACAACTGATTCTTACAGTTTTATTGAGTGTTTTTGAAGAAATATCTCATAATCAAAATCAAAATCGACCTAGTGAAACTCAGGAAGATCAGAATCAGAATGAGAGGAAATCCAATCTTGGTAAGTTCTTCAATTAGGATTGTAGATCGGGAAGAAAGAAGGTTTTTAGTGTTCGCTAGAGGATAAGAGTTTTCTGGTGCGTGAAGATTGAATAGGTTTCTTTGAATCACGATCGTAGATTAACAAAAAACAAAGTTATGAAACTACCTCTCCATGTCTGTAAGTAATCCCAAAGTTTGATAGAATTGCAAAAATGCCACCACGTCTATATGATTTAATTTGGTTTAATGCCATCCATTGATCTTGGTAGATGAATATTTTAAAATTTGTCCCTATATCTCACAAAATATCATTGTCTCACATGAACTCAACCATATATATATATATATATATATATATATATATATATATATATATATATATAATAATAATAATAATAATAATAATAATAATAAAGTTTAACAACGAATTATCTTTTAGCAAGTGAATCAACGAACTATGCATCTACCAAATGCATAAGTTATTTTTTTTTTTAAAACAAACATGAACCAACGAATTCCCTTCGCTGAATCGAGATGCAGGACCCAACATCTACTTACCAGTGTAAGTAACATCACTAATTCACTTTCTGTTTACCCCTCACAAATGACGTCAATTTTGGGTTCTAGTTCTACCCTTTATCTCGGTTTCTCCAAAAACCAATATTCAATCGCACCAACTCTTCCCTTTATCGAAATCAACTTGAAATTCATTTACAAAAATCGTCAATTTTGGCGAATTAGGTCTTGATTCTTGAGACAAAAAGGGACCGAGTAAGTTTTCGTTTCTTCAATTTTGACAAAGTCGAATCTACTTTTGAAAATTTTTAGAGGATTAGGAATTGTTGGAATTGAATTGTGCATTCATAATGATAATTAATCTAAAATATTTGTTTGCTGCTTATTTGCTTCCACTGATTTTGTCACACCCCAAAACCGGAATGGCGGAAACGTTCTGGGGCGGAGGACGTCATGTAATGTATCACAATAATGCAAAGTAGTAAACAAGAAACAACATCATCCATTGCATTATTAGTATAATTTTAGTTACAAGTGTGTTCTTTCATAACATACAACAATAAAATGAATAATCAGAATATAAGACGAGTCTGGACTGCTCTGTCTTCACAAAACCTGGTCGTCGTACATGTGTATTTGTGACCTGAGAATACAAGTTATTTTGAAAGCGAGTATCAGCCAAAAAGCTGGTGAATTCATAAGTATTAATGTGTCTTTGATTTGTAAAACTTGCAATGAAAGTCTTGACATTGTGAAGAAAGTTCGTATAGGTGTGGAAATGTTTGTGAGTAATGGAAAGCATTTGAAAAACCCTAGAAATCCCTATGATTCCTATTAGTATAGATGAAATCTTCTACTAAGACCTAACTGTTTTGAAAGTAGCCTTCTACCAAGACCTGAATGTTTTGAATGTAACAAAGATGGTTTTTCCCTCGTATGACTACTATTAACAATATATATAGTCTACCTCATCTTTTATGTGAATGTATCACAAAATAAAAGTAATAGGAAAAATATAGCCATATAAGTATTATCCTTTTGTGTTAGGATAAACCTGACATCGCGACTGCCGAAAAGTATTACCCTTGAACCTCCATAGATGTTCATTTTCCTCTGTAGCTAACAGCAGGTCGTAGGAATGGTTAGTCCCGTAAAGGTACCCCTAGTATAAGTATTAACCATAGGTATCCGTAGATGTTCATTATCCTCTATATCCAACAGCAGGGTGTAGGAATGGTTAGTCCCGTAAAGGTACTCCTAATATAAGTATTAACCGTAGGCATCCGTAGATGTTCATTATCCTCTGTATCCAACAGCAGGGTGTAGGAATGGTTAGTTCCGTAAAGGTACTCCTAATATAAGTATTAACCGTAGGCATCCGTAGATGTTCATTATCCTTTGTATCCAACAACAGGGTGTAGGAATGGTTCGTCCCGTAAAGGTACACCTAATTTAAGTATTCATGTAAGAGAATATGAACGTATACCTTTGCTACCCAAAGGTACTGAACTGACTGATTATAACTATTCTGTCTATATATGTACACATGATATATAACTGATATTTAAACGACCTTCGAACGGATACCCGATACCCTACCAGACCACATCCCAACGGGGAAAAGGAAATAAAGCGGGTTAGCCTTCTTAAGTCATTTAAACATTATTTATATAACTATACATATACAGGCATGCTTTTAACAAGGTATCTATGTAAAAGTATCCTAGCAAGTGTATCCAAGTAAGTGTATCTCTACAAACAACATGTATCCGTATGGACTCATGAATGAGCTAACTCTTGTGTGATTCCTCGTACTAGGAATGACAAGTGGTATTTCCTAACTATACCTATTATAGTTACTAGTAATGAACGTGTATAATCCAAGTGTTTGGTCAAAATATGGTTTATACTTTGCTTTTCTGGGCAATTATATTTTTGTGTAATATTTTATGAGCTTACAGTCTAGTTTACGGTCAGGTGGTGTTTACAGTTGATTTTACGCCCGTAAACCCATTTACAGCCCATGTCCACCAAGCCCATGTTCCCCTTATATAAATATAGGTGTTAGGGTGTGAGGAACTGATTGATGAACACGAAGAGAGTTTATGGCCAGAGAGAGAGAAGAACTATTGTGTGTTAGTGTGTGTGAATCTCTTGTATCTGGATCATCATTCTATTCATTAATACATTGAGATTCATCATCCACTTCTTCTCCTTCTCTTCTATTTGATCTGACATCATCCGTTTGATTGGGATTCCGCACCATCAAACGAATCAGATTGATACACAGGCAAATTAGGGACTTACAATTGGTATCAGAGCAGAACCAGTGTCAAATGCATTCTACAATCGATTTTGGAGCAAGGTTTTATTGGACTGAGAGCAAGTTCGTGTTTTTTTTGCAAAAAAGGATTTTTGGTTTCATCAAGAAACTGAAATAATCGTTGTTTACGGCCCAAGATTACGACCGTAATCCCTATTTACGGCCGCAATCCCGTCATAGTTCTTCAACCGTGAATTGCTTTCTTGAACCGTAAACCCGAAATCGAAGACCGTATTCTTCAACTGTAAAACCTTGGACCATGAATCTAAATTAAGTTCTTGCACCGTGAACCTTGAACCGTATTCTCCTCTTAACCGAAAATTTTATAGTTTACGGCCGCAAACTCATTTTTGGCAGTGAACTCCTTTTGACAGTAAATCGGATTTTAACTAAATCAGTTTTATTTTAATTTGAATTTTAATTAATTGTTAAAAATGGAATCTCAAAGTCAAAACCACTTTCAAGAGCTTGATGTTGTCATGGGTACCACCACGTGAATTCCAAGGTTAATGTCTGCTGATGGGTTTCCCGAATGGAAGTACAGAATAGAGAAGTACATAAAAATGAAAGATTTGAAGTTGTGGAAATGCATCATCAAGAATCCAGTCAGAGTGACCACTACAGTTGCGGGACAAGTGGTTGATAAGAAAATAGAAAATTACACCGATGAAGACTTTGAGAGTGTGGAGGAGCAGGAAAAGACATTGGCCATCTTGACCATGGCCTTGTCACCAGACATTGCTCAAGGGTTCAGAGAATATACGTCGGCTAAAGCTTTGTGGGAAGCCCTTATTGAGGTGTATGAAGGGAAGAAAGACATGAAAGAGAGTCGCAGGAGATGTTAAGACAAAATTTCAACATTTTTGATTATATCCCTGGAGAAACTCTCGAAACTCAGTTGCAGCGATTTACTACACTTACTACTGAGATGAATATAGCTGGGATTTTATTGTCTAAGTTTGAGATAAACAAAAAGCTACTAAATTCACTTCCGAAATCGTGGGATATGAACGTGGCTATCATCAAGAAGACAAAAGATCTCAATCATCTTAGTCTTGCTGATGTAATTCAAGAACTTGATGCTTTGACGTGTAGAAAAACAATGATTTCTAAAACCATCCCGGTCACTAAAGTTACATGTACTCCAGCTTGTGAAACTACGATTAAATTTCTTCGGGAACAAATTGATTTATTAAAAAGAGAAGTTGAGGACCTGAGATATGAAAGATATCGACTCAGGAAAGGACAGAAACCCCTGAAGGCTGAATTAGAAACAAAAACCAAGGACTTTAGGAAGCTTCAGGAAGAGTATAGCAACAAGTGTGAAAATTATGACTATATTAAGAGAAAACTTGCTGCTGTAATTGAAGAACTTCACACATTGAAAATTAAGTGTGGAAAAACAGATGTCAGTTTCAAAAATTATATTGCGTCAAGTCAGACAGTCGAGTCCTTATTTGAAACCCAATTAAAATTTAAAGATAATCAAAACAAGGGTCTGGGGTATGATAGTGTTCCCCCACCTTTCAATCATAACTACACATCCATCCCTATGACATAGGAAGAAATTGACAGGGAGGCACATCTTTGATATGGCAAACCAGCTGGATTTGTGTCAGGAGGTATTCAAGTTGAAAATACTAATGCTTCTACTTTATGTGCAGGTAAAGTAGCAGAAGATGAGAACAAGGAGAAAACCATTGAACAAACCAACATCTCCTTGAACTCTGAATCTGTTGCTTCGAACTCAACTGCTTCTGATCAACCTGCCGTTGAGAAATACAGGCCACCAATTCCAACGCAACAGAGTTCTTGTTGCAAGTGTGCATGTGGGAACAACAAGAGACAAGGCAAGGATACACCACCAGGGGCAGGAATAAATAACTTCACAGTGAAGAAAAAGACTTGTTTTCACTGTGGAACACCTGGACACATTGCCAGAAATTGTCCTAATCGTGCATACGTTCCCTACTATGCACAAGGATGGCAAAACGCGCCAAGTAGGAGATACTTCAAAAGAAACCCTTCCAGGTCACGTTCAGACAATGGTGACTGGAATGCGCAGAAGGCCAAGAATCAAACCCAAAAGGCCAAGAATCCAAATCCCAAAGGCAAGAAGGGAATGTCGGCCAAGAAGCCCAATCCAAGAGATGCTCCAGTGCAGCCAAGAATGGTTAGGTCAAAGTCATCTCGGCAGTCAGCTTCAAGTTCCAAAGCAAGTGCCGAGGCACCCATCGGATCAAACAAGAAATGGGTTAAACCCGAATATAGATGGGTACCAAAGGTGAAAACTCCCAAATCTTCTAATGACTCTATATTTCATCGTCTTCTGTTTGTGATAAGCAGGATATGTCATGGGAGAGAGTACCCTGCATTGATGACAAAGGTCGACCCAGTTTCAAAATGGACTGGGTTCCAAAGACCAACTAATCCCACTCTATGTCGAAGCAACTATGGATGCATATCATTAGATTTCGGTTTGTTGGTAGTGGCTGCTCCTAGAAAATGATTAGGGACATCTCTGAACTGTACAACATTCAGACCTTTGTTGAGAGTATGTGTCCTTTTACGGGAAAGGAAGAAAGGAAGAGATCACAAATGGGGTTAGTGATTAATGAAATGAAGAATTTTCGGATCTGTTTTGAGATTATGCTTGCTGTTCTCAGACCTTCTGAATGCAAATTCAATTGGTGAATTACGGTTTGCGTTTTCTTCTCTATACTCCTGAATTTTTCTTAAGCTGATTCGCTTTAAAGACTAATTTTTGTTTTAGGATAGTTTAAATTTGCGCATTTACTTTCGTTTCTCTCCCATGCACAAATTTAGGGGGAGAAATAAAAACAAAACAAAAATTAGAAAATTTTAAAAAATTCAAAAATTTTTAAAAATTCAAAAACATTAGAAAATTAGAAAATCAAAATATGGTGTTAATGGAATGTGCTCGTAGGAGATGTTTTGGGAAATGAAATTAGCAAGTGATAACGGACAATCTGAATCGGCGTAATGTACCTAAGTTGAATCGTCTACGCTCTGTGTTCGATGCGCTGGTAGGCATGAAAGATTTTAAATGGACTTGACTAGGGAGAGTTGAACCTAATGAATTTAAGGACTTGACAAATTTTGACCTAGTTAGATCCGTTTAACCTGATGTCACGACGCTCGGATAGGTTGAGCAGGGAGATATACATGGGAATCTAACGGTCACATTAAATAACCCGTATCTAGAACTGTGGTTTCACTTTTCCTCGATGTGCGGATTCTATCCTTAATTCCGGTTGGATGGGGCGACTGGTAAATTCAGATAAATTAGGTCTGTAGAAAATCGTTTTCTTTCTCTCTGTATGTTATTCATATGTTGTCTCCTTTGCGTGACTTCCAATCCGACCTGGTACACAACATATGCAACTCTATTTCTCTGCAGGCTATATATATGAAATTCCTCTCATCTGTTAGCCATATGTTGTCTCCTTTACGTGACTTCCAATCCGACCTGGTACACAGCATATGAAACCTTCTACTTCTCAACCCCTCTGAAACAATAAGTAATAGAATTCTGAATCTATCCTCTATCTGAATGATTGTCTGCTCACCCGGTGTAAGGAGTACTCTGGAAGTTCTTGATGGCTGGGGAATATCAGGAAGCGGGAAATACGTTTTAATACACTTAAAATTGAACACATACAGATTGTCTGTAGATCTCGCTGCTTGATTTAGGTGGACAACAATATCCCTGGTTGTAGTTAGTTAAATGGTCTTAATAAAATTTTATTTAAGAATTAGGGCCAATCATGATAATAAAATTATAATCATCTATATGTATGTGTATCATGTCATTGGTAAATTGTCCAAAATATTATCACAAATTTTTTGTGTTTAAGTGGACCACAATACTGGCGATCGATCAGACGAAGATGTGAAGATAAGGGTACCGACAAGTGGAATAAGGTTGTCTAACTGCTTTGATCCCAAATCACTCTTAAAGATAGCTATTACTTTGGTTTTTGTTAAGTTTGTTCATAGTGCTCTTCTAATTTAAATATTAGGGGAGAAATAAAAAAAATTCAGAAAATTAAAAACTTAAAAAAATAGTGTTATTTCTGTTTTATTTCTTTTTCAGAAAATATGAAAAATCCAAAAATATTTTTGTTTTTGTTTTAACTTGTGTGCTAAGTTTTCTTTTAGTTTTGTTTTGTCTTGAAAAGTGATTTCAGGTGAAGACGAAACTCGTGGAGTTTGTGTTGAAGATTTCTGAGCCAAGGATTCGTCCGTGAGCATCGAAGAATTCTCATTCGAAGGAGCAAGAAATGAAGATTATTCTTTCAACATTCAATATTTCAACCCCAGAAGCAAGGTGAAGCAGAAATTGAAGATTATGTGACAGATTGCATTGAAGCCTCCTCAATCTGTCTGCTGCTATCTATGAACCTGCTGAAGTAATCTAGAATATTTGTTCTCTCTGATGGTCTCTCTGAAGATTCTCAAGCTGAAAGCGCCATCTTTCAAGAATCAGTACGTCAAGCCTCCTCACCCAATGTGCGTTCAATGCCAAATTCTGAAGAAAACCTCAAGTACTCAAGCTGAAGTCATTCATTGAAGATTCATATTTTCATCCTGATGATGTGAAGAAATCGAAGGTTAAAGCTGAAGCCAAGCTCCCATTGAAGATTGACAAGAAGAGCCAACTACTTTTTAGGGGGAGCTTGTTGGGTCATTAAGAAAAGACAGTTATAAACCAAGGGGGGGATTGTTTGGTCAAAATATGGTTTATACTTTGCTTTTCTGGGCAATTATATTTTTTTGTAATATTTTATGAGCTTACAGTCTAGTTTACGGTCAGGTGGTGTTAACGGTTGAGTTTACGGTCGTAAACAGGTTTACGGCCGTAAACAGGTTTACGGCCGTAAACCCATTTACGGCCGTAAACAGGTTTATGACCGTAAACCCATTTACGGCCCATGTCCACCAAGCCCATGTTCCCCTTGTATAAATATAGGTGTTAGGGTGTGAACTGATTGATGAACACGAAGAGAGTTTACGGCCAGAGAGAGAGAAGAACTATTGTGTGTTAGTGTGTGTGTGAATCTCTTGTATCCGGATCATCATTCTATTCATTAATAAATTGAGATTCATCATCTTCTTCTTCTCCTTCTCTTCTATTTGATTTGACATCATCCGCTTGATTGAGATTCCGCACCATCAAACGGATCTGATTGATACACAGGAAAATTAGGGACTTACACCAATTATACCTTTGCTACCCAAAGGTATTGTACTGACTGATGGAACTTTTATGTCTTTATATGTATACATGATATATAACTGATAGTTAAACGACCTTCGGACGGATACTCGATACCCTACCAGACCACATCCCAACGGGGAAAAGGAAATAAAGCGGGTTAGCCTTCCTAAGTCCTTCAAACATTACTTATATAACTATACATATCTAGGCATGCATTTAACAATTTAAAGTATAAAAGAAGTTTTGTAAAACATTTAAGGGTTTTGAACAATAAAGAAATAACAATGACTTGATGCCATTTTATAAAGCATTTGAAAAGTATATCCTTTGATAACAAAGTATAACAGAGTTTTGTAAAAACCTTTGTAAACTTTAACAACTAAGAAAGATGACTTGATGCCAGTTTGTAAAACGTTTTGGAAAGCCATTTACATAAATATGTTTGGTAAAACAACTTAAAGTGTAGTAAATCCTATAGTATGCTGGTTATTAATCACATAATTGATATAATAACTAGCATGATTCAACCTGTATCCCCCCCCATTAAAGAATTTAAAAACATTCAAAAGATTGATTTAGGGGTATGAACTCACCTGCAGTGAGCGAATCGGAAGGAAGTGTCGGACAAGTGCTTGGTGTCAAGTGAAGAGTTAGACACACACAATGATCCTAATTACATATGAAGACATTTGTATATAAACAATTAGTGATTTTAACACTAATTAAACATGTATAAACATCCTATTTCGAGGAAAACACTTTGGTCAAGTGCTAGGAGGCTCTCGAGTTGCAACAAAGGAGTGCGAAGCCTCATACGGGAGTTTATGGTCCAATGACCATCTTTATTGGAGTTTACGGCCCAGGGGAGTTTACTCCTGGCCGTAAATTCTCAATTAGTCACCAAAAGGGGCTTAAAACTCTAAGGGCTTAAGTGGTTAAGTGCTCCAAAGCTTTAAACAAGTGTTTGGGTGGGTTTAAGGTCCAAGAATGGCCTTGTTGGGTGTTCACGGCCCTGGGACCACTTCCCCGTGAGTTTACGGCCTTAAACTCATGGTAAGGAGTACCATTTCGTGATTTTTGGTCCTTAGGTCAATGGGGTAAGGCTCTATGTCACTAACCAAAGCTTACTAAGGTGTTAGGGTGTCATTTTCACCCTAAGAAGGGGTTTACGACCCTAAGACCAAATTCCTTGGTGTTTGCGACCGTAATCTAATATGGACCATGGTATTTTGTGCTTTCAAGTCCCATACACATTAAGGTATGAGTCTAGACTAGTTTCACAAGGAAAGGAAGGGACAAGGGCACACTTTTGGCCATCAAAGAAGGGTTTACGGTCCAAGGTGTTCTTGGGCCGTAAACACTTTGATCTTGATGTTTCCTTGTGATTTCTTGATGCTAAGACACATAACAAGCCCTATAACACTCTTAGATAGAAGGACTTACGATTTGGAATGAAAAGCTGAAGACCCTTGAGAGAGAATCAGGTTTTTCTCTAGTTGAAAATGGAACAAATGAAACAAATATGGCTAAGGGCCATATTTATACCCCTTGGGGGTTTTGGTCCAAAATATCATTTGAGCCGTAAACTCCAACCTTGTGGAGTTTTGAAACTTTTAAGATGCTCAAAATAATCTAGGGCATCCTCTCTCCCGATTTCTCCTAAAGTGTAAATCTGGAAATACTCAAACTTATTCCAAAAAGTCTGAAAATTTACAGTAACTGTTCTGACTTCTATTGACTTGATATGTTATACATAATGGAAATTTCGGGTTGTCACAGATTTGCTAATTGTCTTTGATGTTCAAATATATGAAATCTGTTGTGTATAATGTTCTGTAAAAAATCGAATGTGTTTGCAGGCAAATTGTTTCATCAAATGCCTAAGAGTATAATACTTTCTTATGCTTATATCCTTATATGTAAAAGGAAGCCCCCCCCCCCCCCCCCCCCCCCCCCCCCCCCCGTTTTTTTTGTCATTTTACACATATAAGCAGATTTTTCTGTCTCTTTGTGATAGTTCTTATTTTTGTCAATATGTGACATTTGTGATAATTTCAAGGTTCTAAAAGGCGTGAGGCGTGGCGTGGCGGCAAGGCCAAGCCTCAAGCTTAACGAGTTATGGCGAGCCATGACGTTTTTCAAGGCGTGATGTAAGGCGGCGATTTTGTATTAATTTATAATTATATTACCGCATAAATATAAATTTATATCAAATATATCTAGTTTTTAGAAGTGTTATATCAACAACTAATAACAGAAAGTTAATAAAAAACACAATACTTGTATGTCTGATTAGAAAAGGTATAAAAAAGAGCAAAAAAACGTGTTTCAAACGAAAAAACACGCGCCATAACACGCCATAACGCGCCATGTCACGCCATATCGCGTCTTGCCACGCGCCACGCCTAATAGCAACGTTATGAAGCTTTTCGTAACGGCGACGCCGCGCCTCACGCCATGGCGCGCCTTGGCGCCCGCCAAGGCGCGCCTTTTAGAACACTGGATAATTTTGAGTTTTATATGTGATAATTGCTATAATAATTGAAATATGGACATGTAAATTTACCGATGTTTCATGTTTGTTTAATGTTTGTGGAATATGAGTATGACTTTTCTGATATAGAATTGCAAACGAAAAAGTATTTACAATTATGATGATTTTACTAATACTTGTAATTTACAACTTTTTATTCAGCCACTTTAACAGTTGAATGGCTTTAATTTGATCCGGTTACAATCTTTACATGTTTTTTCTCTCTTATCTTTCTATAGCTGTTATTTGAAAATAGAAAAGATAAACAAAGTAAGGTAGTGTTTATTTGAAAATAGAAAAGATAAACAAAGTAATGTAGTGTTTAGTATGATGGAATTGGGAAGGAATGTAATTGTTTGTTCCACTGGAATGGAATAGGATGGATCATTCTTGAATGAATGTAATTCCTATTATTATGTTCATTCTTCAGCATGGGGGTGTATATTTTTCTCACTCCATCATGGAATGAAATAAAAAGTTACAATATAAGCCATATGTATATGCTTACTCTTATGCATACATATAGGAGCATTAAAATTGTTTTTTAAAAGTATGCATATTTATATTCACATGTTTTTAAAAATATGCATATACAAAAAAAGATATAAATATGCATTAAAAATTCATTTTTTTGAAAAATTCATTTTTAAAATATTAAGTTTGAAATGTAAGGAGTATCTTTGTTGATTTTTAAAAAATAAAAAGATAAAATAAATATATATATATATATATATATATATATATATATATATATATATTTTAAATAAGTGAATATATACCTTATATTTCGAAATTAAAATTTAAAAAAAGATTTTTTCAAAAAAATTCATTTTTAATGCATATTCATATTTTTTTTTGTGCAAATATAGCTTTTAAAAAAATAGTGCATAAATACATGGTGTTCATAATATTAATATTATTATTATTATTATTATTATTATTATTTTTTGCAATTGTCTTAGATATATGTATTTATATATACATATGAAATTTGATACCAAATTCATATATATATATATATATATATATATATATATATATATATATATATATATATATATATATATATATATATATATATATCATATACTTATTTTTAGACAAAATTATAAAAATGGTCTCTATGGTTTACCAAAAGTTACAAATTTAGTCTCTGTTAATTTTTTTGACGAACATGGTCATTGTGGTTTCCAATACTTGCTTGAATGTCCTTTTTTCCTGACGTCATTACTGTTCATCCATTAGTATGAGGATATTTTAGTATTTTTCAAGTAGCAGAAACTAAGTTTGTGACTACAGGTAAACCATATGGACAATTTATTTAATTTTGTCTATATTTTTAGTTTATAAATTTGTGTCTTTTCCACCATTTTATATTTTAAAATCACTTTGAGATCTTCACTTTAAACTTTGAAAAATATTATTTTCACCATTTTATTTTCAAAATTTTAGTGTTTAACCTCATATTATATATAATTTGATTTTCATTAATAATTTCCATCCGCTAACCTAAAAAAAGTATTTTTAGATGTTTATTTTTATATATTTGTCGGGATAATTCAAGGAGGTTAACATTTCAAGTTTAATTTAAAACTTTCTTTCGTTATTTTTTTTTTTAAAATTACATGGTTTTATTTATAAAGTTGTCGGTTTAAATTCGAGTTTTTAATTTATAACTTTCTGTCGTTATTATTTTTTTTTTAAATTACACGGTTTTTTTTTTAATAAAGTTGTCGGTTTAAATTCGAGTTTGTATATGTTTCGATGTAGTTGTTTTTTTTTTTTTTTTCGTTTTTGTGTTTAAGTTTATGTGCATTTCCTACGTATGAGACATATCACATATAATAACTTTTGTTTGTTAATTTTAAGAAAACGTATTATATTCGAGTTTTCCTATGTTTCGACAATTTTTTTTATATATTTTTGTGCTTAATTTTATGTACATTCCTATGTATTGTTTTAGTCATATATAATAACTTTCATTCGGTAGCTTTTAAAATGTATTATATTCAAGTTTGTCTACGTTTCGATGTATCTTTTTTTTACATTTTTTTAATTATATAATTATGCGTTTATCTATTATATGTGAACAAACTCATACATAAAATAAGCATCAAAACCTACAAAAAATCATTGAAACATTAAAAAAAATCAAATTTATATCGGCACATGCATAAAAATATGTAAGTAAGATTTTTTTTTAAAGTCAACGAATGAAAGCTTAAATAATCAAAAAATGTATTATATGTGTAACACCCGGATCTGGTACACATTATCTTTAATATTGTAAAGTTAAAATTTTCAAAATTTACCCCGCTCACGACATGAGGAATGCCTTCTCCCATCGTGAGGAGCGATCGTGCGTCATTTTAAGGCTCACGACGTGAGCAGTCTAGTGCTCACGATATGAGGGCGGCTGATGAACAAAAACCCTAAGTTTTCGGTATTTAAGGGAATGAGAGGGATAGGGTTTCTCACCATCAGCCTCTCTCACTCTCTAAACATCCAGAAACCCTAATCTTACTCCTCTCTAAGATCTTTTTTCATTTAGGTGCATTTCTTGCTTGAAGGAGAAGAAAAGAAGAAGAAGGAAGTGCTCTAGTAGTGGCGTGGGCAAAGAATCATCATCATCATCATCTTTTCCTGCTTTTGGACCCTTTTAAGTATCAAAGGCTCCAACTTTATTGCGTATCATGAATAGATCTTAAGTTTTGTCCATCTTATTGATGTTATTGCATGCTTGAGTGGAGTAAATCCATAAACTTAGCAACTTTATGGATTCTAAGAGTCCCTAGAGCATTATAATGTTCAGATCTAAAAGTTGGTATGGAGTTGAGGCATGCATGAAAGAATGAAGCCCATTCATTCTCTTTTTAACCTAGAAATGGATGATCACGTTTGGTGCATGCATGTCCATAAAGGAAATATTTTTATGGACCTTAGGGATCCCTTTTAGCTTCTGGATGAAGTAGACTCGAAGACTTAATGAAATAAGGACTTAAAATGGTGACCCTTAGCCACAAACAATGCTCACGACTTGAGACGTAAGATATCACGACGTGAGATTCAGAGCATCCCTGCGTACTGTTAGAACCCTTGGAGCTCATAACGTGAGAATGGGTGCTGACGTCGTGATTCCTGTTCAGGAAGTTTTCTTTGACTGATTTGATTAGTTTGGTCGAGTCGAGTAGAATATGATCAGGTTTGCTGTTACGACGTTACTGATGCCTGGCCATGTAACGTCCGTAGATCCGGGCTAGTCAATTTAGAGATAATGGGGGTCAAAAACGAATCTTCAACAAAAGATTATTTAGAATAAAAAAATATTTAACCAAGTTGTAGAATACGTCTGAAGGGTTCCGTGCATATAAAGAACACCAAAATGCGAGTTATAACAAAGAAGTTATGGTTCGTCGAAGTTTTACGGCAAAACCGGCACGACACCGGGAGACGTAAATTGTGAATTTACGTTGGAGGAATTTTTAGCCTTAGAAATCTAAACAAAAGTTGTAGTATATATTAAACCAAGAACATACAAAAAAAGAACGCCCAAATCTGACTTCGTATGAGGAAGTTATGAATTCTAAGATTTGGCTTAGCAGTGCACAACCCGAAACTCGAAATTTAGATCGAGCGGTTTTCGGCCTACGTGAACTAAATGAGAATTGAAGATCTCATTAATAGGAACTCAACGGTAAAAATACAGACGAAAACAGAGTCTGTATGTAGAAGTTATGAATTTTACGCGGACATTTAACAATATAATCTCCTCGTACTATTAAATTTAAGATCGGCCGAGAATTAGCCGACGGAGTCAAAATGAAAGTTGTAGATCTTATTTTTATTTACGTTTGGATATAAAGAACGTCAAAAACAGAGGTCGTATGTGAAAGTTACGGATTTTAGAAGACAGAAGTGTGTTGTGCGAAAATAGGTGATGTGGCACAATCTTGACTATTGCTTTCTCCCCAAGTCTTGCCACTAGATGGTGACATGTGGCACCAAGTTCAACCATTTTACACCCTATAAATAGAACCTCTCTCACCCTCATTTTTCTTCACACATTTCCCATTCTTTCTTCTCTTTAATCTCTCTCTAGCCCCGAAACCTCCCGAAAATGCCTAGGGAACCTCCCTAGCACGAGGCGGAAGCCCCGGAGTGCTCGAAGGCTCCGAGAAGAAGAGCTTTTTGGCTCGGGAACGATGCTCCAAGCAAAGCCCAGTTTTCTATAAAACTCGCTGTAAGTGAGCTACTCCTACGCTATTTTTAATATAGCTTTTATTTAATTATAGTAACGTTATTAGGAACTTATAATAAGTACTTGGGCTATTATTATGGGTTATATAAGTATTGTTTAACGCCTATATAATAGTAATAATAGATAGACTATTAATTAGTCTCGGCGGATAATATACTAAACTCTAGTGGTAATAATACTAGGTTTCGTCGAAGCAAAATTATTTTAAGAAGCGAAACGCTGTCTGAGTTCGGAATCACCACCTTTTCAAGTGAGTGCATAGTTATTTTCAGCTTACACATAGGTATGCAGTATTTTATATAAATTACATGTTGTGTGTGCATATTACTGTATAATTGCTATCTATGCTGGATGAACGATTTTATACATGTTTTAAATGATTTAAACTGTATATGTATTTTATATCTACAAAATGTGTTGGGTAAAACATGGATAGATATAATAGTTGCTGTGTGACAAAATAAAATAATGAGAGGCCTCGTTATAGATGTTTTTTGATGATCCAGTCGTCTAGCAGAGTATAGATGACGACCATGGACTATTCTAGATAGTCTAGTGGAACGCTAGCAGGCTCGCAACCTGTATGTGTTTATTTGAATTGTGTGCGCACCAGGTGTACTCCATCCCCCATATGGTTGCCTATAGGACATTTATTGCTAAGGAATCCCCTTGGCAGTAGTGTCCATCCTGATGTTGATCCTTAGTCTAGGTCCCTTATGATAAGTGTTTAGGACGTAATGTGATGATAACGAGAATGAGTAATCGGGTTTGTTTGGTTGATGAAAATAATAAACTTATTTATTGTGGATTGAAAACCCTATGTACTCACTAGGTTTCTCAACCTAACCCACTCAGTTTATTTATATCACAGGTGTTGATATGAAGTCACATTATACTGAGAGATTAAGGAGATATAAATCACTAGTGATAATGAATGTAAGTTATGTTTATGCTTAGGTTTCTGTATTGACGATGACATCCCAAATGTTTTAAAATGAATAAAAATATTTTTCTTTGGAAATGCTTTGATAACGTATTTATCATGTTTTACTGGGAACAAATTCCGCAACCTTTTTATTAAAAGAGGTACTCTGATTTTTATAAAGCATAAACAAAAAAAATCCGTCTTTTCTGGCCGTGAAAATGGGCATGTCACAGTTGGTATCAGAGCATTAGTTTAAGCGAACTAGGAATAAGGATTTATTTCAAGACTTAAACTTAGAATGTTAAGCGATGATCGTGAGGAGTGTGTCTAATATATTAGGAAGTACACCTGAATAGACACAAACACTAGCTTAATTAGGGAAGATGCCTAAAATGCTTATATGTGCTAAATGATTTATGATGCTTTATGTTATCGTTTGATCGGATCTATGGTCTGTCTCCGACCGGATCTGGAAATTTTATGTGTTTAGGTTTCTAAACATTTAAATATGGTATTAGAACTGGCATGTAACTTTTCGGAGTAATAAGGAGGAATACGCGTCTACATCTTCCTTTATCTATATTGTCATCTCGATACACCGAACGCCTGCTTTGGTGTGTAGCACATCATGGTGAAGACTCGTAGTGAATTGAATAAATGGAGGAAATGAGAAGGCTTACGATAGTGAATGATACCTATCGGAAGATATCGTAAGAGTGATATCTTGCCTTTAGAATGCGTCTAATAAATAATGTGTCTTGTACGGGAGAAGTACACTTTCGATTAGCAGAAAGAAAGTTTTTTGGTATAATCCATGAAGTTATCCCATCGTCTGACATTCCATCACCAACTGATTTGAAGCAGAATTGATGATCGAAGATACGCATGGAAGAAGTCCTAGTAGAGTCTAGATAAAATTATATGATTGTTTGGACACATTTGTATGTGTTAAAATTGTTTTTGTGATAATGACTTGGAAAACTGCGAGACAATACATGGGACGAGTATGAGTATGTGTGAATGGTAGTAGATGCCTATACTACCAGAAGCACATGACTCATGCTTGGATCAAGGAAAGTCACAAGGTTACCAAGAAGCTAGTAATTAATATCGTTTTATTCAAATATGTCGTTACCATCGTTTTGGTAATGACTAAGAGGATGATTGTTATTCTGACCCTAGTGGTCATATCGAATTGATTCCGACTACGATGAGTATGTTACATGGTTCGGAGAACCAAGTTTGATGTAGCATCTGACTTAAGCCGAAAGATTGAAGTAAAAGATAATCAAAGCGATCGGTAGAGGTATCGCGATAGTTGCTTGTAGCTAGGAATGCTACTGTTTAAGATGTGCTTAGAACATGAAGGAAGGTATAGTCTGTTCTGGAATTTGACTCTAAAAGACCCATCAGTATATTATGATAATCGAAGGAAGAAGCTTATCTCAAGTTTTTTAAAGAAGGAGTCTCCAATAAAGATCGAGATCGTGACATGAAGATCATGATTGGAAGTCTAGCATGAGATAGAGAGCGGGTCCGAGACCGGGCACCGCCTGCAGTCAGGAAGTCTCAGAGTTAGATAATCGTTTGAAGAAACATCAAAGTTACAGTTACTACTTAGGATGAAAAGATAACGTATGGAGTCATCATGGGAGCCCTGTTTCGTTGATGATTCCGGGACGTAATCATCCTAAGGGGGAAATAATTGTAATGCCCGTAGATCCGGGCTAGTTAATTTAGAGATAGTAGGAGTTAAAAACGAATTTTCAAAAAAAGATTATTTAAAATAAAAAATCTTTAACCAAGTTGTAGAATACGTCTGAAGGGTTCCGTGCATATAAAGAACGCCAAAATCCGAGTTATAACGAAGAAGTTATAGTCCGTCGAAGTTTTACGGCAAAACCGGCACGACACCGGGAGACGTAAATTGTGAATTTACGATGGAGGAATTTTTAGCCTTAGAAATCTAAACAGAAGTTGTAGTATATATTAAACCAAGAACATACAAAAAAAGAACGCCCAAATCTGACTTCGTATGAGGAAGTTATGAATTTTCTAAGATTTGGCTTAGCAGTGCACATCTTGAAACTCAAATTTTAGACCGAGCGGTTTTTGGCCTACACGAACTAAATGAGAATGAATATCTCATTAATAGGAACTCAACGGTAAAAATACAGACGAAAACAGAGTCCGTATGTAGAAGTTATGAATTTTACGCAAACATTTAACATTATAATCTCCTCGTACTATTAAATTTAAGATCGGTCGAGAATTAGCCGAAGGAGTCAAAATGAAAGTTGTAGACCTTATTTTTACCTACACTTGGATATAAAGAACGTCAAAAACAGAGGTAGTATGTAAAAGTTACGGATTTTAGAAGTCGGAAGTGTGTTGTGCGAAAATAGGTGATGTGGCACAATCGTGACCATTGCTTTCTCCCCAAGTCTTACCACTAGATGGTGACATGTGACACCAAGTTCAGCCATTTTCCACCCTATAAATAGAACCTCTCTCACACTCATTTTCTTCACACATTTCCCATTCTTTCTTTTCTTTACTCTCTCTCTCTCTCTCTCTCTCTCTCTCTCTCTCTCTCTAGCCCCGAAACCCCCCGAAATGCCTAGGGAACCTCCCTAGCATGAGGCGGAAGCCCCGGAGTGCTCAAAGTCTCCGAGAAGAAGAGCTTTTCGGCTCGGGAACGCTGCTCCAAGCAAAGCCCGGTTTTCTATAAAACCTGCTGTAAGTGAGCTACGCCTACGCTATTTTTAATATAGCTTTTATTTAATTATAATAACGTTATTAGGAACTTATAATAAGTACTTGGGCTATTATTATGGGTTATATAAGTATTGTTTAACTCATATATAATATTAATAATAGATAGACTATTAATTAGTCTCGGCGGATAATATACTAAACTCTAGTGGTAATAATACTAGGTTTCGTCGAAGGAGATTATTTTTAAGAAGCGAAGCGCTGTCTGAGTTCGGAATCACCATCTTTTCAAGTGAGTGCATAGTTACTTTCAGATTACACATAGGTATGAAGTATTTTTTATAAATTACGTGTTGTGTGTGCATATTATCTGTATACTTGCTATCTATGCTGGATGAACGATTTTATACATGTTTTAAATGATTTAAACTGTATATGTATTTTATATCTACAAACTGTGTTGGGTAAAACATGGGTAGATATAATAGTTGCTGTGTGACGAAATAAAATAATGAGAGGCCTCGTTATAGATGTTTTTTGATGATCCAGTCATCTAGCAGAGTATAGATGACGACCACGGACTATTCTAGATAGTCTAGTGGAATGCTAGCAGGCTCGCAACCTGTAGGTGTTTATTTGAACTGTGTGACATCCCTATTTTCACGGCCAGAAAATACCGATTATGTATATGCTTTATAAAAATTAGAGTACCCTTTTTATAAAAATGTTGCGGAATTTGTTCTCAGAAAAAACATGATAAATACGTTATCAAAGCATTTCCGAAGAAATGTATTTTTTTTATTTATTTTAAAACATTGGGATGTCATCATCAATACAGAAGCATAAGCATAAACAGAACTTACTTTCATTATCACTAGTGATTTACATCTCCTTACTCTCTCTGTGTAATGTAACTTCATATAGACACCTGTGATACAAATAAGCTGGAGTGGGTCAGGTTGGGAAACCTTGTGAGTACATAGGGTTTTCAATCCCACAATGTTATATCATATGTATAATATAGAACTCACAAAATATATAATTTCACCATAGATATATAAGCAAATCTTACCGCACCTCATTAATCCTTACAACGAGACTATCCATACTCTCGGACCTTAAATTTTACCTCTTACTTAACCCATACTCTCGGATCTAATTCATGCTCTCGGATTAATAATTGTGCCCATTCCATACTCTCAGATTAGGGACAAGTATCTATGTGTAAATCCATTCTCCCGGATTAACGACGAATGACTATGTCCTATCCTTACTCCCAGACTGAGGACGGCTGACTATGTCTTAATCCATACTCCCCGACTAAGGACAATTGACTATGTCTTAATCCATGCTCCCGGATTAATGACAGTTGACTATGTCCAATCTATACTCCCAGACCGAGGACGACTGACTATGTCTTAATCCATACTCCCGGACTAAGGACAATTGACTATGTCTTAGTCCATGCTACCAGATTAATGATAGTTGACTATGTCCAATCCATACTCTCGGACTAGGGACAAATACTGTGTCTAATCCATGCTCCCGGATCAATGACATATACTAAAGTTCTATTCTCTGAGTATAACTCACTTGTACACGTAAGAAAATACTACCCAATATTCCTCATAATTAATTTAGGTTTACTCTTTATCCTAAATCATCATATATAGCCTGGTATGTTCTTTAACACGTATTTCAGGCAACATCATTTAACTCACACATAAACATATAATTAATACTTCAATCAATACTTGTATTAAAATCATGTTCATGAAAGGGACTATGCATTCACTTGATAAGGTGGTGATTGCGAACTCAGACAGCGCTTTGCTTCTAAAAAAAAATTTCCTTTGACGAAACCTAATATTATTACGACTAGAGTTTAGTCTATTATTCACCGAGACTAATTAATAGTCTAGTTATTATTACTATTATATAAGCGTTAAACAATACTTATATAACCAATACTAATAGCTCAAATACTTATTATAAGTTCCTAATAATGTTACTATAATTAAATAAAAACTATATTAAATATAGTATATGCGTAGCTCACTTACAACGGGTTTTTATTAAAAACCGAGCTTCGCTGGAGCATCGTTTCCGAGCCGAAAGCTTTTCTTCTCGGAGCCGTCAGGCGCTCCGGGGCTTTCTTCTCGTGCTAAAGAGGTTCCCTAGACTTGGGAGGGGCTTAGGGAGGTTAGAGAGAGAAAGAAAGGCTTATGGTGTGAAGAAATTATGAAGAGTTCATCTCTTATTTATAAGAATTTTATAGTAAAGTAGTCTCCAAGCATCGTCCATATCTTTCGCGTACGAGCTCCGTTTTATACGTTCTTTATATACACGCATTGGTATTTACGAGTACTACAACTTTGATTTAGACCCCGTCGGCTAATTCTCCTTCTATCTTATATTTACAAAAACTGTATCGAATTTGCCGCGCTCGAAAAGTAGAGACTAAGCTTCGTCCATAACTTTCACATACGATCTCCGTTTTTGTCGATATTTATATCCACGCATTGGTATTTAAGAGTACTACAACTTTCGTATAGACCTCGTTGGCTAATTCTCAATCTATCTCGGATTTACAAAACTGTATAGAATTTGTCACGCTCGAAAAGTAGAGACTAAGCTTCGTCCATAACTTTCGCATACGAGCTTCTTTTTTGATGTTATTTATATCCACTCATAGGTAAAAATAAAATCTACAACTTTCCTTTTTACTCCGTCGGATAATTCTCGACCGATCTTAAATTTAACAGTAGGAGGTGATTACACTGTTAAATGTCCGCGTAAAATTCATAACTTTTACATACGGACTCCGTTTTTGTCTGTCTTTTTGTCGTTGAGTTCCTACTAATGAGATATTAAACTATCATGTAGGTCACGTAAGCCAAAAACTGCTCGAACTAAAATTCGAGTATTGGGCCATGCACCGCTATACCAAATCTTAGAAAAATCATAACTTCCTCATACGAAGTCAGATTTGGGTGTTCTTTTTATGGACACTCTCGGTTTAACAATTTCTATGACTTTTTTTTAGATCGTGAAGGCTAAAAGTTGCTCTATCATAAATTCACTATTTACACTTCCCGGTGTCGTGCCTGTTCCGTCGCGAAACTTCGACGAGTCATAACTTCTTCGTTATAACTCGGATTTTGATGCTCTTTATATGTACGGAAACCTTGTAACATATACTAAAACTTGGTTAGGATTATTTATTCTAAATAATCTTTTGCCAAAAAGTCATTTTCGACCCCTATTATCTCTAAACTGACTAGCCTGGATCTACGGGCGTTACAAACTATGTGCTCACCAGGTTTACTCCATCCCCCACATGGTTGCCTATAGGACATTTATTGCTAAGGAATCCCCTTGGCAGTAGTGTCCATCCTGATGTTGATCCTTAGTCTAGGTCCCTTATGATAAGTGTTTAGGACGTAATGTGAGGATAACGAGAATGAGTAATCGGGTTTGTTTGGTTGATGAAAATAATAAACTTATTTATTGTGGATTGAAAACCCTATGTACTCACTAGGTTTCTCAACCTGATCCACTCAGTTTATTTATATCACAGGTGTTGATATGAAGTCACATTATACTGAGAGATTAAGGAGATATAAATCACTAGTGATAATGAATGTAAGTTATGTTTATGCTTAGGTTTCTGTATTGACGATGACATCCCAAATGTTTTAAATTGAATAAAAATATTTTTCTTTGGAAATGCTTTGATAACGTATTTATCATGTTTTACTAGGAACAAATTCCGCAACCTTTTTATTAAAAGAGGTACTCTGATTTTTATAAAGCATAAACAAAAACATCGTTCTTTTCTGGCCATGAAAATGGGGATGTCATAGGCCACGACATGAGGTGGGTTGACTTTGACCAAGTTTGACCGAGTCTAACTTAAGGATCTTTTGTGTATTTTAGATTATGTTGAGATTTGGGTCATGCTGATGCTTAGGTGTCGGTTTGAGCTGAGATTCAGAGTTAGGACCTCATCAACTAGTGTTCAGTTTCCAAGGTGAGTTTTCCTCACTGTACTTGAGGGTGGAAGGCACCAATGCCGACCTTTTGATTTGGTATCCCGTGATGTGATAGTATGTTATCGTGTTGCATTGATATGTTAGATCGGTATCTTGGTATATAGGATGATGCTATGCTTAATGATCTGTAGATCCGCCTGTTTGTCTATAGATTGTTTATATGTTTATCTTTTATATGTGAACATATTTGGTTGGTGGTTGAGGCTTTACTATTTTGTGAGTAAGCCAACAGGTCGGGGCATACCAACTCGATGGTTGATTGGACCCGAGGGTATTCCAACCCAAGGATGACAGGACCTATTGTAGATTAGCATTCCAACTCGATGATTGAGTGGGCTTGGGGTATTCTAACCCGATGGTTGATTGGATCCTTAGTATTTTGGGGTATTCCAACTCGATGGTTGATTGGACCCGACATATTGTTTATTGTTTATATGTTATCTGTTTATGTGTTGGTACTTTGAGGGATCTCACTAAGCGATGACTTACAGTTTTGGGATATGTTTCAGGTACATTAGATGACTGTGGAAAGGCGAAGGTGTGACTGTAGACATCCTCTTGCTTATAACTATAATTTTGGGAGATTATGATGTTCAAAATGTTTTGAAAACTATGTTTATAAACAATTTGTGAATTTGATTTGGTTTTAAAAAGTTTAAAATTCTTGTGATTTTTACGTGTGTTACAATATTTGACCCGAGTCATACATATTAAACGTACATTAAATTAAGCAAGAAAACATTAAAAAATACGTTTCACAAAACGTAGACAAGCTCGATGATAATACATTTTTTAAGTTAATGAGCGAAAGTTATTACATGTGACCCGAATGATATTTAGGAATGTACATAAAATTAAAGAAAAAAATCTAAAGAAAATATTATGTCGAAACATAAACAAACTTGAATATAATATGAGTTTTAAAATTAACAAATGAAAGTTATTATATGTGACTCGCCTCATACGTAAGAAATTTACGTAAAGTTAAACACAAAAATATATATAAAAGAAACAACTTCGAAACATAGACAAACTCGAATTTAAACCAACAGTTTTATAAATAAACCATATAATTTAACAAAAAACATTTAATGAAAGAAAGTTCTAAATTACATTCAAAATGTTAACCACCTTGAGTTATATCGACAAATATATAAAAATAAACACGTAAAATACCTTCACATTAACGGATGGACAGTAACACCGTCAGCAAAAATGGCAATTCATGCAAGTTTTGGAAACCATAGGGTCCATGTTCGTAAAAAAAATAATATGAATTGAGTTTGTGACTTTTGGAAAGCCACATGGATCATTTTTGTAATTTTGTCTTATTCTTATGCATGTACATATACTTATTGTGATGTATATGCATATGCATATACTATATTATTATGTATATACTTATTCTAATGCATATCTTATTCATATACATGTACTTACTATCATGGATATGCATATACTTATTTTTATCCATATATGTTGTTATGCATATGCATACACATATTCATATGTATATGCATATACTAATTATTATGTATATATCATATTACGCATATGTATATGCATATACATAAGTATAATCATATGTATTTCATTGCCTAATATATATATATATATATATATATATATATATATATATATATATATATATATATATCCTCCAACATTCATATACTTATTCATATTTATATGCATATACATACAACAGTATTCGTATGTATATGCATATCCATATGAACATATTTATTCATATGTATATGTATATGCTTACTCCTATGTATACATATAGGAGTATTAAAATTGATTTTTAAAAATTTGCATATGCATATTCACATGTTTTTAAAAATATGAATATACATTAAAGAAAAATTTTGATTTTTTTTAAATATTAATTTCTAAATTTAAAAAATATCTTCGTTAATGTGAAAAAAAATTATTTTTTTTTCAAATAAGTTAATATATACCTTATATTTCGAAATTATGATTTTAAAAAGGACTTTTTCAAAAAGTTACAGTTTTAATGCATATTTATATTTTTTTTATGCAAATATACATTTTCAAAAAAAAAATGCACAACTAAATTCATATAATTTTTTTTTTGTTGCAATTGTTTTAAATATATTTATTTACATAAGCTTTGGTACTTAAATAAAGCTACTTAAATTCACTATAGATAAAAAATTTGTTAGTTCTCTTATTCAATTTAATTTTCCATTGATCATGCCTTTCTTTCTCTTTCTTTCTTTCCTTCTTTCTCTCTCTCTCTCTCTCTCTCTCTCTCTCTCTCTCTCTTTCTCTCTTTCTATATATATATATATATGGTTATGTTATTTTGTTTTCATTATCTATTGTGTGCATGTATGATTGATTCTGGACCAATCATTTTAGTTATTTTAAGAAAGTAATTACATCTTCAACATTTAATATGCATTAATTACTTTCTTAAAATAACTAAAATGATTGGTCCAGAATCAATGCACACAATAGATAGTGAAAACATTTGAACGTAACTCTCTCTCAATCTCTCTCTCTCTTTCTCTCTCTCTCTCTCTCTCTCTCTATATATATATATATATATATATATATATATATATATATATATATATATATATATATATATATATATATATATAGGGTTAGGTTCATGTGAGACGGCCTAATTTTGTGAGACCGTGAGACGCATTTTTTTTATTTTTTTTAAAATTTTTTTTAGTTAATTTAAGTCCGAAAATAATATTTAAAAAAAGAATTTTTGGATTTTTCCATTTATTTTGCATTTTAAAATTATTTTTTAGAATATGTACAGTGTAACATTTATTAGAATATTTCACGTATTTTTCAAAAAAAATGGAATTTATTTTTATTTTATTTTATTTTATTTTTTTTAGTTAATTCAAGTTCTGAAAATAATATTTAAAAAAAGAATTTTTAGATTTTTCCATTTATTCTGCAATTTAAAATTATTTTTTAGAATATGTCAGTGTAATATATTCTATTAGAATATTTCATGTATTTTTCAAAAAAAATGGAATTTTTTTTTATTTTTTTTAGTTAATTTAAGTTCCGAAAATAATATTTGAAAAAAGAACTTTTAGATTTTTCCATTTATTTTGCATTTTAAAAATATTTTTAAATTTGGTGTCACGGTCTCACAAAATTAGAATGGTCTGAACCTTAACCTATATATATATATATATATATATATATATATATATATATATATATATATATATATATATATATATATATATATATATATATATATATATATATTACGGAAAAGAATTCGAATTGGAAAGTTTGAAACAGATGACTTGCCAACACCAACTCTACCTTCCCTCCTGTACTTAATATGCCTAGCACCCTCCTCCCACTTTCACTCCATTCACCTCTCCTCTTTACTCCTGTCTGAAATCCGAGCGCCAAAAATGGTGAACTTAGTAGCCATACAGGAGCCACTGATTATCCTGTTGATGAAAATGGCCGGAGTCCAGACCCACGCCATCGATATTGAGCCTGGAACCATCATGAACTTCTGGGTACCAAATGAAACCATTCAAAAACCCAACAAAAAATCAAAAACCACCGTCGTCACCACAATCAACCCCAAACCGGAGAAGCCGGTGGTCGTCTTAGTCCATGGTTTTGCTGCAGAGGGCATAGCCACATGGCAGTTTCAAATTGGCTCGCTCTCAAAGGAGTACTCTGTATACGTCCCGGATCTTCTCTTCTTCGGAGGATCAATCTCTGATAGCCCCGATCGGTCTCCGACGTTTCAGGCGGAGTGTTTGGTCAAAGGGTTGAGAAAGCTGGGTGTTGAGCGGTGTGTGGTGGTGGGTTTTAGTTATGGTGGGATGGTGGCGTTTAAGATGGCTGAATTGTACCCGGAGATGATTCGAGCTATGGTGATTTCAGGGTCGATACTTTCTATGACGGATTCGATAAGTGAGTTGACATTGAAAGAGTTAGGCTTTTCGTCGTCGTCGGAGCTTCTGTTGCCGGATTCGGTGAAGGGTTTGAAGGCCCTTTTATCTGTTGCGACACATAAGAAGTTATGGTTCCCTGACCGCCTCCATAAAGATTACCTCGAGGTTATATTTTACCATTTTTACCCTTTAACTATTCTTTCTTGTTACAATAAGTCTCTTGTTAACATCATACTTCAATTATTTGCCTGAACAACATATTTTACTACACTTTTGATAAGATGGAAACTTACACAAGCCATCAATACACATAATTATACTTAATTGGAAATCATAAGTTGAAAAATGAATTTAAAATCTTTCCATGACGAACCATAAAATATCCACTGTGCCACAAGAACCTAATGTTTTGTGAGTGAAATTTCACATACGAGGTCTAGAGTTGAAATACGGATACACACAAAATATTATTAGTGTTGTTGCAATCAATTAACATCTCATATGGGCCTTGAGATAGGTTATGTAGGTTTACTATTTTTTTTTGTTAAATATTTTTAACGACTTGATGTATGTTTTACAGGTTATGTTTAACAACAGAAAAGAAAGAGGTGAGCTACTAGAGGGATTGATAGTTAGCAACAAGGATATTACCATTCCATATTTTCCACAGGTATGACAACATATATATCCCATATGAACGACTATATATCTCTTATATATACTTTAAACTATTGACTAATGATTTGGGGTGATAATTTTCTAGAGAATACATCTTCTATGGGGCGAGAATGATCAAATATTTAAGATGGAGCTTGCTCAAAACATGAAATGGTAACATTAATTGATGATAGGATCAAAGATCCACTTATTTTTGTTTGTTAGGTCTTATAGTGAAACGTAATTAATTTAGTTTTGTGATTATTTAATTAACAGGGAATTAGGAGAGAATACAACAGTTGAAGGGATACCAAAGGCTGGTCATCTTGTTCATATAGAACGACCATGTGTCTATAGTCGATGCCTCAAGAAGTTTCTTGCTTCACTACCAACTGAGGAACCACTACACAAATAATCGTTTATCACTTTGTATTTTTTTCTCTATACCATATATTACTACATAACCATTGTTTTGTGTATTGAATATGATCATTATGTTGATTAATTGTTCTTTTTAAAATGAAATCTTTTGTAACAGTTGTGCCTTGAGCAGTTGTCACAATAAAATGAATGATAGTTTTTGTTTGCCCATTGAGATTGTTTGGCTTTTTATATTTTTCTACCCTTGTCAGTTAAAAAAAGAGCAAATTTAATGAGTACTCACGAATATTTACAACACATGCAATGCTAATCAATTGTTTTGTTATTTTAGGAACATGTGATGTATTTTAACATATAAAAACCTAAAAAAACCCGGATCTTGTAGTAGTGAAATGTGAACAAATTCATCAATTTGTGTAACACATGATCAATTCAAACAATATTACAACTTAAAAGTTATTAGATGCCTACATCAAATACCTAATATATTGACATCAAGATATCATCCACCATCTTAATCAACTAAATTAAAAACAATAAGTTAACTCCCATACAATAAGATTATATATGCATATATCATTATATTGTCACAATGTGTGTGAACTCGCCTTCAATCACTGATCATAGCCTGATATATCAGTTGCTCACTTTGATTACGTAATCACATGTAACACTCCAAATTTATAATAAGTTAACAGCTTGATAATTTCAAATAATAATTGCTACGGTAGAAATTTTGACATTAAAAAGAAGTCCAGGGACCATTTTGTCAATAGGGTAAAGATGTTAAATGTTGACCCACTTATAGACACACAGGAGGTTTGGTTAGATTACCTTCTCTACTTCGATTTTACCAATTTTAATTTAGAACTCTTGTTTTTTTCTTGTTGATGTACTATTTCCACAAGCATTACAAGTGTAAAAAAAATTCAAAATAAAGATTCATATCTTGGTGCTAGTTTTCTTAATTTTTTCATCAGTTATTGAATTTGGCTTCCATTATCGTAACAAACTGGAATCAAAGATTCTCAAAAGAGGATAGATTAAATTTTCTTCAAAAATCATTTACTGTGATTTCTTAAGCAATGATTGAAGAATTGAAATGTTAATAGAGTGATGATCCAAATTGGATTTTCAAGGTTTCTCAACCTAAAGATATTGTCAAGTTTGGGGACATTTTTGGTCTTCAAATGGTAACAAAAAGCTTTTTTCGATCTTCTTTTACTATTTTTGGGTGTTGGATCGAAATTGGAGTACATCTATGGTTAATTTCCGCATCTAGGTGGAGTTTTTTTTGGCGTTGAGCACCAAGTGTTCAATCAAAATCCCAAAAAAGGTATATGGCATTTTACGAAGCCACATGAAATTTTCCCCACCTCGGAAAATTTTCTCCATAGCCATGTGGTTTTTTTCCCAGGCAATAAGTTTAATGGTCATTGAAAAAGTGCAATGGTTAATATCATGAAACACATTATTGAGTTCAATTTTATATTTTTTATTTGAAAAAAATCTTGTAATTTATCATTTTTCAGAGCAAACTCTTTTTGTTTTTATTCACAAAAAAAACCCACATTTTTCATTCTAAAAGAGCATTTATGGAGAGAAATACTCAAACATATATATATATATATATATATATATATATATATATATATATATATATATATATATATATATATATATATATATATAAAAGATTGTGTGGCACCGATGCGAGATGCAATAACATTTTTTTTGTAAAGAAAGAAACTCGAGGTCAGACAATGATGTGTCAAGACTTAGTGGTGCAGACGCGAGAATGATATCACAAGTTTAAAATTGTCTATTTACAATAATCATTTATGATAAAAAAAAATAATATATATCATAAAGATATAAAAGAGTATAGTATTGACATGAGCAAATATTATCATCATCAACTTAAATATTTATTAAATATTTATGAAACAATGTGCAAATGAAACTCATGAGCATTCTCGTCAAAGACTTTTCGACACCGTCAAAATCGAGATAGTAGGTGAACAAGATTATGAATTTATTTTAAGGCTATTTAGAGATTGCGAACTTCTCAAGGTATTTGTTAAATAAATACTATTGGATAATTATCGATGAAAATGAATAGGTCTCTATTATAGGAAAAATTACACATTTTACGTTGGGTTAACTGAAAAACAAATTTCCTTTCTTATAAGTAAACTGTGACGTCTCAGTTTCTATACAACAAATCACATCCAAACAACATAATCACAATATCACATAACTTCATACCCAACAACGCATCTAAAGCTAAAACCATGTAGGTCCCTCATTAAAAATTAGATAGGTCGTTAATTTTTTCAAATACTGTACTGTAAGATAGGTCATAAAAAAATTTCTCCATAATTTAAAAAAAAAAAAAAACATTAAAATTTAGGTGGGTCCTAAGACCCATTTTAGATGTATGTAGTTAAGGGTGATAATTTATGACACGACACGACACGAAACGAAATTGGGACGAACCTAAAATTTGAATTCGTGTTCGTGTTAGCTATAAAAAACACGATGTCGTGTTCGTGTTCGAAATTCGACACAAAATTGACACGATTTAGCAATTGTTTATCGTGTTTTTGTATTTGTCGTGTTTATCGTGTTATATTTGATAAATTATTCATTAAATAAACTAGTTTTTAGTATATGTTATATTTGTCGTGTCGTGTCTGTCCTTTTTTTACTTCGTTCGTTTTCGTGTTAGTTAAAAAAACACGACATCGTGTCATGTCGTGTTCATGTTACAAAAAACTTTGTCCTGTCGTGTTGTTTCAGACAGAAACACGAAACGATAGCACGATTTGCCACACCTATATGTAGTTACGCCCATATTCACACCTTAATGATTTTTTTTATAAGAATAAACAAGTTTTTCAACATCATACCATGATTCATAAACGTAAAATCTAACATCATGATATTCAATTATTAATTTCAAACTTGTATATTTGGCATATGTCTAGTCAAACATAAATGCAACAAATCCCCTAGAGCATTGGACAGGGCCGTTCCAAACGTATTTTCGGTCTAGGACAAAAGAAAAAAATGGGCCATTAAAATACATAAATGTGGTCAAGTTTTTATTATAATAACTCAATAATTGAAAGAAAATTATTTGTGCTATCTTCTAAATATAACAATTTTTATAAATTTTTTGGGCCCTTTTAAAAGTTGGGTCCTGGACAGTCGCCCATATCGCCCACCCTCTGGGACGGGCCTGACATTGGGTATGGGTCGATGTTATAACACCAATTTACATATCACCTCACCCTTAACACCACCTTAACACAATGTAGGAAATGGTGTTCCTATGCTATAACAAGTTAGGAGGTAGAGAGAGAAAGAGAGAGTGAGGAAAAAAAGTTATTTCATTGGCTAATACTCCCGTTGCAAAATGTCATAACACAAATGAGACATGCCATAACATCTTGAGGAGGGTGGTGTTCATGGTGTTACGACGACGTTATAGATATATTACATAGGAACCTCCTGAAAGGTTTAATATGTTCAAGAATCATATTAAAGTGATATTGCTAATTAACATATGATACTAATAGGTCATACTAACAACAACTTGATATAATTGATTATTTATTAGTAATTGATTTTAATAAATATTCAATAAACTCTTATAATTAAATTGGAAATTATTTATTTCATGGAAATAATAGTTTTCTTTAGCAAGTAACATAATATATCATATGATATGATTTATTAAGTCATGTACAACATTTTTGACCAAAAGGACTTTTCGTTTTTACTAAAAGGTTAAGGTTTATATTTTATAAAAGAGTTTATAACATTACCAAGTTTTACTTTCTTTTTTTATATAAAATTCGAGAGCATACTTGCATATATGCAAGTTATGGGTCTTTGATTATTTAAAGGAAAAGAAATCATGCTTTAGAAGCATGCATGGACACTCTTATGACAATAGGGACAAGGTTGCTTAAAGTGCTAAGACCTTATGGTTAAAGACTTCACTTTAAGACACTATATATATATGAGGCTACATATGTTGATCCATTCTAGCCTCTTAAAACCATAACATGCCTAGTGCATGTTACTCTCTCCCTTTTGTTCTTGTTTTCTTCAAGATTACTTGCATCTTCATGCCCTCTTTAAGTTCATATTGGAGGTGAACTTAATGCTTAAGGTTTTAAGATTTTTGTACTAGCACCTACATCAAGTTGAGTCATTGTTGGCGTCTCAAAGGTTCCACATTCTTCATCAACTTCCAAGCCTCCCAAGAGGACCCAAAGAACTACAAAGGTTGTTATTTCTTCATCATTTCTTTGGTTGGTATTTTATCTTTCTATAACTTGCAACGAGATCCTTGGTGGGTATAATATGTTATTTTAAAAATTAAAGTCTTCCGTTGTTATATGTTTCTAGTTTATGAAACTATTTTTGAACTAAAACCCAACAATTGGTATCAGAGCCACCTTGCAAGTTTGGTTAGATTTTTTATTTTTGGAAATAAGTTTTTGGAGAATGTGGATAACTTGTTTTTGTATAAAAATAAGTTCATACATATTTTCTATGACAACTCTATATTTGTTATTTTATTTGAAAAAAGTTTCATGCATCTTTTGTGTCACAACTAACAAAATTAGGTTAAGATGTAAATTCCTGTACAATATAATCCCTTGAGTAACATTACAACATCTCATCTAGCGAAATTCAAAACTTCAACTCCATTAAGATTCTACTCTCATACATTGACATTAGGTTGAAACAATCCCATATAAGCTCGAAACCCAACCTATTAAGCTAAATCCACTCAACTTTGGGCCTTAGCCCATGTTTTCTCGGTCCACCCCCCAATTAGCCAAAACTATCTTATTGGGCCTCATTGGGCCATGAAGTATTATTTCAAGCTCTTTGGGCCAAAAACTATTTCATTCAACCCTAATTGGGCCGATAACTTCTCTTTTGGTCTTGTTAGGCCAAAAAACTCCTCCTTGGGCCCTAATGGGGTGAAAAATCTTTATTGGGCTAATATATTCTTGGCTTCTATATACCAATCCAAGCCCAATGTTCTTTTTCTTTTTCCCTCTCGTAATTCTCGGTTTTGAAAAAAAAAGAAAATAATAATAATGAAGGATTAGTGTGTGTTTGACACCTCATAGTTACATGGAAGACATCCATGCATTATCTTCCATGTATCTAGACTAAGTGTGTATTACCTCCCATATAACAAAGCAAGTTTTCTTCCCTCTTCCTTCTTCAATAATCGGCTAAGAAGTCACCACAACTTCCCTCATTCTCATTTCAAGCATCAAACACATATTCTTTCCTCTCTAACTCAAGGAGAGAATCCCCCTACTTCCCTTGCAGTTTTCATGATAATGGTGTGTGTCTTCAAGAGCTTCTCATCAAAATTTTGTCCTCTAGGTAAGTTTTCATCATACACAAGTTATTACCTTCCATTTTAGACTAAGATTATCCCTCATAAACACTTCATTTCGTGTTCAAGCTCTCTAGGACTTTGTAAGTTCGAAACTCTTCCTAAAGGAGCATTCAAGGTCAAAAATCCTCTTCTCTTTCACTTCAAAACCGATCCAGCACCAAGGTGAGCTTCATACACCCATATCTTTTGTATTTTTCATGTTTGGGGAGGAGGATACAAGCTAACTCTCATTTAACCGTTGATATTTGCATGTACTATTGTGTTATGTGTTTAACTTGTAGATCTTTACTTGAACATGAAGTTTAACACTTAGATCTTCATAAAAACCATTAGCAAAGTATGTTTTGTCTTATATTACATGTAAAATTGTAGATCTGAGATTATACACCCTAAATAGAAAAAACAAGTGTTGTGTTCAAACATCTATAACCTAAACTCAAAAACCAACTTTTAACAGAAACATTATGGTCTAATTTATGACTGTTTTCACCACCTTGATGGTAATATTTTTCAAAACTGTTTTTCATGAAAAACGTTTAGGTTTACACCTTTAAAATTACTACTCTCACGCATGCATACAGTTTTTGTACAATTTTTGGCAATTTTTACAAAATTGCCTATCATTTCCGGAATAATTTTGGACCAGTCTGTGAAAATGATCATTTTCACACTAATTTGAGGCGATTAAATTTTATAATAAAAATTATGAGTAAAGGAGACTCATTTTCCAAACTGTCAGAGTTTACAGATCTGAATTTCGACTTATGATGATTTTTCTATAATTTTTCTAAATACAGCGACATAAATGTCAAAAACAAGAAAATTGTTTTTATCATGCTTTTTGGGCTTAAAAATAGAATTTACATGTTTAGTGGGCCTCACCTGTCCTTTTACATGTTTATTGGGCCTGAAATATAATTTACATGTTCAGTGGGCCTTTGTGTTCTTTTACATGTTTGGTGGGCCTTAGTGTCCTTTTGTATGTTTAGTGGGCCTTAGAGTCCTTTTACATGTTTAGTGGGCCTTAGTGTCCTTTTACATGTTTAGAGAGCCTTAGTTGTCCTTTTACATGTTTATTGGGCCTGAATTATACCTTATGTGTTTTATTCTTTTTCCGCGTAAATTTCGATTAAGGATCTAGTGAGACGTGTCGGTTGACACCTATTGAGTGTACGATAGTAGCCTGTAGTTATAACCAGAGTCTCCTGGAAGGAGATCGGGAGTTTGTGTATAGATCTATACGGGGGTGATACCCCACAAATGAGTTGTTCGCTACAGTTAGACTAGGCCAGTCTAGGGTGACAAATCCGTATTCTATTTCCGTCGGCGTCCGAAAAACTCTATGACAGGTGAAATTGTCATTATCTAGTATGGTTATAATGGATCACTTAGAGGAATTAACGTTATAAAATTTACGGGAAATCATTCTATTTTCTTTTTGTATAAAACGGTAACCTATACATGCTGGTACTCAACCTCGGGGTTGAGATTCCAACATTCTCTTATCCAGACAACATCGGGTTGTCTGGGATCATTCTCTTTCTATTTTCGCAAACATTAACACACATGCATTAATATAAGATCGGACACAAATATTTCAAACCATTTCATTTTTTTTTGAAAATATCAGATTTTCTGGGAATATTTGCTTCACTTTTACAAGCAAAAGATAACCTAGGACAGGCATGCAAATATTCACAGTTTTAGAACGAGACTTGCAAATTATTTTTATAGAAATATCGGATTTATGAAAGCATTATGAGGACTATTCTAAACAAGCACAAAACCATTTTTATACAAAAATGCTTATGAACTCACCAACTTATTAGTTGATGCTTTTCAAAACGACTTGTATTCTCAGGGATCTAGTAACATATAATAAGCTCGTCTATGAGATCAAGTGGTGTGACTCCACGAAATTTTACTTTCTTACTTTTATGTAACTGATGAACAAGTTCAATATGTAAACTATGTAAGTGTGTATTTCCAATGTATGAAGTTTGGTTGCTATTTTTCATTCATATTCAATTGTTATGATATTGTACATGAAGTCATTCACCCGCAGACATTTCCGCCGTCCCGGTTCGGGGGTGATTGATTGGTATCAGAGCATTGTTTATAGTGAACTAGTATATCTAACCATACAATATATACAACTAGAAATACAATGGGACTAAAAACACTCTGACTAAAAGTATACCTTAAGAATATAAGCATCTTCTAAAAGTATACATACTTGCTAGAGCTGTATCATAATAAGAACAAAACAAAAGTATTTAGATGTTGAACACTATAGTCAAATCTGGGCAGTTATGTAACCATATCTGGGATAAATATAGCCTGATCAACTATATTTATTTGAGATACGATCAATATGTGCTTAGGAGTGAGAGTAGCATTGCAACGAGTCTAAAACTTACTGACCTTACATACAAAGGAGCATTAGAGGCAAACCTAAGGTTTAAAATACTATAGGAGTATTTTATGATACTAAACAATAACAACAAGTCTAAACACTTATCGATTTCATACATCTAAAAACCCTAGGATCAAATATGTAATGCTATAGTAGCATTTTAGAATACCATATAACCTCCACACTTAAATCTTCTACATGTATCTCATACCTCCTTTCCCACAAAGGCAACATGGCTGAACTTCACCCCGAAGACCTCTACTACCCTACGGTAATAGCCAACGAATGGATCAAGGGAGAACCAGAGGAAGTGCAAGGGGAGAACCCAGGAATTGGTCCTGATGAATACCAAGAGATGAACCACGAGGGAGAGGATTCTGATGAGGAGTCAGATGGGGATGAAGGCGTCGGAGAGGTCCTTAGCAAGCCTTACCCCTCAGAAGCAATACCGAATCAGCAAGCAACACAGGAGGACCTTACTAACCGACGACGCCATCTAGAGGAAGAGGTGATCACCCCAAGGCAACAACTCATTAAATTCGAGGCTAAGGTAGCCTTAGCAGAGTGGAGAGCGGAAGAGGTCACTCGTGAAATGAGCAAAATGGTTGGACACCTTGTACGCTAATTAGGCGTATGAGAGTCATTACCCTATTCGCACAAATTCCTAGGTTTACCATGCAATTCTTCACAACTAGTAGTAGTAAACCAAGAGAGGTACGCTCTCCAAGAACTCGTGTAACGTGAGCCAACTTAAGGATCTGATATCCATGATCTATTAGGATAACTTAACATTCGTACAATACCTATTTCTACATACTAATATTAATACATCATAGGGATATAGGTCGAAACAACGAGAAACGTATAACAAAACATGTGATTTATATGCGTACATATATAAGTTCATACCAATAATCATAGATGAGATATGACTAGAAATAACCATAGTTACTCACGAACCTGTTTCTCATCATCTAACAAAATCATGTCTTCCCTTGGAAACAACCAGCTAGCCGGCGAAACACCAGTTCTGCAGATGAACCATGCAACCTTCCAAGCCGCTGTTACAGCTGTTGTGACAGTTGTCATGGCACAACTCAACGCCAACAACCCGAATGGAAATAAATATGGTGTCAATAACTCCAACCATAGTAGCAATTAAGGAAACCAATGAGGGACAACTTACTAAGACACCCCAAACTCCAAACCTATGGTCATGAAGCGAAACTAGGGAACAAGAAAGGAAGTAGTTCTACTCAACGACCTACCAAAAGGCAACAAGTTGCAGCAACCCCTACCCCCACTTGCCCCCCACCCCATCACCGAGAAGACCATATCATGGAAACCTCCCGCTCTGTAGCAAGTACAACTACCGTCATCAGGGAGTCTTCCGGGAATTTCATTGCAAAAGGTGCAACAAGAAGGGGCACACCTCCCGCTACTGTAGGGCCCTGACCCCATGCGTCATTCCAACCCCCAACCCAGAAGTAAGTCCCATATGCCACACATGCGGTGAAACGGGACACTTCAAGATGAATTGTCCAACAGAGAAGAATGATGGAGGACTAGGAGGAGTTTAACAACTGGACATGAAAAGGGACAACGAAGAAGCCTAACGATATTTTTGGTATGTTTCCAAACCACCCAGTGTAACTTAGTATAAATGTAAGGCTGTGTGTAATCAAGATTCTACAAGCTTAGAGTGCACAGTTATGCCTTAATTCATATTTCTTATCTAACTGTGGATTTAGGGTATGACCAGTCAGTCTACAATCTTTTCAATCTTAAATTATATACGAATAGGCTACATCAAACCATCATAGAGAGGTCTAATAGAAATCAGACTACGAAATCACATCATTTATATCAAGGCACTCGTATTGCTAGGACACCCAAAAAGAAAAAAAAATCATAACAAAATAACCACAGTAGTAATACCGAGGACAAAATTGGTAACATTACAAATGTATACGTAGAACACACTATAATATCAAACAACCACCCCTTACAGATCAATCCAACATCTATTACAATAAGGAGCCCAATGGTGTCAATTGACATGGGCTGACTTGATCCTCAAGATACAAAATTCATGTGCTAATGAGATTTTTCTCCTTAACCATTCGATTAACGAAACCCCTACAACTTGTAACGATAATCCTCGAATTATCCCAGGCATCTAAACCCTTAGGTACCCATGCAAGAAATACCACACTGTTTCCTAGCCCATAATAAAGATAAGAAACAAGGAGCAAAGGACACCGCGGGTAACCTAGTGATTTATAACCCCCCTAAGCTGTTTCCAAAGTCCTTTCGGAAATATCACCTACATGCCAAGTTGAGTTCGGAGATCGACTCAACTCATGGAGCCATTCTCATAGCTAGACCACCAAGACCACTTAGCACCAACATAAACACCGAAGGTATCCGGTCGATGGAACAACCCAGTAAGTATGAGGGTTATCAAACCAGGACTTGAACCTCAGAGAACGCCTATCCGACTCACAAATAGGAAAGGCTAAGTGTCCATAGGACCACTGACTAATAAGAATCAAATGAAACCATCCTCAAAGATCGATATCCCTTATCCCGAATCAGAGACTTACTCAACCTTCCCTCAGGAACAATCAAAGACCGACCTCCCACTAGTTCAGGATCATGTAGTAAGAAATCTACCATGCCAACTTAAGAAGTATGAGGCCAACTATACTGCACGAAATCTTAACTTTAGTGACAATAGTGTTTGCCCTAAGGTTTAGAAGCACTGCTGTTAGGGCGTCAAATACATGATCCTCATTAACTGTGACCATCCATTCACTTCACCATACAGGACACAAAGTCAGAATACCTCTATGTTGGGCTGAGATGACCAACACCCAGCTAGCCAAAGGGCAAGTACCCTACGATGCTTTCACCATCCCCAAAATCATCAGAGAGACAACCGAAGAGATTGCCCAAATTCAAGCACGACTAGAGTCATCTAGAAACTGACAAAAGAACTACACAAGTAAGCGACATAAGTCCTTGAAATCCCAAATTAGTGATCATGTACTACTAAGAGCCCTATTTGGAAAAAGATAATACGCTTTTGGAAAACATAAGAAAGCGAACCCAAGATACCCACACCTTTTCCTTAGTACTTGAGATGCTACTTTAGAATGAATTTCGGGACGAAATTCCCTTTAATGGGGGAATGATGTCACAACTGGCAAAATTAGGTTAAGATGTGAATTCCAGTACAATATAATTCCCTTGAGTAATCTTACAACATCCCATCTAGTGAAATTCAAAACATCAATTCCATTAAGATTCTACTCTCATACATTAACATTAGGTTGAAACAATCCCATATAAGCTCGAAACCCAACAAATAAGCTAAATCCACTTAACTTTTTTCCTTAGCCCAAGTTTTCTCGGTCCAAACCCCCCTAATGGGCCAAAAATCTCTTATTGGGCCTCATTGGGTCATGAAGTATTATTTCAAGCTCCTTGGGCCTAAAACTCTTTCATTCAACCCTAATTGGGCCGATAACTTCTATTTTAGTCTTGTTGGGCCAAAAAACTCCTCCTTGGAGCCTAATAGGGTGAAAAATCTTTATTGGGCTAATATATTCTTGGCTTCTATATACCAAATCCAAGCCCAATGTTCTTTTTCTTTTTCCTCCTTGTAATTCTCAGTTTTGAAAAAAATAATAATGATGAAGGATTAGTGTGTGTTTGATACCTCATAACTACATGAAAGACATCCATGCATTGTCTTCCATGGATCTAGGCTAAGTGTGTATTACCTCCCATATAAAAAAGCAAGTTTTCTTCCCTCTTCCTTCTTCAATAATCGGCCAAGAACTCACCACCACTTCCCTCATTCTCATTTCAAGCATCAAACACATATTATTTCCTTTCTAACTTAAGGAGACAACCCCTTACTTCCCTTGCAATTTTCGTGATCTTGGTGTGTGTCTTCATGAGCTTCTCATCAAAATTTCATCCTCTAGGTAATTTTTCATCATACACACGTTATTACCTTCCATGTTAGGCTAAGATTATCCCTCATAAACACTTCATTTCATGTTCAAGCTCTCTAGGACTTCCTAAGTTCGAAACTCTTCCCAAAGGAGCATTCAAGGCCAAAAATCCTCTTCTCTTTCACTTAAAAACTGATCAAACACCAAGGTGAGCGTCATACCCACATATCGTTTGTATTTTTCATGTTTTCGAGGGGAGGATACAAGTCAACTCTCGTTTAACCGTTGGATATTTGCATGTACTATTGTGTTATGTGTTTAACTTTTAGATCTTTACTTGAACATGAAGTTTATCACTTAGATCTTCATAAAAACCATGAGAAAAGTATGTTTTGTCTTATATATTACATGTAAACTTGTAGATCTGAGATTATACACCCTAAATAGCAAAAACAAGTGCGTGTTCAAACATCTATAACCTAAACTGAAAAACTAGCTTTTAACAGAAACGTTATGGTCTAATTTCTTACTTTTTTGACCACCTTGATGGTAATATTTTTTAAAACTGTTTTACATTCAAAACTTTAAGGTTTATACTTTTAAAATGACTACTCTCATGCATCCATACGATTTTTCTACAATTTTTGGCGATTTTTACAAAACTGCCTATCATTTCCGGAATAATTTCGAACCAGTCTATGAAGATGATCATTTTCACACTGGTTTGAGGCCATTAAAAATTATAAAAAAATCATGAATAAAGGAAACTCATTTTCCAAACTCTTAGAGTTTACGGATCTGAATTTCGACTTACGATGATTTTTCTATAATTTTTCTAAATACACGGATAGAAATGTCAAAAACAAGAAAATTGTTTTTATCATGCTTACTGGGCTTAAAAATACAATTTACATGTTTAGTGGGCCTTAACTGTCCTTTTACCTGTTTATTGGGCCCGAAATATAATTTACATGTTTAGTGGGCCTTAGTGTTCTTTTACATTTTTAGTGGGCCTTAGTGTCCGTTTGCATGTTTAGTGGGAATTAGAGTCCTTTTACATGTTAGTAGGCCTTAGTGTCCTTTTACATGTTTAGTGAGCCTTAGTCGTCCTTTTACATGTTTATTGGGTCTGGATTATACCATATGTGTTTTCTTCTTTTTCCGCGTAAATTTCGATTAAGGATCTAGTGAGACGTTTCGGTTGACACCTATTGAGTGTGCGATCGTAGCATGTAGTTATAACTAGAGTCTCCTGGAGGGAGAGTGGGAGTTTGTGTATAGATCTATATGGGGGTGACACCCCACACCTGAGTTGTTCGCTACAGTTAGACTATGCCAGTCTAGGGTGAAAAATCCTTATTCTATTTCCGTCGGCGTCCGAAAAACGCCATGACAGACGCAATTGTCATTATCTAGTATGGTTATAACGGATCACTTAGAGGAATTAATTTTATAAAATTTACGGGAAACCATTCTCTTTTCTTTTTGGATAAAACGGTAACCTATACGTGCTGGTACTCAACCTAGGGGGTTGAGATTCCAGCATTCTCTTATGCAGACAACATCAGGTTGTATGGGATTATTCTCTTTCTATTTTCGCAAACATTAACACACATGCATTAATATAAGATTGGACACAAATATTTCAAACCATTTATTTTTTTTGAAAATATCGTATTTTTGGGAATATTCGCGTCACTTTTACAAGCAAAAGATAACCTACGACAGGCACAACAATATTCACAGTTTTAGAACGAGACTTACAAATTTTTTTTTTATAGAAATATCGGATTTCTGAAAGCACTATGAGGACTATTCTAAACAAGAACAAAACCATTTTTATACAAAAATGATTATGAACTCACCAACTTTTTATTTGACGCTTTTCAAAACGACTTGTATTTCAGGGATCCAGTAACAGGTAATAAGCTCAACTATGAGATCAAGTGGTGCGACTTCAAGAAATTTTGCTTTCTTACTTTTATGTAACTGATGAACAAGTTCAATATGTAAACTATGTAAGTGTGTATTTCGAATGTATGATGTTTGGTTGTTATGTTTCATTCATATTCAATTGTTATGATGCTGTACATGAAGTCATCCGCCCCTAGACGTTTCCTTCGTCCCGGTTCGGGGTTGTGACATTTTGTCATGTAAAGTTGTCTCAGAAAAAACAAATGTTGTTTTATATATTTGTTGATGTGTATAATGTGCATAAACTAGCAAATGACCATTATGATTGTTGTGTTGTTGTGGTTGTTTTTTTTATGAAAATGATTGTAATAATTTATTTATTTATATGATATGTATTAATTAAATAAATTAGTTTTCTTGGTTATTTTTTGTAAGCTAATAGATTTGTTTTAGAAATAATTTATTTGTACAAAGATGTAATAAGAAATGAAGTTGGAGCCATTTTTGAAGGTAAAATGGAAAATTTCGAGTTCAACATGTGTTGGGCAGAACATGACACTTTCTTTAAAGTGTCATGAATGCTACACATGTGCTGAACAGAAAGATGGCACTTTCTGCAAAAGTGTCATGAAAGCTGTAGTTTTTCCTTTAAAGAAGTCTCTCTAATCTTTTGCAAGAAATGAGTGTTTAATCAAGTGGTAGCTTCTACAAAAACATTAAAAGAAGATTTTTTGGTCCCCTTAAATGTCCCTTTAGGAATGGTCTTGGTATCTTTTGTGTTGACTAACAAAAAATGTCATCAGTTGGTTATGTTTATGCACATATTTTTTATGCATGTTTGTGTTGTTTATTTTATGTAATTATTTTGTGTGGTTGATAAATTAGTTTTTCACATGCTAAAATAATTTTGGAAAAAATAGACATCACATGGAGTTTGGTTTTCAAAATTGGACATAAGGTGTAACTAGTTATTATTTTAAAATAAAACTGGTTTTATAAAATCGTTAATAACGACAAATTTTTAAATACTCAATTATAAGTTTTAAAATGATGATTTTTTTAACTTATAAATATTCCAAATATATAAGTAATAAAAATGAAGTTTTATTAAACATATAAAAGGTTCAAATGCACTCAAAATTAACACTGGTTATTAAGATCAAATTGCATCAAATTATATAAAAACTAGCTTTTTATAAAGAACCTTTAAAAATGATTTTCTTTTGAAAATTGATACCATGGTTTATTATATGCATGTTATAACCATGATATCATATGTTTTTAAACAAGAATTATAAAACATATAAAGACCATTATTTAACAAATCTGAAATCTACGCAATCCTCTTGAAAAACCCACACATCTCTTGTATGCACTAGTGGGATAAAGGATACCTAACTGCTTAGTGTTGTCTTTTGATGGGCGGGATGTATTCGTGATTTCTATAACCAAGTTTTAGGCCGGTTACATAACTTTTTCAAGTTGGATTATTTGATCGAAAATCCATTGTGATAAAAGATACTTAAGCAAGAGAAATATGAGGCATAGATGGGATCAAACATGTCTAATTAAGTTTGTTATTAGCAATCCAATAAATCTAGGAGTTATATAGTAAGATATAATTGATAATTGATATCTACCCGGTTGAATTCAAATGAATGGGATAAAGGATACCTAATCGTTTATTTGTTTTGCAACTTGGTTCCTAGACTTTGATAATTAATGTTTTTGGAAACAAAAAGGGTATTAACTATTAAGATTAAATATTGAAAATACTAAATGAATTTTGTTAAAATTTTTTAGTTATATAATCCATTCTCATTATCATGAATTGTCATTTTCTTTAATGACTTAATGAAACAATAACATTCAATAGATACAACTTCAATGAAGGGGTTCATGTTGAAGGGTTTTGAGCATTCTAACACTCCTAAGTGTACATGAAACCCTAAATACCTTGGATCTATGTTTTCTCTATTATACATGCAAATACGAATTTTCCAAGGTATTCATCCTAACTAGCAAAATAACATTGATTCATATGGATATCTCAAGTTAGAATTACATACCTCTTTGATGTAGAATGTCTTCATGAAGCTTGAGTGCCTAGTGCCCCAAGTGTGACACCTCAAATGGTTCACACAACACCAAATGCACATGGAATGACTTGAGAGAAATGGAACACTCCTTGAAATCGTCTAGCCCTTTTCACACACTAGTGCACAATTTCTTGAGCCATGGGATTCTTTTATATGGTGGCTATTAGGGTTACACCATGTAACTCATAACTTTACCCATTCCTTATGCTCCATGGATTTTAACCTCCATGGAGTATCCATGGGTCACCCCATGGACTAAGTCCAACATAAGGAATCTTGGATCACAAGCCCACATATATAAGAATGAATGATTTACACAATCAACCCATATATTTAATTAGTCTCCTTTTGATCACTTAATTAATTCTTGATCAGTACTAATTAAATAACCTTATTAATATATTAGAACTTATAATATATTAACCAACCTTAAGTGTTATTTCTCTCATTATAGTCTATCTAAATGCATGATGCCATCCAACCCAAATGGACCATGTCGGGCCGGGTCAAGTCTCACCAATTATAGTTATGGACTTTGACATTAATCCAACACATGTCTAAAGAGACAATCTCGTAAGAGAAATGAAATTGTATACACTTAAACGTACTAGCCCTAAACTATTTGCTTTGAGCAATGAACCTGAACATGATGCCTAGTAAAGACATCATTGTGATGCTAAAGATGCTTCTACTATCAATCTAGGAATAGTTATTCATGACTTCTAGGAAGTCATAGATAAATAAAACACACACACACACACACACACACACATATATATATATATATATATATATATATATATATATATGATATGACAGGTCAAACAATATTCCAATCAATACAATGATAATTTATTTAAAGCTAGTTTAAACATTGGAATAATGCAATGCTAAAAAATTACCTTGAAGAGGCCCATGTTTTATGGACTGAACACTTTTAAGCCTAAGAAATCTACTAAAGCCCACATAGATGGATCTTGTTTGTTTTGTGAAGAATTTGGACATTGGAAGAGGATTTACTCCTCTTATTTGGAAAGAAAGTTTGGAAGAGACTAGTACTTCTTGTATCTAATAGATAGAACTCATACTTTTCATATAACACTTAGGTACTTGGTACTTAAATGTTAATTTAATATTTGTAAATAGCTTGCAGATATATATTGAAGAGTAACCAGTTGAGCACAACCAAGTTGGAACTACACTCTCGGAGTGTAGTTTATTATTTATGCTTAGAACATAAATTACTTGTAATGTAAAACAATATTTGTTTTGGAACAATGTATGTTTTAATTTAGCATGTCTAAATTTATGTCTTAGTTATTTTATTTAAAGGTTTGATAATTTACTCAATCGTTTTACATAACGATAATATTCATATTTTGAAATGATTAACTTCTATTTATGAGACTAGATCTCTTAATAGAATTGTAAAGTAAATATCAAAATTTTTATAAATAAAATTAAGTTCTATATGCAAGCACTTTTGACTTAAACTTGTTTTAAATCAAACTCATCTTTGACATTGTTATATTTACTATATAAAAGGCATTCACATACTCTAACTTCAAGAAAGGGATCTTTGAAGGCAAATAATATACTTTATTTGACATATTTGAACCTTATTTATATGTAAAGGATTCCTAATGATATTTTCACTAAAGTGTAGAGAAAATAATTAAGGAACTATACACTTTGGTGTATGACTTTCTTTTTAGTGAATATCTGAGATTAAGCACGAGATACCAAATCAACTTTATTAACAACTATGGTAGTTTTAATTATATTTTACATGGGAAAGCATAATTGTGAAATCTTTTTTGAAGGTTTCAAATGTTGAGATACAAAACGGTAAGAACCATCTAAGGCCTTAATGATAATAAATGATGAATTAAATCTTACTTTGTATGAGTACTTTCGGAAGTTAGTAGAAAGCAAGCCTCTAATGACAAACGGTAAGAACAATAAGCTCTCTTATTCTTACGAAAGCAAAGTTAGTAGAAAGCAAGCCTCTAATGACAAAGCAAGTAGGAGGTACATGGAACTTGAAGCAGCTCAAGAGCTATAACCTTATGTAATAATAGTTAGCACTAGTCTTAACAAGGATTGTTAAACTTGAATAATAGCTATATACAAACACAAATTGTTCACATTAGTGGTAGAAATCATCAATGACTTGATAAATATGGAATCTCTCATTGATGAGCTTTTATTGATGGTTTCTAGAGAATCTATTAAATGCCAAGATGCTATGTCAGATCTCGAATATGATAATTAACTTAAAGTCAAGAACATGAGATGTAATCCATGTACGAGAATCAAGTATGGGCTTGATTAAAACTTCTACCTATAGCAAGGCTAGAATGGGTAAATAATTCTTCTAGAAAGAATAAATTACATGGACAACCATACACATTTAAAGCAAGACTTTTAGTAAAAGGGATTTTCTCACACTCATTGACTATGGTCCTCATCATACTCGTGACATTGACTGTGATCAAACCTTTTTCACAAGTAGCTATGATTAGATCAATAAGGATATTATTTACTATAAATTCATATTCTTAATATGAGATATAGTAAATAGATTTCAATAAAGACCGCTTTTTCTAATAGAGATCTAAAAGAAGATATCTATATAGATTAGCCTGGAGGTTTTATTAATCCATGTTATCCTAACAAAATGTGTAGAGCTTGAGATCCACTTGTGGATATAAAGAAAATATATCAATGTTACAATCATCATTTTATGTAAAACCATAAGGTATGTTTTTATATCAAAATGAATAGAACATGTGTGTTTACTAAGAACTAGTGGGAGCATAGTGAAATTCCTAAACCTATTAAATGAGACATACTTAATCATTTTAAATCACATTCTGACTAAGCAAGGTCATTTTCACCTTTGACTCGGAAAGTGTTTCTAAAATGAAAGACTTAGGAAGGAGAAGATACATTCTTGGAATGTAAAATCTATAAGGGATAGATAAAATGAATGTTAAAAGTTTCATGTCCTTATACATATATTGGCAATATATTAAAAGGAATCAAGACACAAGATTCTTTTGGAGAATTCTTGGCATTTTCATATGGCACCATTTTGAGCTAGCCTCAAAAGTACATAGCTCATTGGTTTGAACTAGATGAGATGATTTATATTTTATTTGCTTGGAAAATAAATTCATCATTTACGCCATATTATGCATAGTACATGGTATTTGGTCATGTTGTAAGCCTGTCATAGACTACTAATTGAATACACGGTTAAGTCACTGGATGATTAAGAGAGAATTCTAAGAGTAATTTAGAGAAGCTAAGAGAATGTACATGAGACAAACAGTTTAGAAAGGATCTTTATGGAAAGAGCTACACAGATATAAATAATTATGAATTATAATTGGAATTTGACTTCATTATGGAATGAAAGGTAAGTTTTGTTGGAATGAGGTCCAAGTAAAACATAATGACACAATCTACTACAAAATAAGAATACACTACTTTAGAAGTTTAATTCAAATATGATTGGATGAATGGGATCATTGAAAAACTATGTTGATTTATGCCATTCAAGGATTACATAGAAATCTTTGTGACTTCGAGAGTATACTTAATCAAGCTAAGAGATTCTATGTCACGGAAGAACACAATCATATTCTCCAATACATTTAATTGTACTTAGAGTAAAGTTAAATATGGAGATGATAATATTCACAGAATTCACACAAATTAAATTCGGACATATCCATTAATAAAATCATTCTTTTGAGCTGAGTATGAATGGTCACATTTCAACTATAAGACTTTATTATTCTAGAAATAGGTTTTTCATTTGGATTTAGTATTTGGATATTAGAACATTATAACAACAACTATTGGATAATATTATGATATATTGACATATAGTCATCACATTAATACTTGTTGTGTTCTGTATTAACATGTTTAATCCATGAATAATGTTATTATTCTAAAAGTTCATTGTCGGTTATAATTGTGGGAGAATTTTGAAGTAAGACTAATATGAATTGGATTGGTTGACTCTCACTAGATAAAAGTAGGCAAGTGGTTGTAACTAAGTTTCATAGGTACTTGTCAAAGAACTAGTATTGAACTAACCCGTATCAAGATCATCTCATGGATCGCTATCATGAATGATACTTGATTAAAATGTACTATATTTGTATCCTTAAAACCTGAGATACATAGTGGGAATTGAGTGTAGGGAGTACTATGCTTTGATATGGTTTAATTCTATTCCTTAATCAGGCAGTTATAAAAGCCATTTTCCGTTATGGTGTGAACTATGCAAGAGGCTTATGTAGTCAAGATGAGATTTGTTCTTCTTATGTGTTGAGAGTTAGACATCTAAGGCACCTTACCGAAAGTTTAACAATAAATGAGATTGATCGCAATCCGTATCTCATGTTCAACATGATGTCTGTAGCAAAGGGATGACTGATAAACCTACCTTATATACCAATTGTAGCTTTAAGATTTTTGGGAATTAGGCGTTGATAGAATGGCACAAAGTCGTATGTAGTTGGGGGCAGTGAAATATTGCTAGACGTCTACCTATGTCTATATCAGTCTAATATGAGTCTTGCACAACTAGGAGATTGAAAGGTCTAGTATGCTCAAGAATCATATTAAAGTGATATTGCTAATTAAAATATAATACTAATGGGTCACACTAACAACAACTTGATATAATTGATTGTTTATTAGAAATTTATTTTAATAAATATTCAATAAACTCTTATAATTAAATTGGAAATTATTTATTTCATGGAAATAATAATTTTCATTAGCAAGTAACATAATATATCATATATTATGATTTATTAAGTCATATACAACATTAAGTCATATTACAAAATTTGACTTGCTTTTTTATATAAAATTCAATAGCATGCTTGCATATATGCAATTTATGGGTCTTTGGTTATTTAAAGGAAAATAAACCATGCTTTAGAAGTATGAATGGACACTCTTATGACAATAGGGACAAGGTTGCTTAAAGTGCTAAGACCTTATGGTTGAAAACTTTACTTTAAGACACTATATATATGAGGCTTCATTCGTGAAACGTTGATCCATGCTAGCCTCTTAAAATGTAACATGCTTAGAGAATGTTACTCTTTCCTTTTTGTTCTTGTTTTCTTCAAGATTACTTGCATCTTCATGCCCTCTTTAAGTTCATATTGGTTATAAGCTTAAAGCTTAAGGGTTTAAGAGTTTTCGACTAGCATTTACATCAAGTTGAGTCATTGTTGGTGTTTCAAAGGTTCCACATTCTTCATCAACTTCCAAGCCTCCCAAGAGGACCCAAATAACTACAAAGGTTGTTATTTCTTCATCCTTTCTTTGGTTGGTGTTTTATCTTTCTATAAATTACAAGGAGATCTTTGGTGGGTATAATATGTTATTTCAAAAATTAAAGTCTTTAGTTGCCATATTTTTCTAGTTTATGAAACTATTTTTGAACTAAAACCCAACACCTTCATGAAATTAATGACCCATACCGTATGCTCTAAAGGATTTTGAAAAAAAAATGTAACATCCTGTTTTAAGAAGTTCTTATTTCAGGATTTTGGACAATAAATGGATCAAGTAAATTCCTTTGGCTTCAAGGGAATAGGGTTTAGAACCTATTGGATGTTGATAATATTGGTTATGTTATCCAAGCCCTTGGTTTGTATTTTAGAGTCAAAGGGTAAAATGAGAAAAGTGATGTTTCTGAATTCTTTAATGAATTAAAGATTTTAGTTCGGTATGTTTTAGATCAAAAGTAATTAGATATAGTTGTGGGCCTATTCAGCACATTTTCGTGCATATAAAGAATGCCAAAAACGGAGTTGAAACGAGGAAGTTCTGATTGTTTGAATTTCAAGTGGAAATTGGGGGGTTTTGTCCTATGCAAGGCGTAGGAAAGTTACGCAAGGCATAGCTACTGTGCAGGGTTTAAGTCGCTAAGTGTGGATCAAATTCCTAATAGGCTACACATGGTGTAACTTAGGTTATGTAGAGTGTAACCGCGTCAGATCAAAACCCTAATTCTTCGGTTTTGAGCCCTATTTTAGGGCTCAAACTTATGGGAAACCCCCTCATAACCAACCTCTATTACCTAAGATCATTTTTTTGAGAAACCCTAGCCTCCTGATGAGATTACAATATAAGATCGATAGATTCAAAACATGTAGAAGAATCAAACACAAAGAATGGAGATCAAAGTTGTGTTGAATGATTAAAAACACTGCCTTAGAAGAGATCAATTAAGAATTGCTACTGTAAAAGCATAGTAGGTTATAATATCATTAAGAAAACACGGTGCATGCATGCACTATTTATACTCTAACCTTAGCACATTAATATCGAGTAGACAAGCCTATCCCATTACAAAAGATAAAACAATACAATAATTGACACAACACAATATAACCCCAACAATCTCCCCCTTTATGTCAATAAGGAAGACAGATCTTCATAGTTGTTGTCGCTTTTGAACTTTGAACACCTTCATCATTATTCCCAAAAAATAATTGCGAACTAGGACATTCCAATTGATCATGTCAAATAACACTTGTCTGCAACGCTATTTGCTTTTTTTTGACTTACGAAATCCACGATGTACTCAAGACAGGAAGAGGAGTATAAGTGTTTGTCTGGCAAGAAGAAGCATACTCTGTGAAAGTTTTCATATGGCTTATCTCTTATCTAAAATGGGACACTCCATTCCTTCTTTCGTATCCTCCCTAACTTCGTCGTATCAAGGTCCTTCGGAGGCTCCATGGGGAGAACATTGGGTTTCTTGTGTAGAACAGTGGCAATCTCCACATCCATCTTAGCAACCTCTTAAATGTAACAAACCAACATTCATTTCAGATGTGAAATGATAGGCTCGAACTTCTGTTGATCCTTCATCAGTAGAAGTAACAGAGAAATCCAATCGAATGGGTTGAGGCAGGGTAGATCTGCGAGAGTAAATTTATGAGTTGAACTCACAGCCCCACGGGCAACCTTGAAACAAGCATTGACAATGCTCTCAGTTTCAATTGGTCCGAACACCTTAACAACTATCCTCTTATTTGAGCTCGATGTTTCGTATTCTAGACTCATGTGCTTTAGATAAAACGAACATAGAGCATGATCGATACCTTTGTCAGCTAGAGAAACGTTTGTTATCGTGTCAAAACTGTGAAAGGAAAAAGCCTTCGATGTAATGGGCATATCAAGCAGTAAATCCAAAGAGTTCTCTAAGTCAAATGACCGAAAAGGCTCTAGCCAGTAAATGTTGAGATTTTTGATGACTTCTTTTAGAATTCGCTCAAGTGTCCACAGAGGAAAGATAGTCTTCTAAGCTTTCAATGTTTCCTATGCTTCACAAGCAAGCCTTGCTTTCTCTTCAGCTTCTTTGACTCTATGATGATTTTCATCGATTTAAGCTCGACGAATCTTCTTTCTGAACTTTACATTTTCATCAGGTTCTTCCTCTTCACTATCATCAATTCTCTTCTTTTTGCCTCTCGAACTCGAAGCTGCATTAACCTTCAGTTTGTTTATTTTGCGCTTTTGTTCTTGATCATCACCCCCACCAGCTTGTTTGTTGACATCTTTAGTTGTCACTTTCTTTGCCTCTTTCGTTGCTTCTCCCCTTTTTTTTTGGAATGGACGATTCCGAAACACCTTGGATTTTATCTAACATGGAGAGGATAGGCTATAATTTTTCAGCAAGATGTTGATGAACTAAGAAGGTAAGAAGAGAATTGCGAGTTTCAATTAGATTGTGCAACTTAACATTCACATCAACAACACAACTACTAGTGACAACATTCTCTGACTTCAAATCAGCAATCTGGTTATTAGAAGTGGTTAACTTTAATGAAAGAACCTTCATACTGTGACAACCCGAAATTTCCATTCGGTCAAACCCTAAAAGTTAACCACTTTGTATCATAATTCAATGTTATTATTTCTTATTTTTAAGAAATATAAAGTTCGTTTGATTATTTTAATATTATTTTTAAACGAACGGGTGAAAGAAAGTGCCGTCTCGGGTTTTGAATTTTAAAAACCGCAAACACCTCGCGTCTTAGAAATTCCCGACCAAAATTTTAGATTTGGGTTGAAAAATCACCCCAAAACCGTGAAATCATACCTATGTATGAGTTTACTCCCCAAAAGTCTAGCCATTTGTGTTTACTCCCCAAGTTCACAAAAGAGTAAACTCCAAAAACTCTTTCAAGTATCATCCTAGTTTTGATTCCAAATCTTCAATCTTGTAAATGTTCTAACCATTTCAAGTTAGTAAAACACTTAATCTAGTGTTTATACATCTAATCATCCACTCATATGTGTATTTTGTCTAGATTTCCAAAACACCAAGAACACACACTAAGTGTTCTTGGCCTTTTAGCTCAAATCAAGCCTTCTAATAGTAAGTGCTTCCATCCTTGAGTGATTTTAAGCTAGTATTACATTTAAACATCAAGAAATTATGTCAAGAACACAAGGTTAGAGGTGTTCACGGTCCAAGAATGTTCTTGGACCGTAAACACCAAAAATGGCACCAAAGTGTGCTAAGCCCCTAATCTAAGTCCTAGTTGATATATAAACCATCCTTGACATGTTTAAACCCTTCCTTATTGTGTTTAAGCCTTGAAAAACATCAAAGACCAACAATTATAGGTGTTTACGGTTTGGGGATCTCCCAAAACCGTGAACACCCTAAAGTGTGTTTAAGTTGGTCATTTTCCTTCCTTAGGCTTAGAAACTAGCTTATACACTTACCTAATTGTGTTAAGGACTTGAAAACATAGAAATACCCTTCTCCATGAGGATTTATGGTAGTAAACCCAAAGGAAAAATTCCATGAGGCCGTAAACTCCTCCAAGGAGTGTTTTTGAGGCCCTAGTCCCTTCCAAAGGCCAAATCACTTAGTAGAAATGCTTCGATAGGCTTGTTAAACCACAAAACAAAACATGGTCAATAGGACTAGAGTTTACTACCGTAAACTCTAGAGTTTACTGCCATAAATTCCTTAGGTCATGACCATCAAAACCGTAAACTCCAAGGGAGTTTACCCTTGGACTCCAAACACCCTAGCTTTGCCCTACCAACACTCGGATGCAATCCTTGTGATCTTTAACACTTGAAACAAAGTGTTTTCATGTTCTAGGGTGTCCCAACTTAATTTATTAGTTATAAATTGGCTAATTAGTTATATATATATATATATATATATATATATATATATATATATATATATATATATATATATATGTTCATTATATGATAACTAGGCTCGTGCGTGTGTACAAGTCTTCATTTGTCACTTAGCACCGCACCCGACACTTCAATCCAATCCACTCACCACAAGTGAGTTCATACCCCTTAATCAATGTTTTAACTGTTTTTAAATGTTTTATGGGGGGGGGGGGGGGGGGAGGGGGATACAAGTAGAATCATGCTAGTTATTATATCAATCACTTGTGATTAATAAACAACATTCAAATGATTGGCTACTCATTAGTCGTTTTACCAAACAGTTTCCTTCAAATTTATCGTAAACGCTTATTATGATTAAAACTCCTTATTAAACTGTACATTTTACTTTGTATGTTTCCATTCAAACTTATTTACAGTTGTGTTTAAAACAAATGTTTCCTTATACTTAAACTGTTTTATCAAACCCATGCTTTCAAACCGTTTTATAGATTGACATCAAGTTGATCTTTTCTTAGATAATAATTATGTTTAAAGGTTTTACAAAACCTATTTTATGCTTTTATATTATAAATTGCATGCCTATATATGTATAGTTATATAAGAAATGTTGAAAGGACTTAGGAAGGCTATCCACCCTGTTTCCTTTTCCTCGATTTGGATGTGGTTTGGTGGGATATCGGGTACCCGTCCGAAGGTCGTTTAAATATTAGTTATATATCATGTGTACATATATAGTCATAAAGGTCCTTTTAGTTCATCCAATGCCCTTGGGTAGCAAGGGTATACATCCATGTCCATACGTACCAGTTAGATTACTAGTAAACTACCATATGGGTAGTTTAGGAAGATACTCGAACTATTACTAGAACACGATATCATATAATGAGTCAGTCCATTCATGAGTCAATACTTTCTAGAACATTACAGTACATTACTATACTTGCTAGATAGAGAGAGCATACATTATAGCTAGAACATTACAGGACATTACTATACTTGCTAGATAGAGAGAGAACACACATTACAACTAGCACACGTAGAACATTTCAGAACGTTACATATACATAAATATGTTGACATAATTGTGATCCACTGTATCAGAGCATGCCTTCAATGTCATTGCCCGAGTTAGAGCCAGAGTCTCTTGGAGGTAGAGCGTGAGTTTGCGTATAGATCTATACTGGATTGACTATCCTACACCTTGCTACTAGCTACAGCCGGACCTGCAGGTCTGCGGGTGCCAAACGTCATTTCCTTTTACGACCTACCTTTGTCGTTGTTATCCAGTCGATAGTATGGTACAATTAATCACATGATGCCTTAATATAAATCCGGTTTAAGGTAGTTAGTATAACAGTAGCTCTTATAGGACTACATTACAGTACTACATTAATTTTCCCTTTACATATATTTAGTGATCTTTTCACTTAAACATTAAATGTAAAAACTATATTTTGTTAATGATAGTTACACTTGGAAAATTACACACTTTTACAAGAAACGAACATTCAGAGCAGTTAGTGATGGGTTTTAGCCATAAGAACTTTCCTATGTGCGCATGCAAAACCCTAATGCTTGGATCTAGGCTTTCTAATTAAACATGCTTTGAATCCAAGACTTCTAATGACTACTAAGGTATAAAACAATACAAAATCAGATCTAGAAGTTTACCTTTGAATCTCTTGTTTTGATCTTGTTGTCTTGGAGCTCTAGAGTCACAATTGTCACTCCTCTAATGGTTTACAAACACCAAATAGCAATGAAGATGATTTGAGAGAGAGAGGGGGAGGAGGAAATCGGCCAGGGTTTTCTTACTTGAGAAGAGATGCCGATTTCCCTATGCCATGGGGTCTATTTATACTTGTAGAATCCTTAAGGGTTTCACCTTAAACCCTAATTGGATAATCCTTTCCTTAAAGCAATCCAAATCCTTACCATAGATAAGTCATGGAAGATTTTGAGCTATCCAAAGCTCTAGAATCCGTCCAGTCCCCATCTCTTAAGGATTTACAGTCTAAAGTGTAACTATCAAACAACTGACAGTTTATACCCTCTTATTTAATTAATCTCTTTAAGTCACCAAATTAATACTAATTAATTTATGACTTATATTAATCAAATAACAATATTATTATTCCTTATATTATTCTCATAATATATTAATAATACTTACTCTCTCATAATAAATCATCCTATCAAGTTGCTATGGTGAAGTCAACCCAAAAGGACCATGCACAATCAGGTCAAATACTTGCCTAATATAGTTGCAGCCTTAGACACTATTCCAATAGTCTCCCACTTGGATATGTCTAGTAACTATATGCACAAGTGCAATTCGATCTGCAATCATAGCTCTCAAAGACGCTGTTAAACTCTGCTCTAATCAATCTTGTCCTTCAGATAAGGGATCGTATAGTCCTCTGTTAGATATCATGCTGACAATTCTATGGAATGATTAGTCTAGCATTTAGGTTTCTCGATCTCTGATTTATTTGACATAGAACTTAATCGATCACATCAATTCAGTTCTGACCGGGCCCGACACATAAGTCAAATCAAATCATCGAGCGGTTGAGATATCGCTTTTACCTTCTTAGGATAAAAGGTACAGATAAACTTCGACTTATATGCATTTACTTATTCATTAATCAACTATACACAACAATGCGTTTTATGACACCGAGTTACTAATGCGTTTTCGCATTATCAATGTACAACCAATTAACAAATAACAAACCATATATCTAGGTTTTAAGACTATATGATATTATCGTCTTGCGATCACCCTTCTATATATCATATTCCATAAGGTGATTCCAGCAAGCACGGGTTTGTTCCAATGCTCAAAACTAGTTCATAAGCACTCATGAACGTCGCAACAATCTTTTGCCATGTCTAATACCATTTAGACAATCTACGCTCCAATTCATGACAATCTTCGTTCATATCTACTTCCAACATATGAACGATTGTGGATAATTTGAATAATTCGATTATTCTTAACAAATTCAATTATTCTGGAAGTCAAAACATGCAAAATGAAACAATAGTTAAACAATTAACATAAGATAGTAACATTACTCATAAATAAAACTCCTTTATTTAATCATCAAATGTTAATTACATTTATCTATTTCATGTTTCTACTACCATCTAATCTATGCTAATATCATCCTTCAGCCCAATACTCCTAGCATGCTGCAAGTGCTTAACCCTGCTCAGTCCCTTCGTAAGCGGATCTGCTGGGTTATCTTCTGATGATATCCTCTTCACTACGAGTTGTCCTTCTTCAGCACGATGTCTAATAAAGTGATATTTTCTGTCGATATGTCTAGATCTACCATGATCCCTCGGTTCCTTGGTCAAGGCAACCGCTCCTTCATTATTATAGAAAATATCCATGGGCTCCTTTATGGCGGGTACGACTCCAAGATCACCGATGAAGTTCTTTAGCCATATTGCCTCCTTTGACGCTTCGCTCGCTGCAATGTACTCTGATTCGCACGTTGAATCAGCCACGGTTTCCTGCTTGGAACTTTTCCATGTCAGTGCTCCTCCATTTAGGGTAAAGACCCAGCCCGACTGCGAACGGTAGTTGTGCTTGTCGGTCTGAAAACTAGCGTCACTATACCCTCGCACCTTCAAGTCATCACTCCCTCCGAGAACTAAGAACCATTCCTTCGTCCTCCGAAGGTACTTAAGGATCTACCAGGGTTCCCTTGATATCTACTAACCATGCTCAAAGCAAAGGCTACATCAGGGCGAGTACAAGTCATAGCGTACATGATTGAGCCAACTGCGGAAGCATATGGTACTCGGCTCATTTCTGCTATTTTAGCTTCGGTACTCGGACTTTGAGTCTTACTCAACTTGGCATTACTTTGTATCGGTAATTCTCCCTTCTTCGAGTTTTCCATACTAAAACGTTTTAGTACCTTCTCTAAGTAAGTGTTCTGACTAAGTCCTATTAGTCTCTTACTTCTTTCTCTTACTATCCTTATTCCCAAAATGTAAGAAGCCTCTCCGAGGTCCTTCATAGCGAAGCACTTCCCGAGCCAGGACTTAACCTCCTGTAGAGTCGGGATGTCGTTTCCTATGAGCAATATGTCATCTACATATAGAACGAGGAAGCTTACTATACACCCACTGGCTTTGACATATACACAGGATTCATCTTCGCTTCGTACAAATCCAAACTCTTTGACTTTCTCATCGAAGCAAAGATTCCATCTGCGAGACACTTGCTTAAGTCCATAAATGGACTTCTCAAGCTTACACACTCTATTCGGATGCTTCGGATCCACAAACCTCTATGGATGAGCCATGTAAACATCCTCAACCAACTTTCCATTAAGGAAAGCGGTCTTGACATCCATTTGCCAAATCTCATAATCATGAAATGCGGCAATCGCTAGCATCACTCTAATAGATTTTATCTTCACAACTGGTGAGAAGGTCTCATCATAGTCATCTCCGGGAGTTTGAGTAAAGCCCTTTGCGACTAATCGCGCTTTATATGTGTGTACGTTTCCATCCACGTCGGTCTTCTTCTTGAAGATCCATTTGCACCCAACGGTCTTACGTCCGGGCACATAATCAACCAAATTCCAAACTTGGTTATCATACATGGATTGGATCTCGCTATCCATTGCCTCTTTCCATTTCGCAGACTCCGGGCCTGCCATGGCTTCCTTATAGCTATTAGGTTCATCAAGATTTATTAGTGTACCATCACTAATATACGTATCCCCTTCGGTAGTAATATGAAAACCATAAAACTGGGGTTGAACTCTAACTCTATCGGAACGTCTAAGAGGTAAGGACTCGTCAATCGGTTCAACCGGAGTTTCCTCCTCGGGTTGAGTGCCAGCGGTAGAGGTTCCTTCATCTATCGACTCTTGAATCTCTTCAATTTCGATTTTCCTCCCACTGTCTCCTTGTCTTATGAGTTCTCGCTCTCGGAAAACCCCTCTCCTCGCAACAAAGACAACATTGTCCTTCGGTCTATAGAAGAGATATTTAAAGGATTTCTGCGGGTAGCCGATGAAAATACATCGCTCACTACGAGGCTCAAGCTTGTCGTGAGTATCTCATCTTACGAAAGCCTCGTAACCCCAAACCTTGATATGTGCTAACGAGGGAGTTTTCCCTGTCCACATCTCGTGAGGTGTTTTGGCAACCTTCTTAGTAGGGACTCAGTTAAGGATATGGGCGGCAGTCTCTAAGGCATACCCCCAAAAAGAGATTGATAGTGAAGCACGACTCATCATAGAGCGAACCATATCCAATAAGGTTCGATTACGCCTTTCTGCCACACCATTCAATTGTGGTGTCCTAGGTGGCGTCAATTATGAAACTATTCCACACTCCTTGAGATAATCGTGGAATTCAAGACTTAGGTACTCTCCTCCTCGATCGGATCGAAGCATCTTGATTTTCCTGCCCAATTGATTCTCCACTTCATTCTTGAACTCTTTGAACTTTTCAAAAGTTTCTGACTTTTGCTTGATCAAATAGATATACCCATATCTACTATAGTCATCGGTAAAAGTCACGTAGAAGCGGTTCCCATCCTTCGTGGTTGATCTAAACGGTCCACATACATCGGTATGTATTAGGTCCAATAGACCCTCACCCCTTTCGCAAGTACTTGTGAGGGGTGATTTAGTCATCTTTCCAAGTAAACAAGACTCGCACATGTCATCTTCCCTAAGGTCGAATGACTCCAACACTCCATCCTTTTGGAGTTGGGCTATGCGTTTCTTGTTGACATGTCCAAGACGACAGTGCCACAAGGATGCTCTATCCATACTATTGGAAGAATCTATGTTTAAAACATCATTTCCTAAGTTATCAACAATCATAACAGTTTCATATATTCCATTACATGGTATAGCTTCAAAATAAAAGACACCATTTAGATAAGCTAAAATTGAACCATTCTCATTATTAAAAGAAAATCTAAAACCGTGTTTAAACAAACCATGAAATGAAATGATGTTTCTAGCCATTTCTGGCGAATAGCAACAATTGTTCAAATCTAAACATAAACTATTCCTAAGCACTAAAGAATACACTCCAATCTTGGTCACAGGTGACGATCTTCTGTTCCCCATGATTAGATTGATTCTTCCTTGCTCCACATCCCTACTTCTTCTTAGTCCCTGCACATTAGAGCAAATGTGGTAACCACAACCGGTATCAAGAACCCAAGAAATAGCATGATTAAAATCGTTAGATTTAATTGTGTATATACCTGCGAAAGATGGCTTGATCTTTCCTTCCTTGATGGCTTGCAGGTACTCTGGGCAGCTTCTCTTCCAATGTCCTATCTTGTGGCAGTGGTGGCACTCTGCCTCCTTCGGGTTAGGGCGGGGTTTAGCAGGATCAACTTTGGTCCTACTAGAAGAGGCACCATCTCGGGCTTTAACCTTACGATAGTTCTTAGACGAAGCCTTCCTCTTTTTTCCCTTTCCTTGTCCAATAGCCAAGACAGGAGCAGCGGGTGGATTGGGAGTTGGTGCAACAAACTTATCCTTGAAGTTGCTCTCAGCGACCCTCAAGAGACCTTGGAGTTTGCTTAGGGTGACCTCCTCTTTGTTCATGTGGTAAGTCATCCTCAATTGATTGTAGCTCGGAGGCAAAGAGTGAAGCACCATGTCGATCGCCAAGTCTTCCCCAAAGTCAACATTTAACTTGCGAAGGCGGTCGACAGACCTTTGCATCTTTTGCAGGTGCACGGTAAGAGACTCTCCATGACCCATTTTAGCGGAAATCATGTTAGTGAAAATCTCATAACACTCTTGTCTCGCGTTTTGGTGGTATCTCTCCAATAAGTCTTGATGCATCTCGTACGGGTACATGTACTCATAGGACTTTTGGAATTCGGAGTTCATGGTGGCTATCATGATGCAATGTACCTTCGTTGCATGTCGCTCGTGAGTTTCAAAAGCGGTCATTTCAGCCGAAGTAGCGATTTCAGGGTTGATTTTCTCGAGCTTCTCATCAAGGACATACTCCTTATCCTCATAGCGAGCAATGGTGCAAATGTATCTTATCCATTCGCTAAAGTTCGTCCCATCGAAAGTGACCTTTTGACAAAGGCTCATCAATGTGAATGAACTAGCAGCAGCGTTGTTTGCGGTCGACATCTACAAATAGAAAAGACAAAGATAGATTAGATTAAGAATCCCTAATTATCACCCAATAAGAAAAATTAGGGCTAGGATCCAACAACAATATTTACATATTAGAAAAGGGATGTCGTAATCTAACATGCAAATAATATGAAGGTAAGTGAATGACGATTCACTAATTCTCCACCATAACTTTAAGTCCTAAATGTATTGAGAATTCCTAGGTTCGGATGAGATTCATTGAAACTATTCAATGGCATGTTTAAATTTCGATATGCCCCTCTTGTTTGTGACTGGGATACCAAGGATCACAAAGCGGGTGTGAATTACCATGAAAATTCACATGGTGCCTTCATTGTAACGATCACCTATTCGATGTGCCAATGAACCACACACGCTCCATCGAACTATGATAAACAATGAATCACCCTTTGCCACCTTTTCTTAGAACCAATTAGTGTGCCGGTAAACCACACACGCTCCACTACCTTCTTAGCAAGGGTGAAAAGTGTAATTTCATGGGATTGCATCAATTCACTTTTCCTAAAGTAACTAAGATTGGGAATTTTTAAAAAAATGTATAGTTACTTTGTATTTCATATTATACTTTTAATGAGAGGATGAGGTTGCCCTATCCTACCCGTTCGGCTAACGACCCTCCACCGATCAAGCAAGCGGTGGGTGTGAGTGTACACCCATTAAGCACCATTTTATAGGCCGCAACCTTATACCCACCTTATAGATCGGCTTCGTGAATGACACCTACTAACGGTAAGATTAGCATTTAGTTATACATATATATATATATATATATATATATATATATATATATATATATATATATATATATATATATATATATTAATCTTGTAATATTATATTAGTATAGGGTTGTATTTTAAACTTTTAAAAATATAGGGTTTGAAATTTAAATTGTCTAAATTAAAACTTTTAATCACAAAACATAAATTTCAAAACTTGAGGACAAGTATTAAACATTTAAAACATGGAGGATCAAATAACAAATAATTTTAATTAACAATTAATTTCCTAATTATCTATATTTGATTTATTCAAGATTTCTTGCAAGATAATTACCAATTTAATCAAAATAATTAATTAATTATCATATAAGGAAATTAAATATTTTATTAGTTGATAAATATCTTTAATTAGATCAAGATTATAGTCATATATATCAAAAAATCGGATTAGGGTTGATCTAATATGATTAAGGTAAGTTTCCATAAGATAATCATCAAAAAATCCCGAATCTGGCCTTTCCTGACGCTCGGACTCGCCGGGTGCACCAAGGGACTCGCCGAGTCAGGCCAACTCGCCGAGTCCACTATGGAACTCGCCGAGTCCATGACTCAGAAACACAAAAATCGAATTTTGCACACAAGTTTCAAACAAACAAGCAACAATTTAATAGAAACCAATCTAGTCTCCGATACCACTGATGGGTTTTAGCCATAAGAACTTTCCTATGTGCGCATGCAAAACCCTAATGCTTGGATCTAGGCTTTCTAATTAAACATGCTTTGAATCCAAGACTTCTAATGACTAATAAGGTATAAAACAATACAAAATCAGATCTAGAAGTTTACCTTTGAATCTCTTGTTTTGATCTTGTTGTCTTGGAGCTCTAGAGTCACAATTGTCACTCCTCTAATGGCTTACAAACACCAAATAGCAATGAAGATGATTTGAGAGAGAGAGGGGGAGGAGGAAATCGGCCAGGGTTTTCTTACTTGAGAAGAGATGTCGATTTCCCTATGCCATGGGGTCTATTTATACTTGTAGACTCCTTAAGGGTTTCACCTTAAACCCTAATTGGATAATCCTTTCCTTAAAGCAATCCAAATCCTTACCATAGATAAGTCATGGAAGATTTTGAGCTATCCAAAGCTCTAGAATCCGTCCAATCCCTATCTCTTAAGGATTTACAGTCTAAAGTGTAACTATCAAACAACTGACAGTTTATACCCTCTTATTTAATTAATCTCTTTAAGTCACCAAATTAATACTAATTAATTTATGACTTATATTAATCAAATAACAATATTATTATTCCTTATATTATTCTCATAATATATTAATAATACTTACTCTCTCATAATAAATCATCCTATCAAGTTGCTATGGTGAAGGCAACCCAAAAGGACCATGCACAATCGGGTCAAATACTTGCCTAATATAGTTGCAGCCTTAGACACTATTCCAACAGTTAGGTCTTGGTAGAAGACTACATTCTGAGCAGTTAGGTCTTGGTAGAAGACACCCTTATATAATAGTAGGAATCATAGGGATTTCTAGGGTTTTTCAAACATTTACAATTGATTTACAAAACATTGTTATACTTACAGTTCATATACATTCTCAATGCTTACAGTTCATATACATAAAAATTCTTACATACAAATTAAGACACTAAAATACTTATGATCTCACCAGCTTTAAAGCTGATACTCTCTTTCAAAATAAATTGTATCCTCAGGTCAAACATAGACAGGTACCGATGCAAGGTTTAGAGAAGATGGAGCTTGTTCAAGACTCGTCTTTCATTTTGATTTATGCTTTAGTGTCTATTATAATTTGACAGAACACACTTGTATAATAATTATATTATTAATGCAATGGATGATGTTGTTGCTTGTTTACTACTTTTCATTTTTGTGATAATGTACATGACGTCCTCCGCGCCAGAACGTTTCCGCCGTTCTTGGTTTTGGGGTGTGACAGATTGGTATCAGAGCATTGTTTATATTGAATTAAGTATATCAACCCATAAAAGATATATTAACTATAAATACGTAAGGGATTAAAAATACTCTGACCAAGAGTTTATACTTTAAATAATAAAATATTTAATAAAGTATAGGTGCCTGCATTCATACTAAAATCAGTGTCACTAGGACAGTACAAAAGAATTACGATTGTTGGGCAATACAGGTGGGCTTAGAGACATATGGTCAAAACTGGGAAGATATAGCCTGATCACCTATATTATTTGAGGGTTGACTAGCATGTGCCTAAGTTTAATTGTGTGGTTGCAACAAGTCTAAAATCTTACCAACCCTACCACAATGAGAACAATAGAACATAACATTAAACTTAAAATACTATAGGAGTATTTGGTGTTACTATAAGTATGTTATACTTGAGAACTAAAATGGGATCTTCATTACTAAGTTGATAGTTGCTAAGTGGATACACAAAGGCTATATGTAATTAGGATGTTATAGACTTAGAATCTATGAAAATTTTACTTTACCCCTATTATGTGTGAATTTGGAGTTAAGGTCACATATTCGAAGGCCTATCCTGTTTCGATTACATATAACTGGTATGCACTTCACAAATAGCGATGTAAATAATGAATATTTTCTAAATAATTATCTAGATAGTTCGTCTAATAATTATTTTCTTACCCCAATTCTCGCGTAGATAACATGGCCGGACTCCATCCCCACGACAACTTGTACCTTCCGAACGAGGTCATTGCTGGATGGTTTGAAGAAGAACCAAAGAATGATCATCCTATCCCTTTGAATGATCACCATGATGAAAACCTTTCGGACGATGCTAACTCCGAACCCGAGGTTGAGAAGCTACCCCAAGCAGCTCCCTTTCTAATTTCTAACCCTCGTCCGGCTTTTCATGGCCTGACGCCTCCGTGGGTGGAATGCTTGGAAACATGGAGCCAAGAACAAGATCAGTCCATGCCATTTGATGGTGACTGAAGCTTTTATGACCTAAGCAATGGGGGCTCAACAGACAGAACCTTGCCAATCTTGGTCTATAGAGTGGCCCGAAATGAGATTCAAGGCAGGACAGCCCTACATCAGATTACCGAAGTTGTTGCCAATGCGAGAATGCATACCCTCCGCACCATTCGTCTAGAAGATGCTCGCGAGAGATCTGAGAGAAACCATGAAACCCTGCTGCAAGCATTGGCTGAATCACGAGCCGAAGTCATAGAGCTCCGAGTACGCCAGAGGGTGTACGAAAGACACCTACTTGACTTGGAACGTCAATTGGCTGAACTGAGAGTTCACCAGAGGGATGACCGTCGCCAGTAGTAGACGCTTTACTTTATTTTCCTTATTAAAAGGAATCGTTTTTCTGTCTACGCCCGATGTGGCATTTTCTATGAAATTATCTTGTACTTTAAGTACTTTTGGTTAGGTCTTTATGCTGTCAAGAACTATCTTCTCTGGATATGATGTAAGACCTTTACAAGGTCATTTTCCCGAATCTTTACGTCGTGAATATCAAAGATATTGACAGCCGGCTAACTTCTGAGTCATTCTTCATTCAAGTACTCTTATCATACTTTCATTGGATTCTATTTGAAACATGCTTTAGTCAAGTCATTGGACTATAGTAATTTAGCTCCGGAGACATTTCCAAGTCTCTTTCAGTGGTTGGATCATGTTATTCACCAACCAACTATACCTCGGCTTGAACGACAAACGTCTTGAGACCATTCTACGAACTTACTTCCATTCCATTACTAGGACTACATCATAGGGATGTAGGTCAACCCTTCATGAACACACCTCCACTCAGTAGTAGGACTGCATCATAGGGATGTAGGTCAAACTTTTGAGAACACACTCTTACTATTTTCTTGAGCAATCGAAGTACATCTAGGGTCAACCAGAATCGCTCACAAAATCCTTATCTTTTGTGCTAACAGAATCATTTTGTCATCAAGAAACAATCAACTTCACACATACATCTCTTTCTTCGAGATCGATTTTCCAGCGAATCCGTCATATCAGAACACCGAAGTACTCATGCATGGAGTACCTCATAGTTCTTTTCTTTTCCGAAGAAATCCCCGAAGTACCACTCGTGCAGTACGTCAAGTTTAATCCAAGGATTCATGCGGTTGACCTATCACCGAGGAATGTATACATAAGAGTGATATATAATCAAGGTTCTATAGGTTTAGAATTGATGATTCCACTTTAACTTCTTTTTCCTTGATGGGATGTGAGCTTAAAGAAGAATAAGTTATTTGACTACCTTTTCAATCTTAATTATATACGACTCGTATACACGAGATTATGATTGTGAAACCATGTATGAATTCTAATATGAACTTCAGGACGGAGACTGCCCAAGCATATGAGTAATCGCATCGTTATATGAACAAACTTAGAACCCAGTACGACTCCTGTAAACCGATCGCCCTACAGTCTAAACACCTACGGAGATACAAGAACAGTCCGGACAACTTAGCGAACTACACATAAATAGAATTGGAAGACTAGGCTTCTCACCCTGGAGAGCTCCGGTCTTATTCTTCCAGAGATCGACGGATTGCATCATATGTGCCTCCGCTATCGAGGGCTCCGTCCAGATTTTTCCATTAGAGATCGTTGTCTCTGCCTCACATAGATGAATTGGTTGAGCAAACGCAAGGAAAGAATTACTTTCAGAAATGGACCTGAGATCCGAATATCACCAGTTCGAGTGTTAGGGAAGGATGTCCGGAAGACTATCTTCCAAACTCAATGCGGACACCTCGAGTCCGTAGTGATACTAGAGATGGCAACGGGGGCGGGGAACACAGGGGACCCCAATCCCCATCCCCATCCCCAAATCGTCATTCCAATCCCCAGCCCCAGCCCCATCCCCACTAGGGAATATAAATAAACCCCTATCCCCACCCCCAACGGGGACTGGGGATCCACAACGGGGAAACGGGGATTTCTTTTTCTCTTTTAACATGCAAACTTTTACGTAAGAAAAAACTCTATATTTCAATTTTACCAGCATAAGTTTAAAGATTTTATAAAATATATAAGTACCCATAAATTGCATAAAAAATATAAATAAATTTTCTACCAAATTTAAATACATACATGAAAAATCAAGTAGAAAAAATTATCAGATTGATATATGTCAGGGGCGGGTCCAGGGTCGGGGATTAAGGGTATCCCCATCCCCATCCCCGTCCCCACTTTTTTTATTCGGGTATTCCCCATCCCCGTCCCCATTCCCGGTCAACATGGGGATTCCCCAGTCAAAACGGGTGTGGGTTTCGGGTTCCCCATTGGGTATGGGGCTTTTTGCCATCCCTAAGTGATACCCTTCGGATAGGACCAATACGCCCATAGTATTCACGAGCTAAATGAGTAGGGTACGTCTTTCTTACTTGGATCAGTTCGTCATTTCTCCATGTAATGACTTACTTATCTTAAGTAGTGCCTATCCAATGAAACCCTAGTAAATCCGTTTAATGACTTACTGATCTACCCCGCGATCTTTTGGAGAAGTCGGAGCGTATCGAAGACCCGTCTTAGCTTTGGTTCATATGATATATATGTACAACATATGTAACTCTTTGTTTTCAGACAATGTAAATCAATCTATGTAATGTAAAGTTTTGTGTTTACTATGCTTACTATGAACATTGGTTGCAATACTTCATGACGTCCTCCGCCCCGGAACGTTTCCGCCTTCGGTTTCGGGGTGTGACAGATGGAAACGTCGAGATTCATTTTGTTAGATCCGCTGATCAGTTGGTTAACATCTTTACTAAAGCCTTACCAAACCAAACCATTAATCACATTCTTCGAGTCTTAGGAATGAATGAAGCCGAATCATTTCCAAAACCATCTTCGCACTAGGAAAGTATTGATTGAACTACGAATGGATGCGAATGCTCGTAGTGATTCACAGTCTACTGTTCTTTGACGAATGCTTGTAGTATTTCGTAGTCATCTGATTGTTTGTAGTTTACTATTCATCAGTGTCACACCCCCAAACTGAGTAAAACAACGAAAACGTCTGGGGGCAGATGATGACATGTACACTATCATAACAATTAAATAATAAAGATCAAAGAAAACACAACCATCATAAATATAAAATGATACACGTTGGTTTCCTAGCGTATCATCGTTGGTTTCGGTCTCATCAAAGGGATTTACTAGGGTTTCATCGGATAGGCACTACTTAAGAATGGAGACGTGGAATACCGAATGGATGCTGCTAAGTTTTGAAGGTATTCAGAGTTTGTAAGCTACGGGATCGATCCTAACGAGGATCTCAAAAGGTCCTACATTCCTCGGGTTAAGTTTTACACGCTTTCCAAAGTGTATCTTGCCTTTCCAGGGGTAAGACTTTTAACAGGACACGGTCTCCAATAGAAGAGTACACCTTTTTGTGTCAGAGTGGTTAGGGGTTTGGCAATCTTGGAAAATTTTTGAGTGAATCTACGATAATAGTCGATGAGACCCAAGAATTTACAGAATTCTGTGAGTGTCTTCGGTGCTGACTAATTCTCTATCGCCTGGGTCTTGGACGGGTCCACGTGTATGCCTTCCTAGCTTACCACGTGACCAGGGTTTGACTACGAGGGTAACTATAGGAATTTGGTCGATGCGAAACTTGTCTTGACGTTCGGGAGGAATTCCTGGAAGCTTTTTGGGAAAATTACAGACTTCGGGGATGCTCTCTAGGTCTTTAACTTCCTGTTTCTCGTTTACCACATGGGCTAGGAATTTATGGCACTCCTTTCGGGGAAGCCTTTTGAGCTTTGATGCACGAAATGAGGCGAAAATTGGAATTAAGTTTATCGTCGTAGATTATGAGGGTTTGACTAGGGGAAAGGTTGAGATGGGTAGATTTCTCGTAACAAAGGATATTAGCATGATTGAGGCTCAACCAATCCATGCCAATGATAACATCAAAGCTCTTTATGAAATACCGGCGTAAGAAGAATGATCACCAAGGGTAAGAGTACAACCTATGCATATATCGCTAATGTCTTCTTTCTCATTGTTAGTCATCTCGACGGTAGACATTTCGGTTACTAATGGAGGACTAAGATTAAGATGATGTTTGAATGAATAGATAACATATTCTCTTTCAACTTTATAATCAAAAAGGATTGCAAGTATAAGGGCTGTCGAGGAAGAATACACCTGTGGCAACGGTGGGATCGGCGACTGCCTCATCTTTTCCCATAGCTAGGACTCTTCTAGTGTTGCCAATTGTTGCTGTCTTGGGGCAGTTTTGCTTGAAATGCCTGACTTCGCCGCAACCGTAGTAGGCCAGACTGATACCTGCGCTGGAAGCTTGATTGGTTGATTGGATTGGTGTCTTGCAGTTTTTCGCTGTGTGACCCTTTTTGCCACAATTGTTGCAAAACACCTCTCGCCATGGGCTGGAAGTGAGGTGATGATAGTTGCACTTGTTGCACAGAGGGAGGGTACCAGCATACGTACTGGTAGGAGTTTGAGCTGTGGATCCGAGGCAGAGACAGCAACAGGGGCAGTAGCAGCGCAAATTGCCACCGTTTGCTGCTTCTTCGAGGGCTCCTAAGAAAGCTGACTCTTCTACTTTTTCCAAGATTTTCTTTTCTCACTGCTCCTCTCTGCCGGCTCAGGAGTGGTGGCTGCTTCCTCTAGGTCATCGCTATGGTCGATTAGGGTTTGCGCTAGGCATTTAGCGCTGTCGTATGTGTCTGGCTTCACAGCCAAGACATTTCCCTTGGTTGGCTGGGTCAACCCCCAGATGAACCTCTCAATATTTTTACTCTCCGGGGTAACCATTCCCAGACAAAGTAGCGCCAAGTCATCAAATCTTGAAGTGTAAGTGGCGATATCGGAACCCTTCATCTTCAGGTTCCATAGTTCGTGTTCTAGCTTCTGCATTTCGCCCCGAGGGCAGTACTCCGCAAGCAGAAGTTCCTTCATGGCCTCCCAACCCATGACATTGGCTACCGGTAGGGTTAGGGATTTGACTCGGCCGTTCCACCAAGTCAGGGCTTTATCGGTGAATGTGCAGGCAGCGAACTTCACCTTATCCGATTCAGAGCAGGCACAAATTTCGAAAATAGATTCGATTTTCTTGAACCATCGGGTTAGGGAACTGACACCTCTAGTGCCATCGAAAGATGTGAGTTTCGCATTCATAAAGTCCTTATAGGAACACTCCTTCCGGTGTCCCTATCAACCTTCTTGGTTTTGGGGCTGGGGACCACCTCCTGAACCACCAGGGTTCACTTGAGACATGGTGGCTGCCACTGCGGCAGTAACAGCTGCCTGGAACATTACAGGATCAAATTGGGGAGGAGGTGGTGGCAGAGGGTTGTTATTCTTTGAGCTGGGTCTCTTTCTTGGAGGCATCTTGATCTAAAAAGATCAGGAAAAAGAGGATGGTAAGTCCTCTGAATTGAATCAAGAGATATGATACAAGGGATATCTTATCATGACAGATATAGAATTCTATTAAGCGATAAAGCAGGAAAGAGTTATCAATGCAGATAAACTATCGCCTAAGGAATGATTAATGAGCAATGCTGGAATGAGGATTTCTATAACGAAGTTGGCTCTAGAAATACTCCCATAGTATTTCATGTTTCGCTGCAACGACGACTCTTTGTTTGGGTATTGGGTAAGTTTTAGGCATGTTGGGCACCACAGTCACTCCCAAGCACATGTTGGCCGTGTCTCGAATGAATATAGTTGATCAGGCTATATTGACCCTAGACACGACTACATAACTGCCCAAGTTTAACAGCAGTGTGCAACACCCATTTACTTATGTTTTGTTCTACTTATAATTACGAAATCCGGCGGTTAGGTATACTTGTATACTTTTGAAAATACTTATGTTTTATAGTATACTTTTAGTTCAGAGCACTTAGGCCCCTTAGTGTTTATAGTCTTATACCATGTAAGGTTTGGTATACTAGTTCACTATAAACAAGGGCTCTGATACCAATCTGTCACACCCCGAAACCGAAGGCGGAAACGTTCCGGGGCGGAGGACGTCATGAAGTATTGCAACCAATGTGCATAGTAATCATAGTAAACACAAAACTTTACATTACATAGATTTATTTACATTGTTTGAAAACAAAGAGTTACATATGTTGTACATATATATCATATGAACCAAAGCTAAGACGAGTCTTCTATACGCCCTGACTTCTCTAAAAGATCGCGGGGTACCTGTCTAACGTAAACCTGAGAATACAAGCAGTTTGAAAATCAACATAAAGCTGGTGAGTTAATAAGAGGTTTGTTTTATGAAAATGTACAAGTATCCTTTGGTTTTCCGAAAAAGTTTGTTATCCAAGAAAAATCCTATATTTTCTTATAAGTAAAGTTTAGTTATCCGTTTTGTTGGGCTGAAGATTTTGTTAAAGATTGCGTCAATTGGGCTCAGCTGTTATTTATTTATTTTGTATTCCGGTTTGGGCCTGTCCAACCGAGAGCCCATTATGTTTAATATATAAGTATATGCTTGCATGCAAATTAGGTTAACAATTTTAGCGATTCATCTAAAGCATAACGATAGCATTTACAGGTTTCTTTAATCGTTATTGTAACCTACCAATTCTCTACAGTTGATGTTCTTAATCGAGCTCTTCTGAGGATTTTGTTTAATCATTCGACACGTTTGATTCACTCTTGTCTTATACTTATCTTCGTGTTCTTGCTGTTTTTATAATTAATTACCTGTTTAAGATCTAATCGATCTTCATAGATTAAAGTTTTAATCTCATCAATTGGTATCAGAGCAGGAGGCTGTGTAATCGATACACATCTTTTCTGTGAAAAGGTTTCAATTAGGGTTTTTCCGCAATTACTGATATTTATTGAGCCATCATCTCATTATTGACGTATCTTGATATTTATTGTTTTGCCCTAATCTGAGTTATTACAAGTCTGATCTTTTAACAGGTTTTTACGATCATAATGGACGAATCACAAGCAAATCCAATCAATATTTCCAACAGCATCGGTTCGACGACAAAGATTCCAATCCTATATACCCATGACTATGAAGTCTGGGCGCATCACTTCGAAGACTACGTGATAGGATCTGAGGATAATGGATACCTCATATGGGAAGCTATCATTAATGGACCTTTTTCTCATTCTGCAACGTCCAGATTATCAAAACTCAAAAGGAGTACAATGATCTGCTGAAGGATGTTAAAGCTATTGCACAAGATGAAAAGGATAAATTCCAGTGCAATATCAAGGCGCTAAGATTGATTAGATTTGCTCTTCAATCCGACACTTTCAGGTTGGTCAGCTCATGCACGACGGCAAAGGAAGTTTGGGATAGACTTCGCGAACTGTACTCTACAGACGAGGATCTTGAACATTCTATCCAAACCTTGCTCTTATCGGAGTTTGGAGAATTCAGGCAAGGAGCCGAAGAAACAGTGACCCAGACGTTCGATCGCTTCAATCATCTTCTCAGCAGGATGATCAAGCATGATATCGAAAGGAAGCTTATCGAGCAGAAGGTTACATTCTTGAACGGTCTGAAGCCTGAATGGAGAGCAGTGGTGTCTACAGTCAAAGCCCATGAGCAGTTTAAATCATATTCTCTGGCGAAACTGGTGGGTATTCTCAAGTCCCAAGAGAAGATTGTACTGCAGGAGAAGAACGTTGTCTCAAGCCTTGGTTCGTTGGCCCTCCTGTCAAAAAGTAAAGCTGCGATGGAGGATGAAGACCTTAACTTGGAAGAGTATGACCTCACGTATGAGGATTATGCTATGATGGTGTCTAACCCCAAGAGGTTCATAAAGAAGAGATTCCCCAGCAATAAAAACCGAAACTGGCAGGGGAGTTACAGTTCAGAAAAAGTTAACAATGAACCGAAGGTTGAAGAGCCCATGAAGGAACCGAAGGTGGATGGCGATTCCGGAGTTAGCTGTTACTACTGTGGTGGGAAAAACCACTATGCTAAAGATTGTGTCCTTAAGAAGATGGCTGAAAAGGGTGATGAAAAAGATGAGGAAGCCGTGTTGTAGAAAAGGCTAGATGAGTTGAGAAAGAAGAAGTCTACCGCTAACCCTTTTATTAATGCTCTTATTGTGCAGGGTTCGGTTGTTGATGACGAGTTCGGTAGCACGAAAGTTTGGTCTACCGACTCAGAAGACGATGAAGTGAGGAAGCCTACTCATGGAAAGGCTTATGTGGCAAAGGAGGAGAGCAGTGGAGGAAGATGCTTCATGGTGTCTGATGTATCTCAGATGAGGGGATACAATACCGATAGTGGAAGCAATGAACCGAAGGTGCAGGAGGACATGTGCTTTACGGCCAAACCACTCAGCCAACAGTTCAATGAGCTTGATGAACTGATAAAGAAGGTACAATCAGTTTTTGTTTCATTTAAAGTACCACAATCCTCATATGAGAAAGAACTAAAAAATGTTAATACAAGAATTTCTCATCTAGATAGTAGCTTAACTCAAACTCGAGTCACTAATTCTAACCTAACTGATCAATTAAGCAGGGCGGCGTCGAAGAGTGAGGAGCGGCGTATGTGGATCGAGTTGAAGGAGTCTGAAATAGTTAAAATCAAAGACGAAGACATTTATTTACAAAGAGTTAATTTAAAGTTGTTAAAACAGCGGAATGTTTTTTGTTTAATTGCAAAACGTCTTTATTCTAATATTACTCAGCTTCACTTAGATTGTGAAATAGGCCAAAAGATCCATCGCATGAGTTTGCCCTTCCTGGAGTTTAAGGAGGATGAAATTGATGCCGAGGCTTATAACTGTGAGAGTGTGATATCATTTGATGATGTCAATCCAACCTACATGTATGGACTGGACAAAATTGAATCTTTCATTAAATCCAAAGACCACAAGGATATGCTTAAAAACCTTTTGGATGAAAATGATAAACTTAAACTGAGAACCGAAACCATACAAAAATTTGACTCTTTAAACGCCAACGTAAGCTCAGAAAATAAAATCGATGTTGAAAATGCATCGGAGCTTAACGAGGACGACAACATGAGTGAAATTTCTGTAGAGGACACGGTTGACTGCTCAGAATTTGTGAAAAACGACGAAAACCACAAGAATCTAATTTCTGAAAATTCAGTGGAGTTCGCACGATTGTCCCAACAAAAGTCCCCGATCTTAGTAGAGAAAGCGGTTGTATATCAAAAGGTCCAGACCACTCCAAATCAAGTGTACAAGGTCACTGGAGTAACCGAACATCAGACCGCTGAACTCACAGCTATTGTAAACGAAGACAATGCTGATGGATGTGATGAGTTCTTCTGGTCAGCTCCAATCGATAATGTAGATGAAACGGTGGGCTTATCAGAAAGAACCTCTTGGATGAGTAAAGGTAGATACATACCTGAACCCTTAAATAAGCCAGATAATTTCGATGAGCCAAGTACTAGCGGTACAAAAGACATTCCTAAGGAGAATGAAAGTTCGGCAACAGAAGACGTTCCCTCTACTTCCTCAGTGCAAAATGAAACTCCAACAGTTCAAAACGAACCAGCCAAGGAGAAACCAAAAACGAAAGCTAATGTTCATCATCAACCGAAGCAGATGAGGAACAAGAAGCGAGAAAGGAACCTAAGATACAGGAAGAATCTCTCTGAAAGGAGACAATTCTGGCAATCCCAGAATGCATACTTCTCACATCAAGACAAGAATCTGAAGTATGAAAACAATCCTGTCGGAAAGCCTGACAGTCACAACAACCGAAAGCCAAGGTTCGGTTCACAAGAGGATACCAACCGAAAGCAAAGGTTCGGTTCTGAGAATGACTTCAACCGAAAGCAAAGGTTCGGTTCAGAGAACGATTCCAACCGAAAGCAAAGGTTCGGTTCTGAAGTCAAAAGAGATCAAAACTCTAAGGTCAGTCCCCCCAATGATCAAAAGCAAAAGGGTCACCTAGAGTCTCCAACCAAGAAGTCCTCTCAATCTAAACCCACTTCTTCTAGTTCATCTAATTCTTCTACCTCCACCAATTCATCTCCATCTTGTTCTAAAGCTAATTCTGTTCGTTCTCAAAAATCTCATTTGTCAGCTGAACAAAAGGACAAACAGAAGGTCAATGAATCCAAACCAGAGTCCAAACCGAACGCACCCAATCCTAATAAGATAAAAGTTTTTACCATTAAAAAGAAAGATGAAACAACACTCATAAAACGAACATATCTAGTTGACATTTCTCTTAATGTTCCTGTTCCCATGAAAAGCTCACGTGGACCCAAGAAACTTTGGGTTCCTAAATCTGCTTAATTTTTGCAGGTTATAAGTGACGAGCAGTTCGACGAAGAATGGTACATCGATAGTGGCTGCTCACGTCACATGACAGGGAGGAAAGAGGAGCTCAGGGAATACAGATCTCTTGCAAATGGTGGCAATGTCAAGTTTGGAAAAAATTCTTTCGGCACCATAAAGGGATACGGGATGATAACAAATGGTGACTTTACTATAAGGAAGGTGGCTTATGTGGAAGGACTCCAACACAACCTCATCAGTGTATCTCAGCTTGTTGGAGGTACAGGTCTCAAAGTATCATTCGATGATGAAGGTTCTGAAATTATTGAGAAAAAGACAAAGAAGGTAATTCTCAAGTCGGAGCGAAAGGGTGAAATGTTTCCTCTAAATCTGAAACCCATCAAAGGAAACCCAGCTATATGCCTGTTATCAAAAGCTCAATCTGACGAAAGCTGGTTGTGGCACCGAAGACTCTCTCATCTCAACTTTAAAGATATCAACCGACTTGTCACTGGAGGTCATGTTAGGGGTCTTCCATTGCTCAAGTTCGACAGAGATCATTTGTGTGCTGCATGCGAAATGGGGAAGCAGAGTCGTCAAAGTCACCCATCTGTAATTAACACAAAAGTTGTTGAACCACTCGAATTACTTCATATCGATTTGTGTGGTCCTTCATCTATCGAAAGCATCGGTGGTAGCAAGTATATATTCTTGTTATTGTTGATGACTTTTCACGATTTACATGGGTGTTCTTTCTAAAGCTCAAATCTGAAGCGACTCATAAGCTGAAAGTGTTCATCAAGCAGATTGAAGTACAGCTCAAGAAGGTCGTTCGCAACATCAGAAGCGACAATGGTCTGGAATTCAAGAACAGGGAGTTTGAAGAATTTCTTGCAGAAAAGGGAATTAGTCACAACTTCTCAGCTCCCTACACACCACAACAGAACGGAATTGTCGAAAGACGAAACCGATCTTTGTGTGAAGCTGCCCGAACTATGCTAAGTTTCGCTTCCTTACCTCTTTATTTTTGGGCTGACGCTATCTCTGCTGCTTGTTTTACACAGAACAGGTCTTATCTCCACAAACGTTTCATGCTCACACCATACGAGATTCTCAATAACAGAAAGCCTAATGTGAAATTTTTCCACGTGTTCGGCTCACGGTGCTTCATCTTTAATTCTAAAGAACACCGCAACAAGTTCGACGTCAAAGCCGACGAAGGAATATTTCTGGGATACTCGCTCACATCCAAGGCATACAGAGTCCTAAACAAGCGTTCGAGAAAAATTGAAGAGACATATTACGTGACCTTTGACGATGGCTATGTCAAAAAGCTACAAGCCAAAGAAGACATCGCTGGGGAAATCTTTCCTCAAACTGGGCAAGTCACAGTCTCGATCGCTAACTTATACGATAAATTTCTGGAGCTCTTTGACGAACCCGAGAAAGCTTCTCTCTCAGAAGCAGGTGCAGCAGACAACAAGGTTGACCACATGAAGCAGATTGTCGAAGAAGCTGCAAGGAGAATGAATGAGGGAGGATCGACTACTGTTGTCCCTCCATCCAACAATGCTTCAGTCGAGGGGGAGCCAAGCTCACAAGTCGAGGGGGAGCCAAGCTCACATGTCGAGGGGGAGCCAAGTTCTACAACTGCAACCGAAGGTGCTTCTCCAACCGAAGGTGCTTCTCCAACCGAAAGTGCTTCTCCAACTGAAGGCGCTTCAACGCCTGAAAGTCCAGCACCACAAGAAACCCCTGAACCTCAAGTGTCTCAAAGCTCATCAATCGAGGGGGAGCATGATGATATGACGCTTGACTACGATAGCCAATTTGATCCAAATTACCCTCCTCTTACCAAATGGACCAGAGATCATCCTATTTCTCAAGTAGTTGGTGATGTCTCTGAAAAGGTTCTGACCCGATCACAACTGAAAGCAAAACAGACATCCTTATTTTCAAAGGTTGAGTTTTGTATGTTTAACTCATTCGTATCAAAAGTTGAACCGAAGACAGTTAACACTGCCCTCGATCACTCCGATTGGGTTCAAGCAATGCAAGACGAACTGAACGAATTTGAAAGGAACAAAGTCTGGCGCTTCATTCCAACTCCTCCAGATGCTTCGGTTGTTGGTCTCAAATGGGTCTTCAGGAACAAAATGGACAAAGAAGGTAATGTTATAAGGAACAAGGCTCGTCTGGTGGTAAAGGGATACTGTCAGGAGGAAGGGATAGATTATGAAGAGACTTTTGCTCCTGTAGCTTGGCTAGAATCTGTTAGAATATTTCTGGCTTATGCTGCCCACAAAAACTTTGAAGTTTTTCAAATGGACGTCAAGTGTGCATTTCTTAATGGAGAACTCGAAGAAACCGTGTATGTGGAGCAACCTCCTGGGTTCGTGAACGAAAAATATCCAAATCATTGCTACATTCTGGATAAAGCTGTGTATGGCCTTAAACAAGCTTCGAGAGCCTGGTATGAAACGCTAACCAAATTTTTAAAGATGTCTAAATTCAAACAAGGTTCGGTTGACCCAACCTTCTTTCGCAAAAAGGAAGGTAATCACCTTATGATAGTTCAAATTTATGTCGATGACATCATCTTTGGCTCAACGAATCCCAGCTTCACAGCTGAATTCAGAAAGTTGATGGAGACTAAATTTGAAATGAGCTCAATGGGTCCTATTAACTTTTTCCTTGGTTTAAATATTAGACAGGGACCCGAAGGCATCTTTATCAATCAGGAAGCTTACACGAAGACTCTCCTAGCAAAGTTTGGTATGATGGGAGACTCCAAAGTCAAAGTCCCAATGGCATTCGGCACCAAGCTAACTCTATCCCTAGACAAACCAGCTGTCGATATCACGCTCTATCGTCAAATGATAGGCTCACTAATGTATCTTACTGCTAGCAGGCCTGACATCATGTTTTCTGTGTGTTATTGTGCTCGATTTCAGGCAAATCCACGCGAACCTCATATGCTTGCAGTGAAGAACATCTTACGCTATCTCAAGCGAACCACCTCCTTAGGTCTATGGTATCCTTCTAACTCAGGCTTCTTCGTTCAAGCCTATTCTGATGCTGACCTTGGAGGATGTGGACTCGACAGAAAAAGCACAACTGGTGGCTGTCAATTCCTTGACGGGAAGTTGGTCAGCTGGCAATCCAAGAAACAAACGTGTGTGTCGTTGTCTACTGCCGAAGCGAAATATATTGCCGCTGCATCCTGCACATCACAAGTGATTTGGATCCAGAGTCAACTTCGAGACTATGGACTCAATATGAAGAAGATCCCACTATATCGTGACTCTGAAAATGCGATTAGGATCTGTCATAATCCAGTACAACACTCTAAAACCAAACACATCGCACTGAGGTATCACTTCATCAAAGATCACGTGGAAGATGGAAACGTCGAAGTTCACTTCGTAAGGACCACTGATCAACTGGCTGACGTCTTTACCAAAGCTCTTCCTGAAGCATTATTCAATAGAATACTGCAAGGGCTAGGTATGATGGAATCAGAGTCAGTCCCTCACACTACCTCTCAACCTCAAACGTAAGAAGCGAAACCAACCGAATGTTCGGGTTCGGTTAAAACATCTGACTCGCTCATCACTTCAAAGGTAGTCTTTCTTTGTTGTATATTTCTTGTACAAAAATTGTTTTTCTTAATATTAAAAGTATTTTCCAATTGCACGTCTCAATTCCTTGGTTTCTTAAAATTTTTCAAAACCGAAACCTACCGAAGGTTCGGGTTCGGTTTTTCAGAATTTTGTGGAACCGAAACCAACCGAAGGTTCGGGTTCGGTTTTTCAAAATTTTGTGGAACCGAAACCAAACGAACGCTCGGGTTCGGTTTTTCAAACTTTTTCCAACCACCACCAACCGAACGTTCGGGTTCGGTTTTCAAAGTTTTTTTTTACCTCATTTTTTCTTACTCAATTTTTTTTTAATAAATCTCAAAAACTCCAAAAATATTTTTTTTTACTTTATTTTCTTTCTTATTGGTTGTTCGTTCGTTTATGGGGATATAATTGTTGAATTACTTAAGTGTCCCTAGAAGCATGCTGCTGCATGTGTCCCAAGCCTCACAAGATTTTGAATAATAGCCTTCATGACCTGGTATACACAAACCTTGTCTTCCCAATAAGGCTAACATATTTATTCTAATCGCGAGCTACCTCACTCTCTTCTCACATGAGTTAAGAGTTTCCTGCTTGGTCCTTATTTTCGCAGCAGAGGTACTATATTTTCTTACACCATCTCCATTACATTCGTTTCCTCAACGTAACCCTTGAGACTCTCAGAAATTACCACTGAGGTTTATGGTTACACAACATCTGTGTTTATGATCTTAGTTTCGTGCCACTACGAGCTGAGTGAAACCCAAAATTCAACACCAAATCTGAATTGACGGTGAACAATTAATTTGCTCAAGTTTTCACCAAAGAATTGACGAATGTACCTTCATGAAATCTCAAATTTTATTTTGCGTGATTCCTATGAAATTGTTCAACACCATAACATTTCTTCCCATGGGATCCAATTTTTATATTTTTTATCTGAGATTTTATATTTTTCCAAGCCAATTTAAAATAAATTCCTACCTACTTGTTCAACAGGCTACACTGGTCTCACAAGTACTTTGTTCACTTTCTTTCTTATTTCAAGATTAGAATTGCTGAATCAAAGCGAAAGCCACCCTTATTTAGCCTAATTAAAAGAAGCCTTTCAACATTTATTAATAAATTTTTGATCGTAATTCAACGGGAATCCACACTAACACTTTAAGGTCTCTCTTAACCTTGAAGGAAGAGATTCGTGCCCGGGATCATCAGTTTCGTGTCATTATTGACATCACAGAATATCCTTAAAAGAGCTGCTTTATTTCTTTTTCTTTTACACTCTTTGCACGAAAATCTTTGATTTTCCAAAATTCCGTTACTAATTATTACAGGCTGTCTTATTACTTTGGTGGTTAATTATGAAGCTGTGGTCAAAAACAATCCACGTGGGTATTTAATTTAAAAGATGCGGTTTAAAAGGATAAGACGAAAGGTTGCTGACTAGGTGGGAGTTAAACGGATTGAAATTCAAACGATGGTAAAAAGGGGCGCGTGTGAATTTGAAACGCCCATGCTTTTACTAACATTATGGACGCGTGTGCGAAATCCAAGCGTCATCCCTCTAGCATTTAAAGGCGCGTGAGGATTTGAAGCGGTTTTTCTTATGAAACGGCGCTTGTTGGGTAGCGTGATCCTAGGAATCTGACACTCTCTCTCCTACGTGATCATCGCATAGAAGATTTGAAACGATTTTTCTCTCTCCAATCCCTCACTATAAAAGGCAGTCTTCACCACCATTTACCTTTTTACTCCTTCCGGATTTTCTAAAGAGCAAATACTCCCAAAAAGCTTCACTGTTCATCATCTTCTTCTACCACCTTCAACAATGGCAGAATCCTCTTCCGTCCATGCTACATCACAAATCCTTCCCATTCGTCCGCAACAATGCCTGGTGATCGATCTTAACCCTATAGCGTACGACTCCTACATGTCGCCAATCATCGAGTGCCTGAAGTACTCCCAAATCGCCACCGCTCTCTCCAGGATCGAATCTGTTCCCATGGTGGCCCTATCGTAGGTTTATGTGACTGCTTATTACGACAAAGCGGTCGACCGGGTGTTCTTCGAGATTGCTGAACACAAGACATCAGTTTCTCGACAACGTTTCTGCACAATGCTAGGGTTGGCTGTTGACTCATCGAGAATAAACCCGGAGACGATTCCGGTTGGGTATCTGTATAACATGTTTTACAACATGGGGTACACGGAGGTTCTCACCTCCGTCGCTAAATTCAAGAAGTACTGCTTGCCGCCACAATGGAACGGCATGTTCACGGTCCTCTTCAAGGGCTTGTCGGAACGGAGCTCAGGATCTGACGGGGCTAGTCGACTTTTCTTGTCGATCATGTATGCCGTCTACAATGGGGTTAATTTGGATTTTGGGATGGTCCTCTGGCAACAGCTTATTCAGAGTCTTTCTTCATCATCACGACACTCTGAGGTGTCGTTGGCCCGGTTCTGGATTCTAATCACCAAATGGGCGATGGACAAGTTTGACATTCCCACTGCTGCAGGTGCATCGATGTCTTCTATTGGTACTTTTCATACCAAGAAGATCATCGTCTCGGATGCATCTAAATTTTCGTTCATTGGCTCCATTCCGGAGACAATGTATGGCGACGTGCCCTCTGACAGCAGGCTAATACGGACGATCAAGGAATTCAGACCAACTGGTCCTAGGGAACTTACACCGGATATGCTCAGGTCTATCCACGATGCAGACAAACCAGTGTCCAGGGGCAAAAAGGCTGACAAAGGGAAGCAAGCGACCAAAGCTACTAAGGGTCCTTCTCCCAAGAAGAGGAAACAGCCTAAAGCTGCACAGTCCCCACAACCGAAGAGGAGGAAGACTCAACAGAAGCGAAAGCTTGTAATTCCCTCTTCTTCGAGTAACTCAGAAGGCGAGAGTTCGGATTCGGACGGCTCTCAAGGAGGCGAAACCCCTCAACGAGGCAACACACCACCTCGGTCACCTACCCCAGAAATGGAACTTCATCATTCACCAGTTCCTTCACCTCCTCCAACCATTCCTACTTCCATTCCGACCATAATCCCCAATACCATTATTCCACCAACCTCTTTCCCTATACCACCACCCATTTTCACAACTGCAACCGAAACACCACCAGTTACCGAAACCCCACCCGTAACCGAACCACCTCAAACCGAAACTCAACCACCACCTCAACCCGAAACTCAACCACCACCAGAAACTAACCCCACACCCACTCAACCTGAACCGACCAAACCAACCACACCCCCAGCTTCACCACCCCCTCCATCTCCAGAAAATGCCTCTGATGGAGAAAACCCTTACCTTGGCGGTGAACACATGAACTTTGATTCGGTCTACTATAGTCTGTTTCAGGTTCAGAGTGATGAAGAGGATGATGCTCCAGTGACAAAGAAGCATCTAAAGGAGCTCAACGAGAAGGTTGACCTACTTCTCGCCTCATCTTCCAACCAGCAGTCCTCTCTCTCTGAAGCTGCACTTCAGAAGATTGTTGATGCCTTCTCCAGGGCTCAACATGATTCCGTAGCCTCCTCAACTGCTGCCATCGACGCCTCTACCAAAGCCTGTGAGGCTGCGACCGAAAAAGTCGATAAACTATTTTCCAACGCCTCTTCTCTGCTGAAGTCATTACAGGAGAGTGCGGACTCTACCAAGAAAACTTTGGAACCGATTGTTCAGCAATTGGCAAAGTTCGTCTCAACGGAGTTGACTTCGTTCGCTGCCCTTCGCCAAACCATAAGCGACGACAACTCGGACCTTCGTGCCTCCATCGATGAGAGACTTGCTAAGCTACAAGAGGATCTTGCGGCTGAAAACTCTTTGATGGACGTTCTCGCAAGCAAAACCACCGCCCTAAAGGTCAAGAGCACTCAGCTATCCAACTCTCAACAACAGCTGGAAGCTCTTCGATCCGAAAGGGAGGTCATCAAGACATGTGTTTCGGATGTACACGCTGCCTTATCCAACATCCTAGAAGCACATGATCCGATTCTAAACCATTCGGTGAGGCGAATCCTCGCTGAAAAGCTCTCTCCGGCCATGGACCTTCTCAGCAAAATCGAAGGCCTACCTAGTTTCGTGTCCATTCCGAAACAAGGGGGAGATGAGAAGAAGACCGGATCGAAACCACCTCCTTCCTCCAAAGCTACTCACACAACCGAACCACCTCCGACTGGTCAAGCTTCGGGTTCGGGTGTGAAGGACAAAGGGAAAAACATAGCTGAGGAAGAAGATGAAGATGAAGATGAAGACAAGGAGACCATTGCTGACTTGTTAAAACGAAAGAACAGTCGCAATGTTGATGAAGATGTAAATCGTGTGGCGCGAGAGGCTGAAGAAGCCGAACGCAAGCAAAAGGAAGCCCATGATCTCCTCGAGAGCAGGAAGACTCTATTCCCTGCATGGACTCGGGAGAGAATGATCAAAGAGGCCATAGAAACTCCCAGCATATTATGGATCGAGCCGGTGATCTCGTTCGACTGCAATAATACTGTCGACTCGCAGTTCGACATGCCGCTGACTCGAAAGGCGTTTATCTTCCACGCCTTCTCAAACATCTTTGAAGTCCCTCATCCGAACGCTGAGCTTGACAGGGAGCTCATCGACTTCTATCTGGCGGCTGCTCGTCCTCAATATCTTACTTGGAGCGCCCAGAAGATAGTGAACGTTCGGGTACTGAAGCCTTATGCCGAAGGAAGGTTCACAAACGTTCGGTTCAAGGTCATTCGAGGATCTGCAAGAATTACTCATCTTATCTCCTTGGCAGATCTACCGAACTTAAATCCTCATGATTGGATTGTCCTGTATAATATCCTTTTGACTAATGAAGCCGAATATGGTCCCATTATAGACCATATCAAAAGGATGTTAGCCTGCTACATCATGGAGGTTGCCCTTATGGATCAGGAGGTTGCCACAGTCTTCAAGAAGAAACCGAAGATAGCTCCTGTGGGATCGGCCAGTGATCTCAACCAAATGCAAATGGGCAAGATCGACCCGAGACGCAACTCGGTTATGTTCACTAGAGCAGAAGGACAGAAATGTCTCTTTGCTTTAGCTGATAAACACCTTTACACCACTGCTTGTCTGGAGCATGTGTTATCGATCATCAAGAGGTGTAAAGAGAATTCAGCTGATGATGTCAAGTACTTCAATGACATGATTCGGTGGTACGTCAGGTTTAGACAGACTATACTCTGGCTCACCAGATGTCTGTTTAACATCGTGAAGAAGAAGGTACCCGCTTCAGCTGCCGGCCCAAGTAACAAGTGAAGGTCTCGCTCCAATTAACGCAAAGGGGGAGATTGTTGGGCTGAAGATTTTGTTAAAGATTGCGTCAATTGGGCTCAGCTGTTATTTATTTATTTTGTATTCCGGTTTGGGCCTGTCCAACCGAGAGCCCATTATGTTTAATATATAAGTATATGCTTGCATGCATATTAGGTTAACGATTTTAGCGATTCATCTAGAGCATAACGATAACATTTATAGGTTTCTTTAATCGTTCTTGTAACCTACCAATCCTCTACAGTTGATGTTCTTAATCGAGCTCTTCTGAGGATTTTGTTTAATCATTCGACACGTTTGATTCACTCTTGTCTTATACTTATCTTCGTGTTCTTGCTGTTTTTATAATTAATTACCTGTTTAAGATCTAATCGATCTTCATAGATTAAAGTTTTAATCTCATCACGTTTGTTATACGATCCGGTTATGTACAGTTTGTTATCCCAAGAAAAAACCTTATTTTCCTTAAAAGTTTGTGGTTGGTTATCGAATCTGAAAGTAATGTACGAGAATCCACCATACTTAAAGTGTGTGCATGAAGTTTTACTGAAAGTCTGGTTACCCTTGAAAAAGTACATTAGTTTTAACACGTATATAAAACTAATAAATAAGTATAAAGTTTTCATAATCTTGATTGCGAGTTCTATAACCATACTACAGAATAGATAAGGCTCGGAACGGGGCCAGTATCTTTTTATGACTTTTGTCACCCTTGAACCTTTCGGTTCGCTGTAGCTAGCAGCCAGGTGTGGGATAGTCAATCCCGTATAGATCTATACACTCAAGTCACGCTCTCCCTCAAAGAGATTCTGGTTACAGGGATACTCCTTCACTCTCGAATCTAGGGGAGTATTATCAAGGACGTTACTCCAATCTTAAGATTAATGAAATTAAAATAATAAATCAGAACATTCTAATCTACTAGACCTTCACTCTCGTAACTAGCGGGAGTGTACCAAGGACATACCAAAAGTTCTAAGATTCATGTTATTGGTCCTTTACTCTCGTAACTAGGGGGAGTATTATCAAGGACATAACTCAAATCTTAGGTTTAATGAAATTAATTATAATATTAATACAAAACTTTCTAATTTATTAGTCCTTCACTCTCGAATCTAAGGGGAGTATTATCAAGGACCTGACAAAAGTTCTAATGATACTTGTCCTTCACACTCGTATCTAGGGGGTGTTTTATGAAGTACAATACAAAATTTCTATTATTTCAACAGTAATGGTGTGAACAATCATATGCGAAATATAAAGTATAACACTATATAATAAGAATTGAAATCGGTTTGAAAACTAACTCTGCAAGTCAAACAATTGGTTACTATGTTTTTGATTGTTAAAAATATACGGATTATGAAACCATTCAAATGAAATAATGAATTTAAGTACAAGATATTCTTGTACTTTTGCTTGTATTCCCCCCTGAAAACATTGAAAAACATTGAAAAAGGGTAGGGGTATGAACTCACCAGTCACGGAATGTGTCGGTTTTGATGCTAAATGTCAGTTCGGGGCTTGAACACGTGCGAGGTTCCTATGTAATATGAAAATATACACATTTTTATCTAATTAGGCTTTGTACTACAAATTAGATATGATCATACACTCCAAGACGCGAAAACACTTCAAAATAAGTGTTTGGAGTGACCCGGGTGGCATCTACGGACGTATGGCGCATAGATATGGAGTTTGCTCTTCAAGAGTAAACTCCTTGAAGAGATTACGGCCCTAAGACCATATCCCCATTATTTTACTGCCGTAAACTCATCGGTGGTGGGTTCTAGGTTGCTAAATGGCCTTATATCACTTGGGAAAATTAGCTAGGATCAAATCTAGGGTATAGGAATGGATTAAACCAACATATGGACCATCTAATGGAGTTTACGGCCGTGAACTAGGAGTTTACGGCCGTAAGCTCCTATGTACTCTTTCCTTTCATGATTTGGTGACCCTAGATTAATCATATGTGATTCTAAGTCATTTTACAAGCCTTGGATGGAATTTAGGGCATCATTTGACCATGTTTTAGGAGTTTACGACCCAGGAACCTATCCTTGGGGGGGGGGGGGGTTTACAGCCGTGAACTCCTAAGGGGGTATTTTCTATCATGTTTAAGGTCCCTAACTCATTTGTGGTTGCTTCAAGACTTTATTCCAAGGCTTAGGAGGTGTTTAAGGGGCTTCTTAACACCTTAAAAGGAGTTTACTGCCTAAGAATTGGTGTTTACGGCCCAATCATGTTCTTGGGTAGTAAACTCATGATTACTCCTCAAATGTTAAGGTCTAGGTGTTCTAAGTCCAGTATGGTAAGCCCCTAAGTCATATCTAAGCTCCAAATTTGATGTGGAAGGGTTTTTATGGCTCAAAACCCCATTTGCATGTGTTCACGGCCTAAGGCTGTTCCAGGGCTATAAACACATGTTTATGGTCCTATTTCATAATTTAAACACTGAAGGCTAAAGATGTTATACTATGAGCTAGGATAGTTACCTTGATGATTTGGAGCTTTAATTTGATGATTTTGGACCTAGAGCTTGGATTGGAGGAGAGAGAGTAGAGAGAGAGTGGAAAAGGCTTCTAATGAGGCTTACTCATCTTTATATATGGTTTGGGTTTGGGACACGGTGGAATTCTACCCGATACTGATGTTAAGCGAGTCTTTTGGTCGCACCCGATTAAGTTGTCGTAACCTGATATGGTCAAAACTAAAAAATTTCTAATCACTAGTTTGGGCTGTTTTCTTGAGTTTCTAACATGTTTGAACACCCATTAAGTCATAACAGAAGTCTCAGAAATAATGACTTAATTTAAAAACTTAAACGGAAACAATTCGAAAAAGACGAATTTTATGGACGGAAACGGGTTACGGCGATGGAGCAAACTTGGGGTTGTCACATCATCTTCCACGTGATCTTTAATAAAGTGATACCTCAGTGCAATGTGTTTGGTCTTGGAGTGCTGCACTGGGTTGTGACAGATGTGAATGGTGCTTTCAGAATCACGGTATAAGGGTATTCTTTTCATGTTGATGCCATAGTCCCTTAACTGACTCTGAATCCATATCACCTGCGAGGTACATGAGGCAACTACAATATATTCAGCTTCGATAGTGATAGGGAAATACGAGTTTGTTTCCTTGATTGTCAACTGATGAGTTTTCTATCAAGAAATTGACATCCTCCGGTTGTACTTTTGCGATCAAGACAACAACCTCCGAGATCAGCACCAGAGAATGCTTGCACAAAGAACCCTAAAATAGATGGGTACCAAATTTCGAGTGAGGTTGTTCATTTTAGATATCTGAAGATGTTCTTCACAACGGTCATATGGGGTTCGCAAGGATTTACTTGAAACCTAGAACAATAGCAAACAGAAAACATAATTTCTGGACGACTAGCAGTTAGATACATCAATGACCCTATCATTTGATGATAGAGTGTCATATCTACAAATGGTTTGTCCAAAGACGGTGTTAGCTTAGTTTCGAATGCCATTGGAACCTTCACCTTAGAATCTCCCCCCATCCCAAACTTCGCAAGTAAGGTCTTCGTATAATCCTCATGTTAATAAAGATTCATTCATGACTCTGTCTTATATTCAAACCAAGAAAAAATTTAATCAGACCCATTGAGCTCATATCAAACTTAGTTTCCATCAATTATTTGAACTCAGCAATCAATCTAGGATTAGTAGATCCAAAAATGATGTCATCAACATAGATTTTGATGATCATCAAGTGGTCACCATCTTTCTTGTGAAAGAAGGTTGGGTGGACCGAGCCTTTTTTAAATTTAGATTGTTTTACAAATCTAGTAAAAGTTTCATAGCAGGCTCATGGAGCTTGCTTCAGACCATAGACTACTTTTTCAAGAATGTGACAGTGGTTCGGAAATGTTTCGTTTATGAATCTGGGTGGTTCCTCCACATACACTGTTTCTTCTAATTCCCCATTTAGAAAGGCAGACTTAACGTCCATTTGGTAGACTTCAAATTCTTGTGTGCTGCATATGCCAAAAAGATGCGAACTAACTCCAACCTTGCTACTGGTGCGAAAGTGTCCTTGTAGTCAATCCCTTCTTCTTGGAAATACCCTTTGACAACTAATTGCACCTTGTTTTGGATCATATTTCCCTCTTTGTCAAGCTTATTTCTGAGCACCCATTTAAGACCAATGACCGAATCATCCTTCAGAGTGGGAATTATCCTCTAAAACTTGTTTAGTTCAAACTCATTGAGCTCCTCCTGCATTGTTTGCACCCAATCAGAATGATCAAGGGCAAACTTAACGTTTTTAGGCTCAATTTTGGAGATAAACGAATCGAACATGCAAAATCCCATTTTTCTGAATAATCCAGTTCGATTCGCCTTTTGTTGTGCTCTCGTAAGAAATACTGCATAGGCTTCCCTGATTACTTGTGTTTTAGGATGATCTTTGGTCCATTTGGTTAGAGGAGGGTAGTTTGGATTGTAAGATGGATCCAACCCAGAATTTATTTCTTCAAACTCAGATTGAGCATCCGAATCATCATTTGTATTCTCATTCACCCCCTCGAACGATGGATTGGTCTCTTCATTCGGAGTTGAACCTTCCCCCTAGAATGGTGGTTCTAAGCTAGTTTCAGGGGCTTCATTCTCCCCCCTGAACATGTGTATGAGATGAAGAGGTTGATATGAAACCCTCCGCCTGAGGTGGAGCACTTGCAGCTTGTGATTGAGACGGAATGTCAGAGTCTTTTGGAGTTGGTGGCTCGTGTTCAATATCTTTCACAACATCACCAATAAGCTTTTTCAACTTGTCCTCCTTGTTATCTACTGCTTTGGATTCTAAGGAGATCGCTTTATCTGGTTCGTCGAAGAGGTTCATGAATTCCTCATAAAGGCTAAAGAGAGGAATTTTCATTGGATTTTTCACGGGAAAAATTTCATTTGATTGAGAGTTCGTCTTCTGATACTTCTTAAGATAAGTTTCATCGAAGGTGACATAGTAAGTCTCTTTGATTCTTCTTGATTCCTTTGTTGAGAACCCAATATGCCTTCGACATTAGAGAATACCCCAAGAAAATTCCTTCATCAGCTTTCACATTAAATTTGTTCCATTGTTCTTTAGAATTAAAGATGAAACGCCTGGAACCAAAGACATGAAAGAACTTAACATTAGGTTATCTTTTATTAAGAATTTCATAAGGGGTTTATTCGGGAAAGATCGGTTTTGTGTGAAACAGGTTGTGCCGATAGCTTCTGCCGAAAAATAGAGTGGCAGGTTCGCAAATGATAGCATGGTTCTTGCATCTTTGCACAGAGAACGATTTCACATTTCAGCAACCCCATTCTGTTGAGGAGTGTAGGGAGCTAAACAATTGTGAGCTATGCCTTTTTTAGTCAGGAATTCTTCAAATGCTTGGTTTTTGAACTCCAAACCATTGTCATTGTGAATGTTACAAACCAGCTTTCGCAGTTGAAGCTCGATCTGCTTTATAAAGTCCTTAAGCTTAGGAATGGCTTCTGATTTCTGCTTAAGAAAATACACCCATGAAAATCTAGAAAAATCGTCAACAATAACTAAAATATACTTGTTACCACCAATGCTCTCAATGGCAGATAGACCACAGAGATCAATATGTAAAAGCTCAAGTGGCTCGATCAGTTTGGTGTTTATGATTGTTGGATGAACTTTCCTGCTTTTCTTCCCTAGTTAGCAGGTTGCATAGAGGTGATCCTTCTCAAACTTCAGCAATGGTAGCCTTCTCACATGATCACCAAGTACGAGTTTATTGATGTCTTTGAAGTAGAGATGCGAGAGCCTTCAGTGCCAAAACCAACTATCATCCGAAGGTGATTTCATAAGAAGACATATAGCTAACTTTCCTTTGATGGGATTCAGATTAAGTGGATACATCTTTCCTTTTCGCTTGGACTTCAAGAACACTGTTTTGGATTTTTTTTTCTTAATTAACTCAGATCCCTCATCTTCGAATGACACTTTCAAGTCTGTACCTACAACCAATTGAGATACACTGATTATGTTGTGTTATAGGCCCACCACATAGGCTACCTTTCGAATAGATAATTCTCTATTCGTAATCATTCCATACCCTTAATTTCCCCAAGAGAGTTATTTATGTATTTGACTCTCCCTCCATCCTTCAGTGATCTGAACTCTCTCAATTCTTCCTTCCTTCCTGTCATGTGACGCGAGCATCCATTATCAATGTACCATTCAGAGTCAAACTGCTCGTCCCGCATCAACTACAAAAATCAAGGAGATTTAGGAACCAAAGTTTTCTAGGTCCACGTGAAGTTTTCACAGACATAGGTAATGTTATTGCTTCATCAACCAAGTAAGATCGTTTAATTAGAGTGGAATTATCTTTCTTAGTGATTTTAAAAACAATGATTCTTTCATCTTTAGGATTCTTTTGAAAAGAGGTTTTTCTTTTATTATCTTTGATTTGTTGCTTGACAATCCTTTTCTCAACCATATTTTCCTTTTTCAAGTTTGATTAAGAGTTTTTGGAATGAATTTTTTACGTCGAAAAAACTTTTCTTTAACCTTTGAATCTTTCGATATTTTGGTAGACCGTGAAACATTAGGTTTTATTTGCTAAAAATATTTTGTTTTTTTTTAAAAAGGGGGTTTTTAAGAAACTTTTGATTTTGAAATTGGAGAAGAAGATGACTGAGTTTTTGAAAAACTTTTAGGATTCGGATTTGAAGATATTTTCGCACTCAGATTTGCTGATCTTTCATGATGAACAAAGTTAGGATTTTTTGGATTGCCAGAAATGCTTTCTTTCTTTTAGATTTTTATTATATCTAGCATTTCTTTGACATTTCTATGTAGCGAATTTCTCATCAGATTTATGAAGATTAGCCCTAGGTTTTGGCTTTTTAACAGGGATTTTGCACTTTTCAGATGATATATCACTTGGAATATTTTTTGTTCCAATCGAAATTCCTTTTTAGTAGCTAGAGTTAACCTTGTTCAAAGGTTCTGCAACATATCTTACCTTCGTCTTCGAAGAGGTTATCTCTGAGAGACCTTTGGTTTCACCTGCATTGTCAATAGGGCCACACCAAAAGTATTCATCGCACCCATCAGCATTGTCTTCTTCTACAAGGGACGATAGTTCTTTGGTTTGATTTTTGTTAAGTCCTGAAGTTTCAAAGACCTGGTTGGGAAGAGTTCGAACCTTTGGGAAAACAATTGCCTTTTCTTTTAAAAATTTTGAACCATATTCAGAAATGCAAATGTACTCAACTGAATTTTCAAAAATCAAATTTTTCGCAGGTTTAGGTTCGCTTTTAACAAATTCCGAACAATCAACCTCATCCTCCACTGAGATCTCACTCATGTCAGTATCGTCATCAAATTCAGATAAATTTTCAACATCAATTGTATTATCTGAACTCAATTTAGTGCATAAAGAGTCAAATTTATGTAAAGTATCAGATTTAATTTGCTCTTTATCTTTTTCACTTAAAATCTGTTATGGCATGTTCTTATGCTCTTTGGATTGTATATAAGATTCAATTTTGTCCAGTACGATTTTATAAGCATCAGAGACTTCCCCAGATGACTCGATGGATTCGCATTTGAAACAGTCTGCATCGATTTCGTCAACTTTCATTTCTAGAATGGGCAAAATCATTTTATGGATTTTCTTCCCTATTTCACAATCAATGTGCAGCTGAGTGGTATTAGAATAAAAACATTTAGCAATCAAACAAAAAATATTCTGTTGTTTCAAAAGCCCTAAGTTGTCTCTTTGCAAATAAATTAAATCATCCCTAGATCTAGATAACTCCCACTCTAACTTCTCAATCCATATTCGTCTCTCCTCACTTTTTGATGTTACCCACCCTACTGATTTGATCAGTTAAATCAGTTAAGTTAGTATTACTTAAACGGGTTCTGTTTAAACTATCACTTAAACTAGAAACTTTAAATTTTAAATCTTTTAATTTAGTTTCATACCGAGAGACAAGAATATTTAATGATTCTAGAATAGAGTTTACCTTGCTTATCATCTTTTCACACTCGATGATCTACTCTGTGGTAGGCTTCGCAGCGAAACAACTTTCAGAAGTGTATCCCCTTTGCTCCGAAGCATTGTTGTTGACCATGAAGCATTTTCCCTCGTACTCCGAAACACCATCCTTCACAACAAAGCACTTGCCATGAGTAGGTATGCGAACCTCATCGTCCTCTGAGTCAGTTGACCAAACTTTAACTCTTCCAAACTCGTCATCATTTTCCTACACAAGGAAAGCAGGTTTAGCGCTACCATCATTCTTATTTTTCTTGAGCTCCTCTATGTTGCGAAGATAGTAAGCTTCATCATTTTCTTCTCTTTCATCATTCTTCTCATTAAGCCTTTTCAACATACACTCTTTTGCCAAATGATTTTTTCCATGACAGTAATTACAGTCATATCCAGAATCTCCTATCAACTTGCTATCTTTCTTCACTTCCTCCTTTTGAGAGTTGTTGACACTCTCACCCTTCGTCATCTCAGAACTGTAACTTCCTTGCCAGATTTTGTTTTTGTTGTGTCCGAAGTTCTTTTTGGTGAACTTCCTAGGGTTTGATACCATTAGTGCATATTCCTCCTTTGAGAGTTCACAATCCGAGAGGTCCGTGTTCGAACCTTCTTCTTCTACAGCCTGCTTGTTCTTTGCGGCTAATTCCAATGAACACATCCCAGAAACAATCTTTTCTTCTTCTGTAACTTCGTCCTTGTGAGACCTAAGAATTCCCACAAGCTTCTCTAAAGAGTAGATTTTAAACTGCTCATGTGCTTTAACCGTTGACACCACAACTTTCCATTCTGGCTTCAAATCGTTCATGAATGTGACCTTTTGTTCAATAAGTTCACGTCCAATCTTATTTTTCATCATCCTACTTAAAAGATGATTGTACTGGTTGTAATTTTAATCTAGTTTTTCCTCAGGCTTCTGGATAAAGGCTCTAAATTCTGACATAAGTAGAGTCAGAATAGAGTGCTCAAGATCAGCATCACTCGAGTAGAGTTCTTTCAGCCTGTTCCATATTGCTTTGTTGTATCGAATGAACTTACTAGAAGAAACATGTCTGGAGGCAATGCAAACCTAATAATCCTCATCGCCTTTATATTACAGATTAGCTTGTCTTTTTCGTCCTGTGGGACATCTTTTGCTTCAAGAAGAAGATTATTGTAATTGGCTTGAGTTTTAACAACTTTTCTTGTACCAGATGTTCAAACGTCTGCACCGTCATGGCTTCCCATATCAAGGAACCATGGTCTTCAAGTCCTTGAATGTAATCTTTAAAGTGTAGTGTCTACACCTCATATTCATGCGGAAAAAGAATCAAGATTCTTGTTGTAGAACCAATACTGCTGGATAGGTTGAATGAAAGAGTATGAGAATCTTCGGAATGCATGATGTAGATTCAATAAAAACTTGTAATGAACCAGATGTGTAAAACTAAAATCGAGCTTAGGGTATAATCGAGATCTAGTTCCAAGGTCAATAGTCATTAAAAATGATGAAGATGGTAGAGAATAGATCCAAGAAAAGCGGAAACCCTAATAGCTCTTTAACAGAAGAGATGTGTTGAGATTACACAGTCTCCTGCTCTGATATCAATTGATGAGATTAAGAATATAAGATCGATAGATTCAAAATGGCTAGAAGAATCAAACACAAAGAATGGAGATCAAAGTTGTGGTGAATGATTAAAAGCACTGCCTTAGAATACCTCGATTAAGAACTTCTACTGTAAAGGCAAAGTAGGGTTACAAGATCCTTAACAAAACACGATGCATACATGCACTATTTATACTCTAACCCTAGCACATTAATATCAGGTGGACAGGCCCAACCCATTACAAAAGATAAAACAATACAATAATTGACACAACACAATATAACCCCAACACCTCCTCTCACTAGTTTTGAGCATTGGCATTATTTATGAGCTTATTTCTCCATTAAAAGTTGGAATCTTGAAGAACAAGGTGGTGGCAAAGTTTAAAGAAGAAAGGTTCAAGTATAGATCTAGGAATGTTACTTCATTCATGGACCATTATGAGTAAAAAACATCAAACTTGCTCATTGGTTTCATAGATCTTGTTAATTGTCATATTTGTCACATTTTGGTCCCTTAAGCTTGTGTTTTGGGAGTTGATGTGACTCTAGCACCTTTTGAGCTATATGTAACACTCTTGGGACTCACTGGACTTGGAAAATTGTGCTTTGGTGCTTGTTTATTAAGCCACGCAAGTTGTGTTATCATTTTTGGGTCACTTTAGTGCATAAAGCTTAGATCTTGAATGTTTATGACCTTGTTATAGATAAAGTTAGAAAATTTATCCATCTAAACATCATATTGATTCAGATATGAAGGTTGGAGACTTAGACTTAATGGATTAAGTTGAGAAATATACATTTTTGGTCCATTTTAGACTTAAAGGGTAGATCTTGGTTGTTTGGACCATCCTAATGGATAAAGTTGGAAACTTTATGCATTATAGAGTTATTAGGAACCAAGTTTGAGCTTTGAGTGAAAGGTCTTAATGTATTAAGTGTTTAAAATAAAGTTTGGCAAGGGACGCCGTACGTGGGGCACAATCTGGGCTACACCCAATGTAGCTTGATTCTTGCACGTTTTCTAGATAAGACACTACGCTTTGCGTATAGTAAGACATACACATCATGTAAGTCAATGAAAGGTTGACCATTGACTTTTTTTTTTACCATTTTGACTTTTGGTCAACTGTGAGGGGTTGAGGAGTTAGAAGGGAAAAATGGTCATTTACCCAAATGAGGATTTATCTGGGTATTTGGAATTTCTAAGTTGGATTATTTACCTTAATTGCTAATTAGGGATTGGTTTTTGATATGTTTAATGGGAGAGACTTTAGCACCAGCAACTCGTATGTGAGATTTATTCATTTAACAATCAAGGTGGGTCCTCTTACTATACTTGCATGTACGGTAGTATATGTGCATGCTAACCAACTGGGTCTTACTTGATATTTGTCCTTATGTGCTATCTGGAGTTCTTGATAAATGTTGGGTATGTTGTTAGCTCACTGAGACTGCTGATAGTCTATGGGGTTGTTGATAACTCACCGGGCGTGTTGTTAGCCCACTGGGACTGCTGATAGTATCTAGGGATGTTGATAACCCACCGAACATGCTGTTCGCTGTTAGGTTTTATGCACCATTTAAGCATGTTTAATTTACTCTTTTGCAATTCAATCCAATAAGAATACATGCATTTTATTTATTTTTGGGTAAAATTTGGCACACTTCATTTCCACACTTTTTATGTCGTTTTAGTTGAGGTCGGAGATGATGTGGGATGGTGAAAAAGGCCCATGAGCAAAGTTGTAGATTTTTTGGAGCTAAATTGAAGAAATCAAGAATTTATATCATGAAGATTGACAGGTGTCGTGTCAATTATAACTGAAAGCACAAGACCCCGTGTCACTCGAAAGTTTGATGCCTTCATTTGACTCGTCTCCAAAGTGCGTTGCAGAAAATTGACTAATTCTGCATTTAACATGGCCCCATTTCAAATTACACTAAAATGACACGGCCCATATCAAAAAGGACATAACCGTGTGAAGCTGTTTTGGAGACTCGAATGCAGAATTGGTCAATTTTCATAAACGCACTTTGGAGAGGAGTTAAATAAAGGCATCATACTTTAGAGTGACACAGGGTCTTGTCCTTTTAACTATATTTGACACAGGGTCGTGTCAGGCGTGCAACTTCCATTTGGGAAATCATTGTGGAAACAATTAATTTCATCTTTGTATGCATTTTATCACTTTAATTTCCTTTTCTAGACTTGTGATTTTGTTCTAGTCATGAGTGGCTAGAACCCTAGTGTCTCTAATTTCATGTTCTGACTTGTTTCGATGTAATTTCAATCACGTGACTTGATGTTTGCTCTTAATTTCTACCCAGTGAATGTGATTTTGTTTCAATCGAATATTTGATTCTTTCTTATATCTTATTGGCCATTTGAATTAGGTTTGAGTCAATCGATTTATCTAAGTCGTGAAATTCATAATTGTTTTGTGAATTAGAATAAGTAACAAACACTAAATAGATTTTTACTGAAAGAATCAAGTGTAAATCATATTCACACACTTTTACACTCTCGATCTTGTGAGGAGTATTGAGTGTTGTTGGGAACATTCATTTAAAACTTAATGCAACCTTTTGATTTATGTTTAAGAGCTTGTTTAGATTCAAATTAAAAGGTTATGTTGTTTTCAAAAAACTCATTTTGAATTAGATAAATTGGTGAATGGGAAGTGTTAGAGCTTTTTAACACTTTCAAGTACCAACTTAGATAGAATTGAGTAAGTATCATGTCATTTTCAATCACATTGTTAACTTTCATACATGGATATGGAGTTCTCATTAATTCTAAATTTAGTTTAATCAGTTAGTTGATTTCTCGTTCCTTTAGTCATTTGCTCTAATCAACTACATACAAATCCCCTTTTTTGTGAAATTAATGCCTTAAGCAAACAGATATAAATATTTGTCTTGTGTCTCTACGGATCGACCCTGCTTACTTTGTACTACTCTTTATTGCAAAATAGCGGTGTATTTGGAGTCATTTTGTAACCCATTATTTGTTGGGTTTGACACATCCTAACATTAGCCCACTGAGAATGCTAATAGTCTCCAGGGTTGTTAATAACCCATCAGACATGTTGTTAGCCAATTGGGATTATTGATAATCCCCATGGTTGCTGATAACCCATAGGTGTTTATTTTATGTTGTGATGTATGTGATATTTTAGGGAACTCACTAAGATTTGTGTTTTCATTTGTGGTTTACATGTTTTCAGGTTTTTCATTTATTAAAGGAGGTGCATGGTTGTCACACCCTCGGCCAAGGCGAAACATGTCGAAAGTGCGACTAAGTTCATGGATCACAGATAAACTGAATATAAAGCACTAGTACAATGATAAACAAAACAACGTTTATATTCCATCATTAATGTTTGAATACAAGGTTCTTAGAAGTGATAATAGATAGTAGTTACCTTAAACAAGTAGGCAGATAACAAAAAACTAGATAGCTAAGTTGTCTGAAATCCACGACAAATCTTCCATCTGAAAGCCTGTCTGAGGATCCCCTGAGAATACATGTAAGTTTGAGGGTCAACACAAAGGTTGTTGAGTGTCATAGGTTTTCTGCTTAACCGCAGTATAATACTTTTTAAAAGTCTAAAAAGTATTGCCTTTGTAAGAAAACTGTGTTTGGAAGAATGTTTGAAAAAGATAGAAATATAAACCATGGTTCATAGGTAATAAAAGTATAGTCTAGTTTATAGTAACGAATTTGTACGGATAGACATATAAACTATGGTTTCTAGGTAATAATCATCTAGTCAAGTTTATAGGAATGGTGTGGATAGACATATAAACTATAAGTATCTAGTCAAGTTTATAATAACGAATTGGTACGGGTAACGGATGAACAAACATACGGGTAAGGTTATCTGTCAAGGTTGTATTTAACAACCACATATACGGATAAATAAACATACGGATATACGGATAAAGTTATCTGCCAATGTTGTACTTAAAAACCGCAGATACGGATAAACAGATAGTTGACAAGTATATTTGATAAACGTACACATTGAATAGTATGATACTTATTTAAACAGTTGATAAAACTTTGAGTAGAAGCAAATAAAAGAGCCTAAGATACGATCTCTATAACTCGTATAAATATATAAACTTATATCTTTTTGTGTATGTATGAGGTATAATTAGACTACCAAGTTGATAATCGGTTATACAGTCATAGTACAATTTTTGTCGGAACGTATATGTTATTTTTATTAGTTGTATTATTTTAACAGCATACCATATGAAGCTATTGAGGTTTAAAATGATTTTGTTTACTTAACATGTAAGCGTTTAAACAATTATTTCTAAAACTGGTAAAGTATTTACACAAAACAATGATATTTTTTGTGTATTTTGTATGATAAATATTACTTAGTACACGTACTACCATGCATAGACGAAGAACATAAATGAAACACCGAGGGGAGGATCATTTTGACAATTAAGTTGTTCTGAAATCCAACAACCCATGCGGCCCTTCAAACAAGATTTTTCGTACCATAAGTAGTAGCGTAATAAATACTATTATATTGCTTAAACATGGTGGTGTTGTTTGTTTAAACAAAGTATTTAGAAAAATACATATATACAAGATATATAAGTACTACATGTATCCCCCCCCCCCCCCCCCCGAAAATATGTAAAAGTAGGGCCGTAAAACTTGCCTTAACGTGTGGTGGGTGATTTGTTTCGAGTATTTGACGTGAGAAACCAAGATAGTGTTGCTTTGATAATGAACCATTGAGATTTATTTAGTTTCAGCAGATGGAGATGACAAATGGCGGTGGTAGCAGCCTGCAGAAACGGTGGTGGGTGTGTCGTGGTGATTCAATCCAAGAGAGATGGATAGATATAGAGGGAGAGATTGAGAGAGAGAGAGAGAGCGTTGGAGTTGTGTGAAAATGGAGGTGGTGTGAGCCTCCTTTTATAGTTGAAGTTCCCACCCAAGTCTTGTAAGCCCATACCTCCACCCATGCATGTACCTTTGGGAAATATTGTACTCAAGAAGAAGTGAAGAAGGTAGAAAACCCCATGTGGGCAAGAAGGAGTATTGGCTGGCTTCTAAGCCATGTGGGTCCCACACACGGTCTCTCATTTATTAAATGCCCAAAAGTTGACTCATTTTTGGTGTATCAGGACTCGGGTATTGAGAATTTTTTCCAAAAGTAACGCTAGATAATATTTAATTGAAGGATTTCAAAAACTCAAACGGATTAATTTTTGGAGTTACGAAACTCCAGGAAATTGAATTTAAAGTTTTGTGTCTGAACGGCTCACGGTGTCCGTTTTTGCGACTTTTGTAAATATTTTCGTAAAAATTATTTATGTGTGAAATTAAATATTAGACTATAACTTGAGTCCAAAAACATTATCGGAAATCCCATCGGCAAAGTGTAAGTACCTCAACGGATCGGCTTGGTTTTATGTGATTAGAGAAAAACAATGTTTTACCGCTTGTTTTCTTAAAATCGTCGTATCTTTTGCATACAAACTATGTTTTGGACGTTCTTTATATTTTAGGAAACATGTAAACACGTACTATGAGGCTAGAATAATTGCTTCTCTTAAAATGATTTTTTACGAATTTTCAGTTTTTTAGACGTATCCTAAGGTTACAGTTTGTGCAGTTTGATTCGTTGTACATTTGAAAGTGCAATATCATCTAGTATTGTATTCTAGTTAGAATGAAATTACTTTTCCTTCTTAAGATACACTAAAACTCAGCAATTCAGATATAACATGAGATTCACGGATAGATTGACGGTTATAATAATAGCCTTAAATTTTGGGTTGTCACATTACCTCCCCGTTAAAAGAAATTTTGTCCCGAAATTGAGTTGGTATAGGTAGTACAAGGGATTTGATAAATAGTAATGTAGTTTCGTGGTGCGATCCATGTCTAGTCCTTCTATAATCGCCTTGTGTATACAAGTCGTATATAATCAATATTGAATAGACAGGCAAATAAGTGATTCTACCCTAAGCCCACAACCAAACAAAGAATAAGAAGTAAAGCGGAATCACAAATCCCAAGTCTGTAGAATCCTAATTATATATAACCCTAACGTATACATTTAGCAATCATAGATTACCAACAAGGTTCCTTAGTTTCTACATGAATGATGTGATTAATTCATATGAGAAAGCAACTAGCGAATACTTTTGTCATATCGATAACTAGTAATGTACTTTCGTGGTGCATGATCCCTGGCTGGTCCAACTCGTTTTCTCTTAAAAAAAAATTCTCTTTTTAGAAAAATAATTTCTTTTGAAATGTTTTTTCAAATCCTCAGTTTGAGTCCAAACACACTCGAGGGTGCATCCGAATCCATCAAACCAAGGCTCTGATACCAACTTGTAAAACCGTAAATTTTCAAACAAAATTTTCAGTTTTAAACACAATAAAACTCATTTTATAATTCTCAAAATCACAAGTATCTCAAATGTCAATAATCCACAAATAAAATCACAATCCCAGAATCATAATATAAGCTTTCGCCAGTGTGTACTATCAAGCCGGTGCCTTCTCGTGATCCTGAGAAGTACATGAAACACATAAAACATAACACGGTAAACATGAAGCTTAATGAGTTTCCAAAAATACCACACACATCACATTAGCCACTCGAGGCTAACTCAATACGACCCTTCGGTCAATGTGTCTCAGTGGAGACCCTCCGGTCCTAACTCAATAAGCTCATAATAATAATACTAAGCAAAAATCACAAAGACGTAATGCAGAATATTAAAATACATAGGTAAGAACATAAGACATCTTGGTCACACAGATACCACTCATGGTAAGTATAGTGAGAAGACTCACCTCGTAATCAAGTAAGTAATAATCTCATACAAGAATCTCGAACTAGCTTCCGCCTAACACATAAGATAATAATCTCTAATCAACACTCAAATCACTACTCTAAATCACTAGGTTAATCTCTCTCTCTCTCTCTCTCTCTCTCTCTCTCTCAATCTCATGGAATGGGTAAAAGACCATTTTACCCCTCCACGGTCCCCGTACTCCCTGCGTTGACCAAACCCTAAAGTAAACAGGAGTCAACAATTGAGTAAACTATCCATGTTGACCCGACTCACCGAGTGCATCTATGTGACTCGCCAAGTCCCCCTTGTCCCCTCAGAACCTCACAAAAACCCTACCCAACTCGACGAGTTGTCTCGTCAACTCGTCGAGTTACCCATGTCCAGACTCATCGGTGAAAACCCTATCTGACTCATCGGTGAAAACCCTATCTGACTCGTCGAGTCAGCTCTTTGACTAGTCGAGTCCCTTAAGTCAAAATCTCATTCAGATGTTTTAAGGCAGATCTATCACTCCAAACTCTAGATTTAGCCTCTCAAGGGTCGAATGTCACGTAAAGCTTCGATCTTTACATCCATGCATGTGATGTTTTCTCCATAATGCCAAATAAAAGCTCTAACCAAGGTGTTAAGCACAAAACCCTCTTTTGGCTGAATAAAGTTGGGACCTTTGGACTCAAGGGACCTCACAAGGTCTAGATCTGAAGTGTATACCTCCTAACATACTCCATGCACTCGTTGTCCAAAAAAAAAGGTGGTAAAAGCCCTAACTTCCATACTCAAGAGATCTAACTAAATAAATGAGAAAGGTACAAGCTTTTACCTTCCATAGAAGCTTTAAGTGAAGGAATTGCTGGATCCCACAGTATCTCCTTGTCCCTTGCTTGTTTCACCCTTCTTTCCTTCTAAAAGATTCACCAAAACACTAAAAAGTTAGCTCAAACACTCTCTCTTAGCTTAATGGCCGATTAGGGTTTCTCTCATTGAAGATGGGAAGCTGTTGAGCCACAAATGAGGCTATAAGTTTCCTTAAATAGCCCCCAAACCCGAGGATTTAGAGTTTCACCTCACAGTGTCTACTCAGCGAGGCGACCCTCTAACTCGTCGAGTAGGTTACTAATCCCACGTGGCCAAATACGACCCTACTCAACGAGTTGAAGCACCAACTCGTCAAGTTGCTCAATAGACCCAATATATATATATATATATATATATATATATATATATATATATATATATATATATATATATATATATATATACATATATATACCTGGGAGTCCGGATGTTACATCTCACGATGTGACAAGATGCCTATCAGGTTGTAAAGATTGAAGACTCTCGATTATTTTGTCCTTTAGTTGGTCATGACGTGACCAACAGATTGTCATGTCGTGAGGATCAGTTGACTGTTGACTTTATTTTATCGTTGACCAATGACTTTTTGACCAATTCGACTTTGAGTCAAACTTGAAGAATTTGGGTTGTGGATTAAGATTCTACATGTTTTGATGCTAGTAGGTTCATGGGAGCAATCAGTACAGAAAGTGAGCATGTCACTATGTTAATGGGTTCTTCGATTTATGTGAGTTTTCCTCACTATGCTCGTGGGTCGAAGGCACTAGTGCCACACCACTAGACTTGGTTATGTATCCTTGTGTATAGGATTTTGTTTTGTTGTAGTTATCTGCTATATATATATATATATATATATATATATATATATATATATATATATATATATATATATATATTAATGTGTGTCATGAGGAGAGAGATCGAGTTGAAGACCTAGCAACAGGAGGAGAGGTTAGCTTCAGGGTAGTTCCACGCAGCATCCAAGCGGTTCAAGTTCACTGACTCGAGCACATGACCAGCTAAGCGGGGGAGTTCCGAGTGTGGAAAGTGAAGGAAGTTTCATGGTGGAAGGTTTCGATCTTGTGTATGTCGTAGGTGCGGTAAAGAGGCGAAGTTTGGTAGGGATTGCAAGAAAAGTATGCTAGTTTTAGCCATTGGTGTTAGGAGGGCCACATCATAGCTTGTTGTCCCTTTCTCATTTTTAGTGATATACAGAACCCCACACCCCTAGCTTGGCAATTACCCGACAGATGTCATGAGGTGGCTGGAGTTCCAGAGACTGAGATTTGAGTTATCAGTTCTTCGATTTGGTCGGATACTACATTGATGCTATTTGTTGTATCTTTTTGTATATGTTATGGGGTTTATTTGTAACTATAATGATCACTTGACTGGAATTATCTTAATTACCTATGGTTTTATTTGATTTCTTATTATGAAGGGATTGATTATTATCCTTGAAGGTCAAGCGTGTTGGAATTTGTAACACCCATAAAAATGAAAAGATATTTAATTTTTTTAAAACCAACCAAATTTACAACTTGTTTACAATCATAGTTTTCAAAACATTTTCAACATCAAAGTCTCCCAAAATCATAAGTCAAAAACATGAGGATGTGTACGGTCACGCCTTCACCTTCTCGCATTCATCTGAAGTACCTGTAAACATAACCCAAAACTGTAAGTCAACACTTTGTGAGATCCCTTAAAGTAACAACACATAAACAGATAGCAAATACAGTAACAACATGTCAAGTCCAATCAACCATCAAGTTGGAATACCATAGGCCCATCAACCATCGGGTTGGAATGCCAATACACTATGGGTCCAGTCAACCATCAGGTTGGAATACCCCAGGCCCATCAACCATCAGGTTGGAATGCCAATACACAACAACTCCTATCATCCTAGAGATGGAATACCCTCGGGCCCATTCAACCATCGGGTTAGTATTCCCCCAGCCTGTTGGCTTATGCACAAAGTATTAAAGCCTCAGCCACCGACCAAATATGTCCACATATAACTGATAATCATATATGTCACACCCCGACCAAGGCGGCAGAACAAGTTGGGTCGTGCGACTAAGTACATGGATCATAGGTACACTGAATATATAGCACAAGTACAACAATAAAAAAAATATAACGTTCGTGTTCCATCTTGATATTTGAATACAAGGTTTTTACAAATAATAATAATACATGAATTGCCTTAACAGATACGTATATAATAAAACAAGTAAACTAGGTCACCTGTAATCCAATCCGTCTTAAATGTTTGTATAGTAGTTTCCTGAGAATACATGTAGTTTTGAGGGTCAACACAAAGTTAGTGAGAGTTACAGGTTTTCTGCTAATAGCAGTAACACTTTTAAAAAGTCTAAAAAGTTTTATATTTGTATGAATTACAATAATTGAAACAGTGTTTTCCATGAGTTTTTAAAAGCCAAAATGTATCTTTGTATAAGTAAATGCATACTTAAAAACCATATCTCTAAAGAATCTTTGAATATACTTGAAAAAACAAACTATATTGATACATAAGCAATTCCATACTTGAAAAACAAACTATACATATGTATCTCACTCCGAAGATTAACAGTTATAGTAGTGTGGGTATGCTAAGTTTTAAAACTCAACTAATGAATAGCGTCTCACTAAAACTCCCCTAACTAAAAAGTTTGTGAATAATTCTCAGTCCTAACTTAATTATGATTAACTCACTAGGCATGACGAATATTATTGTATAAAGTTAATAAAAGACGAGTATGTTTGACATGTGTAAAAGTGTAATGTGCTCTCTTTTATAAAAATGAATGTTTCAAATTAATGAACATATGCACATGTATAAATGTTATGTACTTAAAAATATATGCAAACATGCATAGTAATAGTTTGAATCCTTGAAATACTATAAAATTTTATAACATGCTTGTTATAATATACAATGTCACATAAAAATCATATACTTTATATCATATAGTATTTGTTGTGTGAACTAGTTATTTCACTATAAAATAACCATAATACGTATACGAAAAGTTTATACTAATTTATCAGTAACAATATGGTAAATTGTTGATTAATAATATTTTTATAAGTAGATTCATTGTGTTTTCGCATAAAAAGGAAATTATTTTGTATAAACAAAATATTTAGGCACATTTATTCCCCCCCCCCCCCCCCCCCCCCTCACGCGCGAAATGATTTAAACATTAAAAAGGGAACGTAAGCACTCGCCCTTGAAGCGTGAGTTCCAATCATTCGAATTCGGTTTTTTTGAGATCCTTGACTTAAGAAACCGTAATTCCACAATTCTTGAACTTTGTAATACTCTTGGGACCATTTCGTAAAAATTTTGAACTTTTAGGGACTCATTTGTAACTTCACTATAGTATAGTGGTTGTTTGATAATTTAATTAACCAAGTGAGACTAATTTGGTAAAAATTATTTCAAAGGAGGGGCTAAAATGGTTATTTTTATTCAAAGTTTGAAGATTGAGATTTATTTTGTTAAAAATAACCAAATGAGAGGCTATTTGTGGATAAATGGAATCACTTTTTGGGGATTGGTACCTATTTTGAATAAAGAATTTAACAGTGGGGGCATTTTAGTCATTTCATAATTAAAATGCCTTACGGTTTTACGTCCCGTGTTTAATGGTCCACTTAAAAGGAATTAGTCACGAGGGAAACAGATAAACGGGAGAAACACGAAGGGAATCAAGCATTTGCCACCGGTCGATGACCGATCGTGAAGAAGGTAGAGCGCGTCGGCAGGCGAGAAGGAGGCATGAAGATGGCTGCGAGGTCCGATGGATTTCGAACGGTTGCAGGCTGAGGTTGTGTTTCCGGTGTTCGGTCGAACCGAAGGAAGAGACGAGACGAAAGCAGAGGGCTCTCTCTCTTTCCCTTCCGGCTACTAGATGCGAGGAAAGATAAGGTCCGAGGAGACGGAGGTCGATCAGTCCGAGGAGGCGTCCCGAGCAGCGACGTCAGTGAAGATGATACCTTCGGAGGTCGTTGGTTGCAAGGAACAGAAGAGAGAGTCTGAGTGTGGGGCTATGGTGGTCGGAACTCTCATTAGCAGCGGCGGTGGAGGTTAGTGGATGGGGCTGCTCCGGCCGCTCCCTGTTCTTCTTCTTCTTCTTCTTATTTTTTTTTATTGTTTTTGCAGAAATTGATTGGGGTTTCTGGGATGGTCTCGATTGCTGGAAAGAAAACAGATCATCAATATGATCTCGGGGTGTTTGTTTGTTTTAACAGGAATCTATGGAATGAATAAAATGGTTGGTTGGTTGTTGATGTTTGATAAGAAAAGAAGAAGATTATCAGTTATGGAAAAGGGTGTTTGGCTGTTTGTTGTCTACGGAAAGGGTAGAAGAAGAACATTATGAATGGTTTTTTTTTTTTTTGTTTTTTTTTGTTTTTTTTTTTTTTTTAATGATTGGTTGCTTCTGTTGATAGGGAAAGAAAACGAAGCAAGGAAAAAAATGTGATGTTGTTCTTCATGTTTGCAGGAATACAAAAGAACAAGAACAAAATGGTTCTTCGCTGGGAATGAAGATGTAGTCCGAAAATAAAATATTGTAGGTGTTTGGGTATTAGATTGTTATCACTGTACGTGTTTGAGTGTTAATCTTTCTTTTCCTTTCCTTGTTTCCTTGAATGTTCAGTAGATGGGAAGGACAAACAGAAGAAGTGTTTGCGTGTGGTTGGTTTTGTTTAGGATGTAACTTGGAAGTAAATATGGCTGTCTTTATTTATTTATTTGTATTTATTTATTTATTTATTTAATTATTTGTATTTTTTTTTGAACCGGCAAATCTAATCTACTCCTGAGCTAACAACATCTATTCCACCTATGTCCACGACGAGACTTGAACCCTCGACCTCAAAGAGAGAAGATATCACCTAATTATTTGTATTTGGTAGATTAAATAGATGTATTGTGTATGAATTTATATTATGTTTTTGTTTCAATATGAATGAAATGTGTGTATTGATTAAATTAAGTATGTATTTGTATATAAATTTATTGTATTTCTAATAGATTTAATATATATATATATATATATATATATATATATATATATATATATATATATATATATATATATTTGTTTAATAATATTGTATGTATACGCAATATTTATGCACTCTCCTAATAAGGGTTTAATATGTACTTTTGTGAAATATACGAAGGATTCGAGATTTGTACAAAATCAGTGTCCAATTTGTCGTATATTTTATGAATTGTTGTATGGAAAATGATATATGACGTATAAATATTTATATATTTAGTGTTGTTATATAAAAATTATATAACATATATGCATTCTGATTACACGATTGATTATTTGTTATATACAATATGTGTTTATAAAAATTATAACAAATACAAAATAGATTTTTGAAAAATACGTTCTTCACACATATATGTATGTAGATGTATATAATTTTAGAAATTTTGGGTTATCTCTTCGTTAAGATTCACCATAACTACGCTGGATAACAATATATTATTTCTAGAATATATTGCCAATCATTGAAATCATGTCAGAAATCAATAGTTTAAGGTTTCGCGATTAATAAATTTTAAAATGTCCGATTTTTCACTTTTTATAAATATTTTTAATAAAAATATTTAAAATATGAAATTTAATATTAAACTATAGCCTGAGTCCAAAAATGTTTTCAGAATTCCCCTTTGAAGTGTGCAAGTCCCTTAACGGTTAGAAACATATTTAGTGGTTTTAAGAAATTCAGTATTATACTGGTTTTGAATTCCTAAAACGATCGTATCTTTTGCATACGAACTCCATTTTGGACGTTTTTTATACTTTTGGAATCAGGGAAACATGTACTATGAGACTAGAGTGTTTCTATTGCTGACAACTGTTTAACACAAAATTTCAGTTTTTCAGACGCATTCCTATGGTTGCAGTTTGAGCTGTTTGATTTATTGATTACGTGGGTGTTTGGCTTGTCTTTTTAGGAGGCAAAAGTTCTTTTTGGAAAAGTTACAAAAGTCAGGGTTTCCTAAATTTTCCAAAAAGTCATTTTTTCTTCTATCTAATATCCACAAGTAGCTTTTAAAATGTTTCTACCAAACATCTTTTACCTTTTATCTTTTCCAAAAATGACTTTTACCTACATAAAAGACAAGCCAAACACCCCCTACATATTTGGAAGTAAGATACCATCTAGTATATTATAATAGTTGATATGAACTCATTTATTTCATATAAGAGGCTCTAAAACTCAATTAGTCAAACTACCAAAAGATTTACTGTGAACTTGACCGTTCACAGTCTATGACCTAAATTCTGAGATGTCACATTACCTCCTTGTTAATGGAATTAAGTCCCAAAATTATTATGTTCTAGAATATTTTGTTCCTCTAGCATTTTGTTCTACTAGTATTTCAATCCAGTAGTGGAGGGAGCAACACTGAAAAATTACGAATACTTTTGTTTCATCTGATTCTCAAGTTTCCAAGTAAACTATGGCTCTCTACAACATTTTCATCGAATGTTTACTATAGGAATGCGGCTTTGTTTGAGGCTTTTGATTTCTTAATCCTTGATCTCCATCTGTTCCTTCATAAAGTGAGTTTAATGTTGACCTGGATCTCATCCGTAGGAAATACAAGGTTCTTAACAGAGAGACACATCTTAAGATTTAACATGTGGAAGGTATTGTGAACTTTGTTAAGTTCTTGAGGTAAATTAAGTTTGTAAGGCACCAGACCAACCATTGGCAGGATTTCAAAAGGTCCGATGTGAAAGGGATTTAGTTTACCTCATTTTCCAAATCTAATGATACTTATCCATGGTACTATCTTTAGTAGGACACGATCTTTCACTTTGAATTCTAAGGGTTTATGACTTGCGTTAACATAGCTTTTCTGACTACCACGAACGACCTTTAATCATTCGTTTACCTGAACAATCTCTTTCGTTGTTTCATGAATGATAGTTGTGCCAATGAGCATAATATCTCTAGCATGCCTTTTTTCTAGTTGGGTATCTCCAATTTCTGCTTAGCATATCGGATAAATGACACCTATGTTCGTATAAGGCCTTGAATGGAGTGGTCTTTATGTTAGTGTGATAATTATTGTTATATGAAAACTCGACTGGCGGTAAGTGAGTATCTTATGCATTACCGAAGTCCATCCCACAAGCGTGGAGCAAGTCTTTTAGAGTTTGTATCGTTCTTTTTCTATGTCCATCTGTGTGTGGATGATATGCAGTACTCATGTTGATTTTGGTTCCTAGGAACCTCTGCACTGATTGCAAAAATCTGGAAGTGAATCTGTTATATCCATTGTAGATAAAAGATATTGGCACACCATGTAGTCTGAATATCTCCTTGAGATAGGTCCGGGTAAGTTTCTCCATCTTATCAATTTCTTTGATGGTTAGGAAATGGGCATAATTGGTTAAATGGTCAACCATTAACCAAATGGTGTCATAACCGCTTGAAGTTCTTGGGAAGTTCATTATGAAGTCTAGATTATTTGTTCTGATATGTGCTTATTTAGTCATAAATATCATGCATTATCTTAATACTTTATGTTAACTATGTTCTTCCTTGCTTCGTGAGTAGATAGGTTTCTAGAACCTATCTTAGGTGCTGACTATGTTCTTCCTTGCTTCGTAAGTAGATAAGTATATCATCTATGAATACTATCACGAATTTGTCTAGGAAAGGATGGCGCACCGGATTCATTAGGTCCATGAACATTGTGGGTGCATTTGTTAGTCTGAAGGGCATCACTACAAACTCGTAGTGACCATAACGAGTTCAAAATGCTTTCTTGGGAATATCACTCTCCTGGACTAGCAGCTGGTGGTACCCTGATATCAGGTCGATCTTTGAAAAGTAGCTTGCTCCTTGGAGTTGGTCGAACATATTTTCTATTTACGTTAGAGGGTTTCGGTTCTTAATGGTGAGTTTGTTTAGTTTGTTGTAGTCTGTACACATACAGAAAGATCCATCCTTCTTCTTTATGAACAGGACCGGTGCTCCCCAAGGTGAGAAGCTCGGTCTGATGAATCCTTTGATGAGCAGTTCGTTTAGTTGGCTGAATAATTCCTGCATCTCCATTGGTTCTAGACGATACAGGGATTTGGCTACGGGGGTAGCTTTGGTAATTGAGTTGATTCGGAAGTCGATTTGGCATTCAGGAGGAATTCCAAGGAGATCCTCGGGAAAGACGTCAGAAAAATTATAAACTTCGGGAATGCTCTCGATGTATTTTACTTCTTGCTTCTCATTTACTACGTGTGCTAAGAATGCGTGGTACTCCTTGCGTAGATATTTTTGGGCTTTGGCGCAAGAGATGATGCGAAGGTTCGTACCGGGTTTGTTGTCGTAAATGACGAGGGTTTCGCTGCTTGGCAGATTAAGACGTACGACCTTTTTGCAGCATAAAATATCTGCACAGTGAGGACTTAACCAACACATGTCGATGATGATGTCGAAGCTTTTTATTGAGACCGTCATAAGGTCGATTTGAAAACAAAAGTCGTTTAGTGTGAAGGTACAACCTATGTATAGATTGTTAGTGCTTTTCGTCTTCCCGTTTATCATCTCGGTGGTGAATGCTTCGATTAGTGGTTGTGGTTTTTGTTTGATTATATGTTTAAATTTGTGGTTCACGAAACTCCTCTCCGTACCACTATCAAAGAGTATGCATGCATAAGAGTTATTAAGGAGAAACGTACCCATGACCACTATGGGATTTGCTATTGCTTATTCCTGCCCTATCGCTAGCACTCTTCCCATGCCACCAGCGTTCTTTGCTTTTGAGCAATCTCTCTTGTAGTTCCCAGTTTCGCCACACCTATAGCAAGCTTGGCTTACTCCAACACCGGGGACCTGGGCGATTAGTTGTGACGGTGCCTTATAGAAACGGGCAATGTGCCCCTTCCTGTTGTAGTTATTGCAATGCATCTCCCGGAAGCGTCCATGGAGATGGAAATTGCATTTTTTGCACTTCGGTAGGTTCCCAACATATCTACTGGGAGGTGCTGGAGCAGCAGGAAAAGTAGCAGCATGAACTGCCACAATTTGCTGCTTCTTTGAGGACTCCTACGACGATTGCCCCTTACTTTTGTTCCAGAATTTCTTTTTGTTACCACTTTCTCTGGGTTGCTCAGGGATGGTTGTTATGAAGCCTTGGCAAACTCCATGATCTACGAGTGTCTGTGCCAGACGCTTGGCACTGTTGAAAGTAAGTGAATTTGCAGCTATTACGTTTCCTTGGATCCGAGGAGATAGCCCCCAGATGTACCTTTCCACTTTTTTACTTTCCAGGGTGACCATCCTGGGACACATAATTGTCAGGTCACTGAATCTGGCAGTGAAAGAAGTAATATTGGAGTCCTTCATCTTCAAACCCTAGAGCTCTTACTCCTCACCCCTTGGGCAATATTCTGCTAGCATTCGATCCTTTAAGTCCTCCCAGCTCATGGCATTGGCTACTGGGAGAGTCAATGACTTGACATGGCCTTTCCACCAAATCTCGTTGAATCATTCAAATCTTGCTGAAGCATTCAAACGTAGCTGTGAAATAGCGAATTTAAAAACTAAGCTGTCTACCGATGCGTTCTGAGCTACCCAGCCAATGCTTCCCCCATTCCTACTCCAAGAACTGTTCATCTTAATGATGGCTCTCTTATAAATAAAACAAATGACTTATCTTATGAGCCTCTAATTCCTCCTCCCTCGGAAGTTTTCATCAATCCTGTTGGTCAACAAATCATTTCTTCCACTACTACTCTTAACGCCCCTGTGAAAGAGAAAGGCAAGGGAATCTCTTCTGGAAGAATCGGTCCTATGAAGACGTTGAACAAGAAAAAGGGTTGGTCATTGGGTGAAATTGATAGAGCAGTGGAAAAGAGCCTTAGAATTTAAGCTATGAAAGAGAATCCAAATTTCTTCTCTAGCATCTCTCCTTACTATCCTCAAGGAATGATCTGTGATGATCACATTGTTCCTTACAAAAGTTATGCTCTTCCAACAAACGGATTTAAGAAAATAGATCTTCCTATCTCTCCTCATGGCAGGTTCTATGTCAAGTTTTTTCCTCTTCAACCCACTGATGACCAGGAGACTCTCGTCTAAACTAAGAAAGAAAGACTTAAAACACTCTACTCCACCACGCACTTAGTCAAGACAAAACTTGGTCAAAGTATACAATCACCAAGTTTATTGGTTTTAGAATGAATATATTTGGAAAATTTGATCTCGATTGCATTATCTACTACTATTACATCCACTGGAACACTCAAGATAAAATCAAGATCTTAGATGTTGATTGCCCTTTAATAAATCCGAGTGACCCTCTTGTCATTGCATCTCACCTGAAACCGAAAAACCTCAGAATTCCACATAAGAGCATATAACTCAACTTTTAACTACTTGAATGACTTTGTTGTTGAGTTTGGAAGATCAGATATTGAGTTCTTGTCACACCCCAAAACCACGAATGGCAGAAACGTTCAGGGGTGGAGGACGTCATGTATAGTATCACAACAGTGTAATATAATAAACAAGCAACAACATCATCCATTGCATTACAAGTAGAATTTTAATACATGTGTGTTCTTTCATTGTAGTAAGACACCAAAAATATACAATCAAAATAAAAGACGAGTCTTGTCTGCTCCGTCTTCTCAAAACCTGGCCATCGTACCTGTCTACTGTTGACCTGAGAATACAAGTTATTTTGAAAGAGAGTATCAGCTTTAAAGCTGGTGAATTCATAAGTATTTAAGTGTCATTGTCATGATTATGAAAATCTATCATGAAGGCCATGTAAAACTTTAAGTGAAGATGTTGATGTAAGTATGAAAAACCCTAGAAAATCCCTTATTTTCTATAAGTATGAAGTGTAGTATTCTACCAAGACCCGAATGTTCTATAAGTATGAAGTGTAGTCTTCTACCAAGACCTGAATGTTTTGTTATGACTATGTAGTCTTCTACCAAGACCCGAATGTTCTATAAGTATGAAGTGTAGTCTTCTACCAAGACCCGAATGTTTTGTTACGACTAGGTAGTCTTCTACCAAGACCCGAATGTTCTATAAGTATGAAGTGTAGTCTTCTACCAAGACCCAAATGTTTTGTTATGACCAGGTAGTCTTCTACCAAGACTCGAATGTTCTATAAGTATGAAGTGTAGTCTTCTACCAAGACCCGAATGTTTTGTAAGTAATATGATAGCTTTTCCATTCTATTTACTCGTACTAGAGTACTTAGTCTAACTCCTCGTTTATGTGAAAGTATCACAAAATAAAGTAAACAGGAAAATAATCATGTAAGTGTTATTGTCTTGGGTTACCAGGAAAAACACGACATCGCTGAAGCGAAAGATAGACCTTATGGACATCCGAAGAGTGTCCCCTCATCCTCTATAGCGGCAGCAGGGTGGAGGGAGGGTTAGTCCCAACATCGATCTCCTAATATCGATCGTTAACCTAATGATCCTCCGAAGATTCACATCTCATCCACTGTTGCAATAGTTGGACAGAGGGATGGTTAGTCCCGTCACTGACTACTAAGTAAGTAACAACCTTAAACATCCGTAGACATTCATCGACCACTGGTGCTAATCAGTAGGGTTCGGAATGGTAAGTCCCGCCGAATCATCCCATTGAACTGGGTCATGAAAGATAATTTACACAGTAAATACTAATAAATCATCCTCGTAGTTCTAAGTACAAGTATCCAGGTAAGTAAATACAGGATAATGCACCTAAGTAACAGTGTTCCCGTATGGTATTCATGTAATGTGTTCATGTAAGCGTAATCATGTATCAAGTAAGTATATGTAAACGTACTCAGGTATCATGTAATCAACTGTCAATGTACTCATGTATCAGGTAATGTACTGGTACAGACTCATGAATGAACTGACTCTTGTGTGATTCCTTGTAATAGGAATAATGTTTTGTTTCTTCTAACTATCCCTATGATAATTAACTGGAAAGTAAGTGGTTGTTCAAGTAGATTTAAGCACCCTCGATACACCAGGGTGTGGAAAACTGAACGAAGGATGAAAACTATAATCTCTAACATATAAATGAACATATGCGCATAAGTATAGTTTGATTCAAGAAGGTAAAATAATGGTTTTACAAGATATCTAGGAGTTTTTAACAATAATTAAGAGTGACTTGATGTCATTAAACATTTCAAAACTAATACTTTTCTTATCAAAGTATTTTAAGATAGAAAACCATTTCATGTGACACCTTTTAAAATATGTGAAATCTACTGAGTGAAAACACAGTTATAAAATACATAAGATTGATTTAATAACATATTGTTTTCTACTTGTATTCCCCCCCCCCCATTAAAGCATTTAAAATCATTTAATACATTGATTAAGGGGTATGAACTCACCTGTAGTTGGTGATTGGGATGAACTGAACGGTATAGGATTGCTAGGTGTCAAGCGAGGACTTGTACACACACTATGATCCTAATGAACATATAATCACACATATATGCACTCAATTAGTCTTAAGTTACTAATTGATAAAGCTAAGACATCCTAGACATAATAAACACTTTATATAAGTGCTTTAAGCCCTAAGGATTGCATCTAAGCTATTGTGGGACAATGTACTTGTGATTAGGGTTCCAAAGGATCTCATATATGAGTTTACTCCTCATATACCAACACACATGGAGTTTACGGTTGTAAACTCTGGAGTTTACGGCCGTAAACTCCCAACCATGGGTGTTTTGTGTGTTTTGAAGTTCCAAATGATTCCTAGAATTATTCCAACTTGGTGGTTAAATTCTTGGAATGGTTTATGGTCTAGAAACACTCCATTTAGGATTTTACGGCCATAAGGCCATTTCCTTTGGAGTTTACGGCCGTAAACTCCCTTGGAATGGTGTTTTTGTTGTTTTCAAGTCTCTTGCATATGAAGGATAGGTTCTAGACTTTTATCTAAAGCATATGAAGGCATTAGGCACACTTTGGTTCCCCTTTAAGGAGTTTACGGCCCATGAACCATGTCATGGCTGTAAACTCAATTTGAAAGGTGATTCTCATGTGTTTAATGCCCTTGATTTATTGGGAACAAGTCTAGGTAATTGTCTAAGGCTTTAGGAGCCTTAAAAGTACCATTTTGTGCTTGAAATTGGAGTTTACGGCCTAAGAACCTCTTGGGCCGTGAGCTCCCAAACTTGGGTGGTTTTTTCTTGATTTCATGTCCCTAACACATTTAAATATGATTCTAAGGCAGTTGCATAACACAAGGGTCGGTCTAAGCTTCGTTTCGGGAGTTTACCGCCCAAGAACACCTTGGGGAGTAAACTCCTAGATCTAGTGATTTAGCCTTCTAAATCATGTTATAAACACATATAAAGCTTTCTAACATTACTAGAAAGAGGTACTCACAATTTGGGATAAAAACCCGAAGATCCGTCAGAGAGAAAATGGCTTTTCTCTAGTTGGAAATGTGAATAATGAATGAATTTGGTTCAGAATTCTATTTATAGTCCTGAGATATTTTTGGAAGAAAATATTTTTATTCCTGTAATGATCTCTAATATAATAGAGTGTTGGAATAACAGTGTTGCACAAAACCCTAGTGCACCCACTCTTCGTATATTTCCGGAAGTATAAACCCTAAATTACTCAAACTTACGCGAAAAATCTGAAAATTAACTGTGACTGCTACAACTTCTATTGAAGTGATATAGTTTGTACATAATGGAAATTTCGGGTTATCACATCATCCCCCCGTTAGAAGGAATTTCGGTCGAAATTAGAATTTAAGCAAATAAGAAATTACAAATAACTAAGCAAAAAGGTGAGGGTATTTCAGTTTCATCTGATCCTCACGTTCCCAAGTGAATTTCGGTCCACGCTTTGCGTTCCAGCGCACCTTCATTATCGGTATACGGCTCTGCTTTGTTTGCTTGACCTCTCGGTCCATGATCTCTACTGGTTCCTCCACGAAGTTGAGGCTCTCGTTGATATCGATCTCGTCGAGTGGAATAACAAGAGTCTCGTCGGATAGACACTTTTTCAAGTTTGACACGTGGAAGGTAGGATGTACGTTACTGAGTTCTTGCGGTAGATTGAGCTTGTAAGCTACAGGGCCGATTCTTGCGAGAATCTCGAAAGGCCCTATGGAACTTTGTAATGACTGCCAGAACCTCGAAGTGAATCTACTATCTCGGTCCGAGATGATAGATAAAGGAACACCGTACAGCTTTACAATCTCCCTAATGTAAGTTCTGGTAGGTTTCTCCATCTTGTCTATTTCTTTGATCGGTAGGAAGTGTGCAGACTTGGTCAGTCTATCGACGATGACCCATAAGGAATCAAGTCCACCCGTCGTCTTGTGCAACTTGGTTATGAAGTCCATAGTGATCCGCTCCCACTTCCATTCTGGTATCTCTGGTTGTTGTAGAAGACCGGAGGGTTTCTGGTAATAAAGACACTAAATTTGATCTTAAAGGCGTTACAGACAAGACTCCACTGTGCAACTTTTAAACAGAGTTATAGTACTATAGATTTACTACAAGACTATTGTTTGCGAACTAGGTATACTACAAAAGACAAGTATGCGCAGCACGAGGGTCCCCTCACTGACGGGGTCTCGTAAAAGGTAAGACTCTAGTTGCACTACTTTTAAGCAGTTTATGAGTCCGATACAACGAATGCTTTAGATATTCTTAACGAGGTCCGAAGTAGTTTCTCCGGTGGCAGTGATCCTTAGTATCCTCCCATCTGCGCCGGAGTTCTTTATAATTGGACAGTCCTTTCTGAGGTGTCCAATCTCGCCGCATTGGTGACACATCTGGCTTGCACTAGCATTGGTGGTGGAAGTGAGGTGTTTAGTCAGAGTTACGTGGACACGGGTGCCCTCCTCGTTCATCCACTTCGAAACTTTCCTTTTATGGGGGCCGGTTTTACCACCACCTTTGTGTGCAGAGTTTGTCCCGATGTCGGGTACTTGAGAAATTGGTTGTGCCGGTGCTGAAGGGGCAGGAGTTGCCACTTGTTGTTGTCGCATGGCAAGTCTTTGGGATCGTTGACGCTCCTTTCGAGCTCGACGATTTCGTTTCCTCTTTTCGGTCTTACGGCTTTGTACGTCCATGACTGCTGCCCTTTGTTGGCTTCCTGGATTGATACAACAATCGAAATTTTCAATTCCTTTGTCAGTCGCGATTGCGTTGCCAGTGTTGAGGTTTATAAGGACAGCCGCCGCAGCAGCTGTTACCGCGGCTTGAAACGTAGCGGCGTCGATATGAAGGATAGGGGATTCGTTGTTCAGTTGACTATTTCCGGATGATGACATGATTCTGCAACACGAATGACAAGGAGTTTGTGAGTGACTAAGGTTGGCTCTGAATTATTTTGATTCTGACTAAGAGATGAGTTATTATACATGAAAACTTAGCTTATACACATTATGATATAACCAATACTGGGCGGATAGTAAAATGTGTGATTCTACTTCAGTTTCACATCCCAACGAGGAAAAGAAACTAAGTCAGAATTCTCACATTCTATTATCTACCAGGTATTCGTTATATATAACTGGGGGAATGTATAAGTGAGGAAATCATAACAAATAACATTCTTAGTAATCCTTCTTAATGAATTAGAGTTCCTAGTCAGGGCTATCACTGAACCTAGATGTATTTCAACCGTTCACCTATAGAGTAGAAGCATGTTCTCGAAAGTTTGACCAACATCCCTATGATGCAGTCCCAATACGGAGTCGAAGTAAATTCATAGAATGGTCTCATGACGGCCTTGGAATTCCTTATTGTTTATGCTCTCAGTTTAATCCTTGGCATTACTACTATGCATGCTTTAATTGATGTTAGACTTAATTAAACAAAGAAATTTGGACTTTAGTCGTCGATGTTAGAAACACGTACTAATATTTGCGGGCAGTTTCGGGGTGGTCTCTCCTTCTAAAATCACTTGGTATATAATTTAAGAATTTCTTGGAGTTACTATATGTAAATTGTTTGTAGTATAGGGTTCGAGGATAATAGGTCTACATCTCATTAACGTAAGGAGGATTTTGGGCAATGCTACAGTTCCCTGGAATAGTGTAGTCTCCGGATTCTGAAGGATTCGAATGTCTCCACTTAACAACCTAGGTTGGTCGTGTTCTTCGTTCCAGGTTTCCAAGCATTCTACCCAAGGAGGCGTTGGGCCTTGAATAACCGGACGAGGGTTAGGATTTGGAACAAGGGCCATCAGGGTAGGTTCTCCACTTCAGGGTCGGGGTCGGACCCGTCAGCAAGGCCTTCAATTTGGTGACCATCCACAGGGATTGGGTGATCATTCACCGGCTCCTCTCCGAGCCATTCAGTATTGTTGTGGCTAAGGTAGTACGGGTCGTCGTGGGGATGAATCCAGCCATGATATCTTCGCGAGAAATGGGGATATAAGAAGTAACTAAGTAGATGTACTAATTAGATAATTATAAGATGATCTTTATCAGGTACTTCAATGCATTGTTTAGTGCATACTAGTCATATGTATTTGGGATAGGATAGACCTTCGAATAAGCGACCCTAACTCTAAATCCCCAATCCAACGAGAACAGGAAGTAAAGCAAAGATCCACAGATTCTAAGTCTATGACGTCCTGGATACATATAATTGTAATGTATCCACTAAGCAATTATTGACCTATTGATAAAAATCTATTTAGTTCTCAGATAAGTAATTATAATAACACCAAATACCCCTATGGTATTTGATTGTGGTAGTGTTGGTAAGTTTTTAGACTTGTTGCCATATCACAACCATTCTTGGGCATGTGCTAATCACTCCTCGGACGAGCATAGTTGATCAGGCTATGCCAATCCCAAGACTGACCATACATCCCCGCGCTTACCTGTGATATCCAACAATCATTACTTTTGTTTTGTTCTAGAACGACGTGACCCTAGTATGTATGCATGCGTGTATACTTTTAATAAGAAACTACTTATTTCAAAAAGTATAGTTGTTTTGAAAACGTAAAATTAGAGACTCTAGTCCCAATGCATTTATAGTTTGTATATCTTATGTGGTTTGATATACTGAGTTCACTATAAACAATGCTCTGATACCAATCTGTCACACCCCCAAACCAAGGATGGCGGAAACGTCCAGGGGTGGAGGACTTCATGTTCAGTATCACAACAATATGTATAATAGTGCTCAAAGTAAATACAACCATCATAAATATAATTGAAAAAGTTACACCAAAGTATTTGTTTACATGTTTCAAAATCAATTACAATATGGTGACAAAAATAAATTGTTGACGGTTTAACGTTCCATCCTCAAAGCGCTGAAGTTTTCCTGTTTCACTGATTCCCTGAGAATACAAGTAGTTTTGAAAAGTGTCAACAATTAAGTTGGTGAGTTCATAAGGGTTTTGTTTGGAGTAGAAACCGTTTTCCTTTTTAAAAGCGATAGGATATGAATCCAGAAAATCCAATATTTTCTTAGTTAGGTGTAAACAAAATATTCCTATATGATGTGTTGATGAACCCTAGATTGACCCGTAGATTTCCTCTATAATCATCCAGCGTATATAAGTTATAGAAGATTTAAGTCAGATAAAACGTCGAATGTAGTGGGTCTGCCCTAGGTCCACAACCCAACGAGGAACAGGAGATGAGGCGGGCACCACCAATTCTAAGCCAATCCAGACTAAATTCTTGTATGACTCAAGCATATACGCTCAATGATTATAGTTGAAGTCTAACAATGCTAACCTTTAATGTGAATATAACCTATACATACCATAGTTCACCAGGGAGTAATAGAGATTAGTGAACCTGAACTATGCATATGATAGCTTATCAAAAGTGATGGTGAATATAACCTATATGATGTGTTAATGTATCCTAGATTGACCCGTAGATTTCCCCTATAATTGTCCTGCGTATATAAGTTATAGAAGATTTAAGTTAGATAAAACGTCGAATGTAGTGGGTCTGCCCTAGGTCCACAACCCAACGAGGAACAGGAGATGAGGCGGGCACCACCAATTCTAAGCCAATCCAGACTAAATTCTTGTATGACTCAAGCATATACGCTCAACGATTATAGTTGAAGTCTAACAATGTGAACCTTTAATGTGAATATAACCTATACATATCATAGTTCACCGGGAAGTAATAGAGATTAGTGAACCTGAACTATGCATATGAATAGCTTATCGAAAGTGATGTGATGGTGAATATAACCTATACATATCAAAAGTGATGGTGAATGTGAATATAACCTATACATATCATAGTTCACCGGGGAGTAATAGAGATTAGTGAACCTGAACTATGCATATGAATAGCTTATCGAAAGTGATGTGATGGTGAATATAACCTATACATATCAAAAGTGATGGTGAATGTGAATATAACCTATACATATCATAGTTCACCGGGGAGTAATAGAGATTAGTGAACCTGAACTATGCATATGAATAGCTTATCGAAAGTGATGTGATGGTGAATATAACCTATACATATCAAAAGTGATGGTGAATGTGAATATAACCTATACATATCATAGTTCACCGGGGAGTAATAGAGATTAGTGAACCTGAACTATGCATATGAATAGCTTATCGAAGGTGATGGTGAATTCCTTTCCTTGTAATTAAGTTCCTAGGGTAGATGAAACATAAACTATACCTATTATAGTTTATTACTTTGTTTGTAATATGTATTTACCATAACTATACCGATTATAACTAACGCTTTCGTTTGTGGGGGTATAATGGCTTAACTATACTTATTATAGATTATCTTAATCGTCCATAGCGGCAATAACTCTTTTGTAAATGTAAGACCTTTAATATTGTGTTTGTTATATGAATAATCCTAAACTATACCTATTATAGTTTATCGATTGATTTCGTGGGAAATGAGCATAGGCCTTACTTGTCATAATTTATCAATGTTTATATTTTAATGGATATAGCCTCGTAATATCGTATATATATATATATATATATATATATATATATATATATATATATATTTGTCATACTTGTGAAGGTGTAAATCCATTTGTTTTCTGATGTATGTCTAGGTAAGAATACAAAATTTGTCATATATTGCAACTACACATAATCACATAACGATGTATACCTTGCTCAACATGTTACAAGGTGAAATGAAATTTATTGTGTTTTTCTGTTAATAACATTTTCTGTAACTGTTATTGGGAAAAATTGTAGAAAAATCATAAAATGTCCAAATCAAGTTCTGTAACTTCTGAGAGTTTGTAAAATGAGTGTAGTTTGTTCATAATTTTTATTATAATTTTTAATGACCTCTAACTTGGGTGAAAAAGTCCATAATCACAGACTGGTCCGGATTGATGTTTGAAATGATAGGCAGTTTTGTAAAAATCACCATAAATTGTAGAAAAATCGTATGGAGATGTGCAAGTAGTCATTTTAAAGCTAAGAAGTGGAACTACATGCACCTAAAACAGTTTTGAAAACAAAAATGTTTAAGATGTCCAAAACAGTCCGTGAATGGAGTGAAACTTTTCTGATGAAAGCTGTTAGAAAAATGTAGTTATGTTCTAAGTATTTTAACTTGTATTCCCCCCCTAAAACTTGAGAAAACATGAAAATGTAGGGGTATGAACTCACCTTGTGTGATTTCAGTAGATAAGTGTTGAAGAAGAGAAGTGTTCAACCCAAGAACACTTGAAGAATCACTTGAAGATTCGAAGCTCTAACACAAATATTATGGAGTTTGTGTAAGATACCCATGATTTGGGTGGAAATAATTGAGATAATCATAAAGGAAATGGATTATGCTTACCAAATGTGGAGGAAAAACTCAAGATCAGCCCTTGAATCTCGAATTTCTAGAGAGAGAAAGTGAGAGAGAAAAGAGTTTGATCTTCTTGTGAAATGAGAGCAAATGAGAGAAAATGAGGAGAGAGGATGATTATCCAGCTCTCAAAAACGTGGGGATGGCTTGTAAAAAGGGGTAAAAGGTACAAGGTATGGTGGGGAGGAGTATGGGTTGTCATGGAGTGGGTATGGGGTTGCTTGTGTCATAAAATAAGGTAAAGTCAACACTCTACCTTTGTACTTTACCTAACCTTATTTGGATAAGATTTTACCCTTAAAATGTGATTAAATCATTAATTTAGGGGTCTTATATTTTAAAATAAAGTTTTGGGTGAAAATCCTATGTTAAAATAATTAAAAATGGGTTTAAAATGCAAAAATATGCAAAAATGGGCGAAAAACGAATTTTCCAGCGGATAACTTCGGACCTAGGCCGAAGTTCGGTCAGAGGTGCATGGCTCGGAGGTGAAGGCGCGCCAGAAGGAAGAAGCGAAGCAAGGCTGGTCCGAAGAGAAGCAGTCCGAGGCGAAGGTAAGGGGGTTCGGTCCGAAGTCTGGCTAGAACCGAAGGTACTGTTGTGAACAGTAATGAACAGTACTTTCGGTTCAGATTTTTCCTTCTATGCTGGTTCGGTTCGGACCTTCCTTCCAAGCTGGGTTCGGTTCGGATGAACAGTGTCCTCGGTTCGGCTCATGAACAGTAACTTCGGTTTGGACCCTCATGAATAGTGCTTTCGGTTCGGTTCATGAATAGTACTTTCGGTTCGGAGGGTTCGTTTCTTAAGTCCGTTCTTCGCGTAGACTTCCATTCTTGGGCTATTTTTCGCCAATTTCGAGGGTCGGGATGCCCCGAGTGATTATAGAAAGTCGGGGAGAGATTTCGAGAGAGATTTGAGAGAGATTCCACATACTCAGAGAGATTTGGGAGAGATTCGACATACTTGGGGAGATTTGGGAGAGATTTGTCATACTTGGAAAGATTTCTCATACAGAGAGATATTTGGGAGAGATTTCACACACTTAGGGAGATTTGGGAGAGATTTGACATACTTAGAGAGATTTGGGAGAGATTTGGCATACTTGGAGAGATTTCTCATACAAAGAGATATTTGGGAGAGATTTCACATAATTAGAGATATGTGGGAGAGGTTTCACATACTTAGAGATATGTGGGAGAGGTTTCACATACTTAGAGATATGTGGGAGAGGTTTCACATACTTAGAGATATGTGGGAGAGGTTTCACATACTTAGAGATATGTGGAAGAGATTTCACTGGTGACCTTTTTGAGTGTCCGGCTACGCACTGCAAGGTCCTTAAACCCCGTTAAGCCTTGATTTGGGATCTTGCATACTCCCGATGAGTATGTAACATTGTTGTATCGGTTTGGCTTTCTACGTACCACCGTTTTAGGTTAAGGAGATTTAGGTGAACGCACTTTTCGATTTATGATCTCTTATTAGAATAGAGAGTTGTTTAGAAGTTATATAACGTAAACTCTAGTACTTACGGCAAAATGAGTGGACCGGTTTGACTTGTTGACTTTCGTTGACTTTGACTTGACTGAAAATTGACGGTTGTTACATAAGGGATTCACCAGCCATGTTTTCAGGTTTCAAAGCGTCGAGCTGAGCCTCCTTTATTTGCGTGGACAAGTGTGAATGGATAGTTAGAGTCAAAGATCTGACTCTACGACCAGTATATTCTTTCCGACTTAGGGCGTCGGCTACTACATTGGCTTTACCAGGATGATAACGAATTTCGCACTCGTAATCACTGAGTAACTCGACCCACCGTCGTTGTCTCATGTTGAGCTCTTTCTGGTCGAAAATGTGTTGTAGACTCTTATGGTCTGTAAAGATCGTGCTTTTTGTACCGTACAGGTAATGTCGCCAGATCTTTAGAGCAAACACAACTACTCCTAGTTCAAGATCGTGGGTTGTGTAGTTAACCTCATGTGTCTTCAGCTGTCTCGAGGCATAGGCTATGACTTTACCTTGCTGCATCAGAACACATCCGAGTCCTTGATTGGATGCATCGCAATAGACAATGAAGTCTTCTATCCCTTCGGGAAGGGATAGTATCGGGGCGGTGCACAAGGCTCGTTTGAGCGTTTGGAACGCTCTTTCCTGTTTCTCTTCCCAGTCAAAGGCCACGCCTTTCTGGGTCAGGGTTGTAAGAGGTTTCGCTATGCTGGAGAAGTTCTGAATGAACTTGCGATAGTAGCCAGCTAGACCTAGAAATTGACGAATTTCAGTAGGTGTCTTTGGTGCTAACCAGTTCTCGATGGCCTTAATTTTGGAAGGGTCCACGTGTATTCCCTCTTCGCTAACAACATGGCCCAAGAATTCGACTCGCCGAATCCAAAATTCGCACTTCGAGAACTTCGCGTAGAGCTTCTCCGATTGCAATGTTTCTAAGATTTTACGGAGATGTTGACTATGCTCCTCCTTACTTCGAGAGTAGATGAGTATGTCATCAATGAAGACGATGACGAACTGATCCAAGTAAGGATGACACACCTTATTCATCAGATCCATGAATACTGCGGGTGCGTTAGCTAATCCGAACGGCATCACTACAAACTCGTAGTGTCCATAACGAGTTCGGAAGGCTGTCTTGGGAACATCCTCCTCCAACACTCGTAGTTGGTGATATCCGGATCGCAGATCTATCTTCGATAAGTAGTTGGCTCCTTGAAGTTGATCAAATAAATCGTCGATGCGGGGCAAGGGATAACAATTTTTAATGGTAAGTTTTTTGAGTTCTCTATAGTCGATGCACATACGAAACGATCCATCTTTCTTCTTGACGAACAAGACCGGTGCTCCCCATGGTGAGAAGCTCGGTCGAATGAATCCCTTCTTGAGAAGTTCGTTAAGTTGACTGGAAAGTTCATGCATTTCAGCCGGTGCCAGACGATAAGGAGATTTGGCTACCGGGGTAGCCCCTGGCACTAAGTCGATTCTGAACTCGACTTGGCGTTGCGGTGGTAAACCAGGAAGTTCTTCTGGGAATATGTCGGGAAAGTCACGTACTTCTGGGATTTTCTGGATGTCTTTCAGTTCTTGACTGGTATCGACAACGTGTGCGAGAAATGCATGGTACTCCTTCCGCAAGCACTTCTGGGCTTGAATGCACGAAATGATGCGAAGGCTCGTACTAGGTTTGTCGCCGTAGATAACTAAAGTTTCGTTGTTAGGGAGGTTAAGACAGACTGCTTTTTCAAAGCACATGATGTCGGCACGAAGAGGACTCAACCAATCCATACCGATGATAACGTCGAAACATTTAATTGGGACTGGCATGAGATCTATCTTGAAAGTATGGCCATCTAAAGTTAAGGTACAACCTACATATATGCAGTTTGTACTCTCTGTTTTCCCGTTAGGCATTTCTACCGTGAATGAACTATCTAATGCACATGGTTTTTGTTTAAGCAGGTGTGCAAATTTGTGACTTACAAAACTTTTCTCGGCTCCACTATCGAAAAGTATGCAAGCATATGAGTTATCGAGGAGGAACGTACCAATAACTATCGTTGGATCAGCTATCGCTTCCTCATGGCCTACGGCCATAACTCTTCCTACTCTGCCAGCCATTCCTGCTTTAGGGCAGTTCCTCTTGTAGTGGACCACTTTGCCACAACCGTAGCAAGCTTGGCCCATACCGGCGTTAGGAACCTGGGCGGCCTGAGCTGTTGGAGTCTTGCAGAAATGGACTGTGTGTCCCTTCCTGTTTTAGTTAGAGCACTGCATCTCCTTGCAAGGTCCGTGGTGGTGGAAGTTGCACTTGGTGCACTTCGGGAGAGTTCCAACATATGTTTTTGCTGGTAAGAGGTTCGCAGGGACAATGGGAGTAACTGTGGCAGCATTGATCGCCACAAGTTGTTGTTTCTTGGAGGATCCTTGCGAAGCCCCTCTTTTCCTCTTATTCCACCCCTTCCTGTTGTGGTCGGGGTTGGACTTTTGTGATACGGGTATAGGGATTGATGGGTTTTGAGGTTTCCTGTGGTCTATGGGAGATTGTGCTAGCTCTTTGGCGCTATCGAAAGTAATAGGCCTGGAAGCTATCACACTTGACTGGATCTGGGGCGACAGTCCCCAGATATACCTCTCTATCTTTTTTCTTTGGAGAGCAACCATGTCAGGGCATAAGTTTGCCAGATCATAGAACCTATTTGTGTAGGTCGTGATGTCGGATCCAACCATTTGTAGACCCCAGAATTCCTGCTCGAGTTTTTGTACTTCGCCTCGAGGACAGTATTCTTTCATCAGCATGCCCTTTAACTTTTCCCAGCTGATGGAATACGCCACCATCAAAGTTAGATAGTTAACATGGCTGTTCCACCACGTTAGTGCTCTGTCAGAGAATGTACAAGCTACACACTTGACCTTGTTGCCTTCTTGGCATCCGCAGATCGCGAAGACAGATTCCATCTTCTCAATCCACTGTCTTAACACCATAACCCCACTAGTACCATTAAAGCTGCGGGGTTTGGCGTTTGTGAAGTCCTTGTAGGTGCATTCCCGAGGGTGTCCATGGCTTTCGCCATGGTTCGAGGGTGGTGCACCTGTTCCTGATCCACTAGGGGCAGAGCATTGATTGCTGACACAGCAGCTGCAACTGCTGCTGTGAAAGCTACCTAGAACATGTTGGCATCGAAAGGATTTGGTGGTTGAAGAGGTACAGGTGGTGGTGGAAGTGGTGGTATTGGTGCTTCGTTGTTTGGGTTTCACCTTGTACTTCTGCGTGGCGGCATCTTTAACTGTACGTTTAAAAGATAACGACATGGATAAGAATAAATGATTAATGAATGTGTCTCATGGACTAAATTCCCATAGCCCAACAACAGAAGGAATAGTATGGATAACTGAAAAAGATAGCATTTGGATAATAATTTCCATAAGATTAGATATCTGTCAATAATACTGGAATTACAGATGTAACAAGTTCGGGAAAATTGGCCTAGAAGTAGCCTTACATCAACCAAGATGGAAAATTTTGACAGAATTAAGACTAGATCAAGACCTAACAGGTCTAAGATTTATACAGATAGGAAATTAGACCAAAGTTTTACATAAACTAGGTTATATCCAAAAGATGAGTTGACGATATTCTATCGGCGACGAGAACTGCTAGCATGAGTCCTTGATCCCGACAGTAGACGTTCAATGTCCCTTATACGCCTGTCCGACCTTGCTTGCTGAGCTCGAAGTTCTCTAACTTCAGCTCGGGTTTCAGCAAGTTCCCTCTGCAGATTTGCATTGCGGACCAGAGTCCTTTCATGAGCAGACTCTAGTTGGCGAATGTGGACAGTGTTAACACCAGAGTTGGTGTCAACTTCCAAGACTTGATTTATAGTCGCCTGAGCCATTATCGTGTTCCGAGAAATCCTACGCACCATGATCGGTAGGACTCTATCAGCAGAACCTCCTTCAGTGAGGTTGTAGAAACTTCGGTCTCCATTGTAGGGAATGGGCTGACCCTGTTCATGACTCCATGTAATCAAGTTAGTGGCCCACAGAGGTGTGGGTCCTTGAAACACAGGGCGGGGGTTCAGGTTTGGGTTTTGAGCACCTGGGGTTAGGTTTTTGACTTCTGGCTCCGAGTCAGAACTATCAGAAAAACCCTCAGCATGGTGATCATCCAAAGGGATTGGGTGATCATTTTCTGGTTCTGCCTCTAGCCAACCAGCATTGCCTTGGTTTGGGAAGTACGGATCGCCATGGTGAAATCCAACCATTATAATCTACGCGAGAAAAGGGATATAAGAAATAGCTAAAATAGACAAACTAACTAAGATGATTACAGTAAGACAAAATACCCCTATGGTATTTCTTTATGGTTGTGTTGGTAAGTTTTTAGACTTGTTGCCATATCACAACCATTCTTGGGCATATGCTAATCACTCCTCGGACCAGCATAGTTGATCAGGCTATGCCATTCCCATGACTAACCATATATCCCCAGGCTTACTTGTGATATTCAACAATCGTAATACTTTTGTTCTTGTCATTGTGACACTGATTTTAGTATGAATGCAGACACGTATACTTACTTAAATATTTTATTATTTAAAAGTATAACTCTGAGACAGAGTGTTTTAATCCCAATGTATTTATAGTTAGTATATCTTTTATGGGTTGATATACTATATTCATTATAAACAATGCTCTGATACCAATCTGTCACACCCCAAAACCACGAACGGCGGAAACGTTCAGGGGTGGAGGACGTCATGTACAGTATCACAACAGTGTAATATAATAAACAAGCAACAACATCATCCATTGCATTACAAGTAGAATTTTAATACATGTGTGTTCTTTCATTGTAGTAAGACACCAAAAATATACAATCAAAATAAAAGACGAGTCTTGTCTGCTCCGTCTTCTCAAAACCTGGCCATCGTACCTGTCTACTGTTGACCTGAGAATACAAGTTATTTTGAAAGAGAGTATCAGCTTTAAAGCTGGTGAATTCATAAGTATTTAAATGTCATTGTCATGCTTATGAAAATCTATCATGAAGGCCATGTAAACCTTTAAGTGAAGATGTTGATGTTAGTATGAAAAACCCTAGAAAATCCCTTATTTTCTATAAGTATGAAGTGTAGTCTTCTACCAAGACCCGAATGTTTTGTTATGACCAGGTAGTCTTCTAACAAGACCCGAATGTTCTATAAGTATGAAGTGTAGTCTTCTACCAAGACCCGAATGTTTTGTAAGTAATATGATAGCTTTTCCTTTCTATTGACTAGTACTAGAGTACTTAGTCTAACTCCTCGTTTATGTGAAAGTATCACAAAATAAAGTAAACAGGAAAATAATCATGTAAGTGTTATTGTCTTGGGTTACCAGGACAAACACGACATCGCCGAAGCGAAAGATAGACCCTATGGACATCCGAAGAGTGTCCCCTCATCCTCTATAGCGGCAGCAGGGTGGAGGGAGGGTTAGTCCCAACATCGATCTCCTAATATCGATCGTTAACCTCCTAATGATCCTCCAAAGATTCACATCTCATCCACTGTTGCAAAAGTTGGACAGAGGGATGGTTAGTCCCGTCACTGACTACTAAGTAAGTAACAACCTTAAACATCCGTAGACATTCATCGACCACTGGTGCTAATCAGTGGGGTTCGGAATGGTAAGTCCCGCCGAATCATCCCATTGAACTGGGACATGAAAGATAATTTACACAGTAAATACTAATAAATCATCCTCGTAGTTCTAAGTACAAGTATCCAGGTAAGTAAATACAGGATAATGCACCTAAGTAACAGTGTTCCTGTATGGTATTCATGTAATGTGTTCATGTAAGCGTAATCATGTATCAAGTAAGTATATGTAAACATACTCAGGTATCATGTAATCAACTGTAAATGTACTCATGTATCAGGTAATGTACTGGTATAGACTCATGAATGAACTGACTCTTGTGTGATTCCTTGTAATAGGAATAATGTTTTGTTTCTTCTAACTATACCTATGATAATTAACTGGAAAGTAAGTGGTTTTTCAAGTAGATTTATGCACCCTCGATACACCAGGGTGTGGGAAACTGAATGAAGGATGAAAACTATAATCTCTAACATATAAATGAACATATGCACATAAGTATAGTTTGATTCAAGAAGGTAAAATAATGGTTTTACAAGATATCTAGGAGTTTTGAACAATAATTAAGAGTGACTTGATGTCATTAAACATTTCAAAACTAATACTTTTGTTATCAAAGTATTTTAAGATAGAAAACCATTTCATGTGACACCTTTAAAAATATGTGAAATCTACAGAGTGAAAACACATTTATAAAATACATAAGATTGATTTAATAACATATTGTTTTCTACTTGTATTCCCCCCCCCCCCCCCATTAAAGCATTTAAGATCATTTAAAACATTGATTAAGGGGTATGAACTCACCTGTAGTTGGTGATTGGGATGAACTGAACGGTATAGGATTGCTAGGTATCAAGCGAGGACTTGTACACACACTACGATCCTAATGAACATATAATCACACATATATGCACTCAATTAGTCTTAAGTTACTAACTGATAAAGCTAAGACATCCTAGACATAATAAACACATTATATAAGTGTTTTAAGCCCTAAGGATTGCATCTAAGCTATTGTGGGACAAGGTACTTGTGTTTAGGGTTCCAAAGGATCCCATATATGAGTTTACTCCTCATATACCAACACACATGGAGTTTACGGTTGTAAACTCTTGAGTTTACGGCCGTAAACTCCCAACCATGGGTGTTTTGTGTGTTTTGAAGTTCCAAATGATTCCTAGAATTATTCCAACTTGGTGGTTAAATTCTTGGAAGGGTTTAAGGTCTAGAAACAATCCATTTAGGAGTTTACGGCCATAAGTCCATTTCCTTTGGAGTTTACGGCCGTAAACTCCCTTGGAATGGTGCTTTTGTTGTTTTCAAGTCTCTTGCATATGAAGGATAGGTTCTAGACTTTTATCTAAAGCATATGAAGGCATTAGGCACACTTTGGTGCCCCTTTAAGGAGTTTACGGCCCATGAACCATGTCATGGCCGTAAACTCAATTTGAAAGGTGATTCTCATGTGTTTAATGCCCTTGATTTATTGGGAACAAGTCTAGGTAATTGTCTAAGGCTTTAGGAGCCTTAAAAGTACCATTTTGTGCTTGAAATTGGAGTTTACGGCCTAAGAACCTCTTGGGCCGTGAACTCCAAAACTTGGGTGGTTTTGCTTGATTTCATGTCCCTAACACATTTACATATGAGTCTAAGGCAGTTGCATAACACAAGGGTCGGTCTAAGCTTCGTTTCGGGAGTTTACCGCCCAAGAACACCTTGGGGAGTAAAATCTTAGATCTAGTGATCTAGCCTTCTAAATCATGTTATAAACATATATAAAGCATTCTAACATTACTAGAAAGAGGTACTCACAATTTGGGATAAAAACCTGAAGATCCGTCAGAGGGAAAATGGGATTTCTCTAGTTGGAAATGTGAATAATGAATGAATTTGGTTCAGAATTCTATTTATAGTCCTGAGATATTTTTGGAAGAAAATATTTTTATTCCTGTAATGATCTCTATTATAATAGAGTGTTGGAATAACAGTGTTGCACAAAACCCTAGTGCACCCACTCTCCTGATATTTCCGGAAGTGTAAACCCTGAATTACTCAAACTTACGCGAAAAGTCTGAAAATTAACTGTGACTGCTACAACTTCTATTGAAGTGATATAGTTTGTACAGAATGGAAATTCCGGGTTGTCACAGTTCTCTCATCTATTCAAAATTGACAAAATTCTCATTGTTGTCTCTACTGATATTGATGGAGTTGATCTCCTTGATGAAGGCTATATCAGAGATCCTGGGTTCGGATTTGTTTACTTGAAGAAAAGCTTATGAAAGAAGCAATTTTTCAGAGTAATGGACAAGCATCTTGTTCCTACCATAATTCTCCATAGATTCATCTCCAAAATGGACAAGACCACAACTCCCGAAGTAATCAAGAAAGAGTTTGTTGATCAATTCAAGTGGTATATAGAAGTCTGGAGTTGGACTCAGAAAGATTACCTCTTTAACTTTGAAGAATCAAAAAAGGATATCTAAGTATTGATAAGGACACTTATGGGGAGATTGTTAGTACATGGAAAGTGCCCCTTAGTCAATTCAATCTTTTGTGCATTTTCGAAGTAGTATAGAATCCAAAACGAATATGTTTCTAAGGTGTATAGATTTTTGAGAAGCTGTTGCTTTGAAATTTAGTCAGTTTGTTCTGAAAGAAGTGAAAGTACTAGTCTGTTGTTTAATGTTTGCAATGTAGTGTCGTATAACCCACAAGATCAACAAAAATAGTTGTGACAGGCTATTGATCTTCAATCTATGTGCACTTTTCTAGTATTTGTCTTTAGTAACCCTTTTGTCTATAAAAGAAGTGTCAGCCATTGTAACAGTGTGCGCCTTTTTGAAAAACTTCACTTTTATCAAATCAAAGAATTATTTATTCAATCATTTCTCTCTAACATTCTACTTGTTCTTATTTACTTTACATTGTTCATACATTATATTCATCATCTTTAACACTTTGTTGAGTTTATTTACTTCAACGTTTGAGTGGTTTATCCTGACATGACTGGATCTTTATTGCAAGTAATCATTGAAGTTAGATTAATTCAAGGTTTGAGTTTTCAAACCTTGTCCATGCAAATCCGTGAACTCATAGTTATAAGGTACGATAAGTAGTTTAAAGAATTCCCAGTTGCTCGTAAGATTAAGGTTATCAAGGTGGATGCCCCCATGGAGCATGATGTTCCTTCATGGCATCATGGTGTGCCCCAGGTCATGGCTGATGCTCATGTATTGTTTCTCAAGTTTGAAGGTTCTAGAACCAGTTGCATGGAAAATTATGATTGGTTGACACCTTTTCATGGATCTATGGATTGATGGGGTTTTACTATTAGGGTTTTAGGTTTGATCCCTAGTTTATAAATAAGGATGCATGATAAATGAGTTGGCATTCAAAGGGTTAGGTTTTTCATCCTCGTCGGAGCTTTTGTTTCCAAATTCGGTGAAGTGTTTGAAGGCGCTTTTATCTGTTGCCACATATAGGAAGCTCTGGTTCCCTAATCGCCTCCATAAGATTACCTCGAGGTTTTACCATTTTAACCCTTTAACCGTTCTTTCTCATTACAGTAAGCCCTCAGTTAACATCAAATTTCAATTATATGCTCATAGAAATATTTTACTACACATGCGTAAATGAGTTGAGAGGATGGAAACTTACACAATTATGAAATTATATTTAACTGGAAATCACAATTATGAAAAATTTACTTAAAATATTTACATGACAAATCATAAATATTTAACCCGTGATGGGAGCTTAGTGGTTGATGAGTTAAATTCAACACATGAGTTCCATGGTTGAAACTATAACACACCCAAAATATTGCTAGTGTTCTATGATCGATTAATCTCTTACATGGCGTTGAGATGGTTTATCTGGGCCATTAGATGGTGTGATTTACCTTCTTTTTAAAAAAATATATTATCACTTGATGTATGTTTTACATGTTATGTTTAACAACAAAATAGAAAGAGGCGCGTTACTACAAGGACTGATAGTTAGCAACAAGGATATTACCATTCTGTATTTTGCACATGTATGGCAACATATATATCTCATAAGAATGACAATATATCTCTTATATATACGTTAATCTATCAACAAATGATTTGGGTTGATAATTTTAAAGAGATTAGTTCTTCTATAAGGCAAGAATGATCAAATATTAAGGATGACACTTGCTCAAAACATGAAATAGTAACATTAATTGATGATAGGATCAACGATATACTTATTTTGGGTTTTGTAGGTCCTATAGTGAAACTTTTGGGTTTTATTCAAAATTATTTTCCTAAAATCGCTAAAAACGACAACAGAAGCTTTAAAAATAGAATAAATTAAAAACCATTTTAACCCACCAATGCTCATTTTACAATTATGGAAAGATTAAATCAACCATAGAAAGAAAAAGATTACAAAATTTGAAGTATTTTATTCTCATGGGAACTTGGAAGTTGATGAAGATGGCATGCAACTCCAAAGAATAAGGTCTTTATAGTGTATCCACCAAACAAGGATCAACCGCTAAAATATGCTAGTCTTCACATGTATCAAGTTTTTATTTATCCATTAAGAATTATAACAAATAATCCTTAAGAAGAAGAAACTTACAAAAATAAACTCTATACTACACAAGGCAAGAGAGGAGAGGGAATTAGAGCATGAAGTTCTCAGATTTAGGAAGAAAAGAAAAGAGAAAAGAGTTCCTAAAACCAGCTTGTTTTTGACACTTAATATTCTTTATATACTCCCATGCATGGGGTGAGGTCCATACCTTAATTAAATGCAAGAGTAAGGCTTGCAATAGAGTATGGAAGCAACATCAGTCAAACAAGCCAGAATCTCATCCCAATAAAGAGATCCTCAGCTTTTGCAAGCAAGAAGAAGATTTTGTGTGATCTTTACTCAAGCTCCTAACTAATAGTTACATATTTTAACTAGATGGTTACTCAAATTCCCCATTTAATTTGTATATAAAATATATATTCATACCATATGATTATAACTAATTTTTGTTCTCTTTTATTATTATTTGTTTAAAAAAAATAATTCCCAACATGATGTTAAAATATTATTTTCATAAAAAAATTATTTTCCAAATAAATACAAGTGTTGATTATATTTATTAATAATCATATTAATAAATAATCAATTAGTAGTAACTTGTTATAAGGTGTAACCCTATAGGATCATATGTCGGTAATGAATATCATTTTATAATGACTCTTGGGTATAAAGATCTTTTAATCTCCCACATGCACAAGACTAATCATAGATCGATATAGATAGTGGTGAACATATAATGAAATTTCACTACCCCAAATAACATATGAAGAATAATTCCATTCACTAACATCTAATTCCCAAAAGCTCAAAGCTACAATTGGGGTATAAGGTAAGTTTATCAGTTATCCCTTTGTTACAGGCATCCTATTGAACATGAGACTTGGATCACAATCAATCTCATATAGTGTCAACTTTGGGTAACTCATATTAGATGTCTAACTCTCAAGACATAAGAGGAACGAATATCATCTTGAATATAAAAGCCTATTGTATAGTCCATACCACACCTGATAATAGCCTTTATAACTGCCTGTTTAAAGATTAGAATTTGACCACATAAAAGTTTTAACGTCCCAAATTTTACGAGTAAAAATTTCATTTTAAATAAGTTAAGACCATTCATTCATTGCTACAAAAGACGATCAGAGTCAAAGTATTTTGAAAGCATCAGAGTAATTTATAACACCGTAAATTTTCAAACAAAATTTTCATTTTAAAATCACATAATTCTCATAAACACATTTGACAAAATCCCCAGAGTGTCAACTTATCAAAAACACATATTCATAATTTTTTGAATAAATATCCAGGATCCTCAAGAACATAACTCCATTTAGTGTATACAATCAAGCCGACCCCTTCCTGGGATCCTAAGAAGTACCTGAAACACATATCACATAACACGGTAAGCACAAAGCTTAATGAGTTCACCAAAATACCACACATATCTCATTAGCCTCTCATGGATATAACTCAAATAAGACCCTCCAGTTAATGTGTCTTAGTGGAACCCTCTGGTCCTACAACTCGGGTGGACCCTCCGGTCCTAACTCAATAAAGCTCAGAACAATACACAACATAAATCACAAAGACATAATGCAGGATATGACAACACTCAATATAAACATACAAGACCCTCCGGTCACACAAAGTCACCACTCATGGTAAGTATAGTGAGAAGACTCACCTCGTAAGCAAGCAAATAAACCTCGTACACGAATCACCGGTCTAGCCTCCGCCTAACACATACCATAATTATCTCTATATAATAAACATCCCTCAAAGAAGCTATGATAAACCCACTACAAACTCATAGAAGGATAAAAGACCATTTTACCGTTCCATGGCCTCTATAGTCTATAATTTAACCAAACCCTAAATGTCAACAAAAGTCAACTATAGCGTGTACGCTGGGCGTAAAGCCCCTTTACACTGGACGTACTACCTCGCCATGCATGAATCGGGGATCCTCGATGTTATGTTGCGTGTAATGGGAGTACGCTCGGCGTACATCCAAGACTTGCTTTTCCCACTCCCTTGGTCTTAATCTGTTAAGACCATAGTTATACCCTCAGATCTGGACTCCCTAAAGGCTCATACTCAATAAAGTTCGTGACTTGAAGCCTTTGCATGGCTGAGCAAGTCCCAAACCCAAAAACTCTCACTCTTTACTCCCAAGACCTTATTTATATGAATCCACTCCACTAGAAACACTAAAGGGACATATATTAGGTTTTGGAGTTCAAGAACTCATAAAGCTTCAAGCTTTGGGACCAAAAAACCTAAAATGGACCATAATATTCACAAATCAAAAAAGGATGAGAAAGCTCTGAGCTTTATACCATCGAATGATGCTCCAACCACAGAAAAGCTCATATCTAAAGCCTGGACTCCCACTCTATTCTCTTCAATGCTCCCTTTTCACCCAAAGAATCCCACAAGAACAATTAGAAGCTCACAAATGGTCACTCAAGCTCAAGGGATGGAAATTAGGGTTTTGAAAGGGTTGAGACCTGGAAATGGTGGCCAAAAATGAGGCAATCATGTTCCTTAAATAGGGACACACCCCAAAATTAGGTTTTTCACTTTGAGCCTAGTATGCGCAATATACTCTCTGGTATGCACAACATACTAGGTGGCCTCTACGTCCAAATTACGCACATGAGTATGCTGAGCATACACTTGCGTACGCCCTGCGTACTCAGCTACCAGCTTTTCTCAAATAAAGGGCCAAACTTGGAAACTACAATAAAACAAGGGTTAATGAAATATATGATGGGTTTTAGCCATAAGAACTTTCCTATGTGCGCATGCAAAACCCTAAAGCTTGGATCTAGGCTTTCTAATTAAACATGCTTTGAATCCAAGACTTCTAATGACTAATTAGGTATAAAACATTACAAAATCAGATCTACAAGTTTACCTTTGAATCTCTTGTTTGATCTTGTTGTCTTGGAGCTCTAGAGTCACAATTGTCACTCCTCTAATAGCTTACAAACACCAAACAACAATGAAGATGATTTGAGAGAGAGAGAGAGGGGAGGAGGAAATCGGCCAGGGTTTTCTTACTTGAGAAGAGATACCGATTTTCTTATGCCATGGGGTCTATTTATACTTGTAGACTCCTTAAGGGTTTCACCTTAAACCCTAGTTGGATAATCCTTTCCTTAAAGCAATCCAAATCCTTACCATAGATAAGCCTTGGACGATTTTGAGCTATCCAAAGCTCTAGAATCCGTCCAATCCCTATCTCTTAAGGATTTACAGTTTAAAGTGTAACTATCAAACAATTAACAGTTTATACCCTCTTATTTAATTAATCTCTTTAAGTCACCAAATTAATACTAATTAATTTATGACTTATATTAATCAAATAACAATATTATTATTCCTTATATTATTCTCATAATATATCAATAATATTTACTCTCTCATAATAAATCATCCTACAAAGTTGCTATGGTGAAGACAACCCAAAAGGACCATGCACAATCGGGTCAAATACTTGCCTAATATAATTGCAGCTTTAGACACTATTCCAACAGTCTCCCACTTGGATAAGTCTAGTAACTATATGCACAAGTACAATTCGATGTGCAATCATAGCTCTGAAAGACGCTGTCAAACTCTGATCTAATCAATCTTGTCCTTTAGATAAGGGATCGTACAGTCCTCTGTTAGATATCATGCTGACAATTCTATGGAATGATTTGTCTAGCATTTTGGTTTCTCGATCTCCGATTTATTTGACATAAAACTTAATCGAACACATCAATTCAGTTCTGACCAGGCCCGACACATAAGACAAATCAAATCATCGAGCGGCCGAGATATCGCTTTTACCTTCCTAGGATAAAAGTTACAGATAAACTTCGACTTATATGTATTTACTTATTCATTAATCAACTATACACAACAATGAGTTTTATAACATCGAGTTACTAATGTGTTTTCGCATTATCAATGTACAATCAATTAACAAATAAAAAACCATATATCTTGGTTTTTAGACTATATGATATTATCGTCTTGCGATCACCCTTTTATACCATATTCCATAAGGTGATTCCAGCAAGCACGGGTTTGTTCCAATGCTCAAAACCAGTTCATAAGCACTCATGAACGTCGCAACAATCTTTTTCCATGTCTAATACCATTCAGACAATCTACGCACCAATTCATGACAATCTTCATTCATATCTACTTCCAACATATGAACGATTGTGGACAATCTGAATAATTCGATTATTCTTAACAATTTCAATTATTCTGGAATTCAAAACATGCAAAATGAAACAATAGTTAAACAATTAACATAAGACAGTAACATTACTCATAAATAAAACTCCTTTATTTAATCATCAAATGTTAATTACATTTATCTATTACACGTTCCTACTACTATCTAATCTATGCTAATATCATCCTTCAACCCAATACTCCTAGCATGCTGCATGTGCTTAACCCTGCTCAGTCCCTTCGTAAGCGGATCTGCTAGGTTATCTTCTGATGATATCCTCTTCACTACGAGTTGTCCTTCTTCTACACGATGTCTAATAACGTGATATTTTCTGTCGATATGTCTTGATCTACCATGATCTCTCGGTTCCTTGGTCAATGCAACCGCTCCTTCATTGTCATAGAAAATCTCCATGGGCTCCTTTATGGAAGGTACGACTCCAAGATCACCGATGAAGTTCTTTAGCCATATTGCCTCCTTCGACGCTTCGCTCGCTGTAATGTACTCTGATTCGTACGTTGAATCAGCTACGGTTTCCTGCTTGGAACTTTTCCAAGTCACTGCTCCTCCATTCAGGGTAAAGACCCAGCCTGACTGTGAACGGTAGTTGTCCCTGTCGGTCTGAAAGCTGGCGTCACTATACCCCCGCACCTTCAAGTCATCACTCCCTCCGAGGACTAAGAACCATTCCTTCGTCCTCCGAAGGTACTTAAGGATGTTCTTCACCGCAATCCAATGGGCTCTTCCAGGATTCCCTTGATATCTACTAACCATGCTCAAAGCAAAGGCTACATCAGGGCGAGTACAAGTCATAGCGTACATGATTGAGCCAACTGCGGAAGCGTATGGTACTCGGCTCATTTCTACTATTTCAGCTTCGGTACTCGGACTTTGAGTCTTACTCAACTTGGCATTACTTTGTATCGATAATTCTCCCTTCTTTGAGTTTTCCATACTAAAACGTTTTAGTACCTTCTCTAAGTAAGTGTTCTGACTAAGTCCTATTAGTCTTTTACTTCTCTCTCTTACTATCCTTATTCCCAAAATGTAAGAAACCTCTCCGAGGTCCTTCATAGCGACGCACTTCCTGAGCCAGGACTTAACTTCCTGCAGAGTCGGGATGTCGTTTCCTATGAGCAATATGTCATCGACATATAGAACGAGGAAGCTTACTACACTCCCACTGGCTTTGACATATACACACAGTTCATCTTCGCTTCGTACAAATCCAAACTCTTTAACTTTCTCATCGAAGCAAAGATTCCATCTGCGAGACGCTTGCTTAAGTCCATAAATGGACTTCTCAAGCTTACACACTCTATTCAGATGCTTCGGATTCACAAAACCCTATGGCTGAGCCATGTAAACATCCTCAACCAACTTTCCGTTAAGGAAAGCGGTCTTGACATCCATTTGTTAAATCTCATAATCATGAAATGCGGCAATCGCTAGCATCACTCTAATAGATTTTATCTTCGCAACTAGTGAGAAGGTCTCATCATAGTCAACTCCGGGAGTTTGAGTAAAGCCCTTCGCGACCAATCACGCTTTATATGTGTGTACGTTTCCATCCACGTCGGTCTTCTTCTTGAAGATCCATTTGCACCCAACGGTCTTACGTCCGGGCACATAATCAACCAAATTCCAAACTTGGTTATCATACATGGATTGGATCTCGCTATCCATTGCCTCTTTCCATTTCGCAGACTCCAGGCCTACCATGGCTTCATTATAGCTATTAGGTTCATCAAGATTTATTAGTGTACCATCACTAATATACGTATTCTCTTCGGTAGTAATATGAAAACCATAAAACTAGGGTTGAACTCTAACTCTATCAGAACGTCTAAGAGGTAAGGACTCGTCAATCGGTTCAACCTGAGTTTTCTCCTCGGGTTGAGTGCTAGTGGTAGAGGTTCCTTCATCAAGCTCTTGAATCTCTTCAAGCTCGATTTGCCTCCCGCTGTCTCCTTGGCTTATGAGTTCTCGCTCTCCGAAAACTCCTCTCCTCACAATGAAGACAACATTGTTCTTCGGTCTATAAAAAAGATATCCAAAGGATTTCTGCGGGTAGCCGATGAAAATACATCACTCACTTCGAGGTTCTAGCTTGTTGTGAGTATCTCGTCTTACAAAAGCCTCGCAACCCCAAACCTTGATATGTGCCAACGAGGGAGCTTTCCCTGTCCACATCTCATGAGGTGTTTTGGCAACCTTGTTATTAGGGACTCGGTTAAGGATATGGGCGGCAGTCTCTAAGGCATACCCCCAAAAGAGATTGATAGTGAAGCACGACTCATCATAGAGCGAACCATATCCAATAAGGTTCGATTACGCCTTTCTGCCACACCATTCAATTGTGGTGTCCTAGGTGGCGTCAATTGTGAAACTATTCCACACTCCTTGAGATAATCGTGGAATTCAAGACTTAGGTACTCTCCTCCTCGATCGGATCGAAGCATCTTGATTTTCCTGCCCAATTGATTCTCCACTTCATTCTTGAACTCTTTGAACTTTTCAAAAATTTCTGACTTTTGCTTGATCAAATAGATATACCCATATCTACTATAGTCATCAGTAAAAGTCACGTAGAAGCGGTTCCCATCCTTCGTGGTTGATCTAAACGGTCCATATACATCGGTATGTATTAGGTCCAACAGACCCTCACCCCTTTCACACGTACTTGTGAAGGGTGACTTAGTCATCTTTCCAATTAAACAAGACTCGCACGTGTCATCTTCCTTAAGGTCGAATGACTCCAACACTCCATCTTTTTGGAGTTGGGCTATGCGTTTCTTGTTGACATGTCCAAGACGACAATGCCACAAGGATGCTCTATCCATACTATTAGAAGAATCTATGTTCAAAACATCATTTCCTAAGTTATCAACAATCATAACAGTTTCATATATTCCATTTCATGGTATAGCTTCAAAATAAAAGACACCATTTAGATAAGCTAAAATAGAACCAGTCTCATTATTAAAAGAAAATCTAAAACCTTGTCTAAACAAACCATGAAATGAAATGATGTTTCTAGCCATTTCTGGCGAATAGCAACAATTGTTCAAATCTAAACATAAACTATTCCTAAGAACTAAAGAATACACTCCAATCTTGGTCACAGGCGACAATCTTCTGTTCCCCATGATTAGATTGATCCTTCCTTGCTCCACATCCCTACTTCTTCTTAGTCCCTGCACATTAGAGCAAATGTGGTAACCACAAACGATATCAAGAACACAAGAAATAGCATGATTAGAATCGTTAGATTTAATTGTGTATATACGTGCGAAAGATGGCTTGATCTTTCCTTCCTTGATGGTTTGCAGGTACTCTGGGCAGCTTCTCTTCCAATGTCCTATCTTGTGGCAGTGGTGGCACTCTGCCTCCTTTGGGTTAGGGCAGGGCTTAGCATGATCAACTTTGGTCCCACTAGAAGAGGCACCATCTCGGGCTTTAACCTTACGTTAGTTCTTAGACGAAGCCTTCCTCTTTTTTCCCTTTCCTTGTCCAATAGCCAAGACAGGAGTAGCAGGCGGATTGGGAGTTGGTGCAACAGACTTGTCCTTGAGGTTGCTCTCAGCGACCCTCAAAAGACCTTGGAGTTTGCTTAGGGTGACCTCCTCTTTGTTCATGTGGTAAGTCATCCTAAATTGATTGTAGCTCGGAGGAAAAGAGTGAAGCACCATGTCGATCGCCAAGTCTTCCCCAAAGTCAACATTTAACTTGCGAAGGCGGTCGACATACCTTTGCATCTTTTGCAGGTGCACGGTAAGAGACTCTCCATGACCCATCTTAGCGGAAATCATGTTAGTGAAAATCTCATAACGCTCTTGTCTCGCGTTTTGGTGGTATATCTCCAATAAGTCTTGATGCATCTCGTCCGGGTACATGTCCTCATAGGACTTTTGGAATTCGGAGTTCATGGTGGCTATCATGATGCAATGTACCTTCGTTGCATCTCGCTCATGAGTTTCAAAAGCGGTCATTTCAGCCGGAGTAGCAATTTCAGGGTTGATTTTCTCGAGCTTCTCATCGAGGACATACTCCTTATCCTCATAGCGAGCAATGGTGCGAATGTATCTTATCCATTCGCTAAAGTTCGTCCCATCGAAGGTGACCTTTTGACAAAGGCTCATCAATGTGAAAGAACTAGCAGCAGCGTTGTTTGCGTTCGACATCTACAAATAGAAAGGAAAAATATAGATTAGAATATGAATCCCTAATTATCACCCAATAAGAAAAATTAGGGCTACGATCCAACAACAATATTTACATATTAGAAAAGGGATGTCGTAATCTAACATGCAAATAATATGAAGGTAAGTGAATGACATTTCACTAATTCTCCACCATAAAAACATAACTTTAAGTCCTAAATGTATTGAGAATTCCTAGGTTCGGATGAGATTCATTGAAACTATTCAATGGCATGTTTAATTCTCCACTAACTTCTTAGCAAGGGTGCAAAGTGTAATTTCATGGGATTGCATCAATTCACTTTTCCTAAAGTAACTAAGATTGAGAAATTTTAAAAAATATGTAGTTACTTTGTATTTCAAATTATACTTATAATGAGAGGATGAGGTTGCCCTATCCTACCCGTTCGGCTAACGACCCTCCACCGATCAAGCAAGCGGTGGGTGTGAGTGTACACCCATTAAGCGCCATTTTATAGGCCGCAACCTTATACCTACCTTATAGATCGGCTTCGTGAATGAGGCCTACTAACGGTAAGACTAGCATTTAGTTATATATATATATATATATATATATATATATATATATATATATATATATATATTAATCTTGTAATATTATATTAGTATAGGGTTGTATTTTAAACTTTTAAAAATCTAGGGTTTGAAATTTAAATTGTCTAAATTAAAACTTTTAATCACAAAACATAAATTTCAAAACTTGAGTACAAGTTTTAAACATTTAAAACATGGAGGATCAAATAACAAATAATATCAATTAACAATTAATTCCATAATTATCCATATTTGATTTATTTAATTATTTCTTGCAAGATAATTACCAATTTAATCAAAACAATTAATTAATTATCACATAAGGAAATTAAATATTTAATTAGTTAGTAAATATCTTTAATTAGATCAAGATTATAGTCATATATATCAGAAAATCGGATTAAGATTGATCTAATATGATAAAGGTAAGTTTCCATAAGATAAGTAAGGAAAAATCCCAAATCTGGCCTTTCCTGACGCTTGAACTCGTCGAGTTCCCAACTGGACTCGTCGAGTTAGGCCAATTCGTCGAGTCCACCATGGGACTCGTCGAGTTTACGACTCAGAAACACAAAATTCGAATTTTGCACACAAGTTTCAAACAAACAAGCAACAATTTAATAGAATCCAATCTAGGCTCTGATACCACTAATGGGTTTTAACCATAAGAACTTTCCTATGTGCGCATGCAAAACCCTAATGCTTGGATCTCTGCTTTCTAATTAAACATGCTTTGAATCCAAGACTTCTAATGACTAATTATGTGACATCCCCAAAATCTCAGCCAGAAAAGACCGATTTCATTTATGCTTTTTAAATAATTTCAGAGTAAATCCTTTAGATTTAAAAGTGTTGCGGAATTTGTTCCCAAAACAAAACATGATAAAATAATATTTATCAAAGCATTTCATCAAGAGATGCATTTTCATTATATAATCAAAACTCGGGATGTCATGTTCCGATAGAGACCATAAAGCATAAACGATAACATTACAAGTCATTCAACAAATATGTACATATACAGACTTGTAAACAAAATAACTTGATGATTCAACCATCTTATGCCCTCGCGCCACTACCTGTAATACAAATAAAACTGAGTGGGTCAGGCTTGGGAGCCTGGTGAGCATAGGTTTTCAACCCACAATAAATAAATTATATTTAATTTCACCAACCAATCACTATCCCGATTACCTATTCCCGTTATCCTCACTTTACGTCCCTAAAATAACATTTATCTCAAGGGACCTAATCTAGGATTTTCATCGGGACGGACATTATTGCTAAGGGGTTTCCTCAACAATAGATATCCTAAAGGCAACCATGAGGGGGATAGAGTACACCGGTGAACACATCGTTCACAACACCTACAGGTTATGAACCTGCTAGCGTTCCACTGGACTGTCTAGAAAGAGTCCGTGGTCGTTATCCATACTCCGCTGAATAACTAGATCAACAACAACAACAACATCGAGGCCTCTCATCTGTTTATTACACACCGACTATCTACCCATGTTCTACCCAACATATTAGTAGATAAAATATATATTTTCATACATAGTTTAAAACCTGTATAGCATTTTCCTTCAATATATATTCCACATAACAGATGAGGCATACCCACGTACCACATATTTCATACAAAGCAATTCAGATCTATGAGATAGAATAAAGTGAATATCTATTCACGCATATAACCCCAAAATATACACATAACAAGTATATCGTATAAAATACTTCATAGTTACGCGTTTAGAAGAAACTAACTACGCACTCACACATATAAACAACAATATACTTAATACACTCGAACCATACTTGTATTATTATCGTGTTTATGAAAGGTAGTATACACTCACTTGATCAGAAGTTGATCGGACAACACTAAGACTTGCAGAAGTAGTAATCCTCAGCAGATCTGGAAGATCTCTACAAAAATCGAACTTCTCGCGGGCAGAGCTTCGACTCGGGAACCGCACTTCTCGGGATCTTCGGGATCTCGGGACATGCCTCGGGGCTCGAGAATGATACCGGGGCTTCGGGGTATATCTGGCACGCAAAATGATGCAAAACGGGAGAGAGAAGAGAGAAAATGAATAAAAGAACCGGCTGCCCTCGCATCCTATTTATAGGAGGCTGGAGCCTCGGAGTACGCGGGGCGTACAAGTCCGAAATCGTCACTGCGTTCATCATCCGAAGCCACTAGCTGCGAGTGTCGACATCTTCGGAGTACGCGGGGCGTACTTCGGATCGGATTGCTGACTCCTCTTCGGATAATGCCGGATTTTTTTCAATTAAAAATAAATACAAATTATTTAATAAACTTCGGAAATTCATATCTTCTTCATACGAACTCCGTTTTCGACTTTCTTTATATCCACGCGAAGGTGAGACTACGTTCTACAACTTTCGTTTGGACTCCGTCGGCTAATTTTAACTTTATTTTTATTATTTATTTTTAATAGGTCGGGACAGAAACTTTCATTATAAATTCATAACTTCTTCGTTTGACGTCCGTTCTCGCCTAACTTTTTATCGCTTCGATACCAACAACGAGACCTTCGATCCTCGTTTAGAATGCTTCGGCTAAAAACCACTCGATCTCAAATCGAGTATTTCAGGCTGCATACCGCTAAGTCGAAACTTCGATAAATCATAACTTCCTCATACGAAGTCAGATTTGGGCGTTGTATATATATTCGGAAACCTCGTTTCAACTACTACAACATTATCCAAAGATATTAAGTTTATTTTACACTTAAATTTTGACGCTTATTTTTATTCTTAATTAATCAAACCACATAATTAAGCAATTAAGCACAAAACACATAATACTCAAATAATACACTCTTATTATTTCAAAACGGGTTACAAAGGTTAACCTAGACTATTACATTGCTAAAAATGGCAAGCCCAGAAACACAGGCGTTACAAATTAGGTATAAAACAATACAAAATTAGAATCCTTAACATAGATAATCCTTAAAATGGCAAGCCCGGAAACACAGGCGTTACAAACACAGGCGTTACAAATTAGGTATACACTCTTATGCCATGGGGTCTATTTATATTTGTAGACTCCTTAAGGGTTTCACCTTAAACCCTAGTTGGATAATCCTTTCCTTAAAGAAATCCAAATCCTTAACATAGATAAGCCTTGGACGATTTTGAGTTATCCAAAGCTCTAGAATCCGTCCAATCCCTATCTCTTAAGGATTTACAGTCTAAAGTGTAACTATCAAACAATTGACAATTTATACCCTCTTATTTAATTAATCTCTTTAAGTCACCAAATTAATACTAATTAATTTATGACTTATATTAATCAAATAACAATATTATTATTCCTTATATTATTCTCATAATATATCAATAATATTTACTCTCTCATAATAAATCATCCTACCAAGTTGCTATGGTGAAGGCAACCCAAAAGGACCATGCACAATCGGGTCAAATACTTGCCTAATAGAGTTGCAGCCTTAGACACTATTCCAACAATATACCTATCTCGGGATGTTACAATTCTCCCCCAATAGAATCAGACGTCGCCTCGAAGTCATCTTCTAAAAATAACTATGGGTACTACTCGCGCATCTCAGACTTTGGCTCATAAGTCAACTTGGATCCCTTACGATGTTTCCACTGGACCTGAACCATGGGGGACCTCTTTATTCCTCAAAACCTTTACCTTCCTATCTGAGATCGCTATCAGCCTCTCAATATAGTTCAGGATTTCATCAACTTGAATGTCCTCTAAAGTTACCACCGCCGTCTCATCAACTACACACTTCCTCAGCTAGGACACATGGTAGGTGTTATGAAGTTGGCTCATCTCTGCAGGCAACTCTAACCGATAAGGTACCTTCCTCACTCGAGCGGTCACTTTGAAAGAACCGATATATCTAGGACCCAACTTTCCCCGCTTCCCGAATCGGATCACCCCTTTCCATGGGGATACTTTCAGGAGGACAAAATCTCCAACCTGGAACTCTAGCTCGGACCATCGTTGGTCTGCGTAACTCTTCTGATGACTCTGGGCCGTCAGTAACCTCTGTCTGACCTACTAAATCTGCTCATTCGTCTTGAGCACTATCTCAGTGCCACCCATCACTCTTTGCCCTACCTCTCCCTAACAGATGGGAGTTTGACACTTAAAGGGACATATATTAGGTTTTGGAGTTCAAGAACTCATAAAGCTTCAAGCTTTGGGACCAGAAACCCTAAAATTGACCATAATATGCACAAATAAAAAAGGATGAGAAAGCTCTAAGCTTTATACATTCAAATGATGCTCCAACCACAAAAAAGCTCATATCTAAAGCCTGGACTCCCACTCTATTCTCTTCAATGCTCCTTCTTCACTCAAAGAATCCCACAAGAACACTTAGAAGCTCACAAATGGTCACTCAAGCTCAAGGGACAGAAATTAGGGTTTTGTGAGGGTTGAGGGCTGGAAATGGTGGCCAGAAATGAGGCCATCATGTTCCTTAAATAGGGACACACCCCACAATTAGGGTTTTCACTCTTAGCCGAGTACTCCCAACGTACCCTCTAGTATGCCCAGTGTACTAGTTGGCTTTTGCGTCCAAATCACGCACATGAGTACACTGAGCATACACTCGCGTACGCCCTGTATACTCAGCTACCATCTTTTTTCAAATAAAGGGCCAAACTTGGCAACTACAATAAAACAAGGGTTAATGAGATATACCTGTCTCGGGATGTTACATTACATAAACATTAGTGCGGAATAAATCTCCACGGGATGCAGTGAAATCAATTCGGGGCCTTCATTTGAAAATATAAGTACTTGAATCCATAAACATAAAACCGTAAGCAGAAAACTTAGTGAGTTCCCAAAAATACCACATACCAAACAGACATAATAGCTCGAAGCTAAACTAGTTCTAATTCAACCTCTTTCATATCTTTCAACCCGTATTGGGTTTATTTCACCCCCAACGGTATCTTTCAACAGATACTGGGTCTATTTTACCCCCTTCAATATTTTTCAACCGGTACTTGGTCTACTTCACCCCCTTCGGTATCTTTCAACCGGTACTAGGTCTATTTCGCCTCCTTCAGTATCTTTCAACTGGTACTTGGTCTATTTCACCCTACAACTAAGGATACATTTATATCATCAAGAGTCACAAAAGACAACAAGCACATACATGCATATCAACAAGCGTCAAAGATAACCATCATCTTACAAACATAAACCAGTGGGCCACAATTGGTGCCTTCGACCCATGAGTACAGTGAAGTGATTCACATTAACTATTCAACCGAAGCCCAACAGCTACCTTGACAACAAAACAACCAACCCAAGCTTCCTAAAGCCAAACTGAAACAAATCCTTAGCCAAATGCTCAGTTCTACTCAAGTTTGACCAAAAGTCAAACTGGTCAAACAATCAATGATCAAAGTCAAAGTGAAAATTTCCAATCAACATCCCTCCAAGTTGTGTCCTTTCTTGGCCACGTCGTGGGCACAAAATTCCAAAACAGTCACTAATCTTCTAGTCGTCACATCATGGCAGCCTAAGACCACGTTGTGGGGACTGGTCTAGATAGCTCTAACGAGCTTAATCCATTTTCTTCTGATTCCAAGATCTCCAAAGCTCAAATTTGATCCTTCCAAATGTCTTAAAGGATACAATTTGTAACTTTATCGATTAGGAAAGTCTAAACCACCAAGATCTATGAATTAAGTCTCAAAGGGACCCAAAATGCATCTTTCCCAACTTAATCCATTAAGTCCAAGTCTCCAACTTTCAGATAAGAATCATCAAGATGTCTAGATGGATAAAGTTACCAACTTTATCCATAATAATGCCACAATATTCTAATATCTAAACTTTAATACACTAAAATGACCTAAAGGACCAAGATAACTTGCATGGCTAAAAGGGAAGGAAAAATATCATAACTTTCGTAGTCTATGGGGTCCAAGAAACATTCCAAACTGATCAAAAGATGTTAGTCCACCTAAATCCAAGATCAATCATAAAAATTAAAGTGGACCAAAAGTGCTAAAAACCCCAAATGACAAGATCTAATGAACTAGATAACAAGACTGGAACTTTATACTCATAATGGTCGAGAAATGTAGTGCTTTTGATGGATCCAAATTTAATGTAACGACCCAAATTTTCAAAATAATTTTTTCCATTTTTAATTAACGAAAATACTCCCACAAACCATGAGGTTTCCAAATACAATTGTTTTCAAAATTCTTAAACCATTACAAATTTATTTCACATCGTCAGAGTGTCCCATAAAATGCCTGAGAGAGAGTGTATGTCGCACCATCAAACCTTTCCCTTTCCCTTGGGCTCAGATGTACCTGAAACAAATCCACAAACTGTAAGCTAATGCTTAGTGAGTCCCCCAGAGCATACCCCACACACAATCCACATAACACATATCATATTAGCTATGAAATCTATCTCTACCATATAAGCCATGCATACAAACATATAAGGATGCCATGGGCTCCTCCCAAGGTCTTACTCCAGGATGCCATGGGCTCCCCCACATGGTCTTACACCTAAGTGCCATGGGCTCCCCTATGGTCTTTAGCTAGACAGCCATGGGCTCACCCACATGGTCTTACATCCAAGTGACATGGGCTCCTCCCATGGTATTTACTTGAAAAACCCTGGGCTCCTTCCACATGGTCTTACATCCAAGTGTCATGGGCTCGCCCTATGGTCTTTCCATGCAAGTATCACATATATAGCTAGCGTATCGCCAAAAATATCTAAATATCATACCACATATCTCTACAACAAGTATACCATACATCTTTACACAACAAGTATACCATCTATCATAAAATGGGTTGGCCTTGGTGCCTTGGACCAATTGGTATTTTCAGAAGACTCACCCATGTGCTGGTCCAACTCAAACGCCTATAATCATTATGCGATTAACTCTTCAAAATCCCATAGACATCCTTAAAGTCAACCCCGGTCAACCCCTGGTCAACAGTTAAGATCAACAGTCCATGTTGACCTCCACTCGTCGAGTGTGTCCAACAACTTATCGAGTTTACTGCGTAATTCATCCACTCGCCGAGTTACCTATGTAACTTGCCGAGTCCATCCATATCCGGAAAACCAAAAACTCATGAACACCGAAAACTCATGAAAACTGAATACTCGTGAAAACTAAAAATTCTAATCCTTCACCGAAATCACTCGGAAGACCCGAAAATGGGTAAACCCTACTCGACTCGTCGAGTCGGCTAAGGGACTCGACGAGTTCCTTCAGTCTCTTTCAAGTTCAGCCCTTTTCGGTGGGATCTAAGGTCCCAAACTCCAGATCCAAACTCTCCTGGTGCAGATACCACGTAAGTTGCAAACTTTACGTTAATGCAAGGTCCTCCGAGGCTATAACTTAAAAACTAGGCTCTGTACAAGGTTCTTGTGCATGGAAAGTGGCTAAACTGCATAAAGTGAGCAACTTTAAGTCATTGGGGACCTAGAGAGGTCTTAGGTCTGGAACCATATCCTTATGATAAGTCCATATCCAAGTTTAACTCCATTTTGCACCAAAAATGACCATTTACTTTCAAGAAAAGGGATCTAATCAACTAGAGATCACGGTGACGACTTTATACCACAAGATTATGGCCAATACGGAGTAGATGTCGGATCTACTGCTTCTCTCGTAGCTCCTTCTTCAAGCTCTAAAAATCCTTCACAGATACCCTTAAGTTGCTCACAAAGTTCTTTCTCTCACTCAAGAGGGTGCAAGGTCAATCTAGGGTTTTCTCTGGATAATAGTGTGATAAGGGAGGCCACAAGAGGCGGGTTATGCTATTTAAATAGGGTGAAAACCCTAAAAATTAGGGTTCCTCTTTACAACTCCTACTCTTCGAGTCGGGGCCTTCCGACTCATTGAGTAGGTCCCGATTCCGCGTCTATATAACATTCTCTACTCGACAAGTTGGAGGACCCCACTCACCGAGTCCATGCACAAAACCCTAAAAATCCTATGAGGTAATTAATACCTAGAACAGGTGTTACATGTCTCCCCCACTTGAACTATACTTCGTCATCAAAGTCTGCTGACCCAAAAAAATCCGGGTAGTGGTCTCGCATCTCATCCTCCGACTCCCAAGTCCATTTGGATCCCCTGTGGTGCTGTCAATGCACCTTCACCAACTTCACTTCCTTGTTCTGAAGAACCTTTGTTTTCCTATCTAAGATTGCAACCGGCCTCGCAATGTTGTTCAGGTTCTCATCCACCTAAATATCGTCTAGCGAAACGACTGCGGCCTCATCAGTGTCGAAGCTATGACACATGGAAGTTGTTATGAATCTGGCTAAGCTCATCCAGTAGATCCAAGTGATATGTCACCTTACCCACCCAGGCTGTAATCCTGAACGAGCCTATATATCGGGGTCCTAGCTTGCCCCTCTTTCGAAACCTGATGACCCCCTTCCATGGTGACACTTTCAGTAGTACAAAGTCCCCCACCTGAAACTCAAGATCCGATCGTTGCTGATCAGTGCAACTTTTTTGATGGCTCTACGCGACCTGTAGTCGGTCACACACCTGTTGAATCAGCCTGGTAGTCTTGAGCACTACCTCAGTGCTCCCTATGACCCTGTGTCTAACCTCGCCCCAACAGACCTAGATCCTGCATCTCCTGCCATACAACATCTCGAATGGTGTTCGGTCGATACTGGCATGGTAACTGTTATTGTATGAAAACTCTACCAATGGGAGGTATGTATCCCAACTACCTCCAAAATCCAACACGCATTCCTAAAGCATATCCTCAAGCGTCTGGATCATCCTCTCACTCTAGCCATATGTCTGGGAGTGATATGTAGTGCTAAAATGCAGCTGAGTGCTCAGTTCCTCATGGAACTTCTTCCAGAACCTAGATGTAAACCGAACATCCCTGTCCGAGACTACCGACACTGGCACCCCGTGTCTAGCCAGCACCTCTCGCACATAAATATCCTCCAACTTCTCAGTGGATATACTCTCAGTGATTGGAATAAAGTGGGCACTCTTTGTCAATCTTTCCACAATCACCCATATGGCATCCACACCCCTCGTCGTCCTTGGTAACTTTGTGATGAAGTCTATAGTGATCTCTTCCCACTTCCACATGGGAATTGGTAGAAGTTGAACCTTGCCATGAGGCTGTTGATGCCCGACCTTGACCTTCCTTCAGGTTAAGCACTGCTCCACAAACCAAGCGATATCCTGCTTCATGTAGGGCCACCAATAACTCAATCTCAAATCCCTATACATTTTCGTAGCCGCATGATGTATAGAGAACTTGGACTTGTGTGCCTCCTCCAATATCATATGTCTCACCCCCCCAGTCACCGGTACCCACACTCGACCACACTGTGTCAGAAGACCTCGGCTATCATTAACAAACAAAGGGTACAGTCCCTGAATCCGCTCTATCTTCTGATTCTCCTTCTTTTCCCCCTCGACTCGAGCCTCCGTGATCATATCCAACAATGGGGAGATTTTTTTTCTTCAAACAAACGTTCTCAATCGGGGAACCTGTCACCTTGCGGCTCAATGCATCGGCCACCATGTTGGCCTTCCCTGGATGGTACAAGATCTCACGGTCATAATCTTTCAACACATCCTACCGCCTCCTTTGCTGCATCTTGAGGTTTTGATGATCCATCAAATACTTCAAACTCTTGTGATCATTATATATAATGCACCGTACCCCATACAGATAGTGCCTCCAAATCTTAAGGGTAAAGACCACCGCCCCCAATTGCAGGTAATTGACCTCATGAGGCTTTAATTTCCTCAAGGCATAAGCTATCACATGCCCCCTCTGCATTAGTACCGCACCTAACCCTAAAATCGACGCATCACAGTACACCACCAAATCATCTAACCCCTCTGGTAGTACTAGAATCGGAGCCTCGCATAACCTCTGTCTTAGGGTCTCAAAAGCCAAATCTGATCCGTGCCCCACCGAAATGTCACCTTCTTCTTGGTCAAGAGAGTCAAAGGCACAACAATCTTGGAGAAATCCTGAATGAATCTCCGACAATAGTCCGCTAGACCCAAGAAGCTACAGATCTCATAAGCATTTTTGGGTACTTCCCACCATATCACTGCCTTAACCTTGGCTGGATCAACCGAAATTCCCTCTTGGTTGATGATGTGCCCCAAAAATTGTACCTACTGCAGCCAGAAATCACACTTGGAGAACATTGCATACAACATCTCCGCCCTCAGGGTCTCCAATACCTCTCTCAGATGCTGCTCGTGTTGCTCATTGATCTTAGAATAGACCAGGATATCACCAGTAAAAATGCTCATGGACTAATGCAACATCGGTCTACATACCTTGTTCATGAGATCCATGAACGCTGCTGGGGCATTGGTGAGCCCAAATGCCATTACCACAAACTCATAGTTGCCATACTGAGTCCTGAAAGTTGTCTTCGGTATATCCTCATCCCGAACCCTCATCTAATGATATCCCGACCGAAGATCAATCTTGGAAAACCAAGACGCGCCCTGAAACTGATCGAACAAATCATCGATCCTTGGTAAGCAATAACGATTCTTCACAGTTAGTTTGTTTAGCTTGCGATAATCAATGCACATCCTGTGTGATCCATCCTTCCTTTTCACAAATAGGATCGGAGATCCCCATGGGGAACTGCTCGGTCGGATAAACCCTCGGTCTAGCAGCTCCTAAAGCTACATAGATAACTCATGCATCTTGGGAGGTGGTAGCCAGTACGATGCCTTGGCTATCGGAACGGCACCCGGCACCAAATCAATGCGAAACTCTACCCGCCTCTCCGGTCTCTCGGTAACTCCTCGAGAAAGACGTCCCGAAACTACTGTACAACCGGCAAACTGCCCACATCCATCGTGGTCTCAACTCTTGTATCTAAGATATATGCTAGAAATCACGTACATACATGCTGTAAAAACCATCTAGCCCTTGCAGTTGAACAAAGGGTTAGCCCTTGCAAGGCCCTCTCGCCATGAATAACCAATTATCCCCCACTTGGGTTTCGAACCCTTACCAACTAGTGCTCGCAATCGATTATGGCCCCATTGTCCCCCAAATAGTCTATCCTGACAATCACCTTCAGTCCTCGCAACAATATCGGAACTATATCAACCCGAAACCTCTCTCCAAGCACATTCAGGACACAACCCCGATAAACCCTCGCAACACTCATAGCGCGGTCATCTATAATCTCCACCTTGAGTGGGAAATCCAAATTTCTTGGCGCATCCTGAAACTTCTTGCTAAGTGCAAGAGACACGAACGATTGGGTAGCTTCCGAATCAAACAAAACATGAGCCGACATACCATTAACCAAAATGGTCCCTATACATAAGCCCAATGTACACATAATCAATGCAAATAAACATAGAGCAGAGAAGAATAAACACGTACTAGCCACAACTTCTGGTGCTGCTCGAGTCTCCTCGGTAGTCAAACGAAATGCACGACTTTTCACCGCTGGAGCATCCGCCTTAGCAAGGCGACCATCAGTAATCCTCATCGTAGTGGGCACAGGCGCCACTACTACTCCTTCCCCTCCCTGAAACCTTGGGCAAGCGTCCCTCTTATGGCCAGTCTGGTTGCAGTGAAAACAAATCAAGCCCTTCTTGGGGCAATCCCTGCTCAAGTGACCCTGTTGGCCACATGCGTAGCATCCTGAGCCTACTATCCGACAAGCTCCACCGTGTGGCTTACCGCACTTGGCACACCGGCCCTTGCCCTTCTGGCTCCTACTGGATGAATCCGAGGTCTTAGGCTTTTTAGCCTGAACTACTACTGTCTGTGCCTGCTCAGGCTTCCGCTTGGTGTGGAAGTCCAACTCCATCTCCTACTCACGGGCCTTCTCCACCATCTTGTTCAGGGTTTTGCACCCTGTGAAGCTCAAAAACTCCTGGATATCATCCCCCAGCATGGAATGATACCTCATCCACCTTATATCCTCATCGACAGCATATTGTGGGATCAACAATCCCGTTCCCAAAACTTGGCGGTGATCTCCACCACATTCTCGGTGGTCTGTTGGAGTTCCTGGAACTCTCTCACCATCCTCTGCACCTCAATGGCTAGTGCAAACTCCAAATCAAATCACCTAACAAACTCGGCCCACGTCATCTCAGCCACACCGGCTGGTCCCACCTGGCTAGTAACCTCGCCCCACCAGTCTGATGCGCTGTCTCTCAACATACAAGAAGCAAAACCCACCTTTTCTGCATCCAGGAAAGAACTCGTGCACTGGGCGTTCTCAATATATGCCACCCAGCGTCGGCTGAAAATGGGGTCCTTGGCCCCAAAAAACTTTGGTGTCCCGCACGCCTTGAACGCCCAGAGTGAGGGAGTTCGGGGCCCAACCTGTCCCGCAACAATCTTGGCTCCGAATACCCTGAGCCTATCCTCCATAATCTCCATCATACCCTCTTGACCGTCCCAAAGATAACTAAGGTAGCATAAAGGATGCCCCTCGTAACCTTGGCCGTGATAAGCTCACGCATCCTCTCATCATTGGTCTCAATAGTGTCACCTAACCCAGCCCCGGGTCTAGATCCCGATCCTGATCCCCCTGATCCAAATTGTGCCACCACCATGCTGAAATGAAAAGTGATAAATTTTAGCACCCGATTCCTGGTACGCACTTAATTCAAAGTTTTTTATGTGTTTCCTTTGGGACTCGACGAGTTGGAGGCCCAACTCGTCGAGTAGAGTCGGGACCCGCAGACATTTTAAATGACCTACTCGACGAGTCGGTAGACTAACACGGCGAGTAGGTGTTGTTTGAGTAAAACCCTAATCTAAGGGATTTCATCCTATTTAAGCATCTCATTAAGCCTCCCTTCGTCCCTATTGCTCTTAGAACTCTCCAAATCAAACCCTAATCGTTTGTATAAAGATCTAAGGCCTTTGAGGTGGTTATTGGTGATTTTGGAACATAAAAAGGAAGAGGAAGGTTTGGGGAATCAATAGGAGGCCAGAGGAGTTAGAGTTTGTGCACCATCTGCAGTTCTTTAGAGGTATAAAGTTGATACCTTGCTCTTTCATGTTTTAGATCCCTTTTTGGGGTGATTTAGGGCTTTTAGGAGCCATTCTTGGTAACCAATCATGAGTGCAAGCATGGTTGGGGGCTAAGACTTCAGATCGAAGGTCTTTAAGGGGTTACAAGGAAGAAAGGGACTGATTTTGGAGCCTTAGAGAGCCCCGTGCATCTTAAGAGTCTCATTTAGGGCCGTTTGAGCTCATAGTCCCATGCATACACGTAAAGTTTGTAACTTTACATGCTAGATCGATCTTAGGAGACTAGATCTATCTTTTACTCATGTGTTGTACGTTAGAAATCATGAAATGAGACATGGTCATTCTCGACTCGGCGAGTCGTTCTTAGGAATCGACGAGTCCATGGCTTGACTTCCAATTTCTGTTATGGTTCGAAAGAACCCAGTGAGTGTTAGAGTGGTCTTAGAGGGGTCTGGGGGAGTGACCCGACGAATTGGACTTAGCCATAGACCTGGTAATCATAGGACCCGACGAGTGTATGAACAGACTCGGCGAGTCCAAGGCAATCTCCCAACTTTCAAAGATGAACTCAACAAGTTATTCATACAACTCGGCGAGTCAAGGGAAGGACTTGTTCATATGATGGAGACGAACTCGACGAGTTGTTCATACAACTCGGGGATTCGGATGAAGGTTCATTCTTGGTTGTTTAGAAGGAGAATTCGTCAAGTCGTTGCCAAACTCGACGAGTAGAGGCGTGAAGAAGGACTGATGAAAGGATAGGGACTCGACGAGTTGGCGGCCCAACTCAGCGAGTCGGGTCAACTGGAAGTTGACTTTGACTTTGACTTCTTCAGGGGTAACATAGTCATTTTTCACTAAGAGTAGTTATCAGTGTGTGATTAAGTGATTTATGGGTTTATAGCCGGAGGATCATCGGAGCAGCAGTCAGACATCTGTTGATCAGCTTTTCAACAGTCAGCCTTACGAGGTGAGTTACCTTCCGGTAGCGGAGGGTCTATGGCCACAATGTCGACCCACCAGTAAGAGTTGTATGTTAGATGATTGTCTTTGTGATATTCATATAGGTTTGCTACTACCTAATAAGTTAAATGTTGGCATGATATGTTATATGTGATATTAGTAGAGTTCGGTTGTTAGGACCGTAGGGTAGGTCGGACACCCCAAATATGTCTGACAGTATCTTATGATATGCTTATATGCTGGTATGATATGTTATATGTGATAGTAGTGGTAGGAGGGGAATAGTCCCCAAGTTTGGTTGATAGGGTCGAAGGGTAGTTCAGACACCCCAGATATGTCTGATAGTATGTTTATGTTATGATATATGTGATAGTAGCAGTAGGGGTTGGAATACTCCCCGAGGTTTGGTTGTAGGACCGAAGGGTAGGTCAGCGCCCCAGAATGGCTCGACATGGGTAGGTCAGCACCCCAGAATGGCTTGACACGGGTAGGTCGGCACCCCAGAATGGTCGTACCGGGTAGGTCGGGAACCTCATAATTGCCTGACAGTATGTACGCTATATGACCATATGGTATGTGGTAAGATGGGGGAACTCACTAAGCTTCGTTCTTACAGTTTTCAGTTTTGTTTCAGGTACCTCTTCAGCAAAGGGGAAGGATTCGGCGCGGTAGCTGCACATCATACACACATTGGATTCCACCTTATGAGATTTCTTGGGATTGTACTCTGACATTGTTACTACTTTTATGATATGATATTCAGACATGAGATTATGGTTTTATGAAATGATATGACATGGTGATGTTTTACGATAAATGTTTTCTAAATCGTTATATAAAAATTGAAAATTTTGGACTCGGAATTTGGGATGTTACAAGTTGGTATCAGAGCCTTGGTTTGAGGGATTCGGACACACCCTCGGGAGTGTCTGGACTCAAGCCGAGGGATTAAAAGTTTTTTACAAGAAAATTGTTTTCTAAAATCTAAGTTAAAGATTTTTGATAAAGAACAAGGTGTGTGATGTGCGCTACCAGCCGAGCTCAAGTAAGTTTTCCCCAAAGTACCCATACAAGTTTATGTTATGATTATCAGCTAGTAGATCAGCATGCTAGATTATGACTATGGATCTAGGAAGGATGCCTTGTGTTCCTGTTATATGTGCTTTGAGCCGCATGATAGTGTTGATTATATAGAGATAGGATAGTCTGTTTAGGTTATGCCTGATTATATGAGCTTACATCGCATGCTAGTATAAATTCTTGTTATGTGCATAGAATTGGTTGAGTTTGTTCCCGTTTTGTCTAAATGCTGCTTGCTTTGTGCTTTGCGGGACTCTGAGTAATGGGAGTTAGCTATTAGGTGAATACGTTAAAGTCACATGCAATCAGGATCGAATAATCTTAGAGTATTGGATTTGACTCTATTACGTAGCTCTTGTCTGAGTCTTAACCGTGGTAGGGATGAGTCCCTTACTCGAAGGATTATCCGAGCCTCGCTGCATGTGATAGTATTCAGGTGGTAGCTAATTGGCATTCCGAAGAGGCCTTCAACAACTGAGGACTGATTGGAGTTGGTGATTTCCATAGGGTAAGCCTAGGATGAGAGTAACAGAGAACAGTAGTGGTAGAAGGGACTTGGTGGAGTCAAGGAAGTTCTTGAGGAAACTACATATAGATGTTGAAGGTAGTATGGGCCTGTACTACTGAAAGCATAGGATCTGTACATAAGTCAAGGAAGGCCGATACAAGACCAGAGAACTTGTGGTAGATGTGATCCCTCTAGATATATCAATGTTTCTAACGATTGTCATTATGTGTTTGCAGAATGGTGGTACTACGCCCTAGGCCAGCAGTTGGCAGTTCAAGAGAGGGATCAGGTTCGATTTCAGGTTCCAAACTAGTGGATGAGAGGCTACGCGATTTTATCGCATCAGAGATTACTAGAGGCATCCTTGATGCGACCCCGATTATCTTTGGGTCGATCAAGGAAGGGATAGTAGAGCTGATGGAGGATTGCCTAAGGGCATTCATGAGTGACATGGCGACCAACCAGTCAGGATAGCACACACTGTCCTTCAAGGACTTCAAGGGCAGTGGTGCACTGGATTTCCATGGGGTGAAGGACCCCATTGTTGCCAGACTGTGGATTGCAGACATTGAGTCTGCACAGTTGACCAGCTTCTACCCCGAGGGGTCGAAGGTACGATATGCAACAGGATGATTGAGGGACAGGGCTAGGGATTTGTGGGAGTCGGTTGGTGACTCTCTGGGAGCCTCGGCTATTGAGGCTATGACATGGCCAGATTTGGTGACCCGGTTCAGGGTTGAGTTCGCACCTGCGGTGGAGCTTCAACAGTTGGCCCGAGAGTTCCTGGATATGAGACAAACAATGGACACAGTGGCGTAGATCACCGCCAAGTTCCGAGAGAGGGATTTACTGGTGCCCCATTATGCGGGAGACGAGGATATGAGGAGGACCCGCTATCACGACATGCTGCGAGTTGATATCTAGGAGCATGTCAGCTTTTTAGCTTGATCCACCCTGGAGTCCATGATTTCCAGGGCAAGGGAGGGAGAGATTGATTTGGAGCACATTCGTAAGAAGAAGGCCGTTGAGGGACAGATGACGGGGGCTTTGGGGAAGAAGCCCAAGGGATCAGACACTAGGCCGAAAGGCCAGTCCGAATAGGGTTGTAATAGTGATGTAATAGTCTAGGCTAACCTTTGTAACCTGTCTTGAAATAATAAAGATGTATTATTTGAGTATTATGTCTTTTGTGCTTAGTTGTGTGACTTAAACGAATTAAGGATAAAAATAAGCGTCAAATACAGATATCTATGAAGGATGTGGTAGTGGTCGTGACGAGGTTTCCGAATATATAAAGAATGCTGAAATCTGAGTTATAACCAAGAAGTTATGACCTGTCGAAGTTTCGGGATAGAACCGGCACGACGCTGAATGGCGTAAAATATGAATTTAAGATTGAGCGATATCTAGCATTAGTGATCTAAACAAAAGTCGTAGAATACATTAAACCAAGAGCGTACATAAGAAGAACGTCTAAATTTGACTTCGTATGAGGAAGTTATGATTTTTCGAAGTTTTGACTTAGCAGTATACAGCCCAAATCTCGAGATAAAGATCGAGTGATATTTAGCCGAAACAATCTAAATGAAAATCGAAGATCTCATTGATATTAGTTCATCAGTAAAAAGACAGATGAAGACGGATGTTAGACAAAGAAGATATGATTTTCTAACAGAGTTTTCCTGTCCCGACCTACTAAAATTGTAGGGTCCAATGGGTGTTGCGTCTTGGGCTCGTTCTTTAGTCCATTTTTGTATCCGGATTGGGCCTGTCCATCCGTGAGTTATTTCTAGGGTTTAGTATTTATAGATGCTTGCATGCATCTTAGTACAAAGGATTTGAAGTCGATTATTTCATAGATATTATCTTTATCGTTTGTAACCCTAATAGCCTCTACAGTGGAAGTTCTTTGTCGAGCTCTGCTGAGGCTTGAATCTATTGAATCATTCGACATATTTTGATTCATTCTTGTGCTTGATATTTCTGTTTAAAATTTATGTGATTAACCTGTTCAAAGATTTAAACGATCAAAGAGTTTCTTAACTCTTCAGTTGGTATCAGAGCGGAAGACTCTGTAATTCATACACATCTCTTCTGTGAAAGAAGTGATTAGGGTTTATTCCGCATTCATTGATATTTATTGCGCCGTCACTCCATAATTGACGTATCTCATTAATTATTCATTTTGCCCTAATATTACGTGTTACAAAGTCTGATCTTATAACAAGTTAAACGATCAAGCATGGACGATTCTCAATCTAATCCTATTAACATCTCAAACAGTATAGGATCTACAACCAAGATTCCAATTCTCTACACTCAAGATTACGAAGTGTGGACGCACCACTTTGAAGACTACGTCATTGGATCTGAAGATAATGGGTATCTGATATGGGAAGCTATTATATCTGGCCCATTTGCTCATTCAGGAACATCTAGAATCATTAAAACTCAAAAGGAGTACAATGATTTGTTGAAAGACGTGAAAGAAGTTGCTCAGGACGAAAAGGAGAAGTTTCAATGCAACATTAAGGCATTAAGACTAATTCGATTCACTCTTCAATCCAACACGTTTAGATTGGTGAGTTCTTGCAGTACAACAAAGGAAATCTGGGATCGGCTGCAAGAGCTGTATTCCACAGATGAAGATCTGGAGCACTCAATTCAGACTTTACTTCTATCTGAATTTGGAGAGTTCAAGCAGAAGCCTGAAGAAGTTGTTACGCAGACATTTGATCGCTTCAATCATCTTCTCATCAAGATGATCAAACATGATATTGAAAGGAAGCTCATCGAACAGAAGGTCACTTTTCTGATTGGCCTAAGATCTGAATGGAGAGCTGTTGTGTCAACGGTTAAAGCACACGAGCAGTTCAAATTGTACTCGCTGGCGAAACTGGTGGGGATTCTGAAATCCCAGGAAAAGACAGTGCTGCAAGAGAAAAGCGTGGTTTCAAGTCTGGGGTCTCTGGCGCTTCTATCCAAAGGTAAGAGTGCAGCAGAGGACGAAGAGGATCTAAATCTAGGAGATCACGATTTGACAGCCGAAGACTATGCTATGATGGTGTCAAATCCTAGAAGGTTCATTAAGAAAAAGTTCCCTACCAACAAAAATCGTAATTGGTAGGGAAGCTACAGCTCTGAAAAGGTGAAAGAGGAGGCAAAGTTTGAAGAATCAAAAAAGGAAGCGAAGGGTGAAGCTGACTCTGGTGTCAGTTGCTTTTACTGTGGTGGGAAGAATCACTACGCAAAAGATTGCGTGCTGAAGAAGATGGCAGAGAAAGATGAAGAAGCAAGTCTTATGAAAAGACTGGAAGAGATAAAAAGGAAGAAAGTTGCCACTAATCCCTCTATGAATTCTCTTATTGTGCAGGGTTCGGTAGATGATGATGAGTTCGGTGGCGTGCAAGTGTCGTCGACTGACTCAGAAGACGATGAAGTGAGAAAGCCATCTCATGGAAAGGCTTATGCTGCAAAGAGTGGTGAAACTGATGGAAGATGTCTGATGGTAACCGATGTATCTCAAATGAGGGGATACAACACTGATGGTGGAAATGAAGAGCCCAAGGAGCGAGAGGACTTATGCTTTACAACGAAACCTCTCAGTGTGCAGATCAGTGAACTTGATGAACTGATCAAGAAGGTACAATCTATTTTTAGTTCATTTAAAATTCCACAAAAATCATATGAAAAGGAATTAAATAACTTAAATTCCAGAATTTCAAATCTAGATAGTTGTTTAACGCAAACACGGGTCACCAATTCTAATCTAACTGACCAAATAAGCAGGGTGTCATCCAAGAGTGATGAGCGAAGGATGTAGATAGAGCAGAAAGAGGTGGAGCTGATTAAGTCTAGGGATGAAAACATTTATTTGCAAAGAGACAATCTCAAATTATTAAAACAAAGGAATGTTTTTTGTTTGATTGCCAAAAGGCTTTATGCTAACATTAATCAACTGCATTTAAACTTTAAAATAGGACAGAAGATACAACGCATGATTTTACCCTTTCTTGAGTTTAAGGAGGATGAAATTGATGCCGAAGCATACAAATGTGAAAGTGTTGTATCTTCCGATGATATCAATCCTACTTACATGTATGGTCTGGACAAAATTGAATCCTTTATAAAGTCCAAAGACCATAAGGACATGCTTAAAAATCTTTTGGATGAAAATGATAAGTTGAAACTCAGGGCCGAAACCATACAAAAATTTGACTCATTGAGTACCAATTTGAGTTCAGAAAATAAAATCGATGTTGAAAATGCATCTGAACTTAATGAGGACGATGATATGAGTGAAATTTCTGTAGAGGACGAAGTTGACTGTTCCGAGTTCGTCAGGAGCGAACCTGAAAACCACAAAAACCTGATTTCTGAAAATTCTGTGGAATTCGCTCGTTTGTCCAAAACTAAGTCCCCAATCGTTAAAGAAAAGGCCGTCATGTTTCAGAAGGTTAGAACAACTCCCAATCAGGTGTATAAGGTCACAGGAGTAACCGAACATCAGACAGCTGAACTCACTGCCATAGTGAACGAAGATAATGCAGATGGTTGTGATGAGTTTTTCTGGTCTGCACCGATAGACAACGCAGACGAAACAGTCAGTCTGTCGGAGCGAACATCATGGAAGACCAAAGGTAGATATGTGCCCGAACCTCTGAATAAGCCTACCAACTTTAACGTACTAAGTTCCAGTGGCACAAAAGAGATTCCAGTGGAAGAAGTCACCTCTACAAGCAAAACCTCTTCCATGAAGAGTGAACCTGTTACTAAGAAGCTGAAACAAAAGGCAAATATCCACAGACAACCGAAACAGGTGAAATATCAAAAGCCGTAGAGAAATCTGAGATACAAGAAAAATCTCTCAGAGCGAAAGCAGTTTTGGCGCTCCCAAAATCCTCACTACACTCACTTTGACAAAAATTATAAGTCAAAAGGAGAAGAAAACAAGACTCAAAGGAACTTCAAATCTCCGATTCAAAAGAACCAGAGGAAGACTTTCGGGCCACAGGAAGAACAGAACCGAAAGGATAGGTTCGGTCCCGAAAGCAACAACAACCGAAAAGCTAGTTTCGGTCCGCCAAACAACAACAGGCAAAGACCGGATTTTAGCCCATCAAGCTTTTACAATAAAAGACCCAGTTTCGGGCCACCAACCTACAACACCCGAAAACCCAGCTTCGGTTCATCATCAAACGGCAACCGAAGGTCCAGGTTCGGTCCCTCAAATGACCACAACCGAAAGGGTCATTTCGAACCTCAAGTCAGGAAAGATTTTCATTCTAATTTCTTTTCCTCTAATTCTTCTCGTTCTCAATCTTCTTCTAAGCCCAATTATGGTCCTACACAAAATTCAAGATCATCAAAGGATTTGAAAGGAAAAAGGAAGATTTCCTCAGCTAAGGAAGACCGAAAGCAGGTTAAAGTCCAAATACCAGAATCAGAATCCAAAATACCTGCATCTAATTCTAATAAAATCAAAGTGTTTACTATTAAAAGAAAAGACGAAACAACCTTAATAAAACGAACATATCTTGTTAATGTTTCTCTTACTATTCCTGTTTCTGTGAAAGGCTCACGTGGACCCAAAAAACTTTGGGTTCCTAAATCTGCTTAATTTTTGAAGGTTATCAGTGACGAGCAGTTAGACGAAGAATGGTACATAGACAGTGGCTGCTCACGTCACATGACAAGAAGGAAGGAAGAGTTAAGGGAGATTCGGTCACTTCAAAATGGTGGTAATGTCAAGTTCGGTAACAACTCTTATGGAACAATAAAGGGTTATGGGATGATAACCAATGGAGACTTCACAATAAGGAAGGTGGCGTATGTAGAAGGGTTGCAGCATAATCTCATCAGTGTATCTCAACTGGTGGGAGGTACCGGTCTATAAGTATCGTTCGACGACGAAGGTTTAGAAATTATAGAGAAGAAAACAAACAAAGTCATTCTCAAGTCAGATCGAAAAGGTGAAATGTTCCCTCTGAATCTCAGACCAATCAAATGGAATCCAGCCATATGTCTTTTGTCCAAAGCTCATTCAGACGAAAGTTGGTTGTGGCACCGAAGGCTTTCACATCTCAACTTCAAAGACATCAACAAGCTTGTCACCGGCGGTCATGTTCGGGGTCTTCCATTGCTTAAGTTTGATCGAGAACACTTATGTGTTGCATGTGAAATGGGTAAACAGAGTCGTCAAAGTCACCCAACCATAGTAAACACCAAAGTTGTTGAACCACTTGAGTTGCTTCACATCGACATGTGTGGTCCATCATCAATCAAGAGCATTGGCGGTAACAAGTATATCCTTTTCATTATTGATGACTTCTCACGTTTTACTTGGGTATTCTTTCTGAAGCACAAATCTGAGGCGACTCCCAAGCTGAAGATCTTTATCAAGCAAGTCGAAGTGCAACTGAGGAAAGTCGTTCGAAACATCAGGAGCAACAATGGACTGGAATTCAAGAACAAAGAATTTGAAGATTTCTTGCCAGACAAAGGCACCAGTCATAATTTCTCAGCCCCCTATACACCTCAACAGAACGGAATTGTCGAAAGGCGAAACCGATCCCTGTGTGAGGCGGCCCGAACCATGCTAAGTTTTGCTTCTCATCCCCTATATGTCTGGGCTGACGCTATTGCTGCAGCATGTTTTACTTAGAATAGGTCTTATCTCAACAAGAGTTTCTCTCTCACTCCTTATGAGATTATTAACAACAGGAAGCCGAATGTCAAGTTCTTTCACGTGTTCGGTTCCAGGTGTTTTATCTTCAACTCCAAAGAACATCGCAACAAGTTTGATGTCAAAGCTGCTGAAGGAATCTTTTGGGGATATTCTCTTACTTCAAAGGCATATAGGGTTTTAAATAAGCGTTCTAGAAGAACTGAAAAAACCTATTATGTGACGTTCGATGACAATTACATCAAGAAGCTAAAGTCTATCGAAGAAGCAATTGGAGAGATTTTCTCTCAAATAGGTCAAGTCATAGCCTCAATCGCCAATTTATTTCACCAGTTCGTAGACTTATTTGATGAACCTGAGAAAGCCATTCTTTCGGAAGCCAAGTCAGCAGACAACAAAATCGATCACCTTAAGCAAATTATCGAAGATGCAGCCAAACAAATGGGAGAAGGAGAACCAGTTCGAAACGAACCTCCCCAGAGCGGTACTTCGGTCGAGTGGGAGAATCAATTCTCTTCAAAACAACAGGACTCACATATTCAGGGGGAGAATCCAATCTTTGAAGCACCCGAAAGCCAAGCTACACCCGAAAATCCTGTAGCACCCGAAAGCCCAGCTACACCCGAAAGTCCATTAGCACCCGAAGGTCCAAATCAACCTGAAAGTCCAATTGAAGAAAGAATTGTTGGGTCAAATCCAAATGATTCATCATCTGTCGAGGGGGAGAATTCTGACATGCTCTATGACGATGATACTCAATCAGAATTAGAAGAAATGGTAAATGTCGAACTGGATCCATCCTATGACCCAAGTTATCCTCCACTCACCAAATGGACCAGAGATCATCCTGCATCTCAAATAGTGGGAGACGCATCAGAGAAAGTTCTAACTCGCTTACAACTGAAGGCGAAACAAACTGATTTACTCTCCAAAGTAGAGTTTTGCATGTTTAATTCTTTCGTGTCCAAAATTGAGCCAAAGACTGTCAATATTTATCTCGATCATTCTGATTGGGTTCATGCAATGCAAGATGAACTCAATGAGTTCGAAAGAAATAAGGTCTGGCGTCTCATTCCCACACCGAAAGATGCCTCAGTTGTTGGTCTCAAATGGGTATTCAGAAACAAAATGGATAAGGAGGGAAATGTAATTCGAAATAAGGCTCGTCTTGTGATAAAAGGATACTGCCAGGAAGAAGGAATTGATTACGAAGAGACATTTGCTCCAGTAGCAAGGCTGGAATTTGTTCGAATATTTCTTGCCTATGTTGCACATAAGAACTTCGAGGTCTACCAAATGGATGTGAAGTGCGCTTTTCTGAATGGGGAACTTGAAGAAACGGTATATGTGGAGCAACCTCCTGGTTTCGTGAATGAAAAGCATCCAAATCACTGCTACATCTTAGATAAGGAAGTTTAAGGTCTGAAACAAGCACCTAGGGGATGGTATGAAACACTAACTAAGTTTTTAAAGATGTCTAAATTCAAACAAGGTTCGATTGACCCAACCTTCTTACGTAAAAATGAAGGTAACCACCTTATGATAGTTCAGATCTATGTCGATGATATCATCTTTGGCTCAACGAATCCTAGCTTAACAGCTGAATTCAGAAAGTTGATGGAGACAAAATTTGAAATGAGCTCAATGGGTCCGATTAACTTTTTCCTTGGTTTAAATATTAGACAGGGACCCGAAGGCATATTTATAAACCAGGAAGCATATACCAAGACTCTTCTTGCTAAATTCGGCATGATAGGAGATTCAAAGGTCAAAGTCCCTATGGCGTTCGGTACCAAGCTCACCCCATCTTTGGAAAAACCGGCAGTTGACATAACGCTATATCGCCAAATGATTGGTTCCTTGAGGTACCTCACAGCTAGCAGGCCTGATATAACGTTTTATGTGTGCTATTGTGCCAGGTTTCAAGCGAATCCTTGTGAACCACACATGCTGGCAGTGAAAAATATACTCCGGTATTTGAAGCGAACCACCTCTCTCGGTCTCTGGTATCCCTCAAACTCAGGTTTCTTTGTTCAAGCCTACTCAGATGCAGACCTTGGAGGATGTGGTTTAGACAGGAAAAGCACTACAGGAGGCTGTCAATTCCACGACGGGAAGTTGGTGAGCTGGCAATCTAAGAAACAAACATGTGTTTCTCTGTCTACAACTGAAGCAGAGTACATTGCAACCGCTTCTTGCACATCTCAAGTGATTTGGATCCAAAGCCAACTCCGGGATTATGGACTCCATATGAAAAAGATCCCACAATATTGTGACTCAGAAAGTGCAATTAGGATCTGTCATAACCCAGTGCAACATTCCAAAACCAAACATAATGTATTGAGGTACCACTTCATTAAGGATCATGTGGAAGACAGAAATGTAGAGATTCACTTTGTTCGAACCACTGATCAACTAGCTGAGATCTTCACCAAAGCCCTTCCTGAAGCAAGTTTTAATAAAATTCTACAAGGACTAGGTATGATGGAATTGGAGTCAGTACCAAAAACACCTTCTCAAAACTAAAAGTTGGAAGCGAAATGAACCGAACGTTCGATCTATTTCGGTTTCGGTTCCCATGGGTACCGAAATGAACCAAACGCTCGGGTTCGGTCCCATTGCACTTGTTTTCGCTTATCTAAAAAAGGTAGTTTCTTGGGTTCTAATCTTTTGTACAATTGTTTTCCAAAAAAAAATTTATTCAAAAATTTTTTTTTGAACTGAAATGAACCGAGCGTTCGGTCTATTTCGGGTTCGGTTCCATTTTTTTTTTGGTTTGGTTTGTTTTGTTTTTGTTTTTCTCTTTACCAAAATTTCAAAAACTCCAAAAATATTTTTTCTCTACTTCTGTTAGTATTCACCGTTTATGGATTATCGCTGGGGCAGGTATCATTCTCAGACTTTTCTAATAACTAAGTGTCCCTAGAAGCATGCTGCTGCATGTTGTCCAAAGCCTCAACTGATTCTGAATAAAGCCTTATTGACTTGGTATATACAAACCTTGTCTTCCCAATGAGGCTACTACATTTATTCTAATCATGAGCTACCTTACTATTTTCTCATATGAGATAAGAGTTTTTTGCTTAGTCATTCTTTTATAGCAGAGGTACTTTGGTTTCCTTACACCATCTCAAATATTTCTCTCCATCATATTCGCTTCATATCAGTAACCCTTGAGACTCTCAGAAATTACCACTGAGGTTTATGGTTACACAATTTCTGTGTTTATGATCTTAGCTTCGTGCCACTACGTGCTAAGTGAAACCCACAATTCAATACCTACTATGCATTGACGGTGAACAATTAAATTTGCTCTAGTTTTCACTCATGAATTAACAAATTCACCCAAGTGGTTGTACCATGAAATCTCTAATTTTTCTTTTTGTGTGATTATTATGAAATTGTTAAATACCATAACATTTCTTCCCTTAGAATCCAATTTTAATTTTTTTTAAGATTTCACCCCAAGTATTTTCAACATGTCACTTAAATATTATCCAAAACTACTTGTTCAACAGACGACATTGGTCTCACAAGTACTTCAGTTGATTTTTGTCTTATGTCAAGATCGTGAATTCTGAACTGAAGCGAAAGCCTCCCAAATAAGCCTTATTAAAAGATGCCTTTCAACACTTCTTAATTAGTGATTGATCGTAATTCAACGGGAAACCACACAAACACTTTAAGGTCTCCCTTGACTTTGAAGGAAGAGATTCATGCCCGGGATCCACTGTTTCATGTCTTTATTGACATCATAATTTCCCACATATGTGTTGCTTTATTTCTTTCTCTTTGATACTCTATGCATGAAAATCTTTTTGTTTTTCCAAAAATCTGGTTTCGTTAATTATAAGCTAATTTTTTGGCTCCGGGATTTAATGTTATATTCTAAACGAGATGTGGTTGTTAATGCTACACGTGCTTACTTTTATCTATGAAGACAACTCATTTTAAAAGGATAAGTTGCTGACTCAGCCGAAAGTCTAATCGTTTTAGTATTTCAAACGGAACTTGATGAGAAGACGTGCGAAATGAAAGAGTTTTTCTCTCTCATGCGTAATCATAGGGGTTGCTAAACTGTCACGCGTCAATCACCTCAGGAAACGCTTCGTTTTTCAAGAAGATTTGGGAGCAGATTCTTCTCTCTCTTTTACCCACGGTATAAAGGGTAAACCCTAAAGTCTTTTACCTCTTTACTGCACCAAATATTCAGAGAGCAAGAAACGATCACTTTCTCCCACTATTCATCATCTTCTCCAAAACCTTCTTTAATGGCGGACTCTTCTTCAGTTTATGCTACCTCCCACATTCTGCCTATCCGACCTCAACAAATCCTGATCATTAATCTCACCCCACATGTCTACAATGCTTTCATGTTCCCAATCGTGGAGTATCTCAAACACTCTCCACCAGTTCCAGCACTAACCAAGGTCGAACTCGTTCCAATGGAGTGTTTATCGCAGATCTTCTCAACTGCCCACTATGATAAGTCTGTCAATCGAATTTTCTTCGACATTCTTGATACCAAGTCTTCCATCTCCAAACAGCGATTATGTTCTCTTCTAGGGTTTGAACCTGATAAGTCTAGGGTTAACCCTGAATCTATTCCTGTGGGACAGTTGTTCTCCATGTTTTACAACATGGGTTACACCGAGATTCTGACCACCGTTACAAAGTTCAAGAAATCATGTTTACCTCCTCAGTGGAATGGCTTCTTCACTGTGTTGTTCAAAGGATTATCAGAACGAAGTGCAGGTTCTGATGGGGCGAGCCGGCTGTTTATGACAATTCTCTATGGGCTGTACCACGGCATCAATCTCGATTATGGATCGGTTTTATGGCAGAAGCTGATTCAAAGCCTTGCGTCTACTTCTCGCCATTCTGAGATCTCTTATGCCAGATTCTGGACGTTGGTCACAAAGTGGGCAATGGACAAGTATCATGTCCCTGTCGTTGTTGATTCTCTACTCTCCTCGATAGTAATTTTTCACACAACGAAGATATTAGTGTCTGATTCCTCCAAATTTCAGTTCGTTGGCTCAATCCTTGAGTCAATGTATGCGTGTGTTCCAAAGGACAGCCGCATCATCAAAACTTACAAGGAGTTTCTTCGTTCAGGCCCTAGAGAGCTCACTCCTGAGATGATTCAATCCATCCACGACGCTGACAGGCCTGCTCCCAGGGGAAAGAAACAATACAAGGGGAAAGACAAGAAAGTTGTCAAAGGAGCGAAAGGTCCTTCTCCAAAGAAGCGAAAACCTTCAAAGGCAGCTCAATCACCTCCACCAAAGAAGAGGAAAACTCAGCCCAAGCACAAACTAATTCTTGCCTCTTCCTCCAGTGAATCAGAGGATGAGAGTTCTGACTCAGAAGATTCACTTCGAGGTAACACTCCACGTTCGCCTTCCCCTGAGGTACATGTTTCATCTAAACCTGTCTCTCCTCCCCCAATATCTATCCCTATTTCCATTCCACCCATAACCTCTACTACTCAAATACCACCCACTTCTATCCCTGTACCACCTCCTATTTTTACAGAAGCTACGACAACAACCACCGCTGGAGTCTGAACCAACGTATCTAATACGGGGGCTCCTACTTCAGCACCTGAACCCACACCCACTACAGAACACTCTTCCATACCCGAACCTACTCCCATAGCCGAACCTTCACCTTCACCTTCATCTCCCAATCACTCAAATGATGATGAGACTTTTCTTGGAGGAGAAGACATGACGTTTGACTCGGTCTACTATAGTCTGTATCAAGTTCAAAGTGATGATGACGATGATGCTCCAGTCACCAAGAAGCATCTCAAGGAACTTCATGAGAAAATCGACAGTCTCATCGCTTCCTCCTCTTCCTCTCGGTCAACTATCTCAGAGGCTGCCATTCAGGGGCTAGTTGATACGTTCACCAAGGCTCATGAAGCCTCCATCAACTCTGCCACTGCCGCTATCGACGCCTCTACCAAGGCGTGTGTTGCAGCGACCGAAAAAGTCGAAAAACTATTTGTTGATGCTAATACTCTTTTGCAGTCTTTACAGGGAGCTACTGATACCAATGCAGCGAAGCTTGACTCTCTTGTCGAGAAGCTGGCCACTTCATTCGCCTCTGAACTGCAGTCCTTTGCCAGTCTTCGTCAGTCTCTCAACGATGACAATAAATCATTCCAGGCGACTGTTGAGGAGCGCTTGACAAAGCTGCAAGAAGATCTCGCTTCAGAGAACTCGGTGATAGATGCTCTTGCTCGCAAGACTACTGCTCTCAAGGTCAAGAGTCTTCATCTTTTCCAAACAGAAAGGGAAGTTGCGTCTCTCAGATCTGAGCATGTGGTTATCTCATCGTGTGTTTCGGATTTCCATACTGCCCTCTCAAATATCATCGAAGCACATGATCCCATCCTGAACTACTCTGTCAGGCGCACTCTAGCTGAGAAGCTTGCTCCTTCCCTTGCCCTACTCAGCAAACTTGAAGGGCTCCTTGAGTTCGTGGCCCATCCAAAACAAGGGGGAGAAGATGTGTCTCAACCGTCTCCTACTTCTACATCAACTAAAGCAACCGAACCTCCTCCAGCAGGTCAAGCCTCAGGTTCGGGTGTTAAAGACAAAAGGAAGAAGATTGCTGAAGATAGTGATGATGATGATGATAAAGAGACCATCGCTGATCTCTTGAAGAAACAAGGCCGGGAAAAGGATGCTGACTTGAGTGCTCGCGTTGCCAGAGAGGCCGAGGCAAACGAACGAAAAATGAAAGAGGCTCATGATCTTCTTGAGAGTAGAAAAACTCTATTTCCTCCGTGGACTCTCGAGAAGCTTATCAAAGAAGCAATTGAAACTCCCAGCATCCTGTGGCTCGAACCGGTGATTTCCTTGGATCGGATCAATTCTGTCGACTCTCAGTTCAATATGCCACTGACCCGAAAGGCCTTCATATTCCATGATTTTGATCATGTTGCTGATGTCCCTCATCCTCACCCAAAGGTTGATAGGGAGCTTGTTGAATTCTATCTGAGGTCTGCTCAGCCTCAGTATCAGACATGGAGTGCTCAGAAGATCATCAACGTTCGGGTCCTCAAGCCGTTTCGTGAGGGGAGCTTCACAAACGTTCGGTTCAAAGTGCTGAATGGTTCTGCTAAATCTGAACATGCTATTTCACTTGCTGATCTTCCCAACCTGAATCCACATGATTGGATTATTCTGCACAACATCCTCCTCACCAACGAAGCTGAGTATGGGCCAATCATCGATCACTTCAAAAGGATGCTTGTTTGCTACATCATGGAGGTTGCCAAGATGGATCAGGAGATCGCAAGTATTTTCAAGAAAAAGCCTACCATCTCTCCTGTTGGTTCTGCAAGTGATTTAAATATGATGCAGGTGGGAAGAATCGACTCGAAGCGGAACTCTATCATGTTTACAAGGAACGAAGGCCAAAAATGCCTGTTCGCCTTGGCAGATAAGCATCTATACACCACTGCGTGCTTGGAACACGTTCTGGGGATCATTCATCGATGCAAGCAGAACTCTGCAGATGACAAGAAGTATTTTGATGACATGATCCAGTGGTATATTCGCTTCAGACAGACCATCCTTGCCCTCATTCCACGTCTGTTTGAAACCACAAAGAAAGTTCCTGCAGCTGGACCCAGCAAGCCGAAGTAGAGTCTTGCTCCAATTGACGCAAAGGGGGAGATTGTAGGGTCCGATGGGTGTTGCGTCTTGGGCTCGTTCTTTAGTCCATTTTTGTATCCAGATTGGGCCTGTCCATCCGTGAGTTATTTATAGGGTTTAGTATTTATAGATGCTTGCATGCATCTTAGTACGAAGGATTTGAAGTCAATTATTTCATAGATATTATCTTTATCGTTTGTAACCCTAATAGCCTCTACAGCGGAAGTTCTTTTTCGAGCTCTGCTGAGGCTTGAATCTATTGAATCATTCGACATATTTTGATTCATTCTTGTGCTTGATATTTATGTTTAACGTTTCTGTGATTAACCTGTTCAAAGATCTAAATGATCAAAGAGTTTCTTAACTCTTCAAAAATAATATAATAAAAGTTAAAATCCAAATTAGCTGACGGAGTCTAAACGAGAGTTGTAGAGCATAATCTCACCTATGTGTGGATACAAACAACATAAAAAACGAAGCTCGTATGCGAAAGATATTAATTTTTTAAGTTTGGAACAAAAAATCGAGGTTGTCTCAGAAGTCACGACGTGAGCACAATGGTCACGACGTGAGCACAGACCTGACGCCTTCCAGAGCAAGTGGACGAGTGATACATGCAGTGACCTATAGGGGTCATGACGTGAGCATTATAAACTCACGACGTGAGTGCAAAAATCTCACCCTATAAATAGAAATCAAGGGTCAAACGATTTTGGTTGCTCCTCCCTTACTCTCCCCCTACGTATTACCTCGTTTTGTGTGCAACTCATACCCCGAAGCCCCGGTATCATTCTCGAGACCCGAAGCCCGAAGATCCTGAGAAGAAAAGAGTTTCTGAGCCGAAGCTCTGCCTGCGAGAAACCCGGCGTGTGAAGATCTTCCAGATTTACCGAGGGATACTACTTTTAGAGTCGTAGTGCTGTCCGATCATCTTCTGATCAAGTGAGTGTATATTCCCTTTCTTCTAACACATAGATATGAAGTATCTACTTTAGAATACGTGTTACATGTGTATAAATATACAAGTATATATATGTTATTTCTTTATGTGGAATGAGTATTGAATGAGTATTTTATCAGTTTTTAAGTTGCATATGTATGTTGTTATCTACAAAAATGTTTGGTAGAACTTGGGTAGATAGTTGATGTGTGATAAACTGATGAGAGGCCTTGATGTGATTGTGATCTAGTTATCCAGTAGGATATGGATGACGACCACGGACTTTTCTAGACAGTTCAGTGGAACGTTGGCAGGCTCATAACCTGTAGGTGTAGTGAACTTGGGTGTTCATTTGATGTATTCTATCCCCCTCATGGTTGCCTTTACGACAGTTATTGTTGAGGAAGCCCCTTTGCAGTCATGTCCGTCCCAATGAAAATTCCTAGACTAGGTCCCTTTTGATAGTTGTTGTTTTAGGGATGTAAAGTGAGGATAACAGGAATGGGTAATCGAGTTATTGTTGGTTGGTCAAATTAAATATAATTAATTATTGTGGGTTGAAAACCCTATATGCTCACCAGGCTCCCAAGCCTGACCCACTCAGTTTCTTTGTATTACAGGTAGTGACGCGAGAGCATAAGTTGGAGAACTTGTGAAGATGTTTTTGTTTATAGACCAGTAGTTGTATGTAACCGTGTAAGGTCTATGTTTTATTGTTTATGCTTTTGTATCTGTATCGGAACATGACATCCCGAGTTTTGATAAATAATGAAAATACATTTCTTTAAGAAATGCTTTGATACAACTACTGGTCTATAAACAAAACATGATAAAATAAGGTTTATCAAAGCATTTGTTACAACTACTGGTCTATGTTCAGCAGCGATGCTAGGCACTACATTCAACAGCGATGCTAGGCGCTACATTCATCAGGGTTGCACAGGATTTGTTGCTTATGTTATGGATACCCAAGAAGTGGGTAAGGCGACGGTGGGCGATGTGCCCATTGTACAAGAGTTTGTGGATGTATTCCCTGAGTAGTTGTCTGGGATACCCCCGGAGAGGCAGGTAGAGTTCAAGATCGACCTAGTCCCTGGTGCGGCTCCGATAGCCAAGGCACCGTATCGGTTGGTTCCTCCTGAGATGCAGGAGTTGTCTACGCAGCTGCAGGAGCTGTTAGACAAGCGATTCATTAGACCGAGCAGTTCACCCTGAGGAGCCCCGATTCTGTTTGTGAAGAAGAAGGATGGGTCGCATCGGATGTGTATAGACTATCGGTAGTTGAACAAGGTAACGGTGAATAACCGTTACCCACTTCCGATGATAGATGACTTGTTCGACCAGCTTCAGGGAGCATCTTGGTTTTCCAAGATAGACTTGCGGTCAAGCTATCACCAGATGAGGGTCAGAGATGAGGATATTCAGAAGACTACTTTTCGGACTCGCTATGGCCATTATGAGTATGCTCCTGCCGCGTTCATGGACCTCATGAACCGCATGTGTAGACCGATGCTAGATCGGTCTGTGATAGTTTTTAATGATGATATCCTGGTCCATTCCAAGATGCAGGAGCAATATGAGGAGCATCTGCGAGAGGTTTTGGATACTCTAAGGAGGGAGAGCCTGTATGTCAAGTTCTCCAAGTGTGAGTTCTGGTTGTGTGAGGTGCAGTTTCTTGGGCACCTTGTCAGCCAGAACGGTATTCTAGTCGACCCGGCCAAGGTGGAGGCCGTGATGAGATAGGAGGTTCCGAAGTCTCCATCTGAGATTCAGATTTTCCTGGGATTAGCCGGCTACTATCGGAGATTCATCCAGGATTTCTCCAAGATAGTCGTACCCTTGACTTGGCTAACGAAGAAGCTTGTAGTCTTTCGCTAGGGGCCTGAGCAACAGGCAGCGTTCGAGACACTGAGATAGAGATTGTGCGAGGCGCCAATCTTCACCCTGCCAGAGGGCATAGAGCATTTTGTTGTATATTGCAACGCATTTATTTCGGGTTTGGGCGCGGTATTGATGCAGAGAGGGCATTTCATCGCCTACGCCTCGAGGGAGTTGAAGCCCCACGAGGCGAACTACCCGACGCACGATTTGGAGTAGGGGGCGGTTGTCTTCACCCTCAAGATTTGGCGACACTATCTCTATGGGGTTCAATATACCATCTACATGGACCATAAGAGTTTGAGATACCTCATGGATCATCCGAATCTGAACATGAGGCAGCGTTGGTGGTTAGATGTGGTGAAAGATTATGATTGCGAGATCCTTTACCACCCGGGGAAGGCCAATGTAGTGGCCAATGCGCTTAGCCATAAGGCAGTGTCGATCAGAGACCTTTGCATGCGGATGACAGTAGTGACTCCATTGTTGGAGTAGATCCGAGAAGCCCAGCAGGAGGCTATGAAGGAGGAACATCGGAAGAGAGAAAGTATAATGGGTTAGGCCTCCTCCTTCAACTATGATAGCTGACGGTTATTGACACTACACCGTAGGGTGTTGGTTCCATACCACGGGGGTGTGCGTCAGGCGCACAAGTCCCGATTCTCCATTCATCCCGGGGCGACGAAGATGTATAGAGATCTTTGTCTTGATTATTGGTGGCCCTGCATGAAGCGGGATGCAACATGGTATGTTGAGGGTGCTTGACCTGCAGAAAGGTCAAGGCCGAAAACCAGAGGCCACATGGCAAGATGCAGCTGTTATATATTCCGATGTGGAAATGAAAAGATATTACCATGGATTTCATCACCAAACTTCCTAGGACCGGGTGGGGAGTAGATTCCATATCGGTCATCGTGACTCGATTGACCAAGAGTGCCAAATTCATACCGATCCAGGAGAGTATATCGACCGAGAAGTTGGCCAACATCTACATTCAAGAGGTGGTGGGTCGGCATGGAGTGCCAGTCTTCATGATTTCCGACAGAGATGTGCGATTTACTTATAGATTTTGGAGGAAATTCCACGACGAGTTGGGTACTCATCTACACTTTAGCATCACTTTTCACCCGCAGACGGATGGGCAGAGCAAGCGGACCATCCAGACACTAGAGGATATGTTGCGAGCGTGCGTGTTGGACTTCGGTGGTAGTTGGGATACCTATCTTCCATTAGTTGAGTTCTCCTACAACAACAGCTACCACGCGAGTATCGACCGTCCTCCCATTGAGATGTTATACGGGAGGAAGTGCAGGACCCCGATATGTTGGGGTGAGGTGGGTCAGAGGGTCATGGGGAGCACCAAAGTGGTGCTCAAGATGACAGAGAGGATTCAGCAGGTCAGGAGCAGGCTTCAAATTGCTCAGAGTCGGCAGAAAATTTATGCTGACAAGCGCAGCTCGGACCTAGAGTTCTAGGTCGGGGATATGGTCCTCCTGAAGGTGTCGCCATGGAAGGGCGTCATCCGATTCAGGAGGCGGGGCAAGCTGGTCCCTAGGTATATTGGACCCTTCAGGGTTATAGCCCGGGTGGGCAAGGTGGCATATCGGCTGGATCTACCAGCCAAACTTAGTTAAATTCACAGTAAGTTCCATGTCTCCCAGTTGCGGAAATGCTTGGTGGATGACTCGGCAGTGGTACCTCTGGAGGATATTCAGGTGGATGACAGCCTGAATTACATTGAGCGGCCTGTGGCAATCATCCACCGGAAGTGAAAGGATTTGAGGAACAAGAAGGTCGAGATGGTGAAGGTGCAATGGCGGCACCGAAAACGCTCGGAATGGACGTGGGATCCGGAGGAAGAGATGATTGAGCATTACCCAGAGCTTTTTCAGGATCGAGCAGCAGACATCGAGGACGAAGTCTAAAATAAGTGGGGGAGATTTGTAGCACCCGATTCCTGGTATGCACTTAATTCAATTTTTTTTATGTTTTTCCTCTGGGAATCGATGATTTGGAGGCCTAACTCGTCGAGTAGATTCAGGACCTGCGTACATTTTAAGTGACCTACTCGACGAGTCGGTAGACTGACTCGGCAAGTAGGTGTTGTTTGAGTAAAACCCTAATCTAAGGGATTGCACCCTATTTAAGCATCTCATTCAGCCTCCCTTCATCCCTATTGCTCTATAGAACTCTCCAAATCAAACCCTAATCGTTTGTGTAAACATCTAAGGCCTTTGAGGTGGTTTTTGGTGATTTTGCAACATAAAAAGGAAGAGGAAGGCTTGGGAAATCAAGAGGAGGCCAGAGGAATTAGAGTTTGTGCACCCTCTACAGTTCTTTAGACGTATAAAGTTGATACTTTGCTCTTTCATGTTTTAGATCCCTTTTTTAGGTGATTTAGGGCTTTTAGGAGCCATTCTTGGTAACCAATTATGAGTGTAAGCATGGTTGGGAGCTAAGACTTCGGATCCAAGGTCTTTAAGGGGTTACAAGGAAGAAAGGGACTAATTTTGGAGCCTTAGAGAGCCCCATGCATCTTAAGAGTCTCATTTAGTGCCATTTGAGCTCATAGTCCCATGCATGCACGTAAAGTTTGTAACTTTACGTGCTAGATCAATCTAAGGAGCCTAGATCCATCTTTTGGTCAAGTGTTGTATGTCAGAAATCGGGAAATGAGACTTGGTCATTCTCGACTCGGCGAGTCGTTCTTGGGACTCGACGAGTCCATGGCTTGACTTCCCATTTCTGTTATGGTTCAAAGGAACCCAGTGAGTGTTAGAGTGGTCTTAGAGGGGTCTGGGGGAGTGACCCGATGCATTGGACTTAGCCATAGACCTGGAAATCATAGGACTCGACGAGTATATGAACAGACTCGGCGAGTCCAAGGCAATCTCCCAACTTTCAAAGATGAACTCGACGAGTTGTTCATAGAATGCGGCGAGTCAAGGGCAGGACTTGTTCATAGGATGGATGAACTCGACGAGTTGTTCATACAACTCGGGGAGTCAGATGAAGGTTCATTCGTGGTTGTTTTAGAAGGAGAACTTGTCGAGTCGTTGCCAAACTCGACGAGTAGAGGCGTGAAGAAGGACTGATGAAAGGATAGGGACTCGATGAGTTGGCGGCCCAACTCGGCGAGTCGGGTCAACTGGAAGTTCACTTTGACTTTGACTTGGTTAGGGTAAGATAGTCATTTTTCCCTAAGAGTAGTTATCAGTGTCTGATTAAGTGTTTTATGGGTTTATAGGTGAAGGATCACCGGAGAAGCAATCAGACATCTACCGATCTGCTTTTCAACAGTCAGCCTTACGAGGTGAGTTACCTTCTGCTAGCGGAGGGTCTACGGCCACAATGCCGACCCACCAGTAAGAGTTGTATGTTAGATGATTGTCTTTGTGATATTCATCTAGGTTTGCTACTACCTAATATGTTAAATGTTGACATGATATGTTATATGTGATATTAGTAGAGTTCGGTTGTTAGGACCGTAAGGTAGGTTGGACACCCCAGATATGTCTGACAGTATGTTATGATATGCTTATATGCTGGTATGATATGTTATATGTTGTAACACCCGCATATCCGGGCCAGTCAATTTAGAGGCAATAGGAGTCGAAAACGAATTTTCGACAAAATATTGTTTAGAATAAATAATCTTAACCAATTTGTAGAATATGTCACAAGGTTTCCATACATATAAAGAACGCCGAAATCCGAGTTATAACGAAGAAGTTATTGCCCATCGAAGTTTCGCGACGGAACCGGCATGGCACCGGGAAACGTAAATAGTGAATTTACGATGAAAGACTTTTTAGCCTTAGTGATCTAAACGAAAGTCGTAGAGTATGTTAAACCGAGAAAATCCATAAAAAGAACGCCCAAATCTAACTTCATATGAAGAAGTTATGGTTTTTCTAAGATTCGGCTTAGCAGTGCACAGCCCGAAACTCGAATTTTAGTTCGACCGGTTTTTGGCTTACGCGACCTAAATGAGAGTTGAATATCTCATTAATAGGAACTCAACGGTAAAAAGATAGACAAAAACAGATTCCGTATGAAGGAGTTACGACTTCTTCGCGGTCATTTAACAGTCTAAACGCCTCCTACTGTTAGATTTGAGATCGGTCGAGAATTAGCCGACGGAGTCTAAATGAAAGTTGTAGATCTTGATTTTACCTACACGTTGAAAAAAATAACGTTGAAAACGGAGCTTGTATGCGGGAGTTATGATTTTTCTAAGTTTGAAGGCTGATACGCGATAGGGAGTGACGTGGCACCACCAGAATTGGACACGTGGCACCACCAGAAGGCCACCACATGCACCAACTCGGCGAGTAGGTCCCCCTACTCGGCGATTCCATCAAATATTTTCACTATAAATAGAGGATTTGGGCATTCACTTTTCTTCACACCTCCCAAACTCACTTTCTCTCTCTAGCCTCCCAAACCCCCTAAAGCCTAGGTAAACCCCCTAGCACCCAAAGGAAGCCCCGAGGCTCCCGGAGTCCCGAGAAAAGAGCCTTTCGGCTCGGGAACGCTGCTCTAGCGAAGCCCAGTTTTCGAGAAAACCCGCTGTAAGTGAGCTATGCCTACCCTATCTTTAGTATAGCTTATGTTTTAATATAGTAACGTTATTAGGAACTTATAATGAGTATTTGGGCTATTATTATGAGTTATATTGAGTGTTATTTAATGTTTATATAATAATAATAATAGCTAGACTATAATTTGTCGTGGTTATCGTTAGACTAAACCCTAGTGGTATTGGTATTAGGTTTTATCGAAGGGAAATTGTTTTGAGAGTATCGAAGCGTCGTCCGAGTGCTGAGTCACCACCTTTCAGGTGAGTGCATGGACCCTTTCATCTTAGACATAGATATGAAGTATTTTATTATAAATTACGTGCTATGTGTGCATATTGTCTGAATACTTGTTGTCTATGCTGGTGAAAGATTTTTATACATGTTTTAAATGATGTAAACTGTATAAAGTATTTTATATCTACAAAATATGTTGGGTAAAACATGGGTAGATGAATGATGAGGAATAAAAGCTGAAATAGAGGAACATTAGTAGCATGGACCTAGTGCCCTATAGGTATACATTGGCAGCAGTGGACCTAGTACCCTATAGATGAGCACTGGCAGCTGCGCCACAACCTGTAGATGTTTTAGATCTACTGTAAACGTCCTAGCAGCTACGCTCTAAGGACAGTATCGGCAGCGGCGCCTAATAGGGAGCCTTAGGACCATGACAGTAGAGTTTAAAGGTCAATACCAACAGAAGCGCCTCATAGAAAATGTCCCAATTCTGGCAGTTGCGCCTAAGTGACGAGATTAGTAGCTGCGCTTGACCAATGTGTCATTGGCAACAATGGACTTCATGTTGTTTCCTTAGGATGATCCTTAGGAATGAATGAATGAGAAATAGCTGATTCTTAGGGTAGATCCTTAAGAATAAAGAAGATAACGGGGATGGGTAGTTGTGTTGATTATTTAATTGTTTAAACATAATAATTATATTATTGTGGGTTGAAAACCCTATGTACTCACCAGGTTTCCCAACCTAACCCACTCAGTTTATTTATATCACAGGTGTTGATATGAACTCACATTACACTTAGATTTTTAAAAAAGATGTAGATCACTAGAGTACATGAGTGTAAGTTCTGTTTATTCTTACGTTTTTGTATTCACAATGACATCCCAAATGTTTTAAAAGTGAATAAAAATATATTTCTTTAGAAATGCTTTGATAACGCGATTATCATGTTTTTCTGGGAACAAATTCCGCAACATTTTTATTAAAAGAGATACTCTGATTTTTATAAAGCATAAACAAAATCGGTCTTTTCTGGCCGTAAAAATGGGGGATGTCACATATGTGATAGTGGTAGTAGGAGGGGAATAGTCCCCAAGTGTCACGCCCCAAAACCGGAACAGCGGAAACGTTCGGGGCTGGAGGACGTCATGTCAAGTATCACGGGATATGTATATGGTAAGCAAGTAATGAAAAACCATTTCATTTAGAAAGAAAGTGTTTACAATGGGCGTGTTCACAAAACATAGAATTCATAAACAAATAACAAAACAATACTTGAAGCTGTAATGCTCCATCTTCTAAATTCCCAGCACGAGCACCTGTCTAATAGTCTCCTGAGAATACAAGTTATTTGAAAGAGTTTATCAGCAATTAAGTTGGTGAGTTCATAACATTTTAGTGATGTGAGAAAGCTATAAAGTGTTGTTGAAAATGTATATGTAAAGTGATGTAAGCTATAAAATGTGGTTACAAATGTATATGTAAAAGTGATGTAAACTGTAAAATGTGGTTACAAATGTATATGTAAAAGTGATGTAAGCTGTAAGTTCTGTTTTGAAAAGTTTGCATGTTCCTCTAGAAAATCCTATATTTCCTACTTGAATCGAAGTTGAGTAAAATGACACTACAAGCCTTTCTATGCATACTAAGTGGGTACAAGTTATATATACTTAGAGTAAATAAACAATGGATTGTGCACATCTTCCCTAAACTCACAACCCAATGGGGAACAACAAGTAAGGTGGATAGCACACATTCCATTGGTTGTTAAATCGTTGTCATATATAACCTTGGTGTATTCACTTGTTACTCATGGAGTTATTTGTAATGGTTCCTTTATATCAAATGGAGAGTTCTTTTAAGAAAACCTATATTTCTTATAGTAAAATAATGACTACGGTAATTACTTTTATAATAGCTTTGTTTATACTGCTATATATAATCTGATATCGGATAGATAGTTAATTGGGGGATTCTGCCCTAAGCCCACAATCCAACGAGAACAAGACGTCGGGGGAAAACACCCATTTAGCTATCTATTGGATATTAGTTTTATATATAAACATGGTGTATAAACTAAGGTGTTATAGAGTTAATTCACCTAAAGTCTCTAAAACTGTACTGGCTTAATAAAATGGATTAAGCCCTTATCTTGGAAATCACTAGTTTTGTATACCAAAAGTACTGACTTTGAAAAGTATGTTTTGTACTAGAAAAACTGTGCTTCGACTCTGTGTCCTATAACCTGATCCATACTTGATACCCTTATGATGACTTAATGTATACTAAGCATAAATATATATAGATTCGGGTAGATAATAGATTGAGGGAACTCGGTGCAAGACCCCAATCCAACGAGAATAGGAAATGAAGCGAAGGCACACATCCTATTAGCTGTCGGAATCTATTAGTATGTATGTATCCTACAGTGTATACATTAAGGAATCATAAGATTAGCATTATGATCCTATCTTTTAAAAGTAGCCTTCTACCAAGACTCGACTGTTTTGAAAGTAGCCTTCTACCAAGACTCGACTGTACGACTATTATTAATTACTTCTAATCTACCTCATTGATCATGTGAATATGACACATGGTAAGGGTATTAATAATATTGAAACTTGAATTTTATATCCTTCTGTAATTGTCGTATTGACAGTGTAAGTACTATAGTTTTTGTAATAAGTGACTACTTTTAGTACTATTTTGCCTTAATTGAGGGTTAAGGCATAATGTGATGGCTAGATCCTATGCTAGACGCTCCCTTGTCAAGAGATTCTAGGAACTACATGCGACCCCTGCATGAGTGCAAGCCGCGAACATCCACATTACTATGATCATGTATACCCAATATAACTATCACTAATGCAGAAGTGATTCATTGTTATAGTTAGATCCTGAACTTGTTCCATGCTATAGAACCTTATTATGTTCTGTTCTGTTATCGTGTATTGATATTGCAGCTATGTAAATGTATTCCATGTAAGCGTATTGTATTTGTATAGACTCGTGAATTGAACTGACTCTTTGTGTGCTTCATTGTACTAGAAGTAATGTATAGCATTCTCCTAAACTATTCCTATAATAGTTTACTAATGTTCTAACTGTACTGTCACTGAAAAGACTCATTAATTTACTAAGTTATGCTTATACTTTAAAATGGAGTTTTGTGTAACTATAAAGTAACATAACCTTTAAAAGAGTTTTGGAATGTATTGACAACTTATAAATAACATAAGTAACATTTTGAAAGATGTTTATAACAAACATTTACACAATTATCATTGTGTTCATGAACTTGTATTCCCCCCCCCCCTTAAAACAGTTAAAATAGATAAAAGATTCATTACGGGGTATGAAATCACCTGATGTGGGTGATTCAAACGGTTATGTGCGTACGGATGAGAAGTTCCACGAATGAAGTCCCGAGACACAATAAGTCCTAAATTACATATAAGGACACATATTGACATGAATATAGTGTTTATAACATCTATATGAAGGGAAACACCTTTCAGGAATAGGAAACACCTTGACCGAATGTTAGAATCACGTGTGATTCAACATAGGAAGGTATAAACGCACACACATGAGTTTACTACCATGGGTTTACGGCCCAAGGGAGTTTACGGCCGTAAACTCATGGCTACTCATCTGTGAATGCATGGTTGAAGGATGCGGAATGATTTAGGGACCTTAACTCTATCCTAGGATAAAGAGAAACGACTTTATTTGGAATTTTTAAGGAGTTCACGGCCCTAATTAGTTTACTGTCGTAAACGCGTGGCCATTTATGTTTATGAGGGTCCTAAAGGTCATAAGGAAGCATCCTAAATTCAAGCCTAAGCCTTAGGAAGTGTTTGTGGTATCAAACCACCCCTATCTTGAGTTTACGGCCCATGTACCATTTGGTTATGTGTTTGCGGCCGTAAACACCTATGGGTATGATAAGCAAGTAATGAACAACCATTTCATTTAGAAAGAAAGTGTTTACAGTAGGCGTGTTCACAAAACATAGAAGTCATAAACAAATAACAAAACAAGACTTGAAGCTGGAATGCTCCATCTTCTAAATTCCCAGCACGAGCACCTGTCTAATAGTCTCCTTAGAATACAAGTTATTTGAAAGATTTAATCAGCAATTAAGCTGGTGAGTTCATAAGATTTTAGTGATGTGAGTAAGTTGTAAAGTGTTGTTGAAAATGTACATGTAAAGTGATGTAAGCTGTAAAATGTGGTTACAAATGTATATGTAAAAGTGATGTGAGTTGTAAAATGTGGTTACAAATGTATATGTAAAAGTGATGTAACCTGTAAGTTCTGTTTTGAAAAGTTTGCATGTTCCTCTAGAAAATCCTATATTTCCTACTTGAATGGAAGTTCAGTAAAATGACACTACAAGCCTTTCTATGCGTACTAAGTGGGTACAAGTTATATATACTTAGAGTAAATAAACAATGGATTGTGCGCATCTTCCCTAAACTCACAACCCAACGGGGAATAGCAAATAAGGCGGATACCACACATTCCATTGGTTGTTAAATCGTTGTCATATATAACCTTGGTGTATTCACTTGTTACTCATGGAGTTATTTGTAATGGTTCCTTTATATCAAATGGAGAGTTCTTTTAAGAAAACCTATATTTCTTATAGTAAAATAATGACTACGATGATTACTTTTATAATAGCTTTCTTTATACTGCTATATATAATCTGATATCGGATAGATAGTTAATTGGGGGATTTTGCCCTAAGCCCACAATCCAACGAGAACAAGACGTCGGGGGAAAACACCCATTTAACTATCTATTGGATATTAGTTTTATATATAAACATGGTGTATAAACTAAGGTGTTATAGAGTTAATTCACCTAAAGTCTCTAAAACTGTACTTGCTTAATAAAATGGATTAAGCCATTATCTAGGAAATCACTAGTTTTGTAGACCAAAAGTACTGACTTTGAAAAGTATGTTTTGTACTAGAAAAACTGTGCTTCGACTCTGTGTCCTATAACCTGATCCATACTTGATACCCTTATGATGACTTAATGTATACTAAGCATAAATATATATAGATTTGGGTAGATAATAGATTGAGGGAACTCGGTGCAAGACCCCAATCCAACGAGAACAGGAAATGAAGCGAAGGCACACTTCCTATTAGCTGTCGGAATCTATTAGTATATATGTATCCTATAGTGTATACATTAAGGAATCATAAGATTAGCATTATGATCCTATCTTTTAAAAGTAGCCTTCTACCAAGACTCGACTATTTTGAAAGTAGCCTTCTACCAAGACTCGACTGTACGACTATTATTAATTACTTCTAATCTACCTCATTGATCATGTGAATATGACACATGGTAAGGGTATTAATAATATAGAAACTGGAATTTTATATCCTTCTGTAATTGTCGTATTGATAGTGTAAGTATTGTAGTATTTGTAATAAGTGACTACTTTTAGTACTATTTTGCCTTAATTGATGGTTAAGGCATAATGTGATGGCTAGATCCTATGCTAGACGCTCCCTTGTCAAGAGATTCTAGGAACTACACGCGACCCCTGCATGAGTGCAAGCCGCGAACATCCACATTACTATGATCATGTATACCCAATATAACTATCACTAATGCAGAAGTGATTCATTGGTATAGTTAGATCCTGAACTTGTTCCATGCTATAGCACCTTATTATGTTCTGTTCTGTTATCGTGTATTGATATTGTAGCTATGTAAATGTATTCCATGTAAGCCTATTGTATTTGTATAGGCTCGTGAACTGAACTGACTCTTTGTGTGCTTCATTGTACTAGAAGTATTGTATAGCATTCTCCTAAACTATTCCTATAATAGTTTACTAATGTTCTAACTGTACTGTCACTGAAAAGACTCATTTATTTACTATGTTATGCTTATACTTTAAAAATGGAGTTTTGTATAACTATAAAGTAACATAACCTTTAAAAGAGTTTTGGAATGTATTGACAACTTATAAATAACATAAGTAACATTTTGAAAGATGTTTATAACAAACATTTACACAATTATCATTGTGTTCAACTTGTATTCCCCCCCTAAAACAGTTAAAACAGATAAAAGATTCATTATGGGCTATGAACTCACCTGATGTGGGTGATTCAAACGGGTATGCGCGTACGGATGAGAAGTTCCACGAATGAAGTCCCGAGACACAATAAGTCCTAAATGACATATAAGGACACATATTGACATGAATATAGTTTTTTTAACATCTATATGAAGGGAAACACCTTCCGGGACTAGGAAACACCTTGACCAAATGTTGGAATCACATGTGATTCAACATAGGAAGGTATAAAGGCACACACATGAGTTTACTACCATAGGTTTACGGCCCAAGGGAGTTTACGGTCGTAAACTCATGGCTACTCATGTGTGAATGCATGGTTGAAGGCTAGGGAATGATTTAGGGACCTTAACTCTATCCTATGATGAAGAAAAAACACTTTCTTTGGAGTTTTTAAGGAGGTCACGGACCTAATGAGTTTACTGTTGTAAAATCATGGCCATTTATGTTTATGAGGGTCCTAAAGGTTATAAGGAGGCATCCTAAATTCAAGCATAAGCTTTAGGAAGTGTTTGTGGCATCAAAACACCCCTATCTTGAGTTTACGACCCACGGACCATTTGGTCATGTGTTTGCGGCCGTAAACACCTATGGGTGTTGGTATTTTGGTTGCTTTGAGTCCTAAACACATCAAAGTAAAGTGCTAGGCTAGTCTCTTGAATTAAGGAAGGAATTTAGGGCATTTTGGCACCATAAAATGGAGTTCACGGCCCAAGAACATCCTTGGCCGTGAACTCACTTCTATCCCTTGATTCTTAATGTTTTTGAGGTCTAAACAAGTCATGGGTAGTCTCTAGGTTCAGTTCCAAGGTTTAGAGGGACATTGGGCACACTTTGGCCCTAAATTTAGTGTTCACGGTCCAAGAAGATCTTGGGCCATGAACACCATTTCCTTGGCGTTTTGGCTGATTTTTCATGTTATCAAGGCATATAACACACTTAAATACACTCTAGGTTGAAGTACTTGGAATTGGCGGTGATCGGGTGAAGATCCTTGAGAGAGAAATCGACTTTTCTCTAGTTGGAAATGTGAGAAATGAATCCAAAATGGCTAAGTTTTCCTTATATAGTCTTGAGGGTTTTCGGTCCGAATAACATTTTTGGACCGTAATATTCTAAACTCTTGAAGTTTTGGACACTTATTGTTACGTACTAAACCCTAGTGTATCCTCTCTCCTGATATCTTCTGGAGCATTAACTTTAAAACACTCAAACTTATCCCAAAAGTTTGAAAGTTAGCAGAAATAGATTTGAATTCAATTGTAGTGGATGGTTTTATCAAATGGAAATTTTTGGGTTGTCACACCAAGTTCGGTTGATAGGGTCGAAGGGTAGTTCAAACACGCCAAATATGTCTGATAGTATGTTTATGTTATGATATATGTGATAGTAGCAGTAAGGGGTGGAATAGTCCCCGAGGTTCGGTTGTAGGACCGACGGGTAGGTCAGCGCCCCAGAATGGCTCGACATGGGTAGGTCAGCACCCCAGAATGGCTTGACATGAGTAGGTCGGCACCCCAAAATGGCTTTACACGGGTAGGTCGGCACCCCAGAATGGTCGTACTGGGTAGGTCGGCACCCCAGAATTGCCCGACAGTATGTATGTTGTATGATTGTATGGTATGTGGTAAGATGGGGGAACTCACTAAGCTTCGTGCTTACAATTTTTAGTTTTGTTTCAGGTACCTCTTCAGCAAAGGGGAAGGAGTCGGCGCAATAGCTGCACATCATACACACATTGGATTCCGCCTTATGAGATTTCTTGGGATTGTACTCTGACATTGTTACTACTTTTATGATACGATATTCAGACATGAGATTTTGGTTTTTTGAAATGATATGACATGGTGATGTTTTACGATAAATGTTTTCTAAATCGTTATATAAAAATTGAAATTTTTGGACTCGGAATTTGGGATGTTACATAAATCGTAGATGTTACATAAATCATAACGATCAGGATATCCATATAGTGAATCTTTCCACACCGGTCTTCCTTAGAGCTGTCAGATCCAATATTGGCTCGGGTACAGTTCCTGTGCTTTCAGTATTATGGGCCCAATACTACCTTTCACACCTACATGTACCTTCCCCAAGGCTCTACCTGGTGACTCCAGTTCGTCCCAAAACAAATCATATCCCACAGACTACCTCATATCTCAAATCATAGGCGACCCTAAGATTTTATCTACCCATATCAATCAGACCAATCACAACAGGTTGCCTTTATGCATGCAAATTATACACAGTAAAGGATAAAATAGAATTTTAGATAAGAGATTCTACCCTAGGACCACAACCATATGAGGAACAAGAAATAAGGTAAAATCAATCATTCTAAGGCTATAATCTCCTAACCGAATACAATTTTAAAAGCATACACATAACAAGCTTCATATGATTATCATAGCTCAAATATCAGTATAATATGTCTAACACATTGGCGAACTACTTACTTGGCTCGACTGATCATGCGCGTTGCAATCTCCTCTTTTCCATGCTTTAAAAGTTCTAACTCTTATTTTTATTTTTGAAAACAATTTTACCATTTCCTTAGTTTGAGTCCTGAGATACCCGAGAGTGTGCCCGAATCCCTCAAACCAAGGCACTGATACCAACTTGTAATGACCCATGTTTTCAAAAGAATTTTTTTCCATTTTTAATTAACCAAAATACTCCCATAAACCATGAGGTTTACAAATACAATTATTTTCAAAATTCATAACCATTACAAATTTATTTCAAATCATCAGAAGTATTTGAAACAAATCTGCAAACTGTAAGCTAATTCTTAGTAAGTCCCCCAAAGTATACCCCACACACAATCCACATAACATATATCATATTGGCTATGAAAGTTATCTCTACCATATAAGCCATGTATACAAACATATAAGGATGTCGTGGGCTCCTCCCAAGGTCTTACTCCAGGATTCCATGGGCTCCCCCACATGGTCTTACACCAAAGTGTCATGGGATCCCCCATGGGCTTTAGATGGACATCTATGGGCTCCCCCATATGGTCTTACATCCAAGTGTCATGGGCTCCTCCCATGGTCATTACTTGAAAAGCCATGGGCTTCCTCACATGATCTTACATCCAAGTGCCATGGGCTCCCCCCATGTCTTTCCCTGCAAGTATCATATATATAGCTAGAATATCGACAAACGTATCTAACTATCATACCACATATCTATACAACAAGTATACCACACATCTCTACACAACAAGTATACCATCTATCATAAAATGGGCCGGCCTTGGTGCCTTAGACCCATTGGTATGGTGAGAAGACTCACCTCTCGTGAATGTAGAACTGACAAGCTAAGATTAGCTAATCCCCCACGTGCTGCTCCAACTCAACCGCCCATAATCATTATGTGATTAACTTGTCAAAATCCCATAGACACCATTAAAGTCAACCCTAGTCAACGCTGGTCAACAGTCCAAATCAACAATCCATGATGACCTCCACTCGTCGAGTGCATCCAGCGACTCATCGAGTTTTATGTGTAATTCATCCACTCGGCGAGTTACCTATGTAACTCGCCGAGTCCCTCCATATCCGGAAAACCGAAAATTCATGAACACCGAAAACTCATGACAACCGAAAACTCATGAAAACCGAAAATTCTAATCCTTGACCGAAATCACTCACAAGACTCGAAAACGGGTAAACCCTACTCGAATCGTCGAGTCAGCTAAGGGACTCAATGAGTTCCTTCAGTCTCCTTCAATTTCAGCCCTTTTCGGTGGGATCTAAGGTCCGAAACTCCATATCCAAACTCTCCTGGTGCAGATACTACATAAGTTGCAAACTTTACATGCATGAAATGTCCTCCAAGGCTATAACTTCAAAACTAGGCTTCCTACAAGGTTCTTGTGCATGGAAAGTGGCTAAATTGTATAAAGTGAGCAACTTTATGTCATTAGGGACATAAAGAGGTCCAGAACTGGAAGCATATCCTTGTTATAAGTCCATATCCAAGTTTGACTCCATTTTGCACCATAAATGGCCATTTACTTCCAATAAAAGGGATCTAGTCAACTAGAGATCAAGGTGACGACTGTATACCTCGAGATGATGGTTAATACATAGTAGATATCAGATCTAATGCTTATCTCCTAGCTCTTTCTTCTTCTAGCTCTAAAAATCCTTCACAAATACCCCAAAGTTGCTCACAAAGCTCTTTCTCTCACTCAAGAGGGTGCAAGGTTGATCTAGGGTTTTTTCTGGCTAATAGAGTGATAAGGGAGGCCAAAAGAGGTGGGTTATGCTCTTTAAATAGGGTGAAAACCCTAAAAATTAGGGTTTCTCTTTATAGCTCCTACTCATCGATTCGGGCCCTTTCGACTTGTCGAGTAGGTCCTGATTCTCTGTCCGTATAACCGTCTCTACTCGACGAGTTGGAGCACCCCAACTCACCGAGTCCATGCACAAAACCCTAAAAATATTATGAGGTAATTAATACCTGGAACAGGTGTTACATTTGAAGCATTATTCCTTGCAACCAAAGGAACCTTCTTGATCTTTAAGCTCCATAAAAATTGTTGGATTAGTGTGTAACTCCTTAACTATATTTGGTATGTACTTGACCCGAGAGTAGGATGGTCCATTTGGGTTGCATATCATCAGGACAATCAAATAGGATGGACTTTTGAGAAGACGTTATTTATGATTTTATTAATATATTATAAGTTCTAATATATTAATATGAAATCATATTATTTAATTAGTATTGATCAAGAATTAGTTTGGAATTAATTTTGCGATCAAAAGAAACTAATTAAATAAATTGGAATTGATTTGGTAAATCATTCATTCTTATCAAGTGGGCTTTATGATCCATAGTTCTTTATGTTTGGCTAAACCCATGTGGTGACCCATGGATACTTCATGGAGGTTAAAACCCACGGAGCCTAAGGAATGTGGAAAGTCATGCACATTAGGGTTTGAATGGTGCAAACCTAGTTGTGTCATACTATATAAGAAGCCCCTTGGTTGGTGAAATGGACTAGAGGTTCTTGGAGAGCCATATAGCTGATTTCTTGTATGCACCATACTCTCTCAAAAGTTATGCTTTGTCCTAGGTGTGTTGTGATTCCATTTGAGGAATTCACACTATTAGTGCTAAGCTCTTAAAGGTTCAAGGCTTTCAACTACAACAAAAGATATGTCAACTAACTAGAATTTTGTAGTATAGATATTTCATTGTATGCTAGTTAGGATGATGCTTTGTATATTAAAAGTTTTCATGTATATTAGAGAAAACATAGATCCAAAACATTTAGGGCTGCATGTACACCTTAGGAGTGTTAGAATGCTCAAAACCCTTAAGTGGTATCACAGCCAAGTTGTTTTCCAATATACTTGATGCTACTTGCTTTCAAAAGCTTAAAAAATCAATTTTTCTGCTTTGTGGACAATGGACTCGCCGAGTCCACTGGGGAACTCGCCGAGTCCCCTCAGAAAACTGACCAACTCGTCGAGTTAGTTCATGCACTTGACGATTTGGAGCTCCAGAATACAGATTTTCGAGTTTTAAGGTTGGAATTGGAATAGGATCATTACCCTAAACTGTTTTTGAGCTTATAAACCTATTTTTTGGTGTGGTGATGATCATGCTTATCCAATTTAAAAGATAATTATCAAAGTTTCATGTTTTGTATTAGTTTATATGGTTAGGCTAATTACATGAAATCTGTTTGATATGAATTATCTTGTTCTTATGAGTTTAATTTAGATCATAGACAAAATTGTTTGATTGTGCAAGTTACAATAGTTGATCTAAATGTTTTTTGATGAATTCCATAACTTGTCCTCAATCTATGGAAAGTGAAGAGTCTCATTTTTAAATGTCATCTTAAATGGTTTAATGTCATCCATAACTTGTCCTCAAGTTATAGAACACGAAGAGTCCTTTTCATAAATGTTTTATGAACTCCATAACTTGTCCTTAAGTTATGGATTTTCAAGAGTCGTTTCATTAAAACCTATATTAAACTCATAAGTTATGGATTCCAAAAGTTTTTGAATAGTTCAAAACTTGCCCTCAAGTTTTGGAATTTGTTAATGCAAAGTCTTACTTTGAAACATTTAGTTCCAAACCCTAGAACTTTAAAAATTTAAAATTCAACCATTATATTATTATAATATTATAGGTTTTGTAACGCCGAAAAATTTCAAACAATTTTCACATTTTAAAAACACTTTATTTCACAATATTATAAAACTCATTGTTTCATATATTCGAACATAAGTAAAAATCCCAAGATCATAACATATAAATAAAACTTCGCGTGTGTGTGTACTGATCATGCCAGCGCCTTCCCGCGATCCTCACTAGTACTTGAAACACATAACACAAAACACTGTAAACATGAAGCTTAGTCAGTTCCCCAAAATACCACACATAACACATACTAGCCACTCGAGGCTAACTCTGTGGGCCCTTTGGGCCCTAACTCTATGGACCTTCTGGTCCTAACTCTGTGAACCTTCCGGTTCTAACTCTGATATACTCTGATATATACACGGCATAAATCACATAGAAATAATGCAGTGCAACACATCACATAAATAGCATACAATAACTCTGTCACATAACTCTAATTACCACTCAAGGTAAAGTATAGTGAGAAGACTCACCTTGAATGTCTCGGTAATACCTCGCTCGCGTAAACACTGATCTAGCCTTAGCCTAAACACATAAACAATCATCTCAATCAATAACGGCTCTCTAGGCTAGACTAGATCCTCACATGACCTCTAATGAAGGATAAAAGACCATTTTACCCTTCAAACAGTCCACAAGTCTAATTGTTGACCAAACCCTAAAAGCTGTGACAACCCAAAATTTCCATTCTGAACAAACCATATCAAGCCAATAGAGGTTAGAACAGTTTCAATGAAATTCCAGACTTTAGGTATAAGTTTGGCAGTTTTCAGGATTTACACTTAAGGAGATATCAGGAGAGTGGTTGCACTAGGGTTTTGTGCAACACTGTTATTCCAACACTCTGTTATATGAGAAATCATTTCAGGAATAAAAATATTTTCTGCCAAAAATATCTCAGGACTATAAATAGAATTCTGAACCAAATTCATTCATTATTCGCATTTCCAACTAGAGAAAAGCCATTTTCTCTCTCACGGATCTTCGGGTTTTTATCCCAAATCGTGAGTACCTCTCTCTAGTAGTGTTATATAGCTGAAAATGTGTTCATAACATAGATTACATAGCTAAATTACTAGATTTAGGAGTTTACTCCCCAAGGTGTTCTTGGGCGGTAAACTCCCGAAACAATGCCTAGCCTTTCCCCCGAGATATACTACTGTCTTAGGCTTTTTTATAAGTGTATTTGGGACATGAAAACATGAAAGAAACACAAATGTTTGGGTGTTCACGGCCCAAGAGGATCTTGGACCGTGAACTCCAAAATCTTGGACAAAAGGGTGCTTTTAAGGCACCTAAAGCATTGGACATTTACATAGAATTGTTCCCACTTAATTGAAGGACTAAAACACATCAAAATCACCCCTTTAAGTGAGTTCATGTCCCTAATAAGTTTCTTGGGCCGTGAACATCAAACAAAGGCACCAAAGTGTGCCTAAGGCCTTCATATGCTTGGAATAAAAGTCTAGAACCTATACCACTTGTGCAAGAGACTTGAAAGCATCAAAAACACCCATCCTTAAGAGTTTACGGCCGAAAAATCTAAGGGAAATGGCCATAGGGCCGTAAACTCCTCAAAGGAGTGTTTCTATGCCTTAAACCCTTCCAAGGACTTAACCACCAAGTTGGAATAATTATAGGGATTATTTAACACCTTAAAACAACCAAAGACATTGAGTCTTGGAGTTTACAGCCGTAAACTCAAGAGTTTACAACCGTAAACTCCATGTGTGATGGTATATGGAGAGTAAACTCATATATGGGGTCCTTTGGAACCCTAAACACAAGTGACTTGTCCCACAATAGCTTAGATGCAATCCTTAGGGCTTAAAACACTTATATAAAGTGTTTATTATGTCTAGGATGTCTTAACATTATCAATTAGTAACTTAAGACTAATTGAGTGCATATATGTGTGATTATATGCTCATTAGGATCGTAGTGTGTGTATAAGTCCTCACTTGACACCTAACAATCCTACACCATCCAGTTCATCCAAATCACCATCTACAGGTGAGTTCATAGCCCTTAATCAATGTTTTAAATGATTTTAAATGCTTTAATGGGGGGAATACAAGTAGAAAACAGTATGTTATTAAATCAATCTTATGTATTTTATAACTGTGTTTTCACTCAGTAGATTTCACATATTTCAAAAGGTGACAAATGAAATGGTTTTCTATCTTAAAATACCTTGATAACAAAAGTATTAGTTTTGAAATGTTTATTAAAATGACATCAAGTCACTCTTAATTATTGTTCAAAACTCCTAGATATCTTGCAAAACCATTATTTTTACCTTCTTGAACAAAACTACACTTATACGCATATGCTCTTATATATGTATTGATGTTATAGTTTCCATCCTTCGTTCAGTTTCCCACACCCTGGTGTATCGAGGGTGCATAAATCTACTTGAACAACCAATTACTTTCCAGTTAATTATCGTAGGGATAGTTATAAGAAACAAAATATTATTCCTATTACAAGGAATCACACAAGAGTCAGTTCATTCATGAGTCAATACTAGTACCTTACATGATACATGAGTACAATTACTTAGGATTACATGATACATGAGTACGTTTAAATAGCTACATTTATCTGAATACGCTTACATGAATACCATACATGAGTACTGTTACTTAGATACATTATTCGGTATTCACTTACCTGGATACTTGTACCTAGAGTTATTAGGAAGATTTATTCGTACCTTCTGTGTAAATTTTCCTGCCTATCCCTGTTCGACGGGATGTCTAGACGGGACTAACCATTCCGGAACCCAGTTGTTATCAACACTGGGTGATGAACATCTACGGATGTCTAAGGTTATCACTTATATTAGGAAGATTTATTTGTACCTTCTGTGTAAATTTTCCTGCCTATCCCTGTTCGATGGGATGTCTAGACGGGACTAACCATTCCGGAACCCAGCTGTTAGCAACACTGGGTGATGAACATCTACGGATGTCTAAGGTTGTTACTTATATTAGTAGTCAGTAACGGGACTAACCATCCCTCCATCCTGCTGTTGCAACAGTGGATGAGATGAAAATCTTCGGATGATTATTAGGTTAACGCTTGTATTAGGAGTCGGCCACGGGACTAACCCTTCCTCCAACCTGCTTCTGCTACAGAGGACAATTGGACAATCTTCGGATGTTCATTAGGTTATACATGTCGCTTATTGCGATGGCGTGTTAGTCCTGGTAACCAGGGATAACACTTACATGGTTATATTTTTCCTATTTACTTTCTTTTGTGATATATTCACATAAACGATGAGTTAGACTAAGTACTTTTAGTACTAGTCAATAGAAAGGAAAAACTATCATTTTACTTACAGAACATTAGGGTCTTGGTAGAAGACTATCATATCATTTTCCTATTTTACTTTATTTTGTGATATATTCACATAAACGATGAGTTAGACTAAGTACTTTTAGTACTAGTCAATAGAAAGGAAAAACTATCATTTTACTTACAGAACATTAGGGTCTTGGTAGAAGACTACATTAGCATAACAAAACATTCGGGTCTTGGTAGAAGACTACATTATCATAACAAAACATTCGGGTCTTGGTAGAAGACTACATTATCATAACAAAACATTCGGGTCTTGGTAGAAGACTACATTGTCATAACAAAACATTCGGGTCTTGGTAGAAGACTACATTGTCATAACAAAACATTTGGGTCTTGGTAGAAGACTACATTGTCATAACAAAACATTCGGGTCTTGGTAGAAGACTACATCTCAAACTAATAGAAAATAAGGTATTTTCTAGGGCTTTTCATACTTACATCAACATTTTCATTTAAAGGTTTACATGACTTTTAAAACAGCTTTTAGTAAGCAAGACAATGACACTTAAATACTTATGAATTCACCAGCTTTAAAGCTGATACTCTCTTTCAAAATAACTTGTATTCTCAGGTCATCAGTAGACAGGTACGGTGGTCAGGTTTTGAGAAGACGGAGCAGACAAGTCTCGTCTTTTATTTTGATTGTATATTTCTGGTGTCTTATTACAATGAAAGAACTCACATGTATTAAAACTTTACTTATAATGCAATGGATGATGTTGTTGCTTGTTTACTACTTTACACTGTTATGATACTTCACATGACGTCCTCCACCCCGGAACGTTTCCGTCGTTCTTGGTTTTGGGGTGTGACAAAAGTCAACAGAAGTCAACGATCAAACCTTTGACCAGACTTGTCGAGTGCGCAAATGTGACTCGGCGAGTCCATGCGTGTCCTCCTCACCCCTGGTCCTCACTTGACTCACTAGGGCAACCCTCCACTCTTTAAAATCATCTTTGGTTGTGAATTGCGGGACAACCCGACCTAACTCGTCGAGTCAGTCTCTTGACTCGGCGAGTTCAGTCATGAACTCAGGTCCTCTAAATCCCCTTTGACTCACCGAGTCATTTCCCCAACTCAGCGAGTCACCAACTGTGTGATTCATGGGGAAGACTATCCTACTCGTCGAGTCTGTTCTTGGACTCGACGAGTTCATGCCATGCTCAAATTCAAATGACCTCCTGAGGTCAGATCTGTTCCTCTAATCCATAGATCTGACCTTCCCAAGCATGATAATTACGTAAAGTTCAGATCTTGATGCTCATGCAAAGGCCCAAAGGCTCTATTTGGAGAAATAACCTCAAATATGACACCCTAAGCTCATGTCTCCTAATATCAATCATAAAGATCAAAGGGTTAAGGTCTCTGGACCTCTTTGGATCCAGATCCAAAGCCTCAATACGAGAAGTGACCAAATGCTCATCCAATCAAGCCTTTAAAGGGTCTAGAAAACCCTAACTCCAAAGGTTAACACCAAAACTGAAGAAGGATCAAATCTATACCTCAAATATGAAGTCCCTGGGCTCCGAAATCTACAAAATAGCACCCTCTTCAGCTCCCTTTTTCCTTGGCCACCTTCTTCTTGCAAGAACACCAACACAAGGATCAAAAATGGCCTCTCTTCCCTCACAAACGTTCTAGCTCTCTTAGGGTTTCTCTCAAGGGTCTGGTAGCAGCAACTGAAGGCTATAAGAGTCTTTAAATAGATCCCAAACCCGAGAAATTAGGGTTTCACTTAACAGCGTGGACTTGCCGAGTCCACGAGTCGACTCGTCGAGTCCGGTCACCAATCCGGATAAAAACTCGCGGTCCTACTCGGCGAGTCTAAGCATCAACTCTCCGAGTTCCTCCCCAAACTTAAAATAAATGAATAAAATAATATACTTGGAAATCCGGATGTTACAATTCTCCCCCACTAGAATCAGACTTTGTCCTCGAAGTCTCAGTCCGCAAACAACCCTGGGTGCTGCTCACGCATCTCTCGCTTCGACTCCCAAGTCAGCTCGGACCCTCTCCAATGTTGCCACTGGACCTGCACCAGGGGCACTTCCTTGTTCCTTAGAACCTTGATCTTCTTATCCATAATTACAACGGGTCTCTCAACGTAGTTCAGGCTCGCATTCACCTTCATATCCTCTAATGGTACCACCGCCGACTCATCGGCCACACACTTCCTCAACTACGATACGTGAAAGGTGTCATGAATCTGACCTAACTCCGTAGGTAGCTCCAACCGGTATGCTACCCTGCCTACTTTTGCGATCACCCTGAATGGACCAATATATCGGGGCCCTAACTTGCCCCTCTTCCTGAATCGGATCACTTCTTTCCAAGGAGATACCTTCAGGAGAACGGAGTCTGCTGAGAGAAAAACTTGGAGACACACTTGAACAATCGTTAGAACAAGTATATTGCGGAATAGTTAATCTCAAAGGATCTAAAATCTCAACAATAATATAGTTAGATAGTTAGATAGTTAGTTGCGGAAAGTAAAGAAATATAAATGACAACAATTGTTATATCAAGAATACACTTAAACTGATTCATAACAAGGAATGCATTCACTCCGAGTTAATAAGGAAGATCAAGTTTAGTGATTAAGTCTAAAACACTTGCTCCGGAGAGAGCTTATAGTTTGATATGTTTCAGTAGTAATTTAGAGTGTGAAGAGTAGTAAGATAGAGAAATGAAGAAGATAACTTGGAGAAATATATTCAGAATAATTTACAAGTCATCGAGTGATAAGAGAGATGGTTGAAGAAGAAATCTTGTGTAGTAAGAAGTTGTATTTAATACATCAGAAAGAGTCTCTATTTATAGAGTCTCATAAATAAACAACTACTCTATAAGCAGTCGTGCAAGGCATGCTGGATAATAGAATACATTACATAAAGATAAAAAAAACATAACAATGGACTGCGGATGCTGAAGAAGAACTGACTCCGGGTGCTGAGATAACTGCGGATGGTGAACCGTTGTGGTAGATAGATGGTTGCGGTATCTTAGTTCAAGAGGGTCACTTTTATGTTTCAACAAAGTCACCAACTTGAAACTCGAGCTCCGAGCGACGCCTATCCGTGTAGCTCTTCTGACGACTCTGAGCTGCAGCAATCTCTGCCTGACTTGCTGAATCTGCTCAGTCGTCTGAAGCATTATCTTTATGCTGCCCATCACCCGCTGCCCGACCTCTCCCCAACAAATAGGGGTCCGACACCTCCTCCCATATAATAACTCGAAGGGAGGCATACCAATGCTCGGATGAAGGTTGTTGTTATATGAAAACTCAGCCAAAGGCAGATACGTGTCCCAATTTCCCCCAAAGTCCAACACACATGCCTGAAGCATATCCTCGAGCGTCTGAATCGTCCGCTCACTCTGACCGTCCATCTGTGGGTGGTATGCGGTACTAAAATGCAGCCTCGTACCCAACTCCTCATGGAATTTCTACCAAAATCTGGAAGTGAAATGCACATCTCGATCTGAAACAATCGAGACCGGAACTCCATGTCGCGATACCACCTCCCTTACGTACAACTTCGCCAGCCTCTCAGCAGAAGAGCTCTCACTGATAGCAAGGAAGTGAGTGCTCTTCGTCAACCGATCAATGATCACCCAAATTGCAGTGACGTCTCTCGCAGTCCTTGGCAATTTGGTGATGAAATCCATGGAAATCTGTTCCCACTTCCACTTGGGAATCTCTAATGGCTGCAACTTGCCATGCGGACGCTGATGCTCAGCCTTGACTCTGCGACAGGTTAACCACCTCTCTACAAACCATGCGACATCCCTCTTCATACAGGGCCACCAATATTCTCTCTTCAGGTCCGAGTACATCTTAGTGGCCCCGGGATAGATCGAGAACCACCACCTATGCACCTCTTCCATCAGAATGGTGCATGCCCCACCCTCAAATGGCACCCAAATCCGACCCTGAAAGGTCAAAAGCCCTCGACTGTCGGCGAAAAACTTGGTCACCTGCCCGACTACCCGCTCTCTCTTGCGGTTCTCTGGTCTCTCAGCCTCGACCTGGTCCTCTCGAATGGTGTCCAACACTGGATTCATCACTGTCAATCTCATGCAAATGTCTCGTATCGGGGCACTCTTCGCCCTACGAATCAGGGCATCGGCTACAACATTAGCCTTGGCTAGGTGGTACAGGATCTCGCAGTCGTAATCCTTTACCACATCCAACCACCTTCTCTGGCGCATATTCAGGTCGGGCTGATCCATCAAGAACTTCAAGCTCTTGTGGTCCGTGTATATAGTACATCAGACCCCATATAAATAGTGACGCCAGATCTTGAGGGCGAAAACTACAACCCCCAACTCTAGATCATGGGTGGGATACGCGAAAACTACAACCCCAACTCTAGATCGTGGGTGGGATACCTCATCTCATGAGGCTTCAGATGCCTCGATGCATATGCGATCACATGCCCTCTCTGCATCAGCATCGCGCCCAATCCCGATATCGATGCGTCACAATACACCACAAAGTCCTCCATCCCCTCTGGAAGGGCTAACACCGGAGCTTTGCATAATCTCTGGCGAAGAGTCTCAAACGAGGTCTGCTGCTCCGGGCCCCATGTAAAAGCAACACCCTTCCGGTTCAACCTGGTGAGAGGCATGGTAATCTTGGAGAAATCCCTGATGAATCTCATATAGTAGTCGGCCAACCCTAGGAAACTCCTGATCTCGGTGGGGGATCGCGGCACCTCCCAACTCATCACTGCCTCAATCTTGGCCGGATCGACCAATATCCCATTCTGGTTAACAAGGTGTCCTAGGAACTGAACCTCTCGTAACCAGAAATCACACTTGGAGAATTTGGCATAAAGCCTCTCCGATCTTAGAACTCCGAGGATCTCCCTCAAATGCTCCTCATGCTTCCCTCTGGATTTCGAGTACACCAGTATGTTGTCGATGAACACGATCACCGAACGATCCAACATCGGCCTGCACACTCTGTTCATGAGATCCATGAATGCTGCTGGTGCATTGGTTAGCCCGAAAGGCATCACCACGAACTCATAATGCCCATCGAGTCCTGAATGTCATCTTCTGAATATCATCATCTCGCACTCTCACCTGATGACATTCAGACCTCATATCGATCTTGGAGAACCAAGATGCTCCCTGTAACTAGTCGAACAAATCGTTGATCCTCGGCAAGGGGTAACAGTTCTTGACCGTTAAGTTGTTCAACTCCCGGTAGTCAATGCACATCCGGTGTGAACCATCCTTTTTCTTGACAAAAAGGATCGGAGCTCCCCACGGCAAGCTGCTCGGCCGAATAAACCCCTTCCCCAGCAGCTCCTGAAACTGCGAGGATAACTCCTGCATCTCTGGAGGTGCAAGGCAATAGGGCGTCTTGGCGATAGGTGCTGCCCCCGGAATCAAATCAATGCGGAACTCTACCTGCCTCTCGGGAGGCACACCCGGCAACTCCTCGGGGAAAACATCCGGGAACTCACACACTATCGGTACCTCATCAACTGACCTCGGTCTCTCTGAATCAACTCTTGTATCCATCACGTAAGCCACAAACCCACTACAGTCCTGCTGTAGACTCTGCCTCGCTCTAGCAGCCGAACAAAACGCTGAACCAGTACGGCTACCCTCGCCGTACACCGTAAGAACTCCCCCACTAGGGTCTCGTATGGTCACCAGCTGTCGCTCGCAGTCAATAACCGCTTCGAACCTGCTCAACCAGTCCATGCCCACGATAACACAGACGTCTCCCATCGCAATCGGGACCAAATCAACAGGAAACGCAATGCCAAAGATCTCGAGTACACATCCTCGAATCACCTCAGTGGCATACACTGCTCTCTTGTCGGCTATGGAAACTCTCAGAGGTCGACTCAACGTCTCTCGACTAATACTGATGTGCTGACTAAAAGCTAAAGATACAAAAGATCGACTCGCACCCGAGTCAAATAACACCAAGGCAGGTACAGAATTCACAAGAAAAGTACCTACGCATATCATAATATAAGCACAATATCTCAACATTAAAAATAAATACATGAAAGTATACATACCAGCCACAACATCGGGTGCTGCGCGGACCTCCTCCGCGGTCAACTGGAAGGCTCTCCCTCGTGCCTTCGTTGCCTTGGCCTTCATCGGCCGGCTCTCTGTAGCTCTGACAGTAGTAGGGGTAGATCCCTGAGATGCTCCCTGCGCTTACCCCCACAGTTGTGGACACTCTGCCTTCCGGTGTCCGGTCTGGTTGCAGTGGAAACAGACTGCGAACCCCTTAGGGCAATCCTTGGCCATATCCCCCTCCTTGCCACACTTGTAGCAAGACCCTGCTCTGCAAACTCCATCGTGACCCTTGCCGCACTTGCCACAAGTGTGGCCCTTCTGGCTCCCTGATTTGGAATCGGCGGGCTTGGCCCGCTTGGCTGCCGGCTGGGACTGTGTCGTTCGCCGATCCCTCCCTTGAGACTCCGCCTCCTCCCTGGCATGTGTCTCCATCTCTATCTCCCTCTTCCGAGCATTTTCCTGAAGCTCAGAAAATGTCCGATACGAGGAGTTCGCCACGAACTCTCGTATATCCCTCCTCAAAATACTCAGATACCAACTTATACGTGCCTGCTCAGAAGACACGTGCTCCAGACAGAACATCGCCCTCTCGTGGAACATCCTGGTGATCACTGTAACAGACTCAGTACCCTTCTTGAGGGTCAGAAACTCCTGTGCCAAACGCTCCCTCTCCACCAGGGGAACGTACTCATCACGGAACATAGCAGTGAACCTCTCCCAGGTCACCGTAGCAAGCTTAGCAGACGAAAAGTGAACCGTCACAAACTTCCACCAGTCCTTCGCTCCCAAGCGAAGCTGGTTCAGCGCGAACCTGACCCTCAAATGCTTTGGACACGAACATGTGTAGAAACACCCCTCGATTTCCGAAATCCACCTCATCGCTACAATAGGATCCTGCGTCCCATCGAACTCTGGTGGCTTCGTGTTGCTGAATTCCCGATACAGCAACGAGTCACCCCCTGCGGCCTGGCAGCGGTGACGGCTGCGGTGGCCACAACAACAGCAGCATCAGAAAGAGTAGTGTATCGCTCATCAAAAGTCTCAATCAGAGTGGTCTTGATAGACCCAAACATCTCCAGTATCTCTGCTCTGATGGTAGCTGCCGCATCCTCATGGATCATCCTACGGATCTCCTCGTCACTAGCACTGCTGCACTCTGGTGTAAGGCGTGTCCTGCCATGATGTCTCTGAAATACAGCATAATAGAATATCAGGGACTCGCTCGAGTATACTCGCACTCGATAACTCTACCCTACTTGATCTCTGATGCTCCAAGGATTCTTACTTGGACTGTGCACCGCTTCGGTGTCTTCAGTAGTACGGGCCCAATACTATTGTCCACACTGCATCAGTATACACCCCAAGTCCTCCTCCTAGGATCCCAAATTCCAAATACTCTACTCTCACTAAGCATAGTCTACTCTCCAGCAGATCTCTCATAAGCCTCTCGCTACTATCTACCTCCTCTCAAGCATCTCCTAGCAGCAACCCCTAGGCTAAGGTATCACAAATCAGGCCACTCTAGTCCTAATAGAAATACCTAGCCTGCTCTAGCATGCAAAACATATCATATCGTCTCATAAACATATAACATAAGGGTATTTTGGGAAATCATCGTTCGGGCGCTGGTTGATCGTACACATGGCTCTGCTCTGCTCTTTTCAAATTCTTTTACTCTTTTAGAAAACTTTGTTTCACTTTTTGAAAAATATCTCTCAAATCCTCAGTTTGAGTTCAGATACGCCCGAAGGTGTACCCGAATCCCTCAAACCAAGGCTCTGATACCAACTTGTAACACCGAAAAATTTCAAACAATTTTCACATTTTAAAAACACTTTATTTCACAATATTATAAAACTCATTGTTTCATATATTTGAACATAAGTAAAAATCCCAAGATCATACATATAAATAAAACTTCGCGTGTGTGTGTATTGATCATGCTGGCGCCTTCCCGCGATCCTCACTAGTACCTGAAACACATAACACAAAACACTGTAAGCACGAAGCTTAGTGAGTTCCCCAAAATACCACACATAACACATACTACCCACTCGAGGCTAACTCTGTGGGCCCTTGGGCCCTAACTCTGTGGACCTTCTGATCCTAACTCTACGAACCTTCCGGTTCTAACTCTGATATACTCTGATATACACACGGCATAAATCACATAGAAATAATGCAGTGAAACACATCACATAAATAGCATACAATAACTCTGCCACATAACTCTAATTACCACTCATGATAAAGTATAGTGAGAAGACTCACCTCGGATGTCTCGGTAATACCTCGCTCGCGTAAACACTGATCTAGCCTCAGCCTAAACACATAAACAATCATCTCAATCAATAACGACTCTCCAGGCTAGACTAGATCCTCACATGTCTTCTAATGAAGGATAAAAGACAATTTTACCCTTCAAACAGTCTATAAGTCCAATTGTTGACCAAACCCTAAAAGTCAATAAAAGTCAACGGTCAAACCTTTGACCAGATTCGTCGAGTGCACAAATGTGACTCGGCGAGTCCATGCGTGTCCTCCTCACCCCTGGTCCTCACTTGACTCACTAGGGCAACCCTCCACTCTTTGAAATCATCTTTGGTTGTGAATTGCGGGACAACCCGACCCAACTCGTCGAGTCAGTCTCTTGACTCGGTGAGTTCAGTCATGAACTTAGGTCCTCTAAATCCCCTTTGACTCACCGAGTCATTTCCCCAACTCAGCGAGTCACCAACTGTGTGATTCATGGGGAAAACTATCCTACTCGTCGAGTCTGTTCTTGGACTCGGCGAGTTCATGCCATGCTCAAACTCAAATGACATCCTGAGATCAGATCTGTTCCTCTAATCCATAGATCTGACCTTCCCAAGCATGATAATTATGTAAAGTTCAGATCTTGATGCTCATGCAAAGGCCCAAAGGCTCTATTTGGAGAAATAACCTCAAATATGACACCCTAAGCTCATGTCTCCTAATATCAATCATAAAGATCAAAGGGTTAAGGTATCTGGACCTCTTTGGATCCAGATCCAAAGCCTCAATATGAGAAGGGACCAAATGCTCATCCAATCAAGCCTCTAAAGGGTCTAGAAAACCCTAACTCCAAAGGTTAACACCAAAACTGAAGAAGGATCGAATCTATACCTCAAATATGAAGTCCATGGGCTCTGAAATCTACAAAATAGCACCCTCTTCAGCTCCCTCTTGCCTTGGTCACCTTCTTCTTGCAAGAACACCAACACAAGGATCAAAAATGGCCTCTCCTCCCTCACAAACTTTCTAGCTCTCTTAGGGTTTCTCTCAAGGGTCTGATAGCCGCAATTGAAGGCTATAAGAGCCTTCAAATAGATCCCAAACCTAAGAAATTAGGGTTTCACTTAACAGCGTGGACTCCCTGAGTCCACGAGTTGACTCGTCGAGTCCGGTCACCAATCCGGATAAAAACCCGCGGTCCTACTCGGCGAGTATAAGCATCAACTCGTCGAGTTCCTCCCCAAACTTAAAATAAATGAATAAAATAATATACCTGGAAATCCGGATGTTACAGGTTTAATATATATATATATATATATATATATATATATATATATATATATATATATATATATATATATATATATATATATATATATATGGATGTATAAGAGTGAAGTCAGTCTTACCGTTAGTAGGCCTTATTCATGAAGCCGATCTATAAGGGGGGTATAAGGTTAGTGCCTATAAAATGGTAGTTTAACGGGTGTCCACTCTCATCCACCACTTCCTTGACTAGTGGAGGGTCGTTAGCCGATCGGTTTTGACAGGACATTTTAATTTTCATTATAAGTATAATGATAATTATAAAGTAACTAAACTTTCATTAAATTCCCAATCTTAGTTACTTTAGGAAAATGTAAATTTGGTGCCAACCTATGAAATTGCACTTTGCACCTTGTTAAGTCATTAGTGGAGCGTGTGTGGTTAACCGGCACACTAATCTGGATTGGCAGTGCATGGCAAAGGGTAGCTTGATGTTAATCATAGATCAATGGAGCGTGTGTGGTTAACCGGCACATTGATTAGGTGGTTGTGACATTGGATGTACCAAGCTAATTTGCATGGTTATTCACACCTTGTTTGTGATCCTCGGCATCCCAGTCACAAACTTGAAGGGAAAAATCGAGATTTAAACATGCCATTGAAAATTTCAATGAATCTCAAAGGATTTAGGAATTTCAATTCACTTAAAACCTTTTTTTTTCCTTTTTCGTGGTGGAAAATGGTAAATCATCACTTACCTACCTTCAAGTAGTTTACAATTAGATTATGACATCCCTCTTCCGAATTGTAGATTATTGTGTTGGGTCCTAGCCATAATATTTCATTTGGGTGTTATATTAAGGACTTAAATCAACTAAATTGAATTTCTCTCATGTATATGTCTAGTTCAGACAACTATGATCTTCTTAAATCTCTTGGAACAAGCTTTCCTCTTGAAGATGATGTTCCACAATATCATGCTTCACTTCCTCCACCTCCTCCAATTATTCTCCCTGACCTACAAGTTCAAAGACTTGAAAAGTTCAAGATCACTCAAGCCCTATTGGACAGCAAACACAAGGATGGAAAGTTTGTGTGTACTAACGTCTTGGAGATGAAATCACATATTGACAGGCTGAGAATGTTGGGTGTCGTGTTCCCAAGGAAGTTGGCTATAGACTGGGTTCTTTAGTCACTTCTTGAGTCATATAGTGAGTTCATTAAGGATTACTATGTGACAGACCACGACATGACCCTTATTGATCTTACATATTTGGTTGTTGCTGTTGAATCAACAATGATTTGGCGCACTGGAAAAGAAAATTTGAGTGGAAGATCTTCTTCTCAAACATCCATGGGCATTGACAAGGGAAACATTGGAAGTCCAAAAAAGTTTTCTTTTCCCAATGGAAAGGGATCAGCCATGGTCAACCCGGTTGACCAAAAGGCAAAGAGAAAGGCTAAGTCTGAGATAGTCTCGTGTACCATTCCCAAAGAGTCTATATGTTTCTATTGCCAAGAGAAGGGGAATTGGTTGCAAAGCTGCCCTGACTGCCTGAAAGATCTGAGAGAAGGTAGAATCAAAAAGTTTGACTATGCTTCAAGTAAGTCCGCTATCTAACTCTGTTAAGTTCCTAATTGATGATCCTTAATACATGATGTGACTAGGTTGCATTTCTATGTTTTGTAGGATCATGCAAAAGGAAGGAAGCCTAAAAGAAGAGTATGTTGAATCTGGTCACGAAGATGGATTTCAATCGCATGGTTCGAAGATTGGATTTTTGACCTGTTGTTTAGGAGTTATGATAGATTGCTATGAAATATGTAATAACATAGTTTTCATTTGTAATTGCATTGTAAGGAAAAGTTTTTCTACATTTTATAAAAAAAATAAAATCTTGTTTTATTTTTAATTTTTATCTCCTTACAATGGCATTTGTGAAAAATTGATGTTTCTATGTTTCTATGTTTAGCAATGGATTTGATTATTTCATTTGTGGTAGTGTCTAAATTTACCAAATAAGGAAAGATTCTTATCACCTGAGTTTCAATTGGACAGAAACTTGGAATCATGCAAGTTGTATTGTATGATGAATAAGAATTTTCATCTTTGGCAAATTAAGATTGGTTCCTTGGTCACATGTATATGTGAGTCAAGTGAAAGACTAAGGGATCGAGTATACATTCTTGTGCACTAGTCAAGGTCCACCACAAAGATCGATAAGACTATTCTTCATGATTTACTAAAGTTTAGTAAATATGGCTATACTTACAAGATTAAGTATAATTCTGAAACATTGGAAAAGTTTCAATGTATGGCAGAATGAATGAGAAGAATCAAATTATGCAGAAAGATAAAAGTTTCTTTAATCTGAAAAGATGGGAGAGTACTTCAGTATCGTATTTTATGATCATCGTAATGCTTATGGTAAACCATATCACAATTGATCCTCTAAGGACATCTTAGTGCATTCGTATGGCTAAGAAAAAATCATGAATTGTTAAAATGGTTAAATCTAGAATATGAGTCATACTTTGTTCCAAAAACAAGTCTTAGAGTCATACTGCAAGCTTGTGCCTTGAGTGACACTAAATTAAGAAGGTGTATAACACTCATCAAATGTAGAGTAAAATGTTTTATACTCTTGTACATTTGAAATTGATAGTTATGATGTTTTGGTAAAAGCAAAGAGCAACTAAGACCAATTGTGTGAAGTGTTTTTCTTGATAAGAATCCATACTAACTCTTGAATATCTGTTTTGTCAAGGAATGATTCTTGACAAGAGAATCTTATATGTCAAGAGGTCAGTGGGAGTCTTAGAGATCTTGACAAGTTTCAATAACTAATCAAGAATAAAACCTATTATTTATCACTAGCACACGACTTGAGGTTTGTAACCTATCGTGTTGACATATTCTTGTTTCTGTGCTCATTCCAGTTAAAGTTAACTATGGATGTGAGTTCAATGATTTCTTAATTGTTTGCTTAACAACTTGGGAGACATGGTAGGCCCTTGTGCTACCAGGTGGCAAGAAATTAAGATTGAACATGTTCAGTCCATAAGAGTTTGGATTTGTCACTAATCTTGTCTTATGATTATGGTTATGACAAATTCACATGGATAGGAACACATACACCATAAAATCTAAATGTAGTAAGGTTTCTCTCCACTTCATGAAATTTATTGTGAGGAAACGCTTTCACTAAGTAGATTTTAAGGAGATAGCAGTTGTGATATTTGCATTCTCAAATTTGATTATGATTACACATCCCTTTTCATAATTCGAATTGTGAGGAATGGCAAAAAGTCTAAACATTTGAGATTTATTGCTATAAATTCTTAAATTGTTTAGACACATATGTGAGCTATCTAAGGAAAGATGTATGAGTTTGAGAAGCCTAGATAAAGTTTTATCGAAGCATCTCGTGTCAGAAATCTAAACTTTGGTAATGAAAGTCAATGAAGTATTGATTTCTAGAAGTCCAACTGATTTTTGACTACATGTCAAAGCTAGTGGGAGAATAAGTGTTATGCCAGTAAGATAATAATTATTATGCTAGTGGGAGCATAATCAATTATGGTGAATGTTGCAAGTTAGCAATGTTAATTATAGAAAACAAAAGCTTCAATTTGCAAGTTACAGAGTTTGAAAAGTTGTTTTGCTATAATTAATGGAGAGGAAATTATACTTCATTTCAAATCTAAAAGCTTAGACTGTGAGATTTTAGTCAAATTTAGTCATGATTGTGTTAATTGCATTCTCAAAATTCGATTATGATTATGGCATCCCTTTTCATAATTTGAATTATGAGAACATGGCAAATAGAAATATTGTAGCAAAAGACTGGCTAAGTATCATGTCTTTATGAATCGTGTCTAATAAGCTTCAGGTATAGGATCGATTACATGTGCTATAATATTTATCCATTCTAAATTTTTCCAAATGCCTAGGGCATTAAGAGGGAAAAGGAATAGAACCGGATATGACTAGAGTGGTTAAACAATTGTTAAGGACAATCTAAGGTTCGCCAAGGATTGGTCACTTGTAGTTGGAAGTATAAAAATGGATGGACCATATTGACATATTCTGTAAAGAGGCAACTCTTGTTCAGAAGTGATAGTCAAAATGGGAATATGGATATGTTTCCATAGGTGGAAGCCATTCCTTAAATTTGTGTAAGATTAGAAAACTTAATGCAAGAAGGATGTTCAAAGGTATGTACTTTGAATTTGAGACTTCACTTCATTGGAATTGTTTTGTTGTCAATCTCCATTGGGATACTTTGTAATCTATGTTTCCAAGTCTCTGTGACTTTTGTACATAATCATTACAAGAGGATCATTGCATATAAGTTTAAAATCTAACATATTACAGTAAATGGCAAGAATTTGATATTATTACATTTACGGTAAGGATTTGGAATTGTGAAATGAGCATCATTGAAATATTATCAATTGGTCTATTTCATAAAGTAAGGACCATAGACAAACATAGTGTGCATGCTTGGAGCATAGCATAGCTATTGTTTAGACAAACATAGTGTGCATGCTTAGAGCATGATATGACTATTGTTTTAATTCAAGTATTAAGTTGATTATTAGAAACATTATACAATGATTAATGAGTAATCAATATGGGACTCAAAAGTTTTTTGGGCCATACAGGATTATTATTATTCTTGTGTTTCACTTTATATGTTTTGACTTCCAAAATAACTGGGTTATTCAAACCATCCACAGTTGATTATATTTTGGAAGTAGGTATCGAGGAAAGACTGTCATGAATGGGTATGTAGTTTGTCTAGGTATTTTAGACATTGTTGCAGTGTTCATGAGTGCTCCTGGAGTAAGATTTGGGTATTGGATTCAACCCACGCTCATCTGAATCACTTCATGGATTTTGTCACGAGTGATTATAAGACGATAATATCTTATATTCTTGAAACCAAGACATGTGAGTTATAGTTTACAAGTTGGTTGCACATTGATGTATGTAAACGCACTAGTAACTTGGTGTTATAAAACATATTGTTGTGTGTGATTTGATGAGTAAGTACAAACAAGCATTTTAGTCGAAGTTTATCCATTCCTTTTACCCTTAGAGGGATAAAAGCGATATATGTGGGCCCCTCGATGATTTAGTGATGACACCCCTAAGTGCTTGGCCAAGCCTGAACTGATTTGATTTGTTTTATTAGTCAGTTGTCAAAATCGGAAATCAGGAAACAACAGATGGAGAGAGAGAGAATGATTATAATCCATGTCTCGGTCCATATGATATCTAGAATGGAGGAATATATGATCATTTATCTAATGGACGCGTCATTGACTAGGTCAGAGTTCGACAACGACTTTTAAGAGCTACGATTGCTAGTCGGGCTGTGGAGCCGTACTTGCAATAGTAGTTATTAGACTTCTCCAAGTGGGAGACTGTTGGATTAGTGTCTAAGTCCATAATTATATTTGGTATGTACTTGACCTGAGAGTAACATGGTTCATTTGGGTTGCATATCATCAGGACAATTTGATAGGATGGACTTTTGAGAAGAGGTTATTTATGATTTGTTAATATATTATAAGTTCTAATATATTAATATGAAATCATATTATTTAATTAGTATTGATCAAGAATTAGTTTGGAATTAATTTTGTGATCAAAAGAAACTAATTAAATAAATGGGGATTGATTTGGTAAATCATTCATTCTTATAAAGTGGGCATATGATCCATAGCCCTAGGTGTGTTGTGATTCCATTTGAGGCATTCACACTATTGATGCTAAGCTCTTAAAGGTTCTAGGCTTTCAACTACAACAAGAGGTATGTCAATTAACTAGAATTTTGTAGCATAGATACTCCATTGTATGCTAGTTAGGATGATGCTTTGGAATATTGAAAGTTAGCATGTATATTAGAGAAAACATAGATCGAAAACATTTATGGTTGCATGTACACCTTAGGGGTGTTAGAATGCTCAAACCCCTTCAGAAATAACATAAAAAACATCCAAAAGGAGGAGGGGGAGAGAGGAGAAGCTCAAATCTTGAAGGTGGAGGCTAGGGTTTCTCCCAAGGAGTCCTAGAGGTGGTGGAGGCTGATAAAATGCCCAAAAATGCAAAACATCAAGCTTAAATACGTTGAAAACCCTAAAAAACATGGGCTTGGGCCTGACTGATCACCACGTCGTGGGCTTTGATCCCCACACCATGGCCACGACTTTTCACCCAAATCAACCTCAACTTCAAACAACCATAATTTCCTCATTTCAACTATGTTTTCGGAGATCTTTATATCCATGGAAAGGTATCGACGAGCCCCACACTTCTATATAGTTAATTTTGGCTTAACAAATGTCGAAATAAAAAAACCATAATCCATACAAGAAGCGTAACATATAACTTTTCCCATTTTACCCTTTGGCTCCAAAACGCAAACCAAGGGCTTAGATAATATAACTGATATTATCAACATCAAATAGGCTCTAAAACCTATTGCCCTGAGGCCTAAGGCCTTTACTTGATTCATTTATTGCCCATAATCCCACAATAAGAAAATTCTTGAAATAGGGTGTTACAAAAGTATTGTATTCCCTACATTTAAGTCCCACTATGTATCTCTGGTATTAAGGATACAAATATAGCACCTTTTATCAAGTATCACTCATGATATCGATCGATGATGTGATCTTGATACGAGTCATATCCAATATCAGTTCTCTAACAAGTACCTACGAAACTTGGTTACAACCTACTGCATACATTCATTTTATGAGAGTCAACCAGTTCGATTCATATTAGTCTTACTTCATAATTGCTCTCATAATTATGACCAACTATGAACTTTTGTAATAATAAGATTATTTTGGGATTAAACATGTTAATATATAACACAACAAGTATTAATGTGAAGATCATATCCCAATATATCAAAACAATATAATAGTTGTTGTTATAATGTTCCAATATCCAAATACTAAATCTAAATCAAATACCATTTCTAGAATAATAATCATAACCATTCATACCTAGCTAAAAGAAAAGACTTTATTAATAAGTCTGAATAAATTTAATTTGTGTGAATTCCGTGAAGACGACCCTCACCATATTTGACTTTAGTTTAATTATAAGTTAAATATCTTGGAGAATATGATTGATTTTCTGATGTCATATAGAGTCTCTTAGCTTGATTAAGTATACCCTTGAAGACATAAAATATTTCTAGGTTATCCTTGAATGGAAGGACTCAACTTAGTTTTTCAATGAACTCATTAATCCAAACATATTTAATTGCACCTTCTGAAGTAGCAACACATTCTTATTTTGTAGTAGATTGTGTTATTATGTTTTGTTTGGACCTCATTCCAATAAAATTTACTCAACATCATTGTCTATATTTATAACATTAGTCACAACAACAACTTGAGAGATTACAGAAAAATCATAATTGTTAATCATGTCTATAATAGAATTCATCTACAAAACAAACAAAAACTGATCAAAAAAAAGATATGTTTGCAATATCTTATTCATGATTCGATTGATTCACATAGTCCAAATATAATATTGCTAATATTATAACTTTACCAAACTAAAAACCTGACAACAAATAAACAAAATGAAAACAATTGTAGTTTAACCCAAAAACCAAGAGAACCAAACAAAGTCGTATTTTTGGAGCTAAAAACCAAATTTTCAAGCCAAAAAATGAACTTTATAGAGAAAAACAGAGCCCGGGTAGTTTTTAAACCAAACAAAATCGGACTTTTTGGAGCTAGTAACCGATTCCACCAGTTTCTCAATTGCATTAGAAACATCAAAATTGGAATCAGAAACATAGGAGCTAAAACAAAATCAAAATCGAGCATACATTTAACGAAGCTGCAGGTGGACGATGATGGGTGGTGGAAGACGCAAATGATCGACGACGGGCAGAGGAGGTTGTAGGCAGATGAGAGACAAATAGAGTCGTAGTTTTCGTTTTCCTTTTTTTTTTCTTTTCCCTGTTCAATGTTCTGTTCCAAGGGGCAGGGAGAGAAACAAATGTGTTTTTTTAAACAATATTTTTAATTTTTAATTTAAAATAATACTAGTATGGTAAGTAATTTCGAAACTTATTCTAAAATAAAAAAAATTATGGATAAAAACTTTACTTTTGTGTACATAATAATGTGCGACAAAAAAGTCAAACACCTACGTTGATGTTCAGGGTCTCTTCTTGAACGCACGTGACTTTCATCTCCTTCACCATATCCTACGAACATACAACCAGTCCCAGCTACCGAAACTCACTACGATCTCTTTCCTTCCTATGAATACCACCATCGCCACCACCACCACCACCACCTCCCCCAATCACCACCATCCACCACCCATCAACATCGCCGTATCCGCAACTCCCAACTTTACAGCATACCCCATCATGGGTGCAGAAGAGCCCAGACCCCAACCCCCATCCTCGCAATCACAATCACCCCTTCTATCTCAACAACCACAATCGCCGCCGCTTCCACCAACCGAGGAACCATCTTCTAATTCCGATCTTTCCCAGATTCCCCCAACAAACCCTTCCAAAATTCCAATTCGCCCTCAAAAAATTCGAAAACTTTCCTCATTCGCATCTACCGACTCCACAACAACGCTCCCGGAAGAAATTAAACCTCAAACAACAATCGCGGAAGCCGACGCATCAAAGACCATCATCCTTTCAACCACCACATCAACCGTCGTAACAAAAAACCGCCGTCGAAACCCTTCACAATCCGCCAAAGATTTACCCAAAATAATAAAACCCTTATCTGCACCAGGCGAGATCACCGCCGCTCTCCACCACCTCCGATCCACCGACCCACTCCTCGCAAACTTAATCGACAACCACCCACCACCAACATTCGACACACATCAAGCCCCCTTTCTAGCCCTATCAAAATCCATTCTTTATCAACAACTCGCGTACAAAGCCGGGACATCGATCTACACCCGTTTCGTAACGCTCTGCGGCGGCGAGACCGGCGTCGTCCCGGAAACCGTCCTCTCTCTCACATCCCAACAACTTAAACAAATCGGGGTTTCTGGGCGGAAGGCAAGTTACCTTTTTGATTTAGCTAACAAGTACAAAACCGGCATTTTGTCCGACGAATCAATCGTGAAAATGGATGATAGATCCCTCTTCACAATGCTGTCAATGGTGAAAGGAATCGGATCATGGTCTGTTCATATGTTTATGATCTTTTCACTTCATCGACCCGATGTTTTACCTGTCAGTGATTTGGGGGTTCGTAAAGGAGTGCAGTTATTGTTTTCATTAGAAGAGCTTCCAAGACCCTCGCAAATGGAGCAACTATGTGTGAAATGGCAGCCGTATAGATCCGTTGGAGCCTGGTATATGTGGCGGTTTGTTGAAGGTAAGGGTGGTCAGCCCGCCGGAGCTGCCATGGTTGGTTTAGCCGGCGATAATTTTCCGGCACAGCAACAATCCGAACAGACACAACAACAACAACAACAGCATCAATTGCAACTTTTAGAACCAATCACCAACATTGGAAGTCTCGGGTAGATTCATCGTTTCTCTAATTTTTTGTGTTTTTTTTATCATATGCATTTAATGTTTTGATAATTTGGTGTTTATACTTTAAAGTGATTATTAGTGTTTGAATAGCTTACATTCGCTATTTGGATTGTATAATCATTTGATATTAGTATCACTTAATGTGGATTAATAAGTTAAGCACTTAATAACTTTGTACATGATTGTTTCTTTGACTTCTTGTAGAAAGAATGACTTAATGGGTTAAGCCAAAAAACCTCACATACTATATTTAGACACAAACCTTTTTACCCATTTCCCTTCAACTTTTTTCCTCTCCGATGGATATTGCGAAATTATTACGTAAGGGTAAAATGGTCATTTAGTCTCGTTCAGATAGTTTATCTGGTTAGAAAAGGAACACACATGGTTATTAAGTCTAGAAAATAAACCGACTTTATGTTTACGACACTTTACGCATCATTTGTTATTAATTATTTGAAAACTATAAACAAGCTTTAATATCTTAAATTGAATTATGATTTATGATTGATGCATTTATTTCAGGGCTTGCATTTGGGGACAATGACAAGAAGATTCACCAGTAACACAAGAAGAAAATTGACAAAAAGAAGGGATTGGTGTCGTGTGCATTTGGTATTGTAAATTGAATTATCACGTACAATAATGAGATGTAGATAAAACAATTAAGCCCCCATTGCTTTGACATTTTTAATTTCTAGTTTTGTTTGTTTGAATACAAAAAATATCATGTGAATGAACAAGTACATTATTTTGGAGTGTGTAATATTTATAGCATAAAGTACAAATTCTCAAAAAGGGTGGTGATGATCTCATGATTCTGAAAGAATTTGTACTTTGGTATGATCTTGAGTATTGATGTATATATATCTTGTAGTGACTTTTGGTTTTAGGATTGCGACAATAATTAAGTTATGTATTTGGCTTTTTCCTATTTATGTATGTATGTAAGTGGCAATGAAAAGGCACTATTGATGTACACACAACTATAATATAACATCTTACTTTTTATTATATAATATATTGTGATGTTTTATTAATATTAATATTATTATTATTATTCTATTAAAGCAATGTCTCTTGCGCTTGTGTCAATGTAATCGTTCCTCTTTTAATAAATCAAAGTTTAAATGCAAAAAAAACGAGCAATGTACTTTTATATATAGTGTACATATTTTCATATTTTCATTCTATCTATAAATGTATGGTTTCTTACCCTCATGGAAAACATAAGGCATTCTCTCTTACGCTCATGTCAATATAAATACAGGTTAAATGCTAAAATGACAAAATACTTTCCATATATAACTATATTATAGCATCCTGCTTCAAATTTTTATTACAGCATTGTCTTTTACGCTCCTCTCAAAATAATGATTTCTCTCTTAACCTTGTGTCAATATAATTAGAGACTAAATTCAAAAAATTGGAATATAAGTTTATATATTAATGTATTAGAACATCGTACCTTTTTTTAGCATTGCGTTTTCAATTATTTTCTTATTAGCGTATTGTACTTCAAAATGTGTACGTAGACAGCTTTGTACATTCACTTTTGTTTTCTTACAATAATAGTGAAAACTTTGGACGTTTATATATATATATATATATATATATATATATATATATATATATATATATATATATATATATATATATATATATATATATATATATATATATAGGGTTAGGATTAAATATGAATGAGAAATATAGTGTGAATGTAAGACTGAATTTGGTCCATCAGATAAGAAAAATCATGTGATTAAGATTGAATGTTGATTTTAATAATTTTTTGATTTAATCTTTAAATTAAATGGCTGATAATATTGTTAGAAGGGTAATTGTGTATTTTTGTTAGATTTTAAAAAGAAAGTCGACTTGTTACGTCCAACAACCCAATGCTTTCGTTCCAACATTTAATATCATTCCATATTATTAGGCAAGAATGTTTATTATATTAACAAATGAATATATGATTTCAAACAAATCAATCATCCACTCTCAAAGATATCGTACCCCCAATTCAAAAAATATAAGAGACCTATAAGAAGAGTGATAAGGTTTACATTCAAAGCAAAGAAGCGGTCACTGACTCCAGAAGCGAACAATGAGAAGTCGATCAAGCTCAAGATTATGATAAAACTTCAAAACCAAGTTCACAAACACAACATTTGCAACTGTTTGGATCGACAATGACGATGATTTTTTCAATCCACCGCTGTCAAATAATGTTTTTTTTTATTTTTTTATTTTTTATTTTATTTTTTTTTATGTTTTTGCGATATATGTTCTTCAAAAATTGAAGTGGTATTTTGCAAAATATCATTCTGTAAGAATGAAAACATAATGTAGGATAATTTTTTTTTATGAAATTTAGTTCAAAACAAGTTTGGATTTGAACAAGTTAGGTTAGTTAAAAACAAGTTTGTGATATATTCCTCTAGAATCTAATGCAATATGTCTAATATGGTTCATTCTATAAGAATGAAGCGTTATTCTTGCATAATTTGGTATGAATTTAAGTTTAAAACAATTTGGGGTTTAAACATGTCATGTATTGGAAAAGTTTGTTTTTTTTACAATGTTGAGGGGATTTTGGGTTTGCTGATGTTGTGGCTTATTAGTAACTGTTTTGTTAATATTTTTCTGTTCTTGTACATGTAATGCTCTTAGAATTAATGGTTGATTGCAATTACTTTGATGTTCGGATGGATGAATTGGAGCTAATACAGTTGGAATGTATAGTGTTTTTTTGATGTAACGGTTACATGCATAATTTAAGATTAGAGAACAGTTGGTTTGGTAAAATATTTTTTATTGTTAGGTTAATTTTTGTATTCAATGTTCGGTTAGGACATCGGTTTGTAGTTGTGCACGAATTATATAAATTGCAATACTATAGAATTTATCAAAGAACAAGTTTCGTTGAGAATGTCGTGGGGTAGTAAAAAGAAGTAAACAATTCTTTTAGAATATTATGAAAGAAATAATGAAGGAATTCTTTAAGGATGTTGCGAAAGAAATAATAAAGGGAAGTATATTAAATTTTATGATAATACAGAATGTCAGTAGAATGGTTTGGTGTATATTATTATGAACGAATTGTAATGGTTTAGGTAAGTTGAAACTCATTTATAATTTGTTTTCATTGACATATGGTCTTTTAATAAAACAACCTCCCCAAGATGTAGCATCATTTGATGAACAATTACAAATGGTAAAAATCATTATAGAATAGGAAGCAACTATAGTTGAAAGGGTGGATGTAAATCAGAAAAAAAGAAAAGGAAAAGTACATAGTCGAATCAACCAAAAATTGTGAAAGACTAAAAGAAAAGATGATTGTTTTCATGTAGGTGAAATCCGATAAAAAAGAAGGTGTAATTTAGTAGCCATTTTATCATTTGAAACGTTCAAATTTCCTTCCATATATAAAACTATTTTAGTTTAGGTAATAAAAAAGAAAATACCGATCATACCCTTGGGAGATCAAAGGTTGAAATTTAGTTATACAATCATACAATAATTAGGGTTCATATATGAACCTAACTCTCTCTCTCTCTCTCTCTCTCTATATATATATATATATATATATATATATATATATATATATATATATATATATATATATATTACCAAAATGGTTAAATGTAAGGGGAAGTTATTGTTCGGTTCAATTTCTTTTGTTCTCTACTATTATTTTTATACAAAAACGGCTAAAACCAAATCATATTATAACTTTTCTGGTAATAATACAACATGCAAAATAAGAGTCTCTCTAGAAATAGAAATTTATCTCATAATTATATTTTTACTCTTCATGAAAATTTGATGTAAGGCTTCATCATTTATAATTTTAAAGTTAAATTATTGGTGTTCTACCTGGACGTCATGAGACAAGCATAAAGTAGTATCCAAATCAATACCACTCGTAGATATGTTATCTTTGGAATGTAAATATCAAATATCACTCTTTGAACAAAGATATTAACCTTTTTTGGTAACGAGGGTATTCTACTTAGTCTAATTATTGTTCAAGTTAAAAGAATAACATCATCAATATAATTTTGTGGTGATTTAAACTAGAATAATTTCAACGTACCCAAAGACCACACCTACTTATCTCGATAAAAATCAGCTAACGTATCAATCATCTCGGTGTATTGTGACATATCTATCTTTCCTTTAATCGACCATCTCTACCTTTATATCTACTCGAGACCATCCAACCTATCCACAATACAACAATGTTGCTCCGACTATAAAAGAAATAAGTTTAGAAAAATATGTGTTAAATAAGTCCCTCCAACCCAATTCTATTTGCAGAATTAAGCTTGAGAACCATCCCCTACTTGGATTTGGAAAGATGATCGAGTTGACACTCCTTTACAACTACTTTGTCAAAGAACACCCTATTTTAGACCAACATCCATTTGTTTTAAAACCACACTCCATCTTTTCAACCTACAAATTATCCGAGTCATTAATAATACATCGTATCATTTCAAAAGTAAACTAATGTTAAATACAACCAAATTTCCAACCACAATCCCTTGTTCTCTTTAAGTTCAAAATTACATCTCATTTCACTCGACTTATCTGTAATACCCGCAGATTTGAGATATTCAATTTAGAGATAATAAGTGTTAAAAATGACTTTTAATAGAAGATTATTTAGGTTAAATAATCTTAGCTAAAGTCACAATGTACGTGACAAGGACTCCGTACATATAAAGAACGCTAAAATCCAACTTCGTGTGAAGAAGTTATGCTTCTTCGAAGTTTCGTGATTAAACCGACACAACTCCGCTTATCGTAAAAAGTACATTTTCAATAAATTATTTTTTTTATCTTAGGAGATCTAAACGAAGGTGATAGTAGTCTTTAGTGTAGAAACAATAAAACTTAAGATCGATAGATTCTAAACAGTAGAGTGAATCAAACAACAAGAATAATGATCAAAGATGTGTCGAATGCTTAATATTATCAAAGCTTTAGAAGAGTTCAACGTGAACTTTTCTGTAAAATCTGAGTAGGGCAATACAATCGATAAACCCTAATGATACATTCATGCACAATAAAAAGTCTAACCTTAACAAACCATAATGACGAATGGACAGGCCCAACTCGTTAATAAATGAGACTATTATAGTACAAAACACTTTGACACAATACATTAATAACCCAACATTTAGACCATGAGCGTGCATATAGAGAACGCCCCAATCTAACTTCGTAAGAGGAAGTTAATATTTTTAGAAGTTTCAGTGCAACAATATACAAATTAGAAACCGAAGTAGAGATCGGTTGATTGTTAGGAAAAACAATCTAAACAAGAGTTGAAGATCTCGTCCTTATGATTACGTCGATATGAAGACAGTCGAGAACGAATATCATATGAGGGAGTAATGAATTTTTAACGGAGTTTAACAATCTAAGTCAGTTAAAAATATAATTTAAAAAAAAGTCAATGTTAGCTAACGAAGTCTAAACGAAAATTGTAGATCTCGTTGATAGCTACGTGTGGATATATAAAGAACGTTAAAAACGAAGTTAGTATGAAGAAGTTATGCAATTTTGAAATTTTAAAATTTGGTGCACGCTTATGTGCGACACGTACGACCTTCTAGAAGTTGACATGTCACTCCACCCATTGATCGCCACGTGTCAAGTTTCGGAGGGTAAGAGTAGCACCCAAGCAGGTGTGCAGCACCTACCTGCCCTTGTGTGGCATGCATTTGTCCTATCAATACTTCAAACCTCTCATTTAATTTCCTCACTCTCCAAACACCCTCCCTCGAGTTTCCTTCGATTTTAGCCTATTTTATTGAGTTTATGGCGTGCAACGAAGCCCTGCGACTCCTCGAAGTGCCCGACTCTGTGACAACCCGATATTTCGAGTCAATGTAATGTAAAACCGATCAAATTTAGGTCAAAATGTAACCTTCCTAAAATCTTATTCGGATTAAATAAAGTAATAGGAATCATATCAAGGTTTGCGTACATAAAAAGAACGTCCAAATCTGACTCCGGATGAGGAAGTTATGAAATTTTGAAGAAATTCCTTAATCACGTCATTTTAATAAATAAATAATAAAAATAATTTCGGAATTAGCCAACGGAATCTAAACGAAAGTCGTAGATCATGGTCTCACCTTCGCGAGGATATAAAGAACGTCAAAAACGGAGTTCGTATGAGGGAGATATGAATTTTTTTAGTTTATTTAAAATAAATAAGAATTTAATTATAAATTCCCGGTAATATCCGAAGAGGAGTCATCGGATTGGACCGAAGTACGCCCTGCGTACCTTCGTACGCCCCGCGTACTGAGATCGAGGGTCTCGGATCGTCCACGTCGCACTATCCGAAGAGTTCTAAACCGTCCGACCCGTCCGAAGCTCCGACCCGTCCGACCCGCTGTCCCGTCCGACCCGCCGTCCCATCCGACCCGCGTACCCAGCAACCCGTCCCATCCGAACCGAGGCAGTCGAGGCTTCGGTCATGCATGACGTACGCGTACGCGCTGCGTACGAGCGTACGCCCCGCGTTCGGAGGCGGTTCAGCCTTCCTATAAATAGGATGCGAGGCTTTCCGAAAATGTTGCTCATTTCTCTCCTCTCTCTCACAACTTTGTCTCGTTTTCCGTGCCCGTTATAACCCGAAGCTCTGGTCTTTTTGCTCAAGTCCCGAGGGTCGATTTTACTCCCGAGATTCCCGAGAAAAATCCGTTTTCCGAGACGAAACTCTGCCCGGTTTTCCATCTCGCTTTCCTCAATCAATCAAGTGAGTTTCATACCCCTTAATCAACCTGTTAAATATTCTAAATGCTTTTATATGCTTTCAAGGGGGGGAATACAAGTTAAATACTTATAGTTATAGTTTTCAATCACATGTGATTGCATTAATCACATGTGATTAATAACTAGGGAAACCAGTGATTTTATCACTATTTAAACTATCTATCAAACTGTTTTACTTATAAATGTTTTCCAAACCCATTTACTTTTCGAATTTACACTGCAACTGTGATTTAAACAAATGTTCCTTATACTTAAACTGTTTTAATCAAATCTACGCCTTCAAATTGTTTTATAGATTGACATCAAGTCAATCTTTCTTTAAAAATAATACTTATGTTTCAAATGCCTTATAAATACTTATTTATGCTTTTATATTATAAATTGCATGCCCGTATATGTGTAGTTATATAAGTAATGTTTAAAAGACTTAGGAAGGCTACCCACCTTGTTTCCTTTTCCTCGATTTGGATGTGGTCTGATAGGATTTTGGGTGACCATCCGAAGGTCGTTTCCATATTAATTATATATCAAATATACATATATAGACATAAAAGTACTTCCATAATCATACGTACTAAACGCACCGTTAACAAGTTACCATCGGGGTAACACAGAATCACACTATTACAACTGCTAGATCAATGAGTCAGTTCATTCATGAGTCTATAATAGGAAGAGAATATATACAACTATACTACGAGAACATATACAACTATACTAGAACAAGAAACATTTCATCACACATGCAAGAATACGATAACAAATGTGATCCACTGTATCGGAGCATGCCTTAAATGTCATGGCCCGAGTTGTAGCCAGAATTCTCTTGGAGGGAGAGCGTTGAGTTTGCATATAGATCTATACTGGATTGACTATCCTACACCTTGCTGCTAGCTACAGCCGGACCTGCAGGTCTGCGGGTGCCAAACGTCATTCCGTTATTACGACCGTTCTTTATGTCGTTGTTATCAGTCGATAGTATGGTGCAATTATCACATTATACCTTAATATAAATCCGGTTTAAGGTAGTAGTAATTAGTACAACAGTAGTTCTTATTATACAAAACTACAGTACTACAATGATTTACCCATTACATATTTTGGTGATAATCTCACTTAAGCATTAATGTACACACTATATTTTATCAAATGATAGTTATACTTGGGTAATCACACACTTTTACAACAGACGAGTTTACAAAACAGTTAAGCCTTGGTAGAAGGTTACTTTTATAGAAAATATAGGATTTTCTGAGAGATTCAAACTTTTGCAAATACTTTTAAACATTTATTTACATTTTTACAAACTTATACATTGGGACAAGTTCAAACGTTTTTGACAATGATCATTGACACTAAAATACTTATGAACTCACCAGCTTAATGCTGATAAACTCTTTCAAAATAACTTGTATTCTCAGGTCATCAGTAGACAGGTACCGATGCCAGTTTTTGAGATGACGGAGCGTACTCAAGACTCATCATTTTATTATTTTGATTTATGTTATATTTTTGGTGTCTAAAACTGTACAGAACACACATGTATTAAAATTTTATATTTAATGCAATGGATGATGTTGTTTGCCTATTTACATTTACTGTGTTATGATTACCTTACATGACGTCCTCCGCCCCAGAACGTTTCCGCCGTTCTTGGTTTTGGGGTGTGACAGACTCATTGTAACCTTCGAGTAGAAGTTCATGATTCAGTACTCAACCCATTTAGTTCCCGGTTTTCACCAAGAACCTTGGTAAGTTAAGCTACACTTTAGTCTTTTCAATGTAACTTTTATTTATAGCCATAAGTTATGATTATGAACCTATAATTAAGATTTATCGTTATAATGATTGATCTATTTATGAGAGAGATGTCTGTAATGGTCATGTTGGCTTGGTTGTTGGATTTCAAAAAGGCTATACGTCAAAATGCTCCTGGCTCCCAATTATCCTGCCTGGCTAATCCTTACTTGTCAGATCTTTATGTAGACATTGGGATTAGTGAGGAATCTAGACTATAATTATTATAGTCACCAAGATTAGAAACTAGACTAAGACTTAGTACTTTAAGCGTTTAGGTCTTTTCAAAGTACGAAGCGAAGCATTGCCCAAATCTTCAGTTACCTATTATCATCAGGTGAGTGCATAGTTACTTTCATCTTACACATAGATACCAATTATCTAAATAATTTAATGATATATGTGCTTATGTACAAAGATGTTCTGTGTTAGATGAAATATTTTTTATATATATACCGTATATGTATTTTATAAATTTAATACATTGGGTAGCGAATGGTAGATTCCATAGTACAATGAAAGATAAGATGCCATAGTATGAAGGAAGATGTAGGCAATGATAGGATACCATGAATTTATAAATGGCACTAGTGTGGCAACGATGTAGAAATTGTACTAGTGTACCAACGATGTGGAAATGGTACCTGTTTGCCAATGATGTAGGAATGATACTAGTGTACCAACAATCTAGTTACTTAGCAGAGTACATGTGACAACCACCTGAGTATTCATGACCGTCCCGTGGAACACATGCATGTTTATAACCTATAGGTGATGGACTTCGTGCCCATTTGATGTACTCTACCCTACTTACACATACTGTGTAGAAATCCCTATGATAGTACTGTCAGTAACGATGATTAAGATGATCTTGTACAAGTCCTTAGGAATAAAATAGAAAGAGACCAACTGACACGTATTGAGGAGAAACCCCTGTAACAGTATTGTCAACAATGATGAGTACGATGACCCTTAAGATAAACCCTTAGGGAAGAATACATCAGAAAATGGGGATAGACAATCGAGTTAGTTGTTTGATAATGAAACATATTAACTATATTATTATGGATTGAAAACCATGTGTACTCACCAGGTTTCCAAACCTGACTCACTCAACTTCTTTTTATCACAGGTAGCGGTACAAAGTTACATGCATGATGAGAGATTCAAGGAGATGCAGATTGTTAGTATTAGATACTGTAAAGACTGTTTATGCTTATGTTTTATGCTCGTTATGACATCCCAAGCTTCTTATATTTAGGATTTTAGTCCATATTTAGACTTTGGGTGTCCTTTAGGAATTCAGCCTCTATTTGGCTTTTAGTGCCTTTGAGTTGGGCCTCAGTTATTAGGCCAAGTGAAGGAAGGGTAAAATGGTTATTTACTATGGGTATTGGAAAAATGAACTAGATTCTTGGTTATGGTTTATGGCCTAATTATTAATTGGGGTTTTATTTGATTCGTTAGCGTAGGGATTCTCCAGTTCAACAACCCAAGCATATGTTTGACAGAGAGCTGACTGAGATGAGTTTCCTTGCTATGTTTAGCGAGTCGAAGGTACCAATGTTGGCCCATGGTTTTTATATGATTAGGATGCTAGTTGTCTGTGTGACTCTGCATGTATGTTTCTGATATGCTTACCGGGCGGGGCATGATGATTATATTGTATGCTATTTATCATTGTTATTTTTTCATGTGTTTATGTGTTTTTATATATACCGGGCGGGGCCCAATGCTAGGCGAGGCCTGGTGACTGACATATCTGTTCTAAGAGCAATTCGATGACGGGCGGGGCCCATTACGTGTTTGATATGTATGGTATGTGGTATTTTGAGGAACTCACTAAGTTTCGTGCTTACGGTTTTCAGTTTATGTTTCAGGTACTTTCAGAACGAAATGGAAGATCTCGGGATGATCGCATCGCAAGCACTATATTATACCGTATTTTAATTAACTTAGGTGTATTTGGATGATTTTGAAATACTCTGATTTCATTATGGTTTTATGTTAACATGTTGGATGATAATTTTATTATTATAAAATTGAAATTTTTAGTCTTAAATTTTGGGACGTTACAAGTTGCTATCAGAGCCTTGGTTTGAGGGATTCAGGCATACTCTCGTAGGTGTTTGAACTCAAATTGAGGATGTGGTGGACTTTTAAAAAAAAGCAATGTTTTATAAAAAAAGAGTTTTCTAATAAAAGAAAGGGGCGTGGTGCATGCAATCAATCGAGCTCAAGTAAGTGATTCCTAGAATAACCATACACGTTTGTTATGTTATATGTTATGAGAACTACGTGTTAGATTAAGGCAAAGGATCTACTCATGATTTCATGCTAGGAGAGATGCCTTTATATGCCATATTGTTTGAGCTTTTAGAATTGAATACTAAATATGGATTTCAGATGATTGGATGGATTGGCCTGATATGTGATGCCTTGTAGCCTAAGAGAAATCGGATGTTATACTAGATTTGAAATCTTTATTGGTAGGAAGTGAGCATGAGATGTCCTCTGTTTTTCTGTGGCTTGGAATGTTACTGCACAAATGTCGCTTGCTTTGTGCTTTGTGGGACCCTTGATGATGTGAGTTAACTATTAAGTGAATATGTTAAGTTACATGTTGCATAGGCTAAATCATCTCAGAGTGACAGATTTGATCCTACTGCACAACTCTTGTTTGAGTCTAACTGTTGTAGTGATGAGTATTTTTCTCGAATGATTATCTAAGCTTTGTTGCATGTGATTGTATTCATGAAGTAGTTAACTGATGTTATTAGGATTTCTTTAGCAGATCATGGCAGGGTGAGGTCGGGAACCTAGAAGAGCCTAGGATGTGGTGTAGTGGGTTGGCTTGCCTTGTTTAGTAATGTGTATTCGTTTGAGAACGGGTGTATAAGAATGGATAGGACAGATGTGGACATGAGTAGTTACTTAGAGGATCCAAGATGATTCTTGAGGAAAGTATAGATAATTGTGGAAGGTAGTATTGGGCCCGTACTATTGGAAGCACATGATCCATACTCGACTCGAGGAAAATTTAGGGACTCTAAGGAATTTGTTAAGGAAGATGGCATGGTTTGGCCCATGATTTGTTGTAGTGTATTTCCGCCTTTATCGGTTTATTGGGTATGGTCGTTCAGGCTAAGGATGGGTCAGATGATTTTTTGGGCCTTAGTGGCCATGTTTGTTGGGTTTCAATGGTGCAGACCCATGAAAGGTAGTTGATTTCGAGGTCTGGAGAGCCTTGCTCAAGTAGTGACAGTTGAGTTGTGGGACTCAAGAAGGAAGCAATTGTGATGAATATCTCAAGGATTAAAGTCAGAGGTTAAGTGATTGATAGATGGATTGGGAAGTCACTATCATCGATATGTGTTCTGTAATTACAACTTTCCGCGCCCGGAGGAAAGAGAGAGTAGACATGTGATTTTCAGAGTTAGGATGTAGTCCCGACATGAGTCTAGAAGATTGTGGTATTCTTTGTCGACAGGTATGGCAGCGTAGGAATGCATAAAAGTATTTTGTGGTATGGTTGTCTTGAGATGAAATCAGGAGTTTGCTTTCTTGAATTTTATTTAGGTCGGGTGCTAGTTGATTGTTTCAGGAACCAAGGGAAGTGAATCTGTAAGAGCAACTTTTCTTGTATCTGATGTATCCTGACTAAGAGAATGATCTTTCTTATATTTATGAGTAATGCTCGTGATGAATTGGTTGTCGGGGAATTAGGCGAGGTGTGTCGTAGTTCATTTGTTTCTTGATGGAGAATCGATGTCATGAATGGACAAAGTTATTGTTTGTGCACCTGCATGGGATTCTGATGTTACAGGTGATTATGATTGGGAGGTTTTCGAGGTCTCCATTTGAGATTCGGAATAACTTTGAGTTCGTTTGGTCCTTAGTTGGAAGACCAACTTATGTTGTGCTATATATTCTACAGATTCAGGGATGCTACATATCCAGTTGAATAGGTTTGAGATGTGGTTTGTTTGCAACATCATTTGGTGGTAGTTCGAACACTAAGTGGGGGAGAACTCACTATTTTGGTTTAAGGATCATCCCTATGTTTGAGTTGATGATTCTAGAAGAATGGGTCTTAGGGATCGGCAGTTCGGGTATGCAGAACTTATTTCATGATTTGGTCAGGACGGAGGTACAAAGCAAGTTATCATCAGATGTATGTATACAGGAATGCAAGAGTCGTCTTCGCAGCAAGAAAATGTTAGATAAGGAGGTTGTTGTAGCCAGTGGTTCCTTTCAGAATGTCGCTGAATAGATCAAGAGGCGTTTGGGACGCTCAGGTTGAGCATTGAGTGCTGAGGGATTTTTTAACTCGTTGTATAGATTGCTATCCATATTCTAGGGTGGGCAATTATTGATCGGCAAATCAGCTTCAGAGTTTGGTATGTTTATTTTCACATGGGTTTTGTTTAGTAGTGTATTGGGTTAGTTGTCAATGAATTCTCGATCGTTGGTCATTTCGTTCATCGTCAAAAGTGGACGTTCTTCGAAAGTTTCGAGTTGTGTCTGTTGAAGTTGAATGGATGCGTCAACCTATCGTCAAGTTCCGTATGTTTTATATTTTTTTGGTTTCTGGGTATGTTTACCCTCAATTGTGGTGCGAGATTTTGGTTCATAGTAGGATCAAGTTTGGCAGTTGTCCTTGGTTATTGGAAGTTCGGATGTTGGGGAAACATTGTTCATCTTTCTAGGTGTGACTTTGATCTGCGAAGAATCTAATTTTGGCATGTTTTGTCGGTAGGATTTGTAGTGGGGTTGATCCGACTAATGTTTTGGAAACATTTCTAGATAACCTTGGATGTCTTCTCGAGCTAGTTACATATTGGTTGAATATGTTCAATTTCAACCAAGGTTTGGGATCTGGTTCGGTCGTTCATAAGGATGTTTCTGATAACGGTTGAGGATCGTCATTTCATTAGATCTACTGAAACTTCACCCTTTGTGTATGGTTGTGAGGAAGAAGGGATGCATTAGATCGATAGATGGTTATGTTCTTCCCTTTGGGGATGTATATTGTGGTAACTCATCAAATACGGTCATGAGGAGGTGTATATGAATTGAGTAAGATGACATGAAAACACCTGGTCTGAATTCATTGGTATGGTTCTTAATTGGTTTGTAGCCCTTGATTTTGAACAAGAATACAACCACCTATTCCATTCGTTGGTTGGGTGTGACCATGTTTTCGTCTGATTTTGCGCTGGTAGCAACATATGCTGTGAAAGGAACTCTACGTGATAAAGGGTATGGACTGGGTTGTGTTTGGTGGCGTCGAAAGGAATGTTGAATGGGTTTTCTGCAAGACAGTGCGTTGATGGGTGAGTATCTTTAGACCCGATAATTATTTGGTTGAGACTCTTAGGTCTCGGATCGTTAGTCTTATTGGCATTGTTAGATGTAGTGTGTTGTTCTTGGGAGTCAGGAGACTTGGTGACCAGCTGGTTTGGATCATGTGGTCAGGAAAAGTTATTTATAATGGTATATTATTTGTGCACCAGAAGTTGCTTAATGAATGGTTTCTATGGTGGACCCCATCTTATTATGGGCTGTCTATTAGGAGTTTGGTTTCCAGTATGAGGAATTGGTTCTAAAATCTCAAGTGATTTGTCAGCTGGAGGTACATCTGAGCTGATGAAGGATTTCAATGCAATGTGTGAATTCTTGGGTTGACCATTCTTATGCATGTGTGGGCAGCGGGTTGGTGAAGACTTGTGAGGAAGTCAAGAGTATATTTAATGTTTTTAGGCGGAATTCGAGATCAGAATGTTTTGAGTATCTTTTCAGCATGTTTTGGTGGTGTCCCTAGTCAGGGTCTAGGGGTAGGTTTGACGAATGGGTGATCATCAGTCTTAGGGTAAGGTTTCTGAGAACAGACTGATGGGTTCCCGGTTCGGGAAGTATAGTGACAATGATGTTTTGTGGTTATAGTACCGAGAGTCCCCGGTTTGTGTGGTTTTCTCTGGAAGTTGTGTCATGCAGTTAGGGAGAGAAATAAAATTATTGTGTTTGAGCATTTTCAAGTTATTGGGTTGCTTGTTGGCAGTTGGGGGCTTCTGAGTGGTCTCTCAAGTTTTATTTATAAGATTCCTTGATTCCAAAATGGTTAAAGAGAATTTATGGAATATGTTAGTGTTATTTTAGAAATCGTAACCGAAATCTATTTCGAGGACGAAATCTAATTTAAGTTGGGGAGAATTGTAACATCATGTTTCCTGTCATTTCTGGGCCGTGGGCCGGAAGTCGATTGTGTAAGGCTTTGGGCCTTAAGGAGGAAAAGTGTAGTCCTTGTGGAAGGAGGTAATGTTAGTTAAGAGATTTTACCCTTGAATTGTATAAAATATAGATTTTTATTCGAGAAGTATTTAGTCCACAATATTTAGATAATATTGTAGAGCTCTTCAACACCTTTCTGTGGATACAAATAACATCAAAAATGGAGTTGGAACGAAGAAGTTACGATCGTTTGATGTTAGGGCGATTTTTGGGTTAGCCGCGTACGATGAGCGTACGAGGAGTACGCCGGGCGTACTAGGACTATGTTGGACGTATGCGATCAGTGCCCAAACCCTATTTTCATGGTTTGAGCGCTATTTAAGCTCCTTAACTCCCCCAAATCCATTCCATTCTCAACCTCAACCTCTCCAACACCCTCTCTTGAAATCCTAACCCTAGATTGAGGCTTGTGAGCAAAAAGAAGGTGTTTTTAAGTGCTTTGGAGTGTTCTTGGTGCACCTTGGAGAAAAAAGAACTCATTGAAGAAGCATTGGTTGCTTTGGAGCTTGTAGATCCAGACCTTGCTCACCTTGATCTTTATTCTAGAGGTATAAAGTTTGAATCTTGATGATGAGAATATTAGATCTAGCTAGTTTTGGGTGTTACGAAGCTTAGTGATCTTTATCAAAGTATCAAGCTTTTAGATCTAAATTATTATGATGTTTAGATGGATAAAGATCAAGGTGAACAAGGTTTGGTTGATCACATGGGACACACCATATTGTTCCGTATTTTAGTTAACCCTGATGTATTTGGTTGATTTTGACATACTCTGATTTCACTATATTTTTATGATAACATTTTGGATGATATATTTATTATTATAAAATCAAAATTTTTAGTCTTCAATTTTGAGACGTTACATGTAACCACTACGTTTCTCAACCTGACCTACTCAATTTCTTTATATCACAAGTAGCGGTACAAAGTTACATACATGATGAGAGATTCAAGGAGATGTAGACTGTTAGTCTAAGATACTGTAAGACTTGTTTACGGGACCAAATTCCGCATTTATACTAAACTCTATTTTAAATAAAGCATAAAGAAAATATTTTAAAATAGCCGTAAAGTTGGGGATGTCACATTATCTTCCTCTTATATATATTTGAACCCTAGAAAGAAAGAACGTGATCTAATACACTCTAGCATATGGAAAACAGTTTCATGCATTTTAAATATCGACGTAAAATAAATACCCAAGCTTCCCAAGACTACTATCAAAAGCATTAGATGCCCTACAATAGACAACATTTTCACTTTCAATTTTGGTAATCGTTTTGTGAATCTATTAATTATAATAAACCGAATAACTACACCAGACATACGTGAGGCAAATGGCAGATCCAAATAAATAATGGAAAATCAGCCTCCTATACATCCCATAACGATCACTACTTCTTCCATAGTAGTTGGAGATAAACCAACATCAAATAAATTAGACTTATTAAGGTTATTTTTTAATATTGATGCAAGATAAAACCACATTTGGATACTGACCAACATCTATATATTTTTTGCATCCAACTCCCTTAAAAAGAGCATCATCCACGTAAAAAAATTGACATAGTAAGACCTCAACTCCTTGTGACCACACATTTATAGAAACTGTAAGCCATCGCTTCCTCCATAGCCATATGCAGCCTCTCCATAATCGAAAATAAACAAAAATGATAAACCGAATCCCTTTGTATAAAGCGGTTATGCAATTGAAACTCACTCAATGGACTCCCATATATCTATATCTATATCTATATCTATATATTTTATAAAAGAAGCTTTTTTTTGCAGCATATTGATTTGAAACCCCTCTAAGTCTTCATTTTCACCTAATTAATAAGAACAATTCAAGAGTTTTTTAATTAACATAATATATTTAAAGGCACTTATGACCCATAATTTTCTATTATATATATATATATATATATATATATATATATATATATATATATATATATATATATATATATATTATTTATTTATTCTTTTGGTAGCTTATGTTGGTAGGGTTTGTAAGAATTATGGGTGATTGTGTGGTGTCCCCCCTAACTCTTCATTTTCACCTAATTAATAAAAACCATTCAAAGTTTTTTTTAACATAAAATATTTAATGGTACTTATGACCCCTAATTGTCTCTCTCTCTCTCTCTCTCTCTATATATATATATATATATATATATATATATATATATATATATATATATATATATCATACTATATTATAAAAGAAACATTTTTCTTATCATCACATTCATTTGAAACTCTTATGACTTTTCCATTTCTTTCTAATAATCATTAAAAGTTGGTTAATAAGGTTAAATAAATATAAAACCTAAAGTGTAATCATATATAAACTAAATTTCAATATTAAAAATAATATCTTTACTTCTACTTATTAAGTGATGTTTTTTAACTTTTAACATATTATACTTAATTTAAATTTATTCATGTGTCATTCGTGGGTAGAAGTCATTCAAACGATTGCGATTATATAGTTATAATAGATGTATATATTATCATATACTTCAAAATAATCAATATATTATATCAATTTAGTATATGAATTATTATATCAAATTTAACAACATAGTTATTGTTATATTAAAAAAAACATATATTGTTCATATTGATGGGTTTTAGGTAAAACAAATAAACTAGAAAACAATTCCTAAGTTCACATGCAACCTACTTTGGATCTATGTTTTATCTATTGAACATACAACTTTGAATTGCAAAACAAGAACCCTAGAGGAGAGAGGCTATAATCGAAATTTACAAACTAGGGTTTAGTCATTACATACCTTTCAATTGTTATAGTAAACAATTGATAATTCCCTTGATCTTGATCTTGATCTTCTTGGAAGCTTAGCACCACAAGTGTAATGCCTCTAATGGAATCACACCCAAACTAGCAAGAAGGAAAGTAGAGGAGAGAGGGGAGAGGGAGTATGCAAAATTTCGGCCCTTAGGGTTTCTTCAAAAGAAAAGAGTGGCCAAAACATGAACCAGGAGGCTCCTTATATAGCTGAGGGATCTAGGGTTTAGGGGAAACCCTAGTTATCCTTTGCTTAGGGCCTAAGCAAACCCAAGGGCCTTATCCAAGCCCCTATGGACGAAATTATTAAGGTTTCCCCTAAAGATTTCGTCCACCCTTATCCAAGGGGGTTCTAGAGCCTTCCACTCAACTATTAGATAATTGCAAACTAGTCCCTGCACCTTATAATCAGTTCTTTTAACCCCAAAATTAATTCTAATTAATTTCTGGCTAACAATTAATTAAACAAAATGATTTCTTATTAATATATTAATCTTTTAACATATTAATAAATTCATTTATATTAATTTATTAATCTTATAATAAATTAATATCTCTCCTTTCATAATTTCCTTGTCTGGTTGCTAGGTTTGAGGGCAACCCAAAAGGACTGTGCTGCTATGAATTCAAGTACATACCAATTATAGTTATGGGCTTAGACACCTAATCCAACAGTCTCCCACTTGGATAAGTCTGTAACTATAATTGCTAGTATGCCTTCTAAATTTGACCAGCAAATTGTAGCTTCCAAAAAGCTGCTGCCGAACTCTGACCCAGTCAGTTACGTGTCCTAAGATAAGTGATCATATAATCCTTCGTTCTGCTAGATATCCCTAGACAAAAGACATGGAATGCAATCAACCTCTTTGTCCAGAATCTATGTTTCCTGATTCTTGATTTGTGATGATGTAGGACTTCTAATTGAACACATCAATTTAGTCCTGGCTGGGCCCAGCACACAAGTCAACACCAAATCATCGAGGGGCCCACAGATATCGCTTTTCCCGTTAGGGCAAAAGGAACGAATAAACATTGACTCATATGCTTGTATCTTTTACTCATCAAACCATACATGATAATACGTTTTATAACACCAAGTTACTGATGCGTTTTCGTATCACCAATGCATAGCCGACTTGCAAATCACAAATCATATATCTCTGTTTCAAGATTATAAGATATTATCGTCTCAGTATCACTCGTGATGAATTCCATGAAGTAATACTCTGAGCGAGGGTTTATCCAATACTCAAATCTCAATTTCTGAGTACTCATGAACGTTGCAGCAAATACATTGCCATGTCTATCCTTAGACAATCTATAATCCAGTTCATGACAGTCTTGATTCACTACTTACTTCCAAAAGTACGAGCGACTGTGGAGTTTGAATAATCTTATTATTCGGGAAGTAAAACATGCAAAAATGAAACACAATAATAAACAATTGACAAAAGGTAGAACCCAAACTAATAAATAATACTTTATTATTTAATCACCAAAAGTCAATTACATTTACTTTGTTACAAGTTTCAGAAAACTAATCTAACTACTAAAACTAATCTCATCTTTCAGTCCTATGCTCCGAGCATGCTGAATATGCTTAGCCCTACTCAGACCCTTTGTGAGGGGATCTGCTGGGTTATCTTCAGATGACACCCTCTTCACTATAAGATGGCCTTCTTCTACTCTATGTCTGATGAAATGGTACTTTCTGTCGATATGTCTGGTTTTACCATGATCTCTCGGTTCCTTTGTCAAGGCAACCGCTCCTTCATTATCGCAGAACAGTTCCATAGGCTCCTGGATGGTTGGAACAACTCCGAGATCCCCGATGAAGTTCCTCAACCAAGCTGCTTCTTTCGACGCTTCACTCGCTGCTATGTACTTTGATTCACAAGTAGAATCAGCCACCGTATCTTGCTTGGAACTCTTCCAAGTAACTGCTCCTCCATTTAATAAGAATACCCAGCCTGACTGAGAACGGAAGTTATCTCTATCCGTCTGAAAGCTGGCATCACTGTAACCATCTACTCTCAAAGTATCATTGCCACGAAGTACAAGGACCCAGTCCTTCGTTCTTCGCAGATACTTGAGTATATTCTTCACGGCTATCCAATGAGCTCTACCTGGCTTTCCCTGATAGCGACTGACCATGCTCAAAGAAAATGCCACATCAGGGCGAGTACATGTCATAGCGTACATGATCGATCCGACAGCGGAAGCATAAGGTACACGACTCATGTCATATATTTTGCTCATCTGTACTCGGGCATTGAGCCTTACTCAATTTGGTATTGCTCTGGATAGGTAGCTCTCCCTTCTTGGAATTTTCCATACTAAACCTCTTTAGTACCTTATCCAAGTATGTGCTCTGACTAAGTCCAGTTAGTCTCTTCTTTCTATCTCTCAATATTCTAATCCCAAGAATATAGGCGGCTTCTCCTAGGTCTTTCATGGCAAAACACTTTCCAAGCCAAGACTTAACTTCATTCAAGGTTGGAACGTCGTTACCACTGAGTAATATGTCATCGACATATAACACCAGAAAAGTTACTATACTCCCACTAGCCTTGATATACACACAAAACTCATCTTCACTTTTAGAGAAACCAAACTCTTTGACTTTCTCATGGAAGCAAAGATTCCAGCTGCGAGATGCTTGTTTCAATCCATAAATGGATTTCTCAAGCTTGCATACTCTATTGGGAAACTTTGCATCAACAAAACCCTCTGGCTGACTCATGTAAACATCCTCAGCCAACTTCCCATTAAGGAAGGCAGTCTTGACATCCATCTGCCAGATTTCATAGTCATGAAAGGCAGCTATGGCGAGCAATATCTTAATAGATTTAATCTTAGCCACCGGCGAAAAAGTCTCATCATAGTCAACCCCTGGGGTTTGAGTGAAAACTTTTGCAACCAGTCGAGCCTTGAACATATGCACATTCCCATCCATGTCTATCTTCTTCTTGAAGATCCATTTGCACCCAACTGTCTTCCGACCTGGTGCACTATCAACCAAATTCCAAACTTGGTTGTCATACATGGACTTAATCTCGCTGTCCATTGCCTCTTTCCACTTGGAAGCCTCTGGGCCTGCCATTGCTTCCTTATAAGTGACTGGTTCATCTAAGTTTACCAGTGTTCTATCACTTATGAATGTGTCACCATCTGAAGTAATATGAAAACCATACAACTTAGGTGGCACACTCACCCTAGTGGATCTTCGAAGAGGTAATGATTTATCAACCGGTTCAACAAGAACTGTTTCCTCTGGTTGAGTGCTAGTGTCATATAAGGTTCCTTCATTGGTTGACTCTTAAATCTCTTCAAGGTCAATGGTACTCCCACTGTCCTCTTTGAATATGAGCTCTCTTTCCAAAAAGACTCCTCTTCGAGCTACAAACACAACGTTTTCACTAGGTCTGTAGAACAAATATCCAAAAGACTGCTTTGGGTAACCAATGAAAACACATTTCTCACTTCTAGCTGCTAGCTTGTCGTGAGTCTCTCGTCTTACGAAAGCTTCACAACCCCAGACTTTAATATGTGCTAACAAGGGACCTTTCCCTGTCCACATTTTGTGAGGTGTTTTGGCAACCTTCTTTGTAGGGACAAGATTGAGGATGTGGGCGGCTGTCTCTAAGGCATACCCCCAGAAGTGAATAGGAAGCGAGGCACGAATCATCATAGAACAAACCATGTCTAACAAGGTTCGATTACGCCTCTCAGCTACACCATTTAACCGTGGTGTCCTAGGAGGAGTCAATTGTGAGACTATCCCACATTCTTTCAGATAGTCGTTGAACTCCGTACTAAGATACTCCCCGCCTCTATCAGATCTAAGTATCTTGAACTTTCTGCCCATTTGACTTTCAACTTCATGCTTAAACTCTTTGAACTTTTCAAAGGTTTATGACTTATGTTTGATCAAGTAGATGTAACCATATCTGCTATAATCGTCAATGAAAGTCACATAGAATCGATTAGCATCCCTTGTGGTTGATCTGAAGGGCCCACACACATCTGTGTGTATGAGATCCAACAGACCTTCACCTCTTTCACAGGACCCTATGAATGGTGATTTTGTCATCTTTCCCAAAAGACAAGATTCACACATATCATCTGATTTTAGGTCAAATGATTCCAACACTCCATCCTTTTGGAGTTGGGCTATGCGTTTCTTGTTAATATGTCCAAGACGACAATGCCACAAGCATGCCTTGTCTACACTATTAGACAAGTCAATATTAAGTACACTATTTCCTAAGCTATCAACACAAGTCACTGTTTCATACACACCATCACAAGGTAAAGCTTCAAACACAAAAACACCATTCTTATAAACAGAAATTGAACCATTCAAATCATTAAAAGAATATTTAAAACCCTGTCTGAACAATGCATGAAATGAAATAATGTTTCTCGTCATCTCAGACGAATAGCAACAATTTATTAAATCTAATCTAACATCATTACTGAGCAAAAGTTGATAAACTTCGATCTTGGTAACTGGTGAAGACTTTCTGTTCCCCATGATCAAGTTTATTCTCCCATGCTCTATCTCCTCACTTTCCCTTAGCCCCTGCAAATCAGAACATATATGAAATCCACATCCTGTATCAAGGACCCATGAACGAGAAGATAATGAGTTATTAGCAGAAATAGTGTAAATACATGCCCAGGATGGCTTCACTTTGCCATCCTTGATATCTTGCAGATATTGTGGGCAAGATCTCTTCCAATGCCCCTTTTGATTGCAGTAAAAGCAAATGGCCTCTTTTGGATCAGAAACATGGGGAGTGGAACCATTGGGCTTAGCCTTCGGGCCATTACTAGATGACACAGCTTGAGCCTTGCTCTTCCAGTTTTGCTTGGGAGGACCTTTCCTCTTCTTCCCCTTTCCCTGTCCAATGGCCAAGACAGGGGCACTTGCAGGTGTGGAGGGTATACTTTTACCCTTCATCCCTGCCTCAGCTGTCTGCAACAAGTTGTGCAATTGGGCCAAAGTCTGCTCAGTGTTGTTCAAATGGTAAGTTAAGATAAACTGACCATAACAATCAGGTAACGAGTTCAAGACCATGTCAATGTCCAATTCCTCATCGAAGTGAATGTTGAGCTTGACCAAACGCTCTATGTAGCGTTGCATTCTTTGCACATGAGATACAACCGATTCCCCCTCTTTCATCTTGCAAGCCATGAGTGACTTGACTACCTCAAACTTTTCTTGACGAGCTCGCTTATGGTACTTTTCCATAAGGTCCTTGTTCATCTCAAAAGGCCAGTAGTCCTCATAGTACCTCTGCAATTCTGGGGACATGGTTGCAACCATGATGCATGCCACTTTGGTAGCATCATCATAGTGTTTCTTGTAGGCAGCATACTCTTCGGGAGTGGCTTTTCACTCATCAAGTTCTTTGAGCTCCTTTTCAAGGACATACTCTTTGTCCTCGAATATAAGCGCCATCTTGATGTTACGCATCCAATCGTTATAGTTGGAGCCATCCATAATGACTTTGGAGCAGATGTTTAGTAGAGAGAAGTTGTGGCTGGAGGATGATGAAGCAGAAGTGTTTCCAGGAGTAGACATCTGAAAAAGAAAGATAGTAGTAGTTAGATTCCAAGACACCTCAATATAATAACCCAAAGATATCATATCAAGGTCAGGACCCAACTATGACGATTTACAACTTAGAAATGGGATGCCGAGATCCAAGTTCAAATCTCATAAAGGTAGGTGAATGATGATTCACCAATTCCACCATTAGACAAAATAAACGAAGTGAAATTCCTAATTCTTTTGAGATACATTAAAACTATTTAATGGCATGTTTTAATCTCGGATTATGCTCTACTATTTGTGACTGGGATACCGAGGATCACAAACTAGATGTGAATAACAATGCAAATGTGCTTGGTAACCTTATTGTCTTTATCATTGACTATTGATGTGCCGGTAAACCACACATGCTCCATCAAAATGATAATTATAAGATACCCATTACTACTCTTTATTAGTGCCTTTTAGTGTGCCGGTTAACCACACACGCTCCACTAACGACCAATAAAGCATAATGTGCAATTTCATGGATTAGCATACTTTTCACATTTTTCCTAAAGTAACTAGAGTTGGGATTTTGAAAAATAGTGTTCTAGTACTTTCTTTAATAGCATTATACTTTTAATGGGAAGTAGTTGTCATATCAAATCCGTTCTGCTAACGACCCTCCACTAATCAAGGAAACGGTGGGTGAGAGTGGACACCCATTCAACTACCATTTTATAGGCAATTTCCTTATACCCCCCTTATAGACTAGCTTCGTGAATGAGGCATAATAGCGATTTAACTGACCATATTCTTATACATATATAATATTTAACTTTTAATTATAATATATAAGGTGTGTTTTAAAAACATTTTAAAACTCCAAGGGTTTATATAATTTTTTTTTTCGAAATTTAAACTATTAAATTTTAAATTTAAATAAACCAATTAATTAGATTTAATATTTATCTATTAATTAATTTTTAATTAATTTTTTAAATCTTGTAAGGATTATCTAATTAAATTAAACAATTAATTTAATTCTAATCCATATCCCTTCTAGATTTCGAAAATATGGGGATAGGATAATTTCCTTATTTTTTTCAATTATCCAATAAGGCAACTATTATCCAAAACAAAGAAACCCTAATCTTTATAGCATATTTCGAAATTTTCAAGGGAGGAGGCTAGGGTTTTCAAAACCCTAACCCTAATTTCGATTAGGGGTCTTTGGAGGCTAGGGTTTTCAAAAACCCTTTGATCCACAACCCTAAAAAATCGAAAAAATGGCCTTTAGGGTTTAATAGCTATAAACCCTAATTTGAAATTCAACAATTATAACAATTCAATTTAAAACAAACAATGTCTCTGATACCACTGATGGGTTTTAGGTAAAACAAATAAACCAGAAAACAATTCCTAAGTTCACATGCAACCTACTTTGGATCTATGTTTTATCTATTGAACATACAACTTTGAATTGCAAAACAAGAACCCTAGAGGAGAGAGGCTATAATCGAAATTTACAAACTAGGGTTTAGTAATTACATACCTTTCAATTGTTATAGTAAACAATTGATAATTCCCTTGATCTTGATCTTGATCTTCTTGGAAGCTTAGCACCACAAGTGTAATGCCTCTAATGGAATCACACCCAAACTAGCAAGAAGGAAAGTAGAGGAGATAGGGGAGAGGGAGTATGCAAAATTTCGGCCCTTAGGGTTTCTTCAAAAGAAAAGAGTGGCCAAAACATGAACCAGGGGGCTCCTTATATAGCTGAGGGATCTAGGGTTTAAGGGAAACCCTAGTTACCCTTTGCTTAGGGCCTAAGCAAACCCAAGGGCCTTATCCAAGCCCCTATGGACGAAATTATTAGGGTTTCCCCTAAATATTTCGTCCACCCTTATCCAAGGGGGTTCTAGAGCCTTCCACTCAACTATTAGATAATTGCAAACTAGTCCCTGCACCTTATAATCAATTCTTTTAACCCCAAAATTAATTCTAATTAATTTCTGGCTAACAATTAATTAAACAAAATGATTTCTTATTAATATATTAATCTTTTAACATATTAATAAATTCATTTATATTAATTTATTAATCTTATGATAAATTAATATCTCTCCTTTCATAATTTCCTTGTCTGGTTGCTAGGTTTGAGGGCAACCCAAAAGGACTGTGCTGCTATCAATTCAAGTACATACCAATTATATTTATGGGCTTAGACACCTAATCCAACACATATTGGTAGGTTATGTTGATAGGGTTCGACGAATTATAGGAGATTGTGTGTGAGGGGTCTAATTAATGGTTTGGTCTAGGCTTTCAATGTAATAGGTTCTTTTGAGTCAATATATAGTTTTTGGTAGCTTTTGTGTAGTTTACGGCCTAACTATGAGTTTATGGCCGTAAGCCTGTTTACGGCCGTAAACCCAAGGCCGGCCCAGGTCCACTATATATAGAGGTATGCTAGGTCATTTGGTAGTTGTTGATGCCACAGAATTCACGGCTGCTATTCCACAAGCTGTACCTGACGTTATTCCTAATAGAAAGCGTGTGCAAGCTTGTTTTCATTCTTGTTTCTACTTGTTCTCCATTATTATTGATTGTGTTTGTTATTTGATCGTAGGATCCGTTTCAGGACCTTACAATTGGTATCAGAGCAAAACCAGTGTCAAAGCTGAATACAATCGAGTTTGTGACTGTTTACGATTGAAATTGGTTTCAACTACGAAAGGGTTTCAAGATTAATTCAGAAATCAAGGTTTTTTCAAACTTCTGGAAGTTCACGGCCTAAGCATACAGCCGTAAACTGTGATTACGGCCGCAAAATCTTCATTGTTCTTGAACCGTAATGAAAGACCCCAACTTTCGTATTCATGAAAGACCCAAACTTTCATACTATTCCAACATTATCCTTAAGTTACTTCCTCAAAACATGCTACATGCATATTTATAAAACAATATTTTATATTGATAAAGTGATTACAAAAGATTGGATACAAACCGACTAAGTTTTATTACATTTCATATCTACCCAGGAATCTACTATTCATATACATACTTGAACATTAAAATACAGAGAAATAGTATTATCTATTCTAAATTTTTCAGCAATATAAAACTATATTGGATACTCATCACCTGCAATTGTTAAACATTGAGAGGGATAAGCGACAACGCTTAGTGAATTCAATAAATAGATACAATATAATCTTATGCCTTATATATACCAATATGACAGAAGCAAAAGGGAACAAGAACAAAAATAACATATGCATATCATATGTCAGGATTTCAATATCAACTCAAGATTTGATTCAAAGATTTATGATCAATGAGACATAAGATTTCAATACTTGATTTGCATCAATAAAGCTTCGGCCCAAATGGCACAGACGACATATAATTTATGATTAACATTTTGGTAGATTTCAGGCTTATAGCCTTGTCTAACCTTCTGCCAACACCATAGAATAGAGGTCATTCTCTTACGGACTCATGCTCTCCATGGTCAGAGGCTACATACCAGTCCTATCTAAGCTTCTGCCAATGCCATAGAATAGAAGTCATTCTCTTATGAGACATGTTCTACATGGCCAGAGGCTACATACCAGTACCACCGTGAATCTAATTCCTTTCACTGATCACATAGTCAAAGTTATAACTTTGCTATTAAAAATAGCGAATAAAAATAACACGGGAAAATAACACGGAATAATAACACTGAAAAGCACATAGCACATATAACACATAACATACAATTGTTCCTATATATTGAACTCACCTTAGAATAACCGGCGGTTAAAATAGTAATTTGAGCAGCATTTCGGCTCTAAATACGACTTTCTGGGGCGAAACCGGGGTTTTTAGTTGAAAACCGGACTTTACTCGGGCAGAGTTTCGACTTGAAAATAAGATTTTTTTTTTCAGAAATTTCGGGACGTCGGGGCTTGCTTCAGATGTCGGGAATGATAACGGGACTTCTGGGGGTTAAAAGTGGTTAAAAATGGGAGTAGAGGGTGAAAGATTGTAAAATTTTCCAAACAAAACCAGGCAGCCTCGCACCCTATTTATAGGAGTCCGAAGCTGCTGACTACACTGGGTGTAGTCTTCATGTACGCGGGGCGTACGAGTCGTGGCAGCAGCTCGGATCTCGGGCTTCTACGTGGCGATAATGCGAAGATAGGTAGATGTGGCTGACTCTGGATCATCTACGTGCGAAGTACGTTGGGCGTAACTCTTGCGTTCGGCTCCGGATAATACTTCGATTTTTCATTTATTTTTATTTAATAACTTCAAAAATTCATATCTTTCACATATGAACTCCGTTTTTTACTTTCTTTATATGCACGCGTAGGTGAGAATATACTTTACAACTTTCGTTTAGACTTCATCGGCTAATTTTGACTTCATTTTTATTATTATATATTTACCAGACCGGGACATGAAAAGTCCGTTAAAAATTCATAACTTCTTCATCCGATGTCCGTTTTCGTCAGACTTTTTACCGTTGTACTGCTATTGATGAGATCTTCAATTCTCTTTTAGGTTGTGTCGGCTAAAAAATCACTCGATCTAAAATTCGAGTTTTTAGCTGTCTACTGCGAAGCTGAAATTTGTAAAAATCATAACTTCCTCATACGAAGTCAGATTTTGGCGTTCTTTTTATCGAACTTCTCGGTTTAACGAATACTACGAATTTCATTTAGATCACTAAGGATAAAAAGTAGTTTATCAAAAACTCACTTTTTACGTCATTCGACGTCGTGTCGGTTTTGTTGCGAATCTTCGATTGGTCATAACTTCTTTGTTATAACTCGGATTTCGATGAGGTTTTCGCCTAAATGTTTCTAACGATATTATCTACAAGTTTCAATAATAAAATTTTACTTATTTCAAAATTTATATTTTCGCTAAATTTCACTATTTCGTTTTTAATTGGAATCTCATAAGACTTCCAATACTTTCTGAATGATTCTAAGCATAATTTTACTTCATTTCTAGTAAAAACTATCTGTTAGAACTCAAAACTCAATTTTATTCATTTTAAATAATAACAATACACGATTTCAGAACGTGTATGTTACAAATACCTCCTCCTTTTGAGGATTTCTTCCCTGAAATCATAACGATTAAAACAATTAGGGATACTTCACTCTTATTTGATTCTTATTTATTTATTTATTTTTTCCCAAGTATAATTTGAGCCTCAATGGTGTTTCCACTTGAGAAGCACCAACTTCACTTCTTTATTACGTAGATTAGTCGTTCTTTCATTTATGATCTCTTCTACTTAACTTATTATCCAGTTTCACCTCAGATAAATGGAACCGTCTCATCATAATTGCTCAAACATTTATGTAAATAACTCACATGAAACACATCATGTATACTTGACAAATCTTCAGGCAATTCCAAGTAGTATGCTTGCTTACCAACCGTTCTTTCTTCCAAAGTAGCATAACGCCTTCTCATGAAATACCTTAAGTATTACTAAATCATCCACTCGGAATTCTATGGGTCGTCTCCTCTTTTCTGCATAGGACATTTGTCAATCCTGGGCCGCTTTCATTCTTTCTCGGAAAATTTGTATCTTTTCAGTGACGTCTTGAATCATTTCAGAGCCTCCAAAGATTTGTCCTACGTCATGCCAACATATTTGAGTATGACATTTACGCTCATACAGTACTTTATATACCTTCAGTTTATTTTCTACTGTTTGGATTTCTCTCTTCTTCTGACCATTTGTCTGAGGTTGATAAGTTGTACTAAGAGCAACTCAAGATCCTAATTCATGCTTCATTCTCGTCCAAAAGTGAGAAGTGAAACGAGTATCACAATCAGAAATAATCTTTAGTGGCGCACCATGTCTCGCCACAATTCCATCCAAGTATACTTGTGCGTATTTCTCTATTGGAGTATCTTTTCATAGCACAAGAGTTATGTGTGGTTCTTTGATAACCAATCAATACCGAGAATAATGTCAAAGTTGGGCAAGGAGATACGAATTAGGTTAGCAAGAAGATTATAACCTTCAATTATTATGGTACTATCTCTATAGACTTTGTCAGTAAGTAATGATATACTTCCTATGTCATCTATATGAAATGATTGGACAATTTGCGTAACAAATAATTTGAAAAGAATGTGTGAATTTATAAGGCACAAAAAAATCTGAGGCATTGAAATCAAATAAGATGTGAGTAGATCTAGAGTTTACGAGAAAATTACTAGTCACAACATTCGAGTCTTTACTTACTTCCTTTGTGGTAATCTAAAATGTACGATATTTAACTTTTGATTTGCCAAATGATTGTCAAATTCTTCAAACTTCTTAGTTACTAGCGGTGTTCAAACTTGCACCCGCTCTTCATTCTCTATTGAACATTCGATCCTAATCTTTGAGTTAAAACTCAATTCTCATTTCAGAATCCTGCTCCTTCTTGGGTTATAGACTAAACCCAAGAAAAGGTCTTTACTTTTGCTATAACAACAACTCGAATGGTCAAATTCTAATGATCTTTGATTTTGTGACAACCCGATATTTCGAGACAATGTAATGTAAAACCAATCAAATCTAGGTCAAAATATAACTTTCCTAAAATCTTATTTGGGTTAAATAAAGTAGTAGGAATCGTATCAAGGTTTTGTACATATAAAGAACCCTAAAATCCGAGTTATAACGAAGAAGTTATGACCAACCGAAGATTCTCGGCAAAACCGGCAACAACGTTTAAACGAAAAACGCGAAGTTTCAATACAATAGTTTTTAGCCTTAAGTATCTAAATGAAAGTTATAGATAACCTCAAACCGTGAGCGTACATAAAAAGAACGTCCAAATCTGACTTCGGATGAGGAAGTTATGATTTTCCAAGATTCGGGTATAGCAGTAGACAGCTAAAAACTCGAAATAAAGCTCGAGATACTTTTGACCGAAACAACCTAAATGAGAATCTAAGGTCTCAACAATACTAGCGCAATGGTAAAAAGTCTGACGAAATCGGACGTCGGATAAAGAAGTTATGAATTTTTGAAGTTTATTTAAAACAAATATAAATTTAAATATAAATTCTTGGTAATATCCGAAGGGGAGTCAGCAGATAGGACTGGAGTACGCCCCGCGTACTCGAATCAAGGGCCTCGGATCGTCCACGTCGCCCTATGCGAAGCTACCGACCCGCCCCATCCGACCCGCCCCGTCCGATCCGTCCCATCCGAAGCCGAGGCAGTCGAGGACTCGCTCATGCATGACGTACGCGTACGCGTAGCGTACAAGCATACGCCCCGCATACCGAGGCGGTTCAGCACCCCTATAAAAGGGATGCGGGGGTTTCCGAAAAACTTTGCCATTTCTTCTCTTTTCTCTTACGTTTTGCCTCGTTTTTCGTGCCCGTTCAAACCCGAAGCCCTGGTCATTTTGCTCAAGTCCCGAGGGTCGATTTTACTCCTGAGATTCCCGAGAATCCCGAGAAAAATCCGTTTCCCAAGACAAAACTCTGCCCGGTTTTCCATCTCGCTATCTTCAAACTTTCAAGTGAGTTCATACCCCTTTAATCAACCTTTGAAATGATTTTAAATGTTTTAAATACTTATGGGGGGAATACAAGTTAAATACTTATAGTTATTGCTTCAATCACATGTGATTGCATTAATCACATGTGATTAATAACTAGGGAAACCAGTGATTTTATCACTGTTCAAACTGTCTATCAAACTGTTTTACTTCAAAATGTTTTACAAACCCTTTTACTTTTCAAACTTATTTACAACTGTGATTCAAACAAATGTTCCTTATACTTAAACTGTTTTATCAAACCTATGCCTTCGAATTGTTTTATAGATTGACATCAAGTCGATCTTTTCTTAAAATAATACTTATGTTTCAAATGTCTTATAAAAACTTATTTATGCTTTTATATTATAAATTGCATGCCCATATTTGTATAGATGTATAAATAATGTTTAAAGGGATTAGGAAGGCCATCCGCCCTATTTCCTTTTTCTCGATTTGGATGTGGTCTGGTGGGATTTCGGGTGACCATCCGAAGGTCGTTTCAATATTAATGATATATCAAATATACATATATAGACATAAAAGTACTTCCATATTCATACGTACTAGACACACCATTAGTAAGTTACGATCGGGGTAACACAAGATCATACTATTACAACTGCGAGATCAATGAGTCAGTTCATCCATGAGTCCATATACAACTATACTATGAGAACATATACAACTATACTAGGAAGAGAACATATACAACTATACTAGAACGAGAAACATTACCCTTACATTAATACGTTAACAATTGTGATCCACTGTATCGGAGCATGCCTTAAATGTCATGGCCCGAGTTGTAGCCATAATTCTCTTGGAGGGAGAGCGTGAGTTTGCGTATAGATCTATACTGGATTGACTATCCTACACCTTGCTGCTAGCTACAGCCGGACCTGCAGGTCTGCGGGTGCCAAACGTCATTCCATTATTACGACCATTTGTATGTCGTTGTTACCAGTCGATAGCATGGTTCAATTATCACATTTTACCTTAATATAAATCCGGTTTAAGGTAGTTAGTATAGCAGTAGTTACTATAAAACTAAGCTACAATACTACAATGATTTACCCATTACATATTTTTAGTGATAACCTCACTTGAACTTTAATGTAGAAACTATATTTTGTTAAAAGATAGTTGCACTTGGGAAATTACACACTTTTACAACAAACGATCATACAAAACAGTTAAGCCTTGGTAGAAGGCTACTTTATTAGAAAATATAGGTTTTTATGAGAGATTCAAACTTTTACAAACACTTACATACATTTCACGAACTTATACTTGAGACATGTTCAAACGTTTTTGATAACAGACACCGACACTAAAATACTTATGAACTCACCAGCTTAATGCTGATAAACTCTTTCAAAATAACTTGTATTCTCAGGTCATCAGTAGACAGGTACCGATGCCAGCTTTTGAGGAGATGGAGCGCATTCAAGACTCATCATATTATTATTTTTATTTACCTTATATTTTTGGTGTCTAAAACTGTATAGAACACGCTTGTATTAAAATTATATATTTAATGCAATGGATGATGTTGTTTGCTTATTTATATTTACTGTGTTGTGATACTTTACATGACGTCCTCCGCCCCAGAACGTTTCCGCCGTTCTTGGTTTTGGGGTGTGACAGATTGGTATCAGAGCATTGTTTATAGTGAATCAAGTATATCAACCCATAAAAGATATACTAAACTGTAAACCCATTAGGGATTAAAGCACTCTGACCAAGAGTCTATACTTTAAATATTAAAATATTTAATTAAGTATACTAGTCTGCATTCATACTAAAATCAGTGTCACAATGACAAGAACAAAAGTATTACGAATGTTAAATATCACAAGTGAGCTCGGGGATGTATGGTTAGTCCTGGGAATGGCATAGCCTGATCAACTATGCTGGTCCTAGGAGTGATTAGCATATGCCCTAGAATGATTGTGATAGGTTAACAAGTCTAAAAACTTACCAACAATACCACAAGAAGATCAGTAGAACTTAAACTTAAAATACTATAGGTGTATTTTGTACAACTAGTTACACTTATACTATATTCTTATACCTCTCTTCTCGCATAGATCTAAATGGCTGGATTCCATCACGGCGACCCGTACTTTCCAAATGAAGGAAATGCCGGGTGGATCGATGAAGAGCCCGAAGATGAGCATCCAATCCCTTTGGATGATCACCTCGCAGAAGGCTTTTCTGATGGATCCGACTCCGAGCCTGAAGTCAACAACCTACCGCTCGTAAGTCAAGCCCCGAACAACAACCCTCGACCAGCTTTTCCAGGTCCTACTCCCTTGTGGGCAAACAACTTGAATCGCTGGAGTGATGAACAGGGTCAACCCTTACCATACTTTGGGGACCGAAGCTTTTACAATGTCAGCGATGGTGGCTCTGCTGACCGAGCTCTGCCTGTCATTATCCGCAGAATAGCTCGTAATGTCGAGCAAGGTCGAGCAGCCATCGACCGGGTCATAGAGATTGATGCCAACTCAGGTGTCAACACAGTCCGCATCCGCCGTCTTGAAGAAGACATGGAACGGACCCGGAGAACCAATGAAACCCTGCAGCAGCAGCTGGCTGCCTCACGAGCTGAAATCTTGGAACTTCGAGCTCGTCAGAGGGCTCAGGATCGACACCTTCAAGAGGTGTTTCGTCAAGTGTCCGACCTCAGGGCTCGCCCGGAGAATTCCCATCGCCGTTAGATGATGTCTAGTACATCTCTGTCTTTTGATTAAAGAATAGCCTTTAACATCTGTACTCTAAGTAGCACTTGTCTGTAAAATATTCCTAACTTTCAGTACTCTAATTAGGAATCTAAGAATTGTCAAACTTTTCTATATGGTATGATGTAAGACCTACTGTTAGGTCAATTTTCCTTGAACTTATTACATCAGTAATACCAGTATTATTGAAATCTATCTAATCTGTGGGAAAAATCTATACACTTGTGCTTTCCTACTAATATTTCTTATTGTGATTTCAAACACTCATTCAACTGTTGGGCTATGGTTAGTTAGTCCATGTGTCACTCTCACGTTGCTTACAAATTGATTCTTACCATTTTTCTTATCTTTATAAACTTATAGCTGAAAGATGCCTCCTCGCAAATCTCCCAGGAATAATCCTGCACCACCACCTCCTCCGCCTCCGGTCATCGATACTGTAGCCCTGAATGCTGCCGTAGCTGCAGCAGTGGCAACTGCCATGGCTCAGTATCACTCTTATGATGCCAGCAGAGGTGGAACCCCTGTGGAATCAACCCCGGTTGAAACCCCTGTGCGCTCGAGAGAGTGCTCATACAAGGATTTCACAAATTGCAAACCGAAGCCTTTTTACAGCACCGACGGAGTCATTGCCCTCTCGCAATGGCTCGAGAAGACTGAATCAGTCTTCGAAATATGTTCATGCCCTGCGGCGAGTAAAGTCAAGTACGCCACATGCACCTTTGAAGGAAAGGCCCTGACATGGTGGAACGGCCATGTCAAGGCACTAACTCTCGTCGTAGCCAATGACATAGGCTGGGAAACAATGAAAGACCTCATGACTGAGGAATACTGCCCGAGGGGCGAGATCCAGAAACTGGAGTAGGAACTTTGGAACCTGACGATGAAGGGCACCAACGTGGTCGCTTATACTGCCCGATTCAGCGAGTTGGTGGCCCTCTGCACCAATATGGTTCCCACCGAGGGGAAGAAGATCGAGAGGTACATATGGGGGCTAGTGCCTCCGTATCAGGGGAATGTTCTAACATCAAACCCCGCTACCTTCGACAGTGCCAAACGATTGGCACAACGACTCATTGACCATGGAGTCAAAACCCCTGCAACCACAACCACCCTATCCATCCCGGAACCCTCCAAACCTGGTGGTACTAAGCGGAAATTCTGGGATGAAAAGAAGAAGCAACAGGCTGCCAAAAAGCAGCAAATTGTGGCAATACATGCCGCAATAACGCCTGCTGCTGCTACTACTGCTCCGGTGGGTCGGTATGCTAGAAGTTCGCCCAAGTGCAACAAATGCAACTACCACCACAACGGCCCCTGCCGTGAAATGCAGTGCTCTAACTGCAATAGGAAAGGACACACCGTCCGTTTCTATAAGTTCCCGGCACAACCTATCAACCAAGTCCCTGGCTCTGGCGCGAGCCCGACCTGCTATGGATGTGGCGAAGCAGGCCACTATAAGAGGGACTGCCCCAAAGCAAAGAATGTTGGTGGAGCAGGAAGGGTACTAGCTATAGGCCACGAGGAAGCAGTTGCTGACCTGACAGTGGTGACTGGTACGTTCCTCCTCGATAACTCCTATGCATGCATTCTGTTCGATAGTGGAGCGGAGCGAAGCTTCGTAAACCATAAATTTGCTCGCATGCTCAATCAACCACCGCACGCACTCAAAGAACTATTCACAGTAGAAATGGCTAATGGAAAAACTGAAAGTACGAGTAGCATATACTTAGGTTGTACCCTAACTCTAGATAACCATTCATTCCCAATCGACCTCATGCCAGTCTCAATAAAAAGTTTCGACGTTATCATTGTCATGGATTGGTTAAGCCTTCATCGCGCCGACATCATGTGCTATGAGAAAGCAGTCCGTCTAAACCTTCCGTCTAACGAAACTCTTATAGTCTACGGCGACAAACCCGGTGCAAGTCTTCTCATCATATCAAGTATTCAAGCACAGAAGTATCTGCGTAAGGAATACCATGCATTCCTTGCTCACGTCGTCGACACGAGCCTCGAAACGAAAGAACTAAAGAACATCCCTATAGTGAGCGATTTCCCCGACATTTTCCCAGAAGAACTACCCGGGTTACCTCCGCAACGACAGGTCGAGTTCAGAATCGACTTAATCCCAGGAGCTACCCCAGCAGCCAAGTCGCCCTACCGCTTAGCACCAGCTGACATGCAGGAACTCTCTGGTCAACTTAACGAACTACTCAGCAAGGGCTTTATAAGACCGAGTTTCTCACCTTGGGGAGCACCGGTCTTGTTCGTTAAGAAGAAAGACGGATCATTCCGTATGTGTATTGACTACAGAGAACTCAACAAACTGACGGTCAAGAATCGTTACCCTCTGCCTCGCATAGATGATCTATTCGACCAACTACAAGGGGCGAACTATTTTTCTAAGATTGATCTGAGATCCGGATATCACCAGTTACGAGTGCTAGAGGAGGATGTGCCGAAGACAGCCTTCTGAACTCGTTACGGACATTACGAGTTCATGGTGATGCCATTCGGATTGACCAATGCGCCCGCAGTCTTCATGGATCTGATGAATAGAGTATGCCGACCTTACTTGGATCAGTTCGTCATCGTTTTCATTGACGACATCCTGATCTACTCCTGAAGTAAGAAAGAGCATGGCGATCTCCTGCGACAAGTTCTAGAGACATTACGAAAAGAGAAGCTTTATGCGAAGTTCTCGAAATGTGAATTTTGGATCCGGAGAGTCGAATTCTTAGGACACGTGGTAAGCGAAGAGGGAATCCACGTGGACCCATCCAAAATCAAAGCCATTGAGAACTGGTCAACACCTAAGACGCCTACATAAATTCGTCAATTTCTAGGTCTCGCTGGCTACTACCGCAGATTCATTCAGAACTTCTCCCGAATAGCGAAACCCCTTACAACCCTAACCCAGAAAGGCGTGGCCTTTGACTGGGAAGAGAAACAAGAGAGAGCGTTCCAAACGCTCAAGAGAGCCTTGTGCACTGCGCCAATTGATATGTGTATTTTTATATATATTTTTATGCACTTTATCTTAATATTTTGGCCTTATTTATTCTATTTTAGAACTAAAAGTACTCATAATACTTTGAATTATGTTTTGCAGCTATTTGTTGTCAATAAAGCACAAAAGAAAAGACTGAAGTGGAAACCGGGCTTAGAAGCTAAAAGAAAGAAAAGAATGCTGAGGAAGCGATTACGCCCCGCGTAAGGTAATGGTACGCGCCGCGTACGCCTTTGCACCGGATAGACTTGATCGCGTGATTATCTTGAGTACGCGCTGCGTAATCCTAAGTACGCCCAACGTACTTAGGTCGGCCACAAAGATTACAAAAGTCGATTTTCAGCTAACCAGGAGGGGGGATTCAACTTCTAACCTAATTTAGTCGACAATTAACTTCTGTTAAGCCGTTTTGAGGGTCTAGAAGGCGGCCGGAAGGCCGTTAAGCTAACGAGAGCAGAGATCGGAAGGATTGGAGAGTGGATACATGTCGGTAATCATATGGTTTGTTAACGTGACCATGTTTAGCATTCTATTGTGATACTTTTCTGTATTTATTTTCTGATTTAGGTGTAAAAACCTTTTATTTTGTGTCTATGATTGAATGAAGCTTTGATTATTAGACTAATTGCTATATTAAATAGTTTATTTGTGTTTAATTTTTCTTGCCAAGCTTGTTTAAAGATCCTCATGTGTTAATGATGATTATTTTCTATTAATTGTTAAGTGAATTGAGTTGCTTGAACATCTGCTCGATTGCTTGTCTCTTATGATTTTTGATGACCATCGAGATTATAAAACTAGAAATAACGAATGTGAAACTAGAATTAATTTGAGAATAAGTAAATTAATGTGTGAGCCTTGTTTGATGACCATTAACAAGAGGTTAATTAAATGTCTGCATTGATTAACTATATTTACAAGTCTTGCTTGATACGAACTGAACACTAGGAAGCATGTTAGTTTAATCAACTGATCATTGTTTGAATTGACTTGTTTGCTAAAGGATTAGTTATAGTGAACATGAATCTAATCATTTTAGGAATCAGTGAACATGAATAAATGAATTTGTGTATGCAATTGTCTATCTTTTTAAGGTGTAATTTGTCTAAACCAAAGTACCTGAAGAGATTTGCTTTCCTGTTAGTTTATCGAGAGTAGTGAATTAATTGTTAGTTTGAGATTATTTTCTTTATTATTTCCGTGTAACCTGTAACCTATAATCAAATATTTTAAATTAATCCACCGTTCCCTGTGATCGACACCCGACTTACCTAAACTATACTGTAATCTGACTAGGTACACTGCCTATAAGTGCATAAATAGTCTAAGTTTGTTAGGTTATAAATATTAAAATTAGTGGGTACTTTTGTGCACATCAAGTTTTTGGCGCCGTTGCCGGGGATCGGCTTGTCATTAATTTATTTTATTTGATTATTCGTTATTTGTTTTTAGTTAGTTTTTTTTTATTTAGTTTTTATTTTTAGTTGATTTTCGATGATATCATTTCACTTGTCGGGAAGGTTCTTGTTTTTATTTTGCAGGAATTTGGGATTGTACACATTGCTTGACGTTACTTTTTGCATGGGTTTCGGGAATGAAAGCGATTAGGGAATTCTTGACCTGCTTAGCCTACTACTTTGTGGATTTGTCCAACTCAATCCATGAGGCGTAGTATAGCAAGGCGTATTGTGGTGGTTAAGTGGAAGACCGAGCTCTTGCTGTTCTTGACTAGTTAGGTCACTTCTTGTTCCGCTTTTAGTTAAAGGTGCAAGGAAAACAAAGGAAATATTCTAACGGGTCCCGAAAGTGGGTGTTTTCGCAAACCAATTCTTGCATGCAAAGGTTTTTGATCAACCATTGTTGTTTGATCTTGACAAAGATAAGTGATTATGACATCTCCGTTTTTTTTTATTATCACTCATCGTGAAGTCATCATTAGCTAAAGAAATTAAAAAGAATTTTTTAGATTTTAAGTCCCTAGATTAAATGATTAAAAAGAAAAGGAAATTCAATTAAAAGAAAAAAAATGGGAAATTTTCATTTAAACTTACGCCTTGCGTAAGTAGGATTACGCCTTGCGTAATGAGCCCCGAATCGCGAATGAACATTTCAGGGGATGAGGTTACGCCCCGCGTACCCTTGTGTTACGCCCCGCGTACATAAGCGACCAGGTAAATATCTCTTAACCCTTTGACTTCGCTGTTATTTTCAAACCCATCTCCTTTATCGCATACGCTGTGGACGGAAAAAGCCTCCAAGATCATCGATTTTTTTCGTTTCTTGTTAAATCCAACACACAAGTAAGCTTTTCGGTTACTCAATATCATATATTTGTGTTTCAATCGGTGGAATAAGCTGCATTTAGCTTTTGCTTGAAATCTAGGGTTTAAATATTTCTCGAATTAGGGCCGATTTCGCAATTGTATGTGTTGATTAGGGCTTGAATGGACCGATTTCGGTTAATACACTAAACCCTCGAACCTAATTTCATCTTAATTCCGTCCCACACCATCGATTTGAGCTTGGGGTCGTACGCCTAGCGTACCCCTGTGACTTCGAGTTCTTGACTAGGCTTCGATTTTTGACCGCTATACATGTTTCCTAGGGATTGATTCATATATATATATATATATATATATATATATATATATATATATATATATATATATATATATATATATATATATATTTGGAGGTTCCGATTTTTGTTCATACTACATTTGGACCACGAAATGTTAACAGTTTGCATGCCCTGCTGTGTTTGTTTGAATGTGGGTTATGATTTTTGCACAAGTAACAGGAACCAACACATATACGTGCATCTGGACGTACGCCCAGCGTACGCTGGATGTACGCCCAGCGTACTACCCCTATCCAGCCCCATATTTTTGGTTTAAAACTTATTAATGCTGTGATATTTGGTTTGGTTTTGTTTTTGTGTTAATGTGTGCAGATTATGGCTCAAAGGACACAAAGAACCAACCCTCCCGAGGATGTGACCGATCATCGTTTTTACAATTTCCGCAAACGCTGAACGATGCTACCCGGGCGCGTTATGTTACCAATTTGAGCTTGCTTCTCACAAAGGAGATTGATATTGCACCCTCATTCGACTGGGAGTTGGCTACCAGGACTGGACTTGCTGCATTGATCCAGGAATTTTTGCAATACACACACTCGGACGCGAGTGGTGTGGAATTGTTTGTGTGTCAGGGATGGGCGCGTTTGTTCAGGATCTAGGAGCCTGTGTATCGGGAGTTTTTGCTGGAGTTCTACACTACAGTTTCCTATGATCCTAGGAAGGCACTCGATGACAGGACAACCTTTGCTTTCAGACTGGGAGGAGTGAGTCGGGAATGCAGCGTGATAGAGCTTGCGACTCGGGTGGGTATTTACACAGCCGATGAGATGAGGAGTGTCCACTTCCCGACGTTCCTTGCTGACTGTCTCACGGACCGGCCGGAGAACTATAACGAGAACACCTTTTGGGCCGAGATTACGGGAGGAGTTTATACACCATCTACCGCTCGAGGGGGGATGATTCGGTCTACTACATACCGAATGTTGCACCGGTTGATTTCTATGTCTCTCACGCATCACAAGAATAGTGAGAGAGTGCCTTCGACGGACCTGTATTTCCTATGGGCACTAGTTACTCCAGGGAGGCACCTGAACCTTCCAGTTGCGTTAGCTGCATATTTGGGACGGAGGGCCAGGGGACTTCGGGGAGATAGCCCGATATGCGGAGGGCATTTTATCACACGGTTAGCTCGATCATACCAGTTGATGACATGTGATATCACGAGATCGATGGTGTTTCACAACATGAGGCCGATGAGTCTTCAGCTATTGGAGTCGATGCGTGTATTAGAGCGGGGTGGAGATGGTGTTTTGAGGGTCCGAGCAGATGATGAGGCAGAAGAGGAAGGTGCTGCCGAGCCACAGCCGAGACGGGTCCAGCGGCGTCGACCTGCTCCTCGGGGAGCGCAGCAGGGACCTGAGCGGGAGATTGATATGCGCTACCTGGCTCAGGGCATTGACCGTCTTAGTGAGTATGTTGTACATGTGGACATGCAACAACAGTGGTATGGGAATGCGTTGAACGCATTCTTTGCCCACCAGGGGTTTCAGTATTCGGTTCCCTTTCTACCACCATTCCAGTCACGATTTGATGGGGCCGGTACTTCTGGGACACAGCCACATGATGATGGAGTTGACGAGTGATCCTTTTTATTTTGTTTATTTTGTGTTACTTTTAGTTTAGTTTAGTTTTTTTTATTTGGTGTGTAATTAAAATTTGATTTAGTTTGTTTTTTTTTTGTTTTCAATGTTGATGCTCTTTGGTTGTTTAGATTTCTGCAGAATTTTCGCCCTTAGGAAGCTGGTAGTAAGTTCAGCAGCTAGGTCCGACTGTTGCTAGAGAGAGCGGTATGAGAGTTGAAGATTATAGTTGAGACCCACGATTTGTCATAAGTGTGGGGTGCATATTTATTTCGGGAGCGATCGTTTTGAAGATTGGCATTGTTACGATGTTTTGACTCTTATGATATGGATGAGCAGTTCCCATACCATAAAGTTTTATTTCGACGCGAGGAAGAAGTATCGTCCCGGCTGCCACGACATGGTTGACACTTTCCTATGTTGTGGGGGATTTTCATCGCGAGAAGAGGATGTCATTCTTGACGAGACGACGTGGTCGACACTTTCCCACGTCATGGTTATTATACATTGCATTTATTTGCAATATTTTGCACCACATTTTCGAAGATGGCGGTCTTGATTTTATTTTCGGCAAATTCAGAAGCAGCAGTTCCAGTTTTCAGTCTTTCGGCGATATTCAGAGCAACTTGTAGCAGCCCCATTCGATCTTGCCACAACTACCCAGGGGAGTCTGTTCCTTTTTCTCCATTTTTATGTTCTTAATTTGTTTTAGCATACAATGAGGGCATTGTATAAAATAAGTGTGGGGTAGGGGGTCGGTAAAAGTAAATTATAAAAATAAAATAAAAGTTGGAAATTGCTAGATTTAGGGAAATTTAAAAATTTTAAAAAAAAACTTGAAATAATAGTTTAATTTAGAAAAATCTAGTGATAATTTAAATTTTTGTTAATATTGTATGAAATGATCCGATGAGAACTCAAATGTTTAGTTGAGCCAATATACGTTATAGTGCATTTGTGGCCTCCCTTATTTTAGTGAAATCATGGAACAAAAACATAACCCCACTTGGTTTGAGGGATGCAATATGTTTAGCAGCCTAAACCTAAAATGTATCCAGGAAAATTATTATCATTAACCAATAAAGGTTGAGGTTGAGCGCCTCTGCTTAAGCATGTAGGTTTTGAGTGAAAAAAAAATGTGAGTTACATGTGTAAAAAAAAAGAGAGAGAGAGAGAGAGAATTACGAGAAAAGTGTGAAGAATTTTGGAGAATTAAAGTGAAGATCAAAAGATCAAAATTCCAAGAAATTCAAAAGTTGAGGATACCAGAAATCAAATCAAATAAGGTGGTGAATTCAAAGAGATCAAAGATCAAATGTCAAAGAAATGAAGAATTCAAAAAGAGCTCCATAGTGGTATCGATAATTGTAATTCTAGATTATGTATGCTTAGGTTGCTCAACTAAAAATACCTTGAGGTTAGGAGGTTTTCTGCGGATGGATTCGGAGGGTTGCATAAAATGAGCATTGTTCGGAAAAAGTGGGCGAGTGTTTATGAAGATTGTGAGTATTTAAAATATGGGGGGGGGGGGGGTACTTTAGGAAAATATTAGACACAAATGTATGCGTTGAGGTCTTGGCATAATGGCTGAGTTTTAAATGGATTGTTTAGTGCGACATTGGTAAAATAAAAGCAAATTTGCTTGGGGGCAAGCAAAGGCTAAGTGTGGGGTATTTTGATATGTGTATTTTTATATATATTTTTATGCACTTTATCTTAATATTTTGGCCTTATTTATTCTATTTTAGAACTAAAAGTACTCATAATACTTTGAATTATGTTTTGCAGCTATTTGTTGTCAATAAAGCACAAAAGAAAAGACTGAAGCGGAAACCGGGCTTAGAAGCTAAAAGAAAGAAAAGAATGCTGAGGAAGCGATTACGCCCCGCGTAAGGTAATGGTACGCGCCGCGTACGCCTTTGCACCGGATAGACTTGATCGCGTGATTATCTTGAGTATGCGCTGCGTAATCCTAAGTACGCCCAGCGGTACTTAGGTCGGCCACAAAGATTATAAAAGTCGATTTTCAGCTAACCAGGAGGGGGGATTCGACTTCTAACCTAATTTAGTCGACAATTAACTTCTGTTAAGCCGTTATGAGGGTCTAGAAGGCGGCCGGAAGGCCGTTAAGCTAACGGGAGCGGAGATCGGAAGGATTGGAGAGTGGATACATGTCGGTAATCATATGGTTTGTTAACGTGACCATGTTTAGCATTCTATTGTGATACTTTTCTGTATTTATTTTCTGATTTAGGTGTAAAAACCTTTTATTTTGTGTCTATGATTGAATGAAGCTTTGATTATTAGACTAATTGCTATATTAAATACTTTATTTGTGTTTAATTTTTCTTGCCAAGCTTGTTTAAAGATCCTCATGTGTTAATGATGATTATTTTCTGTTAATTGTTAAGTGAATTGAGTTGCTTGAACATCTGCTCGATTGCTTGTCTCTTATGATTTTTGATGACCATCGAGATTATAAGACTAGAAATAACGAATGTGAAACTAGAATTAATTTGAGAATAAGTAAATTAATGTGTGAGTCTTGTTTGATGACCATTAATAAGAGGTTAATTAAATGTCTGCATTGATTAACTATATTTACAAGTCTTGCTTGATACGAACTGAACACTAGGAAGCATGTTAGTTTAATCAACTGATCATTGTTTGAATTGACTTGTTTGCTAAAGGATTAGTTATAGTGAACATGAATCTAATCATTTTAGGAATCGGTGAACATGAATAAATGAATTTGTGTATGCAATTGTCTATCTTTTTAAGGTGTAATTTGTCTAAACCAAAGTACCTGAAGAGATTTGCTTTCCTGTTAGTTTATCGAGAGTAGTGAATTAATTGTTAGTTTGAGATTATTTTCTTTATTATTTCCGTGTAACCTGTAACCTATAATCAAATATTTTAAATTAATCCACCGTTCCCTGTGATCGACACCCGACTTACCTAAACTATACTGTAATCTGACTAGGTACACTGCCTATAAGTGCATAGATAGTCTAAGTTTGTTAGGTTATAAATATTAAAATTAGTGGGTACTTTTGTGCACATCACCAATACTATCCCTTCCCGAAGGAATAGAAGACTTCGTAGTCTATTGCGATGCATCAAGTCAAGGGCTCGGTTGTGTTCTGATGCAGCGAGGTAAGGTCATCGCCTACGCCTCGAGGCAGTTGAAGACACACGAGGTTAACTACACGACCCACGATCTTGAACTAGGAGCAGTAGTGTTTGCTCTGAAGATCTGGAGACATTACTTGTATGGAACGAAGAGCACTATCTTTACCGACCACAAGAGTTTACAACACATTTTCGATCAAAAGGAGCTCAACATGAGACAACGACGGTGGGTCGAGCTACTCAGTGATTACGAATGCGATATTCGTTATCATCCGGGTAAAGCCAACATAGTAGCAGACGCCCTAAGTCGGAAGGAATATTCTGGTCGCAAAGTCAAGTCATTGTCAATAACCATCCATTCACACTTGTTTAAGCAAATTCAGGAGGCTCAACTTGAAGCCATGAAACCTGAAAATGTGACGAATGAATCCCTTAGAGGAATGGACAAGAATTTAGAAGCCAAGGGTGACGGAGCCTTATATTTCATGAACCGGATCTGGACACCGAAACACGGTGGTTTCCGAGACTTGGTCATGACCGAGGCGCACAACACTCGGTATTCCGTCCACCCAGGTTCAGATAAGATGTATCTGAATCTTAAAAAGCTATACTGGTGACCTAATATGAAAGCAGAGATTGCTACCTTCGTAAGTAAATGCCTTACTTGCGCAAAGGTTAAGGTCGAGTACCAAAAGCCCTCTGGTTTATTGCAACAACCAGAGATCCCGGAATGGAAGTGGGAGCGGATCACTATGGATTTCATAACCAAGTTGCCCAAGACAACGGGTGGACTTGACACCATATGGGTCATCGTTGATAGATTGACCAAGTCTGCACACTTCCTGCCTATCAAAGAAATCGACAAGATGGAGAAACTTACGAGAACATACATTAGGGAAATCGTACGGCTACATGGTGTACCTATGTCCATTATCTCCGACAGAGATAGTAGGTTCACCTCAAGATTTTGGCAATCACTACAACATTCCCTAGGAACAAGGCTGGACATGAGCACAGCCTACTATCCTCAGACCGACGGACAGAGTGAGAGGACAATCCAAACACTGGAAGATATGTTGCGAGCCTGCGTGATTGAATTTGGGAAGGCATGGGATACTCATTTACCCCTTGTCGAGTTTTCCTATAATAACAGTTATCACACGAGCATCAAGGCTGCTCCATTTGAAGCTCTCTACGGACGAAAGTGGAGATCCCCTCTGTGCTGGGCTGAGGTGGGTGATACCCAATTAGCCAGGGGGCAAGCTTCCGACAGTACTCTCACCAGTCCGGAGATCATTCAGGAAACGACAAAGAAAATCGTTCAGATCCGTGAACGATTGAAAGCCTCTAGAGACCAACAGAAGAGCTACGCTGATAAACGAAGAAAACCTTTGGAATTTCAGGTGGGAGACCGAGTCCTTCTCAAGGTCTCACCCTGGAAGGGCTTGATACGCTTCGGCAAGCGTGGGAAGCTTAATCCGAGGTACATAAGGCCTTTCAAGATTCTTGCAAGAGTCGGCCCCGTAGCTTACAAACTCGACCTACCCGACACAATTCGTAACGTACATTCTACATTCCACGTATCTAACTTGAAAAAGTGTCTGTCCGACGAGACTCTTGTAATCCTACTCAACGAGATCGAGATCAACGAGAGCCGCAACTTCGTGGAAGAACCTGTAGAGATCATGGACCATGAGGTCAAGCAGACAAAGCAAAGCCGTATCCCGATCGTGAAGGTTCGCTGAAACGCGAAGCGAGGACCGGAATTCACTTGGGAACGTGAGGATCAGATGAAACTGAAATACCCTCACCTTTTTGCTTAGTTATTTGTAATTTCTTACTTGCTTAAATTCTAATTTCGGGACGAAATTCCTTCTAACAGGGGGATGATGTGACAACCCGATATTTCGAGACAATGTAATGTAAAACCAATCAAATCTAGGTCAAAATATAACTTTCCTAAAATCTTATTTGGGTTAAATAAAGTAGTAGGAATCGTATCAAGGTTTTCGTACATATAAAGAACCCTAAAATCCGAGTTATAACGAAGAAGTTTTGACCAACCGAAGATTCTCGGCAAAATCGGCAACAACGTTTAAACGAAAAACGCGAAGTTTCAATACAATAGTTTTTAGCCTTAAGTATCTAAATGAAAGTTATAGATAACCTCAAACCGTGAGCGTACATAAAAAGAACGTCCAAATCTGACTTCGGATGAGGAAGTTATGATTTTCCAAGATTCGGGTATAGCAGTAGACAGCTAAAAACTCGAAATAAAGCTCGAGATACTTTTGACCGAAACAACCTAAATGAGAATCTAAGGTCTCAACAATACTAGCGCAACGGTAAAAAGTCTGACGAAATCGGACGTCGGATAAAGAAGTTATGAATTTTTGAAGTTTATTTAAAATAAATATAAATTTAAATATAAATTCTTGGTAATATCCGAAGGGGAGTCAGCAGATAGGACTGGAGTACGCCCCGCGTACCCTCGTACGCCCTGCGTACTCGAATCAAGGGCCTCGGATCGTCCACGTCGCCCTATGCGAAGCTACCGACCCGCCCCATCCGACCCGCCCCGTCCGATCCGTCCCATCCGAAGCCGAGGCAGTCGAGGACTCGCTCATGCATGACGTACGCGTACGCGTAGCGTACAAGCGTACGCCCCGCATACCGAGGCGGTTCAGCACCCCTATAAAAGGGATGCGGGGGTTTCCGAAAAACTTGGCCATTTCTTCTCTTTTCTCTTACGTTTTGCCTCGTTTTTCGTGCCCGTTCAAACCCGAAGCCCTGGTCATTTTGCTCAAGTCCCGAGGGTCGATTTTACTCCTGAGATTCCCGAGAATCCCGAGAAAAATCCGTTTCCCAAGACAAAACTCTGCCCGGTTTTCCATCTCGCTATCTTCAAACTTTCAAGTGAGTTCATACCCCTTTAATCAACCTTTGAAATGATTTTAAATGTTTTAAATACTTATGGGGGGGAATACAAGTTAAATACTTATAGTTATTGCTTCAATCACATGTGATTGCATTAATCACATGTGATTAATAACTAGGGAAACCAGTGATTTTATCACTGTTCAAACTGTCTATCAAACTGTTTTACTTCAAAATGTTTTACAAACCCTTTTACTTTTCAAACTTATTTACAACTGTGATTCAAACAAATGTTCCTTATACTTAAACTGTTTTATCAAACCTATGCCTTCGAATTGTTTTATAGATTGACATCAAGTCGAACTTTTCTTAAAATAATACTTATGTTTCAAATGTCTTATAAAAACTTATTTATGCTTTTATATTATAAATTGCATGCCCATATTTGTATAGATGTATAAATAATGTTTAAAGGGCTTAGGAAGGCCATCCGCCCTATTTCCTTTTTCTCGATTTGGATGTGGTCTGGTGGGATTTCGGGTGACCATCCGAAGGTCGTTTCAATATTAATGATATATCAAATATACATATATAGACATAAAAGTACTTCCATATTCATACGTACTAGACACACCATTAGTAAGTTACGATCGGGGTAACACAAGATCATACTATTACAACTGCGAGATCAATGAGTCAGTTCATCCATGAGTCCATATACAACTATACTATGAGAACATATACAACTATACTAGGAAGAGAACATATACAACTATACTAGAACGAGAAACATTACCCTTACATTAATACGTTAACAATTGTGATCCACTGTATCGGAGCATGCCTTAAATGTCATGGCCCGAGTTGTAGCCATAATTCTCTTGGAGGGAGAGCATGAGTTTGCGTATAGATCTATACTGGATTGACTATCCTACACCTTGCTGTTAGCTACAGCCGGACCTGCAGGTCTGCGGGTGCCAAACGTCATTCCATTATTACGACCATTTGTATGTCGTTGTTACCAGTCGATAGCATGGTGCAATTATTACATTTTACCTTAATATAAATCCGGTTTAAGGTAGTTAGTACAGCAGTAGTTACTATAAAACTAAGCTACAGTACTACAATGATTTACCCATTACATATTTTTAGTGATAACCTCACTTGAACTTTAATGTACAAACTATATTTTGTTAAAAGATAGTTGCACTTGGGAAATTACACACTTTTACAACAAACGATCATACAAAACAGTTAAGCCTTGGTAGAAGGCTACTTTATTAGAAAATATAGGTTTTTCTGAGAGATTCAAACTTTTACAAACACTTACATACATTTCACGAACTTATACTTGAGACATGTTCAAACGTTTTTGATAACAGACACCGACACTAAAATACTTATGAACTCACCAGCTTAATGCTGATAAACTCTTTCAAAATAACTTGTATTCTCAGGTCATCAGTAGACAGGTACCGATGCCAGCTTTTGAGGAGATGGAGCGCATTCAAGACTCATCATATTATTATTTTGATTTACCTTATATTTTTGGTGTCTAAAACTGTATAGAACACGCTTGCATTAAAATTATATATTTAATGCAATGGATGATGTTGTTTGCTTATTTATATTTACTGTGTTGTGATACTTTACATGACGTCCTCTGCCCCAGAACGTTTCCGCCGTTCTTGGTTTTGGGGTGTGACAGATTTTATCTCGCACAAGACACATAACGAACCAAACTCTTGTATTAGAATCAGATCGAATAAATCGAGCTGATAGAATAGAGAAAACAAAAAGAGTTTGATCAACACGTGGATGCTTCAGAATAGAAAGAATAGCATCACGTATTTCTAATTCATGCTTTCGGATATACACATCTTTTAGCTTTTGGCACCTCCTCCTTTTTAGTTGGAGTACTCTTTGATTGTTGAACGGAAACTTGACTCCCCGCCATTTGACTAGTAACAGTAGGGCGGAAACATTTCTTGTGGCCAGTAACACTACATAGCAAGTCACATCTCTGGCTAATGATTTCTCAATTCTTTAATGAAGATTGTTATATTTCTATCAACTAGCTCGACCATTTACTTCTTCAGTATTCCTACTGAAGTTTCGTCACTATATAAGACATGGTTCTCTGAACCAATCAACTCCTTTCGCGGATTTATACTAATTGGACTCGATTCTTTATGACATTAAGAGTTGAATAATACTTATCTTCTTAGTGATTACCGAATCGAAGGTAATGACACACATGAATAAAATGGAATCAATTACTAGCTTCTTGGTAACCTTGTGACTTTTCCTGATCCAAGTGTGAGTCATGTGCTTCCATTAGTATAGGCCTCTACTACTATTCACACCTACTCATACTCGTCCCAAGTATTGTCTCGCAGTTCCCAAGTCACCATTCAAAAGTTTTGACAAAGCAACTTATCACACATGAATATGTTTAAACAAATACATACAACAGTTTCTTCTAGACTCAACTAGGGTTTTCACGTTTCTATCAAACATATATTGGATTACGTATACTCTCCTTCTAGGATTCTTGTCATGCATAAGCTCGATTTAATATATCCTAATACTTTTCCATAGTTTGATAGAAATTTTACTTCATTTCTTCATATAAATTCTTTCTCGAGTAGTGTCTACTCTACAAGACACACTATTCCAAAATTTACTCAAGCAGCATGGAGACAAACAGTCTTCTACTACCTGCATCATCTTCTAACTCATGCAAACCATCATGCACATTTGTTTATTTCGTTATTCTTCCTTGACATCGTTATTCTTGTAACTGAGTAATTCTAAGTCTACTTCATAGGAGTCTATCCTAAGAAGTCTGCATCATAGCTGCATCTCAGCAAGCTCTACCAGCTTCAACTTGGTTCTATGTCATTCCTGACTACAACATCTCTTCTAATACGATACTATGGGTCTATTTCTTCTTCAATTAAGCATTCTATCTTTCTTAAACCTTTTATTACTAAATGACTTAATTTACCATCCTAATCATGTATGTTAAAGTCGGCTTAACACATAATGGAACTTTCATAAGGATGTGATAGAAGTCAATCATTACTCAGTATTACTAAATACTAAGTCTGAGCATCCTGTATAATGTTACTACTCGAACTACATACTACATCACAAAGTCTTGGCCTATTGAGTCTGAAAATTTCATTAGCCTTCCTTTTTATCTTCATTTAATTCTTCTAAATCTTGCACAACATTAATTGTGATACTACCGAAGTACTGATCACCATCTTCGGTTCTTTCGACTCTATTAAACAATCATTTCTTCAATCTGTACAGTGGTGGAAAAACTTCGTGGATTTGCACCAGCACATTTATCTTTCCCAAAAGTGTTTCAAACGCACATCTTTCTTCCAAAGATGTTATTATATATCAAACATACTTTAAATGTATATTACCACTCTATTGGTATTAATACACTTATTACGATAACAATTCATATTTATTATTTTACGATATCTCGGGATCGTTTATTTATAAACTTATTGATGTCAACTATCATAAGTCTCTTTATCACTTCGAAAAATTCTATTACAAAAATTCTTAGAATTCTGAACATAAAATTTTCTAAACCAAGGTCGGCAACAGACCTTAAACTTTCTCAAATAATAGCAATTATAGATAAGCACTCTAAGGCATGCTATATTCATTTATCATTTAGCACATATTAGATTATAAGGCATATCTCCTCTTAATATTCTAGTGCTTGATTCCATTAGGTATTCAACCTAAAATATACCAGATACATATCGTATCATCTTCACTTAACAATTCTTGTTTAAGCTTAGAAATTCTCAAAATTCATAGTTCACTTAAACTAATTTTTCTAAAAATTCTGAAGTTACTTAATATCTTAGAATACTAGGGTTTATCATTACCCAATTCCCCCCACTTAAATATTTCCTATGGTTTGTATCCATATACTTATTATGAATCAGCTCATATATTAAGCTTCCAACAGTTTAAGTCTAAATACCAATCCGTGATATTTAGTTCACTTAAACCATTGCTCTGATACCATGATTGAAAGACCCCAACTTTCGTATTTATGAAAGACCCAAACTTTCATACTATTCCGACATTATCCTTAAGTTACTTCCTCAAAACATGCTACATGCATATTTATAAAACAATAGTTTATATTGATAAAGTGATTACAAAAGATTGGATACAAACCGACTAAGTTTTATTACATTTCATATCTACCCATGAATCTACTATTCATATACATACTTGAACATTAAAATACAGAGAAATAGTACTAAATATTATAAATTTTTCAGCAATATAAAACTATAATACTCATCACCTGCAATTGTTAAACATTGAGAGGGATAAGCGATAACGCTTAGTGAATTCAACAAATAGATACAATATAATCTGATGCCTTATATATAACAATATGACAGAAGCAAAAGGGAACAAGAACAAAAATAGCATATGCGTATCATATGTCAGGCTTTCAATATCAACTCAAGATTTGATTCAAAGATTTATGATCAATGAGACATAACGATTTCAATACTTGATTTGCATCAATAAAGCTTTGGCCCAAATAGCACAGAAGACATATAATTTCTGATTAACATTTTGGTAGATTTCAGGCTTATAGCCCTGTCTAACCTTCTGCCAATACCATATAATAGAGGTCATTCTCTTACGGAGTCATGCTCTACATGGTCAGAGACTACATACCAGTCCTATCTAACCATCTGCCAATGCCATAGAATATAAGTCATTCTCTTATGAGACATGTTCTACATGGCCAGAGGCTACATACCAGTACCACCGTGAATCTAAGTCCTTTCACTGATCACATGGTCAAAGGTATAACTTTGCTATTAAAAATAGCGAATAAAAATAACACGGAAAAATAACCCGAAATAATATCACTGAAAAGCACATAGCACATATAACACATAACATACAATTGTTCCTATATATTGAACTCACCTTAGAATAACCGGAGGTTAAAATAGTAATTTGAGCAGCACTTCGGCTCTAAATACCACTTTCTGGGGCGAAACCAGGGTTTTTATTTGAAAACCGGACTTTACTCGGGCAGAGTTTCGACTTGAAAATAAGATTTTTTTTTTCAGAAATTTCGGGACGTCGGGGCTTGCTTCAGATGTCGGGAATGATAACGGGACTTTTGGGGGTTAAAAGTCGTTAAAAATGGGAGTAGAGGGTGAAAGATTATAAAATTTTCCAAACAAAACCGAGCAGCCTCGCACCCTATTTATAGGAGTCTGAAGCTGCTGACTACGCTGGGCGTAGTCTTCATGTACGCAGGGCGTACGAGTCATGGCAGCAGCTCGGATCTCCGGCTTCTACGTGGCAATCATGCGAAGACAGGTAGACGTGGCCGAATCCGGATCATCTACGTGCGAAGTACGCCGGGCGTAACTCTCGCGTACGCGGGGCGTACGGCTCCGGATAATACTTCGATTTTTCATTTATTTTTATTTAATAACTTCAAAAATTCATATCTTTCACATATGAACTCCGTTTTTGACGTTCTTTATATGCACGCGTAGGTGAGAATATACTCTACAACTTTCGTTTAGACTTCATCAGCTAATTTTGACTTCATTTTTATTATTATATTTTTTACAGACCGGGACAGGAAAAGTCCGTTAAAAATTCATCATTTCTTCATCCGATGTCCGTTTTCGTCAGACTTTTTACTGTTGTACTACTATTGACGAGATATTCAATTCTCTTTTAGGTTGTGTCGGCTAAAAAATCACTCGATCTAAAATTCGAGTTTTTAGCTGTCTACTGCTAAGCTGAAACTTGTAAAAATCATAACTTCCTTATACGAAGTCAGATTTTGGCGTTCTTTTTATCGAACTTCTTGGTTTAACAAATACTACGACTTTCATTTAGATCACTAAGGTTAAAAATTAGTTTATCAAAAACTCACTTTTTACGTCATTCGGCGCCGTGTCGGTTTTGTTGCAAATCTTCGATTGGTCATAACTTCTTTGTTATAACTCGGATTTCGATGAGATTTTCGCCTAAATGTTTCTAACGATATTATCTACAACTTTCAATAATAAAATTTTACTTATTTCAAATTTTATATTTTCGCTAAATTTCACTATTTCGCTTTTAATTGGAATCTCATAAGACTTCCAATACTTTCTGAATGATTCTAAGCATAGTTTTACTTCATTTCTAGTAAAAACTATTTGTTAGAACTCAACACTCAATTTTATTTAAATAATAACAATACACGATTTCAGAACGTGTATGTTACACGTAAGCTTGATTCTTAGGCCGTAAAAGGAGCATCTTGAACAATCGTACACATCAACCGTAAATGTCTTTACGACCGTAAACTCAAACCGTAAACCAAGTTTACGGTCGTAAACCATTCCTGACCGTAAACTCTTAATTGACTGGAAACTAATATTTTTTTTAAATAATCTAATTTCTAATTAATATTATATGGAATCGCTAAGTCAAACTCACCACCACGAACTGGATTCTGTAATGGGCATAACCAGTCGAATTCCAAGACTGCTGTCTGCTGAAGGATTTCCGGAATGGAAGTACAGGATTGAGAAGTACATCAAAATGAAGGACTTCAAGATCTGGAGAAGTATCATAAAAAATCTTGTCAGAATAACCACCACTGTTGCGGGACAAGTAGTTGATAAAGTGGTTGAAAATTACACCGATGAGGACTTTGAAAAGGTAGAGGAGCAGGAAAGGGCTTTGGCCACTCTGACTATGGCCATGTCCCCTGATATCGCTCAAGGCTTTAGGGAGTACACTTTTGCTAAGGCTTTGTGGGAAGCACTAATCGAGGTTTATGAAGGGAATGAAGACATGAAGGAGAGTCGCCAAGATATGTTGCGACAACGGTTTAACATGTTCAACTACATTCCTGGAGAAACTCTTGAGCAACAGCTGCATCGATTTACCACTCTTACCACTGAGATGACTGTGGCCGGGATTTTTTATACCAAGTCTGAAACAAACAAGAAGCTATTGAATGCTCTCCCAAAGTCATGGGACATGAATATAGCTGTGATCAAGAAAACTAAGGAACTCAACTGACTCTCTCTTGCTGAAATGATGGTGGTCATCAAGGCCTGTGATATCGATGACAAACATCGGAAGATAAATCATGTGAATTCATACTTAGTTGCAAACCTCGGGATCTACTCTAACAATGCTCTTTCATCTTTCACCTGTCCTTCTGCAGGTCAACCTTTTGCTGCTTAGGAAGCTCAGATTCAGTCTTTTTCCACTCCATCAACTTCTTCTCTTCCTGCTGCATCAGCCATGCCTTTCTCACAGAACCAATCATTCGTGGCTGCTCAATCTGCTTCTCCCTCCAATGTGGCTTCCACATCAAATGGAAAGGAGGCTGATGAAAACCTTGCTCTTGCTACAGGGCTTATTAACTGCTATAATACACTTGTAGCTAGAGATCTTCCACCCCAATTGTCATTTGCTAATCTCGATCAAATTCACCTTGAAGACGTAAAAGAAATGGATATCACATGGCAAATCGCCATGGCAGTTTTCAGGGCAAAACAATTTGCAAAGAAGACCAGAAAGAACAATTGGGGGATGAGTGCTGACAAGAAGGTAGGGTTCAGCAAGGGAAAGCTGCGTTGTTTCAACTGCCACGAGCCAGGGCATTTTGCTTGTGAGTGTCTGCAACCGGATAGAAGATTGAATAATGACCGGACAATGGTTGCAGTTGGGATCAATCGAAACGGTGCTCAGGTCAACAGCGAGAAGGACATGGTTGTGCAATCATTTGAATGGGAGGATCAGATGCAGGCCCTGAACATATCAGGACATGAAAATGCTCATTTGGCACAGGTTGGTGATGATGCTCCTGCGAAGATTGTTGCAGCAGAAGATCAAATGATGGAGCTGCAATTTGCATTGATGGTATCCTCTTCTCATGAACCAAATAAAAACGAGGTAAGTCTACCCTCATGCTCTCAAGCTTGTATTGATTATGTTAAAATTCTTGATAAAAAATTGAGACACTACGTAGAGAAATAGAGAACTTTACAATTCTTCGTGAACGTAGTGACTTGCTTAAGAGGGAAGTAGAGGACCTTAGGTATGAGGGTTACCAACTTAGAAAAGGACAAAAACCTCTTAAGGCCTAGTTAGAATCTAAAATCAAGGACTTTAGGAGACTTAGGGAAGACTATAGTAATAAATGTGAAAATTATGACTACATAAAGAAACAAAACGCTGAGTTAGTGGCTGAAATTGAAACTTTAAAGGGAAAATTTGAAACTGCTGATTTTGATTTTTGAAAATATGATGTATCAAGTGAGGTAACTGCCAATATGATAGACCATTGCATGCAATTTAAACGAAATCAGTCAAAGGGTCTAGGGTATAATCAAGTGCCTCCTCCTTTCAATCATTCATATCAGTTTCAACCTTTGTCCAAAGAAGAGATTGCCAATGAACCATCAATGGTTTATGGCAAGCCATCTGGTTTTGTTTCGGGAGGATTTATTAATGTTGAAAGTACTAACATTTCTACTTCTCCTGCAGATTAATCCTTAAATCAGTCAAAGCACGAAGTTGAAGGACCTGTTTCTGAAAATAAAACTGAGTCTGAACCTGAAGTTTTAGTATTAAATAAAGACAATAATTTTTCTGATGTTGCAAGTGACAATGTTTTTTGTGATGTTTCTACATCTTCTGATACTGTTTTGAATGGTTTTAAAGTGTTTGATGATGTGGTTGGAAATTCTAATGTTTGTGATGTTAATGATGAAAAACCACTAGTTTCACAAGTTTCTCCATCCGATGCACCCTCACTTGTCTCACAACCTAATTCTTGTTCTTGTTCATTTGAGAAAAGCAAGGGCGTGGGTATGGAAAACAAATCTGAACAATGTAGTACAAGTTTTAATAATAACAAACATATTTGTTTCACTTGTGGTATTAGTGGTCATATAGCTAGGAATTGTCCTAATCGAATGTTTGTACATTTTGAGTCACCAAGAGGAGGGAACAAATTCAGAGGAAGGTCTTTAACTAGAAAGTCCTCTAGAAATCATTCTCGGAATGATGATTGGAAGGATGATCAGAGTAAAAAACGGGCTATTTTTCAAAAGCATAAAAAGGTCATTCATAACAAAGTCCCAAGCAGTTTGCTAAAACCGAACATGGCCAAGCCAAGGTCGGTTCCGTCAAGAAGCAGCAATGGGTCTTCAACCAATTCTGGTAGAAAACCCAAGTGCTCCAAGCAAACTGATAAAAATCCAATTTCAAAACCACCCGGGAATGTTATAAAACCTAATTATCAATGGTAGCCCAAATTAGCCTCCAGTCCATCATCTGTGTCCTCTGAAATGTTATTAAATAATGATTGATCTGAAAAGGAATTGGGACAACCCAGGAAAATATTGACATGGGTTCCCAAATCTAAATAAACCCGCACATCTTGTAGGGACAGTTACGGGGGAATGTCGTCAGACCCTGGTTCGTCGACAACGGCTGCTCCCGGCATATGACAGGAGATATCGCGCAACTGCATAACATTCAATCTTTTAATGGGGGGTATATTTCCTTTGTGGGTGGAGAAGGTGGCAAAATCACTCAAAGGGGAACCGTCACAAATGGGGTGTTAAGTTTCGAGAATGTCAACTTTGCTCCTGAATTGAAGCATAGCCTGTTGAATGTGTCTCAGATATGCGACAGAGGCTATTATACACATTTCACTATAAAGGAATGCATGATTCTCAAGCCAGGCTTTATCATCCTAGAAGAGTGGATTCTTGTAAAATCTAAAAGGGATGGGAATGTTTACATCATAGATATGAATAGCAATCTTCCAAAACAAGTTACGTGCCTCTTTTCAGATATCTCATAACAAAATGCAATGCTATGACACCAAAGACTCGGTCATGCTAATGCCAAGAACTTGAATCGTCTTGAAAAGAATGAGATGGTCCGTGGTTTGCCTATCAAAGACTTTATCACGTTTGAAAAGTGTGTGTTATGTGCCCAAGGTAAGCATCATAGAAAACCACACCTGCCAAAACATGTCAACTCAACTAGTCAGGTGCTTCAATTGCTGCATATGGATCTGTTTGGACCAGTAAACGTTCTCAGCATTAACATAAATTCATATTGTCTGGTTGTGATTGATGATTTCTCTCGTTTTACGTGGGTTTTCTTTCTATCCAACAAAGTTGGAGTTGCTGATCTAATTAAGAAATTCATTGTGTTGATTGAGAACCAAACTAACCGGGTGAAGGTGCTTCGTACCAACAACATAATAGAGTTCAAGAATTCTGTACTCAATCATTTTTGCACAAAAAAGTGTATTATGCGTCAATACATCTTTGCTCACACAACTCAACAAAATGGTGTTGCTGGGAGGAGAAACATAACTTTGAAAGACGTTGCAAGGACGATGTTGTGTGACTCCAAACTACCAGTTTTCTTTTGGGACGAGGTGATAAACACTACTTGCTACGTTCAGAATCGCGTGTTGATCAAAAAAGCTCAAATGAAGACCCCATATGAGATTCTATATGGTCACAAGCCTTCAGTCAGTCAATTCCATGTATTTGGTTGCCCTTGCACCGTTCTTCACCTAGAGATCAACCCGAAGTTTAATCCCAAAGCCGATGATTGTTACTTCGTAGGGTATGCTGCTCGCACCGCTTATAGGGTCTACAATAAGAAGACAAAGCAGATTGTGGAATCTTATGATGTGCGTTGGTTAGAAGAAAATGAGACGGATGCTCGAGTAGGTCCGGATTGGTTGTTTGACTACACATCTCTTTTCAAATGCATAAATGTGTTTTCAGGTAGCTCATCTGGATTTGTCTCTGGTTCGAAGAATGTTTCTGAAGACGAAGACGAAGAAGTTGTCTACAGACCTCCAAAGTCTTCACATCCTGAGGGAGAGTCCTCTGCTTCGCGTGAGGGGGAGTCCTCTGCTTCACCTGAGGGGGAGTCATCTATACATCTTGATAGTCCAAAATCTCTAGTTCAGAATGATACTCTTGATGCTGAAACTACACCACTCACTCCTATAGAAAGAGAGTTCATGTCTAAAGATGCTTCCGCTGTTACTTCAACCTTTCTGAAACTACTCTTTCACGAAAACATTTCAAATGAGTTTGTGGCAGAGTCGTCTAGCGCGGCTCAATCAGCAAATGAAGGAGGTGTCAATATTCACAATCTTCTTGTCTCGCTTAATGATATCAGCCAAGAGATACCCTCAAGGATTCAACGCGATCATCTGATCGAAAACATCATTGGTCAGCTGGGAGACAACATTAAAACCAGAAGTCAGAGTGGAGATGTTAATACCTGTTTTAACTCTTGCTTTATCTCTCAAATAGAGCCCAAGAATGATGAAATGGCTATGAATGAGCCCAGCTGGGTAGATGCAATGCATGAAGAATTACATTAATTTGAAAAACTCGGGGTTTGGAAATTGGTTGAGTTGCCAAAGGGCAAAAATTCTCTTGACAAACGATGGGTCTACCGCAACAAGCAGGATGATTCAGGGGTTATTGTGCGAAATAAAGCTAGATTGGTGGTTCATGGGTTTCGACAAGTCGAGGGTCTTGATTACACTGAAGTTTATGCTCCAGTAGCTCGCTTGTAGGCTATTCGTATCTTCCTTGCATATGTCTCTTACATGAACTTCACCGTTTACCAAATGGACGTCAAGACTGCCTTCTTGTATGGCAAGGTGAAGGAAGAAATCTACGTTGATCATCCCCCTGGGTTCGTTGACTCGAAGTTTCCTAATCATGTCTACAAGTTGGACAAGGCATTGTATGGGTTACATCAAGCTCCTCGAGCGTGGTATGTGACCCTAACAAAGCACTTGCTCGAGCATGATACTCTCGTGGCACTATCGATCAAACTTTGTTTATCAAGCATGTCGGTAATGATCAGATTCTGGTGCAAATCTATGTTGACGACATTATCTTTGGGTCGACCAGTCCCCAACTTTGCAAGGAATTCGAAGGTGTTACGAAAAAGAGGTTCGAAATGAGTTCGTTGGGGGAAATTACCATGTTTTTGGGGCTTCAGGTCAAACAAAATTCAACTGGATTCCTATTACATCAAGCCAAATATGTGGAGGATATTCTTGAGAAGTTCGGTTTCACGACGCTAAATCTGCATCGACGCCAATGGCTGAAAGACCTCATCTGACTCCAGATCCTGATGGCGACTCCGTAGATCAGACTCTCTACAGATCGATGATCGGATCGTTGATGTATCTTACTGCAAGCCGTCCAGACATTATGTTTGTAGTTTGTTAATGCGCACGTTATCAGGCTAATCCTAAACTTTCTCATCTTATTGTTGTCAAAATAATTTTTCGGTATATCAAAGGTAGCTCAAAATTGGATCTTTGGTATCCGAAGAATTCTGAATTTGATTTATATGCTTTTGCTGACAGTAATTATGGAGGCTGTGAGCTTGATAGGAAATCTACTTCAGGAGGGTGTCAATATCTTGGTGACAGACTAGTGTCATGGCAGTGCAAGAAGCAACACACTGTCTCAACCTCAACAACGGAGGCGGAATATGTTGCTGCATCTGCCTGTTGTTCTCAAGTTATCTGGATCCAACATCAGCTGTTGGACTACGGTTTAATTACTTAGAAACGCCCATCTACTGTGATAATGAGACATCAATTCAAATTTCCAAAAATCCAGTCCAACATTCTAAAACCAAGCACATCGACATTAAAATTCATTTCATCAGAGATTGTTATGAACGTTCTTTAATCTAGCCGGGACAGGTTCACACTGCTAATAATGTGGCGGATCTATTCACTAATCTCTTTAACAAAGCTCATTTTGATGTGCTTGTGGGATTTCTGAAAATGATTCGTTTTGAGGATTAATTTTTTCTGTTTTATTTTTTTGTGTTTTCTTTATTCTTCTTAATTTTTAAATTTATTTTTGTTTCTGTAGGTAGGTTAGTTTAAATTTGCGCACTTTTTATTTTTTATTTTTAGTCTCACCCATGCACAAATTTAGGGGGAGAAATAATCAAAAATCCAAAAACAATAAAAAATCCAAAAATCCAAAAACAATAAAAATATTGCTGATAGATTTGTTTGTAGGTATTGTGACGGGAAGTGATATTATCAAGTGATAACGAGTAGTTTGAATCTGCGTAATGTACCTAAATTGAATTGTCTACGCTCTATGCTCGATGCGCTGGTAGGCACGAAAGATTTTAAATGGACTTGACTAGGGAGAGTTGAACTTAAGTAATTAGAGGTCTTGACAAATATTGACCTAGTTAGATCCGTTTAGCCTGACATTACGATGCTCGGATAGGTTGAGCAGGGAGATATACATGAGAATCTACCGGTCACATTAAAAGAACCCGTATCTAGAACTGTGGATTAACTTTTCCTCGATGTGCGGACTCTGTCCTTAATTCCGGTTTTGATGGGGTAACTGGGGAATTCCGATAAACTAGGTCCGTAGAAGGTTATTTTCTTGCTTTCTGTTTGTTAGTCATATGTTGCCTCCTCTGCGTGATCGGGAGATCCGACCTGGACTGTAACATATGCAATTCTATCTCTCTGCATCTTCTCTCTATGCAATTCTTTCTATCTGTTAGCCATATACTGTCTCCTCTACGTGACTCATAATCCGACCTGGTACACAGTATATGCATCATTCTCTTCTAAATCCCTCTAAAAACTTCAGTTAGTCATATGTTTCATCCTTTGCGTGATTGGAAGAGATCCGACCTGGATGTACAACATATGCATTCTAAATCTATCTTCTCTCTTAATAATTGTCTGCTCACCCGGTGTAAGGATTACTCCGGAAGTCCTTGATGGCTAGAGCATATCAGGAAGCAGGAAACACGTTCTAGTACAATTAAAATTGATCACATACAAATTGTCTGTAGATCTCGCTGCTCAATTTAGGTGGACAACAATATCCCTGGTTGTAGTCAATTAAATGGCCACAAGGAAATTTATTTAAGAATAAGGGCTAAAAATGTCATATTATTGGTAAATTGTCCAAATTCTGTCACAAATGTTTCGTGCTTAAGTGGAGCATAATATTGGCGATCAATCAGACGAAGACGTGAAAATAAGGGTACCGACAAGTGGAATAGGGTTGTCTAACAACTTTGATCCCAATGTCATAAATTTATTATCCGTAATTAAATTCTTATGTTTTGTTGTGTAATTCATTTGATTTTATTTAATTTTAATTTTATTTTTATTTTTAATTTTATCTTTAATTTTTCATTTTATTTTGTTAATTGTTAAAATTTAAATGTTAATTTTTAATTTTTAAAATTTTTAAAATTAATTTTATTTTATTTTATTTTTAATTTTAATTTTAAATTTTAATCCTCAAAAGTTTTATTTTTGAAAAATATTGGACTGTATTGGACTGTGCCTTACATAGTGTGGTCAGCAGATAAAAGGATTCAAGGTATTTAAGGAGTTTACAGCCGGAATCCTCCTCATTTCTCTGACTCCGGCCGCAAAGTCTCCTCCTCTCTCTCTCCTTGATTTTTTTTTTTCGTGAAATTGCTCGGATAGCTTCGAAGGTATCTTGTTTTTTATCGTGAATATGTGTTTGTTTCAGAGATTAAACGATTTTTGAGCCTAAAATCGACGAAAAAGGGTTGTCGGAGTTTACGGCCCAAGCTTACGGCCGTAAGAGCTTATGACCGTAAACTCGGTTTGCGGCCACAAGCTTGTGGTCACGAGTTTACGGCCGTAAACTCCCGTTGACCGTAAACTTCCCATTAACCGTAAACTCCCCATTGACCTGAAATTTTAATTTTAAAATTAATAATTCACTCTTGGGCTCAAAATTAAATTATTTAAAATATTATTTGATCAAGTTTCTCTCTTGTCTTACTTGGTGTGTTTTAGTGCAGATAAAATGGCAACATTAAAATTTGCAGATATGCATAACCTGGCTATGGTTCTCGTTGATCCTCCGGTGGCCCATGGGGACTTCAAATCGATGATTCACGGATTACGAGAATGTTGTTTGGCCTCTGCCATCACTATGAACCCTATTGTCTACCAGAAAATCATTCGGGAATTCTGACAGTCTGCCAAAATGACAAGGGACGATGATAGAGCTGTGACTGTGAATGCGATCATTCAAGGATGCAAGATTTTTATCGATGAGACTTTTGTGAGAGAGACCCTGCTGATCAACGACCTTCCGAGCTTTCCCACAGAGATCGGTATTGAAGATGCTCAAGGGATATTAAAGAAGATAGGTTACGAAGGTGATTCTCCACCAACAATGAAGAAACTTCTGCTGCCCTATTGGAGATATCTAGCCCACGTGTTCGTGAGCTGCATCTCCGGCAGAAGGTCCGGTGCAGACGAAATGTCCTTGAGAAACACTAGTGCTATTGTTACTCTTGCTGCAGGGATCGGCTTCAACTTTTCTAGATTTATCCTGGACGAGTTTGTGGTCAACATTAATGCCACCACTCGGGATACCTTCCTAATGTACCTGCGATTCATTCAGCTCTTCATCAATAAAAATTTTCCTAACTTGGTAAAGGAGGGAGAAACAATCGATATGAAGTCGTTGGGCCCTCACACCATTGGGCTCATTAAACAACATCGCAAGGGGAAAGTGGTCTTTCAAGGGTTGTATCCATTGGTTAAGTTCAGGCGATTTGATGAGCCGAATGAAGACACCAAGTCTCACAGATCTTCAGAAAAAATATCATCGGAGCACACTTCGTTGGAAAAGGTGATCTCAGAAGGAGATGTGATCACCGTGTCAGATCAAGAAGGAGAAGAGACTGCTGCTCCTACTGTATTAGTGGCCGAGGAGCATGACCTACAAACAGTTCAAGTTAAAGGAGATTATAATGAAGGGTCTTCCAAGAATACTGCTGAGCCTGATCAGTATGAAGACCTTGATCTCACAGGTTTCGATGGAGATGATATTCCAACTAATTTTGGAACTAATGATGATTTTTTGTCAAATGTCAACCTTAACTCGCTGCTAGATAATCTCAGTGATGTTGCTCACACGACAACGGAGAGTAGGGATACAGAAGACGCTCTCGAATCAACTCTTATTACTTCAGAACAAGTGGTTATTTCTTCAATTCCAATGGTGACAGTGTCAAGGATTCCTCCCCTTGACGTTGTCTCACCTACATCTGAACCACTTCAGGGTGATTTCTCAACAGACCAGACTTCGTAGCCTCCGTCCAAAAGAAGATGAAGAGATCCTAGGTTCGGGCCTTTGGATTCTAGCTTGTCTCAAGGCTTTGTTGGATAAGGTGTCTAAGTCCATAACTATTTCTGGTATGTACTTGACCCGACCCGGCATGGTCCATTTGGGTTGCATGGCACCATGCAATTGGATAGACTAAATGAGAGAAATAACACTTGTGGTTTATTAATATATTATAAGTTCTAATATATTAATAATATTTAATTAGTTTGATCAAGAATTAATTAAGTGATCAAAAGATAACTTTTTCAATATATGGTTTGATTATTTAAATCAACTATAACTTATATAGTGGGCTAAGAGGCTCCATGGATAATCAAGTTGGGTTGAGCCTATTGGATGCTCCATGGGAGTTACAAACCCATGGGTCATGGAAATGAAGAGTCATGACACATTAGGATTTACATGGTGTAACCCTAAATGTGTCAACACTATATAAAGCTCATGTTTCTCCCAAAATCGGTTACACACGAATGTTTGAGGGCTAGAGCCAATTTTTAGAGTGTTACACTTTCTCTCCAAGTTTACTCCATAGCATTTGGTGTTGTGTGAAGCATTTGAGGCATCACACTTGGGGTGCTAGGCTCACAAGGTTTCAATGATCAAAATCAACAACAAGGTATGTAGTTTTATCTTTCATTTAAGTTAAAATTGTTCCCCATGTATGCTAGATAGGATCATAACCTTGGAAATCAACTTGGCATGAGAGTTAGACAAACATAGATCCAAGGTTATTAGGGTTGCATGTACACTTAGGAAGTGTTAGAATGCTCATAACCCATCAGTGGTATCAAAGCCTAGGCTTGTTTGTTTGATACTTGATGCAAATTTGTTGAAAAAAGTCGATTTTGTGCAATCTGCCTGATGAACTCGCCGAGTCCACGGGGGGACTCGCCGAGTTCATGTGTATATTCATCCTACTCGCCGAGTAGGTTCATGCACTCGATGAGTAGGAGCCTCAGAATGCAGTTTTTCGAATTTTGCTGTTGGAAATGGACTAGAAACATTACCCTAAGCTATTTTGGTGTTATTAAACTTGTTTTAGATGGTGTAATGTTTGTTCTAATCCATTTATAATGGCTAATATCAATTTTTCATTATTATATGTGTTCATATGGTCTTGAAATTTTGATATGGATATTCATGTTCTTGATCTTATGAATTTAGATGATCATAGGAATTACTTATAACCTACTTGGTAGTTTAATTCTTAGTCATAATGTGTTTTAATGGAGTCCATAACTTGTCCTCAAGTTATGGAAAACCAAGAGTCACACTTGAATTAAAACCATTAAAAGAACACAAAAGTTAGAAAAATAAAAAGTCTTCATTTTCATACTCAATTAAATTCATAAGTTATGAGAAATGAAAAGTTTTGAAGGTTTACAAAACTTACCCTCAAGTTTTGGAACAAGTAAAGTCATATTAAAACTTTAGTTCCAACCCTTAGAATTTTAAAAGTTCAAATTCAACCCTTATACTTATAATATTATAAGTTAATAATATATATATATATATATATATATATATATATATATATATATATATATATATATATATATATGTATAAGTTCAAAGTCGTCTTACCGCTAGTACGTCTCATTCACGAAGCCAATCTATAAGGTGGGTATAAGGTTGTTGCCTATAAAATGGCAACTTAATGGGTGTCCACTCTCACCCACCGCTTGCTTGATTGGTGGAGGGTCGTTAGCCGAATGGGTAGGACAATGACTTAAAAATTCTCATTAAAAGTATAATGATTATTTTAAAGTAACTAAATGTTTTATAAATTCCCAATCTTAGTTACTTTAGGAAAAATGTGAATAAGGTGCTAATCCATGAAATTACACTTTGCACTTTGTTTAAGTCGTTGGTGGAGCGTGTGTGGTTTACCGGCACACTGAATTGGACTTAACAAGGTAGGCAAAGGGTGACTTAAGCTTTTTCATGAGGTCGGAAGGAGCGCGTGTGGTTTACCGGCACAACGATTAAGTGAAAAACATTAAGGGTACCAAGTAATTTTCATGGTTACTTCACACCTTGTTTTGTGATCCTCGGTATCCCAGCCACAAAACATGAAGGGTACACTCGAGATTGGAACATGCCATTGAAAAGTTTAATGAATCTCAAAGAATCTAGGAATTTCTAAAAACCAAATAAAACCTAATAATTTAATATTTCGTTTTCATGGTGGAAATTGGTGAATCGTCATTCACCTACCTTTCAAATATGTTATAACCTGGATTATGGCATCCCTCTTCTAGGTTATAATATATTGTGATTGGATCCTAGCCTTAATATTACATTTGGGTGTTTTATTAAGGACTGTCCCTATATCTAAACTAAACTTATTCTCTTCTTTTCAGATGTCTTCCAATAATTCTACTCCTGGCTCAAACCCTACTGGCTCCTTCTCTCTGATGAACCTTTGTGGGAGAGTCATCTTTGATGGATACAAATTTATCGACTGGATCAGAAACATCAGGATGGTCACTCGTTACGAGAACAAGGAATATGTTCTTGACAAGGAGCTTAAGGTGCCTGAGCCAACTGCTACTCCTGAGGAGCTTGCTGAATATGAGGTTCATGAAAGAGATGCTACAAAAGTGGCATGCATCATGATGGCCACCATGACAGCCGAGCTCCAAAAGTCCTATGAGGACTACTATCCTTTTGAGATGCACCAGGATTTGATGGACCGCTACCATAAGAGTGCTCGTCAAGAGCGATATGAAATCATCTCCTCTATGATCACAACCCGAATGAAAGATGGTGAACCCATCACAAACCACATGCAGAAAATGCAAAGGTATGTGGATCGATTGATGAAGTTGAATGTGAACTTCCCTGAGGAGTTGGCAATAGATATTATTTTGCACTCCTTACCTTCATGTTATGATCAATTCCGCATGACATATCACATGAATAAGGAGGAAGTTACACTTAGCAAACTTCAGGGACTCCTAAAGACCGCAGAATCAGGTCTTAAAGGTAAGTCGGTTGTGACCACTCCTACTCCTACTCCAAACTCCTCAACTGTCCTGGCAATCGGGAAAGGGAAAGGGAAGAAGAGGAAGAACCCCTCGAAGGGTACCAAGGGGAAGACCCTTATGGCTCCTCTTCTAGCGGAACCAAGAAAGGTTCCGTTACACCTTCTTCTAATCCCAAAGAGGCTGAATGCTTCTATTGCTATGAAAAGTCGCACTGGAAGCGAAACTGCCCAAAGTACCAGCAAGATTTGAAGGATGGGAAAGTGAAACCCAACCATGCAGGTATTTACACTATATCATCTAATAATTCACTCTATTCTAACTCTTGGGTCCTTGATATCGGTTGCGGTATTCATATTTGTTCTGAATTACAGGGACTAAGAAGAAGTGAGAATGTGGAGCATGGAAAGATAAACTTGATCATGGGGAATAGGAAAGTTTCACCTGTCACCAAGATTGGAGTTTATACTTTGTTGCTTAGTAGTGGATTTACTTTAGATTTGAATAAGTGTTGTTATTCGCCAGAAATGGCAAGAAATGTTATTTCCTTACATGCTTTGTATAAACAAGGTTTTACCTTTTCTTTTGATAATGAAATTGGTCAAATAAATGCTTTCTTTAATAATGTGTTTTATTTTAAAGCATTACCTTGCGATGTTGTGTATGAATTTGTGTGTGTTGTAAATAATCTAGGAAATAAAGTATTGTGTATTGATTCTACGAATGATAATAACTTGGATAAAGCATCATTATGACATTATCGTCTTGGACATATAAGCAAGAAATGCATAGGCCAACTCCAAAAGGATGGAGTCTTGGAATCATTTGACCTAAAGTCAGATGATAGTTGTGAATCATGCTTACTTGGAAAAATGACAAAGTCACCCTTCACAGGTTCTTGTGCTAGGGGTGAAGGTTTGTTGGAACTTGTACACACGGATGTGTGTGGACCCTTCAAACATGCCACAAGAGATGCTAATCATTATTATGTGACTTTTACTGATGATTACAGTAGATATGGATATGTCTACTTAATCAAGCATAAGTCAGAGACTTTTGAAAGATTTAAAGAGTTTAAACAGGAAGTCGAGAATCAATTGGACAGGAACATTAAGATACTTTGATCTGATCGTGGTGGTGAGTATCTTAGTAGCGAGTTCCTCGACTATCTTAAGGAATGTGGGATTGTCTCACAATTGACACCTCCCAGGACACCACAGTTGAATGGTGTGGCTGAGAGGCATAATCGAACCTTGTTGGATATGGTTCGTTCCATGATGAGTCGAGCTTCACTACCAATCTCATTTTGGGGGTATACCTTAGGGACTGCCACCCATATCTTTAATCTGGTCCCTACAAAGAAGGTTGCCAAAACACCTCACGAGATGTGGACTGGAAAAGTTCCTAGTCTAGCCCACATCAAGGTTTGGGGGTGTGAGGCTTTCGTGAGACGCGAGACTCATGACAAGCTCAAACCTCGAAGTGAGAGGTGTATTTTCATCGGCTACCCACAAAAATCCTTTGGTTACCTCTTCTACAGACCTAGTGAGAATTTGGTCTTTGTAGCAAGGAGGGCTGTCTTGAGAGAGAGAGAGAGAGAGAGAGAGAGAGAGAGAGTTCATAAGCTAAGGAAAAAGTGGGAGGCTAATTGACCTTGAAGAACTTCAAGAGTCAAGTGGTGAAGGAACCTCAAACCCTAGCAGCCAACTTGAGGAGGAAACTCCTGTTATACCTCCAATTGTACCTCTGAGGCGTTCCACAAGGGTTATGAATGTACCTGAGCATTACTATGGATTCCATATTACTGTGGAAGGTGATACCCTTATCAGTGATGAGACACTGATAGGTCTGGATGAACCTAACAACTATGCGAAAGCCATGGCAGGCCCCGAGTCTGCTAAATAGAAAGAGGCAATGGATAGCGAGATACAGTCCATGTATGACAATCAGGTCTAGGACTTGGTTGACAATGTACCAGGTCGTAAGACAGTTGGGTGCAAATGGATCTTCAAGAAGAAGACCGACATGGATGGTAATGTACACACCTATAAGGCACGACTGGTTACAAAGGGCTTTTCTCAAACTCCAGGAGTTGATTATAATGAGACCTTTTCACCAGTAGCCAAGATTAAGTCTATTAGGGTATTGTTAGCCGTAGCTGCATTTCATGACTATGAAATATGGAAAATGGATGTCAAAACCACTTTCCTTAATGGAAAGTTGGCTGATGATGTTTACATGAATCAGCCAGAGGGTTTTGTCAGCACAGAGTACCCTAATAGAGTGTGTAAGCTTGAGAAATCCATTTATGGATTAAAGCAAGCACCTTGCAGATGGAATCTTTGCTTTGATGAGAAAGTTAAAGAGTTTGGCTTTTCGAGAAGTGAAGATGAATCTTGTGTATATGTTAAGGCTAGTGGGAGTATAGTTAGCTTTTTGGTACTGTATGTGGATGACATACTTGTTGGATATATTGTCTAAGTCCATAACTATATTTGGTATGTACTTGACCCGACCCGCCATGGTCCATTTGGGTTGCACTTCACCCGAACAATTTATGGATAATCTTTTGAGAATAGTACAAGTTATGATTTATTAATATATTATAAGTTTTAATATATTAATATAAGATCATATTATTTAATTAGTATTGATCTATAATTAATCTAGGATTAATTTAGAGATCAAAAGTATTATTAATTAAATATGGGCTTCTATATTTATATAGTGTGGGCTAATGCTTATTTGGAATGGGCTAGGCTTGCATGGAAAGTCCATGGATACTCCATGGAGCTTTAACCCATGGATCTCATGGAAATGAAGAGACATGGGTATTAGGGTTTACATGGATGTAACCATAATCCACCACACTATATAAAGGAGGCCTTGTTTCTTGAAATCACACTAGTTGAGGTGAGTAAAATAAGATGGCCGATTTCAAGATAGTAGTGACTATTCTCTTAAAGTTCCAAGTTTGTGGTTGTAACGCCCGCAGATCCGGGCTAGTTAAATTAGAGGCAATAGGGGTCGAAAACGACTTTTCAACAAAAGATTATTTAGAATAAATAATCTTAACCAAGTTTTAGAATATGTCACAAGGTTTCCGTACATATAAAGAACGCCGAAATCCGAGTTATAACGAAGAAGTTATGACCCGTCGAAGTTTCGCGTCGGAATCGGCACAACACCGGGAAGCGTAAATAGTAAATTTATGCTAGATTGAGATTTAGCCTTAGCGCTCTAAACTAAAGTCATAGAGTATGTTAAACTAAGAACATCGATAAAAAGAACGCCCAAATCTGACTTCGTATGAAGAAGTTATGATTTTTCGAAGTTTCGGATTAGCGGTGTACAGCCAAAATTCGAATATTAGATCGACTGATTTTTAGCCGACACGACCTAAACGAAAATCGAAGATCTCGTTAAGATTAGCATAACGAGAAAAAGATGGGCGAAAACGGACGTCGGATGAAGATGTTATAAGGATTTAACGGACCAATCCTGTCCCGGCCTGTTAATAATATAAAATTTAAAATCGAGTCAAAATTAGCCCACGAAGTCTAAACGAAAGTTGTAGAGTACGTTCCCACCTTCGCGTGGATATAAAGAACGTCGACAATGGAGCTTGTATGCGAAAGTTACGAATTTTTAAAGTTGAAGCATGAAATTGCGAGACTTGATAAAGAATCGATGACGTGGCACAATCTAGACCCTCCATCGCTGACTCGGTACCCGCTTTGGATGAGTGACACGCTACCCTCGCTATTACGCCCCGTGTAACTTTGGTCTGATCCTTCCGAGATGAGTGCGAGATAGCTGGACCAAGGCTGGCAGTCTTATCCGGAGTTACGCCCAGCGTAACTGAAGGCTACGCCCAGCGTAGTCCGAAGTCAGGCGCCTATAAAAGGCATGCGAAGGGTCCGAGCTTTTCAAACATTTTCACACCAAAATCTTCTTCTCTCTCTAAATATTTCTCTCTCGAAGACCCCAAACCCCCCTAAGCCCTAGATAAAACCCCTAGCTCCCGAGGGAAGTCCCGAGAAAAAGAGTCTTTCGGTTTCGAAACGCTGCTCCAAAATAAAGTTTCGGTTTTCGATAAAATTCGTTGTAAGTGAGCTACGCTTACACAACTTTTAATATAGCTTTCAAATAATTATAGTAATGTTATTAGGTCCTTAAAATAATTATTTGGGCTATTATCATTAGTTATATTGAGTGTTATTTAACGCTTATATAATAATAATAATAGTCAGACTATTAATTTGTCTCGGTTATCGTTAGACTAAACCCTAGTGGTATTGGTACTAGGTTTTATCGAATAAAATTGTGTTGAGGGTATCGAAGCGCTGTTCGAGTGCTGAGTCACCACCTTTCAGGTGAGTGCATAGTCCCTTTCATCTTACACATATATATGAAGTATTTTATATAAACTATGTGCTATGTGTGCATATTATTTGAATACTTGTTGTCTATGCTGGATGAACGTTTTATACATGTTTTAAAGGATTTAAAATGTATACGTATGTTATATATACGAATATGTTTGGCATGACGTGGGTAGATTAATGATGAGAGTTAAAAGATGATGTGAGTAAATATTGGCAGCTATGGACATAGTGCCTATTGGACAAACACCGGTAGCTATGGATTGAGTACCTGTCAGGAATTGGTAGCTATGGACTTAGTACCTATTAGATAAACACTGGTAGCTATGGATTTAGTACCCGATGAGTAGACTATAGCAGCTATGGAATTAGTGCTTTATGAACGAACATTGGCAGCTATGGATTTAGTGCCAGTCCTATAACCCTGGAAGTAAGGGACTTCGGAATAAACGAATGTAAGATAGATGACTCTTAGGATAAATCCTTAAGAGTAAAGAAGATAATGGGGATGGGTAATTGGGTTGATTGTTAGATGGCTTAAACTTAATAATTATATTATCGTGGGTTGAAAACCCTATGTACTCACCAGGTTTCCCAACCTGACCCACTCAGTTTATTTATATCACAGGTGTTGATATGAAGTCACAGTACACTGAGAGATTTAAAGAGATGTAGACCATTAGTGTAAATAAATGTAAGTTCTGTTTATGCTTATGTTTCTGTATTAACGATGACATCCCAAACGTTTTAAAATGAATAAAATACGTTTCTTCGAAAATGTTTTAATAACATATTTATCATGTTTTTCTGGGAACAAATTCTGCAACATTGTTATTAAAAGAAGTACTCTGATTTTTATAAAGCATAAACAAAATCGGTCTTTTCTGGCTGTGAAAAATGGGGATGTCACAGTTGGTATCAAAGCATTAGTTTAAGCGAACTAGGAATATGGATTTATTTCTAGACTTAAACTTAGAATGCTAAGCGATGATTGTGAGGTGAGAGCACTAGCTTATTTTAGGAATTGTGCCTAAAATGCTTTTATGTGCTAAATGCTTTATGCCTGATATGCTGTTAATTGTTCGGATCTAAGATCTGTTGTCGGCCGGATCTGGAAACCTTATGTGTTTAGGATTCTAAACGTACGACTACGATATTAGAACTAGCATGTAAACGTTTCGAAGTGATAAGGATGATTTAAACGTCAATCCTAAGTAAAGGTCTTGATTCACCTTATCCAGTGTATAGATCAAGATGGCAAGGACCCGTAGCGGAAACGTGAATGCAAATGAGAATAGGAACCAACCCTCAGTGGTTTAGCAAATACCTATTGTAGAAGAAGTTGCACCTGAGCCAGTTACCATGGCTGGAGTTCAAGCCATGATTCGGGCTATGCTAGCTGAACAAAGGGAAGAAATGAGGCGGATGTCGAATAGGGACGAACCTACTATGCCCACTGAGCAACCTGAGCTGATTCCCGAGCAATAGGAGGAAGGGAACTACAGCCGCCAAGTGAGTCAAGTGGGGACTCAAGGTGAACATAGGGATGGCCCGGAGAGGAGAAACGACAAGGACGGGCGAATGTATAAGAATTTCTTGGGTGCGAAACCACCAAGTCTCTCAGGAAGCCCAAAGCCTATGGAGATTATCGATTGGATTTACGAGATGTAAATGGTGTTTGAGAGCTGCGACTGTAGCGAGAAACAGAAGACCGTCTTCGCTGTAAGACAACTTAAAACTGGAGTCTTGAGCTGGTGGAAGCTATTGGCGGATACGATGCCACAAGGAGAATCCTTAAGGATGTCATGGGAAGAGTTCTTGGAACAGTTGAAATGCAGTACTGCTCGGAGATAGATCTGGTAGACCTAAACAACGAGTTTCAGAACCTGAAGAAAGGGAAGATGAGTGTTGATGAGTATGCCACCGCATTCACCGAGAGGATGAAGCTATTTCCCTACTTGGTGCCTACTAAACTCTCCAAGATTGATAGATTTGCTAACGGACTGCCCACTGACTTTGGCCCAATGGTCAGAATGGCAACTACCTTGAAAACAGCTGTTAGGGCAGCTAAGAACGTAGAGCCCCAGATAAGAGAAAAAGGTCTAGAAAAAGATAAGGCAGAAGAGAAGAGGAAGTTTGAAGGATCTTCAAGGTCCAACAAGAAAAACAAATTCTCAAAGCTTGGAAGAGGAGATGGAGGTGAAGCGAGATGGTGTGATAAATGCAAAAAGAAGCATTGTGGGAAGTGCAACGAAGAAGTGACTTGTTACAAGTGTGGGAGGACTGGTCACTATTCCAAGGACTGCACACATAATGATAAAGTATGCTACAGATGTGGAGGCAAGGGGCACATGTCCAGAGACTGCCCAAGGAAAAATAAAGCAGCAAGACCAGAAACGCCACCAAGGCCAAGAGCATTTCACATGATCCTCGACGAAGCAGAGAACCATGCGAGGAATCAAGGATGAGGACTTTATACCCGAAGATCAAGTTATGCAATAGCCATAGTATCGTTTGATGTAGCCCATTAGAGGCATAGTCCAGGGTGAACTTGAACACCTATGTAATAGTTTCAAGAAATAATAAAATCTTCGTTTTGTTAGCTGGTGTGTTAAATTGTTATGTGATTTTCTTGTATGATGACTTGGAAAACTGCAACACGATACTTGGGACGAGTATGAGTAGGTGTGAATGGTAGTAGAGGCCTATACTACCGGAAGCACAGGACTCACACTTGGATCAGGGAAAGTCACAAGGTTACTTATAGAGATCATACTTATAGAGAATGCTCAAATCCGGCTTCGTATATTGAAATTTAGATTTTCCAAGTTCGGCTTAGCCACAGACAGCTAAAAACTCGAATCGGAGATCGAACGACTTTTGGCCGGAATGACCCAAACGAGAATCGAAGGTCTCGACAATGGTATTTCAGCGGTAAAAAGTCTGGCAAAAACCGACGTCAGATAAAGAAGTTATGAATTTTTGAAGAAATTCCTTAAACACGATGAGTTATAAAATAAATAATAAAAATGATTTCGGAATTTGCCAACGGAGTCTAAATGAAAGTTGTAGAGCGCAGTCTCACCTACGTGTGGATATAAAGAACATCGAAAACGGAGTTCGTATGAAGAAGATATGAATTTTTGAAGTTTATTAAATAAATTATATATTTATTTAATTCAAAAATCAAGTATTATCCGAAGAGGAGTCAGCGTCCTCATCCGAGGTACGTGTCGCGTACCCCTGTACGCCCTGCGTACCCGAGGGCATTGGCCTCGGATCGTCCACGTCGCCCTATGCGAGGCTATCGACCCGTCCGACCCGCCCGTCCGACCGACCCGCCGTCCCATCCGACCCGCCGTCCCATCCGAAGCCGAGGCAGTCGAGGCTTCGGTAATGCATGACGTACGCGTACGCGCTGCGTACGAGCGTACGCCCCGCGTACGAGGCTTCTCAGACCCTCCTATAAATAGAATGCGAGGCTTTCCGAAAAAAATGCTCAATTCTCTCCTTTCTCTCACGATCTTGCCTCGATTTCCGTGCCCGTTCAAACCCGAAGCCCTGGTCATTTTTGCTCAAGTCCCGAGGGTCGATTTTACTCCCGAGATTCCCAAGAATCCCGAGAAAAGTCCGTTTCCCGAGGCGAAACTCTGCCCGGTTTTCCATCTCGCTATCTTCAAACTATCAAGTGAGTTCATATCCCCCTTCGAACACTCTTTAAATACATTTTAAATGCTTTTATACTCTTTTCGGGGAGGAATACAAGTAAACATACCGTTATTATCGTGTAAAATCTCATTTACTCATTTCTATCAAATGAATCACTTGTGATTTAGTTCTATTATGCGGAACTCTTGTTATACTTTACATTCAATAGTTTTATACAAAGTTTTAGTAACACCAAAGCATCTTTTGTTGTTAAAACCGTTTCATATATTCTAAAAACTTATAATTTATGTTGGCCAAACATTGTGAAAAAGGATAAACTTTGCATACAAAACTATCACTTTAATACAGACATAGTTGAGAATCCATGAGACGTGTATATCTTCAAACACTACCTTTTAGATAAAAGGTATCGCTACAAGTCCTGTCTATAACCAGAGTCTCCCGTTCGGAGAACGTGTCAAATGTGTATAGATCTATACGGGAAGTCATGATCCCGCGCCCTGACTGTTAGCTACAGTCCGTCTTTTGGGGTGACAGTTTGTCATAACGCTACGACGCCTGAAGAACGTCGCTACAGGCATATTATGTTCAGTATGGTTATAAAACTCATCGGATATACAACTATTATAGTACTTTTGAATAATGAATGAGTAGTTACTACAATTATTCATTATCTAACAAACTGAAATCTTCTAATAGGTTTATTATTTAAATCTATGTTTAAAACTCTTCTAAAGCATGTGGATTGCTTCAAAATGTTAGTCTTAGACATTAAACAAACAACTATAAGGAAATATGGGATTTTCTTGGAAAATATACACTCATTTTCGAATGGCATTCAATGTTTCTATATCACTTATGAACTCACCAACTTAATTGTTGACACTTTTTCTTTGAAATAACTTGTATTCTCAGGGAATCGTTAAGCAGGTTTGGAAATCAACTTTTGGTGAATAACGCGCTGGCATTATTTACTTCATTTGAAAGATGTTTATGCATTTATCTTTTGGACATGTAATGAATACAATGATGTAAACATTTTAAAAAAAAAACCTTTATATATGGTGGTGTGTACTTTCCTTTCTATAAACTGTTATGATACTGAACATGACGTCCTCCGCCCCTAAACGTTTCTGCCGTTCTGGTTTGGGGGTGTGACAGATTGGTATCAGAGCACCGTTTATAGTGAATTAAGTATATCAAAACCATTTTTGGTATACAACTATAAACTCATCTGGGCAAAAACACTCTGAGAAGAGTCATACTTTTAAAATTAAATTTATTTAGTTTTTGAAAAGTAAGCATGCATTCATTTCGTACTAATAACAGTTTCACATCGTACCATTTTAGAAGTATTATAAATAAGTTGTACAGTACAGGTACGCCTTGGGACACATAATCGAAACTGGGAAGGATATAGCCTGATCAACTATATTTGTCCGAGAGCCGACTAACGTGTGCCGAGGAGTGTCTGCAGTGGACAACAAATTTTAAAACTTACCAAATCGTTACTAGAATCGAACACCAGAATTTAAATACTATAGGAGTATTTGCTATCTAAACTAGTTTAACTTACATGTTTTGCATGTTTCGACTTTATTCAATTCTTATAATCCTATTTCTCGTACAGTCAAATGGCTGGATTTCACCACCCCAATGACCCCTACTTTCCCAACCAAGGCAACGGAGGATGGATCGAAGATGATCCCGAAGAGGACGAGGAACCCATAGAATTAGGTGATGACTCCGGTACTGACTCAGAGCCGGAAGTGATCGATCCGCCACCCATTCAACCTCCTATCCATGTGAGGAACTTCCAAGGACCCACTCCCATCTGGGGAAGTCACCTCCATCATTGGAGCCAACAACAAGGCATACGCCCTCCCTACGGCATGTGTCGGGACTTCTATGATGTCCGCGGTGGAGGTTTGGCTGATCGAGCACTCCCGGTAATAGTGGGTAAGTTAGCCAATCAGTCCTATCAGTCCGGGGTTCAAGCAAGCCGACTTTGGGATGTCAACGTGGAAGTGCAGGTTCACACTTCTGACATCCGTAGGCTGGATAAGATACAAGACAATGCTCAACTCCAGTCTGAGGCATTTCAGGCACGGATGATTGCAGCCCTAGCCGAGTTAAGGGAGCAACAAGCCGCTTTTGATCGGCGTCTAATGGAATCGAAGTAATCAGATACGGAGTCAAGCTCCAAGCGCAACCTACGTCGCAAATAGTGCTTGCCAGGATTTCAAATTTTGTTATAAATTAGGACTTCGGATAAGAATATTATTTTTTCCTTAAAACTTTCTGTAATCGGAGACCTTTAGAAAGGTCAAAAATTTTTGTCTAAACCCTGATGTAACACAACTATATGTTTAATATATATAGGGCATATCTCTTTCTCGTTTTAATTATGTGTAGTCCGTGCAATTCACAAGTACATCCATTCAAACATTGTTAATGAATTAAGCTCAACACCCTGTGTTGGCCAAACCAAATTCTTAATCTATTTAAGATAGTTAACTCAATATCATTCAACTCGCAACTACCAAAACGTATAATATCTCATGTTTCTTTTGGCAGCGCAATGCCTCCTCGTAGATCAGCACGTACCAACGCAACCCCACCACCACCTCCACAACTAACTTATGATCCGGCAATGGTCCAGGTTGCTATCACAGCAGCAGTAGCAGCAGCCCTCTCTCAAATAAACTCCAATGCAAATGGAGGTACAGGAAGCAGCACAAATCATCCAAATCGTGGCACCGGCCAGGGCCATGTAAGGGAGTGTACTTACAAGGAGTTCTCCAACTCAAAACCAAAGACCTTTAATGGCAGTGGAGGAGTCATTGCACTAATGCAATGGTTTGAAAAGACCGAAACGGTCTTCGAGATCTGCTCGTGCCAAGAAACAAGCAAGGTTAAGTTCGCTGCTTGCACCTTCATAGATTGAGCCCTCACTTGGTGGAAAAGCCATGTGAATTCAGTGACGCTCACTGTCGCTAACGCCATGAGTTGGGAAGAACTGAAGGTTCTACTACTGGAAGAATACTGCCCAAGGGGCGAAGTGCAAAAGCTCGAGCAGGAGCTCTGGAATTTGAAAATGGCTGGGTCTGATCTAGTCGCCTACACAGCTAGGTTCAACGATCTCGCTGCTTTGTGCCCTACCATGGTCAACCCAGAATCAAAGAAGGTCGAAAGGTACATTTGGGGGTTGTCACCCCAGATTCAAGGGCACGTCCTAGCTTCCAACCCTATCACCTACAACAACGCTAAACGCCTGGCGCAATGACTCATCGACCACGGAGTGAAACAGAGTACCATCACAGCAGCCGCAAATCCACCTAGGGAGGCTCAGGGCCAGAGTAAGCCTTGGAACAAGAGGAGGGGACAAACCCTCCAGGAGAACCCCAAGGAACAACAAGTGATAGCAACCCACGCTATTACTGTACCTACCAACTCTGCCCCCACAAGTTCATACAATGGAAAACTACCGAAATGTAACCAGTGCAACTTCCACCACTACGGTCTCTGCTGTGACCTTCAATGCACCAGGTGCAATAAGAAGGGTCATACAGCCCACTATTGCAAGGAGCCAACCCAACAATCCGCCCTCACTGCTAATACCAGAATAAGCCGTGCCTGCTTTGAGTGCGGTGGCACAAGGAACTACCGCAAGGACTACCCGAAGACAAACAACAAGAATACTGGCGGAAGAGGACGAGTTTTCGCAATGGGACAAGATGAAGCCATTGCGGACCCCACTGTTGTTACGGGTACGTTTCTTCTCGATAACTCGTATGCATGCATTTTGTTTGATAGTGGAGCGGAAAGGAGTTTTGTGAGTCACGACTTTAAAAGCATGCTAAAATCAATACCACAATCATTAAGTGAACCATTCATAGTAGAAATGGCCAACGGGAAAACCGAAGGCACTAAGGAGATATATTTAAACTGCACCCTAACTCTAAACGATAATCTCTTTCAAATCAACCTCATGCCAGTCTTGATTAAGAGTTTCGATGTCATCATTGGCATAGATTGGTTGAGTTCACATCGTGCGGACATTTTATGTTACGATAAGGCCGTTCGCCTTAATCTGCCAACTGGCGAAACCTTCCTTGTCTTGGGCGACAAACCTAGTACCACTCTTAGTATTATATCAAGTATCCAAGCTCAGAAGTACCTATGCAAGGAGTGTCACGCATTTTTAGCACATGTTGTAGATGTGAAACGAGAAGTCCAGGACATCAAGGATGTGCCCGACGTATGCGATTTTCCCGACGTGTTTCCCGAGGACCTTCCAGGAATACCACCCGCAAGACAAGTCGAATTCAGAATCGATCTAATCCCCGGAGCTACCCCAGTAGCCAAAGCACCCTATCGGTTAGCCCCGGTAGAGATACAGGAGCTATCCAGCCAACTGAATGAACTACTTGGAAAAGGAATCATCAGGCCAAGCTTCTCGCCATGGGGAGCACCCGTGTTGTTCGTGAAAAAGAAAGATGGATCGTTCAGGATGTGCATCGACTACCGAGAACTCAACAAACTTACCATCAAGAACCGATACCCCCTACCCCGAATCGACGACTTATTCGATCAACTCCAAGGAGCCAACTACTTCTCCAAGATCGATCTAAGGTTGAGATACCACCAGCTGCGTGTCCTAGAGAGTGATGTTCCCAAGACGGCTTCCGAACGAGATACGGACATTATGAGTTCGTAGTGATGCCGTTCGGACTAACCAATGCCCCGGCCGTATTTATGGATCTAATGAATCGGGTATGTCGTCCATTCTTAGATAAATTTGTAATAGTATTCATAGACGATATACTCATTTATTCAAAGAATAAAGAGGAACATAGTAAACACCTGAGGCAAGTCTTAGAGGCGTTGCGAACTGAGAAACTTTATGCAAAATTCTCAAAATGTGAGTTTTGGATTAGAAAAGTGGACTTCCTCGGTCACGTGGTCAGCAAGGAAGGAATCCACGTGGACCCCTCAAAGATCAAGGCTATCGAAAACTGGTCTGCACCAACCACACCAACCGAAATACGCCAGTTTCTAGGTCTTGCTGGTTATTATCGAAGGTTCATCCAGAATTTCTCCAGCATCGCAAAGCCAACTACCGCTTTAACCCAGAACGGTGTGACCTACAACTGGGGAGAAAAGCAAGATGCTGCATTTCAGACTTTGAAACAAGCCCTTTGCAATGCACCTATCCTTTCTCTTCCGGAAGGGACCGAAGACTTTGTGGTGTATTGCGACGCTTCGAAGCAAGGGCTGGGCTGTGTGCTAATGCAGAAGGGAAAGGTTATTGCATATGCCTCACGACAACTGAAAACGCATGAGGTCAATTACACCACTCATGACTTAGAACTTGGAGCAGTGGTCTTCGCTCTTAAAATCTGGAGGCACTACCTTTACGGTACCAAGTGCACTGTCTTTACAGACCACAAGAGTCTGCAACACATCTTCGACCAGAAAGAGTTAAACATGAGACAACGACGTTGGATCGAGTTGCTCAACGACTACGAATGTGAGATTCCCTATCATCCGAGAAAGGCAAACGTCGTAGCCGATGCCCTTAGTCGAAAGGAGTACTCTGGCCGAAGAGTGAAGTCATTAGCTATGTCGATCCATTCGCACCTGTCAACGCAAGTCAAGGAAGCTCAAATAGAGGCCTTGAAACCCGAAAACGTGGCAGGTGAGGCCCTTAGGGGAATGGACAAGAACTTAGAAATCAAGAGTGAGGGAGCGCGCTACCTTATGAACCAGATCTGGACACCCAAGTTTGGTGGATTCAGAGAGGTAGTTATGAGCGAGGCACACAGGACCCCATACTCCGTACACCCAGGGTCATACAAGATATATCTAGATCTCAAGCAACTCTACTGGTGACCAAACATGAAAGCGGAGATTGCTACTTATGTGAGCAAGTGTTTAACTTGCGCCAAGATAAAAATAGAACACCAGAAACCCTCAGGTCTACTCCAGCAACCTGAAATACCTGAGTGGAAATGGGAGCAGATTTCCATGGACTTCATAACCAAACTGCCCAAAACTCAGAGTGGCCAAGATACTATTTGGGTAATCGTCGACAGATTAACCAAGTCAGCCCATTTCTTACCGATCAAGGAAACTGATAGGATGGAAAAACTATCAAGAACCTACATTCGGGAGATCATACGACTTCATGGCGTACTGATGTCCATCATCTCAGATAAAGACAGCAGATTCACTTCCAGATTCTGGCAATCACTGCAAAAATCCATGGGAACAAGGTTGGATATGAGTACGGCATATCACCCACAAACTGACGGACAGAGTGAGAGGACGATCCAAACCTTGGAAGACATGTTGCGAGCATGTGTAATCGACTTTGGCAAGGCATGGGATGTTCACTTGCCTTTGGTCGAGTTCTCTTATAACAATAGTTACCATACTAGTATCAAGACCGCTCCATTCGAAGCCCTTTACGGCCGTAAGTGCAGATCACCCCTGTGCTGGATGGAAGTGGGCGACACACAATTGGCAAAAGGTCTAGTCCCCAATAGCACCCTCACTGGTCCGGAGATCATCAGAGAAACGACTGAAAAGATCGTGCAAATACGAGAACGACTGAAGTCCTCAAGGGATAGGCAAAAGAGCTATGCCAACAGGAGACGTAAACCCTTGGAATTCCAGATTGGCGACCGTGTACTACTAAAGGTCTCACCCTGGAAGGGCATGATACGCTTTGGGAAGCGTGGAAAGCTAAATCCTAGGTACATTGGACCCTTCGAAATCATTTCGAGAGTTGGTCAAGTGCCCTACAAACTCCAACTTCCAATCGAGCTTAACAAAGTACATCTAGTATTCCACGTATCGAACCTGAAAAAGTGTTTGTCCGACGAAACACTTGTAATTCCACTCGATGAAATCGAGCTAAACGAAAATCTTAACTTTGTGGAAGAACCCGTCGAGATCATGGATAGGGAAGTTAAACGGACTAAGCAGAGTCGCATTCCAATAGTAAAAGTTCGATGGAATGCTAAGAGAGGACCCGAACTCACATGGGAACGGGAAGACCAAATGCAACAGAAGTATCCGCATCTCTTCCTCAGTCCCTAAGACTTCTATTTTGTATTAAAATTTCGGGACGAAATTCCCTCTAACGGGGAGATGATGTAACAACCCGATATTTCAACTCTTTGTAATGACCTAAAAAGTCAAGTATTGTAACCATCTTGGAGTAATTAAATTTACTTTGATAATAAAACGCCCAAAAAGTATCTATTTAAATTCCTATTATGTGTAATATCATTAAACTGGGATCATACTTATAGAGAATGCTCAAATCCGGTTTCGTATATTGAAATTTAGATTTTCCAAGTTCGGCTTAGCAGTAGACAGCTAAAAACTCGAATCGGAGATCGAACGACTTTTGGCCGGAATGACCTAAACGAGAATTGAAGGTCTCGACAATGGTATTTCAGCGGTAAAAAGTCTGGCAAAAACCGACGTCAGATAAAGAAGTTATGAATTTTTGAAGAAATTCCTTAAACACGATGAGTTATAAAATAAATAATAAAAATGATTTCCAAATTTGCCAACGGAGTCTAAACGAAAGTTGTAGAGCGTAGTCTCACCTACGTGTGGATATAAAGACCATCGAAAACGGAGTTCGTATGAAGAAGATATGAATTTTTGCAATTGTCCTTTCGTAATGTCACTGCAATTGTCCTTTCGTAATGTCACTGCACTAAAGTCACAAAGACTATTGCCAATGATATTACAAAGTCCTCTATCGGAGATTGTTACAAGACAATTCCATAGATGTGATGTCTCCCACTCAAGGTACTTTCTTTGAACATCCTTTTGCATAGAAGTTTCTAATCTAGTCATAGATTTCTCAATATTCAATTCCCAATATGGACACACTTCCATATGTTCCATATGACAACTCATTCTTAATAGAATCTGTTCTATTCATGATGAAGTTGATATGGTCCATCCAATATGGAAACATTTCCATAATTTCCATATGACAACTCATTCTTAATAGAATCTTTTCTATTCATAATAATGTCGATATGGTCCATACCATGCTTCTAACTACTCACAAGCGACCAATCCTCCTCAAACTTTGGATTGTCCTTTGATAGTTGTTTAATTGTTTTAGTCAAAACCAATTCTAGTCCCTTTTCCCTCTAAATGCGCTTGACATTTGGAAAATTTTAGAATGGTCAAACATTAAAGCATCTACAATCGATCCTATGTCCGAAGCGTATGGGACACGACGCACAATGTTTTATTTGCTATGTTCTCAAAATTTGAATTGTGAAGAGGAATGCCGTAATCATAATCGAAATTTTAAAAACACACTATGTACCTTTGACTAAATTTATTAACATTTCTCAACCTAAGCCTTTAGATTTGAAATGAAGCATAATATTCTCTCCCTTAATTATAGCAAAACAACCTTACAACCCTTACGACTTTGCAAGGTATAACTCTTGTTTTCTATAATTAATATTGCCAACTTGCAATACGTGCCTTAATAATCATACAATCATAACTTTTATGCTCCCACTACCATGATGATTATTATAAAACATAACACTTATGCTCCCACTAGCTTCGACATGTATTCATAAACATCTTAACTTTCAGAAAAACAATACTTATTGAATTTCTTAAGTTCATGTTTCTAATACTTAGTGCTTTGATAATCTTTTGTCAAGGCTTCTTGAACTTATACACCTTTGCCTTAGATAGTTCATATGTGTGTCTAAACAATTAATGTAACAACTCGATATTTCAACTCTTTGTAATGACCTAAAAAGTCAAGTATTGTAACCATCTTGGAGTAATAAAATTTACTTTGATAATAAAATGCCCAAAAAGTATCTATATAAATTCCTATTATGTGTAATATCATTAAACCAGGATCATACTTATAGAGAATGCTCAAATCCGGCTTCGTATATTGAAATTTAGATTTTCCAAGTTCGGCTTTGCCGCAGACAGCTAAAAACTCGAATCGGAGATCGAACGACTTTTGGCCGGAATGACCTAAACGAGAATCAAAGGTCTCGACAATGGTATTTCAGCGGTAAAAAGTCTGGCAAAAACCGACGTCAGATAAAGAAGTTATGAATTTTTGAAGAAATTCCTTAAACACGATGAGTCATAAAATAAATAATAAAAATGATTTCGGAATTTGCCAACGGAGTCTAAACGAAAGTTGTAGAGCGTAGTCTCACCTACGTGTGGATAGAAAGACCATCGAAAACGGAGTTTGTATGAAGAAGATATGAATTTTTGAAGTTTATTAAATAAATTATATATTTATTTAATTCAAAAATCAAGTATTATCCGAAGAGGAGTCAGCGTCCTCTTCCGAGGTACGTGCCGCGTACCCCTGTACGCCCTGCGTACCCGAGGGAATTGGCCTCGGATCGTCCACGTCGCCCTATGCGAGGCTACCGACCCGTCCGACCCGCCCGTCCGACCGACCCGCCGTCCCATCCGAAGCCGAGGCAGTCGAGGCATCGGTAATGCATGACGTACGCGTACGTGCTGCGTACGAGCGTACGCCCCGCATACGAGGCTTCTCAGACCCCCCTATAAATAGAATGCGAGGCTTTCCGAAAAAAATGCTCAATTCTCTCCTTTCTCTCACGATCTTGCCTCGATTTTCGTGCCCGTTCAAACCAAAAGCCCTGGTCATTTTTGCTCAAGTCCCGAGGGTCGATTTTACTCCCGAGATTCCCGAGAATCCCGAGAAAAGTCTGTTTCCCGAGGCGAAAATCTGCCCGGTTTTCCATCTCGCTATCTTCAAACTATCAAGTGAGTTCATATCCCCCTTCGAACACTCTTTAAATACATTTTAAATGCTTTTATACTCTTTTCGGGGAGGAATACAAGTAAACATACCGTTATTATCGTGTAAAATCTCATTTACTCATTTCTATCAAATGAATCACTTATGATTTAGTTCTATTATGCGGAACTCTTGTTATACTTTACATGCAATAGTTTTATACAAAGTTTTAGTAACACCAAAGCATCTTTTGTTGTTAAAACCGTTTCATATATTCTAAAAACTTATAATTTATGTTGGCCAAACATTGTGAAAAAGGATAAACTTTGCATACAAAACTATCACTTTAATACAGACTTAGTTGAGAATCCATGAGACGTGTATATCTTCAAACACTGCCTTTTAGATAAAAGGTATCGCTACAAGTCCTGTCTATAACCAGAGTCTCCCGTTCGGAGAACGTGTCAAATGTGTATAGATCTATACGGGAAGTCATGATCCCGCGCCCTGACTGTTAGCTACAGTCCGTCTTTTGGGGTGACAGTTTGTCATAACGCTACGACGCCTGAAGAACGTCGCTACAGGCATATTATGTTCAGTATGGTTATAAAACTCATCGGATATACAACTATTATAGTACTTTTGAAGAATGAATGAGTAGTTACTACAGTTATTCATTATCTAACAAACTGAAATCTTCTCATAGGTTTATTATTTAAATCTATGTTTAAAACTCTTCTAAAGCATGTGGATTGCTTCAAAATGTTAGTCTTAGACATTAAACAAACAACTATAAGGAAATATGGGATTTTCTTGGAAAATATACACTCATTTTCGAATGGCATTCAATGTTTCTATATCACTTATGAACTCACCAACTTAATTGTTGACACTTTTTCTTTGAAATAACTTGTATTCTCAGGGAATCGTTAAGCAGGTTTGGAAATCAACTTTTGGTGAATAACGCGCTGGCATTATTTACTTCATTTGAAAGATGTTTATGCATTTATCTTTTGGACATGTAATGAATACAATTATGTAAACATTTTTAAAAAAACCTTTATATATGGTGGTGTGTACTTTCCTTTGTATAAACTGTTATGATACTGAACATGACGTCCTCCGCCCCTGAACGTTTCCGCCGTTCTGGTTTGGGGGTGTGACAATTAAGACTAATTGCCAAACCTCACAATTCAAATCATGGAAAGGGATACCGTAACCATGATCAAATTCAAGAATGCAATTTTACAATCACTATCTTCTTAAAATCTTTCTTAGTGAAAGCATTTCCTAACAATCATTTTCATGAAGGAGGAAATCTTATGACACTCAGATTTAAATGGTGTATGTGTTCCTATCCATGTGAATTTGTTAAAACCAAAGTTTACGACAAATTCAAACTCATAAGGACCGAACTTTCTTGATCTCGATTTCTTGCCTTTATGGTAGCACAGCTGCCCATCATGTCTTCCAAGTATTTAAGCAGCTCACTTTTTCTTATCAATGTACCTTTCATTGATTAAGGTGCTTTGCCTTTTTTTATGCGTTCAAATGAGAACTCATAGGACTCACATGCATAATTAACTCGATTGGATTGGCACAGAAACAAAATAATATCAACACGATAGGTTGTAAACCTTAACTCATGTGCTAGTGATGATCGATAAGGTCTATTTGATTTGTTCTTGAAGCCTTTCAAGACCAATAAGACTCCCACTGACTTCTTGACATATAAGATTCTCTTGTCAAATATTCAAGAGTTAGTGTAGTTTTTATCAAACTCTTCATAAATTGGTCCTAGTTGGTCTTTGTCTTATCCAAGACATCACAACTTTCGACATTTGATGAATGTTATAAACCTTTTAATACTTGTCACTCATTGTCACAATCTTAACTCTAAAAATTGTTTTGGAACGAAGTATGATTGACTTTTTGATTTAACCATTTCTTCAATTCTTGATTCCTCTTCTTAAACATACAATTGTACTAAGACTCACTTAGAGGATCAATTGAGATATGGTTCTTAATCATTAAGACCTATCATAAAGCATAAAAGCTACTCTCCTTTCTTCTTAGAATGGAGAAACTTTTATCTTTCTGCCTACTTGATTCTTCTTATTCATTCTGCTATTGATCTAAACCCTTTAATCAATTCAGAATTACACTTAATCTTGTAAGTATAATCATATTTACTAAACCTTTAGTAAATCATGACGAATATCTTTGTTACTCTTATGGTGGACTTGATCAACACGCTTTGTGTACTTGATCTCCTAGTTCTTCACCTGACATTTTGTCAATGAATTAGTCTAATTTCCAAATATGAAATTTCTCATTCATCGTGCAACCAAGTTGCATGATTCCAAGTTTCTGTCCAATTGAAACTTGGGCGATGAGAAACTCTCCCTATTTGGTAAACTCTCGACTTTCCATTAATAACATAATAAGAACCAAATCCATTATTGCTAATAATAGAAACATTTTAACATCAATTTTTCATACACGCCATTGCAAGGATAATATAAAATCAAAATTTATTTTATGCGGAAAAATTTGTCCTTACAATGCAACTCATTGAAAAACTTATGCTAGTACATATTTCTTAGCAATCTAATTCTAACTCTAAGTAGTAGCTCAAGAATCTAATCTTCAAGTAATGCGATCGAAATCCATTCCTTCTCGGTTAGATTCTGCTCACTTCTTCCCTTAAGCGTCCTTTTCTTTTCTTCGATCCTACAAAACATCAATTTTAATCTTATCACATTATGTTTTAAGAATCTAGAATAGAAACTTAAAAGAGTTAGTCAATGGATATTACCTAAATCAGAGCCATACGTTTTGACTCTCCCATCTCTTAGATCTCTTAGGTAAATAGGGTAGTTTCGTCTCCAATAACACCTCTCTTGGCAATAAAAGCAAATTGACTCTTTTGGAACAGCACATGGAACTACTTCAGACATCGCCTTTCTCTTATGATAAACCTTTTCGATCATTGCATGTCTTTCGTCGCCATTGTCTACATCCATAGAGCTCTCGAAGGCAGATTCACCAATCAACATTGCTTTTCCATTGCTGATTCAACAACAATAAGCATATAGGTGAGATCTCTAAGGGCCACGTAACAGTTCATCATATAGTACTCTCTTACGAACTCACTATATGAGTTAGGAAGTGATTGAAGAACCCAATCAACAGCCATTTCCTCACAGACAACGGATCCCAAGATTTTTAACCTATCAATGTGTGACTTCATCCCTAGGACGTGTGCGCACACCGGCTTTCCTTCTTTATGTTTAATTGCCAAAAGGGCTTGAGTGATCTTGAACTTTTCTAGCCTTTGAACTTTTGGGTTAGGGAGAATAATTTGAGGAGGAGGAGGAAGTGAAGTATGATCTCTTGTTCCTCGATCGAATCGTGGAATATCATCTTCATGTGGAATGCTTGTTCCACGGGATTTGGGAAAACCATAGTTGTCGAACTTTAACATCTACAATACGGGAGAAAACGAATTCAAGTTAGTTGATTGATTGAGTCCTTAGCAAATCACCCAAATGAGATACTAAGGCTAGGACCCAACACAAAATTCTACAACTCGGGAGAGGGATGCCGTAACCCTAATTGCAGAATATTTGAAGGTAAGTGAATGAAGATTCACTAATTTCCACCACGAAAAACGAAAAAGAATTTAAGTTTTAAATCTATGAAAACTCCTAGATCCTTTGAGATTCATTGAACTTTCAATGGCATGTTTAAATCTCGATATGCCCCTCTTGTTTGTGACTGGGATGCCGAGGATCACAAAGCGGGTGTGAATAACCATGCAAACTTACATGGTGCCCTCACATGTTACAGTCACCTATTCGATGTGCCGGTAAACCACACACGCTCCACCAAAATATGACAAACATTGAGTCACCCTTTGCTACCTTTGCTTAGAACCATTTAGTGTGCCGGTAAACCACACACGCTCCACTAACGTCTTCGTAAGGGCACAAAGTGTAATTTCATGGAATTGCATCAATTCACTTTTTCCTAAGTAACTAAGATTGGGAATTTTATGAAAACATTCAGTTACTTTAATAATTCATTATACTTATAATGAAAGGTTTCCTCCTATCCTACCCATTCGGCTAACGACCCTCCACTAGTCAAGAGTGCGGTGGGTAAGAGTGGATTCCCATTCAATCGCCATTTTATAGGCTATTTCCTTAAACACCCCTTATAGACCAGCTTCGTGAATGAGGCCTACTAACGGTAAGACTGACTTTTTCTCAATAATGTTAGACTTTTAATGTTATATATAGTATAGGGTGTATTTTACAACTTTTAAAATATAGGTGGTTAAATTTAACAATTATACTTTTAATTCAATTAAATTGTAAACCTAAACTTTTATGGATTTATTAAACCTCTTTTAATTATACACCTTAATTAATTAATAAAACCATAAGGGTGTGATTTGAACTTTTTCAAAACTATACTAGAGTTTTAGAATTTAACATTCCTAATTAAACTTTTAATCAACTTTTAAATTCCAAAACTTGAGGGCATGTTTTGAAACATTTCAACACATTAGGGTTTTGAATTTAAATATACATCAAAATTAAACCATTTAATCAAAATTTAAATTCCAAAACTTGAGGGCAAGTTTTGAAACCTTTTTCAAAACATTAGGGTTTTAACTATTTAAATTTCAAAACAACAAAACTTTTGGGTTCAAATTTAAACTATAAAACCTAAAGGGGAAAAATATGAAACTTTTCATAACAACAAGGATCAAATAACAAATAATTTAAATTAACATTTAATCACATAATTATCCATATTTGATTTGTTTAATGATTTCTTGCAAAACAATTTATCAATTTAGTCAAAATAATTAAACAATTATCTTATAAGGAAACAATTATCTTATTAATTGATAAATATCTTCAATTAGATCAAAATCATAGTCAAATATATCATATAATTGGATTTATATTGATCTAACATGATAAGGTAACTATCCTAATGCAAAAACAGCAAGAAATCCCGAGATAACCTCCATCTGACGAGTTGACTCGTCGAGTCAAGCCTGGACTCGTCGAGTCACCTTGGACTCGGCGAGTTCAGCTGTGGACTCGGCGAGTCCAGCCTCCAGAAACCTTAAAAAACGAATTTTCCAGTTATACAATGCATCAATACAATTGAAACCAAGCTAGGCTCTGATACCACTAATGGGTTTTGGTCCTAAGAACATCCTATGTGCTCATACAAACCCTAATGCTTGGATCTAGGTTTTTCTATTGTACATGCAAGTTATCCAAGACTATAAACCCTAATTCTAACATACAAGTAATCATATTAACATGAGAATAGGTTTATAATATTACCTTGATTGTTATGTAGCAATAACAATCCCAAATCTCCTTGTATTGACTTTGGAAGGCTTAGAGTCACAAGTGTCACTCCTCTAATGGTTCACAAACACCATAAGCAAGAGGATGAAGAGGAGAGAGGATGGAGGCTGCCCAAAACCGTCTACAAACCCTAGAGAAGTCTTAGCCACGTTTTTGGTCATAAGATATCTCTTTATATAGGAGGCAATTAGGGTTATCTAACAAGGAAACCCTAATTTGGTTGCTTAAGCCCTAAGCAACCCATGGAGCCCTTTCCATAAGGCCTTAGACGGTTTCATATGGGCTTCCCCCATAGAATTCGTCCACCTTATAATAAAAGGCAATCCATGGCCCAAATTGCAATTATCTTATAATCACAATTCCAGTCCCTTAAGTTTAATTAATCTCTTTTAGTCACAAAACTAATTACCAATTAATTATTGACTAATATTAATTAAACAATATGATTTCTCCTTTAATATATTATTCCCATAATATATTAATAAATCATATTTAATCCTTTCTCTCCATAATTCATCCTACCAAGTTGCTTTGGTGAAGGCAACCCAAAAGGACCATGCACCATCGGGTCAAGTACATACCAAAATAGTTATGGACTTAGACACTAATCCAACAGTCTCCCACTTGGATAAGTCAAATAACTATTATGCGTATGACTTCAGATCCTGATCTGTAATCGTAGCTTTCCAAAGCCGCTGTCAACTCTGATCCTATCAGATACGCGTGTCCTTAGATAAGGGATCATATATTCTTCCATTCTAGATATCGTATGAGATATGATTTCAAATCATTCTCTTTGTACTATATCTCGATTTCCAATTTATGACGACTGACTAATTGAACAAATCAAATTAGCCCTAGCCCGGCCGAGCATTTACGTTTGTCATCACTAAATCATCGAGGGGCCCAAAGATATCGCTTTTATCCTACTTTGGATAAAAGGAACGGATAAACTTTGATACAATGCTTGCTTGCACTCACTCACCGAATCACACACAACAATATGTTTTATAACACCAAGTTACTAGTGCGTTTACATATTATCCATGTGTAACCGATTTGCAAGATACAATTCACACATCTCGGTTTCAAGAATATAAGATGTTATCGTCTCACCAATCACTCGTGATACAATCCATGGAGTGATCCAAGTGAGCGTGGGTTTAATCCAATGCCCAAATCATATTCATAAGCACTCATGAACGTTGCATCAAACATTTGCTTATGTCTAATACCTTATAGACAATCCACATACCAAATCATGACAGTCTTCATTCATATCTACTTCCAACATATGAACGACTGTGGCCCATTTAAATAATTCGATTATTCTTAATAAACTCAATTATTCTGGAAGTCAAAACATGCAAATGTGAAACACAAGAATAATACTAATCCCATATGACCTCAAACCTTTGAGTATAAATAAAACCCCTTTTATTTATCACCATATCGATTACTCATTATTTGTTGTTTCGGGTAATCAACTTCTTACTTGAATTATTACACTTGTCCCATGCTCCTAGCATGCACACAATGTTTACCTATGGTTCTTACTTTGTGAAATAGACCAAATTGAGCAAATTTCCAATCATTCTCATTTCACAACTCCAAATCCTTTTTCATAAGTGAAAGAATATCAAATTCTTGCTACTTATAGAATATGCTAGATTCTAACATTTTATGCAATTGTCCTTTCGTAATGTCACTGCACTAAAGTCACAAAGACTATTGCCAATGATATTACAAAGTCCTCTATCGGAGATTGTTACAAGACAATTCCATAGATGTGATGTCTCCCACTCAAGGTACTTTCTTTGAACATCCTTTTGCATAGAAGTTTCTAATCTAGTCATAGATTTCTCAATATTCAATTCCCAATATGGACACACTTCCATATGTTCCATATGACAACTCATTCTTAATAGAATCTGTTCTATTCATGATGAAGTTGATATGGTCCATCCAATATGGAAACATTTCCATAATTTCCATATGACAACTCATTCTTAATAGAATCTTTTCTATTCATAATAATGTCGATATGGTCCATACCATGCTTCTAACTACTCACAAGCGACCAATCCTCATCAAACTTTGGATTGTCCTTTGATAGTTGTTTAATTGTTTTAGTCAAAACCAATTCTAGTCCCTTTTCCCTCTAAATGCGCTTGACATTTGGAAAATTTTAGAATGGTCAAACATTAAAGCATCTAAAATCGATCCTATGTCCGAAGCGTATGGGACACGACGCACAATGTTTTATTTGCTATGTTCTCAAAATTTGAATTGTGAAGAGGAATGCCGTAATCATAATCGAAATTTTAAAAACACACTATGTACCTTTGACTAAATTTATTAACATTTCTCAACCTAAGCCTTTAGATTTGAAATGAAGCATAATATTCTCTCCCTTAATTATAGCAAAACAACCTTACAACCCTTACGACTTTGCAAGGTATAACTCTTGTTTTCTATAATTAATATTGCCAACTTGCAATACGTGCCTTAATAATCATACAATCATAACTTTTATGCTCCCACTACCATGATGATTATTATAAAACATAACACTTATGCTCCCACTAGCTTCGACATGTATTCATAAACATCTTAACTTTCAGAAAAACAATACTTATTGAATTTCTTAAGTTCATGTTTCTAATACTTAGTGCTTTGATAATCTTTTATCAAGGCTTCTTGAACTTATACACCTTTGCCTTAGATAGTTCATATGTGTGTCTAAACAATTAATGTAACAACCCGATATTTCAACTCTTTGTAACGACCTAAAAAGTCAAGTATTGTAACCATCTTGGAGTAATAAAATTTACTTTGATAATAAAATGCCCAAAAAGTATCTATATAAATTCCTATTATGTGTAATATCATTAAACCGGGATCATACTTATAGAGAATGCTCAAATCCGGCTTCGTATATTGAAATTTAGATTTTCCAAGTTCGGCTTAGCCGCAGACAGCTAAAAACTCGAATCGGAGATCGAACGACTTTTGGCCGGAATGACCTAAACGAGAATCGAAGGTCTCGACAATGGTATTTCAGCGGTAAAAAGTCTGGCAAAAACCGACGTCAGATAAAGAAGTTATGAATTTTTGAAGAAATTCCTTAAACACGATGAGTCATAAAATAAATAATAAAAATGATTTCGGAATTTGCCAACGGAGTCTAAACGAAAGTTGTAGAGCGTAGTCTCACCTACGTGTGGATATAAAGACCATCGAAAACGGAGTTCGTATGAAGAAGATATGAATTTTTGAAGTTTATTAAATAAATTATATATTTATTTAATTCAAAAATCAAGTATTATCCGAAGAGGAGTCATCGTCCTCATCTGAGGTACGTGCCGCGTACCCCTGTACGCCCTGCGTACCCGAGGGCATTGGCCTCGGATCGTCCACGTCGCCCTATACGAGGCTACCGACCCGTCCGACCCGCCCGTCCGACCGACCCGCCGTCCCATCCGACCCGCCGTCCCATCCGAAGCCGAGGCAGTCGAGGCTTCGGTAATGCATGACGTACGCGTACGCGCTGCGTACGAGCGTATGCCCCGCGTACGAGGCTTCTCAGACCCCCCCTATAAATAGAATGCGAGGCTTTCCGAAAAAAAATGCTCAATTCTCTCCTTTCTCTCACGATCTTGCCTCGATTTCCGTGCCCGTTCAAACCAGAAGCCCTGGTCATTTTTGCTCAAGTCCCGAGGGTCGATTTTACTCCCGAGATTCCCGAGAATTCCGAGAAAAGTCCGTTTCCCGAGGCGAAACTCTGCCCGGTTTTCCATCTCGCTATCTTCAAACTATCAAGTGAGTTCATATCCCCCTTCGAACACTCTTTAAATACATTTTAAATGCTTTTATACTCTTTTCGGGGAGGAATACAAGTAAACATACCGTTATTATCGTGTAAAATCTCATTTACTCATTTCTATCAAATGAATCACTTGTGATTTAGTTCTATTATGCGGAACTCTTGTTATACTTTACATGCAATAGTTTTATACAAAGTTTTAGTAACACCAAAGCATCTTTTGTTGTTAAAACCGTTTCATATATTCTAAAAACTTATAATTTATGTTGGCCAAACATTGTGAAAAAGGATAAACTTTGCATACAAAACTATCACTTTAATACAGACTTAGTTGAGAATCCATGAGACGTGTATATCTTCAAACACTGCCTTTTAGATAAAAGGTATCGCTACAAGTCCTGTCTATAACCAGAGTCTCCCGTTCGGAGAACGTGTCAAATGTGTATAGATCTATACGGGAAGTCATGATCCCGCGCCCTGACTGTTAGCTACAGTCCGTCTTTTGGGGTGACAGTTTGTCATAACGCTACGACGCCTGAAGAACGTCGCTACAGGCATATTATGTTCAGTATGGTTATAAAACTCATCGGATATACAACTATTATAGTACTTTTGAATAATGAATGAGTAGTTACTACAGTTATTCATTATCTAACAAACTGAAATCTTCTAATAGGTTTATTATTTAAATCTATGTTTAAAACTCTTCTAAAGCATGTGGATTGCTTCAAAATGTTAGTCTTAGACATTAAACAAACAACTATAAGGAAATATGGGATTTTCTTGGAAAATATACACTCATTTTCGAATGGCATTCAATGTTTCTATATCACTTATGAACTCACCAACTTAATTGTTGACACTTTTTCTTTGAAATAACTTGTATTCTCAGGGAATCGTTAAGCAGGTTTGGAAATCAACTTTTGGTGAATAACGCGCTGGCATTATTTACTTCATTTGAAAGATGTTTATGCATTTATCTTTTGGACATGTAATGAATACAATGATGTAAACATTTAAAAAAAAACCTTTATATATGGTGGTGTGTGCTTTCCTTTCTATAAACTGTTATGATACTGAACATGACGTCCTCCGCCCCTGAACGTTTCCGCCGTTTTGGTTTGGGGGTGTGACAGATTGGTATCAGAGCACCGTTTATAGTGAATTAAGTATATCAAAACCATTTTTGGTATACAACTATAAACTCATCTGGGCAAAAACACTCTGAGAAGAGTCATACTTTTAAAATTAAATTTATTTAGTTTTTGAAAAGTAAGCATGCATTCATTTCGTACTAATAACAGTTTCACATCGTACCATTTTAGAAGTATTATAAATAAGTTGTACAGTACAGGTACGCCTTGGGACACATAATCGAAACTGGGAAGGATATAGCCTGATCAACTATATTTGTCCGAGAGCCGACTAACGTGTGCCGAGGAGTGTCTGCAGTGGACAACAAATTTTAAAACTTACCAAATCGTTACTAGAATCGAACACCAGAATTTAAATACTATAGGAGTATTTGCTATCTAAACTAGTTTAACTTACATGTTTTGCATGTTTCGACTTTATTCAATTCTTATAATCCTATTTCTCGTACAGTCAAATGGCTGGATTTCACCACCCCAATGACCCCTACTTTCCCAACCAAGGCAACGGAGGATGGATCGAAGATGATCCCGAAGAGGACGAGGAACCCATAGAATTAGGTGATGACTCCGGTACTGACTCAGAGCCGGAAGTGATCGATCCGCCACCCATTCAACCTCCTATCCATGTGAGGAACTTCCAAGGACCCACTCCCATCTGGGGAAGTCACCTCCATCATTGGAGCCAACAACAAGGCATACGCCCTCCCTACGGCATGTGTCGGGACTTCTATGATGTCCGCGGTGGAGGTTTGGCTGATCGAGCACTCCCGGTAATAGTGGGTAAGTTAGCCAATCAGTCCTATCAGTCCGGGGTTCAAGCAAGCCGACTTTGGGATGTCAACGTGGAAGTGCAGGTTCACACTTCTGACATCCGTAGGCTGGATAAGATACAAGACAATGCTCAACTCCAGTCTGAGGCATTTCAGGCACAGATGATTGCAGCCCTAGCCGAGTTAAGGGAGCAACAAGCCGCTTTTGATCGGCGTCTAATGGAATCGAAGTAATCAGATACGGAGTCAAGCTCCAAGCGCAACCTACGTCGCAAATAGTGCTTGCCAGGATTTCAAATTTTGTTATAAATTAGGACTTCGGATAAGAATATTATTTTTTCCTTAAAACTGTCTGTAATCGGAGACCTTTAGAAAGGTCAAAAATTTTTGTCTAAACCCTGATGTAACACAACTATATGTTTAATATATATAGGGCATATCTCTTTCTCGTTTTAATTATGTGTAGTCCGTGCAATTCACAAGTACATCCATTCAAACATTGTTAATGAATTAAGCTCAACACCCTGTGTTGGCCAAACCAAATTCTTAATCTATTTAAGATAGTTAACTCAATATCATTCAACTCGCAACCACCAAAACGTATAATATCTCATGTTTCTTTTGGCAGCGCAATGCCTCCTCGTAGATCAGCACGTACCAACGCAACCCCACCACCACCTCCACAACTAACTTATGATCCGGCAATGGTCCAGGTTGCTATCACAGCAGCAGTAGCAGCAGCCCTCTCTCAAATAAACTCCAATGCAAATGGAGGTACAGGAAGCAGCACAAATCATCCAAATCGTGGCACCGACCAGGGCCATGTAAGGGAGTGTACTTACAAGGAGTTCTCCAACTCAAAACCAAAGACCTTTAATGGAAGTGGAGGAGTCATTGCACTAATGCAATGGTTTGAAAAGACCGAAACGGTCTTCGAGATCTGCTCGTGCCAAGAAACAAGCAAGGTTAAGTTCGCTGCTTGCACCTTCATAGATTGAGCCCTCACTTGGTGGAAAAGCCATGTGAATTCAGTGACGCTCACTGTCGCTAACGCCATGAGTTGGGAAGAACTGAAGGTTCTACTACTGGAAGAATACTGCCCAAGGGGCGAAGTGCAAAAGCTCGAGCAGGAGCTCTGGAATTTGAAAATGGCTGGGTCTGATCTAGTCGCCTACACAGCTAGGTTCAACGATCTCGCTGCTTTGTGCCCTACCATGGTCAACCCAGAATCAAAGAAGGTCGAAAGGTACATTTGGGGGTTGTCACCCCAGATTCAAGGGCACGTCCTAGCTTCCAACCCTATCACCTACAACAACGCTAAACGCCTGGCGCAATGACTCATCGACCACGGAGTGAAACAGAGTACCATCACAGCAGCCGCAAATCCACCTAGGGAGGCTCAGGGCCAGAGTAAGCCTTGGAACAAGAGGAGGGGACAAACCCTCCAGGAGAACCCCAAGGAACAACAAGTGATAGCAACCCACGCTATTACTGTACCTACCAACTCTGCCCCCACAAGTTCATACAATGGAAAACTACCGAAATGTAACCAGTGCAACTTCCACCACTACGGTCTCTGCTGTGACCTTCAATGCACCAGGTGCAATAAGAAGGGTCATACAGCCCACTATTGCAAGGAGCCAACCCAACAATCCGCCCCCACTGCTAATACCAGAATAAGCCGCGCCTGCTTTGAGTGCGGAGGCACAAGGAACTACCGCAAGGACTACCCGAAGACAAACAACAGGAATACCGGCGAAAGAGGACGAGTTTTCGCAATGGGACAAGATGAAGCCATTGCGGACCCCACTATTGTTACGGGTACGTTTCTTCTCGATAACTCATATGCATGCATTTTTTTTGATAGTGGAGCGGAAAGGAGTTTTGTGAGTCACGACTTTAAAAGCATGCTAAAACCAATACCACAATCATTAAGTGAACCATTCATAGTAGAAATGGCCAACGGGAAAACCGAAGGCACTAAGGAGATATATTTAAACTGCACCCTAACTCTAAACGATAATCTCTTTCAAATCAACCTCATGCCAGTCTCGATTAAGAGTTTCGATGTCATCATTGGCATAGATTGGTTGAGTTCACATCGTGCGGACATTTTATGTTACTATAAGGCCGTTCACCTTAATCTGCCAACTGGCGAAACCTTCCTTGTCTTGGGCGACAAACCTAGTACCACTCTTAGTATATATCAAGTATCCAAGCTCAGAAGTACCTATGCAAGGAGTGTCACGCATTTTTAGCACATGTTGTAGATGTGAAACGAGAAGTCCAGGACATCAAGGATGTGCCCGACATATGCGATTTTCCCGACGTGTTTCCCGAGGACCTTCCAGGAATACCACCCACAAGACAAGTCGAATTCAGAATCGATCTAATCCCCGGAGCTACCCCAGTAGCCAAAGCACCCTATCGGTTAGCCCCGACAGAGATGCAGGAGCTATCCAGCCAACTGAATGAACTACTTGGAAAAGGAATCATCAGGCCGAGCTTCTCGCCATGGGGAGCACCCGTGTTGTTCGTTAAAAAGAAAGATGGATCGTTCAGGATGTGCATCGACTACCGAGAACTCAACAAACTTACCATCAAGAACCGATACCCCCTACCCCGAATCGACGACTTATTCGATCAACTCCAAGGAGCCAACTACTTCTCCAAGATCGATCTAAGGTCGAGATACCACCAGCTGCGTGTCCTAGAGAGTGATGTTCCCAAGACGGCTTCCGAACGAGATACAGACATTATGAGTTCGTAGTGATGCCGTTCGGACTAACCAATGCCCCGGCCGTATTTATGGATCTAATGAATCGGGTATGTCGTCCATTCTTAGATAAATTTGTAATAGTATTCATAGACGATATACTCATTTATTCAAAGAATAAAGAGGAACATAGTAAACACCTGAGGCAAGTCTTAGAGACGTTGCGAACTGAGAAACTTTATGCAAAATTCTCAAAATGTGAGTTTTGGATTAGAAAAGTGGACTTCCTCGGTCACGTGGTCAGCAAGGAAGGAATCCACGTGGACCCCTCAAAGATCAAGGCTATCGAAAACTGGTCTGCACCAACCACACCAACCGAAATACGCCAGTTTCTAGGTCTTGCTGGTTATTATCGAAGGTTCATCCAGAATTTATCCAGCATCGCAAAGCCACTTACCGCTTTAACCCAGAACGGTGTGACCTACAACTGGGGAGAAAAGCAAGATGCTGCATTTCATACTTTGAAACAAGCCCTTTGCAATGCACCTATCCTTTCTCTTCCGGAAGGGACCGAAGACTTTGTGGTGTATTGCGACGCTTCGAAGCAAGGGCTGGGCTGTGTGCTAATGCAGAAGGGAAAGGTTATTGCATATGCCTCACGACAACTTAAAACGCATGAGGTCAATTACACCACTCATGACTTAGAACTTGGAGCAGTGGTCTTCGCTCTTAAAATCTGGAGGCACTACCTTTACGGTACCAAGTGCACTGTCTTTACAGACCACAAGAGTCTGCAACACATCTTCGACCAGAAAGAGTTAAACATGAGACAACGACGTTGGATCGAGTTGCTCAACGACTACGAATGTGAGATTCGCTATCATCCGAGAAAGGCAAACGTCGTAGCCGATGCCCTTAGTCGAAAGGAGTACTCTGGCCGAAGAGTGAAGTCATTAGCTATGTCGATCCATTCGCACCTGTCAACGCAAGTCAAGGAAGCTCAAATAGAGGCCTTGAAACCCGAAAACGTGGCAGGTGAGGCCCTTAGGGGAATGGACAAGAACTTAGAAATCAAGAGTGACGGAGCGCGCTACCTCATGAACCAGATCTGGACACCCAAGTTTGGTGGATTCAGAGAGGTAGTTATGAGCGAGGCACACAGGACCCCATACTCCGTACACCCAGGGTCATACAAGATGTATCTAGATCTCAAGCAACTCTACTGGTGGCCAAACATGAAAGCGGAGATTGCTACTTATGTGAGCAAGTGTTTAACTTGCGCCAAGATAAAAATAGAACACCAGAAACCCTCAGGTCTACTCCAGCAACCTGAAATACCTGAGTGGAAATGGGAGCAGATTTCCATGGACTTCATAACCAAACTGCCCAAAACTCAGAGTGGCCAAGATACTATTTGGGTAATCGTCGACAGATTAACCAAGTCAGCCCATTTCTTACCGATCAAGGAAACTGATAGGATGGAAAAACTATCAAGAACCTACATTCGGGAGATCATACAACTTCATGGCGTACCGATGTCCATCATCTCAGATAGAGACAGCAGATTCACTTCCAGATTCTGGCAATCACTGCAAAAATCCATGGGAACAAGGTTGGATATGAGTACGGCATATCACCCACAAACTGACGGACAAAGTGAGAGGACGATCCAAACCTTGGAAGACATGTTGCGAGCATGTGTAATCGACTTTGGCAAGGCATGGGATGTTCACTTGCCTTTGGTCGAGTTCTCTTATAACAATAGTTACCATACTAGTATCAAGACCGCTCCATTCGAAGCCCTTTACGGCCGTAAGTGCAGATCACCCCTGTGCTGGACGGAAGTGGGCGACACACAATTGGCAAAAGGTCTAGTCGCCAATAGCACCCTCACTGGTCCGGAGATCATCAGAGAAACGACTGAAAAGATCGTGCAAATACGAGAACGACCGAAGTCCTCAAGGGATAGGCAAAAGAGCTATGCCAACAGGAGACGTAAACCCTTGGAATTCCAGATTGGCGACCGTGTACTACTAAAGGTCTCACCCTGGAAGGGCATGATACGCTTTGGGAAGCGTGGAAAGCTAAATCCTAGGTACATTGGACCCTTCGAAATCATTTCGAGAGTTGGTCAAGTGCCCTACAAACTCCAACTTCCAATCGAGCTTAACAAAGTACATCTAGTATTCCACGTATCGAACCTAAAAAAGTGTTTGTCCGACGAAACACTTGTAATTCCACTCGATGAAATCGAGCTAAATGAAAATCTTAACTTTGTGGAAGAACCCGTCGAGATCATGGATAGGGAAGTTAAACGGACTAAGCAGAGTCGCATTCCAATAGTAAAAGTTCGATGGAATGCTAAGAGAGGACCCGAATTCACATGGGAACGGGAAGACCAAATGCAACAGAAGTATCCGCATCTCTTCCTCAGTCCCTAAGACTTCTATTTTGTATTAAAATTTCGGGACGAAATTCCCTCTAACGGGGAGATGATGTAACAACCCGATATTTCAACTCTTTGTAATGACCTAAAAAGTCAAGTATTGTAACCATCTTGGAGTAATTAAATTTACTTTGATAATAAAACGCCCAAAAAGTATCTATTTAAATTCCTATTATGTGTAATATCATTAAACTGGGATCATACTTATAGAGAATGCTCAAATCCGGCTTCGTATATTGAAATTTAGATTTTCCAAGTTCGGCTTAGCAGTAGACAGCTAAAAACTCGAATCGGAGATCGAACGACTTTTGGCCGGAATGACCTAAACCAGAATTGAAGGTCTCGACAATGGTATTTCAGCGGTAAAAAGTCTGGCAAAAACCGACGTCAGATAAAGAAGTTATGAATTTTTGAAGAAATTCCTTAAACACGATGAGTTATAAAATAAATAATAAAAATGATTTCGAAATTTGCCAACGGAGTCTAAACGAAAGTTGTAGAGCGTAGTCTCACCTACGTGTGGATATAAAGACCATCGAAAACGGAGTTCGTATGAAGAAGATATGAATTTTTGAAGTTTATTAAATAAATTATATATTTATTTAATTCAAAAATCAAGTATTATCCGAAGAGGAGTCAGCGTCCTCATCGGAGGTACGCGCCGCGTACCCCTGTACGCCCTGCGTACCCGAGCGCATTGGCCTCGGATCGTCCACGTCGCCCTATGCGAGGCTACCGACCCGTCCGACCCGCCCGTCCGACCGACCCGTCCGACCCGCCGTCCCATCCGACCCGCCGTCCCATCTGAAGCCGAGGCAGTCGAGGCTTCGGTAATGCATGACGTACGCGTACGCGCTGCGTACGAGCGTACGCCCCGCGTACGAGGCTTCTCAGACCCCCTATAAATAGAATGCGAGGCTTTCCGAAAAAAATGCTCAATTCTCTCCTTTCTCTCACAATCTTGCCTCGATTTCCGTGCCCGTTCAAACCTGAAGCCCTGGTCATTTTTGCTCAAGTCCCGAGGGTCGATTTTACTCCCGAGATTCTCGAGAATCCCGAGAAAAGTCCGTTTCCCGAGGCGAAACTCTGCCCGGTTTTCCATCTCGCTATCTTCAAACTATCAAGTGAGTTCATATCCCCCTTCGAACACTCTTTAAATACATTTTAAATGCGTTTATACTCTTTTCGAGGAGGAATAAAAGTAAACATACCGTTATTATCGTGTAAAATCTCATTTACTCATTTCTATCAAATGAATCACTTGTGATTTAGTTCTATTATGCGGAACTCTTGTTATACTTTACATGCAATAGTTTTATACAAAGTTTTAGTAACACCAAAGCATCTTTTATTGTTAAAAACGTTTCATATATTCTAAAAACTTATAATTTATGTTGGCCAAACATTGTGAAAAAGGATAAACTTTGCATTCAAAAATATCACTTTAATACAGACTTAGTTGAGAATCCATGAGACATGTATATCTTCAAACACTGCCTTTTAGATAAAAGGTATCGCTACAAGTCCTGTCTATAACCAGAGTCTCCCGTTCGGAGAACGTGTCAAATGTGTATAGATCTATACGGGAAGTCATGATCCCGCGCCTTGACTGTTAGCTACAGTCCGTCTTTTGGGGTGATAGTTTGTCATAACGCTACGACGCCTGAAGAACGTCGCTACAGGCATATTATGTTCAGTATGGTTATAAAACTCATCGGATATATAACTATTATAGTACTTTTGAATAATGAATGAGTAGTTACTACAATTATTCATTATCTAACAAACTGAAATCTTCTAATAGGTTTATTATTTAAATCTATGTTTAAAACTCTTCTAAAGCATGTGGATTGCTTCAAAATGTTAGTCTTAGACATTAAACAAACAACTATAAGGAAATATGGGATTTTCTTGGAAAATATACACTCATTTTCGAATGGCATTCAATGTTTCTATATCACTTATGAACTCACCAACTTAATTGTTGACACTTTTTCTTTGAAATAACTTGTATTCTCAGGGAATCGTTAAGCAGGTTTGGAAATCAACTTTTGGTGAATAACGCGCTGGCATTATTTACTTCATTTGAAAGATGTTTATGCATTTATCTTTTGGACATGTAATGAATACAATTATGTAAATATTTTTAAAAAAACCTTTATATATGGTGGTGTGTACTTTCCTTTGTATAAACAGTTATGATACTGAACATGACGTCCTCCGCCCCTGAACGTTTCCGCCGTTCTGGTTTGGGGGTGTGACAATTAAGACTAATTGCCAAACCTCACAATTCAAATCATGGAAAGGGATACCGTAACCATGATCAAATTCAAGAATGCAATTTTACAATCACTATCTTCTTAAAATCTTTCTTAGTGAAAGCATTTCCTAACAATCATTTTCATGAAGGAGGAAATCTTATGACACTTAGATTTAAATGGTGTATGTGTTCCTATCCATGTGAATTTGTTAAAACCAAAGTTTACGACAAATTCAAACTCATAAGGACCGAACTTTCTTGATCTCGATTTCTTGCCTTTATGGTAGCACAGCTGCCCATCATGTCTTCCAAGTATTTAAGCAGCTCACCTTTTCTTATCAATGTACCTTTCATTGATTAAGGTGCTTTGCCTTTTTTTATGCGTTCAAATGAGAACTCATAGGACTCACATGCATAATTAACTCGATTGGATTGGCACAGAAACAAAATAATATCAACACGATAGGTTGTAAACCTTAACTCATGTGCTAGTGATGATCGATAAGGTCTATTTGATTTGTTCTTGAAGCCTTTCAAGACCAATAAGACTCCCACTGACTTCTTGACATATAAGATTCTCTTGTCAAATATTCAAGAGTTAGTGTAGTTTTTATCAAACTCTTCATAAATTGGTCCTAGTTGGTCTTTGTCTTATCCAAGACATCACAACTTTCGACATTTGATGAATGTTATAAACCTTTTAATACTTGTCACTCATTGTCACAATCTTAACTCTAAAAATTGTTTTGGAACGAAGTATGATTGACTTTTTGATTTAACCATTTCTTCAATTCTTGATTCCTCTTCTTAAACATACAATTGTACTAAGACTCACTTAGAGGATCAATTGAGATATGGTTCTTAATCATTAAGACCTATCATAAAGCATAAAAGCTACTCTCCTTTCTTCTTAGAATGGAGAAACTTTTATCTTTCTGCCTACTTGATTCTTCTTATTCATTCTGCTATTGATCTAAACCCTTTAATCAATTCAGAATTACACTTAATCTTGTAAGTATAATCATATTTACTAAACCTTTAGTAAATCATGACGAATATCTTTGTTACTCTTATGGTGGACTTGATCAACACGCTTTGTGTACTTGATCTCCTAGTTCTTCACCTGACATTTTGTCAATGAATTAGTCTAATTTCCAAATATGAAATTTCTCATTCATCGTGCAACCAAGTTGCATGATTCCAAGTTTCTGTCCAATTGAAACTTGGGCGATGAGAAACTCTCCCTATTTGGTAAACTCTCGACTTTCCATTAATAACATAATAAGAACCAAATCCATTATTGCTAATAATAGAAACATTTTAACATCAATTTTTCATACACGCCATTGCAAGGATAATATAAAATCAAAATTTATTTTATGCGGAAAAATTTGTCCTTACAATGCAACTCATTGAAAAACTTATGCTAGTACATATTTCTTAGCAATCTAATTCTAACTCTAAGTAGTAGCTCAAGAATCTAATCTTCAAGTAATGCGATCGAAATCCATTCCTTCTCGGTTAGATTCTGCTCACTTCTTCCCTTAAGCGTCCTTTTCTTTTCTTCGATCCTACAAAACATCAATTGTAATCTTATCACATTATGTTTTAAGAATCTAGAATAGAAACTTAAAAGAGTTAGTCAATGGATATTACCTAAATCAGAGCCATACGTTTTGACTCTCCCATCTCTTAGATCTCTTAGGTAAATAGGGTAGTTTCGTCTCCAATAACACCTCTCTTGGCAATAAAAGCAAATTGACTCTTTTGGAACAGCACATGGAACTACTTCAGACATCGCCTTTCTCTTATGATAAACCTTTTCGATCATTGCATGTCTTTCGTCGCCATTGTCTACATCCATAGAGCTCTCGAAGGCAGATTCACCAATCAACATTGCTTTTCCATTGCTGATTCAACAACAATAAGCATATAGGTGAGATCTCTAAGGGCCACGTAACAGTTCATCATATAGTACTCTCTTACGAACTCACTATATGAGTTAGGAAGTGATTGAAGAACCCAATCAACAGCCATTTCCTCACAGACAACGGATCCCAAGATTTTTAACCTATCAATGTGTGACTTCATCCCTAGGACGTGTGCGCACACCGGCTTTCCTTCTTTATGTTTAATTGCCAAAAGGGCTTGAGTGATCTTGAACTTTTCTAGCCTTTGAACTTTTGGGTTAGGGAGAATAATTTGAGGAGGAGGAGGAAGTGAAGTATGATCTCTTGTTCCTCGATCGAATCGTGGAATATCATCTTCATGTGGAATGCTTGTTCCACGGGATTTGGGAAAACCATAGTTGTCGAACTTTAACATCTACAATACGGGAGAAAACGAATTCAAGTTAGTTGATTGATTGAGTCCTTAGCAAATCACCCAAATGAGATACTAAGGCTAGGACCCAACACAAAATTCTACAACTCGGGAGAGGGATGCCGTAACCCTAATTGCAGAATATTTGAAGGTAAGTGAATGAAGATTCACTAATTTCCACCACGAAAAACGAAAAAGAATTTAAGTTTTAAATCTATGAAAACTCCTAGATCCTTTGAGATTCATTGAACTTTCAATGGCATGTTTAAATCTCGATATGCCCCTCTTGTTTGTGACTGGGATGCCAAGGATCACAAAGCGGGTGTGAATAACCATGCAAACTTACATGGTGCCCTCACATGTTACAGTCACCTATTCGATGTGCCGGTAAACCACACACGCTCCACCAAACTATGACAAACATTGAGTCACCCTTTGCTACCTTTGCTTAGAACCATTTAGTGTGCCGGTAAACCACACACGCTCCACTAACGTCTTCGCAAGTGCACAAAGTGTAATTTCATGGAATTGCATCAATTCACTTTTGCCTAAGTAACTAAGATTGGGAATTTTATGAAAACATTCAGTTACTTTAATAATTCATTATACTTATAATGAAAGGTTTCCTCCTATCCTACCCATTCGGCTAACGACCCTCCACTAGTCAAGAGTGCGGTGGGTAAGAGTGGATTCCCATTCAATCGCCATTTTATAGGCTATTTCCTTAAACACCCCTTATAGACCAGCTTCGTGAATGAGGCCTACTAACGGTAAGACTGACTTTTTCTCAATAATGTTAGACTTTTAATGTTATATATAGTATAGGGTGTATTTTACAACTTTTAAAATATAGGTGGTTAAATTTAACAATTATACTTTTAATTCAATTAAATTGTAAACCTAAACTTTTATGGATTTATTAAACCTCTTTTAATTATACACCTTAATTAATTAATAAAACCATAAGGGTGTGATTTGAACTTTTTCAAAACTATACTAGAGTTTTAGAATTTAACATTCCTAATTAAACTTTTAATCAACTTTTAAATTCCAAAACTTGAGGGCATGTTTTGAAACATTTCAACACATTAGGGTTTTGAATTTAAATATACATCAAAATTAAACCATTTAATCAAAATTTAAATTCCAAAACTTGAGGGCAAGTTTTGAAACCTTTTTCAAAACATTAGGGTTTTAACTATTTAAATTTCAAAACAACAAAACTTTTGGGTTCAAATTTAAACTATAAAACCTAAAGGGGAAAAATATGAAACTTTTCATAACAACAAGGATCAAATAACAAATAATTTAAATTAACATTTAATCACATAATTATCCATATTTGATTTGTTTAATGATTTCTTGCAAAACAATTTATCAATTTAGTCAAAATAATTAAACAATTATCTTATAAGGAAACAATTATCTTATTAATTGATAAATATCTTCAATTAGATCAAAATCATAGTCAAATATATCATATAATTGGATTTATATTGATCTAACATGATAAGGTAACTATCCTAATGCAAAAACAGCAAGAAATCCCGAGATAACCTCCATCTGACGAGTTGACTCGTCGAGTCAAGCCTGGACTCGTCGAGTCACCTTGGACTCGGCGAGTTCAGCTGTGGACTCGGCGAGTCCAGCCTCCAGAAACCTTAAAAAACGAATTTTCCAGTTATACAATGCATCAATACAATTGAAACCAAGCTAGGCTCTGATACCACTGATGGGTTTTGGTCCTAAGAACATCCTATGTGCTCATACAAACCCTAATGCTTGGATCTAGGTTTTTCTATTGTACATGCAAGTTATCCAAGACTATAAACCCTAATTCTAACATACAAGTAATCATATTAACATGAGAATAGGTTTATAATATTACCTTGATTGTTATGTAGCAATAACAATCCCAAATCTCCTTGTATTGACTTTGGAAGGCTTAGAGTCACAAGTGTCACTCCTCTAATGGTTCACAAACACCATAAGCAAGAGGATGAAGAGGAGAGAGGATGGAGGCTGCCCAAAACCGTCTACAAACCCTAGAGAAGTCTTAGCCACGTTTTTGGTCATAAGATATCTCTTTATATAGGAGGCAATTAGGGTTATCTAACAAGGAAACCCTAATTTGGTTGCTTAAGCCCTAAGCAACCCATGGAGCCCTTTCCATAAGGCCTTAGACGGTTTCATATGGGCTTCCCCCATAGAATTCGTCCACCTTATAATAAAAGGCAATCCATGGCCCAAATTGCAATTATCTTATAATCACAATTCCAGTCCCTTAAGTTTAATTAATCTCTTTTAGTCACAAAACTAATTACCAATTAATTATTGACTAATATTAATTAAACAATATGATTTCTCCTTTAATATATTATTCCCATAATATATTAATAAATCATATTTAATCCTTTCTCTCCATAATTCATCCTACCAAGTTGCTTTGGTGAAGGCAACCCAAAAGGACCATGCACCATCGGGTCAAGTACATACCAAAATAGTTATGGACTTAGACACTAATCCAACAGTCTCCCACTTGGATAAGTCAAATAACTATTATGCGTATGACTTCAGATCCTGATCTGTAATCGTAGCTTTCCAAAGCCGCTGTCAACTCTGATCCTATCAGATACGCGTGTCCTTAGATAAGGGATCATATATTCTTCCATTCTAGATATCGTATGAGATATGATTTCAAATCATTCTCTTTGTACTATATCTCGATTTCCAATTTATGACGACTGACTAATTGAACAAATCAAATTAGCCCTAGCCCGGCCGAGCATTTACGTTTGTCATCACTAAATCATCGAGGGGCCCAAAGATATCGCTTTTATCCTACTTTGGATAAAAGGAACGGATAAACTTTGATACAATGCTTGCTTGCACTCACTCACCGAATCACACACAACAATATGTTTTATAACACCAAGTTACTAGTGCGTTTACATATTATCCATGTGCAACCGATTTGCAAGATACAATTCACACATCTCGGTTTCAAGAATATAAGATGTTATCGTCTCACCAATCACTCGTGATACAATCCATGGAGTGATCCAAGTGAGCGTGGGTTTAATCCAATGCCCAAATCATATTCATAAGCACTCATGAACGTTGCATCAAACATTTGCTTATGTCTAATACCTTATAGACAATCCACATACCAAATCATGACAGTCTTCATTCATATCTACTTCCAACATATGAACGACTGTGGCCCATTTAAATAATTCGATTATTCTTAATAAACTCAATTATTCTGGAAGTCAAAACATGCAAATGTGAAACACAAGAATAATACTAATCCCATATGACCTCAAACCTTTGAGTATAAATAAAACCCCTTTTATTTATCACCATATCGATTACTCATTATTTGTTGTTTCGGGTAATCAACTTCTTACTTGAATTATTACACTTGTCCCATGCTCCTAGCATGCACACAATGTTTACCTATGGTTCTTACTTTGTGAAATAGACCAAATTGAGCAAATTTCCAATCATTCTCATTTCACAACTCCAAATCCTTTTTCATAAGTGAAAGAATATCAAATTCTTGCTACTTATAGAATATGCTAGATTCTAACATTTTATGCAATTGTCCTTTCGTAATGTCACTGCACTAAAGTCACAAAGACTATTGCCAATGATATTACAAAGTCCTCTATCGGAGATTGTTACAAGACAATTCCATAGATGTGATGTCTCCCACTCAAGGTACTTTCTTTGAACATCCTTTTGCATAGAAGTTTCTAATCTAGTCATAGATTTCTCAATATTCAATTCCCAATATGGACACACTTCCATATGTTCCATATGACAACTCATTCTTAATAGAATCTGTTCTATTCATGATGAAGTTGATATGGTCCATCCAATATGGAAACATTTCCATAATTTCCATATGACAACTCATTCTTAATAGAATCTTTTCTATTCATAATAATGTCGATATGGTCCATACCATGCTTCTAACTACTCACAAGCGACCAATCCTCCTCAAACTTTGGATTGTCCTTTGATAGTTGTTTAATTGTTTTAGTCAAAACCAATTCTAGTCCCTTTTCCCTCTAAATGCGCTTGACATTTGGAAAATTTTAGAATGGTCAAACATTAAAGCATCTACAATCGATCCTATGTCCGAAGCGTATGGGACACGACGCACAATGTTTTATTTGCTATGTTCTCAAAATTTGAATTGTGAAGAGGAATGCCGTAATCATAATCGAAATTTTAAAAACACACTATGTACCTTTGACTAAATTTATTAGCATTTCTCAACCTAAGCCTTTAGATTTGAAATGAAGCATAATATTCACTCCCTTAATTATAGCAAAACAACCTTACAACCCTTACGACTTTGCAAGGTATAACTCTTGTTTTCTATAATTAATATTGCCAACTTGCAATACGTGCCTTAATAATCATACAATCATAACTTTTATGCTCCCACTACCATGATGATTATTATAAAACATAACACTTATGCTCCCACTAGCTTCGACATGTATTCATAAACATCTTAACTTTCAGAAAAACAATACTTATTGAATTTCTTAAGTTCATGTTTCTAATACTTAGTGCTTTGATAATCTTTTATCAAGGCTTCTTAAACTTATACACCTTTGCCTTAGATAGTTCATATGTGTGTCTAAACAATTAATGTAACAACCCGATATTTCAACTCTTTGTAACGACCTAAAAAGTCAAGTATTGTAACCATCTTGGAGTAATAAAATTTACTTTGATAATAAAATGCCCAAAAAGTATCTATATAAATTCCTATTATGTGTAATATCATTAAACCGGGATCATACTTATAGAGAATGCTCAAATCCGGCTTCGTATATTGAAATTTAGATTTTCCAAGTTCGGCTTAGCCGCAGACAGCTAAAAACTCGAATCGGAGATCGAACGACTTTTGGCCGGAATGACCTAAACGAGAATCGAAGGTCTCGACAATGGTATTTCAGCGGTAAAAAGTCTGGCAAAAACCGACGTCAGATAAAGAAGTTATGAATTTTTGAAGAAATTCCTTAAACACGATGAGTCATAAAATAAATAATAAAAATGATTTCGGAATTTGCCAACGGAGTCTAAACGAAAGTTGTAGAGCGTAGTCTCACCTACGTGTGGATATAAAGACCATCGAAAACGGAGTTCGTATGAAGAAGATATGAATTTTTGAAGTTTATTAAATAAATTATATATTTATTTAATTCAAAAATCAAGTATTATCCGAAGAGGAGTCATCGTCCTCATCTGAGGTACGTGCCGCGTACCCCTGTACGCCCTGCGTACCCGAGGGCATTGGCCTCGGATCGTCCACGTCGCCCTATACGAGGCTACCGACCCGTCCGACCCGCCCGTCCGACCGACCCGCCGTCCCATCCGACCCGCCGTCCCATCCGAAGCCGAGGCAGTCGAGGCTTCGGTAATGCATGACGTACGCGTACGCGCTGCGTACGAGCGTATGCCCCGCGTACGAGGCTTCTCAGACCCCCCCTATAAATAGAATGCGAGGCTTTCCGAAAAAAAATGCTCAATTCTCTCCTTTCTCTCACGATCTTGCCTCGATTTCCGTGCCCGTTCAAACCAGAAGCCCTGGTCATTTTTGCTCAAGTCCCGAGGGTCGATTTTACTCCCGAGATTCCCGAGAATTCCGAGAAAAGTCCGTTTCCCGAGGCGAAACTCTGCCCGGTTTTCCATCTCGCTATCTTCAAACTATCAAGTGAGTTCATATCCCCCTTCGAACACTCTTTAAATACATTTTAAATGCTTTTATACTCTTTTCGGGGAGGAATACAAGTAAACATACCGTTATTATCGTGTAAAATCTCATTTACTCATTTCTATCAAATGAATCACTTGTGATTTAGTTCTATTATGCGGAACTCTTGTTATACTTTACATGCAATAGTTTTATACAAAGTTTTAGTAACACCAAAGCATCTTTTGTTGTTAAAACCGTTTCATATATTCTAAAAACTTATAATTTATGTTGGCCAAACATTGTGAAAAAGGATAAACTTTGCATACAAAACTATCACTTTAATACAGACTTAGTTGAGAATCCATGAGACGTGTATATCTTCAAACACTGCCTTTTAGATAAAAGGTATCGCTACAAGTCCTGTCTATAACCAGAGTCTCCCGTTCGGAGAACGTGTCAAATGTGTATAGATCTATACGGGAAGTCATGATCCCGCGCCCTGACTGTTAGCTACAGTCCGTCTTTTGGGGTGACAGTTTGTCATAACGCTACGACGCCTGAAGAACGTCGCTACAGGCATATTATGTTCAGTATGGTTATAAAACTCATCGGATATACAACTATTATAGTACTTTTGAATAATGAATGAGTAGTTACTACAGTTATTCATTATCTAACAAACTGAAATCTTCTAATAGGTTTATTATTTAAATCTATGTTTAAAACTCTTCTAAAGCATGTGGATTGCTTCAAAATGTTAGTCTTAGACATTAAACAAACAACTATAAGGAAATATGGGATTTTCTTGGAAAATATACACTCATTTTCGAATGGCATTCAATGTTTCTATATCACTTATGAACTCACCAACTTAATTGTTGACACTTTTTCTTTGAAATAACTTGTATTCTCAGGGAATCGTTAAGCAGGTTTGGAAATCAACTTTTGGTGAATAACGCGCTGGCATTATTTACTTCATTTGAAAGATGTTTATGCATATATCTTTTGGACATGTAATGAATACAATGATGTAAACATTTAAAAAAAAAACCTTTATATATGGTGGTGTGTGCTTTCCTTTCTATAAACTGTTATGATACTGAACATGACGTCCTCCGCCCCTGAACGTTTCCGCCGTTCTGGTTTGGGGGTGTGACAGATTGGTATCAGAGCACCGTTTATAGTGAATTAAGTATATCAAAACCATTTTTGGTATACAACTATAAACTCATCTGGGCAAAAACACTCTGAGAAGAGTCATACTTTTAAAATTAAATTTATTTAGTTTTTGAAAAGTAAGCATGCATTCATTTCGTACTAATAACAGTTTCACATCGTACCATTTTAGAAGTATTATAAATAAGTTGTACAGTACAGGTACGCCTTGGGACACATAATCGAAACTGGGAAGGATATAGCCTGATCAACTATATTTGTCCGAGAGCCGACTAACGTGTGCCGAGGAGTGTCTGCAGTGGACAACAAATTTTAAAACTTACCAAATCGTTACTAGAATCGAACACCAGAATTTAAATACTATAGGAGTATTTGCTATCTAAACTAGTTTAACTTACATGTTTTGCATGTTTCGACTTTATTCAATTCTTATAATCCTATTTCTCGTACAGTCAAATGGCTGGATTTCACCACCCCAATGACCCCTACTTTCCCAACCAAGGCAACGGAGGATGGATCGAAGATGATCCCGAAGAGGACGAGGAACCCATAGAATTAGGTGATGACTCCGGTACTGACTCAGAGCCGGAAGTGATCGATCCGCCACCCATTCAACCTCCTATCCATGTGAGGAACTTCCAAGGACCCACTCCCATCTGGGGAAGTCACCTCCATCATTGGAGCCAACAACAAGGCATACGCCCTCCCTACGGCATGTGTCGGGACTTCTATGATGTCCGCGGTGGAGGTTTGGCTGATCGAGCACTCCCGGTAATAGTGGGTAAGTTAGCCAATCAGTCCTATCAGTCCGGGGTTCAAGCAAGCCGACTTTGGGATGTCAACGTGGAAGTGCAGGTTCACACTTCTGACATCCGTAGGCTGGATAAGATACAAGACAATGCTCAACTCCAGTCTGAGGCATTTCAGGCACAGATGATTGCAGCCCTAGCCGAGTTAAGGGAGCAACAAGCCGCTTTTGATCGGCGTCTAATGGAATCGAAGTAATCAGATACGGAGTCAAGCTCCAAGCGCAACCTACGTCGCAAATAGTGTTTGCCAGGATTTCAAATTTTGTTATAAATTAGGACTTCGGATAAGAAAATTATTTTTTCCTTAAAACTGTCTGTAATCGGAGACCTTTAGAAAGGTCAAAAATTTTTGTCTAAACCCTGATGTAACACAACTATATGTTTAATATATATAGGGCATATCTCTTTCTCGTTTTAATTATGTGTAGTCCGTGCAATTCACAAGTACATCCATTCAAACATTGTTAATGAATTAAGCTCAACACCCTGTGTTGGCCAAACCAAATTCTTAATCTATTTAAGATAGTTAACTCAATATCATTCAACTCGCAACCACCAAAACGTATAATATCTCATGTTTCTTTTGGCAGCGCAATGCCTCCTCGTATATCAGCACGTACCAACGCAACCCCACCACCACCTCCACAACTAACTTATGATCCGGCAATGGTCCAGGTTGCTATCACAGCAGCAGTAGCAGCAGCCCTCTCTCAAATAAACTCCAATGCAAATGGAGGTACAGGAAGCAGCACAAATCATCCAAATCGTGGCACCGACCAGGGCCATGTAAGGGAGTGTACTTACAAGGAGTTCTCCAACTCAAAACCAAAGACCTTTAATGGCAGTGGAGGAGTCATTGCACTAATGCAATGGTTTGAAAAGACCGAAACGGTCTTCGAGATCTGCTCGTGCCAAGAAACAAGCAAGGTTAAGTTCGCTGCTTGCACCTTCATAGATTGAGCCCTCACTTGGTGGAAAAGCCATGTGAATTCAGTGACGCTCACTGTCGCTAACGCCATGAGTTGGGAAGAACTGAAGGTTCTACTACTGGAAGAATACTGCCCAAGGGGCGAAGTGCAAAAGCTCGAGCAGGAGCTCTGGAATTTGAAAATGGCTGGGTCTGATCTAGTCGCCTACACAGCTAGGTTCAACGATCTCGCTGCTTTGTGCCCTACCATGGTCAACCCAGAATCAAAGAAGGTCGAAAGGTACATTTGGGGGTTGTCACCCCAGATTCAAGGGCACGTCCTAGCTTCCAACCCTATCACCTACAACAACGCTAAACGCCTGGCGCAATGACTCATCGACCACGGAGTGAAACAGAGTACCATCACAGCAGCCGCAAATCCACCTAGGGAGGCTCAGGGCCAGAGTAAGCCTTGGAACAAGAGGAGGGGACAAACCCTCCAGGAGAACCCCAAGGAACAACAAGTGATAGCAACCCACGCTATTACTGTACCTACCAACTCTGCCCCCACAAGTTCATACAATGGAAAACTACCGAAATGTAACCAGTGCAACTTCCACCATTACGGTCTCTGCTGTGACCTTCAATGCACCAGGTGCAATAAGAAGGGTCATACAGCCCACTATTGCAAGGAGCCAACCCAACAATCCGCCCCCACTGCTAATACCAGAATAAGCCGCGCCTGCTTTGAGTGCGGAGGCACAAGGAACTACCGCAAGGACTACCCGAAGACAAACAACAGGAATACCGGCGAAAGAGGACGAGTTTTCGCAATGGGACAAGATGAAGCCATTGCGGACCCCACTGTTGTTACGGGTATGTTTCTTCTCGATAACTCGTATGCATGCATTTTTTTTGATAGTGGAGCGGAAAGGAGTTTTGTGAGTCACGACTTTAAAAGCATGCTAAAACCAATACCACAATCATTAAGTGAACCATTCATAGTAGAAATGGCCAACGGGAAAACCGAAGGCACTAAGGAGATATATTTAAACTGCACCCTAACTCTAAACGATAATCTCTTTCAAATCAACCTCATGCCAGTCTCGATTAAGAGTTTCGATGTCATCATTGGCATAGATTGGTTGAGTTCACATCGTGCGGACATTTTATGTTACTATAAGGCCGTTCACCTTAATCTGCCAACTGGCGAAACCTTCCTTGTCTTGGGCGACAAACCTAGTACCACTCTTAGTATTATATCAAGTATCCAAGCTCAGAAGTACCTATGCAAGGAGTGTCACGCATTTTTAGCACATGTTGTAGATGTGAAACGAGAAGTCCAGGACATCAAGGATGTGCCCGACATATGCGATTTTCCCGACGTGTTTCCCGAGGACCTTCCAGGAATACCACCCACAAGACAAGTCGAATTCAGAATCGATCTAATCCCCGGAGCTACCCCAGTAGCCAAAGCACCCTATCGGTTAGCCCCGGCAGAGATGCAGGAGCTATCCAGCCAACTGAATGAACTACTTGGAAAAGGAATCATCAGGCCGAGCTTCTCGCCATGGGGAGCACCCGTGTTGTTCGTGAAAAAGAAAGATGGATCGTTCAGGATGTGCATCGACTACCGAGAACTCAACAAACTTACCATCAAGAACCGATACCCCCTACCCCGAATCGACGACTTATTCGATCAACTCCAAGGAGCCAACTACTTCTCCAAGATCGATCTAAGGTCGAGATACCACCAGCTGCGTGTCCTAGAGAGTGATGTTCCCAAGACGGCTTCCGAACGAGATACAGACATTATGAGTTCGTAGTGATGCCGTTCGGACTAACCAATGCCCCGGCCGTATTTATGGATCTAATGAATCGGGTATGTCGTCCATTCTTAGATAAATTTGTAATAGTATTCATAGACGATATACTCATTTATTCAAAGAATAAAGAGGAACATAGTAAACACCTGAGGCAAGTCTTAGAGACGTTGCGAACTGAGAAACTTTATGCAAAATTCTCAAAATGTGAGTTTTGGATTAGAAAAGTGGACTTCCTCGGTCACGTGGTCAGCAAGGAAGGAATCCACGTGGACCCCTCAAAGATCAAGGCTATCGAAAACTGGTCTGCACCAACCACACCAACCGAAATACGCCAGTTTCTAGGTCTTGCTGGTTATTATCGAAGGTTCATCCAGAATTTATCCAGCATCGCAAAGCCACTTACCGCTTTAACCCAGAACGGTGTGACCTACAACTGGGGAGAAAAGCAAGATGCTGCATTTCATACTTTGAAACAAGCCCTTTGCAATGCACCTATCCTTTCTCTTCCGGAAGGGACCGAAGACTTTGTGGTGTATTGCGACGCTTCGAAGCAAGGGCTGGGCTGTATGCTAATGCAGAAGGGAAAGGTTATTGCATATGCCTCACGACAACTGAAAACGCATGAGGTCAATTACACCACTCATGACTTAGAACTTGGAGCAGTGGTCTTCGCTCTTAAAATCTGGAGGCACTACCTTTACGGTACCAAGTGCACTGTCTTTACAGACCACAAGAGTCTGCAACACATCTTCGACCAGAAAGAGTTAAACATGAGACAACGACGTTGGATCGAGTTGCTCAACGACTACGAATGTGAGATTCGCTATCATCCGAGAAAGGCAAACGTCGTAGCCGATGCCCTTAGTCGAAAGGAGTACTCTGGCCGAAGAGTGAAGTCATTAGCTATGTCGATCCATTCGCACCTGTGAACGCAAGTCAAGGAAGCTCAAATAGAGGCCTTGAAACCCGAAAACGTGGCAGGTGAGGCCCTTAGGGGAATGGACAAGAACTTAGAAATCAAGAGTGACGGAGCGCGCTACCTCATGAACCAGATCTGGACACCCAAGTTTGGTGGATTCAGAGAGGTAGTTATGAGCGAGGCACACAGGACCCCATACTCCGTACACCCAGGGTCATACAAGATGTATCTAGATCTCAAGCAACTCTACTGGTGGCCAAACATGAAAGCGGAGATTGCTACTTATGTGAGCAAGTGTTTAACTTGCGCCAAGATAAAAATAGAACACCAGAAACCCTCAGGTCTACTCCAGCAACCTGAAATACCTGAGTGGAAATGGGAGCAGATTTCCATGGACTTCATAACCAAACTGCCCAAAACTCAGAGTGGCCAAGATACTATTTGGGTAATCGTCGACAGATTAACCAAGTCAGCCCATTTCTTACCGATCAAGGAAACTGATAGGATGGAAAAACTATCAAGAACCTACATTCGGGAGATCATACAACTTCATGGCGTACCGATGTCCATCATCTCAGATAGAGACAGCAGATTCACTTCCAGATTCTGGCAATCACTGCAAAAATCCATGGGAACAAGGTTGGATATGAGTACGGCATATCACCCACAAACTGACGGACAAAGTGAGAGGACGATCCAAACCTTGGAAGACATGTTGCGAGCATGTGTAATCGACTTTGGCAAGGCATGGGATGTTCACTTGCCTTTGGTCGAGTTCTCTTATAACAATAGTTACCATACTAGTATCAAGACCGCTCCATTCGAAGCCCTTTACGGCCGTAAGTGCAGATCACCCCTGTGCTGGACGGAAGTGGGCGACACACAATTGGCAAAAGGTCTAGTCCCCAATAGCACCCTCACTGGTCCGGAGATCATCAGAGAAACGACTGAAGTCCTCAAGGGATAGGCAAAAGAGCTATGCCAACAGGAGACGTAAACCCTTGGAATTCCAGATTGGCGACCGTGTACTACTAAAGGTCTCACCCTGGAAGGGCATGATACGCTTTGGGAAGCGTGGAAAGCTAAATCCTAGGTACATTGGACCCTTCGAAATCATTTCGAGAGTTGGTCAAGTGCCCTACAAACTCCAACTTCCAATCGAGCTTAACAAAGTACATCTAGTATTCCACGTATCGAACCTGAAAAAGTGTTTGTCCGACGAAACACTTGTAATTCCACTCGATGAAATCGAGCTAAATGAAAATCTTAACTTTGTGGAAGAACCCGTCGAGATCATGGATAGGGAAGTTAAACGGACTAAGCAGAGTCGCATTCCAATAGTAAAAGTTCGATGGAATGCTAAGAGAGGACCCGAATTCACATGGGAACGGGAAGACCAAATGCAACAGAAGTATCCGCATCTCTTCCTCAGTCCCTAAGACTTCTATTTTGTATTAAAATTTCGGGACGAAATTCCCTCTAACGGGGAGATGATGTAACAACCCGATATTTCAACTCTTTGTAATGACCTAAAAAGTCAAGTATTGTAACCATCTTGGAGTAATTAAATTTACTTTGATAATAAAACGCCCAAAAAGTATCTATTTAAATTCCTATTATGTGTAATATCATTAAACTGGGATCATACTTATAGAGAATGCTCAAATCCGGCTTCGTATATTGAAATTTAGATTTTCCAAGTTCGGCTTAGCAGTAGACAGCTAAAAACTCGAATCGGAGATCGAACGACTTTTGGCCGGAATGACCTAAACCAGAATTGAAGGTCTCGACAATGGTATTTCAGCGGTAAAAAGTCTGGCAAAAACCGACGTCAGATAAAGAAGTTATGAATTTTTGAAGAAATTCCTTAAACACGATGAGTTATAAAATAAATAATAAAAATGATTTCGAAATTTGCCAACGGAGTCTAAACGAAAGTTGTAGAGCGTAGTCTCACCTACGTGTGGATATAAAGACCATCGAAAACGGAGTTCGTATGAAGAAGATATGAATTTTTGAAGTTTATTAAATAAATTATATATTTATTTAATTCAAAAATCAAGTATTATCCGAAGAGGAGTCAGCGTCCTCATCGGAGGTACGCGCCGCGTACCCCTGTACGCCCTGCGTACCCGAGCGCATTGGCCTCGGATCGTCCACGTCGCCCTATGCGAGGCTACCGACCCGTCCGACCCGCCCGTCCGACCGACCCGTCCGACCCGCCGTCCCATCCGACCCGCCGTCCCATCTGAAGCCGAGGCAGTCGAGGCTTCGGTAATGCATGACGTACGCGTACGCGCTGCGTACGAGCGTACGCCCCGCGTACGAGGCTTCTCAGACCCCCTATAAATAGAATGCGAGGCTTTCCGAAAAAAATGCTCAATTCTCTCCTTTCTCTCACAATCTTGCCTCGATTTCCGTGCCCGTTCAAACCTGAAGCCCTGGTCATTTTTGCTCAAGTCCCGAGGGTCGATTTTACTCCCGAGATTCTCGAGAATCCCGAGAAAAGTCCGTTTCCCGAGGCGAAACTCTGCCCGGTTTTCCATCTCGCTATCTTCAAACTATCAAGTGAGTTCATATCCCCCTTCGAACACTCTTTAAATACATTTTAAATGCGTTTATACTCTTTTCGGGGAGGAATAAAAGTAAACATACCGTTATTGTCGTGTAAAATCTCATTTACTCATTTCTATCAAATGAATCACTTGTGATTTAGTTCTATTATGCGGAACTCTTGTTATACTTTACATGCAATAGTTTTATACAAAGTTTTAGTAACACCAAAGCATCTTTTATTGTTAAAAACGTTTCATATATTCTAAAAACTTATAATTTATGTTGGCCAAACATTGTGAAAAAGGATAAACTTTGCATTCAAAAATATCACTTTAATACAGACTTAGTTGAGAATCCATGAGACATGTATATCTTCAAACACTGCCTTTTAGATAAAAGGTATCGCTACAAGTCCTGTCTATAACCAGAGTCTCCCGTTCGGAGAACGTGTCAAATGTGTATAGATCTATACGGGAAGTCATGATCCCGCGCCTTGACTGTTAGCTACAGTCCGTCTTTTGGGGTGACAGTTTGTCATAACGCTACGACGCCTGAAGAACGTCGCTACAGGCATATTATGTTCAGTATGGTTATAAAACTCATCGGATATATAACTATTATAGTACTTTTGAATAATGAATGAGTAGTTACTACAATTATTCATTATCTAACAAACTGAAATCTTCTAATAGGTTTATTATTTAAATCTATGTTTAAAACTCTTCTAAAGCATGTGGATTGCTTCAAAATGTTAGTCTTAGACATTAAACAAACAACTATAAGGAAATATGGGATTTTCTTGGAAAATATACACTCATTTTCGAATGGCATTCAATGTTTCTATATCACTTATGAACTCACCAACTTAATTGTTGACACTTTTTCTTTGAAATAACTTGTATTCTCAGGGAATCGTTAAGCAGGTTTGGAAATCAACTTTTGGTGAATAACGCGCTGGCATTATTTACTTCATTTGAAAGATGTTTATGCATTTATCTTTTGGACATGTAATGAATACAATTATGTAAACATTTTTAAAAAAACCTTTATATATGGTGGTGTGTACTTTCCTTTGTATAAACAGTTATGATACTGAACATGACGTCCTCCGCCCCTGAACGTTTCCGCCGTTCTGGTTTGGGGGTGTGACAATTAAGACTAATTGCCAAACCTCACAATTCAAATCATGGAAAGGGATACCGTAACCATGATCAAATTCAAGAATGCAATTTTACAATCACTATCTTCTTAAAATCTTTCTTAGTGAAAGCATTTCCTAACAATCATTTTCATGAAGGAGGAAATCTTATGACACTTAGATTTAAATGGTGTATGTGTTCCTATCCATGTGAATTTGTTAAAACCAAAGTTTACGACAAATTCAAACTCATAAGGACCGAACTTTCTTGATCTCGATTTCTTGCCTTTATGGTAGCACAGCTGCCCATCATGTCTTCCAAGTATTTAAGCAGCTCACCTTTTCTTATCAATGTACCTTTCATTGATTAAGGTGCTTTGCCTTTTTTTATGCGTTCAAATGAGAACTCATAGGACTCACATGCATAATTAACTCGATTGGATTGGCACAGAAACAAAATAATATCAACACGATAGGTTGTAAACCTTAACTCATGTGCTAGTGATGATCGATAAGGTCTATTTGATTTGTTCTTGAAGCCTTTCAAGACCAATAAGACTCCCACTGACTTCTTGACATATAAGATTCTCTTGTCAAATATTCAAGAGTTAGTGTAGTTTTTATCAAACTCTTCATAAATTGGTCCTAGTTGGTCTTTGTCTTATCCAAGACATCACAACTTTCGACATTTGATGAATGTTATAAACCTTTTAATACTTGTCACTCATTGTCACAATCTTAACTCTAAAAATTGTTTTGGAACGAAGTATGATTGACTTTTTGATTTAACCATTTCTTCAATTCTTGATTCCTCTTCTTAAACATACAATTGTACTAAGACTCACTTAGAGGATCAATTGAGATATGGTTCTTAATCATTAAGACCTATCATAAAGCATAAAAGGTACTCTCCTTTCTTCTTAGAATGGAGAAACTTTTATCTTTCTGCCTACTTGATTCTTCTTATTCATTCTGCTATTGATCTAAACCCTTTAATCAATTCAGAATTACACTTAATCTTGTAAGTATAATCATATTTACTAAACCTTTAGTAAATCATGACGAATATCTTTGTTACTCTTATGGTGGACTTGATCAACACGCTTTGTGTACTTGATCTCCTAGTTCTTCACCTGACATTTTGTCAATGAATTAGTCTAATTTCCAAATATGAAATTTCTCATTCATCGTGCAACCAAGTTGCATGATTCCAAGTTTCTGTCCAATTGAAACTTGGGCGATGAGAAACTCTCCCTATTTGGTAAACTCTCGACTTTCCATTAATAACATAATAAGAACCAAATCCATTATTGCTAATAATAGAAACATTTTAACATCAATTTTTCATACACGCCATTGCAAGGATAATATAAAATCAAAATTTATTTTATGCGGAAAAATTTGTCCTTACAATGCAACTCATTGAAAAACTTATGCTAGTACATATTTCTTAGCAATCTAATTCTAACTCTAAGTAGTAGCTCAAGAATCTAATCTTCAAGTAATGCGATCGAAATCCATTCCTTCTCGGTTAGATTCTGCTCACTTCTTCCCTTAAGCGTCCTTTTCTTTTCTTCGATCCTACAAAACATCAATTTTAATCTTATCACATTATGTTTTAAGAATCTAGAATAGAAACTTAAAAGAGTTAGTCAATGGATATTACCTAAATCAGAGCCATACGTTTTGACTCTCCCATCTCTTAGATCTCTTAGGTAAATAGGGTAGTTTCGTCTCCAATAACACCTCTCTTGGCAATAAAAGCAAATTGACTCTTTTGGAACAGCACATGGAACTACTTCAGACATCGCCTTTCTCTTATGATAAACCTTTTCGATCATTGCATGTCTTTCGTCGCCATTGTCTACATCCATAGAGCTCTCGAAGGCAGATTCACCAATCAACATTGCTTTTCCATTGCTGATTCAACAACAATAAGCATATAGGTGAGATCTCTAAGGGCCACGTAGCAGTTCATCATATAGTACTCTCTTACGAACTCACTATATGAGTTAGGAAGTGATTGAAGAACCCAATCAACAGCCATTTCCTCACAGACAACGGATCCCAAGATTTTTAACCTATCAATGTGTGACTTCATCCCTAGGACGTGTGCGCACACCGGCTTTCCTTCTTTATGTTTAATTGCCAAAAGGGCTTGAGTGATCTTGAACTTTTCTAGCCTTTGAACTTTTGGGTTAGGGAGAATAATTTGAGGAGGAGGAGGAAGTGAAGTATGATCTCTTGTTCCTCGATCGAATCGTGGAATATCATCTTCATGTGGAATGCTTGTTCCACGGGATTTGGGAAAACCATAGTTGTCGAACTTTAACATCTACAATACGGGAGAAAACGAATTCAAGTTAGTTGATTGATTGAGTCCTTAGCAAATCACCCAAATGAGATACTAAGGCTAGGACCCAACACAAAATTCTACAACTCGGGAGAGGGATGCCGTAACCCTAATTGCAGAATATTTGAAGGTAAGTGAATGAAGATTCACTAATTTCCACCACGAAAAACGAAAAAGAATTTAAGTTTTAAATCTATGAAAACTCCTAGATCCTTTGAGATTCATTGAACTTTCAATGGCATGTTTAAATCTCGATATGCCCCTCTTGTTTGTGACTGGGATGCCAAGGATCACAAAGCGGGTGTGAATAACCATGCAAACTTACATGGTGCCCTCACATGTTACAGTCACCTATTCGATGTGCCGGTAAACCACACACGCTCCACCAAACTATGACAAACATTGAGTCACCCTTTGCTACCTTTGCTTAGAACCATTTAGTGTGCCGGTAAACCACACACGCTCCACTAACGTCTTCGCAAGGGCACAAAGTGTAATTTCATGGAATTGCATCAATTCACTTTTGCCTAAGTAACTAAGATTGGGAATTTTATGAAAACATTCAGTTACTTTAATAATTCATTATACTTATAATGAAAGGTTTCCTCCTATCCTACCCATTCGGCTAACGACCCTCCACTAGTCAAGAGTGCGGTGGGTAAGAGTGGATTCCCATTCAATCGCCATTTTATAGGCTATTTCCTTAAACACCCCTTATAGACCAGCTTCGTGAATGAGGCCTACTAACGGTAAGACTGACTTTTTCTCAATAATGTTAGACTTTTAATGTTATATATAGTATAGGGTGTATTTTACAACTTTTAAAATATAGGTGGTTAAATTTAACAATTATACTTTTAATTCAATTAAATTGTAAACCTAAACTTTTATGGATTTATTAAACCTCTTTTAATTATACACCTTAATTAATTAATAAAACCATAAGGGTGTGATTTGAACTTTTTCAAAACTATACTAGAGTTTTAGAATTTAACATTCCTAATTAAACTTTTAATCAACTTTTAAATTCCAAAACTTGAGGGCATGTTTTGAAACATTTCAACACATTAGGGTTTTGAATTTAAATATACATCAAAATTAAACCATTTAATCAAAATTTAAATTCCAAAACTTGAGGGCAAGTTTTGAAACCTTTTTCAAAACATTAGGGTTTTAACTATTTAAATTTCAAAACAACAAAACTTTTGGGTTCAAATTTAAACTATAAAACCTAAAGGGGAAAAATATGAAACTTTTCATAACAACAAGGATCAAATAACAAATAATTTAAATTAACATTTAATCACATAATTATCCATATTTGATTTGTTTAATGATTTCTTGCAAAACAATTTATCAATTTAGTCAAAATAATTAAACAATTATCTTATAAGGAAACAATTATCTTATTAATTGATAAATATCTTCAATTAGATCAAAATCATAGTCAAATATATCATATAATTGGATTTATATTGATCTAACATGATAAGGTAACTATCCTAATGCAAAAACAGCAAGAAATCCCGAGATAACCTCCATCTGACGAGTTGACTCGTCGAGTCAAGCCTGGACTCGTCGAGTCACCTTGGACTCGGCGAGTTCAGCTGTGGACTCGGCGAGTCCAGCCTCCAGAAACCTTAAAAAACGAATTTTCCAGTTATACAATGCATCAATACAATTGAAACCAAGCTAGGCTCTGATACCACTGATGGGTTTTGGTCCTAAGAACATCCTATGTGCTCATACAAACCCTAATGCTTGGATCTAGGTTTCTCTAGTGTACATGCAAGTTATCCAAGACTATAAACCCTAATTCTAACATACAAGTAATCATATTAACATGAGAATAGGTTTATAATATTACCTTGATTGTTATGTAGCAATAACAATCCCAAATCTCCTTGTATTGACTTTGGAAGGCTTAGAGTCACAAGTGTCACTCCTCTAATGGTTCACAAACACCATAAGCAAGAGGATGAAGAGGAGAGAGAGGATGGAGGCTGCCCAAAACCGTCTACAAACCCTAGAGAAGTCTTAGCCACGTTTTTGGTCATAAGGGATCTCTTTATATAGGAGGCAATTAGGGTTATCTAATAAGGAAACCCTAATTTGGTTGCTTAAGCCCTAAGCAACCCATGGAGCCCTTTCCATAAGGCCTTGGACGGTTTCATATGGGCTTCCCCCATAGAATTCGTCCACCTTATAATAAAAGGCAATCCATGGCCCAAATTGCAATTATCTTATAATCACAATTCCAGTCCCTTAAGTTTAATTAATCTCTTTTAGTCACAAAACTAATTACCAATTAATTATTGACTAATATTAATTAAACAATATGATTTCTCCTTTAATATATTATTCCCATAATATATTAATAAATCATATTTAATCCTTTCTCTCCATAATTCATCCTACCAAGTTGCTTTGGTGAAGGCAACCCAAAAGGACCATGCACCATCGGGTCAAGTACATACCAAAATAGTTATGGACTTAGACACAAATCCAACAGTTATGACCCGTCGAAGTTTCGCATAGGAACCGGCACGGCACCAGGAAGCGTAAATAGTAAATTTATAATAGAGTGAGACTTAGCCTTAGCGCTCTAAACGAAAGTCATAGAGTATGTTAAACTAAGAACATCGATAAAAAGTACGCCCAAATCTGACTTCGTATGAAGAAGTTATGATTTTTCGAAGTTTCGGATTAGCGGTGTACAGCCCGAAATTCGAATATTAGATCGAGTGATTTTTAGCCGACACGACCTAAACGAAAATCGAAGATCTCATTAAGAGTAGCTTAACGAGAAAAAGATGGGCAAAAACGGACGTCGGATGAAGAAGTTATGAGGATTTAATGGACCAATCCTGTCCCGGCCTGTTAATAATATAAAATTTAAAATCGAGTCAAAATTAGCCGACGAAGTCTAAACAAAAGTTGTAGAGTACGTTCCCGCCTTCGCATGGATATAAAGAACGTCGCAAACGGAGCTCGTACGCAAAAGTTACGAATTTTTAAATTTGAAGCATGAAATTGCGAGACCTGATGAAGAATCGATGACGTGGCACAACCTAGACCCTCCATCGCTGACTCGGTACCCGCTTCGGATGAGTGACACGCTACCCTCGCTATGTCGCCTCGCGTACGAAGAAGTTACACCCCGTGTAACTTCGGTCTGATCCTTCCGAGATGAGTGCAAGACAGCTGGACCGAGGCTGGCAGTCTTATCCGGAGTTACGCCCAACGTAACCGAAGGCTACGCCCAGCGTAGTCCGAAGTCAGGCGCCTATAAAAGGCATGCGAAGGGTCCGAGCTTTTCACACATTTTCACACCAAAATCTTCTTCTCTCTCTAAAATATTTCTCTCTCTAAGACCCCAAACCCCCCTAAGCCCTAGATAAAACCCCTAGCTCCCGAGGGAAGCCCCAAGGCTCCCGGAGTCCTGAGAAAAAGAGTCTTTCGGTTTCAAAACGCTGCTCCAAAACAAAGTTTCGATTTCGATAAAATTCGTTGTAAGTGAGCTATGCTTACGCAACTTTTAATATAGCTTTCAAATAATTATAGTAATACTATTAGCTCCTTAAAATAATTATTTGGGCTATTATTATGAGTTATATTGAGTGTTATTTAATGCTTATATAATAATAATAATAATAGTCAGACTATTAATTTGTCGCGGTTATCGTTAGACTAAACCCTAGTGGTATTGATACTAGGTTTTATCGAAAGAAATTGTTTTGAGAGTATCGAAGCGCTGTTCGAGTGCTGAGTCATCACCTTTCAGGTGAGTGCATAGTCCCTTTCATCTTACACATAGATATGAAGTATTTTATATAAACTACGTGTTATGTGTGCATATTATTTGAATACTTGTTGTCTATGCTGGATGAACATTTTATACAAGTTTTAAAGGATTTAAACTGTATACGTATGTTATATATATGAATATGTTGGGCATGACATGGGTAGATGAATGATGAGAGTTAAAAGATGATGTGAGTAAACATTGGCAGCTATGGACTTAGTGCCTAATAAACATCGGCAGCTATGGACTTAGTGCCTATTGGACAAACACCGGTAGCTATGGATTTAGTACCTGTCAGGAATTGGTAGCTATGGACTTAGTACCTATTAGATAAACACCGGTAGCTATGGATTTAGTACCCGATGAGTAGACTATAGCAGCTATGGAATTAGTGCTTTACGAACGAACATTGGCAGCTATGGATTTAGTGCGAGTCCTATAACCCTGGAAGTAAGGAACTTCGGAATAAACGAATGGAGGATAGATGGCTCTTAGGATAAATCCTTAAGAGTAAAGAAGATAATGGGGATGGGTAATTTGGTTGATTGTTTAATGGTTTAAACATAATAATTATATTATTGTGGGTTAAAAACCCTATGTACTCACCAGGTTTCCCAACCTGACCCACTCAGTTTATTTATATCACAGGTGTTGATATGAAGTCACATTACACTGAGAGATTTAAAGAGATGTAGACCATTAGTGTAAATAAATGTAAGTTCTGTTTATGCTTATGTTTCTATATTAACGATGACATCCCAAACGTTTTAAAATGAATAAAATATGTTTCTTCGAAAATGTTTTAATAACGTATTTATCATGTTTTTCTGGGAACAAATTCCACAACATTTTTATTAAAAGAAGTACTCTGATTTTTATAAAGCATAAACAAAATCGGTCTTTTCTGGCCGAGAAAAATGGGGATGTCACAGTGGTGATTTGTGATTTTCATTTGAGGCATCCACACTATTGGTGCTAGGCACTAAAACTCCAAACAATCAACTACAACTACAAGGTAAGTATTTCTACTAGCTTTATTTGATCCATGTTCCCCATGCCATGCTAGTTAGGATATGAACCTTGGAAAAATAATTATTTGCATGTATCTTAGACAAACATAAATCCAAGGTTTATTAGGGTTGCATGTACACTTAGGAAGTGTTAGAATGCTCAAAACCCATTAGTGGTATCAGAGCCTAGGCTTGTTTTTTTGATACTTGATGCAAAATATTGGAAAAAGTCAAAAAACTTGCTGTCTGCCTGATGAACTCGCCGAGTCCATGGGGGGACTCACCGAGTTCATGTGTATCTTCGTCCTACTTGACGAGTAGGTTCGTGCACTCGACGAGTAGGAGCCACAAAATGCAGATTTTCGACTTTTGCTGTTGGAAATGGACTATAAACATTACCCTAAACTATTTTGGTGTTATTAAACTTGTTTTAGATGGTGTAATGTTTATGCTAATCCATTTACAATGGCTATAATAAAAAATTACAAGATTTATGAGTAATTTATGATTCTTGAAATGTTCATATTCATGTTCTTGAACTTATGAAGATTAGATGATCATAGGAATTGTTTGTAACCTACTTGGTAGTTTAGTTCTTGATCATAATGTGTTTTAATGGAGTCCATAACTTGTCCTCAAGTTATGGAAAACCAAGAGTCACACTTGAATTAAAACCATTAAAAGAACACAAGAGTTAGAAAAATGAAGAGTCTTCATTTTTATTACTCTATTTAACTCATAAGTAACAAGAAATGAAAAGTTTTGAAAGTTTACAAAACTTGCCCTCAAGTTTTGGAACAAGTAAAGTCATATTAAAAACTTTAGTTCCAACCCTTAGAATTTTAAAAGTTAAAATTTAACCCTTATACTTATAATATTATAAGTTAATATATATATATATATATATATATATATATATATATATGTATGTATGTATGTATGTATAAGATCAAAGTCGTCTTACCGCTAGTACGCCTCATTCACGAAGCTAGTCTATAAGGTGGGTATTAGGTTGCTGCCTATAAAATGGCAACTTAATGGGTGTCCACTCTCACCCACCGCTTGCTTGACTGGTGGAGGGTTGTTAGCCGAACGGGTAGGACAAGGACTCATTATTTCTCATTAAAAGTATAATGACAATTATAAAGTAACTAAATGTTTTATTAAATTCCCAATCTTAGTTACTTTAGGAAAAATGTGAATAAGGTGCTATTCCATGGAATTACACTTTACACTTTGTTTAAGTCGTTAGTTGAGCGTGTGTGGTTAACCGGCACACTAACTTGAACTTAACAAGGTAGGTGAAGGGTGACTTAATGTTTATCATAGTATCGATGGAGCGTGTGTGGTTAACCGGCACATCGATTGAGGGGTAGTACATTAAGGGTACCAAGTAATTTGCATGGTTACTTCACACCTTGTTTTGTGATCCTCAACATCCCATTCACAAAACCTGAAGGGCACACTCGAGATTGAAACATGCCATTGAAGAAAGTTCAATGAATCTCAAAGAATCTAGGAGTTTCTAAACCAATTAAAACCTAATTAAAATTTCGTTTTTCATGGTGGAAATTGGTGAATCGTCATTCACCTACCTTCAAATATCTTAAAGCTTAGATTACGGCATCCTTCTTCTAAGTTATAAAATATTGTGTTGGGTCCTAGCCTTAATACTACATTTGCATGTTTTATTAAGGACTATCTCTAAATCTTATCTAATCTATTCCCTCGTTTTTTCAGATGTCTTCCAATAATAATGCTTCTGGCTCTAACCCTACTAGCTCTTTCTCTCTCATGAATCTTTGTGGGAGAAATCTTCGATGGATCCAACTTTACTGATTGGATCAGGAACATCAGGATGGTCACTCCGTATGAAAACAAAGAATATGTTCTCGACAAGGAGCTAAAGGTGCCCGAGCCAACTGCTACTCCTGAAGAGCTTGCTGATTATGAGGTACATGAAAGGGATGCTACAAAAGTAGAATGCATCATGATGGCCACCATGACAGCCGAGCTCCAAAAGTCCTATGAGGACTATTATCCTTTTGAGATGCACCAGGATTTGATGGACCGTTACTATCAAATTGCTCATAAAGAGCGATATGAAATAATCTCCCCCATGATAACAACCCGAATGAAGGATGGTGAACCCATCACGGGCCACATGCAGAAAATGCAAAGGTATGTGGACTGTCTACTGAAGCTGAATGTGAACTTCCCCGAGGAGTTAGCAATAGACATCATTTTGCACTCCTTACCATCGTGTTATGATCAATTCCGCATGACATATCACATGAACAAGGAAGAAGTCACCCTCAGCAAACTTCAGGGACTCTTGAAGACCGCGGAAAGTGGTCTAAAGGGTAAGTCGGTTGTTACTACTCCTACTCCTACTCCTATTGCAGCAAAAGTCTTGGCAATCGGGCATGGCAAAGGGAAGTAGAGAAAGAACCCTTCTAAGGGTACCAAGGGTAAGATCCTTGAAGGCTCCTCTTCAAGCAAAACCAAGAAAGGTTCTGTCACTCCTTCTGCTAAACCTAATGAGGCTGAATGCTTCTATTGTCATGAAAAGTCGCACTGGAAGTGAAACTGCCCAAAGTACCAGCAAGATGTGAAGGATGGGAAAGTAAAACCCAACCATGCAGGTATATACACTATATTGTCTAATAACTCACCTCATTCTAAGTCTTGGGTCCTTGATACCAGTTGTGGTATTCGCATATGTTGTGATTTGCAGGGACTAAGAAGAAGTGAGAATGTGGAGCAGGGAAAGATAAACTTGATCATGGGAAACAGGAAAGCTTCACCTGTCACGAAGATAGGAGTTCATTCCTTAGTGCTAAATAGTGGGTTTACATTAGATTTGAATAAGTGTTATTATTCGCCAGAAATGGCAAGAAATGTTATTTCCTTTCATGCATTGTATAAACAAGGTTTTACCTTTTATTTTGATAATAATAATGGTAGTATTGATGCTTTCTTTAATAATGTTCATTATTTTAAAGCATTACCTTGTGATGGCGTGTATGAAATTGTATCTATTGCAGATAATCTTGGAAATAATGTATTGTATATTGACTCTTCCACTAGCTTAGATAAAGCATCTTTATGGCATTGTCGTCTTGGACATGTAAGCAAGAAACGCATAGGCCAACTCCAAAAGGATGGAGTCTTGGAGTCATTTGATCTAAAGTCAGATGATAGTTGTGAATCTTGTTTGCTTGGTAAAATGACAAAGTCACGTTTTACTGGCACTTGTGCTAAGGGTGAAGGTTTGTTGGACCTCGTACACACGGATGTGTGTGGACCCTTCAGAACCGCCACAAGAGATGCTAATCGGTTCTATGTGACTTTCACTGATGATTTTAGTAGATATGGATATGTCTACTTAATCAAGCATAAGTCAGAAACCTTTGAGAAATTCAAAGAGTTTAAGCAAGAAGTGGAGAATCAGTTGGGCAGGAATATTAAGATGCTTCGATCCGATCGTGGTGGTGAGTATCTTAGTACTGAGTTCCTTGACTATCTTAAGGAATGTGGAATTATCTCACAATTGACACCTCCTAGGACACCACAGTTGAATGGTGTAGCCGAGAGGCGCAATCGGACCTTTTTGGACATGGTTCGTTCCATGATGAGTCGAGCTTCGCTACCAATCTCATTTTGGGGGTATGCCTTAGAGACTGCCGCCCATATCCTTAATCTAGTCCCTACAAAGAAGGTTGCCAAAACACCTCACGAGATGTGGACTGGAAAAGTTCCCAATCTAGACCACATCAAGATTTGGGGTTGTGAGGCTTCGTGAGATGCGAGACTCACGATAAGCTCGAACCCCGAAGCGAAAGGTGTATTTTCATCGGCTATCCACAAAAATCCTTTGGCTACATCTTCTACAGACCCAGTGATAATGTGGTCTTTGTAGCAAGAAGAGGATTCTTGAGAGAGAGAGAGAGAGAGAGAGAGTTCATGAGTCAAGGAGACAGTGGGAGGCAAATTGACCTTGAGGAACTTCAAGAGTCAAGTGATGAAGGAACGTCAAACCCTAGCCCTCAACCTGACGAGGAAACTCCTGTTGAGCCAACTGAAGAATTTATACCTTTTAGGCGTTCCACTAGAGTTAGGAATGTACCTAAGCATTATTATGGTTTCCATATTATTGCAGAAGGTGAGACACTTATCAGTGATAACACACTGGTAAATTTGGATGAGCCTAACAGCTACACGGAAGCCATGGCAGGCCTTGAGGCTACTAAATGGAAAGAGGCTATGGCTAGCGAGATACAATCCATGTATGAAAATCAAGTTTGGAATTTGGTTGACAATGTACCTGATCCTAAGGTAATTGAATGCAAATGGATCTTCAAGAAGAAGACCGACATGGATGGTAATGTACACACTTATAAGGCATGACTGGTTGCAAAGGGTTATTCTCAAACTCCGGGAGTTGATTATGATGAGACCTTTTCACCAGTGGCCAAGATTAAGTCTATTAGGGTTCTGTTAGCCATTGTTGCATTTCATGACTATGAAATATGGCAAATGGATGTCAAAACCGCTTTCCTTAATGGAAAGTTGGCTGAATATGTTTACATGGTTCAGCCAGAGGGTTTTGTTAGTACAGAGTACCCCAATAAAGTGTGTAAACTCGAGAAATCCATTTATGGATTTAAACAGGCACCTCACAGATGGAATCTTTGCTTTGATGAGAAAGTCAAGGAATTTGGCTTTTCAAGGAGTGAAGATGAATCTTGTGTCTATATCAAGGCTAGTAGGAGCATAGTCAGCTTTTTGGTACTGTATGTGGATGACATACTACTCAGAGGAAATGACATCCCAACCCTGCAGGAAGTAAAGTCCTGGCTTGGGAAGTGTTTCGCTATGAAGGACCTTGGTGAAGTTGCCTATGTCGTAGGTATAAGGATTTTGAGAAACAGGAGTAAAAGACTAATTGGACTTAGTCAAAGCACCTATGTGGACAAGGTGTTGAAAAGATTCAACATGCATAACTCCAAGAAAGGTGAGTTACCCATTCAGAGTAACGCCAGATTGAGTAAGACACAAAGCCCTAGTATAGAGGCTGAGATAGCAGAAATGAGTCGACTACCTTATGCTTCAGCTGTAGGATCGATCACGTATGCTATGATGTGTAGTCGACCTGATGTAGCCTTTGCTTTGAGCATGGTTAGAAGGTATCACGGGAACCCTGGCAAGGCACACTTGACTGTGGTAAAGAATATCCTCAAGTACCTGCGAAGGACTAAGGACTGGGTCCTTACCCTTGGTGGGAGTGATGACTTGAGAGTTGTAAGGTACAGTGATGCTAGCTTTCAGACTGACATGGATAATTTCCGCTCTCAGTCGGGATGGGTCTTTACCCTAAACGGAGGGGCAATTACTTGGAAAAGTTCCAAGCAGGAGACAGTGGCTGATTTCACTTGTGAATCAGAGTATATAGCAGCAAGCGAGGAAGCAAAGGAGGCTGTATGGTTAAATAACTTCATCGGAGACCTTGGAGTTGTACCAGCATAAAGGAGCCAATGGAGATTTTCTTTGACAACAATAGTGCGGTTGCCTTAGCCAAGGAACCAAGAGATCATGGAAGATCTAGATACATTGACAGAAAATATCACTTCATAAGACATCGAATAGAAGAAGGAATCCTCGTGGCAAAGAAGGTATCATCGGATGAGAACCCAGCAGATCCCCTCATGAAGGGACTGACTCCGGCTAAGCATCTCCAGCATGCTCGGAGCATAGGGCTGAAGGATGATAATAGTTTTAGTAGTTAGATAATCTCGAAATTTGTAAAGTGTAATTGACATTAGATGATGAATAAAAGGTGTTTTATTTATGAGCAAAGTGTTGCTATCTCTTGTCGATCGTTTACTATATTTCTTTTGCATGTTTTAACTTCCAAAATAATTATGTTTGGTACATCATATTATTCAAACTTCCACAGTCGATCATATGTCGGAAGTAGGTATGAATCAAGACTGTCATGATTGGTTGCAGAGGTCTAAGGTGTTGGACATGGCTACAACAATCATGAATGCTCATAAGTTCTGAGCATTGGACTCAACCCACGCTCACTGGAATCACTTCATGGAATTTATCTCGAGTGATCGTGAGACGGTAATATCATATAAGTCTTCAAACCTAGAGATATGATTTGTTACTTACGAGTTGGTTATGCATTGATTGTACGAAAACGCATTGGTAACTCGATGTTCTAAAACGTGATTTTATGTATAATTCAATGAGTGGTAGAACAAACATATGAGTCGAAGTTTATCTGTTCCTTCTGCGATTAGAAGCGATATCTAGGCCCCTCGATGATTTTGTTTTGACCTATGTACCAGGCCTGGTCAAAACTAAATTGATGTGTTGAGTTAAGTTCTATGTCAAACAAATGGGAAATCGGGAAACAAATGCTGGACAATAAGAAAGACCATGTTCCATGTATTTGTCCGGTTGATATCTAGAATAGAGGATTATATGATCACTTATCCAAAATGGCGCGTTCTAGTTCAACAGAGTTTAAAGAGCTACGATTGTTGATCGGTTCCTGAATTCATACTTGCAACTATAGTTATTAGACTTATCCAAGTGGGAGACTGTTGGATATAGCGTCTAAGTCCATAACTATATTTGGTATGTACTTGACCCGACCCAGCATGGTCCATTTGGGTTGCACTTCACCCGAACAATTTATGGATAATCTTTTGAGAATAGTACAAGTTATGATTTATTAATATATTATAAGTTCTAATATATTAATATAAGATCATATTATTTAATTAGTATTGATATATAATTAATCTAGGATTAATTTAGAGATCAAAAGTATTAATAATTAAATATGGGCTTCTATATTTATATAGTGTGGGCTAATGCTTATTTGGAATGGGCTAGGCTTGCATGGAAAGTCCATGGATACTCCATGGAGCTTTAACCCATGGATCTCATGGAAATGAAGAGACATGGGTATTAGGGTTTACATGGATGTAACCCTAATCTACCACACTATATAAAGGAGGCCTTGGTTCTTGAAATCACACTAGTTGAGGTGAGTAAAGTAAGTGGGCCGATTTCAAGATAGTAGTGACTATTCTCTCAAAGTTCCAAGTTTGTGGTGATTTGTGATTTCCATTTGAGGTATCCACACCATTGGTGCTAGGCTCTAAAACTCCAAGCAATCAACTACAACTACAAGGTAAGTATTTCTACTAGCTTTATTTAATTCATGTTCCCCATGCCATGCTAGTTAGGATATGAACCTTGGAAAAATAATTATATGCATGTATCTTAGACAAACATAGATCCAAGGTTTATTAGGGTTGCATGTACACTTAGGAAGTGTTAGAATGCTCAAAACCCATCAATACTACTCATAGGAAATGACATCCCAACCCTGCAGGAAGTTAAGTCCTGCCTTGGGAAGATTTTTGCTATGAAGGACCTAGGAGAAGCTGCCTATATTCTAGGGATAAGGATCTTGAGAGACCGGAGTAAAAGACTAATTGGACTTAGTCAGAGTACATACTTGGATAAGGTGCTGAAGAGATTCAGCATGCAAGATTCCAAGAAAGGAGAGTTACCCATCCAGAGTAACACTAGACTGAGTAAGTCTCAGAGCCCGAGTACTGAGGTAGAGAGAGCTGAAATGAGTCGTATACCTTATGCTTCGGCAGTAGGCTCGATCATGTATGCTATGACCTGTACTCGTCCTGATGTAGCCTTTGCTTTAAGCATGGTTAGCAGGTATCAGGGGAACCCTGGTAAGGCTCACTGGACAGCAGTAAAGAATATTCTCAAGTACTTGCGGAGGACTAAGGACTGGGTTCTTACTCTTGGTGGGAGTGATGACTTGAGAGTTGTAGGGTATAGTGATGCTAGCTTCCAGACTGATAGGGATAATTTCCGCTCTCAGTTGGGCTGGGTCTTTACCTTAAATGGAGGGGCAATCTCTTGGAAAAGTTCCAAGCTGGAGACAGTGGCTGATTCAACTTGCGAATCAGAGTATATAGCGGCAAGCGAGGCGGCAAAAGAGGCTATATGGCTAAAGAACTTCATTGGAGACCTTGGAGTTGTACCAGCTATATCGAAGCCCACAGAGATTTTTAGTGATAGTGAAAGTGCAGTTGCCTTAGCAAAGGAACCAAGGGATCATGGGAGATCCAGACACATTGACATAAAATATCATTTCATCAGACATCGTGTAGAAGAAGGACTCCTCGTGGCAAAGAGGGTATCATCAAATGAGAACCCGGCAGATCCCCTCACGAAGGGACTGGGTAGGGTTGAGCATCTCCAGCATGCTAGGAGCATAGGGCTGAAGGATGATATAAGTTTTAGTAGTTAGATAATTCTGAAATATGTAAAATGTATTTGACATTTGATGATGAATAAAAGTTGTGTTTATTCATGAGTAAAGTGTTGCTATCTTTTGTCAATTGTTTACTATTATTTCTTTTGCATGTTTTGACTTCCTGAATATTTATGTTGTGTTTTTACATATTATTTAAATTATCCACAGTCAGTCATATGTCGGGAGTAGATATGAATTAAGACTGTCATGAGTTGGTTGTAGAGGTCTAAGGTGTTGGACATGGCCTCAACACTCATGAGTGCTCATAAGTTCTGAGTATTGGATTCAACCCGCGCTCGTTGTTATCACTTCATGGAATTTATCTCGAGTGATCGCAAGACGATAATATCATATAAGTCTTCAAACCTAGAGATATGATTTGTTACTTACGAGTTGGTTATGCATTGATTGTACGAAAACGCATTGGTAACTCGATGTTATAAAATGTGCTTTTGTGTATAATTCAATGAGTGGTAGAACAAACATATGAGTCGAAGTTTATCTATTCCTTCTTGGATTAGAAGCTGATATCTGGGCCCCTCGATGATTTTGTTTTGACTAATGTACCGGGCCCGGTCAGAACTGAGTTGATGTGTTCAATTAAGTTCTATGTTAAACAAATCGGAAATTGGGAAACAAACTGCTAGACAATAAGCAAGACCATGTTCCATGTGTTTGTCTGGCTGATATATAGAACAGAGGATTTTATGATCCCTTATCTGAAATGGCATACCATCATCTTCTCAGTTCCGAGAAACCTTAGAAAGAGCTACGATTGCCGACCGGTTCCTGAAGTCATACTTGCAGTTATAGTTATTTGACTTATCCAAGTGGGAGACCGTTGGATAAGGTGTCTAAGTTCATAACTATTTCTGGTATGTACTTGACCCGACCCGGCATGGTCCATTTGAGTTGCATGGCACCATGCAATTGGATAGACTAAATGAAAGAAATAACACTTGTGGTTTATTAATATATTATAAGTTCTAATATATTAATAATATTTAATTAGTTTGATCAAGAATTAATTAAGTGATCAAAAGACAACTAATTAAATATATGGGTTGATTATGTAAATCATCCATAACTTATATAGTGGGCTAAGAGGCTCCATGGATAATCAAGTTGGGTTGAACCCATTGGATGCTCCATGGGAGTTACAAACCCATGGGTCATGGAAATGAAGAGTCATGACACATTAGGATTTACATGGTGTAACCCTAAATGTGTCAACACTATATAAAACTCATGTTTCTCCCAAAATTGGTTACACATGAATGTTTGAGGGCTAGAGCTGATTTTTAGAGTGTTACACTTTCTCTCCAAGTTTACTCCATAACATTTGGTGTTGTGTGAAGCATTTGAGGCATCACACTTGGGGTTCTAGGCTCACAAGGTTTCAAGGATCAAAATTAACAACAAGGTATGTAGTTCTATCTTTCATTTAAGTTAAAATTGTTCCCCATGTATGCTAGATAGGATCATAACCTTGGAAATCAACTTTGCATGAGAATTAGACAAACATAGATCCAAGGTTATTAGGGTTGCATGTACACTTAGGAAGTGTTAGAATGCTCATAACTCATTAGGCTTGCCATTTACACCAACTACCACTCCTGCTATTGTAGCTACAGAACCTTTACGTGAAGGCCCTAGTACATTCTTTGAAGCCGGTGGCTCTTCTGTTCCACTAGATTTCTCTCCTCCAAGGACAGATCTCGATGAGGCCTTTGTGCGTTTGGCCTTGCATCTTGCTCAAGAACAAGCTGCTACACCTTCTTCTAAGGGCAAAGGAATTGCTTTCAGTGAAGCTCAGTCTAGAGTAGATGACTCGGTGATTGATGAACTTCAGAAAAGAGTGAATGTGCTAGATCAGAAAAATATTGAGCTCAGCATTCAAGTTGAAGATCTCTTGAGTGAGAATACAAATTTGAAAATTCATGTTTCGGATCTCCAAGAAGATAGGGCAATAAAAACCAAGAAAATCTCTGATCTCCAAGATCATTTCAATCTTCTGACCTCCAACTATTTTAGTCTCAAGAAAAAGCTTGAAGAAGACTTTGGTGATAAGTATAAGACATCTGCAGATGAGCATAGAATCGATCTTCACTCTCAGGCTCATCCTATTGCCGGGCCAACTGCTCAGACTTCTCGAGTGGTGAATCGTTTTGAAGAACCTGCTCATGCTCTACATATTGCAGAGATTATTCGAGATCAACAAGCCAAAGCCGCCAAGAAGGGACAACTCTTGTTCAAGAGGAGTTCCGACAAGAATGCTCCTGGAAGTCAATCCACAATCACTGTCAGGAATCGTATCTTAGGGTTTTCATTATCCCCTGAAAATGTGGATTGTTCGCAGAAAGAGAGGCAATACAGATCTTTATAAAGACTGTCATGATTTTAATTCTTGGACCAGGGTGGATCTCTCAGAGTTTTCTCAATTTCCTTTTTCGAACCCGACAGATAATCAGCAAGCAACTAACTTTAAACACTTTCTGGAAGATCAAGTAAAGAAGGGTTTTCCATCCATGAAGACTACTGAATCTGTGATAAAGCAGTATCCTGATGTCATTGATCCCAAAACTGGTCATCCACTCTAGGTGGTGATGTGGCCTGCTACAAATCAGGTCAAATAAATTCACGTGCTTCAAGATTACCCAGATGGATCCTTAAGCTCTATGCTCTACTAGGTATTTGATGAAACCACATCATCTGCTGTCATCAAACTTAAGGAGGGATGCATTCGTTTGTATGATAAAAGGGATTTGCTCCAGTTTAGAAGATGGGACATTCATCACTTAAGCCATTATCAGATCAGGGTTGCTGAGGAGATATTTGAGTCAGCCGCGAAAGAATACACCTCTATGGTTGCTGAGATTATAAACAAGCGGATGTGGAATGGAGCTATGGGGCTAGATGATGTGATGATCGTGGACAAAGATTGACTTCAAGCTAGCACCAAACCAAGGGGGAGATTGAAGGGTCTAATTAATGGTTTGGTCTAGGCTTTCAATGTAATAGGTTCTTTTGAGTCAATATATAGTTTTTGGTAGCTTTTGTGTAGTTTACGTCCCAACTATGATTTTACGGTCGTAAGCCTATTTACGGCCGTAAACCCAAGGCCGGCCCAGGTCCAGTATATATAGAGGTGTGCTAGGTCATTTAGTAGTTGTTGATGCCACAGAATTCACGGCTGCTATTCCACAAGTTGTACCTGACGTTATTCCTAATAGAAAGAGTGTGCAAGCTTGTTTTCATTCTTGTTTCTTCTTGTTCTCTATTATTATTGATTGTGTTTGTTATTTGATCACTGGTAAGATCCGTTTCAGGACCTTACAGTGTGGTAGATTGAAGATTTTAAAAAAAGACATAGAATTCTATTTTAGAGGTTAGAATGTAAGCAATAGTTTAGTTTTTGTGATAAATCTCGTTGTTATTTTTTCACATAAAACTTTTTGTTTTTTTGTATTTTTTATATTGTTTCGGTTATTAGATTGTATGCATTTGTTTGTTTTTATAAAAATCAACTTTAGATGTTAGTTAGAAAATAAACAACAATTTCATTTTTTGTGATTGATATGTTGATCAAATAAATTATTATTAAGATTTTCCTTTTGCTTTACCTTCGTATTAAACTTAATTTTGTATTTTTCATATTGTTTCTATTATTAAAATTTATGCTTTTATTTGTTAGTTTAATATATTTGGTTGATTACCTATTTTCAATTTGAAAGTTATATTATTTGTCGTCCTTTCACAAATTATTAAAAAAACGAAAGCCTAAAATAATCAAAAAGTATGTTAGGAGGTGGTGTATGACATAAATACTATCTAATGAATAATTATATATTAATTGTAAACGACTTGACGATAGGTAAAATCACGAGTAATGCATATGATATGCCTTTAGTTAAAAGTCGTGAAATATTGAGATTCGAACGATATGTTTCAAACATTATCATTATGTTTTTTGAGGTAATTCATGCAAATGTGTTTCACTATGTTTTAAAATTAATCAAATAAATTACTTTAAAAACTAATTAACCATAACAATAATTAAATATAATATTCAATTAAATTTGTGGTTTATAAATTAACTAATCATAACAACAAATGTTCATGGGTTATACTTACCATAATTAAATAACAACATAACTTATCATCAATGATGTAACCTTTAATTACATGTTGAATAAAAAAAACCCGACATAAAATGTCTATAATGACCATTTTTTACCTGGATAAAACCTAATTTCATACTAGTGTTCATGAATTTTACAAAATATCGACATTTATATTGAAATTAGTTTTTTTTCTATAATTTTACCTATAACTGAAGAATTAGAGGAAGAACAAAATTGTTTATAATTGATTAATCGCATGTCTTGCAAATAGATAGTATGAAATGAAATATATTATTTAGCAATCCATTAGGAATATGTGATTATCGGGTTTTGCTAATCAATTATGAAAAATATGAAAGGAAAAAGAATTAGGTTGTAAATAACAATATCGTGAATAAGGATATCGATCATGAAAAAGATTGCAAATGAACATTTTAGTTGTTTAGTTATAATATAGTTTTTTTAAGATAATATTTTTCATTTTTAAATATTTTAATTATTGTTAAATTAAGCATTTGGGTATATATATATATATATATATATATATATATATATATATATATATATATATATATAGAGAGAGAGAGAGAGAGAGAGAGAGAGTGAGAGAGAGAGAGAGACAGAGAGAGAGAATTGCAAAAATGGTCCTTGTATGCATCTTTTTTGGGTTTTAATTCAAATCACGACTTTTTTTGGGTTAATGATCATTTTGAGGTAATTTGCTTGTGGTTTTTATCCTTCGGTGAACTAAAAAGAGTAAATTGTTCTTAATATATTTATTTTCCATTTTTTCCTATATATATATATATATATATATATATATATATAATAAAAATAGGGGTGCACAGACATATCTCTCTCTCTCTCTCTCTATGTATATATATATATATATATATATATATATATATATATATATATATATATATATATATATATCCTAACGTAGACAATACAAATCACCCAATTCAACTTCTATATCCATCCTTCCCATTTTTCATTGGAAAACATACTTGTAATCATTCATGGATCAAGGTTCTATAACAATTTTTTGAAGATTTCTTCACTATGTGAGCAGATTTGGTGGAATCGTGGTTTTAACCGGAAGGGGGCGACGAAGGGGTTTGAATAGACCTTTGGCGATGTGGGCAAATGAAGTTTTCTGAATTAAAATAAACACTAAGAGATTTAATAGCAATTTACAGGGTTTCTTCTTTTTTGGTGTGGATTTAAGAAGAGGGTTTATCAAGAACACTAACAACACAACAAATTATCAGGTTTTCTTCTCTTAATCTTATTTTTGGGTGTTCGATTAAGAGTTAAGAGTTTATTAAGAACTCTTTATTAGAACACAGAGAGAGAATCTATGAGAAATCAAAGGGGGAAGGAATTTTGTTTGTGTAATTTAGGAATAAGGGTTTGACTTAAGGAAGAAGACAATATATATCATCAAGTTGACTGTCAACATTCCGACAAGATGAAGTTGCAAAAGCCTTCCTCCTTGTGCTGGAAAGGGCTGGAGTTTCAAGAGCACCATTCTTCTCCAGTTATTCGAGTTCTTTGACAAGTAAAACTCAACAAGAATCAAAAGTATGTCCTTCATCTCTTTCTTAGTTCTAGTAAATGACATGAGTCCATCTTCATGGACGAATTGCAAAATAAAAAATAATATGAGTTCAAAAGCAATATGAATAAGCTAACAGTGAAAGCAAATTGTGTTTTTAATCAAAATAAAGTCAATTTAGATAGTTCTATACCTAATATTACATACATGTGAGCCACATATTCACTTTTTTCAATATATATATATATATATATATATATATATATATATATATACTCTAATAAATAAAGGTTTTTTTTGCTAAATGTCACACTCTCGTTCAATTTGCCAAACTTCATTTTATGGTTATTTTGAATTAATATTTTTCACATGTCATTTTATAGTTTTTCTGTTTTATTAAATTTCACATAACATTTTATTGTCATAATTGCAATAAATATAGTAATAAATTAATATCAATTTCATTAATAAACTTACTTTTTAATTTTAAAATTTTCAAATTAAAGCTTATTAATTTCTTTTGTTTATTTATTTAAATTAATTGTTTGAATTGAAAACATAAAAAACATTTCAATTATAATAATTCATTATTTTTCTTATTTTCTTATAAATTCAAAGTTTTCAAATATTTTGATATTTATATTAAACTTTTTTTTTAAATTAACCTCTATATATATATATATATATATATATATATATATATATATATATATATATATATATATATATATATATATATAAACTTTTCAAGGATATAAATACAATTATGAAAGTTTATAAGGATATATACGAAATTCTTGATTTATTTAAGCATTATATACAAAACCGGTTATTAGTCAATAATTGGACTCTTATCTCAACATTTTGTGACACAAACCGATTTTAGAAAAATATTTAATTAGACTACCCTATTTTTACATATAACATTTTCTAAAGAGCCCTACATTTGCAAAATAAAAAATTCCACTACACGTTTGTGTTCCACGAATTTTCGTATGCATTCACATATTTCATGAGGTTTCAACAAATCACTCATATACTAAACTAGACAATTTTCCTTCTGAGACCAATATATCGATATAATAAATAAATTAGATATGTTATGAATCAATATTATTATTCGCTTCTAAAACTCATGCACCTTCTCTTTCCCTTTTCTGGATGTGGAACACTCTATTACTTTTTCTTCGCCTGTATTTTCACCTGAAAAAGATGATGATTTCATGAATGCTAAACTCATATGTCAACGAAACTTGACAAGTTGTATGTACTTACTTGTAGATAACGTCCCATCTGCTTTGGGTTCCCGAATGATTATTCCACCAGGTTTTCGAAAACCATATATCTCATCATGCATCATTACCAATGGCTCGAGAGGATTCACATTCATCAGAAGATATGGTACAGTTACAGTCACATGAATCACCATCAACACCATTATTGCCATCTACAAGAAGAAGTAAAAGACTTGGGATATCTCCCACTTGAATGGACCATAACTGCACCACCATAGTCTCTCCGAGTGCATTCTCCTTAACAACTTTGTTCCAACCAGACTTTAACACATAGTTTTGATTTGTGGACATATCCCAATGGGTCAAACACACGTCATAATGTTGTAGCCTTGATAGTACATAAAGACGCACCGCTCCTGCTTTCTGCATTAGCTTCAAAATATCTGGTCTACGAACTTGCTTTAACGGCATCAACAGGCGACCTTGCGACGGGTTCACATCACTATAAGTTAGCTTCTTTTCAAAGACCGATTCTACTATCTCAGCACCTTGGATCTCTTCTATAAACCTCATAACTTTACGGCATTTCCCACCACAATGATTGAATCTTGATGTGGATCTTGAATCCATTGAGTCAAAGGTACTAGTTGTGATCGACTCATCACATTCTACTTTGTTGATTTCAGCAACAACACTTTCTGGAGAATTTGAATCTTGACGCGCGAGTTTACTTTTCTTGATCTCATTAAGTTTGTGTTCTGCCTCTGCGCGTAGAATAGTGGCATCCGTGGTAGGACATTGGAATCCAATCAATCGCAGCAACTCACAAATCGTTGTCCTGCAGTTTCTTTCTTTCTCCTCGTTGCCTTTCTTAGTTGTAATTTTCTTAGGCATTGGAGGTTAAAGAATTGATACTATTGCGTAAGAAATCCTTTAAAAGATGAGGTAGTGTGATTGGTTATTGTATATATGGCATTAATATATAAGGCATGTCGATAAGCTTGGGAAAGAAGTAATTATATATGTATGGTTTTCATAAATACGAGTTTTTTGTATCCCAAAAGATTTCTAAACCCTCTTTATCAATTGGAGAATTCCATATTTATCCGGTGCAACAGAAAATATATTAGGTATCCAAGAATTGGAATCATTTAGTGAATTGTATGCATGATTTAATGTTTATCTAGATATGCTCCGGTTTTTTAGTTGTTGCTGCATGCCAAATAATCAAATTTCTTCCTTTTTGTTTCTTTTCAACTTACGAGACAATATTACATATTGATATTTACACAAAATTATATAATTAGTCCTTATGGTTTTATAGAATTAACTTGTTGATTACAACTATATATAAAAACTTGTACACATTTGTTTCTGGATTTTAGTTTCTTGTATGGTTACTTACCAATGATTTTATTTTGTTTCATCATTGATATAAGTTAGTAATTACCTATGATTTTATTTTGTTTTTATCATTGATATAAAATTGCTAAATCACCCCTTATTATTATTATTATTTTTTTAAAATAAGAAAATGCACACAACCACACCATCCCACCCTACCCACCCCCGCCCTCCATCACCACCACCACCACCATCTATTTGCCGCTGGAATCCAAGCTTCACAGATGCCAACTTAGTTGAAACTCTGATAGAGGACTTTTTCCAACAACACACACGATATAGTTCCAAAGAACAAGATGAGCATACACGCATGCAAATTGATGATGAACAAGCACACATGTAAGTCCATGGCAGAAGCTCTTAAATTGTCACACACATACATACACAGACATCTAACAACACCCACAAGCTGATTTGCTCAGACATGAATAATTACATCCAAGAAGACCTAAAAATCAAGGACCCATAAACCAACTTGAATTAGTTTCAAGATTCTTCTGCAACAATGGCCAAATCTGAAACATTCTTTGCTATGGTAATTTAAAATAACATTAAAAATCATTTGTTTTGAAATCCAAAAGTGTATACATTAAGTTTGCAAATATAATGGTCCCAAAATTTACAAAAATAAGTATTGAGTTTAAAGAAAAGCGAGGTAACATCAATCATGGTAAAACAAGGATTAACTACCATTCAAACCATGACCTTCTAAGTGTATACTAGTTCTTCTAGTCTCAATGGTCGTAATATAACCATACATCAAAATAAGTTAGATGATGAAATTTCCTAGTGAGAATACCTAATGTTGATTTATTTAAAATAAGAAGATACCAATCTACCATACTTGAATCAAACCTTGAAATAAAAATCAATTTTAACATCAAAAATGAAATTAAGGTTGAAAAGAACCAAACCCAATAAAAAGGGGTATTATATAACCCACATTTCCAGACATATAGAAAAGGGATAAGTATTAATAAAGCAAAAGTTTACAAAATCATATGAAACTCCTAAAATGGTAATTTAACACATAATAATATGCAATACATGCAACACTACTAGAAAACTAGGCATCAGCGACGGAATAAATCCCTAGCTAATTAGTGATGGATTTACAAGGAATCTGCGACGGAAATTATTTTTGTAGATATGGTGTAAATTTTAGCATGTTAGCGAGGGATTAGAAAGGGATTACTGACGGAATCAAAAACTCACAAATATTTTAATCGCTAATTTTTGTTAAGCCCCTGCCAAATATTTCATTTCCCCTGCTCCTCATCCCAATTATTTTCATTTCCCCCCATTCTCCCTCCTAAATCGACATTCACCAGTTATCTCTCATGCTTGTTTCTGAAATCCAAAGCCCAAATCGACACTCGTCTTGCAAATCGGCACTCATCCCAAATCGATACTAATAGTCGTCTTCTGTATGTTCCTAAAACTCGATTCCAACAGAAGGAAACCCTAGCCAAGACCCTCAAAATCACGATGACCCTTCCTGTAGATGAAATTTAACCCTAGTAAGTTTCTATGTCATTGGCTTCTTTCCTGTAGCTAATGTGCTGTTGATTTAATCGCTCATCTTATTCAGTTCGTATGTGGCTTCTTTTCTTCTATTCCGACTTTTAGATATGGGAAGAAGCAAAGGACAGAGAGAAACATGAAGACGAGAGTAGGACCACCGCATCTGATTCCTTTTGACCACTTCATCACCGCCGAGACGGAAATCCCATGAACCACCGTCTCAACCTTTCTCACGAAAATCTTAATTCCTCACCAAGGTTTTCCTCTCTATCTATCTAACTGTGTGTTTTATTTCGTAGAAACAAAAGTTGTTCTGTTTTTTCTTTCTAAATTGGTCTGATTATACAAAATAAATATTTATGATATTTGTTATTTAGATAGTTTTTTCAATTTTTTGGTTCGTTTTAGTTGGTGCATGTTTTGTTTGATGTTTGTGAGGAAGGTTCAAGAATGGGAGTGGAAGGTTCTTAACTAAATTAGTTGATTTATATATCTCTATGTGTGTATACTCTAATGTAGGAATTTGTGTGTGTACAAACTCTACTGTTGCAGATCTTTCTTGTGTTGAATTAGTGTTTGAGTCTTTAGCTGAGGTAATTAAATTTCATGTTCACAAATACTTGATACTTTCTAGGAAAAGGTTGGATGTAGTAAGGTACGCGATAACTCTTACCTTTATAGAGTAATTAAGATTTACACTTATTGTAAGTTTGCATTACTTTTTGTAAAATTATAATGTAGTAAGTCTTATTCCTGTGTTGTACATAAAAAACTTGGCAAAATATGTGGTTGTAGATGACATATATTTCATAGATGAAAGCATAATGTATAATCCATTCCATTCCATTTGCGGGCATGTTCTTTGCAAATAGTGAAGCAACTAAAACAAACATTTCTGTGAAGTTAATGTAGTTAATGTAGGTAGACAGTTGCATGCTTTTTAACTTTTTTAATGGAAATTAATTTCAGTAATGTTGTATAAATGAGAAAAAGCAACCAATGAAGCCCAACCCAGCTCAAAAGAGGTGTTGGGTTTATAACCATTTAGGAGCAAGGTGGGAAGTTCGACTCCCATTGGTGGCCACTCATGGGAAATTTTCCTTTGGAATCTCATTAAAAAGGGTGAGGGTTTGCCCTGTAAAGGAGCTTGAACCCGGGCTTTCGCTGTAAAAGGCGGAAGGGCTTCCGCTTGGTATTTGCCGTTCCAAAAAAATGAGAAAAAGCAAAAATAACCATAAGTATTATAGAATTATGCTTCCATTTATTTATTTATTTATGGATTGGGTTTCGTATTTGTAGGTTATCTCAATCATGTTTGTAAGGAAGTGAGAGGAACTATTTGAAGAATGCGATGTCCCAGTTTCTAGTAGTGAAATCGCCAGGATGTGTAACTTACTCCTAAAGATCAAGGAAACAACTTACCCACTTAACTAGACTTTGGAACTTTTGATTTTTGTTAATAGGTTTAGGAAATAAGAAATCGAATATGAATGATTATTTTGTAAGTTGAATTTAATCTTTATTTTGGTAGTTGGATGTCAATGTAATATTTTGGGGTATAAATTTGAATTTCATTTGTGAATTTTGGTTATAGACTATCGACCTATTCAACATTAATATTAGAAACTTAAAACTACTCATTTACCCATCATTAGCGACGGATTTGCGATAGAATTCACAAAATTTTGGATCATTTTGCGACAACCGAATCCGTCAGTGATCCTTCGCTAAATCTGTCGTTGACCAGTAGCGAGCAAGGTTTTTTCGGCGGCTAGTTTTCGTCGCTAATCCGTCACTGATGGCCTTTAGCGACAAATTTCCGACGGAAATGTCCGTCGTTGATACCTAGTTTTTAGTAGTGATTGAGGCCTATGTAAACCAGTGGCGGAGCCAGACTCAAAGCAAAGGGGTATCCCAATTTTTTTTCTGGGTATCACCGCAACGGCTGAGCATGGGGCGGGTCGGGTCAGTTTTGACCTAAAATTGAACCCAAAACCGATACCCACGGTTTTGAAACTTTTAAAACCAAACCAAACTCAAACCCATCAGTTCGGTGTTACGGTTTTTAGCTTGTACATGGGTTTCCTCGTTTGGTTTTGGTATTAAACTCAAACCTTAATAGAATCATTAGCTAACTTTAAGTCTTGTTATATAAACATAAAGTTGAAGTATCTTTTGATACTTGAATCAATGTGGGACTCAAAGTTGATATAAAATGAATCATGATGATAACAAGTTTTTATAATAGATGAAAATAACTGAGTTTACATGTGTTTTGTGATGTGGAATAGAATAGCTTGGAAATTAAAAGAGAATAGAATAGCTGGAAAAATAAAAGAAATATAAACAAAGGATTTGTACGGAGCAAGAATTGATATTGAGACCTTTGTTTCAATAACCCAACACCTTAACCAGTAGACTAGCTATATATTTGTGTTTAAAAGTGAAGGGATGCATATATATATATATATATATATATATATATATATATATATATATATATATATATATATATATATATATATATATATATATATATATATACACACACACTAAAAAACCGAAAATTTTCTAAAAAAATTACATTACCGAAATTTTTTTGAGGGGTATCCCGGGATACCCCTTGGATCTGCCTATGATGTAAACGACACTTTCACACGCTATGCAGATGACATGTCGTCTGGAAAGGCTATGGAGACAATTTGCCGTTTGTAAAAAGTCGTTGCCATAGCTCCGTCGATAAAAGTTGAAAAAGTTATCGGGTCAGATGTCATCAGTACAGACACACCAATGTCGACGACATGTCGTCTTCAAAGGGTTGTCGGGAGTGATTTTTGAGAAAAAAAAGTTTTATTCTAAACATATTCCGACGACTTATCATTAGGAAAGGTGCAATCAATACAGACGTAATGTCGTTTGGAAAAGTGAAAGCAATACCGACGACTTGTAGTTAGGAAAAGTGGGTGGCTGACAACTTTCGTTCTAGTAATATAGACGACATGTCGTCGGCATTGGTGAAACCGTTTTTACAGTTATAAAGTTATACCGACGACATGTGGTCGGTATAACCTTTTTTTATAAATACTTTTCATAGATTTTGTTAGAGATACCAAATCTGTTTTTTAAAACAAATCCAAGAAGTATATATATGCATAATAATATCAAACACTTAATAAACATATCAAACCATTAAAATTAAAATTAAAATTCTACTACATAACAACATAAAAAAAACAAGACTTCAACAAACATTGTTCTCGTTGTCATTCTAGTTCTCCTCATCATCGTCCTCCTCGAGCTCGTTGATTGTTTCTGGGGTATTTTGTGAAAAAAATATTGGGATTAAATTGGAATTGTTGCATTGGTTGTGGTTGGAAGTTAGGAATGACGGATGCGAAAGTGTTATTATACATTTGTTGCATTTGTAGCATTTGTTGTTGCATGTATTGCATTTGTTGGGTTAATGTAGCAACTTGGGAATTATTTGAAGATTGAGATGTGGAAGCTTTGGAACGTTTGGTATGTTTATTTGGAATTCATATTTGAGAAGTTAAGTAGAAGAAGATATTTAAATTTTGTTCAGATCGGTTTTCTCTTTAGAAATCTATCCATATCTATTTTTATTTATATTTGAGATCTGTTTCTCGTTGATGATCTAATGGATGAATCAACTTATTTGTTATCCTCCATTAAAGTACTAGGATTACATGTTGTAAATGTTATGAAATGAGATTTTCCTCTTACAATGAAAGATAAGTTGTCAAAAGTTTATCAGGAAACTTTGATGGATATTTTTTATGAAACAATAGATGATTGCACATGGTATATACGTAATGGAGACAGGATGTTTTTAGACCAGGATGAGATTTTATTGGAGAAATTTTGGATTATCAAAGCTTATTTAGATACAGAAAATGTACGATTAAAGAAAGAATAAAAAGAAAAAGAAGATGTTCTTGGTGTTCTAGATAAAGTTCATGAAGTTCTTCACGTTTTTTAGAAGAATGTGACTCCAGATGCTTTCCTTGAGGGGTAGTCAAGTGTTTCAGTAAAGTATTGTGATTTAGAATTTTTTTTTAACTACGAATCTGGTGTGTTAAATGATGATGCAATTAAAATCTCCTGAAATCGTGAAAGTAAAGGTGTTATGCTCAATTGGAATTCAAACTGATGAAGTAATTGTACCATACAAAAAACCTTTTATTCAAGATGTTCAAATGTACTAAACTTAAAATGTCTGGGTGGAAAAGGCTTGTGATGTTCAGATTACGAAATATGATGAACATGTTTAGATCCGCAAATCAGTTTTGAAGCCTCAATTTTTGAAAAAGAAGATGAAGATGAAAAAGATTTGGGTGCAAAAAGTGAAAGTTTTTTATGTTTGTGAAAAGGTTGAGAAAGTTGAAACAAAACATATTGAAAGAAAATTTGTTTCTAAAATTCGTTTTGATGGAAGGGTTAGAAGTTGGAGAAATGAGAAAAGGTTCTATGGTTGGTTCAGTGAAATATTTGATAATTTTTATGTTCCAACTAAGAAACCAATATCAATTCTTTCTCAATATTCGGATGTGTTTTATCGTTCTGATCCAAATGTTTCTCCAAAGCAATGGATGTGTAAAGGGTCATCTCTAATTTTCAATCTCAAATGATTCCTAAAATTTCATGTAAGAAGTGAAGTTTATTTTGAGGGGGAGCTTATAAAATATTTGTTGCTCTATTATAAGACTTATTACTACATTAAATTTTGACAAGTAAATTTCCTATATTTTCCATTAATGGAATTTATTTTGTTTATGATGTTGGATTAGTGTCTAAGCCCGTAACTATATTTGGTAAGTACTTGACCCAGTTGTGCATGATCCTTTTGGGTTGCCTTCACCAGAGCAACATGATAGGATGATTTATAAATAAAGAGGTTATTAGGGTTTATTAATATATTATATGATTAATATATTAAAGGAGAAATCATATGGTTTAATTAATATTAGACAAGAATTAAATAAGAATTAATTATGTTGCTAAAAAAGATTAATTAAATAAAGGGGACTAGAACTGTCAATTGTGTGATACTTGGTTTTGGGCTGTGGATCCTTGTGGATCATAGGGTGGACGAAATTAAGGTGTATGGACTTTTTGAATTCGTCCAAGCCCTAATCTAGAAGGATCCTTGGACTGCTTAAGGCCTAAGTAATCCAATTAGGGTTTCAGGCTGTAACCCTAGCAGCTCAAGTATTTAAAGGACCCAGGGGCTACGAAAATCGGCTACCAGAAACCCTAAGGAGTTCCTAGAGCCGATATTTTGCCTACAACCTCTCTCCAAATCATCCTCTTGCCTCTTGGTGTTTGTAAGACATTAGAGGAGTGACACTTACGACTCTAAGCTCCAAGGATAACAAGATTCAAGTTTTTCAAGAAGAGGTAATCATCTAGATCTACTTTGTCATGTTAATTTGGAATTGTATATCATGTCTAGGGTTTGCAAGTCTTGGATGAAAAACATGTTCATTAGAGAAACCTAGATCCAAGCATTAGGGTTTGCATGTGCATATACGAATGTTCTTATGGCTCAAACCCATCAGTGGTATCAGAGCCTTGATTGGCTTATCTTGAATTTTATGCTTTATGCTTTGATTCTTGCTTAAAAATGGTTTTTCTTGCTCTCTGCCTGATGAACTCGGTGAGTCCCATTGAGGACTTGACGAGTAGGATGAACTCGACCAGTCCATAAAGGGACTCGGCGAGTCGGAGCGTCAGACATAGGGAATTTCGGGATTTCTTGCTGTTTTGCTTAAGGATGATTACCTAAATTGTTTTAGTCTAATAAAATCCGAATTTTATTACCTTTTTATCAATATCATCATCAAAACAAAAGATAATTACCAATTGTTTAAATAATAATTTCCTTATTTGATAATACTTGATTATTTAAATTAATTGTTGAATTATCTTGCAAGTAATATTGACTAGGTCGAATTTAGATAATTATTAAATGAAATGTTTAATTGAAAATTATTTGCTATTTGATCTTTGTGTTTTGAAAAAGTTCAAAACTTGTCCTCAAGTTTTGAAATTTAAATTTTATGATTAAAATGTTTAATTTGAACTATTTAAATTTCAAACCCTAGAATTTTACAAGTTTAAAATTCAACCTTATACTTTATAATATTATAAGATTAATATATATATATATATATATATATATATATATATATATATATATATATGTATGTATGTATAACTTAAATGCTAGTCTTACCGTTAGTAGGCGTCATTCACTGTAACAACGTAAATTTTAAAACAATATTTCACTTTTTAATATTGCAATTTCATTCATAAAAATTTTCAATTCTCAATGTATCACATAACAATTCCATAAAATCACATCCCAAGATCAAATATATAAAACTCCGATAGTGTGTACTAGTCATGTCGGCGCGTTCCCGCGATCCTCACTGGTACTTGAAACACATCACACAAACACTATAAGCACAAAGGCTTAGTGGGTTCCCCAAAATACCACATACAACTCATACGCCACTCGAGGCTACAGTACGACCCTCCGGTCGATGTGTCTCAGCGGGACCCTCCAGTCCCGTAGCTTGTTAGACCCTCCGGTCCGGTCATAGCTCGTCGGACCCTTCGATCCAATCTCTATCGTTGGACCCTTCGGTCTGGTCTATATCATTGGACCCTCCGATCCGGTCTATACAACATACCGCATACATACAACAAAAATGCACATAATCTCAAGCATACACATAGCATACAAGACCCTTCGGTCTACACATAATACCACTCTAGGTAATGTATTGTGAGAATACTCACCTCGGATATCTTAGATAATCTCGCACTCGAGCATACTGGTCTAGCCCCCGCCTAAACACATAAACAACACCCTCAAATAAAAAGCGGCTCTCAAAGGCTAGATTAAATCCACTCCTACAATTTCATAGAACGGTAAAAGACTATTTTACCCCTCCCTGACCCAAAAGTCCAAAGGTTGACCAAAACCCTAAAAGTCAACGGAAGTCAACAGGAGGCAGTACGCGACGCGTACCTTTTCTGTACGCGGGGCGTACGCCGGCGAACCACAATCGGGGTCTCAACCCCTTACGTTGCGCGTACTGAGAGTTATGCCCAGCGTAAGTCTCAGTTTCAGCCTTTCATTGGATTTTGGTCTTAAACGGTTAAGACACTCATTCAACTTTCAGATCTGACTTTCCCTAAGCCTCTTATCCCATAAAGTCAGAACCTTTAAGCCTTTGCATGGCTGTAAAGGTCCCTACACACTTTAACACCTTTCCTTCTTCCTCAAAAGGTCTAGATCTTATGCATTGCTCAAAATTCACGTCCAAGATTGCATTTTTATGAACATACAAGTCTTATAGTCCTGAAATATGGTGGATCTAGGCCAATGGAGACTATTTGCTCATAAATTCTCCACCTTGGGACCAAAAACCGTAGCAATTGGTCCAAGAAGCACACAATACAAATAACAAGGAAAGTTTTGAGCTTTTTACCTCAGAAAGAAGCTCCAACCTCTGAAAAGCTCAGATCTACTCTTGTCCACCAACTCCTAGCTTCCAAAATGGCCTCCTCTTCTCTTTCACCACCTTGAAATGGCACTTTGAAGCTTAGAACACCAACACACTAGCTAGAAACGAAGGAGGACTCTCTATTAGGGTTTCACTCTCTAAAATGGAGGCTGGGGATAAGGCCTTAGCATTCCTTTTATAGTGTACAAGCCACAAATTAGGGTTTTCATCTAGGCTCGCTACACCCAACGTAACCCTGGGTACGCCCAACGTACCTAGGCGAGTTCGCGTCCAAATTAAGCGCGCGAGTACGCCCAACGTACTCGCTTGCCTAGCATTTCATTTAAGGTGCGTAACTTGACAACTTGGAAAAAGTTGAAGGGTTTAAGAGACACACCTGAACTCGGGATGTTACATTCACGAAGCCAATCTATAAGGGGGTATTAGGTTATGGCCTATAAAATGGTCGTTTAATGGGTGTCCACTCTCACCCACCGCTTCCTTGATTGGTGGAGGGTCATTAGCCGAACGGGTAGGATAGGGCAACCCTTTCTCATTAATAAGTATAATGAATCAATGTAAAGTAACTAAACGTTTTTACCAAGTTTGTAAAAATCGCTCGACGTTAGATAGTCGGTGGACTGGGGTCAAGGGATTAATCGGCTAGGCGGAGATTAATCGAAGACCATTAATTGCTAATTTATTTGATTTTAAAAAATTAAATATGACTAATATCATATAAAAATTCATAAATACAACTAATATCATATAAAAATTCATAAATACAACTAATATCATAACAAAATAGGTTAATATGATAAATATAACACTAATTATACCTTAAATAGTTGCTATTGAGATATAACTTCTTCAAAGTGTTAAATTTTCATCGGGTTCTACTGTTTCAGTCATTTTGTATGTATGGATTAATCGTTAGGCGCTCTCTAATCGGTCAAGTAGCGTCTAGGGATTAATCGGAGATTAATCGGGACCTAATCGGGAATTTTACAACACTGGTTTTTACAAAATTTCCAATCTTAGTTACTTTAGGCAAAGTGAATTGATGCAATCCCATGAAATTACATTTTGTACCCTTGCTAAGAAGTTAGTGGAGCGTGTATGGTTAACCGACACACTAATTGGTTCTAAGCAAAGGTGGCAAAGGGTGACTCATTGTTTGTCATAGTTCGATGGAGCGTGTGTGGTTAACCGGCACATCGAATAGGTGACTGTAACAATGAGGGCACCATGTACATTTGAATGGTTATTCACACCCGCTTTGTGATCCTCGGCATCACAGTCACAAACTTGAGGGGCATATCGAGATTGAAACATGCCATTGAAAAGTTCAATGAATCTCAAAGGAATCTAGGAATTTTTCAATACCTTTAAAACTTAATCTCTTTATGTTTTTATGGTGGAGAATTAGTGAATCATCATTCACTTACCTTCAAATTATTTGCATGTTAGATTACGACATCCCTTTTCTAATATGTAAATAATGTTGTTGGATCCTAGCCCTAATTTCTCATTTTAGGTGTTTAATTAGGGATTCATTTCTAATCAAACTTTGTTCTTTTCTTCTTCAGATGTCGAACTCAAACAACAACAACGCTTCAGGTCAACCTCATCCGACTCGTTCTTACTCATGAAGTTGTGTGGGAGAATGATCTTTGACGGGTCTAATTTCAATGATTGGATCCGTAACATCCGAATGGTCACTCGTTACGAGAACAAGGAGTATGTCCTCGATAAGGAGCTGAAGGAGGTGAACATCAACATTACTACTCCTGAAGAAATCGCTGCCTTTGAGGCACATGAGCGTGATGCCATGGAAGTCCATTGCATCATGCTGGCGACCATGACTGCTGAACTACAAAAGTCCTACGAGGACTACTATCCCTACGAGATGCATCAAGACTTTGTAGACCGGTACCACCAAAGTGCGAGGCAAGGAAGGTATGCGATCATCACTTCGATGATCACTGCCAAAATGGGTAATGGAGAGTCCCTTACCGCTCATCTGCAAAAGATGCAGAGATATGTTGATCGCCTGCTGAAGTTAAATGTCAACTTTGATGAAGAGCTGGCAATTGACATTATCCTTCACTCTTTTCCTCCCTGTTACAACAAGTTCCGCATGACCTACCACATGAATAAGGAAGAGGTCACCTTGAGTAAGCTTCAAGGATTGCTTAGGATTGCTGAGAGCAATCTCAAGGATAAGGCTGTTGTATCAACTCCCACTCCAACCGATGCTCCTGTTTTGGCCATTGGGAAAGGGAGGGTAAGAAGAGGAAGGCTCCTTCAAAGAGCCACCCCAAAGGAAAATCCCAAGATGGTACCTCTTCTAGTGGAACCAAAGTTGGTTCTGCTAAGCCCGACTCTAACCCGAAGGAGGCAGAATGCCACCACTGCCACAAGATAGGGCATTGGAAGAGAAGCTGCCCGGAATATCTGCAAGCCATCAAGGACGGGAAGATCAAGCCATCTTCCGCAGGTATTTACACGATTAAATCTAATTATTCATCACATGCTATTTCTTGGGTTCTTGATACAGGATGTGGTTTTCATATATGTTCTGATTTGCAGGGACTAAGAAGAGATAGGGATGTGGAGCGTGGAAGGATAAATCTAATCATGGGGAACATAAGATCGTCGCCTATCACCAAGATTGGAGTGTATTCTCTGGCGCTTAGTAATGGATTAGGATTAGATTTAAATAATTGTTGCTATTTGCCAGATATGGCAAGAAACATCATTTCATTTCATGGTTTGTTTAGACAAGGATTTAGATATTCATTTGATAATGAGAAAGGTTCTATTTATGCTTATCTAAATGGTGTTTTATATTTTGAAGCATTGCCTTGTAATGGAATTTATGAAACGGTGATGGTTGTAGATAACTTAGGAAATGATGTGATGTGTGTGGATTCTTCCAATAGTATGGTAAAGCATTCTTGTGGCATTGTCGTCTTGGACATGTTAACAAGAAATGCATAGCCCAACTCCAAAAGGATGGAGTGTTGGAGTCATTCGACCTTAGGGACGATGACGTGTGCGAGTCTTGTTTACTTGGAAAGATGACCAAGTCACCCTTCACTGGCACTTGTGAAAGGGGTGAGGGTCTATTGGATCTCATACACACCGATGTGTGTGGGCCCTTTAGATCCACCACAAGGGATGCGAATCGCTTCTATGTGACTTTCACCTATGACTATAGCAGATATGGGTATATCTACTTAATCAAGCACAAGTCAGAAAGCTTTGAAAAGTTCAAAGAGTTTAAACAAGAAGTGGAGAATCAATTGCGCAGGAAAATCAAGAAGATTCGATACGATTGAGGAGGAGAGTACCTAAGTCTTGAATTCCACGACTACCTCAAGGAATGCGGAATAGTTTCAAAATTGATGCCACCTAGGACACCGCAGTTGAACGGTGTGGCTGAGAGGCGTAATCGAACCTTGTTGGACATGGTTCGTTCCATGATGAGTTGTGCTTCACTACCTATCTCATTCGGGGGGGTATGCCTTAGAGACTACCGCCCATATCGTTAACTTAGTCCCTACGAAGAAGGTTGCCAAAACACCTCACGAGATGTGGACATGGAAAGCTCCCTCGTTGGCACATATCTAGGTTCGAGAGACTCACGACAAGCTCGAACCTCGTAGTGAGCGATGTATTTTCATCGGCTACCCGCAGAAATCCTTTGGATATCTCTTCTATAGACCGAGTGACAACGCTGTCTTCATTGCGAGCAGAGGAGTTTTCCGAGAGAGAGAGAGAGAGAGAGAGAGAGAGAGAGAGAGAGAACTCATAAGCCAAGGGACAGTGGGAGGCAAATCGATCTTGAAGAGATTCAAGAGTCGAGCGATGAAGGAACCACTAACGCTGGCGCTTAACCCGAGGAGGAAACTCCGGTTGAATCGATTGACGAGTCCTTACCTCTTAGATGTTCCGAAAGAGTTAGAGTTCAACCCCAGTTATATGGTCTTCATATTACTACAGAAAGGGACATGTATATTAGTGATAGTACACTAATAAATTTGGACGAACCTAATAGCTATAAGGAAGCCATGGCAGGCCCGGAGTCTGCAAAATGGGAAGAGGCGATGGACAGTGAGATTCAGTCCATGTACGACAACCGAGTTTGGAATTTGGTTGACCATGTTCCCGGACGTAAGACGGTCGGGTGCAAGTGAATCTTCAAGTATGTCACACCCCAAAACCAAGAACGGCGGAAACGTTCTGGGGCGGAGGACGTCATGTACAGTATCACAACAATGAAAAGTAGTAAACAAACAACAACATCATCCATTGCATTAATAATATAATTATTATACAAGTGTGTTCTGTCAAATTATAATAGACACTAAGAGCATAAATGAAAATGAAAGATGAGTCTTGAACGAGCTTCATCTTCTCTAAACCTTGCATCGGTACCTGTCTATTGATGACTTGAGGATACAAGTAATTTTGAAAGCGAGTATCAGCTTTGAAGCTGGTGAGATCATAAATATTTTAGTGTCTTAATTTGTATGTAAGTATTTGTATGTATATGAACTGTAGTATTAAAAATGTATCTGAATTGTAAGTATGAACATGTTTGTAAAACAATTGTAAACGTTTGAAAAACCCTAGAAATCCCTATGATTCCTACTACTATAAAAGGGAGTCTTCTACCAAGACCTAACTGTTCTGAATGTAGTCTTCTACCAAGACCTAACTGCTCTGAATGTAGCCTTCTACCAAGGCATCTAGTATCTGTGTGGGTGTCTCTTTTAAGAGTGTGTATTTTCCCAAGTCTGACTATCATTAACCAAAAATATAGTTTCTACATTACTGTGCGTCGTGTGAATGTTCACGAAGTGAATGTAATGGGAAAATGAAATAGTACTATGGTGTAGTGTCGAACTACAACCGTACTAATTACCTTAAGTCTAGGGTAATTCTTCTAAGTACTGTAGCATTTGTAATAAATAACTACCTCGGTACTCAACTGCCTTATTTAAGGGATAAGGTATAATGTGATGGCTAGATCCCAGACTATACGCTCCCCTTTCAAAGGGATTTTGGGACCTATCCACGACCCCTGCATGTATGCAAGCCATGAGCATCCACATTACTATGATCATGTATACCTGATATAACTATCACAATCGTGTTGTGATTCATCGGTATAGTTAGATCCTGAACTTGTTCCATGCAATAGCACCTAGTGACGTCTGTCCTATGTATATGTAAGTGTGATCATGTAAGTGATCATGTAGTTGTACTCATGTAAGTGTGATCATGTAACCATATCTATGTAATAGTATAGTAATGTATTGTAATGTTCTAGCTGTAAGGTATGTTCTCTCTATCTAGCAAGTATAGTAATGTTCTAGTTGTAATGTATGTTCTCTCTATCTAGCAAGTATAGTAATGTACTGTAATGTTTTAGTTGTAATGTATGTTCTCTCTATATAGCAAGTATAGTAATGTACTGTAATGTTCTAGAAAGTATTGACTCATGAATGAACTGACTCATTGTATGATATCGCGTTCTAGTAATAGTTCTAGTATCTTCCTAAACTACCCATATGGTAGTTTACTAGTAATTTAACTGGTACGAATCGACATGGATGTATACCCTTGCTACCCAAGGGCATTGGATGAACTGGAAGGGCCTTTATGACTATATATGTACACATGATATATAACTAATATTTAAACGACCTTCGGACGGGTACCCGATATCCCACCAGACCACATCCAAATCGAGGAAAAGGAAATAGGGTGGATAGCCTTCCTAAGTCCTTTCAACATTGCTTATATAACTATACAGATATAGGCATGAAATTTATAATATAAAAGCATAAAATAAGTTTTGTAAAACCTTTGAACATAATTATTATCTAAGAAAAGATCGACTTGATGTCAATCTATAAAACGGTTTGAAGGCATGGGTTTGAATAAACAATTTATGTATAAGGAAACATTTGTTTGAAGCACAATTGTAAATGAGTTTGAATGGAAACATACAGAGTAAAATGTACAGTTTAATAAGGAGTTTTAAACATAATAAGTGTTTACGATAAACATTTGAAGGAAACTGTTTGGTAAAACGGCTAATGCGTAGCCAATCATTTAAATGCTGCTTATTAATCACAAGTGATTGATATAATAATTAGCATGATTCTACTTGTATCCCCCCCCATAAAACATTTAAAAATAGTTAAAAGATTGATTAAGGGGTATGAACTCACCTGTAGCAAGTGGATTGGAAGGAAGTGTCGGATAAGTGTTTGGTGTCAAGTGAAGACTTAGACACGCACAAAGATCCTAATAACATATAAGGGTATATGTATATGAACAATTAGTCTTTAAACAACTAATAAACAAAGTCAAGACACTCTAAGGCATGACAAACACTTTGTAGTATGATTGGGGTTCAAGGAACACTCTTAAAATGAGTTTACTCCCTAAGGATCAACACCCCTTGAGTTTACGGTTAACCTTTTGACCACTTGTTGGTTTGAAGTCTTCTAAGCTATTCCAAGCATTCCTATTTCATGATTTAGCCTTCGGAAGTGTTGTGTGGCATCAAAACACTCCTAAATGGAGTTTACGGTCTAAGGACCAATTCTCCATGAGTTTACTACCTTAAACTCATGAGTTTACTACTTTAAACTCATGAGTTTACTACCTTAAAATCCAAAGTTTGGTATTTGGCGGTTTTCAAGTCCTTAGCTCAAACATGGCACTAGTTTAGGTTAGATTCTAGGCATAAGGAACATCCATGGGAAATTTATGGGACTTTTACACCTCATTTGAGGTGTTTACGGTTTTGGGAGCTCCCCAAACCGTAAACACATAAAAATATATGATTTGGTGCTTTTTGTGTGATACCCTCATCAAGGATGGATCTAGACAAGTCCCTAAGGCATTGTGAAGCATCTAGACACCCTAAAGCACCCTAAGGCACTATATTTGGTGTTTACGGTTTTGGGAGCCTCCCAAAACCGTGAACACCTTGTTCTTGGTGTTCTTGGGACTTTTCCTTGGTATAAACATGTATAGCTAGATTTAAATGACTCTAGGATAGAAGTACTTACATTGTAGAAGCTTGAAATGAACTTTAAGTCCAACAACACTAGTGTGTGTTCTTGGTGTTCTTGGTGTTTTGGAAAAACTAGTCAAAACACATAAATGAATGGATTAAAGGATGTACAAACACTAGATTAAGTATTAAACCAACTAGAAATGGTTAGAACACTTACTAGTTTGAAGATCTAGAACAAAAACTAGGATGATACTTGAGAGAGTTTGGAGTTTACTCTTTTGGAAAATGGGGAGTAAACACAAATGACTAGTTTTTGGGGAGTAAACTCATGCTTAAGGCATGAGTTTATGTTTTTGGATGATTTTTCGACCCAAACATAAAAGTTTGGTCGCGAACTTCTAAGACACGAGGTGTTTTCGGTTTTTAAAATTTAAAACCCGAGACGGCACTTTCTTTCACCCGTTCGTTTAAAAATAATATTAAAATAATCAAATGAACTTTAAAGTTCTTAAAAATAAGAAATGATGACATTAAATTATGATACGAAGTGGTTGACGTTTAGGGTTTGACTGATTGGAAATTTCGGGTTGTCACAAAGAAGAAGACCGACATTGATGAGAATGTGCACACATATAAGGCAAGATTGGTTGCGAAGGGTTATACTCAAATTACTAGAGTTGACTATGAAGAAACCTTCTCGTCAGTTGCCAAAATAAAGTCTATTAGGGTAATGTTGGCCATTGCTGCATTTCATGATTATGAAATATGGCAGATGGATGTCAAAACCGCTTTCCTTAATGGGAAGTTGGCTGAGGATGTTTACATGGCTCAGCCAGAGGGTTTTGTCAATGCGAAGCATCCCAATAGGGTGTGCAAGCTTGAGAAGTCCATTTACAGACTTAAGCAAGCATCTCGCAGATGGAATCTTTGCTTCGATGAGAAAGTCAGAGAGTTTGGGTTTATACGAAGCAAGGATGAATCATGTGTGTATGTCAAAGCTAGTTGGTGTATAGTTAGATTCCTTGTATTGTACATTGATGACATACTACTCATAGGAAACGACATCCCGGCACTGCTCGAACTCAAGTCCTGGCTCGGGAAGTGCTTCGCTATGAAGGACCTCGGAGAGGCTTCCTATATTCTGGGAATAAGGATAGTGAGAGATAGAAGTAAGAGACTAATAGGACTTAGTCAGAATACTTACTTGGACAAGGTACTAAAACGTTTTAGTATGGAAAACTCAAAGAAGGGAGAGTTATCAATCGAAAGTAATGCCAAGTTGAGTAAGCCTCAATGCCCAAGTACCGAAGTCGAGATAGCAGAAATGAGCCGAGTACTATACGCTTCCACAGTTGGATCAATTATGTATGCTATGACTTGTACTCGCCCTGATGTGGTCTTCACTTTGAGCATGGTCAGTAGATATCAAGGGAACCCTGGCAAAGCACATTGGACCGCAGTCAAGAACATTCTTAAGTATATTCGGAGGACCAAGGAATGGTTTCTAGTCCTCGGAGGGAGTGATGACTTAAAGGTGTGTGGGTACAGTGACGCCAGTTTTCGGACCGACAGAGACAACTACCATTCGCAGTCGGGCTGGGTCTTTACTCTTAATGGAGGAGCTGTGACTTGGAAAAGTTCCAAGCAAGAAACCGTAGCCGATTCAACGTGCGAATCAGAGTACATTGCAGCGAGCGAAGCGTCAAAGGAGGCGATATGGTTGAACAACTTCATTGGAGACCTTGGAGTTGTGCCTGCCATAAAGGAGCCCATGGAAATTTTCTGTGATAATGAAGGAGTGGTTGCCTTGACCAAGGAACCGAGGGATCATGGTAGATCTCGACATATCGACAAAAAATATCACTTTATTCAAAATCGGGTAGAAGAAGGACTCCTCGTAGTGAAGAGGGTATCGTCAGAGGATAACCCAACAGATCCGCTTACGAAGGGACTGAGTAGGGTTAAGCACTTGCAGCACGCTAGGAGCATTGGGCTGAAGGACGATATTAGTTTAGTTTAGATGGTTTAGAAATGTGTAATAGATAAATGTAATTGACATTTAATGATTAAATAAAGGAGTATTATTTATAAGTAAAGTTACTGTTTTATGTTAATTGTTTAACTATTGTTTCACTTTGCATGTTTTGACTTCCTGAATAATTGAGTTATTTAAGAATAATCGAATTATTCAAACGGTCCACAATCGTTCATATATTGGAAGTAGGTATGGATGAAGATTGTCATGAATAGGTGTGTAGATTGTCTGAAAGGTATTAGACATAATAAAGGTTTGCTACAATGTTCATGAGTGTTTATGAACAAGTTTTGAGCACTGGAATAAACCCACGCTTGCTGGAATCACATCATGGAATTTATCACGAGTGATCGCAAGATGATAATATCATATAGTCTTAAAACCTAGATATATGGTTTATTGTTTGCTGATTGGTTGTGCATTGATAATGCGAAAACGCACCAGTAACTTGATGTCATAAAACGCATTGATGTGTATGATTTAATTAGTGAATAGTAAATGCATATAAGTCGAAGTTTATCTATTCCTTTTATCCTAAGAGGGTAAAAGCGATATCAGGGCCCCTCAATGATTTGATTTGACTTATGTGTCGGGCCCGGTCAGGACTGAATTGATGTGCTCAATTAAGTTCTATGTCAAACGAATCTGAGATCGAGAAACAAACTGCTGGACAATAAGTATCACTATGTTCCATGTGATTGTCCGCACGATATCTAGAACAGATGATTATACGATCCCTTATCTAAAGGACATGTTACTTATAAGATCAGAGTTTGACAGTGTCTTTGAGAGCTACGATTGCTAATCAGATTGTGCTTACAGTTACTAGACTTATCCAAGTGGGAGGCTGTTGGATTAGTGTCTAAGCCCGTAACTATATTTGGTAAGTACTTGACCCAGTTGTGCATGGTCCTTTTGGGTTGCCTTCACCAGAGCAACATGATAGGATGATTTATAAATAAAGAGGTTATTATGGTTTATTAATATATTATATGATTAATATATTAAAGGAGTCATATAGTTTAATTAATATTAGACAAGAATTAAATAAGAATTAATTATGTGGCTAAAAGAGATTAATTAAATAAAGGGGACTAGAACTGTCAATTGTGTGATAGTTGGTTTTGGGTTGTGGATCCTTATGGATCATAAGGTAGACGAAATTAAGGTGTATGGACTCTTTTAATTCGTCTAAGCCCTAATCTAGAAGGATCCTTGGACTTCTTAAGGCCTAAGTAATACAATTATGGTTTCAGGCTGTAACCCTAGCAGCTCAAGTATTTAAAGGACCCAGGGGCTATAGAAATTGGCTACCAGAAACCCTAAGGAGTTCCTAGAGCTGATTTTGTGCCTACAACCTCTCTCCAAATCATCCTCTTGCCTCTTGGTGTTTGTAAGCCATTAGAGGAGTGACACTTGTGACTCTAAGCTCCAAGGATAACAAGATTCAAGTTTTTCAAGAAGAGGTAATCATCTAGATCTACTTTGTCATGTTAATTTCGAATTGTATATCATAGATCTAGGGTTTGCAAGTCTTGGATGAAAAGCATGTTCATTAGAGAAACCAAGATCCAAGCATTATGGTTTGTATGTGCACATATGAATGTTCTTATGGCTCAAACCCATAATATGAAGGCATCATAGTTTTAAAAATATGTTCACAATATTAACTCAATTCAGTTTCAACATTTAGGGGGAGATTGTTGAGTATTGAAATATTGAAACTAAGTTGGCATTTATGATTAAAAGGCTATTTGAAGACATATCATGGAGTATCTTTGTGTTTAGTGGTTCCTTTAGTTATTTGACATGTGATGTATTTAACCTATATATATATATATACACACACACACACACATACATAGCCTTTAGCTTAGCTTGTTAGGTAAGCTTCCCATAAGATTCCTTTCTGTATCAACATCAGTTAGGTTGAAACTTAACCCCAAAGTCTCTTTGTATGTTCATTTTCTCAATCAATAATATACAAGAGCTTTGACCAGATTACTTGCATTTTGTGTGTTTGATTCATGAATCTGATAATAATTCTGCATATGTCAATTCATTTTGGACTTCACACATTCAAACTGTTGTGTGGTAAGAGGTGCATGACACCAAAATGTTGAGAAAGATTTGTCATCGAGTACTAGGGCACATATATTGTGCTTAAGGTGAATGTTGTGTTTTAGTTTGGCGAGCAACTCAATTACAATGAGAGGCCGACTGTTATCCTTGGATGAGAGACAAAGACATTATAAAGAAAAGATATTTGGTTAGTAAAAGTTCGGTGACACCACCGGGAGGGTTTTGAATGGATCTGGAGCTTGAGGTGAAGATGCAGACGTATTATCCATAGCTGTTCTATAACAGTGACTTTAGGAACAAATCCTGATACATGTCTGGGAGCCTTGTAATGCCTCGTTTCTCGTCGATTTATTATTGTTGTATTTTTCAAACGTATATATGGAAATAAATAAATAAATAAATAAATAAATAATAATAATAATAATAATAATAATAATAATAATAAGTAAATGGTTAAATAACCAAACTTGAAGAATAGTATGATGAGGGGCTAAAAGAAAAAACTTGAAAAAACTTAAGAACCTTGTGCTGCAAAGACAATTATTTTAAAGGTAAATATTACTACTATGGAACAGATGAGGGTTAAAATGTAAATTTCTAAATTGTCATGTTAATTGAAGGGAAATATTATATATATATATATATATATATATATATATATATATATATATATATATATATATATATATATATATATATATATATATATATATGAACCCTAGATTTGGATCGAAATCTATATAACCACCATAAGCCGCCATGGCCTCTGACCATGGCAACCATAGCTAACCACCACTGTCCCCCACGTAATGGTGACAGTGGGTGATGCTTTTACAACCTCAAAATTCCTTAATGGTGGAGAAAACCCAAACCTTAATTGTGCTTTCTCTTATTTGCATCAAACTTTTATTTTTCCCTTTAAAGAATTATACTTTGAGTCATGCTTTTAAATTGAAAATATCTTTTTTCCTCAATGAAATGGCGAATTGATAAATTTAAAATGATTATCAAAATGTTTTAAAATGTTAAAAATAAGATTTGGGAAAATATGATATTTTGAAACCTTATAATGGGAAATATGATATTTAGATATTTGACTTGGAAATATGATATTTTGATGTTTATTTAGGGAAGATAAGAAATTATCCCTTGAATTTGTAACAATACTAAAAATAAAATACATATCGTTAACATATTAACTGTGACAACTCGAAATTTTCATTCGGTCAAACCCTAGCAGTCAATCACTTCGTATTATAAGTCTAGTTCACTTTTACTTGTTTTTGGGAAAAATAAGTTCGTTTGATTATTTTAATATTATTTTTAAACGAACGGGTGAAAGAAAGTGCTGTCTCGGGTTTTGATTTTTAAAAACCGCAAACACCTCGCGTCTTAGAAGTTCCTGGCCAAACTATTTTGTTTGGGTCGAAAAATCATCCCAAAAATCCGTAAACTCATGCTTATCCATGAGTTTACTCCCCAAGTCTGGCCATTATGTGTTTACTCCCCAAATACCCAAAAGAGTAAACTCCAAAATATCCTTTCAAGTATCATCCTAGATTTGGTTCTAGATCTTCAAACTAGTAAGTGTTCTAACCATTTCAAGTTGGTGTAATAATTAATCTAGTGTTTGTGCATCTATTCATCCATTCATTTATGTATTTTGATTAGATTTACAAAAAACACCAAGAACACACACTAAGTGTTCTTGGACTTTTAGCTAAATCCAAGCTTCCTTATAGTAAGTACTTCCATCCTTGAGTCTTATTAAGCTTGTATTACATATTAACATCAAAGAAAAGTCCCAAGAACACTAAGATCAAAGTGTTCACGGTTTTGGGAGGCTCCCAAAACCGTAAACACCAAATATGGTGCAAAGTGGTGCCTTAGGGTGCTTAGATGCTTCACCATGCCTTAGGGACTTGTCTAGCTTCATCCTTGATGAGTTTATCACACAAAAAGCACCAAATACTTACATTTTTATGTGTTTATGGTTTGGAGATCTCCCAAAACCGTAAACACCCCAAAAAGTGCATAAAAGTCCCATAAAAGTCCAATGGTTATTCCTTTTGTCTAAATCTAACCTAGACTATTGCCATGATTGAGCTAAGGACTTGAAAACCCCTAAATACCAAACTTATGGGTTTAAGGTAGTAAACTCATGAGTTTAAGGTAGTAAACACATTAGTTTAAGGTAGTAAACCCAAAGAGAAATGACCAAGAGGCCGTAAACTCCTCAAAGGAGTGTAATGATACCCTAATCTCTTCCAAAGGCCAAACCACCAAGTAGAAATGCTTCAAAGGACTTGAAAAACCTCAAAACAACTTATGGTAAAAAAGATAGGAGTTTACAATCGTAAACTCTTGAGTTTACGACCGTAAACTCATTAGGTCAAAGTCTTGAAAACCGTAAACTCCAAGGGAGTTTACCCTTGAACCCCAAACACTATAGCAAGGTCCTCTAGCACTTAGATGCAATCCTTATGACTTGTAGCACTTAAATAATGTGTTTTACATGCCTTAGGATGTCTTAACTTTGTCAATTAGTGGTTTAAAGTCTAATTGGATACATATATGTGTGATTATATGTTAACTAGGATCATTGAGTGTGAACAAGTCTTCACTTATCACCTAGCTATCCTACATCATTCAGTTCATCCAAATCACCATCTACAGGTGAGTTCATACCCCTTAATCAATGTTTAAATAATTTTAAATGCTTTAATGGGGGGGGGGGGGGGAATACAAGTAGAAAACAACATGTTATCAAATCTTTCATATGTATTTATAACTATGTTTTCATCCAGCAGATTTCACATACTTCAAAATGTGATGCATGAAATAGTTTTCTATCTTAAAAATACTTTGTTATCAAATGTATTACTTTTGAAATGTTTATTTAAAATGACATCAAGTGATTGTTAATTATTTTTCAAAACTCATAGATGTTTTACAAAACCATTTTTACCTTCTTGATCAAAACTACATCTGTACACTTATGTTCTTATATATGTATTGATGTTATAGTTTTCATCCTTCATTCAGTTTCCCACACTCTTGTGTAGGAAAGGTGTATAAACCTGCTTGGACAACCAATTACCTTCCAGTTAACTATTATAGGGATAGTTAGAAGATACAAAACATTATTCCTATTACAAGGAATTACATCAAAGTCAGTTCATTCATGTGTCTATACTATACATTACATGTTACATGAATACACTTACATGAGTACGCTTACATGGATACACTTACATGAATACATTACATGAGTACCTTTACGTAGATACATTTACCTGTATACACTTACATGAATACTTGTATCTCGATTCACGAGGATGATTTATTAGTACCTTCTGTGTAAATTGTCCTGTCTATCCCAGTTCAACAGGATGTCTAGACGGGACTAACCATTCCGAAACCCACCTATTAGCACCAGTGGTTGATGAACATCTACGGATGCCTACGATTATTACTTATACTAGGAGTACCTTTACGGGACTAACCATTCCTTGGGCCTACTGTTCGCTACAAAGGTTGACGAACATCTACGGATGCCTACGGTTAATACTTATATTAGGAATACTCTTACGCGACTAACCCTTCCTCTCACCTGCTGTAGCTACAGAGGAAAATTGAACAATCTATGGATGTTCAAAGGTTATACATTTCGCAAATCGCGATGTCGTGTTAATCCTAATACAAAAGGATAACACTTACATGATTATATTTTCCCTATTACTTTATTTTGTGATACATTCACATAAATGATGAGTTAGACTAAGTACTGTTCGTAATAGTAAAAAAGAAGGAAAAACTATCATTATCATAGCAAAACATTCGGGTCTTGGTAGAAGACGATTATATTCTTTTCCCTATTTACTTTATTTTGTGATACATTCACATAAACGGTGAGTTAGACTAAGCACTGTTAGTATTAGTCAAAAGAAAGGAAAAACTATCATTTTTACTTACAAAACATTCGGGTCTTGGTAGAAGACTACATTTCATACTAGTAGGAAATAAGGGATTTTCTAGGGTTTTCATACTTATATCAATTGTTTCATTTAAAGATTAACAAGGCATTCATAACAGCTTTCCAAAACAAGACAATGACACTTAAATACTTGTGAATTCACCAGCTTTAGGCTGATACTCACTTTCAAAATAACTTGTATTCTTAGGTCACCAGTTAGACAGGTACGATGGCCAGACTTTGAGAAGACGGAGCACAGACAAGACCCGTCTTATTTTGATTATTCATTTTATTGTTGTACATTATGAAAGAACACACATGTATTAAAACTTTACTTTTAATGCAATGGATGATGTTGTTGCTTGTTTACTACTTTACACTGTTATGATACTTCACATGACGTCCTCCACCCCGGAACGTTTCCGCCGTTCTTGGTTTTGGGGTGTGACATTAACTGTTATTATTTAAAAGATATAAAATTTTTTGAATTTATATTCTTTTAGTAAAATAAATTAACGTTGAGTTGTATAGTCTAATGGCGAATACAAGGAATGTGAAGGACGAGAAAATTGGAGGAGCGTAGTTTAAGAATTGTTAGGACAAGATTGGATACCGAAGACTAAAGTTGTCTAACTAATATCAAAATTCGGTGTCGAAGGCAGAAACACAGTTTTGCCAGAGTTACCGAAGTCTTGTCCTTGTTGCCGGATCATATCAAAGCTTCAACATATTTCGATACTATCTATATAATCTTGGAGGAAATGTTGACTTTTGCTTAAAGCACGTCTAGGGTTGAGTGGCCAAGCCCTAAATTCTTGATCAATAAATACATCACATTAATTGTAGCCCTGGATATAATAGATGTATCATGCAATCATATAGGTGTTGTTTGTATTTTCAGAGGCAAAATATTTGCAGTCTGTGGACCATATCTGTAGACCTCCGCAGTAGAAGAGGTGGACCAAACGTCTGCTGTTTGAAAAAAGAAGACCATTTGTTTTTTTAACGTCTGCAGGCTACTAAAATAAACTAAAATCTAAATAAACTGATTTTTTAATATCTTTATGACTTTGTTATAAATAATTAACAAATCTAGATCAACTTTTATGTATTATTGTATAAAAAGTGAAAATAAAAATGATACAAATTAACGTATATATTTTATAAAAACCAACAATTTTGATCGCAAAGTTATATCTAAACATTGTAATTAGGAATGAAAAAATTTGATGCATAAATGGATGAAAATAAACTTCGATTTTTTCAATTCAATCAAATAAAACCGTATCATAAATATTTTCCCAAAAAACTGATGATACTCTATTGAATCATATTTTATAAAATTGGCATAAAAATATAAAAATATATTATGATTTTTTTTCATATTTATATGAACAACTTCAACGACCACTATTGTAATAAATCTATGTTTATAAATTTGTCAAAAATATCATGTTTGTGTCGTCAAATATTTTTTTTTAAAGTATTGTAACTTTTTTTTTCAAATTGTTTATCATTACTAAAGTTGAAATAAATATAAATTAAAAAAAAATAAAGTTATATGTGTTTTTTAGGCTAGAAGATGTTAGAAACTCTGGTCCACATCTGCACCAAACAGAGGGCGCGTAAATATTTTTAGATCTACAGTCTTCAAAAAAACAAACATTTTGCGAAGGCTAATGTGTGCGTGTGATCTGCACAGCGCAGACAGAAGAGGCCAAGAAGTTCTGCAGACAAAAACGAACACCACCATAGTGTTAATATTGTAAGCTGTCATCGAGAGTGCAGAAAATACAAGTTTTTCTATAACATACATAAATCAATAAATAATCTCTATTGTTTTGCATGTGGACGTAACTTGATAGATTATCAAGTGAACCATATTGTAACATCCCAAAAAATAAGACCATAATTTTTTTTTCATTTTTGAATTAATAAAACTTCAAACCATATCATTATCATAAAACCAAGGTTATCAAAATTCATCGATATATCATCAATATCAGAGTAAATCACAAAATGTGGAAACATGTGGTGTGTGCTCTGTAATCATCTCGAACTCCTCCCTTTGAAAACGGAAGTACCTGAAACATATATTGAAAAACGTAAGCACAAAGCTTAATGAGTTTCCCTAAAATGTCACATACCAAAGATACAACTGGGCCTAGCCCGGGGGTATATTCCAACACAAAAAGAAAGTATGGTCCCCGCCTTAGGGCCTTGCCCTGGGGTATATTTCAACACGATCATATCATAATGGGCCCGGCCTTCGGGTATATTTCAATCCGAACATATCATAATGGGCCCTACCCTGGGGTATTTTTCAACCCGATCATGCAAACACGACATATATCACATAACAACTAGCGTAATACATAACCGGATAGTGGTTCGGACTTGGTGCCTTTGACCCATGGCTACATAGAGGAGACTCACCTCGCACTGCTGAATCTCACAAACAGAATCTCTGGCTGCTGACTCGCTCAAATCCCCGCGCTAACAATCACCAAATAATCATCTAGCCAATAATTGGATCACAACTCACACAAAGAGTCTAAACGAGGGTAAAAGACGTTTTTACCCTTCCCTATGCTTAGCCCAAGGCCCAATCCAAATCAAATAATCCAAAGGCCCAACTTCCATATAAACAACCAAGGCCCCAAATATGGCCTAATTTTCCAAATTGGCTCCAAATCCTTCATGGGTCTAAAATCAAGGTCCAAAAATTTCCTTAGCCCAAAACACATGAATTCTGATGGCCCAACAAGGCCCTAAGCATCTAAGTCCAATAATAGCGCAAACCAAAGCCCAAACCATCTGAAGCCTTACCGGCTGAGTATGCGGGGCGTAGTCAACATGTACGTGCATATACTCTCTTAACGGCTTGTATGCTAAGCGTACCTGCTTGTACGCCCAACTTACTCCCCCATTTGGCCATTTTTCCATTTCCAGCTCTTAACCCATTAATACATTACTCTAAAATTGGATATAACTTCTTGAGATGGTTTATCAAGTAAAGTTACCAACTTTACGTTCATGCATGGCTTAATGAAGCTCTTAAAGCTCAAAAGGACTTAAGAAATGACTTAATGCATGCATGAGACCACCAAAACCATAAAGCTTGCACCTTTAAGCTCAAGAAACTCATAATATGCCCTGATCTAAGAGAATAAGCTCCACAAAAGACTTAGTTCAACAACTAAACCAAAAGGGAATAAAAGTATAAAAACTATTACATGAAGAGATATAAACATAGAATGATAAAGGTTGGGACTTTATACGTCAAAAGCCACTAAAAGATGGAGCTAAATCTGGATCACTAAGCGTCCTTCCAATGAATGAATCTTCCACTTCTTCTTCTTTCACTCCAAGGAGCACAAATCACCCAAAAATCAAGTCCAAAGCTCAAGACCACTCAAAGAGACTATTAGGGTTCGAGATTAGGGTTGTAGGGCAATGAAGGATAATAAAGAGGCCAATCCTAGGGACTTAAGTTCCTTTAATAGGGCGCAACACCCCAAAATAGGGTTTCCTTATCCACCTTGTACGCCATGTGTAACCTTCATACACCCAACGTATGAAGCCTCAGATCCACGACCAACCTGCTTAATACCCTCAGAGTACGCCCCGCGTACTAGACCTTGCACTAGTACGCCAGGCACGTGAGAAAGCTTGGGAAACACAACCACAAATCCGAGTATACAACACCCTTCCCAAAGGCACCCGTGCCAAATCCTAGCGGGGCTCTCCAAACCCGAAAAATGAACGAATCCTTTCCTAGCCTAAAACAATACCATACAGAATAGCCACATCTACTCAACCTGAAATCTGAAGTCTCAAATTGGTTTGACTCCTTGCAAGACCGCCCATACCGAACCATTTCTAATTCCATTCCACTTATCAATCAAACTGACTAATCAACATCTGATTACCTGAGGTTCCTACTAGAAAATAGAATCACATACCATACGTTGTTGCTGACAACCTTACACTTGACCAAAGGGATTAGATATTCCTTCGAGAGAAGGCTCATCATGATGATAAAAATTCCATGAATATAATGAACAACACGAGAAAAACTTGGAGATAAACCTTCTAGTGCTGAACAAGACACTTCTTCCTTTAACTTCAGAATCAACAGACAGTTGTTGAGATTCCGAAACCCCATACGTGTCTGACCCCCACACAGATAGAACCAATCCAAAACGTAATCACAAGACGATGATCTATTGAACCTTTCAACTGATGCCCTTGGCATACATATTCCTTAATTCATATATTATTGAAATGAAGACCTTGAACATATTCAGTAATTCATATCCCACCAAGAACCAACTCGGTACCTAACTCATAACCCGAGATCCAAGGATCTAAAATTGCATTTCCGCTGATTCCTTCTGATCCACGACAACCCCTCACTAAACCGGGATATAAAGGCTCCCAAATCATCACTAAGACTACCAGTCTCACACCTGGTCCAGCCACCAGTTTCTCAAGAGTCCAAATGAAAAGGATGTCCTAGCCTAAGAATCCCCCGCGCCACTCAGTGACCATACACTCACCTGCAAACCAAGATCCAATACCTCGATCCAACGGTCTCTACCAGGTTCTACATGTATTGACATAAACACACGGGCCTCACCCTCGGGTTCCACCCATCTAGAGCTACATAGGCCCAACTCCGCCTCAGGCTTCAATGGTCGTCATCCTAAAATAGAGAAATGTTTTCCGACAATCCTAACCGTCATGCCCAAGGAACAAAATGGTCTCCCTTTATACTCATGACCACCTCAAACGATAGGTAACCTCAAACTGGTGAATGCTACGATCCCCTCAACAATGGTTACCACCCATGGTCTTAACACATTTGAATCATATCAACACCAATTATCTTGAGTCAAACCTGCATCCGACTAAATTCCAATCAGGTGTTCAGATCATGCTTTTAACCCCAAAGCCTTCATCAAACAAGAACAAGCAGCAAGACTCTAACATAACCCTCGACCTGGATTCGTTCACATGCCTGCTATGCATAACAAAGAAGACACTAACCAACTATTGGAAGTTTCTTGAACTACCAACTTACACAACTTCAGTCCAGATGGCCACTTCGGTCATCTCTCCTCCTGGATGGGACGTGAAACTTGCCGTAGTTCCACACTCGATCCAACTCACAGGAATTCTGATCGATTCTCCCCCACTTGGATTCGTCGAAGCTCTCCCATATCCTAAAATTTGATGGATTCCTAGCCCATCTTATTTTTATATAACATGAAACGACTATGACCTGCGCTTACCAATACTTGCGCTCCATTACTAGCTAAACTCGATGACTGTCCAACTCCTTTAATCCAGAAAATACTACCCGATATCTTAGCATGTCGGAAAATTCCAATCACCTATCATGATACCTCACCAAGCCCTTAATTTCTTAACATGTAGACTAAAAACCATCACCCATGCCCTGAATTGGTGAATCTTCACCCCAAATTCCATCCTCAAAGAATCACATAATTCTAACCATCTACAATCTTTGCGATAATAAAATTTTCCTGGCACTTCAATTGACCAAACGACTCATGCGACTATCACCACCATCTCCTTGCTACCACTCCTTCCCTAGAAACGGTAGCGATTGAACCCAACTGTTGTTCCATGGACAAGTTAGGGTCATACCATAACAAATGCTAACACGACTGAACTCTGACTTCGCTGAAGAACTAATCCTTCTGACTGGACTGAAGATCTCTCCATCAAACCCATGAACTAAACCCAATAAAGAACCGAAACAACTCCTCAAACAACTGAATCCCGCTCATCAAAATACAACCCACTAGCGACTCTTGACATACAAAATGGCATATAACAATCTTTGATGATATAACTCGGATAATAGCGGATAACCAAAACCGAGATAATGCTTACCCAAATCAAATCAAAATTATAAAGCAATATAAATTTTGATAATAACCAAAAGAAAGCAAAAGATAACATACCTGCAAAAGCACTTGTTGGAATCTTGACCTACTCTTCCTGTCGAGGTACCCGCGATGGAACCTGAGCCGCCCCGACCACTAAGCGTGGAAATCATGCCCTGATATGACCCGGTTGATGACAACGATGGCATAATTCTACTTCCATTGTGCATTCTTGGCGGAAATGGCCCTTTCATCCACACCTGCTGCACTTAGACCTGTTGCGCACATCCTCATGTGCTCTTCTATCTTTCGTGCAACCACCTTGGCCCCTTGAGTCTCTAACACTAGCTATGGCAATGTCGAACTACTCCAATCGCCGAGCCAAACTATGAGTCCGCCTCCTCTTCCATAGTTGCCTATCCGAACTAATCTAATACTCCTAGGTTATCTAGAACATCCCATTAACTGCCTGGACAGCTGAGGTCCAACCCTCAAACCTGGCGACCAATCTATCATTGACGCGCCCAATGATGTCGGGTAACTCCTCATGTAATGCTTGTAAAACCTCCGCCGAAATCCAATCATGGGATCGAATCTCCTGAAAACATGGCACATAACCCACCTTCGATCCTAAATGACAAGAAATAACAATAGGATCCTTCTTCCTTAAGGATTCTAGGGATCTACAAGCTTTGGGCTCTAGATGAGCCCGCAACTGCCCCGCTACAATCTCGACCTAAAAGGCCCTAAGACGACCATCCAAGAGCTCCAAAATCCATTCCTTGATTGAAACAAAAAGATCATAGGAGTCCATTCTAGAATATCGTGAGTAACCTCCGATGAGATGAACTCCCGCATGCGCTCATTGATCAGCTCAGTACCAGCACCTGAGCAAAACTAGATCCTAAACCCCCTTTCTGAGTGCTCAACGCCATACTGAAAGACAACATGCAAAAGATCAGAACATACCAAAAAATCCTCATCCCACAGGCTTCCTAGATTCTCCAAGAGTCTTTCGATTTGAGTATGGATCCTATGCTTTTAGCAGTACGGCCCCAATACTACCTTCCATACCTATCCATACTTTCCTTAAGAATCATCCTGAATCCTCTAAGTCACCTCCATAAACTAATACTCCAAGCACTCGCTAAGCAACACAAAAAAACATACTGAAGCATTTCTTAGGCTTTCCTAGGTTCCCGACCTCACCCAGCCATTAACTGCTGAAGGACTCCCCACAATGCCAGTTACCCACCTCATGAATATAATCACATGCAATAAATCTTAGATAATCCTTCAATTAACAGACTCATCCCTACAACGATTGGACTCAAAAGAAAGCTGTGTAATTGGGTCAAATCCATCACTCTGAGATTATTCAAGCTTTGTCACATGTGACTTAACAAATTCTTAGCAGCCAACTCCCATTATATAAGAGTCCCACAATGCACAAGCAAGCACCATCCATGCAGTAGCACTCCAATCCATAGAATAACCAAAGAACATCCAATCCCACATACTACAACTCATGATAGGAACTTCCACTCTCATTGCCGGTTGCCTTATGCATGTAAATTATACACAGAACAGGATCAAATAGACTGTCGAATAAAAGACTCGACCCTAGGACCACAACCAAATGAGGAACAGAATATAAGGCCGAATTAATCATTCTATGGCTATGTGATCCCAACCATATACAATTTTTAAATCATACACTTAGCAATTACTGATACCAATAGATATTCCCATTCCAGCGTAACATCTAATGCTCCCTAGGCTACAAGGCATCACTCCTAGCATTCTATTATGCGAACACTGAGCAAATCCTTAGCCCTAACTAGTCATGAGATTTACAGATTCATAAATCAAATCATATCAGATAACCTGTATGGGTATTTTGGGAAAAAATTACTTGAGCTCGACTGATTAAATGCACCACACCCTTTTTGTCTCAGAAAACTATTTTCTTAAACATACATTTCTTTTTGAAAAACTTTACCAAATCCTCAGTTTGAGTTCAGACACACCTGAGAGTATGTTTGAATCCCTCAAACCAAGGCTCTAATACCAACTTGTAACGTCTCAAAAAGTAAGACCATATTTTTTTTTCATTTTTAGATTAGTAAAACATCAAACCATATCATTATCATAAAACCAAGGTTATCAAAATGTATTGATACATCATCAATATCAGAGTAAATCACAAAATACGAAAACATGTGGTGTGTGCTCTATAATCATCCCGAGCTCCTCCCTTTGAAAATAGAAGTACATAAAACATAAACTACAAACCGTAATCACAAAGCTTACTGAGTTTCACCAAAATGCCACATACGAAACATACAACTGGGCCTAGCCCTAGAGTATATTCCAACCCAAAAAGCAAATATAGGACCCGCCCTGGGATATATTTCAACTGGATCATATCATAATGGGCCCCGCCCTGAGGTATATTTCAACCCGAACATATCATAATGGGCCCCACCCTCGGGTATATTTCATCCAAAAATGCCATATTGGGCCCCACCCTAGGGTATATTTCAACCCGATCATGCAAACAAAACATATATCACACAACAACTAGTGTACTGAATAACCATATAGTGGGACAGCCTTGCTGCCTTCAACCCATGGATACAGGGAAGAGACTCACCTTGCACTGCCGAATCTCACATACAAAATCTTTGACTGCTGGCCTGCTCAAATCCCCATGCAAACAATCACCAAATAATCATCCGGTCAATAATTGGATCCCAACAAACACAAAGAGTCTAAACTACGGTAAAAGACCTTTTTACCCTTCCATATGCTTGGACCAAGGCGTAAGCCCAATCGAATAACCTGAAGGCCCAACTTCCATATACACACCCAAGGCCCAAATATGGCCCAATTTTCCAAATTGGTCACAAATCCTTCATAGGTCTTAATCCATGGTCCAAAAATATTCCTTAGCCCAAAAAACTTGAGTTCTGATGGCTCAACAAGGCCATAAGCATCTAAGTCCAACTACAGCCCAAACCGAAGCCCAAAACAGTTGAAGCCTAACTGGCTGAGTACGTGGGGCGTACTCATCACGTACGCGCATCGTACTCACTTTAGGCCTTGTACGCTAAGCGTACCTACTTGTACACGCAACTTACTCCCCCATTTAGCCATTTCTCCATTTCCAGCACTTAGCACATTAAAACATTACTCCAAAACTTAGATCTGACTTCCTTAATATGGTTTATCATGTAAAGTAGCCAGCTTTACGTGCTTGTATGGCTTAATGAAGCTATTAAAGCTCAAAAGGACTGAAGAAATGACTTAATCCATGCATGAGACCACCACAAGCATAAAGCTTGCACCTTTGAGCTCAAGAAACTCATAATATGCCCTGATATAAGAGAATAAGCTCCACAAAAGACTTAGTTCAACAACTAACCCAAAAGCGACTTAAATCATAAAAACTATGACATGAAGAAATATAAACATAAAGTGATAAAGGTTGGGACTTTATACGTCAAAAGTTACCAAAAGATGGAGCAAAATCTGGATCTTTAGGCTTCCTTCCAATGAATGAGTCTTCCACTTCTTCTTCTTTCACTTCAAGGAGCACAAATCACCTAAAAATCAAGTCCAAAGATACAGGGAAGAGACTCACCTTGCACTGCCGAATCTCACATACAAAATCTTTGGCTGCTGGCCTGCTCAAATCCCCATGCAAACAATCACCAAATAATCATCCAGTCAATAATTGGATTCTAACAAACACAAAGAGTCTAAACTACGGTAAAAGACCTTTTTACCCTTCCCTATGCTTGGACCAAGGCCCAAGCCCATTCCAATAACCTGAAGGCCCAACTTCCATATACACACCCAAGGCCCAAATATGGCCCAATTTTCCAAATTGGTCCCAAATCCTTCATAAGTCTTAATCCATGGTCCAAAAATATTCCTTAGCCCAAAAAACTTGAGTTCTGATGGCTCAACAAGGCCATAAGCATCTAAGTCCAACTACAGCCCAAACCGAAGCCCAAAACAGTTGAAGCCTAACTGGCTGAGTACGTGGGGCGTACTCATCACGTACGCGCATCGTACTCACTTTAGGCCTTGTACGCTAAGCGTACCTACTTGTACACGCAACTTACTCCCCCATTTAGCCATTTCTCCATTTCCAGCACTTAGCACATTAAAACATTACTCCAAAACTTAGATCTGACTTCCTTAATATGGTTTATCATGTAAAGTAGCCAGCTTTACGTGCTTGTATGGCTTAATGAAGCTATTAAAGCTCAAAAGGACTGAAGAAATGACTTAATCCATGCATGAGACCACCACAAGCATAAAGCTTGCACCTTTGAGCTCAAGAAACTCATAATATGCCCTGATATAAGAGAATAAGCTCCACAAAAGACTTAGTTCAACAACTAACCCAAAAGCGACTTAAATCATAAAAACTATGACATGAAGAAATATAAACATAAAGTGATAAAGGTTGGGACTTTATACGTCAAAAGTTACCAAAAGATGGAGCAAAATCTGGATCTTTAGGCTTCCTTCCAATGAATGAGTCTTCCACTTCTTCTTCTTTCACTTCAAGGAGCACAAATCACCTAAAAATCAAGTCCAAAGATACAGGGAAGAGACTCACCTTGCACTGCCGAATCTCACATACAAAATCTTTGGCTGCTGGCCTGCTCAAATCCCCATGCAAACAATCACCAAATAATCATCCAGTCAATAATTGGATTCTAACAAACACAAAGAGTCTAAACTACGGTAAAAGACCTTTTTACCCTTCCCTATGCTTGGACCAAGGCCCAAGCCCATTCCAATAACCTGAAGGCCCAACTTCCATATACACACCCAAGGCCCAAATATGGCCCAATTTTCCAAATTGGTCCCAAATCCTTCATAAGTCTTAATCCATGGTCCAAAAATATTCCTTAGCCCAAAAAACTTGAGTTCTGATGGCTCAACAAGGCCATAAGCATCTAAGTCCAACTACAGCCCAAACCGAAGCCCAAAACAGTTGAAGCCTAACTGGCTGAGTACGTGGGGCGTACTCATCACGTACGCGCATCGTACTCACTTTAGGCCTTGTACGCTAAGCGTACCTACTTGTACACGCAACTTACTCCCCCATTTAGCCATTTCTCCATTTCCAGCACTTAGCACATTAAAACATTACTCCAAAACTTAGATCTGACTTCCTTAATATGGTTTATCATGTAAAGTAGCCAGCTTTACGTGCTTGTATGGCTTAATGAAGCTATTAAAGCTCAAAAGGACTGAAGAAATGACTTAATCCATGCATGAGACCACCACAAGCATAAAGCTTGCACCTTTGAGCTCAAGAAACTCATAATATGCCCTGATATAAGAGAATAAGCTCCACAAAAGACTTAGTTCAACAACTAACCCAAAAGCGACTTAAATCATAAAAACTATGACATGAAGAAATATAAACATAAAGTGATAAAGGTTGGGACTTTATACGTCAAAAGTTACCAAAAGATGGAGCAAAATCTGGATCTTTAGGCTTCCTTCCAATGAATGAGTCTTCCACTTCTTCTTCTTTCACTTCAAGGAGCACAAATCACCTAAAAATCAAGTCCAAAGATACAGGGAAGAGACTCACCTTGCACTGCCGAATCTCACATACAAAATCTTTGGCTGCTGGCCTGCTCAAATCCCCATGCAAACAATCACCAAATAATCATCCAGTCAATAATTGGATTCTAACAAACACAAAGAGTCTAAACTACGGTAAAAGACCTTTTTACCCTTCCCTATGCTTGGACCAAGGCCCAAGCCCATTCCAATAACCTGAAGGCCCAACTTCCATATACACACCCAAGGCCCAAATATGGCCCAATTTTCCAAATTGGTCCCAAATCCTTCATAAGTCTTAATCCATGGTCCAAAAATATTCCTTAGCCCAAAAAACTTGAGTTCTGATGGCTCAACAAGGCCATAAGCATCTAAGTCCAACTACAGCCCAAACCGAAGCCCAAAACAGTTGAAGCCTAACTGGCTGAGTACGTGGGGCGTACTCATCACGTACGCGCATCGTACTCACTTTAGGCCTTGTACGCTAAGCGTACCTACTTGTACACGCAACTTACTCCCCCATTTAGCCATTTCTCCATTTCCAGCACTTAGCACATTAAAACATTACTCCAAAACTTAGATCTGACTTCCTTAATATGGTTTATCATGTAAAGTAGCCAGCTTTACGTGCTTGTATGGCTTAATGAAGCTATTAAAGCTCAAAAGGACTGAAGAAATGACTTAATCCATGCATGAGACCACCACAACCATAAAGCTTGCACCTTTGAGCTCAAGAAACTCATAATATGCCCTGATCTAAGAGAATAAGCTCCACAAAAGACTTAGTCCAACAACTAACCCAAAAGGGACTAAAATCATAAAATCTATGACATGAAGAGATATAAACATAAAGTGATAAAGGTTGGGACTTTATACGTCAAAAGTCACCAAAAGATGGAGCAAAATCTGGATCTTTAGGCTTCCTTCCAATGAATGAGTCTTCCACTTCTTCTTCTTTCACTTCAAGGAGCACAAATCACCTAAAAATCAAGTCCAGAGATGAAGAACACTCAAAGAGGCTATTAGGGTTCGGGATTAGGGTTTTAGGGCAATGGTAGCTTATAAAGAGGCCAACCCTAAGGACTTAAGGACCTCATATATGGATTAACACCCCAAAATAGGGTTTTTTTATCTACCTCTTACACTATGTGCAACCTTCATACGCCCAACGTACGAGGCCTCAGATGCGTGACTAACCTACTTAATACGCTCAACGTATGCCAGTGTACACCCTGCGTACTGGACCTCACACTAGTACTCCCTGCATACTCCCTATTTACACCCCATGTACTAGGGTTATCCTTAAACGCTAAATTCTTCCGAATGCCATAAATTTTTCATTATACGTATGATTTCGACGATCCTTATATCCATGAAAAGGTAACTAGAAGCTCAACGCTTTTATCAACTCATACTTACCTTAAAATTTCCCGAACAAAAATCCAATTTTCATAAAAGCCCGAGCTGAAACTTCACTAAAATACCCTTTGGATCCAAAACACAAATTGAACACCAGGATCATCTAAATTACACCACCCACACCCAAATGGGAAACGATTTGGAACAAGCGTTATAGATATTAAATTGGGATTTTAGGGGAAGGAGAAAGAAGATTATCTCTACCTGAAGAAGTTACATTTACCTTCGATTGAAAGGAAACCGAAAGCAGGAAGATTGGGATCTGTTAGATCGGTCGACTGTTTGTATTGTAAGATTTTCTTTGGCAAAGAACATAGCTTATAACATTACATATGAGAAGACAATGTTTGGACTGATCAAGACATTGCCTAGTATGTATGAGAAAACTTCTTCGCCAAACAAGGTTTTATTGATTAGGCAAATTATAAACATGAAGATTAAGGGATGAGGATTTACGACATATCACGTCAATGTGTGTATGCAAGGCTTTTCTGGTTAACACTCTGAATATCAAGGTTTTTTTGGTCGACTATGGTAGTGGTCAATTTCTTATGATGTTTGAGAGTTGTTAATCTCGTATATTGATTGTGTAACATCTTATTTTTTAGGCAAGAAAAAATCGTTTTAATTAATTAAATAAAAAAAATAAAAATATTATTAGTAAATATATAAATTTGAGGAGAGAAAAGTCAAATTTAATCCAATTAGTAAATATGGGTTAAATTTGACTAATTAGAGAAAGTTGAGTTTGACCACGAGGTGAATTATTTAAGTAAGATTATGGACTAATAAGTCATAGAAATGACATGGAAGGAATAAATGTATAAATAATTAATATCTAGTTGCAAGACTTAGAAGAAGGTGGTCATTTTGCATGGTATAGAAGTTATATGTCCAATGCGAGATACGAGAGACTTGAAATATGACCCCAAGCTACCATTCTCCTTCCTATTTTGTAACAACCCGAAGTTGTTCATCGCCGAAAACTCATTCTACCCGTATAACTCGCCGTATATCGAAACGTTCCGACGTCGTTTTTGGGTTAAATTAATCAAACTTATATGTTTAATTGATGCTAATGAGTGTCGAAACCCCTTAGGAACTCATGATTTTAGCCCAAAATGTTTATTTCATAAATTTTAGAAATGTCCTCGCCGGATCACGGAAACTTAATCGGGTGTGACCAAAAGCCCCGTTTAATGCCGGTATCGAGTAGAATTCCACCGTGTCCAAGTTTTTGCAACCTATATAAACGTGTTAAACATTTCATTTGAAGCTTTTTCTCTCTCTCACTACTCTCTCTCTAACCTCTCTCCTAAATCCAAGTTTAAGGGTCCAAAACTCAATTTTAAGGCCTCAAATCCCTAAGGTACCTTCCTAAACTTAATGTATAGCATATTTGACCTTCAAATTCGGGATTTAATCATGAAATAAGGCCTTGAATGTGAGTTTACGACCTTGATAGAAGCTTAGGCCGTAAACACCTAGTTAAGGGGTTTTTAAGCCCTAAAACCCTTCCAAACCACAACTAGACTTTAGATATGGCTAAATGACTTCATGGAATGGACTTAAAACATTTTAGACATGGATTTTGAGTGATTTGAAGGAGTTTATGGCCAAGGCACATGCTTGGGCCGTAAACTCATATATTTGGGGTTTTCATGACCTTAAACCCTTCCAAAACACTAATAAGGCTTAGATATGACTTCTAGAAAAATTGCTTTAGCCTTGGAACACTTTTAACATGAATTTTGGGGGACAAATGAGAGTTTACAGCCAAGGCTTATGCTTGGGCCGTAAACCCTTCATCTTGGGGTGTAAACTCCTTTAAAGGTGTTAGAAAGACACTTTAACTCCCCTAAAGCCTTAGAATAATTTTTAGAAGTGTATACAAACAAGTTTTTGGCCTTAAAACATAATGAATCACACTTTAGGAGAGTTTACGGCCAAGAGGGGGGTCTCATAGGCCGTAAACTCCAAAAACAACTCAAAAGTCCCATAAAAATTCATGTAAGGCCTTGGAACAATTTTAGCAATCACATGCGATTTGTTTGGAATCAATAACACAATTATTCATGGGTATATAGGAGTTTACGGCCATGAGTCCCATGCTAGGCCGTAAACTCTCTTAAGTATGTTCATTGGTGTTTAAAATTCATTCCAAGCCCTTAAACCAAACCTAGAAATTTCTCATTAAGTGTTTCAAGCCATTTTGCACCATAAATCACCCCACCATGAGTTTACGACCGTAAAATCATGGGGAGGGGGTCATTAGGGCCGTAAACTCCCTAAAGAGTTTACTCTTGAAGTCCCAATTCAATATCCTAGCTATATGTGTCCCCAAACGCCACCCGGGTCCCTCCAAACACTTGTAATGGGGTGTTTCCGCGACTAAAAGTGTTTGTCCCTAACAATCAAATAATCTAAGTCCTAATTAGATACAAATATGTATCTTTTCATTATACTTAGGAACCTCGTGCGTTTGCAAGCCCCGAACCAACGTTTAGCATCCTAAATCGTCACGTTTCTCGTCCGGTCAGTTCATACCCCTACATTTTTTCCGTGTTTTTCAATGTTTTCAGGGGGAATATAAGCAAACTATAACTTTTTTCAAAAACATAACATTGATGTGTTTCAAATAATATCTGGCAAATTTATAAACACTTTTACTCCTTATGTATTATGTTGAGCATAAGGGATGATTTATCAATTACAACTAAATGGATTTTAGTTAAGAAAATAATCAAACTAATCAAATTATTATGGAAATAATTTGGGGTCTTTAGCGTTCATTTTATCATGTAATGATATGTGTATAAAGTTATTAGATAAACTATGTCTGATTTAGTTTATCTCCGCATCATTTGAATGTATTGCTAGATAGTTTCATTGTATGTATCTATATTCACTGTATTACGTTTCATAATCTTTTGTATGTTTGGTATCGTGTGAGAACCTTGTGAATAGTTTAGTACTAGTTTGTGAGTTAGTCACTACCCTTTATGGATGATCAGTAAATCCTCCCCGGAAGTGTAAGCAGAGTCTCCTGGAGGGAGAGCGAGGAATTTGTGAATAGATCTATTCGGGACTGACAATCCCACACCTTAACTGCTAGCTACAGTTAGGCGGGCATTCCTGGGGTGACAAATACTGGATATCGTCCGACGTCTGACATACGTCAAGGAGGTCTCGTTGTCGTATCAGCATGGTTACCCGACTCACAATATGTATTAATACAAGTTTATTCACGACTTTGGTTTTAGATATATATATCTAGTACGGGATGGTAATCCCATGGTTTTTGTTCCATAAGGTTCATATCTATTGCAGGATGTTATTCCTATGGTTAGAATTTATATCTAGTTCGAGATAGTGATCCCATGGTTTTATCAAACTATCTTATATCTAGTTCGGGATAGTAATCCCATGGTTTTATCAAAATATCTTATATCTAGTTCGGGATAGTAATCCCAGGGGTTATAACAAACTATTTTGTATCTAGTCCGGGATGTTAGTCCCATGATATTAAATCTATATGTAGTACGAGATGTTAGTCCCAAGGTTTTCAAACTACTTTCCATCTACAGTTCACGTATATTAAAGTATTTTATATCTCATTCGGGATAGTAATCCCAAGATTTTCAATATATAGTTTTGTGTATTAAACTATACTCTGTGATATTAAATCGGTCTGTATTTAGGAAAATATGGGATTTTCCTGGGGTATCATATAACGCGTAATTGAACTATAATGAAGGATAACTAAACTGTTTTACATAAGAAAATATGGGATTTTCTTGGATAACAAACCTTTTTGGAAAAACTAAAGGAAACTGGTACATTTTCACAAAACAAAACCGCTTATGAACTCACCAGCTTTATGCTGATTTTCAAACTGCTTGTATTCTCAGGTCCAAGTTAGACAGGTACCCAACGATATCTTTTGGTGAAGACGGAATGCTCAGAAGACTCGTCTCAACTTTTGTTCATATGATATATGTATAAAACTTGTACAATTTACTTTTGAAACAAATGTAAACTTTCAAATATATGTAATGTAATGGTTGTTTACTGTGACTACTATGTACATTGGATTTGATACTCAACATGGAGTCAACCCCGGAAATGTTTCCGCCTTTGGTTTTTGGGGTGTGACATATTTCCTCTAAATAATGTTTTGAGAACATGGGATTTTGAAGGGTTTCAACCATTGAGCTTCGATTCATGGAGTTTTAAGTCAATCAAAGTTAACTTGGAAGTCTTATATTTATTAAAAGTTTAATTTCTCCATAAAACTCTCTAGATTGGAATTTGGGCTCAGATGAGAAGGCCTAAATCCAGTTTTATTGAATAATTATAGCTCTGGATTGTTTCTAACCTGTTTTATGGTGTTTTACTTGGTTCTAAGTTTAAAAATTCATTCCCATTGATGGAGTTATGAGTAATGAAATTGATAAGCAAGTAATACATGTATTTCTATGAATATATGGTGAATTTGATGCATTAACTCCATGGTGGATGCTCAAACTTGTGATTTAGACGTGGAAATTGCTCATTCCAAGGCTTTTTGTTACTTAGAAAGAGTACAAGAAACCCTTATAAGTAAACTTATAATCATGGAATGTGATGTGATTCATTTGAGAATGGTCATGATCTTAAATTAAAGGATACACCATGGATTCAAAGTAACTCCATAAAGTATTGTGGTGTTTGGACATTTTAGAAACAATGGAATTGGAATACATCATTAAATAGTCTTAATGAAGGTCCTTCACCCACTTGGAAGAGATTGTGTCACACCCCCGACCGAAGCGCCAGAACACATCGGATTGTGAGACTAAGTTCATTGATCACATGTAAACTGAATATATGGCACAAGTACAACAATAAACAATATAACATTCATGTTCCAACTTGATGTTTGAATAAAAGGTTTTTACAAATAATAATAATACATAAATTGCCTTAATAGATAGACATATAATACAACAACATGTAAACTAGGTCACCTGTAATCTAATCAATATTGAATGACTGTTTAGTAATTTTCTGATAATACATCTAGTTTTGAGGGTCAACACAAGGTTGATGAGTGTTATAGGTTTTCTGCTAAAAGCAGTAATACTTTTAATAAGTCCAAAAAGTATTATCTTTATATGAATAACAATAGTTAAAACAGTGTTTGCAATGAGTCTTTAAAAGTCAAAATGTATCTCCGTATAAATAAATCCACACTTAAAAATCGTGCTTGTAAAGAATCTTTGAATATCTTTGAAAATCAAATTGGACTATTACATAAGTAATTTCGTACTTAAAATAGTTTTGAAAGCAACCAAGCCCATGGTTGGAGAGAGAGAGAGGGAGAGAGAGAGAGAGAGAAAGAGATTCTAGTTAATATTTATAGTGAGCCCTATAACCGAGCTATATGACTTGAGTGTACCCCCTACAACGCTTCATTGGACGTTGTAGTAAAAATTGTAGACACTTATCACCCGCTTCGATTGATCGGTCGAGGGTTGTAGCTAGAAACCGCAGGTGGGGATGTCAACCCCATATAGATCTATACATATGTATCTCGCTCCGAAGATTAACGGTTACAATAGTGTGGGTATGCAAAATGTTTAAACTTAGCTAATGAATAAAATAATGTCTCACTAAAAAGGCCTTAACTAAAAAGTTTATGAATAACTCTTAGCCATAACTTACTTGTGGGTAAGTTCTAGGCATAATGAATATGGGTATATAAGGTTTATAAAAATCAAGTATGTTTGACATGTGCGTAAAAGTGTAATGTGTTCGCTTTTATAAAAATGAATGTTTCAAATGAGTGAACATAAGTATATGTATAAATCGTTGTGGACTTAAACATATAAATGAACATGCATAGTAATAGTTTGAATCCTTGAAATACTGCATGGTTTCATAATGTGTTTGTTATAATATGAAATGTCACATGAAAATCATATAATTTTGTATCGTATAGTATTTGTTGTGTCAAATTTCTATTTCACGATAAAATAAGCCTAATACGTATACGAAAAATTTAAACTAGTTTATTCATAACAATAAGATAAATTATTAAATAATAATATTTTTATAAACTAGATTTATTGTATTTTCGCATAAAAAGAAAATTGATTTGTTTAAACAAAATATTTAGGCACGTGTATTCCCTCCGAAATAATTAAAATATTAATAAGAGATCGTAAGCACTCACCCTTGAAGCGTGAGTTTCATTTGTTCAAATTCGATTTCTTTTAGATTCTTGTTGTGAGAAACCATAAATGTTACGTATCTTGAACATTGAAACACTTTTGGGACCGTTTTGTAGCAAATTTGAACTATCGGGATTAACTTCGCCTAAATATATGGGCTTTTTGGTAAATTTAAATAGATTGGTTAGGATTGTTTTGGTAAAAAAAAATACCAAATGAGGGGTTGATTTTGAATAAATGGAATCATTGTTTATGGATTGGGACTAATTTGATAAAGTTTTGTCAAGTGAGGACTAGTTTTGTTTAATTTAAATGAAAGTTTAATTTTGTTTTGACCTTTGACTTGGTCAAAATCACAAATACGTTTTTAGGTCAAGTTCCGTTTTCACTCTTCAGTCGATCAAAAGGGCTCCAAGAATCGAAAGAGTAGCCTTCTTCCTTTCAATCGATCGGGAACGAGAAAGAAGAAGGGATACCAACGAAGCAGCCCCGGTGGGCATTGGCTGTGGGTAAATCAGAGGGAGCATTTTCGTCAGAGGGAGCATCGTCGGTGGTCGGCGAGGCCGAATAGGAGGGAGGGAGAAGCAGCGATCGTTCGTCGGTCGGGTTCGCAAACCGATGTGGTCTCCTGGGTTCGACGGTCCGAAGGGAAGAACGGGATGGGGTAGGGCATCAGCGAGGGTGGATGGGGTCCGAAGAGATGGAGAGCGTGAAGAAGCAGCGAAGTCTTCCTTGTCTCTTCCGGCTGCGAGGTGTGAGCTCCTGACACTGCAAGCAGCGTTAGCAGTGAAGACAGGACCATTAGACCCTAAAGCAATCCAATGAAATGCAATGCGTTGGTAAGCCATCCTGTAATTAACTATATGCTAAGAAAAAAAAAGTATTTTCCAGAAGAGAGAAACACATCGATCTAAACAGATGCATAGAATTTGAGAAAAATATGTTTTCAATTAAACATATAGAATCTAATTGATTAGCAGAATCATCTCGATCATCGACATTGATTTTAGTTTGTTTTGATAGAAATCATTGGAGTGTTTGGTTTTGGTTCTTAACAGGAAAGAAGGATGATTGAGGTGGGTTTTTGGGTTTGCTTGTTTGACAGAAATCGATAGGGATGATCGAAGGCAGTGAAAGCTTTTATTTCATATTTTGGAAAGGTTTGTGAGTATTGGAAATATTTTGGTTAAAAAAAAAACTAGAAACAATGTCTCTAGATATGTTTTTGAGAAATAGTGTGGGAAAAGTTTGTAAGGGTACAACTTATTTAGAAAATGTATTTCGTTGAATTTGGGTATCTATTGATGGATGTATTGTTGAGAAATTTTATTGGTTTTATTCCTGCCATATATGTATATACGAAATTAAACTGATACGTTAGGAAATGTAAAATTATCAATTTATTAAACATTGGTCTCTTAAATTATATATATATATATATATATATATATATATATATATATATATATATATATATATATATATATATATATATATACTAGTTTATAACCCGTGGGAACCACGGTTACAAACATAATTAAACTTTAATACTAAAAACTCAAAATTATTAATCACTTATTTTAAATAAATTATTAATTAAGAGATTTTTTTAGTTATATAAAATTATAATTATTGCTTTAAATAAATATGTAAAATTATATCACTTTATAATTTGTGTTAATTTTATTTAATTTCTATTGTAATGTTATTAATTTAATGTAATTAGAGTGGAAAATTTAAAATTTGAAATGAAGATTCAATAGGTTAGCAAGTGGCATGCATTAATTAGGATTAATTAGGAGACATAATAGAGTGTGACACATGGCAAAAGAAAAATAAATATGCATTAATTATGAGACCTAATATGATGACATATGTCAAAAGGAGAATAAAACTATTTTTTTATTAGAATATATATATATATATATATATATATATATATATATATATATATATATATATATATATATATATATATATATATATATATATATATATATGCAAGTTTATTACACCACATACAATTGATTATGACATGTCTCATATTTGTATATACATATGTATATAAATTTATATATATTTTGTGTTGTTATATAATTTTAATTATATAACATATATATCATGGTTACATGATTGATTTGGATCTTTTGAAGTCGCAAATGACACCATAAATATATATACGTATATAGTGGCCTTGTCATTGTACAACTTATAAACATCTTTTACAATAATAACTACAACATTATATATATATATATATATATATATATATATATATATATATATATATCGTGAAGTATACCTCGATTCTCATGTCCTTGCACCGATTATAAAATTTTTCTAAAAGTGCCAGCTTGATGTTCTAGTTGTGGTGATTCCAAAAATGCAGACGAAATTAAATTCTGGTATATGAAACTCCACGAAATGACAGTTAAAGTTCCGCGTTTAATTAAGTTGAAAACGTCTGATTTTTCAACTTTTATAAATATTTTTATCAAAAATATTTCAAATATCAAAATTAAATATCAGGCAATTGCGTAAGTCTAAAAATGCTTTTGAAATTTCCATTTGAGGTATGCAAGTCTCACAACGGTTAGAAACGGTTTTAGTGATTTTGAGAAAATCAGTATTGTATTGGTTTTGGATTTTTAAAATAGTCATATCTTTTGCATACGAACTCTGTTTTGGACGTTCTTTATATATTCGGAACCTTGGAAACGTGTACTACGAGGCTTAAATGTTTGTATTACTCATAACTGATTATTACGAAATTTCAGTTTTTCAGACGCATTCCTATGGTCACAGTTTGAGTTGTTTGATTTGTTTGCCATATTACATATTTGGAAGTAAGATACCATCTGGTATCTTATAATAGTTGAAATAACTGATTTATTTTACATTAGATTTACTAAAACTCAATGAGTCAATTTACCAAGATACTTACTATGAACTTGACCGTTCATAGTCTTTGACCTAAATTCTGGGATGTCACATTACCTCCCCGTTAAGAGAATTTTGTCATGAAATTATTATGTTCTAGAATATTTTTCTCCACTATGAAGTTGTTCTACTAGTGGAGGGAGCACCGCTAAATAGTTGCGGATACTTTTGTTTCATTTGGTCCTCACGTTCCCAAATACACTTCGGCTCTCTACGAGAGTTCCTTCGGGCATTTACTATAGGTATTCTGCTTTGTTTGAGGATTTTGATTTCTCGATTAACGATCGTCACTGTTTCCTTTATGAAATGAAGTTCAATGTTGACCTGGATCTCCTCGAGATGAAAGACAAGCTTCTTATTAGAGAGACACTCTCGAAATTACATACATGGGAGGTATCGTGAACTTTACTGAGTTCTTGAGGTGAATAAGATTGTAACCCACCAGACCAATCATTGTTAGGATTTCACAAGGTCCGATGTAAAGGGGGTTTAGTTTACCTCGTTTTCCAAATCGAATGACAACTTTCCATAGCGCGATCTTTAGTAGGACACGGTCTCCTATTTTGAATTATAAGGGTTTGCATCTTGTGTCAGCGTTGCTTTTATGACCACTGTGTGCGGTCTTTAGTCGTTCCTTTATCTAAATGATCTTCTCTGTTGTTTCATGAATGATCTCAAGGCTAGTGAGTTGAGTATCTACAACATGCTTTATAGCTAATTGAGTATCTCTAATTTCTGCACAACATATCGTACAATGGAATCTATGTCAGTACATGGCCTTGAGTGGAATGGCCTTTATGCTAGTGTACTAACTGTTATTATATGAAAACTCAGCTAGTGGTGGGTGAGTATCCCTTGAATTACTGAAGTGTATCACCCAAGCACAACACATGTCTTCCAAAGTTTGTATCTTTATTTTGTTCTAGTCATCCGTCTATAGATGATATGTAGTACTCATGTCGGGTTTGGTTCCTAGCAACCTTTATAATGATTGTCAAAATATGGATGTGAATCTGCTATCTCGGTTTATGCGCTTCATTTAGAACTAGACTCCTTACTTCACCAAACTTTAGGGTCTAAATTTGGTTCATGAAATATCGTGTTCTGTCTCCCTTGAGGTCGAATTTTTGTCCATACCTCACAAGTTTTCCTCCATGATATGCTTGGGTTTGAGTGATTCGAGCTGAGCATCACGAATTTAGGTGGTGAGGTTCGAGTAGGTGGTTAGGGTTAGTTCCTTTACACGAAGAGGATTTGCTTGATCTTTCCCACATAAATTATCAACTACTACATTTTCTTTACTATGGTGATAACAAATTTCACATTCGTAATCATTTAGCAATTCAGCATACTATCGTTGTTTCATGTTAAGCACCTCCTGGTTGAAGATGTGTTGGAGGCTTTTATGGTCGATGAACGCGATACACTTCTCCCCGTAGAGCTCTAAATCTTTAAGGTGAACACTACAACTTTCAACTATAAGTCATGGGTAGTGTAATTGATCTTGTTTAGCTAAAGTTGTCTTGATGTGTATGCAATGACTTTATTCATTTGCATCAGTACGTATCCTGATCCTAGGTGAGAGGTGTCACAGAATACTAAAAGTCTTTTGTTCCTTCTGGAAGAGACAAAATTGGTTCACTGCACAACAGGTGTTTTAATTTCGGGAAGGTAGACTCTTGTCTATCTCTCTAGTTGAACCTTTTGTCTTTCTGGGTTAGTGTGTTGAGAGGCTTGGCTATTTTAGAGAAGTTCTCGATGAATCTACGCTAATAGTTTGTAAGCCCTAAGAATTAGCGTACTTTGATTGGAATTATCGTTCAGTCCGAACAACATAACCATAAACTCGTAGTGACTGGACCGAGTCCTGATTTTTGTCTTTGGAATGTCTACTTCTTGAACTCTTTGTTGATGGTGGCTGGATCTTAGATCGATCTTTGAGTAGTAATGGGATCCTAGTTGTTGGTCAAACAGGTCATCGATCCTCGGGAGTGGATATAAGTTCTGGAGAGTTGATACATATCCTGAACGATCTATCATCGTATTTAACAACAATACCGGAGCTCCTCATAGAGAGAAGCTTGGTTGGATAAAGCTTTTGTCGAGATGTTCTTGAGATTAATTGGATAGTTCTTGCATTTTCAATAGAGTTAGACGATAAGGATATCTTGTCACTGGTGCTACACCCGAGACTAGGTTGATTCGGAATTCGCCCTTTCTAACTAGAGGTACTTCAGGTAGATCCTTTGGGAATACGTACGGGTAGTCGCACACTTGTGGTATGTCTTTTATTTCCTTACCCTTGCCTTGCATATCCACCATGTGGGCTAAGAAAGCAAAGCATATTTTCTACAAACACCTTTTTGCCTTCATGCAAGAGATGATTCTTAGATTCTTTCCTGATTTATCTCCATAAATCTAGAGAGTTTCATTGTTAGGTAAAGGTATTCGGATAACTTTTTCATAACAAAAAATGTCTACTCGATGAAGTGATAACCAATCCATTATGATGATCACATTGAAACTTCCAATAGTCATAAGTATTAAGTTATCATGAAAGACATGGTTACTCAGGATGAGAATGCAATTAGTGAGTATTTATAAGGTGCTTTCTAATTGGTTGTTTGCTACATCTACTATGTAAGCTTTCTTAACTTTACATGATTTATGGTTGATCATGCTTCTAAACTTATGGGAAAATAAAGCTTCTATCGACACTTAAAATCAAATGGCATCGATGCATAAATATTGTTGATAGGAAATGTACGAGTAAGCACAGTGGATTCCTGGCGAGCATCTCCAACACCTATCTTGAATGCTCTTCCTTTGCCACAATGATTCTTCAGTTTCGGGTAGTACTTTTTGAATGCCCTGTTTGATTGCACTCAAAGCAACTTCGGGTTCTTTCTACAATAGTGGTTGAGATTGTGTCATTCGGAGCCTTTCTGCAAAACTTAGAGGTGTGACCTCTCAAGTCATAGATGATGCAAACTGTATAATTTTTGACATGGTGAAAATTACACTTAGTACTATGGGGTAACTCCCAAAGTAGGGCTTTGATGGAGTGAGAGTGTTTTTGATTGTGAAGTACACAACCATAGGTTTTGGATTGGGTTTGCGATGTTTGAAGTTCCTTTTTAACTGTCATGGGACTTCCTTTTTGTACTCCCAACCTGGTTCTTTGTGGTTTGTGGGGTTATGGTACCCTGGCGGATACATTGCTCAGTCAATTGATAGGTTAATTGCTTAGCACTATTAAAGATAGTGGGTTTGGATGCAATAACCAGACCTTAAATAGGTGAAGCTAATTCCCAGATGTACCTTTCGGTATTTTTGCAGTCACCCCCGATCCTTTCATGGTAATGTTCTAAATTATAGAGAGTGATCGGTTCTAGAAATCCTACAGATTTCCAAATTTTAGAGAGATAATTGAAATCCTACCGATTTCAAATGATAGAGAGAAATTCAGAGATTACTGAATGATTTATTAGGAACTATGAGTTTCTCTGCTACGATGGTAGCAAAGCTATTGGTTCTTTGTTCTACTTTGGATTTAGACGAACTAGGAAAATCTGAATGCTATCCCAGATTTTTAAGTATTTTAAATGTATACGTTGTTTTGGGTTGATATAAGGTTTCTAAAGTACCAGGTTTCAGCTACGAATCTTGAGAACATCCTTCAATCTCTAAAACTTTCAACCATTGTAGTCCGTCAAACTCCTTGCTCAAGGTTAGTTGTGCACCGTCCCAACCTTAAATAACATATGTGTACGTTCCAGGTTTATTTATGGTATGACTTATGTATGATACTAACCTTAATTGAGGCGTTTGACCTAAAGAGTTGAGTTGGTAGTTTTAGTTGGAGGCATGTTATAATTTTATTAAGTGTTATTATCGTGGTTCAGAGTATATATATCTCTTATATATTATTGTTGGCGGGGTTTGTAGTATTATTAAATTTTGTTTTGTACTCCGAGACTACCAAGTACAGATGAGGGTCAGATAGGAAACACTGGAGGGCAGGACCATTTTAGCAATTAAGCCGTTCTAAGATCCGACAATCCTATGCGGCCCTTCAAACCAGATTCCCCGTACCATAAGTACCCAAGGAGTAGTGTGATTAATAATAATAATAATACTTTTATTAGAAGCTAGTTTCTATAGTTGTATTCCTCTTTCGAGGATACGAGTTCTCTATAGCCAATTTAACTCTGATACCAATCTGTCACACCCCTGACCGAGGTGGCGGAACACGTCGGGCTGTGCAACTAAGTTTATGGATCACAGGTAAACTGAATATATAGAAAAGTACAACAATAAACAATATAGCATTCATGTTCCATCTTGATGTTTGAATACAATGTTGATGAGATTAAAAACTTAATCTTGAAGATCGATTAGATCTTAAACAGGTAAATAAATACTAAACAGCAAGAACACAAAAATAAAGAACAAGTCAAGAATGAATCAAACGAGTCGAATGATTAAAACAAAACCCTCAGAAGAGCTCGATTAAGAACATCAATTGTAGAGGATTAGTAGGTTTACAAGAACGATCAAAGAAATCTGTAATTCTATCGTTATACTCTAAATCGTTAACCTAATATGCATGCAAGCATATACTTATATAATAAATCTAAAAGACATCTCGGTTGGACAGGCCCAAACCGGAGTACAAAATAATTGGACTAAAAGCCGAGCCCAATGACGCAATCCTCTAGCGAATCTTCAACCCAACAATCTCCCCCTTTGCGTCAATTGGAGCGAGATCTTCACTTGTTACTTGGGCCAACAGCGGAGGCGGGTACCTTCTTCTTCACGGTGTTAAACAGACGAGAGATAAGAGCCAGTATCGTCTGCCTAAACCTGATGTACCATTGGATCATGTCGTTGAAGTACTTAACATCATCCGCTGCATTCTCTTTACACCTTCGGATGATCGATTACACATGCTTTAGACAAGCAGTGGTGTAAAGATGTTTGTCAGCTAAAGCAAAGAGACATTTCTGTCCTTCTGCTCTAGTGAACATAACCGAATTGCGTCTCGGGTCGATCTTTCCCATCTTCATTTGATTGAGATCACTGGCCGATCCCACAGGAGCTATCTTCGGTTTCTTCTTGAAGACGGTGGCTACCTCCTGATCCATAAGGGCTACCTCCATGATGTAACAGACTAACATCCTTTTGAGATGGTCTATAATTGGACCATATTCGGCTTCATTCGTCAAAAGCATATTATGCAAGACAATCCAATCATGAGGATTTAAGTTCGGTAGATCTGCCAGGGATATATGATGTTCAGTTCTTGCAGACCCTCGAATCACCTTGAACCGAACATTAATGAATCTTCCTTCGGTGTAAGGCTTCAATACCCGAACGTTCACTATCTTCTTGGCGCTCCATGTTAAATACTGAGGACGAGCAGCCTTCAGATAGAATTCGATCAGCTCCCTATCCACCTCAGGGTTCGGATGACGGACTTCAAAAATATTTGAGAAGGCGTGGAAGATAAACGCCTTTCGAGTCAACGGCATGTCAAACTGCGAATCGACAGAATTATAGCAGTCGAACGAGATCACCGACTCGAGCCATAGGATGCTGGGAGTATCTATGGCCTCCTTAATCATTCGCTCCCGAGTCCATGCAGGGAAGAGAGTCTTCCTGCTCTCGAGAAGATCGTGGGCTTCCTTCTGCTTGCGTTCGGCTTCTTCAGCCTCTCGCGCCACACGATTAACATCATCATCAACATTGCGACTATTTTTGCGTTTCAACATGTCAGCAATGGTTTCATCATCTTCATCTTCATCTTCTTCCTCAGCTATGTGTTTCCCTTTATCCTTCACACCCGAACCCGAAGCTTGACCAGTCGGAGGTGGTTCGGTTGTGTGAGTAGCTTTGGAGGAAGGAGGGGGTTTCGATCCGGACTTCTTCTCTTCTCCCCCTTGTTTCGGAGTGGACACGAAACTAGGTAAACCTTCGATTTTGCTGAGAAGGTCCAAGGCAGGAGCAAGTTTTTCAGCAAGAGTTCGCCTCACCGAATGGTTTAGAATCGGATCATGTGCTTCTAGGATGTTAGATAGGGAAGCGTGTACATCCGAAACACATGTCTTGATAACCTCCCGTTCGGATCGAAGAGCTTCAAGCTGTTGCAGTGAGGTTGAAAGTTGAGTGCTCTTGACCTTTAGGGCGGTGGTTTTGCTTGCCAGAACGTCCATCAATGAGTTTTCAGCTGTGAGATCCTCCTGAAGCTTAGCGAGGCGCTCATCAATGGAGGCACGAAGGGCCGAGTTGTCGTCGCTTATGGTTTGGCGAAGAGTAGAGAACGATGTCAACTCCGTTGAGATGAACTTTGCCAATTGCTGAACAATCGGTTCCAAAGTTGTCTTGGTGGCGTCAGCGCTTTCCTGTAAGGATTTCAACAGGGTAGAAGCGTCTGAGAATAGTTTATCGACTTTTGCAGTCGCAGCCTCACAGGCTTTTGTGGAGGCGTCTATGGCGGCTGAGGCTGAAGCTACAGAATCATGCTGAGCCCTGGAGAAGGCATCAACAATCTTCTGAAGAGCGGCTTCAGAGAGAGATGACTGGTGGTTGGAAGATGAAGCGAGAAGTAAGTCAACCTTCTCGTTGAGCTCCTTAAGATGCTTCTTTGTCACTAGAGCATCATCCTCTTCGTCACTCTGAACCTGAAACGGACTAAAGTAGACCGAATTGAAGGTCATGTTGTCTCCGCCAAGAAACGGGTTATCTCCATCAGAGGCATGATTTGGAGATGATGGAGGTGGTGAAGCTGAGGGTGTGGTGGGTTGGGTAGGTTCAGGGTGAGTGTGGGGTGGGGTAGTTTCGGGTGGTGGTTGAGTGTGGGTAGGTTCGGTTGGTGGTTGAGTGTGGGTAGGTTCGGTTGGATGTTGGGTTTCGGTTTGTGGTGGTTCAGTTACGGGTGGGGTTTCGGTTGCATCGGTATGAACCCTCGTATCAGATACGTTGGTTGTAACCTTTGCAGTTGTTGTTGTAGTTGTATCAGTGAAAATGGGTGGTGGTATAGGGAAAGAGGTTGGAGGAATAGTGGTAGTGGGGGTTATGGTGGGAATGGAAGTAGGGATTGTTTGAGTAGGTGAAGGAACTGGTGAGTTGTGGATTTCCATGTCTGGAGTAGGAGATTGGGGTGGGGTGTTGCCTCGTTGAGGGGTTTCGCCTCCTTGAGAGCCATCCGAATCCGAACGCTCATCTTCTGAGTCACTCGAAGAGGAAGGGATTACAAGCTTTCGCTTCGGTTGAGTCTTCCTCCTCTTCGGCTGCGGGGACTGAGCAGGTTTCGTTTGTTTCCTCTTCTTGGGAGAAGGACCTTTAGGAGCTTTGGTCACTTGCTTCCCTTTTTCCGCCTTTTTGCCCCTGTTCACCGGTTTGTCAACATCGTGGATGGACTTTAGCATTTCCGGTGTGAGTTCCCTTGGCCCTGACTGTTTGAACTCCTTGATCGTCCTGATGATCCTGCTGTCAGAAGGAACATCACCATACATTGTCTCCGGAATAGAGCCAATGAAGGAAAACTTGGATGCATCAGAGACGATGATCTTCGTGGTATGAAACGTACCGATCGAAGACATCGATGCACCTGCAGGAGTGGGGACGTCGAACTTATCCATTGCCCACTTTGTAATAAGAGTCCAGAACCGGGCATACGACACCTCAGAATGTCGTGATGAAGAAGAAAGGCTCTGGATGAGCTGTTGCCAGAGGACCAACCCAAAATCTAAGTTGACTCCGTTGTAAACTGCATACATAATCGACAAGAAAAGTCGACTAGCACCGTCGGATCCTGAGCTCCGTTCCGACAAGCCCTTGAAGAGGACTGTGAACATGCCGTTCCACTGCGGCGGCAAGCAGGATTTCTTGAACTTGGCGACGGAGATGAGCACCTCCGTGTACCCCATATTGTAGAACATGCTGTAAAGATGGCCCACCGGAATCGTCTCCGGATTGATTCTCGAAGAATCAGCGGCAAATCCTAGCAGAGTGCAGAATCGCTGCCTTGAAATCGAGGTCTTGTGATCAGCAACCTCAAAGAACACCCGCTCGACTGCTTTGTCGTAATGAGCAGTTGCATACACCTGCGAGAGCATCGCCATGGGCACAGACTCAACCCATGATAGTGCAGGAGCGATTTGCGAGTACTTCAAGCACTCGATGATCGGAAACATGTAAGAATCATACGCCTGCGGTGTGAGGTCAATCACCAAGCACTGTTGAGGACGAATGGGAAGAATGTGTGAGGTGGCGTGGACGGATGATGATTCTGCCATTGTTGAAGGTAGAAGAAGAGGAACAGTAAAGCTTTTTCGAGTTTTTGCTCTCTTGTAAATTTGAAGCAGTAAAGAGGTAAATGGAAGTATTAACTGCCTTTTATAGTGGGTGAAAGGAGAGAGAAAAATCGTTTCAAATCTTCTATGGAAATACGAAAAGGTTTCCCGGAATGACAGATGCGTGACAGTTAAGGCATGCGATGATCACATAGGAGAGAGAGTGTCAGAGTCCTAGGATCACGCCGCCCAACAGGCGCCATTTCAGAATAAGCCGTTTCAAATCCTCACGCACCTTTAAGTGCCAGAGAGAAGTCGCTTGAAATCCTCACACGCGTCCACTATGTCAGTAAAAGGATAGGCGTTTCAATTTCACACGCGCCCCTTTTTACTTTTACCACCGGTTGAAATTCAATCCTTTTATTTCCCGCCTGAGTCAACACCCTTTCGTCGTATTTTGTAAATCGCATCTTTTGAATAAATTGCCCACGTGGATGATTTTTGACCACATCTTGATAATTAACCACCAAAGCAATAATACAGCCTGTAATAATTAGTAACGGAATTTTGGAAAATCAAAGATTTTCGTGCTAAGAGTGTAAAAAATAAAAGAAATAAAGCAACTCTTTGTGGGAATAAATGTGATGTCAATAATGACACAAAACAAATGATCCCGGGCACGAATCTCTTCCTTCAAGGTCAAGAGAGACCGTAAAGTGTTAATGTGGATTCCCGTTGAATTACGATCAAACACTTATTAATAAATGTTGAAAGGCTTCTTTTAATTAGGCAAATTCAGGGTGGCTTTCGCTTTGATACAACAATTCTAATCTTGAAATAAGAAAGAAAGTGATCAAAGTACTTGTGAGACCGGTGTAGTCTGTTGAACAAGTAGGTAGGAGTTAATTTGAAATTGGCTTGGAAAATATAAAATCTCAAAAAAAATTAAAACCTGGATCCCAAGGGAAGAAATGTTATGGTGTTTAACAATTTCATAGGAATCACACAAAATAAAAGTTGAGATTTCATGAAGGTACATCCGTCAATTCTTTGGTGAAAACTTGAGCAAATTAATTGTTCACCGTCAATTCAGATTTGGTGTTGAATTTTGGGTTTCACTCAGCTCGTAGTGGCACGAAACTAAGATCATAAACACAGTTGTTGTGTAACCATAAACCTCAGTGGTAATGTCTGAGAGTCTCAAGGGTTACGTTGATGAAATGAATGTAATGGAGAAATGTAATGGAGGTGGTGTAAGAAAATAAAGTACCTCAGCTGCAAAAAGAAGGACCAAGCAGAAAAACTCTTATCTCATGTGAGAAGAGAGTGAGGTAGCTCACGATTAGAATAAATGTGGTAGCCTAATTGGGAAGACACGGTTTGTTTATACCAAGTCATTAAGGCGATTATTCAGAATCTTATGAGGCTTGGGACACATACAGCAGCATGCTTCTAGGGACACTTAAGTAATCCAACAATTATATCCCCATAAACGAACGAGCACAAGTGAAATTAAAAGAGAAAAATATTTTTGGAGTTTTTGAAGTAGATAATAAAAAAATAAAATAAGAAAAAATTAAAAGAAAAAATAAAAGGTAAAAAGTAAGCAAAGAAAATAAGACTCGAAAAAAAAACTTTGGAAAACTTTGAAAAACCGAACCCGAACGTTCGGTTGGGAAAAATGTGAAAAACCGAACCCGAGCGTTCGGTTGGTTTCGGTTGAAGAAAATTTTGAAAAAACCGAACCCGAGCCTTCGGTTGGTTTCGGTTTAAGAAAATTTTGAAAAACCGAACCCGAGCGTTCGGTTGGTTTCGGTTTAAGAAAATTTTGAAAAACCGAACCCGAACCTTCGATGGGTTTCGGTTTAAGAAAATTTTGAAAAACCGAACCCGAACCTTCGGTAGGTTTCGGTTTTGGAAAATTTTTGAAAACCAATGAATTGAGACATGCAATCAGAAGATACTTTTGACAATAAAAGAAACAACTTTGTACAAGAAATATACAACCAAGAAAACTACCTTTGTAGTGATGAGCGAGGCAGATTATGTAACCGAACCTGAACGTTCGGTCAAGTTTGCTTCTTACGTTTGAGGTTGAGAGGTAGTTTGAGGTACTGATTCTGATTCCATCATACCTAGCCCTTGTAAAATTTTGTTGAATGATGCTTCATGAAGAGATTTGGTAAAGACGTCAGCCAGTTGATCAGTGGTTCTGACAAAGTGTACTTCGACGTTTCCATCTTCCACGTGATCTTTGATGAAGTGATACCTCAGTGCTATGTGTTTGGTTTTAGAGTGTTGCACTGGGTTATGACAGATCCTAATTGCACTTTCAGGGTCACAATATAGTGGGATCTTCTTCATATTGAGTCCATAGTCTCGAAGTTGACTCTGGATCCAAATCACTTGGGAGGTGCAGGATGCAGCGACTATGTATTCCGCTTCGGCAGTAGACAACGACACACACGTTTGTTTCTTGGATTGCCAGCTGACCAACTTCCCGTCAAGGAATTGACAACCACCAGTGGTGCTTTTTCTGTCGAGTCCACATCCTCCAAGGTCAGCATCTGAATAGGCTTGAACGAAGAAGCCTGAGTTGGAAGGATACCATAGACCTAAGGAGGTGGTTCGCTTGAGATAGCGTAAGATGTTCTTCACTGCAAGCATGTGAGGTTCGCGTGGGTTTGACTGAAATCGAGCACAATAACATACAGAAAACATGATGTCAGGCCTGCTAGCAGTAAGATACATTAGTGAGCCTATCATTTGACGATAGAGCGTGATATCAACAGCCGGTTTGTCTAGAGATGGAGTTAGCTAGGTGCCGAATGCCATTGGGACTTTGACTTTGGAGTCTCCCATCATACCAAACTTTGCTAGGAGAGTTTTCGTGTAAGCTTCCTGATTGATAAAGATGCCTTCAGGTCCCTGTCTAATATTTAAACCAAGAAAAAAGTTAATAGGACCCATTGAGCTCATTTCAAATTTAGTCTCCATTAGCTTTCTGAATTCAGCTGTTAGGCTGGAATTCGTAGAGCCAAAGATGATGTCATCGACATAAATTTGAACTATCATGAGGTGGTTACCTTCCTTTTTGCGAAAGAAGGTTGGGTCAACCGAACCTTGTTTGAATTTAGACATCTTTAAGAATTTAGTTAGCGTTTCATACCAGGCTCTCGGAGCTTGTTTGAGGCCATACACAGCTTTATCCAGAATGTAGCAATGATTTGGATACTTTTCGTTTACGAACCCAGGAGGTTGCTCCACATACACGGTTTCTTCGAGTTCTCCATTTAGAAATGCACACTTGACATCCATTTGGAAAACTTCAAAGTTTTTGTGGGCAGCATAAGCAAGAAATATTCTAACTGATTCCAGCCTAGCTACGGGAGCGAAAGTCTCTTCATAATCAATTCCTTCCTCCTGACAATATCCCTTTACGACCAGACGAGCTTTGTTCCTTATAACATTCCCTTCCTTGTCCATTTTATTCCTAAAGACCCATTTGAGACCAACAACCGAGGCATCTGAAGGAGTTGGAATGAGACGCCAGACTTTGTTCCTTTCAAATTCGTTCAGTTCGTCTTGCATCGCTTGAACCCAATCGGAGTGATCGAGTGCAGTGTTAACTATCTTCGGTTCAACTTTTGATACGAATGAGTTAAACATACAAAACTCAACCTTTGAAAATAAGGATGTCTGTTTTGCCTTCAGTTGTGATCGGGTCAGAACCTTTTCGGAGACATCACCAACCACTTGAGAGATAGGATGATCTCTGGTCCATTTGGTGAGAGGAGGGTAGTTTGGATCAAAGGTGGGGTCTAGTTCAGCGTTGATCATTTCTTCTGGCTCAGATTGGCTTTCGTAGTCGAGCGTCATATCACCATGCTCCCCTTCGGTTGATGAGCTATAAGAAACTTGAGGTTCAGAGGTTTCTTGTGGTGCTGGACTTTCAGGCATTGATGCACCTTCGGTTGGAGAAGCACTTTCGGTTGCAGTTGGGCTTTCGGTAGTAGTTGTAGAACTTGGCTCCCCCTCAACATGTGAGCTTGGTTCCTCCTCGACATGTGAGCTTGTCTCCCCCTCGACTGAAGCATCGTTGGATGGAGGTTCATCAGAATTCGATCCTCCTTCGTTCATTCTCCTGGCAGCTTCTTTGACAATTTGCTTCATGTGGTTTACCTTGTTGTCTGCTGCACCGGCTTCTGAGAGAGTAGCTTTCTCTGGTTCGCCAAAGAGCTCCAGAAATTTCTCGTATAGATTAGCGATCGAGACTGTGACTTGGCCAGTTTGAGGAAAGATGTCCCCAGCTGTGTCTTCTTTGGCTTGTAGCTTTTTGACATAGCTATCGTCAAAAGTCACGTAATAGGTCTCTTCGATTTTTCTTGAACGCTTGTTTAGGACTCTGTATGCTTTGGAAGTGAGAGAATAACCCAGAAAGATTCCTTCGTCGGCTTTGACATCGAACTTGTTGCGGTGTTCTTTAGAGTTAAAGATGAAACACCGTGAACTGAACACATGGAAAAATTTCACATTGGGTTTTCTGCTGTTGAGAATCTCGTATGGTGTGAGCGTGAATCGCTTGTTGAGATAGGACCTGTTCTGTGTAAAACAAACAGCAGAAATAGCATCAGCCCAAAAATAAAGAGGTAAGGAAGCAAAACTTAGCATAGTTCGGGCAACTTCACACAAAGATCGGTTTCGTCTTTCGACAATTCCGTTCTGTTGAGGTGTGTAAGGAGCTGAGAAGTTGTGACTTATTCCCTTTTCTGCTAGAAATTCTTCAAACTCCCGATTTTTGAATTCCAGACCATTGTCGCTCCTGAAGTTGCGAACGACCTTCTTGAGCTGTACTTCAATCTGCTTGATGAACACTTTCAGCTTATGAGTCGCTTCAGATTTGAGCTTTAGAAAGAACACCCATGTAAATCGTGAAAAGTCATCAACAATAACAAGAATATACTTGCTACCACCGATGCTTTCGATAGATGATGGACCACACAAGTCAATATGAAGTAATTCGAGTGGCTCAACAACTTTTGTGTTAATTGTAGACGGATGACTTTGACGACTCTGCTTCCCCATTTCGCATGCTGCACACAAATGATCTTTGTCAAACTTGAGCAATGGAAGGCCTCGAACATGACCTCCAGTGACAAGTTTGTTGATGTCTTTAAAGTTGAGATGAGAGAGTCTTCGGTGCTACAACCAGCTTTCGTCTGATTGAGCTTTTGATAACAAGCAAATAGCTGGGTTTCCTTTGATGGGTTTAAGGTTTAGAGGAAACATTTCACCCTTACGCTCCGATTTGAGAATTACTTTCTTCGTCTTCTTCTCAATAATTTCGGAACCTTCATCGTCGAATGAGACTTTGAGACCTGTACCTCCAACAAGCTGAGATACACTGATGAGGTTGTGTTGTAGTCCTTCCACATAGGCCACCTTCCTTATAGTAAAATCACCATTAGTTATCATTCCGTATCCCTTTATGGTGCCGAAAGAGTTGTTTCCGAACTTGACGTTTCCACCGTTTGAAAGAGATATGTATTCCCTGAGCTCTTCTTTCCTTCCTGTCATGTGACGCGAGCAGCCACTATCGATGTACCATTCTTCGTCGAACTGCTCGTCACTTATAACCTGCAAAAATTAAGCAGATTTAGGAACCCAAAGTTTCTTGGGTCCACATGAGCTTCTCATAGGAACAGGAATAGTAAGAGAGATGTCAACAAGATATGTTCGTTTTATAAGTGTTGTTTCATCTTTCTTTTTGATGGTAAAGACTTTTATTTTATTAGGATTAGGTGCGTTCGGTTTAGACTCTGGATTGGATGCATTAACCTTCTGTTTTCCTTTTTGTTCAGCTGACGAATGAGATTCTTGAGATCGAACAGAATGAGCTTTAGAGTAAGATGGAGATGATTTGGAAGAATTAGAAGAATTAGATGAATGAGAAGGAGTGGGTTTAGATTGTGATGACTTCTTGGCTGGAGACTCTAGGTGATCCTTTTGCTTATGATCATTGGTGGGACTGACCTTAGAGTTGTGATTTCCTTTGATTTCAGAAACGAACCTATGCTTTCGGTTGGAGTCGTTCTGTGAACCGAACCTTTGCTTTCGGTTGGAGTCATTCTGTGAACCGAACCTTTGCTTTCGGTTGTTGTGGCTTTCATGCTTTTTGACAGGATTGTTCCCAAACTTCAGATTCTTGTCTTGATGTGAGAAATATGCATTCTGGGATTGCCAGAATTGTTTCCTTTCAGAGAGATTCTTCCTGTATCTCTGGTTCCTTTCACGTTTCTTATTTCTCATCTGCTTCGGTTGATGATGAATATTGGCTTTCATTTTCGGTTTCTCCATGGTTGGTTCACTTTGGACTGTGGGAGTTTCACTTTGAACTGAGGAACTAGAGGGAATGTCTTCTTTTACCGAACCTCCATTCTCTTGAGGAATATCTTTCGTACCACTAGTGCTTGGCACATCGAAATTATCTGGCTTGTTCAAGGGTTCTGGTACGTATCGTCCTTTACTTTTCCATGAGGTCCTTTCAGATAACCCTACTGTTTCATCAGCATTATCGATTGGATCTGTCCAGAAGAACTCATCACAGCCATCAGCATTGTCTTCGTTTACAATAGCCGTGAGTTCAGCAGTTTGATGTTCGGTTACTCCAGTGACCTTGTACACTTGATTTGGAGTGGTCCGGACCTTTTGATATACAACCGCTTTTTCTGCTAAGATCGGGGACTTTTGTTGGGACAATCGAGCGAACTCTACTGAATTTTCAGAAATTAGATTCTTGTGGTTTTCAGGTTCGCTTTTTACAAATTCTGAGCAGTCAACCGTATCCTCTACAAAAATTTCACTCATATTGTCGTCCTCATTAAGCTCAGATGCATTTTCAACATCTATTTTGTTTTCTGAGCTTAAGTTGGAGTTTAAAGAGTCAAATTTTTGTATGGTTTCGGTTCTCAGTTTGAGTCTATCATTTTCATCCAAAAGGTTTTTGAGCATGTCCTTGTGGTCCTTGGATTTAATGAAAGATTCAATTTTGTCCAGTCCATACATGTTGGTTGGATTGACGTCATCAGATGATATCACACTCTCATAATTATAAGCTTCGGCATCGATTTCATCCTCCTTAAACTCAAGGAAGGGCAAAATCATGCGATGGATCTTTTGGCCTATTTCACAGTCCAAGTGAAGCTGAGTAATATTAGAATAAAGACGTTTTGCAATTAAACAAAAAACATTCCGCTGTTTTAACAACTTTAAATTGTCTCTTTGTAAATAAATGTTTTCGTCTTTTATTTTAACTAATTCAGACTCCTTCAACTCGATCCACATGCGCCACTCCTCACTCTTCGAAGACACCCTGCTTAATTGATCAGTTAGGTTAGAATTGGTGACACGAGTTTGAGTTAAGCTACTATCTAGATGTGAAATTCTTGTATTAACATTTTTTAGTTCTTTCTCATATGAGGATTGTGGTACTTTAAATGAAACAAAAACCGATTGTACCTTCTTGATCAGTTCATCGAGCTCATTGAACTACTGGCTGAGTGGTTTGGCTGTAAAGCACATGTCCTGCTGCTCCTTCGGTTCCTCGCTTCCACCATCAGTGTTGTATCCCCTCATCTGAGATATATCGGACACCATGAAGCACCTTCCTCCACTGCTCTCCTCCTTTGCCACATAAGCCTTTCCATGAGTAGGCTTCCTCACTTCATCGTCTTCAGATTCGGTTGACCAAACTTCCACGCTACCGAACTCGTCATCAGCAACCGAACCCTGCACAATTAGAGCATTCATGGAAGGGTTAGCGGTAGATTTCTTCTTTCTCATATCATCAAGCCTTTTCTGCAACAAGGCTTCCTCATCCTTTTCCTCGTCCTTTTCAGCCATCTTTTTGAGGACACAATCCTTAGCATAGTGGTTTTTCCCATCATAGTAGTAACAGCTTACTCCAGAATCACCATCTGCCTTTGGTTCCTTCTTGGGCTCTTCAACCTTCGGTTCATTGTTAACCTTTTCTGAACTATAACTCCCCTGCCAGTTTCGGTTTTTGTTGCTGGGGAATCTCTTCCTAATGAACCTCTTGGGGTTAGACACCATCATAGCATAATCCTCAGACGTGAGGTCATACTCCTCCAAGTTGAGGTCTTCATCCTCCATCACAGCTTTACTTTTTGACAGGAGGGCCAGCGAACCTAGGCTTGAAACAACGTTCTTTTCCTGCAGCACAATCTTTTCCTGGGACTTAAGAATACCCACCAGTTTCGCCAAAGAATATGATTTAAACTGCTCATGGGCTTTGACTATAGACACCACTGCTCTCCATTCTGACCTTAGACCATTTAAGAACGTAACTTTCTGCTCGATAAGCTTCCTTTCTATGTCATGTTTGATCATCCTGCTGAGAAGATGATTGAAGCGATCGAACGTCTGGGTCACAGTTTCTTCGGCTCCTTGCCTGAATTCTCCAAACTCAGATAAAAGCAAAGTTTGAATAGAATGTTCAAGATCCTCGTCTGTAGAGTACAGTTCACGAAGTCTATCCCAAACTTCCTTTGTCGTCGTGCATGAGCTTACCAACCTGAAAGTGTCAGACTGAAGGGCGAATCTGATCAATCTTAATGCCTTGATATTGCACTGGAATTTATCCTTTTCGTCTTGCGCAATATCTTTAACATCCTTCAGCAGATCATTGTACTCCTTTTGAGTTTTGACAATCCTCGACGTTGCAGAGTGAGAAAACGGTCCATTAATGATTGCTTCCCATATGAGGTATCCATTCTCCTCAGATCCTATAACGTAGTCTTCGAAGTGATGCGCCCAGACTTCATAATCATGGGTGTATAGGATTGGAATCTTCGTGGTTGAACCGATGCTATTGGAAATATTGATGGGATTCGATTGCGACTCATCCATAATGATCGAATAACCTGTTTAAAGATCAGACTTGTAATAAATCAGATTAGGGCAAAACAATAAATATCAAGATACGTCAATAATGAGATGACGGCTCAATAAATATCATTAATTGCGGAAAAACCCTAATTGAAACCTTTTCACAGAAAAAAATGTGTATCAATTACACAGCCTCCTGCTCTGATACCAATTGATGAGATTAAAAACTTAATCTTGAAGATCGATTAGATATTAAACAGGTAAATAAATACTAAACAGCAAGAACACAAAAATAAAGAACAAGTCAAGAATGAATCAAACGAGTCGAATGATTAAAACAAAACCCTCAGAAGAGCTCGATTAAGAACATCAACTGTAGAGGATTAGTAGGTTTACAAGAACGATCAAAGAAATCTTTAATTCTATCGTTATACTCTAAATCGTTAACCTAATATGCATGCAAGCATATACTTATATAATAAATCTAAAAGACATCTCGGTTGGACAGGCCCAAACCGGAGTACAAAATAATTGGACTAAAAGTCGAGCCCATTGACGCAATCCTCTAGCGAATCTTCAACCCAACAAATGTTTTTACAAATAATAATAATATATGAATTGTCTTAACAGATAGACATATAATACAAAAATAAGTAAACTAGGTCACCTGTAATCTAATCAGAGGGATCATCGTCAAAGGGAGCATCGTCGGTGTTCGACGAGGCCGAAGAGGAGGGAAGGAGAAGCAACGATCGTTCGTCAGTTGGCTTCGCAAACCGATGTGGTCTCCTGGGTTCGACGGGCCGAAAGGAAGAACGGGACGGGGTAGGGTATCAGCGAGAGTCGATGTGATCCGAAGAGACGGAGAGCGTGAAGAAGCAGTGAATTCTTCCTTGTCTCTTCCGACTGTGAGGTGTGAGATCCGGACAATGCAAGCAGCGGTAGTAGTGAAGACATGACCATTTAACCCTAAAGCAATCCAATGAAATACAATGTGTTGGTGAGCCATCCTGTAATTAGCTATATGCATCAGTTATATCTCCTTGAATAATCTTGATTTTAATCCCAAAGAGAGGGTAAATCAGATGCTAAGAAAAAAATGTATTTTCCATAAGAGAGAAACACATCGATCTAAACATATGCATATAATTTGAGAAAACTATATTTCCAATTAACCATATAGAATCTAATTGATTAGCAGAATCATCTCGATCTTACCTTGAAGAGGTATCAACATTGATTTTAGTTTGTTTTGATAGAAATCATTGGAGTGTTTGGATTTGGTTCTTGACAGGAAAGAAGGAGGATTGAGATGGGTTTTTAGGTTTGCTTACTTGACAGAAATCGATGGGGATGATTGAAGGCAGTGAAAGCTTTTATTTCACATTCTAAGTTGTGTTTGTATAAAAAAAATCTGATCCTTAGATTTGATTTGATTTTAAGTTGAGTTTGAGTGTGGTTTTGGGTTGAAGAAATTGTGCACGTTAAATTGTGATGTGCAGGGTATTTATATATTTATTTTGTGAATCTTTCATCATATTTTGGAAAGCTTTGTGAGTATTGGAAGTATTTTGGATAAAAAAAACTGGAAACAATGTCATTAGATATGTTTTTGAGAAATAGTGTGGGAAAGTTTGTAACGGTACAATTTTTAAGAAAATCTATTTGGTTGAATTCGGGTATATATTGATGTATGTATTGTTGAGAAATTTTATCGGTTTTATTCGTGTAATATATGTATATATAAAATTAAACTAATACGTTAGGAAATGTAAAACTATCAATTTTTTAAACATTTGTCTCTTAAATTAAAAACTGACATATATCTAATATATATTAATGAAAGTTTAATCTACCACATACGATTCATTATGACATATGTCTCATATTCGTACATACATATGTATATAAATTTATATATATTTTGCTTTGATAGATAATTTTAATTATATAACATATATGTCTTGTGTTTACATGATTTATTTGGATCTTTTGAAGTCGCATACGACACCAAAAATATATATACATATATAGTGGCCTTATCATTGTACAACTTATAAACATTATTCACAATAATAACTACAATAAATATATATATATATATATATATATATATATATATATATATATATATATATATATTTATCATGAAGTATACCTCGATTCTCGTGTCCTTCCACCGATTATAATTTTTTCTAAAAGTGCCTACTTGATGTTCAAGTTGTGGTGATTCCAAAAATGCAGACGAAATTAAATTTTGGTATATGAAACTCCACGAAACAACAGTTAAAGTTCCGCGTTTAATTAAGCTGAAAACGTCTTATTTTTCAACTTTTATAAATATTTTAATCAAAAATATTTCAAATACGAAATTAAATATTAGGCTATAGCCTAAGTCCAAAAATGCTTTCAAAATTTCCATTTCAGGTATGCAAGTCTCTCAATGGTTAGAAACGGTTTTAGCGATTTTGAGAAAATTAGTATTGTATTGGTTTTGGATTCTTAAAACGGGCGTATCTTTTGCATACGAACTCCGTTTTGGCCGTTCTTTATATTTTCGGAACCTTGGAAACATGTACTACGAGACCTCAATGTTTGTATTACTCACAACTGATTAATATGAAATTTTAGTTTTTTAGACGCATTCCTATGGTTACAGTTTGAATTGTTTGATTTCTTTGCCATATTACATATTTGGAAGTAAGATACCATCTGGTATCTTATAATAGTTGAAATAACTCATTTATTTTACATTAGATTCACTAAAACTCAATGAGTCAATTTACCAAGATACTTACTGTGAACTTGACCATTTATAGTCTTTGACCTAAATTCCAGTATGTCACAGATTGCAAACAAGAAGTATGTTTCACAATTAATTAATATACCAATTAGATAGAGAGGGTATCGTTACTTTAGTTATCTATGGAGATTTATGCAAAAGGGTTCATGTTCATTTCCCCTATAGATGAAGTTTTTGATAACATATGGACTTTAAATCTTTTTGTAATGGGATTAATCGATTAAGTGCGTTAAAGTTGGTATAATTCAATACACAAGACCTAAAGCATCCCATTCAAAGTATATTGGTGTAATAGGAAAAAGTTACATTTATGGGTTGTGTACATGCGGGGTGCAAATAGGCTGTATGTATTCTAAAGTTTAAAATCAGATAGTCCATGTATTCTCCTTGATCCCACATGCCATTCTTCATATCTTTCGCGTTTTGGGGTCGAATTTGATTCATGCCACCTCCATTAGTCCTTATATGATGAAGATAATTCTTAAAATGGATTATTTGACATAGGTTATGGTATGACCATGTTGGGGTATTTTGGTATTTTAGTAACCCATATTTGAAATCATTGGATGGTGACTAAGGAAGGTAAATCTTAGAAGGAGTGGTGTGTTGCTAACCTTTTGAGGTGACTCTATCAGGAGTACACATCCATATACAGATTTCTTGTTCTAGTTTTCTTATATTATGTTATATACGAACCATGATTTATATGTGATTATACACATATCGTTTGTATTCATAAAATTATTTTATAAAATTCTAATTGATTGATACAAGCTAGCTGATTATTTTGAAAATATATTTTTAAGCATCTTACATGTTGCATTCATGCTAGGATGGTTGACTGAGATATCCCATGTACCCAGATTAATTGTATTTTTGTATTTGGTTTTATGAGTATATTTCTATATAATCTTCACATGCACAAGTAAATGCTAGATACACCTTGTGTTGGTTAGGGTTGATAGTTACTTAGTCGTAGATGGATCTTAGACTAAATTCGAGTGGTAGTTCACCACTTGTGTGTAACGCCCGTTTTTTTGGCTAAGCATTATTATGACGATGTAATAGTTAGGATCAATTATAGTAACCGATTTTATGTAATGAAGAAGAATTACTTGAGTATTATGTGATTTACATGTAAGTTATGTGCAATATACGTGTTTATAACGATATAATAAAATAAGAATAAAATACGCATCTAAAATAAAATAATAATTAGACCCAATATCTTTGAAGAAAGTTGAAGTAATCATAACAAAGATTCCGAAGATATAAGGAACGCTGAAATCCGACTTATAACGAAGACGTTATGACCCGTCGAAATTTTGTGATTTAATCGGCGCGGTTCCACTTATCGTAAAAAGTAAATTTTTGAAAAAATACTTTGTAGCCTTAGAGGTCAAAAAGAAAGTTGTACTAGACATTAAAACAAGAGCATGCATATAGTGAACGTCCAAATCTGACTTCGTTAGAGGAAGTTATGATTTTTCTAAGATTTAGCATAACAATATACAACTCGAAAATTGAATTTTAGACCGATCGATTATTAGCCTACACAATCTAAATGAGAATTGAAGATCTCATTAATAGGAGCTCAACGATATAAAGACAGTCGAAAACGGACGTCGAATGACAAAGTTATGAATTTTTAACGGACTTTAACTATCTAAGCCTGTTAAAATATAACTTTAAAAATAAATCAAAATTTGCCAACGGAGTCTAAATGAAAGTTGTAGATGTCATTGATATCTATGTGTGGATATAAAGAACGTAAAAAACGGAGCTCGTATGCGAAAGTTATGGATTTTACAAGATAATTAATTTTCGGATTACCCATAGCACAAAGACTGGATTACCCATGAGCCCATGGATTAAGATTGGATTGCCCCTGGGGCCTACAACCTCAGTCTAAATTGCTCCCGAGACCACAACATAAGACTAGATTGCTCCCGAGTTTGTTGGCCTACAACACAAAGCAATAAAGCCTCAATCCAACCATATTATGCACAAAACAATAACAAGTAAATACAGGTAATGATAGCAGATCTACCCGTTTAACAGAACACTATAGTATAACAACATCTTACATATAAGGAAAATTAATACAATACAAAGTGAAAGGAAAGGAAAATCCCAAGGAAATAAAGGCAACTCGTCAAGTTTGGGGGATGAGTCGATGAGTAGGAGCGGATTTTTGGGTCGCGGGTTAAGTGACCTACTCGACGAGTTGGAGGACCAACTCGGCAACTTGGTCTGGGTTTGGGAAACCCTAAATCCGGGTCTTAGTGCCCTATTTAAGCATCTTATTCTCCTCCCATCAGCTCCATTCTCAGCCCCCAGATCCAAAACCGTAGATCTCGAAACCCTAGTGCATCCTTGAGCTTGTGAGCTTGTTTTTTAGGGTTTTGTGTATTCTTGAAGACTAGAAGAAGAAGAAGGACCTAGAAGGTTTAGGGAGAAGATTGTAGATCCAACAACACCATCTTATTTCCACCATTTTCTGGTAATCAAGTCTTTAACTTGACTTATGGTTTCCTAGATCTCTTTATGTCCATTTTATGAGGATATTGGTCCATGAAGTTTCATTTATGCGATTTAGACGTCCCAATTAAACATCCTCTCAGATCTGGAGTCCCTAAAGGTGGATAAGGCATAAAGGTGAAAACTTTATGCCATTGGAAACCCCCATGCAAGCTTTAATAGTTTGTTATGGTCTTTTGAGCCTAGAAGGCCATGCATGATGAATAGGAAGAGACTTTACGTGGTTAACTGATATCTAGGCCCTAGATTTTGGTCCTCCTGATTTGGTTTGGAGTAATAAGGATTTTGGACAACGATTTGTGTCTTAAGGAGCTAGGGTTTCAGCTAAAACCATTAATAAGGGTTAGGAGTGGGTAAATTTGGAAACTTTACCCTTAAGGGAGTCATTTCCATCGTGTAGACGATTTTGGGGTTTAGATCTGAAATGTAGGGGCTTAATATGTTAAGATGTCCCAATCAGACTAAGGGACTCGACGAGTCGAAGAGAGTTATCCTGTTTTTATTCATGTGAGAACTCGGCGAGTATGAGGACTGACTCAACGAGATGACGTGATAAATCGCGACCATGAGTAGCCAAGGAACTCAGCGAGTCAGGGGCCGACCTGACGAGTTGGATCGCGATTTCAGGATTCTGATTATTGGAACTCGACGAGTTGATGGAGCAACTCGGCAAGTTGAGTCAACTCGGAGCGTTGACTTTGACCATTGACTTTTAGTTTGACCAAGGTTGATCTAGTTTGACTTTGAGGACATTTTAGGACTAAGTGTCATGTTGTTACTGATAGCTCAAGGAGCCGAAGGAGCAACAGTTCGAGGAATTGCCAGTTAGCAGCCAGCGAAGTATCAGCAAGACTTCAGCAGTGCAAGGTGAGTCTACTCACTGTGTGTATGGGTCTAAGGCCATAATGTCGACTCATTATGTTTATGTATAGTAGGAAGACCCGGGGGTTAACCCTAGGCATTATATGTTATATGTTCCGGATTACGATCCAATTCTGGGCGAGGCCCAAGGAATTTTAGTATGCTAGAGGTATTTGTGATTCTTGCATGTGTTGGTACTAGGGGTGTAAACGAGCCGAGTCAAGCCGAGTACTACCAAGCTCGAAGCTCGACTCGACTAAAATACTTGAGCTCAAAACTCAGCTCGAACTCGACTCGAGCCTTGATTTTAAGCTCGAACTCGAGCTCGTGAAATATTCAACAGTCTCAAGCTCGGCTCGACTGATATTAAATAAAATTCAAAATCATTAAATTGAGTAAGAAATATTAAACATTCCACATGAAAATGTCCAAACTACAAAAAAAACCACTATTAATCACCTAATATCAATATAACATGAACCATATATGTCATAAATGAATAGTTATAAAGAAATGACATATATGTTATAAATGAGCAATTCTAAAGAAATGACATATATGTAAATTGCACTAAGTTTGACTAAGCTCGTGAGTTTTACGAGCTGAGTATTTTAGTACTCGAGCTCGGCTCGATTAAGGTCGAGTCGATTTCGAGTATTTTCCGAGTCGGTCTCGAGTTTCTCACGAGTTGGCTTGTTTCACTTGCACCCCTAGTCGGTACGATAGGTTCCAGACCAGGGTCCGATGCCGACGCAAGCCCGAGGAAGATTTATACACTACAAGAAAAAGACCCTTTTAAGACGCGCAAACCACGACACTCATCGATTTATGTTACGCAAAATCGAGTGACATCAAAAAAGTGTCGTCTCTTCAAAAAATTTAAGGATTTAGGTGACGCATTATTGCGTGCCCTTAAATTAGTGTCTCATGTAAAAAAAATAAAAACACGGAGGGCACTTTATCTAAAATGTGTGTCTTCTGTGAATGTCGCATTATGATTTTACTAAAACGCGTGTTCTTGAAAGGGGGAAATGAAATCCCCTCAAAATTCTTAAATTTTTTAATACCCCGCTTCAAGATCCCCTTCGTTCTCTTCTTCCCTTCTCTCTGCAAACCCTAATCACGATACCATCTCTGCTATACACCTCAACAACTCATATATCACAAAATCATTGGGATAATTTCTAGGGCTTTTTTAAACACTCATTCGACTCTTTTCTCTCCCCCCTCCCCTCTCTCTCTATTTTGTGCTGTGATATCTCGCTTCCATTTATGCCGCCGTCTCCATCTCCGTCAAAACGAGGATATGAGACAGTGCTTGATCTACGATCGTCCAGTCATTGATGCCCGGTTAATCGGAGTGAATACATCGTAACAGAAAAATTGTTCTTAACCTTGCCGGATTCGAAAAAGCCGATGTGGCACATCCACGAGTATGAGGTGAAGAGCGACGTCCTTTTCCTTCCCGGCGTCCCTGGTCCGGTTGAGCGGCATGATTGGGAGAAAGCGGCAAAAACTTACGGGAAGACGATTCACTTTTTTGGCAGGTGGATAGAGGCGATTAGCTTCCCTAGGTCTCCCACAGGTGATGATGGCTCTAACTCGTGATGGCCAACTTTACCCTAATCTCGCTAAAGGTACAATTTACATTTCCTGATTTCCGCTATTTTGATCACCTGCAACTTATGTAGAAACTCTATCGATCGATTATTATTACAGATGTGGAGTCTCGCTATGGTGATTCGTTCCAAAACTTCTATGGCATGATATTCATTTGAATTGAGTACACAGCCTGCTGCTCTGGTATACCTATAAACTTCCCTCCATCCCATGGCCCACCTCTCGAATACGCCTTTGAACCACGCCATATGAAAGCTTGTGGTGGCTAATCTTCATAAAGTCCAACAACAAAATCTCTTGGGATTGGATCATTTTAACTCTTCCATGATGTCATTAGATCTTTTCCAGATGTTCCCAGCCTCACGCCTAATAACAGAGTGTTACCAGGATAGTCAAAACTCGCCCACAAAGTCAACCCTGAGAGGGTATCGTTAAGAGCAAAACATCATGTGTCTGTAAACTTTGTGATTTTTTCATTTGACTGGACTTTTATGCTTGTTGACCAAACAGTTTTTTGGTCATCATCTAGGATTCTCAGGTTCCCATTGTTGTCAATTGTTAGGGTCGAATTAGTGTCAGAAACTGAGAGTGGATTTTTTCTGATTGCAATCCATATAAATTTTTTTGGAGTGACGTTTTTGAACCATATACCAAGATATAGGTTACTGGAACTACCTGGACTAAAGAACCCTAGCTCAAAGATTTGATTGGAAGAGACAAGAATCTGCTCTAATGAGATTGGACTATCTTTAGTCAATATATCAGTTGACTTGCAGTGTTGTAGTGAAATAATCAAGATATACATGCATGTCTGCAACTTTGAATCATAAATCATCATTTTTTCTCTTCAATTCTTTTTGTTTTCATGTTTTGGTTGTAAACTTCTAAACTTCAAATTTAATAATATTTTTAGTGATCTTAAGCTTGCGACATATTTATCTAAGAAGAACAATAGAGGAGCCCCTTTCTATCGAAATGGTTGGTAATAATTAAATAATAATACCCAAGTTGTTTTTTTATTAAAATATTGGATGATTTAATAATTCCCCAAGTTATTGATACAATACATGTGTTCCTTCACTTTTGGCTCTTCCACCTGGCTGTAAATCCTCAGATTGCATTGTGAGGTGAGTTTACTTTATGCGGATAATAATAATAAGTTAATAACCATATTATTGTTATTAAAAAATAAAAATAAATAATTAATCTTCCAAGTAATTGTTTAGATTATACTTTTGCAATTTTCTAGGTACACCGGAGAGTTGTCTGTTGATGTTGTTACTGGTTGGTTTGCAACAACCATACTAAGCTTACCTCGTATTTCTACTACTCTAGGGACACTTTGGTAATTTCCATAAACTCTCTCCTTAACAATGGTTTAAATTAGTGATTAATTTAAATTATATATAATAATAATTTCAGATTTAGTGTGGAAGAAGATCCTATCATTGTTATTCTAAGAGACCCCGGCGTCAAACCTGTAGTCTACCATGGCTCAATCAACAATTCAAGACTTATTGATGTCATGGAACAAAATAAACATGAAGATGCATAAATAATTTTTGTCATTTTTCACACCTAATATGATATTTAATTATTTATTTTTTCAGTAGTGCTTCCCCAATTAAGAAGTGTTACATCTATGGAGCTTGGTTGTGATCCAAAAGGCTATTCACATGCTGGAAATAACACCACAGTTTGGTATTTTGTTGTTCTTATTGGAAGACAAAGCACAGACTCCCTAAAATGCGTGAAGTAAGATTCTTATCTTAATTCATAAAACAATAGTCTTGTATTTCTTTTCTTTAAAGAATAATATTATATATATTATATTGTTAAAGACATGCATAGGGTCCAAGAGATACTATTAGATGGTGAAAATGTAAATCAAGTTGACCAACACCAAGCTGCCATGTCAACATTGAAGGAAAAAAGACTCACATTTGCCTGGGTGGATAGTGAAGCACAAAAGGTATACATATGTTGTAGACTGAAACTAACAAACAGAACACAAATACTAATATTTATTCATATTCACATTCGTCTCTTTCTGTAAGTTAATTATTTTAAATAAAAAATACCTGAAAAACCATAACATCCTGGTAATCAGACTTCTATGATAACATGGCCAGCTTGCAACATGTTTTTCTTTTATTCTCTACTCACGCCTATTATGCAGGATTGTAATAGTGACTGTGTTGCCTCATGCCTGCAGTGATAACTCTTTGTCCACACAATCATGAGGTTCCCATCTATAAATCAGTTGAAGAAAATTGAGAAAGGATTCATGTGGGCATCTGAATTCTAGCATGTCAGTGAGCTCTTTCACTTCAATAATTAAAAAAAATAATTGAATGTTTACTTACTATTAATTATTATGTTATTGATTTCAGGAGAAAACGCAGATGACATTTGTGGACCGAATGGCAGGTGCAAACATTCCATCTTTGGCTGCTATGGAGCAGACTCGAATGCTAGCACGCACTTTAGCTTAGAACACCAATCCAAAATTTTAGGTTACTTTACTTACTTTGAATTAAAAATGTCTTTATTTATTTATTTATTTTTTTATAATCAGGATATTATTTATTTGGTTTGGCAAATAATAACGAGGTCAGGCATGCAAATGGGGGCTGGGAAAATGAATATCAACATCAATATAATGCAGGCCCTTCCTCTACCTCTTAGGCAGATCAGTATGCACGTGAAGAGGCAAGTAAAAATTTTCTCCTCTTAATCTTATCAACAGGTATCCAATAATCAATGCGTGTGAATGTGTTGGACAAAAAGATTTCATTTTCAACCAGTTCTTATGTGCCAGGGCAGCCTTCCAGGTCTGGTGGTATGTTTTGTACAGATTGGAATCTGAGAAGCCGATAGGTTGCTACAATGCTTCTATTCAGGTACAACTACAATTGCTTTTATGCTTCCTTGTGCAATTATTGGCCTTTTAAACTACTGCCAATTTTGAAACCTAGAAACAAGTTACTATAGAATATCATTTTAAAGTAAAGATAAGTGAAGATTTTGTGATAATGTTTCAACACATGCAGGAACTGATTGTAATTGATGATCTTCTATCTGCTTTAGTTGGAATTGAGGGACCATATATTTCTATCAATAAAGTTGGAGGGAATGATAACTCTATTATCTTCAATGTTGAAGGATCTATGGATTTGGCACTCCAGGTTAAGAATATTCACATATACAATTATACATACATAGATGCACATATTTATGTATCTATAACTTCATGGAACTCTTTTCACTTTTGGGAAATAAATGTTGCAAGAAAATGCAGGAATCATCGAAAAGAATATTCCCTTTATGCAAGAGCTATTTGATTATCAATCAATTTGTGGAATCAAGATAACATTTCAAGTCTGGATTAGTTAACCATGCCTTTGCTGCTGCACTAAGGGCCCTTCTTTTGGTAATATATTTATGTTCAATGTTGCCTATTGGATGATGGTTTTTACTGCATATAGTTATAAATAATGATATAGTTTCTTACGTATTTGATATACACAATAATACAACTTTGCAAATTCTATGTTTTGGAAGCTATAGTGAGTGATAAATTCACTAATACAATAACAAGTCAAGTTATTCAATAGGAATCATGGACTATGTAAGATAAGTATAGCAATATAACACATTTTAGTGTCAAGGTTCCATGAATTTGCTATTTTGCTATTATAATAAATAATTATTTTTCTTAGGATTATGAAGCCATGGTGGCACAGCTTAAACATCAATTTCGAATAGGGAGAATCTCTATACATGGATTATGGTTCTTTTGTCAGGTAATTTAATTTATTATAAACTTCATTTTTTGTTTATATATTTACAAACTATGATGAGTTTTTTCTTTTTTGGTTTCAAGATTCATATTTGTTGCCTTTTTACATATTTGCAACCAATGATGGGATCAATGCAAGCATTATCAACAGTAATAAAAAAGGCATCAGCAAGTAATTTTGTGGGTTCAACAGTTCTTAACCTTTTACAAAGTCAGGTACGTATGTCAATAAAATAAACTAAAATATGTTATATGTTATTTATTTATTTATTAATATATTTTAAATAAAAACAGGCCAAGATAATGGCTGGTAACTATTTGGTGAGATCATTGCTTGAGAAGATGATAGAGTCTGTAAATTCTGCTTATCTTGGCATACTTGAAAGGTATATATAAAGTCACAATGCCAAATAATATACTCCACAAATTAATATTTTACCCCTTTACCAATATTGAAAGTATGTTGCTATTTTCAGCAATTTTCCCATGACATACTCAATATTGTACATGTATATTTGCATATATGCAGGTGGGTGTATGAAGGAGTATCCTTTAGGAGCTGTCCTTGAGGCCACCAAAAATACTTTGATTCAAGGTAGTACAAAACACTTATTAGTAAATCATTTTGATTCCACTCTCATACAAACATACATACCATGTGTATTATTAATTAGTTGATATTGATATTGTACAACTAACATGATTATTGTGTAGGATTTCCGTGTTGTTCTTATTTGGATTTGGAAGATTTGTTTTTCTAGTTTGAATGATGTTAATAAACTAACAATTAAATGTGATTTGTTTTGAATATTAGTACATTTATTTTATGAAATGGATTGTTTTGTTATATAAGTTTTTTATTTTGCATTATGAGACTTTAAATGTGTTATTTAATTTGAAAATTAGTAAATCTATCAAAAAAATATATATTTTTAAAACATTTAAACTTATGACACGCAAAAATGTGTGTCATCTTTCTTTATGACATGGCCTTTCTTGACAGGAGCTTTAATGATACGCAATGCGAGTCGTAAATGCGCGTTGTAAGGTTACGACACGCAAATGCATGTCGTCTTCCTTTATGATAGGGCCTTCCTTGATAAGCATTGCGTGTCGTAAATGTGCGTCGTAAATCGCGTGTCGTAACTGGGCATCGTAAATGCGCGTCGTCTATAGATGACGCGTAAAAGCGTGTCGTCTCTCGTTATGACATGGCCTTTCTTGACACGCATTTGTGCGTCGTCTGAGCATTTTACGACATGCATTGGTACTTGTTGTCTTTGTGATATTTGTATGTGCCTGGCAGGGAGGTGAGTGTGGGCGAGATCACATATTGTGACAACAGTTAAATTCTGGTCAAGTCAAAGTCAAACAAAGTCAACAAGTCAAACCGGTCAACTCAGTTAACCGTTGTATATTAGGGTTTACGTTATGTAATTACTATGCAACTCGCTATTCTAATGAGAAATCATCAATTGAAAAGTTCGTAAATCTAGATTTCCTTAACCTAAAACTATGGTAAGTAATGAACCAAACCAATAAAACACTATTGCACACTCATCGGGAGTGTGTAGGACCCTTAAACATGGCTTAACAGGGTTTACGGACCTTGCATTGCGAAGCCGGACACTCAAAAAGATCACAAACGAAACCTCTCTCAATCATTTTTAATCTCTCCAAGAATGTGAAATCTCTCCCAAATCTCTCCAAGTATGAGAAATCTCTCCCAAATCTCTCTCTGTTTGTCAAATATCGCCAAGTATGTGAAATCTCTCCCAAATCTCTCTCTGTATGTCAAACCTCTCCAAGTATGTGAAATCTCTCCCAAATCTCTCTCTATATGTCAAATCTCTCCAAGTATGAGAAATCTCTCCAAAATCTCTCCCAAAATCTCCGTCAACTCCTTAAAATCACTTGGGGCATCCCGACCCTTAATTTAGTCGAATACCGCTCGAAAACGGAAGTCTACGTGAAAAACAGCCTTAAGGAGCCGAAACCCCTCTTAGGAGCTGAAACGCCTCTTAGGAACCGAACCTCTTAGGAGCCGAACCTGTTAGAGCCGAACCTCCTGAGAACCGAAACCCTCTCAACCGAAATGGATCGAGCCCTCGGTCTATATCGGTCCCATGATCATTCCGAACCGAGCCGACCTTCTGCTCTTCTCTTCTCGCCTTCGGTCCGAGGACTTGACCTTCGGTTCCGAGATGCGAGCCACAACTGAACCCTCTCACCTTCGGTCCTCCCTTCTACTCTCGGTTCCTTCCTTCTCCACTCTCGGTTCTCACTCCCTTAGGGCCGAACCTCGTAGGTTCGGTCTAGATTGCCGGTTTTTGACCCAAACTTCGTTTTAAGCCCGTTTTTCGAGATTTTAATGCGGGATTTTCACCCAAACTCGTATTTTAACATAATAAACCCTAAATATTCATATTTTAACTATATTTTGGAGAAAATAATTGCCTAAGAATAAAATCTTTTTGGTAAGATATTTAGGTGGAGTGTTGACTTATCCTTTGGACAAGGACACAAGCAACCTCCCCATACCTTCATAGTACAACCCCCAGTCACTATTACACCATACCTAGTCACTTCCTTGTACTTTCTCATCATTTTACAGCCATTCCCACGTTCTAAGGGCTGGAACACTCACCCTCATTTCTCACACTTCACTCTTTTTCACTCGTTCCACCAAAAGATCAAACCCCTTTTTCTCTCAACTCTCCTCTCTCAAGTCCAAGAATTTCAAGCACTTTCCAAGGCTTTTCTTCTTCATTTGGTAAGTATCACCATCTTCCTTGTGATTATTACACTTCCTTCTACTCCAATTATAGATTGCTTACACAAATTCCATCACATTGGTGTTAGATTCTCAAATCTTCAAACAATCCTCCAAGTGTTCTTGAGTTGAACACTTCTCTTCTTCAACAATCATCCCATGAAATCACTCAAGTTGAGTTCATACCCCTATATTTTCATGCTTTATTAAGTTTTAAGGGGGGGGGGGGTGGGGGAATACAAGTTAAGACACCAAGAACACAACAAAGTTCTTCTAACACCTTTCATCAGAAAAGTTGGACTTCATTCACGGACTTTTTTGGTCAACTTAAACATTTTAGTTTTCAAAACTGTACTAGGTTCAAGTAGCTCAAGTTCGTAGCTTGAAAATGGCTACTTTCACATCTCCATACGATTTTTCTACAAATTATGGTGATTTTTACAAAACTGTCTATCATTTCATGAGCAAATCCGGACCAGTCTGTGATTATGGACATTTTCACACATGTTGGAGATCACTAAAAATCATGAGGAAATTTATGAACAAACTAGACTCATTTTCCAAACTCTCACAATTTACGGATTCTGTTTTGGATCTTTGATAAATTTTCTTCCACTTTTCTCAGAACAGTAATAGAAAATGTTATCATCAGAAAAATGCTATCAATTTCACTTCACCTTGTAACATGTTGAGCAAGGTGTATATCTTTATGTGATTATATGTTATTGCAATATATGACATTTTGTCCTAGTATATAGACATGCATAAGTTGACAAACGGATTTATATATATATATATATATATATATATATATATATATATATATATATATATATATATATATATATATATATATATATATAGAACATAGAGAATAACAAATTGTTGTAATCAAAATACATCCATTACATACAAAAACTTGAATAAACTTTGTTAAGTATAGTTTATGTATACTACTACTACTACCCATGTTTTGATAAACTATAATAGGTATAGTTTATGATACATTACATAACCCACTCATTACAAAAAGGGTACATTTATACAAACGGGATTTTCATTACATTACACGTAAATTCGTTAATGACTTTTGTGAGACATTCGCTTCACTTTACCAATAAGTCCTGCATTGTAACCAGAGTCTCCTGCAGGGAGAGCATGATAGTTGTATATAGATCTATATTGGGTCTGACAAACCCACACCTTAGCTGCATGCAACAGCTAGACCGGCAGGTATGGGGTGACAAATGTCATAACATTTCCGACGCCTGAAAAACGTCGTTTCAGGCCACCTAGGTCGTAGTATGGTTATAATAACTCACATTAAGCATTAACAAACATAGGATTTACGGGGATTTCATTGAAATCTAATGAGTTTATGTCGATTTAAACTTGCATTATTTACTATAAGCAAGGAATGTTACGTATACATTTTGGTCTTGGGTTTTTAAGACTACACTTTTTTGTATTAAGGAAAATATTGGATTTTTCTGGAAGGAACACAACTTTTACAAGAAAAGGTTTTCATAACTTCATACCAATGCTTATGAACTCACCAACCTTTGTGTTGACACTTTTTAAACAACTTGTATTCTCAGGAAATCAATAAACAGGTAACCAAGTGCTTTTGAGGATGGGACGTCAAGGCGTCAAACATTTTATTTTGTCAACATAATGTAATTGATTTGGAAACATGGAAACTCATACAATGATGTAACTCTTTCAATTATATTTATATTGGTTGTGTTTACATTAATCACTATTGCAAATGTTGTTATGATACTATACATGAAGTCCTCCACCCCCGGACGTTTCCGATATCCTTGGTTTGGGGGTGTGACACGTATCTCATCACTAGCTGAGTATGGATGGGGTTCCATATATAAATATTAGTAGAGTAGGGGCGAGGCCCGTGATAGGACATAATTGAGTGTAGGTGGGGGTCCGTATCTCACTATCAACAGGAGTATGGACGGGGTTCCATAACTCACCAGTAGCAGACTAGGGGCAGGGCCCAAGTTATGCGAGGCCTTAGATCAGGGGTACAGTAGAGTATGTTTCTTTATGTATTAGCATTTTTATATGATTGTATGTGCATAGCGGGCGAGGCCTGGAGACAGGCAGGGCCTAAGAGAGACAGATTTGTATACCGAGCAGGGCTCGATGCCAGGCGGGGCCTGATGCTAGGCGGGCCCGATTTCGGAGCATGTCCGATGCCGGGCTAAACTCGATGCAGCGTGCGGGGGCCCAGTACGTGATTATGTGTATCGTATGTGGTAGATTGGGGAACTCACTAAGCTTCATGCATACGATTTTTAGTTTTGGTTTCAGGTAATTCTAGTAGCTGGGGTAAGAGCTTGGGATGACTGCATCGCACACTCCAAGAAGTTTAGCCCTAGATGTTTTACTCTGATAAAATAAACATGTTTTGGATAACACTATGTTTTGAGAAAACAACTTATGTTGATGAAAGAAATGATTTGATAATTATGGTTTGCTAATGATTTACAAAAAAATGAAATTTTTGGACCATAGGATTAGGATGTTTCATCAGGCCCCCAACTGAACAAAACATCCTTCCTCTTCAACTAAGTGAGAGGAACAACAATCTTGGAGAAGTCTCAAATGAATCTTCGATAATATCCCGCCAAACTGAGGAAGCTCCGAATCTCAGATGGAGACTTTGGCACTTCCCACCACATCACCGCCAATATCTTGGTTGGGTTAACCAATATACCCTTCTAGTTGATGAGGTGTCCCAGAAACTGAACCTCACAGAACCAGAAGTCACACTCGAAGAACTTGGCATATAACATCTCCATCCTCAAAACTCTGAGAATCTTTCGCAAATGCTCCTCATGCTGCCCTCTGGTTTTTTAATAGACGAAGATGCCATCGATGGAGACAATCACCGATCGATCCAATATAAGCCTGCACACTCGGTTCATGAGATCCATGAACACCACCGGTGCGTTGGTGAGTCTAAAAGGCATCACCACGAACTTGTAATGTCCATAATGAGTTCAAATGACATCTTATGAATATTCTGTTATCGCACCCTCATCTGATGGTAACCAGACCTCAAATCGGTCTTGGAAAACCAAGATGCCCCCTACAACTGATCAAAACGATCATCAATTCTCGGTAATTCATAACGGTTCTTCACTGTCAGCTTGTTCAACTCCCGGTAATCAGTGCATATCTGGTGTGAACCATCCTTCTTTCTGACAAAAAGAATCGGTGCTCCCCAAGGAGAACTGCTCTGTGACAACCCGAAATTTCCATTCTGAACAACCCATATCAAGACAATAGAGCTTAGAACAGTTTCAGGGAAATTCCAGGCTTCGGGTATAAGTGTGGCAGTTTTCAGGATTTACACTTAAGGAGATATCAGAAGAGTGGTTGCACTAGGGTTTTGTGCAACACTGTTATTCCAACACTCTCTTATATGAGAAGTCATTTCAGGAATAAAAATATTTTCTGCCAAAAATATCTCAGGACTTTAAATAGAATTCTGAACCAAATTCATTCATTATTCACATGTCCAACTAGAGAAAAGCCATTTTCTCTCTCACGGATCTTCGGGTTTTTATACCAAAACGTGAGTAACTCTTTCTAGTAGTGTTAGAATGCTTATTATGTGCTTATAACATGATTTAGATGGCTAAATCATTAGATCTAGGAGTTTACTCCCCAAGGTGTTCTTGGGCGGTAAACTCCCGAAACAAAGCCAAAACCGACCCTTGTGTTATACAACTGCCTTAGACTCATATGTATGTGTGTTAGGGACAAGAAAACAACCATAAAATCACCCAAGTTTGGGGAGTTCACGGCCCAAGAGTTGCTTAGGTCGTAAACTCCCTTTTTGAACTCAAAATGATGTTTTAAGGCCACAAAAACTTTAAGACTTTTATCAAGACTAGTTCCCATTTTATCTAAGGCCTTAAGCACATCAAAGAACACAAACAAATGAGAATTTACGGCCCAAGTGTTTCTTAGGCTGTAAACTCCATAGAAATGGACTAAAGGGTGTTATTAAGACACCTAAAGCCCTAGGCCTTTACATAGAATTGTTCCCAGTTAATCTAAAGACCAAAGCATATCAAAATCACATTTCAAAGTGAGTTTAAGGCCATGACATGGTTCATGGGCCGTAAACTCATTAAAGGGGCACCAAAGTGTGTCAATGGTCTTCATATGCTTGGAATAAAAGTCTAGAACCTATACCACAAGTGCAAGAGACTTGAAAGCATCAAAAACACACCATACTTAGAGTTTACGGCCGTAAACTCTAAGGGGAATGGCCTTAGGACCGTAAACTCCTAAATGGAGTGTTTCTAGACCTTAAACCCTTCCAAGGACTTAGCCACCAAGTTGGAATAATTCTAGGAATCATTAGGGACTTGAAAACACACCAAACCCCCATGGTTGGGAGTTTACGGCCGTAAACTCAAGAGTTTACAACCGTAAACTCCATGTGTGTTAGTATATGAGGAGTAAACTCATATATGGGGTCCTTTGGAACCCTAAACACAAGTGCCTTGTCCCACAATAGCTTAGATGCAATCCTTAGTGCTTAAAACATTTATATAAAGTGTTTATTATGTCTAGGATGTCTTAGCTTTATCAATTAGTAATTTAAGACTAATTGAGTGCATATATGTATGATTATATGTTCATTAAGATCGTAGTGTGTGTACAAGTCCTCACTTGACACCTAGCCATCCTACACCGTCCAGTTCGTCCGAACTACCAACAACAGGTGAGTTCATACCCCTTAATCAATGTTTTAAATGATTTTAAACGTTTTAGTGGGGGGGGGGGGGGGATACAAGTAGAAAACAATATGTTATTAAATCAATCTTATGTATTTTGTAACTGTGTTTTCACTCAGTAGATTTCACATATTTCAAAAGGTGATACATGAAGTGGTTTTCTATATTAAAATACCTTGATAACAAAAGTATTAGTCTTGAAATGTTTAGTGACATCAAGTCACTCTAAATTATTGTTCAAAACTCCTAGATATCTTGCAAAACCATTATTTTACCTTCTTGAATCAAACTATACTTATGCGCATATGTTCATATATATGTTAGAGATTATAGTTTTCACCCTTCATTTAGTTTCCAATACTCTTGTGTAGCAAGAGTGCATAAACACCAATTACCTTCCAGTTAGCTATCATAGGGATAGTCAGAAGATATCAAACATTATTACTATTACGAGGAATCACACCAGAGTCAGTTCATTCATGAGTCCATACCAATACCTTACATGATACATGAGTACACTTACTTAGGATTACCTGATACATGAATATGTTTACAGATACTTACCTGTTACATGAACACACTTACATGAATACCATACAGGAAGACTATTACTTAGGTGCATTATCATGTATTTACTTACCTGGATACTTGTACTTAGAACTACGAGGATGATTTATTAGTATTTACTGTGTAAATTATCTTTCCTACCCCAGTTCAATGGGATAATTCAGCGGGACTGACCATTCCGAATCCCACTGATTAGCACCAGTGGTCGATGAATATCTACGGATGTTTAAGGTTGCCACTTATTTAGTAGTCAGTGATGGGACTAACCATCCCTCTATCCACTATTGCAACAGTGGATGAGATGTGAATCTTCGGAGGATCATTAGGTTGACGATCTGTATTAAGAGATCGATGCGGGGACTAACCCTCCCTCCATCCTGCTGCCGCTACAGAGGCTGAGTGGACAATCTTCGGATGTTCATTAGGTTATATGTATTATGTTAGCCCTAGTACCTCGGGATAACAGTTACATTCGTCTTGTTAGCACCAGTACCTCCGGCTAACACTTACATGATTATATTTTTCCTGTTTACTTTATTTTGTGATATATTCACATATACGATGAGTTAGACTAAGTACTTTAGTACTAAACAACCAAAGGAAAAATATCATTTTACTTACAAAACATTCGGGTCTTGGTAGAAGACTACATTTCATACTTATAGAAAATAAGGGTTTTTCTAGGGATTTCATACTTACCTCAACATTTTCATTTAAAGGTTTACATGGCCTTCATAACAGATTTTCATAAGCAAGACAACGACACTTAATTTTTATGAATTCACCAGCTTTAAAGCTGATACTCGCTTTCAAAATAACTTGTATTCTCAGGTCATCGGTTAGACAGGTGCGGTGGTCAGGTTTTTGAGAAGATGGAGCACAGACAAGACTCGCCTTATTTTGATTATTCATTTTATTGTTGTACATTATGAAAGAACACACATGTATTGAAACTCTAATTATAATGCAATGGATGATGTTGTTGGTTGTTTATTATATTACACTATTGTGATACTGTACATGACGTCCTCCACCCCTGAACGTTTCCACCGTTCGTGGTTTTGGGGTGTGACAGATTGGTATCAGAGCATTGTCTATAGTGAATATAGTATATCAACCCATAAAAGATATACTAACTATAAATACATCGGGATTAAAACACAATGTCTCAGAGTTATACTTTTAAATAATAAAATATTTAAGTAAGTATACGTGCCTGCATTCATACTAAAATCAGTGTCACAATGACAAGAACAAAAGTATTACGATTGTTCAATATCACAAGTAAGCCTGGGGATATATGGTCAGTCTTGGGAATGGCATAGCCTGATCAACTATGCTGGTCCGAGGAGTGATTAGCATATGCCCAAGAATGGTTGTGATATGACAACAAGTCTAAAAACTTACCAACACAGCCATAAAGAAATACCATATGGGTATTTGGTCTTACTGTAATTATCTTAGTCAGTTCGTCTATGTAGCTATTTCTTATATCCCCAAATTCTCGCGTAGATAACATGGCTGGATTCCATCCCCACGACGACCTGTTCCTTCCAAACGCGGTTATTGCTGGATGGTTTGGAGAAGAACCAATTTGTGATCATCCAATCCCTATGAATGATCACCATGCTGAAGACCTTTCAGACGATACCATCTCCGAACCCGAGGTTGAGAACCTACCCCAGACAGCTCCCTTTCCAATTCCTAACCCTCGTCCGGCTCTTCATGGCCCGACGCCTGAGTGGGTGGAATGTTTGGAAACGTGGAGCCAAGGAAAAGATCAGCCCATGCCATTTAATGGTGACCGAAGCCTTTATGACCTGAGCAATGGGGGATCAGCAGACAGAAGCATGCCAATTCTGATTTGAAGAGTTGCCCGAAATGAAATTCAAGGCAGGACAGCTCTACAACGTATCGCAGACGTTGATACAAATGGAGGAATGCACATGTTCCGCACCAGTCTCCTTGAACATGCTCGTGAGAGGTCTGAGAGAGACCATGAAACCCTGCTACAAGCACTGGCTGAACTGAGAGTTCACCAGAGGGATGACCGTCGCTAGTAGTAGATGTGTTGTGTTATATTCCTTGCTAGAAAGGAATCGTGTTCCTGTCTATGCCCGATGTGGCATTTTCTTTGAAACTATCTTGTACTGTAAGTACTTTAGTTAGGTCTTTTTACTGTCAGGAACTATCTTCTCTGGTTATGATGTAAGACCTTTTTATAAGGTCATTTTCCCGAACTTGTACGTCATAAATATCAAAGATATTGACAGTCGACTAACTTCTGTGTCGTTCTTTATTCGAATACTCTTAGCATACTTTCGTTAGAGTTTATTTGGAACATGCTCTAGTCAAGTCATTGGACTATAGAAATTTAACTTCGGAGACATCTCCAAGTCTCTGGTAATGGTTGAATCATGTTATTCACCAACCAACAATACCTCGGCTCGAACAACGAACATCTTGAGACCATTGTAAGAACTTACTTCCGATCTTTGCTAGGACTGCATCATAGGGATGTAGGTCAAACCTTCGTGAACATACTTCCATTCCGTACTAGGACTGCATCATAGGGATGTAGGTCGAACCTTAGAGAACATACTTCTATTCTTTAAATGAGCGATCGAGCTACGTTTAGATTCAACCATTTTCGCTCACAAATTCATTTTCTTTTAGTAACAGAATCATGGCTCCCAAGAAGAACGATCAGCCCATCAACCAAACACCAACTCTTCAGATTGATGCAGCTACCTTTCAAGCTGCAGTCTCGGCTGCCGTGTCAGCTATTCTGACCCACCTGAACGCTAACGACGTAGGTGTTAGTGGGATTGTTAACAATCATTCAAATCCAAGTATCAAGCGAAAGTCTTGGGCTAACTCTAAGGACAAGTCGCTTCGAAGGGCGAACAAGAAACAACCACTAGTAACAACCTTCACAGCTACGACATCAGTACCTCCTACTACCATCCCTTCGGGCGTCCCAATGGTCCCCAAACCAGCCAAACTTTATGCTGGAAAACTCCCAAAATGAATCAAATGCAATTATCACCACCATGGACCTTGTAGGGAGATGCAGTGCTCACACTGCAATAGGAATGGACATACTGCTAGTCACTGCAGGAACCAGATCCAACACATTTCATCAACCACCAATGTCCAAACCTCTCAGATATGCCATCTATGTGGCGTCATGGGACACTTCAAGAGGGACTGTCCATCAGAGAAGGACAACGGCAAATCCGGATGAGTTTGTCCTCAGAATGCGAAAAGGCAGTTAAGGAACCTAATATAGTATAAGTTCCCTCCAAATCGTCAGTATTTAATATGTACAAAAACATGTTTAAGACTAGTGCAACCAGAGGCTTATCTTTTGCGAGATTCCGTCCGTTAAGGGATTCTCGTGCTGCGTATACTTGTCTTTTGTAGTATACCCTGTTTCGCAGCAATAGTCTTGTAATAAATCCTAAGTACAGTAACTCTGTTAATGGTTGCACTGTTGTGTTTTGTCTGTAACACTTATGTTCAAATCTAATGTCTTTAGTTTCCATATGTTTCCGACTTTATCATACGACTCGAGTAAATTAATCCTTGAAATACCAGCTCCATACATACATCTCTTTCTCAGAAATCGTCTTTTAGCAAAGCCGTTATATCAGAACACCGAAGTACTCATACAAGGAGTACCTTATAGTTCTTTTCCTTTCTGAAGGAATCCCCACATTATTGCTCATGCAGTACGTCAAGTTCAATTCCAAGATTCATACGGGTGATCCATCACTGAAGAATGTATACATGAGAGTGATATATAATCAATGTTCTACAGATTTAGAATTGATGATTCCACTTTAACTTCTTTTCCCTCGATGGGATGTGAGATTAAGGAAGAATCAGTTATTCGACTACCTTTTCAGTCTTAATTATATACGACTAGTACACACAAAATTGTGATCATTGAATCACGTATGAATTCTAATATGAACTTCAGGACAGAGACTGTCCAGGAGTACGAGTAATTGCATTGGCATAGGAACAAACTTAGAACCCAGTTTGACTCTTATAACCAGATCACCTTTAGTCTAAACACCTACGGAAGATACAAGAACAACCCGGACAACACAACGAACTACTCAACCATAGAATTAGAAGACCAGGCTTCTCACCCTTGAGAGCTCCGACCTTATTCTTACCAGAAGTCGACGGAGTGCATTCTATGTACCTCGACAACCGGAGACTTCATTTAGATTTCCTTTAGAAATCGTTGTCTCTGCCTCGCATAGACGAATTGATCGGGAAAACCCAGGGAAAGAATTTCTTCAGAAATGGACTTGAGATCCGAATATCACCAGTTCGAGTGTTAGGGAAGGATGTCCTAAAGACTACCCTCCGAACTCGATAAAGACACTTCGAGTCCGTAATGATACCCCTCGGATAGGACCAGTACGTCCATAGTATTCATGAGCTAAATGAGTGGAGCACGTCTTTCTTACAGGGATCAGTTTGTCATTTCTCCATGTAATGGCTTACTTATCTACCCTCGTAGTAAGAAAGAACCCATAGAAACATTACCCTCGGAGATACTTTTCGCAAAGTCTCTAATCAAGAGTTTGGAATTTAGAGTCAAATTTCCTGAGGCACACTATTAGTGTTGTGGAAATTCTTGAGTACTCTGTCAAATTATCCAAAACCGTTGGGAATTTGTCGGCACCGTAGTCACTGACGGAAAATTCACCAAATTCTAGGTCTTACAGACCTACTATCATATTCCATTCGGAACTCCCCACAAATTTCAGAAACCCTTTCGACTTTGACCCAGCAAGGGATGGCCCTTGACTGGGAAGTAAGCGAGAGAAAGAACATTTGGATTTCCAAGTGAGAGACCAAATTCTTTAGGAAACCTCACTCTGGGAACGGCTTAATACGCTTCGTAAAGCGTGGAAAGCTAAAAATCCAATATACTTAGGACCTCTGAGATTCTTACTAGAATCGGTCCTGCATCTCACAAACTAGACCTACTCCGCGAACTCAGTAACGTACATTTTTCCCCTTCGCGCCTCGAACTTGAAACTGTATCCTTCCATTAGCACTTTCTTAATCCCTCTCGACGAGATCGAGATTTACGAGATCCTTGCCTTCGTATTAGAACCATAGTGACCCTCGACTGAGTGGTCAAGCGGACGAAGCAACGTCGTCGCCCGTTAGTGAAGGTTCGTTGGAATACCAACCGAGAACCCGATTTCACTTAGGAGTGCGAGAACCAATCGATTAGGAAGTTCACATAACGACTCGATCATTTATACCTACTTCGTTATCTAAATTCTAATTTAGGGACGAAATTTCCTTTAACAGGGGGATGATGTGACAACCCGAAATTTCCATTCTGAACAACCCATATCAAGACAATAGAGCTTAGAACAGTTTCAGGGAAATTCCAGGCTTCGGGTATAAGTGTGGCAGTTTTCAGGATTTACACTTAAGGAGATATCAGGAGAGTGGTTGCACTAGGGTTTTGTGCAACACTGTTATTCCAACACTTTGTTATATGAGAAGTCATTTCAGGAATAAAAAATATTTTCTGCCAAAAATATCTCAGGACTATAAATAGAATTCTGAACCAAATTCATTCATTATTCACATTTCCAACTAGAGAAAAGCCATTTTCTCTCTCACGGATCTTCGGGTTTTTATACCAAAACGTGAGTAACTCTTTCTAGTAGTGTTAGAATGCTTATTATGTGCTTATAACATGATTTAGATGGCTAAATCATTAGATCTAGGAGTTTACTCCCCAAGGTGTTCTTGGGCGGTAAACTCCCGAAACAAAGCCAAAACCGACCCTTGTGTTATACAACTGCCTTAGACTCATATGTATGTGTGTTAGTGACAAGAAAACAACCATAAAATCACCCAAGTTTGGGGAGTTCACGGCCCAAGAGTTGCTTAGGCCGTAAACTCCCTTTTTGAACTCAAAATGATGTTTTAAGGCCACAAAAACTTTAAGACTTTTATCAAGACTAGTTCCCATTTTATCTAAGGCCTTAAGCACATCAAAGAACACAAACAAATGAGAGTTTACGGCCCAAGTGTTTCTTAGGCTGTAAACTCCATAGAAATGGACTAAAGGGTGTTATTAAGACACCTAAAGCCCTAGGCCTTTACATGGAATTGTTCCCCACTTAATCTAAAGACCAAAGCACATCAAAATCACATTTCAAAGTGAGTTTACGGCCATGACATGGTTCATGGGCCGTAAACTCATTAAAGGGGCACCAAAGTGTGTCAATGGTCTTCATATTATTGGAATAAAAGTCTAGAACCTATACCACAAGTGCAAGAGACTTGACAGCATCAAAATCACACCATACTTAGAGTTTACGGCCGTAAACTCTAAGGGGAATGGCCTTAGGGCCGTAAACTCCTAAATGGAGTGTTTCTAGACCTTAAACCCTTCCAAGGACTTAGCCACCAAGTTGGAATAATTCTAGGAATCATTAGGGACTTCAAAACACACCAAACCCCCATGGTTGGGAGTTTACGGCCGTAAACTCAAGAGTTTACAACCGTAAACTCCATGTGCGTTAGTATATGAGGAGTAAACTCATATATGGGGTCCTTTGGAACCCTAAACACAAGTGCCTTGTCCCACAATAGCTTAGATGCAATCCTTAGTGCTTAAAACATTTATATAAAGTATTTATTATGTCTAGGATGTCTTAGCTTTATCAATTAGTAATTTAAGACTAATTGAGTGCATATATGTATGATTATATGTTCATTAGGATCGTAGTGTGTGTACAAGTCCTCACTTGACACCTAGCCATCCTACACCGTCCAGTTCGTCCGAACTACCAGCAACAGGTGAGTTCATACCCCTTAATCAATGTTTTAAATGATTTTAAACGTTTTAGTGGGGGGGGGGGATACAAGTAGAAAACAATATGTTATTAAATCAATCTTATGTATTTTGTAACTGTGTTTTCACTCAGTAGATTTCACATATTTCAAAAGGTGATACATGAAGTGGTTTTCTATATTAAAATACCTTGATAACAAAAGTATTAGTCTTGAAATGTTTAGTGACATCAAGTCACTCTAAATTATTGTTCAAAACTCCTAGATATCTTGCAAAACCATTATTTTACCTTCTTGAATCAAACTATACTTATGCGCATATGTTCATATATATGTTAGAGATTATAGTTTTCACCCTTCATTTAGTTTCCAATACTCTTGTGTAGCAAGAGTGCATAAACACCAATTACCTTCCAGTTAGCTATCATAGGGATAGTCAGAAGATATCAAACATTATTACTATTACGAGGAATCACACCAGAGTCAGTTCATTCATGAGTCCATGCCAATACCTTACATGATACATGAGTACACTTACTTAGGATTACCTGATACATGAATATGTTTACATATACTTACCTGTTACATGAACACACTTACATGAATACCATACAGGAAGACTATTACTTAGGTGCATTATCCTGTATTTACTTACCTGGATACTTGTACTTAGAACTACGAGGATGATTTATTAGTATTTACTGTGTAAATTATCTTTCCTACCCCGGTTCAATGGGATAATTCAGCGGGACTGACCATTCCGAATCCCACTGATTAGCACCAGTGGTCGATGAATATCTACGGATGTTTAAGGTTGTCACTTATTTAGTAGTCAGTGACGGGACTAACCATCCCTCTATCCACTATTGCAACAGTGGATGAGATGTGAATCTTCGGAGGATCATTAGGTTGACGATCCGTATTAAGAGATCGATGCGGGGACTAACCCTCCCTCCATCCTGCTGCCGCTACAGAGGATGAGTGGACAATCTTCGGATGTTCATTAGGTTATATGTATTATGTTAGCCCTAGTACCTCGGGATAACAGTTACATTCGTCTTGTTAGCACCAGTACCTCCGGCTAACACTTACATGATTATATTTTTCCTGTTTACTTTATTTTGTGATATATTCACATATACGATGAGTTAGACTAAGTACTTTAGTACTAAACAACCAAAGGAAAACTATCATTTTACTTACAAAACATTCGGGTCTTGGTAGAAGACTACTTAGTCATAACAGAACATTTGAGTCTTGGTAGAAGACTACTTAGTCATAACAGAACATTCGAGTCTTGGTAGAAGACTACTTAGTCACAACAGAATATTCGAGTCTTGGTAGAAGACTACTTAGTCATAACAGAACATTAGGGTCTTGGTAGAAGACTATCATATCATTTTCCTATTTTACTTTATTTTGTGATATATTCACATAAACGATGAGTTAGACTAAGTACTTTAGTACTAAACAACCAAAGGAAAACTATCATTTTACTTACAAAACATTCGGGTCTTGGTAGAAGACTACATTTCATACTTATAGAAAATAAGGGTTTTTCTAGGGATTTCATACTTACCTCAACATTTTCATTTAAAGGTTTAGATGGCCTTCATAACAAATTTTCATAAGCAAGACAACGACACTTAATTTCTTATGAATTCACATAAAGCTGATACTCGCTTTCAAAATAACTTGTATTCTCAGGTCATCGGTTAGACAGGTGCGGTGGTCAGGTTTTTGAGAAGATGTAGCACAGACAAGACTCGCCTTATTTTGATTATTCATTTTATTGTTGTACATTATGAAAGAACACACATGTATTGAAACTCTACTTATAATGCAATGGATGATGTTGTTGCTTGTTTATTATATTACACTTTTGTGATACTGTACATGACGTCCTCCACCCCTGAACGTTTCCGCCGTTCGTGGTTTTGGGGTGTGACATGCTCGGCTGAATAAACCTTTTTCCTAACAGCTCCTGAAGTTGAGAGGATAACTCATGCATCTCAGGAGTTGCCAGATGGTACGGTGCCTTGGCAATCGACGTCGTACCCGAGATCATATCGATCCAAAACTCCACTTGCCTCATAGGAGGCACACCCAGTAACTCATTGAGAAAAACATTGGGGAAATTGCGTACAACAGGAACATCAGAAATGGAAATTGATCCCTTCTACTTATCTCGCGTATCCACTACATATGCTAGATAACCCATAATCCCATTCTGTAAACTCTGCCTCGCCCTAACGACATAACAAAAAGTAGTTCCTGACCCAGTACTATCACCGTAAATGGTCAGAACTCCCCAGTAGGATCTTGAACTGTCACCATCTGTCGCTCATAGTTAATCAGACCCCAAAACTGGCTCAACCAATCCATACCCACGATCACACATACATCTCCCATAGCAATAGGGATAAGATCTATCGGATATCAAACACCAAAAATCTCTAATACACAACCTCGTTAGATGTCAGTAGCAGAGACCGGATGTTCATTAGATATAGATACTCTTAATGGCATCCTCAAGGACTCCCTCATCAGGTATAGATACTCTTAATACCGACTCGCACCCGAGTCAAACAGCACAAGCGCAGGTACATAATTCACAAGAAAAGTACCTACATGAACAATAACATAAGAAACATAAATAAATCAGCAGAATAATAAAGAAAACATACTAGCCACAACATTTGGAGCTGCTTGGGCCTCCTATACTATCAACTGAAATGCTCTCCCTCGAGCCCTCAGTATCTCAGCCTTCCCCTGCCAGCTATCAGTAATACATAGGGTCGCGGGGGCCGGAGTCTGAGTCGCCCTAGATGTAAGTTGAGGACACTCGGCCCTCACATGACCTGTCTGATTGCAATCAAAGAAAACCTAAAATCCCTTGGGGAAATCCTTAGGCAAATGCCCTTATTTTCCACACATGTAATAAGCCATCCCTAACTGATAGGTCCCTCATGCCCTTTGCCGCACTTACCGTAAGTGCGGCCCTTCTATCCTTCAGCTCTCGAGTCAGCGGGCTTAGTCTACTTAGTCGCCGACTGCATCTGCACTGGTCTCCTATCTCTCACCTGGATCTCCATTTCCTCTCTAGCTTGGGTCTGCCGCTCAATCTCTCTCCTCCCGGCGTTGGTCTGCAACTCAGCTAATGTTCGATACGAAGTGTTCTCCACATACTCATATATATCCCTCCTTAGAATAACAGATACCAAATCACACGTTCCTGGGCCAATCTCTCTCTCCTCTCTCTCTCTCTCTCAACCACTTGTAGAAAATCATCTCTGAACATCTCAGTAAATCTCTCTCAGTTCACCTCAAAATTCTTTGCAAGAGAATAATCAGCTGTCACAAACTTCCACCAATCCTTCACTCACAGGCAAAGTAGGTTCAGCGCGAAACGAACCCTCAAATTCTCCGGATAGGAGCAAGTGTAATAAACATCCTCAACATCCGAAATCCATCTAATCACAATAATCAGATCCTGGGTCCCATCAAACTTCGGTGGCTTTGTGTTGTTGAACTCCCAGTACCACAATGAATCACCCCCTACGGTCTCGCAGCAGCAACAACGGTGGTGGCTGCGACAACAACAACCTTAGTGATGTCAGCATAGAGCTCGTCAAAAGTCTCAACATAATGGTCTTGATAGATCCAAACATCTCTAGTATAGCCCCTCTGATTATTACGGCCACCTCGGCGGCAACAATCCTACAGATCTCATCATCAGTGGCACTCAACCTCTCGGGGTTGTTAGAGCCTGAACCTTGGGTAACCACCATACTGAAACACACAAGAAAACCATCAAAATCAGGCTAAAGTGCATAGACAAACATCCACACACTCCTACAAGTTCCTTAGTTCCTTAAGATTCCTTCTTGAGCTGCATATGGATCCGGTGCTTTCAATAGTACGGGCCCAATCCTACCTTTCACAACAACCCGTATTTATCTCAAGTCGTCCTCTCAAGACCCTAAGTCACAAGGACTCTATTTCTCAAGATCAGTTAGACACTCACCCTGCTGGTTCCTTGGAACCACCATTAAGTATCTAGATACTCATTCTAGACTACTTCGCCTCACAAGATCTCCGATATCCTTGCCATTTGCTTTGCGCATGCCAATCATACACAATCTGAGACTCGGTATACATTTGAATAAATGATTCTACCTCAAATCCACAACCAAACAAGGAACAAGAAGAAAGGCCAAATCAGGCATTCTAAGGCTACAAAATCCTAACTATATACAATTATATAACATACACCACACAAATAGCAATGACAAATTCAATCTTGTAAGAACAAACTCTTAGGCTAAAGGCATCACAAATCAGGCAACACTATCACACCATTCCTGCAGGATCCTTAGACTACCACTAACTAGCATGCAATTCTATCAATGTATAAAATCTCAACTCTACATTACTCATAATATAAATTGAGGTATTTTGGGAAACTACCGCTCGATCTCTGGTTGATTGTACACACTACTTCATTGGGTTTTTATCCTCTAAAAATCTTCATTTCTTTGAAAAATTTTTATGCAAATCTTTGGATCCTTAGTTTGAGTTTGGAATTACCCTAGAGTTCATCCAAATCCCTCAAACCAGGGCTTTGATACCAAATTGTAACACCTCAAATTTCAAATCAAAATTTTCATTTTTAAGTTATCCAAAATATTGTTCATAAACCAAGTCAACGGAAAAACATAAGTATCAAATACAAATTATCATAACAAAATATCAGAGTGCCACATAATGCCCAATACAAATCTTCCAACGAGTGTGAACAATCAGACCTTCACCTTCTCGCGATCCTTGGAAGTACCTAAAACACATATAATCAACAACTATAAGCACAAAGCTTAGTGAGTTCCCCAACATATCATATATAACACATCAAAAATAAACACATATAATCAACAACTATAAACACAAAACTTAGTGAGTTCCCCAACTATAAGCACACCTTGTGGGTTATCAGCAACCTTGAAGACTACCCACGGTCTCAGTCACACATAAACAACATAACATAATAATAACATTTAGACCCAGATGGTCATCGCAAATATAGCTATTCTACCATACAGGTAAGAATAAGTGAGGAGACTCATATAATACTGTTGAGAGACAAATCTCACACCCAAACTGCCCCTAATTAAAAATTAAGGTCCATAACTCAACTCACAAGTCCAAATGCCACAACTAAGCCCCTTAAGGGGGAAAATACCAATTTTCCCTTTCCATGGTGCAAAACCCTAAATCTTGATCAAAAGTCAAAAGTTAGCAAAAGTCAATTTCCCAGCGCGTACGCTGGGCGTACACTCCTCCTACGCACGAGATACTCGAAGAACCAGCAGGTCATGGTCAGGCCTAGCTATGCTGGGCGTAGCCAGAAGTATGCGGGGCGTATGTCGTTTGATCCCAAAAATCATTCCAAAATGTCTTAATCGTTAAGAGATGCAGTCTAAACATAGATCTGACCTCCATAGAACGTCTTAATCCATAAAGTCCATAACTTTAAGCCTTTGCATGGATAAAAAGAGCTTAAACCTTAAAACCCTAACTTAATCCATACTTAACACCACCAAAATCTTGCATGACTGGAAAGGGACCATCAAGCAACCATTTTTATGAATCTAAGCACTCTAACACATCTAAAAGGACAACCAAAATACCCTAGAGTTACCATACTCACAAAGTCCAAGATTTGGGACAAAAAGCACATAAAACTCATTTATGGATATCTAGAAGGAAACACATCAAGGTATAAACTTTATACCTTCAAAAGATGCATAAAGTGAGGTAGTTTATGGATCCACAAGCTTGCAAGAAACATTACCTTCTTTAGTAGTCTCTTCTTCAGCAAAACAGCACCAAAATCATTAACAAGCTTTAACATCTTCTCACACAAGGCTTAGGCACAAGATTAGGGTTTGTAAGGAGTGGAGACAGATAAGAAATTTCCAAGGGAGGCATAAGGTGGATTAAATAGGGAGCAAACCCCTAAATTTAGGGGTTTAGGAGCTAAGATAGCAAGCCCCACGTACGAGATGTACGACCTACGTACTAGCATGTATCTCGCGTTCCAGGTCTCTCACAAGTACTGTAACATTCAAGTTTTGGGAAGTTTCTCTTTTAGCCCTCATTGAAAATTGTTAACATTTTGTTTCCTGGCTAGTATGTGGGGCATACTTTATAAGTACGCTTAGCGTACTAGCCCATTCATGATCGCGGACTTCACCCACGTACGTTGGGCGTATGTGGAAGTACGCAGGGCATACGCAGGATTTGGACAAACCCTAATTTTTAGGGTTTGCTCCCCATTTAAACCTCATTATAACACCTCTTGGACACTTATAATCTACCTCCATCTTCCTTTAGCATGAAAACGAAACCCTAAGTGCCTCTTGTGAGTTTTGAGCTTGTAAGTGTATTTTGGTGGTGTTTTAGTGAAAGAAGAAGAAGAAGAAGAACTCTTGGTGGGTGATTGAAGGAATAGCTTGAGCATGTAGATATAGGATTACCTTCTCATTTGCTAGCTTTTTGAGGTAAAAAGCTCACACCTTGATGGTCTTATGTGCTAGATCTAGTTTATGATGTTATTTTATGCATTTTTGAGCCTTTTACGTTAAAGATGAGCGTTTGATCTACTCCAGAAGCAATGGATGCTAGATCTTAGCTATAATCAGGCCCATAGTTCATAAAAATGCAAACTTTATGGATGTTATTGATGGGTTTTGAGCATTCTAACACTTCCTAAGTGTACATGCAACCCTAATAAACCTTGGATCTATTTTTGTCTAAATACATGCAAAATTTGGTTTCCAAGGTTCATAATCCTATCTAGCATACATGGGAACTTTTAATCCTAAAAGGATAGCTAGAAATACATACCTTGTAGTTGATTTTGATTCCTTGAAACCTTGTGAGCCTAGCATCCCAAGTGTGATGCCTCAAATGCTTCACACAACACCAAATGCTTTTGGAATGACTTTAAAGAGAATGCACACACTCTAAAATCGGCCTAGCCCTGTTGTTTCTTAGTGTAGTCGATTTTGTTGGAGAACATGTTCTTTATATAGTGTTGACATATCTAGGGTTACACCATCTAAACCTTAATGTGTCATGGCTCTTCATTTCCATGACCCATGGGTTTGTAACTCCCATGGAGCATCCTATGGGTTTAACGCAACTTGATAATCCATGGAGCCTCTTAGCCCACTATACAAGTTATGGATGATTTACATAATCAACCCATATATTTAATTAGTTATCTTTTGATCACTTAATTAATTCTAAATTAATTGTTGATCAAACTAATTAAATAATAATATTAATATATTAGAACTTATAATATATTAATAAACCACAAATGTTATTTCTCTCATTTAGTCTATCCAATTGCATGGTGCCATGCAACCCAAATGGACCATGTCGGGTCGGGTCAAGTACCCATAAATAGTTATGGACTTAGACACCTTATCCAACAGTCTCCCACTTGGATAAGTCTAATAACTATAACTGCAAGTATGACTTCAGAACCGATCGGAAATCGTAGCTCTTTCAAGGTCTCTCGGAACTGAGAAGATGATGATACGCCATTTAAGATAAGTGATCATATAATCCTCTGTTCTAGATATCAGCCGGGCAAATACATGTAACAATGTCTTACTTATTGTCTAGCAGTTTGTTTCCCGATTTCCGATTTGTTTGACAAAGAACTTAATTGAACACATTAATTTAGTTCTGACCGGGCCCGGTACATAGGTCAAAACAAAATCATCGAGGGGCCCATATATCAGCTTCTAATCCAAGAAGGAACAGATAAACTTCGACTCATATGTTTGCTCTACTACTTATTGAATTATACATAAAGGCACGTTTTAAAACATCGAGTTACCAATGCATTTTCGTACAATCAATGCATAACCGACTCATAGGTAGCAAATCATATCTCTAGGTTTGAAGACTTATATGATATTACTGTCTCACGATCACTCGAGATGCATTCCATGAAGTGATACTAATGAGCGTGGGTTGAGTCCAATGCTCAGAACTTATGAGCACTCATGATTGTTGTAGCCATGTCCAACACCTTAGACCTCTACAACCAATCATGACAGTCTTGATTCATATCTACTTCCAACATATGACCGACTGTGGAGGTTCGAATAATTTGATATACCAAACATAATTATTCTGGTAGTCAAAACATGCAAAAGAAATATAGTAAACGATCAACAAGAGATAGCAACACTTTACTCATAAATAAAACACCTTTTATATAATCATCTAATGTCAATTACACTTTACAAATTTCAAGGTTATCTAACTACTAAATCAAATATCATCCTTCAGCCCTATGCTCCGAGCATGCTGGAGATGCTTAACCCGAGTCAGTCCCTTCGTGAGGGGATCTGCTGGATTCTCATCGGATGACGCCACGAGGATTCCTATTTCTATTCGATGTCTGATGAAATGGTATTTTCTGTCGATGTGTCTGGATCTCTCGTGATCCCTTGGTTCCTTGGCTAAGGCAACTGCACTTTCACTATCACAGAAAATTTCCATTGGCTCCTTAATGGTTGGTACAACTCCAAGGTCTCCAATGAAGTTCTTCAGCCATATCGCCTCATTTGCTACCTCGCTAGCTGCTATATACTCTGATCCGCAAGTTGAATCAGCCACTATCTCTTGCTTGGAACTCTTCCAAGAAATTGCTCCTTCGTTTAAGGTAAAGACCCATCCTGACTGAGAGCGGAAATTATCCCTATCAGTCTGAAAGCTAGCATCACTATACCCTACAACTCTCAATTCATCACTCCTACCGAGGGTAAGGACCCAGTCCTTAGTCCTCCGTAGGTACTTGAGGATATTCTTTACCGCAGTCCAATGTGCCTTATCAGGGTTCCCCTGATACCTGCTAACCATGCTCAAGGCAAAGGCTACATCGGGTCGAGTACACGTCATAGCATACATGATCGATCCTACAGCCGAAGCATAAGGTATTCGACTCATATATGCTATCTCAGCCTCAGTACTAGGGCTTTGTGTCTTACTCAATCTGGCGTTACTCTGGATGGGTAACTCTCCTTTCTTGGAGTCCTACATGCCGAATCTCTTCAGCACCTTATCGAAGTAGGTACTCTAACTAAGTCCAATTAGTCTTTTACTCTGGTCTCTCAAGATCCTTATCCTTGGAATATAGGCAGCTTCTCCTAGGTCCTTCATAGAGAAACACTTCCCAAGCCAAGACTTAACTTCCTGCAGAGTTGGGATGTCATTTCCTATGAGTAGTATGTCATCCACATACAATACCAAAAAGCTAACTATACTCCCACTAGCCTTTACATATACACAAGATTCATCTTCACTCCTAGAAAAGCCAAATTTTTTGACTTTCTCATCAAAGTAAAGATTCCATCTGCGAGGTGTTTGCTTTAATCCATGAATGGATTTCTCAAGCTTACACACTCTATTAGGGTACTCTATATTGACAAAACCCTCTGGCTAACTCATGTAAACATCCTCATCCAACTTTCCATTAAGGAAAGTGGTTTTGACATCCATTTGCCATATTTCATAGTCATGAAATGCAGCTATGGCTAACAGAACCCTAATAGACTTAATCTTGGCCACTGGAGAAAAGGTCTCATCATAATCAACTCCCGGAGTTTGTGAGAAACCCTTTGCAACCAGTCATGCCTTATAAGTGTGTACATTACCATCCATGTCGGTCTTCTTCTTGAAGATCCATTTGTACCCAACTGTCTTACGACCTGGTACATTCTCAACCAAGTTCCAAACCTGATTGTCATACATGGACTGTATTTCGCTGTCCATTGCCTCTTTCCACTTGGCTGACTCAGGTCCTGCCATGGCTTCCGCGTAACTGTTAGGTTCATCTAGACCTATCAGTGTCTCATCACTGATAAGTGTATCACCTTCTGCAGTAATATGGAATCCATAGTAATGATCAGGAGCATTCCTAACCCTTGTGGACCGCCTCAGATGTACAGACTTGTCAATTGGCTCAACAGGAGTTTCGTCCTAAAGTTAAGTGCTAGGGTTTGAAGTTCCTTCACCACTTGACTCTTGAATTTCTTCAAGGTCAACTTGCCTCCCACTTTTTCCTTGGCTTATGAACTCTCTCTCTGTCTCTCTCTCTCTCTCTCTCTCAAGAACCCCCTCCTCGTTACAAAGACCACATTTTCACTAGGTCTGTAGAAGAGGTAACCAAAGGATTGCTGTGGGTAACCAATGAAAATACACCTCTTACTTCGAGGTTCGAGCTTATCATGAGTCTTTCGTCTCACAAGCCTCGCAACCCCAAATCTTGATGTGGTCTAGTTTGGGTATTTTACCAGTCCACATCTCATGAGGATTTTTGGCAACTTTCTTTGTAGCGACTAGATTAAGGATATGGGTGGCAGTCTCTGAGGAATACCCCCAAAATGAGATTGGTAGCGAAGCACGACTCATCATGGAACGAACCATATCCAACAAGGTTCGATTACGCCTCTCAACTACACCAATCAACTGCGGTGTCGTGGGAGGTGTCAATTGTGAGACAATCCCACATTCCCTAAGATAGTCGAGGAACTCTGAACTAAGATACTCACCACCTTGATCAGACCGAAGCATCTTAATGTTCCTGCCGAATTGATTCTCGACTTCCTGTTTAAATTCTTTAAACCTTTCAAAAGTCTCTGACTTATGCTTGATTAATTAGACATAACTATATCTACTGTAATCATCAATAAAAGTCAAATAATAACGATTAGAATCCCTTGTGGCATGTTTGAAGGGCCACACACATCCGTGTGTACAAGATCCAACAAACCTTCACCCCTCTCACAAGAACCTGTGAAGGGTGACTTTGTCATTTTTCCAAGTACGCATGATTCGCAACTATCATCTGACTTTAGGTCAAATGACTCCAAGACTCCATCCTTTTGGAGTTGGCCTATGCGTTTCTTGCTTATATGTCCAAGACGACAATGCCATAATGATTCTTTATCCATGTTATTATCATTAACATAATCAATACACAATACATTATTTCCTAAGTTATCAAACACATATATAGTTTCATACACACCATCACAAGGTAATGCTTTAAAATAAAGAACATTATTAAAGAAAGCATTAGTCGAACCAACTTCATTATCAAATGAAAAGGTGAAACCTTGTTTATAAAATGCATGAAAGGAAATAATGTTTCTTTCCATTTCTAGCGAATAACAACACTTATTCAAATCTAAACTAAACCCACTACTTAGAGATAAAGTATAAATTCCAATCTTGGTGACAAGTAAATCTTTCCTATTCCCCATGATTAAGTTTATTCTTCCATGCTCCACATTCTCACTTCTTCTTAATCCCTACAAATTAGAACAAATATGAATACCGCAACCGGTATCAAGGACCCAAGAGTTAGAATGGGGTGAGTTATTAGATAAGATAGTGTAAATACCTGCATGGTTGGGTTTAACTTTCCCATCCTTCACATCTTGCTGGTATTTTGGGCAGTTCCGCTTCCAATGTGACTTTTCATGGCAATAGAAGCATTCAGCCTCTTTTGGGTCAGAAGGAGTGATGAAACCCTTCTTGGTTCCACTTAAAGAAGAGCCATCAAGGGTCCTAGCCTTGGTACCCTTCGAAGAACTCTTCCTCTTCTTCCCTCGACATTTCCCGATTGCCAAAACTGGGGTGGAGTTTGGAGTAGGAGTGTTAACAACCGACTTACCCTTAAGACCTGTTTCTGCAGTCTTGAGGATTCCCTGAAGTTTGTTGAGTGTGACCTCTTCCTTATTTATGTGATATGTCATGCGGAATTGATCATAGCCTGATGGTAAGGAGTGCAAAATAATATCTATTGCAAGCTCCTTAGGGAAGTTCACATTGAGCTTCAGCAAATGATCCACATACCTTTGCATTTTCTACATGTGGCTCATGACGGATTCCCCGTCCTTCATCATGGTTGTTATCATGGAGCAAATGATTTCATACCTCTCTTGTCGTGCACTTTTATGGTATCTTTCCATCAAATCTTGGTGCATTTCAAAAGGTTAGAAGTCCTCATAGGACTTTTGGAGTTCCGTTGTCATGGTAGCCAACATGATGCATGCCACTTTTGTAGCATCCCTTTCATGTGCCTGGAAGTCAGCGATCTCCTGGGGAGTTGCAGTGGTCTCATCAATCTCCTTAAGCTCCTTGTCAAGGACATATTCTTTGTCCTCATAGCGGGTAATCATCCTGATGTTTCTGATCCATTAATTGAAGTTGCATCCATCAAAAGTGACTTTCCTACACAAGTTCATAAGGGTAAAGGAGCCATTAGGATTAGAGCCATAAGCAGCACTGTTTGAAGACATCTGAAAGAAGACAACAAGATTAGTTTAGATATTAAGAGAGTCCTTAATAAAACACCCAAATGTAATATTAAGGTTAGGATCCAATCACAATATATTATAACTTAGAAGAGGTATGCCGTAAGCCAAGCTATAACATATTTGAAAGGTAGGTGAATGATGATTCACCAATTTCCACCATGAAAAACGAAATATAAATATTAGGTTTTTAATTGGTTCTTAGAAATTCCTAGATTCTTTTGAGATTCAGTGAATTTTTCAAAGGCATGTTTCGATCTCGAGTGTGCCCTCCAAGTTTTGTGACTGGGATACAGAGGATCACAAAACGAGGTGTGAAGTAACCATGCAAATCACTTGGTACCCTTAAAGTTTATCACTCAATCGATGTGCCGGTAAACCACACACGCTCCACCGATACTATGATAAACCTTAAGTCACCATTTACCTACCTTGTTAAGTCCAAGTTAGTGTGCCGGTTAACCACACACGCTCCACCAACGACTTAAACAAAGTGTAAAGTGTAATTTCATGGATTAGCACCTTATTCACATTTTTCCTAAAGTAACTAAGATTGGGAATTTAATAAAAGCATTTAGTTACTTTATAATATTCATCATACTTTTAATGAGAATTTATAAGTCCTTGTCCTACCCATTCGGCTAACGACCCTCCATCGTTCAAGGAAGTGGTGGGTAAGAGTGGACACCCATTAAGTTGCCATTTTATAGGAAACAACCTTATACCCCCTTATAGACCGGCTTCGTGAATGAGGCGTACTAGCGGTAAGACGACTTGATCTTATACACACACACACACACACACACACACATATATATATATATATATATATATATATATATATATTATTAACTTATAATATAAAGTATAAGGGTTGAATTTTAACTTTTAAAATTCTAAGGGTTGGAACTAAAGTTTATTAAGTGACTTTACATGTTCCAAAACTTGAGGGCCAGTTTTGTAACTTTATAAAACCTTTCATATTCATAACTTATGAGTTATTAAAATGAAGACTCTTCATTTTATAACTTATATGTTCTTTTAATGGCTTTTAACACAAATAGACTTATGGTTATCCATAACTTGAGGACAAGTTATGGACTCCATTAAAACACATAAAGATCATGAATTAATCATATAAACAAGTAACTCCTATGATCTATAAAGAAATCATAAGAACATGAATATTCATATCAACATTTCAAGAACATATGAACACATATAATCATGAAAAATTGATATTAGCCATTGTAAATGGATTAGAACAACCATTACACCATCTAAAACAAGTTTTATAACACCAAAACAGTTTAGGGTAATGTTTCTATTCCATTTCTAGCAGCCAAGCTCCAAAAACTGCTCACTGGATGACAAACTCGTCGAGTTCATCAAGGAACTCGTCGAGTTCATGCTTTAACACACAAACTCGATGAGTTTTTGGCCAGAACTCGTCGAGTTTTCTTGGCTAGATAGTTTTTGGCTTTTGAAAAACAAGTTTGCATCAAGTATTCAACAAACAAACCTAGGCTCTGATACCACTGATGGGTTTTGAGCATTCTAACACTTCCTAAGTGTACATGCAACCCTAATAAACCTTGGATCTATTTTTGTCTAAATACATGCAAAATTTGGTTTCCAAGGTTCATAATCCTATCTAGCATACATGGGAACTTTTAATCCTAAAAGGATAGCTAGAAATACATACCTTGTAGTTGATTTTGATTCCTTGAAACCTTGTGAGCCTAGCATCCCAAGTGTGATGCCTCAAATGCTTCACACAACACCAAATGCTTTTGGAATGACTTTAAAGAGAATGCACACACTCTAAAATCGGCCTAGCCCTATTGTTTCTTAGTGTAGTCGATTTTGTTGGAGAACATGTTCTTTATATAGTGTTGACATATCTAGGGTTACACCATCTAAACCTTAATGTGTCATGGCTCTTCATTTCCATGACCCATGGGTTTGTAACTCCCATGGAGCATCCTATGGGTTTAACCCAACTTGATAATCCATGGAGACTCTTAGCCCACTATACAAGTTAGGATGATTTACATAATCAACCCATATATTTAATTAGTTATCTTTTGATCACTTAATTAATTCTAAAGTAATTGTTGATCAAACTAATTAAATAATACTATTAATATATTAGAACTTATAATATATTAATAAACCACAAGTGTTATTTCTCTCATTTAGTCTATCCAATTGCATGGTGCCATGCAACCCAAATAGACCATGTCGGTTTGGGTCAAGTACATACCAGAAATAGTTATGGACTTAGACACCTTATCCAACAGTTATGTTGGATTAGTGTCTAAGCCCATAACTATAATTGGTATGTACTTGATTTGATAGTGGCATGGTCCTTTTGGGTTGCTTTCACCATAACAGCTTGACAGGATGACTTTTGGGGAAAGAGGTTAATAAATGATTTATTAATATATTATAGGAATAATATATTAATTAGAAATCATATTATTTAATAAGTATTTAATCATAAGTTAATTTAGAATTAATTTTAGGATTAAAGGAACTAATTAAAAGTATGGGGACTGGTTTTGCAAATCAATAATTGTTGCAAAGTTGGGCTGATGGACCCTTTAGAATGGAAGGGACGAAATCTATAGGAGGCCCTATAGAATTTCATCCAAGGCTTCTAGTGTGGAGGTCCATGGACTGCTTAAGGCCTAAGCAAGGAAATTAGGGTTTCCACCTGAAAACTCTAACAGCCTCAATTAAATGAACACTCCCCTGGCATGTGATTTTCGGCCCTAAGCTTCCAAAAGAAACCCTATCCGATTTTCATAGTGCTTTCACCTCCTCTCTATTTCATTCTTTGTTTTTGGTGTTTGTGACTCCATTAAAGGTGCAACACTTGAGGCACTAGAGCTTTCAAGAGTCAAGATCATCCATGGAACTCTTTTTATTACTAGATAGCAAGCAAGGCAATATTATAACCCTAGTTTTCATATAGATTTCGAAATTGTATGCTATTATTAGGGTTATTGCTTTGGAATTTCTATTTGCATGTATAACTAGAGAAAAACTTAGATCCAAAGCAATTAGCGTTGCATGATCACATAGGAATGTTGATATGCTCAAAACCCATCATGTTATTGGTTCATGCAAGCATTAAGACCTTTAGTAAGCTCTTTTTGGGCCTTAAGTCCCATTGAAGCCATGCATGGGTGTAAAGTTGCCAACTTTACGTGATAAGTCACCCTTTAGGACCAGATCAGAGAGTTTGGCTTGAGGTCTCAACTGATTAAGTGCTTAAAGGAGTGGGTTGTCAATCTAGGGAGTACGTTGGGCGTACCAAGCTGGTACACTGAGCGTACTAGCCCCGGATGGAGTACGCTATGCGTACGAGTTGAGTACGCCACACGTACTAGGCAGATGGGCTTTTGGGCTTGACGTTCTCGGTATTGGGCCAGGATTTGGGACTTTGAAGATTGGGCCATTAGACTTTTGATTTTTGGGTTTTGCTAGTATTTTGACTCATTTTGATTTAGGCCCTTGATGGGTTTTAGGTCCAATTTGGAAGATTGAGCCATATTGGGCTTTGGGTTGCTTCTTAGGATTTAGCCCATGGTTTTAGGCCAAGTGAGGAAAAGGGTAAAATGGTCTTTTACCCTGGTTGTGGGTTAAGTAGCTTAGATTACTGGGTGGGTTGAGATCAAATTATTAGTTGGGTATTGTTTTGATGATGATAGCATGTGGATTTTCCGGACCAGTAGACCGAGATTTAATTTGAGTGTTTTAGCAGCTAGAGGTGAGTTTCCTTACTATGTTTAGCAGGTCGAAGGCACCAATGCCGGCCCAAGGATTGTATATTTAGTATGCTGGTTGTCTACGTGACTCTTGCATGTAATATGTGTTTTTATGTTATCGGGCAAGGCCCGATGCCAGGCGGGGTCCGATGACCATTCTATATGCTATATATATCTTTGTGATTATTGCATGTGTTATGTGTTATGATGTTAATATGCTTATATGTATACCCGGCGGGCCCCGATGACTAACATATCTGTATACTGATCTGTATATTGAGCGGGGCTCGATGTCGGGTGGGGCCCACTATATGTTTGATATGTATGGTATGTGGTATTTTAGGGAAACTCGCTAAACTTTGTGCTTACGGTTTTCAGTTTATCTTTCAGGTACTTCTGGTTCAAAGGGGAAGGGCCCGGGTGATTGAAGTGCACACACCATCTCGTTCCACATTTCTTTTTTACTTTGATGTATTTGATGTTATTGATACACTCTGATTCACCGTGATTCTTATAATGATGTTTTGGATAATGGTTTATTTATTTAAAAATCTAAATTTTTAGTTATAATTTTTGGGACATTACAAGTACGTTTTGCATACCCAACATACGGGCTGAAGTGCAAATCATTGAACAAAAAAGGAACAATAATGCAATATTTAATTAGGCCAAGGGCTAAAATGGAAATACCTAAAAATCGGATGTCACATGACTCTTGCATGAAAGACTGTTGTTGGATCACAACACCTATATGAAAGATTGTGGTTAGATAACAACACTTGTTTGTCTTTGTAATTTTCCTGGAAGACCATGGTTAGATGATGTCAGAAAGGTTATGGCTAGGCTGTAAACTGGGAGTGAATGTAAGACTATGGTTTGATCATAACATTCATATAGGGCTGGACCCACTGATATGTATGTTATGTAGTATTTTGAGAAATTCACTGAACTTTGTGCTTACGGATTTATGGTTTAAACATTTACAGGTACTTTCACTTCAAAAAGGAATGACCCAGCTTGACTGCATAATATTCCTTGATGATTTTGTGCTCTAATGATTGTGATACATTTTTCTATAATTGCTTTTGAAACAAATATTGTGTGAATTTGATGGTTTAAAAATGTAAAATTTTTAGTAATGATTTTGGAATGTTACAATAAAATTAAGCAAATTGACGCTTTTTGCAAGAAAATGAAACAATAAGTTCTCTGGTGCGGCGAAATTAACCAAAGTTATGATTTTTATCGTATCACATGGACCATTTTAATAATTTTGATATATTATTAAAAATATGAGAAGGAAAAATAAGAAAATATTTGCAATTTAGAAAAAAAAATCCAATAAAACAATAGTAAGATTTAACGGTTTAGGACAAAAAAATGTAACCAAATAAACCCACAGGGACAAGGCATATAACAAAATGTATAATTTTGCTAAAATTATAATTTCCACTCTACCACATAGAATAATAGAATCATTTATGTAATCTAGTGTATGACACCTTATCATCTTTTGATATTTATTAATTTTTGCAAATACGATGTTTTCACGAACCGACGTCACTTGGCAAATGTATAATATCATGTTCAAGAAATTTAAAATTCACGAAATTGGCTTGTACAAATACTTTTTCAAAATCTAATAAAATTAATTGTAGTAAATTTGGTAAAGTGTAATGCTTTTTGGGTGAAAGATGTAAGTTAAATGCTCGATAAACACCATTTGTACAAACATTGAAGTCGAAGAACATGGGACCTTGTGAAAGCCAAAACATCTTAACCAACTGAGCTAAAGCTAATTTCGTTTACATATAAAATAAATATTCCGGTTACACAAATTCGCGAACAAAAGGGTCAAATTGTGCTATATGTTGATCGGAGAACAAAAGGGTCAAATTATGCTATATGTTGATTATATGCAATGTTTTAAAAACCGGTTTTTTAGTTGAACCGGTATGGTGATTGGTTTCCGGTTCAAACGGTTCGACAGTCGGGTGAATCAGTTTCTATATTTTTCATATTTTTTTCTATTTTTTTACACATCCATACATATATAAATTATTAATTTGATGTTTACAAGTTCTAACATTAAAAATACACATAAAAATAAGTTGTAGACGAATCAAAAAACATTAAAATAACACATAACCATAAGTTTTATTGTTTTACATCAACCCATATACATCAAAAGAAAAATAAAGTATAATACCGAAACAAAATATATTTTTACATGAATATAAACACATCAAAAAAAAATTTAAAATTTATCATATGTTTTTATTTAGAGAAAACTAAATAGATTTGAAAAAAATCACCAAACTTTATTATGTAAATGGTTATTTTTCATGCGGTTTTATTAGGTTTAACCGGTTTATTTTGACCGGTTCAACCGAGTTTTTTTAAAAATCGTCCGGTTTAATCCGGTTCAGAAATCAATGTAAAACCGGTGACAGTTGAACCACCCACTCTCCCAAATCCTGGTTTAACCGGTTTTTAAAACATTGATTATATGGTTATTTTGATATACGCCCTTCCCTTTTGGTTTATGGTTCGATCAATCCCATAACCAAAGTGAAAAAGCCAATATATATATATATATATATATATATATATATATATATATATATATATATATATATATATATATATATATATGTATGTATGTATGTATGTATGTATGTATGTATGTATGTATGTTGTTATTGTTCTTGACCTAAGAAACGAGTCCCGTCTAAGCTCGGACAATGCCAATCAGAGAAAAAAAAAAGTCTAGTCCGATCCGAGATGGAGAAAAAATGGACTAATCCTGGTGAATGAGAAAAGCCATTTTCGGTCCATCCTGATCTGCATGGTTGCAAAGCCATATTGCTTAAGTACCAATGATCTTGATTGATAGGGTGTTCGTTTGGAAAGATCGGTTTGATCAGTTCGATCGTTGCGACAGATTCGGCAGGAACGTCGACTTTTTTTTGCGGTCTTCTAAAAACATATGTTGAGGACACGTTGTCGGTATAGGTTACGACAAATGGAAATTTCAATTATTTTTATTCCATGGTGCAAAAAATCAAAACGACGTAGTGTTTTTTAAAAGCTATCCCGACGACTTGTTGTAGGAAATTTTTTTTTATTTTTTTTATTTCATCAAAAAGAAGGAACAACGTCGTTATGTAAACCCTATATCGACGACTTATCGTTGACATAGGGTTTTACCCTAACAGAAGACATCAATTCATCATTCATACTTGTTCATTTGCAGGGACAATGCACTCTCTCTCTTGATCTGCAACAACGAAAATCGAAATTGGCACTCCTCTTCACCGGCAACGAGCAGGAGGTACATTCTTGGTCCTTGTTTTCTTCTTTATTACTGATTGCTCAACGATTTAACTTCAAATTTGGGGTTTTTATGGTTGGTTGTGACAACCGTTCACCACCCTCGACCCTTTACCATCGTCGTTCCTTCACCACCGCCGACCACCAATGACTCCTTCCGGCTTCTCTCCTTCACCACATCAGGTAAGGATGGAGTGGCTTTTATCTTTTTTTTTTCATTTCTGATTTTGTGTTTTTTCGGTGACCACCAGTCACCACCGGAGGACCACCATCAACTCCGACCATCGGGATCCGGCCATCACATTGATTGCTACCTATAGGGTTTGAGCAGGTCTCCCACCAAATGTTTCAAGAACAATCATCGACTTGTGTACATTCTTAAAAAATTGTGCATGATTATTGCATGTTAACGACATGAGAAATGCCAAAACAGAAGTGGTGAAGATCTTACACAATCTTGAGTTGATATATCCTCCAACATTTTTCGACACAATGATTCATCTTGTTCTTCATTTACCTGAACAAGCCATTCTTGGAGGCCCTATACACATGATATGGATGTATCCTTTTGAAACATATATGAAAAATATAAAAATTATGTAGAAACAAAGCCAGGCCAGAAAGTCCAATAGCAAAGGGTTATGTTGTAGACGAGGCTTTGACATTCTGCTCTATGTATCTTGAGGGAATGCAAGCTAAATTCAACCATGCAATGTTGTATAACACCCATAAAAATCAAGCCAATTTAAAACTTTTTCAAACATCCAGAAGACATTAGTTATTACAAAATGTTTTCAAAATAGTTTTATATCATAGTATCCCAGAAAACCATAAGTCCAAAATATGAAGATGTGTATGGTCACGCCTTCGCCTTGCCGAGACATCTGAAGCACCTGAAACAATAAACTGAAACCGTAAACCAAAGCTTAGTGATTCCCCCCAAAATACCCATACACACAACCATATACATACAATCACAAACAACATACTATGGGTCCAATCAACCATCGGGTTAGAATACCCCAGGCCCTCACCATCAGGTTGGAATGCCAACATACTATAAGTCCAATCAACCATTGGGTTGGAATACCCTAGGCCCTCAACCATTGGGTTGGAATGCCAACATACTATGGGTCCAGTCATCCTCAGGATGGAATACCCTCAGCCCACAACCATCGGGTTGGAATGCCCACACACTACAAGTCCAATCATCCTCGGGATGGAATACTCACGACATACAGCCATCGGGTTGGAATGTCCATGTCTATTGGTCCTCACACAAAGCGGATAAGCCTCAACCACTAATCAAACATGTACATATATATATATATATATATATATATATATATATATATATATATATATATATATATATCAGATAATTAGATAATAGTCTATAGACAAACATACCGATCTAACAGATCATAACAACATAATAACATCATATCTACCAGGATACTGATCTAACAGATCATAACATCATAATAACATCCTATCTACCAGGATACCGATCTAATAGATCATAATATCATCATAACATCCTATCTACCAGGATATCGATCTAACAGATCATATAATACTCGAGCATATATAACATATCAGGATGACAATCCAAAAAGGGTCCACCTTGGTGCCTTAGACCCTTGAGTATAGTGAGGAAAACTCACCTCACACTGTTGAAGTCCCGCAGACAAAACCCTAGCTACTAGATGACAGGTTCCCAAACTGTCAACATCAAACAATACCTAATTAATAATTAGGTTCCAAGCCCAAGGTCCAACTCACACTCCAAAGTCCCAAAAGTCAAGTAATGGGCCAAAGCCCAACATATGGCCCAATTTTCCAAATTCGGCCCAGACCTCTACATGGTCTTACCCTAATGCCCAACAATTTAGTCTAGTCCAAATATTTGGCTTTTCACTTGGTCCAACCCCTCATAATCCTCAAGGCCCAGTTATGGCCCATCTGTGGTCTAATTTTCCAAATTGGGCCCAAGCCTTTCCAATGGGCCTTATCCTAAAGCCTATCTAAATATTTTAATCCATATGCTTGTTCTTGGATGGCCTATCAATACCCCAATCACCAAAGCCCAAAAGAAAAGCCCAAATCAAGGCCCAAGTAAAATTAGTGTTTTCACATGAAATGACGATTAGGGTTAAGTGTTTCTTACTTAACCCATTAAGAACTTAGTCCATTAAGTTCAATATTGCCAAAGGTTAACTGCAATTGATTATTATAACATTTTTAGTCTAATAAATAATTCCAGTGCGGGTCCCAATCAAATTCCCAAAATTAGGGTTTCATGACATTAGGGTTTTCCAAAACCTAATTAGGGTTTCCAACCCAAATACTAGCCCATTAGTCCAATGTTAGGATTTTAGGTCAATTAGGGCTTCATTAGGCTCATTAGGGTTAAACAAGTCGTGCACCACCTACTACCACCTCGGGTAGTGGCGGTCAGCGGCGTCTTATGGTGGTGGCCACCACCTTGCTGTGGTGGTTATGATTCTAGTCCATTTTTGTCCAAGCATACCAAAAGCAACTAAACACAAGCAAAAGCACACCGCCACCCAACACGACAGTTGGTGGCGACAGGAGGCGGCAACCATCACCTCACAGTGGTGGTTATGAGTATTCTATGGATTATTCCGACACCGATTACAATTTACAATGCAAATCCCAAATAACACACACATACTAATTATGAGTTTTCTTTTGATTATTCTGACGCCATGAGGTGGTGGCTGGTGGCGGTACATGGTGGCAACCACCATCTCACGGTGGTGGTGGTTCACCTTTTATTCCCGATCACACAACACTACACACACTTAACACAATACAATAACACACACCTAAAGTATATAGAAAAAACACACAAAACCACCTTTTATGGTGGCTGGTGATGACGGAAAAATGGCAGCAGGAGGCGGAACAACAACGCTAGCGGCGACGACGGCGTACAATTGAAATGGCGGACAGCAACGACGGTCAGCGGTAACAACTTCGTCCTCGGCGGCAACCACCATGGCCGGCTTCCATGGTGGTTCTTCAGGACTCCCATTCGATAGAAAACCACACACACACACAACCTCATCACAACCACGAACCACAGCAGTCTCCACGACGATGTTGACGACATTTTTATCTTTGTCTGCGATGAGACAAAAACAACTTCTTCTAGGTGGTCTTATGGCTCCAGCAATGGCGGCAACCTCGCCTCATGGTTTTCCGGCGACCCACATGAAGATCTTTGTTGTTCAATACATCACTCTAACAATAGGGTTGCGGATGGTGGCGCTCGAACTCGGTTAGGCGGTGGCTGAACATATTATTAGGGTTAGCGTTTGAACGAGGGGGTGATGGGTTATATACCTGACTCTCATAAACTTCTCCCCATAATGTCACCTTTAGTCCCTCATTCTCCTTTTTTTTTTCAAATTAAATCCAATTGTTACCAAATGGCCCCTCCTCTACAAAACCTTATCAACTTAAGTCCAAAAATTACTCTTTAGCCCCCTGCTTCGATAAATCTTCTCATATTAAGTCCAAATGATACCAAACACCTCCTGAATTCTAAAATCCTTTGCAAAATAAATCCCGAATTTACACCCTAACCCCCGGAGATCCAAATCTTATCATTTGGCTCCCCGAAACCAACACCTCGCTAATTATTATTTGATTTTGGGCTATAATAATATAAAATAATAATAAAATTTACTTCTCGGGGTTCCGAGTTTATTATTTAATTATTCTATTTTAAACTGGATGTTACATGTCGAACAATGGCAACTAAGAAAATCGCCTAACTTTGTAAATAGACCAAAAAAATCATTGTATTGGTTTGTACTAAACAACTGCAATGCGGATTGGATGAGAGGCTACAAATCGTATGTTTATGATCTATTAACTACATTTTCGATAGTTTTATAATATATTTTAAAAATTATAATTGTTTTGTCCTACATCCAATGAATTTAAATCAGAATTTCATGAAAGTGATTTCAAAATGAAATTTCTTTTGGTGGTTCAAAGAAAAGGTATTATATATTTATAATATAAATATATTTATTGTTTTTGACTTATTATAGGAAAAACTAGGACTGAATTCGCAACATATTGAGGGTTGGAGACAAATGCACTAAAAAGAAAGCTCAAGTTTGTATACAAGTCGAGCATAATAAGATTAGGTAAGTGATAAATGAAATTATTACGTTGTTTAAATATATTATTATTATTAAGTATAGTTTTTTTTTGTTTAAGGTATATTATTATTATTTTAATGTTTTAGTTGTTTGTTTTAATTATTGTATGTTTATTGTTTTCTCTATTTTAGGAGAAAACTCAAGAGGAATATGAGAAAATGGAAAGCGAGGTCGGGGAATGAGGAGAAGTAAATGAGGAACAATGTCTAGCACATGCCCTCGGGATGCGACGTGGACATGCTTGTAGAGTGGCTGGGAGACCAACCGCCAACTTTAGTGTAATTCCAAATTAACGGGCTTCCACTTCTACAGCTTCACAGTCTCAATCCAAATCTCAATCACCATTTGTCACACCCCCAAACCGGAACGGCGTAACGTTTGGGGGCGGAGGATGTCATGTTTAGTATCACAACACATGCATCATAGTAATCAAAGTAACAAACAACCATTGCATTAATATGAAAGTGTTTACAAAGTATGCGGTTCACATAAGATTGACTCCAAAAGTAAATAACTAAACAAGACATGAAACTACTATACTTCATCTTATGAATTCCAGTACGCATACATGTCTACTAGTTTCCTGAGAATACAAGTTATTTTGAAAGAGTAGATCAACATTTAAGCTGGTGAGTTCATAAGTATTTAAGTGATGAAAAGTAAGTTGTAAGTTCTTTTAGAAAAGTTCGCCTATTCTTCCAGAAAATCATATATTTCCTGTTATGATGAATGAAAGTAAAAATCACCCTACAATTCCTTCTATGAGTGCTAAATGGATACAAGTTATATACAATTTAGAGTAAGCAAACAATCGATTATGTGAGTCTGCCCTAAGCCCACAACCAAACAAGGAACAGGGAATGAGACAGAAGTCACACATCCCATTTTTTAGTAGATCTTCACTGTATATAACCCTGGCGTATTCATTTGGTACTTACGGAGTTAACTGTAATAGTTATTTATATTTGATGAAAACATTCTTTAAGAATATCATATATTTCCTTTAATAGAAATGGTAACCACAATAGTTCCTTCTATAATCACTTAGTTTATACAATCTATATATAATCTAATATCAAACGGACAGTTAAATGGGTGAATCTGCCCTAAGCCCATAACCAAAAAAGGAACATGAAGTAAGGCGAAAAGCACACATCTAACTAGGGATGAAAGTGGGTCCAAACCCGAACCGAATGGACTCGGACCCGAAAAACCTGGAACCGGTTAACGGGATTTTATTGAACCGGAAACCGGACTGGCATATAGGAACCGGTTCCGGTTCGGTTCCAGGTATGGTTCCGGGTAAAGTGGGTCTAGAACCGAAAAACCCGGAAACATCAAAGTGGGTAGGTTGAAACTGGATAAAGTGGGTTTAGAACCGGAAAACCCGGAAAAACCGGAATTTTTTGGCAATTACTTACTACTTAGTGGGTTGAACTTTGAAAATTTTCATATTGATATCCCGACTTTGGGGGACTGTAACTCATTGACTACGAAACCAAAATTAACAAAATTATAGTCTAAAATCATGTACAAACTCTAAAATAGACTCTGGAAAAACCCGCGTGTCAATCCGACTTTAAACGAATGAGATATGCTTGTGTTAATGTTTTCACATAATACAAAGTACAAAAATAAATAGTTGTAAAGTTGAAAATTTTCAGTTTTGATATCCCGACTTCGGAGGACTGTAAATCAATGAATGTTAAACCAAAAATGACAAAATTATAGTCTAAACTCATGTACAAACTATAAACAAGAAGTTGGAAAAAACCACATGTTAATCTGACTTCGAACGAATTAGATATGTATGTTTTAAAACTTTCACCGAATACAAGAAAACTGAAAAACTAAAAACTTTCAGCTTTGATATCTCGACTTTGGTGGACTGTAAATCAATGAATATAAAACTAAAAATGACAAATTTATAGTCTAAAGTCATGTACAAACTCTAAATTACATGTTGGAAAAAACTGTATGTCAATTGGAGTTGAAACAAATAAGATATGCATCTTTTAAACGTTTCACAAAAACCGGTTCCGGCCCTAAAAGTGGTTCCGGTTCCAAAAACCGGTTCCAGTTTTTGGACCCGGTTTACCCGGAACCCGGATAAAGCCAATTTTTAAACCCGGAACCAGACCTGGTTCTACATATTCCAGTTCTAACGGTTCCGGTTTCGGTCCGATTCCGGTTCCGGTCTGGTTTTCCGGTTCTAAATCTCATCCCAACATCTAACTGCCTATCGGATATTAATTATATATAACCCTGATGTATAAACTAAGGTATTATAGAATTAACCACTAAAGGTCCTTTAAGTTATACTGGTTTAATAAAATGAATTAAACCCTTTTACTGATAAGTTTCTAGTTTAGCCTACGAAATGTTCTATCTGAAAAGTATGTTTTTGTACTAGAAAACGGTATATTAAATCTGTATTCTATGACCTGACCCATACCTGGTACTCCTTATGATTACTTGGTGTATACGATATATATATATATATATATATGTGTGTGTGTGTGTGTGTGTGTATGTGTGTGTGTGTGTGACAACCCGAAATTTCCATTCTAATCAAACCATTTCAATCCAATAGAAGTAGAGCAGTTACAGTGAAAATTTAGACTTATGGTATAAGTTTGGCAGTTTTCAGGGTTTTATACCGAAGGAGGTATTAGGAGAGTGGATGCACTAGGATTTTGTGCAACACTGTAATTCCATTACTCTAGGTCATTAGAATCCATTCCGAGAATAGAAATATTTTCTGCCAAAAATCTCAGGACTATAAATAGAATTCTGAACCAAATTGGTTCATTAGTTGAATTCCAATTAGAGAAAAGCCAAATTCTCTCTCACGGATCTTCGGGTTTTCATCCCAGATTGTGAGTCTACTTTCCTAGATGTGTTTTAATACTTGTTATATGCTTAATAACATAGATTGCTTGCCAAATAAGTGAGATCCGGGAGTTTACCGCCCAAGAACATTCTTGGGGAGTAAACTCCATTTTAAGGTCCTTAAGGGTTCAAATGACCCTCAAAGCTTTAGAACTCGAACTAGAAGCCTTAAACTCATGCTTTATACCAACAAAACCATTAGAAATCATAGCTAGAAGGGAGTTTACGGCCAAGAAGCTCCCTAGGCCATAAACTCCATGTTTTAGGTGCCAAAATGCCTTAAAACTTTCCCTAAGGCTTAGACTTTATTTTTGGCATGTACTCCTAAGTGTTTAGAACCTAGAAAACTCATGGAAACATAAGTGTGGAAGAGTTTACGGCCAAGAGTATTTCTTGGGCCGTAAACTCCTATTAAGGGGTCAAAGGACACCCTAAACACTTCCTTAAGCCAAGAGACAATTTGGGCATGTACCTAAATGTATTATGGACTAGCTAAAACACTTAGAACCCCATTAGTGAGGGAGTTTACGTCCCAAAGAGTTCTATGGCCGTAAACTCCATAAAATGGTACAAATTGGTGCCATAAACCCTCCTAAAGCCAAGTACTCAAGCCTAGAATTGTTCCTAGTTATTATAGTGACTTGAAAGCACCATAATAACCCTCCCAAGGGAGTTTACGGCCGTAAAATCCAAGGGAATAGGGTCTTTGGGCCGTAAACTCCCCAAAGGAGTCAATGTGGTGCCCAAACACTTGCATAGGCCTTGAAACAATTCCCACTAAGGTTGTAGTAATTCAAAGTACCATTCCAAGCCTTGGTTGAGAGTTTACGGCCAGGAGCTTACTCCCCTGGGCCGTAAACTCCAATGAATGTGGTCTTTTGACCTTAAACTTCCATTAGGGGTATTGCACTCCTTTGTTGCAACCCATTAGCCTCCTAGCACTTGACCAAAAGTGTTGTCCTCGCGTTAAATGTTTATACTTGTATAATTAGTGATTAAATCTCTAATTATTTATATACATATGTCTTCATATGTAATTAGAATCATTGTGTCTGTCTAAGTCTTCACTTGACACCAAGCACTTGTCCGATCCTTCCGTACGATAACGGCCCGTTCAATTCCAGTCACTTACTGCAGGTGAGTTCATACCCCTTAACTAATGTTTTAAACTATTTTAAATGTTTTATGGGGGGATACAAGTAGAATAATGCTAGTATTATATCAATCACATGCGATTAATAAGTAGAATTACGCTAGTTATTACATCATTCACATGTGATTAATATACAACATTCATAAGATTTGGCTACTCATTAGCCGTTTTACCAAACAGTTTCCTTCAAATGATTTTTATAAACATTTTATATGTTTTAAACTACTTATTACATTGTGCATCTTACTCTGTACATTGCCTTTCAAACTTATTTACAACTGTGTTTCAAACAAATGTTTCTTTATACTCAAAACTGTTTTGTCATACTTATGCCTTCAAATTGTTTTATAGATTGACATCAAGTCGATCTTTTCTTAAAAATAATACTTATATTTCAAATGTCTTACAAAACTTATTTATGCTTTTATATTATAAATTGCATGCCTCTATATGTATAGTTATATAAGAAATGTTTAAAAGACTTATGAAGGCTATCCACCCTATTTCCTTTTCGAGCCTTGAGATGTGGTCTGGTGGGATATTGGGTATTCGTCTGAAAGTCGTTTAAATATTAGTTATATATCATGTGTACATATATAGTCATAAAAGGTCCTTCCAGTTCATCCCATGCCCTTGGTTAGCAAGGGTATACATCCATGACTATACATACCAGTTAGATTTCTAGTAAACTACCATATGGGTAGTTTAGGAAGATACTAGAACCATTACTAGAACGCGATATCATACAATGAGTCAGTTCATTCATGAGTCAATACTTTCTAGAACATTACTGTACATTACATATACAACTATACTAAGACGAGAACATATACAACTATACTAGGACGAGAACATATACAACTATACTAGAACGCTTACATTACTATACTTGCTAGGTAGAGAGCACGTACATTACAGCTAGAACAGTTCATTACATATACTAGAATACGTTAATTACTGTGATTTAAATCAGAGCATGACTTAAATGACATGGCCCGAGTTGTAGCCAGAGTCTCTTGAAGGGAGAGCGTGAGTTTGCGTATAGATTCTACAATGGATTGACTATCCTACACCTTGCTGCTAGCTACAGCGGGACCTGCAGGTCTGCGGGTGTCAAACGTCATACATTAATTTCGACCATTCTTATGTCGATGTAACCAGTCTATAGTATGAGTTTGTGTATAGATCTATACTGGATTGACTATCCTACACCTTACTGCTAGCTACAGTGGGATCTGCAGATCTGCGGGTGCCAAACGTCATTCCGTTATTACGACCATTCGTATGTCGTTGTTACCAGTCAATAGTATGGTACAATTTATCACAGAATGCCTTAGCCTAAAATCCGGTTTAAGGTAGTTAGTACGGTAGTAGTCCTTTTAGAGCTACGTTGTAGTACTACCTTAATTTTCCCATTACATATTTTTAGTGATAACCTCACTTAAACATAAATGTACAAACTATATTTTTGGATAATGATAGTTATACTTTGGAAAATACATACTCTTACAAGAGACACACACACAGAACAATTAGGTCTTGGTAGAAGACACCTTCACATACTAGAAGGAATCATAGGGATTCTAGGGTTTTTCAAACACATACATTTCATATACACTTACAAATTCTTACAATACTTAGACTTACAAATTCTTACAATACGTAGACTTACAAATTCTTACATACAAATTAAGACACTAAATACTTATGATCTCACCAGCTTCAAAGCTGATACTCGCTTTCAAACTTACTTGTATCCTCAGGTCATCATAGACAGGTACCGATGCAAGGAGAAAGGAAGATGGAGCTTATTCAAGACTTATCTTTCATTTTGATTTATGCTTTAGTGTTTATCAAAATTTGACAGAATACAATTGTACAATAATTATTTTATTAATGAAATGGATGATGTTGTTGCTTGTTTACTACTTTACATTGTTGTTGATATTATACATGACGTCCTCCGCCCCAGAACGTTTCCGCCGTTCTTGGTTTTGGGGTGTGACAATATATATATATATATATATATATATATATATATATATATATATATATATATATATATATGTATGTATATATAGCTAAGATCGAATAGATAGTAGACTGGGTGAATCCGCTCTAAACCTACAAGCCAAAAAGGAACCGGAAATGAAGCGAAAATCACACATTCTACTATCTGTCGGATCCGATTAATATATATCCTTGATGTATCTACCGAGGAATCATAAAGTTAGCATTATAGGTGTCGTTCTAACTGAATGTACTAAGACTCAACTGTACTATTTGTCTTTTGTAAATTTTCCCAAGTTTAAAACTATCTTTACTAGAAAATAGTTTGCATTACCTTTTATGTGAGGAGATCACTATATGAATGTAATGGGAAAATGAAAGTATTCGGTAATATTGTATAAGTCATTCCTGAAGCACTTACTACCTGAAACACAGTTTGTTAATTAAGGTTAAAATGTGAGATGGTTGTAACGATGCTTGATTGACTAGTATAAGATAGGACGTTCCAAAGACATCGAAATGGTATGACATTTATTACCCGTAGACCTACAGGTCCCACTGTAGCTAGCAGCAAGGTGTAGGATGGTCAATCTCGTATAGATCTATACACAAATTCACGTTCTCCCTCCATGAGACTCTGGTTACAAAATGTGACAAAATAGTGTATTTCCATGCCATGAATTAGTGGTTCACATTAATGTTATAGTGTTCTTTTATTTGTATAGGATGTTCTCTCTATTCTAGTGTATAATATGTTCCTCCCTGTTTCTCTTTATAGTATGTTCTTTCCGTTTCTTGTTATGGTATGTCCTGAACCCCTAAACTATACCTATTATAGTTACTAGTATGTTTGTTTTGAACTATCTCTGATTTGTAGAAAAGACTCGATCATCTACTGAGTTATGCTCATACTTTAAAAGAAGAGTTTTATAAACAATAAGGTAACATAACTTAAAAAGAGTTTTTGTGAAACGACCCAAAATACGACCCAAAAATTTTTCTTTAGTCATTACTAAAATCATTAGATCAATACCATAAAATAAAACCCATACGTCAATATCTCAAAACCATAACAAGGTATCTCGAGAAAACTGTATCAAGACTATATCAGATCATATCTATGAAAAGATAAATCAACTCCTAGGACAAAAACTGAAGTTGTGGTGTGTGCGATGCCATCATCCCGAGCTCTTCCCTTTACTTGCGGAAGTACCTGAAACCGAAACTGAAACTGTAAGCACGAAGCTTAGTGAGCTCCCCCAAACTAACACATACCATACAATAACATATAATACAATAACATATAAACACATACTGGGCCTTGCCCACTACATCAGACCGAAGGCCGGAAACTGCATCGGACCGAAGTCCGGAACTAACCAGGGCCTTGCCCTCTCCATCGGACCAAAGTTCGGAAACTGCATCAGACCGAAATCCGGAACTGACTGGGACCTTGTCCCCTGCATCGGACCGTAGTCCGGAACGAACTGCATCGGACCAAAGTCCGGAACTGAATGGGACCTTGTCCCCTGCATCGGACCAAAGTCCGGAACTGACTGGGACCTTGTCCCCTGCATCGGACCAAAGTCCGGAACTGACTGAACATAGCATAACATAAACTCATATCAACTATCATAAACACATATACTGCATACTGCATTGGACTGAAGTCCGGAACACATAACCCATAGACATGCTTGAATCACAAAGACGTCAAGCACCTTGAACTACTGCATCGGACCGAAGTCCGGAACTGACTGCTACTAAACAGGCCGGCATTGTGGCCGTAGACCCGTTCCTATTGGAAGGAAACTCACCTGGTGATGCTGACGGCTGAACTCCTGAATGAGAAATCCCTGACTGCTGCTCCGGCTGCTTCCCGGCTATCAAGGGTAATAAAATACTAAATCCGAATAGAGATTCTCCTATGGGTAAAATGACCATTTTACCCATGCTATGCATGGGTCACAACATGGCCCAAACCCTCAATTCCTTCCAAGTCCATCCATGGCCCCACTATAGGCCCACTAATGGCCTAATTTTCTAAATTGGGCCTATGTCTTCGTATGGACCCTACCAGCCCACAATAATCTTGGCCCATAATCTAACTTCTGTAGATCCAACAACAAGATAGGCTTTCCAAGCTTACTATTGGCCCATTAATGGCCCAACTTGCTATATTGGGCCCAAAGCCCTTTATTGGGCCTTACTCAAGTCTAATACTGAATCCTTGGTCCTTAGCAACAGAATTCTGATGGACCATTTGTTGGATTAGTGTCTAAGTCCATAACTATTTTGGTATGTACTTGACCCGATGGTGCATGGTCCTTTTGGGTTGCCTTCAACAAAGCAACTTGATAGGATGAATTATGGAGAGAAAGAATTAAATATGATTTATTAATATATTATGAGAATAATATATTAAAGGAGAAATCATATTTTTTAATTAATATTAGTCAATAATTAATTGGTAATTAGTTTTGTGACTAAAAGAGATTAATTAAACTTAAGGGACTAGAATTGTAGTTATAAGATAATTGTAATTTGGGCCATGGATTTCCTTGTGTTAAGGAGTGGACGAATTCTATAGGGAAGCCCATAAGAAATCGTCCAAGGCCTTAAGGAAAGGGATCCATGGGTTGCTTAGGGCTTAAGCATCCAAATTAGTGTTTCCTTGTTAGATAACCCTAATAGCCTCACTATATATAGACCCCTTAAGGACCAAAAACGTGGATAAGCTTTGTTCTAGGGTTTCACACGTTTTTTGGGCAGCCTCCATCCTCTATCCTCTTCATCCTCTTGCTTATGGTGTTTGTGAACCATTAGAGGAATGACATTTGTGACTCTAAGCTTCCTAAAGTCAATACAAGGAGATTTGGGATTGTTATTGCTACATAACAATCAAGGTAATATCTTAAACCCATTCTTATGTTAATATGATTACTTGTATGCTATAATTAGGGTTTATAGTCTTGGATAACTTGCATGTACAATAGAGAAACCTAGATCCAAGCATTAGGGTTTGTATGAGCACATAGGATGTTCTTAGGACTAAAACTCATCAGTGGTATCAAAGCCTTGTTTGGTTTCTATTGTATTGATGCCTTGTGTGTTTATTCAAGTTGCAAAATTGATTTTTGGGCTCCCGGGCTGATGAACTCGGCGAGTACCACAGTGTACTCGGCAAGTAGGCCTCAACTCGGCGAGTACAGTGTGGTACTCGGCGAGTTCGAGCGTCAGATGGAGCTATTTTCGAGATTTCTTGCTGTTTATCTTTGAAATACTTGCCTTTATCATATTAGATCAATATAAATCCGATTTTATGATATATATGATTATATTCTTGATCTAATTGAAGATATTTATCAATTAATAAAATATTTGTTTCCTTATGTGATAATTGACTAAGTATTTTGATTAAATTGGTGAATTGTTTTGCAAGAAATCATTAAATAAATCAAATATGGATAATTATGTGATTAAATGTTAATTTAGGTTATTTGTTATTTGAACCTTGTGTTATGAAATTTTCATATTTCCCCCCTTAGGTTTTATAGTTTAAATTTGAACCCAAAAGTTTTGTTGTTTTGAAATTTAAATAGTTGAAACCGTAATGTTTTGAAAAGGTTTCAAAACTTGCTCTCAAATTTTGGAATTTAAATTTTGATTAATAGTTTAATTTTGATGTATATTTAAATTCTAAACCCTAATGTTTTGAAATGTTTCAAAACTTACCCTCAAGTTTTGGAATTTAAAAGTTGATTAAAGGTTTAATTTAGGAATATTAAATTCTAAAACCCTAGTATTGTTATGAAAAAGTTCAAATCACACCCTTATGGTTTTATTAATTAATTAAGGTGTATAATTAAAGGAGGTTTAATAAATCCATAAAAGTTTTGGTTTAAAATTTAATTGAATTAAAGGTATAATTATTAAATTTGACCACCTAATATTTTAAAAGTGTAAAATACACCCTATACTATATATAACATTAAAAGTCTAACATTATATATATGTATGAGTAAAAGTCATTCTTACCGTTAGTAGGCCTCATTCACGAAGCTGGTCTATAAGGGGTGTTTAAGGAAATTGCCTATAAAATGGCGATTGAATGGGTATCCACTCTTACCCACCACACTCTTGACTAGTGGAGGGTCGTTAGCCGAACGGGTAGGATAGGACGAAAACCTTCCATTATAAGTATAGTGAAATATAAAAGTAACTAAATGTTTTTCAAATTCCCAATCTTAGTTACTTAGGCAAAGTGAATTGATGCAATTCCATGAAATTACACTTTGTGCCCTTGCGAAGACGTTAGTGGAGCGTGTGTGGTTTACCGGCACACTAAATGGTTCTAAGCAAAGGTAGCAAAGGGTGACTCAATGTTTGTCATAGTTCGGTGGAGTGTGTGTGGTTTACCGGCACATCGAATAGGTGACTGTAACATGTGGGGGCACCATGTAGTTTGCATGGTTATTCACACCCGCTTTGTGATCCTCGGCATCCCAGTCACAAACTAGAGGGGCATATCGAGATTTAAACATGCCATTGAAATGTTCAATGAATCTCAAAGGATCTAGGAGTTTTCATAGATTTAAAACGTAAATTCCTTTTCATTTTTCATGGTGGAAATTAGTGAATCGTCATTCACTTACCTTCAAATATTCTGCAACTAGATTACGGCATCCCTTTTCTAGGTTGTAGCATGTTGTGTTGGGTCCTAGCCTTAGTATCTCATTTTGGTGATTTACTAAGGACTCAATCAATCAACTAAGTTGAATTCGTTTTCTCCCGTGTTGTAGATGTCAAAGTTCGACAACTATAGTCTTCCCAAATTCCGTGGAACAAGCATTCCACATGAAGATGGTATTCCACGATTCGATCGAGGAACAAGAAATCATGCTTCACTTCCTCCACCTCCTCCAATTGTTCTCCCTAACCCACAAGATCGAAGAATTGAAAGGTTCAATATCACTAAAGCCCTATTGGAAATGAAACATGAAGATGGTAAACCCGTGTGTGCCCACGTTCTAGGAATGAAATCACACATTGATAGGTTGATAATGTTGGGTGTGTCATTCCCAGATGAGTTGGCTGTGAACTGGGTTTTGCAGTCACTGTCTGAATCATATAATGAGTTCAAAAGAAAGTATTATATGATGGATCATGACCATAACCTCATTGACCTAATTTACATGCTCATTGCTGCTGAATCAGAAATGATTTGGCGAAGCAATGGAGCGTATTTGTTGGGAAAGTCAACCTACCATGCTTCCGAGGACGTTCTAGGATAACGACCTGCGTTTGCTGCCAAGAGAAAGGGCGTTGGATAGAAGTCTACTCTAAGAGCCTGAAGATTCCAGAAGATGGGAGAGTCAAAGAGTATGGCTGCGCTTCAGGTAAAATCCACTATCTAACTCCGTTAAGTTCCTATTCATTGATTCTTAATACATGATGTGATAAGATTGCATTTGAATGTTTTCCAGGATCGGTGAAAAGAAAGGAAGCTTGGTGAAAGAGCAAGATGAATCTAATCACAAGGAATGGATCTTGATCACATGGACTTGAAGATTATATTTTGAGCTTAGATAGTTATGATAGAGTTTTTAGAAAATTTTCTTTTGAAATACATAGTTTTCAATGGATTTTGCATTGTAAGGACAAATGTTTTCCGCTGCTTTTATAAATAAAATAAATTTTGGTTTGACTTATTTATTTATTTATTTCCTTGCAATGAAATCGTTATGAAAATTGGTGTTTGCATATTTCTACAACAAATGGATATGATTCTTATTTATGGTGTTTATGGAAAAGTCGAGAATTTACCAAATAGGGAGAGTTTCTCATCGCCCAAGTTTCAATTGGATAGAAATTTGGAATCATGCAACTTGGTTGCACGAAGAATGAGATATTTCATATTTGGAAATTAGACTAATTCATTGACAAAGAGTCAAGTGAAGGACTAGGAGATCGAGTACACAAAGTTGTGTGTTGGTCAAAGTCCACCATAAGAGTAACAAGATATTCGTCATGGTTTACTAAAAGTTTAGTAAATATGATTATACTTATAAGATTAAGTGTAATTCGGAATTGATTAAAAAGGTTTAAATCAATAGCAAAACGAATAAGAAGAATCATGTAGGCAGAAAGATAAAAGTTTCTCCATTCTAAGAAGAAGGGAGAGTAGCTTTTATGCTTTATGATAGGTCTTAATGATTAAGAACCATATCTCAATTGATCCTCTAAGTGAGTCTTAGTAGAATTCTATGTTTAAGAAGAGGAATCAATGATTGAAGAAATGGTTAAATCAATAAGTCAATCATACTTCGTTCCAATAACAAGTCTTAAAGTTAAGATTGTGACAATGAGTGACAAGTATTAAGAAGGTTTATAACATTCATCAAATGTAGAATATGGAAAAAGGTTTTCTTGTTCTCGCACATTTGAAATTGATAAGTTGTGATGTCTTGGATAAGACAAAGACCAACTAAGACTAATTTATGAAGTGTTTTGATAAAAGCTACACTAACTCTTGAATATTTGTTTGTCAAGAAATGTTTATTGACAAGAGAATCTTATATGTCAAGGAGTCAGTGGGAGTCTAAATGGTCTTGAACGGTTTCAAGAACAAATCAAATAAACCTTATCGATCATCACTAGCACACGAGTTGAGGTTTACAACCTATCATGTTGACATTATTTTGTTTCTATGCCGTTCCAATTGAGTTAATTATGCATATGAGTCCTATAAGTTCTCATTCGAATGCATAAAAGGCAAGGACCTTGATGAATGAAGAGTACATTGATAGGAAAGGGTGAGCTGCTTAGCTACTTGGAAGACGTGGTGGGCAGCTGTGCTACCATAAGGCAAGAAATCAAGATTAAGAAAGTTCGGTCCATATGAGTTTGAATTTGTCGTAAACTTTGGTTTTGACAAATTCACATGGATAGGAACACATACATCATTTAAATCTAAGTGTCATAAGATTTCCTCCTTCATGAAAATGATTGTGAGGAAATGCTTTCACTAAGAAAGATTTTAAGAAGATAGTGATTGTAAAATTGCATTCTCAAATTCAATTATGGTTACGGTATCCCTTTCCATGATTTGAATTGTGAGGTCTGGCAATTAGTCTTAATTGTTTAGACACACATATAAACTATCTAAGGCAAAGGTGTATAAGTTCAAGAAGCCTTGATAAAAGATCATCAAAGCACTAAGTATTAGAAAAATGAACTTAAGAAATTCAATAAGTATTGATTTTCTAGAAGTTAAGCTGGTTTCTAAATACATGTCAAAGCTAGTGGGAGTATAAGTGTTATGTTTATAATAATCATCATGATAGTGGGAGCATAAATGTTATGATTGTATGATTATTAAGGCACGTATTGCAAGTTGGCAATATTAATTATAGAAAACAAGAGTTATACCTTGCAAAGTCGTAAGGGTTGTAAAGTTGTTTTGTTATAATTAAGGGAGAGAATATTATGCTTCATTTCAAATCTAAAGGCTTAGGTTGTGGAATGTTAATAAATTTAGTCAAAGGTAAATAGTGTGTTCTTAAAATTTCAATTATGATTACGACATTCCTCTTCACAATTCGAATTTTGAGAACATAGCAAATAAAATATTATGGCAGAAGATTGATGAAGTATCAAATCTTCATGTAAGACATTATGCATTGTGTCCCATACGCTTCGGGTATAGGATCGATTGCATAGGCTATAATATTTGACCATTCTAAAATTTTCCAAATGTCTAGCGCATTTAGAGGGAAAAAGGACAAGAATTGGTTTTGACTAAGATAATTAAACAACTATCAAAGGACAATCCAAAGTTCGTCGAGGATTGGTTGCTTGTGAGTAGTTGGAAGTATAGTATTGGAAAATATGGAAATGTTTCCATATTGGATGGACCATATCGACATTATTATGAATAGATAAGATTCTATTAAGAATAAGTTGTCATATGGAAAATATGGAAACGTGTCCATATTGGGAATTGAATATTAAAAATCTATGTCTAAATTAGAAACTTTTATGAAAAAGGATGTTCAAAGGAATGTACTTTGAGTGAGAGACATCATATATAAGGAATTGTGTTGTAACAATCTCCGATAGAAGACTTTGTAATTTCATTGGCAATAGTCTTTGTGACTTTAGTGCAGTGACATTACAAAAGGGATCATTGCATAAAATGTTAGAATCTAGCATATTCTATAAGTGGCAAGAATTTGATATTCTTACACTTATGAAAAAGCATTTGGAGTTGTGAAAAGAGAATGATTGAAAATGTGTTCAATTTGATCTATTTCACAAAGTAAGAACGATAGGTAAACATTGTGTGCATGCTAGGAGCATAGGACAAGTGTAATAATTCAAGTAAGAAGTTGATTAACCAAAACAACAAATAATGAGTAATCGATATGGTGATAAATAAAAGGTATTTAATTTGTGCTCAAAGGTTTGAGGCCATATGGGATTAGTATTGTCCTTGTGTTTCACTTTGCATGTTTTGACTTCCTGAATTATTTAATTGGTTAGGAACAGTCAAATTATTCGAACGGGCCACAGTCGTTCATATGTTGGAAGTAGGTATGAATGAAGACTGTCGTGAATTGGAGTGTGGGGTGTCTAAAAGAGTATTAGACATAAGCAAATGTTTGCTGCAACGTTCATGAGTGCTTATGAATATGATTTGAGCATTGGATTAAACCCACGCTCAATTGGATCACTCCATGAAATTGTATCACGAGTGATTGGTGAGACGATAACTTCTTATATTCTTGAAACCGAGATCTGTGAGTTGTATCTTGCAAATCGGTTGCACATTGATAATATGTAAACGCACTAGTAACTTGGTGTTATAAAACATATTGTTGTGTGTAATTCGGTGAGTGAGTGCAAGCAAGCATTGTATCAAAGTTTATCCGTTCCTTTTATCCAAAGTAGGATAAAAGCGATATCTTTGGGCCCCTCGATGATTTAGTGATGACAAACGTAAATGCTCGGCCGGGCTAGGGCTAATTTGATTTGTTCAATTAGTCAGTCGTCATAAATCGGGAATCGAGATATAGTACAAAGAGAATGATTTGAAATCATATCTCATATGATATCTAGAATGTAGGAATATATGATCCCTTATCTAAAGGACACGCGTATCTGATAGGATCAGAGTTGACAGCGGCTTTGGAAAGCTACGATTGCAGATCAGGATCTGAAGTCATACGCATAATAGTTATTAGACTTATCCAAGTGGGAGACTGTTGGATTAGTGTCTAAGTCCATAACTATTTTGGTATGTACTTGACCCGATGGTGCATGGTCCTTTTGGGTTGCCTTCAACAAAGCAACTTGATAGGATGAATTATGGAGAGAAAGAATTAAATATGATTTATTAATATATTATGAGAATAATATATTAAAGGAGAAATCATATTTTTTAATTAATATTAGTCAATAATTAATTGGTAATTATTTTTGTGACTAAAAGAGATTAATTAAACTTAAGGGACTAGAATTGTAGTTATAAGATAATTGTAATTTGGGCCATGGATTTCCTTGTGTTAAGGAGTGGATGAATTCTATAGGGAAGCCCATAAGAAATCGTCCAAGGCCTTAAGGAAAGGGATCCATGGGTTGCTTAGGGCTTAAGCATCCAAATTAGTGTTTCCTTGTTAGATAACCCTAATAGCCTCACTATATATAGACCCCTTAAGGACCAAAAACGTGGATAAGCTTTGTTCTAGGGTTTGACACGTTTTTTGGGCAGCCTCCATCCTCTATCCTCTTCATCCTCTTGCTTATGGTGTTTGTGAACCATTAGAGGAATGACATTTGTGACTCTAAGCTTCCTAAAGTCAATACAAGGAGATTTGGGATTGTTATTGCTACATAACAATCAAGGTAATATCTTAAACCCATTCTTATGTTAATATGATTACTTGTATGCTATAATTAGGGTTTATAGTCTTGGATAACTTGCATGTACAATAGAGAAACCTAGATCCAAGCATTAGGGTTTGTATGAGCACATAGGATGTTCTTAGGACTAAAACTCATCAGTGGCATCAGAGCCTTGATTTGTTTCTATTGTATTGATGCCTTGTGTGTTTATTCAAGTTGCAAAATTGATTTTTGGGCTCCCTGGCTGATGAACTCGGCGAGTACCACAGTGTACTCGGCAAGTAGGCCTCAACTCGGCGAGTACAGTGTGGTACTTGGCGAGTTCGAGCGTCAGATGGAGCTATTTTCGAGATTTCTTGCTGTTTATCTTTGAAATACTTGCCTTTATCATATTAGATCAATATAAATCCGATTTTATGATATATATGATTATATTCTTGATCTAATTGAAGATATTTATCAATTAATAAAATATTTGTTTCCTTATGTGATAATTGACTAAGTATTTTGATTAAATTGGTGAATTGTTTTGCAAGAAATCATTAAATAAATCAAATATGGATAATTATGTGATTAAATGTTAATTTAGGTTATTTGTTATTTGAACCTTGTGTTATGAAATTTTCATATTTCCCCCCTTAGGTTTTATAGTTTAAATTTGAACCCAAAAGTTTTGTTGTTTTGAAATTTAAATAGTTGAAACCGTAATGTTTTGAAAAGGTTTCAAAACTTGCCCTCAAGTTTTGGAATTTAAATTTTGATTAATAGTTTAATTTTGATGTATATTTAAATTCTAAACCCTAATGTTTTGAAATGTTTCAAAACTTACCCTCAAGTTTTGGAATTTAAAATTTGATTAAAGGTTTAATTTAGGAATATTAAATTCTAAAACCCTAGTATTGTTATGAAAAAGTTCAAATCACACCCTTATGGTTTTATTAATTAATTAAGGTGTATAATTAAAGGAGGTTTAATAAATCCATAAAAGTTTTGGTTTAAAATTTAATTGAATTAAAGGTATAATTATTAAATTTGACCACCTAATATTTTAAAAGTGTAAAATACACCCTATACTATATATAACATTAAAAGTCTAACATTATATATATGTATGAGTAAAAGTCAGTCTTACCGTTAGTAGGCCTCATTCACAAAGATGGTCTATAAGGGGTGTTTAAGGAAATTGCCTATAAAATGGCGATTGAATGGGTATCCACTCTTACCCACCACACTCTTGACTAGTGGAGGGTCGTTAGCCGAACGGGTAGGATAGGACGAAAACCTTCCATTATAAGTATAGTGAAATATAAAAGTAACTAAATGTTTTTCAAATTCCCAATCTTAGTTACTTAGGCAAAGTGAATTGATGCAATTCCATGAAATTACACTTTGTGCCCTTGCGAAGACGTTAGTGGAGCGTGTGTGGTTTACCGGCACACTAAATGGTTCTAAGCAAAGGTAGCAAAGGGTGACTCAATGTTTGTCATAGTTCGGTGGAGCGTGTGTGGTTTACCGGCACATCGAATAGGTGACTGTAACATGTGGGGGCACCATGTAGTTTGCATGGTTATTCACACCCGCTTTGTGATCCTCGGCATCCCAGTCACAAACTAGAGGGGCATATCGAGATTTAAACATGCCATTGAAATGTTCAATGAATCTCAAAGGATCTAGGAGTTTTCATAGATTTAAAACGTAAATTCCTTTTCATTTTTCATGGTGGAAATTAGTGAATCGTCATTCACTTACCTTCAAATATTCTGCAACTAGATTACGGCATCCCTTTTCTAGGTTGTAGCATGTTGTGTTGGGTCCTAGCCTTAGTATCTCATTTTGGTGATTTACTAAGGACTCAATCAATCAACTAAGTTGAATTCGTTTTCTCCCGTGTTGTAGATGTCAAAGTTCGACAACTATAGTCTTCCCAAATTCCGTGGAACAAGCATTCCACATGAAGATGGTATTCCACGATTCGATCGAGGAACAAGAAATCATGCTTCACTTCCTCCACCTCCTCCAATTGTTCTCCCTAACCCACAAGATCGAAGAATTGAAAGGTTCAATATCACTAAAGCCCTATTGGAAATGAAACATGAAGATGGTAAACCCGTGTGTGCCCACGTTCTAGGAATGAAATCACACATTGATAGGTTGATAATGTTGGGTGTGTCATTCCCAGATGAGTTGGCTGTGAACTGGGTTTTGCAGTCACTGTCTGAATCATATAATGAGTTCAAAAGAAAGTATTATATGATGGATCATGACCATAACCTCATTGACCTAATTTACATGCTCATTGCTGCTGAATCAGAAATGATTTGGCGAAGCAATGGAGCGTATTTGTTGGGAAAGTCAACCTACCATGCTTCCGAGGACGTTCTAGGATAACGACCTGCGTTTGCTGCCAAGAGAAAGGGCGTTGGATAGAAGTCTACTCTAAGAGCCTGAAGATTCCAGAAGATGGGAGAGTCAAAGAGTATGGCTGCGCTTCAGGTAAAATCCACTATCTAACTCCGTTAAGTTCCTATTCATTGATTCTTAATACATGATGTGATAAGATTGCATTTGAATGTTTTCCAGGATCGGTGAAAAGAAAGGAAGCTTGGTGAAAGAGCAAGATGAATCTAATCACAAGGAATGGATCTTGATCACATGGACTTGAAGATTATATTTTGAGCTTAGATAGTTATGATAGAGTTTTTAGAAAATTTTCTTTTGAAATACATAGTTTTCAATGGATTTTGCATTGTAAGGACAAATGTTTTCCGCTGCTTTTATAAATAAAATAAATTTTGGTTTGACTTATTTATTTATTTATTTCCTTGCAATGAAATCGTTATGAAAATTGGTGTTTGCATATTTCTACAACAAATGGACATGATTCTTATTTATGGTGTTTATGGAAAAGTCGAGAATTTACCAAATAGGGAGAGTTTCTTATCGCCCAAGTTTCAATTGGATAGAAATTTGGAATCATGCAACTTGGTTGCACGAAGAATGAGATATTTCATATTTGGAAATTAGACTAATTCATTGACAAAGTGTCAAGTGAAGGACTAGGAGATCGAGTACACAAAGTTGTGTGTTGGTCAAAGTCCACCATAAGAGTAACAAGATATTCGTCATGGTTTACTAAAAGTTTAGTAAATATGATTATACTTATAAGATTAAGTGTAATTCGGAATTGATTAAAAAGGTTTAAATCATTAGCAAAACGAATAAGAAGAATCATGTAGGCAGAAAGATAAAAGTTTCTCCATTCTAAGAAGAAGGGAGAGTAGCTTTTATGCTTTATGATAGGTCTTAATGATTAAGAACCATATCTCAATTGATCCTCTAAGTGAGTCTTAGTAGAATTCTATGTTTAAGAAGAGGAATCAAGGATTGAAGAAATGGTTAAATCAATAAGTCAATCATACTTCGTTCCAATAACAAGTCTTAAAGTTAAGATTGTGACAATGAGTGACAAGTATTAAGAAGGTTTATAACATTCATCAAATGTAGAATATGGAAAAAGGTTTTCTTGTTCTCGCACATTTGAAATTGATAAGATGTGATGTCTTGGATAAGACAAAGACCAACTAAGACTAATTTATGAAGTGTTTTGATAAAAGCTACACTAACTCTTGAATATTTGTTTGTCAAGAAATGTTTATTGACAAGAGAATCTTATATGTCAAGGAGTCAGTGGGAGTCTAAATGGTCTTGAACGGTTTCAAGAACAAATCAAATAAACCTTATCGATCATCACTAGCACACGAGTTGAGGTTTACAACCTATCGTGTTGACATTATTTTGTTTCTATGCCGTTCCAATTGATTTGATTATGCATATGAGTCCTATAAGTTCTCATTCGAATGCATAAAAGGCAAGGACCTTGATGAATGAAGAGTACATTGATAGGAAAGGGTGAGCTGCTTAGCTACTTGGAAGACGTGGTGGGCAGCTGTGCTACCATAAGGCAAGAAATCAAGATTAAGAAAGTTCGGTCCATATGAGTTTGAATTTGTCGTAAACTTTGGTTTTGACAAATTCACATGGATAGGAACACATACATCATTTAAATCTAAGTGTCATAAGATTTCCTCCTTCATGAAAATGATTGTGAGGAAATGCTTTCACTAAGAAAGATTTTAAGAAGATAGTGATTGTAAAATTGCATTCTCAAATTCAATTATGGTTACGGTATCCCTTTCCATGATTTGAATTGTGAGGTCTGGCAATTAGTCTTAATTGTTTAGAAACACATATAAACTATCTAAGGCAAAGGTGTATAAGTTCAAGAAGCCTTGATAAAAGATCATCAAAGCACTAAGTATTAGAAAAATGAACTTAAGAAATTCAATAAGTATTGATTTTCTAGAAGTTAAGCTGGTTTCTAAATACATGTCAAAGCTAGTGGGAGTATAAGTGTTATGTTTATAATAATCATCATGATAGTGGGAGCATAAATGTTATGATTGTATGATTATTAAGGCACGTATTGCAAGTTGGCAATATTAATTATAGAAAACAAGAGTTATACCTTGCAAAGTCGTAAGGGTTGTAAAGTTGTTTTGCTATAATTAAGGGAGAGAATATTATGCTTCATTTCAAATCTAAAGGCTTAGGTTGTGGAATGTTAATAAATTTAGTCAAAGGTAAATAGTGTGTTCTTAAAATTTCAATTATGATTACGGCATTCCTCTTCACAATTCGAATTTTGAGAACATAGCAAATAAAATATTATGGCAGAAGATTGATGAAGTATCAAATCTTCATGTAAGACATTATGCATTGTGTCCCATACGCTTCGGGTATAGGATCGATTGCATAGGCTATAATATTTGACCATTCTAAAATTTTCCAAATGTCTAGCGCATTTAGAGGGAAAAAGGACAAGAATTGGTTTTGACTAAGATAATTAAACAACTATCAAAGGACAATCCAAAGTTCGTCGAGGATTGGTTGCTTGTGAGTAGTTGGAAGTATAGTATTGGAAAATATGGAAATGTTTCCATATTGGATGGACCATATCGACATTATTATGAATAGATAAGATTCTATTAAGAATAAGTTGTCATATGGAAAATATGGAAACGTGTCCATATTGGGAATTGAATATTGAAAATCTATGTCTAGATTAGAAACTTTTATGCAAAAGGATATTCAAAGGAATGTACTTTGAGTGAGAGACATCATATATAAGGAATTGTGTTGTAACAATCTCCGATAGAAGACTTTGTAATTTCATTGGCAATAGTCTTTGTGACTTTAGTGCAGTAACATTACAAAAGGGATCATTGCATAAAATGTTAGAATCTAGCATATTCTATAAGTGGCAAGAATTTGATATTCTTACACTTATGAAAAAGCATTTGGAGTTGTGAAAAGAGAATGATTGAAAATGTGTTCAATTTGATCTATTTCACAAAGTAAGAACGATAGGTAAACATTGTGTGCATGCTAGGAGCATAGGACAAGTGTAATAATTCAAGTAAGAAGTTGATTAACCAAAACAACAAATAATGAGTAATCGATATGGTGATAAATAAAAGGTATTTAATTTTTGCTCAAAGGTTTGAGGCCATATGGGATTAGTATTGTCCTTGTGTTTCACTTTGCATGTTTTGACTTCCTGAATTATTTAATTGGTTAGGAACAGTCAAATTATTCGAACGGGCCACAGTCGTTCATATGTTGGAAGTAGGTATGAATGAAGACTGTTGTGAATTGGAGTGTGGGTTGTCTAAAAGAGTATTAGACATAAGCAAATGTTTGCTGCAACGTTCATGAGTGCTTATGAATATGATTTGAGCATTGGATTAAACCCACGCTCAATTGGATCACTCCATGAAATTGTATCACGAGTGATTGGTGAGACGATAACTTCTTATATTCTTGAAACCGAGATGTGTGAGTTGTATCTTGCAAATCGGTTGCACATTGATAATATGTAAACGCACTAGTAACTTGGTGTTATAAAACATATTGTTGTGTGTAATTCGGTGAGTGAGTGCAAGCAAGCATTGTATCAAAGTTTATCCGTTCCTTTTATCCAAAGTAGGATAAAAGCGATATCTTTGGGCCCCTCGATGATTTAGTGATGACAAACGTAAATGCTCGGCCGGGCTAGGGCTAATTTGATTTGTTCAATTAGTCAGTCGTCATAAATCGGGAATCGAGATATAGTACAAAGAGAATGATTTGAAATCATATCTCATATGATATCTAGAATGTAGGAATATATGATCCCTTATCTAAAGGACACGCGTATCTGATAGGATCAGAGTTGACAGCGGCTTTGGAAAGCTACGATTGCAGATCAGGATCTGAAGTCATACGCATAATAGTTATTAGACTTATCCAAGTGGGAGACTGTTGGATTAGTGTCTAAGTCCATAACTATTTTGGTATGTACTTGACCCGATGGTGCATGGTCCTTTTGGGTTGCCTTCAACAAAGCAACTTGATAGGATGAATTATGGAGAGAAAGAATTAAATATGATTTATTAATATATTATGAGAATAATATATTAAAGGAGAAATCATATTTTTTAATTAATATTAGTCAATAATTAATTGGTAATTATTTTTGTGACTAAAAGAGATTAATTAAACTTAAGGGACTAGAATTGTAGTTATAAGATAATTGTAATTTGGGCCATGGATTTCCTTGTGTTAAGGAGTGGATGAATTCTATAGGGAAGCCCATAAGAAATCGTCCAAGGCCTTAAGGAAAGGGATCCATGGGTTGCTTAGGGCATAAGCATCCAAATTAGTGTTTCCTTGTTAGATAACCCTAATAGCCTCACTATATATAGACCCCTTAAGGACCAAAAACGTGGATAAGCTTTGTTCTAGGGTTTCACACGTTTTTTGGGCAGCCTCCATCCTCTATCCTCTTCATCCTCTTGCTTATGGTGTTTGTGAACCATTAGAGGAATGACATTTGTGACTCTAAGCTTCCTAAAGTCAATACAAGGAGATTTGGGATTGTTATTGCTACATAACAATCAAGGTAATATCTTAAACCCATTCTTATGTTAATATGATTACTTGTATGCTATAATTAGGGTTTATAGTCTTGTATAACTTGCATGTACAATAGAGAAACCTAGATCCAAGCATTAGGGTTTGTATGAGCACATAGGATGTTTTTAGGACTAAAACTCATCAGTGGTATCAGAGCCTTGATTGGTTTCTATTGTATTGATGCCTTGTGTGTTTATTCAAGTTGCAAAATTGATTTTTGGGCTCCCTGGCTGATGAACTCGGCGAGTACCACAGTGTACTCGGCAAGTAGGCCTCAACTCGGCGAGTACAGTGTGGTACTTGGCGAGTTCGAGCGTCAGATGGAGCTATTTTCGAGATTTCTTGCTGTTTATCTTTGAAATACTTGCCTTTATCATATTAGATCAATATAAATCCGATTTTATGATATATATGATTATATTCTTGATCTAATTGAAGATATTTATCAATTAATAAAATATTTGTTTCCTTATGTGATAATTGACTAAGTATTTTGATTAAATTGGTGAATTGTTTTGCAAGAAATCATTAAATAAATCAAATATGGATAATTATGTGATTAAATGTTAATTTAGGTTATTTGTTATTTGAACCTTGTGTTATGAAATTTTCATATTTCCCCCCTTAGGTTTTATAGTTTAAATTTGAACCCAAAAGTTTTGTTGTTTTGAAATTTAAATAGTTGAAACCGTAATGTTTTGAAAAGGTTTCAAAACTTGCCCTCAAGTTTTGGAATTTAAATTTTGATTAATAGTTTAATTTTGATGTATATTTAAATTCTAAACCCTAATGTTTTGAAATGTTTCAAAACTTACCCTCAAGTTTTGGAATTTAAAAGTTGATTAAAGGTTTAATTTAGGAATATTAAATTCTAAAACCCTAGTATTGTTATGAAAAAGTTCAAATCACACCCTTATGGTTTTATTAATTAATTAAGGTGTATAATTAAAGGAGGTTTAATAAATCCATAAAAGTTTTGGTTTAAAATTTAATTGAATTAAAGGTATAATTATTAAATTTGACCACCTAATATTTTAAAAGTGTAAAATACACCCTATACTATATATAACATTAAAAGTCTAACATTATATATATGTATGAGTAAAAGTCAGTCTTACCGTTAGTAGACCTCATTCACGAAGATGGTCTATAAGGGGTGTTTAAGGAAATTGCCTATAAAATGGCGATTGAATGGGTATCCACTCTTACCCACCACACTCTTGACTAGTGGAGGGTCGTTAGCCGAACGGGTAGGATAGGACGAAAACCTTCCATTATAAGTATAGTGAAATATAAAAGTAACTAAATGTTTTTCAAATTCCCAATCTTAGTTACTTAGGCAAAGTGAATTGATGCAATTCCATGAAATTACACTTTGTGCCCTTGCGAAGACGTTAGTGGAGCGTGTGTGGTTTACCGGCACACTAAATGGTTCTAAGCAAAGGTAGCAAAGGGTGACTCAATGTTTGTCATAGTTCGGTGGAGCGTGTGTGGTTTACTGGCACATCGAATAGGTGACTGTAACATGTGGGGGCACCATGTAGTTTGCATGGTTATTCACACCCGCTTTGTGATCCTCGGCATCCCAGTCACAAACTAGAGGGGCATATCGAGATTTAAACATGCCATTGAAATGTTCAATGAATCTCAAAGGATCTAGGAGTTTTCATAGATTTAAAACGTAAATTCCTTTTCATTTTTCATGGTGGAAATTAGTGAATCGTCATTCACTTACCTTCAAATATTCTGCAACTAGATTACGGCATCCCTTTTCTAGGTTGTAGCATGTTGTGTTGGGTCCTAGCCTTAGTATCTCATTTTGGTGATTTACTAAGGACTCAATCAATCAACTAAGTTGAATTCGTTTTCTCCCGTGTTGTAGATGTCAAAGTTCGACAACTATAGTCTTCCCAAATTCCGTGGAACAAGCATTCCACATGAAGATGGTATTCCACGATTCGATCGAGGAACAAGAAATCATGCTTCACTTCCTCCACCTCCTCCAATTGTTCTCCCTAACCCACAAGATCGAAGAATTGAAAGGTTCAATATCACTAAAGCCCTATTGGAAATGAAACATGAAGATGGTAAACCCGTGTGTGCCCACGTTCTAGGAATGAAATCACACATTGATAGGTTGATAATGTTGGGTGTGTCATTCCCAGATGAGTTGGCTGTGAACTGGGTTTTGCAGTCACTGTCTGAATCATATAATGAGTTCAAAAGAAAGTATTATATGATGGATCATGACCATAACCTCATTGACCTAATTTACATGCTCATTGCTGTTGAATCAGAAATGATTTGGCGAAGCAATGGAGCGTATTTGTTGGGAAAGTCAACCTACCATGCTTCCGAGGACGTTCTAGGATAACGACCTGCGTTTGCTGCCAAGAGAAAGGGCGTTGGATAGAAGTCTACTCTAAGAGCCTGAAGATTCCAGAAGATGGGAGAGTCAAAGAGTATGGCTGCGCTTCAGGTAAAATCCACTATCTAACTCCGTTAAGTTCCTATTCATTGATTCTTAATACATGATGTGATAAGATTGCATTTGAATGTTTTCCAGGATCGGTGAAAAGAAAGGAAGCTTGGTGAAAGAGCAAGATGAATCTAATCACAAGGAATGGATCTTGATCACATGGACTTGAAGATTATATTTTGAGCTTAGATAGTTATGATAGAGTTTTTAGAAAATTTTCTTTTGAAATACATAGTTTTCAATGGATTTTGCATTGTAAGGACAAATGTTTTCCGCTGCTTTTATAAATAAAATAAATTTTGGTTTGACTTATTTATTTATTTATTTCCTTGCAATGAAATCATTATGAAAATTGGTGTTTGCATATTTCTACAACAAATGGATATGATTCTTATTTATGGTGTTTATGGAAAAGTCGAGAATTTACCAAATAGGGAGAGTTTCTTATCGCCCAAGTTTCAATTGGATAGAAATTTGGAATCATGCAACTTGGTTGCACGAAGAATGAGATATTTCATATTTGGAAATTAGACTAATTCATTGACAAAGTGTCAAGTGAAGGACTAGGAGATCGAGTACAAAAAGTTGTGTGTTGGTCAAAGTCCACCATAAGAGTAACAAGATATTCGTCATGGTTTACTAAAAGTTTAGTAAATATGATTATACTTATAAGATTAAGTGTAATTCGGAATTGATTAAAAAGGTTTAAATCATTAGCAAAACGAATAAGAAGAATCATGTAGGCAGAAAGATAAAAGTTTCTCCATTCTAAGAAGAAGGGAGAGTAGCTTTTATGCTTTATGATAGGTCTTAATGATTAAGAACCATATCTCAATTGATCCTCTAAGTGAGTCTTAGTAGAATTCTATGTTTAAGAAGAGGAATCAAGGATTGAAGAAATGGTTAAATCAATAAGTCAATCATACTTCGTTCCAATAACAAGTCTTAAAGTTAAGATTGTGACAATGAGTGACAAGTATTAAGAAGGTTTATAACATTCATCAAATGTAGAATATGGAAAAAGGTTTTCTTGTTCTCGCACATTTGAAATTGATAAGATGTGATGTCTTGGATAAGACAAAGACCAACTAAGACTAATTTATGAAGTGTTTTGATAAAAGCTACACTAACTCTTGAATATTTGTTTGTCAAGAAATGTTTATTGACAAGAGAATCTTATATGTCAAGGAGTCAGTGGGAGTCTAAATGGTCTTGAACGGTTTCAAGAACAAATCAAATAAACCTTATCGATCATCACTAGCACACGAGTTGAGGTTTACAACCTATCGTGTTGACATTATTTTGTTTCTATGCCGTTCCAATTGATTTGATTATGCATATGAGTCCTATAAGTTCTCATTCGAATGCATAAAAGGCAAGGACCTTGATGAATGAAGAGTACATTGATAGGAAAGGGTGAGCTGCTTAGCTACTTGGAAGACGTGGTGGGCAGCTGTGCTACCATAAGGCAAGAAATCAAGATTAAGAAAGTTCGGTCCATATGAGTTTGAATTTGTCGTAAACTTTGGTTTTGACAAATTCACATGGATAGGAACACATACATCATTTAAATCTAAGTGTCATAAGATTTCCTCCTTCATGAAAATGATTGTGAGGAAATGCTTTCACTAAGAAAGATTTTAAGAAGATAGTGATTGTAAAATTGCATTCTCAAATTCAATTATGGTTACGGTATCCCTTTCCATGATTTGAATTGTGAGGTCTGGCAATTAGTCTTAATTGTTTAGAAACACATATAAACTATCTAAGGCAAAGGTGTATAAGTTCAAGAAGCCTTGATAAAAGATCATCAAAGCACTAAGTATTAGAAAAATGAACTTAAGAAATTCAATAAGTATTGATTTTCTAGAAGTTAAGCTGGTTTCTAAATACATGTCAAAGCTAGTGGGAGTATAAGTGTTATGTTTATAATAATCATCATGATAGTGGGAGCATAAATGTTATGATTGTATGATTATTAAGGCACGTATTGCAAGTTGGCAATATTAATTATAGAAAACAAGAGTTATACCTTGCAAAGTCGTAAGGGTTGTAAAGTTGTTTTGCTATAATTAAGGGAGAGAATATTATGCTTCATTTCAAATCTAAAGGCTTAGGTTGTGGAATGTTAATAAATTTAGTCAAAGGTAAATAGTGTGTTCTTAAAATTTCAATTATGATTACGGCATTCCTCTTCACAATTCGAATTTTGAGAACATAGCAAATAAAATATTATGGCAGAAGATTGATGAAGTATCAAATCTTCATGTAAGACATTATGCATTGTGTCCTATACGCTTCGGGTATAGGATCGATTGCATAGGCTATAATATTTGACCATTCTAAAATTTTCCAAATGTCTAGCGCATTTAGAGGGAAAAAGGACAAGAATTGGTTTTGACTAAGATAATTAAACAACTATCAAAGGACAATCCAAAGTTCGTCGAGGATTGGTTGCTTGTGAGTAGTTGGAAGTATAGTATTGGAAAATATGGAAATGTTTCCATATTGGATGGACCATATCGACATTATTATGAATAGATAAGATTCTATTAAGAATAAGTTGTCATATGGAAAATATGGAAACGTGTCCATATTGGGAATTGAATATTGAAAATCTATGTCTAGATTAGAAACTTTTATGCAAAAGGATATTCAAAGGAATGTACTTTGAGTGAGAGACATCATATATAAGGAATTGTGTTGTAACAATCTCCGATAGAAGACTTTGTAATTTCATTGGCAATAGTCTTTGTGACTTTAGTGCAGTAACATTACAAAAGGGATCATTGCATAAAATGTTAGAATCTAGCATATTCTATAAGTGGCAAGAATTTGATATTCTTACACTTATGAAAAAGCATTTGGAGTTGTGAAAAGAGAATGATTGAAAATGTGTTCAATTTGATCTATTTCACAAAGTAAGAACGATAGGTAAACATTGTGTGCATGCTAGGAGCATAGGACAAGTGTAATAATTCAAGTAAGAAGTTGATTAACCAAAACAAAAAATAATGAGTAATCGATATGGTGATAAATAAAAGGTATTTAATTTTTGCTCAAAGGTTTGAGGCCATATGGGATTAGTATTGTCCTTGTGTTTCACTTTGCATGTTTTGACTTCCTGAATTATTTAATTGGTTAGGAACAGTCAAATTATTCGAACGGGCCACAGTCGTTCATATGTTGGAAGTAGGTATGAATGAAGACTGTCGTGAATTGGAGTGTGGGTTGTCTAAAAGAGTATTAGACATAAGCAAATGTTTGCTGCAACGTTCATGAGTGCTTATGAATATGATTTGAGCATTGGATTAAACCCACGCTCAATTGGATCACTCCATGAAATTGTATCACGAGTGATTGGTGAGACGATAACTTCTTATATTCTTGAAACCGAGATGTGTGAGTTGTATCTTGCAAATCGGTTGCACATTGATAATATGTAAACGCACTAGTAACTTGGTGTTATAAAACATATTGTTGTGTGTAATTCGGTGAGTGAGTGCAAGCAAGCATTGTATCAAAGTTTATCCGTTCCTTTTATCCAAAGTAGGATAAAAGCGATATCTTTGGGCCCCTCGATGATTTAGTGATGACAAACGTAAATGCTCGGCCGGGCTAGGGCTAATTTGATTTGTTCAATTAGTCAGTCGTCATAAATCGGGAATCGAGATATAGTACAAAGAGAATGATTTGAAATCATATCTCATATGATATCTAGAATGGAGGAATATATGATCCCTTATCTAAAGGACACGCGTATCTGATAGGATCAGAGTTGACAGCGGCTTTGGAAAGCTACGATTGCAAATCAGGATCTGAAGTCATACGCATAATAGTTATTAGACCAAGTGGGAGACTTTTGGATTAGTGTCTAAGTCCATAACTATTTTGGTATGTACTTGACCCGATGGTGCATGGTCCTTTTGGGTTGCCTTCAACAAAGCAACTTGATAGGATGAATTATGGAGAGAAAGAATTAAATATGATTTATTAATATATTATGAGAATAATATATTAAAGGAGAAATCATATTTTTTAATTAACATTAGTCAATAATTAATTGGTAATTATTTTTGTGACTAAAAGAGATTAATTAAACTTAAGGGACTAGAATTGTAGTTATAAGATAATTGTAATTTGGGCCATCGATTTCCTTGTGTTAAGGAGTGGACGAATTCTATAGGGAAGCCCATAAGAAATCGTCCAAGGCCTTAAGGAAAGGGATCCATGGGTTGCTTAGGGCTTAAGCATCCAAATTAGTGTTTCCTTGTTAGATAACCCTAATAGCCTCACTATATATAGACCCCTTAAGGACCAAAAACGTGGATAAGCTTTGTTCTAGGGTTTCACACGTTTTTTGGGCAGCCTCCATCCTCTATCCTCTTCATCCTCTTGCTTATGGTATTTGTGAACCATTAGAGGAGTGACATTTGTGACTCTAAGCTTCCTAAAGTCAATACAAGGAGATTTGGGATTGTTATTGCTACATAACAATCAAGGTAATATCTTAAACCCATTCTTATGTTAATATGATTACTTGTATGCTATAATTAGGGTTTATAGTCTTGGATAACTTGCATGTACAATAGAGAAACCTAGATCCAAGCATTAGGGTTTGTATGAGCACATAGGATGTTCTTAGGACTAAAACTCATCAGTGGTATCAGAGCCATGATTGGTTTCTATTGTATTGATGCCTTGTGTGTTTATTCAAGTGAAAGATCAAGATGAATCTAATCACAAGGAATGGATCTTGATCACATGGACTTGAAGATTATATTTTGAGCTTAGATAGTTATGATAGAGTTTTTAGAAAATTTTCTTTTGAAATACATAGTTTTCAATGGATTTTGCATTGTAAGGACAAATGTTTTCCGCTGCTTTTATAAATAAAATAAATTTTGGTTTGACTTATTTATTTATTTATTTCCTTGCAATGAAATCGTTATGAAAATTGGTGTTTGCATATTTCTACAACAAATGGATATGATTCTTATTTATGGTGTTTATGGAAAAGTCGAGAATTTACCAAATAGGGAGAGTTTCTCATCGCCCAAGTTTCAATTGGATAGAAATTTGGAATCATGCAACTTGGTTGCACGAAGAATGAGATATTTCATATTTGGAAATTAGACTAATTCATTGACAAAGTGTCAAGTGAAGGACTAGGAGATCGAGTACACAAAGTTGTGTGTTGGTCAAAGTCCACCATAAGAGTAACAAGATATTCGTCATGGTTTACTAAAAGTTTAGTAAATATGATTATACTTATAAGATTAAGTGTAATTCGGAATTGATTAAAAAGGTTTAAATCAATAGCAAAACGAATAAGAAGAATCATGTAGGCAGAAAGATAAAAGTTTCTCCATTCTAAGAAGAAGGGAGAGTAGCTTTTATGCTTTATGATAGGTCTTAATGATTAAGAACCATATCTCAATTGATCCTCTAAGTGAGTCTTAGTAGAATTCTATGTTTAAGAAGAGGAATCAATGATTGAAGAAATGGTTAAATCAATAAGTCAATCATACTTCGTTCCAATAACAAGTCTTAAAGTTAAGATTGTGACAATGAGTGACAAGTATTAAGAAGGTTTATAACATTCATCAAATGTAGAATATGGAAAAAGGTTTTCTTGTTCTCGCACATTTGAAATTGATAAGCTGTGATGTCTTGGATAAGACAAAGACCAACTAAGACTAATTTATGAAGTGTTTTGATAAAAGCTACACTAACTCTTGAATATTTGTTTGTCAAGAAATGTTTATTGACAAGAGAATCTTATATGTCAAGGAGTCAGTGGGAGTCTAAATGGTCTTGAACGGTTTCAAGAACAAATCAAATAAACCTTATCGATCATCACTAGCACACGAGTTGAGGTTTACAACCTATCGTGTTGACATTATTTTGTTTCTATGCCGTTACAATTGAGTTAATTATGCATATGAGTCCTATAAGTTCTCATTCGAATGCATAAAAGGCAAGGACCTTGATGAATGAAGAGTACATTGATAGGAAAGGGTGAGCTGCTTAGCTACTTGGAAGACGTGGTGGGCAGCTGTGCTACCATAAGGCAAGAAATCAAGATTAAGAAAGTTCGGTCCATATGAGTTTGAATTTGTCGTAAACTTTGGTTTTGACAAATTCACATGGATAGGAACACATACATCATTTAAATCTAAGTGTCATAAGATTTACTCCTTCATGAAAATGATTGTGAGGAAATGCTTTCACTAAGAAAGATTTTAAGAAGATAGTGATTGTAAAATTGCATTCTCAAATTCAATTATGGTTACGGTATCCCTTTCCATGATTTGAATTGTGAGGTCTGGCAATTAGTCTTAATTGTTTAGACACACATATAAACTATCTAAGGCAAAGGTGTATAAGTTCAAGAAGCCTTGATAAAAGATCATCAAAGCACTAAGTATTAGAAAAATGAACTTAAGAAATTCAATAAGTATTGATTTTCTAGAAGTTAAGCTGGTTTCTAAATACATGTCAAAGCTAGTGGGAGTATAAGTGTTATGTTTATAATAATCATCATGATAGTGGGAGCATAAATGTTATGATTGTATGATTATTAAGGCACGTATTGCAAGTTGGCAATATTAATTATAGAAAACAAGAGTTATACCTTGCAAAGTCGTAAGGGTTGTAAAGTTGTTTTGCTATAATTAAGGGAGAGAATATTATGCTTCATTTCAAATCTAAAGGCTTAGGTTGTGGAATGTTAATAAATTTAGTCAAAGGTAAATAGTGTGTTCTTAAAATTTCAATTATGATTACGGCATTCCTCTTCACAATTCGAATTTTGAGAACATAGCAAATAAAATATTATGGCAGAAGATTGATGAAGTATCAAATCTTCATGTAAGACATTATGCATTGTGTCCCATACGCTTCGGGTATAGGATCGATTGCATAGGCTATAATATTTGACCATTCTAAAATTTTCCAAATGTCTAGCGCATTTAGAGGGAAAAAGGACAAGAATTGGTTTTGACTAAGATAATTAAACAACTATCAAAGGACAATCCAAAGTTCGTCGAGGATTGGTTGCTTGTGAGTAGTTGGAAGTATAGTATTGGAAAATATGGAAATGTTTCCATATTGGATGGACCATATCGACATTATTATGAATAGATAAGATTCTATTAAGAATAAGTTGTCATATGGAAAATATGGAAACGTGTCCATATTGGGAATTGAATATTGAAAATCTATGTCTAAATTAGAAACTTTTATGCAAAAGGATGTTCAAAGGAATGTACTTTGAGTGAGAGACATCATATATAAGGAATTGTGTTGTAACAATCTCCGATAGAAGACTTTGTAATTTCATTGGCAATAGTCTTTGTGACTTTAGTGCAGTGACATTACAAAAGGGATCATTGCATAAAATGTTAGAATCTAGCATATTCTATAAGTGGCAAGAATTTGATATTCTTACACTTATGAAAAAGCATTTGGAGTTGTGAAAAGAGAATGATTGAAAATGTGTTCAATTTGATCTATTTCACAAAGTAAGAACGATAGGTAAACATTGTGTGCATGCTAGGAGCATAGGACAAGTGTAATAATTCAAGTAAGAAGTTGATTAACCAAAACAACAAATAATGAGTAATCGATATGGTGATAAATAAAAGGTATTTAATTTGTGCTCAAAGGTTTGAGGCCATATGGGATTAGTATTGTCCTTGTGTTTCACTTTGCATGTTTTGACATCCTGAATTATTTAATTGGTTAGGAACAGTCAAATTATTCGAACGGGCCACAGTCGTTCATATGTTGGAAGTAGGTATGAATGAAGACTGTCGTGAATTGGAGTGTGGGGTGTCTAAAAGAGTATTAGACATAAGCAAATGTTTGCTGCAACGTTCATGAGTGCTTATGAATATGATTTGAGCATTGGATTAAACCCACGCTCAATTGGATCACTCCATGAAATTGTATCACGAGTGATTGGTGAGACGATAACTTCTTATATTCTTGAAACCGAGATGTGTGAGTTGTATCTTGCAAATCGGTTGCACATTGATAATATGTAAACGCACTAGTAACTTGGTGTTATAAAACATATTGTTGTGTGTAATTCGGTGAGTGAGTGCAAGCAAGCATTGTATCAAAGTTTATCCGTTCCTTTTATCCAAAGTAGGATAAAAGCGATATCTTTGGGCCCCTCGATGATTTAGTGATGACAAACGTAAATGCTCGGCCGGGCTAGGGCTAATTTGATTTGTTCAATTAGTCAGTCGTCATAAATCGGGAATCGAGATATAGTACAAAGAGAATGATTTGAAATCATATCTCATATGATATCTAGAATGTAGGAATATATGATCCCTTATCTAAAGGACACGCGTATCTGATAGGATCAGAGTTGACAGCGGCTTTGGAAAGCTACGATTGCAGATCAGGATCTGAAGTCATACGCATAATAGTTATTAGACTTATCCAAGTGGGAGACTGTTGGATTAGTGTCTAAGTCCATAACTATTTTGGTATGTACTTGACCCGATGGTGCATGGTCCTTTTGGGTTGCCTTCAACAAAGCAACTTGATAGGATGAATTACGGAGAGAAAGAATTAAATATAATTTATTAATATATTATGAGAATAATATATTAAAGGAGAAATCATATTTTTTAATTAATATTAGTCAATAATTAATTGGTAATTATTTTTGTGACTAAAAGAGATTAATTAAACTTAAGGGACTAGAATTGTAGTTATAAGATAATTGTAATTTGGGCCATGGATTTCCTTGTGTTAAGGAGTGGATGAATTCTATAGGGAAGCCCATAAGAAATCGTCCAAGGCCTTAAGGAAAGGGATCCATGGGTTGCTTAGGGCATAAGCATCCAAATTAGTGTTTCCTTGTTAGATAACCCTAATAGCCTCACTATATATAGACCCCTTAAGGACCAAAAACGTGGATAAGCTTTGTTCTAGGGTTTCACACGTTTTTTGGGCAGCCTCCATCCTCTATCCTCTTCATCCTCTTGCTTATGGTGTTTGTGAACCATTAGAGGAATGACATTTGTGACTCTAAGCTTCCTAAAGTCAATACAAGGAGATTTGGGATTGTTATTGCTACATAACAATCAAGGTAATATCTTAAACCCATTCTTATGTTAATATGATTACTTGTATGCTATAATTAGGGTTTATAGTCTTGTATAACTTGCATGTACAATAGAGAAACCTAGATCCAAGCATTAGGGTTTGTATGAGCACATAGGATGTTTTTAGGACTAAAACTCATCAGTGGTATCAGAGCCTTGATTGGTTTCTATTGTATTGATGCCTTGTGTGTTTATTCAAGTTGCAAAATTGATTTTTGGGCTCCCTGGCTGATGAACTCGGCGAGTACCACAGTGTACTCGGCAAGTAGGCCTCAACTCGGCGAGTACAGTGTGGTACTTGGCGAGTTCGAGCGTCAGATGGAGCTATTTTCGAGATTTCTTGCTGTTTATCTTCGAAATACTTGCCTTTATCATATTAGATCAATATAAATCCGATTTTATGATATATATGATTATATTCTTGATCTAATTGAAGATATTTATCAATTAATAAAATATTTGTTTCCTTATGTGATAATTGACTAAGTATTTTGATTAAATTGGTGAATTGTTTTGCAAGAAATCATTAAATAAATCAAATATGGATAATTATGTGATTAAATGTTAATTTAGGTTATTTGTTATTTGAACCTTGTGTTATGAAATTTTCATATTTCCCCCCTTAGGTTTTATAGTTTAAATTTGAACCCAAAAGTTTTGTTGTTTTGAAATTTAAATAGTTGAAACCGTAATGTTTTGAAAAGGTTTCAAAACTTGCCCTCAAGTTTTGGAATTTAAATTTTGATTAATAGTTTAATTTTGATGTATATTTAAATTCTAAACCCTAATGTTTTGAAATGTTTCAAAACTTACCCTCAAGTTTTGGAATTTAAAAGTTGATTAAAGGTTTAATTTAGGAATATTAAATTCTAAAACCCTAGTATTGTTATGAAAAAGTTCAAATCACACCCTTATGGTTTTATTAATTAATTAAGGTGTATAATTAAAGGAGGTTTAATAAATCCATAAAAGTTTTGGTTTAAAATTTAATTGAATTAAAGGTATAATTATTAAATTTGACCACCTAATATTTTAAAAGTGTAAAATACACCCTATACTATATATAACATTAAAAGTCTAACATTATATATATGTATGAGTAAAAGTCAGTCTTACCGTTAGTAGGCCTCATTCACGAAGCTGGTCTATAAGGGGTGTTTAAGGAAATTGCCTATAAAATGGCGATTGAATGGGTATCCACTCTTACCCACCACACTCTTGACTAGTGGAGGGTCGTTAGCCGAACGGGTAGGATAGGACGAAAACCTTCCATTATAAGTATAGTGAAATATAAGTAACTAAATGTTTTTCAAATTCCCAATCTTAGTTACTTAGGCAAAGTGAATTGATGCAATTCCATGAAATTACACTTTGTGCCCTTGCGAAGACGTTAGTGGAGCGTGTGTGGTTTACCGGCACACTAAATGGTTCTAAGCAAAGGTAGCAAAGGGTGACTCAATGTTTGTCATAGTTCGGTGGAGCGTGTGTGGTTTACCGGCACATCGAATAGGTGACTGTAACATGTGGGGGCACCATGTAGTTTGCATGGTTATTCACACCCGCTTTGTGATCCTCGGCATCCCAGTCACAAACTAGAGGGGCATATCGAGATTTAAACATGCCATTGAAATGTTCAATGAATCTCAAAGGATCTAGGAGTTTTCATAGATTTAAAACGTAAATTCCTTTTCATTTTTCATGGTGGAAATTAGTGAATCGTCATTCACTTACCTTCAAATATTCTGCAACTAGATTACGGCATCCCTTTTCTAGGTAAAGGACACGCGTATCTGATAGGATCAGAGTTGACAGCGGCTTTGGAAAGCTACGATTGCAGATCAGGATCTGAAGTCATACGCATAATAGTTATTAGACTTATCCAAGTGGGAGACTGTTGGATTAGTGTCTAAGTCCATAACTATTTTGGTATGTACTTGACCTGATGGTGCATGGTCCTTTTGGGTTGCCTTCAACAAAGCAACTTGATAGGATGAATTATGGAGAGAAAGAATTAAATATGATTTATTAATATATTATGAGAATAATATATTAAAGGAGAAATCATATTGTTTAATTAATATTAGTCAATAATTAATTGGTAATTATTTTTGTGACTAAAAGAGATTAATTAAACTTAAGGGACTAGAATTGTAATTATAAGATAATTGTAATTTGGGCCATGGATTGCCTTGTATTAAGGAGTGGACGAATTCTATGGGGAAGCCCATAAGAAATCGTCCAGGGCCTTAAGGAAAGGGATCCATGGGTTGCTTAGGGCTTAAGCATCCAAATTAGGGTTTCCTTGTTAGATAACCCTAATAGCCTCACTATATATAGAGCCCTTAAGGACCAAAAATGTGGCTAAGCTTTATTCTAGGGTTTCACACGTTTTTTGGGCAGCCTCCATCCTCTCTCCTCTTCATCCTCTTGCTTATGGTGTTTGTGAACCATTAGAGGAGTGACATTTGTGACTCTAAGCTTTCTAAAGTCAAAGAAAGGAGATTTGGGATTGTTATTGCTACATAACAATCAAGGTAATATCTTAAACACATTCTTATGTTAATATGATTACTTGTATGCTAGAATTAGGGTTTATAGTCTTGGATAACTTGCATGTACAATAGAGAATCCTAGATCCAAGCATTAGGGTTTGTATGAGCACATAGGATGTTCTTAGGACTAAAACCCATCACCATTAAGGCCCAAGGACCCTAAGTCTGAAACTCAGCCCACACCGAGGCCCACAACACTCAAAGCCCAAACTGGCAGCGTACGCGGGGCGTACACCAAGGTACGCTGAGCTTACTAGCTATTGGCTTGTACGCGACGCGTACCTCCTTGTACGCCCAGCGTACAACCCTGTTAAGCTAAAATCTCATTAAGTGCTTAATAATTCGATCCAGAAGCTACAAATCCAGATCCTAAGATTTTTCCACGTCTTAAGCCATAAAGTTGCTTACTTGATGGCTTACAAGTCTCATAAAGGCACGAACTTCCATAAATAACATTCTACTTCCATGGAGCTAACTAGATCTCATGCATGGTTCCATATAAGCCACAAAGATTGCAACTTTATTGCTAGGAAGATGTTTCTGAGCCTTATGGATGGCAATCCAAACCCCAAAACCGACTTACAAGATCAAGACTCAACCTTTGGACTTAAAAAGGTCCAAACTTCCATAACCTAGATCTAGAAGGAAAGAGGAAGAAAGTTCAGAACTTTATACCTTCCTTTGCTAACCAAGAGGGTGCTAAGTCCAGATCCATGAGCTCAAGCTTCTTCTCTAACTTCTTCCCTTCCTTCTACACTACTTCCTTTCCTTGAAACACTCACAAAAGCTTCTTCACACACAAAGAGAGGATAAGAACGAATTAGGGTTTTCTTGAGAGTTAGGAGGCTGATAGGAAAACAGGAAAGCAGGCTATAATGGGGTTTATATAGCCTTAAACCCCTAAAATTAGGGTTTTTCCGCTGGCCGCGTACGCTGGGCGTACCATATGGTATGCTGCACGTACGCTTCTCCTCCCCGCGTTTCACTTAATCGCTACGCCCAACGTACAACGGGTTTACGCCCCGCGTATGGCTTATGGGCAGACTATGGCTCGGCCCAAAACAAGGAGGGCCAATCCCATATACAATTCTATTATAACCCAAAATGAAATTTGAGAATCTAAGTAAATTTATACCTCGGAAGACGATCGTTACATTTTGAAATGATTTTAATCACTTAATTATAAACGCATAAGAAATCCTTTAACATGATGGTTATCACAAATAAATTTTACAAAATTATCATTGTGTTCAACTTGTATTCCACCCTTACAAGAATTTTAAACATTTAAAAGATTGATTATAGGGGTATGAACTCACATTATGTAGGTGATTTAATTAAATATTCGCGTAAGGATGAGAAGTTCCACGAATGAAGTCCCAAGGCACAAACAAGTCCTAAATGACATATAATGGCATGTATATGCATGTAATTAGTGTTTATAACTATTGACTATTATGGCGAACTACCTAAGGTTGTAGGAAACACCCTAAATGAAGTGTTAGGCTCAAAAATGGAAGCTTGGAAGGGGTTTCATGGCCATCCAAGGATGGGTTTGCAGCTCCATAGAGTTCACGGCCTCATAAGGTTCACGGCCTCATGAGGTGTTCATGGCCCAATGAACCTATGAAGGGTTCACAGCCCTTATGAAGGGTTCATTGCCGTGATCCCTTCAAGTTCATGAAGATGGTGATGAAACATGACAAGTCAAGGCTAGGATCTAGTAGTGTTTCAAGTATAACAATATTAAGGATGAACCACTTACGTTTTTGAGGCTTTAGAGTGTTCACGGTTGAAGCTAGTTGAGAGAGAATGGGAGTGTTCACGGTTGGGAGGAGGAGAAATGAGAAGAAAATGGGCATCACATATGTATATAGGAGGTGGTTCACGACCGTGAACCTAATTTGCGGTCGTGAACACTTGTTGAGTGGTTTTTTGGTTCGAATTAATCCTCCCGATCTCAAGCTAAATCATCCTAGCATCCATTCATACATTACACTAGGCTCAGAAACTCTCAAGCATAACCTTAACAAGGCTAAAAGATAGCAGAAACAAGTTTGACTCTCAATTGATTGGCTGGACTTACAAGATAAAAATTTTCGGGTTGTCACACCATTCAATGCACATCAAATGCAAGAATACTTGCAACAATATAATGCATCATTGGCGACATGTTTTCCTAACTTCCAACCACTACCATTTCCTACCTTTCTATTCAAGTCTAACACACGAGAAGGTACCTCGCAAGGAAATATTTCTCAACAAAATGTCAAGGATGAGAGGATGGAAGAAGAAGAAGAAGAAGAATATGATAATGATGGTTGTTGTTTTGTGTTATTTTGTACAATGTTAAATACTATTCTATCTAATTTGGTTTGTAAAATTAAACTTTAATTTGATGTTTTAAATTTGAACAATGGTAGCTAGTTATTTTATATCAATTGATATATACTACAAAATGTTTGGATTTGTTAAAAATGAAGGAATGATAAATGTACTTAATCTATAAAAAAAACACCTAGTGTCTATCCCGACAACTAGTCGTCACAATAAGTATTTGATTGAAATTTATGAAAAAGTTGTGGCGACAACATGTCGTGCTATAGGTATTTGATCGATAACTTTGAAAATCCTATAGCGACGAATAGTCGTCGCTATAGGTGGTATCTATACCGTCAACAAGTCTTTATAGGTTTCACCTATCCCGATGACATATCGTCGCCACATGTAATTAATAAAACATATTTTTTAAATCATTATCGACGATACATGTACCTAAAACATGTCGTCAGTATAGGGGTACCTATCCTAACGACACATATGTCGACGACGTTTTTGACCTATCCCGACATGCCTATACCGACGACGCTATGCCAACTATTAGTCGTTGGAAAACCCTATGCCGACGACCCGTCATCGAAATAGTCGTCGGTACAAGGTCAAACCTTGTCGTCACCACATGAATTAATGTTATAACAATTCAATCAAATAAATCCAAATTGATTTCAGTTTTTAAAATATGGATCTAGAAAGTATAAACCAAATTCTAACATAACCAAAAAAATCCAAACACAATTTGGTTGGATCTATGTTTACAATTTAATTTTCAAGTGTTCACTTAAAAAAATACATAACTTCAACGTTAGTCAACTTGTAAAAAAGATTAGTTGTACTAAAAAGTATATTATAATTTTATATATTACATATAAAAAGAAACATTTTTTAGAAAAATATATGTATTAAGGATTTTATTATGTGATACTCTATTAAAAATTATTTGTCAAATTAGTACATGATTATATATTCCGAATCAAATAGTACAATAAAGATTGTCCAATTGAAACAATTCAATTTTTTTTAAATGGTAAATAATCTTATTGATTTCAAATTGTTAATTTGTAAAGAATGTAAAGCCTTTGTTTTCCAAAAAAAAATCTTAAAGCCTTTTCCGGATTCATTATAGTTTGGGGTCAGCATGCAAATTACTTGATTTCACATACAATTAGGAAATATTAAGGTGCATCCGCGTTAAATGATTTGATCTCACGAATCATTACGTTTTCAGAAGTTCAAAAAACTATAAATCATATAAATCAAAAATTAAATATAAATATACACCAACTAAAATATTGGAGAAGATATAGGAGGATAAACATTTAACATATCAAAATTCCAATTATAGCATATCTAGATTTTCCAGTTGGATTAGATATTCAAAAAAAATAATATAAATATATTCCTTCTTCTCCGACTAAAAACGTCGCCAAAGACGTTGATCATCAGTTTATCACGATCACTCCCTCGTCTTTTCATTTGATTTCTTTCACAATACAAACCAATTACCTCCCATGGCGAAGAACAAAACTAGTGTTTCTAGTAAAAGAGAAAAAAGCGATGAAGAGAAAGAAATAAACTGTAAAAGAAGGATTAAGGGTTTACTACAATTGATTGGATATCAATGCCCTACTACTGATTTCGCTACTCTTCGGGCAGAAGCCGAAAGCAAGCTGAATGAAATCAAAGAAAGAAAACACATTCATCAAGATTCCAGTTCTTTAAACATCGTCGCTTGTGAAATCAAGAAAAGAAAACCCTCAACAACAGGTAGGGTTTATGGTTTGGATTCAAACCTAACGAAAGACCCATCAACGTCAAGATCACATAATCGTGGTTGGAAATGTCGTAAACTTAACCATGATGAGAATACGACACAGCAGACTGAACTTCCACCGAAAGTGAAGAGTTATATAAAGAAGATAAAAGGTTCAGAGAAGGTGGAATTCGTGTTTGAAAAGCTGTTAACAAGAAGCGATGTGAACAAGGGGCAAGGCCGCTTATTGATGCCATTAAAGCAAGTTAAACGACGAGATATTTTGTTTCAAATGGAGAAATTAAGAGAAGTGGTGCGTGTTTATGTGCCTTCAAGGGAAGAACATTATGAAGTGTGTTTGACACAGTGGAATATGAATGGAAATCATAACTTTGTGTTGAAGTCTGGTTGGAATCAGGTTGTTAACGAGAATGGACTTGATGATACTAAGGTGGTGCAATTATGGTCGTTTCAAGTTGGAGATACTCCATCCCTTCTACTTGTTCTTGTGGATGACGGCAATGGTGATGAAAGTGATGATGATGGTGGGATCTATGGTGTTCCAAGATCCGGTGGAGTGATCATTCGGGAATCCAGGATAGGTGTGACCTCATCTACAAGTAAGTAGATATAAGTTATATGTGTATTAGAATTGCTAGTTTTGTATTTGAATTTAGTATTCATATGGTGAATATCTTGTTTTTTACAGGCGAAGATGAAACAAGTTTGAGATCAAGAAAAGGGAAAAGGAAGTTGCATGAGTTGTAGAAGCCGGAGAAGTTATAGTAATTTAGTAAAACGATCTTTTGATAACGATTGATCAATTTTTATAGTTCTTTTTTGGAGTCATTTAAACAATAATATTACTTGTTTATTGCATTAAATGATATCGATTATTATCTTGAGTTGCATTAGGTCTTTTTTATGTTGGACATAATTTCTATGTGTGAGATTAGCTGAAAGCTCAAGAAATATATGAATGAATATGAAAATACAAAGTTTATAAGATTAGTGAATATAGTGTAATATCCATGAAATCTATGAATGAACATATATATTAAATAGAATTGTTTTGTTTTACTGGCATTTTCAGAGGTGGGAACCTGGATATCTATTAAATTCTGACTAGTTTTTAAACCGGTTCAATTTTTTTTTTTGATAAATTAAATATGTTCTTACTTTTTGTTCCTACAAATCCTTCTACCAAATTATTTAATATTTAATACTTATTTAGTGAAATTTTAATATATTAATATGACACATGTCATCATTTAATTTAGTAGGAGGATTTATAGGAACAAAAGTAGAAAGATATTTAATTTCTCATTTTTTTTGTTTGTCTTGTAAAAAAAACCGAGATGCTTCTAAACTGGTTTTGAGATTTATATGTAGAAAGGTGTAGCCAGTTTGAACCAGTTTTATTCGAGTTTCCAATAAATTTCTTTTTTTTCTGATTTTTTTACAGGATCTCGTTATCAATTTCAATTAATTTCGTCTTTATTGGGTTTCCAACGTAAAATATAATCCATTTAAATCAGACCCGTCCAAATAAATCATACCAATTCATATAAATGGGTTTGGAATTGAATCCGAATCCAAATACCAAATAAGATATCCTTACAGTTAAGGCCTGTCAAGACTTATTTTAATTATTTCTTTTGAAATTTGAATAGTAAATAGCTGAATTTAAATATATAAATAGTAAAACAAAATTCCCTCATATTATAGATTATTACTATGCAATTTACTCTTTATAAGATATGGATATACATAAGTGGTATAGATATTTAAAGACAACTAGAAAATAGCTATCGTGTTAAAACATTCACCTTGTTATTTTGGTTAACCCTTGAAGGTGGTCGGTTTTGTATTTATCTATATTAATCCTTTTAATGTGAATTCTCGAAGGTAAAAACGAAGTACAAATCCGTCGACTTATCTACATAAACGGCTTTACATAAACGGCTTTGGGCTTTATCTTGGCCCAAACATAGGCTATTGAGGGTGTTTGGCTTATCACAATAAATAAATAAATAAATAATTAAATAATTAAATAAATATTATTATCGGTTCATATCGATAATTAGTTAAATAAGAATTAGATAAATTGTTTTAAAAGCAACTTATAAGGACGTGGAATCGTAAGTTACTACCATTTAATTTATCAAAACTCTTTATAACTTATAACTGTCGAACATTTCTAGAAAACCTTTTTTAGTAATTTTGCTGAACACTAAAAATGGTTTACCAACTTATAACGTTTTAACATCGGATAAGCTAACTTAAATACCTTTTTAAAAACTCAATTTTGACGTTGCTATAAGTTAAAAAAATATTTATCATTTTAAATAAATTTCGTCAAACACGTCTTAATAACAATTTAGTCTACTCAAACCTTTCCTTTGTTTCGATAATATTTTATGTTAGATTTATAGTGCTTTATTGCATTTATTTGCTTGTATTATTATTATGAGTCTATAAATTATAATTGTTTTCGTCCGCATAAAACTTTTCACGTTATTTGCACCGACTCTTTACAATTAAGTCTTTCATAATAAAATTGTCGAATTGACGGTTTCGAGTTGTTGGTTGATAGTTTTTTGAGTGTGCGGTTGTTCCTATGGAAGCCAAAGCTTGAGAGGATGTCGTTTCAAGAAAAATGGCCGAGATTGCAAAAAACATCGAGAAATGAGGCCTTTTTTGTCGGGTGTTGAAACGAAATAAGTCACACATATTTATACTAACAATAGATAGGTAATATGGTCTTTTGTGCACTAAAACGGAAAATAACGGCTACGAAAAGTCTAAAAATATTAATTTTTAAATGTAGTTATTCCATATGTAATATGGTCTTTTGTAATGCACTAAAACGGTAAATAACGACATTACAAAACACCATATTACCTATCTATTGTTAGTAGTTTAATTTATCGTAAATATTTAAACATGTTCCTCGCATTACAAAACATGTTCTAGAGTAGCAATACATGTTAACATTACATTAGGACTAACCCAAAACTAGTTTAATTATTTGTATTAGGGTATTATACATCGTAAATTAGTATTATAGAACAAAAAATATCATTCTGGAATGCAAGGAACATGTTCAAAACATGAAGAACATTTTGGAACTTGTCCAGAACACGAAGAACAACAAAAATACCATGTTTAGAATGTTCATTACTTTTCATTCTGGAATAAGATTAACTTTCTAACATTTTTTATGTGTCAATTACACTTGCAAAGCGAGTTTTAAACGTATAACATTTTTTATGTGTCAATAACACTTGCAAACCAAAACTCGCTTTGGATATTTATGCGGCATTTGGAGACAGAAAGACATTCAAGACTATGTTCTAGCATTCACGTTCTGGGAGGTGGTTAGATATTTCTGAGGTATATGAAGACCCTTTACTTCTACATTACATGGTTAGATAGTAGAGGAAATGATCTTTGAGATCGGAGGTTACGATCTGTCTTTCATGCATATTTTTTTTTCTTTTCACCAGCCTCAATTTTGGTGACTATTTTCCTGTCTTCGTTTCAGGTGCTGCCTTTCGATCTTGTGTATTTCCTATGTTCGCAAAGAATGTGTACGTCAAATTAGAACATGTGGTTGATATGTTTGAAAATTCGCTTAAAGACTTATCCGATGCGGATACTATCCGTATATGTCTTTTATATATGTTAAAGAAGGGTTTCAATAAATGGTTTCCTCATTAGCCTATGATAAATGAGTATTTAACTTTGCTATCCAACCTTGATGAGTTCAACATGCATCATGTTATTAAGTTAGAGTTATCATCACCAATCCCTAATTCTTTTTTAGATAACATACTAATCCCTAATTCTGTTGGATTTAATTGTGAAATTTTATATGTTGCAGATATCCATGCAGGAGGATAATTTGGGATCAATTGTACTATAAGCTACTATTAATTACGGTAGAGAATCTTATAAATCTGGTGGAACCAAAAGCTAAAAAACCTCAAAAATCGACGTACACCTTAAACGGATTTTTATACACTTTTAAGGCAGAATACAGGATTAACAATTTAACATTATTTTGATTGATAATATTCTAATACATGATTTTTATCATATATAGATTCTTGTGAGTTTTCTTGTGAGCAGTTTGTTTAGTACCCGACAACCGAAAGTGATCCATTGGGCTATTGCATGATCGAAACAGAAGATGATGCATGCGGACCAGTGCAATTAGTTTATTATCATCAATGACGTATGGTTACTTATACAATTTAAAATTTCATGTACATGTATACTTTATGTTTATTTAGAATTTTATAACTTTGTTTAGTAGGATAATAGGCTTATACAGAAGTTAGAGCCGACAGTAGATGAGAGTCGTTCTGAATGGCGGACTTTTAGATCATCATGGATTCAGCACCCTGATTTAGCTACCACAGATGTTCACAGGGTACCTTCTCTAACACCATCACCCCAACAGTAGCCTAGCCATGATCCTCAACAAAAGAAGGAACAAATAGATGTTACGAAAGGTTCAAATGCATTTAACCCACCACCACCACCACACATTGTACCATTTTAATGTCCCAAAAGCATTAGTAAAAAAAAATTTCATTTTCAAAAAACATTTCAATAAAAACCACAAAGTATCCAAATCATTTTTTCAAAACACTATCCTAAAAATTAGAGTATCAATAACATATCTCAAGTAAAAATCCACAAGATGATGTGTACAATCACGACCTCGCCTTTCCCCGATCCTTCGAAGTACCTGATGCAACTAAATCCACAAATATAAGCCAAAGCTTAGTCGGTTCCTACAAAATACCCCACACAGAAATACACATACAATAACGACATTACACAAGACGAGGCCGTGATTGTACACATCATCTTTTTTGGAGTTGCATGAGTTGTAGAAGCCCGAGAAGATATAGTAAAACGATCTGTTTGATAGCGATTGATCAATTTTTAAAGTTCTTTTTTGCAGTCATTTAAACTATAATATTAATTGTTTATATCATTAAATGATATTGATTGTTATCTTGAGTTGCACTAGGTCTTTTTGACAGAATTTCTACGTGTGAGGTTAGTTGAAAGGTCAAGAAATATATGAATGAATATGGAAATACAAGGATAATAAGATTAGTGAATATAGTGTAATATCCATGAAATATGTTAATGAACATATATAATAAATGGAAGTGTTTTGTTTAATGGCATTTTCAGAGGTGGGAAACTGGTTATCTATTAAATTCTGACTAGTTTTTAAACCGGTTCATTTTTTTTCTTTGTCTTGTAAAGAAAAACCGAGATGCTTCTAAACTGGTTTTGAGATTTATATGTAGAAAGGTGTTTTCAGTTTGAACCACTTCTAGTCGAGTTTCCAATAGTTTTTTTTCTGATTTTTTTACAGGATCTCGTGATCAATTTCAATTAATGTTATCTTAATTGGCTTTCCAAAGTAAAATATAATCCATTTAAATCAGACTCGTCCAAATAAATCGAACCAATTCATATAAATGGGTTTGGAACCATTGGTGGAGCTTCATTAGGGCAAGGGGGCTGTGGCCCCCCTGATTTTTTGGTTAGATATAGTCCTTCTAGTCACATTTTAAACATTTTAGAACCAAAAATATAAAACTTTGGTTGTGCCCCCCCCCCCCCTGCTTACCAACTTTTATACATATTATATTTTCTGCCCCCCGAATCAAATGTCGAAGCTCCGCCCCTGTTTGGAACTGGATCCGAATCCAAATACCAAATAAGATATCCTCACAGTTAAGGTCTTTCAAGACTTATTTTAATTGTTCATTTGAAATCTGAATAGAAAATCACTGATTTTAAATATATAAATAGTAAATCAAAATTCCCTCATATTATAGATTATTACTATGCAATTTACCCTTTTAAGATATGGATATACATAAGCGGTATAGATATTTAAAGACCACTACACACTAGCTATCGTGTTAAAACATTCACCCGTTATTTTGGTTAACGCTTGAAGGTGGTGGGTTTTGTATTTATCTACATTAATCCTTTTAATGTGAATTCTCGAAGGTAAAAACATAGTACAAATCCGTCGACTTATCTACATAAACGTATTTGGGCTTTATCTTGGCCCAAACATAGGCTATTGAGGATTGAGGGTGTTTGGCTTATCACAATAAGTAAATAAATAAATAAATAAATATTATCGGTTCATATCGATAATCAGTTAAATAAGAGTTAAATAAGGATTAGATAAATTGTTTTAAAAACAACTTATAAGGACGTGGAATCGTAAGTTACTACCATTTAATTTATCAAAACTCTTTATAACTTATAACTGTCGAACATTTCTAGAAAAACTTTTTTAGTAATTTTGCCGAACACTAAAAATGGTTTACCAACTTATAACGTTTTAACACCAGATAAGCTAACTTAAATACCTTTTTAAAAACTCAATATTGACGTTGCTATAAGTTAAAAAAATATTAATTATTTTAAATAAACTTCGTGAAACACGTCTGAAGAACAATTTAGTCTGCTCAAACCTTTCCTTTGTTTCAATAATATTTTATGTTAGATTTATAGTGCTTTATTGCATTTATTTGACTGTATTATTATTATGAGTCTATAAATTATAATTGTTTTTGTCCGCATAAAACTTTTCACGTTATTTGCACCGACTCTTTACAATTAAGTATTTCATAATAAAATTGTCGAATAGACGGTTTCGAGTTGTTGGTTCATAGTTTTTTGCATCTGTGGTTGTTCTATGGAAGCCAAAGCTTGAGAGGATGTCGTTTCAAGAAAAATGGCCGAGATTGCAAAAAACATCGAGAAATGAGGCATTTTTTGTCGGGTGTTGAAACCAAATAAATCACACATATTTATACTAACAATAGATAGGTAATATGGTGTTTTGTGCACTAAAACGGAAAATAACGGCTACGAAAAGTCTAAAAATATCAATTTTTAAATGTAGTTATTCCACAGGTAATATGGTCTTTTGTAATGTCGTTATTTATCGACCATATTACCTATCTATTGTTAGTAGTTTAATTTACCGTAAATATTTAAACATGTTCCTCGCATTACAAAACATATTCTAGAGTAGTAATAGATGTTAACATCACATTAGGACCAACCCAAAACTAGTTTAATTATTTGTATTAGGGTATTATACATCATAAATTAGTATTATAGAACAAAAAAATATCATTCCGGAATGCGAGGAACATGTTCGAAACATGAAGAACATTCTGGAACATGTCCGGAACACGAAGAGCCAAAAAAATACCATGTTTAGAATGTTCATTACTTTTAATTCTGGAATAACATTAAACTTATAACATTTTTTATGTGTCAATTACACTTGCAAAGTGAGTTTTACACTTATAACATTTTTTATGTGTCAATTACACTTGCAAACCTAAACTCGTTTTGGATATTTATGCAGCATTTAGAGATAGAAAGACATTCAAGACTATGTTCTAGCATTCACGTTCTGGGAGGTGGTTAGATATTTCTGAGGTATATGAAGATCCTTTGCTTCTATATTACATGGTTATATAGTAGAGGAAATGATCTTTGAGATCGGAGGTTACGATCTGTCTTTCATGCATATTTTTTTTCTTTTTTTACCAGCCTCAATTTTGGTGACTATTTTCCCGCCTTCGTTTCATGTGCTGCCTTTCGATCTTGTGTATTTCCTATGTTCGCAAAGAATGTGTACATCAAATTAGAACATGTGGTTGATATGTTTGAAAATCCGTTTAAAGAGTTATAGAACGCGAGTAGAGTTATAGAACGCGAGTACTGTCCGTATATGTCTTTTATATATGCTAAAGAAGGGTTTCAATGAGTGGTTTCCTCATTAGCCTATGATAAATGAGTATTTACCTTTGCTATCCAACCTTGATGAGTTCAACATGCATCATGTTATTAAGTTAGAGTTATCGTCACTAATCCCTAATTCTGTTGGATTTAATTGTGAAATTTTATACGTTGCAGATATCCATGTGGGAGGATAATTTGGGATCAATTTTACTCTAAGCTACTCATTATATTAATTAAAGTAGAGAATCTTATACATCCGGTGGAACCAAAAGCTAAAAACTGCAAACATTGACGTACACCTTAAACGGATTTTTATACACTTTTAAGGCAGAATACATGATTAACAATTTAACATTATTTTGATTGATAATATTCTAATACATGATTTTTTCAGATATAGATTCTTGAGAGTTTTCTTGTGAGCAGTTTGTTTAGTACCCGACAACCGAAAGTGATCCATTGGGCTGTTGCATGATCGAAACAGAAGATGATGCATGCGGACCAGTGCAATTAGTTTCTTATCATCAATGACGTATGGTTACTTATACAATTTAAAATTTTCATCTACATGTATACTTTATGTTTATTTAGAATTTTATAACTTTGTTTAGTAGGATAATAGGCTTATATAGAAGTTAGAGCCGACAGTAGATGAGAGTCGTTCTGAATGGCGGACTTTTAGATCATCATGGATTGAGCACCCTGATTTAGCTACCACGGATGTTCACAGGGTACCTTCTCTAACACCATCACCCCAACAGTAGCCTAGCCATGATCCTCAACAAAAGAAGGAACAAATAGATGTTACGAAAGGATCAAATGCATTTAACCCACCACCACCACCACACATTGTACCATCTTAATGTCCCAAAAGCATTAGTAAAAAAAATTTCATTTTCAAAAAACATTTCAATAAAAACCACAAAGTATCCAAATCATTTTTTCAAAACACAATCCAAAAAATTAGAGTATCAATAACATATCTCAAGTAAAAATCATATAGATGATGTGTACAATTATGGCCTCGCCTTTTCCTGATCCTTTGAAGTACCTGATGCATTTAAATCTACAAATATAAGTCAAAACTTAGTAGTTTCCCACAAAATACCCCACACAACAATACACATACAATAACGACATTACAAAAGACGAGGTCATGATTGTACACATCATCTTTTTTGGAGTTGCATGAGTTGTAGAAGCCGGAGAAGATATAGTAAAACGATCTGTTTGATAGCGATTAATCAATTTTTATAGTTCTTTTTTGGAGTCATATAAACAATAAGATTAATTGTTTATTGCATTAAATGATATGGATTGTTATCTTGAGTTGCACTAGGTCTTTTTGATAGAATTTCTATGTGTGAGATTAGTTGAAAGGTCAAGAAATATATGAATGAATATGGAAATACAAAGTTTATAAGATTAGTGAATATAGTGTAATATCCATGAAATCTGTTAATGAACATATATAATAAATGGAAGTGTTTTGTTTAATGGCATTTTCAGAGGTGGGAAACTGGTTATCTATTAAATTCTGACTGATTTTTAAACCGGTTCAATTTTTTTTCTTTTTCTTGTAAAGAAAAACCGAGATGCTTCTAAACTGGTTTTGAGATTTATATGTGGAAAGGTGTTTTCAGTTTGAACCAGTTTTATTCGAGTTTCCAATAGTTTTTTTTTTCTGATTTTTTTTACTGGATCTCGTGATCAATTTCAATTAATTTCGTCTTAATTGGGTTTCCAACGTAAAATATAATCCATTTAAATCAGACCCGTCCAAATAAATCGAACCAATTCATATAAATGGGTTTGGAATTGGATCCGAATCCAAATACCAAATAAGATATCCTCACAGTTAAGGTCTTTCAAGACTTATTTTAATTTTTTGTTTGAAATCTATATAGAAAATCACTGATTTTAAATATATAAATAGTAAATCAAAATTCCCTCATATTATGGATTATTACTATGCAATTTACCCTTTTAAGATATGGATATACATAAGCGATATAGATATTTAAAGACAACTATACAATAGCTATCGTGTTAAAACATTCACCCGTTATTTTGGTTAACCCTTGAAGGTGGTGGGTTTTGTATTTATCTACATTAATCCTTCTAATGTGAATTCTCGAAGGTAAAAACAAAGTAAAATCCGTCGAGTTATCTACACAAACGGATTTTGGCTTTATCTTGGCCCAAACATAGGCTATTGAGGGTGTTTGGCTTATCACTATAAATAAATAAATAAATAAATATTATTATCGGTTCATATCGATAATCAGTTAAATAAGAGTTAAATAAGGATTAGATAAATTGTTTTAAAAGCAACTTATAAGGATGTGGAATCGTAAGTTACTATCCTTTAATTTATCAAAACTCTTTATAACTTATAACCGTCGAACATTTCTATGAAACATTTTTTAGTAATTTTGCCAAACACTAAAAATGGTTTACCAACTTATAACGTTTTAACACCAGATAAGCTAACTTAAATACCTTTTTAAAAACTAAATTTTGACGTTGCTATAAGTTAAAAAAATATTTATCATTTTAAATAAATTTTATCAAACACGTCTTAATAACACTTTAGTCTGCTCAAACCTTTCCTTTGTTTCGATAAGATTTTATGTTAGATTTATAGTTCTTTATTGCATTTATTTGCCTGCATTATTATTATGAATCTATAAATTATAATTGTTTTCGTCCGCATAAAACTTTTCACGTTATTTGCACCGACTCTTTACAATTAAGTCTTTCATAATAAAATTGTCGAAATGATGGTTTCAAGTTGTTGGTTGATAGTTTTTTTTGAATGTGTGGTTGTTCCTATGGAAGCCAAAGCTTGAGAGGATGTCGTTTCACGAAAAATGGCCGAGATTGCAAAAAAAGAATCGAGAAATAAGGCCATTTTTGTCGGGTGTTGAAACCAAATAAATCACACATACTTATACTAACAATAGATAGGTAATATGGTCTTTTGTGCACTAAAATGGAAAATAACGGCTACGAAAAGTCTAAAAATATCAATTTTTAAATGTAGTTATTCCACAAGTAATATGGTCTTTTGTAATGCACTAAAACGGTAAATAACGACATTACAAAATGGTCTTTTGTCGGTGGTGTCTTGAATCATTTCATGGCCTCCAATGATCTTCTGTCCTATGTCTCGCCAACATAATGGAGTACAACATTTGCGACCATATAATGCCTCATATGGTGGCATTTTGATTGAAGCATGGTAACTGTTATTATACGAGAATTCGACAAGAGGTAAGTAGTTATCCCAGTTACCACCGAACTCCAAGACACGTACACAAAGCATAACTTCAACTGTTTGGATTGTTCTCTCCGTCTGACGATCTGTCTGGGGATGATAAGCTGTGCTGAGAGCAACTCGAGATCCCAATTCACGTTGCATACTCGCCCAAAAGTGAGAAGTGAAGCGAGTATCACGATCGGAAATGATCTTTAGTGGCACACCGTGTCTTGCAACAATTTCATCCGAGTATACTTGTGCGTATTTCTCCATTGGAGCCGTTTCACGCATGGAAAGAAAACGAGCACTTTTAGTCAGGCGGTCGACGATTACCCAAATGCTATCATGTTGTCTAGCAGTCTTTGGCAATTTGGTAATGAAATCCATGGACATTTCTTCCCATTTCCATACAGGAACACTAAGACTTTCTGGGGTTCCATAAGGCTTTTAGTGCTCTGCTTTGACTTGTAAGCATACTAAGCATTCATGTACATACCTTCCAATGTCTCTCTTTAATCCAGGTCACCAATAATCAGCTCTTACACCATAGTACATTTTACTTGTACCAGGATGGATTGACAGTTTAGATTTATGGGCTTCATCTAAAACCTTCTATCTCAATCCACCAATCTTTGGAATCCACAGCCGATTCTTGAATACTTTTAATCCTCGCGGATCATCAAGTAAAGCATCATTATAAGGTATCATCCCTTCTTTCTTCACATTTTCTAGTTTTAGGGCCTCTTCTCGCCGTTTCTCTAATTCATCTAAAATAGTGAATTTTACTGTAGTATGAGTAATAGCATAACACATACTATTACGATAAACCTTTCTGCTAAGTGCATCGGCAACTACGTTGGCTTTTCCAGGATGATATAGGATTTCACAATCGTAATCTTTGATCAGCTCCATGGCTCGTTGTTGTCTTATATTCAAAGTTTGCTGACTGAATATGTACTTGAGCCTTTTGTGGTCGGTAAATAATTGGCATTTTGTACCAATAAGATAATGCCTCCAAAATTTTAGGGAAAATACCACTGCAGCGAGTTCTAGATCATGAGTGAGATAATTCTTTTCATAATCTTTCAGTTGTCTTGAGGCATAGGCTATCACTTTGCCACGTTGCATCAACACACAACCAAGTCCCAATCTTGAAGCATCGCTATATACGGAGAAATCATCATCACCTTCTAGGAGTGATAAGATTGGAGCATGAGTCAAAAGATCTTTTAGAGTTGAGAAAGCTTTTTCTTGGGCTTCACCCCATTCGAACTTCACTTCCTTCCGTGTAAGACTCGTGAGAGGTACGGCTATACGAGAAAAGTCTTTAATGAATCTTCGGTAATATCCCGCGAGACCCAAGAAACTACGAATTTCGGAAGCATTTCGGGGGCACTTCCCAATTTTGAATGGCTTCGATTTTGATAGGATCTACGGATACACCATCACTAGAAATAACATGGCCGAGAAATTGAACTTGGCGAAGCCAAAATTCACATTTCGAGAATTTAGCATATAGTTTCTCCTTTCGAAGAAGTTCTAATATCGCACGAATATGAATGGCATGATCAGCTTCAGACTTGGAATAGATTAGAATATCATAAATGAATACGATGACTGATTTATCGAGCATTGGGCGGCATACCCGATTCATCATATCCATGAATAAAGCAGGAGCATTTGTTTAACCAAACGACATAACAAGGAATTCATAATGCCCATATCGAGTACGAAAAGCAGTCTTCGGTACATCCTACTCGTGAACTTTCAACTGATGATAGCCAGATCTTAAATCAATCTTTGAGAAATAGCTAACACCTTGAAGTTGATCGAATAAATTGTCGATGCGAGGTAGTGGGTACATGTTCTTGATAGTCACCCTATTTAGCTCACGATAATCAATGCACATTTGCATCGATCCATCTTTCTTCTTGACAAACAGTACCGGAGCACCCCAGGGAGAGGTACTCAATCGAATGAAACCCTTGTCAAGTAATTCCTGTAGTTGGATCATCATTTCTTTCATCTCAGCTGGCGCAAGACGATAAGGAGTCTTTGCAATCGGAGCAGCACCAGGCACAACGTCAATTCGGAATTCTACTTGCCTATCCGGAGGAAGGCCAGGCAAGTCATCGGGGAAAAAATTAGGATATTCGTTAACAACGAGAACATCATTTATAGTTTTCTTCTCCTCTTTTGAGACATCAACTGTGTAGGCCAGTTAGACAGAACATCCTTTCGATATGAATTTACGAGCTTTAAGGAAAGAGATTATTTTTAAGAGTCTTTGTTCACCGTAGACATAGATAGGATTCTCCCCTTCAATAGGAATGCGTACTATCTTTTCATAGCACAAGAGTTCTGCGTGGTTCTTTGATAACCAATCCATACCGAGAATAATATCAAAGTTGGGCAAGGAGATAAGGATTAGGTTAGCAAGAAAAGTATAGCCTTCAATTTCTATAACACAATCTCTATAGACTTTATCAGCAAGTAATGATATACTTCCCACAGTATCTACGTGAAATGGTTGCGCAAGTACAAAGTAAGCAATTTGAATGGAATGCGCAAATTCATAAGACACAAAAGAATCCGAGGCACCAGAATCAAATAAGATGTGATCAGGTCTAGAGTAGACAAGAAATGTACCCGTCACAACATTCGGGTCCTCGTGTGCCTCCTCTGAGCTAATCTGGAATGCACGACCCTTAGCTTTTGGCACCTCCTCCTTTTTAGTTGGAGTACCCTTTGATTGTTGAACAGGGACTTGACTTCTCGCTGGTTGTTGAACAGAAGCTTGACTTCCTGTCATATGACTAGTAAGAGTGGGGCAAAAAAGCTTCTTGTGGCCAATAACACCACATGCATAGCAAGTAACATCCTTTCTTGGGCAAGCTGGCTTTATATGACCCTTTTCTCCACATCCATAACAGATAATGGATTCCTTGTCTATTTTGCATTGGCCCGGATGATTCCTTCCACAAATACGACATGAAGGCGATTGCATAGAAAAAGATTGTGATCTACCGCGTCCATGAGAGGCATTTTGATTTTGAACTTGATTACCAGGTTCAGTCCGAACGGATTGAGCTGGTAGAAAAGAAGGAACAGGAACAGTTCTTTCAGTACGTGGATGCTTCGGAGCAGTAAAAGTGGCACCACGTATTTCTAAGTCATGCTCACGTCTTCGAGCATACTCAACGGCTTTATCGAATGACAGAACTTCTCGATTGGCAACGAAATCATGGATTTCGTGTCTTAGTCCCTCCATGAATAACTGAATTTTCTCGTCTTTACTTGGAATATACTTTGTAGCAAACCTTGCTCTTTGATTAAACTGAGTTTCATACTGATTCATAGTCATTCCTCCTTGTTTAACCTCGAGGAATTCCTTCTCCAATCTCCTCCTCATGTCTAGAAGACAATACTTCTCTAGCAAACGAGTTTTAAACATTTCCTAGGCTAAATTCTCCTGGTCAAACCCGTTGAGAGCTTCATATGATGCTTCCCACCAGACCAAGGCTTCTCCGATGAGCATTGCGGAAGCATAATTAGCCTTGTCTTCATTATCCACATGAGAAATACGAAACACTTTCTCTGTATTCTGGATCCAAGTAAGAACAATAATGGGATTGAGAACACCGGAAAACTCTGTAGCGCCACTACTCTTGAAATCTTTGAACGAGGGAAGCTTCACCTCTCCTTTTGAAGATTCTCCAATGGCTTTCTCTTTTCCCTTATCACCATTCTTTTTGTGTTGTGCGAGAGTCTGTCGAATAACATCGGTAAGTTTACCCAAGAGTCGCTCCTCACGAGGAGATACTGGAGTATTCACTTCCTCGGGTTGAGGACCTCCACCAACCTCAGGGGTATGGCTACTAACCTGTTCAGCTATTGCTCTGCAATACGGAGTAACATTGTATTTTAGAATATTAGGGCTTATTATTACCTAATAATTTTACTTATATATTTCCTATGGGTTGTATCCCTATACTTACAATGATTAAGTTCATATATTAAACTTCCAATAGTTTAATTCCAAACACCAATCCGTGGAATTTAGTTCACTCAAACTATTGCTCTGATACCATGATTGAAAGACCCTCACTTTCGTATTTATGAAAGACCCAAACTTTCATACTTGACAATATAGTTACTCCAAAACATGCTACTTGCATATTTATAAACACAATATTTTACATTGATAAAGAGGTTACAAACTACTGGATACAAACCGACTATTTTAATGTGTTATATATTACATAACTTCCCAGGAATCTATAGTTTTATACATATGGGAGTGCAAAATACAATAGTTTCAAACTATTCATAAGCTTCTATCGATACAATAGTTTCAAACTATTCAAAAATCTTCTACCAGTATATAACTATACTGGATGCTTATCTCCTGCAATTTGTTAAACATTGAGAGAGTAAGTGGTGACGCTTAGTGAGTTCAATAATAGATACAATATAACGTTATGCCATACATATACTTCAATATGGCAGAAGCAAAGAGGAACAAGGAACAACAAGGGCATATGTGAATCATGTGACAAACTTTCCATATAAATCATTGATTTGATTTAAAGATATACAATCAATGAGACATAACAATTTCCATACTTGATATACATCAATAAAGCTTTGGCCCAAATGGCATAAAAGACATACAACTTCGGATTTAACATTTTGGTAGATTTCAGGCTTATAGCCCTGTCTAACCTTTTGCCAATACCATAGAATAGAAATCATTCTCTTACGAAGACATGTTCTACATGGCCAAAGGCTACATACCAGTACCAATGTGAATTTAAGTCCTTTCACTGATCACATGGTCAAATGTATTTCTTTGCTATTAAAAATAGCGAATAAAAATAACACGGGAAAATAGCCCGGAATAATAACACTGAAAAGCACGTAGCTCATATAACACATAACATACAATTGTTCCTATATATTAAACTCGTCGTGAAATAACTGGGGGCTAAAATATTAATTTGGGCAGCACTGCGGCTCTAAATATCACTTTCTTCATTGAAAACCGGGAGTTTTCTTGATAACCGGGCTCTGCGAAGGTAGAGCTTCAAAACTGAAAAAATAATTTTTTTCGGGCTTCTCGGGAGTCTCGGGGTGTGTTTCAGGTGCTAAAAATGATATTGGGGCTTCGGGCGATGTCGAGATAGTAAAAATATCAAAAAGGGGGGTGAAAGTGGCAAATTTCTCAAACTACTCCTGAAGGCTCGCATGGCTGCTATTTATAGGGGAGGAGGTACGAAGGCTCGGATCCGAGGCAATGAGAAGAGGGCAGGTGGCTGCGAGGCTCGGACTAGCTGGCAGGAGGGCGAGGCTCGAACAGACACGTGCTCACTTCGCATTGGTCGGATGGTGCGGGTCGGATCAGCAGGCTCGCAGACGACAACTTCGGATTGGACCCAACTTCGGTCCAATGGGCAGGCTCCACGTTGGTGCAAGGGTCATCCGAGGGGTGTCTCATGCGAAGGTGTCCGAAGCTTAGTGGACCTCGGAATTAGTCCAATCGGAAGGCGACACATCAAACTCGGTCTTATCAGAAGGCGACACGTGGAGGCTGTATGCGAGGGATGACGTGGCAACACTATTCATGCGAAATTTCTCGAAAAATGTACCAAATCTTGTAGAATCCATAACTTTCTCATACGGGCTCCGTTTTTTACGTTCTTTATATACACGCGTAGGTAAAGTTACGCTCTACAACTTTAGTTTAGACTTTGTCGGCTAATTTTGAATTTAATTTTTATATTATTATTTTTAACAGACCGGGACAGGAAAATCCGTTAAAAATTCATAACTTCTTCATCCGACATCCATTTTCGTCAGACTTTTTACCGTTGTACTACCAATGACGAGACCTTCGATTTTCATTTAGGTTGTGTCGGCTAAAAATCACTCGATCTAAAATTCGAGTTTTTAGCTGTCTACGGCTAAGCTGAAACTTCGAAAAATCATAACTTCCTCATACGAAGTTAGATTTTGGCGTTCTTTTTATCAAACTTCTCGGTTTAACGAATACTATGAATTTCACTTAGAATACTAAGGCTAAAAAGTAGTTTATCAAAAACTCACTTTTTACGTCATTCGGCGTCGTGCCGGTTTTGTCGCGGATCTTCGATTGGTCATAACTTCTTCGTTATAACTCAGATTTCGACAAGGTTTTCGCCTACGTGTTTCTAACGAAATTATATACAACTTTCAATAATAAAATTTTACTTATTTCAGAATTTATATTTTCCCTATATTTCACTATTTGGCTTTTAATTGGAATCTCATAAGACTTCCAATATTTTATCAGTGATTCTAAACATAGTTTTACTTCGTTTCTAGTAAAAACTATCTGTTAGAACTCAACATTCAAATTCACATAATATTTCATAATATTATTTACTTAAAACACGATTTTAAAACGTGTATGTTACAGATTCCTAGCCCATCTTATCTTCATATAACATGAACTGACTATCACCTACGCCTACCAATACTTGCGCTCCATTACTAGCTAAACTCGATGACCGCCCAACACATTAAATCCAGAAAATACTACCCGAGATCTTAGCAGGTCGGAAAATCCCAATCACCTCTCATGATACCTCACTAAGTCCTTAATTTCTTAAGTTGGAGACTAAAAACCATCACCCTTGCTCTGAACTGGTGAATCTTCACCCCAACTTCCATCCTCAAAGAATCACTGAATTCTAACCATCTACAATCCTTGCGATAATAAAATTTCTTTGGCACTTCTAACCACCATCTCCTTGCTACTAGGGATGAGCAAAAGGACCGAACCGGCAGGAACCGACCCCGACCCGGGAACCGGATTCGGCCAAAATCAAGAACCGAACCGGCCCGGCGGTTCTACTGGTTACCGGTTCCTACTGGTTCTTGTCGTGTCTTCAAACGTTGGAACCAGTCCTCGAAAAATAGCATTATACAGTTCCGGTTTTTTCCGGTTCTACCGGTTCCGGTTATATCGGTTCCGGTTCCTACCGGTTACCGGTTCCAAAAATCCACAAAAATAACGTCCCGGTCCCGGCCCGAACGGTTCCATCGGGTTCCGGTTCCGGTTCCCGTATCGGTTCCGGCCGGTTCCCCGGTCCATATGCTCATCCATACTTGCTACCACTCCTTCCCTAACAATGGTAGTGATTGTACCCAACTGTTCTTCCATGGACAACTTAGGGTCATACTAGAACAAATGCTAACACGACTGAACTCTGACTTTGCTGAAGAACTAATCCTACTGACTGGACTGAAGATCTCTCCATCAAAACCCATGAACTGAACCCAATAGATAAACGGAACAACTACTCGAACAACTGAATCTCGCTCATCAAAATACAACCCACTAGCAACTCTTGGCATACAAAATGGCATATAACAATCTTTGATGATATAACCTAGACAATAGCAGAGAACCAAACCCAAGATAATGCTTACCCAAATCAAAGCAAATTTATAGAGCAATATAAATTCTGATAATAACGAAAACAAAGCAAAAGATTACATAACCGAAAAAGTACTTGTCGGAATCTTGACCTCCTTTTCCTGTCGAGGTACCCGCGATGGAACCTGAGCCGCCCTAACCACTAAGCGTGGAAAAATTGCCCTGATATGACCCGACTGATGACAACGATGACACAATTCTACTTCCAGTGTGCATTCTTGGCGGAAATGGCCCTTTCGTCCACACCTGCTGCACTTAGACCTGTTGCGCACATCCTTTTGTGCCCCTTTATCTTTCGTGCAACCATCATGGCCCCTCGAGTCTCTAACACTAGCTATGGAAATGTCCAACTGCTCCGATCGCCGAGCCAGATTATGAGTCCACCTCCTCTTCCACAACTGCCTATCCAAACTAATCTACTGATCCTAGGTTATCTAGACCATCCCATTAACCGCCTGGACAACCGAGGTCCAACCCTCAAACCTGGCGACCAATCTATCAGTGACGCGCCCAATGATGTCGGGTTACTCCTCGCGTAATGCTTGCAAAACCTCCATGGAAATCCAATCATGGGATCGACCCTCCTAAAAACAAGGAACGTAACCCACCTCTGATCCCAAATGACAAGAACTAACAATAGGATCCTCCTTCCTTAAGGATTTTAGGGATCTACAAGCTTTGGGCTCCAGATGAGCCCCCAACTGCTCCGCTACAATCTCGACCTGAAAGGCCCTAATAAGACCATCCAAGAGCTCCAAAATCCATTCCTTGATTGAACCAAAGATCATAGGAGCCCATTCTAGAATATCGTAGGTAGCCTTCGATGAGATGAACTCCTGCATGCGCTCATCGATAAGCTTAATACCTGCACCTGAGCCGGAATAGATCCTGAACCCCCTTCCTGAGTGCTGAATGCCATACTGAAAAACAACATGCAAAAGATCAAAACATACCAAAAAATCCTCATCCCACAGGCTTCCTAGATTCTCCAAGAGTCTTTCGATTCGAGTATGGATCCTGTGCTTTTAGTAGTACGGTCCCAATACTACCTTCCACACCTATCCATACTATCCTTAAGAATCATCCTAAATCCTCCAAGTCACCTCCTCAAACTAATATTCCAAGCACTCGCTAAGCAGCACAACAAAACCTACTGAAGCATTTCCTAGGCTTTCCTAGGTTTCCGACCTCACCTTGCCATTAGCTGCTAAAGGACTCCCCACAATGCCAGTTACCCACCTCATGAATACAACCACATGCAATAAATCGTAGTTAATCCTTCAATTAACAGACTCATCCCTACAACGGTTGGACTCAAACGAGAGCTGTACAACAGGGTCAAATCTATCACTATGAGATTATTCAACCTTTTTCACATGTGACATAACAAATTCTTAGCAGCCAACTCCCATTATATAAGAGTCCAACAAAGCACAAAGCAAGCACCATCCGTGAAGTAGCACTCCAACCCATAGAATAACCAAAGAACATCCAATACACATACTACAACTCATGATAGTTACTTCCACTCTCATTGGCAGTTGCCTTATTCATGTAAATTATACACAAAACATGATCAAATAGACTGCCGAATAAAAGACTCGACCCGAGGACCACAACCAAACGAGGAACAGGAAATAAGGCCGAATTAATCATTCTATGGCTATATGATCCCAACCGTATACAATTTTTAAAGCATACAGTTAGAAATTACTGATACCAATAGATATTCCCATTCCAACGTAGCATCTAATGCTCCCTAGGCTATAAGGCATCACTCCTAGCATTATATCATGCAAACACTAAGAAAATCATTAGCCCTAACTAATCATGCAATTCACATATTCATAAATCAAATCATCTCAGATAACCTGTATGGGTATTTTGGGAAAAACTTACTTGGGCTCGACTGATTGCGTGTACCACACCCCTTTTGGTCTTAGAAAACTCTTTTCCTAAAAATATATTTCTTTTAGAAAAACGTTACCAAATCTTCAGTTTGAGTTCACACACACCCGAGAGTATGTCTGAATCCCTCAAACCAATGCTCTAATACCAACTTGTCACGTCTCAAAAAATAAGACCATAATTTTTTTTTTAATTTTTTTTCATTTTTAGATTAGTAAAACATCAAATCATATCATTATCATAAAATCAAGGTTATCAAAATGTATCGATACATCATCAATATCAGAGTAAATCACAAAATATGGAAACATGTCGTGTGTGCTCTACAATCATCCCGAGCTCCTCCCTTTGAAAATAGAGGTGCCTAAAACATAAACTAAAAACCGTAAGCACAAAGCTTGGTGAGTTTCCCCAAAATGCCACATACAAAACATAAAACTGTGCCTAGCCCTGAGGTATATTCCAACCCAAAAAGCAAGTATGGTCCCCGCCGTAGGGTATATTTCAACCCAATCATATCATAATGGGCCCCGCCTTAAGGTATATTTCAACCCAAACATATCATAATGGGCCCCACCCTTGGGTATATTTCAACCCATCATGCCATATTGGGCCCCACCCTAGGGTATATTTCAACCCGATCGTGCAAACAAAACATATATCAAACGACAACTAGTGTACTAAATAACTAGATAGTGGGACGGCCTTGGTGCTTTCGACCCATAGATATAGGGAGGAGACTCACCTTGCATTGTCGAATCTCACATACAGAATCTTTGGTTGCTGAACTGCTCAAATCCCCACGCAAACAATGACCAAATAGTCATCCGGTCAATAATTGGATCCCAACAATCACCAAACAATCACCGGAGGACCACCATCAAGTCCGACCACCGGGATCCGGCCATCACATCGATTGCTACCTATAGGGTTTGAGCAGGTCTCCTACCAAATGTTTCAAGAACAATCATCGACCTGTGTACATTCTTAAAAAAATTGTGCATGGTTATTGGATGTTAACGACATGAGAAATGCCAAAACAGAAGTGGTGAAGATCTTAGGTGATATTTGTTTTTCTTAAAAAACCTCTTCAAAACTCTTATTTCTGCGTGGCACAACACAAACGCAACACTTTTGTCCCACAACAGTTTGTTTTTCGGAAGTCTTCGGGGCATAAAACCTTTGTACGTGTGCTTCTTGGGGAAGCACTTGTTGTACCTCTTCCCACCCCTTCAAACCTAAACCTAAAAAATCCAAACCCAAAAAACAATCGCACCCCCCCCCCCCCCCTTTTTTTTTTCAGAAATCTTACAACGACATGTGTTGTTTTTTAAATAAGTGTCCATGAAGTATATTTAATATTACGTTTATGGTCCTTTACTTATATATATATATATATATATATATATATATATATATATATATATATAGATATATTATATTCTATTTTCATCCCTTTAACATTTAATACATTAAATTTATATCCCTTTAACTGTTTTATCTCATTTGATTTACATAAGTTAATTCATTTTAATGTTGTTTTATAAAATAATTTATTTTAAATTTTTAATTTCTGCAGCAATCTGCAGATGTTAACAAAAACAAACACGCTTTTTATTACAACATGCAACCGTTTGGTCCACCTCTTCTGCTGCAGAGGTTTGCAGAGGTGGTCCGCAAACTTTTTGAATTTTTGATTCGAAAAAACAAACAGCACCTTACACAATCTTGAGTTGATATATCCTCTAACATATTTCGACACAATGATTCATCTTGTTCTTCAATTACCTAAATAAGCCATTCTTGGAGGGCCTGTACACATGAGATGGATGTATCTTTTTGAAACATATATGAAAAAACTTAAAAATTATGTAGAAACAAAGCCAGGCCAGAAAGTCCAATAGCAGAGGGTTATGTTGCAGACGAGGCTTTGACATTCTGCTCTATGTATCTTGAGGGAATGCAAACTAAATTTAACCGTGCTGATAAAAATGATGATATCGGCCTTACAAAAAGGAAATTTTATGTGTTCTCATCACAATGTCGAACAATGGTAGCTAAGAAAATCGCCGAACTTTGTAAAGACGCCAAAACATCTTTGCATTGTTTTGTACTAAACAACTGCGATAAGGATGGGATGAGAGGCTACAAATCGTATGTTTCTAATCTATTAACTACATATTCAATAGTGTTATAATATATTTTAAATATTATAATTGTTTTGTCCTACATCTAATGAATTCAAATAAGAATTTCCTGAAAGTGATTTCAAAATGAAATTTCCTTTCATGGTTCAAGGAAAAGTTAAATATGTTATATATTTATAATATAAATATATTTATTTTTTTGACTTATTATAGGAAAAACTAGGACTGAAGTCGCAACATATTGAGGGTTGGAGACATATGCACTAAAAAGAAAGCTCAAGTTGGTATACAAGTCGAGCACAATAAGATTGGGTAACTGATAAATGAAATTATTACGTTGTTTAAATATATTATTATTATTAAATATAGTTTTTTTTGTTTAAGGTATATTATTATTATTTTAATGTGTAAGTGTAGTTTTTTGTTTTAAATATTATATGTTTATTGTTTTCTTTATTTTAGGAGAAAACTCAAGACGAATATGAGAAAATGGAAAGCGAGGTCGGGGAAGAAGGAGAAGTAAATGAGGAAGAATGTCTAGCACATGCCCTCAGGACGCGACGTGGGCATGCTTGTGGAGTGGGTGGGAGACCAACCGCCAACTTCAGTTTAATTCCAACTGAACGGGCTTCCACTTCCACAGCTTCCGAATCTCAATCACCATTTGATGCATAACAAATGCAAGAATACTTGCAACAATATAATGCATCATTGGCGACATGTTTTCCTAACTTCCAACCACTACATTTCCTAGCTTTCTATTCAACTCTAACACACAAGAAGGTACCTTGTAAGGAAATACTTCTCAACAAAATGTCGAGCCTGAGAGCATGGAAGAAGAATATGAAGAAGAAGAAGAAGAATATGATAACCATGGTTGATGTTTTGTGTTATTTTGTACAATGTTAAATACTTATTCTTTCTAATTTGGTTTGTAAAATTAAACTTGAATTTGATGTTTTGAATTTGAACAATGGTAGCTAGTTATTTTATATCAATTGATATATGCTGCAAAATGTTTGGATTTGTTAAAAATGAAGGAATGATAAATGTACAAAATCTATAAAAAAAAAAGCACCTAGAGTTTATCCCAACGACTAGTCGTCGCAATAGGTATTTGATCGAAATATGTTAAAAAGTTGAGGCGAAAACATGTCGTCGCTATAGGTATTTGATCGACAACTTTGAAAACCCTATGGCGATGAATAGTCGTCATTGTAGGTGGTATCTATACCGTCAACAAGTCATTATAGGTTTCACCTATCCCGACGACATGTCGTCGCCACAGATAATTAATAAAACTTTTTTTTTAAAAAAAATCATTATCGACGATACATGTACCTACAACATGTCATCAGTATAGGGGTACCTATCCCGACAACACATATACCGACAACGTTTTTGACCTATCCCGACATGCCTATGCCGACTACTAGTCGTCTGAAGAGCCTATGTCGACAACCTGTTGTCAGAACAGTTGTCAGGGTCAAAAGTTGTCGTCACCACATGAATTAATGTTGTAGTAATTCAATCAAATAAATCCAAATTGATTTTAGTTTTTAAAATATGGATTTAGATAGTCTAAACCAAATTCAAACATAACAAAACAAATCCAAACACAATTTGGTTGTATCTATTTTTACAATTTAATTTTCTAAGTGTTCACTTAAAAAAAATACATAACTTCAAAATTAGTCAACTTGAAAAAAAAATAGTTGAATATTAAAATTTATATACAACTACTAAAACGTATATTATAATTTTATATATATTACATATAAAAAGAAACATTTTTTAGAAAAATACATGTATTAACGATTTTATTATGTGATACTCTATTAAAAATTATTTGTCAAATTAGTACATGATTATATATTCCGAATCAAATAGTACAATTTCCAATGAAACAATTCAATTTTTTTAAAATAGTGAATAATCTTATTGATTACAAATTGTTAATTTGTAAAGAATGTTAAAGCCTTTGTTTTCCAAAAAAAAAAAAATGTTAAAGCCTTTTCCGGATTCATTATAGTTTGGGGTCAGCATGCAAATTAATTGATTTCACATACAATTAGGAAATATTAAGGTGCATCCGCGTTAAATGATTTGATCTCACGAATCATTACGTTTTTCAGAAGTTCAAAAACTGTAAATCATATAAATCTAATAATTAAAAATAAATATACACCAACTAAAATATTGGAGAAGATATAGGAGGATAAACATTTAACATATCAAAATTCCAATTATAGCATATCTAGATTTTCCAGTTGGATTAGATATTCATAAAAAATAATATAAATATATTCCTTCTTCTCCGACTAAAAACATCGCCAAAGACGTTGATCATCAGTTCATCACAATCACTCCCTCGTCTTTTCATTTGATTTCTTTCACAATACAAACCAATTACTCCCATGGCGAAGAACAAAACTAGTGTTTCTAGTAAAAGAGAAAAAAGCGATGAAGAGAAAGATATAAATTGTAAAAGAAGGATTAAGGGTTTACTACAATTGATTGGATATCAATGCCCTACTACTGATTCCGCTACTCTTCGGGCAGAAGCCGAACGCAAGCTGAATGAAATCAAAGAAAGAAAACACATTCATCAAGATTCCAGTTCTTTAGACATCGTCGCTTGTGAAATCAAGAAAAGAAAACCCTCAACGACAGGTAGGGTTTATGGTTTGGATTCAAACCTAACGAAAGACCCATCAACGTCAAGATCACATAATCGTGGTTGGAAATGTCGTAAACTTAACCATGATGAGAATACGACACAGCAGACTGAACTTCCACCGAAAGTGAAGAGTTATATAAAGAAGATAAAAGGTTCAGAGAAGGTGGAATTCGTGTTTGAAAAGCTGTTAACAAGAAGCGATGTGAACAAGGGGCAAGGCCGCTTATTGATGCCATTAAAGCAAGTTAAACGACGAGATATTTTTTTTCAAATGGAGAAATTAAGAGAAGTGGTGCGTGTTTATGTGCCTTCAAGGGAAGAACATTATGAAGTGTGTTTGACACAGTGGAATATGAATGGAAATCATAACTTTGTGTTGAAGTCTGGTTGGAATCAGGTTGTTAACGAGAATGGACTTGATGATACTAAGGTGGTGCAATTATGGTCGTTTCAAGTTGGAGATACTCCATCCCTTCTACTTGTTCTTGTGGATGACGGCAATGGTGATGAAAGTGATGATGATGGTGGGATCTATGGTGTTCCAAGATCCGGTGGAGTGATCATTCGGGAATCCAGGATAGGTGTGACCTCATCTACAAGTAAGTAGATATAAGTTATATGTGTATTAGAATTGCTAGTTTTGTATTTGAATTTAGTATTCATATGGTGAATATCTTGTTTTTTACAGGCGAAGATGAAACAAGTTTGAGATCAAGAAAAGGGAAAAGGAAGTTGCATGAGTTGTAGAAGCCGGAGAAGTTATAGTAATTTAGTAAAACGATCTTTTGATAACGATTGATCAATTTTTATCGTTCTTTTTTGGAGTCATTTAAACAATAATATTACTTGTTTATTGCATTAAATGATATCGATTATTATCTTGAGTTGCATTAGGTCTTTTTTTATGTTGGACATAATTTCTATGTGTGAGATTAGCTGAAAGCTCAAGAAATATATGAATGAATATGGAAATACAGAGATTATAAGATTAGTGAATATAGTGTAATATCCATGAAATCTATGAATGAACATATATAATAAATAGAGTTGTTTTGTTTTACTGGCATTTTCAGAGGCATTTTCAGAGGTGGAAAACTGGATATTTATTAAATTCTGACTAGTTTCTAAACCGGTTCAATTTTTTTTTGAGAAACTAAATATCTTTTTATTTTTTGTTCCTATAAATTCTTCTACCAAATTATTTAATATTTAATGCTTATTTAATGAAATTTTAATATATTAATAGCACACATGTCATCGTTTAATTTGGTAAGAATATTTATAGGAGCAAAAGTAGGATAATATTTAATTTCTCATTTTTTTTTTCATTGTCTTGTAAAGAAAAACCAAAATGCTTCTAAACTGGTTTTGAGATTTATATGTAGAAAGGTGTAGCAAGTTTGAACCAGTTTTATTCGAGTTTTCAATATTTTTTTTTTCTGATTATTTTACGGGATCTCGTGATCAATTTCAATTAATTTGGTCTTAATTGGGTTTCCAACATAAAATATGATCCATTTAAATCAGACACGTCCAAATAAATCATACCAATTCATATAAATGGGTTTGGAATTGGATCCGAATCCAAATACCAAATAAGATATCCTGAAAGTTAAGGTCTGTCAAGACTTATGTTAATTGTTCTTTTGAAATTTGCATAGTAAATCACTGATTTTAAATATATAAATAGTAAATCAAAATTCCCTCATATTATGGATTATTACTATGCAATTTACCCTTTATAAGGTATGGATATACATAAGCGGTATAGATATTTAAAGACAACTATACAATAGCTATCGTGTTAAAACATTCACCCGTTATTTTGATTAACCCTTGAAGGTGGTGGGTTTTGTTTTTATCTACATTCATCCTTTTAATATGAATTCTCGAAGGTAAAAACAAACTACAAATCCGTTGACTTATCTACATAAACGGATTTGGGCTTTATCTAGGCCCAAACATAGGCTATTGAGGGTGTTTGGCTTATCACAAAAAATAAATAAATAAATAAATATTATTATCGGTTCATATTGGTAGTCAGTTAAATAAGAGTTAAATAAGGATTTGATAAATTGTTTTAAAAGCAACATACAACCACGTGCAATTGTAAGTTACTACCCTCTAATTTATCAAAACTCTTTATAACTTATAAGTGTCGAACATTTCTAGGAAACATTTTTTAGTAATTTTGCCGAACACTAAAAATGGTTTACCAACTTATAAAGTTTTAACACCAGATAAGCCAACTTAAATACATTTTTAAAAACTCAATTTTGACGCTGCTATAAGTTAAAAAAATATTTATCATTTTAAATAAATTTCGTCAAACACGTCTTAATAACAATTTAGTCTCCTCAAACATTTCCTTTGTTTCGATAATATTTTATGTTAGATTTATAGTGCTTTATTGCATTTATTTGCCTGTATTATTATTATGAGTCTATAAATTGTAATTGTTTTCGTCCGCATAAAACTTTTTACGTTATTGGCACCGACTCTTTACAATTAAGTCTTTCATAATAAAATTGTCGAAATGACGGTTTCGAGTTTTTAGTTGATAGTTTTTTGAATGTGTGGTTGTTCCTATGGAAGCCAAAGCTTGAGAGGATGTCGTTTCAAGAAAAATGGCCGAGATTGCAAAAAACATCGAGAAATGAGGCCTTTTTTGTCGTGTGTTGAAACCAAATAAATCACACATATTTATACTAACAATAGATAGGTAATATGGTCTTTTGTGCACTAAAACAACAAATAACGGCTACAAAAAGTCAAAAAATATCAATTTTTAAATGATGTTATTCCACAGGTAATATAGTTTTTGTAATGCACTAAAACGGTAAATAACGACATTACAAAAGACTATATTACCTATCAATTGTTAGTAGTTTAATTTACCGTAAATATTTAAACATGTTCCTCGCATTACAAAACATGTTCCGGAGTAGGAATAGATGTTAACATTACATTAGGACCAACCCAAAACTTGTTTAATTATTTGTATTATGGTATTATACATCGTAAATTAGTATTATAGAACAAAAAAATATCATTCCGGAATGCGAGGAACATGTTCGAAACATGAAGAAAATTCTGGAACTTGTCCGGAACACGAAGAACAAAAAATACCATGTTTAGAATGTTCATGACTTTTCATTATGGAATAAGATTAAACTTATAACATTTTTGTGTGTCAATTACACTTGCAAAGCGAGTTTTAAACTTATAACATTTTTTATATGTCAATTACACTTGCAAACCTAAACTCGTTTTAGATATTTTTGCGGCATTTAGAGACAGAAAGACATTCAAGACTATGTTCTAGCATTCACATTCTGGGAGGTGGTTAGATATTTTTGAGGTAGATGAAGATCCTTTACTTCTACGTTACATAGTTAGATAGTAGAGGAAATGATTTTTGAGATCGGAGGTTACGATCTGTCTTTCATGCATAATTTTTTTTTTCTTTTCACCAGCCTCAGTTTTGGTGACTATTTTCCTGCCTTCGTTTTGGGTGCCACCTTTCGATCTTGTGTATTTCCTATGGTCGCAAAGAATGTGTACGTCAAATTAGAACATGTGGTTGATATGTTTGAAAATTCGGTTAAAGACTTATCGGACGCGGATACTCTCCGTATATGTCTTTTATATATGTTAAAGATGGGTTTCAATGGGTGGTTTCCTCATTAGCCTATGATAAATGAGTATTTAACTTTGCTATCCAACCTTGATGAGTTCAACATGCATCATGTTATTAAGTTAGAGTTATCTTCACTAATCCTAATTCTTTTTTAGAAAACATACTAATCGCTAATTCTATTGGATTTAATTGTGAAATTATATATGTTGCAGATATCCATGTGGGAGGATAATTTGGGATCAATTGTACTCTCAGCTACTCATTATATTAATTACGGTAGAGAATCTTATACATCCGGTGGAACCAAAAGCTAAAAAACCTCAAAAATTGACATACACATTAAACCGATTTTTATACACTTTTAAGGCAAAATACATGATTAACAATTTAACATTATTTTGATTGATGATATTCTAATACATGATTTTTTTCAGATATAGATTCTTGAGAGTTTTCTTGTGAGCAGTTTGTTTTAGTACCCGACAACCGAAAGTGATCCATTGGGTTGTTGCATGATCGAAAGAGAAGATGATGCATGCGGACCAGTGCAATTAGTTTCTTATCATCAATGGCATATGGTTACTTATATAATTTAAAATTTTCATCTACATGTACACTTTATGTTTATTTAGAATTTAATAAATTTGTTTAGTAGGATAAGAGGTTTATACAGAAGTCAGAGCCGGCGGTAGATGAGAGTCATTCTGAATGGCAGACTTTTAGATCATCATGGATTGAGCGCCATGATTTAGCTGCCACAGATATTCATAGGGTACCTTCTCTAACACCATCACCCCAACCGTAGCCTAGCCATGATCCTCAACAAAAGAAGGAACGAATAGATGTTACGAAAGGTTCAAATGCATTTAATCCACCACCACCACCACCCATTGTACCATTGTAATGTCCCAAAAGCATTAGTAAAAAAATTTCATTTTTAAAAAACATTTCAATAAAAACCATAAAGTATCCAAATGATTTTTTTTCAAAATACAATCCTAAAAATTAGAGTATCAATAACATATCTCAAGTAAAAATCAACAAGATGATGTGTACAATCACGACCTCGCCTTTCCCCGATCCTTTGAAGTACCTTATGCATTTAAATCCACAAATATAAGCCAACGCTTAGTAGGTTCCCACAAAATACCTCAAACAACAATACACATACAATGTATGTACACATAAGCCTACAGTCTTACTGGACCATGTCACAAATCCTCTAGCACACTTGTACCACTCTCCTCCTGAGCCTATAACATATAGTTGGACCGCTCCCTTGGGCCTATAGTCTGACTGGATCACCTCGCAAGGCCTACAATACACCTGGATCGCCTGGGCATCTTGGCCTATAGAACAAAGCAAGTCAATCTCAACCCAACCACAATATTGATGGGTTTTTGCCATAAGAACATCCTATGTGCTCATGCAACCCTAATGCTTGGATCTAGGTTTCTCTATTGTACATGCAGTTCATCCAAGACTTTAAACCCTAGTTCTAGCATATAATTAATCATATTAACATGTGAAAGGGTTTTTAGATCTTACCTTGATTGTTATGTAGCAATAACAATCTCAAATCCTCCTTGTAATGACTTTAGAAAGCTTAGAGTCACAAATGTCACTCCTCTAATGGTTCACAAACACCAAGAGCAAGAGGATGAAGAATAAGGAGAGGGGAGGCTGCCCAAAACGTGTGGAAACCCTAAGGAATAAGTTCACCACGTTTTTGAGTCTCAAGGGTCCTTTAAATAGTGAGGCTATTAGGGTTATCTAACAAGGAAACCCTAATTTGGATGCTTAGGCCCTAAGCAACCCATGTAATCCCTCCTTAAAGGCCTAGGATAATTTCTAATGAGTTTCCCCACAAAATTCGTCCACCCCTCTAATATGGAGTCCATTAGCTCAATATTCAACTATTACACAATTGACAGTTCTAGTCCCTTAAGTTTAATTAATGTCTTTTAGCCACAAACTTAATTCTTATTAATTCTTGACTAATATTAATTAAACAATAGGATTTCTCCTTTAATATATTATTCTCATAATATATTAATAAATCATAATTAATCCTTTCTCTCCATAATTCATCCTATCAAGTTGCTTTGATGGAGGCAACCCAAAAGGACCATGCACCATCGGGTCAAGTACATACCAAAATAGTTATGGACTTAGACACTAATCCAACAGTCTCCCACTTGGATAAGTCTAATAACTATTCTGCGTATGACTTCAGATCCTGATCTGCAATCGTAGCTTTCCAAAGCCACTGTCAACTCTGATCTTATCAGATATGTGTGTCCTTTAGATAAGGGATCATATATTCCTCCATTCTAGATATCGTATAGATATAAGACATGAATTCTAATCATTCTCTCTATACTATTTCCCGACTTCCGATTTATGACGACTGACAAAAGACTACAATTGATCACATCGAAGGGCCCAAAGATATCGCTTTTATCCTACTTTGGATAAAAGGAACAGATAAAATTTGACTCAATGCTCTCTTGCACTCACTTACCGAATTACACACAACAATATGTTTTATAACACCAAGTTACTGGTGCATTTACATATTATCAATGTGCAACCGACTCGCAAGATACAACTCACACATCTTGGTTTCAAGAATATAAGATGTTATCGTCTCACCAATCACTCGTGATAGAATTCATGAAGTGATCCAAGTGAGCATGGGTTTAATCCAATGCTCAAATCATATTCATAAGCACTCATGAACGTTGCAGCGAACAATTGCTTATGTCTAATACACTTTAGACAATCCACACACCAATTCACGACAATCTTCATTCATACCTACTTCCAACTTATGAATGACTGTGGTCCGTTCGAATAATTTGACTGTTCTGAACCAATTAAATTATTCACGAAGTCAAAACATGCAAAGTGAAACACAAGAATAATACTTATCCCATATGGCCCCAAACTTTTGAGTATAAATAAAACACCTTTTATCTATCACCATATTGATTACTCATTATTTGTTGTTTCGGGTAGTCAACTTCTTACTTGAATTATTACTACACTTGTCCCATGCTCTTAGCATGCACACAATGTTTACATATGGTTCTTACTTTGTGAAATAGATCAAATGAACACATTTCCAATCATACTCATTTCACAACTCCTAATCCTTTTCACAAGTGAAAGAATATCAAATTCTTACCACTTATAGAATATGCTAGATTCTAACATTTTATGCAATGATCCTTTCATAATGTCATAGTACAAAAGTCACAATGACTATTGCCAATGAAATTACAAAGTCCTCTATCTGAGATTGTTACAATACAATTCCGTAGACGTGATGTCTCTCACTTAAAGTACATTCCTTGAACATCCTTTTGCATAAAATTTTCTAATCTAGACATAGACTCTCAATATCCAACTTCTAATATGGAACCATTTCCATATTTTCCATATGACAACTCATTCTTAATAGAATCTTATCTATTAATAATAATGTCGATATGGTCCATCCAATACTATACTTCCAACTACTCACAAGCGACCAATCCTCGGCGAACTTTGGATCGTCCTTTGATAGTTGTTTAATTATCTTAGTCAAAACCGATTCTTGTCCTTTTTCCCTCTAAATGCGCTAGACATTTGGAAAATTTTAGAATGGTTAAATATTCTAACCCTTGCAATCGATCCTATACCCGAAGCGTATGGGACACGATGCATGATGTCTTACATAAAGATATGATACTTTATCAATCTTCTGCCATAATATTTAATGTGTCACGTTCTCTCAATTCGAACTATGAAGAGGGATACCGTAATCATAATCGAAACTTAAGAACACACTATGTATCCTTTGACTAAATTTGTTAAAATTTCTCAATCTAAGCTTTAGATTTTGAAACGAAGTACAATATTCTCTCCCTTAATTATAGCAAAACAACTTTTCAATCCTTATGACTTTGCAAGGTATAACTCTTGTTTTCTATAATTAATATTGCTAACTTGAAATACTTACCTTAATAATCATACAAGCACAACATTTATGCTCCCACTATCATGATGATTATTGTCATATAAGCATAACACTTATGCTCCCACTAGCTTTGACATGTATTCAGAAAATGGCTTAACTTCCAGAAAAACAATACATATTGAATTTCTTAAGTTCATATTTCTAATACCTAATGCTTTGATCATCCTTTTATCTAAGCTTCTCAAACTTATACACTTTTGCCTTAAATATCTCACATGTGTGTCTAAACAATTCAGACTAATTGCCAAATCTCACAATTCGAATCATGGAAAGGGATACCGTAACCATAATCGAATTTGAGAATCCAATTTTCACAATCACTATCTTCTTAAAATCTCTCTTAGTGAAAGCATTTCGTCACAGTCATTTTTATAAAGGAGTGAATCTTATGACACTTAGATTTTAATGGTGTATGTGTTCCTATCCATGTGAATTTGTCAAAACCAAAGTTTACTCATATGGACCGAACCTTCTCAATCTTGATTTCTTGCCTTATGGTAACACGAGTGCTCACCATGTCTTCCAAGTAGTTAAGCATCTCACCTTTACTATCAATGTACTTTTCATTGATCAAGGTGCTTGCCTTTTATGCATTCAAATGAGAACTCATAGAACTCATATGCATAATTAACTCGATTGGAACGACACAGAAACAAGATAGCATCAACACGATAGGTTGTAAACCTCAAGTCGTGTGCTAGTGATGTTCGATAAGGTTTATTTTGATTTGTTCTTGAACCCTTTCAAGACCATTAAGACTCCCACTGACTCCTTGACATATAAGATTCTCTTGTCAATAAGCATTTCTTGAAAAACAAATATTCAAGAGTTAGTGTAGCTTTTATCAAGACAAAACACTTCACAAAATTTGGTCCTCGTTGGTCTTTGTCTAATCCAAGACATCACAACTTACCAATTTCAAATGTGCAAGAATAAGAAAACCTTTTTCCAAATTCTACATTTGATGAATGTTATAAACCTTCTTAAGACTTGTCACTCAATGTCACAATCTTAACTCTAAGACTTGTTTTGGAACGAAGTATGATTGACTTTTTTATTTAACCATTTCTTCAATTCTTGATTCCTCTTCTCAGACATACAATTGTACTAAGACTCACTTAGAGGATCAATTGAGATATGGTTTTTAATCATTAAGACCTATCATAAAACATAATAAAAGGTACTCTCCCTTCTTCTTAGAATAGAGAAACTTTTATCTTTCTGTCTACCTGATTCTTCTTATTCGTTCTGCTATTGATTTAAACTCTTTCAATCAATTCAGAATTACACTTAATCTTATAAGTATAATCATATTTACTAAACTTTTAGTAAATCATGACGAATATTTTTGTTACTCTTGTGGTGTACTTGATCAACACACAACTTTGTCTACTCGATCTCTTAGTCCTTCACTTGACAATTTGTCAACGAATTAGTCTAATTTCCAAATGTGAAAGTTTTTCATTCATCATACAAGTTGCATGATTCCAAGTTTCTGTCCAATCGAAACTTGGGCGATGAGAAACTCTCCCTATTTGGTAAATTCTCGACATTTCCACAAATAACATAATTAAGAATCAAATCCATTATTGCTAATAATAGAAATCTTCAAACATCAATTTTTTATGCATGCCATTGTAAGGATGAATAAATAATATAAAACAAAATTTTATTTTATTGCGGAAAAATTTGTCCTTACAATGCAACTCATCGAAAAACTATGTTAATACACATTTCTTAGCAATCTTTTCTAACTCTAAGTAGTAGCTCAAGAATCCAATCTTCAAGCAATGCGATCGAAATCCATTTCTTCACGATTAGATTCCGCTTACTTCTTCCCTTAAGCTTCCTCTCCTTTTCTTTGATCCTATAAAACATCAATTGTAATCTTATCACATTATGTATTAAGAATCTAGAATAGGAACTTAAAGGAGTTAGTTAATAGATTTTACCTAAAGCAGAGCCATACGTTTGGACTCTCCCATCTCTTAGATCTCTTAGGTAAATAGGGCAGCTTCGTTTCTAATGCCCCTTCTCTTGGAAATAAAAGCAAATTGACTCTTTTGGAACAGCACATGGAACTACCTCAGACTTTGCCTTTCTCTTATGATCAAAATTTTCGATCATGGCATGCCTTTCGTTGCCATTGCCTATATCCATAGAGGTCTCGAAGGCAGATTCACCAATCAATTTTGCGTTTCCAGTGTGCCAAACCATCGCTGATTCAGCAGCAATAAGCATGTAGGTGAGATCTATAAGGGTCACATCGTGGTTCATCATATAGTACTCTCTTACGAACTGACTATACGAGTTAGGAAGTGACTGAAGAACCCAGTCAATAGCCAACTCCTCACATACAACGGATCCCAACATTCTTAACCTATTAATGTGTGACTTCATCTCTAGGATGTGTGCATACACCGACTTTCCTTCTTCATGTTTACTTGCCAAAAGGGCTTAAGTGAGCTTGAAATTTTCAAGCCTTCGAGCTTATGGGTTAGGGAGAATAATTGGAGTAGGTGGAGGAAGTGAAGCATGATCTCTTGTTCCTCGATAGAATTATGGAATATCATCTTCATGTGGAAAGCTTGTTCCACGGGATTTGGGAATACCATAGTTGTCATACTTTGACATTTACAAAATGGGAGAAAACAAATTCAAGTTATTTGATTAGAATCCTCGATGTGACACCCAAATAAAACATCGAGGCTAGGATCCAACACAATACACTACAACCTAGAAAAGGGATGCCATAATCTAGTTGCAAAATATTTGAAGGTAGGTAAATGACGATTTACCAATTTCCACCACGAAAAACGAAAAAAAAATTTAATTAAATCTATTGAAAATTCCTAGATCTTTTGAGATTCATTGAACATTTCAATGGCATGTTTAAATCTCGATATGCCCCTCTAGTTTGTGACTGAGATACCAAGGATCACAAAGTGGGAGTGAATAACCATGAAAACTTACATGGTGCCCCCACATGTTATAGTCACCTATTCGATGTGCCGGTTAACCACACACGCTCCACCGAACTATGACAAACATTGAGTCACCCTTTGCTACCTTTGCTTAGAACCATTTAGTGTGCCGGTTAACCACACACGCTCCACTAACGTCTCCGCAAGGGTACAAAGTGTAATTTCATGGAATTGCATCAATTCACTTTTGCCTAAACTAACTAAGATTAGGAATTTTGTAAAAGCATTTAGTTACTTTTGTACTTCATTATACTTACAATGGAAGGTTTCTGTCCTATCCTACCCATTTGGCTAACGACCCTCCACTAGTCAAGAGTGTGGTGGGTAAAACTGGATACCCATTCAATCGCCATTTTATAGGCAATTTCCTTAAACACCCCTTATAGACCAGCTTCGTGAATGAGGCCTACTAACGGTAAGACCGACTTTTACTCAAACATATATAATATTAGACTTTTAATGTTATATATAGTATAGGGTGTATTTTACACTTTTAAAATACTAGGTGGTCAAATTTAAAAATTATACTTTTAATTTAATTAAATTGTAAACCAAAACTTTATGGATTTATTAGATCTCTTTTAATCATACACTTTAATTAATTAATAAAACCATAAGGGTGTGATTTGAACTTTTCAAAACTATACTAGGGTTTTAGAATTTAACATTTCTAAATTAAACTTTTAATCAACTTTTAAATTCCAAAACTTGAGGGCAAGTTTTTGAAACATTTCAAAACATTAGGGTTTAACTTATTTAATTTTCAACAACAAAACTTTTAAGTTCAAATTGAAACTATAAAACCTAAAGGGGGAAAATTGAAACTTTTCACAAGATAATTCAAATCTAAATTACAAATAATCAAACTTTATCTAATAAAACTAATGATTATCTAAATTTTGACAGTTATCTGCTATTTGGGTAAGGATAATCACCAAATATTGATAAAATTCGGATTTTATTACAAAAACATGTCTATGGTAACTATCCAAAGCCAAAACAGGAAGAAAATCGCGAAAACGAGCTGTCCAACCCTTTGACTCGTCGAGTCTGGACTTGGACTTGTCGAGTACAGCTGAATCGGCGAGTTCACCAAGTGACTCGGCGAGTCAAACACTCAGAAGCAAAAAATTTCGATTTTCAGTGATAATTTCGATCAAATAAGCATCAATACAATAGAAACCAATCAAGACTCTGATACCACTGATGGGTTTTTGCCATAAGAACATCCTATGTGCTCATGTAACCCTAATGCTTGGATCTAGGTTTCTCTATTGTACATGCAGTTCATCCAAGACTTTAAACCCTAGTTCTAGTATACAATTAATCATATTAACATGTGAAAGGGTTTCTAGATCTTACCTTGATTGTTATGTAGCAATAACAATCTCAAATCCTCCTTGTAATGACTTTAGAAAGTTTAGAGTCACAAATGTCACTCCTCTAATGGTTCACAAATACCAAGAGCAAGAGGATGAAGAATAAGGAGAGGGGAGGCTGCCCAAAACGTATGGAAACCCTAAGGAATAAGTTCACCACGTTTTTGAGTCTCAAGGGTCCTTTAAATAGTGAGGCTATTAGGGTTATCTAACAAGGAAACCCTAATTTGGATGCTTAGGCCCTAAACAACCCATGGACTCCCTCCTTAGAGGCCTAGGACGATTTCTAATGGGTTTCCCCATAGAATTCGTCCACCCCTCTAATATGGAGTCCGTTAGCCCAATATTCAACTATCACACAATTGACAGTTCTAGTCTTTAAGTTTAATTAGTGTCTTTTAGCCACAAACTTAATTCTTATTAATTATTGACTAATATTAATTAAACAATATGATTTCTTGTTTAATATATTATTCTCATAATATATTAATAAATCATAAATAATCCTTTCTCTCCATAATTCATCCTATCAAGTTGCTTTGGTGAAGGCAACCTAAAAGGACCATGCACCATCGGGTCAAGTACATACCAAAATAGTTATAGACTTAGACACTAATCCAACAAATATGTCGACACATGCGTATTGATAAATAATAACCAGCAAAGCACATGTAATCTTAACAGATCTACCAATCTAAAAAATTAGTAAAATATACTAACATCCAACATACAAGGATACATATTGCAATACAAAGTATAGTGAAAAAAACCCACCTTGCAATCTAGCAAATAAACAGTAGAGCTCACACGGATCCAAGAATTGGTACTATGTGTAACCTATGCAATAAACATAAAAAAAAATCCTAAATCTACATCCCAAACACCGTTAATCTTAAAAAAATTCAACGGTCAACATCCAACCACCATGTCGTGACCGTTGAATAAATCCTACAGTCGCCAACTTGCTAGGTTGTGGCAACTCCATGAAGAAACAGTCATGACCAGCAAGGCACCACGTCGTGGCATCAACCCAAAAGACTAGTCACGAAGAATCTCCTTCTCCACGGCTTAATGAACAAGATGCCAATGGGAATTGCTTTTGAACAACTTAATGGATTAAGTTCTTAATCCATTAAGCCACACTCTCATCTCTTCCTGAAAGCTAGCTAACATCCATTAGCTTCATAATAACCCTTGCTTTATAGACATACATGTCAACCGCATGTCTTGAACTTGGTTACTTAAAAAAAGGGTGAAAATAAGGTTAAAACCTCATGCATGGAACCAAAACTCAACCATTATTTAGATTTGGAACAGTAAACCTCAAAGAGACCTCAAGGATCCATACAGTCACCAACTTTATAGAATCCATCAACTCAAACTCTCCCAAACATGGAAAAGATGCATAAATCCTAGATCTAGCATGCTTGAACACAAAATGTAGAAGATTGAGGACTTAAAAGAGTCCAGAAACAACACAACATGATGAAGATATGATTTTCTTATTGGAATAATGCACCAAAGTTGTGTTCTTCTTCTTTAAAGGACCTAAAACCACCACAAAATCTCACGAGGTCAACAATGGAGGCTGGGGTATCTATAGATCAAAAGGGAGGTGATGGAGGTTGAGGGTGAGAAAACCCTAGCCATCACAACACTTAAATAGGGGCACAAACACCGTAAATTAGGGTTTAGCATAAAACAGCTGCCTCGCCATGGCCAAAACCTTGCCATACCGTGGCGTGCACCAATATTCATGTTTCTTAACGGGAGAGGCCATGTAGTGGTGTCTTCCTCACCATGTCATGGCCAAGCAAAACTTCATACTTTAGTTTTTAAATGCCAAAAAAACAAAAGGTAATATAGTTGGAACTGGTGTTACAATTCTCCCCCACCTGAACTAGATTTTGTCCTTGAAATCCTCAGTTTAAAACATATCTAGGTAGCACTCAATATCTCCCTCTTGGGCTCCTAAGTCTACACTAAGCCTTTCTGATGATGCCACTATAACTTGACCAAGGGCACCACCTTGCTGCGTAAGGCCTTCTTCTTCCTATCAAGAGTCGTCACTAGCCTCTCTATGTATTTTTGTCATATCCCTAACCAGCGGAGGAAACATCAGGTTGTGCGACATTAGAATATTGGATTTCAGGCCATAGACATACAATGAGAAATGCATTGATATATTAAACTAAGTTGTGCATCATCAGGGTTACCTCCTTCTTTAACCGGGTTCATTCTCCTGAGAATACATGTGGTTTTTGAAAGGTTAACACAATGTTAAAACATTGTGTGGTTATTTTAGTTATCTTGTTTACCCTAATTCACCTCCTCAAGTTTATGTGTACTATCACTACTTTCTTAGTTTGTTTCCTAGTAATATTAGTCTAGTATAGTTAGTCTTAGTTTAACAAAGTTACGATGAATTCCTACAACTGAGCTATGATTGTTGATCCGTAAAAACCACGACGCTTCATCAGACGTCACAAATGTGTTTAGAAAGTTATGTCTGCTTCGACTTGTCATCGGGTTGTAGCTAGCAATCACAGACGGGGGTGTCAATCCAGTATAGATCTATACATATCTCTCTCACTCACTTAAGATTTAATGATTATAGGAAGGCGGCTAGCTAAAAATCTTTCAGCATGTTGATGAATCGTGTCTCATCTATCTCTTGTTGTAGGGGCCACCTATGGTCGGTCGTGTTCTTACTCCTTGTTGTATTTATCGAGTTACTTATTATATATATATATATATATATATATATATATATATATATATATATATATATATATTATTTGTCTTATACATATATATAATTAGTGTGTTTTGCATAGTCGAGTATTTAAGCAGAGTAACCACTAGGTACTAAAGTTATCCAAATGGTGGCTATAATAACGACTACAGTAACGACATTTCCTGGCTCCTGGCTACTGTAACAGCTAGGTATGACACTATTAGTGTGAATCAATATAACAACTAGGAAGTATATTAGCTAAAAAGTTAGGACATAGTTTCTACCGGTATAATATCATCCTGAAGTTATGAGCATAATTATCTAACTAATTGTATACAATTAGTAATAACTATGTCATTTTTGTATTTTAACATGTATTCCCCTTGAAAAGGTTTAGAAAACGGGCTCGTGAACTCACTTGTGAGTTATTATACCATTTTCGTAGGGTGGAAACCAAAATTCCGAACTTTGAGAGGCGCTTAGGGGCAGTGGTACGCAGATCGAGAGAGTTAGACAGTGAGTTAGAGAGGTGTAGAATTGAGATTGTCGAATCCTGCTATTTGTAGCAGGTGTTGGTGTCCACACTACGAAATGCGCTTCATGCCTTTACGAGTGAGCCAGAGGGGGGTACCACATGTCATCCTTTCCTTGTGCCATGTCACCTCGTATCCAAGTGGATCAAGTGTTAGGTTGCATGTGATGCATCGCATGCGGCGGTAAAAATCAAACTTTGAAATTCCGTAACTGGTGCATACGAACTCCATTTTCAATTACTCTTATATATTAGTTTAGGTCTTGAAGTTCCTTATAATTTTCCTTGCGGTTGTTAGGGATTGTATTGAATTTTCTTTTTCGACTAGTTTTCTTACCATTATGATTTTATAAAAATCATAACTTACTCATACGGTTTCTCGTGTAGGCATCCTTTGTCTCAAAATTCCTACTTTGAATAGTACTACAATTGTCTTGTTGGTGACTTTTCCAAACGTTAACAATTCTCCTTATAGTTTTCGTCGTTGCAAATTCTTACGTATGATATATATTTATTTACTACAAGAGTCATATATCGTCCATACTGAGTCAAATCTATGCAAAATTTATATTTCTAGGATCGTGGTAGCTTATATAATCTAAAAATGATAACATGCTCGCAAAGTGATGCGACTTTTTATGCACTTATTTTGGAGCCTAAAGGTTGATGAAATTAAGGACAAAAATTTCATTATATTGAAATATATTGGATGGTTACAAGATTATCCTTATTACATTTTCTTATTTTATCATGAAATACTAACGACGGTCGATGATGTATTTTGTAGTTCGTTATATCCTCCCCGCGTTAAAAGAAATTTTATCTCGAAAATTTTAGCTTGTCGTCGGGGTGTTTTCAAACAAGTAGGGATACTTTCTTTTCATTTGATGTTCGCGTTCCCATGTGTACTCCAGGAATCACTTAGATTTCCATTGTACCTTGACTATAGGAATAGGGCTTTTCTTAAGTCTCTTGACTTCACCATCCATGATCTTAATTGGTTCTTCGATGAAGTTGAGTTTCGTGTCAATCTGGATTTCATCGAGAAGTATAATTAACGTGCCCTCAGAGAGACTATTATTGAGGTTCGATACATGGATAAGATTGTGTATGCTGCTGAGCTCTTGGGGCAATGCAAGCCAGTAGGCTAACGAGCCTATTTTAGCAAGGATCTCAAAAGGTCCTATGGATCTCGGGTTGAGTTTTCCCCTTTTTCCAAATCTTATAAATCACTTCCAAGGAGATACTCTTAGCATGAATCTATCTCCAACCTAAAATTCAAGTGCTTTTCGTTGAAAGTCGAGATATTTATTTTGACGATCTCGAGCTGTTTTAAATCGTTCCTTGATATGCACAATCTTCTTAGTGGGTTTGTGAATAACTTCTGGTCCAGTCAGCAAAGTTTTCCATGCGTGTTTCTTTGCTAGTTGGGTATCATCGAATTCTGCCCAACATATTTGTGAACGATATTTTATTTCATTAGTACTTCAAAAGGTGCAGCCTTTATGCTGGTGTGATAACTATTAATATAAGAGAACTCAACCTAAGGTAGGTGAGTATCCCAAGCGTCTCCAAAGTTTATCAAACATTCTCTGAGCATATCCTCCAATGTTTTTATGGTGCTTTCACCTTAACCATCTATCTGTGGGTGGTAGGTTGTGCTCATATTGAGTCGGGTTCCCAATGCTCATTGCATAGTTTGCCAAAATTGAGACGTAAATCTATTATATCTATTTGAGATGATAGATGTTGGTATTCCGTGTAGCCGACCTATCTCATTGACGTAAGTCCTAGCTAGCTTTTACATTTTTTCCATCAATTTGATGGGTAGGAAGTGGGTGGACTTAGTCAGACGAATAATTACTACCCACATTGTTGCATAACCGCTACATGTTTTAGGTAGTTTCATGATGAAGTCCATGTTGACTTGCTACTATTTCCACTTGGGTATTTCTAGTTTATGTATTAGACTTGTGGGTGTTTGGTATTATGCCTTGACCTTAGCATAGAACATGCATTTGCTCACGTAGGTGGTGATTTCTGCTTTCAAGTTCGGCCACCAATACCTCTCCCTTAAGTCAAGATACATCTTATCAGATCCTGGGTGAAATGAGTATCTTGACATGTGAGCTTCGTCCAGTGCTAGACCCCTGATGTCGCCAAATTATGGTACCCAGATTCGGTCCATGAAACATAAAGCTCCATCTTCCTTAGACTTGATTTATTACTCCATTCCCCACAGGCATTCATCTGCTTTGTTGTCCTCCCCAAGTGCTCCTAATTGCGCTTCCCAAATTTAGGAAGGAAGGTTTGAATGAATTGTTAAAGTGAGTTCCTTTACTCTATGAGGTTTGTCCCTTTCTTTTATGTGTTACAGAAACTGAAACACATGATATGTAGTGTGTTGATCCTATCACTTCCAAAAGGATCCAAGGATTTTGTCGTCTATTGTGACGCCTCGCACTAGGGTATGGGGTGCGTGCTTATGCAAAGATATAAGGTCATTGCCCATGCTTCACGGAAACTTAAGTTGCATGAGAATAATTACACCAACCACAACTTAGAGTATGGAGTTGTAATTTCGCCATAAAAATCTGCCTACACTACCTATATGGCACCCAATATACCATATACACCGACCACTAAATTCTTCAGCACATCTTCAACCAAAAAGAGATCAACAAGAGATAATGAAGATGGTGATAAATATTGAATGACTTTGAGTGCGAGACTTGATACCACCCGGGCAAGGCTAAAATAGTAGCTGATGCCTTAGGAAGTAAAGAACAAGCAAAACCTCATATAGTAATGGCACTCACTCTAACAATTCGCTCAAACCGTCCTTACCAAATTTGGAAAGCACAATTAAGAGCACTTGGGGAAGAGAACAAGGTTGATGAATGGTTGTGGGGAATGGACAAATAATTCGAGTGTAAGGAAGATGGAACTTTACGTTTCATGGACCGAATTTGGGTACCAAAATTTGGCGACATCAGGAGTCTAGTACTGGATGAAGATCACATGAAAGGATACTCAGTTCACCTTGGATTTGATAATATGTATCTTGACTTAAGGAAGAGTTATTGGTAGCCGAACTTGAAAGTAGAAATCGCCACCTACAGGAGCAAATGCTTGACCTACGCTAAGGTCAAGGCAGAATAATAAAAACCCATGAGTCTACTACAACAATCAGAAATACCCAAGTGGAAATAGGAGCAAGTCGACATGGACTTCATCATGAAACTACCCAAAACATGCAGCGGTTATGACACGATTTGGGTAGTAATCATTCGTCTGACTAAGTCTACCCATTTCCTACCCATCAAATTGACAGAAAAAACGGAAAAGCTAGCTAGGACTTACGTCAAGGAGATAGTCTAGCTACACGGAATATCGAAATCTATCAACACAAATAGAGATAACAGATTTATGTCTCGATTTTGGCAAGCTATGCACCAAGCATTGAGAACCAGACTCGATATGAGCACAACCTACCAACCATAGACAGATGGTGAAAGTGAAAGCACCATACAAACACTGGAGGATATGCTCAGAGCATTTCTGATAAACTTTAGAGATGCTTCGGATACTCAGCTACCTTATGTTGGGTTCCCTTAAAAAAATAGCTATCACACCAGCATAAAGATTGCACCCTTTGAATCACTTTATGAAAGAAAATACCGTTCATAGATATGTTGGGCAGAAGTCGATGATACCCAACTAGCAAAGAAACACTCATGGAAAACATTGCTAACTGGACCATAAATTATTCATGAACGCACTAAGAAGATTGTACATATCAAGGAACGATTGAAAACAGCTCGAGATTGTCATAATAAATATGCCAACATTCAACGAAAACCACTTGAATTTTAGTTTGGAGATAGATTCATGCTAAGAGTATCACCTTGGAAGAGAGTTATAAGATTTCGCAAAAGGGAAAAATTCAACCCGAGATCAATAGGAACTTTTGAGATCCTTGCTAAAATAGGCCCAGTAGCCTACCGACACGCATTTCCCCAAGATCTCAACAACATACACAGTGTTATCCATGTATCGAACCTCAATAAAAGTCTTTCTGAGGACATGTTAGTTATACCTCTCTATTAAATCCAGATAGACACAAAACTCAAATTCGTTGAAGAACCAATTAAGATCATGGATCGCAAAGTCAAGAGACTTAAGCAAAGCCACATTCCTATAGTCAAGGTATGATGGAAATCTAAGAAATTACTAGAGTACACATAGGAACATGAAGATCAAATGAAAAGAAAGTATCCCCACTTGTTTGATGAGATCCGTGAGTTGATTACTACTCAGGTGACTTTGTCGGTTAGGGAGGCGATCCTAAAGGTGTTTCGGTCTATCAAAACCATTTTAATAAAGTTGTTTGATGAGCATTTTGTTGTTTTCCTTGAGGGTACTACCACCAGCACCACTATAGCCATCACGACTGCATGACTTCAGGGATGAGGGTCTATGCAGTATTGGGAGTTCATAAACACAAAGCTTCCAGAGATTGACGGGTTCAAGGACCTGATTATCTCTATGACATGCATATCTGATGTTAAGGGATGTTTTTACATGTGTTCATATCTAGAAAACTAGAAGGTGAAGTTGATATTACCTTCTTCGCATGGGGGCCAAATACTGATGGAAATTTGCCACTCAGGGACGATCTACTATGGATTGGCCGTCGTGACATGGGAGCAGTTTACTGAGATGTTTTGTATTGAGTATTTTCCACTATGAGAGACAGAGAAAGAGAGAGAGAGAGAGAGAGAGAGAGAGAGAGAGAGAGAGAGAGAGATAGATAGATAGATAGATAGATAGATAAATAGATAGATAGATAGATAGATAGATAGATAGATAGATAGACAGATAGACAGATAGACAGATAGATAGATAGATAGATAGATAGATAGATAGATAGATAGATAGATAGATAGATAGATAAATAGATAGATAGATAGATAGATAGATAGATAGATAGATAGATAGATAGATAGATAGATAGATAGATAGATAGATAGATAGATAGATAGATAGATATATAGATAGATATATAGATAGATAGACAGATAGACAGATAGATACATACATACATACATACATACATATATATATATACACACACACACACACACACACACACACAGAGGGAGAGTGAGAGAGATAATTTATGAGTTTCTGTCCCTAAACCAGATGAAGAAATCTATGATGAAGATCACCAATATGTTTACTTAGTGACCCCTCTTTTCCCCAAGTATGCTCCTTTGGAGCAGGTTTAGATGTCACGATACTTGAGGTGCTCAAGACGTAGAGTCGGGACTTTGTGTAGATTCTATAGTGTCATTCCCTTTTAGAGTTGTAGTCATTTTCCTGGAGGAAGGAGATTGAGATTGAGACCCAGGTGAGAGAGAAGTGGAAGGCCTCATTCCCGAATCATCCTATAGCTAAGCGGTTCAACCTGTTGATCCCTAATCCGGAGGAAAAAGAGGCCACCCTTATGGAAAGTGAGGGAAGGTGCAATAGGGAGTGTGTTGTTCACCAACCAGATCCCACAAATTTGCCAATAATGACTACTCTGTCATAGATTGTCGCTAGCTGCAGCAGCCCCCACCATAGCACACTAAAATTTGTTATTAGTGTGATCAGGTTGGGCAGGTACAATACATCTATACATTGATTTCTTCTAGGCTCATGTAGGAACGACCTCCTACTACTCTTTGGTTCATGGATGGCCTTCAGGGGAAGCCTGAGGCCCCGAAGGTCAGAGATTGTACATTTCAGCTGACTGTGGAGGATGCCAGGGTGGCTCCCGACCATGTTACTAGTATGTATTAATTTATATTCTGTAAATTTAATTTCTATATGCTTACATTTATGTTTCTGTTACGTACCTTCTTAGTAAATTCATTTCCTTCTCTGGTGATTTTTGACTCGGGTGGTAGTTGTTCTTTTTTGTCTCAGTCTTTTAAAAGGGATTTTGATAGGACCCATGGGGATTTGGAGTGTCCGTTGCAATTTTCCATCACCTACTAGCACAAAGTTTTTACTTCAAGCGTATTTTATGGCTTTACCTTAGAGATATTTGGGGTCCTTACCCGATCGAGCTGATTCCTATCCCTGTAGGGGATGTGTGCGTGATTGTAGGGATGAATTGATTGTGCAAATTCGGAGCTATGATTGGCTATGAGAGGTAGCTAGTGGTAGTTGGAACCCCAAGTAGGGGTGAACTAACCATCTATGTTGAGGGTACTAGGGTTGGTTCACCTTTCTGTTCTGCTTCTTGGGTTAGGCAGAATCTGCAACACGGATGTTCTGGTTATCTAGTTGGTTACTATCGGAGGTTTATCCAGGATTTCTTGAAGATTGTTGTTCTTCTAACTCGGCTGACAAAGAAGATTGTGGATTTTTGTTGGGGACCCGTGCAGTAGGATACATTTAAGACTTTAAGGCAGACAATACGTGAGGCCCTAATATTGACCCTTTCAGAGGGTGTTGAGGACTTTGTGTTATATTATGATGCTTCGATCAAATGTTTAGAGGCGATACACGTGCAATGAAGTAGGGTTATTTCACATGCTTCCATGTAATTAAAGCATCACAAGGCTAGATATTTTACGCATAATCTAGAGTTAGGGGCAGTGGTGTTTTCTCTCTAGATTTATAGACATTATCTTTATGGTGTACGATGTACCATATACACGAATCACAAGAAAATAATATATCTTATGGACCAGCTGAACCTGAATATGAGGCAGCGTAGGACGCTTGACGTGGTCAAGGATTATGATTATGTGATTCTTTACCATCCAGGGAATGCCAATGTGATCGCTGATGCCTTGAGCCGCAAGATGGCTAGTGCTCCTATTTGAAGCTTATGTTTGAAAAAGTCCATCAATTCACCACTTCAAGATTTGACCAGAGAGGCTCGGGAAGAGGGAATCAAGAAGGAGAACTTGAAAAAGGAGAAGATCATGGGGTGATTGACTGATTCATCACCAACGATCGGGTGTTATTGACCAAGTGTCGACATGTTTGGGTTCCAGTTTCTGGTGGATTTCGTTAGACATTGTTAGAGGAGGCGCCTATGTCCATGTTCTCCAGTCACCTTGGAGCCACAAAAATGTATCGATACTTGAGGCTTAGCTATAGGTGGACTATTAGTTAGATCTACCTGAGGAGTTGAACCAAATTCATAGCACTTTTCATGTTTCTGAGGAGTAGAGAAAGATTCCATCTAAGGAGTTGAGCCAGATCTAGGGGTAGCAGCAGTTGCAAAATCTCCTTACCGATTAGCCCCTTCGGACTTGCAAGAGTTGTCAGGACATCTTGGCAAGCTTTTGGAAAAGGGCTTCAAAATACCAAGTTTTCCACCCTGGGGAGCCCCGTTGCTATTCGTCAAAACGAAGGATGGAACCTTCAGAATGGGCATCAATTACCAAGAATTGAATAAAATAACAATCAAGAATAGATATCCACTCCTAATGATCGAAGATCTATTCGACTAACTACAAGGATCCAACTTCTACTCAAAGATTGATTTAACTGCATGTGGCCCAGAGAGGCCAGGGTTGGGTGATATTGCGTTACAGATGGTTTACTCAACGCTCCAACAGTCTTTATGGATCTAATGAACCGTGTTTGTATACCATACTTGTACAAATTGGTGATTGTGTTTATCGATGATATATTGATATACTCACAAACCAAGGAAGAAAACGATCAATACTTGCGCATCATCTTGGAATTGTTGAGGATGGAGAAATTGTATGCCAAATTATCAAAATGTAAATTTTAGATCAGAGAAGTACATTTTCTCAGACATATGGTCAGCAACAAGGGCATTCATATCGACCCTTTGAAAATCAATCCCATAAAGAATTAGCAAGCACCTACCACGCCGACGAAGGTGCACCAATTCATAGGATTAGTAGGCTACTACCAGAGTTTCATCAAGAATTTCTCTTAAATAGCCAAACCCCTCACAACACTGATTTAGAAGGACATAAAGTTGAAATGGGAGGATAAAGAAGAATGTGTGTTCCCGACACTACTAGAAAAATAGCCTTTTACGACGCTCATTGTGCGTCGTAAAGCACTCAGACGACGCGTAAATGTGTGTCGAGGAAGGCCCTGTCATAACGAGAGACGACATGCTTTTGCGTGTCATCTAGAGATGATGCGCATTTATGACGCACATTTATGATACACAATGCATATCATTAAAGCCGTTGTCAAGAAAGGCCATGTCATAAATGAAGATGACACACATTTGTGCGTATTGTAATTTAAATTTTTTTAAAAAAAATGATTTATAGATTTACTAATTTTCAAATTAAATTTTCATTTCATGTCTCATAATAGAAAATAAAATACCATATACAAAAATACAATCCATTGCAGAAAGTTAATGTCATACAAATAATTATTCCAATAGTAGACAAATGTAATACATCAAATGTGAAAGAGATGAAAGTCATCAACAAATAATAGTTGAACTAGTTCATTACTGGCCATATAGCTTAACTGATATCTCCAATCCTTCTAGCAGACCCTAGAGATTATTATTGGCCATGTAGCAGGATCAACCTGCAAAATTAATACACCAAATTAATCAGAAGCTGAGATGCTACCTACAGGACAATCCAAAAACACATTATAAGCATAACAATCAGTCCATAGACTTACTGTGGATCAATAATTGCAAACACCAAAGTAATGAAAACAAATGTTTGTTGGCCACACAACACACATAACAAATGTAGCTGAAATGGCACATCCAATGAACCAGAAAAGAGGTAATGTGATCCAGACTTGTTTTCCTTGTTTGTAGCAAATGAAACAAATATGCATGGATTTTGAACTTATTTGTTGACTTGACATGGAAATTTTTCATAAAGTAGACTATTAACAAGGAAACATCCAACTTAAACAATCTATCACATCACATCACATATTAGGCAATGTTTCATTCAAATTGGGATGAGAATTGACCTGTGATCATCCGAGATAGACACCAGCTGTTTTGATCCATCTAAATACCATGTAATATGGTATATAGAACCTTCATGCCCATCCAATCCAATCCACATACTGGGACAACTTTGTACTCACCTATCTTTGATTTTGATACCATAGGATTCGGAGTATCTACTACTTTCCAGACAATTATCTGGCACGATAAATTTATAATTAGCTATCTCATCATGTTTAGAAACTAGTTTTACTCATGTATCTGGCAGTTATGTATCTATTATCTAAGAGCCAGCCAAACTGTTAATATATTTAACCAAACCTTATGTAGTTATGTGTATTTAATGATTTAATCCTTTGAGATATGGAAAACTGAAATGGTGAAAGATGCTTACATTTTTCAAGAACTGACAGCACCAAATGTTGGCATCATTGCAGTCAGTCCCTATAAGATTGTGTAGTATATATGTTATTATTTATAAAACCAAGGGCAAAAAAGGAAAAGAGTATATTCTTTTTACCTTCATCTCCTCTGTTTATGAATAACAAGAGATCATCAACACACACACGCTCGTGATCCTCTTCAACTTCAACATTTTCAAGCATACCTTAAATGTAGGAAGCGAAGAACTGATTACATTCTTAAGCTGAACAAAAAGCAACATACTTTCAACCCTGTAACTGCAAATCTACCAAATTAGAGAAAACACTTATATTAATCAAACCATACTATGTTGATAGAAAAGTTAAAGCAAGATACAATTGCACATAATTTGTGATGAAAAGAGCAAATATTATAGCCACAATAAGTAATAGAACAGATATATGCATATAATTACACCCACCTTCTTTTTTAGTAGCTTAGATGCGATAATAATATGTAGTGGTAAATTCCAGGTCATCTGCTTCCTCTGTCCAAATGATAAAGAACATGTTCATGTGAAATCATAAAGCTAACTGTGAAATCAAATGATGACTTATTACAGGGGAAGTGAACTTCCTACCACTGCCAGAGAAATCATTTGATGTTTGAGAGACTGTTGTTGTACAAAAAAAACTATAAAAGCTCACCAAACCATCCTTTTGAGTTAGCACCTATCCAATAACTTTGTGCCTCACTTCATGGTCCTTCATCTTTACGAGTCTCTCCACCACTAAACCGTAACAAAGCATCACCATCTTTGGTTACAATCTCAATTCCCTCCTTTATATGTGTAACGAACCTAAAAAATACAAAATTAACCTTAAAACATATAAAGGTAAAAAAAATCAAATTTTCTATTTATTTAGCACACCAATAACTATAAAAATACCTTCAAATCTATGATTTCTATTTTTCCTTCGACATGCCATAAGGGTGGGGGACGGTTTCGTTCAATGATTGGGGGATCTTCACTTGGAATGTGGCAATATTGATGAATCCCCTCAAAAGAAAGATGTTTAGGAATGAACATTGAGCTAGAACATTGATTTGAAGCTATGCTGTCGGGTTGGGAGCGCAGAAATAGTTGACCGCATGCATGGACCCAATAATTATGATTGAGATTTTATTACAAAGGCACAAACCTGCCAAAATAATATATGAATTTGTATTAAAGAAAGTGTCTTTGAAAGATTCAGTTTAACTTATTTAATTGAATATTTTAGATAATCTGTCCAAACCACATCAATTAATATTTCTGCTTGCATTCGACAATAAATATAAGGGATAATCTATGACCGCATACATATATAAACAATAAAACATTTGACTATTACCGATTTAGTACTAAGTATTTCCATTTAACTCAGTCACATTCAATCAATCGAATATGTAACTCTTAACCGACATTATGTAGCAATTACAAGTAAAAGTAGTGAGCTAAACATCAAAACAATAATCAACTTATTTGTCAACAATAGTAGAAACATGAAACTCAAAATTAAGTCAGAGATCATGTTCATACCTTCGAATTATCACATCAAATAATAGAAACAAAATTAAATGCACCGACCTATGTACAACTCATCCTTCTTCTTGAGTATATTATAAGCCTTTTGAACCGCCTACAACTCCATCACCAATCTGTCTGCAGCAAGTTCCCTTACTGAAACATCACCAACTATTACTTGTTCTAATCTTCTCAACTTCTTTGACCTCTAAATTTGATAGACCTGGCTTCAATTCAGCGTTATCACCTAACCTTGTGCATTGCTTGTAGATTAATAGAAAGCGCCTCAGTCATAGTGGGCTTTTTCTCTTTCAATTTTTCATATAAAAGTCAACTTGTTAGCTAAAAATTATAATCAAAGTTAATGATAGGAAGAGGCAACAGACTCAATTTCTCAATGAAGATGAAACTCAATCCTTACCTCTCTGAGATTAACCCATATATGGTTACGTGTCGTAGGTTTGCTTCAGGATGAAATATTTTTAGGTTTGTGTTAGGATATGTAGAAGATTGGTATTTCAAGCATTTTGTCGATCACTTGGAGTGCATATATGCTCTCTTTTTCTGATCCATTTACTTTAATTGTATATTTATATCCATCGAAAACAAATGCCAAAATCACATACTTTAAGCATCGATTCATTGTAAAATATAAAATAAAACATCAAACTGAGGTTCAAAAAATTAGTATTAAGAGAGGGGTAGAGATTTTCAAGATGATCTAGAGGGGATGAAGAAATAAAGTTCTTCTATTCAAAAATAAAACCAAACAGATTCATCACTCTCAACATTTTAAATACAAAAATCAATTAGTTACACAAAATTTTTAAACTGAAATTTAATCAATATAATCAAAAGTCAGAAAACACATACTCACAGTAGTAGTCGTGGCGGCCGTAGTTGTCGACTCCTCCATCATAAACTTTTTTGTTGAAGAAATAGGAGATGGTAGAAGCGTCCTTTTCATAGCATAGTAACACCTCCCATTTCTGGGAGAAATAGGAGATCGTAGTTGTCGGCCGTAATTAAACACAATTTTTGTTGAAGAAAGGAAACTTCAATTAAACGAACAAGTTTACCAGATTTGGGAGAAAAAATCGGGAATGGGTTACGATTAACGAACCTTAGAGAGTTTATCGCCACCAAGATGATGCAGATGCACAAAAAAAACTAGAATCCTTTTTGCTTGATTGAGAAGATGAAGTTGAGGGATGAATGAGAAGTCGTGTTCCCCTTATTTGCTGAACATATGAAGAAATAGGACCAAGGCTAGAAGCACAACTAGACTAGGGTTTGTAAACATGGGGAGTCGTTGTAGATGGAGTAGGGTAGAGGTGAAGAGGAGTGAGCGAGGTACTTCAACATTTTGGGGGATTTTCCCCCTTTAGCTATTAATGAAGGATCAAACTCGCGTTCTTACAACACAGAACGAAGCCAACATAAAACCATGTTTCTGGTGGTGGCGGGTGCTAGGTTTTACAGAGAGAAGCAGGGGAGAAAATGAAGGTCATCGGCAGGTGGAGAGGAAAGAATGAGCGGGTCTTCCAAAATTTTGGGGATATTTGCCGATCGATCATTTCCTGCCTAAAAGGCGTGTTTCATTAAAAAAAATTATAAAGCGACATACTTACACGACACACATTTTATAAATGGCGCCCTCCGCATTTCCTTTTTTTTTTCTTTTCTGACACTAATTTTAGGGCACGCACAAATGTGTGCCCTCTATCCTTTAAATTTTGCAAAACTGACATTATTTTTTAGGGCACCCACAAATGCACGTCCTCTATCGGCGAGTGTCATTGTTTGCGCGTCATTAAAAGTTTGTTTTCTAGTAGTGCAAAATTGAAATACATGATGTGTAGTGCGTTGATCCTATCACTTCCAAAAGGATTCGAGGATTTTGTCGTCTTTTGTGACGCCTCGCACCAGGGTATGGGGTGCATGCTTATGCAAAGAGATAAGGTCATCGCATATGCTTCACGAAAACTTAAGGTGCATGAGAATAATCACACCACCCACAACTTAGAGTAGGGAGTTGTAGTTTTTTCCATAAAAATCAGCTTACACTACCTATATGGCACCAAATATACCATCTTTAACGCAATATCACCCATCCCTGGCCTCTCTGGGCCACCTAACCTTAAATCAATCTTTGAGTAGAAGTTGGATCCTTGTAGTTGGTCAAATAGATTATCGATCATTAGGAGTGGATATATATTCTTAATTGTTAGTTTATTAAACTCTCGGTAATTGATTCAAACTCTGAAGGTTCCATCCTTCGTTTTGACGAATAGTAACAGGGCTCCCCAAGATGGGAAGCTTGGTATTTTGAAGCCCTTATCCAAAAGATCTTCAACTTATCTTGACAACTCTTGCAAGTCTGAAGGGGTTAATCGGTAAGGAGATTTTGCAACTGGTGCTACCCCTAGATCTGGCTCAACTCCTTAGGTGGAATCTTTCTTTACTCCTTAGAAACATGGAAAGTGCTATGAATTGGGTTCAACTCCTCAGGTAGATCTAACCGATAGTCCACTTATATCTAAGCCTCAAGTACTGATACATTTTCGTGGCTCCATGGTGACTCGAGAACATGGACTTAGGCGCCTCCTTTAATAATGTCTAACGGAATCCACCGGAAACTGGAATCCAAACATGTCGACACTGGGTCAATAACACCTGATCGTTGGTGATGAATCTGTCAATCACCCCATGATATTCTCCTTCTTCAAGTTCTCCTTCTTGATTCCCTCTTCCCGAGCCTCTCTGGTCAAATCTTGAAGTGGTGAATTGATGGCCTCTCTCAAACATAAGCTTCAAATAGGAGCACTAGCCATCATGCGGCTCAAGGCATCAGCAATCACATTGGCATTCCCTGGATGGTAAAGAATCACATAATCATAATCCTTGACGATGTCAAGCGTCCTACGCTGCCTCATATTCGGGTTCAGCTGGTCCATAAGATATATTATTCTATTGTGATTTGTGTATATGGTACATCATTCACCATAAAGATAATGTCTCCAAATCTATAGAGAAAACACCACTGCCCCTATCTCTAGATCATTCGTCAGATACCTAGCCTTGTGATTCTTTAATTTCATGGAAGCATGTGCAATAAACCTACCTCATTGCTTGAGTATTGTCTCTAAACGTTTGATCGAAGCGTCATAATACAACACAAAGTCCTCAACACCCTCTGGAAGGGTCAATTTCAGGGCCTCACGTATTGTCTGCCTTATAGTCTCAAATGTATCCTACTGCTCGGGTCCCCAACAAAATTCCACAATGTTCTTCATTAGCTAAGTGAGAAGAACAACATTCTTTAAGAAATCCTAGATAAACCTCAGATAGTAACCTGCTAGCCTAAGAAAAATTTGGATCTCAAATGGAAGCTTTGGGACGTCCCATTACATATAAACCTCAATTTTGGCCGAATCTACCAAAATGCCATTCTAATTGTCGAGGTGCCCCAAGAATTGGACCTCTTATAACCAAAACTCACACATGGGGAACTTGGAATACGACCTCTCTTTCCACAACACTCAATGTAACTCTTGTAGTTACTCCTTATGTTGGTGTTTGGTCTTAGAGTAGACCAAAATATCATCAATGAACACGTTGATCGACCGATCAAGCATTGGCTTGCATACTCGATTCATCTAATCCAAAAAATGATGCATGTTCATTGATGAGCCTAAGCAACATCACCATAAACTCAAAGTGACCATATGAAGTTCAGGAAGCTATGTTCTCTACATCCTCCTATTTGAATATCATCCTGTGGTATCCCAACATCAAATCAATATTGGAGAACCAAAATGTACCATGTAGTTGATCGAAGAGGTTATCAAACGGCAGAAGTGGATAACGATTCTTCACAGTTAATTTGTTAAACTCACGATAATCTATGCACATTCGATGAGAATTGTCCTTCTTTTTCACAAATAAAACAGGTGCTCCTCAAGTTAAACTTCTCAATCGGATGAATTTCTTCCCCAACAACTCCAGGAACTGAGAGTATAACTCATGCATCTTCGCTGGTGCGAGGAAATACGACGCCTTAGTAATTGGGGACACACCTGGGATCAGATCGATCCAAAACTCCACCTGCCTCACTGTACACCAAGTAGATCTTTTGCAAAAGCATCTGAAAACTACCTAGCCTATGACACATCCAAAATTGAGTTCTTATTCTCAACTCAGGTGCTAACCACTTATGCAAGATAACCTGAACATCCATGTTGCAAATACTGCCTAACCCTAGCAGCAGAACAGAAAGCTACACCAAACGTGGTACCCTAACCATAGATGGTTAGTTCTCCCCTACTTGGGGTTCCAAACACCACTAACTTCCTCTCATAGTCAATCATTGTTACAAAGTTTCTCAGCTATTCATCCCTACAATCATGCACACATCCCCTTCTAGGATAGGAATCAGGTAAATCGGGTAGGGCACCCCAAATATCTCTTAGGTAAGGGCATAAAAGATGCTCGAAGTAGAAACTTTGTGCCAGTAGGTGACGAAAAATGGCAACAGACACTCTAAATTCTCGTGGGTAATATCAAAAACCATTTTAAAAGAGTGAGACACAAAAGAACGACTAGCACCCTAGTCAAAAAGCACTAGAGCAAGAAATGAATTCAATAAGAAGGTACATAACAGAAACATAAATGTAAGCATATAGTAATTAATGTGACAGAATATAAATTAATACATACTAGTAATGAGGTTCGGAGCCGCCCCGACATCCTCCACAGGCAGCTGAAATGCACAACCTCTGACCTTCGGGGCCTCAGGCCTCCATTGAAGGCCATCCGTGAACCGAAGAGTAGTAGGAGGTCGTTCCTACACGATCCTAGAAGCAAGAAATGGAAATATCCACTATACATGGCCAACCTGATCACAATGATATTAAATTCAAGTGTGCTATGGTGGGGGATGATGCTGCTAATGACAATCTATGACAGAGTGGCCGTTATTGGCACATTTGTGGCACCTAGCTGCTGAACAACACACTCCCTCGTGCACCTTCCCGCACATGCAATAAGTGTGGCCTTTTTGTCCTCCGGATTGGGAATCAACGGGCTTAAACCGCATAGCTATAGGATGATTATGGACTGAGGCCCTCCTCTTCTCTCTCACCTGGGTCTCAATCTCAATCTCCTTCCTCTAGGAAAATGACTACATCTCTAAAAGGGAATGCTACTACAGAGTCGAATCAAACTCCCGACTCTATGTCTTTAGCATCCTCAAGTATCGTAACCTCTAAACCTGCATCCAAGCAGCATACTTGGGAAAAAAGAGGGCTAACTAAGTAAACATATTGGTGATCTTCGTCACGGATTCCGTCATCTGCTTTAGAAACAAAAACTCTTGAGTTAATCTCTCTCTCTCTCTCTCTCTCTCTATATATATATATATATATATATATATATATATATATCCCTATCCTAGTGGACATACTCAGTAGAAAACATCTCAGTAAACTGCTCCCATGTCACAACGGCCCACTCCTTAGTAGAAAATCCCTGAGTGGCAAACTTCCACCAGTGTTTTGCCCCATGACGAAGAAGAAGGTTCAATGTCAACTTCACCTTCTGGTTTTCTAGACATGCACACTTGTAAAAACACCCCTCAACATCGGATATCCATCTCATAGCGATAATCTAGTCCTTTAACCCGTCGAACTCTGGGGATTTGTTTTTACGAACTCCCAGTACTTCATACACCCTCCTCCCTAAAGTCCTGCATCTATGATGGCTGCAGTGGCTGTGGTGGCAGCAACCTCACGGAAAACAACATAACTCTCACCAAAAATCTCTATCAAAATGGTTTTGATAGACTGAAACACCTTTGGGATCGCCTCCTGGACCGCCAAAATCACATGAGTAGTGATCAAATCATGGATCTCATCATCACCTAACCTTGGCCTCTCTGGGCCACCTGCACCAGATACTGAACCTCTCGTAGTCACCATACTAAAAGTAAACTGGAACAAGTCAAAAAATCACATTATACCTTAACACATCTCTACTCGACTAATCATCCACCAGTGACTTCCTTGATACAGGTATGGGTCTTGTGCTTTCAGTAGTATGGGCATATACTACTTTCCACACTACCTATATTTGTCTTGGAGGATCGCCACGAAAACCCTGGTCTACTAGGCCCATAGAAACTAGGGTACACATATACCCTACACCCATTCTCTCAGGAGTAACTACCAATTCCTTACCTCTGCTAGCACTCTAACGTTAACACACCCAACTTATGAAACCTTCATTAATACTGAAGCCACCTTGCATATGCTAATCATATATAATGCCAAATTCAATAGACGGTATAATAATTTATTCTACCCTAAGCCCACAACCAAACAAGAAACAATAAATATGGCTAAATCAAATATTATAAGGCTATAAAATCGAAGTTATATCGATTCATGATGCATAGACTTAACAACTACAAGAATAATGTTAGTTTCATATGGCATAACAAGAAATACCCTAGGCTACCAGGCATCCTAAATCATGAAATTCTATCATGCAATTACTAAAGATCCCTAGCCTATTAACTAGCATGCAATTCTAAAACTAAACATATCAAAAATATACATATAATAAGTGCGGCAATCTTGGGGAATTATTTTCTCTTGAGTTCCGACTAATTGTACACATCGCATCCTCATTTCGTATTTATTTAGAAATTATTTGTGAAAAACCTTTTGTGGATCCATATTTTGAGTCTGGAATCACATCGCTGTTCATCGAAATCTCTCAAACTAAGGCTCAGATACCAACTTGTAACTTCCCAAAAACCATAATAATTTTTATCATTTTCAAAAGATATTTCTATAAAAACCATAAATTATCCAAATCATTGTTTCAAAACATAATAAAAAAATCGGAGTACCAATAACATATCTCAAGTAAAAATCAATAGGATGATGTTTACGATCACGCCTTCGCTTTTCCCCGATCGTCTAAAGTACTTGAAATATTTAGATCCACAACTGTAGGCCAAAGCTTAATGAGTTCCCCCAAAATACCACACACAACCATACACATACAACGTATACTAATCCCTAATTCTTTTCTAGAAAACATACTAATCCCTAGTTCTATTGGGTTTAATTGTCAAATTTTATATGTTGTAGATATCCATAGGGGAGGATAATTGGGATCAATTGTACTCTCAGATACTCATTATGGTAGAGAATCTAATACATTCGGTGGAACCAAAAGCTAAAAAACCTAAAAAATTGACGTACACCTTAAACGGATTTTTATATGCCTTTAAGGTAAAATACATGATTAACAATTTAACATTTTTTTTGTTTGATAATATTCTAATACATGTTTCTTTCAGATATAGATTCTTTATAGTTTTCTTGTCAGCAGATTGTTTAGTACCCGACAACCGAATGGGATCCATTGGGCTGTTGCATGGTCAAAACTGAAGAAGATGGATGCGGACCAGTGCGACCAGTTTCTTATCATCAATGATGTATGATTACTTATATAATTTAAAATTTTCATCTACATGTATACTTTATGTTTATTTAGAATTTTATAACTTTGTTTAATAGAATAATAAGCTTATACAGAAGTTAGAGCGGACTATAGATGAGAGTCATGTGGAATGGTCGACCTTTAGCTTATCATGGATTGGACGCCCTGATTTAGTTGCCACATATGTTCATAGGGTACCTTGTCAAACACCATCACCCCAACAGTCGCCTACCCATGATCCTCGACAAAAGAAGGAACGAACAAATGTTGCGAAAGGTTCAAATGCATCTAACCCACCACCACCACCCATTGTACAATTGTAATGTCCCAAAAGCAATAGTAAAAAAATCATTTTAACAAAAACATTTCGATAAAAACCATAAAGTATCAAATCATTTTTTCAAAACACAATTATAAAAATAAGAGTATCAATAACATCTCTCAAGTAAAAATCATTAGGATTATGTGTGAAATCACGCCTTATCCTTTCCCCGATCCTATGTAGTACCTAACACATTTAAATCTATAAATTTAAGCCAAATCGTAGTAGGTTCCTACAAAATACTCCACACAACACTATACATATAATGTATGCATACATAAGGCTACAGTCTAACTGGACCACATCACAAGGCCTAGAGTACACTTGGAAAACTCTCCTGAGCCTACAACATATAGCTCGACCGCTCCCTTGGGCCTATAGTCTAACTGGACCACCTCGCAATGCCTACAATACAGCTGGGTCGCCTGGGCATGTTGGCCCACAAAACAATGCAGAACAACCTCAACCCAACCATAATATGTCGACATATGCATATAGATAAAAAAAAATAACCAGCACATGTAATCATAACTGATCTCCCAATCTAAAAAATCACTACAATATACTAACATCCAACCTACAAGGATACATACTGTAGTACAAAGTATAGTGTGAAAACTCACCTTGCAATCTAGTAGATAAATAGTATAGCTCACACGGATCCAAGAACTGGTACTACGTGTCACATATACAACAAACACACAAAATTCCTCAATCTACATCCCAATCACCCTTGGCCAGAAGTCAACTGTCAATAGCTAGCCACCATGTTGTGGCCACCCATTGGCCATGTCGTGGCAACTCTATGAAGAAACATTCACGACCAGCAAGCCACCACGTAGTGGCATCGGCCCAAACGATCAATCATGAAGAACCTCATTCTCTACGGCTTAGTGAGGAATATGCCATGCCAGGGGAGTTTCTTTTGAACGACTTAACGGATTGAGTTCTTAATCCATTAAGCCACACACTCATGTCATGCAGAAAACTACCTAACATCCATTAACTTCATAATAGCCCTTGCTTTATGGACACACATGTCCAACACATGTTTTGAACTTGGTTAGGTAAAAAAAAGGGAGAAAATAAGGAAAAACCCTCATGCATGGAACCAAAACTCAACCATTATTTAGATCTGGAACAGTAAACCTCAAAGAGACCTCAAGGATCCATACAGTCGCCAACTTTATAGAATCCATCTACTCAACCTCTCCCAAACATGGAAAAGATGCATAAATCCTAGATCTAGCATTCTTGAACACAAAAGGTAGGATTAAGGACTTAAACGAGTCCAGAAACAACACAAGATGATGAAGATAGGATTTTCTTATTGGAATAATGCACCAAAGATGTCTTCTTCTTCTTTAAAGGACCTAAAACCACCACAAAATATCAAGAGCTCAACAATGGAGGCCAACGTTTTCTTTAGATCAAAAGGGAGGTGATGGAGGTTGAGGCTAAGAAAATCCTAGCCATCATAACCCTTAAATAGGGATGGAAACACCGTAAATTCGGGTTTAGCATAAAACAGCTGACTTGCCATGGCCAGAACCTTGCCATGTCGTGACGTACACCAAAACTTGTGTTTCTTAATGGGTGAGGCCTTGCCGTGGTGCTTTCCCCACCATATTGTGGCTAACCAAAACTTCATATTTTAGTTTTTAAATGCCAGAAAACAAAAGGAAATACACCTGAACTGATGTTACAATTCTCCTCCGCCTGAACTAGATTTTTTCCTTGAAATCCTCAGTTTAAAACATATCCAAATAACACTCGCAAATCTCCCTCTCGGTCTCCCATGTCTACAATGAGCCTGAGTTTAAAACACATCTCCCTTTCGGTCTCCCAAGTCACACCCCCGACCGGCGGTGGAAACATCAGACAATGCGACATTAGAATGTTGGATTTCAGGCCACAGACATACATTAAGACATGCACTGATATATTAAACAAAGTTGTGCATCACCGGGGTTACCTCCTTCTTCAAACGGGTTCATTCTCTTAAGAATACATATGGTTTTTGAAAGGTTAACATAATGTTAGTGAGTCCACATGTTTTATTGTTATAAAACGTTGCATGGTTATCTTAGTTATCTTGTTTCCTCTAAACTCACTTCCTCAAGTTTGTGTGTACTATCACTACTTTCTTTGGTTGTTTCCTAGTAGTAGTAGTCTAGGATTGTTAGTTTTAGTTTAACAATCTTACGATCAGTTCCTATAATCGAGTTATGACTGTTGATCCATAAAAACCATGATGCTTCATCAGGCGCCACAAATATATTTAGAAAGTTATCACCTCAACCCAAAGCAGTATCACCTCAACCCATACCAGATAATATGTCGACATATAACACAACAAATGCACATACATATAAGCACACAATACTACAGGTAGTCCTACAGATCGACCTATATGGCATACCAACTAACATGGAACACTGACTCATACTCAACATACTACCAACTGCTAGGATATCATATCTAACGGGCCGGCCTTGGTGCCTTAGACCTCTTAGTATAGTCAGGTAACTCACTTCGCAAGTAGTACCAAAATATTAGAAATCTCCGACTGTTGTCTCACCGGGAATCCCGAACTATTACATAATAAACACTAAGTTAATACTCAACATTACAGTCTTGACTATGTGTCCACACAATCCATCATGTCCATTCTCTTTATTGGGCCAAGGCCCAATACCAAGTCCATAACCTTGAAAGTCCATTTATATAGCCCATTATTGGCCCAGTTGACCAAATTGGGCCTAACCCCAAGATCCAATATCCAATACTTGGCCCAAAACAATATATTCATAAAGTCCAGCAAAGGCCCAAACCCAATTAGTCCATAAACAACCCAAAACTCAAAGCCCAAAAGTCAAAGGCCCAACAAAGGACGTATACGGGGTGTACTTGTAACATCCCAAATTTCAGGTGTGTCTCTTAAACCCTTCTCTTTTCCAAGATTGTCAAGTTAAGCCCTTAAATGATGTTTTATGGCAATTGAGTACGTTGGGTGTACTAAAGAGTATGATACGCGTACTCATGCGCTTAAGTTAGACGCGGACTCGCCTAGGTACGCGAGGCGTACCTAGGGTTACGTTGGACGTAGCGGGTCCGGATGAAAACCCTAATTTGTGGCTTGTGCACTATTAAAGGAAAGCTAAGGCCTTGTCCTCAGCCACCATTTTAGAGAGTGAAACCCTATGAGAGCATATTGTTTGTCCTAAAGCTTGTGTGTGAGTGTTTTGAGCTAAAAGTGCTTTTGTGTGTTAGTGAAGAATAAGGAGGGTGCTTGTGGAGGCTAAGGTTGGGAGTTCAAGCTTGGATCTGAGTTCTTATGAGGGAGGAGCTTCATTTAGAGGTAAAAATATCAAAACTTTCCTCTTTATTTTGGTTTGGTGTTTTATGGTCCATTTCTAGGGTTTAAGTCCCAAAGGTGGAGTCTTTATGAGAAAAAGGGGCTCAATGGACCTAGATGTGTCCCATTTCAGTGTTATGTGTGTTGTTGAGCCATAAAAATCCCAGCTTGGTCGTCATTATGAAGTCATGCTTGACTTATGGGCTGTAAAGTGTTGGAAGTGGAATGATTTGTGTGTTGGTGACTCTCATAGCCATGCAAAGGCTTAAAGTCACCAACATTATGAATTAAGAGGCTTAGGGTAGTCAGATTTGGGAGTTGGACGTGTGTCTTAACCGTTTAAGACCCCAAAAGAAAAGGAGCATGAAACTGGGATTTACACGGGGCGTAATCCCAGAACGCGTAACGTAGGGGGTCTCGTTCCCCGATTCTGTGAGGTTGCCGGGTACCCCCATCATACAGGTTTGGTACGAAGCAGCGTAACCCAGAGAGTTGAGTTTTGTTGACTTTTTGGGTTTGGTCAATATTTGGATCTATGAGCCATGAGAGGGGTAAAATGGTCTTTTACCCTTCTGAGAGTGCTAAGAGAGGGATTAGTCTAGCCTTGAGGGTTGTATTGATTAGAGTGCTTATTCCATGTGATTAGGCGGGGGCTAGACCAGATTTTACCGAGCTCAAGTTTACCGAGTTACCCGAGGTGAGTCTTCTCACTATACTTTACCTAGAGTGGTAATTAGAGTTATATGACATAGTATCTTGTATGTTATTTATGTGATTGTCATACACTACATTATTTCTATGTGATTCATGTCGTGTATGTTCCATAGTTACAGAGTTAGAACTGGAAGGTTCACAGAGTTAGGACCAGAGGGTCCATAGAGTTAGGACCGGAGGGTCCACAGAGTTATAGCCTCGAGTGGCTATTATGTGTGATTCATGGTATTTTGGGGAACTCATTAAGCATTTATGCTTACAGTTTTGTGTTATGTGTTTCAGGTACCAGTAAGGATCGCGGGAAGGCGCCGACATGATCAATACACACATGAGGAGTTTTTATACATTATGATCTTGGGGTTGTGTTTCTATGGATTGATATGTGATACGATGATATTTTTATAATATTTATGAATGAAAGTATGTTTTGAAAATGTGAAAAATTGTTTGAAAATTTTAGTGTTACAAGTTGGTATTAGAGCTTTGGTTTGAGAGATTCGGGTGCACCTTCGGGCGTATCTGAAATCAAACTGAGGATTTGAGTGATTTTTAAAATAATTTTTTTCTAAAGGAGTAAAAGGTTTTGAAAAGAGCAGAGCAGAGTAGTGTGTACGATCAACCAGCACCCGAACGGTGATTTCCCAAAATACCCTTATATTATGTGTTATGAGATACGATATGATATGTTGTGCATGGTAGAGTTGGTTAGGTATTCTTATTAGGACTAGAGTGGCCTGGTTTGTGATGCCTTAGCCTAGGGATTATGCTGCTAGGAGATGCTTGAGAGTGAGTAGGTTGCAGCAAGGAGCTTATGAGAGGTCTGCTAGAGAGTAACTTATGCATAGTGATAGTAGAGTACTCGGGATTTGGGATCTTAGGAGGAGGAATTGGGGTGAATACTGAAGCGGTGTGGACGGTAGTATTGGGCCCGTACTACTGTAGAAACTGGATCAGTGCGCAACCCAAGTAAGAATCCTTAGGGTACCAGGGATCGAGTAGGAATGGGATATCGAGTGTGTGCATACTCGAGCGAGTCTCTAATATTTTGTGTTGTATTCCAGAAACATCATCGTTGGGACATGCCACAGATCTGAGACCAGCGGAGTGAGTGATGAGGAGCTCCGCTAGATGATCCACAAGGAGGTGGTTGTTGCGATCCGCACGGAGATACCAGAGATGTGTGGGTCAATTAAGACCACCCTGATTGAGTCTTTCGACGAGAGATACGCAGAGGTTAATGAGGCTGCGGCCACTGCGGCTGTTGCTGCTGCTAGAATTTGGGGTGGCGATTTGTTGCTGTTCCGGGAGTTCAGCAACACGAAGCCACCAGAGTTTGATGGGATGCAGGATCTGATTGTTGCGATGAGATGGGTGTCTGACATCGAGGGATGCATCTATAAGTGTTCTTGTCTGGAGCATCTGAGAGTTCGGTTCGCGCTGAACCAACTTCGCTTGGGAGCGTAGGACTGGTGGAAGTTTGTGACAGTGCATTATTCTCCTGCAGAGCTTGCCGCGGTAACCTGGGAGAGGTTCACCGCTATGTTTTCTGATGAGTACATTCCCCAGTGGAAAGGAACGTTTGGCCCAGGAGTTCTTGACCCTCAAGCAGGGTACCGAGTCTGTTACAGTGATCACCAGGATGTTCCATGAGAGGGCGATGTTCTGCCTTGAGCACATGTCTTCGGAGCATGCACGCATGAGTCAGTATTTGAGCATTTTTAGGAGAGACATCCGCGAGTTTGTGGTGAACTCGTCATACCGGACATTTGCCAAGCTTCAGGCAAATGCCCGGAAGAGGGAGATTGAGCTCAAGACTCAGGCCAGGGAGGAGCCGGAGTCTCAGGGGAGGGATCGGCGACCGGCACAGTCCCAACCGGCAGCCAAGCAGGCCAAGCCCACCGATTCGAGATTTGGGAACCAGAAGGGCCGCACTTGTGGCAAGTGTGGCAAGAGTCATGAGGGGATTTGCAGAGCAGGGCTTGCTACATGTGTGGCAAGGAGGGGCACATGGCCAAGGATTGCCCCAAGGAGTTTGCAGTCTGTTTTCACTACAACCAGACGGACACCGGAAGGTCGAGTGTCCGCAGTTGCGGAGGTTAGCACAGGGAGCATCACAGGGATCTGCCCCTGCTACTGTACGAGCTACAGAGAGTTCGCCGGTGAAGGCCGAGCCGCCGAAGGCTTGCGGGAGAGCCTTCTAGTTGACAGCGGAGGAGGTCTGTGCAGCGCCCGGTGTTGTGGATGGTATGTATTCTTTCATCTATTTAGTTTGAGTTTGAGGTATTATGCTTATATTATGATATGCGTAGGTACATTTCTTGTGAGTTTTGTACCTGCTTTGGTGTTATTTGACTCGGGTGCGAGTAGGTCTTTTGTGTCAATAGCCTTTAGTCAGCACAGCAGTATCTGGCGTTGAGTCGACCTTTGCGAGTTTCCATAGCTGACGAGAGAGCAGTGTATTCCAATGATGTGATTTGTGGATGTGTACTAGAGATCTTCGGTGTTGAGTTTCCGATTGATTTAGTCTCGATTGCGATGGTAGATGTCTGTGTCATCGTGGGCATGGACTAGTTGAGCAGGTTTGGAGCGGTTATCGATTGCGAGCGGCAGTTGGTGACCATAAGAGACCCTAGTGGGGAGTTCTTACGGTTTATGGCGAGGGTAGCCATTCCGGGTCAGCATTTTGTTCGGCCGCTAGAGCGAGGCAGAGCCTACAGTAGGGCTGTAGTGGGTTTGTGGCTTATGTGGTGGATACGAGAGTAGATGCAGAGAGACTGAGGCCGGTCGATGAAGTCCCGATAGTGCGTGAGTTCCCGGACTTTTTCCCCGAGGAGTTGCCGGGAGTGCCTCCCGAGAGGCAGGTAGAGTTCCGTATCGATTTGGTTCCGGGGGAAGTGCCTATCGCCAAGGCGCCCTATCGCCTTGCGCCACCAGAGATGCAGGAGTTATCCTCACAGCTGTAGGAGCTGCTGGAGAAGGAGTTTATTCGGCCGAGTAGCTCGCCGTGGGGAGCGCCGATCCTTTTTGTCAAGAAAAAGGATGGTTCACACCGGATGTGCATTGATTACCGGGAGTTGAACAAGCTAATGGTCAAGAACCATTACCCCTTACCGAGGATCGACAATTTGTTCGATCAGTTGCAGGAAGCGTCTTGGTTCTCTAAGATTGATTTGAGGTCTGGATATCATCAGATGAGAGTGCGTGATGAGGATATCCAGAAGACAACATTCATGACTTGTTATGGGCATTACAAGTTCGTGGTGATGCCTTTCGGGCTCACCAATGCACCAGAGACGTTCATGGATCTCATGAACAGGGTGTGCAAGCCGATGTTGGATCGTTCGGTGATCGTGTTCATTGATGATATATTGGTGTATTCGAGATCCAGAGAGCAGCATGAGGATCATTTGAGGGAGATCCTCAGAGTTCTGAGATTGGAGAGGCTTTATGCCAAATTCTCCAAGTGCAATTTCTGGTTACGAGAGGTCCAGTTCCTAGGACACCTCATCAACCAAAATGGGATATTGGTCGATCAGGCCATGATTGAGGCTGTGATGAGTTGGGAGGTGCCGAGATCCCCTTCATATATCAGGAGTTTTCTGGGGTTGGATGGTTATTATCGGAGATTTATCAAGGATTTCTCAAGGATTGCTGTTCCTCACATCAGGTTGACCCGGAAGGGCGTGGCTTTCAGTTGGGGCCCAGAGTAGCAGGCCTCATTCGAGACACTTCACCAAAGATTATGCGAAGCCCTAGTGTTATCCCTTCCGGAGGGGATGGAGGATTTTTTGGTATATTGTGACGTGTCGATATCGGGATTGGGTGCGGTGCTGATGCAGGGAGGGCATGTGATAACATACGCATCGAGGTAGCTGAAGCCTCATGAGACGAGGTATCCTACTCACGATCTGGAGTTGGGGGCTGTGGTGTTCGCCCTCAAGATCTGGTGTCACTATTTTTATGGGGTTCGGTTGTGACAACCCAAGTTTCCCCGTTACCGTTAACGGAATATTCCACTGTATAAAAGTTCTGTTAATTAGAGGGTGTCAATTTAATAAACATTCCATTTGGTTACCTTTAACATGCCGTTAAGTCGTGATAAAAGGAAATAATAACACGGGACACACATTTCCATTTATTTGGAAAATGTTAAGTTTTATTATTACGACCACTACATCGGGTGCGACCAAAAGCCCCGTTTAACGGCGGTATCGGGTAAAATTCCACTGAGCCCCGACTGTGAACCCTATATAAGGGTGAGTGGAGCCCATTGGAGACTTTTTACACTCTCTCTCTATACTCTCTCTCTCTAGACTCGTTTTCGCCCCGAATCCGCAACCAAACGCTTCCAAATTGTAAGTCCGCTTACCCTAGCTTATTCTAAACATATTGATTGGTGTTTATAGCCCAAAATTCGGACTTAGAAGCAATGGAAAAGGAGTTTACGGCCTAAGCTCCTCCTTAGGCCGTAAACACCTAAAATGAGGCCAAAATGACCCAAACTTGTCCCTAATGGCTAGGAAATAAATTGAGGTATTAGCCGAGGAGTGTTTAAACATTAAAACTCATGGAATTAGGGGGAAAAAGAGAGTTTACGGCCCAAGCACAAGCTTAGGCCGTAAACCCCTCAAAACCTTGTTAAAATGCCTCCAAAACACTCCCAAACCACACTAGGGCTTAACACATAAATTAAGGGCTGAGTTCTTTGGCTTTAGATCACTTAAATACATCAAAATGAAGGATAAAAAGGATTTTATGGCCCAGGTCTATACCAAGGCCGTAAACTCCCCAAAACATGCCCAAAAAGTAGTTTTTGCCCCCCCCCCCCCCCCCCCCCAAATGACCCTAGACTATTTCCATAAAATGCTAGGAAGGATTTAAGGACTTAATCACATGAAATGGAGGGGTAAAAAGGAGTTTACGGCCCAAGCAAGATTCTAGGCCGTAAACTCCCCAAAACACATGCAAATGTTAGATTTAAACCCCCAATATAGCATCACACTTCATTAGAAATTGCTAGAAAGGTATTAGAGGCTTGAAACTTCACAAAACACTAAGGGTGAGAGTTTACGGCCGTAAACTCCCTTAGGAGTGTCCCTAGGCCATAAACTCCAAGTTAGTGCCCTTAGAAGCCTCAATCCCACTCATGCCTTTTGGGAAAAGTGCTTAGAATAATTCCATGATGCAAGTAGAAGCCTTAAACACCCTAGAATCCATCACCATGAGTTTACGGCCGTAAACTCATGGTGAGAGGTCCCTGGGCCGTAAAGTAGTTGATAAGGGTTTATTCTTGGAAGGTAAACTCCATTCCTTAGCCATACACACCCTTAAACGCTACCCGGGACACCCAAACACTTAGCCAAAGTGTTTTTCGCTCCTGTGAGCGCGTATATGTGTTTAATTAGTATTATATATGCTAATTGTATGTGAACATATGTTATCATATGTTAAATAGGTCATTGTGTGTGATCGAGTCCTTGCGTGACACCGAACACCCAAACGGCACTTTCGTCGGACCTACTTACACCAGGTGAGTTCATACCCCTGAATGAACCTTTTAAATGTTTTTACATGTTTTATAGGGGGGAATACAAGTTAAACATGCCAGTTATCATATCAATCACATGTGATTGATAACCCGCATGCACAAGATTTTACCACTATACACTGTTTTACCGAGTAGGACACTATAAATGGCTTTCAAAAAGGGTTTTTCACTTGTTCAAGTTCTTACTTTTATTGCTTATCAAAGATCCATTTTCAAACTGATTTATAAAAGATTCCCAAAGATTTCTAAAGGCTTTCACACTTATTTTATCAAAGGATACAAATGCGATTTTCCTGAATAATAAGGTTTTCCAAGGTTTTCATGAATGCTTTCGCTTGTTAGTTACTGCTGCTTCACTTTTATTTATTTTAAATTCCTACTCGATAATGCTTTCACTTCGCGATACGCTTATACTGGATTTTGTCTCTATATCGCTTATACTTGTAGCCTCTTATACTTGATAGACGTTCTTACTTCACTTATTGTCGTCTCTGCTTCGTAATACACTTATACTTGGTACACTTATACTTCACGATTCGATTATCCCACCCTGTATGCTTATACTTCATGTCTCGGATGATCCACTGTACGCTTATACTTCACGTCTCGGATGATCCACCGTATGCTTATACTTCACGACTCAGATATTTCACTGTATGCTTATACTTCACGACTCAGATATTTCACTGTACGCTTATACTTCACGACTCGGATATTTCACTGTACACTTATACTTCACTGTATGATTCCACTTAATACACACTCAAGCATTGTTAGATGTATGTTTATGCTTGTATAGATGTATATAAATAATGATTGAAGGACTTAGGAAGGCTTGTCCACCCTATTTCCTTTTTCTTCTTTGAGATGTGGTCTGGTGGGATCGGATGTCTATCTGAAAGTCGTTCGATTCATTAGTATTATATATTATGTACACGAGCATAGACATACGAGTTTTCTTCAGTCAATTTAGTTAAGAGACTCTACCTCTAGGTCAACACTTACATTAGAAACCCACTACCCACTGTTTGGAAGTCATTACCCACTATTTGGGATGCATCTTCGGGACACGGCCTTCTCCGTCGTCTAGTTGGTAACCAGAGTCTCCTGTAGGGAGAGCGGACATTGTGTGCATAGATCTATACGGGATTGACACCCCCGCACCCTGACTGCTAGCTACAGTCCACGGCTCACCAAGCCAAGGGGTGACAAATGTCACATTATATAGACGCTTGTAGGGCGTCGGGCACTCTAGTGTCGGTTAGTATGGTTACGAGTATCCCGGGTTACCTTATAATTCTTTGGCCTTAAGGTAACGTTATTTTGCCAACTATTTTACACTGTATGCTGGTAATTCATTTTCAGAGTCACACTGTTTTGACCTTACAAGACGTATCTTTCATTTGATACTGTCTGGGGTCTGTCTCCTCTGTTTTGACCTTACAAGATGTACCTTTCATTTGATACTGTCTGGGGTCTGTCTCCTCTGTTTTGACCCTACAAGACGTATCCTTCATCTGATGCTGTCTGGGGTCTATATCCACTGTATTCACAGAATTCACTGTATTCACTGTGTTCACTGTTTTAGACCTCGCCAGACGTATCTTTCATCTGATATTGTCTGTGGTCCGTATTCATTTTATTGGACCTTACTAGTTGTACCTTGCATTTGGTACCTTCTGGGGTCTGTGTCTTCACTTGTTAGACTGAACCAGGCGTGTCGTTCGTTTGATACTTTCCTGGAGTCTATGGTTCCTTGCCTTAGTCAGCAGTCCTCACTGCTGAGGAATATGATATTCCCTGATGTCGTTTGCTTTCCTCAATAATCACATTCAGTATTTTGATAATAATAGCAACTTAGGGAAAACTACTTTTTACCACACATCACTGCCAGTCTTGGTAGAAGGCTGTTTTTTTTTAAGAAAATATAGGATTTTCTGGAAAGGGCTCTAATACACTGAAATCTCTTAAACTATTACTTTATTAAGTTATTTGAATGAAATGTCACTAAATGCTTATGAACTCACCAGCATTTGTAAAAATGTTGATACTCGCTTTTCAAATAACTTGTATTCTCAGGTTAGCATTAGACAGGTACATCCCCGGAGCTGTTGATGAAGATAGCTTAGTACCATGCTGTATTTATTCTATTACTTGTATTACTTTGATACCTTGTAAAGTAACCATGTAAAATTATTCTATTAATGCAATGTTTTGTTGTACTTTGATTACTATAATGCATGTGTTGTGATACTTGACATGACATCAACCACCCCAGAACGTTTCCGCCGTTCCGGTTTTGGGGTGTGACATCAGTGTACCATATACACGGACCACAAGAGCTTGAAGTATCTGATGGATCAGCACAACCTGAACATGCGCCAGAGGAGATGGTTGGATGTGGTAAAGAATTACGAGTGCGAGATCCTGTACCACCCGGGCAAGGCTAACGTTGTAGCCGATTCCTTGAGTCGTAGGAGAGAGAGAGTCCCCCAATACGGGATGTTTGTATGAGCTTGACAGTGATGACTCCGGTGTTGGACACCATTCGAGAGGCCAGGGTAGAGGCCATGAGACCAGAGAACCGCAAGAGAGAACGGGTGATTGGGCAAGTATCTGAGTTCATTGTCGATAGCCGAGGGCTTATGACCTTCCAGGGCCGGATTCGAGTGCCATTTGAGGGCGGGCACGAACCATTTTGATGGAGGAGGTGCACATATCGAGATTTTCGATCCATCCCAGGGCCAATAAGATGTATTTGGACCTGAAAAGAAACTATTGGTGGCCCTGTATGAAGATTCATGGGGCGTTGTTTGTAGAGAGGTGCTTGACCTATCGCAGGGTTAAGGCCGAGCACCAGCGACCGCATGGCAAGCTGCAGCCACTTGAGATTCCCCAATGGAAGTGGGAACATATTTCTATGGATTTTATCACCAAATTGCCGAGGACTGCGAGAGGTGTCGATTCAATTTGGGTGATCGTTGACTGGCTGATAAAGAGCGCTAATTTTCTTGCTATCAGTGAGAGCTCTTCTGCGGAGAGGCTAGCAGAGTTCTATGTGAGAGAGGTGGTATAGTGGAATGGAGTACCGATCTCGATTGTGTCGGACCGAGATGTGTGTTTCACTTCCAGGTTCTAGAATAAATTCCACGAGGAATTGGGTATGAGGCTGCATTTCAGTACCACATACCACCCACAGACGGACGGTCAGAGCGAGCGGACGGTTCAGACGCTTGAGGACATGCTTAGGGAATGTTTGCTGGACTTCGGAGGAAGTTGGGACACATATATTTCGTTGGATGAGTTTTCTTATAACAACAGCCACCATTCGAGTATCGGTATGCCTCCCTTTGAGTTGTTGTATGGGAGGAGGTGTCAGACTCCCATCGGCTGGGGAGAGGTCGGGCAGCAAGTGTTGGGTAGCTCTGAGTTAGTGCTCCAGACGACAGAGAAGATACAGCAGGTCAGACAGAGGTTGTTGACAGCTCAGAGTCGCCCGAAAAGTTATACGGATAGGCGACGGTCCGAGCTTGAGTTCTAGGTGGGGACTTCGTACTCCTGAAGGTATCTCCGTGTAAAGGAGTGATCCTATTCAGGAAGAGGGGCAAGCTGGGGGCCCGGTACATTGGCCCGTTCAGGGTGACCGTGAGGGTAGGTAGAATAGCATATCGTTTGAAACTACCTGCGAAGTTGAGTCAAATTCATGATACCTTCCACGTGTCTCAACTGGAGAAAGTGTATAGCCGACGAGTGGGCAGTGGTGCCGTTGGAGGATATCTAGGTGAACGCGAGTCTGAATTATGTTGAGAGACCGATCACGATCTTGGACCGGAAGATCAAGGTTCTGTGGAATAAGGACGTTCCTCTGGTTCAGGTCCAGTGGCAACAACGGAGAGGGTCCGAGCTGACTTGGGAGCCGGAGTTAGAGATACGTGAGCACCATCCGGATTTGTTTGCGGCATGAGACTTCGAGGTCGAAGTCTAGTTCTAGTGGGGGAGAATTGTAACATCCCGAAATTCAGGAGTGTCTCTAAAACCCTTCTCTTTTCCAAGATTGGCAAGTTAAGCCCTTAAATGATGTATTAAGGAAAATGAGTACGCGGGTGTACTGAAGAGTACGTTGTGCGTACTCATGCGCTTAAGTTAGACGCGGACTTGCCTAGGTACGCGGGGTGTACCCATGGTTATGTTGGGCGTAGCGGGTCCATATGCAAACCCTAATTTGTGGCTTGTTCACTATAAAAGGAATGTTAAGGCCTTGTCCTCAGCCACCATTTTAGAGAGTGAAACACTATGAGAGCATTTCGTTCGTCCTAAAGCTTGTGTGTGAGTGTTTTGATCTAAAAGTGCCTTTGTGTGTTAGTGAAGAAGAAGGAGGGGTGCTTGTGGAGGCTAAGGTTGGGAGTTCAAGATTGGATCTGAGTTCTTCTGAGGGAGGAGCTTCATTTAGAGGTAAAAAGCTCAAAACTTTCCTTTTTATTTTGGTCTGGTGTTTTATGATCCATTTATAGGGTTTAAGTCCAAAGGTGGAGTCTTTATGAGTAAAAGGGGCTCCATGGACCTAGATCTTGTTGGATTAATGTTTAAGTCCATAACTATATTTGGTATGTACTTGACCCGACCCGGCATGGTCCATTTGGGTTGCACTTCACCAGCACAATTTATATGGATAGTCTTTTGAGAATAGTATATTGATGATTTATATTAATATATTATAAGTTCTAATATATTAATATATAATCGTATTATTTAATTAGTATTGATCAAGAATTAATTTATAATTAATTAAGGGATCAAAAGGAACTAATTAAATATGGACTCTTAGATATACATGTATAGTGGGCCAAGTTCATTTAGGTTGGGCTAAGTCTTCATGGATAGTCCATGGAGCTTTCACCCATGGATCCTAGGAAATGAAAGGTCATGGTATTAGGGTTTAACCCTAATCCTCCATACTATATAAAGGGTCTTATGGTTCATGAAATTAGGCTAGTGGCTAATGTGGATACACTAAAAAGGGAAATAATCGATTTCATAAGTGTGAGCCAAGTATCCATATTCTCTAAAGTCTTCCAAGGTGTTTTTGTGATTTGTGATTCCACTTGAGGATTCCACACATTTGGGGCTAAGCTCTTAAAGTTCAAGACTTCAAGGTTCTTTAAAAGCTATGTATTCTAACTTGTTATATTACCCAAGTATCAAGGATTGTATGCTAGAAAGGGTAATACCTTGGAATATTCATATTTGCATGTATAATAGAGAAAACATTGATCCAACGTATTTAGGGTTGCATGTACACTTAGGTGTGTTAGAATGCTCAAAACCCAATAGTGGTATCAGAGCCATGGGTTGTTTCCTGTTATATTGATGCAAATGTTTGATTTTCAAAGTTGAAAAGAAAACATGAAGTTTGTAAAATTTTATGATAATTACTTGTTTTGTGAAAAACTAATTATTTGTAAAATTTGAATCATTTTCTATATGAGTTGAATTAGGTCAAATTTAGTAAAAGATAAAATGATATTTGATTACTTTATTAGTTTTAAAAGTTCGATCTAAATGTTTTAAGGAGTTACAAATTTTTTCATAAAATTTTGGAGCTCAAAAGTTTTTTTTTTTAAGTTATGATCTTAAGTGTTTTGAAACCTCCATAAGTTATGGATATGAAAAGGTTTTAAAAAAAATGATTCAAAGTTTTTATGGAGTTACAAAATTTGGTGTTAATGTTTTAAAGAATTCCATAACTTATTCTTAAGTTATGGAACATGAAAAGTTTCATCATAAAACAAGCATTTAACTCCATAAGTTATGGTTTACCAAAAGTGTTTATGTTTCCTTGATTTATGAGTTAGTTTAGATTAAAAGAAAAAAAAATTGTGTTTTATTTGTTTTCAATCCTAATTCATCTAGAGGTAGTTCATAAAATGTGTTTTTGTAACTTGTCCTCAAGTTACATAAAAGGTTACATTTATGAATCTTAAAACTCGTCATAGGTAACACAAAAAAAATGAAGAGTCTTTTTCATTAAATAGTATTATGACTCCATAACTTGTCCTCAAGTTATGGATGTTTAAGAGTCACTTCTTTAAAAGTGTTATTAAAGAATAAGAGGTTACATAAAAAATGAAGAGTCTTCGTTTTAATGAACCATTAAACTCATAAGTTATGAAATGAAAAGTTTTGAATAGTTTCAAAACCTTGCCCTCAAGTTTTGGAATTTGTAAAGTTTTCACTTTTGAATACTTTAATTCCAAGTTAAGCCCTTAGAATTTTAAAAGTTAAAATTCAACCATTATACTTTATAATATTATAAGTTAATGATATTTATATATATGTATAAGAGTAGAGTCGTCTTACCATTAGTAGGCCTCATTCACGAAACCGGTCTATAAGAGGGGGGGTATAAGGTTATTGCCTATAAAATGGCAGTTTAATGGGTGTCCACTCTCACCCACCGCTTCCTTGACCGGTGGAGGGTCGTTAGCTGATCGGGTAGGACAGGGACTATAATTCTCCCTTCATTAAAAGTATTAATGATAAATACTAAGTAACTAAACTCTTATTAATACCCAATCTTAGTTACTTAGGAAAATGTGAATTTGGTGCTAACTCATGAAATTACACTTTGCAGTTTGCTTTAGTAAGTTAGTGGAGTGTGTGTGGTTAACCGACAAACTAGCTTGATTTAACAAGGTAGGCGAAGGGTAAGTTAACGTTTATCATAGTATCGGTGGAGCGTGTGTGTTTAACCGACACATCAATTGAGGGGTAAACATTAAGGGTACCAAGTATATTTGCTTGGTCATTCACACCTTGTTATGTGATCCTCGGTATCCCAATCACAAAACCTGAAGGGCACACTTGAGATTGAAACATGCCTTTGAAAATTTCAATGAATCTCAAAAGAATCTAGGAGTTTCAAAACCAATTAAAACCTAATAATACATTTCGTTTATCTTGGTGGAAATTGGTGAATTGTCATTCACCTACCTTCAAATATTTTATAGCTTGGATTACGGCATCCCTCTTCCAAGTTATAAAATAGTTTGTTGGGTCCTAGCCTTAATATTTCATATTGGGTGTTATATTAAGGACTTTAGATCAACTATCTTGAATATCTCCTAAAAAGATGTCTGGTTCAGACATCTATGATCCTCCCAAATCTCTTGGAACTTCACTTCCTCCACCTCCTCCAGTTATTCTCCCTAACCCACAAGTTCAAGGTCACTCAAGCCCTATTGGCAAGCAAGGTCTATGTGTGATCGCATCTTGGAGATGAAGTCACATATTGAAGAGCCAGGAGAGTTGGGTGTCAAACTCTTGAGAAAGTTGGTGGTTCCATCACTTTCTAAGTCACATAGTGAATTCCTTTGGTACTACTATGAAACAGACTATGACATGACCCTTAATGATCTTATCTATTTGGTTGGTGCTGCTGAATCCACCATAATTTGGATCACTAGGAGAGCAAATTTTATTAGTAGAATGTCACACCCCGAAACCAAAGGCGGAAACGTTCCGGGGCAGAGGACGTCATGAATATCACAACCAATGTACATAGTAAGCATAGTAAACACAAAACTTTACATTACATAGATTCATTTACCTTATCTGAAAACAAAGAATTACATGTGTTATACATATATATATCATATGGACAAAATTAATGACGTGTCTTCTACGTACTCCGTCTTCGCCAAAAGGATCGCTGGGTAACTGTCTAATGTGGACCTGAAAATACAAGCAGTTTGAAAATCAGCATAAAGCTGGTGAGTTCATAAGTGTTTTGTTTTCTAAAAGTGAACATGTTTCATTTGGTTTTCCGACAAAAGTTTGTTATCCAAGAAAATCTCATATTTTCTTATAAGTATAGTTTAGTTATCTATTTGTTATACGATTTGGTTATATACAGTTCAATTATCCCAGGAAAACCCCATATTTTCCTAAAAGTAAAGTTTAGTTAAATACCACAGTGTATAGCTTAATACATAAAACTATATATTGAAAACCACGGGGAATTACCATCCAGTACAACAGTAGATATTTTTAATACATAAAAATATTGATTGAAAACCATGGGAATACCATCCCGTACTAGATATAAGGTAGTTTTAATACACAAAACTATAGATTGAAAGTCATGGGAATACCATCATGTACTAGATATAGATTGAAAACCATGGCACTACCATTCCGTACTAGATATAGATTGAAAACCATAGGACTACCATCCCATACTAGATATAGATTGAAAACCATGGGACTACCATCCCGTACTAGATATAGATTGAAAATAGATATAAAATCAAATCCGTGAATAAACTTATATTAATACGTATTGTGAGTCGGGTAACCATGCTGATATGACAACGAGACCTCCTTGACGTTCGTCAGACGTCGGACGATATCCAGAATTTGTCACCCCATGCGTGCCCGCCTAACTGTAGCTAGCAGTTTAGGTGTGGGATTGTCAGTCCCGAATAGATCTATTCACAAATTCCACGCTCTCCCTCCAGGAGACTCTGGTTACACTTCCAGGGAGGATTTACTGATAACCCAAAGGGTTTAATAATGATGAATCTCACAAGCTAGTATTAAATTATTCACGGTGTTTTCAGACGTTATCAAACATACTAATCGTTTTGAATCATAATACAGTGAAAACAATTAAATATAATGGAATTATCTGGCAATATACTCTAAATTAAACAGAGATAAACTGAATCAGACATAGTTTATCTAATAACTTTACATAAATCTATGCTCGTTAAACAAGAACTATAGATCCCAAATTATTCCCATAATAATTTGATTGATTTGATTGTTTCCTTTACTGAAATCCATGTAGTTATAATCGATAAAACATCCCTTATGCTCAGCATAATACATAAGGGGTAAAGATATCTATAAGTTTGCCAGATATTTATAGAAATACATCAGTTTTAGGTTTTGAAAACATTTATATTTTGCTTGTATTCCCCCCTGAAAACATTTGAAAAACACGGAAAAAGAGTAGGGGTATGAACTCACCAGTCGAGGAACGTGTCGTCTAGGATGCTAAGTGTCAGTTTGGGGCTTGGTAACGCGCGAGGCTCCTATGTAATATGAAATGATACATAATTGTATCTAATTAGACTTCAAACCACTAATTAGAAAAGAGTAAACACTTCTAGACGCGAAAACACTTCAATTCAAGTGTTTGGTGTGACCCGGGTAGCATCTATGGACGAGTATGGCTTGGATATGGAGTTTATTCTTCAAGAGTGAACTCCTTTATGAGTTTACGGTCCAAATGACCCACTCCCAATGAGTTTACGGCCGTAAACTCATGGTGGGGGTGTTCTTGGTTGCTAAATAGCCTTATATCACTTGGGAAAATTAGCTAGGATCAAATCTAGGGTATAGAGGTTGATTAAACCCACATATGGACCATCTAATGGAGTTTACGGCAGTAAAGTAGGATTTTACGGACGTAAACTCCCCCACACTCAATCCTTTGATTTTTGGTGGTCCTAGGTCATTACAATGCACATAGGAAGGTTCTAGGGTTGATTCCATGGCTTAGGAAGTGATTGGGAATTGAATTGACCTTGGAAAAGTAGTTTACGGTCTATAAAGATGTTCTTGGGAGTTTACTACCTTAAACACATGAGTTTACAACCGTAAACTCATATTTGTCCAAGATTCATGGGTTTTAGTGGTTGTAGGTTAAACATACAAAGTTCTAGGTCCAATTTCTAAGTCATACAAGGTGTTAAGGGCACTTTAACACCCATTGGATGAGTTTAAGGTCTAAGATGAAGTGTTTATGGTCCAAGAATGTTCTTGGGCTGTAAACTCAAGTTTCTCCCATTTTTGTATGATTTGGTGCATTTCTTGAAGGGTTATAAAGTTCTATGCACTCATGGAAGCTTATGGAGGTGTTTAAGGGCAATATAACACCTTAAAAAGGTGTTTATGGTCCATGAATGGGGTTTTACGGTCTAAGCATGTTCTTGGGCCGTAAAATCATGTCCATACATCATTTGGTACGATTTTGGGGTCCTAAGCTCATGCATGCAAGTCCAAAGGTCTTAACTAAGCACTAGAAGTGATTTGGATGGGTTTTGGGGCTTTAAAACCCTCTTTAGAGGTGTTCACGGTTTTGGGAGGTCCCTAGACCGTAAAAACATGTCTTTGGTGCATTTGGATGGTTTAAACACGAATTTGAAGGCTAAAGATGCTAATCTATGAGTTAGGATAGTTACCTTAATGATTTGAGGCTTGAATTGGATGATTTTGGGATCAAAATCGGATTTTAGAGAGAGAGAGAGTAGTGAGAGAAAGTTATGAGATGGGTAAAAGGAAAGGCTTTAAATGAAGGTCCACTCATCCTTTATATAAGGTTTGAGTTTGTGGCCCGGAGGAAATCTACCCGATACTGATGTTAGACGAGGCTTTTGGTCGCACCCGATTAAGTTGTCGTAACCCGATATGGTCGAAACTAAAAATTCTCTATTATTAATTTATAATATTTTCTTAAGTTTCTAACGTGTTTGGATACCAATTAATTCATAATGGAAGTCTCAAAAATAATGACTTAATTTAAAAACTTAAACGGAAAAAATTCGAAAAGATGAATTTTATAGACTAAACGGGTTAAAATGACGGAAAGAATTTCGGGTTGTCACATTATCCCCCCGTTAGAGGGAATTTCGTCCCGAAATTTAAACTTTAGATATGATTCAAGGATTTGGAAAGAGATACAGATACTTCTGTTTCATCGGATTTTCACGCTCCCAATTGAACTCAGGTTCTCGCATAACATTCCAGCGAACCTTCACTATCAGGATACGATTTTGTTTCGTACATCTGGTCTCTCGATCTACGATTTCGGATAATTCTTCAATGTAGTTCAGACTTTGATTGATCTTGATCTCATAAAGAAGGGGTACTAGGGTTTCGTCGGTTAGGCACTTCTTAAGAATAGAGACATGGAATACAGATTGGATGTTGCTAAGTTCTGAAGGTAGTCGGAGTTTGTAGGCTACGGAATCGATTCTAACGAGGATCTCGAAAGGTCCTATGTATCTCGGGTTAAGTTTTTCTGCGCTTCCAAAGCGTACCATGTCTTTCCAGGGCGAGACTTTCAACAGGACATAGTTTCCAATCTAGAATTCTAAGGGTTTTCTTAGTTTATCGGCGTACACTTCTGTCTGTCTCATGAAGCTTCTCAGTCGATCTCGGATCTGGATGATTTTCTCTGTGGTTTCGCGGATGATTTCAGGACCAGTGAGAGCACTATCGGGGAATCGACTCTTGGCTAGCTACGTGTCCCTTACCTCGGTCCATCCCAGAGGGGATCTACACTTACGACCGTAGAGGGCCTCAAATGAAATTTTGTCGAAAAGATTATCTATTCGAGGAAAAGGATATCGATCTTTGACGGTAAACTTGTTCAACTTGTGGTAGTCTATACACATCCGAAAGGATCCATCTTTCTTCTCCACAACAATACCGAGACTGCCTACGGTGAGGAACTCAGTCTGATGAATCCTTTGTTGAGTAGCTCATTAAACTGACTGGAAAACTCCTGCGTTACTGTTGGCACTAATCGATACGGGGGCTTGACTACAAGGGTAGCTCCAGGAATTAGGTCGATGTGAAACTCGACTCGACGCTCGGGAGTAGTTCCTGGAAGCTCTTCGAGAAAAGACACCCAGAAAGTTGCAAACTTCAAGGATGCAACTTCCTGTTTCTCGATGGTCACATAGGCTAGGAATTTATGGCACTCCCTTCTGGGAAGTCTTTTGAGCTTTGATGCAGGAAATGATATGAAGATTTGAGCTAAAATTATCGCAATAGATCGTGAGAGACTGACAAGAGGGAATGTTGAGATGGATGGATTTTTTGTAATAAAGGATATCCGCATGATTGGAACTCAACCAATCAATGCCAATGATAACATCAAAACTCTCTATGGAAACTGGCATTAGGTCGACGGGAAAAGAATGATCATTCGAGGTAAGGGTACAGCCTATGAATTTATCGCTAATGTCCTCTTTCTCATTGTTAGACATCTCGACGGTATACATTTCGGTTACTAATGGAGGACTAAGGTTAAGATGATGTTTGATTGAATAGATAACAGATTCTCTTTCAACAATATAATCGAAAAGGATTGCAAGTATAAGGGTTGTCGAGGAAGAATATACATGTGGCAACGGTGGGATCGACGGCTGCCTCATCTTGTCCTATAGCTAGGACTCTTCCAGTGTTGCCAGTTGTTGCTTCCTTGGGGAAATTTCTCTTGAAATGCCCTACTTCGCCACAACCATAGCAGGCCTGACTGACACCTGCTCCGGATGACTAATCGGTTGATTGGACTGGTTTTCTACAGTTTCGAGCAAGGTGGCCCTTCTTGCCACAGTTGTTGTAGAGACGTTCACGACATGGCCCGGGAGTACGGTGATGGTAGATGCACTTGCTGCACCAAGGAAGGGTACCGGTATATCCGCTGGTAGGAGTCTGAGCAGTGGATCCAACAGCAGAAATAACAACAGGGACAGTAGCAACGTGGTCTGCTACCGTTTGCTGTTTCTTAGAGGATCCTTGTGCACTTTGGGCCTTCCGCTTGTTCCAGAATTCCTTTTTATCTCCACCACTACTCTTAACCAACTCAGGAGTGGTGGTCTCCTCATCAGGATTGTCTGCGTGATCAATCAGGGTTTGCGCCAGACATTTAGCGCTGTCGAAAGTGTCCGACTTTGCGGCCAACACATTCCCTTTTGTTGGCTGGGTCAGCCCCCAAATAAATCTTTCAATCTTCTTACTCTCCGGGGTAACCATTCCCGGACAGAGCATCGCCAAGTCTTCGTATCTAGATGTATAAGCGACTATGTCGGAACCCTTCATCTTTAGATTCCATAGTTCATGTTCCAATTTCTGCATCTCGCCCCGTGGGCAGTACTCAGCAAGAAGAAGATCCTTCATGGCCTCCCAACCCATAGCATTAGCTACAAGTATAATTAAGGATTTGACTCGCCGTTCCACCAACTCAAGGCTTTATCGGTGAAGATACAAGCGGCGAACTTCACTTTATCGGATTCCGAACAGGCACATATTTCAAAGATAGATTCGATTTTCTCGAACCATCGGGTTAAGGAAATGACACCTCCAGTGCCATCAAAAGATGTGTGTTTCGCGTTCATAAAATCTTTATAGGAACACTCCTTTCGGTGTCCCTGGCTACCTTCCTGGTTTTGGGACTGAGGACCACCTCCTGAATCACCGGGGTTCATTTGAGACATGGCGGATGCCACTGCGGCAGTAACAGCTGCCTAGAACATCACAGGATCAAATTGGGGAGGAGGTGGTGGCAGAGGGTTGTTGTTGTTCTTTGAGCTGGGTCTCTTTCTTGGACGCATCTTGATCTAAAAAGATCAGGAAAGAGAGGATCATAAGTCCTCTGAATTGAATCAAGAGATATGGAACATGGGATATCTCATTAAGACAGATATAGAATTCTACTAAGCGATAAAGCAGGAATGAATTATCAAAGCAGACAAACTATCACTAAAGGAATGATTGAGGAGCAATGATGGAATGAGGATTTCTATAACGGATTTGGCTCGAGAAATACTCCCATAGTATTTCATGATTCGCTGTGACGACGGCTCGTTGTTTGGGTATTGGGTAAGTTTCAGGCATGCCGCATACCACAGTCACTCCCAAGCACATGTTGGCGGTGTCTCGAATGAATATAGTTGGCCAGGCTATATTGATCCTAGACACGACTACATAATTGCCCAGGTTTAACCGCAACGTACAACACCCATTTACTTATGTTTTCTTCTACTTGTAGTTACGGATTTCGACGGTTAGGTATACTTGTATACTCTTGAAAATACTTATATTTTAAGGTATACTTTTAGTTCAGAGCACTTAGGCCCCTTAGTGTTTATAGTCTTATACCATGTAAGGTTTGGTATACTAGTTCACTATAAACAAGGGCTCTGATACCAATCTGTCACACCACGAAACCAAAGGCGGAAACGTTCCGGGGTGGAGGACGTCATGAATATCACAACCAATGTACATAGTAAGCATAGTAAACACAAAACTTTACATTACATAGATTCATTTACATTATCCAAAAACAAAGAATTACATGTGTTATATATATATATATATATATATATATATATATATATATATATATATATATATATATCATATGAACAAAAGTAATGACGTGTCTTCTACGTACTCCGTCTTCGCCAAAAGGATCGCTGGGTACCTGTCTAATGTCGACCTGAGAATACAAGCAGTTTGAAAATCAGCATAAAGTTAGTGAGTTCATACGTGTTTTGTTTTCTGAAAATGAACATGTTTCCTTTGGTTTTCCGAAAAAGTTTGTTATCCAAGAAAATACCATATTTTCTTATAAGTATAGTTTAGTTATCTATTTGTTATACGATCCAGTTATGTACAGTTCAATTATCCTAGGAAAAACCCATATTTTCCTAAAAGTAAAGTTTAGTAAAATACTACAGTGTATAGTTTAATACATAAAACTATATATTGAAAACCACTGGGAATTACCATCCAGTACAACAGTAGATACTTTTTAATACATAAAAATATTGATTGAAAACCATGGGAATACCATCCCGTACTAGATATAAGGTAGTTTTAATACACAAAACTATAGATTGAAAGTCATGGGAATACCATCACGTACTAGATATAGATTGAACACCATGGGACTACCATCCCGTACTAGATATAGATTGAAAACCATGGGACTACCATCCCGTACTAGATATAGATTGAAAACCATGGGACTACCATCCCGTACTAGATATAGATTGAAAATAGATATAAAATCAAATCCGTGAATAAACTTATATTAATACGTATTGTGAGTCGGGTAACCATGCTGATATGACAACGAGACCTCCTTGACGTTCGTCAGACGTCGGACGATATCCAGAATTTGTCACCCCAGGCGTGCCCGCCTAACTGTAGCTAGCAGTTTAGGTGTGGGATTGTCAGTCCCGAATAGATCTATTCACAAATTCCACGCTCTCCCTCCAGGAGACTCTGGTTACACTTCCGGGGAGGATTTACTGATAACCCAAAGGGTTTAATAATGATGAATCTCACAAGCTAGTATTAAATTATTCACGGTGTTTTCAGACGTTATCAAACATACTAATCGTTTTGAATCATAATACAGTGAAAACAGTTAAATATAATGGAATTATCTGGCAATATACTCTAAATTAAACAGAGATAAACTGAATCAGACATAGTTTATCTAATAACTTTACATAAATCTATGCTCGTTAAACAAGAACTATAGATCCCAAATTATTCCCATAATAATTTGATTGATTTGATGGTTTCCTTTACTGAAATCCATGTAGTTATAATCGATAAAACATCCCTTATGCTAAGCATAATACATAAGGGGTAAAGATATCTATATGTTTGCCAGATATTTATAGAAATACATCAGTTTTAGGTTTTGAAAACATTTATATTTTGCTTGTATTCCCCCCTGAAAACATTTCAAAAACACGGAAAAAGAGTAAGGGTATGAACTCACCAGTCGAGGAACGTGTCGTCTAGGATGCTAAGTGTCAGTTCGGGGCTTGATAACATGAGAGGCTCCTATGTAATATGAAATTATACATAATTTAATCTAATTAGACTTCAAACCACTAATTATATAAGAGTAAGCACTTCTGGACGCGAAAACACTTCAATTCAAGTGTTTGGAGTGACCCGGGTAGCATCTATGGACGAGTATGGATTAGATATGGAGTTTACTCTTCAAGAGTAAACTCCTTTATGAGTTTACGGTCAAATGACCCACTCACCATGAGTTTACGGCCGTAAACTCATGGTGGGGGTGTTCTTGGTTGCTAAATAGCCTTATATCACTTGGGAAAATTAGCTTGGATCCAATCTAGGGTATAGGAATGGATTAAACCCACATATGGACCATCTACGCTCACCCACCGCTTCCTTGATTATTGGAGGTTAGTTAGCAGAATGGATTTGATAGGACAAGTTAATCTCATTAAAAGTATAATGCTACTAATAAAGTACTAGAACGTTATTCTTATAAAATCCCAATTCTGGTTACTTTAGGAAAAATGTGAATTGTATGCTAACCCATGAAATTGCACATTACACTTTATAAGTTGTTAGTGGAGTGTGTGTGGTTAACAAACACACTAATAGGGACTAATAATAAGTCATAATGGGTATCTCATAATTATGATTGTTGATGGAGCGTGTGTGATTTACGAGCACATCAATAGAAGATGATAAAAGACAATTAGGCTACCAAGCATATTTGCATGGTTAGTCGCATCTTATTTGTGATCCTAGGTATTCCAATCATAGATACAAGAGCATGATCTAAGATTAAAACATGCCATTCAATAGTTTCAATGTATCTTAAAAGAATTAGGAATTTCACTTCATTTCATTTCGTGTTATGGTGGATCGTTTGAATTGTCATTGACCTACCTTTATGAAATTTTCACTTTGATCTCAGCATCCCATTTCTAAGTTTTGAATCTTCATAATTGGATCCTAACCTTAATATTATATTTGTGGGTTATTATTGAGGTATCTTGAAATCTAACTAAAACTATCTTCTTATAGATGGCTACCCCTGGAAACACTTCTGCTTCATCAACCTCCAACCATAAATTCTCTTTGTTCTGTATTTACTCCAAAGTCATTATAGATAGCTCAAACTATAATGATTGGATGTGCAACATCAAAATGGCACTTCACTTTGAGGACAAAGAATATGTCCTTGAAAATGAGCTCATTGAGATTGATGCAACCAAAGTTACTTCTTAAGAATATGCTACCTACAATAAGCATTATGACAATGCAACCAAAGTGGCTTGCATCATGGTCGCAACCATGTCCCAAAATTGTAGAGGTACTATGAGGACTACTAGCCCTTTGAGATGAACAAGGACCTTATGGAAAAGTGCCATAAGCAATCTCGTCAATAAAAGTTCGAGGTAGTCAATCCACTCATGGCTTGCAAAATGAAGGATGGGGACTTAGTTTGTAGTCATGTGCAAAGAATGAAATGCTACATAGAGCGTTTGTTCAAGCTTAGCGTCCACTTTGATAAGGAATTTTCCACTGACATGGTCTTGAACTAATTACTTAGTTTTTATGATCAGTTCATTTTGACTTATCATTTGAACAACACTGAACAAACGTTGGCTCAATTGCACAACCTGTTGCAGACAGCTGAAGTAGGGATGAAGGGTAAAAGTATAACTGTAACTTCCCGAAATTCATAGCCAAAAATTTCATTTTAAATTAATTAAGTATAAAAATAGTAGTCCGAAACATCCATAGTGTTAACTCATTTCATAATCAAAAACCAGTATTTCAAATAACTAAAGGATCTCATGGAAAAGCATTATCAGAGTACAACTACCAAAAATCTCATAATGTGGAAATCGTAGTGTGATGCGCTGCGATCCTACCGGCTCCTTTCCTTTTGAAAAAGAAGTACCTGAAAGCAAAACTAAAAATCATAAGCACGAAGCTTAATGAGTTCCCCCATCATACTACAAAATAACATACTGCCAGACATATATGGGTGCCCGGCCTACCCTGTCAGGCATATCTGGGTGCCCGACCTACCATGTTGAGCATACCTGGGTGCTTAGCCTACCCATTTTAGGCACACTGGGGTTCCCAACCTACCCCTGTCAGACATACCAGGGTGCCCGACCTACCCCTGCCAGGCATATCTGGTTGCCCGACCTACCCTCCGTTTTATCTCAACCAGTTATGAGGACTATATCAACCCCTACCATTACCACATAATAACATATAATAAACATACTGTCAGGCATATCTGGGGTGCCCGACCTACCCATGTCAAGCATATCTAGGTGCTCGACCTACCCTCCGGTTTAGCTCAACCGGTTACGGGGTCTAACTTACCGCTCTTACCACTATCACATCACATCATAACATACTAGCACATAAATCATAACACATACTTGCATATCAGACAATTATCACAAAGACAATAATCTCAGCTATAATCAACTACTGGTGGGCCAACATTGGTGCCTTCAACCCACTTCTACTGGAATGTAACTCACCTCACATTCATGAAGTCCCGCGGACAAAACTCAAGCTGATGGATGACAAATTCCCGAACTGTCAACATCAAATAACATCTAATTAATAATTGGATTCCAATTCATAACCATAAGTCCATGCGTGGGGTAAAAGACTAGTTTCCCCGCAACTTAGCTTGATTCAAGCCCAAGGCCAATCTAAAGGCCCAAAAGTGAAAAAATGAACCAAAGCCCAACATGTGGCCCGATTTTCCAAATTGGGCCCAAACCACTACATGGTCTTACCCTAAAGCCCAATCATTTATTCCAGTCCAAACATTTGGCATTCCAATGTTCCAACCTCTCATAATCCTCAAGGCCCAGTTATGGACCATCTATGGCATAATTTTTCAAATTGGGCCCAAGCCTTTCCAATGGGCCTTATCCTAAAGCCCATAAAAATATTCTAGTCCATATACTTTTTCTTGGATGGCCCATTAATAGCCCAATCACCAAAGCCCAATAGAAAGGCCCAACTCAAGGCTCCAAGAAAATTAGGGTTTTCACATAAAATGACGATTAGGGTTAATAGTTCCTACTTAACCCATTAAGGAATTAATCCATTAAGTCCATCAATCCACTAGACAAACATATAAAGTGATCGGGCTTAATTCAAAATTCCAATCCAGTGGTCCAAACATGCGGGTCCCTACAATTCCAAATTAACATATCCAAAATTAGGGTTTTCTAAACCTTAATTATGGTTTCCAACCCCATCGCGTTTGATGTGAATAAATTCTCTTAGATCGATAGATTTAAACAGGTAATAAAAGATAATGAAAAGAATGGAAAACGATGAACACAAAGATGAATCAAACGTGTGTCGAATGATTAATATGCTCTATCTCAGAACAATTCAACATGAATTGCTACTGTAGAGATAGGGTAGGGTTACAGTATGATAAATAGAATGATAATCAAAAGCATAATTAATATAATGCATGCATGCACTATATATAGTAAACCCTAAATCAAAAACATGGCTGGACAGGCCTAGACCGAGAACACTAAAGGACCGAAGTACTAAGCCCAATGACACAATCACTTGGACTCAAAAATCTCCCCCTTTGCGTCAATTGAGGCGAGAGATCACTTCAGTTGATCAAGGGTTGTTTTCTTCACGGTTTTGAATAGCTTCAGTATGAGGGTAAAGAGAGTTTGAAGAAAGTTGATATACCACCAAAGAATATCCGAAAACAGCTTTCTGTCTGCATCACTGTTCTGATCGCACCTGTATATGATCTCAAGAATATGCTCCAAGCATGAGGTGGGAACAAGTGCTTGTCAGCAAGAGCGAACATACATTTCTGACCTTCGCCCCTAGTGAACATGACTGTGTGGAACTGTGGATCGATATTCCCCTTCATCATTACATTCATATCGCTTGCCTTTCTAATTGGTTTGATAGTGGGCTTCTTTCTCAGGGCAAAGGCGATCTCCTGATCCATCTTCGCGGCTTCAAGAATATAGCAAACCAGCATTCGCTTGATATGATCAATTATTGGCTCATATTCATGTTGATTGGTCTGTAAGATATTATTGAGAAGAATCCAATCATGAGGGTTCAGATTTAGCAGATAAGTAAATGAAATGATATGGACCGAACTGTCTGTACCTTGAGTCACCCTAAATTTGATGTTGATGAACTTCCCTACCGAAGTAGGTTTCAACACCTTAACCGTTGTGATCTTCTAATTACTCCAAGTAAGGTATTGTGGTTGAGAGAACGTAAAATAATACTCGATCAGGTCTTGATCAACCTTCGGATCAGGAGAAGGGAGTATAACAGTTGACTCAAAACAATGAAATATAAATTCCTTTCAGGTGATTGGCATGTCAAACTGCGAATCCTTGGAATTTTCAAGATTGAAATAAAGGACTAGTTCGAGCCAATGTGTGCTTGGCGATTAAATCACTTCCTTCAGGAGTTTTTCCATCGTCCATAGAGGGAACATGGATTTCCTCTATTCCATGGCATCGTTCGCTTCTTTTTGCTTCTTTTCTCTTTCTCCTTACAAAGCTTTTCCCCAATCTCTCGTTCATTTTGTTTCACTTTAAGATTTTCAGATTTGGAGGCTTTCCCTTCGCTTTCGATCACATCTTTGATTTCATCCTCATCATCATCATCAATTTGTTTCTTTCGTTTCATACTGCCCGAAGCTTCACTAACCTTCGGTTCAGCAGTGACTCTTGGTTGTGGGATAGGTTTGCTTGTTGGAGGTTGTTGAGATAGACCTTAGCGAACATTTTCTCCACTTGTTTTGGAGGAACAGCTGACTCTAGAACACCTTCTATTCTGCTTAGAATGTCTAAAGCAGGACACAACTTCTCAGCCAAGTGACATTGAACCGAGATGGTGAGAATTGAGTCATGCACCTCCAGAGTATGCAGAAGGATGGAGTGCACATCACCAACACTACTCTTGATGATCGGTGGCTCTTATTTAAGTTCATCATTCTCTTTCAAAGATTGGTTATGCTTCAGAGCTTGAGTTTTGATAGCAGTGTTCTTGAGATCCAGTTCATCCATGATTTTGTTCTCCATGGCAAGATCATCTTATAGTTGTTGGAATAGTGTCTAAGGCTGCAACTATATTTGACAAGTATTTGACCCGGTTGTGCATGGTCCTTTTGGGTTGCCTTCACCATAACAACTTGACAGGATGATTTATAATGAGAGAAGAAATATTATTAATATGTTATGAGAATAATATAAGGAATAATAATATTGTTATTTGATTAATATAATTCATAAATTAATAAGGAATTAATTTGGTGACTTAAAGAGATTAATTAAATAAAAGGGCATAAACTGTCAATTATATGATAATTGTACTTTGGGCTATAATCCCTCATGGATAAGGGGTGGACGGTTTTGAGGTTTGGATAGGCGCCTAGAAATCGTCCAAGGCTTATCATTAGGGAGATTGGATTGCTTAGGGCCTAAGTTATCCAATTAGGGTTTAAGGGTGAAACCCTAGGAGCCCCACAAGTATAAATAGACCCATGGGGTCAAGGAAATCGGTACTCTTGGTTTTGAAGAAACACTGGCTAACTTCCTGCCCTCTCCCCCCTCTCTCTAATCATCCTCTTCCTAAGTTGGTGTTTGTAAGCCATTAGAGGAGTGACATTTGTGACTCTAAGCTCCAAGGACAAGAAGATTCAAGCAAGCAATTCAAGGTAATCCTTTAGATCTATTTTTCTTGTGTTATTATACTAGATCTATCATCAAAGTCTTGGATACATTGCATGTTCAATTAGAGAAACCTAGATCCAAGCATTAGGGTTTGTATGTGCACATAGGAATGTTCTTATGGCTCAAACCCATCAGTGGTATCAGAGCCTTGATTGGTTTCTATTGAATTGATGCATTGGTTGCTTGATTGTTGATTGCAAAATTCGATTTTTGTCTTCTGCCTGATGAACTCGGCGAGTCCCATAGTGGTACTCGGCGAGTAGGCCTCAACTCGGCGAGTCCATTGTGGTACTCGGCGAGTTCGAGCGTCAGAAGGAGCTAAGTTTGGGATTTCTTGCTGTTTATCTTATGGAAACTTGCCTTTATCTTAATGGGTCAATATAAATCCGATTTTAACATATATTTGAGTATATCCTTGACCTAATTAAAGATATTTACCAATACATTGAATAATAATTTCCTTATGTAATAATTGATTGATTATTTTAATTAAATTGGTAAATTGTTTTGCAAGAAATAATTAACTAAATCAAATATGGATAATTATGTGATTAAATGTTAATTTGGATTATTTGTTATTTGATCCCTTATGTTTTGAAAAGTTTAAAACTTGTCCTCAAGTTTTGAAATTTATGTTTTGTGATTAGAAGTTTAATTTAGACAATTTAAATTTCAAACCCTAGAATTTTACAAATTTGAAATTCAACCCTATACTAATATAATATTACAAGATTAATATATATATATATATATATATATATATATATATATTAATATATATATATATATATATATATATATATATATATATATATATATATATATATATATGTATAATTAAAATGCTAGTCTTACCGTTAGTAGGCCTCATTCACGAAGCCGGTCTATAAGGTGGGTATTAGGTTGCTGCCTATAAAATGGCGCTTAATGGGTATACACTCTCACCCACCGCTTGCTTGATCGGTGGAGGGTCGTTAGCCGGACGGGTAGGATAGGGCAAATCTATCTCCTCATTAAACGTATAATATTAAATATAAAGTAACTACATGTTTTTGAAATTCCCAATCCTAGTTACTATAGGAAAAGTGAATTGATGCAATCCCATGAAATTACACTTCGCACCCTTGCTAAGAAGTTAGTGGAGCGTGTGTGGTTTACCGGCACACTAATTGGTTTTAAGAAAAGGTGGCAAAGGGTGATTCATTGTTTATCATAGTTCGATGGAGCGTGTGGTTTACCGGCACATCGGATAGGTGATTGTTACAATGAAGGCACCGTGTAGATTTGCATGCTTATTCACACCCACTTTGTGATCCTCGGTATCCCAGTCACAAAAGAGAGGGGAATATCGAGATTTAAACATGCCATTGAAAAGTTCAATGAATCTCATCAAAACCTAGGAATTCTCAATACATTTAGAACTTAAAGTTAGGTTTTCATGGTGGAGAATTAGTGAATCGTCATTCACTTACCTTTAAATTGTTTGCATGTTGGATTACAGCATCCCTTTTCTAATATGTAAATAATGTTGTTGGATCCTAGCCCTAATTTTTCTCATTGGGTGATAATTAGGGATTTTAAATTCTAATCAATCTTTGTCCTTTCTATTTATAGATGTCGAACGCAAACAACGTTGCTGCTAGCTCGTTCACATTGATGATCCTTTGCCAAAAGGTGACTTTCGATGGAACAAACTTCAGCGAATGGATAAGATACATTCGCACGATTGCTCGCTACGAGGACAAGGAGTATGTCCTTGATGAGAAGCTCAAGAAGATCAACCCAGAAATCGCTACTCCGGCTGAAATGACTACTTTTGAGACTCGTGAACGTGATGCGACGAAGGTTCATTGCATCATGATAGCCACAATGAACGCTGAATTCCAAAAGTCCTATGAGGACATGTATCCGTACAAAACGCACCAAGACTTGTTGGAGAGATACCACCAAAACGCGAGGCAGGAACGTTACGAGATCTTCACTAACATGATCTCCGCTAAAATGGGACATGGTGAATCTCTAACCGTACACTTGAAAAAGATGCAAAGGTATGTCGATCGTCTTTGCAAGTTGAATGTCGACTTTGGGGAAGACTTAGCTATCGAGATGGTCCTTCACTCCTTGCCTCTGTGTTACAATCAATTTAGGATGACCTACCACATGAACAAGGAAGAGGTCACCCTAAGTAAGCTCCAAGGTCTCCTTAGGGTTGCTGAGAGCAACCTCAAGGACAAGTCTGTTGCACCCACTCCCAATCCACCCGCTGCTCCTATTTTGGCCATTGGGTAGGGAAGAGCCAAGAAGAGGAAGGCTCCGTCTAAGAGCCACTGCCAAGCCTAACCCTAACCTAAAGGAGGCAGAGTGCCACCATTGCCACAAAATAGGGCATTGGAAGAGAAGCTGCCCAGAATACCTGCAAGCCATCAGGGAAGGAAAGATCAAGCTGTCTCTCGCAGGTATATACACAATTAAATCTAATGATTCATCTCATGCTATTTCTTGGGTCCTCGATACCGGGTGTGGTTACCACATTTGTTCTGAATTGCAAGGACTAAGAAGAAATAGGGATGTGGAGCTTTAAATCTAACCATGGGGAACAAAAGATCGTCGCCTGTGACCAAGATTGGAGTGTATTCTTTAGTGCTTAGTAATGGATTATGTTTAGATTTGAATAATTGTTGCTACTCGCCAGAAATGGCAAGAAACATCATTTCGTTTCATGGTTTGTTTAGACAAGGATTTAGATTTTCTTCTAATAATGAGAATGGTTCAATTTATGCTTATCTAAATGGTGTCTTATATTTTGAAGCAATGCCATGTAATGGAATTTATGAAACTGTTATGATTGTAGATAACCTAGGAAATGATGTTTTATGCATGGATTCTTCCAATAGTATAGATAGAGCATCCTTGTGGCATTGTCGTCTTAGACATGTCAACAAGAAGCGCATAGCCCAACTCCAAAAGGATGGAGTGTTGGAGTCATTCGACCTTAGGGAAGATGACACACGCGAGTCTTGTTTACTTGGAAAGATGACCAAGTCACCCTTCACTAGCACATGTGAAAGGGGTGAGGATTTATTGGATCTCATACATACCGATGTATGTGGACCCTTTAGATAAACCACAAAGGATGGGAATCGCTTCTATGTGACTTTTACCGATGACTATAGTAGATATGGGTATATCTACTTAATCAAGCAAAAGTCAGAAACATTTGAAAAGTTCAAAGAGTTCAAGAATGAAGAGGAGAATCAATTGGGCAGGAAAATCAAGATGCTTCGATCCGATCGAGGAGGAGAGTACCTAAGTCTTGAATTCCACGACTATCTGAAAGAGTGTGGAATAGTTTCACAGTTGAAGCCACCTAGGACACCGCAGTTGAATGGTGTAGCAGAAAGGCGTAATCGAACCTTGTTAGACATGGTCCGCTTTATGATGAGTCGTGCTTCACTACCTATCTCATTCTGGGGGTATGCCTCAGAGACTGCCGCCCATATCCTTAACTGAGTCCCTACTAAGAAGGTTGCCAAAACACCTCACAATATGTGGACAGGGAAAGCTCCCTCGTTAGCACATATCAAGGTTTGGGGTTGCGAGGCGTTCGTAAGACGAGACACTCACGACAAGCTCGAACCTCGTAGTGAGCGATGTATTTTCATCGGCTACCCGCAAAAATCCTTTGGATATCTCTTCTATAGACCGAAGGAAAATGTTTTCTTCGTTGCAAGGAGAGGAGTTTTCCGAGAGCGAGAACTCATAAGCCAAGGAGACAGTGGGAGGCAAATCGAGCTTGAAGAGATTCAAGAATCGATTGATGAAGGAACCTCTACTGCTGGCACTCAACCCGAGGAGGAAACTCCGGTTGAACCGATTGACGAGTCCTTACCTCTTAGACACTCCGAAAGAATTAGAGTTCAACCCCAGTTTTATGGTTTTCATATTACTACCGAAGGGGACACGTATATTAGTGATGGTACACTAATAAATCTAGATGAACCTAATAGCTATAAGGAAGCCATGGCAGGCCCGGAGTCTGCAAAATGGAAAGAGGCAATGGACAGCAAGATCCAATCCATGTATGACAACCAAGTTTGGAATTTGGTTGATAATGTGCCCGGACGTAAGACCGTTGGGTGCAAATGGATCTTCAAGAAGAAGACCGACGTGGATGGAAATGTACACACATATAAGGCGCGATTGGTTGCGAAGGGCTTTACTCAAACTCCCGGAGTTGACTATGATGAGACCTTCTCACCAGTTGCGAAGATAAAGTCTATTAGAGTGATGCTAGCTATTGCCGCATTTCATGATTATGAGATTTGGCAAATGGATGTCAAGACCGCTTTCCTTAATGAAAAGTTGGTTGAGGATGTTTACATGGCTCAGCCAGAGGATTTTGTTGATCCGAAGCATCCAAATAGAGTGTGTAAGCTTGAGAAGTCCATTTATGGACTTAAGCAAGCATCTCGCAGATGGAATCTTTGCTTCGATGAGAAAGTCAAAGAGTTTGGATTTGTACGAAGCGAAGATGAATCGTGTGTATATGTCAAAGCCAGTGGGAGTATAGTAAGCTTCCTCGTTTTGTATGTCGATGACATACTGCTCATAGGAAACGACATCCCGACACTGCAGGAGGTTAAGTCCTGGCTCGGGAAGTGCTTCGCTATGAAGGACCTCGGAGAGGCTTACTATATTTTGGGAATAAGGATAGTGAGAGAACGAAGAAAGAGACTAATAGGACTTATTCAGAACACTTACTTAGATAAAGTACTAAAACGTTTTAGTATGGAAAATTCGAAGAAGGGAGAATTACCGATACAAAGTAATGCCAAGTTGAGTAAGACTCAAAGTCTGAGTACCGAAGCCGAAATAGCATAAATGAGCTGAGTACCATACGCTTCCGTAGTTGGCTCAATCATGTATGCAATGACTTGTACTTGCCCTGATGTAGCCTTTGCTTTGAGCATGGTTAGTAGATATCAAGGGAACCCTGGCAGAGCCCATTAGATTGCGGTCAAGAATATCCTTAAGTACCTTCGGAGGACCAAGGAATGGTTTTTAGTCCTCGGGGGGAGTGATGACTTGAAGGTGCGAGGGTATAGTGACGCCAGCTTTCAGAACGACAGGGACAACTACCGTTCGCAGTCGGGCTGGGTCTTTACCCTGAATGGAGGAGCAGTGACTTGGAAAAGTTCCAAGCAGGAAACCATAGCTGATTCAACGTGCGAATCAGAGTACATTGCAGCGAGCAAAGCGTCGAAGGAGGCAATATGGTTGAAGAACTTCATTGGTGATCTTGGAGTTGTGCCTGCCATAAAGGAGCCTATGAAAACTTTATGTGATAATGTAGGAGCGGTTGCCTTGACCAAGGAACCAAGGGATCATGGTAGATCTCGTCATATCGACAAAAAGTATCACTTTATTATACATCGTGTAGAAGAAGGACAACTCGTGGTTAAGAGGATATCATCAGAAGATAACCCAGCAGATCCTCTTACGAAGGGACTGAGTAGGGTTAAGCATTTGCAGCATGCTAGGAGTATTGGACTGAGAGATGGTATTAGATTAGATTAGATAGTTTTAGAAACTCATAATAGATAAATGTAATTAACATTTGATGATTAAATAAAGGAGTATTATTTATAAGTAAAGCTAATGTCTTATGTTAATTGTTTAACTATTGTTTCACTTTGCATGTTTTGACTTCCAGAATAATTGAGTTTATTTAGAATAATCGAATTATTCAAACAGTCCACAATCGTTCATATGTTGGAAGTAGGTATGAATGAACATTGTCATGAATTGGTGTGTAGATTGTCTAAATGGTATTAGACCTAGAAAAAGTTTGCTGCAACGTTCATGAGTGCTTATGAACTAGTTTTGAGCATTGGAATAAACCCGCGCTCGCTGGAATCGCCTTATGGAATCTGACGAAAAGGTTGATCGCAAGACGATAATATCATATGGTCTTAAAACCTAGATATATGGTTTGTTATTTGTTAATTGGTTGTACATTGATAATGCAAAACCGCATCAGTAAATTGATGTTATAAAACTCATTGTTGTGTATAATTGATTAATGAATAAGTAAATGCATATAAGTCGAAGTTTATCTGTTACTTTTATCCTAAGAGGGTAAAAGCGATATCTCAGCCACTCGATGATTTGATTTGACTTATGTGTCAGGCCCGGTCAAAACTGAATTGATGTGTTCGATTAAGTTCTATGTCAAATAAATCTGAGATCGAGAAACCATCTGCTGGACAATTGGTTCCATAGAATTATCCGCATGATATCCAAACAGAGGACTGTACGATCCCTTATCTAAAGGACAAGATTGATAAGATCAGAGTTTGACAGTGTCTTTGAGAGCTACGATTGCTAATCGGATTATGCTTGTGTATATAGTTACTAGACTTATCCAAGTGGGAGACTGTTGGAATAGTGTCTAAGGCTACGACTATATTTGACAAGTATTTGACCCGGTTGTGCATGGTCCTTTTGGGTTGCCTTCACCATAGCAACTTGACATGATGATTTATAATGAGAGAAGAAACATTATTAATATATTATGAGAATAATATAAGGAATAATAATATTGTTATTTGATTAATATAAGTCATAAATTAATTAGGAATTAATTTGTGAATTAAAGAGATTAATTAAATAAAAGGGCATAAACTGTCAATTGTATGATAGTTGTACTTTGGGCTATAATCCCTCATGGATAAGGGGTGGACGGTTTTGAGGTTTGGATAGGCCTAGAAATCGTCCAAGGCTTATCATTAGGGAGATTGGATTGCTTAGGGCCTAAGTTATCCAATTAGGGTTTAAGGGTGAAACCTTAGGAGCCTCACAAGTATAAATAGACCCATGGGGTCAAGGAAATCGGTACTCTCGCTTTTGAAGAAACCCTGGCTGACTTCCTGCCTTCTCCCCTCTCTCTCTCTCTCTAATCATCCTCTTGCTAAGTTGGTGTTTGTAAGCCATTAGAGGAGTGACATTTGTGACTCTAAGCTCCAAGGACAAGAAGATTCAAGCAAGCAATTCAAGGTAATCCTTTAGATCTGTTTTTCTTGTGTTATTATACTAGATCTATCATCAAAATCTTGGATACATTGCATGTTCAATTAGAGAAACCTAGATCCAAGCATTAGGGTTTTTATGTGCACATAGGAATGTTCTTATAGCTCAAACCCATCAATAGTTTATGGAGACGCTGATTAACGGAAGACTGAAGCTCATTGTAGTCGGATTTGATGGCAAGGCCAGCTTCCTCAAAATGCTTCTTTTTAGCCTGTAGTGAGCTGGTAAGAGTATCAACCGAAGCATTCACCATCTGAGCGTTCTTCTATGCTGCAGCCTGAAGGGAATCAAGGAAAACTTGGGCATCAGAAATTAGTTTTTCGACATTTGTGGTCGCCTGCTTGCAATCTCTTGTGGATTTATCAACTGCCATAGAAGCTTTCTGACATGAAGCATTGGAAGCATCCACAGCCTTAATAACATTGGAAATTGTAGTGTCACGCACTTTGACAAAGGTTGCCAAAAGAGCCTTGATTGGAGCTTCAGAATATGCCTGAGTTGGAGGAGAGGAAAAAGAAGAGAGCATCTGATCAAGTTTGTCATTCAGATCCTTGAAATGCTTCTTCGTGACCAAAGCATCATCATCGTCATCACTTTGGACACGATATGAGCTAAAATAAACCGAATCAAATTCCATTTCGGCTCCGCCGAGAATAGTATCAGATTCGTGTGAAGGAGGTGGGGATAAAAGTTTTGAAGTAATTGGTGGTTGAGATTCTGAAGTAAATGCCCCCGTATTAGATACGTTGACACAAACTTGTGGTTGATTGGTGGGTATACTGGTTGTTGTGATAACTTCAGTGAAAAAAGGAGTTCGAATGGGAATTGAGGTTGCAGTTGAAGAAGAAATGGGTGGAGGACAAGGAGCAATGGTAATTGGAACCAAGTGAGTAAGAGAAGGAGGCGGTGAGTTTCGGTAACCTTCATGATTTGGTGAGGGAGGAGGCGAATTACCTCTTGGTGAACACTCGTGTTGAGAGACAATATCATCAGATTCGGTTGCAGGCTGTGGATCACAAGGAACATAATATGAGTCACTGGATGAACGGGCCTTTGGCTTATGTGCTTTCTTCTTTGTCTTTCGTTTCTTTGGAGCCGAAGTACTGGCTTGATCAGGCTTTCGCTTCTTGGGAGTAAAAACTTTAGAAGATTGCCCTTCCTTTTCTACTTTCTTTTCTGGCTTCTTCCCTCATTTTGTTGGTTTGTCTGCTGTATCGAGCGAACGTTGCATTTCAGGAGTAAGTTTCCTTGGACCTGAAGAAGGGAGTTTCTTGTATTCATTCATCAGTTTTCTTTCAGCGGAGAGATAGCAGTACATTGACTCCAAAACCGAACCAATAAAGATAAACTTTGAAGGATCAGAAACGATGATATTTGTTGTGTAAAAGGTAGCAATTGATGACATCAAGGAGTTAGCCATTGTTGGAACTTGAAATTTCTCCATCGCCCAGTGAGTGACTAGGGTCCAAAACCTAGCACAGGAGATTTTGGAGTAGCGTGAACCAGAGCTAAGACTTTGAACCAGTTGTGACCATAAGATGGATCCAAAGTCCATGTTGACCCAATGGTACAAACCATAAAGAAGGGTCATAAACGCCTTGCTTGCCCCATCTAAACCAGCAACCCGCTCCGATAAGCCCTTGAAGAGAAGTGTAAAAAGTCGATTCCACTGAGGAGGAAGTCACGACTTCTTGAACATGGTAATAGTGGTGAGAATCTCAGTATACCCCATATCATAGAACATTGTGAAATGTTGAGTATTCAAAATAGTATCAGGGTTGATCATGGAGTCATCAATAGCCATCCTTAGTAACAAGCAGAATCGAGTCTTTGAAATCGACGCTTTGCGATTGAAGATCTCGAAGAAGATCCTCTCCTTGATCTTGTCGTAGATAGCAGTGGAGTAGACTTGTGAAAGCAACGACATCGGAACGTACTCTACCTTCGTCAGTGTAACAACAAGTGGTGAATATTTGAGGCATTCAACCACTTGCAACATGTATGGATCATACTGGAACGGTGACAATTCAATGATGAGATTCTGATTGGGTTTGATTGTAAGAAGAGATGACTGAGTAGTCTGTTCTTGAACAGAAGAGGAATCCGACATTTATGATCTTGAGGAAGAAGATGAACAGTAGAGAGAGAATACGCCATATAGCTCTTGAGAGGATTTGGAGGTGATAAGAGTATAAAAAAAAGTTGAGAAATTGATTTATACCATTACCATGTGATACATAAATCAAAAGCGATGAGTGCACAATTTGCTGACAAATTGCCTGAAAAAGCGTGATTTGACAACTGTTACCCCGAAAAGTGTGTCAGAAGGCATCAAAATTGGAAACGATTCAAATTCACATGCCTTTTAAAACCTTATCCTTTCATCTTCTCTTTAAATTTTGAAACGATCCAAATTCCCCATAAAATGTCGAGTCACCCTTTCGCTTCATATAGATTTACCGTCAAAGCAAATTGAACCGAACGTTGTATTTGAGAAATACCAGATTGTACCACGATTATGACCTGTGAAATATCATAAAGATCTTCGTGCAAGAGTGTGTCAATTGAAAATAAATAAAACAAATTATTTGTGGAATTTAAGTAATGTCTATATAGACACGAAACTATGGATCCCAGGAACAAATCTCTTCCTTCAAAGTCAAGAGAGACTTAGAAGTGTCTGTGCGATTTCCTGTTGAAATACGATCAAATGTTTATTAAGAAACGTCGAAAGGCATATTTTCAAATATAAGTTATTATGGGTGGCTTTGCTTCAACCAATCTTCAATACTTGACATAAGACCGAAAGTTGGATGAAGTACTTATGAGACCAGTGTGGCCTATTGAACAAGTAGGCAAGATAATATATTCAGTGACTTGGTGATATTTAAGATTGAAATCTTAAAAAAATTATAACAGGATCTTTTGGGAAGAAAAGTCTTGGTGTTAGAAAATTCATAGAGATCCCACAAAAATAAAATATTTCAAAGTAAAGATCGTCAATTCGTTCAAGGCATTTGTTTGTGGGTTTCACTTAGCACGTGATGTAGCGAAACTAAGATCATCAACACTGATGTTGTGTAACTATAAACCTCAGTGGTAAGAACTGAGAGTCTCAAGAGATACGATTATGAGCCGAAATGAGATAGAGAATTAATAATAGGTGGTTAAAGAACCAAAAGTACCTCTACAATTAAAATAGACTAAGCAGATAACTCTTAACTCGATATGAGAAGAGTAAGGTAGCTCACGACTTGAGTGATATTATCAGCCTAATTGCGAATAAACGATTGGTATATATCGAATCATGAAGGCTTCACTCAAAGTTTTGGAGGCTTCGGTCAACATGCAACAACATGCTTCTAGGGACACATAGCTAGTATATAGATAGAGAGTGTTATACCTGTCCCAGCTCCATCATGTAAATGCATCTGTTATACTGAATTAAAAAAAACTTTTTGGATTTTATGAAATTTTTCTGAAAAAGAAATAAAAACAGAAAAGAAAATATTTTTGAGTTTTGTTAATAAATTAAAGGCATAATGTAAACTAAACAAAACAAAATATACATAGTATAAAAAAGATAGATAAGTTCCAAACCATAAGATGAAACAATCGCTCGCTTTGAAAAATAATAAGAGGCGAAATAGACCGAGCCCTCGGTTCATTTCGGTTCCACAAAAAAATAGGAGCCGAAATAGACCGAGCGTTCGACTCATTTCGGTTGTTGAAATATTTTAATAAAGCGAAAGAAAAATAGACCGAACCTTCGGTTCCCGAAAAATTAGGAGCCGAAATAGACCGAGCTTTCGGCTTATTTTGGTTGGTTAAAAAAATTTTAAGAAAGCGAAAGCGAAAGTTATACTTAATGAAACGAGTGTGGTTTTGGAACTGACTCAGATTCCATCATTCCTAAGCCTTGTAGTATTTTATTAAATGATGCTTCCGGCAAGGCCTTAGTAAAGATGTCAGCCAATTGATCAAAGGACCAAACGAAGTGAATTTCAACATTCCCATCTTCTACGTGATCCTTGATGAAATGATATCTCAGTTCTATGTGTTTCATCTTGGAATGTTGCACTGGATTATGATAGATCCTGATAGCGCTTTCAGAGTCCCAATAAAGAGGAATCTTCTTCATATTCAGACCATAATCTATTAATTGGCTTTGGATCCAAATGACTTGGGAAGTGCAAGATGTTGCAGCAATATAATCAGCTTCGGCTGTAGAAAGTGAAACACATGTTTGTTTCTTGGATTACCAGCTGAAGAGTTTACCATCTAGGAATTGACATCCCCCTATAGTCCTCTTTCAGCCCAAACCACATCCTCCAAGATCAGCATCAGAGAATGCTTGAATGAAAAATACTGATTTAGCAGGATACCACAAACCGAGAGAAGAGGTTCGCTTCAAGTAGCTGAAGATGTTCTTAACAGCCACCATATGAGTTCGCGTGGATTAGCTTGGAACCTGACATTGTAACAAACAGAAAACATTATGTATGGTCGACTAGCTATTAGTTACATTAGAGAACCTATCATTTGCCGATAAAGAGTCATATCAATAGCCGGTTTCTCCAATGATGGTGTTAACTTCGTTCCAAATGCCATGGGAACCTTTACTTTGGAATCACCCATCATACCAAAATTTGCTAACAGTGCTTTCGTGTAGGCCTCCTGATTGATAAATATGCTTTCGGTCCCTATCTAATATTCAAGCCAAGGAAAAAGTTAAGTGGACCCATTGAGCTCATCTCAAACTTAGTCTCCATCAATTTCCTGAATTCAGCTGTTAGGATGGGATTCGTGGAACCGAAGATGATGTCATCAACGTAAATTTGGGCGATCATTAAGTGGTCGCCCTCGTTCTTACAAAAGAAGGTTGGGTCAACAGAACCTTGTTTAAACTTGGACATTTTTAGAAATCGGGTTAGGGTTTCATACTAGGCTCTAGGAGCTTGCTTCAACCCATAGACGTCTTTATCTAGAATATAACAGTGATCAGGATACTTTTCGTTCACGAAACCTGGTGGTTGCTCAACTTATACAGTCTCCTTTAGTTCTCCATTCAGGAATGCAGACTTGACATCCATTTGAAACACTTCAAAGTTTTTGTGTGCAACATATGCTAGAAAGATTCGCACTAATTCTAACCTTGCCATTGGAGCAAAAGTTTCTTCATAGTCTATAACTTCTTCCTAACAATATCCTTTCACAACCAACCTCGCTATATTACGAATCAAATTCCCTTCTTTGTCCATTTTGTTTCTGAAGACCCATTTTAATCCAACGACTGATGCATCCTTTGGTGTGGGAATTAATCTCCAAACTTGATTTCTCTCAAACTCATGAAGTTCATCTTGCATTGCTTGTACCCAATCTAAGTGATAGAGTGCAATATTAACCGTTTTTGCTTCTATTTTTGAGACGAGTCAGTTAAACATGCAAAATTCTACTTGAGAGAACAGACCAGTTTGCTTCACTTTTATTTGAGACCGAGTAAGGACTCCCTTAGATGCTTCACCAATTACATGAGTTTTTGGATGATCTCTTGTCCATTTTGCAAGAGGAGGGTAGTTTGGATCATAGGCTGGATCCAATTCTTCATTAATTTCCTCTTCCAATTCTAATTGAAAATCTGAATCATCATTCGTATTATGATTCTCCCCCTCGAATGATGAGACGATTTCAACATCAGGTTTAGAATGCTCCCCCTAGAATGAGACGTCATGGGACTTTGTTGGAGATGGACTTCCCTCCTGGAAGGATGAATCAGGGTTATCTGATGTGGATGAACCCTCCCCCTAGAATATAGAACTTTCTTTTGAAGGTTCGCTTGGACTTGGCTGTTCGGTTGGTTCTTGATGTTCAGTTTCGATTTCTTTTGCTGCTTCATCTATAACTTTCTTCAAGTTGTCGATCTTGTTGTCAGCTGCCTTTGTCTCAGAATTTATTGCTTTCTCTGGTTCATCAAAGAGAAATATGAATTCTTCAAATAGATTGGAAATAGGAACCGAGACTTGACCTGATGCTGGAAAGATTTCCTTTGTTGGTCCTTTATTTGATTGCAGTTTCTTCACGTAATCATCATCAAATGCGACACAATAGGTTTCTTCATTTTTTTGAACGCTTATTCAGAACCCTATATGTCTTTGAAGTTAGTGAGTAACCAAGGAAGATCCCTTCATCTGCCTTAACATTGAACTTGTTTCGATTCTCTTTGGAGTTGAAGATAAAACACTTTGAACTGAACACATGGAAGAACTTGACATTAGGATTGCGAGTATTCAAGATTTCGTATGGAGTGATGGAAAAGCGATTGTTAAAGAAGGATCAGTTATGGGTAAAGCAAGCAGCAACTATTGCATCGGCCCAGAAGTACAGCGGTAAGGAAGCGAAGCTAAGCATGGTTCGGGCTGCTTCACACAAAGAGCAGTTTCTCCTTTCAACAATGTCGTTATGTTGTGGAGTGTAGGGAGCTGAAAAATTGTGAGTTACTCCCTTATTAACAAGAAATTCTTCGAAACCTTGATTTTTAAATTCCATACCGTTGTCACTTCTGATGTTTCTAACCATCATTCGAAGTTGAAGCTCCATTTGTTTTATGAATGCTTTGAGCTTGGGAGTCGCCTCTGATTTCTGTTTAAGAAAGAAAACCCAAGTGAAACGTGAAAAGTCATCTACAATAACTAAGATATACTTACTACCACCGATGCTTTCGATTGCTGAAGGACCGCACAAGTCGATGTGTAGAAGTTCAAGTGGTTCAATAATCTTTGTGTTAACACGTGTGGGATGACTCTTTCGGCTTTGCTTTCCCATTTCGCATGCAGCGCACAAGGGTTTCTTATCAAATTTGAGAAGGGGAAGTCCTCGTACATGATCACCGATAACCAACTTATTGATGCCCTTAAAGTTAAGATGTGAGAGCCTTCGGTGCCAGATCTAACTTTCATCAGAGTATGCTTTTGAAAAAAGACATATAGTTGGATTTCCTCGATTTGGGTTAAGATTTAGAGGATACATCTATCCTTTTCGCTTAGATTTTAACAGGAGAGTCTTCGTCCTCTTTTCAACAATCTCAGAACCTTCATCATCGAATGAAACTTTCAAGCCAGTTCCTACGACCAGCTGCGAAGCACTAATGAGATTGTGATGTAATCCTTTAACATATGCAACCTTCCTAATTGCAAATTCTCCGTTCATGATCATTCCATAGCCTTTGATCGTTCCGTATGAATAATTCCCGTATTTGACACATCCACCATCCTTAAGGGACCAAAACTCCCTTAGCTCTTCCCTCCTTCTTGTCATGTGACATGAGCATGCACTGTCAATGTACCATTCGTCGTCAAACTGCTCGTCACTTATTACTTGCAAAAATTAAGCAGATTTAGGAACCCAAAGTATCTTGGGTAATCGTGAGCCTTTTACAGGACAAGGAATAGCAATAGAAAGATCTACCAAATATGTTCATTTTATTAACGTCGTTTCATCTTTTCTTTTGATGGTAAAAACTTTGATTTTATTGTTTTCTTGTTTTGGTTTATCTAAAGCCGAATGTTTATTTTTGCTTTGATTATCTTTTAAGTTTTTCTTTAGATTCTTAGGGTTAGCTAACGTCTTCTTGGTATGAACTTCAGGGTGTGAGACTTGCTTTCCCTTTCTTTTGATATCCTTGACTGGCTTCGGCTTTGGTTGTTGACTGACTTTAGGAGCAATGTTGGTCTTTCGATTCATGTTTCTACTAGATTCAGCACCGAAACTGTTTCTTCGGCTTGTTTGGCTGCATGACTGACAATGAGTGCATGGACCTTTGTTTGAGTGAGAGTTCTCTTTTACTTGTGGATTCAATACCTTGGCAGCGTGGTTAGCATTTTGAGAATTCCAGAACTACTTTCTCTCTTTGAGATTCTTCTGGTACCTTCTCTTGCTTTGACGTGTTCGCTCAGCCAGTTGTTTTTGAGATTTGTGAATATTTTCCTTTGGTTTCGGTTCATCTTCACAAGCTTCTCCTGGAGATGATTCTCCAGATGCCTTTTCCGTTTCGCCTTGAATTTCTTTAGTACCGCTTGTACTTGGCTTATCAAAGCTTGAAGGCTTGTTGAGAGGTTCAGCCACATATCTACCCTTGACTCTCCATGAGGTTTGTTCTAACAGACCTATTGTTTCATCTGCATTGTCAATGGGAGCAGACCAGAAAAAGTTATCACACCCATCAGCATTGTCTTCATCTACCAACGAGGTTAGCTCAGCGGTTTTCTTCTTGGTAACACTGGTGGTGGCATAGACTTGATTAGGTACAGTTTGCACCTTTTTGTACACCACTGCCTTTTCTTTAAGGACTTTGGACTTGTCCTTGGTCATACAAGCGAATGCAACTGAGTTTTCAGATATGAGAGGTTTAGCTGGTTTGGGTTCATTTTTGATGAATTCAGAGCAGTCAACCTCATCCTCTATAGAAATTTCAATCATATCAGTTTCCTCATTAAATTCAGAAGAATTTTCCACATTCATCTTATTTTCTGAACTTAATCTGGTATTCAATGAGTCAAATTTGTGCATGGTTTCGGTCTTTATGTTCAATTTGTCATTTTCGTCCAACAAATTCCTAAGCATGTCCTTATGGTCTTTGGACTTAATAAAGGACTCAATTTTGTCCAGGCCAATACTGCAAGCATCTGAAACCTCATCTGATGATACAATAGATTCACAATTGTAGCAATCTACATCAACTTCATCCTCCTTAAATTCAAGAAACGGCAAAATCATTTTTTTGAACCTTTTTGCCAATATTACAATTCAAATGCAACTGAGTAATGTTAGTGTAAAGACGTTTAACTATTAAACAAAAAATATTCCGTTGTTTTAAAAACTTCAAATTGTCTCGTTGTAAATAAATCAACTCATCTCTCTTTCTAATTAAATCTAACTCCGTCTTCTCGATCCACATCCTTCGCTCCTCACTCTTGGATGTCGCCCTACTAAGTTGATCAGTTAAGTTAGCATTTGTGAGGCGTGTTTGCACTAAACTTCCACTTAAACTAATAAAATCTGAATTTTAATTCGTTTAATTCCTTTTCATAGTTTGTTACATGTATTTTAAGTGATTTGAGAATGGATTGTACCTTCTTGATCAACTGATCGCAGTCGTTGATCCTTTCGCTCACAGGTTTGGCTGCAAAACACCTCTCTTCATTCTGATTCGCCTCATCATGCTCGCCTTTGGTTGTGTAGCCTCTCATCTGTGACACTCCATCTGCCACCATCAAGCATCTCCCAGCAAACTCAGTGCTACCTTCTTTTGCCACAAACGCCCTACCATGTGTGGGTTTACGTACTTCCTCATCTTCTGAGTCTATAGACCAGACCTACACACCACTGAACTCATCATCCACAACATTCTCATGCACAATCAAAGAATTTATAGAATTGTTAGTAGCTTTATTCTTCTTTATCTCCTCCAGCTTGCGCATATGATATGCTTCATCATCTTCACCCTCCTTCTTCTCTGGCAGCTTTCTTAACATGCAGTCTTTGGCAAAGTGGTTTTTGCTATGGTAGAAATTGCAATCATATGCGGAGTCTCCCACCAGTTTGCTCTCCTTCTTCTCTTCTTCTTTCGGAGGACTACTTTTGTTATCCTCCTTCGCCTTATCTAAGCTATAGCTTCCCTGCCAGTTTCACTTCTGGCAACAGGGAACTTTTTGCGAGCAAACCTCTTTGGGTTGGAAACCATCATCGCATATTCTTCGCTTGTCAGGTCGCATTCTGACATCTATGATTCCTCTTCATCTTCTGCCACATTCTTCTCCTTAGAAAGAAGGGCCAAGGATCCCATACCAGACACCACTTTCGCTTCTTTTGTCACAACACTTTCATGAGACTTGAGAATACCCACCATCTTTTCCAACGAATAGTTCTTAAAATGTTCATGAGCCTTTACGGTGGATGTTACGGCCATCCATTCGGGTCTTACACCATTCAGAAATGTGACCTTTTGTTCGATCATTTCTCTTCCAATGTCGTGCTTAATCATCTTGCTCAAGAGATAGTTGAAACGATCGAATGCTTGAATATGTTTTTCATCTAGCATTTGTTGGAAAGCACCGAACTCAAAAAGCAATAGAGTTTGGATGGAATGTTCCAGGTCTTCATCAGTTGAATACAACTCTTTGAGTCTATCCCAGATCTTTTTTCGATGTGGTTCATGTGCTTACCAGGCGGAATGTATCAGACTGTAATGCAAATCTAATCATTCTCATGGCCTTAACATTACATAACAACTTTTCTTTTTCATCTTGAGGAATCTTCTCCACGTCAGTTAAGAGTTGGTTGTACTCTTTTTGAGTCTTTATTTTTCTATTTGTACTTGAATGAACAAAAGGACCCAATGTTATTGCTTCCCAGATAAGATAACCATTGTCTTCAGAACCAACGACGTAGTCTTCAAAGTGATGCGTCCAAACTTCATAATCTTAAGTGTAAAGAATAGGGATTCTAGTTGCGGATCCAATGTTGTTGTAGATATTGATTGGATTTGTTTATGAATCGTCGAGAGACATGGTGATCATTTTAGATATCTGCTAAGAATCAGACTTGTAAAGATTGAATTAGGGTTTTATTAAAAGCAAGAAACGGTGTCAATGAAGAGATGACGACTCCTACAGATTCGATAAAAGCGGAAACCTTATGAATCGTTCTTCCAACAGAAGAGATGCGTATATATTACTCAGTCTCCTACTCTGATACCAATTGATTAGAATAAATTCTCTTAGATCGATAGATTCAAACAGATAATAAAAGATAATGACAATAATGGAAAACGATGAACACAAAGATGAATCAAACGTGTGTCGAATGATTAATATGATCTATCTCGGAAGAATTCAACATGAATTGCTACTGTAGAGATAGGATAGGGTTACAATACGATAAATAAAATAATAATCAAAAGCATAATTAATATATTTCATGCAAGCACAATATATACTAAACCCTAAATCAAAAACCTGGCTGGATAGGCCCATACCGAGAACACTAATAGACCAAACTACTAAGCCCAATGACGCAATCACTTGGACTCAACAGCGTTCCAATTAGTCCATTAGTTAAAATTTTAGGTTAATTAATTGTTAATTAAGTCGGGAGCTACCTACTATCACCTTGGGTAGTGGTGGTCAATGGCGGCTCACAGCGGCAGCCACCACCTCGCGGTGATGGTTATGAAATTCCTTGATTATTCCAAATGTACACACACATAAAATAACACACGCACACACACTCAGCTAACCTTGTGGTGGCAGGTGGTGGTTGGAGGTGACAGCCACCACCTCACGGTGGTGACGATGGCTTTTCTTGTGAAGTCTGACCAAGTAACACATGCCCACAATCTGAAACACGCACACAATACACGTCTTTTGCTCGGAAATGAACACAACCACCCACCTCATGGGGATGTATGGAGACGGCCACCACCTCACGGTGGTGATTATGTAACAAAAGAAGAAAAAAGCGAAGAGGGTGGGCGACTCCGTCCTACAAACAGCAGCAACAATAGGTCACTATGTCGATTCTTCTAGTCGTCCACTTCTCTGTAGTCTCAAGTAGTCTTCGTCTTCAACGGAAGTGACTGCAGCAGTGGTTGTTCGGCCGTCAATGTGTGATACAGGCGACAACCGGATGAAGAGGAAAAAACGACGTCCTTCTCCTTTGTTGACAGCAGCATCGGCTGCCAGGGATAGTAGTCGGTGACACCGGGGTGACGTGAGAAACGGCAAGTTGGAGAAGGGAGGCTATGGGACTCCACAGCAGCAGCCACAACAGCCACATTGGTTCTTGTCTTCATCGGTGGCAGGAGTAATGGCGGTGGTCCACGGTAGCCTCGAAGGTGCTGCGGCGGCCAGCGGTGTTGGGGTAGTATAAGGGTGGCGGCACCGGAGTTGGTTGAAGTGAGGGTGGCGGCTGAAAGAGCTCCTTAGGCTTAAGGTTATGGGATGGGGGTGACAGGCTATATACCCCGACTCCTTATGAAACTTCATCACATGTTGACACCATTAGTCCCTCCCTTCTAAACCTGCTTCCATAATAAGTCCAACAATTACCAACCATACCCTTACTTCTAAAATCCTTTTCAAATTCAATCCATAATTTACCAAACAACCCTCAACCTTCAAAATTCTTTACAAACTAGTCGGGAAATTATACTTTTAACCCCGAACGTACAAATTAAATCATTTAACCACCAAATAATCCAAATTATAACATTTGGCTCCCTGAAAGCAACACCCTGCTAAATATTATTCAATAAACGATTTAATTAAATCATTTAACCCCCAAATAATCATTTAACCCCCAAATAATCCAAATTATAACATTTGGGCTATTATTCATTCATTAATTTTATCTATTTATTTATTTAATAAACGGGATGTTACCACTCCCCCCACTTAAACTAGATTTCGTCCTCGAAATCACTTCTTACCATTCCTGACACGTCAGGCAACTTAAGCAACTCGACCGCAACCCTTAGCATCCCACAGCCTTTCCAAGGCAACTGAAATCAACCCTCGCAGGTTTTTACAACCTAAAGATGAACGAATTCCTTGTAACACGATCACATATACTTTGTCTGAAATCTGTTGTCTCGAGATAGTCTGACTCCCTGACACACCGCCCATACTGAATCATTATTGTTAAATCAAGTCCACTTATCTCTCAACTGGCTACTCAACCTCTGATAACTAGGGATTCTCACTCAACTGAACATCATCCATTGAGTGAGAGAAAGGTGATGAGGGATGGAGGTGAGGGAGCTCATTCCATCACTCTCTCTCCTATTTCTATTGGCCAATTTTTTTTTATCTTTTTTAATACTTATTAAATTATATACCTACTAAAAATTATAAAAATATATATATCAAACTTATGGTTTTTAATTCCTTACTAAATGAGTATAATATTTATACGAAATATATTTAAAAAAAATAAAAAATAGTGAGGGAAGTGTCCAACCCATTCTTTGGGTTTAGGTGAAGGAAAAAAATGAATGGAATGGTCTTGTGGCCCACAAAAAATGAGGGGAGTTTCCCATCCATACCGTTGGTCTAATATGTAATTGTGTCTAATATGTAATTGTAAAGTTGTTTCTTGGCCCGACTAGTTACTTGCTAATCTTGTGGTCTTTTAAGTTTTATTTGCCTTCTCCAACAAACAAAACTTGGACACTTGCTTACAAAAATCAATCAACGAGCTTATTTAATGTCATTTATTTGGGTCTGTAAAGTTTCCCCAAGATTTCAAAGATTTGTCATTAATAGGTTTGCCAATAAGTTCGCGGAATACATACAAGGATGATTATCATAATTAGGGAAAGGGCGTCTATCTAAAACTACAAATAATTACAATAATCACCCTAACATAATTATAATATTCTAATTACATGCCTTCACCGTTGGAGCGGGAGAAGTGTGGTTTTTCCATGCACCATACACAAATACATAGCAACACTTTAGTCGTCGCTTTTTTAAAACTAAGTTGTCTTTACTAAATTCCGGTCTACCAATCAAACCGGGCTAATCTGATTTGATTTTTTAGACATTGATTTTCCATTTGCCTTTCAAATATCAAAGATATGAAAAGGACATGACATTTAGATGTTGGGCCATGCCATTTTCTTAATAAAGAAAGCAAGAAAAGGAGCTAGAGAACATATGGTTGAAAGAAAGCCACATCCCCATACCCTAAAAACACACATATTCAGATATTCTAACCTACTTTTATTATTTAACTAATCACACTCTCCACGACTTTTCATGCATTCACCGCAAGTTTCCCTACTTTTCTCCAATTAAATTAATTCCAAACGCTTTTATATTTTTAATACATAACTCCATGATTAGAAAAACCGCGTTTCTCTTTCTACTCATCATAAACAACAATATCAAATTAAACACTTTAATCGATACCTAATCCTTACCCAAAATGACATATTAATGTCACCTCACATAATCATATATTTCCTCTTTTTTCTCTTGAAATCCAAAAGAACAACGTACATATGTTAATACATAATGTACAAGTCACGAAAGAATGTTATTTTGGGTTTTGGAATTTCGAACATGGGAAAAGAACCTGCCTAAAATAGATAGTACCACCTTGTAATCAAGTGGAGCCAGGCAAGGCTGCTTTGCTAAAAGAGGAAAAATGGGAGATGACAGAAATCATGTTAGGTAAGAGCATTACGACATCCTTTTTTTTATTAGGGTATGCAGAGACTCCGTAACTTGTAAACACTACACCTTCAACTTGGTATGTCGAACTCGATAGTTTAACTCAATTGTTTGAAAATGAGAGAGAAAGCATCTCTTCTCCCCCATACACTCTCTCTTTCTTTTCCTCTCTTCTCTATTTCTTTTTCCCCACTCTATAATCATCGCAAAACTTTTCTCTATATTTGGTAGGCTAAGATGGAGCTCCGTTAATCGAACACAACTCCCCTAGCCTTACAAAGAATATTATGGCACATGCTAACTTAAAAACCCAAAAATCTTAAAGTATTTTCATTGTAGTAAAATATTTCATAAATTTTATCTATGAAAATAAATAAAATATTATTACAATAGTTAAACAACCCTAAAAACAGAACTTAATATATATAAAAGAAAATTACAATAGCTTTTTTGACTTTAATGACTAAAAAATTTCTCAATAATGTTCTAATTTATTCTTCAAACAGACCGACCCAACAATAAACCAATAACATAGTTACATGTGCAATTGTGTTTTCACAAAAGTTTAAAGAGCATTTAACTTCTCAAGACGAGTCAAATTTGCAATTCAATAAGATGACAATTGTCACAACAGTATGACATGATATGATGTATCATGTGAAAATATGTAGGGCCAAATTAATGCTACTATACACTTACTTGGACATAGTGCAATGAAAGTTACACATTATTTAAGATAATATTTTGGTAAATAAACTTTGTTAAACAAATCAGTGAACATGTAGGTGGGAGGGTGTGGTATTTTTCATATTTTATATTTTCTTGTACCATCTAGTGCCATATTATTTTTTTCTATCACTCTTTCTCAGGATTCACTTCAGCTTATTTTTTACAACAAAATTGTTTTAAGTTTTTGTTACTAAGTAATTTTAATTAAATAAAAAATTGTTAGTAAATACAAAATTAATAAGAATCATAATATTTCATTCTTTGAAAATAGAAAAGTATATAATTGAAAAATAAAAGAAAACAAATTAGAGAAAACGAAACTAAAAAAAGTACGATATCAAATTTAATGGAAATATTATCTCATAAGTTCCTCTTTCGTCATCAAAACCATCGGAAGGTCGTCTACTAAAAAATAGCCATTCTTTTGCATTAAAAAAATTTGTATCTTCTATGCATTGTCTTTTTTTGTACTTGTTTTTTTGGTAAAGTTTTCATTTTTACATGTCAAACGTTCAGAGAAATTCAAGTTATATTGTTCGAAGTTCATTGGCATTTTTCTCATTTCCTCCGATTCATTGTTGAATCCCGATGAATTTGAAGAAGACTCATTCCCATTCCCTTGTGCATTGTCCTAACGATTGGGTGGACAAGTTCTTCCAACTCAAGCTCAATATCTTGATTCAAATCTAATATGACTAACACTTCACATATTTTTTGTTCTTTTTTTCCTTCCTTCCACCTCATCTAGTTTGTTTTCGAATTCTTTCCATTACAGACTACTAAATAAAACTTTTCAAGAGTCGTTTTATTCGAATAGCTTTCCTTTGTTTTCCTTGCGAAAAAAGTGATATGCCTCTTAAAGAATTTCTTCATCACTTTGTCCATTTTTTTCTTTGGGGTTTTTAGATTGTTGTACAACTTGTTCATCTTCATACCGATCTTCGTGATATCTCGAAACTTTATATTCAGTTTGTGTTTACTACAATAGTCATATTGCCTTATTTTAATGAGATATATTTTGGTAATACATAGAAATGGTCAATTGATTGTGTATTTCTATCATTTGCATCCTCAGATATGCCAACCCACACTTGTGTAAATAATAATTCTAACCTCAGAGTTTACCCTTGAGGGTGGGCCTTCGTTTTAGTTTTCGACAGTTCTTTTCCTTTGTGTTGTGGAGAGGTTGGTCCTCTAAGATGTCTTGGGGTAAGGGGGTTGAGTATCCCGTACAAATTCATCATCCGACTCGTCGAGGGTTTTAGTTGGAGGGTCGTAGGATGGGGTTTAGCTTTGTGGCACAATATAGGATTAGGTTTGGCTTTATGGGGCTGAGTTGGTGAACGTTGATCGTGAAAAGTCATAACGTTGTTGATAATGTTGGGAGTAATACTTGAAAAATGCAAGGGATGGTATTGTTGAACATTTTGATGTTGAAATTGTAAAAGAAATTGAATAGGAACATTAAGTTGGGCACAATAAATTAGAATACACTAATCAAAAGCTGAAAATGTTTCTAATTATGACGGTTAAACTAGAAAAACGAGATTTTCCTCGACGGAATATTGTTGTGGGGTTGTTCGGATCAATTTATGTCGTAAATTGAATGAATTATAGAGAAAAATAGAAAAAATGGTGTGCGTTTGAAGGTAAAAATAGGTGGATAGAGTTGTAAATTGATATATATATATATATATATATATATATATATATATATATATATATATATATATATATATATATATAGGTTAGAAACAAAACTTCCATGAGAAACATAAGAAATGAAACATTTGCATATCTCTTTCGGCGAAACAAGTAAAACAAGTAAATGAATCAATATATGATATAAAAATAACACGAATTTAAAAAAAATAGGCCGAAAAAAACACTTTGAAGATTCATTTTTTTTTATTGCGGCAAGTGATGAATCTTCTTTTTACAGTTTTTTTGAATAATCCCAACAAAAATAATCTTTGAACCATTTTTCGAGTGATTTTTTTTAAATTATATTATTTTTGTATTATCTAATGATTTAGGTCTTTGCTTTGTCAACAAACATGCATTTGATTTATTTTCACAATTTATGATGACCAAAGTTTTTTTTATCACAAGATCCAAAACCTATATATATATATATATATATATATATATATATATATATATATATATATATATATATATATATATATATATATATATATATATAAAGAGATCCGTTGAGAACTCATAGTTTCTTGAGAATCTCATAACTAAAGGTGTAACGTTAGATCAAAATTAACTAATTAAGGGCATCATCGTCATATTACCAATTTCAATTAATGTTTAATTTTTTGTGTTAATGGAAATATGAATTAAAAAAATTGAAAAAATAGTTTTTTTTAAAACTATTTTTTTAGTATTAAATTTTTTAAAATCAATAAATTTAAAGAATTTAAATATTAAAAAACAAAGTACAAATTTTTTAACCAAAAAAGTCAACGTTTTATGTACATATATGCATATTTTTTGAAGTTCATATATGCGTATTTATTATACTATAATATTAATAAGTAGATCATAAAAAAACTGACTTTTATTTACTAATGTATAAACACAATAGTACAAATGTTTTATTCGATACAAAATAAAAAACAAAAATGCTACAAAATATCAAAGAGTTTTCATGTATTCGTGTCAAGATTTCCATGATATTTTCAATTTATCACTTTTCACATCTTTAATAGTTTCCTCAAATTCTTCGAAATCTATAAGAAAATTATAAAAAAATGATTAATGCAAAAAAAAAAAAAAAGAACTCACAAAAATACATATGAATATATCATATAACATTCACATGTGATTATTATGATTTTATCTTTTAAGATTTAGATGTGAATATCACAAGAAAATTTAGAAAATACTTAACAAAGAACACTTATGCAAAAATGCATATATACATATAGATGTAATTTGTATATGATTCACTTTTAATTTACAGGTGATTCATATGTGAATTACATATGATTTACATGTGAATCAAATATGATTTATATGTGATTCACTTATGATTTATATGTGACTTATATATTTATTACATGTGAATCACATGTAATTCATATCTGATATGTGAATTACATGTGATTCATATGTGAATCCCATGTAATGCATATGTGATTCAATTGTAATTTACATGTGAATTATATTTGATTCATATGTGAATTACATTTGATTTACTTGTGAATCACATGTGATTTACATGTGAATCACATATAATTTACATGTGAATATCCCAAGTTTAAAGAAAGTTCAAATATGAAGTTACCTTTGCACTTTGTTTTTCTTACAGTATTTTACAGGTTCATCTTGTTGCATATTAGCTTCATCCTATTTGTGTCAATAATTTTCTATATATGAAGCAAAACAAAACATTTGGTAGCATTCATACATCTTATGAAATAAGTTGGTTTGCTTACCCTCTGAGCTTTAGTGTGTGATTGTTTCACGTCGTCAATAAAATACAAAAACGATAAAATATTATGTAACCACAATAGTTAAACGTCCCAAAAACACTAAGTAAAAAAAATTATTTTTAAGTCAACATAAACCATCAAACATTCATTTCTTAAGCCAATAAAAATGTGACAATGTAGAAAATAGTTATCAGAGTACAAATCAAAATCATAGAATGTGGAAGATTGGTGGACGTTGTTCAATTATGCCAGACCCTTCCCCTTCGAACCAGAGGTACCTGAAACGATAAACATAAACTGTAAGCATAAAGCTTAGTAATTTCTTCAAAATACCACATACCATACATACATCGGATTAATGACTATCCAACTATGGATTTACTACACTTCTAGTTGCTTTACAAAGCAAACTACTTCAAAATACCTTCTCAAACGTTTTTACATATCAAACTTGTTTTATGTACTAAATCTTTCCTTTCAAATTCGGTTACAACTGTGTTTCAAACAAAGTATTTCTTATACTTTAAACTGTTTATATCAAACAAACTGCTTTTAAATCGTTCCTCAAATGTTTTACAAAACTTCTTTTAAAACTTTTATATTCTCAAATGCATGCCTATTTATGTATAGTTATGCAAGTAATGCTTAAAGGACTTAGGACTGCTAACTCGCTTTAATTCGTTTTCCTTGTTTGGATGCGGCCTTAGGGTATCGATTATTTGTTGGAATGTCGTCTAAATATTAGTTATATATTATGTATACATATGTAGACATTAATTTCTATCAATCAGTTCAGTACCTTCGAGTAGAAAAGGCATACTTTCATTCAGTCATATACATATGTTACTAGTAACTATAATAGGTATAGTTTAGGAGATACTATTTACTATTCCTAGTACAAGGAATCACATAAGAGTCAGTTCATTCATGAGTCTATACAAACATACTATACAAAGAGAATTACTACATACTATACGAAGGGAAATACTATATAGTATACAAGGAGAATTACTACATATTATACGGAGAGAAATACTATATACTATACAATGAGAATTATTACATACTATATGGAGAGAAATACTATATACTATATAAGGAGAATTACTACATACTATACGGGACTGACCATCCTACACCTGGCTGTTAGCTACAGCGGGACCTATTCATCGACGGATGTTCTCGGTTGTACCGTTCGGTGATTTACCGCGTCGTGTTTATCCTAGGCAAAATGATACGATATCGATGACTATATAATTTTCCCCATTATCTTTAATTTGTGACTCATTCACATAAACGATGAGGTAGACTATATTTTGATAATAATAGTTGTACATAGGAAAAACCTTCATTTTACAGAGAAGCAAACCTTCAAAACAGTCGGGTCTTGGTAGAAGACTACTTTTTATACCTAGGAAATATAAGATTTTCTAGGGTTTTCATACTTATACAAACTTTTTCATCAACCATTTACAAGTCTTTTCTTTACAATTTTACAAATCAATGACACTAAAATACTTATGAATTCACCAGCTTAAATGTTGATCTACGCTTTCAAAATAACTTGTATTCTCAGGTCACCAGTAGACAGGTACGATGACCAGGTTTTGAGAAGACGGAGCAGTCAATACTCGTCTTTTATTTTGATTACTTATTTTCATGTATTATTCTATAAAAGAACACACATGTATTAAAATTTTACTATTAATGCAATGGATGATGTTGTTGCTTGTTTACTACTTTGCACTGTTGTGATACTTTACATGACGTCCTCCGCCTTAGAACGTTTCCGCCGTTCTTGGTTTTGGGGTTTGACATGTTGGTATCAGAGCATTTGTTTATAGCGAATTGATTATATCAACCCATAAAAGATATACATACTATAAATACAATGGGATTAAAATACTCTGACCAAGAGTTTATACTTTAAAATAATAAGATATTTAACTAAGTATACACGCCTGCATTCATACTAAAATCAGTTTCAAAATGACAAAAACAAAAGTATTATGATTGTTGAATATCACAAGTAAGCTCGGGGATGTATGGTCAGTCCTGGGAGTGACATAGCCTAATCAACTATGCTTGTCCAAGGAGTGATTAGCATACGCCCAAGAATGGTTGTGATATGACAATAAGTCTAAAGACTTACCAACACTACTACAATGAAGACATTAGGAGTATTTTTGTGTTACTATAATTACTTAGTTGAGATCTAAAGATCTTCATTAGTAGGTCAATAATTGCTAAGTGGATACACTAAGGTTATATGTAACTAGGATGACATAGACTTAGAATCTGTGAATTTTTGCTTTACCCCCTGTTCCTTGTGAATTTGGAGTTAAGGTCACTTATTCGAAGGCCTATCTTATTTTGATTACATATAACTGGTATGCACTTTACAAATATTGAAGTAACTTATGAAGATTATCTTATAATTATCTAGATAGTACGACTAGTAAGTATTTCTTTGTCCCCATTTCTCACGTAGATAACATGGCTGGACCCCATCCCAACGACGACCCGTATTTCCTGAACGAAGGCAATGCTGGATGGTTTGGAGAAGAGCCAGAAGATGATCATCCAATCCCTTTGGACGATCACCATTCTGAAGGCTTTTCGGATGGAGCTAACTCCGAGCCCAAGGTTGAGAACCTACCCCCGGTGGATCCCAACCCAAATCCTAACCCTCGTCCGGTTTTTCAAAGCCTGACGCCCCCTTGGGTAGAATACTTGGAGACATGGAGCGAAGGGTAAGATCAGCCCATGCCATTCGACGGAGACCGAAGCTTCTATAACCTGAGCGAGGGAAGCTCAATAGACAGGGTTCTGCCAATCCTGGTCTGTAGGGTTTCCCGAAACGAAATCCAGGTCAGGACAGCTCTCCATCGTATCATAGAGGTTGATGCCAATACAAGAATGCATACCATCCGTACCACCCATCTTGAAGATGCTCGTGAGAGGTCTAGGAGAGACCATTAGGCACTGCTGCAAGCACTAGCTGAAACTCAAGCCGAAGTCATAGAGCTCCGAGTACACCAGAGGGTGTATGAAAGACACCTATTTGATATGGAGCGCCAGCTGGCTGAACTAAGGGTTCACCAGAGGGATGACCGTCACCAGTAGGAGATGCTTTACTTTCTTTCCTTGTTATAAGGAATCATTTTCCTGTCTATGCCCTATGTAGCACTTTTCTATGTATCTACCCCAGTACCGTAAGTACTTTTAGTTAGGCCTTTATGTTGTCAAAACTTTTCTACTCCGGATATGATGTAAGACCTTCTACAAGGTCAATTTTCCCAAACTTATTACATCATAAATATCAATGATATTGACAGTCGGCTAATTTCTATGTCAATCTTTGTTTAAATACATTCATCCTACTATCATTGGAACTATATCTAAACCTCACTTTCGTCAACATTATTGAGCTATGGTAATTTAGCTCAAGGATCACTTTCAATTCTTGTCAAAAGTCGGATCATGTTATACACCAACCAATGATGACCTAGTTCGTAATAGCAATCGTCTTGTGACCATTCTATGAACTCACTTCTACTCTTTACTAGTATTACATCATAGGGATGTAGGTCAAACAACCGAGAACCAGTTTAAACGGAACGAAAAAGTTACACTTACATAAAAGAGTAAGATACATCTAATACCGACCTTAATCACTCACGAACTCTTTTCTTTCGTATAACAGAATCATGTCCTCATCTAAAAATGGTCAGCCAAACGACGAAACCCCGATCCTTCATATAGATTCCGCTACGTTCCAAGCTGCCGTAACAGTTGCTATGACCCCTGTCATGGCACAACTCCATTCTAACAACCCAAATGAAAGTAGAAATAACATCCACATTTCAGACAAAAGTAACAACCAAGGAAACCAACAAACACCAACCCACGATGGCACCTTAACACAGAAACAAAAGAGTAAGAAACAAATATTCCGGGACAAGAAGAAGTGCAAATCATCCCAAAAATCGGCCAAGAGACAGCAACCAGTGGCAGCCTTGGCAGCCACAACATCTGTAAATCCTACTACCGTTCCGACTAGTATCCCAATTGTCCCTACCCCTGCAAGGCATTATGCCGGAAATCTACCCAAATGCACAAGGTGTAGTTTCCATCACCAGGGCGCCTGTCGAGTGTTACATTGCCGAAAATGCAACAAGAACGGGCACACTACCCAATTTTGTAGAGCACATATCCATCACATTACTTCAACCACCAATGTCGAAATTAGTCGTATATGTTATTTATGTGGAGTGATGGGACACTTCAAGAGGGACTGTCCAACAGAGAAGAATGACGGTGGAACAAGAGGAGTTTGACCTCAGAATAGCAAAAGGCATCAAAGGACCCTACTATAATATAGGTACACTTACAATCGGCAGTAATTAAGTATACTTTTAAACTGTTAAAAACTAGTGCAAATATAGTCTTATCTTTTGCGAGATCCCGTCAGTCAAGGGACTCTCGTGCTGCGTATACTTGCTTTTTATAGTATACCTGGTTCGCAGCAGTAGTCTTGTAGTTAATCTAAAGTACTGAACTCTGTCAAGATTGCACCATTATGTTTTGTAGAACCTTTCTAAATTATTCTAACGCCTTTTATTCCGAACAGTCCAACATTATCATGTGACTTGAGTCTATTCGATCCTCACAATGCCAGTCTCGTGTGAAAATTCTTTTTCCTCGTAATCGCCTTTCTAGCGAAGCCGTCATTCCAAAACTCCGAGATACTCATGTGTGGGATATCTTATGTTTCATAACATTCACGAAGAAACCTCCCCAGAGTACTACTCGTACAGTATGTCAAGTTCAATCCGAAGACCCATACGGTTAATCTATCGCTGAGGAATGTATACTCAAGGGTGGTACATAATCAAGGTCCTACAAGCTTAGAATTGTTGATTCAGCTTTAACTTCTTTTCCTTGTTTGGATGTGAGCTTAAAGAAGAATCATTTATTCGACTGCCTTTTCAATCTTAAGTATATACAACTCGTATATGCGAAGCTGCGATTAATGAACCAACTATGACTTCTAATATGAACTTCAGGAAGGAAACTACCCAAAACTACGAGTGATCATGCTGCCATGCGGATAAACTTAGAATCCAATCAAATGTTGTCTCGTTGGACGGGGACAAGAGATGCAGATAAAACAGAAGTACCTATCCTATTCTTTACTCCTGAGTAATCGTACTTTCTTTTAGGTCTTCCCGATATCTTTCCAAAAGAACTCCCAGGATAACCTCCATGACGTCAAGGTCAACTTCGGAATCAAATTAGTTGCAGGGGCTACCCCTGTAACCGAATCGCCCTATAGTCTAGCACCTACAGAGATGTAAGAATTGTCTGGTCAACTTAACGAAATGCTCAGAAATGTCTTGGTAAGGCCAAGCTTCTCACCCTGGAGAACTCCAGTCTAGTTTGTCAAAGAAGAAAGACGGATTGTTTAGTATGTGCATCGAATATAGAGACCTCGACAAGATTACCATTGGAAATCGTTACCCTCTGCTTCGAATAGATGAATTGTTGACCAACCGCAAGGAACGAATTACCTTTCGAAGATGGATCTGAGATCCGAGTATCACCAGTTACGAGTGTTAGAGGAGGATGACCCGAATACGGCCTTCCGAACTCGTTGCGGACACTACGAGCCCATAGTGATACCTCTCGGATAAGACCAATGCGCCCGTAGTATTCATGGACTTAATGAACAGGGTATGTCGTCCTTACTTGGATCAGTTCGTCATTATCCTTATAAATGACATACTTATATATTCTCGTAGTAAGAACGAGTATAGAAAACACCTATGACTGACCTTGGAAACATTACGATCAGAGAAGCTTTACACAAAGTTCTCTAAATGCGAGTTTTTTATTCGAAGAGTCGAATTCCTAAGGCACACTGTTAGTGAAGTGGGAATTCATGTGGACCCTTCCAAAATCAAAACCGTTGAGAATTAGTCAGCACCAAAGACGCCTACAAAAATTCGCAAATTTCTAAGCTACGCTGACAAGATAAGGAAACCTTTGGAATTCCAGGAGGAGACCACGTTCCTTTGAAAGTCCCACCCTGGAAGGGCTTGATCCGCTTCAGAAATCATAGGAGGCTAAATCCAGGATACATAGGGCCTTTCAAGATTCTTGATAGATTCGGCCCTGTACCTTGCAAACTCAACCTACCCCGCGAGCTCAGTAACATACATTCGACATTCCACGTCTCAAATTTGAAAAAGTGTCTGTCCGACGAGACTCTTGTAATCCCACTCGACGAGATCGAGATCAACGAGAGCCTCAACTTCGTGGAAGAACCCATAGAGATCATGGACCGTGAGGTCAAGCAAAAGAAACAAAGTCCCATCCCAATAGTGAAGGTTCGTTGGAACGCTAAGCGAGGACCGGAATTCACATGGGAGCGCGAGGATCAAAGGAAATTCAAATATCCTCATCTATTCGCTTAGCTATTTGTAACTACTTTATTTGCTTATTTTGGGACGAAATTCCCTCTAACGGGGGGATGATGTGACAACCCTAAATTTCCATTCGTACAAACCCTACAGTCAAGCACTTCAAATAAAAGTCAAACACATTCCTGCTAATTTTTAGCCGGTTTAAAGTTCGTTTTGGGTGTTTTATTAATAATTCTTCAAACGAATGAATAAAAGGAAGTGTTTTCTAGGGTCTTGGAGTAGCAAACACACATATAACACCTTAATAAGGAGTTCACGGCCAAACTTTTGGAGTTTGGGCCATAAACTCCCTTATGGTCGTAAACTCATGCATATACATGAGTTTATTCTTCATTTTCCTCATTTCCAACTTTCAAGCTCAAGAACATCAACTTCTCTCTCAAGTATCATAACACTTTTCTTCCAATATTCCAAAAAATGTAAGTGTTTCTACCCTTGATTTTTTGTTATAACCTTTCATCTAGTTGTTATACACCATTTCATCCATGAAATCTTCACTTTTACATAGATCTTCAAGTGTTCTTCAAAACACCAAGAACACACACTAGTGTTCTTGGTCCTTAGACACCCAAACAAGATTCTATATTGTAAGTACTCTTACCTTAGCTTGTTATAGGCTTGATATACTTGTTAATCAACTAGAAAACATCAAGAAACACAAGATCATAAGTGTATATGGCCAGGGCAATCTCCTTGGGCTGTAAACTCTAATGAAAGGGACATTATGAGCCCTAGTCCCTTCCTAAGCCTTGGATACAAGTCTAGATCACTTCCTTGAGGAGGATAGGACCTTAAATAAACAAAAGAATCAAGCACACATGAGTTTATGGATGTAAGCTCATGGGGAATTGACCATGGGCCGTAAACTTTAAAAGGTGGTGCAATTGTGCCACTATTACTTCCTAACGCTTGGACTTGATCATAGGATACTTAACCTTGACTTATAAGACCTTAAAACACAAAATGATAATAATAACCATGAGTTTACGGCTGTAAACTCATGGGGGAAATGACCATTGGCCGTAAACACACATGGTGTTACCATTTTGGCAGTAAACTCCAATGTGAGGCCATACAACCTTTAGATGCAACCCTTTGGTACTTATAGCACTTGAATCAAAGTATTTTACATGTCCTAGGGTGTCTTAACTTGGTTAATTAGTTGTTAAATGACTAATTGGATACATATATGTGTCATTATATGTTAATAGGATCCGTGTGTGTGTGTTCAAGTCTTCACTTGACACTTAGCATCCTATACCATCCGTTCATCCAAACCACTCACTACAGGTGAGTTCATACCCCTTAATAAACCTTTTAAATGTTTTTAAATACTTTTATGGGGGGGGGGGGGGAGGGGGAGGAATACAAGTTGAGTCATTATATTTATTATATCAATCACATGTGATTAATGACTATCCAACTGTGGATTTACTACACTTCTAGTTGCTTTACAAAGCAAACTACTTCAAAATACTTTCTCAAACGTTTTTACATATCGAACTTGTTTTATGTACTAAATCTTCCATTTCAAATTCGGTTACAGTTGTGTTTCAAACAAAGGATTTCTTATAATTTAAACTGTTTATATCAAACAAACTGCTTTTAAATCGTTCCTCAAATGTTTTACAAAACGTCTTGTAAAACTTTTATATTGTCAAATGCATTCCTATATATGTATGATTATGCAGGTAATGTTTAAAGGAATTAGGACTGCTAACTCGCTTTAATTCCTTTTCCTTGTTTGGATGTGGCCTTAGGGTATCGGTTATTTGTCCAAATGTCGTCTAAATATTAGTTATATCTTATGTATACATATGTAGACATAAAAGTTCTATCAGTCAGTTCAGTACCTTTGAGTAGCAAAGGCATACTTTCATTCAGTCATATACAAATGTTACTAGTAACTATAATAGGTATAGTTTAAGAGATACTATTTACTATTCCTAGTACAAGGAATCACACAAGATTCAGTTCATTCATGAGCCTATAGAAACATACTATACAAAGAGAATTACTAAATACTATACGGAGGGAAATACTATATACTATACAAGGAGAATTACTACATACTATACGGAGGGAAATACTATATACTATACAAGGAGAATCACTACATACTATACGGAGAGAAATACTATATAATATACAAGGAGAATTACTACATACTATACGTAACTGACCATCCTACACCTGACTGCTAGCTACAGCGGGACCTGTTCATCGACGGATGTTCTCGGTTGTACTGTTCGGTGATTTACCGCGTCGTGTTTATCCTAGGCAAAAGGATACGATTTCAATGACTATATAATTTTCCCCATTATCTTTAATTTGTGACACGTTCACATAAACGATGAGGTAGACTATATTTTGATAATAATAGTTGTACATGGGAAAAACCTTCATTTTACAAAAGAAGCAAGCCTTCAAAACAGTCGGGTCTTGGTAGAAGACTACTTTTTATACTAGTAGGAAATATGACATTTTCTAGGGTTTTCATACTTATACAAACTTTTTCATCAAACATTTACAAGTCTTTTCTTTACAGTTTTACAAATCAATGACACTAAAATACTTATGAATTCACCAGCTTAAACGCTGATCTACGCTTTCAAAATAACTTGTATTCTCAAGTCACCAGTAGACAGGTACGATGACGAGGTTTTGAGAAGACGGAGCAGTCAAGACTCGTCCTTTATTTTGATTACTTATTTTCATGTCTTATTCTATAAAAGAACACACATGTATTAAAATTTTACTATTAATGTAATGGATGATGTTGTTGCTTGTTTACTACTTTGCACTGTCGTGATACTTTACATGACGTCCTCCGCCTCAGAATGTTTCTGCCGTTCTTGGTTTTGGGGTGTGACAAATATTATGAGGAGACTCACCTCAATCTGAAGATAACCGAAATCTCACGCACACAACTGCTACAAAATCTCCTCAAACTGAACATGCGAAAACCAACGCTAGTTAATAATTAGGGTAATAACCCATAATCAAGGTCCAAAGTAGACCCAACTAAACATGGCCCAAGGCCTAAAAATGGCCCAAGAGCACTTCTGGAAGTACGTGATGCGTACTCTTTCCTTAGGTCTTGTGTACCAAGTTCTCACAGAAAAGGAAAACGGGGCAATCCCCGCTACGTGATGTGTACTCAGGGGTTACTCCCTTGCGTAAACCCTCTGATGCCAAAATCTACTTTTAAGCTCTTAATACCTAAATACTAAATGTCCAAATCGCAGATCTTAGTCTAGGGAATGTATTAACAGATAAAGTCATCAACTTTAACCTTTTGCATGGCTTAATGGAGCATAATATCAAGCCCTAGGTCAAAATCACGCGTTAATGACTTCAAACCCTTGCTTGGGTGAAAAAACCATCAAGACCCCATTTTATGATTTAAATCCTCAAAAATGACAAGATATGACCACCACTAGCTCTAGAGTAGCTTTTACCAACAAGAAGCAAAAGCATGAAAAAATCTAAGCTAGTCTAGATCTAAGCCATAGAACCATAAAGGTGGGAACTTTATACCTAAAAAAGTTTGCAAAAGAGATGAAAGCCCTATAATATTAAGCTCTACCCACAAGAATCCTCAAAGAAAGACTTCTACTCCTTCATAATTCACGAAGAACACACAAAAGAGGCTCACACAAGCTAATCAAGGATTAGGGATTCAAAACACTAGTTGGGTAGGGTGGAGTCTGAACATGGAAAGGCCTCAAGGGACTTAAGGTCCTTAAATAGGGGCTTAATCCTAAAGTTTAGGGTTTGAGATCTGCATGAGTACGCCCAGCGTACTCGACAAAGTCTGTGTTCCACTTAATGACTTATTCCTAATGTACACTTCATGTACGCTCAGTGTAAGGGCCAATTTTGCAATATTTTGTTATTTTTAAGCTAAAAATGAAAATACCTAGAAACGGATGTTACAACTCTCCCCTAATTCAATCAAACTTTGTCCTCAAAATATGCCTCTGCAAATAACTCAGGATAATGCTCCATCATCTCCACCTCAGGCTCTCATGTCCACTATGAGCCTTTCTGGTGTTGCCTTGGCACCTTCACTAAACCCACCTCCTTATTCCATAGAGTATTTTTCTTCCTATCGATTATCGCAATCGGTCTCTCTATGTAGTTCAGGTGCTCATACACCTGAATATCCTCCAATCACAACATTACAAAGTCATCAAAGAAACACTTTTGCAACTGAGAAACATGAAAAGTGTTGTGAATCTGACTGAGCTCTTCGGGTAGCTCCAAATAGTATGAAACACCGCCCACCCAGGCAATAACCATGAAAGGACCAATATATTTGGGGCCTAGCATGCCCCGCTTCCTGAACTAGAAGACACCTTTCCAAGGTGACACATTCAGGAGTACCATATCTCAAGCCTAAAACTCAAAATCTAATCGGCACCTATCAGCATAACTCTTTTGTCGGATTTACATTGTCTGCAATCTCCCGCGTACTTATTGGATCAACCCGGTAGTTTATAGCACCACCTTTATGCTACCCATAACTCGCTGACCGAGCTCCCCCAACTGTTGGGTTTTGAGCACTATAACACTCCTATGGTGCACAAGAAACCCTAAATGCTTTGGATCTATGTTTTCTCTAATTATACATGTATATTTGCAATTTTACAAATCATTGTCCTAACTAGAATACATTTGAACAATTAAATCATACAACTAGTTAGATGACTTACCTTTTAGAAGGACTTGCAGTTCTTGACCTTTGAAAGCTTGAGCACCCCAAGTGTGATGCCTCTAATGGCTCACTAACACCAATATGCAAGAGGAGGCTTGAGAGAATAGGTTACTAGCACAAAATCAACTTCACCCTCTTAGAATATATGTTGTAACCGATTTTGGCTTCTAAGGGTGTGCTTTGATAGTGTTGTTAAGCTAGGGTTACATCCATGCAAACCCTAATGCTCCATGACCTTTCACATTCTTATGCTCCATGGGTTTAACCTCCATGGACTATCCATGGATTATCTCAATGGTTTAGTCCAACTACATAATCATGGATCATTGATTTACATAATCAATCTCCATATATTTAATTAGTCTCTTTTGACCACAAAATTAATTCCAAATTAATTCTTGATCAATACTAAGTAAATAATATGATTCGATATTAATATATTATACTTATAATATATTAATAAATCATAAATAACCTTATTCTCAACAGTCCATCCTATCAAATTTCACTGTTGAAGGCAACCGAAAAGGACCATGCAACAATCGGGTCAAGTACATCCCAGTTATAGTTATGCGCTTAGACACCAAATCCAACAGTATCCCACTTGGATAAGTCTAATAACTATTACTGCCAATGTGACTTCAGGATCTGACTTAGCAATCATAAGCTTTCAAAACCTGCTGTCAAACTTTGACCTAGTCAGTGATGCGTCCTTCAGATAAACGATCATATACTCCTCTGTTCTCAAGATATCTATGCGGACAAACACATGGAACATAGTCATACTTATTGTCCAGCAATTTGTTTCCCGATTTTCGATTTGTCTGAAATAGAACATAACTGAACACATCAATTTAGTTCTGACCGGGTCTGGCACATAGTCAAAACAGAATCATCGAGGGGCCCAAGATTTAGCTTTTAATCCTCTTAGGATAAAAGGAACAGATAAACGTTGACATTATAAGCTTGTACTAACTACTCATCAAATCATCCATAACGACATTTTTTATAACATCAAGTTACTGATGCGTTTTCATGCCATCAATGCACAACCAACTCGTAGACAACAATTCATATATCATGGTTTGAAGATTATATGATATTATCGTCTCAAAATTACTCGTGATAAATTCCATGAAGTAATTCAGGTGAGCGCGGGTTGAATCTAATACTCAAATTTTATTTCATGAGCACTCATGAATAGTGTAGAAAACTTTTGCTATGTCTAACACCTTAGAGAATCTACAAGCTAACTCATGAAAATCTTCTTTCATACTTACTTCCAACGTATGATCGACTATGGATGGTTCAAATAATAATTTTATTATTTTGGAAGTTAAAACATGCAAAGTGAAACAATAGTAAATAATTGGAACAAGACAAGAACTTTACTTATAAATAAAAACCCTTTTATTTAATCATAAAATGTCAATTAAAATTTAGCTATTACAAGTTTCTATTTATCTAACCGCTAAAACTAATATCGTCCGTTAGCCCAATGCCCCTTGCATGCTACAAGTGCTTAACCCTAGCCAGTCCCTTTCTAAGAGGATTTGTTGGGTTGTCCTCTAACGATATCCCCTTTACCATGAGGTTCCCTTCTTCTACTTGATGTCTTCTAAAGTGGTACTTTCTGTCGATATTTATGGATCTACCATGATCTCTCGGTTCCTTGGTTAAGGCCACCGCCCCTTCACTATCGCAGAAAATCTCCATAGGCTCCGTTATGGATGGAATGACTCCAACGTCTCCGATGAATTTTTTCAACCATATCGCCTCCTTCGATGCTTCACTTGCTGCAATGGACTCTGATCCGCACGTTGAATCAACTACCATCTCCTGCTTGGAACTTTTCCTTGTTACTGCTCCTCCATTGAGGGTAAACACCCAGCCCGACTGAGAGCGGAAATTATCTCGGTCGGTTTGAAAGTTGGCGTCGCTATACCATGTCACTCTCAAGTCATCACTCCTACCGAGGGTAAGGACCTAGTCCTTAGTCCTCCAAAAGCACTTGAGAATGTTCTTAACCACAGTCCAATGAGCTTTACCAGGATTACCTTGATATCTGCTGACCATGCTCAAAGAAAATGCCACATCAGGGCGAGTACAAGTCATAGCATACATGATCGAGCCAACTGCGGAAGCATATGGTATTCGACTCATTTCTGCTATCTCAGCCTCTGTAGTCGAACTCTGAGTCTTACTCAGTTTGGTATTGCTTTGGATAGGTAAGTCACCTTCATTGGACTCCTCCATGCTAAAACGCTTCAACACCTTGTCCAAGTAGGTAGTTTGACTAAGTCCTATTAGTCTTTTACTCATGTCTCTCAATATCCTTATCCCTAGGATGTAAGCAGCTTCTCCGAGGTCCTTCATAGCGAAACACTTCTTAATTCAGGACTTAACCTCTTGCAAGGTTGGGATGTCGTTTCCTATGTGTAGTATGTCATCTGCATACAATACTAAAAAGCTCACTATACTCCCACTAGCTTTGACATATACACATGACTCATCCTCGCTTCTCAAAAATCCTAACTCTTTGACTTTATCATAAAAACAAAGATTCCATCCGCGAGATGCTTTTTTTAATCCATAAATGGATTTCTCAATCTTACACACTCTATTAGGGTACTTTGCATTGACAAAACCCTCTGGCTGACTCATGTAAACATCTTCAGCCAACTTTCCATTAAGGAAAGTGGTTTTGACATCCATTTGCCATATTTCATAGTCATTAAATGCAACTATGGCTAGCATAACCCTTATAAATTTAATCTTCTCTACGGGTGAGAAGGTCTCGTCATAGTCAACTCCATGAGTTTGAGTAAAGCCCTTTGCAACCAGTCGCGCTTTATATGCATGTACTTTCCCATGCATGTCGGTCTTCTTCTTGAAGATCCATTTGCACCCGACTGTTTTACGACCTGGTGCATTGTAAACCAAGTTCCAAACTTGATTGTCATAGATGGACTGGATCTCGTTGTCCATAGCCTCTTTCCATTTTGTAGACTTGGGGCCTGCCATGGCTTCCTTGTAGTTGTTAGGTTCATCCAGATTTACTAGTGCGCTATCACTGATAAATGTATCACCTTCCTCTATTATATGAAAACCATATAGCACAGGTGGAGCACTAACTCTACTGGAACACCTGAGAGGTATAGACTCGTCAATAGGGTTTTGAGCACTATAACACTCATATGGTGCACATGCAACCCTAAATGCTTTGGATCTATGTTTTCTCTAATTATACATGCATATTTTTAATTTTCCAAAGTGTTTTCCTAACTAGCATACATTTGAACAATTGAACGATACAACTAGTTAGATGACTTACGTTTTAGAAGGACTTGTAGTTCTTGACCTTTGAAAGCTTGAGCACCCCAAGTGTGATGTCTCTAATGGTTCACAAACACCAATATGCAACAGGAGGCTTGAGAGAATAGGTTACTAGCACAAAATCAACTTCATCCTCTTAGAATGTATGTTATAACCGATTTTGGCTTCTAGGGGTATGTTTTTATAGTGTTGTTAAGCTAGGGTTACACGCATGCTAACCCTAATGCTCCATGACCTTTCACATTCTTATGCTCCATGGGTTTAACCTTCATAGACTATCCATGGATTATCTCATTGGTTTAGCCCAACTACATAATCATGGATCATTAGCCCACACTATAAGAATCATTGATTTACATAATCAATCCCCATATAGTTAATTAGTCTCTTTTGACCACAAAATTAATTCTTTATCAATACTAATTAATTAATATTATTTCATATTAATATATTATACTTATAATATATTAATAAATCATAAAATAACAATATTCTCAAAAGTCCATCCTACCAAATTGCACTGATGAAGCAACCCAAAAGGACCATGCTACAATCGTGTCAAGTACATCCCAATTATAGTTATGGGATTAGACACCAAATCCAACACCAACAAATCAGGGTTTGTAATTCCTCATGTAGATACTGTTGTGGTAGAAATTATTGTAAGAAAACTCAATGAATGGAAGATACGTATCCCTACTACTGTAACGCCCGGGTTTCAGGGCTAATCATTTTTGTCAATGTAATAGTCTAGGTCAACTATTGTAACTCTTTTTGAAGTAATAAAGATGAAATATTTGAGTATTATGTGAATTATGTGTGTTTATGTGCTTACTATTTAATTATAAATGTATAATTAATAAAGAATAAAAATAAGCGTCAAAATCAAAGTGTGAGATAAGCCCGATATCTTTATATAAACTTGTAGTGGTCGAAACAAGGATTCCGGGGATATAAGGAACGCCGAAATCCGAGTTATAACGAAGAAGTTATGACCCGTCGAAGTTTCCCGACAGAACCGACACGGTACCGGGAAGCGTAAATAGTGAATTTACGATAGAGCGAGATTTAGCCTTAGCGATCTAAACAAAAGTCGTAGAATATGTTAAACTAAGAACATCAATAAAAAGAACGCCCAAATCTCACTTCGTATGAAGAAGTTATGATTTTTCGAAGTTTCGGAATAGCAGTGTACAGCTCGAAATTCGAATATTAGATCGAGTGATTTTTAGCCAACACGACCTGAACGAGAATAGAAGATCTTGTTAAAAGTAGCGTAACGAGAAAAAGATGGGCGAAAACGGATGTCGGATGAAGAAGTTATGAGGATTTAACGGCCCAATCCTGTCCCGGCCCGTTAATAATATAAAATTTAAAATCGAGTCAAAATTAGCCGATGGAGTCAAAACGAAAGTTGTAGAGTACGTTCCCACCTTTGCATGGATATAAAGAACGTCGAAAAAGGAGCTCTTATGCGAAAGTTACGAATTTTTAAAGATTAAACTTGAATTTGCGAAGCTGTTGCTAGATGCGATGACGTGGCACGATCTAGACCGTCCATCGCTGAAGAAAGCCTCGCTTCGGATGAGTGACACGCCACCCTCGCTATTACGCCCCGCGTCCAAAGTCTGTACGCCCCGCGTACCTTCGCTCTTATCTACTCCGAGGTCGGTCCACGTGTGAGCCAGCTGGAAGTCTTATCCGAGGAGTACGCCCAGCGTACCCTCGGTACGCCCAGCGTAATGTCCGAACTTCGGCCTATAAAAGCCAGCGAAGGCTTCCGACTTTCTTGCACATTTTTCACTTATCTCTCTAACTTCTTTCTCTCTCTAGCCTCCCAAACCCCCCCTAAGCCCTAGATAAATCCCCTAGCACCCTAGGGAAGCCCCGAGGCTCCCGGAGTCCCGAGAAAAAGGAGTCTTTCGGTTTCGAAACGCTGCTCCAATTAAGTTCCGGTTTTCGATAAAGTTCACAGTAAGTGTGCTACACTTACGCAATTTTTAATATAGCTTTCAAATAATTATAGGAATGTTATTAGGTACTTAAAATAATTATTTGGGCTATTATTATGAGTTATATTGAGTGTTATTAACGCTTATATAATAATAATAATAGTCAGACAATTAATTTGTCGCGGTTATCGTTAGACTAAACCCTAGTGGTATCGATACTAGGTTTTATCGAAGGAAAATTGTTTTGAGAGTATCGAAGCGCTGTCCGAGTGCTGAGTCACCACCTTTCAGGTGAGTGCATAGTTACTTTTAGCTTACACATAGATATGAAGTATTTTACATAAATTACGTGCTATGTGTGCATATTATCTGAATACTTGCTATTTATGTTGGATGAACATTGTTATACATGTTTTCAATGATTTGAACTGTATATATGTATTTTATATCTACGAAAATGTTGGGGTAAAACATGGGTAGATGTAATAGGTGATGTGTGATAAAATGATGAGAGGCCTCGATGTTGATGTTGTTGATTCTGTCATCTAGCGGAGTATGGATGACGACCACGGACTCTTCTAGACAGTCCAGTGGAACATTAGCAGGCTCGCAACCTGTAGGTGTTTGTGAACGATGTGTTCACCGGTGTACTCCATCCCCCACATGGTTGCCTTTAGGACAATTATTGTTAAGGAATCCCCTTAGCAGTAGTGTCCGTCCCGATGATGATCCTTAGGCTAGGTCCCTTATGATAAGTGTTTAGGGACGTAAAGTGAGGATAACGGGAACGGGTAATCGGGTTATTGTTGATTGATGAAATTAATATAAACTTATTTATTGTGGGTTGAAAACCCTATGTGCTCACCAGGCTCCCAAGCCTGACCCACTCAGTTTTATGTATTACAGGTAGTGGCACTTGAGCATAGATATGATGTTTGGACGAGGGATTACGGATATAGGTCTGTAGATGTGAAATAATGTAGTAAGGCTTATATTGTACTGTTTATGCTTTTGATCTGTACGAACATGACATCCCAAGTCTTTTAATGAAATACATTTATATGGAAATGCTTTTGATAAATCTTTATCATATTTTGTTTTGGGACAAATTCCGCAACACTTTTATTTAAAATGTTACTCTGATTTTCAAACAAAGCATAAACAAAATCGGTCTTTTCTAGCCGTGATTTTGGGGATGTCACAACTACCACCACAATCTAGTACATATGCCTGAAGCATATTCTAAATAGTCTGCTCCCTCTGTCATTCAGTCTACGGATGAAAATTTGTGTTGAAGTGCAGTCGAGTACCCAACTCCCTGTTGCACCTCTTCCAGAATTTGGAAGTAAAGCGTACATCCTAATCTGAAACCATTGATACTAGAACCCTATGTCGTGCCACCATGTCACAGATATATACATATGTCAATTTCTTTGCAAAGTTGTTCTCCTGAATAGGAATAAAATGCGCACTTTTGGTCCATCAATCCACGATGACCCAAATCGAATCCACCCATTGCGCCGTTTGTGGTAACTTTGTCATGAAGTTCATCGTGATCTCTTCCTATTTCCAGACAGGACCACCCAATGGCTCCAACTTTTCGTGAGTTCACTGATGCTCAGTCTTGACTTTCCTGCAAGTAAAGAACCTCTCCATATAACAAGCCACGTCTCGCTTTTGTTCTAAGGACACCAATAATAAAGTTGGAGGTCTATATACATCTTATTCGCACCTGTGGGAATGTAAAACTTCGACTTCTACAGCTGTTCCATCAGAATCTGAAGAGTTCCTTCCAAATAAAGAACCCAAACTCTCCGATGAATGGTCAACAATCCATGGCTATCATAATAAAAAGAGGACACCTGACCCACTATACGCTCTCTTATCCGGTGCTCCTCTTTCTTAGCCTCAATCTGAGCCCCACGAATTTTCTCCAAGAGTGGGGTAATCACTATCATCCTTAAACATACATCCTTGATAAGGGTACCAGCCGCCTCGTGGCTAATAGCATTGGCCACCATGTTGGATTTCCTAGAGTGATAAAGGGTCTTACATCGTAATCCTTCACCATGTCGAGCCACATGCGATGCCTCATATTTAGATTTATCCAATCCATCAAGTACCTCAAAGTCTTGTGATCTGTGTAAATGATACAACGAACCACATACAAGTAGTGACATAAAATATTAAAGGAAAAAATCACCGCCCCCAACTCCAAATTATGTGTAGGATAATTCGCCTCATGAGGCTTTAGTTTCCTCAAAGCATAAGCAATCCTATGACCCCTCTGCATTAACACCGCACCCAATCCCATAATCGATGTATCACAGTATACCACGAAATCATCCATACCCTCTGGTAAGGTCCAAATTGGAGCCTTGCAAAACTTCTGCCTCAAAGTCACAAACGTCACCTGCTGCTCAGGTTGCCAACGGAAAGTAACCAACTTGTTTGTCAACATGGTCAAGGGAACTGTGATCCTGGTGAAGTTCTCAATGAACCTCTGATAGTACCCTGCTAAGCCACAAAAAACTTTGAACCTCAGATGGAGACCTCAGAACCTCCCACTACATCACGACCACAATCTTGGCCGGATCGACCAATATAGCACTCTAATTGACGATGAACTGAACTTCATCACGACCAAGAACTGCACTTCATGCAACCAGAACTCACACTGGGAAAATTTGGCATAAAGCCTCTCCATCCTCAAATTCTCTAGAACCTCTTGCAAACGATCCTCATATTGTTATTTGGTCTTAGAATAGACCAAGATATCACCATTGAAAATGATCACTGACCAATCCAGCATCGGCCTGCGAATCATGTTCATGAGATCCATGAATGTTGTTGGTACATTGGTGAAACCAAAAAGCATCACCAAAAACTCGTAATGACCATAACGAGTTATGAGGTTGTCTTTTGAATTTCCTCATCCCGAATTCTCATCTAATGGTAGCCTTAATGCAGATCAATCTTGTAGAACCAAGACGCGCCATGTAACTGGTCGAACAAATCATCAATCCTCAGAAGCAGATAACGATTCTTCACCATTAGCTTGTTCAACTCCTGGTAATCGATGCACATCCTGTGGGAACCATCTTTCTTCTTCACAAACAGTATCGGTGCTCCCCACGGTGAACTACTTGGCCTAATAAATCCCTTATGTAACAACTCCTAAAGTTGTGTAGACAACTCCTACATCTCTGGCGGTCCTAACCGATAAGGTGACTTGGCTATCGGAGCCACACTAGGAACCAGATCAATACGAAATTCAGCCTGCCTCTCTAGAGTTACTCTCGAAAAATCGATACATCATCAATCGTCCTCTTCCTCTCTTCTATGGTATCCAATACATAAGCCACACAACCAGAAGAACCCTATTGAAGATACCTCCTAGCTCTCGTAGCTAAATAGAGAGATGGCCCTCGCTGAGTACCCTTAACACGAATGACTGATTCTCCCCCACTTGGAGTTCGAACCCAAACTAACTAGTGCTCATAATCAAACATTTCCACAATATGGCTTAACCAATCCATCCCCACAATAACGTTGCTCTCACGTAAAGGGATAGGAACTAAATCAATCAAATATCGCTCACTAAATAACTCCAGTATAGAACCCTGATGAAGCCTCGATACCTGTACTAGACTATCATCGGTGATCTCCACCTCTAAAAGATACTCAAGCTCCCTAGAGCATCACCAAATCTCTTTCTAAGCATAAGGGATACAAACGATTGGGTGGTGCTCGAATAAAAAAGAACTAAAGTTGGAACACCCTTCATTAGGAACATCCCTATACCATATCATATATAATAAGAATAAACATTAAAGCACCAACTGAAATAAGCAGAAGATAAATACCAATAACCACATCGGGTGTTGCACAAACCTCCACGGTTGACAACTGAAATGCCTGACTCCTCATGACTGGTGCATGTTCCTTGCCCTTGCAGCTTTCAGTGATCATTAGTGTAGCTGGAGCGGGTGTTGCAACCACTCCACTTGCTAAGCTCTAAAAACTAGCCCTTTTGTGGCCCCTCTGTTACAGTGAAAGCAAATTGGATAAGCTGACTGGGTAGTGGTGGTGGCGGTAGAATCCCTGATGTGGTGACTTGTAATGCTACACATAAAGCAACTAGAACCACCCACTCTGCAAACCCCATCATGTGTCTTGTCGCACTTGCCAGAACATCTTTGGTCATGCTATCCCTTCGATCGAGAATCAAAAACTTTGGGCTTCTTAGTTGAGCCCTCTGATACCTGAGCCTAAACCAACTTCCTCTTCCTCACAATCTTCCGCTCACGGTTCGTCGTTATTATGTCCTCCAAAGTCCTATAACTGGACATGCTCACAATCTCTCGTATCTCATCCTTCAGCATATCATGATACTTGGCCTTCTTCATATCCTCGTTCACCACATATTCCTCACCATTTCAGACGAGTAACAACATTTATTCAAATCTGATGTAAACCCACTACTTAACAACAAAGAGTAAACTCCAATCTTGGTGACAGGTGAACATATTCCCCATGATTAAGTTTATCTTCCCATGCTCTACATTCTCACTTCTTTTTAGTCCCTGCAAATCAGAACATATGTAAATACCACAACCCGTATCAAGGACCCAAGAATTAGAATAGGGTGAGTTATTAGACAATATAGTGTATATACCTGCATGGTTGGGTTTTACTTTCCCATCCTTAACATCTTGCAGGTACTTCGGGCAGTTTCACTTCCAGTGCGACTTTTCATTGCAATAGAAGCATTCAGCCTCTTTAGGGTTGGCAGAAGGAGTGACAAAACCTTTCTTGGTTTCACTTGAAGAGGACCCATCAAAGGCCTTTCCCTTGGTACCCTTCTAAGGGCTCTTCCTCTTCTTTCCTTTGCCTTGCCCGATTGCCAAGACAGGGGCCGCGGTAGGAGTAGTAATGGTAACAACCGATTTACCCTTAAGACCACTTTCGGCGGTCTTCAAGAGTCCTAGAAGTTTGTAGAGTGTAACTTCCTCCTTGATCATGTGGTATGTCATTTAGAATTTATCATAACAAGAAGGTAAGGAGTGCAAAATGATGCCAATTGCCAACTCCTCGGGGAAGTTCACATTAAGTTTCAGCAAACGGTCTACATACCTTTGCATTTTCTGCATGTGGCCCATGATGGGTTCACCATCCTTCATCCTGGATGTTATCATGGAGTAGATGATTTTATATCGCTATTGACGAGCACTCTGATGGTAGCGGACCATTAAGTCCCGGTGCATCTCAAAAGGGTAATAGTCCTCATAGGACTTTTGGAGCTCAACTTTCATTGTGGCCAACATGATACATGCCACTTTTGTGGCATCTCTCTCATGAGTCTGAGATTCAACGATCTCCTCAGGTGTAGCAGACGACTCATCAAGTTCCTTTAGCTCCTTATCAAGGACATATTCCTTGTCCTCATATCGAGTGACCATCTTGATGTTCTTGATCTAATCCATAAAGTTGGATCCATTGAAGATGACTCTCCTACAAAGATTCATGAGAGAGAAGGAGCGGGTAGGGTTTGAGCCGGAAGCAACATTGTTGGAAGACATCTGAAAAAGAAAAAAAACAAAAACAAGTTTAGATTAGATATAAAGATAGTCCTGAATAAGACAAGCAAATGTAATATTAAGGATAGTACCAAACACAATATTTTATAACTTAGAAGCTGGATGCCGTAATCCAAGCTATAAAATATTTGAAGGTAGGTGAATGATGATTCACCAATTTCCACCATGAAAAACGAAATAGATTATTAGGTTTTAATTGGTTTTGAAACTCCTAGATTCTTTGAGATTCATTGAACTTTTCAATAGCATGTTTCAATCAAGTGTGCCCTTCAAGTTTTATGACTGGGATGCCATGGATCACAAAACAAGGTGTGAAGTAACCATGCAAATTACTTGGTACACTTAATGTTTATCACTCAACTGATGTGTCGGTTAACCACACGCGCTCCACCGATCTATGATAAACCTTAAGCCACCCTTTGCCTACCTTTTTAAGTCCAGGTTAGTGTGCTGGTTAACCACACACGCTCCACTAACGACTTAAGCAAAGTGCAAAGTGTAATTTCATGGGTTAGCACTTTATTCACATTTTCCTAAAGTAACTAAGATTGGGAATTTATAAAAACATTTAGTTACTTTATAACCATCATACTTTTAATGAGGATTAAAGTCATTGTCCTACTCATTCGGCTAACAATCCTCCACCATTCAAAGAAGCGGTGGGTGAGAGTGGACACCCAGTTGTCATTTTTATAGGCAACAACCTTATAACCCCTTATAGACCGTCTTTGTAAATGAGGCCTACTAACGGTAAAATGACTTGTTCTTATACATATATATATATATATATATATATATATATATATATATATATATATATATATATATATATATATATATTATTAACTTATAATATTATAAAGTATAAGGGTTGAATTTTAACTTTTAATATTCTAGGGGTTGGAACTAAAGTTTACTAAAGAGTGTGAGACTTTACATGTTCCAAAACTTGAGGGAAAGTTTTGTAACTTTCAAAACTTTTCATCTTTCATAACTTATGGGTTAATTGCTTATTAAAATGAGAGACTTTTCATTTTATATAACTTATGTGTTTCTTTAATGGACTTTAAAAGAGTGACTTTTGGTAATCCATAACTTGAGGACAAATTATGGATTCCATTAAAAAACATCAAGATCATGGATATTAACAAACTATTTGCAAATAATTCCTATGATCTTTTAAACTCATAAGTTCATGAAAATTCATATAAAAAATTTCAAGAATCATAAATAAACCATACAAAACTTGAAATTTTGATAATAGCCATTAAAAATGGATTAGCATAACCATTACACCATCTAAAACAAGTTTTATAAGACCAAAACAGTTTAGGGTAATATTTCTAGTCCATTTCCAGCAGCAAAACTCGAAAAACTGCAAACTGGAAGACAAACTCGTCGAGTTCTATAAGGAACTCGTCGAGTTCTTGTATTAACTCATGATCTCGACAAGTTTTTGGCCAAAACTCATCGAGTTTTCTAGTCTGGGCAGATTTTGGTTTTGAAAAACAAGTTTGCATCAAATATCAAGAAAACAAGCCTAGGCTCTCATATCACTAAAGGGTTTTAAGCATTCTAACACTCCTATGGTGTACATGCAACCCTAGAAACCTTGGATCTATGTTTTCTCTAAGATACATGCAAATAATAATTTTCTAAGGTTTACTTCCTAACTAGCATGTTACGGGGTACTTGAATCATAAAACACTAGTAGAATTACATACCTTTTAGTAGTGGTTGATTGCTTGGAGTTAGAGCCTAGCACCAATAATGTGGATGCCTCAAATGGAAGTCACACATCACCACAAACTTTGGAAACCTTATGAGAGAGTATGAACACTTGTAGAAATTGGCCACCTTTTCTCACACACACACTAGCGCCATTTCAAGTGCCAAGGACCTCGTTATATAGTGTGGTGGATTAGGCTTACATCCATGTAAACCCTAATACCCATGACCTTTCATTTCCATGATATCCATGGGTTAAAGCTCCATGGACTTTCCATGCAAGCCTAGCCCATTCTAAATAAGCAATAACCCACACTATATAAATACAAGAGCCTACATTTAATTTGTCACCTTTTTTATCACCAAATTAATTCTAAATTAATTCTAGATCAATACTAATTAAATAATATGATTTCATATTAATATATTAGAACTTATAATATATTAATAAATCATAACTTATACTATTCTCAAAAGATTATCCATATAAATTGTTCAGGTGAAGTGCAACCCAAATGGACCATGTCGGGTTGGGTCAAGTACATCTCAAATATTGTTATGGACTTAGACACTTTATCCAACAATTTGGAGGTGGTGCTGCTACCGAGTTCCCGACATGATACCTAGTTGCAATCACAACAAGAAGTCACTAAACCACCCCAAGGACTGTACCCAGGGAGCAGGATCCGACAATTAAGTCAGATCAATGTGTGAGAAGATGGGTTCTAATGGACGGAGAAAACTGCCTATACATATGGGGAGATTGTACAGGCATGGTGGCTGATCCCTTAAGGGAGGAGGCTTCAGTATAATGGGGGCAGATCAAAGCTCTCTAGGAGCTGATCAGAAGGTGCCTCCTCAAGGAGGAGGAAATATTCTATTTATAGGGGACCATTAGGTCAAGGGAATTAGGTTAGGCCATGGGTTAGGCCATTCCAAGCCCAACTCGCCAAGGGTTGGGCTGATCTGTCAAGAAACATTGACAGGCGGGGCCGTCCGCCAAAGTCTCCGGGCAGTGTCGTTATGCCGGTCCACTGGCTCGTTGTCTCGCGGGCTGGCTAGAGCACCGACAATTAGGTCTAGCCAATAGACCTACACCAACAATACCCTTATAGACAATTTAATTAGTGAGAATGTGTGATAATAACAATATTTATGTGAGGTTGAACGTATTCACATTATCAAACAATACATTTTCTTAGTCATTCTCACAGAATAGCACTAGAATAACATTGTCTACACATCTGCACAATAGATGTCCATCCATATTTAAACCTAGCTATATATATATATATATATATATATATATATATATATATATATATATATATATATATATATATATATAAAAGTGATTTTTGACTGTTAATTTAATTGTTTTAACATTATTGATCGTTGGAAGAAGAAATAAGGGAAAACAAGAAATTAGAGAAAATGCGAGGAGGAGTCCATGATCAGTGAACCGTTGCAACTTCACCGCACCCAAGGCATGGTGTACCTGGAGCAGTGAAAGCTCCAAGTAAGCAAAACCGCACAATATTAAAAAAAATACTTTTGAAATTCAATATAATGAAAAATGTGTCATGTAATTATTTTCATTTTTATTTAATTTTTATAAAAACTATCAACCAAGTCTGTAACAAGAAACTAAAAAACAAAAAATATATTATAAATTGTTTAAAGACAATACAACTGTTGATTCCAATTAATACAACTCTTTCTATTTCTTTTACTTAACCAACTAATTGAAATCTTTTACTGAAATTGGTTTATGTTATTGTGGGTTATTCTTTTCTTTTCTGTTTTACCAAAAGAAATCAACTATCAACGCCTAAGGGAGGAAAGAGTCATACGTGGGATGGAGGAGGAGAGAGATGGGTGGGAAGAGAGAAAGAGAGAAAGAGAGGGGTTTTACGGGTTCCTTAAACCGCTAGGGATTAAAACCAAAGAAGAAATTTGGGAGTCATCCGGCTTGGGTGGGTTCAACTCCGTCCACTTTGGGTTCGACGACTTTGCAGGTTCGGCAGAAGGAGAGAAACAATATCATCCTCCCTAAAAGAAGTGACATTAATAAACCAACTCAATGTTTTAAAAATCTGTTTTTTAGTTGAACCGGTATGGTGACTGAGTCCCGATTCGACCGTCGGGTCAATCAATTTCTATAATTTTCATCTTTTAGTTTATTTTATTTATATTTTCCTACACATACATACATATTTAACTCATGAATTTGATGTTTACAAATTCAAACATTAAAAATACACATAAAAATTAAATAAGTTGAAAATCAATTCAAATAAATTAAAATAATACATAACCATAAATTTTAATGTTTTACATCAATCCATATACATAAAAAAGAAAATAAAGTATAATATCAAAATAAAATATAATTTTAGATGAATACACACATATCAAACCGATGATAGTTGAAAAAAAAAATCATCACAATTTATTATGCAAATGGTTATTTTTTATGTATTTTTATTCGGTTTAACCGGTTTATTCTGATAGGTTTAATCCAGTTTTTCTAAAATCCAGCTGGTTCAATCCAGTTCAGAAACATGGCCGTTCCAAACGTATTTTGGGCCCAGGGCGAGAGAAAAAAATGAGCTCTTAAAATACATAAATGTCGTCAAGTTTTTATTATAATAACTCAATAATTGAAAGAAAATTATTTGTGCTATCTTCTAAATATAACAATTTTTATAAAAAATTTGGGTCATTTTGAAAGATGGGTCCTGGACAGTCGCCCCTATCGCCCACCCTCTGGGACGGGCCTGTTTAGAAATCGATATAAACCGATGATAGTTAAATCGTTCCCTCTTTTAGTTTCCGATCCAACCGATTTAACCCGCTGGTTCAAACGTGTCTAAATAAAAGAGACACCCGCTTATAATTTTGCCATTGTTGATAATGGATTAATGTTGAAATTTTAAAAGTGAAATCGCCATCAGCGCTTCTTAACATATTGTAATTTTTGAATTTTATTTTGGTATTTTAATTTAACAATTATAATATCCTCAACATAATACGTACATAATATCAAGCTAGTATAAGATATTGTGGTGTAAATAAGCATAGAAACCTCTCTCTCTCTCTCTCTCTCTCTCTCTCTCTCTCTCTCTCTCTCTCTCTCTCTCTCTCTCTCTCTCTCTCTCTCTCTCTCTCTCTCTCTCTCTCTCTCTCTCTCACACACACACACACACAAAATCAAACTCGATGGAGATGAAGAGGAGGGCAAACTGGACCCGTCTTCCTTTGTTCTCTCAGGGTGGGTGGTAGGAGACACTGTTTAATCTCTATATTCCTTGATCCTCAAGTTCCAGATTTCCAGCAGGATTTGCGAAATTTTAAATACTTGAATTGGTGTTTAGGGTGAGGGATCATGTGTTCACATGTCAAACCTAATGGAAACTAGAGAGAGAAACTCCATTAATTATCATATTCCACCTCAATCCACTCAAGAATCATCTTCTACCTCAAACACCAAAAGAAATGAAACCCCAAATCATCTTCATCAGGGAGACCAGTATCGCGGATTCAGGTTACATAAAGAACAACCGGAAGCTGCAGAAACACCCGGAAGGAATTCAAACTCGGATCCGGATCCAAATCTTTCTGGACTGGTCTCTCAAGCTCCCTCGCAGCCACTACCACTAGCACCACCACCTTCAACAACCTCTATAGCGCCGGTTGCAGTGGTGGTGGTCCGGTATCGTGGATGCTTAAGGAACCATGCTGCCAATATGGGCGCTCATGTTCTCGATGGGTGTGGAGAGTTTATGCCTAGCGGAGAAGATGGCACGCCAGAAGCATTAAAATGTGCTGCCTGTGAATGCCACCGGAGTTTCCACCGGAGAGAGGTAGAAGGCGAGACTACTTCTCAAATACCTTTGACACATAATCAACCACCTCCCGCAGCTGCTGTACATATACCTCCCGCACCATCATCTCAGCAGCGGCACCACCGGTATTATCACCACCCAATGCCGCCTATTATGATGGCATTTGGTGGGGCTGGCGGCGCACCGGCGGAATCATCTAGTGAAGATCTTAATGTATTCAGAACAAGTTCAGGAGTGCAATTAATGGCGCAAACTTCAAAGAAAAGGTTTCGAACGAAATTCACACAGGAACAGAAGGAGAAGATGCAAGATTTTGCAGACAGAATAGGGTGGAAGATCCAGAAGCAAGATGAACAGGAACTTGTACAATTCTGCCACGATGTTGGTCTGAAAAGACAAGTGTTTAAAGTATGGATGCACAACAACAAACAAGCCACTAAGAAGAAAGAAATGTAAGAATAATAGAAATTATATTGCATAGATTCTTTCTTTTGGAAAATATTCTTATTTTCTAGACTAGTCTAATGCATATAAATGTAGTGCAAGTTAGACATTATAATTCCCATCCATTGCTATTCCCAGATTTTGATCATGATTTTAAGAACATTTTACTAGCAATTCATATTTTGTGATATTATATTATAGTTTTTTAATTAGTTTGTATTCTTTTTTCCGGATTGTATCAAATAGGTTTTGAGACAAAAGTAACTTCTATTAATCTACATACGCTTTCTAGTCAATAATGTTTATCTTAATCTTCACAACCAACATGAACAAAACGTGTAGAGAAGGAAACATAGGGATTAATAACTCCAAGAAGAGTGTACAGTGGTACCCACAAAGATTACATGGTATCTAAAAAAATTTTAAACCTTGAATGAATGACAAGAATAAACATAAATGAGGAATGAGGAAAAAGAAGAAAGAATGCATTCTTAAATAATTCATCAAGAAAAAACGATTCTACCCACATTTTGGGTGTACTGCACGACAAACAGGTCGGACCTAGCCCAAACCGGGGACCGAAAACCAAAAAAGCTTGAAAATTAACCAAAACCGGACCGGAATATGGGTTTCGGACCGTTTCCGTTCCAGTTCCAGCACCTATTCCCAAGTCTAGAACTGGGTTTAGCCCATCGCATTTCTACCCCCATTCAATACTTTTCCAGCCCATTATGAAGAAATGTTTGAGGGACTATTGAAGAAATTTTTGCAACACTATTCAATAACAACATTAAGAAGAAAGCTTATGGATCAAAATTAAAGTTACTAATTTCTGGAGTACACATGGGTAAAAATCAAATCATGATCGAAAAGTAATAAAAATAATGTTAAGACATTTTTTATGGAACAACCTATTTTTCTTTTAAAAAAAAAAAAAAAGAACTCATCGCTTAAAATTTGGATGTTAATGTGTACATAATATTTTTTAGTCATACACAACAATTTGTGTTTTATATATTTGTACTTTACAACTCTAGAAAATACAAATTGTTGTGTACGACAAAAAATTGTTGGGAAAATGGCTTACCAGGATAATCATTTTTGTTACTTTGTTCTAGGCCTGACAATTGGGTTGAGTTCGGGTTGGCGGGTCAGAATATATTGACCCAACCCAGCCCATATAATATATGGGTTGGTGGGTTGAAAACATCAACCCAACCCATATAATCCGTATAAGTATATGGGTTTGTAGGTTTGTGGGTCAGTGGGTCGAACCCAACCCGTATAACACATTTAATAAGCAACAGATTTTAAAATGAAATTAAAAAATATAAATAAAATGAATTCATAAAGTCTTAAATATTCAACATAAAGTCATAAACAGGAGTGACGACGACGAGTGGTGTGTGACAGCCGAAAGACGAGAAGATGAGTGTTGTCCGTGCGACAATACGACAGTCGATAACTCGATGCCTCAATCGATGAAGAAGGGAGACATGGAGTTATGAGTTTAGAGACTGAAGACTGGATTTCTTTTTGATTAGCGGCTTCTTAGGGGCTAGTTCACGCTAAGTCGACTCGAAGATGTTTTGCAGTTTTGGAATCGGAGAAGAATTAAACGATATTCAAATATTCAAAACTGATAAATAATTAAATATATTTTGTAAACATTATATATATATATATATATATATATATATATATATATATATATATATATATATATATATATATATATATATATATATATATATAATCGGGTTAGCGGGTTTACCCGCGAACCCAAACAGGTAACTCAACCCAACCCATGAAATAACCCGGTTGGTGTGTTGGTTGGTTGGCGGGTTAAAAATCTCAACCCAAACCCGTTTATTTTCGTGTTGGGTTAGTGTCGGGTTACGGGTTGGGTCGAGTATTGTCATCCATACTTTGTTCACATTTAGGCAACTTCTTTATTTTTTTTATGCATTTGACTATTTAACTTGTTATATGTGTTCACATATTATCATTGTCACTAGCTATAAAAGGTGACAATGATAACATGTGAACATATTAACACACTACAAAAAAATGTTATTTAATGGCATACAAAAAGTACCACTAAATACTAAAAAAATGTCACTAAATGTTTTCAAGAGAATCAGCGGCACAAATAAAAAATGTCATTAGAAACGCTCTTACTAAAACCTTTTGGTGACGTTTTTCAGTTTTGATGCTGCAGTTTTTTGGGTTTTAGTGACACTTTTTTATTTGTCACAGTAGACAAAAACTATTTTGTGGTACATAATTTTTTCCGCTAAAAGCTAATTCAATTCTAAAATTGATCCTACTTTTATCGGCTCTTTTTTGTTTCCCACATTATAATGAAATGTTTTTGGTGTATATTCTTAAACACTAATTACATATGATTCTAGAATTCTCGCTACTTATCGCAACATATTTTTTCGCTATAATAATAAATAAAAAACTAATTTAACTATAGTCCATAAAAATTATAATAATTTCATTGTTTTTCATCAATATTTTGAATTCTTTTAACCAAAATTCTAAGTAAAGTAAAATAAGTCTAATGCTACACATGAAGCATCATCACTCACTCATCCAACCCAAAACTATAAGGCAACACAATTAACAAAGGGTAGTTGAATCATTATCAAGACTTCCAAAACTATAAGGCAACACAATTAACAAAGGGTAGTTGAATCATTATCAAGACTTCTTATACCCTGTATACAAATGTAATGATCAATGAATGAATATAGTTATATTTAAATAAAATATTTATATAATAGTAATATATTTGAAATAACAACAAAGCTATATAACTAAAAAGAATATACCTCATTTATAACAAGAAGATGAACAGCTTGAGACCCAATGTTTCCATTGATCAAGGTTGATGATGTAACTTGCTAATTTCCTTCGTAATATATGTGAACATTTAGAAACATAATATATAAATAAATAATAACACGTTATCTACAAATGACAAAATACGACAATTAATATTACCATAAAAGAAAATATATTTAGGTCATAAAACATATATCAACAGACCTTTCGATTTTTCTTCCTTTTATGTTTCCAATTGTTCCACTCATCCAACTTTATACCTTCAAATTTTACATAAAATTTGGGAATAATTATTTAATGATAGTCGATGAACTTGTAACAAATCAACAAATAACAAGACTTTTAACATTTTATACTGTATATTATTCTTGTAACAAAAAGCATTAGTACATTCAAAATCATGAGGTAACATTTGTATTCTTTTACCTATGGCCTTGAGAGTTCATGCAAAACTATTTAGTTTCACTGCAAGGTGCGATACTTACATGGTGAAAAGTGCATGATAGTATTTTATACTATAAAATAGTTATTGTAATGTATTCTTTAAAAACAATGTTATTATATTGCATGTTTAGTTGAGAAATTTGGATTTTTTGTTTCTCATTTCATTTATAAGACTAAATCCCAAAGGATTTATATTGATTTATTAGGGCTTATTAAATTACCACTTATCCTATACAATTATAACTTATGTGAGTGAATTAAAAAAAAAAAACCTCAAATAATTTAGTAACAATTTATGTTATTAACATTAATAGTTATATTTAATATAGTGTAGTAAAACCATAGGCCACATATGTTTCAACACTAGAAATATAAGTTGTATTATATATATATATATATATATATATATATATATATATATATATATATATATATATATATATATATATATATTTCAGTTTCTCTATAGATTTAATAATCGTAATGTATGAGTGATGGCTGAAAGTCATGAAACCAAACTCCTACACAAAGGAGTGCTTTATAGAGATGATGGTTTTTCAATAGTGGGCAAGGAGACAACTCCACAGGCTCCAAATAACCTAGGAGGGGCTAACAACATATATTTGATCATGAATATTTATGTAAAAATTATTTTTATTTTTAATTTTGTTTTTCAGAAGATTTATGTTAAAATTTGTAAAAGTAGAAAATTTGTGATTTAATCATGGATTTGTGGTCAAATATTGTTAATAACTAGTTAAGCTATGTCTTAAACTATATATGTTTATATTTGTTACCAAAACAAATCCACAATTGTAACATCTCGACTTTCAGGTATTATATTTATATATTTATTTTTAGGATTTAATGAGTGACTCGACGAGTTGTGTGCCTGACTCATCGAGTAGAGTTGGATTGGTCACGTGGGTTTAGTGACCAACTCGATGAGTTAGAGAGCCGACTCGCCGACTTGGCGCTGTGTAAGGAAACCTTAAATCCCCGTGTTTGATTCCTATTTAAAGGGCCTTAAGCCCTCATTTCTGCCTCCCTCATCACCATTGAGCCCTGTGAAGAACCCTAATCGAGTTTTAGCTTGTTGTGTGAGAAAGAGAGGCTATCTTGAGCAGTTTGGTGCACTTGGAGAGAAGAAGAGGAAAGCATCAAGGCTTGGAGCAAGGAGCGACGTTTGGATCTAGAGGTTTTTAATGGATAGCTTTTGTTTGAGGTAAAAAAATGCTATCTTGATCATTTTTCTTGTGAGATCTTAGTTTGGAGAGTTCTAGGGATTTTTGCCATCCTTCTTGTGTTATTGAGTCCCTTGAGCAGATCTTGAGGTTGAAACCTCATATCTGGATTGTAGGAGGTACTGGGAGCCCAAACACCTAAGCTTTATGGAGCTAGAGGCAAGCCTATGAGTACGAAACCCTTGTTGGAGCTTGTATTGGCGTTATGGAGCAAATATGACATGCATGAACGTAAAGATCAAAGTTTTATGTGACATTTGAGCCTTAGGAAAGTAGATCTAGAGTTTGGAGTGGTGGATCTGCCTTAAAACGTCTGAATGAGAATACAGACTGAATGGATTCGCTGAGTCAATGAACTGACTCGACGAGTCGGCTAGGGTTTTCCCCGATGAGTTTGGACATGGGTAACTCGGCGAGTTGATGAGACAACTCGACGAGTTAAGTTGGGTTTCCACGATGTTTTGAGGAACAATGGGGACTCGGCGAGTCACATAGATGCACTCGCGAGTCAGGTCAACATGGACAGTTGACTCAGGTGTTGACTTCTATTGACTTTAGAGTTTGGTCAAGATAGAGATTATGGGGACCATGGAGGGGTAAAATGGTATTTTACCCATTACAATAATTTGAGAGAGAGAATAACTTAGTTTATATAGATTCGTGATTTAAATGTTAATTAGAGATAATTATCTTATGTGTTAGGCGGAAGCTAGGTCGAGATTCGTGTACGAGATTATTTATTCCCCTGCTTACGAGGTGAGTCTTCTCACTATACTTTACCTATAGTGGTAATCTTGGTGTGACCGGAGGGTCTTACGTGTTTATATTAAGTATTGTGCTATCTTGCATTATATTCTTGTGTTTCGTGCTGTGTTATTCTCGGCTTACTGAGTTAGGACCGGAGGGTCCCATGGATCTTATTTGAGCATAGCCATGAGAGGCTAATGAGATATGTGTGGTATTTTGGGGAACTCACTAAGCTTCGTATTTACCATGTTATGTGTTATGTGTTTCGGGTACTTCCCAGGATCACGGGAAGGCACCGACTTGATTGTACACACTGATACGAGACTATGTGGATGATTTTGGGATAGTGACATTATTATGAGGATTTGTGTTGACACTTGAAACAATTATGTTTTTGAGAAATATATTATGAGTTTTTATGTGTTTTAAAAATGAAAATTTTGTTTGAAAATTTACGGTGTTACAAGTTAGTATTAGAGTCTTAGTTTGAGGGATTCGGGTACATCTCCAGGTGTGTCTGGACTCAAACTGGGGATTTGAGAAAAAATTTCAAAAGAAATAATTCTTCTAAAACGAGAAAGATTTTAAAGAGAAAAACGAGTTGGAGCAGTGTGTACAATCAGCCAGAGGCCGAACGGTGATTTCCCAAAATACCCTTACTTAACTGTGTTATGAGATATTTGTGTGATGTTAGGGATGCATGCTAGAGGATAGGCTAGGTATTTCATATTTAGGGCTAGAGTTGCCTGATTTGTGATGCCTTAGCCTAGGAGTTGTTGGTATCTGATAATTGCTTTGACTATATGTTGAATAAGAGTATTTGGAAGGAATCACTTTGGGAGAGAGTTCTGAGTTGAGGGATAATCTAGGAGAGATAACTAGATAAGCGTATGAGAGGTATATTGAGAGGGAAGTTTGTGATTAGAGAGATTTAGAGTACTTGTGAATTGGGATCCTAGGAAGAGGACTTGGGGTGACTACATGTTTGTGCGGAAGGTAGTATTGGGTCCGTACTACTAAAAGCATCGGATTTGTATGTAACCGAAGTAAGAATTCTTAGGATGCTAAGGAACAAGAAAGGGCGGGTGATCGAGTGTGAGTATACTCGAGTGAGTCTCTGATGATTTTTATGTTATGTTTCAAAGACATCATGGTGGGTACACGCCACAACTCTAGGAGCAGTGGGACTAGTGATGATGAGATTCATAAGATGATTCACTAGGAGGAGGCCACATCCATTCGAGAGGCGATACCTGAGATGTTTGGGTCTATTAAGACCACAATGATTGAGACATTTGATGAGCAATATGTTGCTATTACCGAGGTGGCTCCTTCTGCACCCACCGCAGCTGTCGCCGCTACCAGGCCACAGGGAGGTGACTTGTTGTTGTTTTTGGAGTTCAACAACATGAAGCCACCAGAGTTTGATAGGACACAATATCCGATTGTTTCTATAAGATGGATCTCTAATATGGAGGGGTGTTTTTATACATGTTCATGCCCTAATCATTTGAGAGTTCAGTTTGCACTGAACCAACTTCGTGTAGGGGGGAGGACTGGTGGAAGCTTATGACTACCAATTTTACTCCTACAGACCATGCTGCAGTGACGTGGGAGAAGTTCACTCAGTTGTTTCGAGATGACTATGTTCCCCCGGTGGAGAGGGAACGTTTCACACAATAATTTTTGTCTCTCAAGCAGAAGACAGAGTCAGTGACTGAGATTATGAGGATGTTTCACGAGAAGGCGTTGTTTTTCCCGGAGCACGTGTCCACCGAGCAGGCACGTGTGAGCTGATGTATGAGCATATTGAGGAGGGATATACGAGAGCTCGTAGCGAGCTCATCATACCGAACATTCTTTGAGCTTCAGACCAATGCCAGGTGTAGGCGGATTAAGCTAGAGTTGAAGACTAGATAGGAGGAGGAGTCTCGGGGAAAGGACCAGAGACCAGTGCAGTCGCAGCCGGAAACAAAGCGGGCTAAGCCCGCTGATACGAGGACTGGGGGCTAGAAGGTACAAACTTGTGGCAAGTGCGACAAGAGTCACGTGGGATCGTGCCAAGCGGGGATTTGATACAAATACGGAAAAGAGGGGCATATGGCGAATGATTTCCCCAAGGGGTTTGCAGTTTTCTTTCACTGCAACCAGACCAGCCATCGGAAGGCCGAGTGGCCTCAGCTCCTCCAGGGATCAGCACATGGATCTGCACCTGTTGCTTTATGTGCTATTGTGAGACAACCAGCAAAGGTCGAGACAACGAGGGTTCGCGGGAGAGCCTTTCAGCTGACAACGGAGGAGGTCCACGCAGCACCTGGCATCGTGGCCGGTTCGTATTCTTTATTTATATTCTTTTGAGTTATGTTGTTCTTATATTGTGTTGTGTATAGGTACTTTTCTTGTCAATTTTGTACCTACTTTGGTGTTATTTGACTCGGTTGTAAGTCGATCCTTCGTGTCTTTAGTTTTTAGTAGTCACATCAGTATCTGACGTGAGGTGTTGAGTCGACCTCTGAAGGTGTCTATAGCTGACAAGAATACGGTTTTGCTACTGATGTGATCTGGGGTATGTACTAGAGGTTTTTTGTGTTGAGTTCCCAATAGATCTGGTACCGATCGCAAGGGATGTTGTTTGTCTCATAGTGGGCATGGATTAGTTAAGTCGGTTTGGAGTTGTGATCGACTGTGAGCATCAGATGGTGACTATACGAGACCCTAGTGGGGGAGTGCTTACGGTGTATGGTGAGGGTACCAGATCTGGAACAGCCTTCTGCTCGGCTTCTAGAGCGAGTCAGAGTCTATAACAAGGTTGTATGGGCTTTTTGGCGTATATGATGGATATGCGGGTTGCTACAGATAGGCCACATTCTATCGTCGAGGTTTTGATAGTGTGTCAGTTTCTGGATGTTTTTCCCGAGGAGTTGTCGGGTGTCATAGGCAGGTGGAGTTCCAGATTGATTTTGTTCCGGGAGTGGCACCTATTGTCAAAGCACCTTATCACCTTGCGCTACCAGAGATGTAGGACTTATCCTCAAAGCTCCAAGAGCTGCTGGGGAAGGGTTTTATCAGATCGAGTACCTCACCGTGGGGAGCATCGATCCTTTTTGTCAAGAAAAAGAATAGTTCACATTGGATGTGTATTGATTATCGGGACTTGAACAAGCTGACGGTCAAGAACTGTTATCCACTACCGAGGATCGATGATTTATTCGATCAGTTGTAGGGAGAATCATGGTTTTCCAAGATTGATTTGAGATCTGGATATCATCAGATGAGAGTCTGCGACGAGGATATCCAGAAGACGGCCTTTAGGACTCGTTATGGGCACTACGAGTTCATGGTGATGCCTTTCGAACTCACTAACGCACCTGTAGCATTCATGGACCTAATGAACCGGGTGTGCAGGCCTAGGTTGGATCGATCGGTGATCGTGTTCATCGAAAATATTCTGGTGTATTCGAGATCCAGAGAGCAGCATGAGGAGCATCTTAGAGAGATTCTTAGAGTACTGAGGATGGAGAGGATTTACACCAAATTCTCCAAGTGTGATTTCTGGTTACGAGAGGTCCAGTTCCTGGGACACCTTGTTAACTAGAATGGGATATTGGTTGACCCAGACAAGATTGAGGTAGTTATGAGGTGGGTGATACCGAGATCCCCATCCTAGATAAGGAGTTTTTTAGGTTTGGCCGGCTACTACTGGAGGTTTATCAGAGATTTCTCCAAGATTGTCGTTACTCTCAAAAGGTTGGCCCAGAAGGGTGTTACTTTTGCTTGGGGGCCCGAGCAGCAGGCCTCATTTGAGATCCTTCACCAGAGATTATGCGAAGCCCCAATGTTAGCCCTTCTCGAGGGAGTGGAGGACTTTGTGGTTTATTGTGATGCTTCTATATCTGGGATGGGTGCGGTGTTGATGCAGAGGGGGAACGTGATAGCATATGCATTGAGGCACTTGAAGCCTCATGAGACAAGGTATCCCACCCACAATTTAGGGATAGAGGCGGTAGTGTTCGCCCTCAAGATCTGGTGCCACTATCTGTATGGATTCCGGTGTACCATATATACGGACGACAAGAGCCTGAAGTACCTCATCGCTCAGCCCAATCTGAATATGAGGCAAAGGAGGTGGTTGTATGTAGTGAAAGACTATGACTGCGAGATCTTATATCATCCGGGTAGGGCTAATGTGGTAGCCGACACCTTGATCCATAGAGAAGTGAGTGCTCTGATCTGAGATGTGTGCATGAGGATAACAGTGATGAATCTAGTCTTAGATACCATTCGAGAGGCCCAGGTGGAGGCCGTGCAACCGGAGAACCGCAAGAGGGAGCTGGTGATTGGGCAGGTTTCCGAGTTTGAGACGAACAGTCGTGGGCTTATGACTTTCCGTGGGTGGATTTGGGTGCCCTATACAGGTGGAGCTCGTCGTGTATTGATGGAGGAGGCACATAGATCAAGATTCTCAATCCACCTGGGGGCCACTAAGATGTATTTGGACCCGAAGAGGGATTACTGGTGGCCCTTTATGAAGAGAGACGTGGCATGGGTATTGAGAGGTGCTTGACATGTCGTCGGGTTAACGCGGAGCACCAGCAACCACATGGCCCGATACAGCCTCTAGAGATTCCCTAGTGGAAGTGGGAACATATTTCGATGGATTTTATCACCCAGCTACCGAAGACTGCACATGGGGTTGACGCGATATGGATGATTGTAAACCAGTTAGCATAAAGTGCTCACTTCCTCGTCATTAGTGAGAGCTCTTCTGTAGAGAAATTGGCCGAGATTTATATGAGAGAGGTGGAAGCACGACATGGGGTGCCGACCTCGATAGTGTCAGATCGAGATGTACCCGGTTGCATTTCAGTACCGCATACCACCCACAGACAGACGGGAAGAGTGAGCGGATGTTTCAGACGCTCGAAGACATGCTACTTGTATGTGTTATGGACTTCGGAGGAAGTTGGGACACCTATTTTCCCTTGGTTGAGTTTTCATACAACAATAGCCACCATTCCAGTATCAGCATGCCTCCCTTCGAGCTTTTATATAGGAAGAGGTTTCGGACTCCCATATGTTGGGGAGAGGTAGGGCAGTGAGTGATGGGTGGCACTGAGATAGTGCTGAAGACGACTGAGCAGATTCAACAGGTCAGACGGTGGTTACTGACAGCCCAGAGTCGCCAGAAGAGTTACGCAGATCAGCGACAATCCGAGCTAGAGTTCCAGGTTGGAGATTTTGTCCTCCTAAAGGTATCCCCATGGAAAGGGGTGTTCCAATTCAGGAAACATGGCAAGCTAGGGCCCCAATACATTGGTCCTTTCAGAGTGATCGCCAAAATGGGTAAGGCATCTTACCGGTTGGTGTAGTGGTTTTGATTATGATGACATGTGCAGAATTACGAAAGATCTAGTGATTCATCATACAAATTCAAGAACACATGGAGTAAATAAATCTTTGTAAGCTCTTATTAGATCTAGAAAGAATATACAAATGGGTTTGTATACAATTTCTCTCTCTAGTCTAACACTCCAAATGGATTCACTTACATAATGGGAGTCACTCACTTCCTATTTATAGGAAAGACTCAACCCATTTACACATACAAAGAGGAAAGCCTAAAACACTACATCCAAGCATGACTTTGCACCCTAACATTCTCCCCCTCAAACTTAGGATTGGATGTCCGACTTTAATCTCCAACGAGCTAGCGCGATCAAGACCAAACTCCCCCTCGAAGTAACACCGGTCTTCAAATCCACAAATGAATATTCGACAAACCCGAGAAGCTTCGAATACCCATCATTCTCCCCCTTTTTATAATCAAAAAATGATTATAAAACCCACTAAGGATGAGAAGCGCCCGAGGAATAGACAATACAATACTCCCCCTTGATGTGTACCAAAAATGAATCACCAAAAATCTTTCACGGAAAAACAATCACGAAAAAGCCACAAAAAATTTCCAATTTATGAAAACTTTTTGACTTTTTGGGTGAAAGTTGCAAGATTTTTCAAAAATCCGGGTAGAAATTTTCACTTTCTGAAACTTGCAGGGACCCGTTGCACCAAAAACAGTCAAATATGCGAAACTCTAGCCCATTTGCGAACTCGGGCATAAAGCGTAAATTCGCACAAACTGCAGGGACCAGAACTGAAATATTACCCATATGCGAAGTTGGGTATTTGTTGCCAAAAATCCGAAACTGCAGGTACTCATTTTGAAAATTTCTGCATTTTCTTCAAACTTGCGAAAATAGGCTAATTTTGCCATTTCGTGAAAATATAAGGGCCAAATTCGAAACTATTTGCTTTCTTCCCCAATTCACTCACCAGTGAAAACTTCGCATGTTCCAGATTCTTCGCATGTTCCTTACAAATGCTTCGCATCTTTAACCCAATTAACCAAACATGCGAAATTGATATTGAGAGCCAAATGCGAACTCAATTTTGATTTCTATAACCAAATGCGAACTGAACGACTTTCATATATGCGAACCATATCACAACCTTATATGCGAACTCAATAGATGCGAACGATCCAGATGACATCCTTATATGCGAATCTTGTTTTACCATTAACCACACAATTTTTTCTCACCAAATGCGAAATCATTTTTGAAACCCAGATACGAACACAAATTGATGTCATATGCGAATCCACCTGATTGGCTTTTCAAAATCCATGGTTTCGCGTTCCAGTCGATATTACTCATCAAACCATCGACCATCGAAATCAAAACACATTCACTCATCAATCTTCGATCACCAATACCAATTATAAGCAAGTAGTTAGCAACCATCAATCCTAATTTCTTCCATCGACTATTAATCTTCGATTTCAAAGCCTTCAACCATCGATTCGTTAGTCTCTAGTTGTAACCAACAATCGATCATCAAAATAATCGACAAAATCGACAATCAACGAAATCAAAATAATTGATTCCAGTCACTTCGCTTTTCAAACACTAACCCATCAATTCCAACCTTTCTTGACTTCGCATCTATCGACTCTTGTATTAACTTTGTCTTTGCATTTACCACAAGATGATCAATTTCCAAATCATTTTCAAGATACGAACATGAACAACTCACAGTGTTCAACATCACGAAGACAACTCATCCACATTCGAAATTAAACTTGATTTCGACATCCACATCCCAAATACAACCTGTATTAACAAATTTCGGCCTCTAATTCATCGATTCATCTCTTGAATTTCATCTTTTTCACAGTTTGACTTTTTAGAGTCAACGAACCATAAACATGAAATTGACGAATCTAAGGTCCAATTTCAGATCAAAATGTGTTCCTTCAACAGTTCTTCATCTCCTTCAACTGTTCATGACCATATTCATCCAAAACCAAAGATTCACAGTTCAATTTCTTAGCCAAAACTTGATCCTCATCGATTTAGAGATTGAAGACAAAAACAATAAAATCGATTCACAAGTTTATATCACCAGTAATCGGTAATCGATTTGCAAGAAGTATGAGAAGAAATCGATGCACAAGAACTAAAAAAACGTATTACGAACATCAAGAACGTACAACAGATAAAGCAATGATGATGAATGACGAACAGTGGATAATGGACTCAAAAAGTTATTATCGGATCATAAAATGTTTGGGCTCAATAATGATGAACAGTACCCGTGATATTTAATTTGGGTTTCATGAACATAATTTCTCAAATGTTGGGCTCAAATGGACAATGAATTGTAATATCAAAAGTAATTGAATCACAATGAACAGTTAAACGAATTTTGATTTTAGGCTCGATTTTTTATGTATGTAACAATAAATGGATCAAACAATGGGGTTGAAATAGATTAGATCCAATGAGGCAAATCGATCAAAAATGAAAAACGCAAAGTATGAATCAAAATCATGGGCATTTTGGAATCCATTTGAGAATTTGAGTTACCTTTTTCACGAATCGAGATCCATTTTCAACAAACGAATCAAATTTGGAAGATCTTGGTTCTTTTGTCGGAATGAGAAAATCTCCAAATTGAACATTGTACCACCCACCATGCGAGATGTATAACTCGTTCTTCGTGTTCTTCGTGTTCTTTAATGATCCAAGAACATCTTCAAAAGAACCACCAACACATTTGGGTTTTGACTTCAAATTCAATGCAACATTTGGAGATTGTTGCTTTGGAACCCAAATTTGCTTCACAGATTTTGGCTTCACAACATATGTCGATTTTTGTGAGTAAACCCGCTTGTTCTTTCGATTCATCTTCTTCTTATTTTTCTTTCTCATCTTTTTGCATCTTGAAGACTTCATCTCATGAACAAACCCACTTTCAACAACATGAACATTTTGAGTTTGAATCAAATCTTTTGGAGTTTGATACTTGTGATTTTCTTCGATCACCAGCTTCCGATAAGGAATCATTCCTTCAAATGAATCACAAGAACACAAAATATCATTGGTTTGAACTCCAATCGAGCGAAAAACTTTTTCATCTTGAAAATCAACTTGAACTTCTTTTTCTTGAACATCAAGAACATGATCATCATTAAGAACATCTTCAACAAACATAAGAGCTTGAAGATCACTTGGGTTTTCAACAAGAGAAATGAAATACTTATCAAACAATTCTTTTTTCCTTTCTTTCCTTTTTATCTCTCTCATTATTCAAGTTATGGCAAACTTTAGTCAAGCATTCAATCTTTGAAAGTGGTTGAAAAAATCAATCCTCCATGATCATCCTTCAAACCTCCATAAGAAATCAAAGTATCCCATGAAATCATTAAGCCTTTCAATATTAATCCAATGAATTGCTCTAAACCGATTTTGTATTTGACATCTTTAACGATCACAATCCAAGAAGCATACTCCAAGTAAACCGTCATTTTTGATCACTAGAACTTGGAGATTTCTAGACAGAAAAAGTGATTATGAATGGGTTTTCTAGAGAGAGAAAGTAAAAATCACTTGAATTCTGGTGAAGAAAATCGAATTATGAATAAAATCAAAGATGAATTCGATTTCTAGAATCCAAAAACTCTCTAAAACACGAAGATCCAAGATCATAAAATGAATCACCAAATCAAGAAAGCCATCAAGGATCAATTCTTGATCAAATCAAGAACACCCGCTCTGATACCAATTGTAGTGGTGTTGATTATGATGGCATGTGCGGAATTACGAAAGATCTAGTGATTCATCATACAAATTCAAGAACACATGGAGTAAATAAATCTTTGTAAGCTCTTATTAGATCTAGAAAGAATATACAAATGGGTTTGTATACAATTTCTCTCTCTAGTCTAACACTCCAAATGGATTCACTTACATAATGGGAGTCACTCACTTCCTATTTATAGGAAAGACTCAACCCATTTACACATACAAAGAGGAAAGCCTAAAACACTACATCCAAGCATGATTTTGCACCCTAACAGTTGGAGCTACCTGCAAAGTTGAGTCAGATTCATAACACCTTCCACGTGTCTCAGTTGAGGAAGTGTGTAGCCGATTAGACGGCGGTGGTACCATTAGAGGACATTCAGGTAGATGCGAGCCTGAATTATATTGAGAGGCCGATAGTGATCTTGGATTGGAAAGTGAAGGTTTTGAGGAATGAAGAGGAGCCCCTAGTCCAGGTTCAATGGCAACATCGGAAGTGATCCGAGTATACTTGGGAGTCGGAATCTGAGATGCGCGAGCAGTATCCAGAGTTAGTTCTAGAGCATGACTTCGAGGGTAAATTATGGTTCTAGAGGAGGAGAGTTGTAACATCCTGACTTTCAGGTATTATATTTATATATTTATTTTCAGGATTTACTGAGTGACTCGATGAGTTGTGTGCCCGACTCGTTGAGTAGAGTTGGATTGATCACATGGGTTTAATGACCAACTCGATGAGTCAGAGAGCCGACTCACCAACTTGGCACTGTGTGAGGAAACCCTAAATCCCCGTGTTTGAGTCCTATCTAAAGGGCCTTAAGCCCTCATTTCTGCCTCCCTCGTCACCATTGAGCCATGTGAAGAACCCAAATCGAGTTTCAGCTTGTTTTGTGAGAAAAAGAGAGGCTATCTTGAGCATTTTGGTGCACTTGGAGAGAAGAAGAGGAAAGCATCATGGCTTGGATCAAGGAAGGACATTTGGATCTAGACGTTTTTAGTGGATAGCTTCTGTTTGAGGTAGAAAATGCTATCTTGATCATTTTTCTTGTGAGATCTTAGTTTGGGGAGTTCTAGGTATTTTCGCCACGCTTCTTGTGTTATTGAGTCCCTTGAGCAAATCTTGAGGTTGAAACCTCATATCTGGATTATAGGAGGTCTTAAGAGCCTAATGACCTAAGCTTTATGGAGCTAGAGGCAAGCCTATGAGTACCAAACCCTTATTGGAGCTTGTATTGGAGTTATGGAGCAAATATGACATGCATGAACGTAAGGAACGAAGCTTTACGTGACATTGGAGTGGTGGATCTGCCTTAAAACATCTGAATGAGAATACAGATTGAATGGACTCGCTGAGTCAATGACTTGACTCGACGAGTCGGCTAGGGTTTTCCCCGATGAGTTTAGACATGGGTAACTCGACGAGTTAAGTTGGGTTTCCGCGATGTTCTGAGGAACAATGGGGACTCGGCAAGCCACATAGATGCACTCGGCTAGTCAGGTTAACATGGGCAGTTGACTCAAGTGTTGACTTCTGTTGACTTTAGGGTTTGGTCAAGGCAGGGATTATGGGGACCATGGAGGGGTAAAATGGTACTTTACCCATTCCAAGAGTTGAGAGAGAGAATAACTTAGTTTATTTAGAGTCATGTTTTAAATGTTAATTAGAGATAATTATCTTATATGTTAGGCGGAAGGCAGTTAGAGATTCGTGTAAGAGATTATTTACTTGCCTGCTTACGAGGTGAGTCTTCTCACTATACTTTACCTAGAGTGGTAATCTTGGTGTGACTGGAGGGTTTTAGGTGTTTATATTGAGTATTGTGATATCATGCATTATAGTTTTGTGTTTTATGCTGTGTTATTCTGAGCTTACTGAGTTTGGACTGGAGGGTCCACCCGAGTTGTGGGACCGGAGGGTCCCCATGAGACACATTGACCGGAGGGTCTTATTTGAGCATAGACATCAGAGGCTAATGAGATATGTGTGGTATTTTGGGGAACTCACTAAGCTTCGTGCTTACCGTGTTATATGTTATGTGTTTCAGGTACTTCTTAGGATCACGAGAAGGCACAAGCTTGATTGTACACGCTGATATGAGACTATGTGGATGATTATGGGATGGTAACATTATTATGAGGATTTGTGTTGACACTTGAAACAATTATGTTTTTGAAAAATATATTATGAGTTTTTATGTGTTTTAAAAATGAAAATTTTGTTTGAAAATTTACAGTGTTACAACAATACAATTAATCATGTTGAATCTGTACTAACTATGGTTAAGAAAACACACATACACACAAGAGGTAAGAAAGAAGTTTGGTGACATACCTTCCCCATGCACTCCTTTAATGGCAATAGAATGCAGTTTAATAACTAGAGTAAATTGTGCATGAATCAAAACTTACTCATCTGTATTATTCTCCAAATGCAGACCCTTAACTTCTCTATAACCCTTCTCTGTAACTTTGTCTACAAACAATAAAACTATTAATCATAAACATGATAAGACATGCAATTATGCTGCTTGAATTGGATGTATTTATTTCATATGAAAAACAATATCATATATATATATATATATATATATATATATATATATATATATATATATATATGTCAAGTACACTTAACTTTGTAGAAAAGTATCACAAGAAAAAAATGTTAACATTCAATTCTCAACAAAATTCTTATCGATCTAGGATAAAAAAAAAGTAGTAACTATAACCAATTCAAAAAGGGAAAAGCATAAGACAACATTGAGATGTTTCAGAAACAAAAGAAATGAGTAGAATAAATCTAAAAACAGTTAATTAAACAACTAAAAGATAGGGGAACCTACTTGAGGAAAGATTATAGGAATACCCCCATGTATTGTAGTTGGGGGTGGGGGGTAAAGATTTCCTACAAAAACGCAATTCTTTCTGATTGATTGAAAACAACATGAAAATATTAATTTTGGGTAACTGACTTCATCCAATTAGCTAATATAAATAAGAGTGCAAAAAAATTGGTTAAGAGAATCTATGGGTAGTTGGTACCTACTATCGATAAAGAGCAACTCTTATTTATGCTTATTTTTTCAAGATGTTTCATGACCTCCATACTTATACACCTGCAATAATATAAATGTTAAATATTGCTTAGTATATGAAATCTTCAAATATGATGAAACTTAAATTAGAATAAGGCATTGGCATCAGATTCAAACAAAAAAAATCCTATGATAAGGCAAGAAATGCTCATAATTCATTAGATCCCTAATACAAAGAACAATAGATGCTCCGTCTTCTTAAAAACCTGTAGTGTCTACCAATGCATTGATAATATAGTGTTTACATTGTGTTTGCAACATTGTTTGTATAGCATCAAAGTGTATAGCAAACCTATAGATGAGACACAATGGATGTTCCGTCTTCTCAAAAACCTGTAGTGTCTATCTACCGGTTCTCTGAGAATACAAGTGATTTTGAAAGTGTATCAACATTTAAGTTGGTGAGTTCATAAGTATATTTTTCCTCCAGAAAAACCAATATTTTCTTTAGTAAATGAAATGTAGTCTTAGACCGTAAGACCAAAATGTATGTTATTTACTGTACTCTGAAATAGTATATTGTAGTCTTATTAATAAATAAAAATATATCATGAATGTTTCCCTGATTTGTATGTTGTACGGTATTACAAAAATAGTGTTCTGTACTGTATTTGTATGAAAACCCTTTGTATAAAAGTGTCTGGAATCCACCAGCTGTACTGTAAACTAGTGTATTGTAATGTAGTTCTATTATAAAAATAAAACCATTAAAGTAGTTTAGATCTCATAAACAATGTTTTAGTTGATATTATTGGGAGTTTTATATAGCCATGCTAAAATGACTAATGGCCTCTACGACGTTCTTCAGGCATCAAAATGTTATGATATTTGTCACCCCAGGCATGTCGGCCTAGCGGTTGCAAGCAGCTCAGGTACGAGATTGTCGGTCCCGTATAGATCTATACACAAATTCACGCTCTCCCTCTAGGAGACTCTGGTTATAATTTATAGGACTTGAACCAGTATCATTACGGGTACAACAAAGTAGTGCCTCACAATACTGTATTAACTAGTTTATGTGTGGTGTTATAGTGTTCTCTTGTACTTAAAGTTGTATGTATTACCTTGTAGTAGTGTACTTTGTAATGTAAAATAATTAAACTTAAATAATTATTTTAATAGTGTATCCTTGAATTAGTGAAATAGAGTAGTGTTCCATAAACTATACTTATTATAGTTTATATACTTGTTTCTGTATAGTGTTCATGAGCTTGTAAAATAGTGTAGTGTTTCTCAAACTATACCTATTATACTTTAAATATATGCTCTGTAATGAACCGAAAACATTTTCAATTTATCAGTGTGTATAAAGCAGTAATAAAAGGATTTGTGTAAAGTTCACTTTTGCTCGGCATGTTACAAAAGGGTTAACAATATAATGTAATATATTTTATATTCATATATAATTATATTTTGATAAAATGCAGTGATAAATCGGTTTGAAACAATAGCAAATGGTTTGAAACGGTTTGAAATTGTTTGAGTATTAACACAAGAGTCATTGTGCTTTACTTTTATTCCCCCCCCCCCCTAAAAACATTGAAAAATAGTGAAAACGTAGGGGTATGAAGTCACCGCGAATGTAAGTTTGTGTTTGAATATTAAAACTGTATTGACGATCCTCGATTAGGCTAGCGTACGTGGAAATGGTCGTATCCTAAAAATAATTATATCCGACGTCATATTTAAATTAATAAGATATTAATTTAAATAAATTAATTAAATAATGATTTAAATAATAATTAAAGTGTTACACAACACTTTAATTATGTAAGGATTACTTACAAAAATTATTTGGAGTGTTGCTAGGCGCTTTCGGTGTGCATAAGGGGTTTTCGGTGAGCTTGGGGGAGTTTCGGCATGTTCCTAGGTGGAAGCTTGAAGATTTGAAGATCGTTCTTAGTGTTCTTGGTGTTCTTGATGGGAATAAGAAGATATGGGAAATATTTTATGAAGATATGAAGGTTTACGGATGATAATTGAGATGATTCTGATGACTTTTGAGAGCAAAGTGGGAGTGTTTACGGTTGGGAAATTGAGAAATGAATTGGATTCATGGTTGAAAGCATATATATAGAATAGGTTTTCAGCCTTAATGTGCCTTAAACCTTTTTTTTTGGTCCTATATGACCAAAATATCTCTTGATTTCGGTCCTAATCTCAAATGGAAAAGAGGTTTGCAGTTTTGAGTCAAAGGGAAAAAGGTTTGCGGTCATGACTTTCTGGAAGAGGTATTTTCGGTTTGCTTTATTCCAAGAGGAGGTGTTTTCGGCCATGCCTAATTCTAGATTGAAATCTATATATACATAAATTATATTATGATTTTAAGTTAAGTATTAAATCTTTGTTTCGAACTAGTGTAAGTTTTATTGCCTTATAGCAACTTAAATCAACATGGGTTTCAATTTAACCCTTGTGTTATCATATGAACTTATATATACAAGTATTCTTGGGATTTAAATTCTTATTATAACAATGTTATGGAGTGAATTCACTTGTACATGGTTGTAGTCTAGACTTTTATTGACTTTAAAAATAACGGGTTGTTACATTATCCCCCCGTTAGAGGGAATTTCTTCCTGAAATTATTTCTATAGAGTGTACATCATGGACTAGGGAAAAATATGCAGGTACTTTCGTTGCATCTGATCTTCTCGCTCCCAGGTGAATTTAGGTCCTCGTTTGGCGTTCCAGCGAGCCTTCACTATTGGTATGCGACTTTGTTTCGTTCGTTTGACTTCCCTATCCATGATTTATACTGGTTCTTCCACGAATTGCAGACTCTCGTTTTTCTTGATTTCATCGAGTGGAATAATAAGAGTCTCTTCAGATAAGCACTTCTTTAGGTTTGACACGTGGAAGACAGTGTGTACACTATTTTGTTCTTGTGGTAAACAGAGTTTGTAGGCTACTAGGTCAATTCTAGCAAGAATCTCGAACGACCCAATACCTTGGATTTAGTTTTCCACGCTTTCCGAAGCGTATCATGCCCTTTCAGGGTTAGACCTTCAACAGAACGCGGTCACCAACCTAAAATTCTAAAGGTTTTCGTCTTTTGTCCGTGTAGCTCTTTTGTCTGTCTCTAGAGGCTTTCAATCGTTCTCGGATTTGGACGATCTTCTCAGTCGTTTCTCTTATGATCTCCGGGCCGGTGAGAGTGTTGTTAGGAACATGCCCTCTAGCTAGTTGTGTGTCACCCACTTCAGACCAACACAAAGGGGATCTACACTTACGGCCATAAAGGGCTTCAAACGGGGCAACTTTAATGCTAGTGTGACAGCTATTGTTGTAGGAGAACTCGACAAGTAGAAAATGGGTATCCCATGTTTTACCAAAGTCGATCACACAGGCTATCAGCATATCTTCTAGTGTTTGAATGGTTCTCTCACTCTGCCCGTCAGTTTGTGGGTAGTAGGCTGTACTCATGTCTAGCCTAGTTCCCAGGGATTTTTTAGTGACTGCAAGAACCTTGAGTTGAATTTACTGTTTCTATCAGAGATAGTAGATATTGGCACACCGTGCAGTCGTACTATCTCTCTTTTGTAAGTTTTGGTCAATTTCTCCATCTTGTCTGCTTCTTTAATTGGTAGGAAGTGTGAGGAATTAGGTAACCTGTCAATGGTTACCCAAATGGTGTCATGATCGCTCGTAGTCTTGGACAACTTGGTAATGAAATCCATTGTAATCTGCTCCCACTTCCACTCAGGTATTTCTGCTTGTCGTAGTAAACCTGAGGGCTTTTGATGTTCTACCTTGACTTTGGCGCAAGTTAGACAATTTCCCCCATAGGTAGCAATCTCTGTTTTCATGTTCGGCCACCAACAAAGTTTCTTAAGGTCCAGATACATCTTGTCTGAACCTGAATGAACGGAGTATCAAGTCTTGTGTGCTTCGTTCATGACAACGTCTCTGTACCCACCGAACTTTGGTGTCCAGATCTAGTTCATGAGATAACGAACCCCATCTCCCTTGATCTCTAGGTTCTTCTCCATTCCTCTTAAAGCTTCATTGGAAACATTTTTAGGTTTTAAGGGTTCCAGTTGAGCCTCTTTGATTTGAGTCGACGGATGTGAATGGATTGTCATGGTTAGTGCTTTTATTCTATGACCCGAGTACTCCTTTCGACTAAGGGCATCTGCAACTACATTGGCTTTTCTGGGATGATAATGAATCTTGCATTCATATTCATTAAGTAGTTCTACCCATCGTCTACGTGCTGAATACTTTTGTGGTCGGTGAAGATGGTGCACTTTGTACCATGAAGGTAGTGCCTCCAGATCTTCAGAGCAAACACGACTGCTCCCAAATCAAGGTCATGTGTGGTGTAGTTGACCTCGTGTGCCTTTATCTGTCTCGAGGCATAGGCAATAACCTTTCCTCGTAGCATAAGCATACAACCTAGCCCTTGATTGGATGCATCACAGTATACAACGAAATCAATTGCCCCTTCTGGAAGAGACAAGATATGTGAGCTGCACAAGGCTCACTTCAATGTTTGGAATGTAGTGTCTTGTTTTTCTACCCAACTAAAGGTTACACCCATCTGATTCATGGCAGTAAGTGGCTTGGTGATTCTAGACAAATTTTGTATGATCTTACGGTAGTAGCCAGCAAGTCCTAAGAATTGATGGATCTCTGTGGGCGTTCTTGGTGCTGAAAAACTCTAAATTGCCTTAATTTTGGAGGGCTCCACGTATATCCTCTTCACTGACCACGAGACCGAGGAAAGTTACCTTTATAATCTAAAACTCGCACTTTGAGAACTTTGCGTATAGCTTCTACGCCCATAATATTTCTAGAACTTGTCTCAAGTGCTGACTATGCTCTTCCTTGCTTCGTGAATACATAAGTATATCATCTATGAATAATATCACAAATCTGTATAGGAAAGGATGGCACACCCGATTCATTAAGTCCATGAACACGGCGGGTGCATTTATCAGACTGAAGGGCATCACTACAAACTCGTAGTGACCATAACGAGTTCGGAATGTTGTCTTGGGAACATCAATCTCCTAGACCCATAATTGGTGGTACCCAGATCTCAAGTCGATCTTCGGAAAGTAGCTTGCTCCTTGGAGTTGGTCGAACAGATCGTCTATTCTAGGTAGAGGGTAGCGGCTCTTAATGGTGAGCTTGTTTAGTTTGCGGTAGTCTATCCACATGCGGAAAGATCCATCCTTCATCTTCACGAACAGGACCGACGCTCCCAGGGTGAGAAGCTCGGTCTAATGAATCCCTTACGGAGCAGTTCATTTAGTTGGCTGGATAAATCATGCATCTCTGCTGGTGCTAGACGATACGGGGATTTGGCTACGGGGGAAGAATCCATGTATTAAGTCGATTTGAAAATCGACTTGACATTCAAGAGGAACTCCTGGGAGATTCTCGGGAAAGACGTCAGGAAAATTACAGACTTCGAGAATGCTCTTGATGTCTTTTGCTTCTTGTTTTTCATCCACAACGTAGGCAAAGAACGTGTGGTATTCCTTGTGTAAATATTTTTGGGCTTTGACGCAAGAGATGTTGTGAAGTCTCGTACTGGGTTTTTCACCGTAGATGACGAGTGTTTCTCCATTTGGTAGATTAAAGCGAACGGCCTTCTTGTAGCATAGAATATCGGCAGGATGACGACTTAACCAATCCATGCCGATGATGACGTCAGAACATTTTATTGACACCGGCATCAGATTGATTAGGAAAGAGTTTTCTTTTAGTGTGAGGGTACAACCTACGTATATTTTGTTAGTGCTTTCAGTTTTCTCATTGACCATCTTGACGGTGAATGTTCCGGTTAGAGATTGTGGTTTTTGTATGAGAAGGTGTTTAAATTTGTGGCTCACGAAGCTCCTCTACGCACCACTATCAAATAGTATGCATGCGGAACAGTGATTAAGGATAAACGTACCTATGACCACTATAGGATCCGCTATTTCTTCTTCCTGTCCATTGGCCAGTACCCTTCCCGCACCTCTTGCGTTCTTTGTCTTTGGGCAATCCCTCTTGTAGTGCCCAGTTTCACCACACCCATAGTAGGCCTAGCTTACTCCAGTTCCAGGGGTCTGGGTGTTGGATTGTGCTGATGCCTTACAGAAACGGGTAATATGCCTCTTCCTGTTGCAATTGTTGCACTGCATCTCACGGCAAGGTCCGTGGTAATGGAAAATGCATTTATTGCACTTTGGTAAGTTTTGGTCTGTTTCTCCTTCCTGTCTGTTTCTTTAATTGGTAGGAAGTGTGACGAATTGGGTAACCTGTCAACGGTTACCCAAATGGTTTCATGATCGCCCGTAGTCTTGGACAACTTGGTAAAGAAATCCATTGTAATCTGCTCCCACTTCCATTCAGGTATTTTTGGTTGTCGTAGTAAACCTGAGGGCTTTTGATGTTCTACCCTGACTTTGGCGCAAGTTAGACACTTTCCCCCGTAGGTAGCAATATTTGTTTTCATGTTCGGCCACCAATAAAGTTTCTTGAGGTCCAGATACATCTTGTCTGAACCTGAATCAACGAAGTATCAAGTCTTGTGTGCTTCGTTCATGACAACGTCTCTGTACCCACCGAACTTTGGTGTCCAGATCCGGTTCATGAGATAATGAACCCCATCTCCTTTGATCTCTAGGTTCTTCTCCATTCCTCTTAAAGTTGCATCGGACACATTTTTAGGTTTTAAGGCTTCCAGCTGAGCCTCTTTGATTTGTGTGGACGGATGTGAATGGATGGTCATGGTTAGTGCTTTTATTTTGCGACCCGAGTACTCCTTTCGACTGAGGGAATCTGTAACTACATTGGCTTTTCCAGGATGATAATGAATCTCGCATTCATATTCATTAATTAGTTCTACCCATCGCCTATGTCTCATGTTAAGCTCCTTTTGGTCGACTAGGTGCTGAAGACGTTTGTCGTCGGTGAAGATGGTACAGTTTGTACCATGAAGGTAGTGCCTCCAGATATTCAGAGCAAACACGACTGCTCCCAAAACAAGGTCATGTGTGGTATAGTTGACCTCGTGTGCCTTTAGCTGTCTCGAGGCATAGGCAATAACCTTTCCTCGTAGCATAAGCGTACAACGTAGCCCTTGATTGGATGCATCACAGTATACAACTAAATCAATTGTCCCTTCTGGAAAAGAAAAGATAGGTGAGCTGCACAGGGCTTACTTCAATGTTTGGAATGTAGTTTCTTGTTTTTCTCCCCAACTCAAAGTTACACCCATTTGAGTCAGGGCAGTAAGTGGCTTGGCAAATCTGGTCAAATTTTGTATAAACTTACGGTAGTAACCAGCAAGTCCTAAGAATTGACGGATCTCTGTTGGCGTTCTTAGTGCTGAACAATTCTCAATTGCCTTAATTTTTAAGGGGTCCACGTATATTCCCTCTTCGCTGACCACGGGACCGAGGAAAGTTACCTTCATAATCCACAACTCACACTTTGAGAACTTTGCGTATAGCTTCTCTGCCCATAATATTTTTAGAACTTGTCTCAAGTGTTGACTATGCTCTTCCTTGCTTCGTGAATAGATAACTATATCATCTATGAATAATATCACGAATCTGTATAGGAAAGGATGGAACACCCGATTCATTAAGTCCATGAACACGAAGGGTGCATTTGTCAGACCGAAGGGCATCACTACAAACTCGTAGTGACCATAACGAGTTCGGAATGCTGTCTTAGGAACATCAATCTCCTGGACCCATAATTGGTGGTACCCTGATCTCAAGTCGATCTTTGAAAAGTAGCTCGCTCCTTGGAGTTGGTCGAACAGATCGTCTATTATGGGTAGAGGGAAGCGGCTCTTAATGGTGAGCTTGTTTAGTTTGCGGTAGTCTATGCGCATGTGGAAAGATCCATCCTTCATCTTCACGAACAGGACCGACGCTCCCAGTGTGAGAAGCTTGGTCTAATGAATCCCTTACGGAGCAGTTCATTTAGTTGGTTGGATAATTCCTGCATCTCTGGTGGTACTAGACGATACGGGGATTTGGCTATGGGGGAAGAATCCATGAATTAAGTCGATTTGAAAATCGACTTGGCATTCAGGAGGAACTCCTGGGAGATCCTTGGGAAAGACGTCAGGAAAATCACAGACTTCAAGAATGCTCTCGAGGTCTTTTACTTCTTCTTTTTCATCCACAACGTGGGCTAAGAACGTGTGGTTTTCCTTGCGTAAATATTTTTGGGCTTTGACGCTAGAGATGTTGTGAAGGCTCATACTGGGGTTTTCACCGTAGATGACGAGTGTTTCACCATTTGGTAGACTAAAGCGAACGGTCTTCTCATAGCATAGAATATCGGCACGATGACGACTTAACCAATCCATGCCGATGATGATGTCAAAAAATTTTATTGACACCGGCATCAGATTGATTAGGAAAGAGTTGTCTTTTAGTGTGAGGGTACAACCCACGTATATTTCGTTAGTGCTTTCTGTTTTCTCATTGGCCATCTTGACAGTGAATGTTTCGGTTAGAGATTGTGGTTTTTGTATGAGAAGGTGTTTAAATTTGTGGCTCACGAAGCTCCTCTACGCACCACTATCAAATAGTATGCATGCATAAGAGTGATTAAGGAGAAACGTACCTGTGACCACTATAGGATCCGCTATTGCTTCTTCCTTTCCATTAGCCAGTACCCTTCCCGCACCTCTAGCGTTCTTTGTCTTCGGGCAATCCCTCTTGTAGAGTCCAGTTTCACCACAGCAATAGCAGGCCTAACTTACTCTAGTTCCAGGGGTCTGTGTGTTGGATTGTGCCGATGCCTTATAGAAACGGGTAATATGCCCCTTCCTGTTGCAATTGTTGCACTGCATCTCACGGCAAGGTCCGTGGTAATGGAAAGTGCATTTATTGCACTTTGATAAGTTCCCAACATATTGCTTCATGGGTGGTGGGGTGGCAGGGGTAGTTGCAGCATGAATAACTACAATTTTCTTCTTCTTTGAGGACTCCTGAGACAATTGCCCCTTTCTTTTGTTCCAGAATTTCTTCTTGCCACCACATTCTTTTGGTTGCTTGGGGACAGCTGTCATGAAGCCTTTACAAACTCCATGATCTACGAGGGTCTGTGTCAGACGCTTTGCCCTGTCAAAAGTAAGTGGGTTTGTAGATATTACATTCCTTTGGATCTAAAGAGAGAGTCCCCAGATGTATATTTCTACTTTCTTTCTTTCCGGGGTGACCATCCCGGGGCACAGAGTAGCCAGGTCACTAAATCTGGCAGTGTATGCAGCAGTATCGGAGTCCTTCATCATCAGACCCTAGAGCTCTTTCTCTTGCTTTTGCACGTTGCCACTCTGGCAGTATTTTGCTAGCATTAGTTCCTTTAAGTCATCCCAGCTCATGGCATTGGCTATTGGGAGAATCAATGACTTGACTTGGCTATTTCACCAAGAGAGGGTTTTGTCTATGAAAGTGCATGCTGCAAATTTTACTTTGCTAGTTTCGTGGCATGCATAGATTTTAAATATTGATTCAGTGTTCTCGAACCAGTGTGTTAAAGCAATGACACCTCCGGTTCCATCAACGGATCTGGGTTTAGCGTTCGTGAAGTCTTTATTGGAACACTCGCTCGGGTGTCCATGACTATCTCTGTGGTTAGAAGGGTTGGCACCACTACCTTGCCTGCTAGTGCTACTTGCATTGATCTGCATCATGGCTTATGCCACGACGATAGTTACTGCTGCTTGGAACGCAGTAGGGTCATACTCAGGGGGTGGTGGTGGTGGTGGTGGATTCGTCGATGGGTTATTTTTGTATCTGTTGGACTTCTTTGGATGCATCTTTCTCTATAATGATTTAAGAGAAAATGATGAAAAGTCCTCTATTGTGGTCATGAGTCAGGTGATATTGAACAATGTATATCTTATCCTGACAGTTATAGTGTTTTATTACGCGATTTACAGTGGAAGTCTACAAATATAAGTAAACAATCGCCATTTCATTTCATTAAATTTATAGCAACACTTGAAAGGAATTTGTATAGTGTGATTCGTGCCTGATCCCCCTATAATCACATAGTGTATACAAATTATATATAACTAAGACTAAATAGGTCTTCGAATAAGTGATCCTACCCTAAGTCCACAACCAAACAAGGAACAATAAGTAAATCAATTCGAAAGGGTCCTTTGTTTTCACGTGATTGATTCTAGTATTATTGTGCTATAAAATACTTCTATAGCATTTTAAATTTAAGTTTGGTTCTAGTGTTCCTTTGTATAGAGTTGGTAAGTTTCAGACTTATTTGCAACACCACATTCACTCCCAAAAACATGTTGTCGTATCTCAAAGAAATATAGTTGATCAGGCTATATTTATCCCAGATAGGATTTCATAACTATCCAGGTTTAACCATAGTGTCCAACTTATCCAAATACTTTTATGAAGTTCTTACTGTGATGTTGTTTCTGGTATGTATGCATGTTCGTATACTTCTTATAAAATACTTGTATTTTAAAAGTATACTTTTAGTCAGAGCTTACCGGCCCCTTTGTATTTATAGTTGTATATCTTACAAGGTTTGATATACTTAGTTCACTATAAACAATGCTCTGATACCAATCTGTCACACCCCCAAACCAGAATGACGGAAACGTTCAGGGATGGATGACGTCATATACAGCATCACAACAATTATATATTAGTAATCAAAGTAACAACAACCATTTCATTGATAATATAGTGTTTACATTATGTTTGCAACATTGTTTGTATAACATCAATGTGTATAGCAAATCAATGACGCGTCCATTAGATAAGGGATCATATATTCCTCCATTCTACAAGATATCGTAAGAACTGAGACATGGATTATAATCATTCTCTCTTTTTACAAGTTGTTTCCCGATTTCCAATTCATGACGACAGACTAATTGAACAAATCAAATCAGTCCACACTTGGCTAATCGCTTAGGGTTGTCATCACTAAATCATCGAGGTGCCCACATATATTGCTTTTATCCCTCTTAGGGTAAAAGGAACGGATAAACTTCGACTAATATGCTTTCTCTGTTTACTCATCAAATCACACACAACAATATGTTTTATAACACCAAGTTACTGGTGCATTTAGATATCATGAATGTGCAACCGATTTGTAAACTACAACTATATATCTCCGTTTCAAGAATATAATATATTATCGTCTCACAATCACTCGTGATAAAATCCATGAAGTGATTAAATGAGCGTGGGTTTAATCCAATACTTAAATCTAATTTCAACAGCACTCTTGAATGTTTGTAGCAAACTTTTGCAATGTCTAACACCTTAGACAATCTTGCAAAAAACCCATTCATGACAGTCTTACCTCATTACCTACTTCCAAAGTATGATTGACTGTGGATAGTTTGAATAATCTTATTATTTTGGAAGTCAAAACATGCAAAGTGAAACACAAGAATAATCGAATCTAATATGGTTTCAAAACTTTTGAATATAAATAAAACACTTATTATTTAATCACCATATTGATTACACATTATTCATTGTATAATTTCTCAACTAATCAACTTAATACTTGAATTGAAACAATAGTTATCCCATGCTCCAATCATGCACACTATGTTTACCTATGGTCCTTACTTTATGAAATAAATTAATTGAGAACATTTCAATGATTCTCATTTCACAATTCCAAATCCTTAGTCTGAGAATACCTAATACATGACTCTATAAGAGTGTGTGAGGTTCTAAACTAGCATGTAATGATTCATGTTGTAATGTCATGGTACAACAGTCACAGGACTTTGCCAATGATATTACAAAGTATTCCTTTGGAGATTGTCACAAGAACAATTCAATGGAAGTGAAGTCTCAAATTCAAAGTACGTTCTTTTGAACATCCTTCTTGCACAAAGGTTTTCTAGCCTACACATAAATTCTTAATATCCAACTCCCATTATGTATATATTTCCATATTTTCTCTATGACAACTCGTTATTAATAAAATCCTATCTATTCATAGTATTGTCAATACAGTCCATACATTACTATACTTCCAACTACTAGCGATCAATCCTTAGCGAACCTTAGATCGTTCTTGACAGTTGTCTAATAACTTTAGTCATATCTGGTTCTAATCCTTTTCCCTCTTAATGCCCTAGTTATTTGGAAAAACAGAACGCATGAATATTACAGCATATGCAATCGATCCAATACCTGAAGCATATGGGATATGATTCATAATGTCTTACATAAAGACATGATACTTGACCAGTCTTTTGCTATAATATTTCCATATATAGAATTTCCAATGTTGAACCACTTCAACATGGTATCCATATATGATCATGACTAAGCTTGGTTAATACTTCAATCTAAACTCTTAGATTCGAAATAAAGTATAAGTATTCTCTCCCTTATTATAGCAAAATAATTTTCTAAATTCAGCAACTTTAAAAAAATCTTTGTTTCCTATAACCAGTATTGCTAACTTGCAACACTTCACATAATAATCATGCTCCCACTATAATGATAATTATGTTCTTACCAACATAACACTTATGCTCCCACTAGCTTGGACATGTACCCAGAAATCAGATGGACTTCTAGAAATCAATACATATTGACTTTCTTACCAAAGTTTAGATTTATGATACGAGATGCTTCAATAAGCCTTTATCTAAGCTCACACACCTTTTATAAGAAAGCATATTTGTGTGTCTAAACTATTTTAGAACTTACAGCAACAAGCTCCGAATGTTAAAACTATTTGTCATTTCTCACAACTCGAACTATGAAGAGGGATGTCTTAATCATAATCAAATTTGAGAATACAATTAACACAACTGCTATCTCCTCAAAATCTTCTTAGTGAAAGTGTTTCCTCACAATCAATTTCATGAATTGGAGAGAAACATTATGCCACTTAGATTTTATGGTGTACGTGTTCCTATCCATTTGAATTTGTCATTATCATAAGACACGGTCTATGACAAAATCAAACTCATATGGATTGAACCCGTTCAATCTTAATTTCTTGCCACTTGGTAGCACAAGGGCCTACCATGTCTTCCATGTTGTTGAGCAGCTCACCCATACTGATCAATGAACTTTCACTGATCCAGGTGCTTTGCCTTATGTAAACAATTGAGAACACATAGAACTCACATGCATAGTCAAATTTAACTAGAATGAGCACAGAAACAAGAATGTGTCAACATGTTAAGTTACAAACCTCAAGTCGTGTGCTAGTGATAAATGATAGGTTTATTCTTGATTAGTTCTTGAAGCTTTTCAAGGTCTTTAAGACTCCCACTATATCATAACTTACAGCAAAAAGTTCCGATTGTTCAAACTAATTGTCATTTCTCACAATTCGAACTATAAAGAGAGATGTCGTAATCATAATCAAATTTGAGAATATAATTAACACAATTGCTATCTCCTCAAAATCTTCTTAGTGAAAGTGTTTCCTCACAATCATTTTCATGACTTGGAGAGAAACATTATGCCACTTAGATTTTATGGTGTACGTGCTCCTATCCATTTGAATTTGTCGTTATCATAAGACACAGTCTATGACAAAATCAAACTCATATGGATTGAACCCGTTCAATCTTAATTTCTTGTCACTTGGTAGCACAAGGGCCTGCCATGTTTTCCAAGTTGTTGAGCAGCTCACCCATACTGATCAATGAACTTTAACTGATCCAGGTGCTTTGCCTTATATAAACAATTGAGAACACATAGAACTCACATGTATAGTCAACTTTAACTATAATGAGCACAGAAACAAGAATGGGTCAACACGATAAGTTACAAACCTCAAGTCGTGTGCTAGTGATAAATGATAGGTTTATTCTTGATTAGTTCTTGAAGCTTTTCAGGGTCTTTAAGACTCCCACTATATCAGAACTTACAGCAACAAGTTCCGAATGTTCAAACTATTTTCCATTTCTCACAATTCGAACTATGAAGAGGGATGTCGTAATCATAATCAAATTTGAGAATACAATTAACACAACTGCTATCTCCTCAAAATCTTCTTAGTGAAAGTGTTTCCTCACAATAATTTTCATGAATTGGAGAGAAACATTATGCCACTTAGACTTAATGGTGTACGTGTTCCTATCCATTTGAATATGTCATTATCATAAGACAGGGTCTATGACAAAATCAAACTCATATGGATTGAACCCGTTCAATCTTAATTTCTTGCCACTTGGTAGCACAAGGGCCTACCATGTCTTCCAAGTTGTTGAGAAGCTCACCCATACTGATCAATGAACTTTCACTGATCCAAGTGCTTTTCCTTATGCAAACAATTGAGAAGTCATAGAGCTCACATACATAGTCAACTTTAACTTGAATGAGCACAGAAACAAGAATGTGTCAACACGATAAGTTACAAACCTCAATTCGTGTGCTAGTGATAAACGATAAGTTTATTCTTGGTTAGTTCTTGAAGCTTTTCAAGGTCTTTAAGACTCCCACTGACCTCTTGACATATAAGATTCTCTTCTCAAGAAAACTTTTCTTGACAAACAAATATTCAAGAGTTAGTGCGGATTTTTATCAAGAATGAAACTTCATATAATTGGTCATAGTTGTTCTTTGTCTAATCTAATATATCAAAACAACCAATTTCACATGTGCATGAGCAAGAACCATTTCTTACTCCACATTTCATGATGTGTTCTAAATTTACTTAAGATATGTCACTCAAGGCATAATCTTGGATTATGACTCTAAGACTCGATTTTGGAACGATGTATGATTCACCTATCTTGGATTATGACTCTAAGACTCGATTTTGGAACGAAGTATGATTCACCTTTTTTATTTAACTATTTCAACAATTCACGATTCCTCTTCTTATCCATACCTATGCACTAATGTGTCCTTAGAGGATCAATTGTTATATGGTTTCATAATCATTAGGATGATCATAAAACACGATATTAAAGTATTCTCCTTTCCATTTAGATTGGAGAAACTTTTATCTTTCTTCCTATTTGGTTCATATTATTCCTCCTGCTATACATTGAAACTTTTTCAATGACTCAGAATTACACTTAATCTTGTAAGCATAACCATGTTTACTAAACTCTTTGTAAATCATGAGGAATAGTCTTATTATTCTTTGTGGTAGACATGGACAGTGCACAACAATATGTGCTAGATCCCCTAGTCCTTCACTTGAGTCACATCTATATGTGACAGAGGAATTAGTCTTGATTTCCCAAAATTGAAAGTTCTAATTCATCACACAATACAAGTTGCATGATTCCAAGTTTCCATCAATTGAAACTTAGGTGATGAGAATCTTTCCTTATTTGGTAAATTTTAACACTACCACAAACGAAATAATCAAATCCATATTGCTAAAAATAGAAAAATGCAAACATCAATTTTCACAAATGCCATTGCAAGGAAATATAAAGTAAGATAAGATAAAAAAAATTTATTTATAAGAATGCAGAAAACTTTTTCCTTACAATGCAAGTACATATGAAAACTATGTTTCTAAATATTCCTAAGCAATCTATCATAACTCCTAAGTAGCAGCTCAAAAATCCGATCATCAAACCATGCGATCAAAATCCATCTCTTCGTGATTAGACTCAATTTACTCTTCCTTTAAGCTTCCTTTCTTTTCATCGAACCTATAAGACATCAAAATGTAATCTTATCACATCATGCATTAAGAATCTATAAATAGGAACTTAATAGAGTTAGATAGTGGACTTACATGAAGCATAGTCAAACATTTTGACTTTACCATCCTTGTGGTCTTTAAGGTAAATATGGCAGTTTCGTATCCAATGCCCCTTCTCTTGGCAGCAGAAACAAACAGACTCTCCTGGAATGGTACACAGGACAATCATAGACTTAGCCTTTCTCTTTACTATTTGGTCAAACTATTTGACCTTGGCCAATCCCTTTCCATTGGGAAGAGAAACCTTTTATAGACTTCCAATGTTGCCATTGTCAATGTCCGTGGAAATTTGGGAAGTAGGTCTTCCAATCAAGTTTGCTTTACCAACGCACCAAATCATTGTTGATTCAATAGCAAAAAGCAAATAGTTAAGATCTATAAGGGTCACATCGTGATCTGTCATATAGTAATCTTTAACAAATTCACTATGTGACTTAGGAAGTGAAGGAAGAACCAAGTCAATGGCCAGCTTCCCTGGGAACACGACACCCAACATTCCCAGCCTGTCAATATGCAACTTTATGTCCAAGATGTAAGCACATAGATACTTTCCATATTCATGTTTGCTTTCCAATAGGGCTTGAGTGATCTTACACTATTCAAGTCGATGATCATGTGGGTCAGGGAGAATAATTGGAGGAGGTGAAGTATGATTTCTAGTTCCATCAATGCAAGACAAAGAGATTGATCTTTCACCTTGATCGCCATGTGGAATATCATCTTCATGAGGAAAGCTTTTCACAAAAGATTCGAGAAGACCATAGCTGTCAATACTAGACATCTAGAAGGGAGAAATAAAAATTAGTTGATTTAAGTCCTTCGTATAATACCCAAATGAAATATTAAGGCTAGGACCCAACACAATATTATGCAATTGGGAAGAGGGATGCCGTAATCAAATTGCAAAATATGTAAAGGTAGGTAAATGACGATTTACCAATTTCCACCATGAAAAGCGAAAATGAATATTAGGTTTTAAATGAATTGAAATTCCTAGATTTTTTTGATATTCATTGAACTTTTCAATGGCATGTTTAATCTTGATAATTCCCTTCACGTTTGTGAATAGGATACCGAGGATCACAAACAAGGTGTGAATAACCATGCAAATTAGCTTGGTACTCTCAATGTCATTAATCACCCAATCAATGTGTCGTTTAACCACACATGCTCCGTTGATCAATGATAATTTACGAGAAACCCATTTCCATCCTTCATTAGTCCACATTAGTGTGTCGGTTAACCACACACGCTCCACTAACGACCAATAAGGTACAATGTGCAATTTCATGGGTTAGCATCAAATTCACATTTTCCCAAAGTAACTAAGATTGGGAATATATAAGGGTTTAGTTACTTTATAATGATGGGTTTTGGCCATAAGAACATCCTATGTGCTCATATAAACCCTAATGCTTGGATCTAGGTTTCTCTATTGTACATGCAATTTATCCAAGACTATAAACCCTAGATCTAGCATATGATAATCAATATAACATATAATTAGGGTTTAGATCATACCTTGATTGTTATGTAGCAATAACAATCTCAAATCCTCCTTGTAATGACTTTAGAAAGCTTAGAGTCACAAATGGCACTCCTCTAATGGTTCACAAACACCAAGAGCAAGAGGATAAAGAAGAGAAGAGAAGGAGCTTCTCAAAAACGTGTGGAAACCCTAGACCATTAGTTCACCACGTTTTTGGAGCATAAGGGCTCTATATATAGTGAGGCTATTAGGGTTATCTAACAAGGAAACCATAATTTGGATGCTTAAGCCCTAAGCAACCTATGGACTCCTTCCTTACAAAGCCTTGGACGATTTCTAATGGGTTTCCCCATAGAATTCGTCCAACCTTATAATATAAGGCAATCCATAGCCCAATTGCAATTATCTAATAATTACAATTCCAGTCCCTTAAGTTTAATTAATCTCTTTTAGTCACAAACTTAATTCTTATTAATTCTTGACAAATATTAATTAAACAATATGATTTCTCCTTTAATATATTATTCCCATAATTTATTAATAAATCATATTTAATCCTTTCTCCCCATAATTCATCCTATCAAGTTGCTTTGGTGAAGGCAACCCAAAAGGACCATGCACCATCGGGTCAAGTACATACCAAAATAGTTATGGACTTAGACACTAATCCAACAGTCTCCCACTTGGATAAGTCTAATAACTATTATGTGTATGACTTCAGATCCTGATCTGCAATCGTAGCTTTCCAAAGCCGCTGTCAACTCTGATCCTATCAGATATGTGTGTCCTTTAGATAAGGGATCATATATTACTCCATTCTAGATATCGTAAAAGACATAATTTCTAATCATTCTCTTTGTACTTTTTCTCGACTTCCGATTTATGACGACTGACTAATTGAACAAATCAAAATAGCCCTAGCCCGGCCTAGCATTTACGTTTGTCATCACTAAATCATCGAGGGGCCCAAAGATATCGCTTTTATCCTACGTTGGATAAAAGGAACAGATAAACTTTGATTCAATGCTCGCTTGCACCCACTCACCGAATCACACACAACAATATGTTTTATGACACCAAGTTACTGGTGCGTTTACATATTATCAATGTGCAACCGATTTGCAAGATAAAACTCACACATCTCGATTTCAATAATATAAGATGTTATCGTCTCACCAATCACTTGTGATACAATTCATGGAGTGATCCAAGTGAGCGTGGGTTTAATCCAATGCTCAAATCATACTCATAAGCACTCATGAACGTTGCATCAAACATTTGCTTATGTCTAATACTCTTTAGACAATCCACACACCAATTCATGACAGTCTTTATTCATACCTACTTCCAACATATGAACGACTGTGGCCCGTTCGAATAATTTGACTGTTCTAAACCAATTAAATTATTCCGGAAGTCAAAACATGCAAAGTGAAACACAAGCATAATACTAATCCCATGTGGCCTCAATCCTTTGAGTATAAATAAAACACCTTTTATTTATCACCATATCGATTACTCATTATTTGTTGTTTCGGGTAATCAACTTCTTACTTGAATTATTACAACACTTGTCCCATGCTCCCAGCATGCACACAATGTTTACCTATGGTTCTTACTTTGTGAAATATATCAAATGAGTACATTTCCAATCATACTCATTTCACAACTCCTAATCCTTTTCACAAGTGAATGAATATTAAATTCTTGCTACTTATGGAATATTTTAGATTCTAACATTTTATGCAATGATCCTTTCGCAATGTCATAGCACAAAAGTCACATTGACTATTGCCAATGAAATTATAAAGTCCTCTATCAGAGATTGTTACAAGACAATTCCTTAGATATGATGTCTCTCTCTCAAAGTACATTCCTTTGAACATCCTTTTGCATAAAAGTTTCTAATCTAGACATAGATTTTCAATATTCAATTCCCAATGTGAAAAACTTTCCATACTTACCATATGACAACTCATTCTCAACAGAATCTTATCTATTCATAATAATGTCGATACGGTCCATCTAATACTATACTTCCAACTACTCACAAGCGACCAATCCTCGGCGAACTTTGGATTGTCCTTTGATAGTTTTTTAATTATCTTAGTCAAAAACGATTCTTGTCCTTTTTCCCTCTAAATGCGCTAGACATTTGGAAAATTTTAGAATGGTCAAATATTATAGCATTTGCAATCCATCCTATACCCGAAGCGTATGGGACACGATGCATAATGTCTTACATAAAGAGCCATACGTTTTGACTCTCCCATCTCTTAGATCTCTTAGGTAAATAGGGCAGCTTCGTCTCCAATGCCCCTTCTCTTGGCAATAAAAGCAAATTGACTCTTTTGGAACAGGACATGGAACTACTTCAGACATTGCCTTTCTCTTATGATCAAACTTTTCGATCATAGCATGTCTTTCGTTGCCATTGTCTATATCCATAGAGGTCTTGACGGTAGATTCACCAATCAACTTTGCTTTTCTATTGCACCAAACCATTGCTGATTCAGTAGCAATAAGCAAATAGGTGAGATCTATAAGGATCACGTCGCATTTCATCATATAGTACTCTCTTACGAACTCACTATACGAGTTAGGAAGTGACTGAAGAACCCAATCAACAGCCATCTCCTCACAGACAATGGATCCCAACATTCTTAACCTATCAATGTGTGACTTTATCCCTAGGACGTGTGCACACACCGACTTTCCTTCTTTATGTTTACTTGCCAAAAGGGCTTGAGTGAGCTTGAACTTTTCAAGCCTTCGAACTTGTGGGTTAGGGAGAATAATTGGAGGAGGTGAAGGAAGAGAAGCATGATCTCTTGTTCCTCAATCGAATCGTGGAATATCATCTTCATGCGGAATGCTTGTTCCACGGGATTTGGGAAGACCATAGTTGTCGCACTTTGACATCTACAAAACGGGAGAAACGAATTCAAGTTAGTTGATTGATTGAGTCCTTAGTAAATCACCCATATGAGATACTAAGGCTAGGACCCAACACAATACGCTACAACCTAGAAAAGGGATGCCATAATCTAGTTGCAGAATATTTGAAGGTAAGTGAATGACGATTCACTAATTTCCACCATGAAAAACGAAAAAGAAATTTAAGTTTTAAATCTATGAAAAATCCTAGATCCTTTGAGATTCATTGAACATTTCAATGGCATGTTTAAATCTCGATATGCCCCTCTAGTTTGTGACTGGGATGCCGAGGATCACAAAGCGGGTGTGAATAACCATGCAAACTTACATGGTGCCCTCACATGTTACAGTCACCTATTCGATATGCCGGTAAATCACACACACTCCACCGAACTATGACAAGCATTGAGTCACCCTTTGCTACCTTTGCTTAGAACCATTTAGTCTGCCAGTAAACCACACACGCTCCACTAACGTCTTCGCAAGGGCACAAAGTGTAATTTCATGGAATTGCATCAATTCACTTTTGCCTAAAGTAACTAAGAGTGGGAATTTTATAAAAACATTTAGTTACTTTTACACTTCATTATACTTATAATGGAAGGTTTTTGTCCTATCCTACCCGTTCGGCTAACGACCCTCCACTAGTCAAGAGTGCGGTGGGTAAGAGTGGATACCCATTCAATCGCCATTTTATAGGCAATTTCCTTAAACACCCCTTATAGACCAGCTTCGTGAATGAGGCCTACTAACGGTAAGACTGACTTTTACTCATACATATATATAATGTTAGACTTTTAATGTTATATACAGTATAGGGTGTATTTTACACTTTTAAAATACCAGTTGGTCTAATTTAAAAAATTATACCTTTAATTTAATTAAATTTAAACCAAAAACTATATGGATTTATTAAATCTCCTTTAATTATATACCTTAATTAATTAATAAAACCATAAGGGTGTGATTTGAACTTTTCAAAACAATATTAGGGTTTTAGAATTTAACATTCCTTAATTAAACTTTTAATCAACTTTTAAATTCCAAAACATGAGGGCAAGTTTTGAAACATTTCAAAACATTTAGGTTTAGAATTTAAATATACATCAAAATTAAACTTTTAATCAAAATTTACATTCCAAAACTTGAGGGCAAATTTTGAAACCTTTTCAAAACATTAGGGTTTTAACTATTTAAATTTCAAAACTAAACTTTTGAGTTCAAATTTAAATTATAAAACCTAAAGGGGAAAATTGAAACTTTTCATAACACAAGGATCAAATAACAAATAATATAAATTAAACAATTAATTTCATCATTATCTATATTTGACCTAATTTCAATTTCTTGCAAAATAATTTACCCAATTAATACAAATAATCCAATCTTTATCATATAAGGAAGTTATTATCTAATCAATTGGTAATTATCTTGTGTTTTGGCAAGGATATTCTTTAAGAAACAATAAAATTCGTACTTTATAGGTTTAAAACGAATATGGTAATTATCCTAAAGCAAAACAGCAACAAAATCCGAAATTTCCTCTGTCTGATGCTCCGACTCGCCGAGTACCCATATGGACTCGCCGCGTAGGGGCCTACTCGCCGAGTCCACAATGGGACTCGCCGAGTTCATCAGGCAGTTCCACAAAATCGAATTTTTTCAACTTGAACAAACATACAAGGCATCAATACAATAGAAACCAATCAAGGCTCTGATACCACTGATGAGTTTTAACCATAAGAACATCCTATGTGCTCATACAAACCCTAATGCATGGATCTAGGTTTCTCTATTGTACATGCAATTTATCCAAGACTATAAACCTTAGATCTAGCATATGATAATCAATATAACATATTATTAGGGTTTAGATCATACCTTGATTGTTATGTAGCAATAACAATCTCAAATCCTCCTTGTAATGACTTTAGAAAGCGTAGAGTCACAAATGTCACTCCTCTAATGGTTCACAAACACCAAGAGCAAGAGGATAAAGAAGAGAAGAGAAGGAGGTTCTCAAAAACATGTGGAAACCCTAGTACATTAGTTCGCCACGTTTTTGGAGCATAAGGGCTCTATATATAGTGAGGATATTAGGGTTATCTAACAAGGAAACCCTAATTTGGATGCTTAAGCCCTAAGAAACCCATGGACTCCTTCTTTACAAAGCCTTGGACGATTTCTAATGGGTTTTCCCATAGAATTCGTCCAACCTTATAATATAAGGCAATCCATAGCCCAATTGCAATTATCTTATAATTACAATTCTAGTCTCTTAAGTTTAATTAATCTCTTTTAGTCACAAACTTAATTCTTGACTAATATTAATTAAACAAGATGATTTCTCCTTTAATATATTATTCCCATAATATATTAATAAATCATATTTAATCCTTTCTCCCCCATAATTCATCCTATCAAGTTGCTTTGGTGAAGGCAACCCAAAAGGACCATGCAGCATCGGGTCAAGTACATACCAAAATAGTTATGGACTTAGACACTAATCCAACATATAATACATTATACTTTTAATGAGGGTTTAGTGTCCTATCCTACCCGTTCGGTTAACGGCCCTCCACTAGTCAAGAGAGTGAGGTGGGTGAGAGTGGATACCCATTCAATCGTCATTTTATAGGCAATTTCCTTAAACACCCCTTTTAGACTAGCTTCGTGAATGAGGCCTACTAACAATAAGACTGACTTTTACTTATACATATATAATATATTAAACGTTTAATTTTATATAGTATAAGGGTGTATTTTACACATTCAAAATACTTGGTGGTTTGATCTATTAATAAATTACACTCTTAGTTTAATTAAAGTTAAACCATATCATTATGGATTTATTAATTCTCTTTTAATTAAACACTTTAATTAATTTAATAAAGTCCATAAGGTGTAATTTGAATTATTCAAAAAACATTAACGTTCTCAAAATTTAAAATTAAAAGCATTTAATTAATTTTTAAGTTATGAATCCAAGAGTTGCGCCTTTTGAAACCTTTCAATTACTAGAGTTAATGTTTCATAAAAGATCCTTTTTAAGTTCCAAAACTTGAGAACAAGTTTTATAACTCTTGAAAAACTTTTGGATTCCAAACTTGATGACAAGTTTTGTAACTCCTTAAAAAAACTTTTGGGTTGCAAAATTTAATGGCAAGTTTTGTAACTCTCTTTAGTCATAAAGGGAGACTTTCTAGGTTCCATAACTTGAGGGCAAGTTATGAAGCTCTTCAATGTTATTTAGTTCAAAATTTAAACTAATAAAATAATCATATAATTTTATCTATTACTAATTTGATCTAATAGCAAGATGATTCAAATTCTTCAAATAATTAGAGTTTTACAAAAATAAGTAATTATCATAAAATTTGACAATCATCCTGTTATTGTATGGGGATGATCATTACCATATAAGTAAAATCGAGTTTTATGAGCCAAAACAGTTTGTGGTAATGATACTAATCCAAAACAGGTCAAAAACTCGAAATTTTTTCATCTAATGATCCAACTCATCGAGCCAGGATATGGACTCGTCGGGTTCATGGTCATATGAGTCAACTCGTCGAGTCCACTCATGGGACTCGTCGAGTCCAGCAGTCAGACAGCAAAAAACATAAATTTTCAACTTTAAAGACAATACAATTGAATCTAGATAACAGAAAACACCCTTGGCTCTAATAACATTGTTGGGTTTTATGTACTATAACACTCTTATGGTGCACATACAACCCTAATGCTTTGGATCTAATTTTTCTCTAGTTATACATGTAATAAACATTTTCCAAAGCATGAAGCCTAACTAGCATACAAAATTTGGTACACGAATCATAAAATCTAGTTAGAAGAATACATCTTATTTGTAGCTTGTAGTTTTTGGCCTTTCAAGAGCTTAGTACCTCAAGTGTGACGCCTAAAACAAGTCACAAACACCATGAACAAGTGGAGGATAAGGTGAGAGAGGCTAGGAGCACGAAAAACGGCTAGGTTTACACCTTGGAGTACTAGTGGCCAATTTTGCAAACTTAGGGGTTCAATTTATAGTTTGGAATTCCTAGAGATTCAACTTGTAAACCCTAATTCACTTGGGCTTTTAATCCAACAACTCATTAGCCTTTTGGACTAACTCTTCATGGACTCTCGCACTGATTTACTCTAATCCTATTCAACATTGATCATTAGCCCAAACTATAAATATCATTTATATACCTAATTAGTCCCTGTAAATTTAATTAGTGTCTTTTGATCACTAAATTAATTTTTGACCAATACTAATTAAATAAAATGATTTCTCTATTAATATATTATTCTTATAATATATTAATAAATCAAAAATAATCTCTTTCTCAAATATCCATCCTAACAAATTGCTTTGATGAAGGCAACCCGAAATGGACCATGCTACTCTCGAGTCAAGTACATACCAATTATAGTTATGGGCTAAAACACCTAATCCAACACATGTGTCCAGTCATTTCTTATTTCAAGGCTATGGGCCGAAATTCGAATATGTAAATGCTTTTGGCCTTAAAAAGGCAATGTTTATACCTTTTGGAGGGAGGCAATGATGGTTACGAGATCTAAACCTTTGAATTGTGTTTTGGGGCTAAAGGCTAGAATGGGAAAAGTCATAGGCCGGTTCTTGAATGTAATATGGATTTTTATTCGAGAAATTTTAGTCCAAGATATTTAGATAATATTGTAGAGCTCTTCAATACCTTTCCTTGGATATAAAGAACATCGAAAATGGAGTTGGAATGAAGAAGTTACGACCGTTTGACGTTAGGATTATTTTTGGCCCAATCACATACGTTGGGTGTACTAGGGCATCCCTAGTATGTCGGACATAAATTGAGTACGTTGGGCATACATGATTAGTTCCTAAACTCTATTTTCATGGTTTGAGTCTTATTTATGCTTCTTAACTTCACCAAACCCACTCCATTTTCAGCCTCTACCTCTCCAACATCCTCTCTTCAACCCCTAACCCTAGTTCGAGCCTTATGAGCAATAAATATGTGTTTTTATGTGTTTGGAGTGTTCTTGGAGCACCTTGTAGAAGAAGGAACTCATTGAAGAAGTGCTCATTGCATTGGATCTTGTAGATCCAGACCTTGTGTACCTTGATCGTTTTTCTGGAGGTATAAAGTTTAAATCCTGATGATGAAATTTTCAGATCTAGCTAGTTTTAGGTGTTATGATCTTTTGGTCATTTTAAGTGCATAAAGTTTAGATATTGGAAGTTTGTGACCTTTTTATGGATAAAGTTGGAAACTTTATCCATTTAAACATCATATTGATTCAAATCTGAAGGTTGCAGACTTAGACTTAATGGATTAAGTTGAAAAAGATGCACTTTCTGTCCCTTTTATGACTTAAAGACTAGATCTTGTTTGTTGAGCCCATTCTAATGGATAAAGTTGGAAAATTTATCCATTGTGGAGCTATTAGGAACCATAAAAATTTGATATTGGTCCTTCTATACCCTCCATGCAAGAGTTGTGATGTCTTAATGTATTAATATGTTAGGGTATTAACTTTAGGACCTTCCCTAGTCATGGAAAGTCATAAAGGTGGAAAATTTATGACTTAAGACAATGTTTTGAGGCTAGATCTGAGTTTGGGTGAAACATCCATAAGGGATTAAGTGCCTAATGCAAAGGATGGAACCAGCTCGAGTATGTTGGGCATAATTTTCTTACGATGGGCATACTAAGCCATCCCATGTACGTAAGGCGTAAGTTCAATACGTAGGGCATACTCAATCAGCCTTGGACATTGACGTTTATTGACTCTGTTGACCGTTGGTTTTTTAACCAAGTTTGAATTTTAGTCAAACTTGAGGGTTTTGACTGGTGATTAAGATTTTATATGGTTCTGGTGTTAGTGGATATGCGGAGCAAGCAGTGTAGCAGGGAGCGTATCATGGTGTTCTCGGGTTTCTTCATTTTAGGTGAGTTTCAACTTATTGTATCGTGGATCGAAGGCAGCAATATTGTCCCACTAGTTGTGTGTGACAACCCGAAATTTATTCCGTCATTTTTAACCCCTCCTTCCGTTAATAAGCCTCACTTTATTAAACTGTCCGTTAACCATTTGGATTGGTTAATTAATTTGGGACTTTATAATGACTTAGTAAGGGTTGAAACAAATTAGAAACACCCTCATAAATCCCTTGAAAATTTTAGTTTCAACCAAGTCAAAATACGACCATTTAATCGGGTGTGACCAAAAGCCCCGTTTAACGTCAGTATCGGGTAGATTTCCACTGAGCCCCAACTCAAACCCCTATATAAGGATGAGTAGAGTCCATTTGAGACTTTCCACTCTCTCTACACTCTCTCCCTACAACTTGTTTCCGATCCAAAAACGCCCATTCTGAGCCCCAAACTAGTAAGTAATATATCCTAACTTGTTATGTAGCTTAGTTAACATGCAAATTCGTGTTTAAGACATCAAATAGGGGAAACTTCATGTGTTTACGGCCCAAGAACACTCTTGGACCGTGAACACCCATAAGTGGGGTTTTGAAGCCACAAAACCCCTCTAAACTACCCCTAGGGCTTAGATATGACTTGTGGACTTACACCTTCAAGCTTAGAACACCAAAACCTTGCATTTTGGAGAGTAAACATGATTTTACGGCCCAAGAACACTCTTGGACCGTAAACCCCTCTTCATAGGCCGTGAATACCTATAAAGGTGTTAGAAATGCCCTCAAACACCTCCTATGGTCCGGGAAAATGTCTAGAATCAACTACAATTGATATAGGGGCTTTAAACATTAAAGAAACATTGGACATAGGAGTTTATGGCCATAAACCCCCCTAGGATTGGTACATGGGCCGTAAAATCCCAAAAAGTGCCCAAATGATGCCCTAACTCCCTATATGGCTTGGAAAAAGGTATAGAACTTTATTCTCTACCATTTAAGACCTTAATACACTAAAGGAATGAACATATAACAGCTTACGGCCATAAACTCATTGTTTAGGGCCGTAAACTCCATAAATGGTCCATTTGGAGCCTTAAACCCCTTCATATGCCTTATATTTGGACCTAGCCTAATTCTATGAGTGATATAAGACCTTGAAGCATCCTAGAACACACCACCCATGAGTTTACGGCCGTAAACTCATGGGGATATGGTCTTAGGGCCATAAACTCTATAAAGAGTTTACTCTTGAGGAGTAAACTCCCTAACCAGGCCATACACACCCTTAGATACTACCCGGGACACCCCTAGCACTTAACCAAAGTGTTTTCCGCACTTTAGGATGTGTATACGTGTTTAATTAGTATTATATTTACTAATTGTATGTAAACATATGTCATCATATGTTAATAGGTCACTATGTGTGTTCAAGTCTTTACTTGACACCGAGCACCCAACCGACACCTTCACCCGATCCACTTACAACAGGTGAGTTCATACCCCTGAATTAACCTTTTAAATATTTTTACATGCTTTTATGGGGGGAATACAAGTTAAAACATGCCAGTTATCATATCATTCATATGTGATTAATAACCCGCATGCACAAGGATTTATCACACTTTTAGTTGTTTTACCAAGTATAATACCATAGATGGTTTTCCAAAACGTTTTTTACTTGTTTAAATCTTTTCTCAAATTATCTCTCGTGCTGTATATTTTACTTCTAAACCAGTTACAGTAGGGTTTTTAAAAAGAGGTTTTCTTTACTTAGATTTTGTTATCAAATTATATTCAAAACGTGTTTATGAACGGTTTTCAAAGCTTGTTTTACATAACTATATCAAGTCGTAAATTCTTATTTTTAAAGGTTTTCCAAAAGTTTTACCAAAGGTTTCTTCTATATTTCTATACTTCTGCTTCGTTAAATGCATGCTTGTACTTGTATAGTTATATAAATAACGTTTGAAAGACTTAGGAAGGCTAGTTCTCCCTATTTCCTTTTCCTCGTTGGGATGTGGTTTGGTGGGTATCGGATATCCGTCCAAAGGTCGTTTAAAAATTAATTATATATCATGTATACACGTATAGACATAAAGGTTTACATCGGCCAGTTCATGATCCTTGAGTAGCAAGGGCATCCTCCCACTCGTCACTCATAGATCAGAGACACTAGTAACTATTATAGGAATAGTTAGGAAGCTCTATTTACTCTTTCTAGTACGCGGATTCCAAAGGAGTCAGTTCACTTGTGAGTCTCTATCATTAGTCCAGTACCTACATCTGAATTCACTATACGAGATGCATCTTCAAGACACGAATCTCCCCGTCATCGAGTTGGTAACCAGAGTCTCCTGTAGGGAGAGCGGGCGTTGTGTGTATAGATCTATATGGGACTGACACTCCCGGACCCTGACTGCTAGCTACAGTCCACGGCCTACCAAGCCAAGGGGTGACAAATGTCATATTTATTCTGACGCTTGCAGGGCGTCAAGGACTCTAGTGTCAATCAATATGGTTACGAGTATCTCCATGTTTACCTTATAATTCATGGCCTTAAGGTAACGAGAATTAACACTGTATTCTTAAAAAAACACTCTTAGGATTACTCTTTGTTTTAGACCTTGCTAGTTGTATCTTTCATTTGATACTGTCTGGGATCTGTGTCTCTTTGTTTTAGACCTTGCTAGCTGTATCTTTCATTTGATACTGCCTGGGGTCTGTGTTTCTTTGTTTTAGACCTTGCTAGCCGTATTGTACATTTGATACCGTCTGGGTTCTATGTTCCCTTTTGTTAGACTGAGCCAGGCGTATCATTCATTTGATACTCTCGTGGAGTCTATGATTTCTTTTGCCTTAGTCAGCAGTATTTTCTGCTGAGGCATATGTTATTTTCCCTAATGTTTTACTAGTGGTATTCTCCTACTTCCTTTAAAGTCAAATACCATATTTTGGTAATGATAGTATTTAAGGGAAAATTACTCTTTAAAACATAACTCTGTCGAGTCTTGGTAGAAGACTGCTTTTAATTAGAAAACATAGGATTTTCTGGAAAGGACGCTAATACACCGTAGATTCGAAACTATTACTTTTTATAAAGTTATTTTGAATAAAATATTTACTTACACAAATGACACTAAAATACTTATGAACTCACCAGCATTTATAAAAATGATGATACTCGCTTTCAAAATAACTTGTATTCTCAGGTCAGGAATAGACAGGTACATCCCGGGAGCTTTTGTGAAGCCAGCCTAGGATCGAGCTGCATCTATACTAGTTTCTGTATTACTTTGATGTCTCTATAAAATGTAACTTATGTAAAACTATTACTATTAATGCAATGGTTGTTGTACTTTGATTACTATACTGCATATGTTGTGATACTTGACATGACGTCATCCACCTCAGAACGTTTCCGCCGTTCCGGTTTTAGGGTGTGACAGATTGGTATCAGATCAATGTTTATAGTGAGCTCAGTATATCAATTCATAAAAGATATACAGCCTATAAATACATAGGTATAAAACACTCTGACCAAGAATTATACTTTAAAATATAACCATATTTTACCAAAGTATAAGAACATTCAGAATCTAAACACTCGAACACAAGTATCACAAGAAGAACAAGAATAAAAGTCTTCGAATGTTGAGCATTACCGTCAAACATGGGCAGTTATGTAATCGTAAGCTGGAATAAATGTAACCTCATCAACTACATTTATTCGAGATGCGATGAACGTGTGCTTGGGAGTGATATTGGTGTTGCAACGAGTCTGAAACTTACCAACTAGGAATGATAGAGCCAAATATAAAGTTTAAAATACTATGGGAGTATTTTGGAATACTAAAAGACTCACATTAATCCCAGAATCATATTCAGAAGTTAAGAAACAAACAAGAAATTAAAATACCATAGGGGTATTTTAGGATCCATAGATAACCTTGAGTGAAGAACTAAAAAGATCCTTATTGATATACCTACAATTACAGAGGGTATACTCCCAAGGTTATATATAATAAGGATCCCATAGACTAAGAATGTGTGGTTTCGCTCTACTTCCTTTTCCTCGTTGGAATGTGGATATAGAGTAGTATCATATATTCGAAGGCTTATCGAATCTAAGCTATATATGATTTGTGTACCCTATGTAATTGTAGTAGGACTCGATATGGATCACCCAGTGAAATGTTAATAATCTCTTAGGATTCTTTAGACATTTCCATTCTCGCACAAACCCTGTAGAAAACCCTATCCACTTCAGTATTCGATAGAAGATTTTATTCAGACCCAGAAGAGGTTCATTGAGAAGATTCCCAGTTCGGAAATAAATAAACTAGATCGAGACTATTGAAATCACCAAATGCCTATATCTTTTAGGGACATGGTGGGAAATTCGCCTAAACTTCCGAGATTTCCAGTCATCCATCATGAAGTGATGACACCGAGAGTCGGAATCGAAAGTAAGACGGAGTAGAAATTCAATATGTCTATAGGAGAAGAGAACCCTAGGTAACTACCCGAAGGAAACCAGCGCCGGTCCCAGTCAAAGATACGAGGTACACAGAGGGAGCCAGTACATGGAACCCGAGAAGTGTCTTTTCCTCGTGTTCGTCACGCTAATACACCCATAAAATAATACAATTTAGTGAGTTAGTGATTACACTACTCACACTATGTGTTAGGTAAATTGCCTTTTCCCGTTACAAGTAATACGATTAGAGCGGATCCCCACAGCTCTATTGAGAGTGTTTAGCCATAAGTCTTCATGAGCCTTTCTTCCCATGGTCTTCGTTCCGAACTGTTCTCAGATCTTTCCAAGTCGGGGACTGAAACCTTTCCCAGTATAAAGGTAACTTAGTAGGAACGACTCCCATCTAATGGCTTTTCCGATACTTATACTCCTACCTTGAATACCCAGAGTACATCATAGGGATGTAGTTCGACACTCAGACAACCAATATCCGAGGCACGGGAAAAATTTATGCCTAATATAGTAAGGACAGATACGTCCAGGGTTAACCATCGTCTCTCATTAGCTTGTGTTCCTTTCTGTGTAGGAAAAACCATGCCTCTGAAGAAGCGTAACCCATCCGCTGGCAAGAAACCGACTCTCCTATTCGATGAATGTAGGGTCTGAAAGGTGTTGCGTCTTGGGCTCGTTCTTTAGTCCATTTTTGTCTCCGGATTGGTCCTGTCCATCTGTGAGTTATTTCTAGGGTTTAGTATTTATAGATGCTTGCATGCATCTTAGTACGGAGATTTGGAAGTCGATTATTTGAAAGATATTATCTTTATCATTTGTAACCCTAATAGCCTCTACAGCGGAAGTTCTTTATCGAGCTCTGCTGAGGCTTGAATCTATTGAATCATTCGACATATTTTGATTCATTCTTGTTCTTGATATTACTGTTTAACATTTTTGTGATTAACCTCTTCAAAGATCTAAACGATCAAAGAGTTTCTTAACTCTTCAATTGGTATCAGAGCAGGAGACTGTGTAATTCATACACATCTCTTCTGTGAAAGAAGTTATTAGGGTTTATTCCGCATTTACTGATATTTATTAAGTCGTCACTACATAATTGACGTCTCTCATTATTTATTCATCTTGCCCTAATATTATGTATTACAAAGTCTGATCTTATAACAGGTTATACGATCAAGCATGGACGATTCTCAATCTAATCCCATTAACATCTCAAACAGTATAGGATCTACAACCAAGATTCCAATTCTCTACACTCAAGATTACGAGGTATGGACGCACCACTTTGAAGACTACATCATTGGATATGAAGATAATTGGTATATGATATGGGAAGCTATTATATCTGGTCCATTTGCTCATTCAGGAACATCCAGAATCATTAAAACTCAAAAGGAGTACAATGATTTGTTAAAAGATGTGAAAGATGTTACTCAGGACGAAAAGGAGAAGTTTAGATGCAACATTAAGGCATTGACACTAATTCGATTCGCTCTTCAATCTGACACGTTTAGATTGGTGAGTTCTTGCAGTACAACAAAGGAAATCTGGGATCGGCTGCAAGAGCTGTATTCCACAGATGAAGATCTGGAGCACTCAATTCAGACTTTAATTCTATCTGAATTGGGAGAGTTCAAGCAGAATCCTGATGAGTCTGTTACGCAGACATTTGATCGCTTGAATCATCTTCTCAGCAAGATGATCAAACATGATATTGAAAGGAAGCTCATCGAACAGAAGGTCACTTTTCTGAATGGTCTAAGATCTGAATGGAGAGTTGTTGTGTCTACGGTTAAAGCACATGAGCAGTTCAAATCCTATTCGCTGGCGAAATTGGTGGGGATTCTGAAATCCCAGGAAAAGACAGTACTGCAAGAGAAAAGCGTGGTTTCAAATCTGGGGTCTCTGGCGCTTCAGTCCAAGGGTAAGAGTGTAGAAGAAGACGAAGAGGATCTAAATCTGGGAGATCACGATCTGACAGCCGAAGACTATGCTATGATGGTGCAAATCCCAGAAGGTTCATCAAGAAAAAGTTCCCTTCCAACAAAAATGGTAACTGGAAGGGAAGCTACAGTTCTGAAAAGGTGAAAGATGAACCGAAAGTTGAGGAATCAAAAAGGGAAGCGAAGGGTGAAGCTGACTCTGGTGTCAGTTGCTTCTACTGTGGTGGGAAGAATCACTACGCAAAAGATTGTGTGCTGAAGAAGATGGTAGAGAAAGGTGAAGAGAAAGATGAAGAAGCAAGTCTTATGAAAAGACTGGAAGAGATAAAAAGAAAGAAAGCTGCTACTAATCCCTCTATGAATGCTCTTAATTTGTAGGGTTCGGTAGATGATGATGAGTTCGGTGGTGTGCAGGTATGGTCGACTGACTCAGAAGACGATGAAGTGAGAAAGCCTTCTCATGGAAAGGCTTATGTTGCAAAAAGTGGTGAAACTGATGGAAGATGTCTTATGGTGACCGATGTATCTCATTTGAGGGGATACAACACTGATGGTGGAAATGAAGAGGCCAAGGAGCGAGAGGACTTATGCTTTACAACAAAACCTCTCAGTGTGCAGATCAGTGAACTTGATGAACTGATCAAGAAGGTACAATCTGTTTTTGTTTCGTTTAAAATTCCACAAAAATCATATGAAAAGGAATTAAATAACTTGAATTCAAAAATTTCAAATCTAGATAGTTGTTTAATGCAAACACGGGTCACGAATTCTAATCTAACTGACCAAATAAGCAGGGTGTCATCCAAGAGTGAGGAGCGAAGGATGTGGATAGAGCAGAAAGAGTTGGAGCTGATTAAGTCTAGGGATGAACACATTTATTTGCAAAGAGACCATCTCAAATTGTTAAAACAAAGGAATGTTTTTTGTTTGATTGCCAAAAGGCTTTATGCTAACATTACTGAACTGCATCTAAATTGTGAAATAGGGTAGAAGATACATCACATGATTCTACCCTTCCTTGAGTTTACGGAGGATGAAATTGATGCCAAAGCATACAACTGTGAAAGTGTTGTATCTTCCAATGATGTTAATCCCACTTACATGTATGGTCTGGACAAAATAGAATCTTTTATAAAGTCCAAAGACCATAAGGACATGCTTAAAAACCTATTGGATGAAAATGATAAGTTGAAACTCAGGACCGAAACCATACAAAAATTCGACTCATTGAGTACCAATTTGAGTTCAGAAAACAAAATTGATGTTGAAAATGCATCTGAACTTAATGAGGACGATGATATGAGTGCAATTTCTATAGAGGACGAAGTTGACTATTCCGAGTTCGTCAGAAGCGAACTCGAAAACCACAAAAAACTCGATTTCTGAAAATTCTGTGGAATTCGCTCGTTTGTCCGAAACTAAGTCCCCAGTCCTTAAAGAAAAGGCCGTCGTGTTTCAGAAGGTAAGGACAACTCCCAATCAGGTGTATAAGGTCACAGGAGTAACTGAACATCAGACAGCCGAACTCACTACCATAGTGAACGAAGATAATGCAGATGGTTGTGATGAGTTTTTCTGGTCAGCACCGATAGACAACGCAGACGAAACAGTTTGTAACACCATGAATTTCAAAATAATTTTTCGCATAATATAAAAACATTTTCATTTAATTTTCATAAAACATCAAGTTTAAAACTCCAATCCATATCATACAAAATCCCAAGATCACATACCATAAAAACCCCATGCGTGTGTACAGATCAAGCCGGCGCCTTCCCACGGTCATCACGAGTACCTGAAACAAACAACACTAACACTGTAAGCACAAAGCTTAGTGAGTTCCCCAATATACCACACATAACACATATTAGCCACTCGAGGCTATAACTCTGTGGGTCCGTAGACCCTACTCTGTGACCCTAGTGGTTCTAACTCTGGGAACCTTCCGGTTCCAACTCTATAAACATGCACAGCATAAATCACATAGAAATAATGCAGTACAACACATAACATACATATAGCATACAAATACTCTGTCACATAACTCTGATTACCTACTCAAGGTAAAGTATAATGAGAAGACCCACCTTGTATATCTCGATAACTCGCGAATCCTGGAAATCACTCGTGCTCGATCCTCCGAGCTATAATCCTCCTATAACATCATATATCTCTAATTAACACTTTTACCATTAAGGTTGACTACTCCTATCAAGTCAACACTAGTCAACTATGGTCAACAGTCAACGGTCAACTTTGACCGGACTCGGCGAGTCTATACGTGTTCACTGACTCCCTAGGATCCTCTCCTGACACGTCGAGTACACCCCCAACTCGACGAGTCCCACCTGGCATGAATCGCGGGGCCACCACGACTCAACTCGCCGAGTCTCAAGAACAACTCGGCGAGTTCCAGCTCAACTCAGTCCACCTGTCAACCCTCTCTAACTCTCACTGGCTCACTGAGTCAACCCTTAACTCGGCAAGACCACTCGCTGAGTGGTTAAGGACAATCTTCATGCTACTCGCCGAGTCTGTTCTTCGGACTCGGCGAGTCGCCATGCATCAACTCAATCTCGCTTTTGAGGTCAGATCCGCTCCATCAAATCATATATCTGGCCCTCCCAAGCTCATTCATCACGTAAAGTCGCAGTCTTGGCTACCATGAAACACCTAGAAGGCTCCTTTTGAAGAAATGACCTCTAAGATGGCAACCTAAGTCTCCAACCCAAAAGGAAGGACATAAAGCATGGCATTTGGGACTCTCTGGACCTACTAAGGTCCAGATCTAGGTACCATATCCCCATGGGACCTCTCACACTCCAAATACAAGGCAAACAAGGCATGAAGAAACCCTAGATTTGACCATGTCAACAAAAATATGAGAATAAGCTCTGAATGATACCTCAAGAAGCTTCCTCTGACGAAATGGAAGTAGATCCAAGCTCCCCAACTCTCCTAGCTTGATTTTCCCCTTCCTTTCTTGCAAATACACACAAAATTGGTGAATAATGGCCTCTTTTCTTACTCACAAGAACCCTCAGCTGATTAGGTGCTCTCAAGGTCAAGGTAGCCGCAATGAAGGGCCATAAGGTCCTTTAAATAGGGCTTAGGACCAGGAAATTAGGGTTTCATTAAACAGCGCGGACTCGCCGAGTCCATTCCTTGGACTCGCCGAGTCCAAGCGCGAACCCGCGTCCAGAACCGCGATCCTACTCGGCGAGTTTGAGCTCCAACTCGCCGAGTCCCCTCACAAAACACCAAAAATATATGAATAAAAGATACCTGGAAATCCGGGCTGTTACAATTCTCCCCCACTAGAACTAGACTTCGCCCTCGAAGTCTCGCTCTGCAAATAGCTCCGGATGCTGCTCACACATCTCACGCTCCGGCTCCTAGGTCATCTCTAACCCCTTCCGATGCTGCCATTGAACCAACACCAGGGGTACATCCTTGTTCCTCAGAACCTTGATTTTCCGATCACACGGAAAGGACCAATATATCGGGGCCCCAACTTGCCCCTCTTTCTGAATCGAATCACTCCTTCCCAAGGAGAGACCTTCAGGAGTACAAGGTCGCCGACCTGGAACTCAAGCTCGGACCGGCGCCTGTCTGCGTAACTCTTTTGTCGGCTCTGAGCGGTCAACAACCTCTGTCTGACCTGCTGGATCTGCTCTGACGTCTGAAACACAATCTATGTACTGCCCATTACCCGCTGTCCATCCTCTCCCCAACAAATGGGGGTCCAACACCTTCTCCCATACAACAACTCAAAGGGTGGCATACCAATGCTCGAATGATGGCTGTTGTTGTAGGAAAACTCTGCCAAGGGCAATATGCATCCCAGCTACCCCCAAAATCCAACACACATGCCCAGAGCATGTCCTCGAGCGTCTGAATCGTCCGCTTACTCTGACCGTCTGTCTGGGGATGATATGCGGTACTAAAATGCAGTCTAGTACCCAACTCCTCATGAAACTTCTTCCAGAATCTGGAAGTGAAGCGCACATCACGGTCTGAAACAATCGAGATCGGAACCCCATGCCGAGATACCAGTTCCCTCACATACACCTCCGCTAATTTCTCTGCTGAAGAACTCTCGCTGATAGCAAGGAAGTGAGCGTTCTTCGTCAATCTGTCCACAATCACCCAAATTGCATCAACTCCTCTAGCAGTCCTTGGCAATTTGGTGATGAAATTTCCATTCGGGAACCTCCAATGGCTGCAACTTACCATGCGGCCTCTGGTGCTCGGCCTTAACCCTACGACAGGTCAAGCACCTCTCAACAAACCACGCGACATCTCTCTTCATACAGGGCCACCAATACTCCTTTCTCAGATCCAAATACATCTTAGTGGCCCCTGGATGGATCGAAAATTTCGACCGATGCGCCTCCTCCATCAAAATGGTACGCGTTCCTCCCACAAACGGTACCCAGATACGCCCCTGGAATGTCATAAGCCCCCGACCATCGGTAACGAACTCTGAAACCAAACCAACAACCCGTTCCTTCTTCTGCATCTCAGGTTGCACAGCCTCGGCCTGTGCCCCACGAATGGCGTCCAACACTGGAGCTATCACGGTCAATCTCAAACATACATCCCGCAGCGGGGTGCTCTCCGCCCTGCGGCTCAATGCATCGGCTACCACATTAGCCTTGCCTGGGTGGTACAGGATCTCACAATCATAATCCTTGACCACATCCAACCACCTTCTCTGACGCATATTCAGGTTGGGCTGATCCATCAAATACTTCAAACTCTTATGGTCCATGTATATCGTACACCGAACCCCATACAAGTAGTGACGCCAAATCTTGAGGGCGAACACCACTGCCCCCAACTCTAGATCATGGGTGGGATATCTCGTCTCATGAGGCTTCAGCTGCCTCGATGCGTATGCTATCGCATGCCCTCTCTGCATCAGCACCGCACCCAACCCCAAAATCGATGCATCACAGTACACCACAAAGTCCTCCATCCCTTCCGGGAGGGCTAACACCGGGGCTTCGCACAACCTTTGGCGAAGTGTCTCAAAGGAGGCCTGCTGCTCGGGGCCCCATGAAAAAGCAACACCCTTTCGGGTCAATCTGGTGAGTGGTACTACGATCTTAGAGAAATCTTTGATAAACCTCCGATAATACCCTGCCAACCCCAGGAAACTCCTGATCTCGGAGGGTGACCTCGGCACCTCCTAACTCATCACCGCCTCAAGCTTGGCCGGATCGACCAATATCCCTTCCTAGTTAACGAGATGTCCTAAGAACTGGACCTCCCGCAACCAGAAATCACACTTGGAGAATTTGGCATAAAGCCTCTCTGATCTCAGAACTCCGAGAACCTCTCTCAAATGTTCCTCATGCTGCTCTCTAGATCTCGAATATACCAGAATGTTGTCGATAAATACAATCATCGACCGATCCAGCATCAGCCTACACACTCGGTTCATGAGATCCATGAACACTGCCGGGGCATTAGTGAGCCCGAAAGGCATCACCACAAACTCATAATGCCCATAACGCGTCCTGAACGCTGTCTTCTGGACGTCCTCATCTCGCACCCTCACCTGATGATATCCAGACCTCAAGTCGATCTTGGAGAACCAAGATGCTCCCTGCAACTGATCAAACAAATCGTCGATCCTCGGCAACGGGTAACGGTTCTTGACCGTCAGCTTGTTCAACTCCCGGTAATCAATGCACAGCCGGTGTGAACCATCCTTCTTTTTGACAAACAGGATAGGCGCTCCCCACGGCGAGCTGCTCGGCCGAATAAACCCCTTTCCCAGCAGCTCCTGAAGTTGCGAGGATAACTCTTGCATCTCTGGAGGTGCAAGACGATAAGGCACCTTAGCGATAGGCGCGGCCCCCGGAACCAAATCGATACTGAACTCCACTTGCCTCACAGGAGGCACACCCGGTAACTCCTCGGGAAATACATCCGGGAACTCACGCACCACTGGAACCTCCTCAACTGAACTCGGCCTCTCGAAATCCACCCGCATATCCATCACATACGCCACAAAACCCTTACAGCCCTGCTGTAGACACTGCCTCGCCCTAGCGGCCGAACAAAACGCTGATCCTGAACGTGTACCCTCGCTGTACACCGAAAGAACTCCCCCACTAGGGTCTCGTATGGTCACCAGTTGTCGCTCGTAGTCGATAACCGCACCGAATCGACTCAACCAATCCAAGCCCACAATGACACAGACATCACCCATCGCAATAGGAACTAGATCAATCGGGAACTCAACACCGAAAATCTCGACTACGCACCCTCGGAGAACCTCCATGGCATATATCACCCTCTCATCAGCTATGGACACTCTCAGAGGCCGACTCAACGCCTCAGGTCTAACACTGATATGCTGACTAAAGGCCAAATATACAAAAGACCGACTCGAACCCGAGTCAAATAACACCAAGGCAGGTACAGAATTCACAAGAAAAGTACCTATGCACAACATAATATAAGCATAATATCTCAACATCAAAATAAATATACGAAAGAATACATACCAGCCACGACGTCGGGCACTGTGCGGACCTCCTCCGCGGTCAGCTGAAAAGCTTTCCCTCGTGCCCTCGGCGCCTCGGCCTTCACTGGCCGACTCTCTGTAGCTCTGATGGCAGCAGGGGCAGATCCCTGAGGTGCTCCCTGAGATGATCCTCGCAACTACGGACACTCTGCCTTCTGGTGTCCGGTCTGATTGCAGTGAAAACACACCGCAAACCCCTTGGGGCAGTCCTTGGCCATGTGCCCCTCCTTGCCACACTTGTAGCAAGATCCCGCTCTACAGACTCCATCATGACCCTTGCCACACTTCCCACAAGTGCGTCCCTTCTGGCTCCCTGGTTTGGGATCAGATGGCTTGGCCCGCTTGGCTGCTGGCTGAGACTGTGCCAGTAGCCGATCCCTCCCCTGAGACTTCGCCTCCTCCCTGGCCTGAGTCTCTAGCTCAATCTCCCTCTTCCGGGCATTTTCCTGAAGCTCAACAAATGTCCGGTACGAGGAGTTCGCCGCGAACTCCCGAATGTCTCGCCTCAAGATACTTAGATATCGGCTCATACGTGCCTGCTCGGTGGACACGTGCTCAGGGCAGAACATCACCCTCTCATGGAACATCCTGGTAATCGTTGTAACTGACTCAGTACCCTGCTTGAGGGTCAGAAACTCCTGGGCCAAACACTCCCTCTCCACCTCTGGAACGTACTCATCTCGGAACATGGAAGTGAACCTCTCCCAGGTCACTGCGGCAAGCTCAGCAGGCGTAAAGTGCGCCGTCACAAACTTCCACCAGTCCTTCGCTCCCTAGCGAAGCTGGTTCAGTGCGAACCGAACCTTCAAATGCTCAGAAGATGAGCAAGTGAAGAAACACCCCTCTATGTCAGAAATCCACCTCATAGCTGCCACCGGGTCCTGGGTTCCATCGAACTCTGGTGGTTTTGTGTTGCTGAACTCCCGGAACAGCAACGCATCACCACCTTACGGCCTCGCGGCAGCAATAACTACGGTGGCCGCTGCAACAGCAGCATCAGAAAGAGCGGCATAACGCTCGTCAAAAGTCTCAATCAGCGTGGCCTTAATAGACCCGAAAATCTCTGGTATCTCTGCCCTGATGGCCGCAAACGTGTCCTCACCATGATCTACCTCTGAAATACAACATACGATAAATTAGATTCCATTCGAGCATACTCACACTCGATAACTCATCCCTCCTTGATCCTTGGTATTCCAAAGATTCTTACTTGGGTTGTACACCGCTCCGGTGCTTTCAGTAGTACGGGCCCAATACTACTGTCCGCACCGTATCATAATACACCCCAAGTCCTCCTCTTCGGGTCCCAAATTCCAAGTACTCTATCATGCATAGGCCACTCTCTAAAACATCTCTCATAAGCCCCTCGCTGCTACCTACTCACTATCAAGCATCTCATAGCAGCTCACCTCTTCCTAGGCTAAGGCATCACAAATCAGGCCACTCTAGTCCTAATAGGAATACCTATCCTACTCTAGCATGCGAATACATCATATCAATATCAATATCACATAACATGAGGGTATTTTGGGAAATCACCGTTCGGGCGCGGACCGATCGTACACACACTCTGCTCTGCGTTTTTCCAAAATCTTTTACTCTTTTTGAAAATACTTCTCAAATCCTCAGTTTGAGTTCAAATACGCCCGAAGGTGTACTCGAATCACTCAAACCAAGGCTCTGATACCAAATTGTAACACCATGAATTTCAAAATAATTTTACGCATAATATAAAAACATTTTCATTTAATTTTCATAAAACATCAAGTTTAAAACTCCAATCCATATCATACAAAATCCCAAGATCACATATCATAAAAACCCCATGCGTGTGTACAGATCAAGACGGCGCCTTCGCATGGTCATCACTAGTACCTGAAACAAACAACACTAACACTATAAGCACAAAGCTTAGTGAGTTCCCCAATATACCACACATAACACATATTAGCCACTCGAGGCTATAACTCTGTGGGTCCGTAGACCCTACTCTGTGAACCTACTGGTTCTAACTCTGGGAACCTTCCGGTTCCAACTCTATAAACATGCATAGCATAAATCACATAGAAATAATGCAGTACAACACATAACATACATATAGCATACAAATACTCTGTCACATAACTCTGATTACCTACTCAAGGTAAAGTATAGTGAGAAGACTCACCTCGTATATCTCGATAACTCGCGAATCCTGGAAATCACTCGTGCTCGATCCTCCGAGCTATAATCCTCCTATAACATCATATATCTCTAATTAACACTTTTACCATTAAGGTTGACTACCCCTATCAAGTCAACACTAGTCAACTCTAGTCGACAGTCAACGGTCAACTTTGACCGGACTCGGCGAGTGCACTAGGGCGACTCGGCGAGTCTATACGTCTTCACTGACTCCCTAGGATCCTCTCTTGACACGTCGAGTACACCCCTAACTCGACGAGTCCCACCTGGCATGAATCGCGGGGCCACCAGGAATCAACTCGCCGAGTCTCAAGAACAACTCTGCGAGTTCCAGCTCGAATCAGTCCACCTGTCAACCGTCTCTAACTCTCCCTGGCTCACTGAGTCAACCCTTAACTCGGCAAGACCACTCGCTGAGTGGTTAAGGACAATCTTCATGCTACTCGTCGAGTCTGTTCTTTGGACTCGGCGAGTCCATGCCATGCATCAACTCAATCTCGCTTCTTAGGTCAGATCCGCTCCATCAACTCATAGATTTGGCCCTCCCAAGCTCATTCATCACGTAAAGTCACAGTCTTGGCTACCATGCAACACCTACAAGGCTCCTTTTGAAGAAATGACCTCTAAGATGGCAACCTAAGTCTCCAACCCAAAAGGAAGGACATAAAGCATGGCATTTGGGACTCTCTGGACCTGCTAAGGTCCAGATCTAGGTACCATATCCCCATGGGACCTCTCACACTCCAAATACAAGGCAAACAAGGCATGAAGAAACCCTAGATTTGACCATGTCAACAAAAATACGAGAATAAGCTCTGAATGATACCTCAAGAAGCTTCCTCTGATGAAATGGAAGTAGATCCAAGCTCCCCAACTCTCCTAGCTTGATTTTCCCCTTCTTTTCTTGCAAATACACACAAAATTGGTGAATAATGGCCTCTTTTCTTACTCACAAGAACCCTCAGCTGATTAGGTGCTCTCAAGGTCAAGGTAGCCGCAATGAAGGGCCATAAGGTCCTTTAAATAGGGCTTAGGACTGAGAAATTAGGGTTTCATTAAACAGCACGGACTCGCCGAGTCCATTCCTTGGACTCGTCGAGTCCAGGCGCGAACCCGTGTCCAGAACCGCGATCCTACTCGGCGAGTTTGAGATCCAACTCGCCGAGTCCCCTCACAAAACACCAAAAATATATGAATAAAAGATACTTGGAAATCTGGGTTGTTACACAGTTGGTCTGTCAGAGCGAACATCCTGGAAGGCTAAAGGTAGATATGTGCCCGAACCTCTGAATAAGCCTACTAACTTTGACGTACCAAGTACCAGTGGCACAAAAGAGATTCCAGTGGAAGAAGTCACCTCCACAAGGGAAACCTCATCCATGAAGAGCGAACCGGTTGCTAAGAAGCTGAAACAAAAGGCAAACATTCATAGACAACCGAAACAGGTGAAAAATCAAAAGCAGCAGAGAAACTTGAGATACAAGAAAAATCTCTCAGAGCGAAAGCAGTTTTGGCGCTCCCAAAATCCTCACTACACTTACCATGACAAAGATTGTAAGTCAAAAGGAGAAGAAAACAAAAGTCAGAAGAACCAGAGAAAGACTTTCGGTCCACGCGAAGAACAAAACCGAAAGGATAGGTTCGTTCCCGAAAGCAACAGCAACCGAAAAGCTAGTTTCAGTCCGCCAAATATCAACAGGAAAAGACCTGACTTAAGTCCAGCAAGCTTTTATAATAAAAGACACATTTTCGGACCAGCAACCAACAACACCCAAAAATCCAGCTTCGGTTCATCATCAAACGGCTACCGAAGGTCTAGGTCTGATTCCTCAAATGATCACAACCGAAAGGGTCATTCCAAACCTCAAGTCAGGAAAAATTCTCATTCTAATTTCTTTTCCTCTGATTCTTCTCGTTCTCAATCTTCTTCTAAGCCCAATTCTATTCCTACACAAAATTCAAGATCGTCAAAGGATTTGAAAGGAAAAAGGGAGATTTCCTCGGCTAAGGAAGACCGAAAGCAGGCTAAAGTCCAAACACCAGAATCTGAATCCAAAACGCCTGCAACCAATTCTAAGAAAATCAAAGTGTTTACTATTAAAAGAAAACATGAAACAACCTTAATAAAACGAACATATCTCGTTGATGTTTCTCTTACTATTCCTATTTCTTTGAAAGGCTCACGTGGACCCAAGAAACTTTGGGTTCCTAAATTTGTTTGATTTTTGCAGGTTATCAGTGACGAGCAGTTTGACGAAGAATGGTACATAGACAGCGGCTGCTCACGTCACATGACAGGAAGGAAGGAAGAGCTAAGGGAGTTTCGATCACTTAAAAATGGTGGCAATGTCAAGTTCGGTAACAACTCCTTTGGAACAATAAACGGTTATGAGATGATAACCAATGGAGACTTCACAATAAGGAAGGTGGCGTATGTAGAAGGGTTGTAGCATAATCTCATAAGTGTATCTCAGCTGGTGGGAGGTACCGGTCTCAAAGTTTCATTCGACGACGAAGGTTCAGAAATTATAGAGAAGAAATCCAACAAGGTCATTCTCAAATCAGATCGAAAAGGCAAAATGTTTCCTCTGAATCTCAGACCAATCAAAGGGAATCTAGCCATATGTCTTTTTTCCAAAGCTCATTCAGATGAAAGTTGGTTGTGGCACCGAAGGCTTTCACATCTCAACTTCAAAGACATCAACAAGCTTGTCACCGGCAGTCATGTTCAGGGTCTTCCATTGCTTAAGTTTGATCGTGAACACTTGTGCGCTGCATGCGAAATGGGGAAACAGAGTCGTAAAAGTCACCCATAGATTATAAACACAAAATTTGTTGAACCACTTGAGTTGCTTCACATCGAATTATGTGGTCCATCATCAATCGAGAGCATTGGCGGTAACAAGTATATTCTTGTTGTTGTTGATGACTTCTCACGTTTTACTTGGGTATTCTTTCTAAAGCACAAATCTGAAGCGACTGCCAAACTAAAAATCTTTATCAAGCAGGTCGAAGTGCAACTGAGGAAAGTCGTTCGAAACATTAGGAGCGACAATGGACTGGAATTCAAGAACAAAGAATTCGAAGACTTCTTGGCAGAAAAAGGGACCAGTCACAACTTCTCAGCCCCTTATACACCTCAACAGAATGGAATCGTCGAAAGGCGAAACTGATCCCTATGTGAGGCGGCCCGAACCATGCTAAGTTTTGCTTCTCTTCCCTTATTATTCTGGGCAGATGCTATTGCTACAGCATGTTTTACGCAGAATAGGTCTAATCTCAACAAGCGTTTCTCGCTCACTCCTTATGAGATCATCAACAACAGGACTCACAAATGCAGGGGGAGAATCCAATCCCTGTAGCACCCGAAAGACCGGCTACACCCAAAAGTCCTGTAGCACCCAAAAGCCTGGATACACCCGAAAGTCCTGTAGCACCCGAAAGCCCGTCTACACCCGAGTGTTCAGTAGCACCCGAAATCCCAAATCAGCCTGAAGGTCCAAATGATTCATCATCTGTCGAGGGGGAGAATTTCGATATGTTCTATGATGATGATATTCAATCAGAGTTGGAAGAAATGGTCAATGCTGAATTAGATCCATCCTATGATCCAAACTATCCTCCACTCACCAAATGGACCAGAGATCATCCTATATCTCAGATAGTGGGTAATATATCTGAAAAGGTCCTAACTCGATCTCAAGTGAAGGCAAAGCAAAATTCCCTATTCTCCAAAGTAGAGTTCTACATGTTTAATTCTTTCGTGTCCAAAATTGAGCCGAACACCGTCAATATTGCTCTTGATCATTCTGATTGGGTTCAAGCAATGCAGGACGAACTCAATGAGTTCGAAAGAAATAAGGTATGGCGTCTCATCCCAACACCGAAAGATGCCTCAGTCGTTGGTCTCAAATAGGTATTCAGAAACAAAATGGATAAGGAGGTTAACGTGATTCGAAATAAAGCTCGTCTTGTGGTAAAAGGATACTGCCAGGAAGAAGGAATTGATTACGAAAAAACATTTGCTCCGGTAGCTAGGCTGGAATCTGTTCGAATATTTCTTGCCTATGCTGCACAAAAGAACTTTGAGGTCTACCAAATAGATGTGAAGTGCGCTTTTCTAAATGGGGAACTTGAAGAAACGGTTTATGTGGAGCAACCTCCTGGTTTCATGAATGAAAAGCATCCAAATCATTGCTACATCCTAGACAAGGCAGTTTATGGTCTGAAACAAGCACCTAGGGCATGGTATGAAACACTAACTAAGTTTTTAAAGATGTCTAAATTCAAACAAGGTTTGGTTGACCCAACCTTCTTTCGTAAAAAGGAAGGTAACCATCTTATGATTGTTCAGATCTATGTCAATGATATCATCTTTGGCTCAACGAATCCTAGCTTAACAGCTGAATTCAGAAAGTTGATGGAGACAAAATTTGAAATGAGCTCAATGGGTCCGATTAACTTTTTCCTTGGTTTAAATATTAGACAGGGACCCGAAGGCATCTTTATTAACCAGGAAGCATATACCAAGACTCTTCTTGCTAAATTTGGCATGATGGGGGAATCAAAGGTCAAAGTCCCTATGGCGTTCGGTACAAAGCTCACTCCATCCTTGGAAAAACCGGCAGTTAACATAACACTATACCGCCAAATGATTGGTTCCCAGATGTACCTCACAGCTAGCAGGCCTGATATAATGTTTTCTGTGTGCTATTGTGCTAGGTTTCAAGCGAATCCTCGTGAACCACACATGCTAGCAGAAAAAAACATACTCCGGTATTTGAAACGAACCACCTCTCTCGGTCTCTGGTATCCCTCAAACTCAGGTTTCTTTGTTCAAGCCTACTCAGATGCAGACCTTGAAGGATGTGGTTTAGACAGGAAAAGCACTACAGGAGGTTGTCAATTCCTCGACGGGAAGCTGGTGAGCTGGCAATCTAAGAAACAAACATGTGTTTCTCTGTCGACAGTCGAAGCAGAGTATATTGCAGCCGGTTCTTGCACATCTCAAGTGATTTGGATCCAAAGCCAACTCTGGGATTATGGACTCAATATGAAAAAGATCCCACTATATTGTGACTCAGAAAGTGCAATTAGGATCTGTCATAACCCCGTGCAACATTCCAAAACCAAACACATTGCATTAAGGTATCACTTCATTAAGGATCATATGGAAGACGGAAACGTAGAGATTCACTTTGTTCGACCTACTGATCAACTGGCTGACATCTACAAGGACTAGGTATGATGGGATCGGAGTCAGTACCAAAAACTCTTTCTCAAAACTAAAAGTTGGAAGCGAAATGAACCGAACGTTCGGTCTATTTCGGGTTCGGTTTGCATGGGTACCGAAATGAACCGAGCACTCGGGTTCGGTCCTATTGTACTTGTCTTTGCTTGTCTCTAAAAGGTAGTTTCTTTGGTTGTAAACTTTTTGTATACTTATTTCCCAAAAAAATTTTGAAAATTTCCAAAAAAAAAAATTTGTTTGTTTTGTTTGTTTTATTTTTTTTCTCCTTTAAATCAAAATTTCATAAACTCCAAAAATATTTTTCTTTACTTCTGTTTGTCTTTACCGTTAGTGGATGATCGATGGGGCAGGTATTGTTCTCACACTTTTTAATAGTTAAGTGTCCCTAGAAGCATGCTGTTGCATGTTGTCTAAAGCCTCAACTGATTCTGAATAAATACTTATTGACATGGTATATACAAACCTTGTCTTCCCAATTAGGCTATATCATTTATTCTAATCATGAGCTACCTTACTCTTTTCTCATATGAGATAAGAGTTTTCTGCTTAGTCGTTAATTTTATAGCAAAGGTACTTTGGTTTCTTTACACCATCTCAAATTTTTTTCTCCATCATATTCGCTTCATACAGGTAACCCTTGAGACTCTCAGAAATTACCACTGACAATTTCTGTGTTTATGATCTTAGCTTCGTGCCACTACGTGCTAAGGAAACCCACAATTCAATACCTACTATGTATTGACGGTGAACAATTAAATTTGCTCTAGTTTTCACTCATGAATTAACGAATTCACCCAAGTGGTTGTACCAAGAAATCTCTAATTTTTGTTTTTGTGTGATTCTTATGAAATTGTTACATACCATAACATTTCTTCCCTTAGAATCCAGTTTTAATTTTTTTTTTGAGATTTCACCCAAATGTATTTTCAACATGTTACTTAAATATTCTCCACACCTACTTGTTCAACAGACCACATTGGTCTCACAAGTACTTCAGTCGATTTCTGTCTTATGTCAAGATCAGGAATTCTGAACTGGAGCGCAAGCCTCCCAAATTAGCCTTATTAAAAGATGCCTTTCAACACTTCTTAATTAGTGCTTGATCGTAATTCAACGGGAAACCACACAAACACTTTAAGGTCTCTCTTGACTTTGAAGGAAGAGATTCGTGCCCGAGATCCATTGTTTCGTGTCTTTATTGACATCACAATTTCCCTCATATGTGTTGCTTGATTTCTTTCTCTTTGACACTCTATGCACGAAAATCTTTTTGATTTTCCATAAATCTGGTTTCGTTAATTATAAGCTATTTTTTAGCTATGGGATTTAATGTTATAAGCGAGATGTGGTTATTAATGTTACACGTGCTTATCTTTATCTATGAAGACAGCTCATACTAAAAGGATAAGCTGATGACTCAGCCGAAAGTCTAATCGTTTTAATATTTCAAACGGCGCTTGATGGGAAGGCGTGTGACGCGGAATCGTTTTTGGTATTTTAAACGGCGCTTGATGGGAAGGCGTGTGCAACGGAAAAGTTTTTCTCTCTCCTGCGTAATCATCGGGGTTCTAAACTGTCATGCATCAATCACCTAAGGAAACGCTTCATTTTTCTTTAAGAAGATTTGGGAATAGATTCTTCTCTCTCTTCTACCCACGGTATAAAGGGTAAATCCTACAGTCTTTTACCTCTTTACAGCACCAAATATTCAGAGAGCAAGAAACGATCACTTTCTCCTACTGTTCATCATCTTCCCCAAAAACCTATCTTCAATGGCAGACTCCTCTTCAGTTCATGCTACCTCCCACATTCTGCCCATCCGTCCTCAACAAAGCCTGATCATTGATCTCACCCCTCAAGTCTATGATGCTTTCATGTTCCCAATCGTGGAGTGTCTCAAGCACTCTCCACTGGTTTCAGCACTAACCAAGGTCGAAATCGTTCCAATGGAGTGTTTGTCACAAATATTCTCAACGGCCCACCATGACAAGTCTGTCGATCGAATCTTCTTTGACATTCTTGAAACCAAGTCCTCCATCTCCAAACAGCGATTTTGTTCGCTTTTAGGGTTTGAACCTGATGAGTCTAGGGTTAACCCTGAATCTATTCACGTGGGTCAGTTGTTCTCCATGTTTTACAACATGGGTTACACCGAGACTCTGACAACCGTTATCAAGTTCAAGAAATCATGCTTACCTCCTCAGTGGAATGGCTTCTTCACTGTGTTGTTCAAAGGGCTATCGGAATGAAGTGCAGGTTCAGATGGGGCGAGTCGATTGTTTATGACAATTCTCTATGGGTTGTACCACAACATCAATCTCTATTAAGGATCGGTTTTATGGCAGCAGCTGATTCAGAGCCTTGCGTCCACTTCTCGCCATTCTGAAATCTCTTATGCCAGATTCTGGACGCTGGTCACAAAGTGGGCGATGGACAAGTATCATGTCCCTGTTGTTGCTGATTCTCCACTCACCTCGATCGGAACTTTCCACACTACGAAGATCATAGTTTCTGATTCCTCCAAATTTTAGTTTGTTGGCTCAATCCCTGAGTCAATGTATGAGTGTGTTCCAAAGGACAGTCGCATCATCAGAACTTACAAGGAGTTTCGTCACTCAGGTCCCAGAGAGCTTACTCTTGAAATGATTCAATCCATTCATGACACTGACAGGCTTGCTCCCAGGGGAAAGAAACAAGACAAGGGAAAGGACAAGAAAGTTGTCAAAGGAGCGAAGGGTCCTTCTCCAAAGAAGCGCAAACCTTCCAAGGCAGCTTAATCACCTCCACCAAAGAAGAGGAAGACTCAGCCCAGGCGTAAACTTATTCTTGCCTCCTCCTCCAGTGAATCTGAGGAAAATAGTTCAGACTCAGAAGAGTCACTTCGAGGTAATACTACTCCACGTTCGCCTTCCCCTGAGGTACCTATTTTCTCTAAACCTGTCTCTCCTCCCCCAATCTCCATCTCTATTTCCATTCCCCCCATAACCTCCACTACTCAACTACCACCCACCTCTATCCCTGTACCACCACCTATTTTCACAGAAGCTACCACAACAACCATCGCTGGCGTTCGAACCAACATATCTGATACAGGGGCTCCTACTTCAGCACCCGAACCTACCCCCACTACAGAACATACATCCACACCCGAACCCACTACCACAACCGAACCTCCACCGTCGCCTTCATCTCCTGATCACTCAGCAGAAGATAATGAACCTTTTCTTGGAGGAGAGGACATGACATTTGACTCGGTCTACTACAGTCCGTATCAAGTTCAAAGTGATGATGATGATGACGCTCCAGTCACCAAGAACCATCTCAAGGAACTTCATGAGAAAATCGATAGTCTCATTGCTTCCTCCTCCTCTTCCTCTCGGTCCACTATCTTAGAGACTGCTATTCAGGGGCTCGTTGATACGTTCACCAAGGCTCATGAAGCCTCCATCAACTCTGCCATTGCTGCTATCGACGCCTCTACCAAGGCGTGTGCTGCTGCGACCGAAAAAGTCGAAAAACTATTTGTTGACGCTAATTCTCTTTTGCAGTCTTTACAGGGAGCTGCAGACTCCAATGCAGAGAAGCTTGACTCTCTTGTCAACAAGTTGGCCACTTCAGTTGCCTCCGAACTGCAGTCCTTTTCCAGTCTTCGTCAGTCTCTCAACGATGACAATAAATCATTCCAGGGGACTGTTGAGGTGCGTTTGACAAAGCTGCAAGAAGATCTCGCTTCCGAGAACTCAGTGATGGATGCTCTTGCTCGCAAGACTACTGCTCTCAAGGTCAAGAGTCTTCATCTTTTCCAATCAGAAAAGGAAATTGCCTCTCTCCGGTCTGAGCGTGAGGTTATCTCATCGTGTGTTTCGGATGTCCACGTTGCCCTCTCCAACATCATCGAAGCACATGATCCTATCCCGAACTACTCTGTGAGGCGCACTCTAGCTGAGAAGCTTGCTCCTGCCCTTGCCCTACTAAGCAAACTTGAAGGGCTTCTTCAGTTCGTGGCCCCTCCGAAACAAGGGGGAGAAGATGTGTCTCAACCACCTCCCACTTCCACATCAGCTAAAGCAACCGAACCTCCTCCAGCAAGTCAAGCCTCAGGTTCGGGTGTCAAAGACAAAGGAAAGAAGATTGCTGAAGACAGTGATGATGATGATAAAGAGACCATCGCTGATCTCTTGAAGAAACAAGGCCGGGAAAAAGATGCTGACATGAGCGCTCGCGTTGCCAGAGAGTTCGAGGCGAACGAACGAAAAATGAAGGAGGCTCATGATCTTCTAGAGAGTCGAAAAACTCTTTTTCCTTCGTGGACTCTCGAGAAGCTTTTAAAAGAAGGAATTGAAACTCCCAGCATCTTGTGGCTCGAACCAGTGATTTCTTTGGATCGGATCAATTCTATTGACTCTCAGTTCGATATGCCACTGACCCGAAAGGCCTTCATCTTCCATGCTTTTGATAATGTTGCTGATGTCCCTCATCCTCACCCAAAGGTTGATAGGGAGCTTATTGAATTCTATATGAGGTCTGCTAAACCTCAGTATCAGACATGGAGTGCTCAGAAGATCATCAACGTTCGGGTCCTCAAACCGTTTCGTGAGGGGAACATCATGAACGTTCGGTTCAAAGTGCTGAGGGGTTCTGCTAAAACTGAACATGCTATATCACTTGCTGATCTTCCCAACTTGAATCCACATGATTGGATTATTTTGCATAACATCCTCCTCACCAACGAAGCTGAGTATGAGCCTATCATCGATCACTTCAAAAGGATGCTTGTATGCTACATCATGGAGGTTGCCAAGATGGATCAGGAGATCGCAAGTATCTTCACAAAAAAAGCCTACTATCTCTCCTGTTGGCTCTGCTAGTGATTTGAATATGATGCAGATAGGAAGAATTGACCCGAAGAGGAATTATGTCATGTTCATAAGGAACGAAGGCCAAAAAAGCATATTCGCTTTGGCAGATAAGCACCTATACACCACTGCGTGCTTGGAACATGTTCTGGGGATCATTCATCGATGCAAGCAGAATTCAGCAGATAACAAGAAGTATTTTAACGACATGATCCAGTGGTACATTCGCTTCAGACAGACCATCCTTGCTCTAATTCCACGTCTGTTTGAAACCACAAAGAAAGTTCCTGCAGCTGGACCCAGCAAGTCGAAGTAAAAGTCTCGCTCCAATTGACGCAAAGGGGGAGATTGTAGGGTCTGAAAGGTGTTGCGTCTTGGGCTCGTTCTTTAGTCCATTTTTGTCTCCGGATTGGGCTTGTCCGTCCGTGAGTTATTTCTAGGGTTTAGTATTTATAGATGCTTGCATGCATCTTAGTACGGAGATTTGGAAGTCGATTATTTGAAAGATATTATCTTTATCATTTGTAACCCTAATAGCCTCTACAGCGGAAGTTCTTTATGGAGCTCTGCTGAGGCTTGAATCTATTGAATCATTCGACATATTTTGATTCATTCTTGTGCTTGATATTACTGTTTAACATTTTTGTGATTAACCTGTTCAAAGATCTAAACGATCAAAGAGTTTCTTAACTCTTCAATGAAGCTACGTTCCAGGCTGCAGTCTCGGCAGTCGTAGCAGCTGTCATGGCTCAACTGAATGCTAACAATGCCAATGTTAGCAAGAGCCCTATCGGGAATTCCGATCCAAGTAATGGACAGCAGCAACCCACCTGTGTGTACCCAGCCACCCAAGAACCTCAACCAAATCCACTGAAGAGAAAGTTCAAGATCGAGGAGGGAAGTACCTCGGCTCAAGGACCTTCCGAAGGGAAATGAGCTGAGACAATCAATACCCCTGCCAGACCTTCCATCCCGACTTTAAAAAGACCATACCTAGGAAATCTTCCCCACTGCAGCAAGTGTAGCTACCATCATCATGGTATATGCCGGGAACTCTTTTGTGCTAGGTGCAACATGAAGGGGCATAATGCTCGCGTCTGCAGAACCCCGGTTGAGTTTATTACATCAACCACCAATGTGGCGACCAATACAGTTTGCCGTCTATGGGGTGAGATTGGACACTTCAAGAAGGACTGTCCAACCGAAGGAAACAACAAAGATACAGGAGGAGTCTAACTTTAATGCTTGGGGAAAAGCATCAAGGAACCCGGTAGATTTTTGGTACGTCTCTCAATCTCAGATAACTAACCAAAAACATTAAAAGGCTAATTGTAAATGTAAATACTTCCCCGTTAAGGTGAAATTCGCAGCACGGTTATAAAATTTAAAATTTCATCAGGTAAAACTATAATGGCTAGATATATACATTAAGTTCATGTATAATTGAGATGGATAGAACTAGAGTGAGTGAATGCCGCCTCATTTGCTGTTCCTCGTTTGGTTGTGGATTTAGGGCAGAGTCGCTCGGTCAACAGTCCTCCCCACCCTTAATTATACATGACTAGTATATGTTAGGCGATTATAGAAAGGCCTCGTGAGAATCCATTCATGAAAGGTACCCTATTCAGAAACACTCAAGACCCTCTACAGTTCCGTGTCAACTCTATCGGTCCAAGTATCCACGACAGTGATACATGGGACGAAACCCGAGACGCCAAGAACTTGTGTGCCCGTTCAGCACATGACCCTATCGACCCTCATTCTATGTCATGTCGATGTATGCAAACTTTGACGCCTCTCTCAATCATGGTTTGACTTAGTGCAACCATGTGTAAATCCCTAGTGCTGTGTAAAAAGAACATTCACCGTAGCCATTTCGGCAAATAAAGGTTCTTCCGAACATAAAAATAATAAAACCTAATGTGATCCGTCAGCCGTCCCTCTTATCTCAAACTTTCCGAAGTACCCAGGAGAAGGGTACCGCGCACTGTTAACCAACCCTTCTTAGACAGATAGAAACCGAAGCGAAAGACACTGCAGGTATTCCAGAAGATGATAACCACCCGAAGCATACTCCATAGATCCCCCAGAAAGACCCTTCGCACCTCGCAATCAGGTTCGTGAATCAAGAGGACAGAACTCATGGGACTGACCACTATAACTGAGTATATGCATAAGGGTGGTATATAATTGAGATCAAAAAGATTTAAGATGTGTGCTTCCTCCCTACTCCCTGTTCCTCGATGGGTTGTGGGTCTGGGGTGGAGTCGCACATCTGAACATCCTGCCGACCATAATTATATACGGCTTGCATACACCAAGTATTAGTGGTTAAGCCAAGTATAAGCTCTACCACGAACCTCATAGTAAAACCCTTCATCCTATTCCATAGAATAGGAGTTAGATTCAAGAGAACCACTGCGGGTTGAGCTACTAAAATGACCACAAATCCGAAATTTTTTGTCATCCTGGTTAAGCCAGCATAGTAGCCAATACCCTCGGTTGGTAAAGAAATCTAAGTCGTAATACGTCAAGTACATTGACTACGACCATCTATTCACGCTTAATTCCCCAAATTAAGCATCTCAGCAGATATCTCGAAAATCCGGAAGCTGCAATAAGTTAAACTCTGAGAAGAGTGGATGAGGAGATTAGAAGTTTCGAGTGACGGAACCCTATACTCACTAGATTTGACCTAGATCGAGAAAACTCAGAACCTTCGGAGGAGTAGTGGCAAAAGATGCTCGCACTAATCAGGCACTACGTCCACCCTGTTACCGACGAGTAGTGCCCAGGACACTCCGCCCCCTCACGTGGAAGAAGTCACCGTCGCCTTGTAGACGATAGACTGCATTCTCCGAAGTGGACACTAGAATGCCAAGAACCACAGGATAACCTCCGCAGCCAAGAATACTTGATTAAAGTGCGAAAGTAGGTTACATTAAGCCCTATAACCCAGATCCCAAAGAGATTATATACTTGACACCAGTCTAGGTGTTAGTCGATGGGTTATACAAGAGCACGCGCTTTCTGCAACTGGAATAAACCGTCGCCTTAGAGAATAGGGCATGCCTTAGAGATTCACTGGACTAATAGGTTTTCCAAGGATACTATCTCGCGCAGAAATAGTAGAACCACCTCTTGAGATATTCCAACACTTCGGAAAAATCTCTAAGGATTGAGTTAGCCCGGAGCAGAGCCTGTTGTTCATGAAACAGCAAGGCAAGTAAGAGCATGATCCTTTCTCGTTAAGGATCATATTGTGAAAACTCTAACTAGACGATAATGTAAAGTTTAAACACTTTCTAAGCACTCGTCTGGTGAAACCCTATCTCCCCGACCCTGAGAGTTTCCGATAGAAACATCTCAAGAATCAGAAGTGCAGGTTCATTTTGCACAAGATTGAGATAGACACTCTGCAACAAATAGATACCCGTAGACATCTGATCCATCCGATGATCCAGAAAACCTCTAAAAGCCAATCAACAAGGAACACAAATCCAAGGACAACACGAGCTTTCTAAGAAGCAACCAGAAGGACTACACTCCCAGTATGAAAGAACGTTTAGAACTTCGTAATGGCGATCACGCCAGTGATGATCTCGCCATAGAAGTACACTATGTTCTAAGTACTGAAAATCTCTACCTTCCGAGAGCTTAGGACCATCCGAGATTCTTTACAAAAATTAGTCCAACCCTCGTCAGACCACTACTAGTTTTGGATATTCCACAAGTTTCACCCCAAATCAATCCACTTCTTAGACCTGATAAGTGTTTGCCTGACGTCACTCTTTGTATCCCACTCATCAATAGAATCTTATCTATTCATAATAATGTCGATTTGGTCCATCTAATACTATATTTTCCAACTACTCACAAGTGACCAATCCTCGACGAACTTTGGATTGTCCTTTGATAGTTTTTTAATTATCTTAGTCAAAAACGATTCTTGTCCTTTTTCCCTATAAATGCGCTAGACATTTGGAAAATTTTAGAATGGTCAAATATTATAGCATTTGCAATCCATCCTATACCCAAAGCGTATGGGACACGATGCATAATGTCTTATATAAAGATTTGATGCTTTATCAATCTTCTGCAATAATATTTTATGTGCTACGTTCTCAAAATTCAAACTATGAAGAGGAATGCCGTAATCATAATCGAAATTTGAGAATACACTATGTTTCCTTGACTAAATTATTTAACATTCCACAACCTAAGCCTTTAGATTTGAAATGAAGCATAATATTCTATCCCTTAATTATAGCAAAACAACTTTACAACCCTTACGACTTTGCAAGGTATAACTCTTGTTTTTTCTATAATTAATATTGCTAGCAATATTAATTATAGAAAAAACAAGAGGTATACCTTGCAAATTCGTAAGGGTTGTAAAGTTGTTTTGCTATAATTAAGGGAGAGAATATTATTTAACATTCCACAACCTAAGCCTTTAGATTTGAAATGAAGCATAATATTCTCTCCCTTAATTATAGCAAACAACTTTACAACCCTTACGACTTTGCAAGGTATAACTCTTGTTTTTCTATAATTAATATTGCTAACTTGAAATACTTTCCATAATAATCATACAATCATAGTATTAATTCTCCCACTATCATGATGATTATTATAAAACATAACACTTATGCTCCCACTAGCTTTGACATGTATTCAGAAACAGCTTAACTTTCAGAAAAACAATACCTATTGAATTTCTTAAGTTCATGTTTCTAATACCTAATGCTTTGATAATCCTTTATCTAAGCTTATACACCTTTCCTTTAGATATCTCATATGCGTGTCTAAACAATTTAGACTAATTGCCAAATCTCACAATTCGAATCATTGAAAGGGATACCGTAACCATAATCGAATTCGAGAATTCAATTTCACAATCACTATCTTCTTAAAATCTTTCTTAGTGAAAGCATTTCCTCACAGTCACTTTCATGAAGGAGGGAATCTTATGACACTCAGATTTTAATGGTGTATGTGTTCCTATCCATGTGAATTTGTCAAAACCACAGTTTACGACAAATTCAAACTCATATGGACCGAACTTTCTTAATCTTGATTTCTTGCCTTATGGTAGCACAGCTGCCCACCGTGTCTTCCAAGTAGTTAAGCAGCTCACCTTTTCCTATCAATGTACTTTCCATTGATCAAGGTGCCTGCCTTTTATGCGTTCAAATGAGAACTCAAAGAACTCACATGCATAATTAACCCAATTGGAATGGCATAGAAACAAAATACGATAGGTTGTAAACCTCAACTCGTGTGCTAGTGATGATCGATAAGGTTTATTTTGATTTGTTCTTGAAACCTTTCAAGACCATTAAGACTCCCACTGACTCCTTGACATATAAGATTCTCTTGTCAATAAACATTTCTTGACAAACAAATATTCAAGAGTTAGTGTAGTTTTTATCAAAACACTTCATAAATTGGTCCTAGTTGGTCTTTATCACAACTTTCCACATTTGATGAATGTTATAAACCTTCTTAATACTTGTCACTCATTGTCACAATCTTAACTCTAAGACTTGGTTGGAATGAAGTATGATTGACTTCTTAATTTTAACAATTTCTTCAATTCTTGATTCCTCTTCTTAGACATGCAATTGTACTAAGACTCACTTAGAGGATCAATTGAGATATGGTTCTTAATCATTAAGACTCATCATAAAACATAATAAAAGGTACTCTCCCTTCTTCTTAGAATGGAGAAACTTTTATCTTTCTGCCTACTTGATTCTTCTTATTCGTTCTGCTATTGATTTAAACTTTTTCAATCAATTTAGAATTACACTTAATCTTATAAGTATAATCATATTTACTAAACCTTTAGTAATTCATGACGAATATCTTTGTTACTCTTATGGTGGACTTTATCAACGCAACTTTGTGTGCTCGATCTCCTAGTCCTTCACTTGACACTTTGTCAATGAATTAGTCTAATTTCAAAATATAAAATTTCTCATTCATCGTGCAACCAAGTTGCATCATTCCAAGTTTCTGAACAATTGAAACTTCGGTGATGAGAAACTCTCCCTATTTGGTAAATTCTCGACATTTCCACAAATAATATAATTAAGAATCAAATCCATTATTGCTAATAATAGAAACATCCAAACATCAATTTTTCATATACGCCATTGCAAGGATAAATAAATAATATAAAAATCAAAATTTATTTTATTGCGGAAAAATTTGTCCTTACAATACAATTCATTGAAAAACTATGCTAATACAAATTGCTTAGCAATCTAATTCTAACTCTAAGCAGTAGCTCAAGAATCTAATCTTCAAGTAATGCGATCGAAATCCATTTCTTCACGGTTAGATTATGCTCACTTCTTCCATTAAGCTTCCTTTCTTTTCTTCGATACTACAAAACATCAATTGTAATCTTATCACATTATGTATTAAGAATCTAGAATAGGAGCTTAAAAGAGTTATTCAATGGATTTACCTAAAGAAGAGCCATACTTTTTGACTCTCCCATCTCTTAGATCTCTTAGGTAAATAGGGCAACTTCGTCTCCAATGCCCCTTCTCTTGGCAATAAAAGCAAATTGACTCTTTTGGAACAGGACATGGAACTACTTCAGACATTGCCTGTCTCTTATGATCAAACTTTTCGATCATAGCATGTCTTTCGTTGCCATTGTCTATAACCATACAGGTCTTGACGGCAGATTCACCAATCAACTTTGCTTTTCTATTGCGCCAAACCATTGCTGATTCAGCAGCAATAAGCATATAGGTGAGATCTATAAGGATCACGTCGCAGTTCATCATATAGTACTCTCCTACGAAATCACTATACGAGTTAGGAAGTGACGGAAGAACCCAATCAACAGCCATCTCCTCACAGACAATGGATCCCAACATTCTTAACCTATCAATGTGTGACTTCATCCCTAGGACGTGTGCACACACCGACTTTCCTTCTTTATGTTTACTTGCCAAAAGGGCTTGAGTGAGCTTGAACTTTTCAAGCCTTCGAACTTGTGGGTTAGGGAGAATAATTGGAGGAGGTGAAGGAAGAGAAGCATGATCTCTTGTTCCTCGATCGAATCGTGGAATATCATCTTCATGCGGAATGCTTGTTCCACGAGATTTGGGAAGACCATAGTTGTCGCACTTTGACATCTACAAAACGGGAGAAACGAATTCAAGTTAGTTGATTGATTGAGTCCTTAGTAATCACCCAAATGAGATACTAAGGCTAGGACCCAACACAATACGCTACAACCTAGAAACGGGATGTCGTAATCTAGTTGCAGAATATTTGAAGGTAAGTGAATGACGATTCACTAATATCCACCATGAAAAACGAAAAAGAAATTTAAGTTTTAAATCTATGAAAAATCCTAGATCCTTTGAGATTCATTGAACATTTCAATGGCATGTTTAAATCTCGATATGCCCCTCTAGTTTGTGACTGGGATGCCGAGGATCACAAAGCGGGTGTGAATAACCATGCAAACTTACATGGTTACATGGTGCCCTCACATGTTACTGTCACCTATTCGATGTGCCGGTAAACCACACACGCTCCACCGAACTGTGACAAACATTGAGTCACCCTTTGCTACCTTTGCTTAGAACCATTTAGTGTGCCGGTAAACCACACACGCTCCACTAACGTCTTCGCAAGGGCACAAAGTGTAATTTCATGGAATTGCATCAATTCACTTTTGCCTAAAGTAACTAAGATTGGGAATTTTATGAAAACATTTAGTTACTTTTACACTTCATTATACTTATAATGGAAGGTTTTTGTCGTATCCTACCCGTTCGGCTAACGACCCTCCACTAGTCAAGAGTGCGGTGGGTAAGAGAGGATACCCATTCAATCTCCATTTTATAGGCAATTTCCTTAAACACCCCTTATAGACCAGCTTCGTGAATGAGGCCTACTAACGGTAAGACTGACTTTTACTCATACATATATATAATGTTAGACTTTTAATGTTATATATAGTATAGGGTGTATTTTACACTTTTAAAATACCAGTTGGTCTAATTTAAAAAATGATACCTTTAATTTAATTAAATGTAAACCAAAAACTATATGGATTTATTAAATCTCCTTTAATTATACACCTTAATTAATTAATAAAACCATAAGCGTGTGATTTGAACTTTTCAAAACAATATTAGGGTTTTAGAATTTAACATTCCTTAATTAAACTTTTAATCAACTTTTAAATTCCAAAACTTGAGGGCAAGTTTTGAAACATTTCAAAACATTTAGGTTTAGAATTTAAATATAGATCAAAATTAAACTTTTAATCAAAATTTAAATTCCAAAACTTGAGGGCAAATTTTGAAACCTTTTCAAAACATTAGGGTTTTAACTATTTAAATTTCAAAACTAAACTTTTGAATTCAAATTTAGACTATAAAACCTAAAGGGGAAAATTGAAACTTTTCATAACACAAGGATCAAATAACAAATAATATAAATTAAACAATTAATTTCATCATTATCTATATTTGACCTAATTTCAATTTCTTGCAAAATAATTTACCCAATTAATACAAATAATCTAATCTTTATCATATAAGGAAGTTATTATCTAATCAATTGGTAATTATCTTGTGTTTTGGCAAGGATATTCTTTAAGAAACAATAAAATTCGTATTTTATAGGTTTAAAACGAATATGGTAATTATCCTTAAGCAAAACAGCAACAAAATCCGAAATTTCCTCTGTCTGATGCTCCGACTCGCCGAGTACCCATATGGACTCGCCGCGTAGGGGCCTACTCGCCGAGTCCACAATGGGACTCGCCGAGTTCATCAGGCAGTTCCACAAAATCGAATTTTTTCAACTTGAACAAACATACAAGGCATCAATACAATAGAAACCAATCAAGGCTCTGATACCACTGATGGGTTTTAACCATAAGAACATCCTATGTGCTCATACAAACCCTAATGCTTGGATCTAGGTTTCTCTATTATACATGCAATTTATTCAAGACTATAAACCCTATATCTAGCATATGATAATCAATATAACATATAATTAGGGTTTAGATCATACCTTGATTGTTATGTAGCAATAAAAATCTCAAATCCTCCTTGTAATGACTTTAGAAAGCTTAGAGTCACAAATGTCACTCCTCTAATGGTTTACAAACACCAAGAGCAAGAGGATGAAGAAGAGAAGAGAAGGAGGTTCTCAAAAACATGTGGAAACCCTAGTACATTAGTTCACCACGTTGTTGGAGCATAAGGGCTCTATATATAGTGAGGCTATTAGGGTTATCTAACAAGGAAACCCTAATTTGGATGCTTAAGCCCTAAGAAACCCATGGACTCCTTCCTTACAAAGCCTTGGACGATTTCTAATGGGTTTCCCCATAGAATTCGTCCAACCTTATAATATAAGGCAATCCATAGCCCAATTGCAATTATCTTTTAATTACAATTCCAGTCCCTTAAGTTTAATTAATCTCTTTTAGTCACAAACTTAATTCTTGACTAATATTAATTAAACAATATGATTTCTCCTTTAATATATTTTTCCCATAATGTATTAATAAATCATATTTAATCCTTTATCCCCATAATTCATCCTATCAAGTTGCTTTGGTGAAGGCAACCCAAAAGGACCATGCACCATCGGGTCAAGTACATACCAAAATAGTTATGGACTTAGACACTAATCCAACATATAATACATTATACTTTTAATGAGGGTTTAGTGTCCTATCCTACCCGTTCGGCTAACGGCCCTCCACTAGTCAAGAGAGTGAGGTGGGTGAGAGTGGATACCCATTCAATCGTCATTTTATACGCAATTTCCTTAAACACCCCTTTTAGACTAGCTTCGTGAATGAGGCCTACTAACAATAAGACTGACTTTTACTTATACATATATAATATATTAAACGTTTAATTTTATATAGTATAAGGGTGTATTTTACACATTTAAAATACTTGGTGGTTTGATCTATTAATAAATTACACTCTTAGTTTAATTAAACTTAAACCATATCATTATGGATTTATTAATTCTCTTTTAATTAAACACTTTAATTAATTTAATAAAGTCCATAAGGTGTAATTTGAATTATTCAAAAAACATTAACGTTCTAAATATTTAAAATTAAAACCATTTAATTAATTTTTAAGTTATGAATCCAAGAGTTGCGCATTTTGAAACCTTTCAATTACTAGAGTTAATGCTTCATAAAAGATCCTTTTTAAGTTCCAAAACTTGAGAACAAGTTTTATAACTCTTGAAAAACTTTTGGATTCCAAACTTGATGACAAATTTTGTAACTCCTTAAAAAAACTTTTGGGTTGCAAAATTTAATGGCAAGTTTTGTAACTCTCTTTAGTCATAAAGGGAGACTTTCTAAGTTCCATAACTTTAGGGCAAGTTATGAAGCTCTTCAATGTTATTTAGTTCAAAATTTAAACTAATAAAATAATCATATAATTTTATCTATTACTAATTTGATCTAATAGCAAGATGATTCAAATTCTACAAATAATTAGATTTTTACAAAAATAAGTAATTATCATAAAATTTGACAATCATCTTGTTATTGTATGGGGATGATCATTACCATATAAGTAAAATCGAGTTTTATGAGCCAAAACAGTTTGTGGTAATGATACTAATCCAAAACAGGTCAAAAACTCGAAATTTTTTCATATAATGATCCAACTCATCGAGCCAGGCTATGGACTCGTCGGGTTCATGGTCATATGAGTCAACTCGTCGAGTCCACTCATGGGACTCGTCGAGTCCAGCAGTCAGACAGCAAAAAACATAATTTTTCAACTTTGAAGACAATACAATTGAATCTAGATAACAGAAAACACCCATGGCTCTAATAACATTGTTGGGTTTTATGTACTATAACATTCTTATGGTGCACATACAACCCTAATGCTTTGGATCTAAGTTTTCTCTAGTTATACATGTAATAAACATTTTCCAAAGCATGAAGCCTAACTAGCATACAAAATTTGGTACACGAATCATAAAATCTAGTTAGAAGAATACATCTTATTTGTAGCTTGTAGTTGTTGGCCTTTCAAGAGCTTAGTACCTCAAGTGTGACGCCTCAAACAAGTCACAAACACCATGAACAAGTGGAGGATAATGAGAGAGAGAGGCTAGGACCACCAAAAACGGCTAGGTTTACACCTTGGAGTACTAGTGGCCAATTTTGCAAACTTAGGGGTTCAATTTATAGTTTGGAATTCCTAGAGATTCAACTTGTAAACCCTAATTCACTTGGGCTTTTAATCCAACAAATCATTAGCCTTTTGGACTAACTCTTCATGGACTCTCGCACTGATTTACTCTAATCCTATTCAACATTGATCATTAGCCCAAACTATAAATATCATTTATTTACCTAATTAGTCCCTGTAAATTTAATTAGTGTCTTTTGATCACTAAATTTATGCTTGACCAATACTAATTAAATAAAATGATTTCTCAATTAATATATTATTCTTATAATATATTAATAAATCACAAATAATCTCTTTCTCAAATATCCATCCTAACAAATTGCTTTGATGAAGGCAACCCGAAATGGACCATGCTACTCTCGGGTTAAGTGCATACCAATTATAGTTATGGGCTAAAACACCTAATCCAACACATGTGTCCAGTCATTTCTTATTTCAAGGATATGGGCCGAAAGTCGATTTTGTAAATGCTTTCGGCCTTAAAAAGGCAATGTTTATACCTTTTGGAGGGAGGCAATGATGGTTACGAGATCTAAACCTTTGAATTGTGTTTTGGGGCTGAAGGGTAGAATGGGAAAAGTCATAGGTCGGTTCTTGAATGAAATATGGATTTTTATTTGAGAATTTTTAGTCCAAGATATTTAGATAATATTGTAGAGCTCTTCAATACCTTTCCTTGGATATAAAGAACATCGAAAATGGAGTTGGAATGAAGAAGTTACGACCGTTTGACGTTAGGATTATTTTTGGGCCAACCGCATACGTTGGGTGTACTAGGGCATCCCTAGTATGTTGGACATAAATTGAGTACGTTGGGCATACATGATTAGTTCCTAAACCCTATTTTCATGGTTTGAGCCCTATTTAAGCTTCTTAACTTCACCAAACCCACTCCATTCTCAGCCTCTACCTCTCCAACATCCTCTCTTCAAACCCTAACCCTAGTTTGAGCCTTATGAGCAATAAATATGTGTTTTTATGTGTTTGGAGTGTTCTTGGAGCACCTTGTAGAAGAAGGAACTCATTGAAGAAGTGCTCATTGCATTGGATCTTGTAGATCCAGACCTTGTGTACCTTCATCTTTTTTCTGGAGGTATAAAGTTTAAATCCTGATGATGAAATTTTCAGATCTAGCTAGTTTTAGGTATTATGATCTTTTGGTCATTTTAAGTGCATAAAGTTTAGATATTGGAAGTTTGTGACCTTTTTATGGATAAAGTTGGAAACTTTATCCATTTAAACATCATATTGATTCAAATCTGAAGGTTGCAGACTTAGACTTAATGGATTAAGTTGAAAAAGATGCACTTTATGTCCCTTTTATGACTTAAATACTAGATCTTGTTTGTTGAGCCCATTCTAATGGATAAAGTTGGAAAATTTATCCATTGTGGAGCTATTAGGAACCATAAAAATGTCATATTGGTCCTTCTATACCCTCCATGCAAGAGTTGTGATGTCTTAATGTATTAATATGTTAGGGTATTAACTTTAGGACCTTCCCTAGTCATGGAAAGTCATAAAGGTGGAAACTTTATGATTTAAGACAATGTTTTGAGGCTAGATCTGAGTTTGGGTGAAACATCCATAAGGGATTAAGTGCTTAATGCAAAGGATGGAACCAGCTCGAGTATGTTGGGCATAATTTTCTTACGATGGGCATACTAAGCCATCCCATGTATGTAAGGCGTAAGTTTAGTACGTAGGGCATACTCAATATGCCTTGGAAATTGACGTTTATTGACTCTGTTGACCGTTGGTTTTTTGACCAAGTTTGAATTTTAGTCAAACTTGAGGGTTTTGACTGGTGATTAAGATTTTATATGGTTCTGGTGTTAGTGGATATGCGGAGCAAGCAGTGTAGCAGGGAGCGTATCATGGTGTTCTCGGGTTTCTTCATTTTAGGTGAGTTTCAACTTATTGTATTGTGGATCGAAGGCAGCAATGTTGGCCCACTAGTTGTGTGTCACAACCCGAAATTTATTTCGTCATTTTTAACCCCTCCTTCCGTTAATAAGCCTCACTTTATTAAACTGTCCGTTAACCTTTTGGATTGGTTAATTAATTTGGGACTTTTATAATGACTTAGTAAGGGTTGAAACAAATTAGAAACACCCTCATAAATCCCTTGAAAATTTTAGTTTCAACCAAGTCAAAATACGACCATTTAATCGGGTGTGACCAAAAGCCCCGTTTAACGTCAGTATCGGGTAGATTTCCATTGAGCCCCAACTCAAACCCCTATATAAGGGTGAGTGGAGTCCATTTGAGACTTGCCACTCTCTCTACACTCTCTCTCTACAACTTGTTTCCGATCCAAAAACGCCCATTCTGAGCCCCAAACTAGTAAGTAATCCATCCTAACTTGTTGTGTAGCTTAGTTAACATGCAAATTCGTGTTTAAGACATCAAATAGGGGCAACTTCATGTGTTTACGGCCCAAGAACACTCTTGGACCGTGAACACCCATAAGTGGGGTTTTGAAGCCCCAAAACCCCTCTAAACTACCCCTAGGGCTTAGATATGACTTGTGGACTTACACCTTTGAGCTTAGAACACCAAAACCTTGCATTTTGGAGAGTAAACATGATTTCACGGCCCAAGAACACTCTTGGACCATAAACCCCTCGTCATAGGCCGTGAATACCTATAAAGGTGTTAGAAATGCCCTCAAACACCTCCTATGGCCCGGGAAAATGTCTAGAATCAACCACAAAATTTTTATAGGGGCTTTAAACATTAAAGAAACATTGGACATAGGAGTTTACGGCAGTAAATCCCCTAGGATTGGTCCATGTTCCGTAAACTCCCAAAAAGTGCCCAAATGATGCCCTAACTCCCCTATATGGCTTGGAAAAATGCATAGACTTTATTCTCTACCATTTAAGACCTTAATACACCAAAGGAATGAACATATAAGAGCTTACGGCCATAAAATCCTTGTTTAGGGCCGTAAAATCCTTGTTTAGGGCCGTAAACTCCTTAAATGGTCCATTTGGAGCCTTAAACCCCTTCATATGCCTTATATTTGGACCTAGCCTAATTCTATGAGTGATATAAGACCTTGAAGCATCCTAGAACACACCACCCATAATTTTACGGCCGTAAACTCATGGGGATATGGTCTTAGGGCCGTAAACTCTATAAAGAGTTTACTCTTGAAGAGTAAACTCCCTAACTAGGCCATACACACCCTTAGATACTACCCGGGACACCCCTAACACTTAACCAAAGTGTTTTCCGCATTTTAGGATGCGTATACGTGTTTAATTAGTATTATATTTACTAATTGTATGTTAACATATGTCATCATATGTTAATAGGTCACTAAGTGTGTTCAAGTCTTTACTTGACACCGAGCACCCAACCGGCACCTTTACCCGATCCACTTACAACAGGTGAGTTCATACCCCTGAATTAACCTTTTAAATGTTTTTAAATGCTTTTATGGGGGGAATACAAGTTAAAACATGTCAGTTATCATATCATTCATATGTGATTAATAACCCGCATGCACAAGGATTTATCACACTTTTAGTTGTTTTACCAAGTATAATACCATAGATGGTTTTCCAAAACGTTTTTTACTTGTTTAAATCTTTTCTCAAATTATCTCTCGTTCTGTATGTTCTACTTCTAAACCAGTTACAGTAGGGTTTTTAAACAGAGGTTTTCTTTACTTATATTGTGTTATCAAATTATATTCAAAACGTGTTTATGAACGGTTTTCAAAGCTTGTTTTACATAACTATATCAAGTCGTAAATTCTTATTTTTAAAGGTTTTCCAAAAGTTTTACCAAAGTTTTCTTCTATACTTCTATACTTCTGCTTCGTTAAATGCATGCTCGTACTTGTATAGTTATATAAATAATGTTTAAAAGACTTAGGAAGGCTAGTTCGCCCTATTTCCTTTTCCTCGTTGGGATGTGGTCTGGTGGGTATCGGATATCCGTCCGAAGGTCGTTTAAACATTAATTATATATCATGTATACACGTATAGACATAAAGGTTTACATCGGCCAGTTCATGTTCCTTGAGTAGCAAGGGTATCCTCCCACTCGTCACTCATAGATCAGAGACACTAGTAACTATTATAGGAATAGTTAGGAAGCTCTATTTACTCTTTCTAGTACGCGGATTCCAAAGGAGTCAGTTCACTTGTGAGTCTCTATCGTTAGTCCAGTACCTACATCAGAATTCACTATACGAGATGCATTTCCAAGACAGGGATCTCCCTGTCGTCGAGTTGGTAACCAGAGTCTCCTGTAGGGAGAGCAGGCATTGTATGTATAGATCTATACGGGACTGACACTCCCGCACCCTGACTGCTAGCTACAGTCCACGGCCTACCAAGCCAAGGGGTGACAAATGTCATATTTATTCCGACGCTTGTAGGGCGTCAAGGACTCTAGTGTCAATCAGTATGGTTACGAGTATCTCCATGTTTACCTTATAATTCATGGCCTTAAGGTAACGACAATTAACACTGTATTCTTAAAACAACACTCTTAGGACTACTCTTTGTTTTAGACCTTGCTAGCTGTATCTTTCATTTGATACTGTCTGGGGTCTGTGTCTCTTTGTTTTAGATCTTGCTAGCTATATCTTTCATTTGATACTCTCTGGGGTCTGTGTTTCTTTGTTTTAGACCTTGCTAGCCGTATTGTACATTTGATACCGTCTGGGTTCTGTGTTCCCTTTTGTTAGACTGAGCCAGGCGTATCATTCATTCGATACTCTCGTGGAGTCTATGATTTCTTTTGCCTTAGTCAGCAGTATTTTCTGCTGAGGCATATGTTATTTTCCCTAATGTTTTACTAGTGGTATTCTCCTACTTCCTTTAAAGTCAAATACCATTTTGGTAATGATAGTATTTAAGGGAAAATTACTCTTTAAAACATAACTCTGTCGAGTCTTGGTAGAAGACTGCTTTTAATTAGAAAATATAGGATTTTCTGGAAAGGACGCTAATACACCGTAGATTCTAAACTACTACTTTTTATAAAGTTATTTTGAATAAAATAATTACTTACACAAATGACACTAAAATACTTATGAACTCACCAACAATTATAAAAATGCTGATACTCGCTTTCAAAATAACTTGTATTCTCAGGTTAGCAATAGACAGGTACATCCCGGGAGCTTTTGTGAAGCCAACCTAGGACCGAGCTGCATCTATACTAGTTTCTGTATTACTTTGATGTCTCTATAAAATGTAACTTATGTAAAACTATTACTATTAATGCAATGGTTGTTGTACTTTGATTACTATACTGCATATGTTGTGATACTTGACATGACGTCATCCACCCCAGAACGTTTCTGCCATTCCGGTTTTGGGGTGTGACATTGTGGTTATCTATTAGTAGAGGGATGCCTTAGGGATTGTTTCTAGTCATGTAGGATACACTGGGGACTCTTGGTCTCGACTCTTTTACCTGTTCCTCGTTTGGTTGTGGTTCTAGAGTAGGATCACCTGTCCAGGTGGCTATCTTACCTATGAGTATATACGGTTATGCATTCTTGGTATGTTGATATTTAGTATATTGCTATGTTGTAGTGATTTGTTAGATTTATATCCTTGTATCGAGTATGTTACTGTGCCGTAGTGGTCTATTAGATCTGTATCCTAGTTTATAGAATGTTGTGATGTGGTACTAATCTGTAGAACTGTATGTCTACTTGTACTTGTTGGTTATCATCTCATTGAGTGCCCTAGGTACTGTATGTAGTCATGTAGGATAGCCTGAGAAATATTGATCTAAGCTTTATTCCCCGTTCATCGTTTGGTTGTGGCTCTATAGTAGGATCATCTGTTCGGGTGGCTATCTGACCTCTGGTTACTTATGGTTACGCATTTCATGGTGGTTAACTGGTAGCGGAAATGTGTGTTGTGAAAGGACGAATAGGCGGTAGTGAGTTGTATGATTGTTGTTTGTCTGTATTATGTGCCTACCTGATCCTTTTTTGTTTATATGTTTACATATGGTAGTAGTGGGTTGAGGTGGTCCTGGTGTGTGATGTTGGCCAAGATACACAGTGTGGGCCGGCTGTAAACCGCAGGCATGGAGGCTCTAGAAGAGCGGTTGGGTTGACGGTGTAGGCCAACAAACCCTAGGTATTCCAGCCTAATGGCTGAGTGTCGAATGTCGAATGTCACGCTTTACTATGTCACTATCTTATATGCAAGTAATTTACTACTTTTGATGCAATTGACCGACAAGAGCTTCTATTTCCTGTTGGCGACTATCGGGTTTTCCTTGATAGGAAAACATTCTGCTTTGTCACCGGCTTGCAGATCGGGGAATATTTCCCTCCCAGTTCTGGTTTTGCGGAGTTCAGAGAATGTGTGTTTCCATTTGTATTGCTTTCACGTTTGGTTAGTATGTCTGACCTTATGCATGTGTTCAATAACTTACTTCATCAATTAAGTAATGAATATGTGGTGAGAGTCTCCCTGTTGTATATGGTAGAGTAAGGATTTATGGGGAAATAAACTCGACAGCTAGCTACTAATGAACGTATGACACTTGTCTCTAACTTAGACGAGTTTAACAGGTATACAATTTTTTACACACATTATATCAAAATGATACATATACTTATTAAGTGTAATTTTTTGACATAGGTACCCATCCGGTAAAGTGATAAGGGATTTCATTAATAAACAGATGTGTACTGTGTTGATAACATTGAGTACCCTTTGAACCCCAATGTGCCAAGAGTCAGAAGTAGACACACATATACTTTGCTAGCGATTTTTCTATGCATTTAAGGTATGTATACTATGTTTAATAAGAGTTTTTAAGCAACAAGTATTGTAAATTCGTTAATTTTGTAAGTTGTTTGACATCTTAATTTTGTAGATTTGGATCATATAGACATTTCCCAATAGGAGTAAATTCGGTTTCCCAATACCAGGTGTTATCCCTCAGGCAATTGCATACCTATGATGAGGTGTTTGCATGCACCTGATTGTCAAAGTATTCACGATGTTACTAATGTATGTAGTTCAATCCACCTTATAATTTATAAGTTGCTATGACATAAATAACTTAAGATTCACCTTTATATATTGTTTTTAAGCAGCGTCCCTCCAACAAATTGTTGTGGCCTACTACACAGGAACGTGCACCTTTGTGATGGATTGAGAGTGTCCAATGGATAGATGTTGCAGATTATGCTAATTTTTGAGTCGTGGTTTTCTTCGACTATGTCTTAAAACAATTTTCGTATGAAGATGTAGCAAAAACATGTTTATCCTCCCGAACAATATTTTGTAGAATATTATGATTTTGTTCAAACATCACTACGAGTTTTTTAGATCAACCATATCATACTGTTGGCTACTTCTTTGACTAGTATTAACTTTAGATCTACTCTTAGACTTAGCGTTACTTTTGGAACATGACTTTGTCCTACTTGAAGATTCATATTTTGTTGACTCTGTGGGAAATGGAGCGTCACAGTTTCTACTTCTGTGACTGATCCTTTGGAAACAAATACATTTTTTCTTCATCGGACCTTCACCTTGGGATGGGATACGGTTATAGTTTTTAGGCCATCCTACTTGTCATTTATCCATCAATGGTGGCAATACAACCATGACTTCATCCAGTTCTTTGTATTCAGATGGAATTGGCACAATAAAGACAACCTCTATATATGGTCATCGATATGTTTCCATTGTAAAGTACGATGGCATTCATGTATTGCAATGTTGATATCTCAATTACATGAATACCTCCATAGCATGAGTACAAGGTATACCCAACAATTTCCATTTCCCACATGTGTAGCAACAACTTTCCAAATTTAATATACCATTTTTCATTTAGTCAATCACCTCATCTGCTTTGATCAATCTGATACACCCAAAAAGTAAAGGATTTATTGATCCTCCTATCGATGACCTTCTCAGCATATCGAGTAACATATTTTTACTGTTAGCTATAAAAAACAATTACCTGTATGTTGTCATGTATAATAAATTACACTAGAATTATCATGGAAGTATTGCAATATAAACACTTACATCCAGTATTGCATCGCTGACACCACCATTGTTGCATAATTGCCCGAAAGCAATCAGTCAACATTGTTATTGGTAGTTTTCGTGTGTTTCTTGATAATGCATTGATGGACTAGGCATTGTTTGATGTCATAATATTGTACCGAACCACAGGGAAACACGTCCTTGCCAGTCTCACTCTACCGATTCTATCTAGCCATGTATGAAAATCATTGTTTAGTACACGACATAGGATACCCAGGATTTCTTTGAAATCAGACTCTTAGTAAGCTTTTGCAGCCTCCCAAAACAAAATCTTTGTTCTGTATTGCTTGTTGATCTTTTCTCTCATATTCATCAACAAATGTTGACAGTAGAGTCCATGTTATGCACTCAGGAACATGACTTGAATGGTCATTTCAATTGAATTGGCCCTATTAATTATGATAGCCAAATACGGCATGTCCCCAATACATTCTTTGAGTCTTGATAAAAAAAAACCATATCTATGACTCTTTACTTTCAATTTTCCCAACACCAAATGCAATAGAGAGGATTTGGTTATTACCATCCATGCCTACTTCAAGGAACATGGTGCACAAGTATTTCCCTTTAAGGTGTGCTCTATCAATGATAGTAATAGTAAGGATGTTATTTGGGTCGGAACCGGACCGAACCAACCCGAACTCGAATAACCTGAAAACCAAATAAAGGTGATTGTATGAACTGAAAATCAAATCGATCAACCAATACGGGTTGGGTTCGGTTCGAGTATTAAGCGGTTTGATTCTGTTATTACTCGAGTAACCTGAATAACACGTACAAGACGATTAAGGACCTAATATGATCGAAAAAAACCGAATAGACTGTATTAGGATTCTATAACCTGAATAAGTTGAATTATAGAATAACAATGTACTTTTATACATCAACATAAAGAATTCAAAGACTAACATAACACAATAACACATTTAACGAATAGCATTGATACAGTAGATTAACATAATGAGAATTAATTTACTAGATTTTCGTGAGTTGGAGCCCAATTTTCCATGAGTAGACATAGCATGAATTTGTGAATCCTTAGAGAGGATAGGAAGGGTCAATTTATGAAAGTCTGAAACAAGAGGAAGGATCAACAGAAGTGATTTCGACTTTAGAAATAGATGAGAAGATTGCTTGATTTTGAAACGAGAAGAACAAGCGTAGGGTTTATTTTGTTATGAAGGACGAGGATTTAAGTGTGAATCATGATTTTCAATTCTTTCGATTAGAAAAAGGGGATGAGGAATGCTTATGTGGGTTGGGCATCTAAAACTAAATAAGCTCTTATTTGAGTAATCCGGACCGAATAACCCTAGAATCGAATAACAATAATATAGATACCCAAAACCAGAATTGAATTGCTTATTCCGACCTAATTTGGTTCGGTTTGGTTTTGGTTTCGGTTCGGTTTGGGTTTCAAGGCCACATTCTCATCCTTAAATAATAGGGCACAAATGTATTTGAAACGCTCAAACCTAAAAAGTAATTAATATTCTAATTAAAGTGAACGCGCATGTATGGACATTAAATATAAAAAATTCAGTATAAAAAAATATTATTGTGCAACTGATATTCATGAAAAAGTATTCAAATGTGTTGTCATCACTCGTCCTTAGATGTGTAACTGTCACTGGATTCTTCTTCTCCAAGTTGTAACAATATAAAGGTAGTCTTTGAAAGCTTTCTTCGGGGGTCCCTCTCAATAAATTTACAGCATACATTTTAGCATTCCATGCTTACAAGTATGAAATATGTACATAAAGACGGTCATTTAAACTTTGTTGTATCTGTTTCCCCCATAACATATTACTCGTACTATCCACTAATATGCCCTTCAAAAAGTGACCCAATACCTTTTTGTTGATTTGTTGGTGATGATGTCATAGTTGTGTGTTTGAGCAAGTGTGTTTCTCCGATAGTTTAACCAACTGAAATTGTTACCTATAACTACCGGTCACAATTATCCATAAAGAAAACAGCTGCAAACCTGTCTTTTGTAGATTTTTTCACTTTATATTGAAACCCTTCACTAACGCTTTTGAATCCTAAATTAAGCTTTAGTGATTTTTTGCTTTTGAAGAGTTGGTATTACTACAAATGGAAAGTATATTAGTGCGATGTGGCCCTTTTACATTTTTGTTGAGCTAATTCCAACAATGGTAAAGGTTTAGGCATACCCCAATGGGTGGTTTGTGTTTCTTCAAAATCGGAAAAATAAAAAAGGAAACTTTTCATCTTGTGCTTTTCAGGGTTGTAACGGATCAGTTTTCTCCTCTCCACCTTCAGGATTATCCCCATCATATTCAATGTAACTCTGACAATGTTCAACTGGCTCTCCATCTGGAATTATATTATCATCATCAACAAACAATAGTAGTTTTTCCTCATCATTCGCAGATTCATCAACATCAACAGTAGGGTCAGTCAGAACAACAGCCTTACCTTTTGACCTATAATCACCCCTGTCTATAGGGTCATTGTAAGATGGAACATGGTTGGCTGTTATAGGTAATAAATTACAAATTTGGTTACTTCCAGCATTGGAATACCCATTTCCACCAAAACAATTTCCCCCGGAAAACCGATTAGTACCACTTCCAATAACATTATTAACAACAAACAATTGTATTGTGTTAGGAGGTCTACTGTTACAAAACTAATAATATATTGGACATGACTATCATCAAGAATCTGCATAACTATATTTGATCTAGGACATTGAAAAGATAAACGAATTTGATTAGTGTGTAATATGGACTTGGAAGCAACCAACATAACTAACCCGAAGAAGTTGATATCATTGTTTATATCTACACCAAAGCATATGTATTCTGGAGCAAGATATTGCTTTCATCCGTCAATACGTTGTCATTTCCCTCCACTAAAAATTGACACTCGAAAAAATCGCATTTACATACTCATTCTGGAACGTATATGGAAAGTATCAAACATACAAATATATTAAACACACAAAAATATTGCATATATGGAACAAAACCATACAAACACCCTAATATTACCTCTCCAGAATGTACGGTCATTTCAGAATGTAGACCGGAAAACACTTTTTCAGTCCGGAATGTACGGGGTTTCAGATTTCGAACCAAAATTCACACCAACGACCACCAATTGAAATTGTTTCCCGTAACCACCATTCACAATTATCCATAAAGAAAACAGCTGCAAACCTGTCTTTTGTAGATTTTTTCACTTTATATTGTAACCCTTCACTAACACTTTTGAATCCTAAATTAAGCTTAAGTGATTTTTTGCTTTTGAAGAGTTGGTATTACTTCAAATGGGAAGTATAGTTGTGCGATGTGGCCCTTTTACATTTTTGGTGAACTAATTCGAACAATGGTAAAGGTTCTGGCATATCCCAATGGGTTGTTTGTGTTTATTCAGAATCGGAAAAATAAAAAGGAAACTTTTTATCTTGTACTTTTCGGGGTTATAAGGGATCAGTTTCCTACTCTCCACCTTCAGGATTATCCCCATCAAATCATTATCATCATTATATACTAGCTAGCATTTTTCCTTTCACCACATTCATTTGAAACTCTCATTCATTTTTTCATTTCACCACATTTATTTGAAACTCCCATGACTTTTCAATTTCTTTTTAATAATGATTATAAATTGGTTAATAAGGTTAAATAAATATAAAACCTAAAGTGTAATCATATATAAACTAAATTTCAATATTAAAAGAATATATTTTATTCTACTTATAAAGTTATGTTTTTAACTTTTAACATATTATATTTAATTTATTAGGTATAATATGTTGTTGTATGTAAACCATTATCATTTTAAAGCTACAACTTTTGAAGAATTTGTATAAAATACTTAAATTGTTAATTTAAATATAACCTTACAGGATCAACTTAAATATAAATTTTAGTTCAACTTAAACAAACTAAAGAATATTTTGTAAATAGTTAAAAGTGATAAATTGTTGTGTCTTTCTAATAATGATTATAAATTCGTTAATAAGGTTAAAGAAGTATCAAACCTAAAGTGTAATCATAAATAAACTAAATTTCAATATTAAAATAATATTTTTACTTCTACTTATAAAGTTATGTCTTTAACTTTTAATATATTATACTTAATTTATTATATATAATATGTTGTTGTATGTAAACCATTATCAATTTAAAGCTACAGCTTTTAAACGGTTTGGACAAAATACTTAAATTGTTAATTTAAATATAATATTAGAAGGTCAACTTCAATATAAATTTCAGGTCTACTTAAAAAACCCAAATAATATTTTGTGAATAGTTAAAAATGATAAATTATAGTGCTAAATGCAAAAACAAAATTGTAATATCAATTTAACTAAAATATTTCCTAAAGATATTTTTATAATCGTTACAAGTTTTCAAATAATTAGCTTAAAATAACCTATAATAACAATAGTTAAAAATAACTCTATATAAATGATTATGTTGTTAGCTTTAAAATAAAAAAAAATGTTTGATATTTTAAATAAATACAATGATAGAAATTAATACGTTAAACAAAATAAATTTTAAAAAACTAATTAATAATAACTACAACTATAAATAACATTACTATATATATTATATTTTATTTTATTTTATTCATGAGTAACCCGCGGGTAGAGGTCAATCATATAATTCAAAATAGAGTAAATTACATGAATGGTCCTTATGGTTTAGAGTAATTTGCGTGTTTGGTCTCTGACTTATTTTTTTAACTCGGAATGTCTCTACTATTTGTTTTTATTACGCACTTTGTCCCTGTCTTACCTAAAAAGACTATTTTTTCCCTTGATTTTCTAATTTATTTAAATAAACACACCCCTAACCCCACCCATTCACCTTACCTTATATACCCTATAATTTTTTCCCTATTTAAATAATAGTCTTTTAGGTAAGACGGAGACCAAACGCGTAACAAAAAAAAAATAAGTAGGGACAGCGCGCGTAACAAAAACAAATAGTAGTGACCTTCATAGTTAAAAAATAAGTTAGGGACAAAGTACGCAAATCACCCCAAACCACAGGGACCATTCGTGTAATTTACTCTTCAAAATAATCAATATATTTTATCTCCTTAGTATACGAATTTTTATATCAAATTTAACAATAACATTATTGTTATATTTAAAAAAAAAAACATGTAAAGATTTCAGTTATATAGATGTTTCTGCGCAACGCGCGGGCGTTCGCCTAGTTCAATATAACTCTGACAAAGTTCAACTGGCTCTCCATCTGGAATTATATTATCATCATCAACCAACAATAGTAGTTTTTCCTCATCATTCGTAGATTCATCAACATCAACAGTAGGGTCAGCCGGAACAACAGCCTTACCTTTTGACCTATAATCACCCCTATCTATAGGGTCATTGTAAGATGGAACATGGTTGGCTGTTATAGGTAATAAATTACAAATTTTGTTACTTCAAGCATTGGAATACCCATTTCCACCAAAACGATTTTCCCTAGAAAACCGATTAGTATCACTTCCAATAACATTATTAACAACAAATAATTGTATTGTGTTAGAAGGCATACGGCTACGAAACTAAAAACATATTGGACATGACTATCATCAAGAATCTGCATAACTATATTTGATCTAGGACATTAAAAAGATAGACAAATTTGATTAGTGTGTAACCTGGACTTAAAAGCAACCAATGTAACTAACCCAACGAAGTTGATATCATTGTTTATATCTACACCAAAGCATGTGTGGTCTGAAGCAAAATACTGCATTCATCTGTCGATACGTTGTCATTGCTCTCCACTAGAAACTGGCACTCGAAAAAATCACATATACACTAATTCTGGAACATATATGGAAAGTATCAAACACACAAATATATTAAACACACAACTATATTGTATATATGTAACAAAACCGTACAAACATCCTAATTCTACCTCTCTGGAATGTACGGTCATTTCAGAATGTAGTCTGGAATACAGTTTTTCAGTCTGAAATGTACAGGGTTTCAGATTCAGAACCAAAATTCCCACCAATGACCACCAACTTCGAAACATCATAAATAATTCAGAATATCGTATTCCGTATCCTAAGTCCGGAACGAAATTACGCGCTCCGGAATACGATATTCCGGAAAATGTGGTCATTTCTAACTGAAATTACAGTGGTTACTTTTATTGATAAGCATTAGATTACTTAATTTTCCAATGTCAAAAGCCCTTTAATTTTACAAATATATATATATATATATATATATATATATATATATATATATATATATATATATATATATATATATATATATATATATATATACGGAATATTACAATTATACTACGATACCACTCAATCCTTAAGTATTGTTTGAAAAAAAAGAGGATAATCGACTACTTATACATGTCCTTCAACTTTTTCAAATAAGATTTTCTTTTTCTTTTAGCATCGAAAGCTAAGCTCTTGGCCCTTTGGGGCTTTAACTCTTTCTGTTATGAGTCCGTCCAGTACCGCACACCTCGCTTAGATTATAATTAAGGGTGTTGAACATTTAAGTATGATTTAAGCTTGAATTTTATGAATTTTTGCTACTTTCATGGGGGAGGACCATGTTAGTATAATTCTCTCTTTGAATTCATTCTCTTGAATTTTTGACAAATGTCTTGGTGTATAAAGAGCATAGGTAGTAACAAAATGTGGGAATATATTTGATTTCTCCAAACATCAATATGAACAAAATACATGCAAATCTCATGTTACATTTTTTTGCGACATAGTTAACTACACAGTACATGTTCCCACACACACACACACACACAGACACACACACAGAGAGAGAGAGAGAGAGAGAGAGAGAGAGAGAGAGAGAGAGAGAGAGAGAGAGAGAGAGAGAGAGAGAGAGAGAGAGAGAGAGAGAGAGAGAGAGAGAGAGAGAGCATAGTGCCAATAGATTCCTGTTTTTTACTTGACGTTTTTTTCTGTAGTTTTTTGTTGACTAGTAAAACCTCCATGTCTCCTACTTCAGTCGACCTTTATGTGTACTTCATGAGCCAGCCTGTGAGATAATGCTGTAGAGGAAACAAAAGATAAGACCTTTCAGGGTATTTGCATATATAAGTGGTGGGATTTCAACCCCTTTCACTTCAAAAAACAAGGAAGAAGATGCTTCTGTTTTTAACTTATATAGCCTTTATCATTCACATTCGTGGATGCTGCCAATACTCTATTGTTTGACACACTTGGAATTCACTACTACAATAAGGGCCCTTCAAGTAATGCTAGAATATGGTTTCAAATAGATTAAAAACGAAATAAATGCTAGAATATACGTAGCAATTACTTTGGAAGTAATGTCAGTTCGTCAATAAAGCGGCAATACGAAGTTCGACTATATTAAATGATCATATTAATTACCTGATGTTTGACATGCAATTTAGACTAATGTCTGTAGTTGGGGATAGGAAATTTTCCAGACTCAATGTGCTTAACATCTTCAATAAGCACTTCATAATGCCTTTTCACTTCTTCAGCAGATTTACCACCTACAGCCCTCGCAATTTTCTGCCAACGATCAGGGGTATCGGTGTCATACACCGCAAGAGCTTTTTCAAATAATTTGTTCTCCTTAGGCGTCCAAGAGGAGCTGTAGCTACTAGATGAGAAGGAATTTGACGCCATTGTTGCACTCAAGGACTTTTGTTGGTTATTGTTATTGGTCTATACCTTCGAAAATGTTTAGAGAAACGGGAAGGATGGAGTTATCTAGTCAAAGGAAGATGGAAAGTTCTTAAGGGATGATCTTGAAGATGTTATCAAGAGACACTTCTTATAAATAGGAAGTAAATTAGGGCGCGGGGTTTGTCCAGCATGGCGAATATTATTTGCAAGATGACCAAAATGCGCATCGACTTCTTTTACAAACAATAGACCGGGTATAAAAGCCTGTATAATTGGAGAATCAGTATCAAATGAAATGCATCACATCACCGGCCACTATATAAAAAGTTTATTTTTAAATGAAATAGTCTATAACTGGATCACCTTGAGGAGACATTTATTAGTGAGCATGTGCATGGTTAAAAGGCATAATGATTTGCAAGATCTTTACCCTCGTTTCCTTCACATATTGGCTCTAATTTTCGTTGTTCGCAACATCAAAAGATATATAAAGGCTTATTGAATTTACATAGGTATATTGAAATTTAGAAGTGATTATAAAACTATGGACAAATTCGTACGTAGGGGTTGCTTGTTCTTACATGACAATGTGGGAAGTGAATAATTAAGAGAGTCGCAAAAATAAAGGCTTGAGGTTCATGTGCTAATGTGTCATGAGATCTTAGTGCAATGACTACTAATAGTAATTCTTAGCGAGATATATTTTGTATATGTATTTATGGTGTATATCCTTTCCTTAGTATTATGAATCCTTTTGTATTTATACGTATCATTGTTTAATGAGAAGGCAACCATTGAAATTATAATTGTCTTTAGTAATCACAATATGAGAAGTAAATAAAGATTTCCATGAGCTAAAAGTTAGTGAACTAAAGCCTCTCTTATTTCTTCTCATCCATTATATTTGGTTTTTTTCTTTTTGTTTCCTTTTATGTACGGACAATGCTGCAAATATGCAATGCTTTCTACTTTTGGTCGAGATGTGTAGTATCAGATTCTTCCATTTTTCATGTGGATTGCATTCGTTGATGAAAAGTAGGATATTATGATATCAAGAATCTGAGTTATTTCACTCAATTTGACGTAATATTTTGGCACTACATATCATATTGGATGCAAGTTGTGGGAAGCACCATCTTTGCACTAGTGGAAGCCACACTTTCTCTTCTTCTCATTGCTAGCATCTCAAAGAGCTTTTGTACAAAGTGGAGAAGAAGGTAAGCTAATGACTTTCCATCTTAGATGCCCTTAATTTATAAGCACACTCTTTAAATGTCTGCACTTCACCATAAACTTGCATGGTATAGTATATTTTTTCTTGTTTTATGTAGTAATGTGCTTCCGAGAATCGGAGTATATAGCATTGGTTTAGAGATGTGAAATAAGAGTTTCTTTGAAAACAAAACTATCATTAGAAAGCAAGGATGATTCTTTTTAGGTGGTGCTCCTTTAGATGCATCAAATCTTTCCAATATTTGGAATATTTTTCATATCCAAATTAATTTATCATGGAAAAGTAATGCTCCTTGATTACTTTTTGTTAAACTTGTTTGATATAGTCTTATGATGTAATGATTCTTGCTTTTGGTAAGTTGATTTAGATTCCTGATGCCTAGTACATTTATTGGTACGTGATATTGCTTACATATCTTGAGAACCTCTTTTTAAAGAATCTAGAAAAAGAAAGACGAAAAGTAAGCAAAGGAAGCATATGGTTTGTTTAAGAGCGACTTGGATTATAAAAGACACAGGGTGTATTGCTAAGAAATATGTGGCTGGAAAAAAATACTTAATTATATAGATTAAGTGTAAATGAAAAAATACTTAATTAATAATATATTAAGTGTAAATAAATAATGGTTAATTTGGATTACTCGCCTTCTTGTGAAGTTTTTTGAGAATTTTGTTTTTGTATTTTTTAGTTTATTGCTTCATATATATGGATGGCTATAATATCTTGTTATAAGTAGAAACAATGCTTTAGGAGGGGAACAATAGAAAATGTAAGTTGCTTTTTTTAACCACTTTTTCATTGATGTTCACATAGTCTTTTAAAGGTAACTTCGATTTTGTTATAATTTGGTATTTGATTAATTGCTTTCATTTTTCCTTTCTTCCCGGTCTCAAAACGCATTTATGATTCTCTGCTGTGACTTTTATGAGGTAACTTTATTCATTTAACAAAAGTTACCCATTATAAAAGGATCAAAAGGTTTGAGTAGCCATGTTCCACACCGACTACTACCTTTCTCTAAGCTTGTTTAAAAATGGCCATATAGTTATATTTACGTATAACCCTACTGATAAAAATATTTAGAATTCTTTGATGGTCCACCTGCAACCACATATAGACTAACGTAAGTAATTGGCAAATGCAATAACATGAACACAAAAGAATATGGGAATAACTCTTATCATAAAGAAAATAATTCAAAACTTTGTTACAACCGTTCCAAGTTGCTAATCTCTAAACATGGTATTAATCAGCTATTTATGACGCACGCAATCTACGGAAACTCTAAACCAAAATACCGCATTGTATATATGGATCGACCCTAGCCTTTGGCACCTCAACGTGATGGACTAAATCGAAAATTAACAATAATTTCCTTTTAATTTCTGAATGGAAATTGTGAGGTCCTCCACACCAAGAAGCTTATGCATTTCATTGAACTTCACTTTAGCAAGTGCCTTCATTAGGATGTCACCTCATTGTTCCTTTCGACTAATATGTTCTACCACAATTTCTTTCTCCTCAATTCGTTCTCGAATGTAATGGTGTAGGGACTTTATGTGCTTGCTTCATCCATGAAACACTGGGCTTTTAACTAACGTGATTGAAGATGTGTTGTCAATCTTTAGTACCACTTTTTGTACATGAGACCTGCTTATTTCTCCAAGTAGAACATGAAGCCAAATTGCTTGACAACTCGTTGCACTTGCAGTAGTGTATTATGCTTCACACAAAGATAGTGAAACTGTTTTGTGTTTTGCGAACAAGTAACAACAGGTGATTGACCTAGGTATAAAATGTGAACAATTATGCTCCTTCTGTCATCTTGATCTATGTTGTAACTGCTATCGTTGTATTTCACCAAGTTTACAAGTCCACCTCAAGTATATCGAATTACATAGCATACAGTTCCTTTCACATACCAAAGGATTTATTTTATCGCCACCATGTGGGATTTTTACAGCGTCTTCATATACCACCGACTTGTAATGTCAACCGCATATGGGAGATCAGGTCTTGTTTGGAGAAATTGTCTCAATCTTCCCACTAAGTTGCGATATTTTGTGACATCGGTATATTCTTCGCCATCTCCCTTTGAGAAAATCACATTTCAATTCATAGGAACTAAGGTGTATGTAACATCTCGAAAATACGAGCCAAAAATTTCATTTTTAAAACATATACTTAGCAAAACATTCACCGATCATATCATTTCATAAAAGATGTCGCATGTCTGGAAACCATTTTATAAAACATAATAACGTCAGAGTACAAATCCCCAGGAAAATCTCATGGTGCGGAATACAAAGCATGTATGTGATGTGCCGCTACCGTGCCAGCTCTTTCCCCTACGAAGAAGAGGTACCTGAAACCAAAACTGAAAACTGTAAGCACGAAGCTTAGTGAGCTCCCCCATAATACCTCATACCATACAAACATACAATGAATAGCTAGGAGATACGGGCCTCGCCCACACTCATGAAGATACGGGCCTCGCCCACACTCCGCTAGCTGGGAGATACGGGCCTCGCCCATACTCCGCTATCTGGGAGATACGGGCCTCGCCCACACTCCCTTATCTGAGAGATACGGGCCTCGCCCACACTCTGCTATCTGAGAGATACGGGCCTCGCCCACACTCCACTATCAGAGAGATACGGGCCTCGCCCACACTCAGCTGCTAAACCATAACATACAACTATCACACAGACAACGAGTATAAACAATTATATCATACTGGCATATATGATAATCAAACTCAACCATGAGATACGGGCTCTGCCCACACTCCGACACTAACATATCGTCTATACGGGTCGGCCTTGGTGCCTTAGACCCGTTACTACTGGAAGGAAACTCACCTCGAAAAGTAGCTACCGAAGGTCTGACTGCTAGACGTCTGGCTGCTGCACCGGTAATCCTCCGGCTACAAATCCATAAACATAGATTAGCCACTCATAAGTACCCTTAGGTCAATTGACTGACCCATCCCTGGTCCAAGTTCAACTCCTTGGTCAAAGTCAACTTCCAGTTGACTGGACTCGCCGAGTCGTGGCACAGACTCGCCGAGTCCTTCTCCTACTAACCCGGTCCTACTCGCCAAGTCCCTCTTCCCACTCACTGGGTCACCCTTAACTCACTACTCGGGACTATAGAACCGACTCGTGATCCGACTCGCCGAGTCCCATGAGCAGATCTCCTACTCGCTTCCAAATCCCCACCAGAGCATCCCTTAAGAGGATTTGGGGTTCTAGGACTATTGCTACACGTTAAATTGCTAATTTTACGTGCAGATACGAAGGGTTGGACCTTCAACACTTAAACCCCTCTTACTCAGTGAAAGTTCATATGACTCGCCGAGTTTGAAGAACAACTCGTCGAGTTCCAGGCAATCTTCATAGGACTCGCCGAGTTGTTCATCCAACTCGCCGAGTCTAAGACCATCCTCATAGAACTCGTTGAGTTCCACTTTGGGACTCACTGAGTCCCTTCGACCTACTTCCCATATAGATCAAATCTGAGACATGCAACGCTTCTAAACCATAGATCTATGCTCCTAGGGCATGCTTATCACGTAAAGTTGCAAACTTTACGTGCATGCATGGCCCTATAAGCTCAAGAAGGCAAATCCAAGCTCTTTAAGAGGTCATACACTCAATAGGGACCTCAATAACTCCAACCAAAGAGACTTTATACTTCTAAGATGTCCATAAGATCCCAATCTGAAGTCCTTTCAGAACTTAGAGCATAAATACATAGAGTTTGAGGTTTTAGGGCTTGAAAACCACTAATTTGGGACAAAAAGGGGATCTAATGGACTAGTGATCAAGGTAAGAACTTTTCTACCTGAATGGAAGCTTCTCACAGTGTAGATTCCGGATCCACCTCCCCTCCTTGCACACTTCCACCTCCTCTTCCTTCCTCTAAGCTCCAAACCTTCTCCACAAAGCCAAAATCACTCTCAAGTACAATATGTGGGCTAGGGTTTCTTTCTACAGCTCTCTGGAAGTGTTAGGGACAAAGGAGGCCAAGTTAGAGTGTTTAAATAGGGTGCAAACACCTGGATTAGGGTTTTTGTCCAAACAGGGTCTACTCGCCGAGTCCGGGGACCGACTCGCCGAATCCAAAGTTCAAACCCCGCGCCTTAAACCGCTCCTACTCGACGAGTTGGTCCGTCAACTCGCCGAGTCCAAGGCAAAAATGCACTAAATTAAAATATTAATCACAAGGAGTACGTACCAGGAACCAGGTGCTACAGTGTAGTTGCAATCATATATACATCCATCTCTGAGCACTTTCTTTATATAACCTTCTTGTGTAATTATAATGTATTTCTTTCTTCAATACACCTCAATACTAAGGTAATATGTGAGTACACCCAAATTGTTCATATCAAACTTTGTAGCCATGGCTTGCTTAAATTTTGATACGATATTTTTTCTAGTTCTGGTAACACCGAGATCGCCAACGTATATTCTAACAATGATCAATTCATCTTCTATACTTCTTCGATACACAACTTACTTTTTCACACATCTCTGAAATTTCATATTCTTCAAAATCGTGTCATTTTTCATATTCAATGTGTGGGGCACTTATCTTAGGTCGTATAACGCCTTCACAAGCTTGTATATCGAGTCTTCGATCCCTTTCTTCACAAAAACTTTCAGTTGGTGAATAGTTACCTCCTCTTGTAGCTCATCATGTAAAACATGGATTTTACATCAAGATGTTGTAACTCCTACCATTTTAAGGTTGCGAGAGTTATAAGTATTCAAATCATTTTGATACGTGCTACTAGAGTGAATACCTATTTAAAATCAATACTCAGTTGTTGAAGGTGGCCTTTTTCCATGATCCTTGTCTTGTATTTGGTTGTGGAGCTGTTTTAAGATCTTTTGACCTTGAACACTCATTTTAATCCAATGATGGTTATATTAATTGGCATCGAGACTAGTTCCCACATGTTATCTTTTCAATTGAGTTAATTTCTTCTTTCATAGCTTTCATCCACATTGGATTACTCTTGGATTTTTGGTAGTTTGATAGTCCATCCTCATTAATATAGTTTGTGTGATGCACAACTTCGCCTTAAAGGTAATAAGTAACTTGCTTTGGCTTCAACATGCTTCATGTCATCTTGAGAAGGGTGTGGTTTCACCTTTCCACCATGTTGTTTGTTCTGGCGTGTATGGATCTATGGGATGTCTTATCATCCCATGACCATCACATATTTTATCAAACTCTCTCGAAGTGAATTCACTACATCTATGCATTCTAAGTACCCATATAGTATTTTCTATTTTGTTTACAACCTTCATTTTTATAATTCATGAAATAGTTTATTGCATCACTCTTTTCCTTCACGAGATAACACCTAAAAATGAGTAGTCATCAATTAGATAAAAAAAATATACCTATTCCTGGCAATTATATATGGTGATATTGGTCCAAAATTGTCTCCATGAATGAGCTCCAAAGTCTTCTTAGCTCGAGATAGTGAAGTCTTGGGAAAAGTTCTTTATGTATGTTTTCCAACCAAGCAAGATCTGTATAGTTGATTGCTTCATGAGATAAGTTGTAAAACCATGACTAACTCTTTCTTATTCATCATCATGATTGTGTCGAAGTTAGCATGCCTGAGCCTAGAATGCCACAACCACCCTGGCTCATTAATTCAGTTGTGTAAACATATTGGTTTTCCCTCTGAAATTTTGGTCTTGTAAAGTATATTCAATGATCTCTTCACCTATAATAGAATAAAATTTTCACTATCAAACAAGAATAGACAATCACCTATCATAGAAACTTCACACCCACATTCGGTTGCTTTTCCCAAACTAATTATATTGGCTTTAAGATTTAGGATACAGTAAACATCATTTAGTAGTTTTTTCTCACCTCTTTCCCCTTCAAAAGTATGAAGCCTTTACCTCGGTTCTCAATAAACGATTCATTACCGAATTTCACTTACCCTCTTACTTTTTTGTTGATTTTCATAAAAAAAATATAGATTACCTATCATATGGTTGCTCTCACCATTCTCTAAATACCATATGTCGCCTTCATACATAGTCGATATCACACTTTCTTCGCTTAGACGTACAACATCATAGAGAGTCTTGAGCATGAACACTTATGGGTCATGATCATCGACTTCGGCTACATACACCTTAACTTGTTTAGCTTTCTGATCAAGAAATTCAAAGGCAAAGTAGCCAAACTTATCACATTTATAACATTGTACTTAAGATCAATCCTTACCTTTTGACGCAATTCCTGATAGTTGGCTTGTGAATTTGTTAAAACTACCTCTCTCTCTCTATCTCTCTCTATCTCTCTCTCTCTCTCATTCATCTTCATATTATCAAACTCAATAATTAGAGTTTGAAAACATGCCTCGCTTACTTTATATGCGCCGAGGTGTTGAGTTTTAATGTCGTCCCATATATCTTTTCTCGTACCCATCATACCAACTTGTAAGATCAGATCTTTAGGAATTTTTTGGAAAATAAGGGTTATGGCAATATTGTTATTCTTTGGGTTGTTCTGTAACACCCCATTTTCACCAAAAAAAAATCAATTTTATTTTACATAAAATATCATTTGTTATAAAACCCAACTCGATAAAAACCATAAGTATCAAATACAATCACCCAGAATAAGAGTATCATAATTATGTGGAATCACAAAAATTGTGGGTGGGTATGTACAATCACGCCTTTACCATCCCGTTATCATCTAAAGTACCTAAAAAACATTTAACCCAAGTCAATGGTCAACGGCCAGCCACCATGTTGTGGCCAACCACTAATCGTGCCATGGAAGTCATGCTAAGAAACAGTCGCAGTGAAACTCGCCACCACATCGTGGTGAGCAACATGCCACACTGTGGGAACTAGTCCTAACAACTTAACAGGTTAAGCACTTAACCCTTAAGCCCAATCCTCCAACTTTTCAGATCTGGTACCTAATAGCTTCATAATGGATAAAGTTTCCAACTTTATCCATTAGGAAGATCCAAACAACAAAAAATCTAAACTTTAAGTCTAAAAGGGACAAAGAATGCATCTTTCTCAACTTAATCCATTAATTCTAAGTCTCCAACCCTCGAATCTGAATCAATATGATGTCTATATGGATAAAGTTTCCAACTTTATCCATAATGATGCCATAAACTTCCAAGATATAAACTTTAATATACCAAAATGACCTAAAGGACCAAGATAACTCATGGCTTAAAGAGAAGGCAAAAGATCATAACTTTCCTAGTCTGTGAGGTCCAAGAAGCATTCCAAACTGATCAAAAGATGTTGAAGTCCAGTGAACTCCAAAATCACACATAAAATGGACCAAAAGTGCCAAAAAAAAACCAAAAATGACAAGATCTAAATAACTAAAGAGCAAGATATGAACTTTATACTCACAATAGTCCGAAATGAAGTGACCTTGACAGATCCAAACATGAAACAACCTTCCTTGCAATCAAAAGAGCTATCTTGATCTTCAATCTTCATCAAATCACCACAAAAAGCACCCAAAAGAGGTTCAAGGAGAGAGGAAGAGCTCAAATCATGAATAGGGAGGATATGCTTGCTCTCAAGGAGTTCTAGATGTGATGGAGGTTATGAAAATGCGCTAAAACATGAATCATTACCTTTAAATACGTTGAAAACCCTAAAAAAATATGGGCTCGGGCCTGCCCAGCATCTGCTCAGTGGAAAAAAGTTCTCTGCTCTATGGTGATTACTACACCGTGGAAAACAATTCTCTACTCTGTGGTGATTACCAAACTGTGGAGAACAATTATCCGCTCTGTGGTGACGATTTTCACCCAAATCCATTCCATCACAACGATAGAGACCATACAAAATGGTCATCGGGCCCCGCCCAGTAAGCATACAAGTACATAACACTTGTGAGAGTCACACAAAGAACTAGCATACTAACATAGCATAACCATGGGTTCGCATTGGTTCCTTCGACCCACTAAACTCAGTGAGGAAACTCACCTCGAACTGCTGAACACACTGAAAGATCTTTGGCTACTGGTCTGAAAAATCTTCGAGCTATCAATACCAAATGACATCCAATTAATAATTGGATTCTATTAAATTTACCATGAACGGCCACATTAAATGTAATGAAAAGCATAAACAAGACGTTATCTCGTCAATACCTTGTCCAAGGCCCGGTCTTGGCCAAGGCAGTCCAGCACCGGGGTGGCAGTTCGTTACCCTCTACGATGGACGAATATCCCCCATGATCTTCTCATTCACTCACGACCAGTCAGGACGTTACAAGAAGTGACACCCAAAACTGAGGTCACTAGGCAGTTAGCTAATGTGGGTGTGATCCTCCCAGTTAGAGGAGGCCACGGCTCACACTCATCGAATGAGGTCCCCAAGATCCATTAGAAACAGGTATAAAAGGATCGCTTCCGCCTCAAGGAAGGGATCCATCTTCTCTCTCAGAAACATTACCCTAAATTTACCTCACCCAGAAAACTAACCTGATTGTCGGAGCGACGTCCCGGGAGAATACCCAGACTTCCTTTAACGATTCTTTTGTGTTTGTGATCTCAGGAAAGCCTCCATGACAGATCCATCATCCAGTATCCAAACCCCTGTGGAACATGTCACAACAAATTCCAACCCATAACTATCAGTCCATAATTAGGGAAAAAAGACCATTTTACCCCTTATCTAGTTTGGTCCAAGACTAAGGCCCAAACTTACAATCCAAAGGCCTAAATCCTAATTAGCCACTCAAGGCCCAAATTGAGGCCAAATTTTCCAAATTGAGCCCAACCCCTTCCATGGGCCTGAATCCAAGGTCCATCATATTACCAGCCAAAAAACACGAGAATTCAGATGGCCCAACAAGCCCTAAACTTCTAAGCCCAAGATAACGGCCCAAACTGAAGATCCAATTTATGAAGCCCAACTGGCTAACTACACTGGGTGTACTAAGATTGTGCGTGGCGCGTACAAGCTTGTACGTGGAGCATACTCACCCATTCAGCCAAAATGCATTTTTGGCTCTTAATCCATGAAGACTTTACTCCAAAACCTAGATCTGACTTCCTTGAGCTGATTTATCATGTAAAGTTGCTAACTTTATGTGCACGCATGGCTTAATGAAGCTCTTAAAGCTAAGAAGGGCTTAATAGGTGACTTAATGCCTGCATGTGACCATAAACCCCATAAAGCTTGCACCTTTATGCTTAATAACCTCATAACTTGTTTAGATCTAAAAGGACAATCCCCACAATGTCTCATCAACCAACCCAAAACCAAAAGAATGAAAATCAAGACATAAAGTTATCTAAGTTTCCCAAAAGACTTGCAAAATGAGTGATGATTTTGGATCTCTAAGTTTCCCACCAAGCTTTGAACCTTTAACCTTCTTTAATCTCTTCAACATGAGCAAAACAAGCACCAAGTTCTTCTCAAAAGCTCAAAAGCACAACAATGGAGGCTAAAGGTCGATTTTGGGGTTTTAGGGCAATGGAGGTTGGTAAAGAGGCTAGCCCTTGGGACTTAAGGTCTTTTATATATGGTGCAACAGCCTTAAATTAGGGTTTGAATATTCTCCGTGTACGCTAAGCATAACCCTTATACGCCCAGCATACAAGGCCTCGCATCGTTAAACAGCATCACCTTAGTACGCTAAGCGTACCATGTGGTACGCCCCGTATACTAGCTTTTCAGCTAGTACGCTAAGTGTAGCATGTGGTACGCCCCGCGTACTACTCCAAGGACCAATATTGCAACAAATTAAACATAAAGGAAAAATACGGAACATACCAAGATCCAAGTGTTACATTATTGAAGATTAGTTTTAACATCATCAGATTGGGGGAGATTGTAAGGTCACACCTTATGATCTTATGAGTCAAACATCCTACACGCTAACTGTAAGTGTCAGCGTCAATGTTACCATTAGTGTCAGTGCCCCAAGCTTTATCAGAGTCGGTGTGTAGATAGTCATCTTCTGTAATTGTAACACTTGATTCAAAGTACTTTTCATTTTAGACCCTTGTTGTGTTAGATTTTGACTCTTTGGTCCAAACGCCAGGCGTTTGGCATAGAACGCTAGGTGTTCTATGATGGACACCAGAAGTTTGCACGTTGAGACCAAACCCTAAGTTGTAAGGGTTTGCACCCTATTTAAATAACATTATAGCCTTAAAACCCTTCTCCACTCCAGCCTCCATCCTCATTTTGAAAACTTTAAGTGTGTAAGAGAGTTTGAAGCCTTGGTACATCTTTTTTGTATCATTCAGTGTTCTTGATAAGAGAAGGAAGATCTTTGGATTATTGTGGTTGCTCTCTAGCTTGTGGATCTGGACTCTTGACATCTTGGAGCATCATTTTGTGGTATAAAGTTCTGAACTTGATCATCATATATCTAGATCTTGTTTATGTTATAAGTCTATGCTTATTAGCCCCATTTTCTTGGTCTTTTGGGTAGGAGCTACCTTAGACCAAAGGAGTTGTCCTTTTGGACATTTTACAGTAGATCAAGTGATAAAAGTGTGATATTGGATCGTCTTTTCACTCCATGCAAGTTTTGAGGTGTCTTAATGGGTTAAGGAGTTGGAGTTGTAGCATTTGGGCTCATTATAACCATGTATGGCCATAAAGTTTGCAACTTTATGGCTTTAAACGTTCTATTAGCAATGGATCTAAAGTTTGGACTTGATATCTTAATCCATTAAGTTATTGGTTTCGAAGTTGGTGAACAGGTAGCAAACGTCAGGCATTTGCATGTGAACCCTCAGTGTTTGGATGCCAGGCGTCATAAGGAGGAACACCAGGCATTCTGTGCAGAAGCCCAATGGGTCTATTCTGGGCCTTGGGCTATTAGGGGTCTTGGGCTTAGTCTAGGTGGGCTTGTAAAAAAAGGGCTAAATGGTCTTTTGCTCTTATGTTGATAAGAAATAAACTAGACCATGGATTTAGGATAAACCTTATTTATTGATTGGGTTTGTTTTTGGTTTTGGTTTAGCATGAGGAGCAGTGTTCGTCGTGGATCGAGTGTTGTTTCAGTTATCATCAGCGGAGGTAAGTCTCCTCACTGTACTCGTAGGTCGAAGGCACCAATGTCGGCCCACTAGGTTTTGTTATGTTAGATATCTTTGTGACTCTTGCATGGTATGTTAGGCTAGGCCCATTTGTATGTTGGGCTAGGCCTATGAATTAGGAAGGGCTAGGCCCATTGTATGTTACGTAGGTTATAACTGTCTTCGTGACTTTTGCATTTGTATCATCAGGCTAGGTCCATTGGTTTGGTAGGGCTAGGCCCATTATGGTGGGTTGGGCCCAATATGCGGTTTAGGCCCAATGGTATGTATGGTATGTGGAATCTTGTGGAATTCACTAAGATTTGTGCTTACAGACTTTATGGTTATGGTTTCAGGTACTTACGGTTTGAAAGGGAATGGCCCGGTGTGATCGCAGCGCTTCCACCCATGTTTCCACATTATGATGATTTTGGGATTGTACTCTGATGATTGTTTTCTTATAAAGTAACTTTGAATATTTAGAAATAGGATAATTCATGTTTGACTTAAAGTTAATTAATATTTGTTTGAATTAAAAATGAAATTTTTACCTCATAATTTTTGGGACGTTACAAGTTGGTATTAGAGCCTTAGTATGGGGGATTCAGGCACACTCTCGGGTATGTCTAAACTCAAACTAAGGAATTGATAATCTTTTGAAAGAAAATTAGTTTCTAAAAAGAATTTGAAAAAAGGAATAAATTTCTAAAAGGATTTTGTAAAGACAAAGGGGGTGTGATGCATGCAATCGGCCGAGCTCAAGTAAGTGATTCCCAGAATACCCATACATATTTTTTATGAATATGTGTTATGAGAATTGCATGCTAGGATAACGATAGGGATACTTTCAGAAATTGAATGATAGATTGGCCTGATATCTAATGCCTTGTAGCCTAAGGAGCATTGAATACTATGCTAGATTAGCAATATGTATTGGTATCAATAATCGCTAAGTTTATGCTTTAAAAATTGTATACGGTTAGGATCATATAGCTCTAGAATGATTGTTATGGTCTTATTTCCTATTCCTTGTTTGGTCGTGGTCCTAGTGTAGAGTCTTTTATTCTACAGTCTATTTGATCCTATAATGTGTATAATTTGCATGCATAAGGAAACCGGCAGTGAGAGTGGAAGTTACTAGCATGAGTTGTAGTATGTAATTTGAATGTTCTTTGGTTATTCTATGGATTGGATTGCTACTGGACGAATGTTGCTTGCTTTTTACATTGTGGAACTCTTAAGTGATGTGAGTTACCTATTAAGTGAATATTTGAAGTCACATATGAAAAAGGTTGAATAATCTTATAGTGATGGATTGGACCCTATTGCGTAGCTCTCGTTTGAGTCTAACCATTATAGGGATGAGCTTATTACTCGAAGGATTATCTAAGCTTAGTTGCATGTGATTGTATGCATGAAGTAGTTAACTGGCATTATGGGAGTTCTTCAATAGTTGATGGCAGGGTGAGGTCGGAAACCTAGGAAGTGCTTCAGTGGGCTTAGTTGCGCTGCTTAGCGAGTACTTGGTGTATCAATTTGAAAAGGTGACTTAGAGGATTCGGGATGATTCTTTAGGAGACTTATGGATAGGTGTGGAAGGTAGTATTGGGCTCATACTACTAAAAGCATAGGATCCATACTCAAATCGGGGAGAGTTTCGTAGAATATAGGAAGCCTATAGGATGAGGATTCTTAGGTATGTTCTGATCATTTGCATGTTGTTTTTTAGTATGGTGATGAGCACTCAGGAAGGAGGTTCGGGTTCAGGCTCAGGTGCAGGTACTGAGCCAATTAATGATTGTATGCAGGAGTTCATCTCGTCGGAGATTACCTATGGTATTTTGGAGCAGACTCTTGTGATCTTTGGTACGGTCATGGAGGGGATTTTAGATGAGCGTCCGGGCGCATTCTGTATTGAGATTATGGCTATTGTTGGATCTCGCACTCTTTCTTTCCCTGAGTTTCATGCATGTGGAGCTCCCGAGTTCTTTGGGGAAAAGGACCCCATTTCCAGTAGGAGATGGTTAGCGGATATGGCTAACGCTTTCATGATGAATTTTTTCCCCGAGCGGTCGAAGGTCAGATTTTCCTCCTGTCTTCTGAAGGATAGATCCCGAGAATGGTGGGAGGAGGTAGACTTCTCTTTGGGAGGTGAAGCCATGGGATGAGTTTGTAACCTGGTTTAGGGCCGAGTTTGTACCAGCTATTGAGGTACAACAGTTGGCTAGGGAGTTTCAGGACCTTCGCCAGACGACTGAGACTATGGCATAGATCACTGCCAAGTTCCGGGATAGAGCTTTGTTGGTTCCGCAGTATGCTACAGACGAGGAGATGAAGAAGGTGAGGTATCATGACATGTTGAGGGATGACATCAGGGAGTTTGTGAGTTTCTCAAGGTGCGAGAACCTGAATGATATGATTGCTAGAGCCCGAGAGCGTGATATTTATTTAGGCACCTCGGTAAGAGGAAGCCATAGCAGATTCATATTTCAGTACGCTCGGTGTAGAGACCCAGGACTAAGGATTCATGTTTGGGAGGCCATCAGGGTCGGGGACATTGTGACAAGTGCAGGAGGACCCATGAGGGAGGATGTTATGAGACGGGTTGAGGATGTTTTAGTTGTGGTCAGATGGGTCATTTCAGTAGGGATTACCCCCGTGGGTCGTCTCAAATGTGTTTTCACTGCAACCATAAGTGCCACAAGAAGGCCGACCACCCAATGTTGAGAGGTGGAGCCATGAGTGTACCTGCTCCAATTACTTTGAGGATCACTGACGGTCGTAAGGGTAGGGCAGGAGCCCCAGCAGCGAGGAACCAAGCATTGTAGTGTCAGTCAGGGGAGGTCAGGGTTTCATTAGATGCTATTGCGGGTATGTCATTTTTTGCTTTCTTCTTGATTATTATCAGTATTTATATTGACTTGGAATCTTGTTTTAGTATGGATAAGTATTATCTTTCGTTTAGTTCTCTGTTATTGCCTGGGTTATATCATCAAGAATTGTTATACGCCATTTTTCATGCCAAGAGTCATTGGTGAGTCGTATCTCGTTGAGCGGGATTCAGTTTGTTCGGTTGTTGTTCCGGATCTTTGTTGTGGTCAATTTAGGGGCATCATTTGGAAGGTCTATGGTCGGATTAGCTGGTTAGTTCTCCAATGAAGTCAGAGTTTAGTAATGTTAGCTTTTGTTTCGGTAGGATCAGCAACCTTCTATGGAAGGACATTTAGGCCCAACCACTACCATTTCTAGGGAAGGAGCGGTATGAAGAAGATGGTGATGGCAGTCGCATGAGTTTGTTGGTCATTAGAAGTGCCAAGGGAATTTTATAAGCACAAGTGTTGAAGATGGTTAGAATTCAGAGATCCTTTTGAGGATGGGAAGTTGGAGTGAAGATTCACCAGCTCAGAGCAAGGGTTATGGTCTTTGTCACCAGCATAAAGGACTTAAGGATTTGTTTTGTATCATCGGAAGCGATTGGGGTTATCGGACTTGCTGAGATTTTGGGTAGTATTCATATGGATTTCAAGAGTTGTACGATCATCAAGATAGGCTAGTAATGAAATGATAGTATTGGTAAGCTCAGGTCGTCGACGGTTCGAGTTATAAGAAGGTAAGATGTATTGGGAATTCATCAAATTTTTTGGGTTGGGAGAGCTTCGACGAATCCAAGCAGGGGAGAATCATTCAGAATTTAAGGAGCTGAATCAGGTGTGAAACTAGGGTGAGTTTCACATCCCATTTGGGAGGGAAGACGACTCAAGTGGTCATGTGGATTGAAGTTGTGTAAGTTGGGAGTTCAGGAAACTTCCAATGGTTGGTTGGTGTCTTCTTTGTGATGTATAGTAGGCATGTGGATGGATCTGATATGAGGGTTGCGTTAGAGCATCGCTTCCATTCTTGTTTGATGAAGGCTTTGGGGTTCGAAGCATGACCCGAACACCTAGTTGAGATATAATTGGATGCAGGTTTGACTCAAGTCGATTTTGGTCAGTATGGTAGAGGTGTGGTACGACCATGGGCGGTGACCCGTGAAATAGACGTGTCGTAGGACTGCGGGGTGGCACTAGCATTCATTGGGTTGGCAGATAGTATGGAAGTGTTGTAAGACTGTGGGGTGGTCATAGCATTCACCAGGATATCAGGCAGTTGTGGGAACTGTTGTAAGTATGCGATGGGATCGTAGTATTCACCAGATTGTTATAGACCATCGCTGAGTGAGTGGCATGATTATGTAGTCGGTGAGTGGCATAGAGTGATGCATAGGATAGGGTGGCCTTATCAGTTGGACTCTTAGGAACCTAGTGGTTGGACCAGTTGCGAGACTGGCAGTTTCAGTGGTGGTTTGGGGATTTTTATATCCCGGTTTAGTGAATGGTTGTCGTGAATCAGAAGATTTTGGGTCGAATGCAAGTGCAATCATTGATCTCAGGTTATGAGTTATGTACCAAGTTGGATTTAGGTTTGAACTCATGGGAATCGTTAGTGTATACATGCAGGATCTTTATTTTAGTAAGATATGAATTAAGGAACCTGTATGTCAAGGGCATCAGCTGAAGGGTTCAGGGTAAAAAGGGATGTTTTCAGTTTTGATGATAGAAAAGGCCTTTGTGATTGTGCTTTGGAATGGTTCTACCTGTGTGTAGGTCTGGAAAGTTATGGGGTTTCAAAATTATAGCAATAGCGTATTGGTTCAGCAGTTAAGGAATCAGTGACTTGTTCAGCGCTAGAAAGTTTAACTCCCAGATTGCCTCTTGTTGCTCATTATGCTCATGGATTTGTTAACTTCAGGATCAGTCTTTTACTCGAAGGATTACTAATCCCTTTTATCAAGTGAAGAGTTTCCGGCAGCAGCAAATGGTCGGTGATTCTATTTTATAGTGGAAACAACAAGGTAATCAGAATTTGGATGATTAGTTTGGAATACAAAATGGAGTTGAATTAGTAGTGGATCGGTTTGGGTTGTATGTCAGGGAATCAGACAAGTCTTAAGATTTCAAATTTTAGGAAGAGTAGAAATGGTTATTCTTTAGGAGTTAATTTAAGTTGAGTAAGGATCCATTCATCGTCAAGATTTGGGAGCCCTGCTAAGGCTAGGTCGGTTGCTTTTTGGAAGATTATTGTATGCTCGGGGTTGCTTACTCTGTCTGCATCAGGGTTGTGGTTGGTTTGTTCAAGCTACCTGGAGTACCTGGGAGGGTAAGGAAAGATTTCGAGGATGAAATCTAATTTAAGTGGGGGAGAATTGTAACACCCGATTCATAGTACTTTTCGTTTTAGACTGTTGTTGTGTTAATTTTTGGCTCTTTGGTCCAAACGTGAGGCGTTTTGCATAGAATGCTAGGCGTTCAAACGCCAAGCGTTCTATGATGGACGTCAGGAGTTTTCACGTAGAGGCCAAACCCTAATTTTTTAGGGTTTTCACCCTATTTAAAGAACATTATAGCCTCAAAACCCTTCACCACTCCAGCTTCCATCCTCATTTCAAAAACTCTAAGTGTGTAAGAGAGTTTGAAGCCTTGGTTCATCTTTTTTGTATCATTTAGTGTTCTTGATAAGAGAAGGAATATCTTTGGAGTATTGTGGTAGCTCTCTAGCTTGTGAATCTGGACTCTTGACATCTTAGAGCATCATTTTGTGGTATAAAGTTCTGAACTTGATCATCATATCTCTAGATCTTGTTTATGTTAGAAGTTTATGCTTAATAGCCCCCATTTTTCTTAGTCTTTTGGGTAGGATCTACGTTAGACCAAAGGAGTTGTCCTTTTGGATGTTTTAGGGTAGATCAAGTGATAAAAGTGTGATCTTAGACCTTCTTTTCACTCCATGCAAGTTTTAAGGTGTCTTAATGGGTTAAGGAGTTGGATTTTTTGCTTTTTGGCTCATTGTAAATGTGCATGGCCATAAAGTTTGCAACTTTATGGATTTATACGTTCTATTAGCTATGGATATGAAGTTTGAACTTGATATCTTAAGCCATTAAGTCATTGGTTTGTAAGTTGGTGAACAACGAGCAAACGTCAGGCATTTTCATGTGAACGCTCAACGTTCGTTTGCCATGCATTGTAGGGAGGAACGCCAGGCGTTCTGTGCAGAAGCCCAATGGTTTGATTTTGGGCCTTGGGCCATTAAGGGTCTTAGGCTTAGTCTAGTTGGGCTTGTATAAAAAGGGTAAATGATCTTTTGCCATTATCTTGATAAGGAATGGACTAGACCATGGGTTTGGGTTAACCCTTATTTATTGATTGGATTTGTTTCTGGTTTTCGTTTAGCCTGAGGAGCAGTGTTTGCTGCGGATTGAGAGTAATTTCAGTTATAATTAGTGGAGGTGAGCCTTCTCACTCTACTCATGGGTCGAATGCACCAATGCCAGCCCACTAGGTTATGTTATGTTAGATGTCTTTATGACTCTTTCATGGTATGTTGTATTCATTTTGAAAAGCTTTCCTTAGTTTGAGACTAGATTCACACGACTGTTCCTCTAATTCACTCAAACCAAGGCTCCGATACCAACTTGTAACATTCGAAAAATTCTTGAAAATTTTAAACTTTTGAAATAACCACAAACCATCATTTATTACAATTTGTTTTCAAAATATGTTTCACATCAGAGTTTTCCCAAAAATCATAAAACAAAACACGAGGAGGTGCACGATCAAGTCTTCGCCTTCCTGTGGTCATCTGAGGTACCTGAAACATATTCAAAAACTGTAAGCCCATAGCTTAGTGAGTCTTCCCTAAAATACCACCATAATACATAATCATACTATCACGCAATAGCACGCATACAGAACCTTCAGCATGTCTGGATCGTCACATCGGGCCTACAGCCTGTCTGGACCGTTCTCCGGGCCTTTGGCCTGAATGGTCTGCCTCACAGGCCTTCAGTCTATCTGGGCCGCCCTAGGTCTGTTGGCCTTCAACAAAAAGCAGGACCGCCTCAACCCAACCACACACACACACATGTCAACATATACATAACTCATAAACACATAATTAATCAACAGGCAAGCACAGATCATATACATCAATAAGCATAGCATCATCCTATCTACCAGGATTCAGATCTAACCGATTACTACAGTACTCAATCATACGATAACCAGGATAACAATCCAAAGGGTCGGCCTTGGTGCCTTCGACCCATAAGTACAGTGAGGGAAATTCACCTCACAAGTAGTGCATAATGGGTAAGGTCGGACTCCGAATCTCAACTCCCAAATGAATGGCTACAAACATCATGACCCCACCCATCAAAATTCTGAAATACCTAAAATGCCCTCAAAAGTCCCAACTTGGTCAACCATGGTCAAAGTCAAATTCAAAGGTCAAGGCCAACAATCCATGTTGACCCAACTTGTCGAGTGCACATCTTAAAATCGTCGAGTTCTATAGTACTCAGAAAGTCAGGGAAAACCCTAGCTAACTCGTCTAGTTTTCCCCAGCTTAACACATACAGCTGATTCTTTGAATTCAGTGAGTTTAAGGCTCAGATCTATACTCCAAATGTGTCTAAAAGGATAAAGTTTCCAACTTTATCCTTTGGGACTACTCTAAAAGCTCAAAAACCCTTTCACAAAGCTTGAAAACTCAAAGTCTTAACCATTAAGCACAAAATCCTTGAGATTTGGAACCCAACTTTTCCAGAAGAGGTTCTAGCCTCAAACATCCCAAAGGTGGGTGCTTTATAAACAGGCATGTCCAATGCATGTCTTGAACCAAAAATAGGTCAAAAGGGGGAAATATGACCTAAACTCCATGCATGGCATCAAAACTTGACCAAAGACAAGATCTAACCCACCCTAAGGTCATCTTGACCAGGAGATTCATAAAATTGCAAACTTTATGAAGTCCATCCATTGCAACATCCAAGAATAAGTAGAAAAAGGGACAAAACTCAAGATCTAGCTACATAGGAAGATAAAAATTGGATTTTGATTACTTACAATGGTCCAAAAGAGTGCCAAACTGAAGATGACGGCTTACCTTGCTAGATCCTTGCCTCCTTCTCTCAAACTTCTCCTTCTTTTACTCCAAAATGCCACGCTAACTCACAATATGAGATGGAAATAGGATTAAGGTTCACAAAGTCGATACTAGGGTTTGGGGGTTGATAAAAGATCAGCCTCAAGGACTTAAGGAGGTTATATATGGTGCAAACCCTAAAATTTAGGGTTTCTAAACCAGTCGCCAACTCGTCGAGTTTTCCTAACCAACTCTTCGAGTTGGTCAAAAAAGATGTGCGGCCCAAATGCCTTCAACATGTCGAGTTGAGGCTATCAACTCGACGAGTTCCAAGGAAAACTTGCCTTTTAAGGAATAAATCTCATACCTGGAAATCGGGATGTTACAAAATGACATACAAAAATTCTTTGAATGATGAATTAGTCAATCATAGAGGATCCCTGAAACTTAGGTGGGGTTATTGGAAGCTTCCCGATGCTACAACTTGAAACCTAGCAATAGTGATCCATACCCTCTGAAATATGAAGCGCTCATGACTAAACCCCATCCTGAAGAAATTTTAGAAATTCCAATATGGTTCTAACAATTCTAGCATACAAAAGAATTTTGGTCCAACGATACAACACTGGACAGGAACATACTTATTCTAGATATAAATATCATTAGAGATCGGGGGCTCAACATACATACTAGTGTCACACCCCAAAACCGGAACGGCGGAAACGTTCTGGGATGGATGACGTCATGTCAAGTATCACAACATATGCAGTATAGTAATCAAAGTACAACAACCATTGCATTAATAGTAATAGTTTTACATAAGTTACATTTTATAGAGACATCAAAGTAATACAGAAACTAGTATAGATGCAGCTCGGTTCTAGGTTGGCTTCACAAAAGCTCCCGGGTGTACCTGTCTATTGTTGACTTGAGAATACAAGTTATTTTGAAAGCGAGTATCAGCATTTTTATAAATGTTGGTGAGTTCATAAGTATTTAGTGTCATTTGTGTAAGTAAGCATTTTACTCAAAATAACTTTATAAAAAGTAGTAGTTTAGAATCTACGGTGTATTGGCGTCCTTTCCAGAAAATCCTATATTTTCTAATTAAAAACAATCTTCTATCAACACTCGACAGTGTTATGTTTTAAAGAGAAATTTTCCCTGAAATACTATCATTACCAAATACGGTATTTGACTTTAAAGAGAGTAGGATAATATCAATAGTAAAATACTAGGGGAAAATAACATATCCCTCAGCAGAAATACTGCAGAATAAGGCAAAAGAAATCATGGACTCCAGGAGAGTATCGAATAAATGATACGCCTGGCTCAGTCTAAAAAAAGGAACACACAAACCCCAGACGGTATCAAATGAACGATACGGCTAGCAAGGTCTAAAACAATGAAACACAAACCCCAGGCAGTATCAAATGAACGATACAGCTAGCAAGGTATAAAACAATGAAACATAGACCCCAGACAGTATCAAAAGAATGATACAGCTAGCAAGGTCTAAAACAGAGAAGCACAGACCCCAGACAGTATCAAATGAACGATACAGCTAGCAAGGTCTAAATCAAAGAGTAATCCTAAGAGTGTTGTTTCAAGAATACAGTGTTAAATTCTCGTTACCTTAAGACCATGAATTATAAGGTAAACATGGAGATACTCGTAACCATACTGATTAACACTAGAGTACTTGACGCCCTGCAAGCGTCAGAATAAATGTGACATTTGTCACCCCTTGGCTTGGTAGGCCGTGGACTGTAGCTAGCAGTCAGGGTGCGGGAGTGTCAGTCCCGTATAGATCTATACACACAATGCCCGCTCTCCCTCCAGGAGACTCTAGTTACCAACTTGACAACGGGGAGATCCGTGTCTTGAAGATGCATCTCGTATATTGAACTCTATTGTAAGTACTGGATTAACGATATAGACTCTCAAATGAACTGACTCCTTTGGAATTTTCTAGACTAGGAAGAGTGGTTAGAATCTCCTAACTATTCCTATAATAGTTACTAGTGTCTCTGATCTATGAATAACGAGTGGGAGGATGCCTTTGTTACCCAAGGGATATGAACTGGTCGATGGAAACCTTTATGTCTATACGTGTATACATGATATATAACTAATGTTTAAACGACCTTCGGACGGATATCTGATACACACCAGACCACATCCCAACGAGGAAAAGGAAATAGGGCGAACTAGCCTTCCTAAGTCTTTTAAACATTATTTATATAACTATACAAGTACAGGCATGCATTTAACGAAGTAAAAGCATAGAAGTATAGATGAAAACCTTGGTAAAACCTTTGGAAAAACCTTTAAAAATAAGAATTTACGACTTGATATCGTTATGTAAAACAAGCTTTGAAAACCATTCAAAAACACATTTTGAATATAATTTGATAACACAATATAAGTAAAGAAAACCTTTGTTTAAAACACTGTTGTAACTGATTTAGAAGTAAAACATACAGCACAAGAGACAGACAATTTGAGAAAAGATTTAAATAAGTAAAGACATTTTGGAAAAACCATCTATAGTATTATACTTGGTAAAACAGCTGAAAGTGTGATAAATCCTTGTGCATGCGGGTTATTAATCACATGTGATTGATATGATAACTAGCATGTTTTAACTTGTATTCCCCCCCCCCCCATAAAAGCATGTAAAACATTTAAAAGGTTAATTCAGGGGTATGAACTCACCTGTTGTAAGTGGATCGGGCGGAGGTGCCGGTTGGGTGCTCGGTGTCAAGTAAAGACTTGAACACACTTAGTGACCTATTAACATATGATGACATATGTTTACATACAATTAGTAATTATAATACTAATTAAACACATAAACACATCCTAATGTGCGGAAAACACTTTGGTCAAGTGCTAGGAGGCTATCGGGTTGCAATAAGGAAGTGTATGGCCTAGTTAGGGAGTTTACTCTTCAAGAGTAAACTCTTCATAGAGTTTACGGCCCTAAGACCATATCCCCATGATTTTACGGCCGTAAACTCATGGGTGGTGTGTTCTTGGATGCTTTAAGGTCTTATCTCACTCATGGAATTAGGCTAGGTTCAATTCTAGGGCATAGGGAGATGTTTAATCACCAAATGGACAAGTTTAAGGAGTTTACGGTTGTAAACAAGGAGTTTACGGCCGTAAACTCTTCCATGCCCTTTCCTTTTGTGTATTAAGGTCTTAAATGATAGAGAATAAAGTTCTATGCATTTTTTCAAGTCAAATGGAGAAGTTAGGGCATCATTTGGCCACTTTTTGGGAGTTTACGGTCCATGGACCAATCCTAGGGGATTTACGGCCGTAAACTCCTATTTCCAATGTTTCTTTGATGTTTAATGCCTTTACTTCAATGGTGGTTGCTTCTAGACATTTTCCCAAGTCATAGGAGGTGTTTGAGGGCAATTCTAACACCTTAAAAGGTGTTCACGGCCCTTGAAGAGGGATTTACGGTCCAAGAGTGTTCTTGGGCCGTAAACTCAAGTTTACCCTCCATATAATAAGGTTTTGGTGTTCTAAGCTCGTACATGCAAGTCTACAAGTCATATCTAAGCCCTAGGAGTGATTTGGAAGGGTTTTGGGACTTCAAAACCCCACTTATGGGTGTTTACGTTCCAAGAGTGTTCTTGGGCTGTAAACACATGACTTGGCCCCTAATTGATGTCTTAAACACGAATTTGCATGTTAAATGAGCTAAACAACAAGTTAGAGTAGATTACTTACTAGTTTGGGGCTCGAAATGGGCGTTTTTGGATCGAAAGCAAGTTGTAGAGAGAGAGTGTAGAGAGAGAGTGGAAAGTCTCAAATGGAGTCCACTCACCCTTATATAGGGGTTTGAGTTTGTGGCTCGGTGGAAATATACCCGATACTAACGTTAAACGGGGCTTTTGGTCGCACCCGATTAAATGGTCGTTTTTTGACTTGGTTGTAACTAAAACTTTTCAAGGAATTATTGAGGGTGTTTCTAATTTGTTTCAACCCTTACGAAGTTATTATAAAAGTCCCAAATTAATTAACCTAATCAAAAAGGTTAACAGACAATTAATAAAGCGGGTTTTATTAACGGAAGATGTGGTTAAAAATGACGGGATAAATTTCGGGTTGTCACATCATCCCCCCGTTAGAGGGAATTTCGTCCCGAAATTAGGTTTTAGGCAAGGAAGTAATCATGCACAATCGGGTAGAGGTATGAGGGTACTTCCTATTCGGTTGGTCCTCGTACTCCCAAGTGAACTCTGGCCTTTGCTTGGAGTTCTAACAAACCTTCACTTACGGGATGCGGATTCCGCTTCGTTCAGTTAGTGATTCCTACAGGTGCATCTACGAAGTTAGGGTTCTCAATGGTTTCTATCAAGATGAGTGGGATACAAAGAGTGACGTCGGGCAACACTTTCAAGTCTAAGAAGTGGATTGACCTGGGGTGAAACTGAAAGAAATTTTCGAAGGTAGTCGTGGTCTGAAGAGGGTTGGACCAATTTTGTGAAAAATCTCGGATTGTCCTAAGCTCTCGGAAGGGTAGAGCTTTTCAGTACTTAGAACATAGTGTACTTCTATGGCGAGATCATTACTGGTGTGCTCGCCATTCTGAAGTTCCAAACGTTCTTTCATACTGGGAGTGTAGTCCTTCAGGTTGGTTCTTAGAAAGCTCGGGTTGTCCTTGAATTCATATTTCCTATCGATTGATTTTTAGAGGTTTTCTGGATCATCGGATGAATTGGATGTCTACGGGTATCTATTTGCTGCAAGGTGACTATCTCAACCTAGTGCAAAATGGACCTGCACTTATGTTTCTTGAGATGTTTCTCACAGAACTATCAGGGTCAGGGAGATAGGGTTTCACCAGATGAGTGCTTAGTAAGTTTTTAAACTTTTCATCATCGTCTAGTCGATGCTTTCACAATATGATTCCTAACGGGAAAGAATCATGCTCTTACTTGCTTTGCTGTTTCATAAACAGCAAGCTCTGCTCAGGGCTAACTCAATCCTTAGAGAATTCTTCTGAAGTGTTGGACTATCTCGGGAGGTGGTTCTATTATCTCTGTGTGAGATAGTATTCTTGGAACACCTAGTAGTCCTAATGAATCTCTAAGACATGCCCTATTCTCCAAGGTGTCGGTTTATTTCAGTTGCAGATAAGTGTGTGCTCTAGTATAACCCATTGACTAACACCTAGACTGGTGTCGAGTCTATAATCTCTTCGGGATCTGGATTATAAGGCTCAATGCAACCTATTGTCGCACTTTATTCAAGTATTCTTGGCTGCGGAGGTTATCCTGTGGTTCTTAGCATTCTAGTATTCACCTCGAAGAATGTAGTCTATCGTCTACAGGGTGACGGTGACTTCTTCCACGAGAGGAGGCGGAGTGTCCTAGGCACTACTCGTCAGTAACAGGGTGGACGAAGTGCCTGAGTAGTGCGAGCATCTTCTGCAACTACTCTTCCGGGGGTTCTGGGTTTTCTTGATTTAGGTTAAGTCTAGAGGTATAGTGTTTTGTCACTCGGAACTTCAAATCTCCTCATCCACTCATCTCAAAGTTTAACTTATTACAGCTTCCAGATTTTCGGGATATCCACTGAAATGCTTAATTTGGGGAATTAAGCGTGAATGGATGGTCGTAGTCAATGTCCTTGACTCTTACGACTCAGATTTTTTTTTTACCAACTGAGGGTGTTAGCTACTATGTTGGCTTAACCGGGATGACAACAAATTTCGGATTTGTGATCATTATGGTAGCTCAACCCGCCGTGGTTCTCTTGACTCTAGTTCCTATTCTATGGGATAGGATGAAGGGTCTTGCTATGAGGTTCGTGGTAGAGCTCATACTTGGCTTAACCACTAATACTTGGTGTATGCAAGCCGTATATAATTGAGGTCGACAGGATGTTCAGTTGTACGACTCCACCCTAGACCCACAACCCAATGAGGAACCGGGAGTAGGGAGGAAGCACACATCTTAAATCTTTATGATCTCAATTTTATACCACCCTTATGCATATACTCAGTTAATAGTAGTCAATCCCATGATTTCTTTCCTCTTGATTCACGAACCTGATTGTGAGGTGCTAAGGGTCTTTCTGGAAGATCTACGGAGTAGGTTTCGGGTGGTTATCATCTTCTGGAATACCTGCAGTGTCTTTCGCTTCAATTCCTATTTGTGTAAGAAGGGGGGTTGGTTAACAGCGCGCGGTACCCTTCTCCTGGGTACTTCGGAAGGTTTGAGATAAGAGGGACGACTGACGGATCGCATTAGGTTTTATTATTTTTAGGTTCGGAAGAACCTTTATTTGCCGAAATGGCTATGGTGAAAGTTCTTTTTACACAGCACTAGGTATTTACACATGGTTGCACTAAGTCAAACCATGATCGATAGAGGCATCGAAGTTGGCATACATCGACATGACATATAATGAGGATCGATAGGGCCATCTGCTGAACGGGTACACAAGTTCTTGGCGTCTCGGGTTTCGTCCCGTGTATCACTGTCGTGGATACTTGGACCGATAGAGTCGACGCGGAACTATAGAGGGTCATGAGTGTTTCGAAATAGAGACCTTTCATGACTGGATTCTCACGAGGCCTTTCTATAATCGCCTAACATATACTAGTCATGTATAATTAAGGTGGGAAGGACTGTTGACTGAGAGACTCCGCCATAAATCCACAACCAAACGAGGAATAGGAAATGAGGCAACATCACTCACTCTAGGTCTATCCATCTTAATTATACATGGCCTTAACATATATATCATGCCATTATAGCTTTACCTGATGAAATTTTAATTTTTATATCAGTGCTGCGACTTTCGCCTTAACGGGGGAGTAATTACACTTAGAATTAGCCTTTTAATGTATTCGGTTAGTTATCTGAGATTGAGAGACGTACCAAAATCTACCAGGTTCCTTGATGCTTCTCCCTAGGCATTTAGAGTTAGACTCCTCCTGCGCCTTTGTTGTTTCCTTCAGTTGGGCAGTCCTTCTTGAAGTTTCCAATCCCACCACATAGATGGCATAGTGGATTGGTCGTCACATTGGTGGTTGATGTAATAAACTCAACTGGGGTTTTGCAAATGCGAGCGGTATGCCCCTTCATGTTGCACCTAGCACAAAAGAGTTCCCGACAGATACCATGATGATGGTAGCTACACTTGCTGCAGTGGAGAAGGCTTCCTAGGTATTGTCTCCTTGAAGTTGAGATGGAAGGGTTGACAGGGGTATTGACTGTCTCAGCTCGCTGACCTTCGGAAGGTCCTTGAGCCGAGGTACTTTCTTTCTTGTTCTTGAACTCCCTCTTTATTGGAGTTGCTTGAGGTTCTTGGGTGGCTGGGTACGCAGGTGTTGGTTGTTGCTGTCCATTGCTAAGATCGGGAATCCCGACAGGGCTCTTGCTAACATTGGCGTTGTTAGCATTCAGATGAGCCATGGCAGCTGCTACGGCTACCGAGACTGCAGCTTGGAACATAGCTTCATCGAATATGAGAGTAGGTTTCTTGCCAGCGGATTGGTTACGCTTTTCGGAGGCATGGTTCTCCTACACGGAAAGGAACACAAGCTGATGAGAGACGGTGGTTAACCCTGGACGTATCTATCCTTACTATATTAGGCATAAATTTTTCGCGCACCTCGGATGTTGGTTGTCTGAGTGTCAACCTACATCCCTATGATGTAGTCCGGGTTTCAAGGTAGGGGTAGGGGTATCGGAAAGCCATAAGATGGGAGTCGTTCCTACTAAATTATCTTTATGCTAGAGAGGTTCACTCTCCGGCTTTGGAAAGATTTGAGGGGAGTTCGGAACGAAAATCACAGAAGAAAAGGCTCATGAAGACTTATGGCTAAACATCCTTAATCAAGGTTTTTGAGATTCGATCTAGTCGTATTACTTGCGAAGGGAAAAGGAGATTTACCTAACACATAGTGTGAGTAGTGTAATCACTAACTCACTAAATTGTATTATTTTATGGGTGTATTAGCATGACGAATACGAGGAAAAGACACTTCTCGGGTTCCATGTACTGGCTCCCTTTTTCTACCTCATATCCTTGACTGGACCGGCGTTGGTTTCTTTCGGGTAGTTACCTAGGGTTCTCTTCTCGTGTAGACATATTGAATTTCTACTCCGTCCTACTTCCGATCCTGACTCTGGGTGTCATCGCGTCATGATGGATGACTGGAAATCTTGGAAGTTCAGGCAAATTTCCCACCGATGTCCCAAAAAAGGTATAGGGTTTTCTACAGGGTTCGTGCGAGAATGGAAATGCCTAGAGAACCCTAAGAGATTATTAACATTTCATTGGGTGATCCATATCGAGTCCTGCTACAATTACATAGGGTACACCAATTATATATAGCTTAGATATGATAGGCCTTCGAATATGTGATACTACTCTATATCCACATCCCAACGAGGAAAAGGAAGTAGAGCGAAACCACACATTCTTAGTCTATGGGATCCTTATTATATATAACCTTCAGAGTATACCCTCTGTAATAGTAGGTATATCGATAAGGATCTTTTTAGTTATTCACACAAGGTTATCTATGGATCCTAAAAGACCCCTATGGTATTTTAATTTCTTGTTTGATTCTTAACTTCTGAATATGATTCTGGGATTAATGTAAGTCTTTTCGTATTCCAAAATACTCCCATAGTATTTTAAACTTTATGTTTGGCTCTAGCATTCCTAGTTGGTAAGTTTCAGACCTGTTGCAACACCACCATCACTCCCAAGCACACGTTCATCGCATCTCGAATAAATGTAGTTGATCAGGTTACATTTATTCCAGCTTACGATTACATAACTGCCTAAGTTTGACGGTAATGCTCAACATCCGAAGACTTTTATTCTTGTGATACTTTGTTCGGGTGTTTAGATTCTGGATGTTTCTTATACTTTGGTAAAATATGGTTATAATTTAAAGTATAATTCTTCGTCAGAGTGTTTTATCCCTATGTATTTATAGGCTATATATCTTTTATGAATTGATATACTTAGCTCACTATAAACAATGCTCTGATACCAATCTGTCACACCCCAACACCGGAACGGCGGAAACGTTCTGGGGTGGATGACGTCATGTCAAGTATCACAACATATGCAGTATAGTAATCAAAGTACAACAACCATTGCATTAATAGTAATAGTTTTACATAAGTTAAATTTTATAGAGACATCAAAGTAATATAGAAACTAGTATAGATGCAGCTCGGTTCTAGGTTGGCTTCACAAAAGCTCCCGGGTGTACCTGTCTATTGCTGACTTGAGAATACAAGTTATTTTGAAAGCGAGTATCAGCATTTTTATAAATGCTGGTGAGTTCATAAGTATTTAGTGTCATTTATGTAAGTAAGCATTTTACTTAAAATAACTTTATAAAAAGTAGTAGTTTAGAATCTACGGTGTATTAGCGTCCTTTCCAGAAAATCCTATATTTTCTAATTAAAAACAGTCTTCTATCAAGACTCGACGGTGTTATGTTTTAAAGAGAAATTTTCCCCGAAATACTATCATTACCAAATACGGTATTTGACTTTAAAGAGAGTAGGAGAATATCCCTAGTAAAATACTAGGGGAAAATAACATATGCCTCAGCAGAAATACTGCTGACTAAGGCAAAAGAAATCATGGACTCCAGGAGAGTATCGAATGAATGATACACCTGGCTCAGTCTAACAAAAGGAAACACAAACCCCAGACGGTATCAAATGAACGATACGGCTAGCAAGGACTAAAACAATGAAACACAGACCCCAGGCAGTATCAAATGAACGATACAGCTAGCAAGGTCTAAAACAATGAAACACAGACCCCAGACAGTATCAAATGAATGATACAGCTAGCAAGGTCTAAAACAGAGAAGAACAGACCCCAGACAGTATCAAATGAACGATACAACTAGCAAGGTCTAAATCAAAGAGTAATCCTAAGAGTGTTGTTTCAAGAATACACTGTTAAATTCTCATTACCTTAAGACCATGAATTATAAGGTAAACATGGAGATACTCGTAACCATACTGATTGACACTAGAGTACTTGACGCCCTGAAAGCGTCGGAATAAATGTGACATTTGTCACCCCTTGTCTTGGTAGGCCACGGACTGTAGCTAGCAGTTAGGGTGCGGGAGTGTCAGTCCCGTATAGATCTATACACACAATGCCCGCTCTCCCTCCAGGAGACTCTGGTTACCAACTTGACGACGGGGAGATCCGTGTCTTGAAGATGCATCTCGTATATTGAATTCTATTGTAAGTACTGGAATAACGATATAGACTCTCAAATGAACTGACTCCTTTGGAATTTTCTAGACTAGGAAGAGTGGTTAGAATCTCCTAACTATTCCTATAATAGTTACTAGAGTCTCTGATCTATAAATAACGAGTGGGAGGATGCCCTTGCTACCCAAGGGATATGAATTGGTCGATGGAAACCTTTATGTCTATACGTGTATACATTATATATAACTAATGTTTAAACAACCTTCGGATGGATATCCGATACACACTAGACCACATCCCAACGAGGAAAAGGAAATAGGGCGAACTAGCCTTCCTAAGTCTTTTAAACATTATTTATATAACTATACAAGTACAGGCATGCATTTAACGAAGTAGAAGCATAGAAGTATAGATGAAAACCTTGGTAAAACCTTTGGAAAAACCTTTAAAAATAAGAATTTACGACTTCATATCGTTATGTAAAACAAGCTTTGAAAACCGTTCAAAAACATGTTCTGAATATAATTTGATAACACAATATAAGTAAAGAAAACCTTTGTTTAAAACACTGTTGTAACTGATTTAGAAGTAAAACATACAGCACAAGAGAGAGACAATTTGAGAAAAGATTTAAATAAGTAAAGACGTTTTGGAAAAACCATCTATAGTGTTATACTTGGTAAAACAACTGAAAGTGTGATAAATCCTTGTGCATGCGTGTTATTAATCACATGTGATTGATATGATAACTAGCATGTTTTAACTTGTATTCCCCCCCCCCCCCCCATAAAAGCATGTAAAACATTTAAAAGGTTAATTCAGGGGTATGAACTCACCTGTTGTAAGTGGATCGGGCGCAGGTGCAGGTTGGGTGATCGGTGTCAAGTAAAGACTTGAACACACTTAGTGACCTATTAACATATGATGACATATGTTTACATACAATTAGTAATTATAATACTAATTAAACACGTAAACGCATCCTAATGTGCGGAAAACACTTTGGTCAAGTGCTAGGAGGCTATCGGGTTGCAATAAGGAAGTGTATGGCCTAGTTAGGGAGTTTACTCTTCAAGAGTAAACTCTTCATAGAGTTTACGGCCCTAAGACCATATCCCCATGAGTTTACGGCCGTAAACTCATGGGTGGTGTGTTCTTGGATGCTTTAAGGTCTTATCTCACTCGTGGAATTAGGCTAGGTTCAATTCTAGGGCATAGGGAGTGGTTTAATCACCAAATGGACAAGTTTAAGGAGTTTATGGCTCTAAACAAGGAGTTTACAGCCGTAAACTCTTCCATGCCATTTCTTTTTGTGTATTAAGGTCTTAAATGATAGAGAATAAAGTTCTATGCATTTTTCCAAGTCAAATGGAGAAGTTAGGGCATCATTTGACCACTTTTTGGGAGTTTATGGCCCATGGACCAATCCTAGGGGGGTTTATGGCCTTAAACTCCTATGTCCAATGTTTCTTTGATGTTTAATGCCTTTACCTCAATGGTGGTTGCTTCTAGACATTTTCCCAAGTCATAGGAGGTGTTTGAGGGCAATTCTAACACCTTAAAAGGTGTTCACGGCCCTTGAAGAGGGTTTTACGGTCCAAGAGTGTTCTTGGGCCGTAAACTCAAGTTTACCCCCATATAATAAGGTTTTGGTGTTCTAAGCTCGTACATGCAAGTCTACAAGTCATATCTAAGCCCTAGGAGTGATTTGGAAGGGTTTTGGGACTTCAAAACCCCACTTATGGGTGTTTACGTTCCAAGAGTGTTCTTGGGCCGTAAACACATGAATTGGCCCCTAATTGGTGTCTTAAACACGAATTTGCATGTTAAATGAGCTAAACAACAAGTTAGGGTAGATTACTTACTAGTTTGGGGCTCGAAATGGGCGTTTTTGGATCGAAAGCAAGTTGTAGAGAGAGAGTGTAGAGAGAGAGTGGAAAGTCTCAAATGGAGTCCACTCACCCTTATATAGGGGTTTGAGTTTGTGGCTCGGTGGAAATCTACCTGATACTGACGTTAAACGGGGCTTTTGATCGCACCCGATTAAATGGTCGTATTTTGACTTGGTTGTAACTAAAACTTTTCAAGGAATTATTGAGGGTGTTTCTAATTTGTTTCAACCCTTATGAAGTTATTATAAAAGTCCCAAATTAATTAACCTAATCAAAAAGGTTAACGGACAATTAATAAAGCGGGTTTTATTAACGGAAGATGTGGTTAAAAATGACGAGATAAATTTCGGGTTGTCACAACTAGTGATTTCTTGCGGCTCAATCTTGACCTCTTATGGGACGATGGGTGTTGGGGCCTGCACCCCATCCGCTAGCCATGCAGGATAGTTGGACTTGAAATTACCCGGCTGGTGGCAATGGATACATATCTGATTCTTCTTGCAATCTCAGTGCACATACCCTCTTTCTCCACATTTGAAACACATGAACTTGTGACAAGGAAACCCGTGAGTTCCCCCACACTTTCCATATATCTCATAGTTCCCTTAACTCCTAGTACGCTGCTCAGCTGCATCGAACCCACCACGTTCCTCCAATTGTTTTGAATTGTGTGTACGCCTTCTCTTTCCTCTCCATGTCTCCACACCAAGATTGCCTTCTCTAGTAGCCTTAACAATTTCTCTTGTAGTGTGTATGTTTGTGGTTCGCTCCTTGAATTTGACAATCAACCTGTCAGTGATTCGACCAATGATATCAGGCAACTCCTCTAGTAAAATTTGTGAAACCTCCATGGCAATCCAATCATGAAATGTAGTGATATCCGTACCCATCTCATAAGACTCTGCCTCCCGTCCAAACATTGACATCATATACAATAAGACCAAATTGTCATCTCATAACAAAAATGTTATCATCAATCCATCACACTTTAGTCACTTGTTAAATTTTGTGCACATCACCCCTTTACCAGCTTCTTAGATTTCTCGTGACTCTCCTCGAGTCGAATATGGATCATTTGCTTTCAGTAGTACGGGCCCAATACTACCTTCCACGCCTATCCATACTTTCCTCAAGAATTATCCTAAATACTCCAAGTCACCTTCTCAAATTGATACCCTAAATATATATTAAACAACATAGCCAACTCACTAAAGCACATCCTAAGCTCTCCCAGGTTCCCGACCTCACCCTGGCATCAGCTGCTAAAGAACTCCTAATAATTTCAGTTAACTCTTTCATGAATACAATCATATGCAACAAAGCTTAGATAATCCTTCGAGTAAAATACTCATCCCTACAACTGTTAGACTCAGACGAGAGCTTCGCAGTAGGGTCAAATCCGTCACTCTGAGATTATTTAACCAATGCAACATGTGACTTAACATATTCACTTAATAGTTAACTCACATCATCAAGAGTCCCACAAAGCACAAAGCAAGCAGCATTCGTGTAGTAACACTCCAAGCCACAGTCAAATAGAGGACATCTCAAGCTCATTCCATCCAAGAAATATTTCAAATCTAGTATAGCATCCATTTCCACTTAGGCTACATGGAATCACATATCAGGCCTATCCATCTGATCATTCGAAATTCATACTAGCATGCAATTCTAAAAGCTCAAACAATCAGGCATATAAAGGCATCTCTCCTAGTCATGAAATCTTGAGCAGATCCTTAGCCCTATTCAAGCATGCAATTCTCATAACATATAACATAACAAACATGTATGAGTGTTCTGGAAATCACTTACTTGAGCTTGGTTGATTGCACGCACCACCCCCATATCTTTTATTAGAAAATCCGTTAATAAAACTTTTATTTTATAAAAATCTACCAAACCCTCCATTTGAGTTCAGGCACACCCAAGAGTATACACGAATCCCTCAAACCAAGACTCTGATACCAACTTGTAAGGTTCAAAAAATTCTAAAGTAAAAAAAAAAATCATTTTTAGTTCGATCCATAAACAACATTTAACCATTTCAATCATTCGAAAGTATTTCAGAGTAAAATAGTTATCAGAGTATAATTCCCAAAATCGTAAATTTCGGAAACATGGGTGGATGCACTACAATTTGATCAGACCCTTCCCTTGCGAACCGGGAGTTCCTGAAAAACATTTTAAACATAAATCATAAGCACGAAGTTTAGTGAGTTTCCCAAAATACCACATACCTTACATATCAAACATGCAATGGGTTATGCCAAACAACCATCGGTCCCCGCCCGGCATCGAGCCCTACTCGTAGCAGATCTGTCAAAACATGAGATAGGCCCCGACTCATCACATTCATCAGGTCCCGCCTGGCATCGGGCCCCGCCCGTTATACATATAAACATATAAACACACGTAAGAATCACAAAGATAAATAGCATACAATATACTCATCAAGACTCGCCTGGCATCAGACCTTGCCTGGTATACATATCAAATACTACACATGCAAGAGTCACACAGACAACTAGCATCCTAATCATAACAAATCATGGGCCGACATTGGTGCCATCAAACCGCCAAACACAGTGAGGAAACTCACCTCAGTTACTGAAACAACCACATAAATATTCGGACTGTTGATCTGGAAAATCCTCGTGCTAATCAATCACATAAAATCCTAATTAATAATTGGGCCATAAACCATAACTAGGAATCTCATTCATATGTCCAACTCTCAGGTTAAAAGACCATTTCACCATTTCCTCACTTGGCCCAATACCCATGGCCCAACCAAATAGCTCCAAAAGCCCAATATGACCCAATTTCCAAAATGACACGCAAAGCCTATTAAGGGCCAAAATTCAAGAAGGCCCAAAGCCTAACAATGTCCCAAATTCAAAAGGGCTAGTGGCCCAACAAGGCCCAAAACCCTAGTAGTCCAAATAACGCCCAATCGCAAAAGTCAAAGCTACTGAGTACGCCCAACATACTCGGACTTACGCCTAACATACTCCGCTTTTGACCAGTATGCACTACGTACAAGATGGGTACGCCCAACATACTCCACAGTGGCCCAAAACTTTCCATTAAGTGCTTAATCGATTAAGCCACTTTGTCCAATCTCAGATTTGATCCTAAAGGATGTCTTAACACATAAAGTTGACAGCTTTACTCCCATGCACGACTTAATGGGACCCAAAACTCAAAGAGAACCATACTAAGGATCTTAACAAATGCATGGACCAATATAACTCATAAAGATTGCATTTTTATGGGCATAGGACCTCGAATGTGCTAAGATCTACCATCCATGGCTTCTGGAGTAGACCATACTCTCAAATATGGATTAAAGGACCCAAAATACACAAATAAAGCCCTAAATTGGATCTAGCATAAGGAACCATCAAGCTGAGAGCTTTATACCTCAAATAGCTTGCAAGTTGATGATAATTCTAGATCTACAAGCTTAAGCCAAACCAAAGAAACCTCCAAGTGTTCTTCTTCCTTCAAATCACCAAAAACACCACCAAAACTCATTTCCAAGCTCAAATTTCACAAATAGCAATTAAGGTTTCGTTCTTAGGATTTAGAGAGGTGGAGGCTGGCCATAAGAAGATCCACGAGTGACTTAAGGTGATTAAATATGGCACAAACCCTAAAATTTAGGGTTTGCACATGTTGGCCATATGCTCCTCGTATGTTGAAGCCTCTGTGATCCAGATGTCGAGCCAGTACGCCCGACATACTCATAGTATAGGCCCAACGTACTCGGCTATGGTCTAGACCGCCAATCTTCCGAAGGCCATAACATATTGGTTCTAAGTCCAAATTCGACGTTTTTTATATCCACAGAAATGTAATGAGAAGCTGTACAATTCTATCAACTCTCATTTGGCTTACAACTTCCCAAGCCTAAATCCAAAACTTCATAAAAGGCCCGAACTATCACTTTACCGCTAGACCCTTGGGCTTCAAAACACGAACCAAACTGTAACATCCGGATTTCCAAGTATTATGTTTGGTCATTTATTTTTTTGTAAAAGAGAGGGACTCGACGAGTTGAGACGTAGAATCGTCAAGTAGGACCACGATTGCTGACTGGATTAATGAACGGACTCGATGAGTCGGAAAGGGTGGACTCGACGAGTCTACGCTGTGGATTGAAACCCTAAATCCCCGGGCATGTGCCCTATTTAAAGGACCTTATGGCCCTTAATTACGGATACCTTTGTCCTTGAGAGTACCAGAGCATTTGTGAGTCTTGTGAGTGAGAAAGGAGGCCATTGTTCACCATTTCTTGTGTGTTTTACCAAGAAGAAAGGAGGAAGGTCAAGTTAGATGAGTTGGGGAGTTTGGATCTACTTCCATTTTACCAGAGGAAGCTGTTGGAGGTATCAATCTGTGCTTATTCTCGTATTTATGATGATTTGGTTGAACCTAGGGTTTCTTTATGCTTTATTTAGCTTGAATATGGAATAAGTGAGGTCCCAAGGTGAAATAGTTCTTAGATCTAGACCTTAAGGGGTCCAGAGAGCCCCTATCATTATGCTTTATGCCACCCATTTGGAGTTATGAGCCTAGGAAGTCATTTTAGTAGTTATTTTCACCAAAAGAAGCCTTGGGTGCATTGCATGTGAGTCAAGTTTCGACCTTTACATGGTTATTGGTCTTGGGGAGGTCAGATCTATAGTTTGGAAAAACGGATCTGACCTTAGAAGGTCATTTAAGAGTTGTTATGGGAGCAACTCGTCGAGTTCATAAGTGGACTCGACGAGTCAAGTCGGGGTTGCCCCGCGATTCGTTGAAGAGTAACCTGGCGAGTGGAGGAGGCACTCGACGTGCCAAGAGAGGCTTAAAAGGATTCAGGGGACCCGCGTGGACTCGTCGAGTCGCCCGAGTGCACTCGAAGAGTCTGGTCAAAGTTGACTTCGTTGACTATTAGGGTTTAGTCAACGTTTGGACTTTTGAGCCATTGGAGGGTAGAATGGTCTTTTACCCATCTTAGAGAACTTAGAGAGGGATTAGCCTAGTTTTTGAAAGTCGTATTTATTAGAGTAATTATTTTATGTGATTAGGCGGAGGCTAGATTAGTATTTCCGAGTTCGAGGGTTACCGAGTTATCCGAGATGAATCATCTCACTATACTTTACCTTGAGTGGTAATTAGAGTTATATGACAGAGTATATTGTGTGTTATGTATGTGATGTGTTGCACTGCATTATTTCTATTTGATTTATGTTGTATGTACTATAGAGTTTATAGAGTTAGGACCAGAGGATCCACAGAGTTAGGGCCAGAGGGCCCACAGAGTTATAGCCTCGAGTGCCCAATATGTGTTACGTGTGGTATTTTGGGGAACTCGCTAAGCATTTATGCTTTCAGTGTTTTGTGTTATGTGTTTCAGGTACCAGTGACGATCGCGGGAAGGCGTCGGGATGATTAGTACACACTATTGGAGTTTTTATACGTTTTGATCTTGGGATGTGTTTTTATGGTTTTGACATGTGATACATTGAGATTTGAGAATATGTATGAATGAAATTACATTTTTAAAAGTGAAAAATTGTTTTGAAATTTACGTTGTTACAAGTTGGTATCAAAGCCTTGGTTTGAGGGATTCAGATGCACCTTCGGGTACATTTGAACTCAAACTGAGGATTTGAGAAATTTTTCGAAATAAAACCAAAATTTTTTTAAAAGATTAAAAAGGTTTTGGAAAGAGCAGAGCAGAGCAGTGTGTACGATCAACCAGCGCCTGAACAGGGATTTCCAAAAATACCCTTATATTATGTGTTATGAGATATGATATGATATTTATGCTAGAGTAGGCTAGGTATTCGTATTAGGACTAGAGTGGCCTGATTTGTGATGCCTTAGTCTAGGGATTTTGCTGCTAGGAGACGCTTAAGAGTGAGTAGGTAGCAGTGAGGAGCTTATGAGAGGTCTGCTAGAGAGTAGCCTATGCATAGTGAGATTAGAGTACTTGCGATCTAGGAACCTAGGAAGAGGACTTGGGGTGAATACCGATACGGCGTGGATGGTAGTATAGGGCTCATTCTACTGAAGACGTCGGATCAGTGCGCAATCCAAGTAAGAATCCTTAGGGTACTAAGGAGAAAGTAAGGTTGAGTTATCGAGTGCGAGTATTCTCGAGCAAGTCTCTGATATTTCTGGTGTTGTATTTCAGAGACATCATGGTGGGGACATGCCACAGACCAGAGACCAGCGGTGTGAGTGACGAGGAGCTTCGTCATATGATCCACAAGGAGGTAGCTGCGGCTATCCGCGCAGAGATTCCAGAGATGTTTGGGTCTGTTAAGACCACGTTGATTGAGACCTTTGATGAGAGATACGCAGCGGTTACTGAGGCTGCAGCTGCTGCAGCTACCACAGCTGTTGCTGCTGCTAGACCTCAGGGTGGTGATTCGTTGCTGTTCCGGGAGTTCAGCAACACGAAGCCACCAGAGTTTGATGGGACGCGAGATCTGATTGCCGCGATGAGATGAGTTTCTGACATTGAGGGATGCTTTTATACGTGTTCATGTCCGGAGCATCTGAGAGTTCGGTTCGCGCTGAACCAGCTTCTCTCGGGAGCAAAGGACTGGTGGAAGTTTGTGACAGCGCACTATTCTTCTGCAGAGCTTGCCGCGGTGACCTAGGAGAGGTTCACCGCTATGTTTCATGATGAGTACGTTCTCCCGGTGGAAAAGGAGCGTTTGGCCCAGGAGTTCTTGACCCTCAAGCAGGGTACCGAGTCTGTTACTATGATCACCAGGATGTTCCATGAGAGGGCGATGTTCTGCCCTGAGCACGTGCCTTCCGAGCAGGCATACATGAGTCGGTATTTGAGCATTTTGAGGATAGACATCCGCGAGTTCGTGGCGAACTCGTCGTACCGGACATTTTTCGAGCTTCAGGAAAATGCTCGGAAGAGGGAGATAGAGCTTGAGACTCAGGCTAGGGAGGAGATGGAGTCTCAGGCAAGGGATCGGCGACCGGCTCTGTCCCAGCCGGCTGCCAAGCGGGCAAAGCTTGCCGATTCGAGATCAGGGAACCAGAAGGGCCGCACTTGTAGTAAGTGCGGCAAGGGTCATGAGGGGATTTGTAGAACAGGGTCTTGCTACAAGTGTGGCAAGGAGGGGCACATGGCCAAGGATTGCCCCAAGGGATTTGCATTCTGTTTCCACTGCAACCAGACCGAACACCGGAAGGCCGAGTGTCCGCAACTGTAGGGGTCAGCACAGGGAGCATCGTAGGGATCTGCCCCTACTGTTGTGCAACCTACGGAGAGTCGCCCGATGAAGGCCGGGGCACCAAAGGCACGAGGGAGAGCCTTCCAGTTGACAGTGGAGAAGGTCCGTGCAGCGCCCGATGTCGTGGCTGGTATGTATTCTTTCATGTATTTATTTGGTGGTTGAGATATTGTGCTTATATTATGATATGCGTAGGTACTTTTCTTGTAAATTATGTACCTGCCTTGGTGTTATTTGACTCGGGTGCGAGTCGATATTTTGTATCATTAGCCTTCAGTCAGCCACTGATGTGATTCGAGGATGTGTACTCGAGATCTTCGGCGTTGAGTTTCCGATTGATTTGGTCCCGATTGCGATGGGAGATGCCTGTGTCATCGTGGGCATGGACTGGTTGAGCAGGTTTGGAGCGGTTATCGACTGCGAGCGGAAGCTGGTGACCATACGAGACCCTAGTGGGGAAGTTCTTATGGTTTATGGTGAGGGTACCCGTTCTGGGTCAGCATTTTGTTTGGCTGCTAGAGCAAGGCAGAGCCTACAGCAGGGGTGTAGTGGGTTTGTGGCTTATGTGGTGGATACAAGGGTAGATGCAGAGAGACCGAGATCGGTCGATGAGGTTCCGATAGTGCGTGACTTCCCGAAAGTTTTCCCCGAGGAGTTGCCGGGAGTGCCTCCCAAGAGACAAGTAGAGTTCCATATTGATTTGGTTTTAGGGGCAGCGCCTATCGCCAAGGCGCCCTATCTCCTTGCGCCACCAGAGATGCAGGAGTTATCCTCACAGCTGCAGGAGTTGCTGGGAAAGGGGTTTATTCGGCAAAGTAGCTCACCGTGGGGAGCACCGATCCTTTTTGTCAAGAAAAAGGATGGTTCACACCGGATGTGTATTGATTACCGGGAGTTGAACAAGCTAACGGTCAGGAACCGTTACCCTTTACCGAGGATCGACGATTTGTTCGATCAGTTGCAGGGAGCATCTTGGTTCTCCAAGATTGATCTGAGGTCTGGATATCATCAGATGAGAGTGTGGGATGAGGATATCCAGAAGATAGCGTTCAGGACTCGTTATGGGCATTATGAGTTCGTGGTGATGCCTTTCGGGCTCACCAATGCACCAGCGGTGTTCATGGATCTCATGAACATGGTGTGCAGGCCGATGTTGGATCGATCGGTGATCGTGTTCATTGGTGATATATTGGTGTATTCGAGATCCAGAGAACAGCATGAGGAGCATTTAAGGGAGATCCTCGGAGTTCTGAAATCGGAGAGGCTTTACGCCAAATTCTCCAAGTGCGATTTCTGGTTACGAGAGGTCCAATTCCTGGGACACCTCGTCAACCAAAATGGGATATTTGTCGATTCGGCTAAGATTGAGGCTGTGATGAGTTGGGAGGTTCCGAGATCCCCTTCAGAGATCAGGAGTTTTCTGGGGTTGGCCGGCTATTATCGGAGATTTATCAAGGATTTCTCCAGGATTGTTGTTCCTCTCACCAGGTTAACCCGGAAGGGCGTGGCTTTCAGTTGGGGCCCGGAGCAGTAGGCCTCATTCGAGACACTTCACCAGAGATTATGCGAAGCCCCAGTGTTAGTCCTTCCAGAGAGAATGGAGGATTTTGTGGTGTATTGTGACGTGTCGATATCGGGATTAGGTGTGGTGCTGATGCAGAGAGGGCACGTGATAGCATACGCATCGAGGCAGCTGAAGCCTCATGAGACGAAGTATCCTACTCACGATCTGGAGTTGGGGGTTGTGGTGATCGCCCTCAAGATCTGGTGTCACTATTTGTATGGGCTTCGGTGTACCATATACACGGACCACAAGAGCTTGAATTATCTGATGGATCAACCCAACCTGAATATGCGCCAGAGGAGATGGTTGGATGTAGTAAAGGATTATGAGTGTGAGATCCTGTACCACCCGAGGAAGGCTAACATTGTAGCCGATGCCTTGAGTCATAGGGCGGAGAGTGCCCTGATACGAGATATTTGTATGAGGTTGACGGTGATAACTCCGGTGTTGGACACCATTCGAGAGGCCCAGGTAAGGGCCATGAAACCGGAGAACCGCAAGAGAGAATGAGTGATTGGGCAGGTATCTGAGTTCATTGCCGATAGCCGAGGGATTATGACCTTTCAGGGTCGGATCTGGGTGCCATTTGAGGGTCGGGCACGTACCATTCTTATGGAGGAGGCGCACAGATCGAGGTTTTCGATCCATCCCGGGGCCACTAAGATGTATTTGGACCTGAAGAAAGACTATTGGTGGCCCTGTATGAAGAGGGATGTTGCGTGGTTTGTGGAGAGATGCTTGACCTGTCGCAGGGTTAAGGCCGAGCACCAGCGACCGCATGGCAAGTTGCAGCCACTTGAGATTCCCCAGTGGAAGTGGGAACAGATTTCTATGGATTTTATCACCAAATTTCCGAGGACTGCGAGAGGTGTCGATGCAATTTGGGTGATCATTGACCGACTGACGAAGAGCGCTCATTTTCTTGATATAAGTGAGAGCTCTTCTGCTGAGAAGCTGGCAGAGTTGTATGTGAGAGAGGTGCTATGGCGGCATGGAGTACCAATCTCGATCGTGTCGGATCGAGATGTGCGTTTCACTTCCAGGTTCTGGAAGAAATTCCATGAGGAGTTGGGTACAAGGCTGAATTTCAGTACCGCATACCACCCACAGACGGACGATCAGAGTGAGCGGATGATTCAGACGCACGAGGACATGCTTAAGGTATGTGTGTTGGACTTCGGAGGAAGTTAGGACACGTATCTGTCGTTGGCTGAGTTTTCTTATAACAACAGCCACCATTCGAGTATCGATATGCCTCCCTTTAAGTTATTGTATGGGAGGAGGTTTCAGACTCCTATCTATTGGGGAGAGGTCGGGCAACGAGTGTTAGGTAGCACTAAGTTAGTACTGCAGACAACAGAGCAGATACAGCAGATCAGGCAGAGGTTGTTGACAGCTCAGAGTCGCCAGAAGAGTTACGCGGATAGGCGACGGTCCAAGCTTGCGTTCCATGTGGGAGACTTCGTACTCCTGAAAGTATCTCCTTGGAAAGGAGTGATCCGATTCAGGAAGAGGGGCAAGCTGGGGCCCCGGTACATTGGTCCGTTCAGGGTGACCGCGAGGGTGGGCAGAGCAGCATATCATTTGGAGCTACCTGCGGAGTTGAGCCAGACTCATGATACCTTTCACGTGTCTCAATTGAGGAAGTGCATAGCCGACGAGTCGGTGGTGGTACCATTGGAAGATATTCAGGTGGATGCGAGCCTGAATTATGTTGAGAGGCCAGTTGCGATTATGGATCGAAAGATCAAGGTTGTGAGGAACAAGGAGGTGCCCCTGGTTCAAGTCTAGTGGTAACACCGGAGAGGGTCCGAGCCGACCTGGGAGCCGGAGTTGGAGATGTGGGAGCAGCATCCAGAGTTATTTGCAGAGCAAGACTTCGAGGACGAAGTCTGATTCTAGTGGGGGGGAATTGTAACATCTGGATTTCCAGGTATTATGCTTGATCATTTATTTTTTTGTAAAAGATAGGGACTCAACGAGTTGAGATGTAGACTCGTCGAGTAGGACCGCGATTGCTGACTGGATTAATGAACGGACTCGACGAGTCGGAAAGGGTGGACTCGACGAGTCTTCGCTGTGGGTTGAAACCCTAAATCCCCAGACTTGTGCCCTATTTAAAGGACCTTATGGCCCTTAATTGCGGCTACCTTTGTCCTTGAGGGTACCAGAGCATTTGTGAGTCTTGTGAGTGAGAAAGGAGGCCATTGTTCACCATTTCTTGTGTGTTTTAGCAAGAAGAGATGAGAAAGGTCAAGCTAGACGAGTTGGGGAGCTCGGATCTACTTCCATTTTACCAGAGGAAGCTGTTAGAGGTATCAATATGTGCTTATTCTCGTATTTATGATGATTTGGTTGAACCTAGGGTTTCTTTATGCTTTATTTAGCTTGAATCTGGAATAAGTGAGGTCCCAAGGTGAAATGGTTCTTAGATCTAGACCTTAAGGGGTCCAGAAAGTCCCTATCATTATGCTTTATGCCACCCCTTTGGAGTTATGAGCCTAGGAAGTCATTCTAGTAGTTATTTCACCAAAAGAAGCCTTGGGTGCATTGCATGTGAGTCAAGTTTCAACCTTTACGTGGTTATTGGTCTTGGGGAGGTCAGATCTATAGTTTGGAAAAACAGATCTGACCTCAGAAGGTCATTTGAGAGTTGTTATGGGAGCAACTCGCCAAGTTCATAAGTAGACTCGACGAGTCAAGTCAGGGTTGCCCCGCGATTCGTTGAAGAGTAACCCGGCGAGTGGAGGAGGGACTCAACGTGCCAAGAAAGGCTTAGAAGGATTCAGGGGACCCACGTGGACTCGCCGAGTCGCCCGAGTGCACTCGACGAGTCTGGTCAAAGTTGACCGTTGACTGAAGTTGACTTCGTTGACTATTAGGGTTTAGTCAATGTTTAGAATGGTCTTTTAACCTTCTTAGAGAACTTAGAGAGGGGTTAGCCAAGTCTTTGAAAGTCATATTGATTAGAGTAATTATTTCATGTGATTAGGCGGAGGCTAGAACAGTATTTCTGAGTTCGAGGGTTACCGAGTTATCCGAGGTGAGTCATCTCACTATACTTTACCTTGAGTGGTAATTAGAGTTATATGACAGAGTATATTGTGTGTTATGTATGTGATGTGTTGCACTACATTATTTCTATTTGATTTATGATGTATGTACTCCAGAGTTTACAGAGTTAGGACCAGAGGGTCCACAGAGTTAGGACCAGAGGGTCCACAGAGTTAGGGTCACAGGGACCACAGAGTTATAGCCTCGAGTACCCAATATGTGTTACGTGTGGTATTTTGGGGAACTCACTAAGCATTTATGCTTACAATGTTTTGTGTTATGTGTTTCAGGTACCAGTGAGGATCGCGGGAAGGCGTCGGCATGATCAGTACACACTATTGGAGTTTTTATACGTTTTGATCTTGGGATGTGTTTTTATGGTTTTGACATGTGAATATGTGATACATTGAGATTTGAGAATATGTAAAAATGAAATTACATTTTTAAAAGTGAAAAATTATTTTGAAATTTACGTTGTTACACAAACACTAGGTACCTATAATCTACATTATCCACCATCCAAATGGGCCTAAACATCTCCTTCCCAAGGCTCGAAGCCTTATGATACTTGATAATCGGGTCACAGTCCCAAATTATGGAATGACCAGAAACAGTGTTACATTGACACTCATTAAAATTAGTTTTTCCATGATTTTACATATAACTAAAGAACCAGAGGAAGAACAAAATTGTTTAGAAGAGAATAATCGCATGTCTCCTAAATTGTTTGTAGGAGATGGAATATATTGTTTACCAAACGATTAGTAATATGCAATCACCACGTTTTGCTAATCGATTATGCAGAATATGAAGTGACAAAGAATCATGGCGTCAATAAGAAGATCGGTTATAACATTGATTTCAAATGGATATTTTAGTAATTTAGTTATAATATAATTTAAAGATATTGTTTTTAATTTTTAAATATGATTAAATTAAGTATTTTGGTATATATGTAAGTTTATGGTTTTATAAAGATATACATATAATTTGAAGTTTTATAAAGATATAGATATAATTATGAAAGTTTATAAGAATATAGATAAAATTCTCTTTTTATTAAAAACAAAATTGAAAAATTAGTCGTTGAACGGTCACAAAGGAGAGAAAGAAGAAGGTTTCAACCAGCTTAAGCAACCTGTTTCTCTACACATTTTGTGGTATCGCACTATCTATGGACGGTGTTGCGTGTAGCACCGCCTTTAAACCGTTGCACCGTTTGGCTGTTTCCATCCACCCTTGAGTTTCACAAAATCATTAAATGATGTGTTGTTAATTCTCTAACCAACACATCGCTTATTTTCAAATGCAATGTAATATACATTGCCTTTGTAATTGGTATTTTGTATCTCTTTAAAGAAATTGGTTTGTCATGATGTAAATTAAAAATGTTTAAAATACAATAAGCTGATGCTTTCTGTTGCCTTATAGTCAATAATGTTTAAGAAACGATAGCAAAAATCAATACAACCCGTCAATTCAACCTTCCCAAAGTTGATTGAGTTGAAATTTTCAATCAATGTAATTAAACGAGTCAACTCAATTATATGTTCAAATAAAAAGGTTGTGTTAGTGTTTTAAAACCTGATGCCAAGTCGTTGACCCATTTAAATATGTATTTATTGATGTTTTATATATTCGTTAATCTTCCAAAAGATACAAAAACAAAACCATAAAGTCATACAAGTTATATGGACAATTAAGTCGTAGTTGATTTCTTTTTAACTTTTGAGCAATTACTTGGAGTTTCAACTTATTTAACTTAGTTTAAATGTTTTCAATTTATGTAAATAATGAAATTTAAATGGTTCAACATGTGTGCCTCATCTAGAGATTGCGTTAAAAAAAAAGTTAATGTGAGGTCAATCCAATCCGTTTATCTTGGGTTATCTTGAAAATATCAAGTTATCAACCAAACTAATCATCTCAATTTCAACTCAACTTGTTTGTCAACCCTGTGTTTAATTTAAACATGTATGTAACATATATATCGTTGTTCATGATTGTTGCAAAATGTTCTTAATACATATTTGCACAATTTGTGCTTGTATTTTTTGGTTTTTAGTACTTTTGGTCATGGTTATAAAGTTTTTTGTTCTCGACTCTTGAGAATGAATGATTTCAGAAAAACAATTTTAGGCATTACCCACTCATTATAATAATGCTTTTCTTTTCTTTCTTGCTTTTAGGCTTCACATCCATGTATGTTCGAAAAACAATTTGAAGGAATTATACTCTTTGTTTGATTTGTTGTAAAGTTCCAGTATCTTTGGAAATACATTACCATTGTTTTTTTTTCAGATATTTTCTTTTGTAAAATCTTTATTTCGTTTTCCAAGTTTTTTCATAAATAAATAAATAAATAACCTTGTTTTATAACATAAGTTAAACTAAAACATCCAAGAAAACCTTGATCGGTAGTCTTTGTATTTAACTGTTGATATCACCAATCAAAAAGGAAAATTGCAAGTTGAAAGATCTTTTCAAACTTTAATGATTAGTACAAAATCGTTCGGCAGTCTTTGTCTTTGGTCTTTGCATTTAATTTTTTTTAATCTTCACGCCACACTTGAGTTTCCATCCTTTAAATTATTTTCATTAAACTTTCTTCACAAACCAATCATCATTTTCTTTTAATATACAACAAAATAATCAATTATACTTAATTTCCTCAATTATAAAAGGTTGTTCTTTTCTTTTTCCTAGTTCCGCTCTCTCTATCACTCGAATAAATTGTCTAAAAGATTACGCAGACATATTAGCTGAAGAGTTAACTGTTAGCTAATAAAAAATTACGTTTACATAAAAACTATCTGATAAGTTAGTTGAAAAATATAAAATGACATTAAATGTCATTTAAATAATATGATATTTTTAATTAATTAAAGGTATATTTATAAATTTCTTTTTATATAAAAAAAACTAATGAAAAGCTAGCCAAATAGCTTTTCAAAAAGCTAGCTTCTAAGCTACTTTTTGACTTGTCAAACATGACAATATAAAAAATTCGAAAAATAAGCTATCTTATCAGCTAGATGTGGCGCGCTAAACATAGCCTAAATGACTGTTTTACCCTTCATTTCTCTTACTATATTGAATAATATGTCTAAATGAAACTAAATGTCCATTTTACCCGTGCATTTCATAAAACAAATTTCAAATTCATCACTTAAAATAATATTCATCAACTTTAAGTCATTAAGTCAGTTTTTTCTGGCTTAACCCATTTAGTCATTCTATCCAAATTATGTAAAAAGGAAACAATCATATACATATGACTGTCCAAATTATTGTAAAAACCTTTTTTTTCTTTTAAGTTTTACAAGAATTGCCAACACAAACCAAAATCAATATTTTTATCTTTATACCATCTTTAAGTGAAGCCAAAATCCACAAAATGAAAATGAACTACTAGAAACACCTTTCTTAACATTAATTAAAAGAGTTATTTAACCATAACAAAAAAAAAAAAAAAAAAAAAAAAAAAAAAAAAAAAGAACAATTAGAAATACCTAAAGAACAAACTAGTCATAACTGCTAACATATTATGAAGCTTATAACATATAGCAGTTGTTCTAAATTCTTTCATTCACATGCAGGTTTTGTATCAAAGCTACTCAAACAAATAGCAAAAGCTTGATAAGCAGAAAGAGGATACCTATAATCCATGGTGAAAATATCCTTCCCAATCTTCCCAAATTGCAAAATCACTTTCTCTTGTTCAACAGCTGAAACATTATGACTCGAGTCAACAGCAGCCACAAGTTGAAAATTCTTCACAGATGCAACAGTCACTCGTCCTTTGAAATTCAAACACCAGCATTGCAACTGTTCATGCCACCTAGGCGCTTTGTTTTTAAGCATTAAAGAGTCGAGGGGATTTGAATTGGGTGTTGTTGTTGATGATAAAGATGATGTGGATCTGTCGATGGTTTTGAAAGGGAAAGATTTTGGAGTTGGAGCAGTGCCTCCTTCTTGGATTGAGGAAATGGGTATGGAATGCATTGTGCAGTTCATTCTTCTTGGGCCACGTGTTCGGAGGACATTTAGTTCGTATGAGATTGTGGCTATGGAGTAGCTGCATGAAGGTAGTTTTGGGGAGACTTGTTTTTTCTGGAATCGTTGGCTTGATCGGTTGTGATTTGTGGTGTCGGTTGGTGGTTGGCTGTCGTAGATTGTGAACTTGGTTCCGAGGAAATTAGATCTGTTTTTTGAAAGAAAAAAGGAGAAGAAGAAGAAGAAGAAGAAATGATTTGGGATTAGGGATTTGGGAATTGAGGTGAAGGATGAAGGATATTTTAATTTGACGTAACGTACCTTAGTTTGCCAACGTATGTAGAGGAAGCTCGTGAGAAATCATCTGCGACTAAAGAAATGGCGAACTCTGTGCTTGTTGCCCTTCTGATTTTCTTGGCTGCTAATAGTAGTTTATCGCTTTCATCTTCAGCTGTTGAAGTGTGGATCATGAAGGTTGTTAGATTCAGAAAAAGAATGGTGGAAGAAGAAGAAGAAGAAGATGATGATGATGATGAATCGTGACTTACATGGGGTTAACCCAAAGTATAATCGGTGGGTGGAAGTTGCTCTGTCTCTTCTTATGTAGCATTGAATTGGGGAATCTCGAGGGCCAGGCTATTATGGAAGATGAAGAAGAAGATGAAGAAGAAGAAATCATGATTTGTTTGTGGTTTACTTTAGTATTGATGAACGTACAAGAGAGGGATCAAAGAAATTACCTGTTTCAATGAGATTGGGAAGGTTAATCGACCACATTCTTCAGGGGTTTTGACGATTTCCTTTGTGATATCTCTCCATGATTTACAAACGGATGCACAATAAACGACTACAGTTCTTGCTGGCCATGAGGTTTCGCTTTCTTCAACTCTACGGATTATGTCCAGAAGAAGTTCAGGAGGGAGATTTGCCCACTGGCCTTGGTTTATCAATTCTAATGGAGCTACATCAGGAGCAATGTGTGATCTAGTTCGGTTTCTCCAGTGTCTTCCTTCAATTCCTCTTCTAGATAAACTCCCAATTCCATCTCCCATCTCCCTCAGCTCGCGCACAATGCTTTTGAAAGACATCGTGATAATGTATCATGCCAATCTCAATACTTCTCTGGAATTCATTAACATATACGTAAGTAGCAGCAAAATTAAACAAAAGAATCAGAAACTACGAGTGATGGTTTAGGTTTTTTGTTGATTTTGTTAAGGATATGGTTAGATCTGAGCTCATGACTTCAGTTACAAAAAGTCTATGGCGGATTATGAAGATGAAACTGTGTGAACTCAAAATCTGAATGAAATTTAAGCCAGATTTCTCACATATTATAATGTATATAACTTCCGCTGTGAACCAAGGTTTTTGTTATTGATCATAGATGAACAATTATACAGTAAAATCGCACTATTACCAACATAGCTTGCGATCTACTTGTAGAAATGATGAAAAATTAGAGATTTTACAAACTTCCGAAATGCAATAAAATTAAACCTGTCTAAACAAGCTCAAGTAAAATGAAAACAACGAACAATGACAGACCTTCGAATCGATCGGAAGGAATTAGAGGTAGTTGGATAATACGTTTCAGATCGGATGAACAACGGATCGGAAAATTACTTGAAATCAGCGAATGTGGTCCATGATATTTGAGAAATTAGGGTTAGAACGAACGAGTAGATCCCCTTCTTACGATGTTTGTTTTCCGATCACGGCATCGCAGCCACGGCCACCGTATAAACCGCCGCAATCTCCGGCGAGGCGTTGGAGGAAAGGATTGACGGATGAAGAGACAAACCACTCTTTTCAATCAAACGCCCAAAATCTTCACGCCCTTAAAAATATGCACCTCGGGATGCTCCATTGAAGTGTTGTTTTAATCCGATGTTTAAAATATATAAATAAAATGCAGTTTTGTTTCTAACCTAAAAAAAATTAGACATTGTATGCTATACTTTTATAATTGTGTAGAATAATTGGTAAAATTAGGAAAATGTGTCCCAATATTTATGTTACAATTTTTTTTCATCTTAAAGAGTGTTACTTCAATTTTAGAAATAAATTGAAGTAGAATAATTGGTAAAATTATTATTAATAAAATTGAAGTAGAATAGTTGGTAAAATTAGAAATAAAAAGAGTGTTACTTCAACTTTAATATATATATATATATATATATATATATATATATATATATATATATATAGAGAGAGAGAGAGAGAGAGAGATTATATGTTATATTTTTATATGTGTGTAGAATAAGTGGTACAATTAGGAAAATGTGTCCAATATTTATGTTATAATTCTTTTGAACAATTCAATTACTATTAATAGAAAAATGTTAGAAAATTTACAAAGTAACTAAATTTGTAACATTCAATAAAAAAAAAATGAGGCCATATTATCAAATATGACATCTTTTAGGTGGCTTCTTTGTTCCAAATAATAATTCATTTGGGAATGACCAAATTATGGCTAATCAAGAGATAAGAATAAAAGCATCAAAACATTCTTATGGTTAGAGTCAGATTATCATACCAATGAATGAAATTTTTACTCAAAGTGAGAGTGTGATGACTTCTCAATCTATACAATTCAATTTGAGAATGTGGAGACCTCTAGGGTATCTGAGTCCCACCACCGACCGATTAGTTAATCACACTGTGAACAAACGATCGAATCAAGGTCAAAAGACCATCTATCTATATGATTGGTCAACTAGACAAACTCTAATATAACGCAAATTTCCTACAATTATTGGGTTGCCTCAATGCATGCCATATGCATCCTACACCAATTAACATCCCATGTACTAATAGGTAACCAATAATGAATCATACAAATTTTATCCATTTCGAAAATGAGTAATCTATGAAATCATTTGCTCCATTATCTAACTCTTTCAAGTTCCTATTCTAGATTCTTAATGCATGATGTGATAAGATTATATTTTGATGTTTTGTAGGATCGAAGAAAAGAGAGGAAGCTTAAGAGAAGAAGTGAGCTGAATCGAATCGTGAAGAAATGGATTTCGATCGCATTGCTTGAAGATTGGATTCTTGAGCTACTACTTGGAGTTAGAATAGATTGCTAAGAAATATGTAATAACATAGTTTTTCAATTGAATTGCATTGTAAGGATAAATTTTTTCCACAATAAAATGAATTTTTGATTTTATCTTATTTATTTATCCTTGCAATGGCGTGTATGAAAAATTGATGTTTGAAAGTTTCTATTATTAGCAATAATGGATTTGATTCTTAATTATGTTATTTGTGGAAATCTCGAGAATTTACCAAATAGGGAGAGTTTCTCATCGCCCAAGTTTCAATTGGACAGAAACTTGGAATCATACAACTTGGTTGCGTGATGAATGAAAATTTTCATATTTGGAAATTAGATTAAGTTTTTAATAGAGTGTCAAGTGAAGGACTAGGAGATCGAGTACACAAGAATGTACGTTGATCAAGTCCACCACAAGAGTGATAAAGATATTCGTCATCATTTGCTAAAGTTTAGTAAATATGAATATACTTATAAGATTAAGTGTAATTCTGAGTTGATTGAAAAAAAAATGTTTCAATGAATAGCAGAACGAATAAGAAGAATCAAGTAGGCAGAAAGATAAAAGCTTCCCTGTTCTAAGAAGGGAGAGTACCTTTTATTGTGTTTTATGATAAAGTCTTAATGATTAAGAACCATATCTCAATTGGTCCTCTAAGTGAGTCTTAGTACATTTGTATGTCTAAGAAGAGGGATTGGAAATTGTGGAAATGGTTAAATCAAGAAGTCAATCATACTTCGTTCCAATATCGAATCTTAGAGTCATACTCCAGGATTGCGAATTGAGTGACAAGTCTTAAGTAGGTTTATAACACTCATCAAATGTGGAATTTGGAAAAGTTTTCTTATTCTTGCACGTTTTAAATTGGTAAGTTGTGATGTATTGGATAAGACAAAGACCAACTAGGACCAATTATGTGAAGTGTTTTGTCTTGATAAGAACGACACTAACTCTTGAATATTTGTTTTGTCTAGGAAAGTTTACTAACAAGAGAATCATATATGTCAAGAGGTCAGTGGGAGTTTTAATGATCTTGAAAAGGGTTTCAAGAACAAATCAAGAATAAACCTTATCAATCATCACTAGCACACGACTTGAGGTTTATAACCTATCGTGTTGACATTAGTTTGTTTTTGTGCCATTCCAGTTGAGTTAATTATGTATGTGAGTTCTATGAGTTCTCATTTGAATGCATAAAGACAAAGCACCTTGATCAATGGAAAGTACATTGATATGAAAAAGGGTGAGTTGCTTGGAAGACATGGTGGGCATTCATGTTACCATGAGGCAAGAAATCGAGATTGAGCACGTTCGGTCCATATGAGTTTGAATTTGTCGCAAACTTTGGTTTTGGCAAATTCACATGGATAGGAACACATACACCATAAAATCTAAGCGTTATAAGATTCCCTTCTTCATGAAAATGACTGTGAGGAAATGCTTTCACTAAGAGAGATTTTAAGAAGATAGCAATTGTGGAAAATTGTATTCTCAAATTCGATTATGATTACGGCATCCCTTTCCATAGTTCGAATTGTGAGATTTGGCAATTAGTCTAACATGCGGGACTTACTGATATAAGTTATGATTTGTTTAGACACACATATGAGCTATTTAAGGCAAAGTGTATAAAGTTAAGAAGCTTAGATTATGACATCCCCATTTTCCACGGCCAGAAAATACCGATTTTGTTTATGCTTTGTTAAAAATCAGAGTACTTCTTTTCATAAAAATGTTGCGGAATTTGTTCCCAGAAAACAAGATAAATACGTTATCAAAACATTTTCGAAGAAACGTATTTATATTGATCTAATATGATTAAGGCAAGTATCTCAAAGATAAACAGCAACGAAGTTTCCTTGTTCCGACGCTCGAACTCGTCGAGTACCCAGATGGACTCGCTGAGTTGAGCCTACTCGCCGAGTACCACCATGGGTCTCACCGAGTTGATCAGCCAGAGGACAAAAAAACAATTTTTTCAGCAACAAACAAGCAATCAAAGTATGAATTCAATAGAAACCAATCTAGGCTCTGATACCACTGATGGGTTTTAGCCATATGAACATCCCTATGTGCACATGCAACCCTAATGCTTGGATCTAGGTTTCTCTAATTGATCATACATTGAATCCAAGACTTCTAATGGCTAATATACAATAATAACAATATGAAATCAAAGATTAGAAGTTTACCTTGAATCACTTGCTTGATCTTGTTGTCCTTGAGGCTTTAGAGTCACAATTGTCACTCCTCTAATGGCTTACAAACACCAACTAGCAAGAAGATGATTTAGGAGAGAGGAGAGGGGAGGAAGAATTCGGCCAGGGTTTCCTTAGAGACAAGTGTGTCAAATTTCCTCAACCCATAGGGTCTATTTATACTAGTAAGGCTCCTAGGGTTTCACCCTTAAACCCTAAATGGATAACTTAAGCCCTAAGCAATCCAAATCCTTTCCATGATAAGCCTTGGACGAAATCTAAGCCTATCCAAAGCCCTAGAATTCGTCCCCCCTTATCCCTAAAGGATTTATAGCCCAAAGTGCAACTATCAAACAATTGACAGTTTATACCTCTTTATTTAATTAATCTCTTTAAGTCACCAAATTAATTCCAAATTAATTTATGACTTATATTAATCAAATAACAATATTATTATTCCTTATATTATTCCTATAATATATTAATAATATTCCTTCTCTCATTATAAATCATCCTGTCAAGTTGCTATGGTGAAGGCAACCCAAAAGGACCATGCTCAACCAGGTCAAATACTTGCCTAATATAGTTGTAGCCTTAGACATTATTCCAACAGTCTCCCACTTGGATAAGTCTAGTAACTATATGTACAAGTATATTCCGATTAGCAATCGTAGCTCTCAAAGACGCTGTCAAACTCTGATCTAATCAATCTTGTTCTTTAGATAAGAAATCGTACAGTCCTTTGTTTAGATATCATGCTGACAATTCTATGGAACAATTTGTCTAGCATTTGGTTTCTTGATCTCCGATTTATTTGACATAGAACTTAATCGAACACATCAATTTAGTTCTGACTGGGTCCGACACATAAGTCAAATCAAATCATCGAGCGGCCAAGATATCGCTTTTACCCTCTTGGGATAAAAGTAACAGATAAACTTCGACTTATATGCATTTACTTATTCATTAATCAACTATACACAATAATGCGTTTTATAACATCAAGTTACTGATGCGGTTTCGCATTATCAATGTACAACTAATTAACAAATAACAAACCATATATCTAGGTTTTAAGAATATATGATATTATCGTCTTGCGATCACCCTTTTATCATATTCCATAAGGTGATTCCAGCAAGCGTGGGTTTGTTCCAATGCTCAAAACTAGTTCATAAGCACTCATGAACGTTGCAGCAAACTTTTGCTATGTCTAATACCATTTACACAATCTACACACCTATTCATGACAATCTTCATTCATATCTACTTCCAACATATGAACGATTGTGGACAATTTGAACAATTCGATTATTCTTAATAAACTCAATTATTCTGGAAGTCAAAACATGCAAAATGAAACAATAGTTAAACAATTAACATAAGACAGTAACACTACTCATAAATAATACTCTTTTATTTAATCATCAAATGTTAATTACATTTATCTATTACACGTTTCTACTACTATCTAATCTATACTAATATCATCCTTCAGCCCAATACTCCTAGCATGCTGCAAGTGCTTAACCCTACTCAGTCCCTTCGTAAGCGGATCTGCTGGGTTATCTTCTGATGATATCCTCTTCACTACGAGCTGTCCTTCTTCTACACGATGTCTAATAAAGTGATATTTTCTGTCGATATGCCGAGATCTACCATGATCCCTCGGTTCCTTGGTCAAGGTAACCGCTCCTTCATTATCACAGAAAATCTCCATGGGCTCCTTTATGGCAGGTACAACTCCAAGATTACCGATGAAGTTCTTTAACCATATTGCCTCCTTCGACGCTTCGTTCGCTGCAATGTACTCTGATTCGGACATTGAATCAGCTACAGTTTCCTGCTTGGAACTTTTCCAAGTCACTGCTTATCCATTCAGGGTAAAGACCCAGCCCGACTGCGAACGATAATTGTCCCTGTCGGTCTGAAAGCTGGCGTCACTATACCCTCGCACCTTCAAGTCATCACTCCCTCCGAGGACTAAGAACCATTCCTTCGTCCTCCGAAGGTACTTAAGGATATTCTTAACCGCAATCTAATGGGTTCTGCCAGGGTTCCCTTTATATCTGCTAACCATGCTCAAAGCAAAGGCTATATCAGGGTGAGTACAAGTCATAGCATACATGATTGAGCCAACTGCGGAAGCGTATGGTACTTGGCTCATTTCTGCTATTTCAGCTTCGGTACTCGGACTTTGAGTCTTACTCAACTTGGCATTACTTTGTATCGGTAATTCTCCCTTCTTCAAGTTTTCCATACTAAAACGTTTTAGTACCTTATCTAAGTAAGTGTTCTGACTAAGTCCTATTAGTCTCTTACTTGTCTCTCTTACTATCCTTATTCCCAAAATATAGGAAGCCTCTCCGAGGTCCTTCATAGCGAAACACTTCCCGAGCTAGGACTTAACCTCCTTCAGAGTCGGGACGTCGTTTCCTATAAGTAGTATGTCGTCGACATATAGGACGAGGAAGCTTACTATACTCCCACTGGCTTTGACATATACACACGATTCATCTTCGCTTCGTACAAATCCAAACTCTTTGACTTTCTCATCGAAGCAAAGATTCCATCTACGAGACGCTTGCTTAAGTCCATAAATGGACTTCTCAAGCTTACACACTCTATTCATATGCTTTGGATCGACAAAACCCTCTGGCTGAGCCATGTAAACATCCTCGGCCAACTTTCCATTAAGGAAAGCGGTTTTGACATCCATTTGCCAAATCTCATAATCATGAAATGCGGCAATAACTAGCATCACTCTAATAGATTTTATCTTCGCAACTGGTGAGAAGGTCTCATCATAGTCAACTCCGGGAGTTTGAGTAAAGCCCTTCGCAACCAATCGCGCTTTATATGTGTGTACGTTTCCATCCACGTCGGTCTTCTTCTTGAAGATCCATTTGCACCCAACGGTCTTACGTCCGGGCACATTATCAACCAAATTCCAAACTTGGTTGTCATACATGGACTGGATCTTGTTGTCCATCGCCTCCTTCCATTTTACAGACTACGGGCCTGTCATGGCTTCCTTATAGCTATTAGGTTCATCTAGATTTATTAGTGTACCATCACTAATATACGTGTCCCCTTCGGTAGTAATATGAAAACCATAAAATTGGGGTTGAACTCTAACTCTTTCGGAACATCTAAGAGGTAATGACTCGTCAATTGGTTCAACCGGAGTTTCCTCCTCGGGTTGAGTGCCAGCGGTAGAGGTTCCTTCATCTATCGACTCTTGAATCTCTTCAAGCTCGATTTGCCTCCCACTATCTCCTTGGCTTATGAGTTCTCGCTCTCGGAAAACTCCTCTCCTCGCAACAAAGACAACATTGTCCTTCGGTCTATAGAAGAGATATCCAAAGGATTTCTGCGGGTAGCCGATGAAAATACATCGCTCACTACGAGGTTCGAGTTTGTCGTGAGTATCTCGTCTTACGAAAGCCTCGCAACCCCAAACCTTGATATGTGCCAATGAGGGAGCTTTCCCTGTCCACATCTCGTGAGGTGTTTTGGCAACCTTCTTAGTAGGGACTCGGTTAAGGATATGGGCGGCAGTCTCTAAGGCATACCCCCAAAAAGAGATAGGCAGTGAAGCACGACTCATCATAGAGCGAAACATGTCTAACAAGGTTCGATTACGCCTTTCTTCCACACCATTCAACTGCGGTGTCCTAGGTGGCGTCAATTGTGAAACTATTCCACACTCCTTGAGATAATCGTGGAATTCAAGACTTAGGTACTCTCCTCCTCGATCGGATCGAAGCATCTTGATTTTCCTGCCCAATTGATTCTCCACTTCATTCTTGAACTCTTTGAACTTTTCAAAAGTTTCTGACTTTTGCTTGATTAAGTAGATATACCTATATCTACTATAGTCATCGGTAAAAGTCACATAGAAGCGATTCCCATCCTTCGTGGTTGATCTAAACGGTCCACATACATCGGTATGTATTAGGTCCAATAGACCCGCACCCCTTTCACACGTACTTGTGAAGGGTGACTTAGTCATCTTTCCAAGCAAACAAGACTCGCACGTGTCATCTTCCCTAAGGTCGAATGACTCCAACACTCCATCCTTTTGGAGTTGGGCTATGCGCTTCTTGTTGACATGTCCAAGACGACAATGCCACAAGGATGCTCTATCCATACCATTGGAAGAATCCATGCATAAAACATCATTTCCTAAGTTATCTACAATCATAACGGTTTCATAAATTCCATTACATGGTATAGCTTCAAAATATAAGACGCCATTTAGATAAGAAAGAATAGAACCATTCTCATTATTAAAAGAAAATCTAAAACCTTGTCTAAACAAACCATGAAATTAAATGATGTTTCTAGCCATTTCTGGCGAATAGCAACAATTGTTCAAATCTAAAGATAAACCATTCCTAAGCACTAAAGAATACACTCCAATCTTGGTCACAGGCGACGATCTTCTGTTCCCCATGATTAGATTTATTCTTCCATGCTCCACATCCCTATTTCTTCTTAGTCCCTGCAATTCAGAACAATTATGGTAACCACAACCGGTATCAAGGACCCAAGAAATAGCATGAGATGAATCGTTAGATTTAATTGTATAAATACTTGCTAAAGATGGCTTGATCTTTCCTTCCCTTATGGCTTGCAGGTAGTCTGGGCAGCTTCTCTTCCAATGCCCTATTTTATGGCAATGATGGCACTCTGCCTCCTTAGGGTTAGGACAGGGTTTAGCAGGATCAACTTTGGTCCCACTAGAAGAGGAACCATCTCGGGACTTTCCCTTACGGTGGCCCTTAGATGAAGCCTTCCTCTTCTTGCCTCTTCCTTGCCCAATGGCCAAAACAGGAGCAGCGGGTGGATTGGGAGTGGGTGCAACAGACTTGTCCTTGAGGTTGCTTTCAGCAACCCTAAGGAAACCTTGGAGCTTGCTTAGGGTGACCTCTTCCTTGTTCATGTGGTAGGTCATCCTAAATTGATTGTAGCACGGAGGAAAAGAGTGAAGCACCATGTCGATCGCCAAGTCTTCCCCAAAGTTAGCATTCAACTTGCGAAGACGATCGACATACCTTTGCATCTTTTGCAGGTGCACGGTAAGAGATTCTCCATGACCCATTTTAGCGGAAATCATGTTTGTGAAAATCTCGTAACGCTCTTGCCTCGCGTTCTGGTGGTATCTCTCCAACAAGTCTTGGTGCATTTCGTATGGATACATGTCCTCATAGGACTTTTGGAATTCGGCATTCATGGTGGCAATCATGATGCAATGTACCTTCGTTGCATCACGCTCGTGAGTTTCAAAAGCGGTCATTTCAGCCGGAGTAGCGATTTCAGGGTTGATCTTCTCGAGCTTCTCATCGAGGACATACTCCTTGTCCTCATAGCGAGCAATCGTGCGAATGTATCTTATCCATTCGCTAAAGTTCGTCCCATCAAAAGTCACCTTTTGACAAAGGCTCATCAATGTGAATGAACTAGCAGCAGCGTTGTTTGCGTTCGACATCTACAAATAGAAAGGACAAAGATAGATTAGAATATGAATCCCTAATTATCACCCAATAAGAAAATTAGGGCTAGGATCCAACAACAATATTTACATATTAGAAAAGGGATGTCGTAATCTAACATGCAAACAATTTGAAGGTAAGTGAATAACGATTCACTAATTCTCCACCACAAAACATAACTATGAGTTCTAAATGTATTGAGAATTCCTAGGTTTGGATGAGATTCATTGAAACTTTTCAATGGCATGTTTAAATCTCGATATGCCCCTCTCGTTTGTGACTGGGATACCGAGGATCACAAAGTGGGTGTGAATTACCATGCAAATTTACATGGTGCCTTCATTGTAACAATCACCTATTCGATGTGCCGGTAAACCACACACGCTTCATCGAACTATGATAAACAATGAATCACCCTTTGCCACCTTTGCTTAGAACCAATTAGTGTGCCGGTAAACCACACGCGCTCCACTAACATCTTAGCAAGGGTGCAAAGTGCAATTTCATAGGATTGCATCAATTCACTTTTCCTAAAGTAACTAATATTGGGAAATTTTGAAAAACATGTAGTTACTTTGTATTTCATATTATACTTTTAATGAAGAGATAAGGTTGCCCTATCCTACCCGTTCGGATAACGACCCTCCACCGATCAAGCAAGTGGTGGGTGTGAGTGTACACCCATTAAGCGCCATTTTATAGGCAGCAACCTTATACCCACCTTATAAACCGGCTTCGTGAATGAGGCCTACTAACGGTAAGACTAGCATTTTAATTATACCTATATATATATATATATATATATATATATATATATATATATATATATATATATATTAATCTTGTAATATTATATTAGTATAGGGTTGGATTTTAAACTTGTAACATTTCTAGGGTTTGAAATTTAAATTGTCTAAATTAAACTTTTAATCACAAAACATAAATTTCAAAACTTGAGGGAAAATTTTAAACTTTTAAAACATAGAGGATCAAATAACAAATAATCTTAATTAACAATTAATTCCATAATTATCCATATTTGATGATTCCTTGTTCTGACGCTCGAACTCGCCGAGTACCCAGATGGACTCGCCGAGTTGAGCCTACTCGCTGAGTACCACCATGGGACTCGCCGAGTTGATCAGCCAGAGGACAAAAAAATTGATTTTTTCAGCAACAAACAAGCAATCAAAGTATGAATTCAATAGAAACCAATCTAGGCTCTGATACCACTGATGGGTTTTAGCCATATGAACATCCCTATGTGCACATGCAACCCTAATGCTTGGATCTAGGTTTCTCTAATTGATCATACATTAAATCCAAGACTTCTAATGGCTAATATACAATAATAACAATATGAAATCAAAGATTAGAAGTTTACCTTGAATCACTTGCTTGATCTTGTTGTCCTTGAGGCTTTAGAGTCACAATTGTCACTCCTCTAATGGCTTACAAACACCAACCAGCAAGAAGATGATTTAGGAGAGAGGAGAGGGGAGGAAGAATTCGGCCAGGGTTTCCTTAGAGACAAGTGTGTCAAATTTCCTCAACCCATAGGGTCTATTTATACTAGTAAGGCTCCTAGGGTTTCACCCTTAAACCCTAAATGGATAACTTAAGCCCTAAGCAATCCAAATCCTTTCCATGATAAGCCTTGGACGAAATCTAAGCCTATCCAAAGCCCTAGAATTCGTCCCCCCTTATCCTTAAAGGATTTATAGCCCAAAGTGCAACTATCAAACAATTGACAGTTTATACCCCTTTATTGAATTAATCTCTTTAAGTCACCAAATTAATTCCAAATTAATTTATGACTTATATTAATCAAATAACAATATTATTATTCCTTATATTATTCCTATAATATATTAATAATATTCCTTCTCTCATTATAAATCATCCTGTCAAGTTGCTATGGTGAAGGCAACCCAAAAGGACCATGCTCAACCGGGTCAAATACTTGCCTAATATAGTTGTAGCCTTAGACACTATTCCAACATTTTATTCATTTTAAAATGATGTCATCATCAATACAGAAACATAAGCATAAACAGAACTTACATTCATTTACACTAGTGATCTATATCTCCTTAATCTCTTAGTGTAATGTCACTTCATATCGACACCTGTGATATAAATAAACTGAGTGGGTCAGGTTGGGAAACCTGGTGTGTACATAGGGTTTTCAACCCACAATAATATAACTATTATGTTTAAACAATCAAACAATCAACCCACTTACCCATCCTCATTATCTTCTTTAGTCTTAAGGACCTACCCTAAGAATCAGCTATTCCTCGTTCATTCATTCCTAAGGATCATCCTAAGGAATCGGCACAAAGTCCATCATTGCCACGGTTTACACAACGCACACTAAGTCTGCATAGTCTCCAGGGCTTAGGCACTAAGTCTGCATAGTCATCAGGGTTTAGGCACTAAGTCTGTGTAGTCGCCAGGGTTTAGGCATCAAGTTTGCTTGTTCACCAAGGTTTAGGTATCAAGTCTGCATGATCACCAAGGTTTAGGCATCATGTATGCATGATCACCAAGGATTAGGCACCAAGTCTGCATGGACGCCAGGGTTTAGAGTACACCGGGTGAACACATCGTTCACAACACCTACAGGTTGTGAGCTTGCTAGTGTTCCACTAGACTGTCTAGAATAGTCTGTGGTTGTCATCCATACTCTGCTGAATGACGGGGCCATCATTTGGAAAAGGATTCTCACATCCTCCACCTCTCACCCTCACCTCGTGGTCTATAGCACCTCTCAACTCATCATCCAACTCACATTCCATTTATTACGTCTACCCATGTTTTACCCCAATATTATCGTAGATATAAAATACATATACAGTTTAAATCATTTAAAACATGTATAAAATCATTCATCTAGCATAGACAACAAGTACTCAGATAATATGCACACATAGCATGTAATTTATATAAAATACTTCATATATATATATATATATATATGTGTAAGATGAAAATAACTATGCACTCACCTGGTAAGGTGGTGAGTCGGCACTTGGACAGCACTTCGTTACTCTTAAAACAATTATCCCTTGACGAAACCTAGTATCATTACCACTAGAGTTTAGTCTAACGTTTGACGAGACTAATTTAATAGTCTAGCTATTATTACTATTATATAAGCGTTAAAAAATATTTATATAACCCATAATAATAGCCCAAATACTCCTTATAAGGTCCTAATAACATTACTATATTGAAACATAAGTTATACTAAAGATATGGTAGGCATATCTCATTTACAGCGGGTTTTTCGCAAAAACCAGGCTTCGCTGGAGCAGCGTTCCCGAGCCGAAAGGCTCTTTTCTTGGGACTCCGGGAGCCTCGTGGCTTCCTTCGGGTGCTAGGGGGTTTACCTAGACTTTAGGGGGCTTAAGGGGAGCTAGAGAGAGAGTTTAAAGAGAGAAAGTGGAAGAGGAAAGGTGTGAGAATGAATGGAACCCGACACATCTATTTATAGTGTGAAATCTTGATGGACTCGCCGAGTAGGAGGATCTACTCGCCGATTTGGGCCATGTGGCAGCCTTCTGGTGGTGCCACGTGTCCAATTCTGGTGGTGCCACGTCACCCCTATCGCGTATCAGCCTTCAAACTTAGAAAAATCATAACTCTCGCATACGAGCTCCGTTTTCGACGTTATTTTTTTCAACGCATAGGTAAAAACAAGATCTAAAACTTTTATTTAGACTCCGTCGGCTAATTCTCGACCGATCTTAAATTTAACAGTAGGAGGAGATTAGACTGCTAAATGACCTCGAAGAATTCGTAACTCTTTCATACGGACTCCGTTTTTGTCTATCTTTTTACCGTTGAGTTCCTATTAATGAGATCTTCAACTCTCATTTAGGCCGCATAATCCAAAAACCGCTCGAACTAAAATTCGAGTTTCGGGTCGTGCACTGCTAAGCCAAATCTTAGAAAAATCATAACTTCCTCATACGAAGTCAGATTTGGGCGTTCTTTTTTTTTGTATGTTCTCGGTTTAACATATACTACAACTTTCACTTAGATTGCTAAGGCTAAAAGTCGCTCCATCGTAAATTTACTATTTACGCTTCCCGGTGTCGTGCCGGTTTTGCCGTAAAACTTCGATGGGTCATAACTTCTTCGTTATAACTCGGATTTCGGCGTTCTTTATATGTACAGAAACCTTGAGACATATTCTACAACTTGGTTAAGATTATTTATTCTAAATAATCTTTTGTCGAAAAGTCGTTTTCGACCCCTATTATCTCTAAACTGACTAGCCCAGATCTACGGGCGTTACAATTATCTCCCCCTTAGGATCATTACGTCCCAGAATCATTAACGAAACAGGACTCATATGATGACCCCATACGTTATCTCTTCATCCTAAGTAATAACCGTAAGTTTCATGTTTCTTCGAACGAGTATCTAACTCTAAGACTTCCTAACCACAGGCGGTGCCCGATCTTGGACCGGCTCTCTATCTCATGTTGGACTTTCAGTCATGATCTTCATGTCACAATCTCGATCTTTATTGGATATGAACTTAAGATAAGTTATTTTATTACTACATTGGACCGATGTGTCATATTCTAATGACCTCTCATCGTATGTTGCAACGCTCAGACTCAGGTCTCATAGAGTCAAATTCCAAAACAGAGTATACCTTCCTTCATGTTCTAATGTGATATAATCACATTTCAATATGTAGCATTTCTAGCTACCAACTTCTTTAACAATCATCGCGATACTTCTACTGACCGCCTTGGTTAGCTTTCATTTCAATCTTTTGGTTTAAGTCAGATGCTACATCGAACTTGGTTCTCTGAACCACGTATCATACTCATCGTAGTCGGACTCAATTTGATATGACCACTAGGGTCGGAATAACAACAGTCTTCTGAGTCATTACGGAAACGATGGTAACGACATGCTTGAATAAAACGAAATCATTTACTAGCTTCTTGGTAACCTTGTGACTTTCCCTGATCCAAGCGTGAGTTCTGTGCTTCCGGTAGTATATGCATCCACTACCTTTCACACCTACTCATACTCGTCCCAAGTATTGTCTCGCAGTCACCAAGTCCTAAAATCACGAAACAATTTAACACATACGAATGTGTCCAAATAATCATAAAAATTTCCCTAGAATCTACTAGGACTTCTTCCATGCATATCTTCAATCATCAATTCTGCTTCAACTCGGTTGGTGATGGACATTCCAGATGATAGGAAAACTTTAGGAATTACATCAATCGTTCTATCATCCCGCCAATCAAATGTGTACATTCAGATGTACCCTACTTCTATAGACGTACTGCTATTTTATCAGACGTATTCTAAAGGCAAGATACCTCTCTTATTATATCTTTTGATAGGTATTATTCAGTATCGTAAGCCATCTCTTTTCCTCTATTTTCTCAGTTTATCATGGTTCGCATCACTTCCTGAACTTCTGCCATTGTGATAGGTTCGGGTGCAGGCGCAACGACCGATGCATGACCCATCACATTCTTTGGCTCAGGTTGTCATCTTCCTCTTGTTCTGTACACCTAAGCAGACGTTCGGTGTACCGAGGCAAGAATTTTAAGATAGGAAAGATTTTATTTACGATAGACGTATAGATCTCCTTGTCACACCGAAAAGTTATATGTCAGTTCTAATACCGTAATTAAACGTTTAGAAATCTGAACATTTTTCAGATTTGGTCGGCAACAGACCATAGATCCAAACAAATAATAGCATATAAGGCATCTTTATAGCTATAACATAAAACATTTAGCACATAAAACAATTTAGGCATATTTCCTAAAATAAACTAGTGCTCGTGTCTAAATTATAGCAGACACTTATCTCACAATCATCGCTTAGCATTCTAAGTTTAAGTCTAGAAATAAATCCTTATTCCTAGTTCGCTTAAACTAATGCTCTGATACCAACTGTGACATCCCCATTTTCCACGACCAGAAAAGACAGATTTTGCTTATGCTTTGTTAAAAATCAGAGTACTTCTTTTCATAAAAATGTTGCGGAATTTGTTCCCAGAAAACACGATAAATACGTTATCAAAACATTTTCGAAGAAACGTATTTTATTCATTTTAAAACATTTGGGATGATATCTTCAATACAGAAACATAAGCATAAACAGAACTTACATTCATTTACACTAGTGATTTATATCTACTTAATCTCTCAGTGTAATGTCACTTCATATCGACACATGTGATATAAATAAAATGAGTGGGTCAGGTTGGGAAACCTGGTGTGTACATAGGGTTTTCAACCGAAAATAATATAATTATTATGTTTAAACAATCAAACAATCAACCCAATTACCCATCCCCATTATCTTCTTTAGTCTTAAGGATCTACCCTAAGAATGAGTTATTCCTCGTTCATTTATTCCTAAGGATCATCCTAAGGAATCGGCACGAAGTCCATCATTGCCATGGTTTACTCAACGGGCACTAAGTCTGCATAGTCGCCAGGGTTTAGGAACTAAGTCTGCATAGTCGCCAGGGTTTAGGCATCAAGTCTGCATGATCACCAAGGTTTAGGTATCAAATCTGCATGATCACCAAGGTTTAGGCATCAAGTATGCATGATCACCAAGGTTTAGGAACCAAGTCTGCATGGATGCCAGGGTTTAGAGTACACCGGGTGAACACATCGTTCACAACACCTACAGGTTGCGAGCCTGCTAGTGTTCCACTAGACTGTCTAGAATAGTCCGTGGTTGTCATCCATACTCTGCTGAATGACGGGGCCATCATTTGGAAAAGGCTTCTCGCATCGTCCACCTCTCACCCTCACCTCGTGGTCTATAGCACCTCTCAACTCATCATCCAAGTCATATTCCATCTATTACGTCTTCCCATGTTTTACCCCAACATTACTGTAGATATAAAATACATATACAATTTAAATCATTTAAAACATGTATAAAATCGTTCATCCAACATAGACATCAAGTACTCAGATAATATGCACACATAGCACGTAATTTATATAAAATACTTCATATCTATGTGTAAGATGAAAGTAACTATGCACTCACCTGGTAAGGTGGTGAGTCGGCACTCGGACGACACTTCGTTACTCTTAAAACAATTATCCCTTGACGAAACCTAGTATCATTACCACTAGAGTTTATTCTAACGTTTGACGAGACTAATTTAATAGTCTAGCTATTATTACTATTATATAAGCGTTAAACAATACTTATATAACCCCTAATAATAGCCCAAATACTCCTTATAAGGTCCTAATAACATTACTATATTGAAACATAAGCTATACTAAAGATATGGTAGGTATAGCTCACTTACAACGGGTTTTTCGCAAAAACCGGGCTTCGCTGGAGCAGCGTTCCCGAGCCGAAAGGCTCTTTTCTCAGGACTCCGTGAGCCTCGGGACTTCCTTCGGGTGCTAGGGGGTTTACCTAGACTTTAGGGGGCTTAAGGGGAGCTAGAGAGAGAGTTTAAGGAGAGAAAGTGGAAGAGGAAAGGTGTGAGAATGAATGGAACCCGACACATCTATTTATAGTGTGAAATCCTGATGGAATCGCCGAGTAGGAGGATCTACTCGCCGATTTGGGCCATGTGGCAGCCTTCTGGTGGTGCCACGTGTCCAATTCTGGTGGTGCCACGTCACCCCTATCGCATATCAGCCTTCAAACTTAAAAAAATCATAACTCTCGCATATGAGCTCCGTTTTCGACGTTATTTTTTTCAACACGTAGGTAAAAACAAGATCTACAACTTTCATTTAGACTCCGTCGGCTAATTCTCGACCGATCTTAAATTTAACAGTAGGAGGAGATTAGACTGCTAAATGACCTCGAAGAATTCGTAACTCTTTCATACGGACTCCGTTTTCGTCTATCTTTTTACCATTGAGTTCCTATTAATGAGATATTCAACTCTCATTTAGGCCGCATAATCCAAAAACCGCTCGAACTAAAATTCGAGTTTCGGGCCGTGCACTGCTAAGCCAAATCTTAGAAAAATCATAACTTCCTCATACGAAGTCAGATTTGGGCGTTCTTTTTTTTTTGTATGTTCTCGGTTTAACATATACTACAACTTTCACTTAGATTGCTAAGGCTAAAAGTCGCTCCATCGTAAATTTACTATTTACGCTTCCCGGTGTCGTGCCGGTTTTGCCGTAAAACTTCGATGGGTCATAACTTCTTCGTTATAACTCGGATTTCGGCGTTCTTTATATGTACAGAAACCTTGAGACATATTCTACAACTTGGTTAAGATTATTTATTCTAAATAATCTTTTGTCGAAAAGTCGTTTTCGACCCCTATTATCTCTAAACTGACTAGCCCAGATCTACGGGCGTTACATAGATAAAGGCTTATGGAAGCATCTGGTATTAGAAATATGAACTTCAGAAATTCAATAGGTATTGTTTTCTGGAAGTTCAGTTGTTTTCTGAATACATGTCAAAGCTAGTGGAAGCATAAGTGTTATGCTTATATGATAATAATCATCATGATAGTGGGAGCATAAATGTTATGCTTGTATGATTATTAAGGTAAGTATTGCAAGTTAGCAATATTAATTATAGAAAACAAGAGTTATACTTTGCAAAGTCGCAAGGGTTGAAAATTTGTTTTACTATAATTAAGGGAGAGAATATTATACTTAGTTTCAAAATCTAAAGCTTAGATTGAGAAATTTTAATAAATTTAGTCAAAGGATACCTAGTGTGTTCTTAAATTTCGATTATGATTACGGCATCCCTCATCATAGTTCGAATTGTAAGAACGTGACACATAAAATATTATGGAAAAAGATTGATAAAGTATCATGTCTTTATGTAAGACATTATGCATCGTGTCCCATACGCTTCGGATATAGGATCGATTGCAAATGCTATAATATTTGACCATTCTAAAATTTTCCAAATGTCTAGCGCATTAAGAGGGAAAAAGGACTAGAATCGGTTTTGACTAAAATAATTAAACAACTATCAAAGGACGATCCAAAGTTCGTTGAGGATTGGTCGTTTCTGAGTAGTTGGAAGTATAGTATTGGATGGACCATATCGAAATTATTATGAATTGATAAGATTCTATTAAGAATGAGTTGTCATATGGAAAATATGGAAATGTTTCCATATTGGGAGTTGGATATTGAGAGTCTATGTCTAGATTAAAAAAAAATTTATGCAAGAAGCATGTTCAAAGGAATGTACTTTGAATGTGAGACTTCGCGTCTGTCGAATTGTCTTGTAACAATTTCTGATAGAGTACTTTGTAATTTCATTGGCTAAGTCTTAGTGACTTTGACTTTGCGAAAGGATCGTTGCATAAAATGTTAGAATCTAGCATATTCTAATAGTGGAAAGAACTTTGTGTTCTTACACTAATGATAAGGATTGGGAATTATGAAATGAGTATCATTGGAAAAGTTTTTCAGTTGATCTATTTCACAAAGTAAGGACCATAGGAAACATAGTGTGCATACTTGGGGCATAGGACAACTATTGTTGTAATTTGAGTAGTAAGTTGATTTTCTGAAACAGAAAACGATGAATAATGAGTAATCAATATGGTGTTTAAACAAAAGTGTTTTATTTACTCCCACACGTTTGGGGCCATATAGGATTAAGTATTATTGTTGTGTTTCAGTTTGCATGTTTTGACTTCCAAAATAACTGGGTTATTCGAACCTCCACAGTCGGTCATACGTTGGAAGTAAGTATGAAGGAAGACTATCATGAAAGTCTGTAGATTGTCTGAAGAGTTTACACATAGCACAAGTTTGCTGCAGAGTTCATGAGTGATTTAATAAGAATAGAGTATTGGATGAAACCCACGCTCACTTGGATCACTTCATGGATTTATCACGGGTGATTAGTAAGGCGATAATATTGTATATTCTTGAAACCGAGACGTATGAGTTGTTATTTGTTGGTCGGTTGCACATTGATAATAAGTAAACGCACCAGTAACTTGGTGTTATAAAACTTATTGTTGTGTGTGATTCGATCAGTAGGTGCAAGCGAGCATTTGAGTCAAAATTTATCCATTCCTTTTACCCAAAATGGGATAAAAGCGATATCCGTGGGCCCTTCGATGATTTAGTAATGACACCTTAAGTGCTTGGCCAAGCCGGGACTAAGTTGATGTGTTAATTATAGTCTGTTGTCAGTCGTCATAAATCGGAAGTCAGGAAACAGTATTGAGAGAATGATCTAAATTCATGTCTTGTGTCTATACAATATCTTGAGAATGGAGGAATATATGATCCCTTATCTAAAGGACACGCGTATCTGATAAGATTAGAGTTGACAACGGCTTTTGAAAGCTATGATTGCTGATCAGGTTCTGAAGTCATACGGAAAATAGTTATTAGACTTATCCAAGTGGGAGACTGTTGGATTAGTGTCTAAGTTCATAACTATTTTGGTATGTACTTGACCCGATTATGAGCATGGTCCTTTTGGGTTGCCTTCACCATAGCAATATGTAGGATGAATTAAGGAGAGAAAGGTTTAATTTTGATTTATTAATATATTATAAGAATATTATATTAAAGGATAAATCATAATGTTTAATCAATATTAGTCAAGAATTAATTAAGAAGTAATTTTGTGGCTAAAAGAGATTAATTAAACTTAAGGGACTTATTGTGTAATTATAAGATAAATTACATAGATGGGCTTATGGAATCCATAGAAGGTGGAGTGGACGAATTCTATGGGGGAAATCCATTAGAAGTCGTTCAAGGCTTCTAAAGAAGGAGTCCATGGGCTGCTTAGGGCTTAAGCAGTCAAATTATGGTTTCCTTGTTAGATAACCCTAATTGCCTAAGTATATAAGGAGCCCTTGGGCACCAAAAACGTGGCTAACACTTGTATTAGGTTTTCCAGCCGTTTTTGGTGCCTCCCCTCTCTTCTCTTCTTCATCTTGTTGCTTAGTGGTGTTTGTGACTCCATTAGAGGTGCAACACTTGAGGCACTAAGCTTTCTAAAGCCAAGGATTGATTGTTATTGCTATATAACAATCAAAGGTCTGATCTAAACCCTATTTTATGTTAATATGATTAATTTTATGCTAGATCTAGGGTTTATAGCTTTGAATATTCAATTGCATGTTCATTAGACAAACTAGATCCAAAAGCTATTAGGGTTTGCATGTAACACCCGATTATTTTACTATAAATAAACAAGGTTAAATAAACTAAATAAAATAATGAACCCCGAGATGAGAAATATATTTTATATTATTGTGTTCGAGCCCTAAATCCATAGTAATTAATGGATGTTAGTTATGGGAGTTAATTGTAGTAAATTTTGGAATGTTGGGGGTTTAGTGTAAAATTTGGAGCCACTTTGTAAAGATATCCGAAGGCAAGGGCTAAATTGTAAGTTTTGGAGTTAAATTGAAAACAAAATGATGAGGAGGGGCTGAAGTTGAATTTTTGGATTCAAGTTTGGATGGACACGGGTTTAGACCCGGTACCACCCTTCCTTCCCGTCACCCTCATTTGTGCAGCCACCATATATAACCCATGCCATATTAACCCTAACCCTAAAGGGAAGCTACAACCGCCACCTCTCTATCTCCATTTCCGGCCGCCGTTCCCTTCATCGAGCAACCACCACGACTACTCTTCTACCGGCGACGACATGCTTGAAGACCGAGAGCGCGACTGCTATTGCTGATTCCGAATCGTTGCCCACTTCTTCTTCCGAGTCGATCGTCGCTGGGATGCGTCGCCGCCGCTAACCGCCACCTGTTGGCACCGTTGTGCGTTCCACAGCTCCACCGTCACCATCCTCCTCCTCCCATCTTCTTGAAAACATTTTTGGGTCGTCACTACCGTAAAACAGAGGCTGGATCGTGGATTGTGATGTAGTTGCATGGGTGTGTGTGACTTTTTGTCGACTGGAGCTCATGAAGAACCACCATGGCCGCCGGCCATGGTGGCTGACGCAGACAACGATGTTGTTGCCGTGAATAGTCGCTGCTGCCGCCCGTTTCCTGTGCTGCCGCCGTCGCCACCCACTACAAGTGGGTGTTGGGTTCGTTTTCCAAGCAAGGGTTGTTGGTTGGTGTGTGTGTGTGTGTGCTTGTCTGGAAACCACAAGAAATCACCGCCACCACCGTGAGGTGGTGGCTGCCATCTTTTACCACCACCGGCCACCATAGGGTTGTTGTGTGTGTGTTTATGTTGTTTACTGTTTGTGTTTATTTCGAGTTTTAGCATTGTAACATGTAATTGGAAATGGAATAATGAGAAGAAACTTAAACCACCACCTTAGGGTGGTGGCTGCCGCCACCGGCCGCTGTGTCGGGTGGCGGTGTGCCTTGTCTCGATTGTGTTGATTCGTTTGGAGGGTTTGAAACCCTAATGGGCCCAAGGAAGCCCTAATGAGCCTAATATGACATAATGGGCTTAATAAAACCTTAATGGACCCTAATAAAACCCTAATGGGCTTAATGATATTCTAGTGGGCTTAATAGGCCCAATAAAGCCCGAATTGATCTAAAAGCCCAACAAATTAATTAATGGACTAGTATGGGGTTGGAAACCCTAATTAGGGTTTGGAAAACCCTAATGCCATGAAACCCTAATTTGGGGGAATTAATCGGGACACACAAGAATTATTTAATAACTTGAGATATTAAATAATAAACTTTGGCAAAGATTAATCTAAGCGATAATGGACTTAATGGATTAAGTCCTTAATGGGTTAAGTAGGAAACTTAACCCTAATCATCATTTTATGTGAAACCCTAATTTCACTTGGGTTTATTGTTGGGCCTTTCTATTGGGCCTCGATGTTTGGGCTATTAAATGGACTATCCAAGATCAAGCAAATGGTCTAGAGTAATTTAATGGGCCTAGGGTAAGGCCCATGTAAGGGACTTGGGAACAATTTGGAAAATTGGGCCATAGATGGGCCATAGTTTGGGCCTTAATGATTATATGATGTTGGGCCTTAGAATGAGACCATGCATAGGCCTAGGCCCAATTTGGAAAATTGGGCCATGTGTTGGGCTTTGATTCCTAGTTGACTTTGGGCCTACGAATTGGGCCTTGGGCTTGAATAAGCCAAGCTAGGGGTAATGTAGTAATTAACCAAAGAATGTACTTATGGTTATGTAATTGGACCCAATTATTAATTGGGTGTTATTTGGGTGTTGACAGTTTGGGAATCTGTCAGCCAGCAGCTGGGGTCGAGTCTGTGGGACTTCAGCAAGCATGGGATTGTGTTTTCAGGACTTCAGCAATGTGAGGTGAGTTACCTTCCAGTAGCGGTGGGTCTACGGCCACAATGCCGGCCCACCAGTAGGAGTTGTCTGTTAGATGATTGTCTTTGTGATATCATCTAGGTTTGCTACTACCTGATATGTTATATGCTGGCATGATATGATATATGTGATAGTAGTAGAGTTCGGTTGTTAGGACCGAAGGGTAGGTCAGACACCCCAGATATGTCTGACAGCATGTGATGATATGTTTATATGTTGGCATGATATGTTATATGTGATAGTGGTAGTAGGAGGGGAATAGTCCCCAAGTTCGGTTGTTAGGACCGAAGGGTAGTTCGGACACCCCAGGTATGTCTGATAGTATGTTTGTGTTATGATATTTGTGATAGTAGCTGAGTGTGGGCAAGGCCCGTATCTTAGAGATAGTGGAGTGTGGGCGAGGCCCGTATCTCCCAGCTAGCGGAGTGTGGGCGAGGCCCATATCTCCATGAGTGTGGGCGAGGCCCGTATCTCCTAGCTGTTTAGTATATGATTGTATATACTTGTATGTTATGGTTTAGTAGCTGAGTGTGGGAGAGGCCCGTATCTCAGAGATAGTGGAGTGTGGGCGAGGCCCGTATCTCCCAGCTAGCGGAGTGTGGGCGAGGCCCGTACCTCCATGAGTGTGGGCGAGGCCCGTATCTCCTAGCTGTTCATTATATGATTGTATGGTATGTGGTATGATGGGGGAACTCATTAAGCTTCGTGCTTACGGTTTTCAGTTTTGGTTTCAGGTACTCTGTGTTTAAAGGAAAGGAGTCGGCTTGATCGCAGCGCATCGCACTATGGTTTTCCGCACATGAGATCTTTGGGATTACACTCTGATATTGTTTTATGATAACATGTTTGATTATTTCTACTTTGGCTTTGACATGACATAATATTACAGATGTTTTATTACACTGTTGGTTTTAAAATGACTTCATTAAAAATGAAATTTTTGGCCTGTATTTTTGGGATTTTACAAGTTGGTATCAGAGCCTTGGTTTGAGGGATTCGGATATACTTTCGGGTGTGTCTGAACTCAAACTAAGGGCTTGGTATGAAAATTTTCAAAAGTAAAACCATTTTATAAAAAGGAGTTTGAAAAGAATTTGAAAAGAGAAAAGAACTTTGAGAAGAACAAAGTGTGTGATGCGTGCAATTAGCCGAGCTCAAGTAAGTTTTCCCCAAGATACCCATACATGTTATGTTATGATCTGATATGATTATGAGAACTGCATGCTAGATTAGGCTAAGGATCTAGGAGGATGTCTTATATGCATATTGTATGTGCTTGTAGACTTGCATGCTAGTACTGATCAGTCAGTGATAGGATAGCCTATTTAGGTTATGCCTGATTGTGTGAGCCTTTGTAATGCATGTACAAATTCCTGATTAGAGGATAGAACGATCTGATTGGAATATGACGGTTAGATTTTTCCTTGTCTGAATGTTGCTTTCTTTGTGCTTTGTGGGACTTTTAGTAATGTGAGCTAACTACTAAGTGAATATGCTAAGTCACATGTGGCACAGGCTGGATAATCTCAAAGTGATAGATTTGACCTTATTACGCAGCTCTTGTTGAGTCCAACCGTTCTAGGGATGGGTCTATTACTCGAAGGATTATCTGATCTCTGTTGCATGTGGCTATATTCATGAGGTAGCTAGTTGACATTACTGGGAATCATTCAGCAGCTGAGGACTGGGTGGGTACGGGAACCTAGGAAAGCCTAGGATATGCTTCAGTGGGTTAGTAGTGAGGCTCAGTTAGACTTGGGTTTACCAGTTGAGGAAGTGACTTGGAGGATCCGGGAGGATTTTTGAGGGAAGTATGGATAGGTGTGGAAGGTAGTATTGGGCCCGTACTACTGAAAGCACAGGATCCATACTCGAATCAGTGAGAGTCTTGGAGAATCTAAGAAACATCAGGGGAGAGTTCGTGACCCAGTTTGGGGATAGAGGATGTCCCAGTTATTGCAGCTTAGTCATTAGCAAGAGAGCTAGCGAGCATGACAGGGTGTCAGACCCTGAAGGATATGATTTCCAAGAAGTTGCAGATGCGAGATTGATTTGGAGCACCCTAGAAAGAGAGGTGCGTGCCAGGTGCGTATAGTAGAGGGTCCCAGGAAGAGACCCATGACTTCTGAACATCAGGTGAAAGGCCAGCAGGGTCTAAGTCAGTGTAGCGCGTACGAGAAAAGTACACAAGGGAGTTTGTCACTCCAAGGGTTTAGGCTGCTACTGGGTAGCAGGATTGGTCATATCAACAGAAGGTGACCAGTATTTCCCCAGACGTTGCGAGTATGTCATCTTCTATTGCTACTAGATGGATGTTAGGGATACGTATCGCGTTGGAATTGTGAGTGAGTTTGGATAAGTCAGACCTTGGTTCGGTTTTTCTGCTAGTGTTTGGGTTACCAAGGATCATATATGTCATCCTGCATGCCGAAAGGTCCTTGATGAACCCAAAGAGGAACGCATCTTGCGGAGTGGGTTCCGCGCATACCGTTATCATTCGGATCTTTGTCAGGATCTATGCAAGAGTATTATTTAGAGAATACTCGATCAGGGTTGGAGTGATTATTCTCCAATGAAGTCAGCGTTCAGAGGTTTTATCATTGTTCAAGTATGGTCGGTAATTGTTTATGGATGAACTTTGGAGTTCAAGGCACTATTGTTACTAGGACAGAACTGGTGACAGGAAGAGGGTAGTGTTAGTCACGGGTGTTAGGTGCATAAGTGGTTGGTCATTGGATGTTCAAGAGAATTGTGTTTTCGCATGGGCCGTGTTCGGTTAGAGTTCAGTGGTACTACAAGATTGGGAGAGGAAACGAGGATTCGTCAGCTAGAGTGAAGATTAAGGTCTTCAACTGACAGCATATTAGATGGATTGAGGTGTCAGACTGGATCATATTTCAAGAGTACTCATCGAGATTTCCGAGGATGGGAGATCTCAAGGTTTAATCGGCGATTAAGCACTAGCATTGGCAGGCAGAGGTTGTCATCAATGGGATATTAGGAAGCGAGAAGGATTGGAAATCCTTCAATTCTTGCGTGCAGCGAAGACTCAGTCGAATCCAAGTGGGGGAGAGACTTTTTATAAAGTTCTCCAAATGTGAGTTCTGGTTGCGCGAGGTGCAATCTCTTGGGCACCTTGTCAACCAGAAGGGTATTCTAGTTGATCCGGCCAAGATAGAGGTCGTGACGCAGTAGGAGATTCCGAGGTCTCCATCCGAGATTCGGAATTCCCTGGGCCTAGTGGGTTATTACCGGAGATTTATACGGGACTTCTCTGAGATTGTGGTTCTTTTGACTCGACTGACCAAGAAGTTGGTGGCCTTTCGTTGGGGGCCTGAGTAGCAGGAAGCCTTTGAGACTCTCAGACAGTGGTTGTGCGAGGCACTTATTCTCACTATGCCAGAGGGTTTATATGGTTTCGTGGTTTACTGTGACGCTTTGATCATAGGAATGGGTTGTGTTACTGATAGAGTGGGGTCACATGATAGCAGGTTTTGGGAACCAGGTTAGAGTTCTGGTTAGGACTCGAGTTCAGTTGAGGGTTAGGTCGAGTGCGTGTTCGACCCGGTTTGGAAAGTGTTGTAAGACTACGAGGGTAGCCATAACGTTCACTAGCCGTCAGTTATCATGGGAAGTGTTGTAAGACTACGGGGGTAGCCGTAGCATTCACTAGCGATCAGATAGTGTTAGATTGTTGTAAGTCTGCGGGTGTAGCCGTAGCATTCACTAGCAGCTAGATAGTGATAGAGTGTTGTAAGTCTGCGGGTGTAGCCGTAGCATTCACTAGGTTGGTAGATGGCATGAGCGTGTTGTTAGAACGCGAAAGGAACAGTCGTACCCACCAGTCCGGGTGCGGCAGTGAGGATATGGAAATCCCCATATTGGATTTCGGTATTACCCAGACGGATTAGAACTGGTTAAGCCAGTGATAAGATTGTAGAAGCTCCACTACAGAGATGAGAGCAATGAAGCAGTGGACTGCTTAAGGTCATTTATGACATGAGGCTACCAATGGTCATGTAGCAATCACTTTTAGCCTTGGGCTTGGTGACGTCAGGATTTGATGTATGGACTCGATCGGTTAGATCAGAAAGTTATTAGAGTCTCAGTGGCATGGTAACTAGTGGCAACTAGTTCTAGAGAAGGAACTCGTTCAGAAGTCGTGTGAGGCGACTAAGTGGGAGTCCTTTGGCTCCGCAGCCGGGCCGGAACCCGGTATTTCAGATGACTGGCAAACGAATTGAGACTAGGAAGGTCTTGATAAGATGTTGGAAAACAGCCATGTAGTAGCGTGCTGTTTCAGGCAGTTCAGTGTTCATGCAGTTCAGTGATTCGGGAAGTTCAGTGTTCAGGCAATTCAGTGTTTTTAGGCAGATCAGTGTTTCAGACAGTTTTGGGTCTCCAACGGTAATGGTAATTGAGGATCTCACGTATGGTAAGTGTGACAGATTGCTGAGTAATGCTAAATTACCCACCGTGGGGTTCATCTATAATGATTCAGTATGAGTGGTGTGTGAGGGATTCAGATCATCTAGAGATAACAAATTTCAGACAGAGTACATGCAATCTTGTTGCGAGGTATTCATTCACCTGAGGATTTTAGGGCTTTACGAAGATTGGTCACGGCTACCCTGGGAAATCTAGGGTGTGCTCAGGATGGTGACCATGTTACTTGAGTAGTTGGGCGTGTAAGGAATGGTAAGGAAGGATTTCGAGGACGAAATCTAATTTAAGTGGGGGAGAGTTGTAACACCCGATTATTTTATTATAAATAAACAAGGTTAAATAAACTAAATAAATTAATGAACCCCGGGATGAGAAATATATTTTATATTATTGTGTTCGAGCCCTAAATCCATAGTAATTAATGGATGTTAGTTATGGGAGTTAGTTGTAGTAAATTTTGGAATGTTGGGGGTTTAGTGTAAAATTTGGAGCCACTTTGTAAAGATATCCGAAGGCAAGGGCTAAATTGTAAGTTTTGGAGTTAAATTGAAAACAAAATGGTGAGGAGGGGCTGAAGTTGAATTTTTGGATTGAAGTTTGGATGGACAGGGGTTTAGACCTGGTACCACCCTTCCCTCCCGTCACCCTCATTTGTGCAGCCACCATATTAACCCTAACCCTAAAGGGAAGCTACAGCCACCACCTCTCTATCTCTATTTCCGGCCGCCGTTCCCTTCATTGAGCAACCACCACGACTACTCTTCTACCGGCGACGACATGCTTCAAGACCGAGACCGCGACTGCTATTGCTGATTCCGAATCACTGCCCACTTCTTCTTCCGAGTCGATCGTCGCTGGGATGCGTCGCCGCCGCTAACAGCCACCTGTTGGCGCTGTTGTGCGTTCCACAGCTCCGCCGTCACCATCCGCCTCCTCCCATCTTCTTGAAAGCATTTTTAGGTCATCACTACTGTGAAACAGAGGCTGGATCGTGGATTGTGATTTAGTTGCGTGGGTGTGTGTGACTTTCTGTCGACTAGAGCTCATGAAGAACCACCATGGCCGTCGGCCATGGTGGCTGACGCAGACAACGATGTTGTTGCCATGAATAGTTGCTGCTGCCGCCCGTTTCCTGTGCTGCCGCCGTCGCCACCCACTACAGGTGGGTGTTGGGTTCATTTTTCGAGCAAGGGTTGTTGGTTGGTGTGTGTGTGCTTGTCTGGAAACCACAAGAAATCACTGCCACCACCGTGAGGTGGTGGCTGCCATCTTTTACCACCACCGACCACCATAGGGTTGTTGTGTGTGTGTTTATGTTGTTTACTATTTGTGTTTATTTCGAGTTTTAGCATTGTAACATGTAATTGGAAATGGAATAATGAGAAAGAAACTCAAACAACCACCTTAGGGTGGTGGCTGCCGCCACCGACCATTGTATCGGGTGGCGGCGTGCCTTGTCTCGATTGTGTTGATTCGTTTGGAGGGTTTGAAACCCTAATGGGCCCAAGGAAGCCCTAATGGGCCCAATATGACATAAAGGGCTTAATAAAACCTTAATGGACCCTAATAAAATCCTAATGGGATTAATGATATTCTAGTGGGCTTAATAGGCCCAATAAAGCCCTAATTGATCTAAAAGCCCAACAAATTAATTAATGGACTAGTATGGGGTTGGAAACCCTAATTAGGGTTTGGAAAACCCTAATGCCATGAAACCCTAATTTGGGGGAATTAATCGGGACACACAAGAATTATTTAATAACTTGAGATATTAAATAATAAACTTTGGCAACGATTAATCTAAGCGATAATGGACTTAATGGATTAAGTCCTTAATGGGTTAAGTAGAAAACTCAACCCTAATCATCATTTTATGTGAAACCCTAATTTCACTTGGGTTTATTGTTGGGCCTTTCTATTGGGCCTCGATGTTTGGGCTATTAAATGGACTATCCAAGATCAAGCAAATGGTCTAGAGTAATTTAATGGGCCTAGGGTAAGGCCCATGTAAGGGACTTGGGCCCAATTTGGAAAATTGGGCCATAAATGGGCCATAGTTTGGGTCTTAATGATTATATGATGTTGGGCCTTAGAATGAGACCATGCATAGGCCTAGGCCCAATTTGGAAAATTGGGCCATGTGTTGGGCTTTGATTCCTAGTTGACTTTGGGCCTACGGATTGGGTGTTGGGCTTGAATAAGCCAAGCTAGGGGTAATGTAGTAATTACCCAAAGAATGTACTTATGGTTATGTATTGGGACCCAATTATTAATTGGGTGTTATTTTGGTGTTGACAGTTCGGGAATCTGTCAGCCAGCAGCTGGGGTCGAGTCTGCGGGACTTTAGCAAGTGTGGGATTGTGTTTTCAGGACTTCAGCAATGTGAGGTGAGTTACCTTCCAGTAGAGGTGGGTCTACGGCCACAATGTCGGCCCACCAGTAGGAGTTGTATGTTAGATGATTGTCTTTGTGATATCATCTAGGTTTGCTACTACCTGATATGTTATATGCTGGCATGATATGATATATGTGATAGTAGTAGAGTTCGGTTGTTAGGACCGAAGGGTAGGTCAGACACCCCAGATATGTCTGACAGCATGTGATGATATGTTTATATGTTGGCATGATATGTTTATATGTTGGCATGATATGTTATATGTGATAGTGGTAGTAGGAGGGGAATAGTCCCCAAGTTTGGTTGTTAGGACCGAAGGGTAGTTCGGACACCCCAGGTATGTTTGATAGTATGTTTGTGTTATGATATTTGTGATAGTAGCTGAGTGTGGGAAAGGCCCGTATCTCAGAGATAGTGGAGTGTGGGCGAGGCCCGTATCTCCCAGCTAGCGGAGTGTGGGCGAGGCCCATATCTCCATGAGTGTGGGCGAGGCCCGTATCTCCTAGCTGTTTAGTATATGATTGTATATACTTGTATGTTATGGTTTAGTAGCTGAGTGTGGGCGAGGCCCGTATCTCATAGATAGTGGAGTATGGGCGAGGCCCGTATCTCCCATCTAGCGGAGTGTGGGCGAGGCCCGTACCTCCATGAGTGTGGGCGAGGCCCGTATCTCCTAGCTGTTCATTATATGATTGTATGGTATGTGGTATGATGGGGGAACTCATTAAGCTTCGTGCTTACGGTTTTCAGTTTTGGTTTCAGGTACTCCGTGTTTAAAGGAAAGGAGTCGGCTTGATCGCAGCGCATCACACTATGGTTTTCTGCACATGAGATCTTTGGGATTACACTCTGATATTGTTTTATGATAACATGTTTGATTATTTCTACTTTGGCTTTGACATGACATAATATTACAGATATTTTATTACACTGTTGGTTTTAAAATGACGTCATTAAAAATGAAAATTTTGGCCTGTATTTTTGGGATGTTACATTGCATGTACACCATAGGATTGATGTATTGCTCGAAACCCATCAGGTAACTCACCTCGTAAAGCTGCGTGTCGAATCTCATGGAAAGTAATCTCTAACTGCTGCTCCGATGACTCCCAGCTATCATAATCACATAAACACTCAATCAAAATCTATAACACTACTTATGGTAAAATGGCCATTTTACCCCCTTGGCCTAATTTGAACCATTCATAAGGCCCAATTCTAACATATTAAACCCAGCCCACCTATGGCCCATCAAAGGCTCCTTAAGGGCCCACTAATGACCCAATTTTCTAAATTGGACCCAACTCTTCAAATGGGCCTTTTCACAAGCCTAATAAGTCCTTAGCCCAAAATGAATAATCTCGAGTGGCCCAATATGGCCCAAAAGGCCCAATACTTCTATTTCCAAATTCCCAGGCCCAGAACTATACTCCATAGTGGGCCACGGGGCCCAATAGTACAGGCCCAACCCGTTAAGGCCCAAAAAGCCCAAGGTAGCCACTATGCATGCGTACGCACTACGTACCTGGCACGTACGTGCGGCGTACCTGGCACGTACGCCCAACATACGCTGGCCTTGACCGCAAAAAGGAAGTTGAACCAGTGCGCACAACGTACCAGGACCAGGAGGTGGCTTTTGGCACTTGTCTGTAAGACCTAGGGGTGGCCCCCGGCTTGGCAAGAAAGACCACGTGGCGGCCCGTGGCATAATAGCAAGAATATGTTCAGCACATAGCATCTTTATTGATTATGATATATCTATGGCTCATGGTTATGTATGACAGTATGTGATTTATGTGCTTATATGCTAGACAACATCCGGTGGAAAGAGACCGAAGAGGTAGGCCATCACCCAGATATGCTTGGCAGTATGTTGATATGTATGGTATGTGGTATTTGGGGAACTCACTAAGCTTCGTGCTTACGGTTTTCAGTTTTGGTTTCAGGTACTTCTTCTTCAAAAGGAAAGGAGTCAGCATGGTCGTAGCGCATCACACTATGTTTTCCGCACATAAGATCTTTGGGATTATACGCTGATGATGTTTCATTATGACATGTTTTGATTATTGACATATTGGTTTTGATATGGGACGACACTATGGATGTCTTATATTATCAGTTTTCTTATATTAATTTAATTAAATGAAAATTTTTTTCCTTGAATATTGGGATGTTACAAGTTTAAGGTGGGTTGCACCTGATCCCACATCGGTTGGGAAGGAGAACTAAGCATTCCTTATAAGGGGTGTGGATACCTTCTCTATCACAACACGTTTTAAAGTCGTGAGGGCAACAAATCCCATAAGAACTCTACATTTAAGCGTGCTTGGGCGGGAGTAGCACCGGGATGGATGACCCCCTGGGAAGTCCTCGTGCCGAGTGGCCCAAAGTGGACAATATTGTGATATGTACCAGAGGAGGATGTTACATCTAGCTTCCAATCCTTCAAGGAAATACTGAAGAATCACTCCCTTTTCACTCACGTACACTCAAAAGGCTCAAGATCAGGAATTAGGGTTTTGCTGGACTGAGGGAGGCGACGAGGGAGGCCACAATACAGTGTTAAGGTGCTCAAATAGGGTACAAACCCTGAAAATTAGGGTTTCACTCTGGCGGCCTACTCGTCGAATTGAGGTTTCTCAACTCGACGAGTAGACTTCAAGTTCTGCGTCCAAAATCCGTTTCTACTCGATGAGTTTGGAGCCTCCAAATCGTCGAGTCCCTTTTCAAAAATGAATATTTTAGTTTAAAATACTTACGAGGATCCGGGCGTTACAGGTTCACTCAGTCATCAGACTGAAATACCAATATATTATGGGCCTACTCAGTCATCGGACTGGAATTCCATCGGGTCCACTCTGTCATCGGATTGGAATACCCCCGGTCTGTTGACTCACACACATAGTATTAAAGTCTCAACCCAACACAATATGTCGATATATAACTGAAAAGAAACATATTCAACATACAAACAATCATGCAGCCAGAAATCACAGGTAGTCTTATAGATCTACTGGTCTACGCATATAAGAAACTATCATATAATCATACATATTTATCGCATACTCAACATATCATAAATCTGTGTATAACATGATGTCAATCTAATGGGTCGACCTTGGTGCCTTCGACCAGTAAGTACAGTCAGGAAAACTCACCTCACAATCTAACAAATAGTTGATCAATACTCTGCTCCCAAATACCGGCTCAACCCAAATCATAAATATCAAAACATTATCCATTAATAATATTTTCCCCAAAATGCCATTGGTCAAAATTGGTCAACGGTCGAAAGTCAAGTCAACACCTAACCGAGTCAATGCATCCGAGCCAACCTGACTGAGTTGACCCAGCCGAGTACGCTGGGTGTACTCTCCTCTATGCGGGGCGTACTCGGTGCTTGAACAACTTATAGGACGCTAACCACATACATGCAGCGTACCACTTGGTTCGTCCAACTTACATGCCAGTTCAATAATTTCCCCATTAAGAGCTTAGTACTCCAAATCTTCTTGTCCAAAGTCAGATCCAAATCCAAAATACCCTCAAGAGTCATAGAGTTCCCAACTTTATGAACTTGCATGTCCATTAAGTGCTTAAAACCCCAAATCTCAACATCTCAATGCATTAAGACCTTCTATAGTATGCATGGAGCAAAACTAACCATCAAGACCATATTTTATGACTCAAGACCCCTCAAAAGGTCTGAAAGGATGACTTATTGGGTCAAGAACATGTCATGCTCAAGAATCACCATATTTGGGACAAAAAGTATCTTAAACAAAGAAATTTCTAGATGTATAAGATAGGGTGATCAAGTTGTGAGCTTTATACCTTCTGGAGGTTGCTAACAAGAAGATAATCTCATATCCAAGATGCTTCCAAGCTCCATGCTCTTCTCACACCTTCTTCTTCTTCTTCTTCTTCTTCTTCTTCTTCTTCTTCTTCTTCTTCTTCTTCTTCTTTTTCTTCTTCTTCTTCTTCTTCTTCTTCTTCTTCTTCTTCTTCTTCTTCTTCTTCTTCTTCAAGAACACTTCCAAAACACTCCAATGGGCTCAAAATGCACTCTTCTCACTTAGGGTTTGCTTGGGGTCGATTTTCATAGATAGAGGCTGATGAAGAGATGAGAAATGAGGCTATAATGGGGTTTATATATGGAACAAACCCTAAAAATTAGGGTTTGCACTTCCTTCATGTACACCCTGTGTATGAGGTATACACCCAATGTACTATGGCACACCCCGGTACACCTAGCGTACACAACGTACGTTCAACGTATTACACCTGGACAAAATTACCATATTTCCACAATGGGCCAATCTAGCAACCTTCCTCAAACCCAAGTGTCAAAATGCAATATTATTCAAACATAAGGTTGAAATTGAAATTTCCTTGACATCGGGATGTTACAGATAGAGCGTGCGTGCGCGCGCACGTGCGAGATAGAGATAGAGAGATAGAGAGAGAGAGAGAGAGAGAGAGAGAGAGATAGGTTCATATGTTTCTCATAACTATTGTGTTCCTGAATGCACCAATAAGAATTTAGCAGTAATTTAATCATTAATTAAATTAACAATTTATATTTCTTTATTTAAGGGATCAATACTCTGCTAAATTAGTAATATTACATATATGTATTAATTAATATAAAAAATTAACAATTGATATTCCTTTATTTAAGGGATCAGTTTTTATTTAAGTATTAAAACCCTTTTCCACCTATAAACAACACCATCCGTTCCTCCTATTTCTCTAAAAACGTCAGTCACACAACCATCGACTCCTTCCCTCCGTCAAATTCTTATCTAGAAAGGCTTAGTCGCCTCGACTGATGCTGGTTACATCTGCGGTTGCAAACCCCCTTCATGATGGCCATACCTAGGTAAGGTTTATTCTCGATTACAGATTTCGCCCGGAATACTACCCACCTCGAGTCATTTGTTATGGAAACTAGGGTTTGTAAAGATTATAAAAGAGAATTAGCCATATTTTTTATTCGGTCGTTGATGAGTTGTTAAAGGTCAACTGATGTAAGTTATATAATTTTTGTCTTCCATCCTCATAATCTCACCGACTAAAATTAAGTTTGGGCAATATGAAAACAAAAATTATCTATTCCTTTCATTTAATTAAAGAAACATGGTCAAGTTTCTTTATTGAATCATGTGCATATGTTATCCTATCTGTTTATAATAATTAAGTGCACCATTTGCTAAAATTTGTCTTTTTATGACTATAATACTTGATATATGTTATCCTCTCCAAGGTGAACATTCCAATAAGTATCTTGTATTTCCTTTAATCCATTATTTTATCTTTGAGCTTGTGATTATACTTTTAGGTCATATTTTTATTTGAACAAAATTACATGTAAATTTTGATATCGATTAAACAAAACTTGCATAATTCTTTAATGTCAACTGCAAATGCCATTCTTTGTTTATTTTTTGAACTTTATTATTGAATAATGTTAGTAATAGATGAGTATTCTTTAATAATGTTGTTATTCTTCAACTGAGGTAAGTTTGATATGTTGAACTATTTGGGAAGATTTTGTCGAAATATGTTAAGGTAAACTACATACTATTTTGTTAGAATTACAGTAACATGTTTATAGTTGTGTTGAAATATTATGTTAGAAGTAAAGTAGAAACTATTATGTTAGAATTCTTATGGAATTGAAGTTTAAGTAAGAAACAGTAATGAAATATTCTTTTAGAATTGAAGTTAATATGTGTAGTTATGTTATTTTGGTGTTTTCATTTTCTAAAAAAAAGATGTTATAAATTCTATAAGAATAGAAGTTAAAATTTGTGGGTTAAAGCATAGTTTGAATGAACATGATAATTTACACTTTCTATGGCGAAAGATAGTGTATTCTAGCAGAATATTTTTATGTATAAACATTCTAAAGCATAGAATGTATACATGCATTCTGTCAGAATATCTTTAAGTATGTTTGTTAACAACAAGTATATTTGTTTAAATAGTAATATTAACGAGTAATGCATGTTATTCTTTTAGAATGAGTTGAAGAAGGAATCAAATATTCATCATACAAGAGAAAGACTTGGAATCGAGTTCAACAACAAGTATATTTGCGAATAATTACATTCTTACGATAATACATCACATTTTCGTAAGAATAGTTGGAATCAAGTGGATTATTTTGATCATTGAAGAAGATCAAGTGGTTTTGTCCAATAATTGTATATTTAAGAATACTATTTTTTAAGAATTTTATTCATTTTTTATGATATTTTGTTAGAATATGTATAACTATATTGAAATGTATAAGACTATTAGTCTATAAGAATATGTATGAGTTTGTATTTAAGTTCGGATGTATATTAAGAATAAAATTATAGACCCTTAGTCTGACTTGGATGTATATGAAGAATATGTAGAATTCTTAACTCAGGTTAATTATCAAAAATATCTAAATTGAAACTATATTCTGCAAGAATAAAATCGAAAATATGTTTACTAGTTTATGGTTGGTATTTTGTCATTCTGACGTAATAAAATGGGATTTTTTTAATTTGAATTAATATAAAAATCAGATTTTTAAAAATAAGGGAATTAGTTATCCCTTAAAATCCAAAATTTTCATTTTTTAATATAGGTTAGTTGACCAAAATACCCTCATGCTGAAATTTATATGATTATATGCTACATGTTACTCTATTATAATATCATAGACTCTCAGATCATGACCATTGATTCTATTCCATCCATTGGTCCAAATTTTTGCTTACGAGCACACAATAGATTATTAAGAACACATGATCCTAGCTCTCTCCCTCTCCCTCTCTCTATCTCTTACATATATATATATATACATATATACATACACACACACACACACACTAAGTTGCTTATTGATTCAAATTTATTTAATGTTTTAAGACAATATAAGACACTGTTAATGGTCTAGAAATCTTCATATTTGTTCAAACATCATTTATTCCTATCAATTTCTATTTTTTCTTTAAAGTTTCTTGTTTTGATGGGTATTTTACATTATTCAAAATATGTGCTTTTAGGTTATTTTGTTTTTACTGACTATTGTGTGCCAGAATGCATAGATTTTGACCACCGGATGAAATAGAATCTAAGGTCATGATCTGAAGGTCTATGATATCACAATACGGTAACATGTATCATATAATCACACAATGTTCAGCATAAGGGCATTTTAGTCAATTAACCTATATTAAAAAAAGGATTTTTTTTGGATTTTTATGGATAATTAATTCTTTTATTTTTAAAAATCTGAATGTCTTAAATTTTATTCTTACAGAATATATTTCCAATGTAGATATTTTTTATAATTAACCTGATTTAAGAATTCTAGATATTATTCATATGCATCCAAGTTGGGTCTATGATTTTATTCTTAATACACATCCGAAATAAAATACAAATTCATACATATTCTTACAGAATAATATCCTTATACATTTTAATATAGTTATACATATTATAACAAAATATCATGAAAAATGTATAAATTTCTTAAAAAATAACATTCTTGAATATAAAATTATTGAACAAATACACTTGATCTTCTTCAGTGGTCCATATAATCCATTTGATCTTTGCATATATACTTGTTGTTGAACTTGATTCCAAATATTTCTTTTGTATCACCAATATTGAATTCCTTCTCCATGCAGTTCTGAAAGAATAAGATACATTACTCGTTAGTATTACCAGTTAAACAAATATATTTGTTGTTAACAAACATTTTCAAAAGACATTCTAACATAATGCATTTGTATAAATAAATTCTAACATAATACATTACAAAATGTACTTAAATCATAGTCTTTTCTTTTATATGAATAAAAATTCAAAATCATGTATAAATGTATTCTGTCAGAATTACTAGCAACACATGTTTTATGTAATATTTATATTATCATAGAATGAACATGTGTTTGCATTTTGATATGAAAAAAATCCCCACCTTAACCCTTTTCATGCAAATTCTGACAGAATGTCAGCTTAACCATTTTCATCAATTATAAAAGTGATAAAGAACATACACAAAAAACCCCCCAAATATTAGCATTAGTAATCAAAAGAGAAAAAAAGAACATGTAAATGCATGTTTCATTATCATCCAAAATAGTTCAACATATCAAAATTACCCCAGCTTCTGACAGAATCTTCCCAAATAGTTCAACATATCAAAATTACCTCATTTACAACAAAAACTTCTCTTTTTGACATTTTATCAAATACTTGGAAGCCATGTTTTATTATCATTCACTTAAAGCATCAAACCAAGAAAACATCTTTCTCTTTTTCAAAGAAATCAAACCAATCAATGATAAAGAGAAGAATAAATAAGGAAGCTTACCTGTTTTTGAAAGTTTCAGAAGCAAAAAAGTAACAACAACAATTGCTATTCTTTCCTCCCGACTCCTCATTCTTTCTTTCTCTCAGTAGCTTGATATTCCCTGCCTTAAAATCGAGACTCCATTTATGACAGAATTGAATTTTGATCTGATAAAAAACTTACGAGAGAAGAAAATCGATTTTGATTATGTGAAAATCGATTTCAAATTGGAGAACAAAATATCACTGATGGGGAAAGACCAGAATTCGAATGAGGAAGGAGGATGGTGTTGCTGATGGCTACCTCTGATCGTGGCGGTACAAACAAAATTAATGTTCTGGTGGATTGATGGTATTATGGACGTGTGAAGAAATTGAAGACAGAAAAGAGGTATCTACCATTTGGTGGATTGATGGTGTTCTAAACGTGTTTTAGGGTTTATGAAACTTATTTATTTTGTTTCTTTAATTGAAGTGATTTAATTAAATGATCACATTAATTGCAAGGTGCAAAAAAATCAGAAATACATTTTTTTACTTAATTAATGATTTAATTATTTACTAATTTCTGATTGGTGCATTTAGGAACATAATAGTTGCTAGAAAACATTTGAACCTAACACACACACACACACACACTCTCTCTCTCTCTCTCTCTCTCTCTCTATATATATATATATATATATATATATATATATATATATATATATATATATATATAGGGAAAAGTGAATATGTTGCTGTCATGTATGTAATATTAGGTATAGAACCATCAAAATTGACATCATTTTGATTAAAAAACACAATTTTTTTTCATTGTGAGCTTTTTCCTAATGCTTTTTAGCTCATATTATTTCTGATTTCATAATTTATCTCGAACATTTATGTATTTCAAATGTGTTGTTTATATTAGATATCTAGTAGGCTTCATTACTTTTTTTGACACCTATCATATATATACTTGCATGGTTCTTTTTGATGTTTTATGGGAAAAATTTATTGGGTTTTTAGTGAAAAATTTCAATCTTGCACTATAGTTTTCTATATTAAATTTGAATGTGAAGATTTATAAGTAGCTGATAATGTATTTTTATACATGGTTTGTGATGTAAAAATAAATATTTAAAACTTCATAAAAATATGTACAAAGCCTATCATCTAGTCTAATAGAGAATACAAGAAAGATGGTAGAGAGATTTGATTGTATTTTGTTAAAAATATTTAGTTTTTTATGGTTCTATACCTAATATTAGGTACATAACAACCACATATTCCCTAAGCCCATATATATATATATATATATATATATATATATATATATATATATATATATATATATATATATATATATATATATATATATATATATATTGCGCTAAGTTGCTTATTGATCCAAATTTATTGAATGTTTTAAGACAATATAAGACACTGTTAATGGTCTAGAAATCTTTATATTTGTTGAAACATCATTTATTCCTATCAACTTCTATTTTTTCTTTAAAAGTTTCTTGTTTCGATGGGTATTTTACATTATTCAAGAAATGTGCTTTTTACGTAAGATCAATTATGAAAAAGAAAACTGATTCCAATGTGAAAGATAGACCTAGAAGAGATTCTACGGAATTTGTGGCTGTTAGAATCAAAAAGCTACCAATATAGTAATTTATTTCCAAATTCAAAGTGGTTTCATATATATGAATATTCCTAAAAGGTGAACCACAATAAGGACCTTTGCTCATAGCGAGCATTGACAACAACATCAGACATTGATATTAACGTGACAAAAACAACTTTAATCTCAAGACTATAAAGATCGTGTATCGGTAACCAAAGGCTTACGCAAACCCCCCAAAATGGAAGAACAAAAATAAAAGAACATCTAACTACTATTTATTAAAATATATTTGTTGCTTACATTACTTTTGTATTTAACAAAATATATTATTAGCGATATTGCTTGAATATAAAACATATATTATCGCGACTCTCATATTAAACTTGTCTAGAATGTTAAACAACATCATATAATAAGGTTAGCTAGTTCGATGAATATTACAATTAATCCAATATTAAATATTGAATTGGTATGAGAAGGTGGTTTATAGAAGTGTAAATGAGATCATCAACAATAATAATAATAATAATAATAATAATAATAATAATAAAAAAAGGTAAATTGCATTATCATAAGTGAAAGGTGAATAGAAGAAACCTAGTAATATTTTAAGTTTGTCAAGTTTTGAACAACTGACCTTTTTCTGTATGGAATTTTATTATCAACTACTACTCTCCCATCACTGGTGCAACGGGATAAACAATAAAAAATAAAAATAAAAACAAAGAAAAAAACCACGATAAGATTAGAAAAAGCGGTTGTTGTATTGATCCCACACAAACATGTCAATAATTCAAGTAAAAATACAAAATTCCAAGCATATGATACAAATAGCTAATGCCGAAAACGGTTGAAAAGAACCCAATTTCTTTTTGGTTGAACCCTAATTGTCTTTTTTCAGAATTCAAATGAAAAGTACAAGATTTCGAGCGTTTGCTGTGTTGTTTTAACTTAATGTATGTCTATATCTCTAGATGTTATTCAAGTGCATTTAATAAAATTATAATTTACTCATATAAAAAAAAAAAAAGTACGATGATGTAAATACTAATATTAATAGATACGGATTAAATGGTTCATGCACCCACTTATGGTTATGGGTAGTTCGGGATCTAATCCGAATTAGGTGGTTGGGTGGGTGCCAATCCAGGTGTGTGTTTTAAGCATGGGACCCATGAATGGGACAACCACGTGAAGCCTAGATTTGCACACGTGCATCTTATCTTAAAGTTTTCGACTTTTTTAGAACTTGAAGCGAGATAATTACCTTTTATACCTTCATCTATTCTACAACTACATTCTGCCCCTTGACTTTCACCAAAGAGATAAGAAAACCACTTACATTACCTTTAACAATATTATATATTTGTTAAGAAAAAAGGGTGCAAATTGCAATCAAGGCTACATGTAGATGGGAGTCAACTTCATAAACTATCACATGGAAGAATAATGAGCACGATGATAGAAGGCGTAAAGGTTAAGGTTGACCTATACAAAAATGTGGAAGTCATTTTGTGTATTAATTGCATTGCATTCATTGATAGCATGTTTTAATACTTTTGAATGAATTGTCATATGTGAATAAAAGTAGGTGCCATGTACCGAGACTCAAATTTAACATATTGTTCGTATTACAAATATAAGGTTATATGGGGATCTTAATGTCCATATCTCAATAACCATGTCAATTTTGTGATTCTAGTGTTTCGGGTCCAAAACCATATAAACTGATGAATCGTGTTTACATCAGGAGCAATGGTTTACTGTTAGGGTTCTGATGCACAGGCTTGAGATATGGTTGATAGGGATGTTTGTTGGGATGGAATAGTTCGATCTGATCCAATTAAATAAATCTAAATTGACTCCAGTTTTTAAAATTTGGATCTGAATAGTCCAATTAAATTCAAATCCGATCCGATCTGATCCAATTATAATTCGGTTGTATCATTTTTATAATTCAGTTTTCAAAAACCAAAACATTTTAAAACGACATATAATTATAATATTATCCAACTTTTACGGAATAAACAAAAACTTATTATTTAGTTATGATTTAAAATTTATAAACAACTACTAAGAAGATATATTATAGTTTTATATTTAATAGATAAATTTTTTTGAGAGAAAATGCATATTAATGTTTTTTATTAGGTGAAACTTTCTGAACTTATTTGAGAAAATAAATAATAATTTGTTATTCGACTTTTTTTGAACTATTCATTTCTTATTTTAAAAATCAAAACCAATCCAAAATAATAATTTAGTTTTGTTAAAAACCATTCAAAAATTCTAATATCCGAACCAAATAGTCTAATCCAAATTGTCCAATTTGACAATTCGGTTTTATCCAAATAGCGAACAACCCTAATGGTTGGAGAATTATAAGGGACAAGTTACTAGATGGTCACAAGAGGCATAAGGTTTAAATGATGTTGGATATGGATGTTGTAACGACTCAAAAATCAGGGGTAAAAATTCATTTTTAATATAACTAAAACATTGATACCATTTAATTCAAACATTCAAATCATAGTCAATCAAATCGTTTATCAGAGTTTATCCCAAAATCATTCATGGCGGAAATCATAGGTGTGTGCACTGCGATCAATCCGAGCTCTCTTTTTCCAAAACGATGATAAACCATAAACAAAACTTGTAAGCACGAAGCTTAGTGAGTTTCCCAGAGCATACCATTCACACAAACCACGTATCACATATCCTGTTAGCTATAAAAGCTACACACGTATCACACGTCTCACATAAGTCATGCATACATAAAACCTGTAATAGTGCCATGGGCTACCCCACATGGTCTTTATCTAGGACTGTTATGGGCTCCCCCACATGGTCTTACATCCAATGCCATGGGCTACCCCACATGGTCTTCACCTAGGACTGCCATGGGCTACCCCACATGGTCTTACATCCAATGTCATGGGCTCCCCCCGGGTCTTCCCTGCAAATACCATATGTAACCAAATAGCATATCATGCATCGCATAAATATCTACACGTACATGAACCTGTAAGGATGCCGTGGGCTACCCCCAGGGTCTTATACCATTGTGTCATGGGCTACCCCACATGGTCCTCCATGCAAGTATCACAAAGACATCTAGCATATCACATATCACATAATTACTAGCATACCACTATCATATCAAACAACATAAGATGGGCCGGCCTTGGTGCCTTAGACCCATTGGTATGGTGAGAAGACTCACCTGGCACTACCGAAGTCCCGCAGATACAACCCCAGCTGCTGGTTGACAGATTCCCGCATTGTCAACATAAAACAATACCCAATTAATAATTGGGTTCCAAGCCCAAGGTTCAACTCACACTATAAAATCCCAATAGCCAAATGATGGGCCAAAGCCCAACATATGGCCCAACTTTCTAAATTGGGCATAGACCTCTACATGGTCTTTCCTTAAAGCCCATCCAATTATCCCAATCCAGTTCCCATGGCCCAATATCACATGATCATAAAGGCCCATTTATGGCCCAATTTTCCAAATTAGGCCCTAACCATGGATCCTTGGAAAAGGAAAGGTCATGGGTTATTAGGGTTTCACCCTAACCATGTACACTATATAAGCATGCTTATGTTGCATGAAATAGCCACTAGTGTGTGTGCTTGTGTGTGGCCGAAAATTACAAGTGTGTGTACACTCTCTAAGGGTTTCCAAGTGTTTGTGGTGATTTGTGATTTCCATTTGAGGCATTCACACTATTGGTGCTTGGCTCTCAAACTCCAAGGAATCAATCTCATCAAAAGGTATGTAATCTCATCTAACTCTTTTATGTTTAAAAGTTCCCCATGCCATGTTAGATAAGTTATGAACCTTGGAAAAATTATTATTTTGCATGTATTAGACAAACATAGATCCAAGGTTTATTAGGGTTGCATGCACACTTAGGAAGTGTTAGATTGCTCAAAACCCAACAGTGGTATCAGAGCCTAGGCTTGCTTGTTTGATACTTGATGCAAAATAGTGAAAAAAGTTGAAATTGTTGCTGTCTGGCTGATGGACTCGCCGAGTCCATGGGGGGACTCGCCGAGTTCAAGGCAAAATTCATCCTACTCGCCGAGTAGGTTCGTGCACTCGGCGAGTAGAATGATCAGAATGCAAAATTTCGACTTTTGCTGCTGGAAATGGACTAGAAACATTACCCTAACATGTTTTGGTGTTTTAAAACTTGTTTTAGTTGGTGTAATGGTTGTTCTAATCCATTTACAATAGCATATATCAAAATTCCATGATTTTTATATGTTCATATAATTCTTGAAATTTTGATGATCATGTTCATGTTCTTATGAATTTAGAAGATGATAGGAATTATTTGCTGAATTGTTTAGAATTAATTCTTGATCATTTATGTGTTTTAATGGAGTCCATAATTTGTCCTCAAGTTATGGATATCCAAAGGTCACTTTTCTTTAACACACATTTAAAAACATAAGTTACATGAAAATGAAGAGCCTTCATTTTTATGAACCTTTAATTCATAAGCTATGAAATGAAAAGTTTTGGATAGTTACAAAACTTGCCCTCAAGTTTTGGAATTTGTAAAGTTTCACACACTTTAATAAACTTTAATTCAACCCTTAGAGTTTTAATAGTTAAAATTCAACCCTTATACTATTTATAACATTAGGTTAATTATTATATATATATATATATATATATATATATATATATATATATATATATATATATATGTATAAGAATAAGTCGTTCTACCGTTAGTAGGCCTCATTCACGAAGCCGGTCTATAAGGGGGGTATAAGGTTGTTGCCTATAAAATGGAAGCTTAATGGGTGTCCACTCTCACCCACCGCTTCCTTGATCGGTAGAGGGTCGTTAGCCGAACGGGTAGGATAATGACTTTAAATCCTCATTAAAAGTATAATGATTATTATAAAGTAACTAAACATTTTTTTAATTCCCAATCTTAGTTACTTTAGGAAAATGTGAACATGGTGCTAGTCCATGGAATTCACACTTTGTACCTTACCAAGTCGTTGGTGGAGCGTGTGTGGTTAACCGACACACTAACTTGGACTAGTAAGGATCACGAAGGGTGACTTAATGTTTGTCATAGATCAATGGAGCGTGTGTGGTTAACCGACACATTGATTAGGTGATAATATTAAGGGCACCAAGTGAATTAGCATGGTTATTCACACCTTGTTTTGTGATCCTCGGCATCCCAATCACAAAACTTGAAGGGCACAATCGAGATTGAAACATGCCATTGAAAAGTTCAATGAATCTCAAAAGAATCTAGGAATTTCAAATCCAATTAAAACCTAATAATTCATTTTGTTTTTCATGGTGGAAATTGGTGAATCGTCATTCACCTACCTTTCAAATATATTATTACTTAGATTACAGCATCCCTCTTCTAAGTATAATATATTGTGATTGGATCCTAGCCTTAATATTACATTTGAGTGTCTTATTAAGGATTCTATATATCTAATCTAAACTTGCTTTCTTCTTTCAGATGTCTTCCAACACTAATGCTTCGGGCTCTAACCCAACTGGTTCTTTCTCTCTCATGAATCTTTGTGGGAGAGTCATCTTTGATGGTTCCAACTTCATGGATTGGATTAGGAACATCAGGATGGTTACTCGTTATGAGGACAAGGAATATGTCCTCGATAAGGAGTTAAAAGAGCTTGATGAGTCTACTGCTACTCCTGAGGAGATCGCTGAATTCAGGACACATGAGAGAGATGCTACTAAGGTGGCATGCATCATGATGGCCACGATGACAGCCGAGCTCCAAAAGTCCTATGAGGACTTCTACCCTTTTGAGATGCACCAAGACCTGATGGAAAGGTACCATCAGAGTGCTCGTCAGGAGCGGTATGAAATAATCTCCTCCATAATAACTACCCGCATGAAGGACGGTGAATCCGTCACGGCCCACATGCAAAAGATGCAAAGGTATGTGGACCGTTTGCTGAAGCTGAATGTGAACTTCCCTGAGGAGTTGGCAATTGACATCATTTCGCACTCCTTACCTTCTTGTTATGACCATTTTCGTATGACATATCATATGAACAATGAGGAAGTTACCCTCAGCAAGCTTCAAGGACTCTTGAAGACCGCTGAAACCGGTCTTAAGGGCAAGGCGGTTGTTACCTATACTACTCCTACTCCAACATCTACCCCTGTTTTGGCTATCGGGCAAGGCAAAGGGAAAAAGAGGAAGCACCCTTCGAAGGGTACCAAGGGAAAGTCTCTTGAAGGCTCCTCATCGAAGACCAAGAGCGGTTCTGTCACTCCTTCTTCCATTCCCAAGGATGCTGATTGCTACTATTTCCTGGACAAGGGGCACTGGAAGCGAAACTGCCCTAATTACTTGCAGGATCTAAAGGATGGGAAAGTGAAACCCACCCATGCAGGTATTTACACAATATTGACTAATTATTCATCATATTCTAACTCTTGGGTGCTTGATACAGGATGTGGTATTCACATATGTTCTGATTTGCAGGGCCTAAGAAGAAGTGAGGATGTGGAGCACGGGAAGATAAACTTGATCATGGGGAATAGGAAGGCTTCACCTGTTTCCAAGATTGGAGTTTATACTTTGTTGCTTAATAATGGGTTAAAATTAGATTTGAATAAATATGTGTACTCATCTGAAATGGCGAGGAATATTATTTCTTTTCATGCTTTGTACAAAGAAGGTTTTACCTTTTCGTTTGATAATGAATGTGGTGGTATTAATGCTTTCTTTAAAAATGTGTTTTATTTTAAAGCATTACCTTGTGATGGTGTGTATGAAACTGTGTCGATTGTAGACAACTTAGAAAATAATGTGTTGTATATTGATTCTTCTACTAGCCTAGATAAAGCATCATTGTGGCATTGTCGTCTTGGACATGTAAACAAGAAACGCATAGGCCAACCCCAAAAGAGTGGAGTCTTGGAGTCATTCGACCTTAAATCAGATGATAGTTGTGAATCTTGTCTACTTGGAAAGATGACAAAATCACCCTTCACTGGAACTTGTGAAAGGGGTGAGGGTTTGTTGGACCTAATACATACTGATGTATGTGGGCCATTCAAAACCGCCACAAGGGATGCTAATCGGTATTATGTGTCTTTTATTGATGATTTTAGTAGATATGGGTATGTCTACTTAATCAAACATAAGTCAGAAACCTTTGAAAGGTTTAAGGAATTCAATCAGGAAGTAGAAAATCAATTGGGCAGGAACATTAAGATGCTTCGATCCGATCGAGGTGGTGAGTATCTTAGTACCGAGTTCCTTGACTATTTTAAGGAGTGTGGGATTGTCTCACAATTGACTCCTCCCAGGACACCACAGCTAAATGGTGTAGCTGAGAGGCGTAATCGAACCTTGTTAGACATGGTTCGCTCTATGATGAGTCGAGCTTTGCTACCAATCTCTTTTTGGGGGTATGCCTTAGAGACTGTTGCCCATATCCTTAATCTAGTCCCTACAAAGAAGGTTACCAAAACACCTCATGAGATGTGGACTGGGAAGGTTCCCAATTTAGACCACATCAAGATTTGGGGTTGTGAGGCTTTCGTGAGGCGTGAGACTCATAATAAGCTCGAACCCCGAAGTGAAAGGTGTATTTTCATCGGCTACCCACATAAATCTTTCGGTTACCTCTTCTACAGACCCAGTGAGAATGTGGTCTTTGTAGCAAGAAGAGGGGTCTTTCGTGAGAGGGAGTTTATAAGCCAAGGAGACAGTGGGAGGCAAATTGATCTTGAAGAAATTCAAGAAGCAATTGGTGAAGGAACCTCAGACACTAGCAATCAACCTGAGGAGGAAACTCCTGTTAAGCAAGCTGACAAGTCTGTACCTCCGAGGCGTTCCACACGGGTTAGGAACACACCTTCGTTTTATTATGGCTTTCATATTACTAGGGAAGGTGATACGTTTATCAGCGATAGTACACTGGTAAATTTGGATGAACCTAGCAGTGTTAAGGAAGCCATGGCAGGCCCGGAGTCTGCTAAATGGAAGGAGGCTATGGACAGCGAGATACAGTCCATGTATGACAATCAAGTTTGGAACTTGGTTGACAATGTACCAGGCCGTAAAACAATCGGGTGCAAATGGATCTTCAAGAAGAAGACCGACATGGAAGGAAAAGTGCATACTTATAAGGCTCGACTGGTTGCGAAGGGTTTTACTCAGACTCAAGGTATTGATTATGATGAAACTTTCTCGCCGGTAGCAAAGATTAAGTCTATTAGGGTTATGCTAGCGATTGCTGCATTTCATGATTATGAAATATGGCAAATGGATGTCAAAACCGCTTTTCTTAATGGAAAGTTGGCTGAGGATGTGTACATGAATAAGCCAGAGGGTTTTGTCAGTGCAGAGTTCCCTAATAGAGTATGCAAGCTTGAGAAATCCATTTATGGATTAAAACAAGCATCTCGTAGCTGGAATCTTTGTTTTGATGAGAAGGTCAAAGAGTTTGGCTTCTCGAGAAGTGAAGATGAGTCTTGTGTGTATGTCAGAGCTAGTGGGAGTATAGTTAGCTTCTTGCTACTGTATGTGGATGACATACTACTTATAGGAAATGACATTCCAACCTTGCAGGAGGTTAAGTCTTGGCTTGGGAAGTGCTTTGCTATGAAGGACCTAGGGGAGGCTGCCTATATCCTAGGGATAAGGATATTAAGAGAAAGGAGTAAAAGACTAATTGGACTTAGTCAGAGTACCTACTTGGATAAGGTGTTGAAAAGGTTCAACATGCAGAATTCCAAGAAAGGAGATTTACCGATCCAAAGCAATGCCAAAATGAGTAAGACTCAGAGTCCGAGTACAGAGGCAGAGATAGCTGAGATGAGCCAATTACCGTATGCTTCCGCTGTTGGCTCGATCATGTATGCTATGACTTATACCCGCCCTGATGTGGCCTTTGCTTTCAGCATGGTCAGCAGGTATCAAGGGAACCCTAGCAAGGCTCATTGGACCGCGGTAAAGAACATTCTCAAGTACCTGCGGAGGACTAAGGATTGGATCCTTACCCTTGGTGGGAGTGATGACTTGAGAGTATTAGGGTATAGTGATGCTAGTTTTCAGACTGATAGGGATAACTTCCGCTCTCAGTCGGGCTGGGTCTTTAACTTAAATGGAGGGGCAATTTCTTGGAAGAGTTCCAAGCAGGAGACGGTGGCTGATTCGACTTGTGAATCAGAGTATATAGCAGCGAGTGAAGCAGCGAAGGAGGCGATATGGTTGAAGAACTTCATCGGAGACCTTGGAGTTGTACCAGCTATTAAAGAACCTATGGAGATTTTCTGTGACAGCAATAGTGCGGTTGCCTTAGCCAAGGAACCAAGAGATCATGGCAGATCCCGACACATTGACAGAAAATATCACTTCATAAGACACAAGATTGAAGAAGGACTCCTCGTGGCATAGAGGGTATCGTCAGATGAGAATCCTGCAGATCCCCTTACAAAGGGACTGACGAGGGTTAAGCATTTTCAGCATGCGAGGCGCATTGGGCTGAGGGACGATATTAGTTTTAAAGATTAGATAGTTTTCCTGAAACTTGTAAAATGTAATCGACATTTGATGATGAATAAAATTTGTGATTTATTTATGAGTAAGGTGTTACTGTCATTGTCAATTATTTACTATTGTTTCAGTTTTGCATGTTTTGACTTCCAGAATAATTAATTTATTCAAACCTCCACAATCGGTCATACGTCGGAAGTAGGTATGAATCAAGATTGTCATGAATTGGGATTGTAGATGGCTAAAGGTGTTTAGACATGGCAATGGTTGCTGCAACGTTCATGAGTACGCATAAGTTATGAGTATTGGTATAAACCCACGCTCACTTGTATCACTTCATGGAATTTATCTCGAGTGATCGTGAGACGATAATATCATATAAGTCTTCAAACCTAGAAATATGAGTTGTTACCTATGAGTTGGTTGTGCATTGATTGCACGTAAATGCATCAGTAACTTGATGTTATAAAACGTGCCTTTGTGTACAATTCAACAAGTAGTAGAACAAGCATATGAGTCGAAGTTTATCTGTTCCTTCTAGAAATAGAAGCGATATCTGGGCCCCTCGATGATTTTTTGTTGACCCATGCACCGGGCCCAGTCAGAACTAAACTGATGTGTTCAGTAAAGTTCTTTGTCAAACAAATCGGAGATCGAGAAACAACTGCCAGACAATAAGCAAGACATAGTTCCATGTGTTTGTCCGCCTGATATCATGAGAACAGAGGATTATATGATCACTTGTCTTAAAATGGCGCTTCATAGTTCAACAGAGTTTTCGAGAGCTACGATTGCTGGTTGGTTCCTGAAGTTATATAGGCAAATACAGTTATTAGACTTATCCAAGTGGGAGTCTGTTGGATAAGGTGTCTAAGTCCATAACTTATTTGGTATATACTTGACCCGACCCGGCATGGTCCATTTGGGTTGCACTTCACCCGAACTATTTATGGATAATTTTATGAGAGTTATACACATATGTTTATTAATATATTATAAGTTATAATATATTAATATGAAGTCATGTTATTTAATTAGTCTTAGTCTTAAATTAATTATGAATTAATTTAGAGATTAAAAGGAAGACTAATTAGATTATGGGCTATTGGTTTTATATGGTGTGGGCTAACACTCATTTGTTAATGGGCTAGACTTATATGGAAGTCCATGGATGATCCATGGAGCTTTTAACCCATGGATCCTTGGAAAAGGAAAGGTCATGGGTTATTAGGGTTTCACCCTAACCATGTACACTATATAAGCATGCTTATGTTGCATGAAATAGCCACTAGTGTGTGTGCTTGTGTGTGGCCGAAAATTACAAGTGTGTGTACACTCTCTAAGGGTTTCCAAGTGTTTGTGGTGATTTGTGATTTCCATTTGAGGCATTCACACTATTGGTTCTTGGCTCTCAAACTCCAAGGAATCAATCTCATCAAAAGGTATGTAATCTCATCTAACTCTTTTATGTTTAAAAGTTCCCATGCCATGTTAGATAAGTTATGAACCTTGGAAAAATTATTATTTTGCATGTATTAGACAAACATAGATCCAAGGTTTATTAGGGTTGCATGCACACTTAGGAAGTGTTAGATTGCTCAAAACCCAACATATATATGGGCTAACGGGAGTGACGGGTTCACCCGTGTCCATCCCCGACCATTTGCATATTTTACACATTTAGTCCCTCTCCATAAGAACTATTTTCAACTCAAGTCCCCAAAATTACCATGCAGCCCCTACTTTTACTAAATCTTTTCAATCTAAGCCTGACATTTACCAATCAACCCCTGTCTTCAAAAATCCTTACAAAATAAGTCCCGAACTTACACTTTAACCCTTGGAGATCAAAAGTATATCATTTAGCACCCCAAACCCAACACCCTGCTAATCATTATATAATTTTGGACAATAAATATATAAAATAATAATAAAATTACTTCTCGGGGTTCCGGGTTTATCACTAATTATCTTGTTTTAAATGGGATGTTACAACTATCCCCCACTTAAATTTGATTTCGTCCTCGAAATCGTTTATTCTCTTACCTTACATGCCAAACAACTTGAACTACAATCCCGAGCACAACCCTATTCTTTCCAAGGCAATCGTAACCATCCCTCGCAGGGTTCTAAAAACTGAAAATAAACGAATCCCCTGCAATTTAATCACATTTACTCAATCTAAAACTGAAGTCTCGATATGGTCTGGCTCCCTGACAGAACTCTCATACCAATCATTATTGTTGCGCCCAATCCGCTTGTCTCTCATCTAACTATTCAACTCTTGATATCTGGGGGTTCCAACATCTGGATACTTCTCATATACCTGAAGACCCAATTTATCAATACCGCCCTAAATACGAAAATTGTCTGAACACTGATCTGCCTGAAGCGGTATGCTGCTACATGGCTGCTTTTTAAAATCTACCGAGACTTCCCTGGTCTCAATTTGTTCACCAATCATCTGACATACCGGGTTCCAGCCCGGTCACGGAGCTAAAGAAATCCCGTATACTTGCCTCACACGACTTTCGAACGAAATCTTTCTCTGGAACTAGTTACCACTAGTTATCATGCCACTGCAACTCTAACAACCTCCTGATCCAACCGATTGGACCCATGCGTCAAATCATGACGTCGTCAATTCCAAGGATAAAAGTGATTGCTACCCGACCAATGGTAGCCTAATATCCCAATGACCTTATGCAATCCATTGCTTCCCTGGTCTCACAACTGTATGACGTTCCTATAATCTTATCACTGGCTTAACCAGGTCTAATCCGTCTGGGTAATTCCGAAATCAAGTCCGTGGATTTCCATATCCTCACTGCTACGCCCGAACTGGTGGGTACTACTGTTCCTTCCGCGTTCTAACAACGTGCTCATGCCATCTACCAACCTAGTTGATGTTACGACTACACCCGCAGACTTACAACACTCTATCACTATATGGCTGCTAGTGAATGCTACGGCTCCCCCGTAGTCTTACAACATGTTCACCCTACTGACAATGAGTGAATGCTACGACTCCCCCGTAGTATTACAACACTTTTGTACCAACTGACCATTAGTAAATGCTACGGATCCCCCGTAGTTTACAACACTTTCCACACTACCTGACTATTAGTGAATGCTATGGCTCCCCCGTAGTCTTACAACACTTTCAAAACCGTAGCCCAATACCTTACCCCTGATCTTTCAATTCATACGCATGCAGAATCAATCACATACTTGACCGATCACCCGAAATAACCTCGATTCATGATTGGAGTTCCGACTTGCCTCCCCAGATTCTGCTATCAAGCCCCCATGACGACGCGATTCACACGCTGGGGAGTTTTACCGAACTACAAACTCGCATAACCCTCAATCTAAATGGCCACTTGGGCCGCCTTTTTCCTCGAGAATTCCATCCCGGTCTCGCACTTGTCCCTGTCCTGAATACCTGCTTGATTCTCCCCACTTAGATTTGACTAAGTCTTCGCAATACATGAGATTTAAAGGATTCCCGATCCCTCTTACTCGTTAATAACCAACCGCTGACAACCTGCTTTTTGTTCGTGCAAGTGCTCTATTACGGCCCAAACCTCCAAGGACCACGCAACTACTAAAGATCCGACAAACACTTCCCAAGTGCCATCAAGGCTAATAACCTCAGACACCTTGAAATGATGCCCCACATATATCTTAAAGTCCAAATAACCGATGTCCAGGCCAAGGCCTCAACAGTAACCCACTTCCCTTGGCGCTTTTAAAAGCCGACTCGAGCATAATGGCTGAGCCACCAATCCTGTCCGCAGGCCTTCCGCATCATGTCCCTGAACCGACCTCAACCCTAGACCCAAATAACATTGAACGCTCCAAACCAGCAAAGAGGGAAACAACTTTTCACTAACCACCCCGTAACTCATGGTATGCAAACAACATAAGACAATGTTTAAATATATAACCCCAAACACAGGCGGGGAAACAAACCTCGATATACACTTACTAAAACCCTCGAAACGAAAACTCCCTTGTGCAGTTTTCTGCAAGTACCGCACTAATTCCGACCCTGCTGGCCTCTCCAAACTGACTCGGACTCATGGGTCTCTTCTCGAGGACCTCCAATGTATGTACCTGACCTGATCCCATCTTCCCAATGTGCTCCAAATCAATCCCTGCTCTCGAGCTCTAGAAATCATATCATTCAGGGTCTCATACCCTAGCACATTCACCAGCTCAATCGTCAACTGCTGAACTGCAATAGTTGGGGCAACCTCTGCTCTATATCGGGCTACTAACCCTCCCCAAGACATAGTCTCTAATCCCTAAAGTGCAATAGATCGCATAATCAATCCTTGATGTCCGATAAGAGAGATCCATGGCGATCTCAAAATCCTGGTACTCCTTCTGCTAACTGGCTCTCTATCGGAGTCAGGACCAAACCCTGGTCTTTCCCCCTTGCGTGCTCATCCGCATTCTACACTGCAGCTATCCCCACAGTCCACTCACAACCAGGAATTCCTTTCCCAGGTTTCTTGGATTCTTCGAGACTCTCCCCGATTCGAGTATGGATCCTGTGCTTTTAGTAGTACGGGCCCAATACTACCTTCCACACCTATCCATACTTTCCTCCGGAATTATCCCGAATCCTCTAAGTCGCCTACTTCCCTAATGTACTAAATGTCTACTAGACAGGAACACAATATCCACTGAAGCGCCTCCTAGGTCTCTCCCTAGGCTCCCAACCACACCGAACCGCCCCACTAACTCACTATAGCATATCCTAGGCTTTCCTAGGTTCCCAACCTCGCCCTGCCATCAGCTGCTGAGGAACTCCCAGCGATGCCAGTCATCTACCTCCTGGATATCGTCACATCTACTTAGTAACTGTCTACCATCACTAAAGAGTTCCACAAAGCACAAAGCAAGCAGCATTCGCGCAGACGCAATCCTGAAACTAATCTCATGCTAGGCTCGTCCTAGGGTAATCTCCGACCCACAAACGATCATAGAATATCCGGCCCACGTACCACAACCCGTGATGTCCACACCCACCCTCGCTGACGGCTGCCTTATGCATGCAAATTGTACACATAACAGGAAACGAGCCATACCAAATTATTCTAAGGCCATGAGATCCTACCTGTATACAATTTTAAAAACATACACGTAGCAGTTACCAATACCAATAATCATTCTCATTCTAGCATGGCATCCAGCATCCCAAGGCTACAAACATCACATATCAGGCCAGTCTATCGCTGACTACTCAGCACTAGCATGCAAGCCTAAGAGCTCATATAGCATACAAAGGCATCTCTCCTAGCCCTAACTAGCATGCGATATTCAGATTCATAACCAGATCATAACAGATAACAAATGTGGATATTCTGGGGAAAGTTACTTGAGCTCGGCTGATTGCATGCACCACACCCTTTCTTTTCTTAGAAAACTTTTCCTTGAAAACATTTTCCTTTAAAACCTTATAGATCCTCAGTCCGAGTTCAAACACACCCGAAAGTATGTCCGAATCCCTCAAACCAAGGCTCTGATACCAACTTGTAACGACTCAAAAATCAGGGGTAAAAATTTCATTTTTAATATAACTAAAACATTGATACCATTTAATTCAAACATTCAAATCATAGTCAATCAAATCGTTTATCAGAGTTTATCCCAAAATCATTCATTGCGGAAATGATAGGTGTGTGCCCTGCGATCAATCCGAGCTCTCTTTTTCCAAAACGATGATACCTGAAACCATAAACAAAACCTGTAAGCACGAAGCTTAATGAGTTTCCCAGAGCATACCATTCACACAAACCACGTATCACATATCCTGTTAGCTATAAAAGCTACACACGTATCACACGTCTCAAATAAGCCATGCATACATATAACCTATAATAGTGCCATGGTCTACCCCACATGGTCTTTATCTAGGACTGCCATGGGATCGCCCACACTGTCTTACATCCAATGCCATCGGCTACCCCTCATGGTCTTACATCCAATGCCACGGGCTCCCCCCAGGGTCTTCCCTGCAAATACCATATGTAACCAAATAGCATATCTTGCATCACATAAACATCTACACATACATGAACCTGTAAGGATGCCGTGGGCTACCCCTAGGGTCTTATACCATTATGCCATGGGCTACCCCACATGGTCCTCCATGCAAGTATCATAAAGACATCTAGCATATCACATATCACATAATTACTAGCATACCACCTAACATGAAGCTAACTATCATATCAAACAACATATGATGGCCCGGCCTTGGTGCCTTAGACCCATTGGTATGGTGAGAAGACTCACCTGGCACTACCGAAGTCCCACAGATACAACCCCAGCTGCTGGTTGACAGATTCCCGCACTGTCAACATAAAACAATACCCAATTAATAATTGGGTTCCAAGCCCAACAACCACCTATGGTGGTGGTTTGAAATTTTCTTTTCATTATTCCTACTCTATTACAGTTTTACAAAGCAATCTCAATAACAAACACACGCATTAATAAAACGCACACACACATCCTTTGCTCGGAACATAAACCCAACAACCACCTATGGTGGGTAGCGACGACAGTAGCACAAGAAACGGCGGCAACAACTTCGTTAACGGTGGCAGCCACCATGGCCGACTGCCATGGTGGTCCTTTATGCCTTTCACTCAAGATAACCCTCCCCCCTCACGCCATCGCATAACAAGCCACAAACCCGACAACCATGTCATGGCGGCATACGACAGACGCCGGGCATCAGAGATGTTGAGAGACCTCCGGACGACAATGGTGACGTAGTCATGTGGAGAGAAATAAGGAGATGAGGAGGTTTGTCTTCGCCAGTAGCAACGAAAGCAATGACAACATCAGTTTGGTGATTCCCAGCTTCCGTAGCGGAGGGGCGGTGGTCCGGTGACATCGCTGCAACAGAAGAATGGGGAGAAGAAGGGGGTTACGACCCCGACTTTGCGAACAGCGGCGACAGTCGACAAATCAATCATTGATTAGACGTCGCTTGTGGCTTTTCGTCATTAACAGGGATTTCTTCGATGATTGGCTTCTCTTGGACGACACCGATGATGAGAGGTGGCATAAAGGGTTGCAGCGCCGGAGTTGGAGAAGGAAGGTAGTGGCGGCTGCCATCTCTATTAGGGTTAAGGTTTGAGTGCATGAGTAAGGATGAATATATATGGGCTAACGGGAGTGACGGGTTCACCGGTGTCCATCCCCAACCATTTGCATATTTTACACATTTAGTCCCTCTCCATAAGAACTCTTTTCAACTCAAGTCCCCAAAATTACCATGCAGCCCCTACTTTTACTAAATCTTTTCAATCTAAGCCCGACATTTACCAATCAACCCCTGTCTTCAAAAATCCTTACAAAATAAGTCCCGAACTTACACTTTACCCCTTGGAGATCAAAAGTATATCATTTGGCACCCCAAACCCAACGCCCCGCTAATGATTTATAATTTTGGACAATAAATATATAAAATAATAATAAAATTACTTCTTGGGGTTCCGGGTTTATCACCAATTATCTTGTTTTAAACAGGATGTTACAGATGTGATGGCCTCTTATTTTGGGTCAGTTGGAAAGCAACAAATAATATGTGTTGAAGATAAAGCCATGTGTGATTAGAGCATACAAGATTCAATAAATATAATAGTACATAATAATCTAGTTTACAAATTGACTAGAAATGAATACATATAAAACATAGGTGCTACTAAAAGCAAATACATAATGTCTCGCAAATAAATATCTAACATAAAACATGGCTCAATACCAACTTTTATGTTGATTCTTTTCTTCTCAATCAGACTTATAATTCGTTAGGTCTTTTAGCTTTTCAATCTTTAATGGTCATGTTGATATGATCCTAATGCAAAAATGTATACCATAATATACATGTCCATTTTGAAAACAAGTATTAGGCAGATACTGGAGAAAGAAACAAAGGGATATAGTATCAAAACATAAGACATGCCAAAATTCCCTTAAAATCCTTGTGTGTAGAATATACATGTCGATTATCATTTCCTTTCCAAATGTGTTACAATATGTAACATCCCCCTCTGGCACGTGTCACAATATTGTCCGCTTTGGGCTCCCGGTACGAGTCGATGTGTTCGACAGGGACGTCGAACACTATAGTGAGGGGTGAAGGTGGGTTGCACCTGATCCCACATTAGCTTGGAAAGAGAAAGGAACATTTCCTTATAAGGGGTATGGATACCTTCCTTGTCACAACGCGTTTTAAAGCCGTGAAGGCAACATATACCATAAGAATTCTGCAGTTAAGCGTACCTGATCGAGAGCAATCTAGGGATGGGTGACCTCCTGGGAAGTTTTCATGCCGGGAGCCCAAAGCGGACAATATTGTGATACATGTCAGATGGGGATGTTATGCAATATAACCATATGATGAACTAACACCATCAATAACAAAATGAGATGTATAAGATGTAATGTTTATATCATGTTGATCAGACCATTTTGGTTTAAGTAAACCATGTTGTATTTCAGTTAAGTTATCATATGTTTACCCCAATAACGACTCTACTTTGATGGAATTATGTTTTACATGTTCAAGTAATAAGATAAGGAATGAACTAATGAAAACAACATATCAACAAGATAAATAGAAGGTAAGATATTGCAAGCCATCTAAGAGATCATCTTACATGCCAAGGGGAAAATGGAAGCTTCACGGGTTAGAGGTCAACATTTGGAAAACATGAAATAATACCAACATGGGGTAATCAAAGAAGATGATGGAGCTTATATGTGATCATAGATATTACGCCACACAGAGAGATTAAAATTCAAGACAAAAAAGATTGTGAGTCTTTTAAAGTACACAAAAATCGTGTGAAGCCTTACATTATTTATGTGACACGACCAGAGGTAAACATTAATTCAATTAACTTTCTACAAAATTTTCCAAGTTACATCAACAGATCGACTCCTAGGTAATCGTCTAGATGAAGATGTTAAACTTTGCACTATTATCGTAGGTAACTCATGAATTTTATGGGTGTGTTTAATACAAACTTTCACGATACGTCATTCGTCCACTATGGGTAACCTAGCGATAAAAGGGTTGCTAGTATTGCCATGAACCCGGGCAAAATCATAGGTGTACTTTGTATTTTTTTTTTTATATTTTACATCAAGTACGATCCAATTCTCAAAGTTTGGGAGGGGTAGTTTACGATAAAAAAACTAAAATAATTGATATAATACTGATAATGAGCAGACATTTTAATGTGTTTATACATTTTTAGGCCTTAAAAATTTACTCAAAACTTAAACTAGACAATAATAACAATAATTTAGGTATTATGTATGAGGGAGGGTTCCTTAGGTGTGGGCACCGAAATGGTAAAACCCTATAAACATTCAAAAAATATGTTGATGACTTATAAGGATAATGAACTTTACCCCCTTATGTTTTTTTTTTGTCAAATATTACCTCTAGACTTGTTTAGATTTTTCAAAACATACCATTATGACTGTTTATTGTAGTTTAACCTGTTCTCAGCGTCCATGCCAGCTCCGTCGAGCCTCTGGTCATCTTCTTTGGCGAAATATGATTTTTCTAGCGAAGTACCTTTTTTGGTATGCTGTTTTTATTGTGTTTGTTTTTTTTGAAAAAACCAAGACTCAAAAATAAACTAAGAAGGTGACACTTGGAATCTAGTTTATAAAATCTCGGTTTAGAACCCCATTATATCTAAAGATGCAAGATCAAGAACATCAAGATCTGGTGAGAGAGAGAGAGAGATAGAGAAGGGAAGAGAGAAAGAAAGAGAGAGAGAAAGAGGATGATGTGTTTGTGTATTGTTTGTGTTCATGTGATTCATCCCCAAAAAGATACAAACACACACATATATATATATATATATATATATATATATATATATATATATATATATATATATATATATATATATACACTATTGAGGCTCGACATCACCATAACTTGCCATCTTCACCATCATCTTCAAGACCTTTTTCAGTCTTCGATATAATCATTGTTTAAACTCATTTGGTCAATTTTTAGTCTTTTAATCACTTGAGAACTAACCTCTTAACCATAAGCTCCTATATTTGATCCTTAATTTTGGTCTATAGTATACAATCAAACAATAAAATTACAGAATAATACTTAGAAATTGATTCTATACTGAATAAAGACAGTCAAAAATTTATTCTGATTATGAAACAAAATCTTAGTAAGTCTCACCTACAAAGTTGTTATGTTATGCTCATAGAAATTACAAAACAATGAACCCGAACATTAAATAAATATGAGGTTTAAGTGTCCTATCAATCCTTATAGATAAGCAAACTTAATGAGTTGGAACTTATCTCAAATCTTGTGCATGATATTCAAATCATTACAACTACCATGATATTAGGAATTGATAATGTAATGTATCAATTTTCACATTAAAAAGTTTCATTTTTAAAACATATTAATTGTTAAATACCCATTTTCATAAAGTGATAATCAGAATAAAACAATTGTTCATAAACCGAAATCCAAAATCAGAGTAATAAAGAAAAACATCGCAAAATGTCAAAACATAAACTGCTGACGTATGTGTACAATCATGCTTTTTCCTTCCCACGACCCTCAGAAGTACCTGGAAACAATTTAATCCACAACTGTAATCACAAAGATTAGTGAGCTCCCCAAAATACCACATACAACAATATATATATACATATATATATATATATATATATATATATATATATATATATATATATATATATATATTATAACATCCTGTTTCAAGAAGTCTCTTATTTTACTATTTTGAAAAATAAATGGATCAAGTAAAGGCCTTGGGCTTCAAGGGAATAGGGTTGAGACCCTATTGAATGTTGATAATATTGGTTGTGAGATCCAAGCCCTCGGTCTGTGTTTTGGAGTCAAAAGGTAAAATGGGAAAAGTGATGTTTCAGACTTCTTTCATGAAATAAGGATTCTAGTTCGGTATGTTTTAAGTCAAAAGTAATTATATAGGATTTTGGGAAACTTCAATACCTTTCCTTCCATATAAAGAACAACGAAACAAAGATAAATGAAGAAGTTATGGTTATTTGAAGTTGGAGGGGAATGGAGATTTTTGATTATGCATGGAATAATTTAAAGTCACACAGGGTGTAACGGGGGTTTAATGACTTACGCAAGGCGTAATTTAATTTATACAAGGCGTAATTTGGGTAGATCAAAACCCTAAATCTTCGGTTCTGAGCCCTATTTAAGGGATCTAACTTATAGGAAACCTTCTCATTACCAACCTCCATCACCTAAGATCATTCCTTGAGAAACCCTAGCCTCCTCTCACTTGTTTTTTAGCATTGGCATCATTTATGAGCTTATTTCTCCATTGGAAGGTTGAATCTTGAAGAGCAAGGTGGTGGCAAAGTGTATAGAAGAAGATTTCAAGTATAGATTCAGAAAGATTGAATCATTCCTAGACCATTATGAGTAAAAAGCTTCTAACCTGCTAATTGTTTTCATAGATCTAGTCATTTGTCATATTTTCCACTTTTTAGTCATTTTAGTGCATAAACTTTAGATCTTGAAAGTTTGTGACCTTTTTATGGATAAAGTTGGAAACTTTATCCATCTAAACGTCATATTGATTCAGATCTGAAGGTTGGAGACTTGGACTTAATGAATTAAGTTAAGAAAGATGCATTTTTGGTCCCTTTGAGACTTAAAGGCTAGATCTTGGTTGTTTAGACCATCATAATGGATAAAGTTAGAAACTTTATCCATTATGGAGCTATTAGGAACCTGACCTAAGCTTTGAGTGAAATGTATTAATGTATTAAGCACTTAAAATTGGATTTTGGCAACTGCTTGGTTACGGATGGCGTAACCTAGGATTACATAGTTCATAGCGTGACCTTGCCTCGTTTTCTATGGGAAAGCTCCATGCATGGCGTAGATCTAGATTACGCATGACATACGATCAAAAGGTGTTATTGGTGATTTGTGAGCATTAGGTCAAGTTGGTTGGGCTTTAGCCTTGGAAGGGTAAAATGATCTTTTACCCTAGAGTGAGAGAAAGAGAGAAAGATAGATAGATAGATAGAGAGAGAGAGAGAGAGAGAGTATGAAATGGAAGTTTGATTATGGGTTATCACCTTAATTGTTAATTATGGTTGTTTGGATATGTTAAGTGTGAGGAGCTTTTGTAGCATAAATGAGTGTGAGATTTGGTTATCTTCGGATTAAGGTGAGTCTTCTTATTATATTGTAGGACACTAGGTGTCGTATGTGTTTTCTGTCATTGTGACTCTTGTTGTATGCATGTATGTTTGTATTCTATATGTACGTAGGGTGAAATAGACCCTTTCGGTTGAAAAAAAAATCAATCGATTTAGAAGGGACTCAGGGCTGAAATAGACCCAGGGGTGAAATATGCCCGTTGATTGGAAAATATCGATTGAGTCAGATGGGACTCGGGGATGAAATAGACCCGTTGTAGCCTTTTGTTGATATGTATGTATGGTATGCAGTATTTTGTGTAACTCAATAAGCTTTGTGTTTACGGTTTATGTTTAAAATGATTTTAGGTACTTTTGTTTCAAAAGGAAGGGATCGACTTGATCGCACTGCATCCTCTGGAGATTTATTCCGCTTTGACTGTTTATTATTTTACTTTGATGTTTTGAGAATACTTTGACTCTTTTCGTCTTTTGGATTAATGAATTAATGGTTTTGATTTATTTAAAATGAAATTTTTACTCGGTATTTTTGGGACGTTACAAGTTGGTATCAGAGCCTTGGTTTGAGGGATTTGGGCACAATCTTGGGTGTATATGAACTCAAACTGAGGTGTTAATAAAATCTTTTAAAAGAAAATGTGTTTTCCAAATAGGGTTTTTAAGAAAAGGGGGTGTGATGTATGTAATTAGTAGAGCTAAAGTAAGTATTTCCCAAAATACCCATACATGTGTTATGCTTATCGTTCTGGTATGAGTGTATGAGAGCTGCATGCTAGATTAGGGATAAGGATCTGCTCAGGGTTTCATGATAGAATGCTATGGAAGATGCCTTTATATTCCTATTGGATGAGCTTTTAGAACTGCATGCTAGTATGGATTTCAGATTGTTGGATAGAATGGCCTGATTAAGTGAGGCGCTGGTTAGATTACTCAATGCATGAATGTTGCTTGCTTTGTGCTTTTAGGGACATCCAATAATACTGGCTAACTATTAAGCGAATATGTCAAGTTACATGTTGCAGGGATTAGATAACTTTTGAAGGTTAGGTTTAACTCTATTGCACAATATTTTAGTCCAACCACTGTAGTGTGAGACCTTAGAGTCAAAGAATTATCTAGTGCATGTAGCATGTAATTGTATTTTTATGGTAGTTTGAAGGTATTAAAGGGAGTATCTTCTACAGCTGATAGCGGAGAGTGGGGTGAAGGGAACCCTAGGAAAGCTTAGGAAGAGTGTTAGAATGTGATTGTGTGAGCATTTTTGAAAGAGAGATCCTAGAAGGAGAATCTATGAAGATTAACAGTGTTGGTAGAAGTTCCTAACATCGTAATCAAGTTAGTTAGAGGTACCTTTTTATGTTTTGTGGCCTATAGAATGTTACTGCCCGAATGTTGCTTGCTTTTTGCTTTATGGGACCCATATTGATGTGACCTAACTATTAAATGAATATGTTATGCGAGATGCCTTTATATGCCTGTTGGTTGAGCTTTTATAACTGCATGCTAGTATGGATTTCAACTTATTGGATAGAATGGCCTGATTAAGTGAGGCACTGGTTAGATTACTCGATGCTCAAATGTTTTTTGCTTTGTGCTTTTCAGGACATCCAATAATATCGGATAACTATTAAGCGAATACACTAGGTCACATGTTGCGCGGATTAGACAATTTTATATGGTTAGGTTTAAGTCTATTTCACAACTCTTGTTTGAGTCCAACTGTTGTAGGTGAGACCTTACAGTCGAAGAATTATCTAGTGCTTGTAGCATGTAATTGTATTCGTAAGGTAGTTAGAAGGTAATAGAGGGAGTATCTTCTACAGTTGATGGTAGAGAGTGGGGTGAAGGGAACCCTAGGAAATCCTAGGAAGAGTTTCAAAATGTGATTGTGTGGGCATTTTTGAAAGAGAGATACTAGAAGGAGAATCTAGGAAGATTAGCAGTGTTGGTAGAAGTTTCTGCCATCACAGAAGCAAGTCAGTTAGAGGATGACTTTTTATGTTTTGTGTCCTATAGAATGTTACTGCCCGAATGCTGTTTGCTTTGTGCTTTGTGGGACCCATATTATTATGAGCTAACTATTAAATGAATATGTTAAGTTACACGCGGCAAACGTTAAATACTTCTAGAATGATTGATTTGGCCCTATTGCACAACTCTAGTTTGAGTCTAACCATTGTAGGGTTGGGTCTTTTATTCAAAAGACTATTTAAGTTTTGATGCATGTAATTGTATTCATGAAGTAGTTAGTTGATATTAGTAGGGGGTCTTCAACAACTGAATCCTAGGAGGGCCTAGGAAGTGCCTTAGAGGAATTGGTGCACTGTTTAACGATGTATATTCATTTGAGAGCGGATATATGTGATTGGATCGGACAGTAGTGGACATGAGTAGTTACTTAAAGGATCCAGATAGATCCTTGAGGAAAGTATGGATAGGTGTGTAAGGTAGTATTGGGCCCATACTACTGAAAGTATAGGATATGTACTCGAATTGGGGGAAATTTTGGAGATTCTAAGGAGCTGGTTGAGGGTAGAATGTATGGTTTGGCACCATGATTCACAGCAAAGTGATTCCATCCTTATTCATTTATCGGTTATGGTTGTTTAGACTAAGGATGAGTTTGGTGAATTGTTGGGGCTTATTGGCCATGTCAGTTTGGTTTTGAAAGGTGTAGACCTAGGTGAGTTAGTTGATTTTGAGGTATTGAGCGCCTTACGCGGGGTAGTGCCAGTCGAGTTGGGGGAGTTAAGAAGGAAGTGATTATGACAATCGGCTCGAGGATTGCAGCCGGAGGCTGAAGGATTGGTAGATGGATTGGGATGTCACTATCTTTGATGTGGGTTATGTACTTCCAGCTTTCTGCATTCGTAGGAAAGAGAGAGCAAACATCGACTTTCTAGAGTTAGGGTGTAGACCCAACATGAGTCTAGATAATTGGGGTTTTCTTTGGCGACAAGTATGGCAGTGTGGGAATGCTTAAGAAGATACTTGTGGTATGGTTGACTTGAGACGAGGTCAGGGTCTGCTTTCTTCGAATATAGTTAGGTCAGGTACTAGTTGATTGTTTTAAGAATCAGGGAAGTGAATCGGTAATGAAAAACTTCTGTTGTCTCTTATGTATACCGACTATGAGAATGATTCCTCTTGTATTTATGAATGATTATTGGGATGAATTTATGGTTGGGGATTTATAGGTAAGGTGTGTGGTAGTCCATTTGTTTCTAGATAGTGAATTGGTGTTATGAATGGACTGTCAGGACTATTGCTTATGCATATGCATGGGATTCTTGATGTTAGAGGCAATTATGATTGGGGAGTTTCTGAGGTCTCCATATGAGATTCAAAATCTCTTTGAGTTTTCTTGGTTTTTATCTGGAAGATCATCTTGTGTTGTATTATACATTCCAAGGGTCTGGGATGCAGCGTATCTGGTTGAGCCGGTTTGAGATTTTGTCTGTTGCAATGCCAATTGGTGGTAGTTTGAACCCTAAGTGGGGGTGAACTAGGTATTCTGCTTATAGGATGATCAATATGTTCGGGTTATGGTTTTGGCATAATAGGTCACAGGTATCTGTGGTTTGGGTATGCGAGATTTTGGTTCAAGATTTGGTGAAAATGGGGTGCAGGGTAGGTTACCATCATATGTATGTGCTTCGAAATTCATAATTTATCTTCACGGTAGGAAGTTTTTGGATAAGTATCTCGTTGTATCTTGTGGTTCTTTCGGGGTCGCCGATGTTTAGGTCATAAGGAGTTTGGGTTGCTCAGGTTGAGTATCAGTTGTTGAGGGATTTGTTAGCTCGTTGTATAGACTGCTATCTATAGTCTAGGATGAGTAGTTTATGACATGTCAATCAACTTTGGAGTTTGGTATGTGTCGTTCCACATGGGCTTTGTTCAGTTGGGTATTAGATCAGTGGATTTTTTGTCAATGCCTTCTTGATTGTGGGCCATTTTGTTCATCGTCAAGTGATGAGGGTTTTTTTAAGTTTTGATCTGTATCAGTGGAAGTTCAAGGGATGCAGCAAACTATCTTCAAAATCTGTACATTGTACCTTTTGGTTTATGGTAATGGGTACCATCAATTGTTTGTTTTGGAAGTGTTGTACATAGTAGGCCCGGGTTTGCCAGCTGTCCTTGGTTATTGGGAGTTCGAACGTCGGAGTGGTATTGTTTCCTTTTTCAGGTTCGACTTTGGAATCGTGAAAAATCCAATTTTGGCATGTCGTGTCGACATGGTTGCTATTTGAATTGATCTGACTAGGGTTTTAGCAACATTTCTAGATAGCTTTGGAAGTTTTATTCGAGCTAGTTACGTGTTGGTGGAATTTTTTCAGTTCCAGTCAAGGGGTAGGACCTTGTTTCATACATTTATGAGGATGTTTTTGAGGTTTGTCATTTCGTTAGATCTACTGGTACTTCACCCTTTGGGTAAGGTTGTGAGGAAAAGGGAATGCAGTAGATCTAGGGTTGGTTTTGGGTTCTCTTGAGGTTGTGTATTGTTGTTAGTTCATTAGATATTGTCGGGAGGGGTGTATGTGGACTGAAAAAGATAGCAAAAGAGCACTTGGTTCTAATTATAGACATGGTTCTTTTTAGGTTATAACCTTTGAGTTAGAACAAGAGTAAAACCTATCTCATTATCTGATTGTGTGTGACCATGTGTTCGTCTGATTTTGCATTGGTAGCAACCTGTTCTGCGAAAGGAATTGTGCATTATATAATACTATGGCTCTTGTGGTGTTTGGTTAGTATTGAGAGGGATGTTGATTGGGTTCTTGCAGGTCGGTGGGTTGATGGTTGTGTATTTTTAGGCCCCTACGATATTGGTCGTGAGTCTTCTGGCTAGTGATGGAATGACAGCAAGATCGGTGTAGTACCGTGAGACTATCGTTATAGTGGTTAAAAAGTGTCATGATGTATCATGAACCAACGTTTGTATGATTCATATGGGTGGGAACCAATAATCATTTGATTGAGACTCTTAAGTCTCGAATCAGTAGTCTTATTGGCATGTTCAGGTGTTAGTGCATTGACTAGGAGTCGGGTGACTCAGTGACCAATGGCTTTGGATCATGTGGACAGTAAATGTTTGTTGGGAGTATTAATTATGCATTAGAATCTATTGTTGAATGTTTTCATTATGAACCCCATTTTCTTGCGGTACTTCTACTAGGAGCTAGGTTACTAATTTCGGGTATCAGTTGTGATATCTCATGTAACTCCCCAGTTTTAAAGTATTTTCAAATTCATCCCTTGGTTCTAAAGTATGTGATTTTGGTCCTTGTTTTGGAAGGAAGTAGTCGCAAGTAGCCCTAGTGGCAAGATTGTAATTTTGGGAGAAGGAGTGGTACGCTAAGCGTACATGTGAGTACACATATGTACGCTGGGCATACTCAAGTCCGAAAGAAACCCTAAGTTTTATGGTTTGAGGGGTATTTAAGCATCCTTATGGTCATTTATCCCCACCTTTTCTGCCTCCAAAGTCTTAGAGCCATTCTTGAAAAACACTAACCCCCCTTAAGTGTGATTTAAAGCCCTAAGTGTGTTTTTGGTGTTTAAATGGAAGGAAAGATGTATCAAGAAGATTAGAAGCTTGAGGCAAGGATTAGATTTGGAGGTTTGGCTCTTTTCTCCATTATCCAAAGGTATAAAGTTCATACCTTTATGGTTCATTTGATAGATCTCATGTTTGGGTCTTTTATGCTTCTTTTTGGTCCCAAATGCTCCATCTTGATCATGGCATGTTTTGGATGTTTTGAGTCGTCCTTTATGACCCTTGGAGGGGTCCTTGGTCATAAAAATGTGGTAATGGCTAGAAGTGTCTCATGCTTTTCGTATAAGGGTCTTAATGGATTAAGGCCTCATATTAAGAGCTTTATGGACGTGTAAGGTCATAAAGTTGGAGACTTTATGACCTTAGTATGCCTCTGGACCGTGGATCTGAAGTGTGAGCTTAAGTGCGGAATCCATTAAGCACTTATGAAGAAAATGGGTTTTGCGAGGTTACGCCCCTCATAGGGAGGTGTACGCTCCACGTACCTAATGAACCACCTCGATGCGCACACGACAATATTGGGCATGTTCGTTTTGGGCTTTGATTTTGGGCTCGGATTCTCTTGGGCCATGTTGGGCCATCTAGATTTTATGGTTTTGGCTTTTTTCTTGTTGGATCTTCTTGGGTAAAGGCCCACAAAAGGAATTGGGCCTTAGAGTTTTTTTTTTTTTTTTTTTTTTTTTTTTTTTTTTTTTTTGATTTTGGGCCTTCAGTCATCTAGTTTCGGCCTTGGCTTTGGGCCAAGCTTGTGGAAGGGTGTTGGAACAAAGTTCTATCAGGATCGTATGATTCTAAGCAAAATATAAATAAGAACGTAATGAAGAACACAAGTATTGCACTGAATATGTCGAATGATTAATGCAAAGATACCCCAGAAGAGCTCGATAAAGAACTTCAATCTGTAGAGGTATTATAGGGTTACAAGAATCAACGTAATCGACTATTCTCTATTATACGCATACATGCATGCATATATTTATATTAAAACCCTAACAACTTATCTAGATAAAAGGAAACTATTCTAGATAACTACGGATGGACAAGCCCAACCCGATTACAAAACCAAAAGGCCCAAGACGCAACACTAAAATACTTAACAATCTCCCCCTTTGCGTCCTTGGAGCAGAAACTTCATCCTCTTTTCACAACAGAGGGCTTTTTCACGGTTTCAAATATCCTCGGTATAATGGCCAGAATGTGATGTCTAAACGTTATGTACCACCGAAGCATATCTGTGAAGTTCTTTTTATCCGCTGCTAGGTTCTCCATGCATCGATGAATGATATTGATTATATGCTCCAGACAGTCTGTTGAAAACAGATGCTTGTCAACCAAAGCAAAAAAAACTTGTGCCTCTCACCCTTTGTGAACATGACAGTCAAATTTGTTGAATCAATCTGCCCCAACTTCATCTGATCCACATCACCGGGCTTAGACGTTGGCTTGACAGACAGTTTCTTGTTCATCACCTTTGCTATCTCCTGATCCATAGTGGCAAGCTCATAAACATAGGAGGCCAACATTCTTTTTAGATGTCTTAGAATCGGCTCATACTCCCTTTGATTTGAGAGCAGAATGTTGTATAGCAGAATCCAATCATGTGGATTAAGGTTGGGAAGATCTGCCAGAGAAATAAAGTATTCCGTATTCGCTGTACCACGGTTGATCTTGAAGTTTACATTCACAAACCTCCCAGCAGGTGACGGTTTCAGTACCTTGACTTTTTTAATTTTCTGTGCACTCCAAGTCAAGTACTGTGGTTGACCATTCTTCAAATAAAAATCTACTAACTCTCTGTCAACCTTCGGATTCGGATGAGGAACCTCAGCAGTGACATCGAAACAATGAAAGGTAAATGCTTTTCTTGTGATTGGCATGTCGAACTGCGAGTCCTTTGAATTGTCACAATCAAACGAAGCAATCGGTTAACAACCAGTACATAGAAGGAAACTCAATCGCCTGATTGATGAGTGTATCTCTGTCCCATTCTAGAAACAGAGTCTTCTTGCATTGCAAGACATCCTCCTCTTCCTTATTCTTTGCCTCTTGTGCCACCTTCATCGTTTCATCAAGCTCTTTGTCCCTCTTCTTTCTTTTAATGGCTCCAGCGATAGTCTCTTCAGTATCACTATCACTATCGGCTTGAACTTGCTTTCCAGAAACCGAAGCTAAATTATCCTTCAGTTCTGTTTTTTCTTTTAGATCTGCACTCTCTTCTCCCCCTTGTTTCGGAAGAAAGACCTTCTCCGAGACGCCCTTCATCTCACTGAGAATTGTAATTGCAGGAAGGAGTTTGGACTGGAGATGCTTCCGGATGGTTAAGGTCAAGAAGGGATCATGAGCTTTAAGAAGAGTAGTCAAGATATTCTTCACATCACCAGCACAAATTTGATAAACTGCCCTTTGAGTCTTTAACAGAGAGATCTCTTTTTCTGCCTGGGCCAGTTGAACTTTTTGGAGATCAATTGTAGCTTGGTGTTTTATCAGGTCCTCCTTCAACGTACTTTCTGCAGAAAGAAAAGCAAAACGAGAATCCAGAGATTGGAGAAAAGATGTGGATTCTGTTTTGAGATCAGTACGAAGGGCTTCAAATTTTGTGGTTTCATCCTGAAGAGTTTTAGAGAAGGAGTCCACCGAAGCTTGATATTTGGCCGCATTTGTGTCAGTATGAGCTTTTAGAGAATCAAGGAAAAGCTGAGTTGTGTGAACAACCTCAGTAACCTCCTTTGTGGCCTTTGAATAAGAAGTGGATGACTTATCAACCGCTTTTGTGGATTTCTCAATAGCATCGGTGTATTGCTGAATGGCAGTCTCCAAGAAGGCTTTTAAAACAACACTGCCATAAGCTTTGCTATCAGCAAGCAGTCGATCCAACTTTTCATTGATGTCCTGTATATGTTGACTGGTGACAGGAGCATCAGGATCATTATCTGTTGGAATTCTATAAGGACTGTAATACAGCGAGTCATAGTCCTCATCATCTCCACTGAGAGTAGCACCAGAGGTAGAGGATGGGGTTGGGGATGGTGGTATGTTGATAACAGGAGTATCAATCACATTAGTAGCCCCTGTATCAGATATATTGACTTCCACTGGGATTTTAGGAATGGTGGTAGTGATGGATTCGGTTGTGAGAGGAGTTGAGAGAGGTATAGTTGAGACAGGAACAAAGGTAATGATGGTTGAAGGGGGTAGAGAAGTTGGTTCGGTAAGAATGGGTGGTATATCGGTGGGAGCAGAAAGTGGAGCTTTCTGTTTTGGTGATGTAGGTGGAGTGGGAATTTTAGTAGTTTTGGGAGAGGTTGGTGGAGTTGGGATTTTGGTACTTTTAGGAGATGTAGGTTGGGTTGGAGATCTTCGGCGTGTGGGCTCTCTGGTTGAAACCTGAGGATTCTCGGCTTCTGCGTCTTGATCTTCAACCGTATCAGATCCAGGAGAAAAGTTCCCCTTGCATCTGTTAGCCATCTTCTTTATCTTCTTCGGTTTTGATTGAGAAGAATCCCCTTCACCAGACTTTCGCTTTGAAGATTTTGGCTTACCCTCCTTAGTTTCTTCTTTCTCTTTCTTTATTACCCATTTGCCTCTGTTAGCAGGCTGATCCAAGGCATCCAGTGCGGCTTGTTGTTCTTCAGACAGAACCCTTGGACCAAGAGGAGAGCGTTTATGGTATTCGGCCATCACATTGCTTTGTGCCGAAACACACCTGTACATGGATTCCGGAATCAATCCATACTGATGAAACTTACTTGGATCGGATATGATGATCTTCTTTGTATGGAATGAGGCAATAGAGGCAAGAATAGCATCCTTCATGACAGGTATCTCCAAAGAATCCATGGCCTTCTTTGTAATCAGGGTCCAGAAACGACCACAAGAGATCTCTGAATGACGGGTCGTTGTGTTTAAACTCTGCACTACTTGGGACCAGATTATAGTGCCATAATCTAGGTTGATCCCGTTGTATACACCATAAAGAATGGTAAGAAAACCTTTGGTTGTTGTGTCTGAACCGCCACATCTTTCCGCCAAACCCTTGATTAGCAATGTCAGCAACCCATTCCATTGCGATGGTAAACACGATTTCTTGACCTTTGCAATCGTTGTAAGCACATCTGTGTATCCCATCTCATACATCATCGTGAATAGTTGTGTTGTAGTGACGAAATCAGGCGAGATGATCAAAGAATCAACTGCAAGCCCCGGAATGGAACAAAACTTCGCCTTAGAGATCGAGGATTTCTTGTCATGAATTGTGAAGTAGATGCGATCTTTATTCTTGTCATAAGTTGCCGATGAGTAGACTTGAGATAGCAGCGACATTGGAACCGCTTCAACCTGGGTTAGGGCCAACAACAGGGGGGAATACTTTAGACATTCCACAACATGTCGCATATAAGAGTCATATAGGAATGGAGTCATTTCGATAATCATGTTTTGGTTGGGTTTGATTGCAAGCAAGGAGTATGTTGCAGTTTGATCATGTGCAGAAGATGAAGTCGCCATTGATAAACGAAGAAGAAGATGAATAATGTGAACGTGGAGGAGTGAGATAATTCGTGATTGGTAAATGACAAATGAAACGATCTCCCCTATTTATACCGTTGCCTGGAGAGAGAAAAACGTGATGATGAGGTTGCTAAAGCATCGCCTGAAAAAGCGCGATTTGACAGTGTGGTTAATCCCAGGAAAACGTTAGTACGCGTGGGTTTTGAAATGTGCGCACCGAAATCTTATCTTCATACCGTTTGAAATTCCATATATCCCCTTGTTTGGTTGCAACCGATAACCAAAACTTATACCAAACAGCAATAAGAATGTTGGAAAATATTAATTTTCGTGCATAAGAGTGTGAAAGATAAAGAAATAAAGCAAGTGTGTATTTGACGTGAGTGATGTCTTTGTAGAAGACAGAAAGCAGAGGATTCCGGGCAAGAATCACTTCCTTCAAAGTCAAGAGAGACTTGAAGTGCTTGTGTGGTTTCCCGAAAAATACGATCAATTGTATTTTAATAAACATTGAAAGGCTTCTTTTGATCATAGGTATTGGGTGGCTGTCCTCCAACCGAACATCGAGTTTTAACATAAAACCGATTGTTGGTAGAGGTACCTGTGAGACCGATGTGATCTATTGAACAGGTAGGTGGGATTTATTTAATGACTTATAGGAAGCAGAAATCTCAAAAGAAAATAAACTGGACCTCTTTGGGAAGAAATGTCTTGGCTGTAGACAATTTCATAAAAGATCACACAAAATAAAAAGAGATTTCCTTAGGTAACCAGTAAATGCTTGAGTATATCACTCACCGTCAATTCATTTTTGGTGTCGGATTTTGGGTTTCACTTAGAACATGGTAATCGTATCCAAGATCATAAACACAGATGTTGTGTAACCATAAACCTCAGTGGTAAAGACCGAGAGTCTCAAGGGTTACGTTAGTGAACTGAAGGTAGATGGAGAATATGAGGAGGTGGTTTAGGAACCGAATGTACCTTCTGCTAGATAAGCGTGACAAAGCAGAGAAACTCTTAACTCATATGAGAAGAGTAAGGTAGCTCTAGACCGAGTGAGGTAAAATAGCCTGATTTGGAAGAAACGATGGGTATCGATCGAATCATTAAGGCTTACTCAAGATCATAGAGGCTTAAGACAACATACAACATCATGCTTCTAGGGACCCTTAACTAGGTTGTGTGAAAGTTGAAACATACCTGCTTTAGATCTCTCGACGATTATACTTGTGTTTACCTGTTAATGACATACACCAAACAGAACAAACAAGCAATTGAAACAAATAAAAGATAAAATATTTTTGGATTTTTGAAATTTTTTCTGAAAAAGAATAAAAAACAGAAAGACAAAATATTTTTGGATTTTTGAAATTTTTTTCTGAAAAAGAATAAAAAAACAGAAAGACAAAATATTTTTGGATTTTTGAAATTTTTCTGAAAAAGAATAAAAACAGAAAGACTTACAAAATATACAACCGAAACCTTATCTTATTAACGAGAGAAGCAAAATAGATTGATCATGCAGTTTTCCTCTGTTCCGGAGAATTACAGAGCCGAAATAGACAGAGCGGTCTGTCCATGTCGGTTCCCCAAAAATCTAGAGCAGAGATAGACCGAGCGGTCTGTCTATTTTGGTTTTCTTAATTTTAAAGAGAGATTTGAGGATTCGGTACCGACTCTCCTTCCATCATACCCAAACCTTGTAAGATTTTATTGAAGGTTGTTTCTGGTAAGGCTTTAGTAAAAATGTCTGCCAGCTGATCAGCAGAACGAACAAAATGTACTTCTACGTTCCCGTCTTCTACATGATCCTTGATGAAATGATACCTGAGTGCAATGTGCTTGGTTTTCGAATGTTGCACTGGATTATGACAAATCCTGATTGCATTTTCAGAGTCACAATAGAGAGGGATCTTTTTCATACTCAGCCCATAATCTCTTAACTGACTTTGAATCCAAACAACCTGAGAAGTACATGATGCGGCAGCAATGTATTCTGCTTCTGCTGTGGATAAAGAAACATAGGTTTGTTTCTTTGATTGCCAACTGACAAGTTTTCCGTCAAGGAATTGACATCCTCCAGTAGTGCTTTTCCTGTCCAGTCCACATCCTCCAAGATCAGCATCTGAAAAGTCTTGTATGAAGAATCCAGATCTTGCAGGATACCAGAGACCGAGAGATGAAGTCTTCTTCAGATATCGAAAAATATTCTTCACAGCAAGCATGTGGGGTTCTCTTGGATTAGCTTGAAACCTGGCACAATAACAAATAGAAAACATGATATCTGGTCTACTAGCTGTTAGATACATAAGGGATCCTATCATTTGTTGATAAAGAGTTATGTCCACAGCCGGTTTCTCCAGGGATGGAGTTAGCTTGGTGCCGAATGCCATAGGAACCTTTACTTTTGAATCACCCTTCATTCCAAATTTAGTCAGCAGATTTTTGGTGTATGCTTCCTGGTTTATAAAGATACCTTCTGGCCCCTGTCTAATATTTAAACCGAGGAAAAAGTTAATTGGACCCATTGTGCTCATTTCAAATTTAGTCTCCATCAACGTTCTGAATTCAGCGGTTAAGCTAGGATTCGTGGAAACGAAGATGATATCATCGACATAAATCTGAACAATCATCAAATGTTCGCCTTCCTTCTTTCGAAAGAAGGTTGGGTCAACCGAACCTTGTTTAAACTTTGACATTTTTAGAAAGCGAGTAAGTGTTTCATACCAGGCTCTTGGTGCTTGCTTTAGCCCATAGACAGCTTTATCCAACACATAGCAATGATCCGGGTACTTTTCATTCACAAAACCAGGTGGTTGCTCAACATAGACAGTTTCTTCTGATTCTCCATTCAAAAATGCACATTTGACATCCATTTGGAAAACTTCGAAGTTCTTGTGAGCGGAATATGCTAGAAAAATTCGAACAGACTCTAACCTTGCCACAGGAGCAAAAGTTTCTTCATAATCAATCCCTTCTTCTTGACAATAGCCTTTTACAACCAACCGAGCCTTGTTATGAATGACATTCCCTTCTTTGTCCAACTTATTCCTAAACACCCATTTCAAGCCAACAACAGAGGCATCTTTCGGTGTAGGAATCAATCTCCAAAATCTGTTTCGTTCGAATTCATTGAGCTCATCCTGCATTGCTTGAACCCAATCAGAATGATCAAGTGAAACATTTATGGTTTTCGGCTCTATTTTGGAGATAAACGAATTAAACATACAAAATTCCACTTTAGAGAATAATGCTGTTTGTTTCGCCTTCTGCTGAGATCTAGTAAGAACACTTTCGGAGGATTCACCAATAATTTGCTCTTTGGGATGGTCTTTTGTCCATTTTGTTAGCGGAGGATAGAGTGGATCATATTCTGGATTTAGTTCTGCTTCAACTTCAACTTCAACTTCTGACTGATCCCTTTCACCTTCATCAGTAGAACTGTCACTTGTTTTCTCCTTCTCCCCTTCGACTGGCGAAGTGAAGTCTTTGTTTTCAGCAGAATCGGAAGTGGGTATCTCCCCCTCGATTGGACTATCACCTGTTGATTTCGGTTCAGTTGTTTGAGTATCAGTTGAACGCGTAGATATTGGGGCGGAATTGGGATTCTCCCCCTCAATAGGAACGTTGAATTGGTGTTTGAGGTACTAGGTGATGGTTTAGGAATAGGTGTTTTGTTTTCCATTGATTTGACAGCTTCGTCTATGACTTTCTTCAGATTATCTACTTTGTTTTCTGCTGCTGTTGTCTCCGAATGTATTGCCTTTTCTGGTTCATCAAATAACCGAATGTATTCATCAAAGAGGTTGGATATTGGAACCGAGACCTGTCCAGATTCCGGAAAGATGTCTCCTGAAGCGTCTTCTGTTCTTTGAACTTTCTTCATGTAATTGTCATCAAAGGTGACATAATAAGTTTCTTCTATTCTTTTAGAACGCTTGTTCAGCACCCGGTATGCTTTTGATGACAGAGATTAACCCAGAAAGATCCCCTCATCGGCTTTAACATCAAAATTATTTCGGTTTTCTTTAGAATTAAAGATAAAGCACCTGGAACCGAAAATGTGGAAAAACTTGACGTTTGGTTTCCGATTGTTTAAGATCTCATAAGGAGTTATCGAGAATCTCTTGTTGAGCAGGGACCGATTCTGAGTCTAACAGGTAGCGGCAATGGCATCAACTCAAAAGTATAGAGGTAGAGAGGCATAACTGAGCATGGTTCTTGCTGCTTCACACAATGATCGGTTTCGTCTTTCAACAATCCCGTTTTGCTGTGGTGTATAAGTGGCCGGAAAATTGTGTGTTATCCCCTTATCAGCTAGAAAGTCTTCAAAATCCTTGTTTTTGAATTCTAACCCATTGTCACTTCTGATGTTTCTCACTGTCTTCTTTAATTGAACTTCCACTTGCTTGATGAACATCTTCAGCTTGGTAGTTGCATCTGATTTCTGTTTAAGAAAGAAAACCCACGTGAAGCGTGAAAAATCATCTATAATAACCAGAATATACTTACTTCCACCGATACTCTCTATAGCAGAAGGTCCACACAAGTCGATATGTAACAATTCAAGTGCTTCCACTATCTTAGTATTAATGCGTGTAGGGTGGCTTTTTCTGCTCTGCTTACCTATCTCACATGCTGCACACAAATGCTCCTTTTCAAACTTGAGAAGAGGAAGACCTCGAACGTGATCACCAATCACTAATTTGTTGATATCTTTGAAGTTTAGGTGAGATAGACGTCAATGCCAAAGCCAACTTTCATTAGTGTTTGCCTTTGATAGCAGACAGATAGCTGGTGTCCCCCGAATAGGATTAAGATTCAGAGGATACATTTCTCCTTGTCGTGTAGATTTCAGCAGAACTTTCTTGGTTTGTTTTTCTATTATCTCAGATCCTTCATCATCAAATGATACCTTCAAGCCTGTGCCCACAACTAATTGTGATACACTGATGAGGTTGTGCTGCAATCCCTCTACATAAGCCACCTTTCTGATGGAGAAGTCTCCATTAGTTATCATTCCATATCCTTTGATTGTTCCATAGGAATTGTTTCCAAAATTCACCGATCCACCATCCTTTAGAGACTGAAATTCCCTTAATTCCTCCTTTCTCCCTGTCATGTGACGCGAGCAGCCACTGTCTATATACCATTCGTCGTCAAACTGCTCGTCACTGATTACCTGCAAAATTTAAGCAGATTTAGGAACCCAATGTTTCTTGGGTCCTGGTGAGTTTTTCACAGAGAAAGGAATAACAATAGAAGCATCAACTAAATAAGTTCGTTTAACAAGTCGTTTGATCTTTTCTTTTGATGGTAAACACCTTGATTTTTGTTTTATCTTCTTTAAATCTTAATGTATCTTTTGGTGTTTCTTTAGATGGTTTAGTGTTTTTCATTGAATTCCTAGGTTTAGTGGAGGATCTCTTATTTTCATTCTCAGAGTTTGATAACAGCTTTCCTTTTCCTTTGATGTCCTTTAAGGAATTTGTTTTATCTTGGGATCTGGAGGATCCATGTCTAGAATTGGGACCGAAACTGGTTTTAGGACCGAATCTGGATCGAGAGCCGAATCTGGGTTTAGGACCGAGACTTGACTTTCGGTTTTGGGATTTAGAATAATAGGAATTTGGACTGAAATTTTTCTTTGACTTTTCCTTTCCTTTATCCATGGATTCTTTCCTAGAAGGCTCATAGTTAGGATTTTGAGAATTCCAATGCCTTTTCCGTTCATTCAGATTCGAGGCATATCTTTGATTTCTGAGTCTCTTCTGTTCAGCTAGCTCCTTCTAAGATTTGTGAACATTGAAGCTGGCCTTTGATTTCTCCTTCTAAGTTGCAGTTGTCTTATCTTCCATTTTGGTTTCGGTACTTTCCTTAGTTTGAACTTCCGGTGCTTCCTGTCTCTTGAGTGGACCTTTCGGTTCTTTCCTCTCGATTGGAGCATTAGGTTCAACTAACGGTTCTTCAGGAACATCTTTAGTTCCGCTTGTGCTGGGAATATCGAAACTGGAAGGTTTATTGATGGGTTCTGGTATGTATCGTCCTTTGACTCTCCATGTGGTTTTCTCAGACAATCCCACGGTTTCATCTGCATTATCAATGGGAGCAGACGAGAAATAGTCTTCACATCCCTCAGCGTTATCCTCGTCAATTATTATCCTTAATTCTGCTGTTTGTCTTTGAGTGACTCCAGTCACAGCATAAACCTGATTGGGCACGGTCTGTACCTTTTGATAGACCAAGGCTTTTTCTTTGAGTTTCGGTTTCTGTTCCTTTGACAGACGAGAAAACTCAACCGAATTTTCTGAAATAAGAGGTTTTTCGCTCTGGGTTTCATTTTTCACAAACTTAGAACAATCAACAACGTCCTCTACTGAGATTTCACTCATTTCACTCTCCGCATCAAATTCAGATGAATTATCTAAGTTTATTTTATTATCTTTAACAATTTTGGCATTTGACTCATCGAATGTTCGTATAGTTTCGGTTTTAATCTTTAACCTGTCATTTTCATCTAAGATATCTTTTAACATACTTTTATGTTCCTTAGAATCGATGAAAGTTTCTATCTTATCTAAACCTAGCCTATACAACATGGATGTTTCTTCAGAGGATACTTTTGATTCACACTCTGCTATAACCTCATCTTCCTTAAATTCAAGGAAGGGCAAAATCATTTTATGTATTTTCTTTCCAATTTCACAATTTAGATGTAATTGAGCAATATTAGTATAAAGACGCTTAGCAATTAAACAGAAAACATTTATTTGTTTTCAGAATTTTAAATTGTCTCTTTGCAAATAAATACTCTCATCCTTAGCCCTAACTAACTCTGCTTCCTTCTGCTCAATCCAGATCCTCCTCTCCTCACTTTTTGAAGACACCCTGCCGAGTTGGTCAGTTAGGTTAGAGTTTTCTAAGCGGGTTTGCATGAGGCTACTACTTAGGTTGGAAAATTTAGAGTTTAGTTCATTTAATTCTTCTAGATATTCAGTTTTGAGAATTTTAAGAGATTCAAAGATAGAATGTACCTTTTTGATCAATCGATCATAGTCGTTGATCTTCTCACTCACCGAATTGGCTGCAAAACACTTGTTTTCTGTCAGGTTCGGTTCTGTGTCTGCACTTTCGGTTGATGGACCATTAGTGATGATAAAGCATTTTCCACCAGAACCTTCATTCTTTGCCACAAGCGCCTTTCCATGAGTGGGTCTTCTAACCTCTTCGTCTTCAGAGTCTGTTGACCAGACTTCTACACCACCGAACTCATCTTCCCCTGCATTTTCTTGTACAATTAGTGCATTCATCGAGCTATTGGAAGCCTTTTTCTTCTTGACTTCTTCTAGTTTACGCATGTAATACGCTTCATCATCTTCACCCTCTCTCTTCTCAGCCATCTTTCTTAACATGCAATCTTTGGCAAAGTGGTTCTTGCTGTGACAATAGTTGCAGTTGTATCCAGAGTCTCCTACAAGCTTGTTTTCCTTTTTCTCTTCCACCTTTTGAGAAGAGACTTTCAGTTCATCTTTTGTTTTTTCAGAACTATAACTTCCCTGCCAATTTCGGTTCTTATTGGTGGGAAATTTTCTTCTTGCGAATTTCTTTGGATTTGTTATCATTAAAGCATACTCCTCACTTGTAAGATCACATTCTGACATGTCTGACTCTTCTTCTTCTTCAACAACACTTTTTCCTTTAGAGACAAGAGCCAGCGATCCCATGCCAGAGACCACTTTCACCTCCTTAGTTACAACACTTTCATGTGACTTTAGTATCCCAACTAGTTTCGCTAGTGAGTAGGATTTGAACTGTTCATGCGCCTTCACAGTGGAAACCACAGCCATCCATTCTGGTCTGAGCCCGTTCATGAATGTAACTTTCTGCTCGATCAGCTTCCTCTCAATTCCATGCTTGATCATCTTACTTAAGAGATGATTGAACCGATCAAAGGTCTGAATGAGCTTCTCTTCAGGTTTCTGTTCAAAAACTCCAAATTCTGACAGCAACAGAGTTTGAATGGAGTGTTCCAGATCTTCATCAGTTGAGTAAAGTTCCTTCAACCTATCCCAGATCTCCTTAGCAGTTGTGCATGAGCCTACAAGCCGAAAAGTGTCAGATTGTAAGGAGAATCTTATCATTCACATGGCTTTAACATTACACAAGATCTTGTCCTTCTCATCTTGTGGCATCTTCTGAACATCTGTCACCAACTTGTTGTAATCCTTCTGTGTCTTAACGATCGTGTTTGTTTTTGAATGCACAAATGGTCCAAGAATGATAGCTTCCCAGATGAGATAGCCATTATCTTCAGATCCAACCACGTAATCTTCAAAGTGATGAGCCCATACTTCGTAGTCTTGAGTGTAGAGTATGGGAACTCTAGTTGTAGATCCGATGCTGTTTGAGATGTTAATTGGGTTTGTATGCGTATCGTCGTGAGACATGGTGAGCTGCTAGAATCTTACCTGTAAACTTGAGATTAGGGTTTTATCAAAAACTGAGTAGTCGTCGTTAAGAAGACGACGGCTTCGATAAAAGCGGAAACCCTAAAGATTTGTGAATACAGAAGTAAAGTGTATTGATCACACAATCTCCTGCTTTGATACCAATTGTTAGAACAAAGTTCTATCAGGATCGTATGATTCTAAGCAAAATATAAATAAGAACGTAATGAAGAACACAAGTATTGCACTGAATATGTCGAATGATTAATGCAAAGATACCCCAGAAGAGCTCGATAAAGAACTTCAATCTGTAGAGGTATTATAGGGTTACAAGAATCAACGTAATCGACTATTCTCTATTATACGCATACATGCATGCATATATTTATATTAAAAACCTAACAACTTATCTAGATAAAAGGAAACTATTCTAGATAACTACGGATGGAAAAGCCCAACCCGATTACAAAACCAAAAGGCCCAAGACGCAACACTAAAATACTTAACAAAGGGTAAAAAGGTCTTTTACCTAATTTTGGACTCATAGTGTGAGTCAGTGGCTAGATGTTGATGAGTTGTCATTTTGGTATCTGATAGCGCGTGGATTTTAGCGAATTTGCAGCCATAGATTATTCGTGGGATCAACTGCTGATGGGTGTTGTCTTGTTATTGGCAGTTTAGGAATCTGTCAACCAGCAGCCAGGGATCATCTATATGATTCAACAGTGAGAGGTAAGTTTTCCTCATTATACTTTCGGGTCAAAGGCACTAAGGCCGAGCCATTGGTTTGATAACCTGATATTGTAGATATGTTGAGTATGAAATAGATATGCATGCTAGTCTTGATATGCTAGTCTAGTAGATCTGTAGGACTACATGTGACTCTGTCTGCACGATTGACTGTACATGTTTGTTAGTTGTCAGGCATATTGTCTTGAGTTGAGGTTGTACTGCTTTGTGTTGTAGCCAACAAACCCTGGAGCATTCCAGATATGATCTGAGTGCCGGGTAGGGCATGCCAGAATCATACTGAGGGCTTAGGTGCATTCCAATTACGAGCTGAGGACCCGGTTGGTATGTCAGACTCGTACTGAGGGCTTGAGGATATTGGAGCAATCCAGATATGAGCTAAAGGTCGGGTATGGCATGCCAGACTCATACTAAGGGCTCAGTAGCATTCTAGATACAAGCAGAGGACCGGTTGGTATGCCAGACTCGTACTGAGGGCTGAACATTGGTATTCCAGTCTGTTGACTGGTTAGATTAGGAGCGATCTAGACATAAGTTGTGGGCTTTGGGGGCAAGCCAGACTTATGTTGTGGGCTCAAGAGTAGTCCAGATATGAGTTGTGGGCCCGATAGGCAAGGTAGACTCATACTGTGGGCTCAGGGGTAATCCAGTCTTTATGATATGGACCCAGTACATGATGTTATTTGTTTATGTTTGGGGGAACTCACTAAGCTTTGTTCTTATAGTTTTTTTTATGGTTGCAGGTTCTTTAGATGCTTCGTGGCAAGGTGAAGGTGTGACCTTACACATCCTTGGTTTTACAACAGATTGGATCTTGGGAGACTCTGATTTTAAATCTTGTTTTGGAGAAAATGTTTTTGTAAATACTTTTGTTAATAAATGGGTTGTTTTGAAAAGTTTTAATTTGCTGAAATTTTTGGGATGTTTCAAGTTGGCATCAGACCCTTGGTTTGAGTGAATTGGAGGAACACTTGTGTGAATCCAGTCTCAAACTAAGGGAAAAGATTTTACAAATGACTTTCAAAATATTTTTCAAAATAACCAAGGAGGATGCGATGTGTACGATCAGCCGGAGCTAGTAAGTTGAGCCCAAATTACTACACTGTTCTTTGATATTGTGATATGTTATAACAACATTCTAGTGATAGGATAGGGATCTTCAGTAATTACATGATAAAATTTCCTGATTATACGATGCCTGATAGCCTAGGGTTCTTCCTTATATAAAATTGACATCATTACTATAGTTGCTTAGTGTATGCATCATAGTTGTGCATAATTAAGATTCTATAGCAATAGAATGTTTGGTTTGGCCTTATTTTTGCTCTTGTTTAATAAAGGGCATAGGGTAGGATCATATATTCTACTGTTTATAGGATCCAATGTTATGTATGGCTAGCATACAAGAGTGCTGTAGGGTTGGTGGAAGTTTCATGAGTGGGTGCAGTGTATAGCGGGTCAGCGCGAGGAATGATCAACTTCTCTGGGTAGAGTGAGAGTAGGGAAAAGGTGCACCCGTGGTGAGGGGATTCAGAGATCAAGGATTTCGTATGAGGATCTGTCTGATTTTATTGTGTTTTAGTGCCATTCGGCTTCTCTGGTCGAATGTTGCTTGCTTTGTGCTTTGTGGGACCCATGTTGATGAGAGTTAACCATCAAATGAATACAACCAAAATTACATTCTATGAAGGTTAACTAATCTTAGAATGAAGTACTCGAACCTATTACGCAACTATTGTTTGAGTCCAACCGTTGTAGGGTTGAGCCCTTTATTCGAAGGATTATTTCAGCTTGGTTGCATGTAATTGTATTCGTGCAGTGGTTAGTTGGCGTTGGCAGGGGTCCTTCAGCAACTGATGGTAGATGGGGTATGAGTGAGTCCTAGGATAGCCTAGAGATTTTTTTGTGTGGTTGTTTCACTGAGGAGCAGGTTTCAAGAATATTTTATGACTAAGACTTAGAGGAACCAAGATGATTCTTGAGGAAAGTATGGATAGGCGTGGAAGGTAGTATTGGGCTCGTACTACTGGAAGCACATGATTCATACTCGAATCAAGGAAGGTTTCGGGGATTCTAAGGGCAGGTCAGGGGAAGATAGCATGGTTGGATAGCATGATTCGCGATAGTGTGTCTATTCCTATCAATCTTTTGGTCGTGGTTTCTTAGGTATGCAGATGGAACTGGTTAGTGTTCTGAGCCACAGTGGCGTATTGATCTGGGTTGTTTGGTACAGACCTAGTGAGCTTTGGTTTGAGGCCTCAGAGATTTTGCTCGAGGCCGACTATTCGAGTCGTGAGACTCAAGAAGGGGACGACAATTATGATCGGTTGGGTTTTGCAGCTGGAAGTGGGATGGTTGATTAATAGAATGGAATGTCATTATATGTGGTAAGGGTTATGCCCTTTTAGTTTTTCCGAGTTTGGAAAAGGAGTGAGCAGGCTCGTAATTTCCAAAGTTAGGAAGAGTAGTACTTGCTTAAGCTGGTTGAGTTATGATTTGGTTTTTCACCAGCAAGTGGTAGTTCAAGCCCTAAGTGGGGGAGAACTGGGACTTTCGGGTTGAGTATTTTAGCCACTGAGGGATTTTCGAGTTTGTTGTTTTGGATTGTTGTCTTCGGATTAGTTGGGTAGATATTTATCTGTGGATCTTTTCTAGAAGCGGTTATGTACAGTTACATGCGAGTTTTGATTCTCTGGAGTAAGTGTGAATGTGTCCTTGACAACTGGTCACGGGGTTCATCATTCAGCGAAGGTTCTCTTGAAAGTTTAATTATGTCAGCTGAAATTTAGTGGTCGGGCCAATCTGTTATCAAGTCCAGTATGTTCTATGTTCCTTTGGTCATTAGGAATGTTTACCCTCAATGGAGGAGTGGGAAACTTGGTTGATAGAAGACTCAGGTTTTGGTAACCTTCGGGATCACCATGGAAGTCTTCTAGTATTTCTTCTCTCTTACGAAGAGATTATGGGTTCCCTAAGGATGTTCATGGTGGTTTTTCATGTGAGCTAGGCAAGATAGAATTGGAGCCGTTGGTTCGAATTATGTGCATGGTCCTTTTAAGTTATAACTTTCGAGTTGGACCAAGAGTGCAACCGTTATCCTAATCTCGGGTCGTGTGTGACCATGTTTTCATAATGTTTTATTTTGGTAGCAGCATGATGTGCTCAACTGTGGATGTGAGGGAGTAGATTAGGTCCCTTCAAGGCAGTTGAATAAGGTAAGTATCTTTAGGCCCGGAGCGCTGGCGGGAATGATGCGATGACGACAAGGTCGGTGTGATATCAGGAGCATTCCAAACATGGGCTGAGGGCAATGGAGGGCATTTGAGACTCATGTTGTGGGCTCGGAGGCAATCCAGACCTATGTTGAGGACCTGGCAGAGATATTCCAGTCATAGTCTGTGGGCCTAGTGAACATGATGGCTCATTTCATCTGCTTGTGATACTTTCGGTATTGATGCACTAATAGGAGTCGGGCGAGTCGCAAATCAAGTGGCTTGGATAAGGGAAGCACTAAAGGTTGTAAGGAGTATCAGTCAGGGTATCAGGAAGTCTTTGTGGGGTGTATGCTTTGCTTTGTAACTCCGGTTGTTCACAAGTTGTTGCTAGGGTTTGGGTTTTCAAGATTGGAATTGGTTGGGAAGTCGCAAGTCATAAAGTTCTTTATGGATGTCTCGAGTCGATGCCCGGGTGGAGGTACACCTGAACTGATAAGGGGTTGAATGTAGCATAATTTTTTTTTGGTTTGATCATCTTTACTCGTCGAAGTGGTGGTTGGTAATGGTATATCAGAGAGAGTCAAGGGTTATTAAGGTTTTGGTTCATCATATGGTTGGCTTTGGGTGAAATTCGCAGTCGATATGTTTTGAGGGTCTTTTTTGTATGTTCTGGTAGTGTTTCCAGTCAGGGACCGGGGGTACATTTATTATTGGATGCTCACCAGTTTTAGGGAAGGGTCTACTGGAAGATATTATGAGTCGCCTTTTTCGAGTGGGCTTCTAGTGGAAACTCCCATTGGGAATTGCGAGTGTATCCGTGCAAGGCCTGTATTCAAAGAGATGTGGGTTAAGAAATATGTATGTCAAGGCATTAGCTGGAGGGGTTAGGATTTAGTTTATGTGTTTGTGCTCTGGGATGGTCCTATCTGTGTGAAGGTCGGACAAGTGATGAGGCCTCAGGATTATAGTAGCATCGTATTGGTCTGTCAGTTAAGGAAACCTATATCTTGTATCTCTTTGTGTTCATGAAATTGTTATCATCAGGAGGGGACTTCTCTCGAAGGAATATCTAATCCATTTGGGTCGAGTGGAGGGTTTTCGGTAGCAACAGTTGGCCTGCGATTCTGTTTTCTAGTAGGAATCGCAGGTGAGCGGGATTCGAGTAGATAGTTCGATGGATAAGTGAAGTGGACCTAGCAATGGGTTCAGTATGGGTGGTCTGTCGGGGAGTCAGACCCCTTCGAGATTTCAGATTTTAGATAAAGTAGGTTGGGTTTGCTACATGGGATTATGGATTCGCCTTCTTCGGGTTGGAATTTTTCTACTGGGTTTGGGCGCCTTAGGAAGGTCGTTGTATGTGCAAGGTTGTGGGTGTGTCCCTCAGGATGTTGGGCGAGCCGAGATTGGTAAGGAATGATTTCGAGGATGAAATCTAATTTAAGTGGGGGAGAGTTGTAACACCCTGGTTTTCATGTATTTTCAAATTCATCCCTTGGTTCTAAAGTATGTCATTTTGGTCCTTGATTTGGAAGGAAGTAGTCGCAAGTATCCCAAGTGGCAAGATCGTAATTTTGGGAGGAGTGGTACATTAAGCGTACATGTGAGTACACTAAGCGTACTAGGGTGTGCCCGAGTACGCTCGACAAACACATATGTACGCATACTCAAGTCCGAAAGAAACCCTATGTTTCAGGATTTAAGGGGTATTTAAGCATCCTTATAGTCATTTATCCCCACCTTTTCTGCCTCCAAAGCCTTAGGCCCATTATTGCAAAACCCTAACCCCCTTTGAGTGTGATTTTGAGCCCTAAGTGTGTTCTTGGTGTTTAAAAGGAAGGAAAGATGTAGCAAGAAGTTTGGAAGCTTTAAGTAAGGATTGGATCTGGAGGTTTGGCTCTTTTCTCCATCATTCAAAGGTATAAAGTTCATACCTTTCTGGTTCATTTGATAGATCTCATGTTTGCGTCTTTTTATGCTTCTTTTTGGTGCCAAATGCTCCATCTTGAGCATGACATCTTTTGGATGTTTTGAATCGTCCTTTCAGACCCTTGGAGGGGTCCTTGGTCATAAAAATGAGGTCCCAATGGCTAGAAGTGTCTCATGCTTTTGGTAGAAGGGTCTTAATGGATTAAGACCTCATATTAAGAGCTTTATGGACGTGTAAGGTCATAAAGTTGGAGACTTTATGACCCTAATATGCCTTTGTACCCTGGATCTAAAGTGTGAGCTTAAGTGCCGAAGTTATTAAGCGCTTATGAAGAAAATGGGTTTTACGAGGGTACGCCCCGTGTAGGGAGGTGTATGCCCCGCATACCTAATCAGCTACCCCGATGGTGGATTCTAAGCAGCCTCCTGTACGCTGAACGTACCTTCAAAATATTCCTCGCGTATGCGACATGTGACATCCCCATTTTCATGGCCAGAAAAGACCGATTTTGTTTATGCTTTATAAAAATCAGAGTATCTCTTTTAATAAATAGGTTGCGGAATTTGTTCCCAGTAAAATATGATAAATACGTTATCAAAGGTTTTCCGAAGAAAAGTATTTTTATTCATTTTAAAACATTTGGGATGTCATCATCAATACAGAAACATAAACATAAACAGAACTTACATTCATTATGACTAGTGATTTACATCTCCTTAATCTCTCAGTGTAATGTGACATCATAACAACACCTGTGATATAAATAAACTGAGTGGGTCAGGTTGGGAAACCTGGTGAGTACATAAGGTTTTCAACCCACAATAATATAATTATTATGTTTAAACAATCAAACAATGAACCCAATTACCCATCCCCATTATCTTCTTTGCTCTTAAGGATCTATCCTAAGAGTCATCTATCCTGCATTCGTTTATTCCGAAGTCCCTTGCTTCTAGGGTTATAGGACTGGCATTAAATCCATAGCTGCCAATGCTCGTTCGTAAAGCACTAATTCCATAGCTGCTATAGTTTATTCATTGGGTACTAAATCCCTAGCTACCAGTGTTTATCTAATAGGTACTAAGTCCATAGCTACCAATTCCTAACAAGTACTAAGTCCATAACTACCAATGTTTATCTAGTAGGTACTAAGTCCATAGCTACCAATTTCTAACAGGTACTAAGTCCATAGCTACCAGTGTTTGTCCAATAGGCACTAAGTCCATAGCTGCCGATGTTATTTATTAGGCACTAAGTCTATAGCTGCCTATGTTTACTCACATCATCTTTTATCTCTCATCATTCATCTACCCATGTCATACCCAACATACGTGTATATATAAAATACGTATACAGTTTAAATCATTTAAAACAAGTATAAAAACGTTCATCCAGCATAGACATCAAATATTCAGATAATATGCACACATAGCACGTAGTTTATATAAAATACTTCATATATATGTGTAAGATGAAAGTAACTATGCACTCACTTGTTAAGGTGGTGACTCGGCACTCGGACAGTACTTCGTTACTTCTTAAAACAATTTCCTTCGACAAAATCTAGTATCTTTACCACTAGTGTTTAGTCTAATATTCACCGAGGCTAATTAATAGTCTAGCTATTATTATTATTATTATTATTATTATTATTATTATTATTATTATTATTATTATATATAAGCATTAAACAACACTATGTAACTCATAATAATAGCCCAAATAATTATTATAAGTTCCTAATAACGTTACTTTAATTAAATAAAAGCTACACTAAAAATTGCGTAGGCGTAGCTCACTTACAACGGGTTTTATAGAAAACCAGCCGAAAGGATCTTGATCTCGGAGCCGTCGGGCGCTCCGGGGCTTCCACCTCATGCTAGGGAGGTTCCGTAGGCTTTTCGGGGGGTTTCGGGGGCTAGAGAGAGGTTCTAGAGAGAGAGGAAGAAGTAGGAAGGTGTGAGAATGAATGGAGGCCTCACCACTTATTTATAGGGACTGGAGGAGGGTTCACGTCGTGAATCTCTTGATGTTCACATTGTGAGTGAGCTTGGGCTCCAAGTCACAGCCTGGTGTTGACACGTGGCATCGTACACAGGGTGAAAATCAGCCGATTTTCAAAAATTCACAAATTTCACATACGAGCTCTGTTTTTGACGTTCTTTATATCCACGTGTAGGTTAAAACAAGATCTACAACTTTCATTTAGACTCCGTTGGCTAATTCTCGACCGATCTTAAATTTAACAGTAGGAGGAGTTTAGACTGTTAAATGACCGCGAAGAATTTGTAAATCCTTCATACGGACTCCGTTTTCATCTGTATTTTTACCGTTGAGTTCCTATTAATGAGATATCCAACTCTCATTTAGGTCACGTAAGCCAAAAACTGCTCGAACTAAAATTCGAGTTTTGGGCCGTGCACTGCTAAGCCGAATCTTAGAAAAATCATAACTTCCTCATACGAAGTCAGATTTGGGCGTTCTTTTTATGGATGTTCTCGATTTAATATATAATACAACTTTGGTTTTTATTACTAAGGCCAAAAAGTCTTCTATCATAAATTCATTATTTTACGTCTCCCGTTGTCGTGCCGGTTTTGCCGAAAAACTTCGACGGGCCATAACTTCTTCGTTATAACTCGGATTTTGGTGCTCTTTATATGCACGGAACCCTTGAGACATATTCTACAACTTGGTTAAGATTATTTATTTTAAATAATCTTTTGTCGAAAAGTCATTTTCGACCCCTATTATCTTTGAATTGACTAGCCCGGATCTACGGGCGTTACACGACAGTATTGGGCCTCTTCGTTTTGGGCTTCAGTTTTAGGCTCAGATTGTCTTGGGCCATGTTGGGCCATCTGGATTTTAAGTTTTTGGCCTTTTTTCTTTCTTGGACCTTCTTGGGTAAAGGCCCACAAAAGGAATTGGGCCCAATTTATAAAATTGGGCCATATTCGGGCCTTAGAGGTTTATTTTTTTTTTCTGATTTTGGGCCTTTAGTAATCTAGTTTGGGCCAAGCTTGTGCAAGGGTGAAAAGGTATTTTACCCTAATTTGGACTCATAGTGTGAGTCAGTGGCTAGATGTTGATGGGTTGTCATTTTGGTACTTGATAGCGCGTGGATTTTAGCGGATCTGCAACCATAGATTATTCGTGGGATCAGCTATTGATGGGGTGTTGTCTTGTTATTGGCGGTTCGGGAATCTTTTAGCCAGCAGCCATGGATCGTCTATATGATTCGGCAGTGAGAGGTGAGTTTTCCTCACTATACTTTCGAGTCGAAGGCACTAAGGTCGGCCCATTGGTTTGATAACCTGATATTGTGGATATGTTGGGTATGAAATAGATATGCATGCTAGTCTTGATATGATAGTCTGGTAGATTTGTAGGACTACGTGTGACTTTGTCTACATGATTGACTGTATATGTTTGTTAGCTGTTAGGCATATTGTGTTTGGTTGAGGTTGTAATGCTTCGTGTTGTAGCCAACAAACCCTGGAGCATTCCAGATATGAGCTGAGGGCCAGGTAGGGCATGCCAGAATCATACTGAGGGCTCAAGTGCATTCCAAATACGAGTTGAGGACCCGGTTGGTATGCCAAACTCGTACTGAGGGCTTGAGGATATTAGAGCAATACATATATGAGCTAAGGGTCAGGTAGGGCATGCCATACTTATACTGAGGGCTCAGTAGCATTCTAGATATGAGCTAAGGACCGTTTGGTATGCCAGACTTGTACTGAGGGCTGGACATTGGTATTCCAGTCCGTTGACTAATTAGTTTGAGAGCAATCTAGACATATGTTGTGGGCCATGGGGGCAAGCTAGGCATATGTTGTGGGCTCATGAGCAGGCCTTATATGAGCTGTGGGCCCGATAGGTAAGTCAGACTCACACTGTGGTTACAGTTTTGTTTATGGTTTCAGGTTCTTTAGATGATTTCAGGTTCTTTAGATGATTCGTGCTTACATTTTTGTTTATGGTTTCAGGTTCTTTATATTTTTTTTGAAACGACAAACTAACTAATCTACTTCTAAATAACCACCTATGTCTCCACCAAGATTTGAACTCCAGACCTCTCATATGAGATGGTCACTCCATACCGCTAGGCCATTGGCCCTTTGGTTTCAGGTTCTTTAGATGATTCACTAAGCTTTGTGCTTAAAATTTTGTTTATGGTTTCAGTTTCTTTAGATGATTCGTGGCAAGGTGAAGGCGTGACCATACACATCCTTGGTTTTACAACAGACTGGATCCTGGGAAACTCTCATTTTAAATCATGTTCTGGACACAATGTTTTTGTAAACACTTTTGTTAATAAATGGGTTGTTTTGAAAAGTTTTAACTTGGTGAAATTTTTGGCTTGTTTCATCTTGAATTATGGATTTCATTGTAAGTATCTTGAGTGTTTTGTCGGGTGGATGTACTACTGAGCTGATGAGGGAGTTGGATGCAACGCGAGAATTCTTAGGCTGCACATTCGTATGCTCGCGAGGGCAACGGGTTAGTGATGACTTGTCAGGAATTCAAGAGTATATATTGATAGGTTTTATAGGTTATATTTAAAATCATGTGGCGGAAAAACTTAACCCTTAAGTTCACATGCAACCTACTTGAATCTAAGTTTTCTCTATTGATTGCTATAATCTATGAACATCAAAGAACCATAGGAAAACCCTATTATAATCGAAATTGAAAAAGGGGTTAGGGTTTACATAACTTTTGATTATTATTGTAAATAGTCCTTCAAATACTTCGTAAACAAGTTTTAGAAACCAAGCACCAGAAATCCTGCGCATCTGAGGGTTTGTACCCAAACACTAGCAACTTTAACACATGAGAGAGGAGGGGGAGAGGATATTTGGCTATCTTCTAAGGGACCAAGTGGACGAAAATTATAAGACTAAGGCTCCTATTTATAGGTAATTGGAAAATCCTAGATAACCCTAATTTGAAATAAAATAATATTATTTCAAATCTTGACTTTATCTAGTTTTCTTATTATCTATATTATCTATATGGAATAATCTAGAAACCCTAAGGAGGCTCCAAATTTCGGCCAACCCTAGGAGTCCTCTATAATTCTTCTCTTGTTCAATTATTAAACAATTATAGCTTAGCTCCCTACACTTTTAATTAATCCAATTAATCCTAAAATTAATTCCAATTAATTTCTGTTTAATTATTAATTAAATAATACTATTTCTAATGAATATATTAATCTCATAATATATTATTAAATTATTTGCTATTTATTAATCATATAATAAACCAATAAATCAGCCTCTCTCTCTAAAAGTCATTCTAGTCAATTACTAGATTTGAGGGCAACCCAAAAAGATTTTGCTTTTAATTCAAGTATATATACCAATTTAGTTATGTACTTAGACACCTAATCCAATAGTATCCCACTTGTATATGTGTATAACTACAATTACAAGTATAACTTCTAAATCAAACACTAAAGTGTGCTTTCCAAAGCAACTTCTAGACTTTGATTTAATCATACATCGGTCCTAAGATAAGTGATCAAATATTCTTCCGTTATACCAGATATCATATAGACATGAGACATGGATTACAATCAATCTCTTGTCCAAAATTTTGTTTCCCGATTTCCTGATTTGTGATGACCTCATAAGACTACTAATTGAACACATGAATTATGTCCTAGCTGAGCCTAACACTATAATGTTAACACCAAATAACCAAGGAGCCCAAAGATATCGAGTTTCCTATTAGGGAAAAAGGAACAAATAAACTTTGACTCATATGGTTGAATCTTTTACTCATCAAATTATTCATGACGCTACGTTTTATAACATCACGTTACTGACACATTTTCGTAACACCAATGCACAACTAATATAAGTGATCAAATATTCTTCCGTTATACCAGATATCATATAGACATGAGACATGGATTACAATCAATCTCTTGTCCAAAATTCTATTTCCCGATTTCCTGATTTGTGATGACCTCATAAGACTACTAATTGAACACACGAATTATGTCCTAGCTGAGCCTAACACTATAATGTTAACACCAAATAACCGAGGAGCCCAAAGATATCGAGTTTCCTATTAGGGAAAAAGGAACAAATAAACTTTGACTCATATGGTTGAATCTTTTACTCATCAAATTATGCATGACGCTACGTTTTATAACATCACGTTACTGACACGTTTTCGTAACACCAATGCACAATCTACTTGTAAATTACAAGTCATATATCTCCATTTCAAGAATATAAGATATTATCATCTCATAATTACTCGTAATATAATCCATGAAGTAATTCTTTGAGCATGAGTTTATCCAATACTCAAAATCTACATTTTCTAAGTACTCATGAATATTGTAGCAACCATTGCAATGTCTAATCTCCATAGTGAATCTACAGTTTATTCATGACAGTCTTGATTCACTACTTACTTCCAAAAGTATGAGCGACTAAAGAATTTTAGAATAATAAAATTATACAGGAATTAAAACATGAAAAAATGAAACACATGAATAAACACTTGAAAATGCAGTAACTATACTCATAAATAATCTCTATTATTTAATCACCAAAATCAATTATATTTATTTTGTTATAAGTTTCAAAAATGTCAACTAACTACTAAAACTAATATCATCTCTCCAGCCTATGCTCCTATCATGCTGGTTATGCTTAACCCTACTCAGAGCCTTCGTGAAAGGATCTGCAAGATTATCTTGTAAGGATACTCTCTTCACCAGAATATGACCTTCTTCAACCCTATGTCTAATGTAATGGTACTTTCTGTCAATATACTTGGATCTACCATGATCCTTGGGTTCTTTGGACAAAGAAATCACACATTCATTATCATAGTAATGTTCCAATGGCTCTTGAATGGTCGGAACTACTCCAAGATTGTCGATGATGTTCTTCAACCAACTGCAATCTCTGAAAGCCCCTAATCGATCATCCAATAGCTCCATGATCCCCTCCTTGTTTCTACCAAACATCACATGAGTCACATCCAAAATAACACATGTCATCTCTGTCGTAATGAACTCACGTATCCTTTCATCAATCGGCTCAACACCAGAGCATGAACCAGAACATGAACTAGAACATCATCTTCGAGTGCTCACCACCATAATGAAAGGTAACCATACAAACAATCAAAACATACGCAAATAGTTCCTCATTCTACAAGCTTCTTATAATCCCAGTGACTTTATTTCATTCGAGTACAGATTATGTGGATCTAGTAGTATGGGCCCAATACTACCTTTCACACCTATCCATACTTTCCTTTAGAATTATCTCAAATCCTCTAAGTCACATCCTTATAATGATATTCTCAAAACTCACTAAACAACACACCATTCACACTAAAGCACTTCCTATGCTCTCCTGGCTACCCCTTGCCATCAGCTGCTGAAGTACTCCTACTAATGTCAGCTAACTACCTCATGAATACAATCACATGCAAGAAAACTTAAATAATTTGTCGACTAGAAGATCATGCACTACAACGGTTGGACTTAAACAAGAGTTGCGGCATAAATTCAAATCAATCATTCTAAATTATTTAACATTTGCGACATGTAACTTAACATATTCATTTAATAGTTAACTAACATCGGATGTGTAACTTAAACAAGAGCACCGATACTACATAGGCAACAAGGCATCATAAAGGCATATCTACTAATATGAATTCTAGCATGAAACCCTGAGCATATCCTTATCCTAACTTCTAGCATGCATATCATACTATAACACATATATCATATCAACATATATGGACATTTTGGGAGTCACTTACTTTAGCTCGACAGATTGCACGGATCGCACCCCTTTTCTTAAAAACCTTTTTGGAAAACTCATTTTCTTTTAAAAGAGTTTATCAACTCCTATGTTTGAGTTTATACACATCCGAGAGTGTGCCCAAATCCCTCAAACCAAGGCTCTGATACCAACTTGTAACATCCCAAAAATACCAATAAATTTTTTCATTTTGAACCATCAAATCCATAGAAACATTTGTTACAAAACCACTCATAGTAAAATGTATCTCTCAACATCAAAGTAAAACGATAATAGATATTGCAAAAAAAAACCATCAGGGGATGCTGTGCAGTCATACCGGGCCCTTCCATTTTCAATCAAAAGTACCTGAAAACATTTGAAACATAAATTGTAAGCACAAAGTTTAGTGAGTTCTCCAAAATGCCACATACCACACGTAAGATAGTGCATGCTTTGGTCCAAGTGACAATCTTACAGTCATTTCCTACCATGGGTCAAATCTCGGTCTTTCCTTGCAATGTCGATGGTCAAATCTCAGTCTTACAAACATGTTCTGGGGGCCACATCCTGGTCTTCCATACAAGTATCACGAAGAGAACTAGCATCCTACATACGAATATCAGGGGCCAGATCCTGGTCATACATACAATTGCCAGGGGCCAGATCCTAGTCTTTGATACAATTGTTAGGAGCCAAATCCTAGTCTTTCATACATACGCCAAAGGCCACACCCTAGTCTTCCATGAAAGTATCACAAAGATAACTAGAATCCTACATAGTATAAGGAGAATACTCACCTAACAGATGTAGTCAATAACTAACAACTCTCACAACCAATAAACGGGTGTTATACAGCTCCCAATAAACTACACAAGATAAACCCTTAGTTTATCTTCTAAAACTAGGCAATTGACCAAAAGTCAACAAAGTCAAAAGTCAACAGTCAAATTCAAAGTCAATAGTCAAAATCATCATCATTTGACTTCCAAGTCGTTGCCAGTCCATGGCCACATCATGGCTAACAAGCTCAGTCCTAATCCAAACTTCAGTCACGAACAACGCAGTCATGAATAACCTAAGTTCCACATTATGGCAGACATGCCTCCACGTCGTGACCCACTCCGGACAATATAGTCGATGAATCTCATATTGTCACGTCATGGCACCCTTCATGCCACGTTGTGGCTACTAGCTGTGAACTACTTAATAGTATGAATCCTTAATCTATTATGCCTTGGACTCCAACTTTCCATAAAGCTTTTAGGGATTCCAAAGGATCATAAAAATCCAAACTCTATTGACATGCATGTCCAATGCATCTCTCTCTCATCTAGGTCAAAAATGGTAGAAATAGGGTCAAAAGCCCCATACATGTACTCAAGACTACACAACTCTTCAAAGTAGGAACACCTAACCATCTAGGGACCTCAATGACCAATAAAGTTGCAAACTTTATTGAATCTATCCAATCAAAACACCATGAACATAAAGAAGACTCATTTAAAACTAGATCTAGAAGAGGCTAACCAACACGATTAGAAAAAGGAGACTCATAAAGGTCCAGAAGTTGATCAAATGAAGCCTCTAAGCTTTCCAAGAGGTTCTCTACACCACAAAGATCTTCTTATTCATTCCAAGTGTACCAAAACACCAAAAGTAAGCTCAAATGTGGAGGATAGTCTATTAGAGTTTTCTTCAAGGTTCTTGGAGGTGATGAAGGCTGAAAATAATGCGCTAATTATGAGGTTAGAGGCTAAAATATTGAGGAAACCCTAAAATTGTGGGTTTGGACTGAAACAATCACCAAGGCATCACCCTTCTCTCACCACTTCATGGGGATCATCAAGAGCACATGCTCATTTAAGCCATGCTACACTGTGGGTAACCTTCCGCTACATCTTTTTTTTTATGCAAGTAAGTTTTTATTTAAACCATATTGAAAAAAGAGTATCACAAATTGAATCCATCATTATTGATGAATTACGGTTAGAGCGTCAAAGAGAACCCATGAGAGTTTGAATATAACTTCATTGATTAGGATAATTTGGTATTATAATGGTTATGGATGAGAATTATGATTCATGAGTAGTTCATGGGATGGTAATGATAAAGTTATCAAAGGAACTAAGGGTTGTTGATGCAAAGCTTTAGAAATAAACTTATATGTGACTTCCAACTATATAATCACCAATTCCAAACCTTGGAATCCATGGAATTTATTACTAGAAGTATATTAAGATGCTCTAAATTGAATTAGGAGTCTAATGACTCATTAGAATTTTGTTTAATAAGAATCAAAGCCATTAAGATCTTGTTGGCTAATAACAGTTTTAGATGTTAACTTATGTTCTCCTAAAGATTTCATGACCTCTAAAGGTATTAATGATTAAGTCATGATGAGGATAGAACTTAATTGTTTTCATGTAATGTTAATAACCCTTATTTAGTCATTAAAACCTTTGACAAAGTTTGGTGACCATTGGAAGTCATTAGTGCACAAGTACATGGCTTAAATGAGAAAAACTAAACTTTTTGGTGACCTACACTCTACAAACGGGGTGTGTGGAACTGTATAGTAGTTCCACACAAGGCGTGTCCAACCCTTGTTAAGGGTAATTTATTTTTTAAGAGAAGCTAGAATTCGACCTCAAATTTCTTCTAAATTTTAAGTATAAGCTAATTGAAGATAATCAGCTTACGAGTGAAGTCAAAATTATTAAGAACCATATAGGGGTATTTTAGTCATTGTGTAAAAAATATTTAATAATGACAATATATGGTGTTTAAGTGGTAAACAAGCTTAAACAAAAGAAGAATTGATTGGATTCCATTAAGGTGAGTACTATTGAATACTTGTTCCTTCAAAACAAAATGTTTTTATAATGAGAAAGTGTTTAAGATTGTTTCAAATATTTTCCATGTGTTTTAATATGTGATTATCTATTTGTGCATTCATGGAGATGTATTCTTAAAATATGTTGATAAAGAGTAAAGAGATATTATGATTTAAAAGAGTTTTACCAAGAATATATATGTATTCATATGAGAGTGGGACAATACTTATGTGCCCCTTCAAAGTCCATGACAAACAAAAATTAAAGAGAATAAAGAGTGTGTGGTATTCTATATATGCCTCATATATACTTAAGGCTAGCTGCCTCAATTACAAGACTGATGATTGATATCACACACCTGCCCATAAAGAGACCAAATAGAAAGGAGAAGAGTGGCGTTGTAGTGATTTTTATGCTAGCTACTTCATAGTCTATATTGCAATCGAGAAAAGAGAACATGTGGTAGGACAAAAATGAGGAAAGAGAATGATTGTAGTTGTATATTTCATTGCATACTTTCCATTTTTGTTACATTTAAATTTTTGTATCTTGTAAATGTATTAAAGAGAAAAGGGAAACGAAATCAACACATATGTTAAAGATTTTGAAGTGTTTTCAATATAATGAGTGAAAGAGTTTTATCAAAAGAGCTAAAAATTATTTAATGAATTTCAAAAGATTTTGGGAAGCTAAAGATTATTTAATGAATTTCATATGAATTTTGGTAACTCATCATAACTCAATGAATGAGTTAATCCTTGACTATAAACATGACTAACTCCCCATATTACTCACTAGGAATTCACTAACCTACTACTTTTCAGATGTATTCAAGTGCAAAGAGTGAAAGTTTAGATGATTCAAGGTATTTTGAAGGCCAATGTGATGTGGTGGTAACTTACTTATGTAATGCTATATGAATTGTTAACCTTCCTCTTTTACTTTTGAAAAACTAAAACTATTTTCTAAAACTTTAAAGAGTTTTGGGGTTGTTTTCCACAAATGATGTTTATTTACCTTTAAAAATTAGTTTAAATGGTTTTTAAATATATACCAATAGAGGGGTGTTTCATTATCTCCTTTGATCGAAAAGTTAATAAGTTCGTAATCAATTTTTCTATGACTCTTTTGTCTATGTCCACCCTCCTTTTTGGTCCTTTAAGAGTTTAAACAAGATCTTGTGGAATTAAGTTCAAGTTGTAGACCTTCACAATCAACTCTAAGAGTACTATTCTTAGCTCATTGTAAAGCGTCCCCTTATAGCTTTCAATATTCTTCATTGTTTCAACCTATTCATTATATCTACAGTTCACTAAATCAATTATGATTGCCTCATCTGCCATGGTTCCATTTAAATATTTTTGGTTAGGTGTAAGGTCAAAATCTTGTTGTTTTTGGGCTTGGTGCACCTAACCTTGATAATTTCTCATAATAGGTATCTTGTTTCTCAATAAGTGTTTGTTGCTATTCCAAAACCCTAACTTTAGCAACATAATGTTTTGCATGATTGTCCCCGGTGTTTGTCATTTTTTTAAAAACTACTTTGTTGTGCTCGTTAGCTATATCCCTAATCTTTTCAATTATAATCCATATTTCATTAGATCCACCATATGGTTTTACTTTTTGATTCTCGTGATAAGTATAGGATATTTGTGTAGCAACATGGCATTTCTTGGTTTTCCTGATCGAGTATCTTCTGGATCATCATACTTCTCCTCAAATTGAGTTTATCCTTGATTTAGATAGATAACTACAACGGTAATGGCATGAATAAATTGATCCTACATGAAAGATAAATTAGTTTCAACATCTTCTTCATCTTCTAGTTATGTCCTCCCTTAGATGAGTCAGGCTATTCTAAAACTTTCACTTCTTTTTTCATATCATCATAAGTAACCAGATCGAGGGAGTAAGTTGAAGCTTAAGAGTTCATATGTACAAATCTGTAATATGAAACTGATATAGAAGATAAATTGAGATTATAGTTGATGTTGAAGTATAAGGTATTGAGGTTGTTATCATAAACACAAAATTAGTGCATGGATAAAGACCATATACTAAATGGAATCAATGGTTGTGAAGGATGAGGCAAAAAAAATATAGTTGCAATTGTATTCCTATTTGGTGGATGGTGACATCTGGCATCGAATGGTAGTGCACCGGTCTTATTGAAGTTAAGACTTTTGAGACGAAATGCTAGTGAGTGGTCCACATAAGTATAGAAAAGACACAGTCATTTGGCAACATGTTGAAAATTAGGTTGTTTGCTAGAGAATTGTATTCGTATGGGAGAGAAGCTCCTGAAATCTTTAAACAAATTGTACAATATTAGAAAACATTGGGAAGTATGACCTTTCCTTTTCAATAATCGATGTTAGAATAGAGAAAATGGCATCCATGTTAATCGGTATAGAGGAGTGGTAAAAATATCAATGATAGAGCCCAACTGACTAGTCGCCCAAGTTATGGACTCCAATAAAGTATGGAGATGAGCAATAGCTTCAAAATAATGAACAAAAGTGAAAACTATCGTAGGTCCTGAAGTTGATGAAGAAATTGAAGTTGTACAGATTTGAACTTTAACTATAATGACGCAAAACACTTTCCGTGAACGAGATTAGTTCCGTTACACGAAAATATATTTTTTGTAAAGTAATTTCGTTTCTATTTTATAAAATTAAATAAAAAAAAAATAAATAAATGTTAGTTAATATTTAAAAGAATTAGTTAATACGATAAAGGTATATAATTTGATTAATTAAATTTTGGGAATATTTATGATAAATGTAATCATTTAAAAAGTATAAATAAGGTTGAAGGGGAAGTGTAAAGTTGGAAACTTGTGTTGGAAAAGAAATTAGGACTTAGGGTAGGAAGGGTATAATTCCAAGAACCTCATTGATCAAAACAGTGGATATGTAAATAAACCATGCAATCGTAACATATATGTCGTTCTCTTAACTTTCTCCATCTATTTCTTTTTCTTTCATTGGGCTGTCATGTGAGGGTCAAAAGAACCTCACACATATCGAATGAGATGCTACATAGTCATAGAAAGGCAAAGAGAGTAAGGGGAAGTGAAACGAGAGCGTGAGATGGGAGAGATTAGAGGGCGAGGCTGACAGGATTTTTGGAGTGGCATTGAAATGGTAAAAAGAGAGTGTCATCTAGTAAGCTGCTATTCCTTCATCCTTTCACGTTTTAGGCATCATTTTTTATTGAAAATTGGGTGAAATCATGAACCATGTTGATTAACCTTTATGTAACGATTCTTTTTTCATTTTATTCTCTTTTCTTGTGATTTCATACACTACTAGAAAAAAGACCTTTAATGACGCGCTTTTTACGACACGCGATAATTAACGATACGCAAAAGGACGTGCCCTTAAAATAGTGTCATCTCTCCAAAAAATTTAAGGATTTACGTCACGCTTTATTGCGTGCCCTTAATTTAGTGTCTCAAGAAAGAAAATTAAAAACACGGAGGGCGCTTTATCTTAAATGCGCGTCGTCTGTACCTGTCGCTTTATAATTTTAATGAAGCACGCTTTTAGTAGACAAGGGGGGAAATGAAATCCCCAAAATTTTGAAAACCCGCCTTTTTTTTTCTATCTTCTATCTATCTTTCATCTTCAACCTAACAAGGACGAGCATTGCACTCTTGATTTCCCTAACTCTTTCTCATTTTCTGATTCAAACTTGAAAGAATCGAAAAAAAATCTATCAATTTTGAAGCCTAAAGAATCACAACCCCTATCAATTTTGAAAAAAAATCTATCAATTTTGAACACAGACCTACCCACAATGTTTTTCACCGGAAGTCTCTTTCGTCTCCACACCCTTGAGATCTCTCCATCGCTTCCCGGAGGAAATCTCAGGTTGTTTTCAGCTTTGGGGTTTTTCGATTTCATCATTTTCCCCAATTTTCAGCTCCCGATTCTTCCCTTCTTGTTCTAATCTTACCCTTCGATTCCACCCCACCCTCCTAATCTCACTGATTCCTTCATTTTCAATGGGATCTCTTTCTTTGTGAGTTTTCTTTTCACGTCACAACAGTTGATCACTTAAGAAGCAATTTTCCAAATCTTTTTGTTGTTAATGAAAATTGCGTGTATGGCGATCAGATTCACTGTTTCTTACTCCGGCTACGTGGCCCAAAACCTAGCCACCGCCTCCGGAAAATCCAATACATGCCAAATTTTTCACGAGGTTTTTTCTCGTCCTCGTATATTCCAGAATGCCGACCGAGATCCCGTCGCCGGGTACGGTCCGGCAACAACGGCGGGTTCAAGATCCATCCCCTCTGCATCCATGAGCCCTACCCTTGATGTGGGTGATCGCATAATGGCCGAAAAGGTATAATCCCAATTCTAACCTTATTACACACTATATGAATGATGGTTGCCAATTTCGCCATTTTGGCTTTTCAATTCACATAGTGATTGTATGCAAGATTTTGAGTTTTTGCCTGTTATTGATTAAGGTTTCATACATCTTTCGGAAGCCAGAAGTTTCAGATATTGTGATCTTCAAGGCTCCTCCCATTCTTCAGGTGCGATTTCACTTCTTGATTATAAGTATCTTTGATTAGTTCTGTGTTTTGTTGTTTGCTCATTGTCTTATATCTATAATCTTGTAGGAATTTGGCTACAGTTCCGGTGATGTATTTATAAAAAGAATTGTAGCAAAGGCTGGAGATTGGGTTGAGGTAAGATTATGATTTATGATTAACCTCCTTTTTTCAAGAGAATTATCTACAACATTTATCTTTCCAAGATGTTAAATTCGTTCCATATTTTAGGTAAGAGGAGGTAAACTACTAGTGAATGGTGTAGCACAAGATGAAGAATTCATCTTAGAGCCATTAAAATACGAAATGAAACCTATGGTAACTTTTTTTCCCTTCAACTCCATATAAAGCCTTCATTATGCTAATTAGAACAAAAGATTTAATCTCAAATCATGTTTATGTTGTTTGTGGTTTAGCTTGTGCCAGAAGGGTTTAATCTCAAAAGATTTAATCTCAAATCATGTTTATGTTTTTACCCCTGGCATCTTCTCAAGTCATTGGAAAATTACCACATTTTACATGTCATATTTTAATTAACATGATATACTGTTAATCTGCTATATAATGTTTTCATGCAGTTTTGAAACTTTATGGATCATGGATCTGTCATCTGGTATCATTCAAGAAGTGGTCAAAGGTTTGACTTCTATTGTCTACATATTCTTTTGATGTTTCTAGGTTAATTATGATGTTATTTAATAATATTTTTTGTGGTGTGAAGGATCTTCAAAGATTATAGAGATCTGTGGACAGTTGATAAAGGAGAAATCATCCCTCGTAAAAGAAATACTGCCTAGTCAGCAGCTGCCACAAAATAATTTCTCGGTGGAGGGTATTTCACGTGCGGGTCTGCTTTATTCTGTGGTAACTTTTCAGGATAATATCGTAATTTGTGACACAGGTAAAATTAAATATTTTCCTTTTGTTTTAATTGATGAACTACAATATCCTATAAGAAACAAGAGTGTTTAGATGGTCAGGTGGTGCGGAAATACAACAAAACTTGTGAGCCAATGACAAGCTTTGAGTTTTCAAATTTTGGAATGCTAGGATTGCCATACTGGTTGTTGCCCCTTATGAAATCAGCTTATGATATGAGCTCTGTTTTTCACATGGTCTAGGACCACTAATTGCTTAGGATGGTAATTGGGTTGTCTTTTCGCGCCCTCCTTTGATACACCATAAAGGCATGAAGATTCTCTCTCTCTCTCTCTCTCTCTCTCCAAATTCTAAAACAAACAACAACAGGTAAATAGATGCCAACATTTTGCTTAAAATTCTGTGAGCATTGAAAAAAAACGAGGTCGATAGTGCCTTTTTCATGAGATTGTCAAAAGTTGAATAAAATAAAAAAATAAAAAGGGGTAATATTGTAATAGGGAGGGTCTTAATACATAAAGTGACCAACCTCTCACTTAGCACGACAAGTCATTTTGATTTTATTAAGTAAAAAAGAAACAACCTTATCAATCTACATGCATTTAGTCATGTACTGCTGTCCCACAATTTGTCATCATAGAAGAAGACCCTGCTGTCCCACAAGGGTAATATTGTAATAGGGCTGCTTTATATGTCATCATAGAAGACCCTGCTGTCCCATAATTTGTAATAATTTGTATTATCATTATTTGATTTTAATAATAATTTGTTTTGTTTTATTGTTGAGGTTATAGACTGATAGTCTTACTTTTCATGTCATTATTATTTATTTCTTTTTTTGTTTGTAGTTTCTTGCAGAAACTTTGGATGTTGTTCAAGACATTGATTGGGTCATTTCTCTTGGAAATGCTTTTGCAAAGCAGTATGAGCTTTATACATATGATGATGAGCACTCTGCACTACTTCACAGGTATGAACTCATTATCATTATCATTACATTTTTTTAATTAAATTATCTTATTGAGAGTATTCTTCTCCTACAAATGTCTTGGTATACTTCTTCAGAAAGTTGATAACATGACTTATGTTCGTGATAAAATCGTCTGGATGTACAACCCAATGCAGGCTTATTTTGGTGCTGGATTAAGTGGAGTTCTGGCTTGGTGTGTGCGAGTGGGAAGGAACCAACCCAATGCCCCCGGAGTTCTGGCACCTTCCATCTTTACTTCCTATGTATCCAGGTTAATCTACTCGTATTTATTCATGTCTCAAAGTGTGTATTCCAATATCAGGTATCATGATTTGTGTATTTATAAAATTTTGAAATAGGGTCTTGTTCAATGCTTTAGCTGTGTTTGCTCTAAGGGAGATCAACTTATCAAAAGTAAGTTATTGTTTCACCCTTTTATTTAATATTTTTGTGATTGAATGAAAGTCTTAATGAAAGTAATTGACAACCCTTTCTCTGTAAATGATTTTGTGATTGTGGGAGAGGTGTTGTGTTTTTCTCTGTTGCTAGGTAACCTTCTCAAAAACAACATTCTACTTAAGCAGGTGAGTAATCACGATTAAGGGAGACTTGTAATCATGTTTGACATTCCTTTCCAGTAAGAAACAGAGTTGTATGATTATTTGTTAGTTTTATAGGAATGTATAACCCATGTTAGCAATGTATTATTTTTGTTTAACATTTGAATGATTCTTTGTATGACATTACAATTTGTGCAATTTATTTTATTTTTTGAGTATGAAATTTTATTTTATATTATGCAATGGATTGTATTTTTTGTATATGGTATTTTATTTCTATTATGAGAAATTAAATGCAAATTTAATTTAAAAATTAATAAATATATAAATTTATTTTTTTTAAACATTTAAATTTACGATACGCAAAAATGTGTGTCATCTTCATTTATGACATGGCCTTTCTTGACAGGGGCTTTCTTGATACGCATTGCGTGTCATTAACACGCGCGTCATAAGGTTACGACACGCGAATGCGTGTCATCTTCCTTTATGACAGGGCCTTCCTTGATACGCATTGTGTGTTGTAAACGCGCGTCGTAATTGCGCGTCGTAAATGAGTGTCGTAAATGAGCGTCGTAAATGCGCGCCGTCTCTCTTTATGACAGGGCCTTCCTTGACACGCATTTGCGCGTCGTCTGAGCCTTTTACGACGCGCAATGAGCGTCGTAAAAGGCTGTTTTTCTAGTAGTGATATGTGAATTTTTATTATCCACAGGCCAAAATTTGAATCACTATTAACGTTCTAAAATAGGTCCTATCTGCCTAGCTATATTTCTTGTTATGCTTGCAATGTTTCCTTAATGACAACCCATTACACCTTGCTTGAAAAGTGTGATGTTTTGTTATTTCATCCCACGTTTTGCCTTAAAACCACAAGCTAAGGGATGAATGGACAACCCTATTAGTCACACAATCTTTACTTAAAGACCACTCAAGAATTTTACTGATGTATGACATAAATAACTTTGACTTAAGGTTCTAAACGAAGTAAAACATGTATAAAACGATGCAAATCTAGAAGACAACAATTTTTCCCTATCTTGCAATGGGGTAAAATGGATGCAAAATTAGACAAAATTTACAGAGCTAAAAGTTGTTGGAAACTAAGTCTAGTTTTCCAGGGACTCTAAAATCATGTCATTTGGAGTTACAGATTATGAGTTATGGTCAAAACACTAAATAAGGATCAGGCTTGAGAAATCCTAAAATTTAATTAAATAACAAGTATTAAAATAAATGATTATGAACTTCAAATTCACTTAATAATATTGTGGTATATGTGTTAATAGGGGATGCCTTAACAACTTCAAGTGAGCACAAGACTTAAACTAGGAGGAAGGAGTCATCGAGGTTAATGTGAGTCATTAGACTTTCTAAACCAAGTACATAGTCAAAAACTACATTTTTTCGTAAATGGATCGATTGATTCGTAATAGGATATCATCTATTTATGACTCATATTAATTGTTAAATTATGTGAACCCAACTGTTTGTTATTTATGACACATGATGTTAGTTGGAAATTGGTTCTAATTCATAATTTGATTCACGAATCAATATTATAATATACATGCATTTTCTATGATATGGTTTATGAAATAAACGTAATATGATAATGCTTAGATGAGTATTTTTGGTATGTGGGTGTTTTGGTTCGGTTATATGATTATTGCATATTAAGATATGGTGTGCGATTTGGCTAGGCGATATCATGCTTTAGTGGGAAATGGTAGTATTTAGTACTTAACCTTACACACTATACAAACTTCAGCGATAGTAGGTTGAAATACACCTTCTAGGAAAAAATCTTAAGCTATTATCGGGTTGCATGGTCTTTCTAGATGATCATGTGATACATGGCATGCAGACACTTATGTGTTCATGGAATGGAGTGGTGTTAGCCATATCGGGGATAGATCAAGCACCACATAAGGGTTCAGAGGTATCTTGGTTAATACATCACTTGCACCAACTCTCGAACAACACCACAATGTACTTGTACATTTCATAGTTAGAGTAGCAAAAATAGAGGACCTGGGTTTGGTGTTTCGAGTGGGATTCATGAACCACCTAGAGCATTTGATAGGCTAAGCACATAAGTAAGGAACATGTTTTTTCCTTCGGCATAGGTATCACCATGGGACACATACCTAACTTGCGATATAATACAACATGTTCGGTTATACATGACATGTGTTGCGGTTAAATATGCTCGATTTTGTATGATATGTGGTATGAATTATATTTGATTACTTGATACATTTTTAATACGTGTGTAAAGAATATGATTAGGATAATTGGACCATTAAGGGAAAATGTATGTTTTGTCTTTGATTATGTACATATCCTGTTAGCTCACATAGCAGGTGCTAATAATTGTTCTTTTACCTTGTACCATATGATCAGTGCAGGTGACTTAAGAGTTTTAACTTGGTGACATGTGGTGCTTTATGGGTAGTAGGATTTTGTTTAACGATACCTCCTGGACCCATGTTGGTTATTTACTTTTGTAAAGTTGCTATCGCTAAAATTAAATGGTTTTAGCTTTATGAGTGGTATTACGAAGGTATTGTTACGGTTTAAAACGTCTGTGAAATAAACAAATAAAGCCTTTCATTTTTTTTCGTTAAAAGGTTTTAATAATAAATGAAAAAAATTGGTAAAAATCACGGTGTTACATTATCTAAAGAAACTGCTTCTAGCACAACGGAAACCTTAATGATTATGTCAACAACATATCGATCAACGTTGTCTGAAAAGTATATAAATAACTACAAGAATAGTGTAAAGTAATTGTTTGTAGTTCCTCATCCAAGTTGGATTATTGGAACTTGGGGTCATTGGCAACAACTAGAGAAACTTGTATCTTTGTTTGTTCTAGAACATAGACATTAACATATTTTCCAAGATGTGTAAGATATTTCTTATGGTAATATACATGCATGAAGTCTCGTTTGTCCTGGGAAAATGCATCTTCATTCCACTTGAGAATTTGACCCTAAATTGTCAATGTAGTTTTCCATTGAATATCAACTTCATCATTTTAAGAGGACGATGAGGGTTTAGGCTTTTCATTAGGGTTAGAAATATCATAGGATGGTATTTCTTCAAAATATTTTGAAATTCGATTGTCTTGAGATGCAACAGTCACATCAATCAAGCTATCAAACTTTTATCTCTTGGGGAATAAAGAAAACTGAAAACCCTTATTGGGTTGGTATTCTTATCCATTAAAGAGATGAGATTGGAAGAGAGAGGGAAAATCGAGATTGGGGTTTTTTTAAAAGGATTAGCATGCCCTTTTATACTTTCACAAACCCTAAATATGTACCTCCTCTCAGACTTTGGTTTAAATTATGTAATTATGCAATTAAGATAAATATCTTAATAAAACTATGTTTCATAACTTAAACATTTACAATAATCGTCTTAGTTTTTCTTTCTAATTAAAGCATCAAAATATTGATGAATAATAAACTAGCCATTATATCTACTTATTCCTTGCTTTTAGCTTGTGTCTTGTGTGTAAGTCAAATGGGCCCATGTATTTACTAGTGTCACTAACTTTTAGTCACCAGACGTATATCCAATAGACTCTCACTTGTACACGTCACAACCGCCATAAAGATATATACAAAAAACTAGATATAGTATGTTGTGCATGACAATTATTAAGTTAGACCAAACCCTATAATATGATCTAGTCCAATAGGTATGCAATTAATATATATATATATATATTTGTTATAGATATATTTATGAATGTTACATGTGGAATATCGTCAGTCTCAAATGTTCAATATTATGTTTTTGATAGAGATTATTAGTGACCTCAAAAACAGATTACATAATTGATCAAATATCAATATTGTAACATACCAAAATTTAAGACCAAAAATTTCATTTTTCATTTAATAATTATAAAATCCATTGTGTGAAAACATCCATAGTGTCAACCCATACCAAAACCAATATATCAATAATCAAAATTTGTCATAATAAAACAACATCAGAGTATAACTCCCAAAGATCTCATGTGTGGAACTCATGGTGTGATGCGCTGCAATCATGCCGACTCCTTTCCTTTCGAAGAAGAAGTACCTAAAACCAAAACTAAAAACCGTAAGCACAAAGCTTAGTGAGTTCCCCCATCATACCACATATCATACAATAAACATACTGTCATGCATATCTAGGTGCCCGACCTACCCTACTGAGCATACCTGGGTGTGCAACCTACCCATGTTAGGCATACTGGGGTGCCCGACCTACCCCTGTCAGGCATATCTAGGTTCCCAACCTAACATGCCAGGCATATCCGGGTGCCCGACCTACCCTCCGGTTAATCTCAACTATTTATGGGGTCTATTTCACCCCTAACACTACCACAAAATAACATATCATAACCATACTGTCATACATATCTGGGTGCCCAACCTACCGTCCGGTTTATCTCAATCGGTTACGGGGTCTAATCCACCCCTCTAAACACTATCCCATAATATCATAGCATACTAGTGTTGGATTAGGTGTCTAAATGCATAACTATAATTGGTATATACTTGACCTGATAGTAGCATGGTCCTTTTAGGTTGCCTTCGCCGGAGCAATTTGATAGGATGGACTTTTGAGAAGAGGTTATTTTTTATTTATTAATATATTATGAGTATAATAAATTAATTGAGAAATCATATTATTTAAATAGTATTGATCAAGAATTAATTTGGAATTAATTTAGTGATCAAAAGAGACTGATTAAATTTATAGGGACTGATTAAGTAAATCAACAATACTTATAGCTGGGTTAATGATCCATGGTTGATTAGGGATGGGTTAAACCTATATGATAGTCCATGAAGGTATAAATCCAAAGGTCCTAAGAAATATGAAGGGTCATGGTGAATTAGGGTTTGCATGGATGAAACCCTAGTCTTTTCCACACTATAAAAGCAACCCTTTAACCCCTAAAATCGGCCTATGCATTCTAAAGAAGAACCATAACCGATTTTGGAGCTATCTAGCCACTCCACATAAGCCTCCTCTTGCATTTGGTGTTTGTGACACATTAGAGGCATCACATTTGAGGTACTAAAGCTTTTAAAGGCTAAGAACTACAAGCTACATTAAAAGGTATTCATCTAACTTCTTTTTTTGTTGTATATCTCCTATTTCATGCTAGTAAGGGTGTATGCTTTGGAAAAATGAAATTGCATGTATAATTAGAGAAAACATAGATCCAAACCATCTAGGGTTGCATGTGCACCATAGGAGTGTTATAGTGCTCAAAACCCAACAAATAGCACATAAAGCATCACAGATAGTGGCATACTAGACAATTATCACAAAGATATGAAAGGTTCCCTCATTAGCACATATCAAGGTTTAGGGTTGCAAGGCTTTCGTAAGACGAGAGACTTACGACAAGCTTGAACCTCATAGTGAGCGATGTATTTTCATCGGCTACACGTAGAATTCCTTTTGGTATCTCTTTTATAGACCGAGTGACAATGTTGTCTTTGTTGCGAGGAGAGGGATTTTCCGAGAGAGATAACTCATATGCCAAGAGGATAGTGGGAGGCAAATTGACCTTGAAGAACTTCAAGAGTTGAGTGATTAAGGAACCTCAAACAGTAGCGCTCAACCCGAGGAGGAAACTCCTATTGAACCGATTGACGAGTCCGTACCTCTGAGACATTCTAGTAGAGTTAGTGTTCCACCTATGTTATATGGTTTTCATATAACACCTGGAGGTGATACCTTTATCAGTAATAGTACATTGATAAACTTGGATGAACCTAACTACTACAAGAAAACCATGTCAGACCCCTATTCTGCAAAATGGAAAGAGGCTATGGACAGCGAGATTCAGTCCATGTATGACAATCAAGTTTGGAACTTGGTTGATAATGTACCAGGTCGCAAGACAGTGGGGTGCAAATGGATCTTCAAGAAGAAGACTGACATAGATGGGAAGGTACACAAATATAAGGCGCGGCTGGTTGCGAAGGGCTTTACTCAAACTCATGGAGTCGACTATGATGAGACCTTCTCACCAGTAGCGAAGATTAATCTATAAGGTTTATGCTAGCCATAACTGCATTTCATGATTATGAAACATGGAAAATGGATGTCAAAACCGTTTTCCTTAATGGAAAGTTGGCTGAAGATGTTTACACGTGTCATCCAGAGGGTTTTGTCAATGCAAAGTAACCTAATAGAGTGTGCAAGCTTGAGAAATCCATCTATGGATCGAAACAAGCATCTTGCAGATGGAATATTTGTTTTGATGAGAAAGTCAAAGAGTTTGATTTTTTGAGAAGCGAAGATGAGTCATGCGTATATGACAAAGCTAGTGGGAGTATAGTTAGCTTTCTGGCATTGTATGTAGATGGCATACTGCTCATAGGAAACGATGTCCCAACCTTGCAGGAGGTTAAGTCCTGGCTTGGGAAGTGTTTTGCTATGAAGGACCTTGGGGAAGCTGCTTACATTCTAGGGATAAGGATATTGAGAAACAGGAGTAAAAGACTAATAGGACTTAGTTAAAGTACCTACTTGGATAAGGTGTTTAAACATTTCAACATGGAGAATTCCAAGAAAGGTGACTTACCTATCCAGAGAAATACCAAACTGAGCAAGGCTTAGAGTCCAAGAAGTGATGAAATGATAGCAGATATGAGTCAACTACCATATGCCTTCGCTGTCGGCTCAATCATGTACGCAATGACGTGTACTCGCCTTGATGTGGCTTTTGCTTTGAACATGGTTAGTTGATATCAAGGGAATCCTGGTAGAGCTCACTGGACTACAGTAAAGAACATTCTTAAGTACCTACGGAGGACTAAGTTTTGGGTCCTTACCCTCGGTGGGAGTGATGACTTGAGAGTGACAGTGTATTATGACACCAGTTTTTAGACCGGCAGAGATAATTACGATCTCAGTCAGGCTGGGTGTTTTCTCTAAATGGAGGAGCAGTTACATGGAAAAGTTCCAAGCTGGAGATTGTAGCTTATTCAACGTACGAATCAGAGTATATACCAGCGAGCGAAGCATCGAAGGAGGCGATATGGTTGAAAAACTTCATCGGAGACCTTCGAGTTGTACCATCCATAAAGGAGCCTATAGCGATTTTCTGTGATAATGAAGGAGCGGTCGCCTTAACCAAGGAACCGAGAGATCATGGAAGATCCAAGCATATCGACAGAAAATACCACTTCATAAGACATCGAGTAGAAGAAAGACTCCTCATAGTAAAGAGGGTATCGTCAGAGGATAACCCAATAGATCCCATTACAAAGGGACTGAGTAGTGTTAAGCACTTGCAGCATGCTAAGAGTATCAGGCTGAAGGACGATATTAGTTTTAGTGATTAGAAAAATATTTAGAAACTTGGAATAACTAAAATGTAATTGAAATTTGATGATTAAATAAAAGGAGTTTTATTTATAATTAAAGTTACTATATAGCGTCAATTGTTTGCTATTGTTTCACTTTTGAATGTTTTGACTTCCAGAATTATTCAAACTACCCACAGTGGATCATACTTTGGGAGTAGGTTATGAGGCTAGACTGTCATGAATTGGCTTTTAGATTCTCTAAGGTGTTAGACATAGCAAAATATGCTACAACATTCATGAGTGCTCTTGAAATAAGATTTGAGTATTGGATTCAACCCACGCCACATGGATTACTTCATGGAATTCATCACAAGTGATTGTGAGACGATAATACCATATAGTCTTCAAACAAAGATATATGAGTTGTTGACTACGAGTTGGTTGTGCATTGATGGTATGAAAACGCATCAATAACTTGATGTTATAAAACGTATTGTTGTGTATGATTTAACGAGTAGTTGGTACAAGCATATAAGTTGAAGTTTATCTGTTCCTTTTATCCTATGAGGATTAAAAGTGATATCATGGGACCCTCGGTGATTTTGTTTTGGCTTATGTGTCTGGCCTGGTCATGACTCAATTGATATGTTCAATTAAGTTTTATGTCAAACAAATCGGAAATAGGGAATCAAATTGTTGTACAATGAATATGGCTTTATTCCATGCCATTTTCCACATGATATCTTGTAGAACAGAGGATTGTATGATCCTTATCTAAAGGACACCTCACTGACTAGGTGAGAGTTCGAAAACGACTTTTGAGAGCTACGATTTTTGATTGGATTTTGTAGTTGCATTGGCAATTATAGTTATTAGACTTATCCAAGTAGGAGACTGTTGGATTAGGTGTCTAAGCCCAAAACTATAATTAGTATGTACTTGACCTGATAGTAGCATGGTCCTTTTGGGTTGCCTTCATCGGAGCAATTTGATAGGATGGACTTTTGAGAAGAGGTTATTTGTGATTTATTAATATATTATAAGTATAATATATTAATTGAGAAATCATATTATTTAATCAGTATTGATCAAGAATTAATTTGGAATTAATTTAGTGATCAAAAGAGACTGATTAAATTTATAGGGATTGATTAAGTAAATCAACAATACTTATAGCTGGGTTGATGATCCATGGTTGATTAGGGATGGGTTAAACCTATATGATAGTCCATGAAGGTATAAATCCAAAGGCCCTAAGAAATATGAAGGGTCATCATGAATTAGGGTTTGCATGGATGAAACCCTAGTCTTTTCCACACTTTAAAAGCAACCCCTTAACCCCTAAAATCGGTCTATGCATTCTAAAGAAGAACCATAACCGACTTTGGAGCTATCTAGCCACTCCTCATAAGCCTCCTCTTGCATTTGTTGTTTGTGACACATTAGAGGCATCACATTTGAGGTGCTAAAGCTTTTAAAGGCCAAGAACTACAAGCTACATTAAGAGGTATTCATTTAACTTGTTTTTTTTTGTTGTATATCTCCTATTGCATGCTAGATAGGGTGTATGCTTTCGAAAAATGAAATTGCATGTATAATTAGAGAAAACGTAGATCCAAAGCATCTCGGGTTGCATGTGCACCATAGGAGTGTTATAGTGCTCAAAACCCAACAACTAGCACATAAAGCATAACAGATAGCGGCATACTAGACAATTATCACAAAGAAAATAATCTCTACTATAACCAGCTACTAGTGAGCCGACATTAGTGCCTTCGATCCACTTCTATAAGAAGGTAACTCACCTTGAATACCGGAAAGCAGCTGAAAATCCTCGGCTCAGAAAATCAACCCAACTCAAGTTCCTATACATAAAAGATTTCCTTAATTACCCTTTCATACTCATAACCCCTTAAGGGTCAAGTTGGCCCAAGTCAAAGTCAAAGTCAAATTCACTGCTCCGAGTTGACACAACTCGTTGAGTTCACTCCTCAACTCGCTGAGTTCCCATAAATCACATAATCATGAAATCGCGATCCAAATCATCAAGTTTTCCTCCAAATCGTCGAGTTCCTCCTTCTCAACAGAATCGATACTTTTCAGTACAACTCGTCGAGTCCCCTTGTGGTCTCGTCGAGTTCCTTCTATCTTCAGGAAACTGAGAAAACCCTAGCCAAATCACAGAGTCATCTATTCAACTCGCCGGGTTTGCTTAGTAATCAAAAGGGTCGGGGGACCACGATCCTACTCGCCGAGTTGGGTAAACAAATCGTCGAGTTTCCTTAGTCTTAACTCATTCAGTCACTTCCAAGCAAGTATAATGCCTCCAAACCATAGATATTGTCCCCTTGGGCTGAGATACCACGCAAAGTTTCAAAGTTTACGTCCATGCATGGTATCAAGAGGCTAAAAACACTAAAACTAAGCTTTATAAGGGACCTAGGGCATGGAGGAGGGCCAAGACTTGATAAAGCTAGCAACTTTAAGTATCAATAGGTCATGAAATCTCTAGATCTGAAGTCATAACTTCATAACATGTACAAATCCATGAATGACACCAAAATAAGCTACTAAAGGCCATAAACTTCTCAAAGAAGAGATTTAGCAAACAAATAGTCAAGGTATCGACTTTATACCTCCAAATGGTTGCAACGACACTAAAAATCCCGAATCTAAAGCTTCTCCCTTCAACTTTGCACCACCAACTTCACACTCCTTCAAGAAAAACACCAAAGAACACTCTTTAGGCTCACACACACACACACTCAAAATGGGGAAAGAAGCACGATTAGGGTTTTCTTTGGACTGAAGGGGCGATAAGGGAGGCCACAATGAAACATTAATGCCTTTAAATAAGGTGCAAAACCCTAAAAATTAGGGTTTCATTTCTACCAGCCTACTCGTTGAGTTGAAGCCTCTCAACTCGTCGAGTAGATTTCTTAACCCACATCCCAAATTATTCCTACTCGACGAGTATGGGGCTCCCAACTCGTCGAGTTCCTCTATGAAAGTGAATAAATTATGATTTTAAATGCATACCAGAAACCAGGTATTACAAATCTCCCCCACTTATCTCAGACTTCGTCCTCGAAGTCTGTTGCGGATGGAAATAGGTCTGGGTAGTGCTCCCTCGTCTCATCCTCTGGTTCCCATGTCCATTCCGAGCCCTTACGGTATTGCCACTGCACCTTCACCAACTCTACCCTCTTGTTCCTCAGATCCTTTGTCTTCCTATCGAGAATGGATGTTGCTCTCTTGATGTAGTTCAGGATATCATCCACCTGAATATCCTCTAAAGGCACAAATGCGAAGTCATCCACTAAGCACTTCCGCAACCATGAGACATGAAAAGTGTTGTGGATCTCACTAAGCTCGGCTGGCAAATCCAGTCGATATGCAACCCATCCCACCCGAGCCAAGACCCTGAACAGACTAATGTATCTGGGGCCCAACTTGCCCCGCTTCCTGAACCGGATGACACCTTTCCAAGGTGACACCTTTAGGAGGACCATATCCCCTACCTGAAACTCTAGGTTTGACCGACGCTTGTCAGCATTGATTTTCTGCCGACTCTGAGTAGTCTGGAGCCTGCTCCGGACCTATTGGATCTTCTCTGTGGTTTTAAGTACCACCTCAGTACTCCCTATGACTCTCTGACTAACCTCAACCTAGCATATTGGGGTCCTTCACTTCCTTATGTAAAGCATCTCGAAGGGAGGTCAGTCAATACTGGCGTGGTAGCTATTATTATAGGAAAACTATGCCAAAGGAAGGTATGTATCCCAGCTACCACCGAAGTCTAGAATGCACACCCACAGTATATCCTCCAAGGTTTGGATGGTCTGATCGCTTTGACCATTCGACAACAGGTGAAAAGTTGTGCCGAAGTGCAGACGAGTACCCAACTCATCATGAAAATTCTTCCAGAATCTGGAATTGAACCGCACATTTCGATCAGAAATCACAGAAACTGGCACCCTGTGTCGTGCTAAGACCTCTATGATGTAGATGTCAACCAACTTCTGGACCGAAATACTCTCCTGAATCGGTATGAAAAGGGTGGTCTTGGTCAACCAATCCACGATTACCCATATTGCGTGAACTCCACGCGCTGTCTGAGGCAACTTTGTAATGAAGTACATGGTAATATCCTCGCATTTCCACACAGGAATATCCAACGGCTGCGTCTTTCCATGATGTATTTGGTGTTCGGCCTTAACCTTCCTGCAGGTCAAGCACCACTAAACGTATCAGGCTACATCCCGTTTCATGCAGGGTCACCCGTAATCAGGACAGAGATCTCTATACATCTTTGTCGCCCCGAGATGAATGAAAAATTTGGATTTGTGTGCCTCCTCCATTAGGATTTAGCACACATCGCTCGTGTATGGAACCCACACTCTACGATGGAGTATCAGTAGCCCGCGACTATCATAGTTAAAGGAGGAAATCTGACCCACGATATGCTCACTCTTTTGGTGTTCCTCCTTCATAGCCTCCTATTGAGCCTCACGAATCCGCTCCAAAAATGGAGTCACTACTATCATCCTCAGGCAGATGTATCTGATCGGGGCCTCGAATTCCTTGCGGTTAAGTGCATCGGACACAAGATTGTCCTTCCCTGGGTGGTAGAGGATCTCACAATCGTAATCCTTCACCACGTCTAACCACCGTTGTTGTCTCATGTTCAGATTTGGCTAGTCCATCAAGTACCTAAAGCTATTATGATCCGTGTAAATGGTATAACGAACCCCATAGAGGTAGTGTCACCAAATCTTGAGGGCAAAAACAACCGCCCCCAACTCCAGGTCGTGCGTTTGGTAATTCGCCTTGTGAGGCTTCAACTGTCTCGAGGCGTAAGCGATGATGTGCCCTCTCTGCATCAACACTGCACCCAAACCCGAGATAGATGTGTTACAATACACTATAAAATCCACAACGCCCTCTGGCATGGCTAAGATCGGCACCTCGCACAACTTCTTCCTCAAAGTATCGAACGCTGTCTTCTGCTCAGGCCCCCAGCGGAATATCATCGATTTCTTGGTCAGTCGAGTCAGTGGAACCACGATCTTGGAGAAATCTTGGATGAATCTCTGATAGTAACCCTCCAGAATAAGAAAACTCTGAATCTCGGATGGACACCTCGGAACCTCCCATCTCATCACGGCCTCTATCTTGTACGGATCAATCAGTATACATTTCTGGATGACAAGGTGCCCCAGAAACTACAACTTATGCAACCAAAACTCACACTTGGAGAACTTTGCGAAAAGTCTCTCCCTCTTCAATGTCTCCAACACCTCCCTCAGGTGCTCCTCGTGTTGCTCCTGCGTCTTGGAGTAAACCAGTATTTCATTAATAAAGACTATCACAGACCGATCCAGAATTGGTCTGCATAAGCGGTTCATGAGATCCATGAATGCAACAGGAGCATTGGTGAGCCCAAATGGCATCACTACGAACTTGTAATGACCATATCGAGTCTGAAATGTTGTCTTCTGTACATCCTCGTCTTTGACTCTATTCTGATGGTAGCCTGATCGCAAATAAATCAGTGAAAACCAAGATGCTCCCTGAAGCTGGTCGAAGTGATTGTCAATCCTCGGGAGTGGGTAACGGTTCTTCACCATTACCTTATTCAACTCCCGGTAATCTATACACATTCGATGTGACCTATCCTTCCTCTTCACAAACAGGATCGGGGCCCCCTATGACAAAATGCTCGACCTGATAAATCCTTTGTCCAACAGCTCCTACAACTGTGTAGACAACTCTTGCATCTCGATAGGAGCCAACCGATATGGTGCCTTGGCTATCGGAGCCGCACCCGGAACTAGGTCAATCCTGAACTCCACCTATCTCTCCGGAGGTATCCCAGGAAAATCATCCGGGAACACATCTAGATACTCCTACACAATTGGCACATCACTCACGCTCGCCTTACCCTCCTCCCGGGTATCCATAACGTAGGCAACATAACCTGTACATCCATGATGAAGGTAGCATATGGCTCTCGTTGCTGAACACATGACTGGTGCATGCTGTGGTCTCTCACCCTGACTCACCAGCTTTCCTCCACTTGGGGTCCTGGCCCGAGCCAACTATTGCTCACAGTCGAGCACCGCCCCATTTGGGCTCAACCAATCCATGCCTATAATGACATTGTTCCCACGCAAATGAATAGGAACCAAATCCACGAGATAACGTTCGCCATACATCCTCAGAACACAATCCCTATACACCTCCAAACCCCATACTTATCGATCGTCCGCAATATCGACCTCTAAAGGACAATCCAACATGCCCGTAGACTCGACAAATCGCTTGCAGAGTGCAAGGGAAACAAAATATTGGGTAGCTCCTGAGTCAAATAACACCAACACTGGGAAACCGGTCACATGGAACGATCCTAAAACATAATTCATGGAACATAAATATCAATAACTGGAATATAATGAAATATAGAGAGAAGAAACATACCAGTCACCATATCTGGTGCGACATGTGCCTCCTCGGCTGTCAGCTGGAAGGCTCGGCTCTTCACCACTGGAGCATCTGTCTTGCCCTGTTGGCCATCTGTGATCTGCAGAGTCGTTGGAGCTGGCGCCGCCACTGGCGCTCCAAATACCAATCTCAGGCAGTTGGCCTTTTTATGGCCCCTCTAATTTCAATGAAAGCAAATCGGGTCTGATGTATGAATGGTGGGGGTAGGGGCAGTACAATCCTTGCTAAAGTGACATGTCTTGCCGCACTTGTAGCAGCCCGATCCCCTAGCTCTATACACTCCCTCGTGTGGCCTACCGCATTTCCCACAGCGGCTCTGGCCCTGCTGGCCCTTCGATCTCGAGTCGAATCCAATGGGTTTCTTCGCTGAAACCCCAGTCGTCTTCCCAGCCTCCACCTTCCTCTTCCTAACGTGCTATATGTCAATCTCCCTTTCTTGTTCCCTGGCTATCATATCATCCAAATTCGGGCATGCCAAATAACTAACATATTTCTGAATGTTAGCTCTCAGCATATCATGGTACTGGGTTTTCTTCATTTCCTCATTGTCCGCGTATTGAGGCACCAACAAGGCCATCTCCTTGAATTTAGCTGTAATCTCCACCGCTGTCTCCGTAGTATGTCTCATATCCAAAACTCTCTGGCCAGTTTTTGAACCTCTACAGCTGGCCCGAACTCTGCTCTAAACCTAGACACAAAATCCTACTAGGTCATGGCCTCAATGGTTGGGGCTCCAAAGTATCACTGACTACCTTCTACCAGTCTCTGGCTCGCTCCCTCAAACAACCAGCAACGAACCTGACATTAGACCCCTCAGGGCAGAAGCTCATCACCTGGGCAAAATCCATCTTTGCAATCCATCACCTAGCCACAATGGGGTCTTTCACCCCATAGAAGTTTGGTGCTCCGCATCCCATGAAATCCTTGAAGGAGACGTACGAGTCCCTGACTGGCCTGGTGCCATGTCACTCCTAAATGCCATAAGGAGATCCTTCATCAGCTCAATGATACCCTCCTTGATCGACCCAAAAATCACTAGGGTTGCCTCAAGGATGCCTCTCATAATCTTGGATGTAATGAACTCGCTCAATCCATCATCAACTAGCTCGAAACCCATACCTAAACCTAACCAAACCCTAAACCTCCTTCTCCATGATGTGTCATCACCATTATGAAACAAACCACACAATCATCAGATTCATACATAATATAGACAGAACTCATGCTCACTACAAGTTCCCTGGTTTAATCTTAGTTCTCCTTGATTCGAGTATAGATCCTCTGCTTTCAGTAGTATGGGCCCATACTACCTTCCACATCTATCTGTACTTTCCTCAAGGATTTTTTTGACCTCACCAAGTCCCTTTCACTACTACTTCTCGCTGCACTAATCTCATCCTAGGCTTACCCTAGGGTAATCTCTGACCTACTCTCTTCCATCAGTTGCATAAGAAGTCCCTGCTATATCTCTCTAACTCGCTCGTGAATACCATTACATATTACTAAGACCAAATAATTCTTCGAATGAGAGGTTCTACCCTACAACGGTTGGACTCAGACAAGAGTTACGAAATAGGGCTAGACCTAACGTTCTGAAATTATTTAGTCCTCGTAATATGTAACTCGACTTATTCGTTTACTAGTTAATTAAAGATAACTAGGACTCCTAAAAGCACAAAGCAAGCAACATTCAAGCATTGAGTAACCAAAACCAGACATATCCTAAACAGACCATCATATCACTGACTAATCAGTACTAACATGCAGCTCAAAAAGCACATTCAGTAGGCATACAAGGCATCCTGCCTAGATCCTTAGCCCTAATCTAGCATGCAGTTCAATAAGCACATACAGTAGGCATACAAGGCATCATTTCTAGATCCTTAGCCCTAATCTAGCATACAGTTCTCATTTTCATACTTTATATCATAACATAACATATATGGCATCTTAGAGAAAACTTACTTGAGCTCGGCCGATTGCACACGTCACACTCCTTGTTCTTTCTCAAAACCCTTAATTTTAAATTTTAGAAAAATTATTTTCATTGTAAAAAAATTTCAAACCCCTGATTTGAGCCCAGACACCCCCAAAGGTGTGTCCGAATCCCTCAAACCAAGGCTCTGATACCAACTTGTAACATCCCAAAATTTAAGACCAAAAAATTCATTTTTCATTTAATAATTATAAAACCCATTGTCTGAAAATATCCATAGTGTCAACCCATACCAAAACCAATATATTAATAATCAAAACATGTCATAATAAAACAACATCACATTATAACTCCTAAAGATCTCATGTGCGGAAATCATGGTGTGATGCGCTGCAGTCATTGATGGGTTTTGAGCATTCTAACACTCCTAAGTGTACATGCAACCCTAAATACCTTGGATCTATGTTATCTCTATTATACATGCAAATATGAATATTCCAATGTATTACCATATCTAGCATATAATCTTTTCATACTTGGGTAATATAACAAGTTAGAATACATACCTCTTGATGTAGCTTGACTCCATGATGCTCGAGAGCCTAGTGCCCCAAGTGTGACACCTCAAATGGTTAACACAACATCACCAACACATGGAATAACCATGAGAAGAAGCCACTCATGCTCAAATCATCTAGCCCTCATATATGTGTCACTAGTGCCAATTTCTTGAGCTAAAGTGTAACATCCCAAAAATACAGGCCAAAAATTTCATTTTTAAGTAGGTAAATTCAAAAAAACTTCGATATGAAAGTTTCACTGTAAACTGTAAGCACGAACATTAGTGAGTTCCCCCAACGTACCACATACCATACATTCACATAGCATTCATACTGCCGACGATTCTGGGGTGCCCGACCTACCCGGTACAGCCATTCTGGGGTGCCGACCTACCCGTGTCAAGCCATTCTGGGGTGCTGACCTACCCATGTCAAGCCATTCTGGGGTGCTGACCTACTCATGTCAAGCCATTCTGGGGTGCTGACCTACCTATCAGTCCTCACAACCGATTCTCGGGTACTATTCCCCTCCTACTACTTCTATCACATAATACACATCATGCCATCATATAAACATAACAGCACATATTGTCAGACATATTTGGGGTGTCCGACCTACCCTTCGGTCCTAACAACTGAACTCTACCACTATCACATATAACATATCATGCCAGCATATAACATATCAGGTAGTAGCAAACCTAGATGACATCACAAAGACAATCATCTAACCTACAACTCCTACTGGTGGGCCGACATTGTGGCCTTAGACCCACCGCTACTGGAAGGTAACTCACCTCGAAAAGTAGCTACTAAAAGTCTGCTTGCTAGACATCTAACTGTTGTACCGGTAATCCTCCGGCTGAATGGAAGCTTCTCACAGTGTAGATTTTGGATCTACTTTCCCTCCTTGTACTCTTCAACCTCCTCCTTCTTCTTCTAAGCTCCAAACAGGAATCCGGTGTTACAAATCTCCCCCACCTATCTTAGACTTCGTCCTCGAAGTCTGCTGCCCGTTCCCGGAAAAATTCCGGGTAATGCTCCATCATTTCATCCACCGGCTCCCAAGTCCATTACGAGCCTTTCCGGTACTGCCAATGTACCTTCACCAGCTCCACTCTCTTGTTCCTCAGATCCTTTGACTTCCTGTCGAGGATAGCCACAGGCCGCTTGATGTAATTCAGGCTGTCATCGACCTGAATATCCTCCAAAGGCACCACTACCGAGTCGTCCACCAGACACTTCTGCAACTGAGAGACGTGGAAAGTGTTGTGGATCTGGCTGAGTTCGGCTGGCAGGTCCAACCTTTATGCCACCTTGCCCACCCGGGCTCATACCCGGAACAGTCCAATATATCTGGGGCCTAACTTGCCTTGCTTCCCGAATCGGATGACACCTTTCTAAGGCGACACCTTCAGGAGAACCATGTCTCCAACCTGAAACTCTAAGTCTGATCGGCGCTTGTCGGCATAACTTTTCTGCCGACTCTGAGCAGTCTGAAGCCTGCTACGGTCCTGCTGAATCCTCTAGGTCGTCTTGAGCACCACAATCCTCTCACTCTTCTGATGTTCCTCCTTCATCGCCTCCTGCTGAGCCTCCCGAATTTGCTCCAGCAGCGGAGTCACCACTGTCATCCTCAAACAGACATCCCTGATCGGTGCTGCCTTGCGGCTAAGCGCATCGGCCACCACATTGACTTTCCCTGGGTGGTAAAGGATCTCACAATCATAATCCTTCACCATATCAAGCCACCGACGCTGTCTCATGTTCAAATTTGGCTGATCCATAAGGTACCTCAAGCTCTTGTGGTCAGTGTAAATTGTACAGCGAACCCCATAGAGGTAATGACGCCAAATCTTGAGGGCGAACACCACAACCCCCAGATCCAAATCGTACGTTGGGTAATTCGCCTCGTGAGGCTTCAACTGCCTCGAGGCGTAAGCAATGACATGCCCTCTCTGCATCAATACCGCGCCCAGACCTGAGATAGACGTGTCGCAATAAACATCAAAATCCTCCACGCCCTCTGGCAGGGCTAAGATTGGCGCCTCACACAATCTCTGCCTTAACGTCTCAAACGCCGCCTGTTGCTCAGGCCCCCATCGGAAATTACGACCTTCCTCGTTAGCCGCGTCAAGGGTACAACTATCTTGGAGAAATCCTGGATGAATCTCCGATAGTACCCTGCTAACCCCAGAAAACTCCGAATCTCAGATGGAGACTTCGGAACCTCCCACCTCATCACGGCCTCTACCTTGGCCGGATCCACCGAAATCCTGTCCTGGTTGACAAGATGCCCAAGAAAATGCACCTTGCGTAACCAGAACTCACACTTAGAGAACTTAGCATATAAGCTCTCCCTCCTCTGGGTCTCCAACATCTCTCGCAGATGCCCCTCGTGCTCCTCCTGCGTCTTGGAATAAACCAAGATGTAATCAATGAAAACTATCACAGACCGGTCCAGCATTGGTCTGCACACACGTTTCATGAGGTCCATGAACATGGCAGGAGCATTGGTGTCACACCCCGGCCGTCGGCGGAAACACCGGGTAGTATAACGTCATTTTTCGTATCACAGTTATATAACATACATTGAACAATACAAAATAAAATACATACCTTTATTGATGATTGAAAGTTACATTATTGTTTTCCTCGTATTTATTACATAATATCCGACTATGGCATACTTCTTAATTAACAGAAAGATAATAGTAAAACTTCTCCTGTTCGAATACATACTAGCTTTTCAAGTTCCTGAAAACACATGCATTTTAAAAATACGTTAACATATATTTTGTGAGTCCACAGGTTTTGACTCCATAAAATAGTATATTTTCACACATTCAAAAGTATAGTTTTGAATGTATCGTTTTGATTCTCCAACATTTAGTATGTATATTAGGTATAATAGTATACTTATCAATTAAGTGTTATACCTAAACATTTCTTAATCTTAAGGTATAAGTAGCGGAAAACTTATACTTAACATTAATACTTGTATACGACAAGGTATAATGTTTATAACAATTTGCTACCATGAGTCTGTAACCGCTGCTATGACATAATACCTCTGATAGAACACACTCATGATTTACCATGAGAAACAAACACACTCATGATTTACCATGAAAAACAACACCGTACGCTTCATCGACGCCGGAATAATAACAAATAAAAGGATAGTTCATCACTTGCTTTTGGTTGACTGTAGCTAACAGTCACAAGTGGGGTGGTCAACCCATATAATAATTATACACGACTTCCTTGCTCACACGGGATTAACGGTTACAGTTCAGAGGATTTCTGCTAAGATCCCCAATCTTAGTTGATGAATACAATTACTCATGTAGACTTTGACGGCTTCCTATAGCTCTAACAACAAAAGCATCTTCATGTCTAAAACCTTAAGTTACTAGACTATGCTTTTAAGCATTACTCCTAACTTCATAATATTTAGGCAGTATAACAGCTATATCTTGAAGTAAAACCAGGTTTTATCTTGATCTAAAACCAATAATAACAACATATAACGTTTCTAGTTTTATCTTGACAATAAACTATCAATAACAATACCAAGTTTTATCTAGACATAAAACTAACAATAACAACATATAACATATCCAGTTTTAGCTTGATATAAAATAACAATAACAACATATAACATATCCAGTTTTATCTTGACATAAAACTATTAATAGCAACATACTATATAACTTAATATTTAGAACTTTCGAATATAACTTCGGTATAATATCGCACCCAACATAAATATAGAATCCTAAGTATAACTCAAGATCTACATTAGGAAATTAACATACTGATAAGTTAATAATAGTTGTATGTATTCAAAATGTTATATTTAGAACAATCATATGCCGGTTATCATAACTATACTATCATATAGACATAATGATAACATATATATAATAACTAGCAAGCGTTTTCCCCCGAAATTTTAGAAAGTGGGGCCGTGAAACTCACCCTAGTAGCGTGATTTTATGTTATCTAAGCAAAATGGTCAGCGTGCGAGATCGTCGGGGCTCGGGATGCAAAATGGCCTCAACAAAGGAGAGAAAGGGAAGAATTTTCGGTGTAAGAATGGCTGAAGTCGGACCTGCTATTTATAGTGAGGGTTTTAGAAACTCACGTCGTGAGTGTCAAAAGGCTCACGTCGTGAGTCTTGCATGATCACCCCGTAGACTTGCCATTTGCGCCCCTAGGTTCGGAAGGTGGCCATGTGACTCCTCACATCGTGAAAAACTCCTTGTTCATGTCGTGAGTTTGGATTTTATCCCCTTGCAGCCTCGTCACACCTTCTAGATTCTGAAATGTGGCAAAATGACTCCTCACATCGTGAATAAACCCTTGTTCACGTCGTGAGTTTAGTTAGCTTAGGGTTTCTGAAAGCTGAATCTTCGGAAGGCCATAACTTTTGCATACGAACTCTGTTTTTGACGTTCTTTATATGCACGCGCAGGTATTTACGAGTACTAGAACTCTATTTTAGACTTAAATAGCTAATTCTAAGTCTATTTTAAATTCCTTTTATTATAGAGATTTATAGTGTTTGGTTTATCATAACTTCTTCATGCGAAGTCAGATTCAGACGTTTCTCTATATTTTTGGAATCGTATGGACGTATACTTTGAGTTGTATCATAAAGAAAGTTCATATTTGTATTAGAATTTATCATGAAATACATAGTACATTTATCACATTACATGATTAGCATAATCACATGTGATTGTTATTGACCTATTTTGGCTAGTGTTACATTCTACCCCCGTTAGAACAATTTCATCCCGAAATTTATCTTGTGGGTAAGGTTTTGTCAAACAGTTGGGGGTATTTTTCTTTCATCTGATCTTCACGTTCCCAAGTAAATTTAGGTCCTCGCAAAGAGTTCCATCGAACTTTCACTATGGGAATACGACTTTGCTTTAATCGTTTGACTTCTCGATCCATAATCTCAACAGGTTCTTCTACAAAGTTGAGTTTCGTATTGACTTGTATTTCGTCGAGCGGTACAACAAGAGTGTCATCGGATAGACATATTTTGAGATTTGATACGTGAAAAACATCGTGTACATTACTTAGCTCTTGAGGCAACTTGAGTTGATATGCGACAGAACCAATTCTTGCCAGAATTTCCAAAGGTCCTATATATCGTGGGTTTAGTTTGCCTCGTTTCCCGAATCGAATTACACCTTTCCAAGGAGAGACTTTCAACATTACTTTATCTCCAACTTGGAATTCTAAAGGTTTACTACTTACGTCAACATAGCTCTTTTGACGATCATGTGCAGCCTTTAATCGATCCTTAATTTGCACGATCTTTTCAGTTGTCTCGTGAATTATTTCTGGTCCAGTACTTAAGGTATCGCCTGTACGTTCTCTGGCCATCTGCGTATCTACAACTTCTGCCCAACATACTGGGGAATGACATTTTCGTCCATAAAGAGCCTCAAATAGTGTAGCCTTGATGCTGGTGTGATGACTATTGTTGTAGGAAAACTCAATTAACGGTAATTGAGTATCCCATGCATTTCCAAAGTCTATTACATAGGCTCGGAGCATATCTTCTAAAGTCTGAATGGTTCTCTCACTCTGACCATCAGTCTGTGGATGGTAAGCTGTACTCATGTCTAGACGTGTTCCTAAGGATTTTTGTAGAGATTGCCAAAATCGTGAAGTGAATCTACTATCACGGTCAGAAATAATAGAATTTGGAACTCCATGTAATCTGACAATTTCCTTAAGATAAACTCTAGTCAGCTTCTCCCTCTTTTCGTTCTCCTTAATTGGTAAGAAATGGCCAGACTTAGTCAATCTATTGACTATTACCCAAATAGTGTCGAACCCACTAGGAGTTTTAGGTAACTTAGTGATGAAGTTCATTGATATATGCTCCTATTTCCATTCAGGTATTTCCGTTTGTTGACGTAAACCTGAAGGCTTTTGATGTTCTGCCTTCACTCTAGAACAAGTCAAACATTTGCTCACATAAGTAGCAATTTCTGCCTTCATGTTTGGCCACTAATAATGTACTTTTATGTCTAAGTACATTTTGTCAGAACCTGGGTGCACGAAATATCTGGACTTGTGGGCTTCTTCTAAGACCAAGTCCCTGACTCCACCGAACTTATGCGTCCAAATTTGGTTTATAAAGTGTCGCGTTCCGTCATCTTTTTGTATAAGTTTCTTTTTCCATTCCTCGCAAGGCTTCATCCTTGATGTTATCTTCTTTTAGAGCCTCAAGTTGAGCTTCTCTAATATGTGCGGAAAGGTTAGAATGGATAGTTATGGTTAATGCTCGTACCTGACGGGGTTTAATATATTCTTTCCGGCTCAAGGCATTTGCTACCACGTTTCCCTTTCCAGGATGATAACGAATTTCACATTCGTAATCATTCAACAATTCGACCCATCTTCGTTGTCTCATATTAAGATCTTTTTGGTCGAAGATGTGCTAGAGACTCTTGTGGTCGGTAAAAATAGTACACTTAGTACCGTACAGGTAATGTCTCCATATTTTTAGTGCAAAAACTACAGCTCCCAATTCATGATCATGGGTAGTGTAATTATTCTCATGCACCTTTAGTTGTCGTGATGTGTAGGCGATAACCTTTCCTCTTTGGATCAACACACATCCTAATCCTTGATTTGATGCGTCGCAATATACAATGAAATCTTCTGTCCCCTCTGGAAGGGTTAGGATTGATGCACTACACAACATTTGCTTTAGTTTCTGAAAAACAACTTCTTGTTTGTCTTCCCAGTTGAACTTCGTATTTTTCTGGGTTAGTGTTGTAAGTGGCTTGGCTATTTTGACGAAATTCTCTATGAATCTTCGGTAATAGCCAGCAAGTCCTAGGAATTGACGCACCTCAGTTGGCGTCTTTGGTGCTTCCTAATTCCTGATTGCTTCAACTTTGGATGGGTCAACATGAATCCCTTCGTTGCTAACTACATGACCTAAAAATTGTACTTCTCTAATCCAAAACTCACATTTGGAGAATTTAGTGTACAACTTTTCTTTTCTTAGTAGTTCCAAGATTATTTGCAGGTGTTGACCATGTTCTTCCTTGGTTCGTGAATATATCAATATATCATCGATAAATACAATCACGAATTTATCCAAGTATGGTTTGCAAACACGATTCATGAGATCCATAAACACTGCTGGGGCATTGGTTAGTCCAAAAGACATAACTAAGAACTCATAATGACCATAATGACTTCTAAATGCTGTTTTTGGAATGTCGTCTTCTTGTACTCTGAGTTGATGGTATCCTGATCTAAGATCTATCTTTGAGTAGTAGCTAGATCCTTGTAGTTAATCGAATAAATCATCAATTCTTGGAAGCGGATAACGATTCTTGATCGTTAGCTTTTTCAGCTCCCGATAATCAATACACATTCGAAAGGATCCGTCCTTATTCTTGACAAACAAGATTGGTGCTCCCCAAGGTGAAAAACTTGGTCTGATAAAGCCTTTGTCAAGAAGTTCTTGTAGTTGGCTAGATAATTCTTGCATTTCGGATGGAGCCAACCGATAAGGAGATTTCGCTATTGGTGCTGCTCCCAGAATTAAGTCGATTCGAAACTCGACTTGTCAGACGGGAGGTATTCCAGGTAGATCTTCAGGAAACACGTCAGGGAAATCACATACTTGAGGTATGTCCTTGATTTCTTTTATCTTTCTTCTCTTATCTACAATGTGGGCTAAGAGTGTGCTACATTTCTTATGTAGACATTTCTGTGTCTTGGTACAAGAGATGACTTTGAGGTTTTTCCCAGACTTATCACCATAGATAATCAGGGCTTCGCCGTTTAGTAAGAGTAGTCGTATGGCTTTCTCATGACATAGAATTTCGGCGCGGTCTGAAGATAACCAATCCATGCCAATTATGACATCAAAACTACCGATAGGCATTGGCATGAGGTTGACGTGAAAAAGGTAGTTATTAAGAGTTAACAAACAGTTTTCTAGGATTTCATGTGTTTTCTTAGTTTGACCGTTAACAATTTCTACTTCATAGATTTCTTTTAATATGCTAGACTTATGACTTAACAATTTTCTAAATGTTGGAGTTATAAAACTTCGATCTGCTCCAGAGTCAAAGAGTATACAAGCATATAAATTATCTATAAGAAACGTACCAGATATGACCAAAGGGTCCTGGATAGCCTCTCTGCTTCCAATCACAAACGCCCTGCCACGTCCTATGCCTCCTTGACTTCTTAACTTTGGACATTCTTTCTTGATATGTCCAACCTCCCCACACTCGTATCATTTTCTTCCTTCACCACGGCTTGTCCCATTATTGGTTTGTTAATCGACTGTTGCAGGTGTTGTGCTCCTGCATTAACTAGCAGTATGCCCCTTTTTCTTGCACTTCATGCAGACAAAACAGTCACCTGGATGATGACGGTTGCACTGATTGCAACATGAAGATTTTGGTTGACTAGGTAATGTTGTTGTGGCTGCATAGTTGGTTGCCACTTCTTGTCTTTTCTCAGATGATTGTTTGGGATTCTTCTTATTAAACTTGCGCTTGTTTGCTCTAGATTTGGCAGACTCAGCCTTTGAGACCACTTCTGTTCCTTGGATCTCTGTGAGGGTTAGCTGATGAGCTATCCTCTGGGTGTTGTCATAAGTCGTAAGCTTTGATGCGATCACCATGCCTTTGATTTGCGATGCTAAACCCCAGATATGTCGCTCAATCTTTTTATATTCAGGGGTTACAAGTGCTGGACACATTACAGCAAGATCATTAAATCTAGCGGTATAAGCTTTTATCTCTGAACCCTTCATGGTTAGGGTCCACAGTTCTTGTTCTAGTTTATGTATCTCCTCCCTAGGACAATACTCCTCTACTAGCATTATTTTTAGCTCCTCCCATTTCATGGAATTTGCAGTATCAATTCTCATTGTATTCACATGGCTATTCCACCATGTAAGTGTTGCGTCAGCGAAAGTACATGCTGCAAATCGTACTTTACAATCATCTGGACAAAAGCTTATTTGAAAGATGGATTCTATCTTTTCTATCCACCTTTTCAAATTCACAAACCCTTCATTTCCATGAAAGATTTTTGGCCTGCAATTCGTAAAATCTTTGTAGGTACATGTTCTAGCGGTCCCTACATGGCCTTCATTTCTAAATCCATCTCTTGTGACATTAGATAGAGCTGCAACAATTCTTTGAGCTATGATTTCTTCAAGTTGCAATGTACTTATTGAGGGGTTTATTTCTGGTGGTGGTTGTGGTTGTTGTTTTTGTGGTGCTGATGGTCGGTTAGGGTTTAGCCGATTACTCCTTCTAGGCATTTTGTTTTAGTTCCTATAATAAATAATAAGAATATTTATGAGTTTTGTTAATCATTTAATGCACGAGTACTAAATATTCCAATTATTATTCACAGTGTAAGACAACATAGTGATTATTGTAACATATGCTTCATATTATTACCAGTGGTTACATCAATTTATTTAGGTTTATAAGAGAAACGTTTCTATAAATATTGCAAAATTTGCAAGTTTTTCTACATCCTTGCTATAAACTTTCCTCTTTTTTCCTTAACTAGTCTGATTTTCTCTATTTACATAACCACTAGTTGTAGCTTATCTACCAGAAACCTAAGTGATGACCCAACACGTCAGTGACATTAACCACTTACTCTTCAAGTGCTTGAGTTCTCTGTTCAAGACTTCCCATGCGTTCTTCATTTCTTGAGGTTTGATTATAGAGCTCTAACTCTGCAATCCTGGCATCGTGAGTAATCATGTCATTATAAGAAAAATTTATACGATGATGGACATTCATCACTGATTCCTGATCTCGTGTCCTTTGTCCTTCTAGCCTTCGCACTCTTCGAGAGAGATGAGTAGCCCTCCCTTCGACAATTTCCATCTTATCTTCAATTTTCACACTTTTCTCAAACAATTGAGATAAAGTGTTATCTTCAAAAGAATGTGGGAGATGTGGTAGAGATGACTAACCAGTCTCATACATCTTGGCAACTTTTTCTTCCGCCACCCATTTATCAACTGTTTGTGCGATCCGTGCAAGTTCATCTTGAACTCTATGACTTCCTGAAGATCTTGCCTTCTAACTCTTCTTAAGCTTTTGCCATATCGGTATAGATTTACGTGCAGTGCGTTTCATTTTTACTCCTCCTGGAACTTTACGGTAAAGAGTGTTCTGTGGTGGTAGAGATGATGCCACCGACTCTGTCTCCTCCATGGATTCGCTTTCTTTCATTGGTTCACTCTCTTCCCATTCGTTGGAGGGTTAAGGTGCTCCATCGTCAGAAGGTATTGGATGAAAGGTGGTTGGAGTTACAGGGTAGTAAGGATCGCCTATCATCATAAGGAATGAAAGTTCCTCTTCTTCATCCGTATCCTCGATGATTATCTATTCTCGTGAATGTGCCATGTCGGATTCCTATACATTTTGGATCTCCAAGAGTTTAGTCTATCAAATATTTCTCCCAAATTAAATAGTTCATATGATCTGATCATAATAAAATGTAGTTGCTCACCTACACCTAGTTGTGATAGGATCTATGCACATATAAACTTTAGTTGGAATATTTGATCTAAATACGTGAGATCAAAAACATTCCGGGTATTAAGGTGTATTCTCATCACGGGTCTGAGTCTTTATATATGACTCTATATTCTTATTTATTGTATTCATGCTTTTACTATTGTTTGTTACTTCAGGTCTATCTGATAAGGCTCTGGCCAGTCAGGACTGTCGAAAGGGCATGATCATTTTAGCATATCGCCGTTCTGAAATCCAGCAACCCAAATCGACATGTCTATCCTTGTCACCGCTCCCGTAACTAGTCCTTCAATAGTATAATTAATAATACTTTTTATTTATAGGCTAAGGGATATAACTAAACCTAATAGAGTAAGTCCTAAACTATAGACGTGCTTTCCTAAGAAAGTACTAGTTCACTATAGTTAATAGCTCTGATACCAATTTGACACACCCCGGCCGTCGGCGGAAACACCAGGTAGTGTAACGTCATTTTTCGTATCACAGTTATATAACATACATTGAACAATACTATGAAAATACATACCTTTATTTATGATTGAAAGTTACATTATTGTTTTCCTAGTATTTATTACATAATATCCGACTATGGCATACTTCTTAATAAATAGAAAGATAATAGTAAAACTTCTCATGTTCGAATACATACCAACTTTTCAAGTTCCTGAAAACACATGCATTTTAAAAATACGTCAAAATAAAGTTGGTGAGTCCACAGGTTTTGATTCCATAAAATAATACATTTTCACACATTCAAAAGTATCATTTTGATTCTCCAACATTTAGTATGTATATTAGGTATAATAATATACTTATCAATTAAGTGTTATACCTAAACATTTCTTAATCTTAAGGTATAAGTAGGGGAAAACTTATACTTAACATTAATACTTGTATATGACAAGGTATAATGTTTCTAACAATTTGCTACCATGAGCCTGTAACCACTGCTATGACATAATACCTCTGATAGAACACACTCATGATTTACCATGAGAAACAACACCGTACGCTTCATCAACGCCATAGTAATAACAAATAAAAGGATAGTTCATCACTTGCTTTTGGTTGACTGTAGCTAACAGTCACAAGTAGGGTGGTCAACCTGTATACTAATTATACACGACTTCCCGGTCACACGGGATTAACGGTTACAGTTCAGAGGATTTCTGCTAAGATCCCCAATCTTAGTTGATGAATACAATTACTCATGTAGACTTTGACGGCTTCCTATAGCTCTAACAACAAAAGCATCTTCATGTCTAAAACCTTAAGTTACTAGACTATGCTTTTAAACATTACTCCTAACTTCATAATATTTAGGCAGTATAACAACTATATCTTGAAGTAAAACCAGGTTTTATCTTGATCTAAAACCAATAATAACAACATATAACGTTTCTAGTTTTATCTTGACATAAAACTATCAATAACAATACCAAGTTTTATATTGACATAAAACTAACAATAACAACATAGAACATATCCAGTTTTATCTTGACATAAAACTAACAATAACAACATATAACATATCCATTTTTATCTTGACATAAAACTGTTAATATCAACATACTATGTAACTTAACATTTAGAACTTTCGAATATAACTTCGGTATTATATCGCACCCAACATAAATATAGAATCCTAAGTATAACTCAAGATCTACATTAGTAAATTAACATATTGATAAGTTAATAATAGTTGTATGTATTCAAAATGTTATATTTAGAAGAATCATATCCCGGTTATCATAACTATATACTATCATATAGACATAATGATAACATATATATAATAACTAGCATGCGTTTTCCCCCTAAATTTTAGAAAGTGGGGCCGTGAAACTCACCCTAGTAGCGTGATTTTATGTTATCTAAGCAAAACGGTCAGCATGCGACATCGTCGGGGCTCGGGATGCAAAATGGCCTCAGCAAAGGAGAGAAAGGGAAGAAGTTTTGGTGTAAGAATGGCTGAAGTCGGACCTGCTATTTATAGTGAGGGTTTTAGAAACTCACGTCGTGAGTGTCATAAGGCTCACGTCGTGAGTCTTGCATGATCACCCCGTAGACTTGCCATTTGCGTCCCTAGCTTCGGAAGGTGGCCATGTGACTCCTAACGTCGTGAAAAACTCCTTGTTCATGTCGTGAGTTTTGATTTTATCCCCTCGCAGCCTCGTCACACCTTCTAGATTCCGAAATGTGGCAAAATGAGTCCTCACATCGTGAATAAGCCCTTGTTCACGTCGTGAGTTTAGTTAGCTTAGGGTTTCTGAAAGCTGAATCTTCGAAAGGCCATAACTTTTGCATACGAACTCTGTTTTTGATGTTCTTTATATGCACGCGTAGGTATTTACGACTAATACAATTCTCTTTTAGACTTAAATAGCTAATTCTAAGTATATTTTAAATTCCTTTTATTATAGAGATTTATAGTGTTCGGTTTATCATAACTTCTTAATGCGAAGTCAGATTCAGACGTTTCTCTATATTTTTGGAATCGTATGGACGTATACTTTGAGTTGTATCATAAAGAAAGTTCATATTTGTATTAGAATTTATCATGAAATACATAGTACATTTATCACATTACATGATTAGCATAATCACATGTGATTGTTATTGACCTATTTTGGCTAGTGTTACAATTGGTGAGCCCAAACGGCATCACCACGAACTCATAAAGGCCATATCGCGTCCGAAATGCGGTCTTCTGCACATCCTCCTCTTTGACCCTCATCTGATGGTACCTGGAACGCAGATCAATCTTGGAGAACCAAGATGCTCCCTGTAGCTGGTCGAAGAGGTCATCAATCCTCGGGAGTGGGTAACAATTCTTCACCGTCACCTTATTCAGCTCCCGGTAATCTATACACATCCGGTGCGATCCATCCTTCTTTTTCATAAACAGAATCGGGGCTCCCCAGGGAGAACTACTTGGTCTAATGAATCTCTTGTCTATCAGCGCCTGCAGCTGTGTAGACAACTCCTGCATCTCGGGAGGAGCCAACCGATATGGTGCCTTGGCTATCGGAGCCGCAATAGGGACTAGGTCGATCCTGAACTCCACCTGTCGCTCCGGAGGTATCCCAGGCAACTCCTCAGGGAATACATCCACAAACTCTCAAACCACGGGCACATCGCCCACCGTCGCCTTACCCGCCTCCCGGGTGTCCATGACATAAGCGATATATCCTGCGCAACCCTGCTGAAGGTAACGCCTCTCCCTCGCCGCCGAGCATAAGGCTGGCCCTCGCTATGGTCTCTCACCCTAAATCACCAACTCTCCCCCACTTGGGGCTCTAACTTGCACTAGCTGCTGCGCGCAGTCTATCACTGCCCCATTGGGGCTCAGCCAATCCATACCAATAATGACCTTGTTTCCCCGCAACGGAATGGGAACCAGGTCAACCAGATACCACTCCTCAAACAATCTCAATACACAATCCCGGAAGACCTCTGATGCTCGCACCAACCGGTCGCCCGCAATCTCAACCTCTAGAGGGCAATCCAACATGCCCAAGGACTCAGGAAACATCTTGCTAAGCGCAAGAGAAACAAATGATTGGGTAGCCCCCATATCAAACAACACCTGAACTGGGATACCGTTCACATGGAACGATCCTAAACAACGAACATACATATAACATATCAAAATTACAGCTGCATAACATAAAAGCATAGATAAGAAATTATACCCGTCACCACATCGGGTGTGGCGCGTGCCTCCTCTGTAGTCAGCTGAAAGGCCCGACTCCTCACCACTGGAGCCTCCGACTTGACCTGCCGGCCATTTGTGATCCGCAGGGTCGCTGGGGCTGGCGCCTTCACCGACGCTGCTGCTGCTGTCAACTGAGGGCAATTAGCCCTCTTGTGGCCCCTCTGGTTGCAGCGGGAACAAAACAACTCAGATGTGTGAACAACCGGAGCAGGGGCAGTACAATCCCTGCTAAAGTGTCCCGTCTTGCCGCACTTGTAGCAGCCCGACGATCCCAATCTACATGCTCCCTCGTGCGGCCTGCCGCACTTCCTGCAACGGCCCGATTCTCCTTGGCCTTTCGGCCTACCATCTGATCCCTTGGGCTTCTTCCCCGAAGCCCCAGCCACCTACTCCTCCTCACCCTTCCTCTTTCGGATATGCTCCAAATCAATCTCCCTCTCCCTTGCCCTGGCAATCATGGACTCTAGGGTAGGGCAAGCTGAAAAGCTAACATGCTCTCGGATGTTAGCCCGTAGCATGTCATGGTAGCGGGTCCTCCTCATATCCTCATCACCTGCATACTAGGGCACTAACAACGCCCTCTCCCGGAACTTGGCGTTGATCTCTGCCACAGTCTTCGTCGTTTGCCTCATATCTAAAAACTCCCTGGCCAGCTGCTGAAGGTCGACAGTCGGCGCAAGCTCTGCCCTGAACCTGGTCACAAAGTCCGACCAGGTCATAGCCTCAATAGCTGAGGCTCCCAATGAGTCACCGACGGACTCCCACCAATCTCTAGCTCGGTCTTGTAAACACCCTGCCGCATATCTCACCTTCGACCCCTCAGGGCAGAAGCTAGTTAACTGCACAGACTCAATGTCTGCAATCTATCGTCTGGCAGCAATGGGGTCCTTCGCCCCATGGAAATCCGGTGCACCACTGCCTCTGAAGTCCTTAAAGGACAGTGTGCGGGATCCCGACTGGCCTGACGCCATATCACTCCTGAATGCCCTGAGGCGATCCTCCATCAGCTCGACTATCCCTTCCTTGATCGACCCGAAGATGATAGGGGTCGACTCAAGGATACCTCTAGTGATCTCTGACGCAATGAAATCACGTAGGCTCTCATCAACTGGCTCGGACCCTGAACCCGAACCCGATCCCTCTCCTAAACTGCCAACTGCTGGCCTCGGACGTAGTACCACCATTCTGCAATACACCATAATAATCATCAGCGATACTAATACATTAGAGGGATCACATCAATCACGAGCTCCTTGGTTTTGCCTTAGCCTTCCTTGATCGAGTACGGATCCTCTGCTTTCAGTAGTACGGGCCCATACTACCTTCCATATCTATCCGTACTTTCCTCAAGGACTGCTTCGACTCCACCAAGTCCCTTCATCACTACTGCTCTCTGCTATTCTCATCCTAGGCTTGCCTAGGGAACTCCCGACCCTACCCTAATCAGTCCTCAGCTGCCGAAGGTCTCTGTGTGATGGTGCTTAGCCATCACCTGAATACAATCACATGCAACGAGGCTCAGATAATCCTTCGAGTAAGGGACTCACCCCTACCACGGTTAGGACTTAAACAAGAGCTACAAAATAGAGTCAAACCCCTCACTCTGAGATTATCCGACCCTGATTGTATGCGACCTAATGTATCCACTTGATAGCTAACCCCCATCACCGGAAGTCCCTCAAATCACAAAGAAAGCAGCATTCAGATGAAGAGGGAACGATATCAACAATCACATCCTTAAAGCAGGAAACTATACTAGCATAGAATGCTAAGCTCACACTATATGGCATAACCTATACAGGCTATCCTACTGCTGTCTACTCAATACTAGCATGCAATTTTCATAAGCAGGAACACATATAGCAGGCACATAAGGCATCATTCCTAGATCCTTAGTCCTATACTAGCATTTTGTTCTATTGAAACTGATAAACATAACATATCTCATATGGGTACTTTGGGGAATACTTACTTGAGCTCGGTCGGTCGCGCACATCATACACTTCGTACTTTTCCCAAAACTCTTTAGTTTACCTTTTAGGAAAAATCATTTTCTTAGAAAATTCTTTTATTCCCTCGATTTGAGTCCAGACACTCCTGAGGGTGTGTCCGAATCCCTCAAACCAGGGCTCTGATACCAACTTGTAACATCCCAAAAATACAGGCCACATCATAATAATATGTCAGAGTAATGCTTCGACATAAAAGTTTCATAGTAATGCTTCATGTCTTCATAAAAACTTCGACATAAAAGTTTCATAGAAAAAGACTGGTCTAGTATCATGTCTTCATAAAAACTTTGACATAAAAGTTTCATAGTAATGCTTCATGTCTGAAAACCAGCCACATCATAATAATATGTCAGAGTACATCCCAGGAAATCCATAATGCGGAAAAACAAGAGCGTGTGTGTGTGTGTGATATGCTGCTACCATGCCAGCTCCTTCCCCCTAGATGAAGAGGTACCTGAAACCAAAACTGTAAGCATGAAGCTTAGTGAGTTCCCCCAACGTACCACATACCATACATTCACATAGCATTCATATTGCCGGCGATTCTGGGGTGCCCGACCTCCCTGGTACGGCCATTTTGGGGTGCCGACCTACTCGTGTCAAGCCATTCTGGGGTGCTGACCAACCCATGTTAATCCACTCTGGGGTGCTAACCTACTCATGTCAAGCCGTTCTGGGGTGCTGACCTACCCATCGGTCCTCACAACCGATTCTCTGGGACTATTCCCCTCCTACTACCGCTATCACATAATACACATCATGCTAGCATATAAACATAACAGCACATACTGTCAGACATATATGGGGTGTCCGACCTACCCTTCGGTCCTAACAACCGAACTCTGCCACTATCACATATAACATATCATGCTAGCATATAACATATCAGGTAGTAGCAAACCTAGATGACATCACAAAGACAATCATCTAACCTACAATTCCTACTGGTGGGCCGACATTGTGGCCTTAGACCCACCGATACTAGAAGGTAACTCACCTCGAAAAGTAGCTGCTGAAAGTCTGCTTGCTAGACGTCTGACTGTTGTACCAGTAATCCTCCGGCTGAATGGAAGCTTCTCACAGTGTAGATTTTGGATCTACTTTCCCTCCTTGTACTCTTCAACCTCCTCCTTCTTCTTCTAAGCTCCAAACAGGAATTTGATGTTACATAAAGGGGTCCTTATATAGTGTGCACATTAGGGTTACATCATGTAACCCATGACTTTACCCATTCCTTATGCTCCATGGGTTTTAACCTCCATGGAGTATCCATGGGTGACCACATGGGTTAAACCCAACATAAGGAATCATGGATCATAAGCCCACATATATAAGAATGAATGATTTACACAATCAATCCCCATATATTTAATTAGTATCTTTTGATCACTAAATTAATTCCAAATTAATTCTTGATCAATACTAATTAAATAACATGATTTCATATTAATATATTAGAACTTATAATATATTAATATGTCACAAATGTCCTTTCCTCACAAACGGTCTATCCAAATGTTTCGATGCCATGCAACCCAAATGGACCATGCTGAGTCGGGTCAAGTACATGCCAATTATAGTTATGGAGTTAGACACTAATCTAATAGTCTCCCACTTGGATAAATCTAAAACTATTATTGCGTATGACTTCAAAAACCAACTGGCAATTGTAGCTCTCAAACGCCGCTGTCGAACTCTAACCTTGTCGATGAACTGTGACCTTTCTCAATGACTTGTCCATTAGATAAGGGATCATATATTCCTCCATTCTAGATATCATATGGACTGAGACATGGATTATAAATCATTCTCTCTGTCCATTTGTTGTTTCCCGATTTCCGATTCATGATGATTGACTGATTGAACAAATCAAATCAGTCTTGGCTTGGCCAAGCACTCACATGTATAATCATTAAATCATCTATGGGCCCACAGATAATGCTTTTATTCCTTTAATGGTAAAAGGAATGGATAAACTTTGACTCATATGGGTTGTTCTAGTACTTGTTGAATCATACACAAAGGCATGTTTTAGAACATCGAGTTACCAATGCGTTTTCGTGCAATCAATGTATAACCAACTCATAGTAACAACTCATATCTCTAGGTTTGAAGAATATAAGATATTATCGTCTCATGATCACTCGTGATAAAATCCATGAAGTGATTCCAATGAGCGTGGGTTGAATCCAATACTCAGAACTTATGAGTACTCATGAATGTTGTAGCACCACTTGCTATGCCCCATACCTTGGACATCTACAATCCAGCTTCATGACAGTCTTGATTCATATCTACTTCCGGCATATGCCCGACTGTGGATAATTTGAATAACTTATTCATTTAGAAAGAACGACCTAGTTATTCTGGAAGTCAAAACATGCAAAGTGAAACACAAGAATAATCGAATCCAATATGGTCTCAGAACTTATGAATATAAATAAAACACCTTTATTTATCACCATATTGATTACACATTATTCATTCCATACTGTTTCAAACTATCAACTTTATACTTGAATTAAAACAATAGTTGTCCCATGCTCCAAGCATGTACACTATGTTTTCTAAACACTAGTCATGCCATACACTAAGTATGCAGACTATGTTTGTTTATTATCTTTACTTTATGAAATATATCGATTGAACATAATTCCAATGATTCCCATTTCATAATCCCAAATCCTTACCGCAAATGCAAGAATTCCAAATTCATCCCATTTCCCTAAATTTGTTAGATTCTAAACTTATATGCATTGATCCTCTTATAATGATTATGCACAAAGTCACAAAGACTTGTCAACAGACATTACACGGTATTCCAATAAAAAATCAATCCATGGAAACGAAGTCTCAAATTCAAAGTCCATTGGCTTTGAACATTCTTCTTGGATTAAGTTTCCTAATCTTACACAGATTCAATGAATAACTTCTACCTATGGGAACATTTCCATATTGCCCTTTTGACTTTTACTCCTGAACAAGAGTTGCCTCTTTTCAGAATATGTCAATATTATCCTTCCAACATTAACACTATACTTCCAACTGTCCCTAAGCAACCAATCTTTGGTAAACCTTAGATTGTCCTCAACAACTGCTTAATCAAATTAATCATATCTAGTTCTAGTTCTTTTTCCTTCTTAATGCTTTGGGCATTTGGAAAAAATTAGAATAGATGAATATTATAGCACATGCAATCGATCCTATATCTGAAGCATATGGGACACGATTCATAAACACATGATACTAGACCAGTCTTTTGCTATGATATTTCTATTTCTATTTGCCAAGTTGAATATTATAGCACATGCAATCGATGCTATATCTGAAGCATATGGGACACGATTCATAAAGACATGATACTAGACCAGTCTTTTTCTATAATATTTTTATTTATATTTGCCAAGTTCTCATAAAGACATGATACTAGACCAGTCTTTTTCTATAATATTTTTATTTATATTTGCCAAGTTCTCATAATTCAGATTATGAAAAGGGATGTCGTAATCATAATCGAATTTTAGAACGCAAATAATGGACCCATATATAGAATTTCCTTATGTTGAGCCATTCCAACATGAAATTCATATATATATATATATATATATATATATATATATATATATATATATATATATATATATATATATATATATATATATATCCTTGACTAAATATGATAAAAACCTCAATCTAGACTTTTAGAATTGAAGTGAAGTAATATTTCCTCTCCCTTAATTATAGCAAAACAACAATTGAAACCTTTTGTTTTTCTATAATTAACATTGCTAACTTGCAACACTTATTATAATTATCATGCTTCCACTTGCATGATGATTATTAGCATGAAGCTTATGCTCCCACTAACTTTGACATGTACTCAGAAATCTGTTGGACTTCTAGAAATCAATACTTTATTGACCTTTTTATCAAAGTTCATATTTCTGATACGAGATGCTTTGATAAAACTTAATTAAAATCATACACCTTTCCTTAGATAGCACACATGTGTGTCTAAACATTTTCAGAACTATGAAAAGGGATGTCGTAATCATAGTCTCAATTGTTTAGACATTTGCCATTCCTTACAAGTCCATGTTAGTGTGCCAGTTAACCACACACGTTCCACTAACGACTTTGAGAATGCAAATATCACAACTGTTATCTTCTTAAAATCTACTTAGTGAAAGTGTTTCCTCACCATCATTTTCATGAATCGGAGAGAAGCCTTATGACACCTAGATTTTATGGTGTATGTGTTCCTATCTATGTGAATTTGTGAAAACCATAATCACAAGTCACGGTTAGTGACAAATCCAAACTCTTATGGATTGAACTTGTGCAGTCTTAACTTCTTGCCACCTGGCAGCTCAAGGGCCTGCCATTGCTTCCAAGTTGTTATGCAACCAATTGAGAACTCTCAGAACTCATATGCAAAGCCAACTTTAACTGGAATGGGCACAGAAATAGAAATATGTCAACATGATAGGTTATAAACCTCACATCGTGTGCTAGTGATAAACTACATGTTTTATTCTTGATTAGATCTTGAAATTCTTTCAGGGTCTTTAAGACTCCCACTGTCCTCTTGACATATAAGACTATCTTGCCAAATATTCAAGAGATAGTGCGAATTCTTTATCAAGATAAACACTGCACAATATTGGCCTTAGTTGGTCTTTATTTTATCCAAAACATCACAACTTACCAACTTCAAATTTACAAGAGTAGAAAACATTTTACTCTTACATTTGACAAGTGTTATAAACCTTCTTTAAGATGTGTCACTCAAGTTACAGTCTTGGAGTATGACTCTAAGACTTTTTTTGGAATGAAGTATGACTCATCTTCTCGATTTAACCATTTCAGCAATTCTTGATTCCTCTTCTTAGCCATAGGAATGCACTAAGATGTCCTTAGATAACCAATTGCAATATGGTTTCTTAATCATTAAGATGATCACAAAACATGATACTAAAGTACTCTCCCATCTTTTCAGATTTGAGAAACTTTTATCCTTCTCCCTAATTTAATTCTTCTCATTCGTTCTTCCATACATCGAAACTTTTCCAATGTTTCAGTATTATACTTAAAATGGTAAGTATAACCATATTTACTAAACTTTAGTAAATCATGACGAATAGTCTTATCGATCTTTTATTGTGGACTTGACCAGCACACAAGAATGTGTACTCGATCCCTTAGTCCTTCACTTAACTCACATATACATGTGAACAAGAAATTAGTCTTAGTTTTCCAAAGATGAAAATTCTCATTCATCATACTATACAACTTGTATGATTCCGAGTTTCTATCCAACTAAAACTTGGGTGATGAGAATCTTTCCTTATTTGGTAAATTTAGACACTACCACAATTGAAAGAATCAAATTTATATTTCCATTATTGCTATCAATGGAATCATATAAGCAACAATTTTTCACAAATGTCATTGTAAGGGTATTTAGAATAACCAAAATCAAAACTTTTTCCTTTTATTTTAAAGCTTTGTGAAAACACTTATCCTTACAGTGCAAATGCATATGAAAAACTTGTTGTTACTATTCCTAAGCAATATATCATAACTCCTAAGCAACATCTCAAAATTTTGATCACTAAACCATGCGATTGAAATCCATCTTCGCGATCAGAATCATCATAAACTTCCTTTAAGTTCTTCTCTTTTCTTTGATTCTTAAACCTTCAACATGTGACCTAGTCACATCATGTAATAAGAATCTTAGAATAGAGACTTAACAGAGTTAGATAGTGGACTTTACCTGAAGTAGAGTCAAACTTCTTGACTTGATCAACCTTATGATCTTTTAGGTAATCAGGCAGCTTCGCAATCAATGCCCCTTCCTTTGGCAAGAGAAACATATGGACTCTTTGGGAATGGTACACTGGACTATCTCAGACTTGCCTTTCTCTTTACAATTTGGTCAACTGAGTTGACTATGGTCAATCCCTAACCTTGTGAAGAGAAGGCTTTTCTAGATATCTAATGTTATCATTGTCAATGTCCATTGGGAAGTTGATCTCCTAATCAAATTTTCTTTACTAGCCCTCAAATCATTTTTGATTTAGCAGCACCAAGCAAATAGATAAGATCATTAAAGGTCATGTCATAGTCTGTTTCATAGTAGTTCCAAAAGAACTCACTATGTGACTTAGAAATTGATTGAACATCCAACTTTCTTAAGACTTTGACATCCAACTCTCCCGTCTTGTCAATATGTGACTTCACCTCCAAGATGTGAGCACACATAGACATTGCTTGCCAATAGGGCTTGAGTGACTTTGAACTTATGGGTTAGGGAAAATAATTGGAGGAGGTGGAGAGAGTGAAGAATGATTTCTGGGACATCATCTTCATTAAGAAAGCTTGTTCCAAGAGTTTTGGGAAGATCATAAATGTTTGAACCAGACATATTTTGGGAGATATTCAAGATAGTTGATTTAAAGCTCTTAATATAACACCCAATGTGAAATATTAAGGCTAGGACCCAACACAATACTTTTATAACTTGGAAGAGGGATGCCGTAATCCAAGCTATAAAATATTTAAAGGTAGGCGAATGACGATTCACCAATTTCCACCATGAAAATGAAATAATTCTATTAGGTTTTACTTGGATTTGAACCCCTAGATCTTTTGAGATTCATTGAACTGTTCAATGGCATGTTTCAATCTCGAGTGTGCCCTTCAGGTTTTGTGACTGGAATGCCGAGGATCACAAAACAAGGTGTGAAGTAAACATGCAAATTACTTGGTACCCTTAATATTTACCCCTCAATCGATGTGTCGGTTAACCACACACGCTCTACCGATGCTATGATAAATATTAAGTTACCCTTTGCCTACCTTGTTAAGTCCAGCTAGTGTGTCGGTTAACCACACACGCTCCACTAACCGACTTATGCATAGTGCAAACTCTAATTTCATGGATTAACACCTTATTCACTTTTTTCCTAAAGTAACTAAGATTGGGAATTATAAAAAACATATAGTAACTTTATATTTATCATTAATACTTTTAATGAAGGGAGACTTCTAGTCCTTGTTCTACCCGTTCGACTAACGACCCTCCACCGATCAAGGAAGCGGTGGGTGAGAGTGGACACCCATTAAGCTGCCATTTTTTAGGCAGCAACGTTATACCCCCCTCATAGACCGGCTTCGTGAACGAGGCCTACTAACGGTAAAACGACTTGTTCTTATATATATATATATATATATATATATATATATATATATATATTATTAACTTATAATATTATAAAGTATAAGGGTTGACTTTTAACTTTTAAAATTCTAAGGGATTAACTTGGAATTAAAGTATTCATAAGAGAAAACTTTACAAATTCCAAAAATTGAGGGCAAGTTTTGAAACTATTCAAAACTATTCAATTCCATAACTTATGTGTTTAAAGTAGTTTTAATTCAAAAAACTCTTCAAGTTCCATAACTTGAGGACAAGTTATGGAAGACTTTAAACTATTAAAAGAATATGACTTTTCTTTATTCATAACCTATGGAAATATTTATGAGTTTTGTGAATCTTAAATGTGACTTTTCATATAACTTGAGGACAAGCTACTAAAACACATTTTAGAATCAACTCTTAGATTAATTTGGATTGAAAACAACAATTTCACATAACTTTTCTATTAATCTAAGCAACTCATAAGAACAAGATAATTCAATCAAACTTTTTCATGTAATTAGTCTAGCCATTAAACTAATACAAAACATGAATCTATTGACAATTATCTTTTAAATTGGATTAGCATGAACATTACCACACCAAAAACAGGTTTATAAGTTGAAAAATAGCTTAGGGTAATGTTCCTAGTCCAATTCCAGCCAAAACAGTCGAATATATGCTGTCTGGGGGTCCAACTCGTCGAGTACATGAATCAACTCGGCGAGTTGGATGAATTTAGCCTTGGACTCGTAGAGTCCCTTCATGGACTCGGCGAGTCTGCTGAGCAGACTGCAACAAACTTTGATTTTTCAGCCAATTTTGCAAGTATAACAAGGAAACAAGACTAGTCTCTTATACTACTGATGAGTTTTGAGCATTCTAACACTCCTAAGTGTACATGCAATCCTAAATACCTTGGATTTATGTTTTCTCTATTATACATGCAAATATGAATATTCCAAGGTATTACCCTATCTAGCATATAATCTTTTAATACTTGGGTAATATAACAAGTTAAAATACATACCTCTTGATGTAACTTGACTCCATGAAGATCGAGAGCCTAGTGCCCCAGGTGTGACACCTCAAATGGTTCACACAACATCATCAACACATGGAATAACCATGAGAAAAAGACACTCATTCTCAAATCGGCTAGCCCTCATATATGTGTCACTAGTGCCAATTTCTTGAGCTAAAGGGGTCCTTATATAGTGTGCACATTAGGGTTACACCATGTAACCCATGACTTTACCCATTCCTTATGCTCCATGGGTTTTAACGTCTATGGAGTATCCATGGGTCACAACATGGGTTAAAGCCAACATAAGGAATCATGGATCATAAGCCCACATATATAAGAATGAATGATTTACACAATCAATCCCCATGTATTTAATTAGTCTCTTTTGATCACTAAAATAAGTCCAAATTAATTCTTGATCAATACTAATTAAATAACATGATTTCATATTAATATATTAGAACTTATAATATATTAATATGTCACAAATGTCATTTCCTCACAAACGGTCTATCCAAATGTTCTGATGCCATGCAACCCAAATGGACCATGCCGAGTCGGGTCAAGTACATACCAATTATAGTTATGGATTTACACACTAATCCAACAATCATGCCGGTTCCTTTCCTTTCGAAGAAGAAGTACTTAAACTAAAAATGAAAACTGTAAGCACAAAGCTTAGTGAGTTCCCACATAATACCACATACCATACAACAAACATACTGTCAGACATATTTGGGTGCCCGACCTACCTTGCTGACCATACCTTGGTGCTCGACCTGCCCATGTCAGGCATACCGGTGTGCTCGACCTACCCTTGTCAGGCATATCTGGGTACCCCACCTACCCCTGTCAGGCATATCTAGGTGCCCGACCTACCCTCCGGTTTCTCTCAACCGGTTACGTGGTCTATTTCATACCCTACCACTACCACATAATAACATATCACAATCATATTGTCAGTCATATATGGGTGTCCGACATACCCTCTGGTTTATCTCAACCGGTTACGGGGTCTAATCCACTCCTCCTACCACTAACCCATAATATCATAGCATACTAGCACATAAAGCAAAACAGATACTTGAATACCAGACAATTATCATAGAGACAATCATCTCTACTATAATTAGCTACTAGTGGGCCGACATTGGTGCCTTCTACCCACTTCTACAGGAAGGTAACTCACCTCGAATAACAAAAAGTAGCTGAAAATCCTCGGCTCCAAAAATCAACCCAACTCAAGCTCCTATACGTAAAAGATTTCCTTAATTACCCTTTCAAACTCATAACCCCTTAAGGGTCAACTTGGTCCAAGTCAAAGTTAAAGTCAACACTCCGAGTTGACTCAACTCGTTGAGTTCACTCCTCAACTCACTGAGTTCCCATAAATCACAGAATCGTGAAATCGTGATCCAACTTGTCGAGTTTTCCTCCAACTTGCCGAGCTCCTCCTTCTCAAAAAAATCGGGACTTTTCAATGAACTCGAGATTCCCCTTGTGGACTCGTCGAGTTTCTTCTGTCTTCAAAAAACCGAGAAAACCCTAGCCAACTCACCGAGTCATCTCTTCAATTCCCCGCGTTTGCTCAGTAATCAAAAAGGCCAGGGGACCATGATCCAACTCGCCGAGTTGGGTAAACAACACGTCGAGTTTCCTTAGTCTTAACTCATTTAGCCACTTCCAAGCGAGTCTAATGCCTCCAAACCATAGATCTGGTCCCCTTGGGCTGAGATACCATGTAAAGTTTCTAAGTTTACATTCATGCATGGTATGAAGAGGCTAAAAACACTAAAACTAAGCTTTATAAGGGACCTAGGGCATGGAGGAAGGCCAAGACTTGATAAGGATGGAAACTTTAAGTCTCAATAGGCCATGAAATCTCTAGATATGAAGTCATAACTTTATAACATGTTCAAATCCATGAATAACACAAAAATAAGCTACTAAAGGACATAAACTTCTCAAAGAAGAGATCTAGCAAACAAATAGTCAAGGTACCGACTTTATACCTCCAAATGGTTGCAACAACACTGAAAATCCCAGATCTAAAGCTTCTCCCTTAAACTTTGCACCACCAACTTCGCACTCCTTCAAGAAAAACACCAAATAACACTCTTTAGTCTCACACCCACTCAAAATGGGGAAAGAGGCACGATTAGGGTTTTCTTTGGACTGAGGGGACGATGAGGGAGGCCATAATGAAACATTAATGCCTTTAAATAGGGTGAAAAAGCCTGAAAATTAGGGTTTCATTTCTGCCAGCCTACTCGTCGAGTTGAGACCTCTCAACTCGTTGAGTAGGTTTCTTAACCCACATCCTAAATTATTCCTACTCGACGAGTCTGGGGCTCCCAACTCATCGAGTTCCTATATGAAAGTGAATAAATTATGTTTTTAAATACATACTAGAAACCAGGCGTTACAAATATCGTCTGAGTATGACCATACTTTTATTGTCGATGTAAAATCATCAAGGAGACCAAGGATATAAGTTCTACCATAGGTCATAAGCAAAAAATAAATATCGAATATATAGGCCCCACCCACTCATCATGCCATACCCGAAAATTCACTACATGGATGCCAGTTTCGGAAAACATTGGAGAACGTTAAAGCATAATAAAGTTATGAGTCAAGAATTTTACTTGTGACATATTCCATTAATAGTAATCTTTAAGTGTAGGTTACTCTAATACTTAATATTTATCAAATACATTTGAGTGCAACCACATCTCAGTCTTATATTAATCTCCATGGATAATAACCTACCACCTTGCATTAGTCTTAATGAAATTTTTCGATTTTAATTTAACTTGTATTTTTTGTTAATTTAAATTTGTTAAATATTTTAAAAAATTGAATAATAAGTGGAGAGGGAGCGAGAAATCATCCATCACCTCCTTTTCAACCTAGAAGCACCCTTAGCCTCCATTGTTGAGTTTTTGAAGTTTTATGGTGTTTTTTTGGTGAGAATGAGAAGAAAAAGACATCCTTTGTTAGAAGATCCAACAAGTAAGATCTTCCTCCACCTCCTAACTCATCTTATGGATCCTTGTGAGTCTTCAAGTTCCAACCTTTATGCTTCATGCTTCTAGATCTATATTTAGTTGTCTTGTTTTTCATGATTGAGTTAGTTGGTGTGGTTAGAATCCATAAATTTAGCAACTTTATATGTCCTTGAGGTCCTCTTGTAGTTATATATCCTAGATCTAAAGAATGATTGAGTTTTGAATACTTGCACCAGGTTTTTGATGGGTTTTGGCCATATGAACATTCCTATGTGCACATGCAAACCCTAATGCTTGGATCTAGATTTCTCTAATTAAACATGCTTTGAATCCAAGACTTCTAATGACTAATTAGGTATAAGAACAATACAAAATCAGATCTAGAAGTTTACCTTTGAATCTCTTGTTTGATCTTGTTGTCTTGGAGCTCTAGAGTCACAATTATCACTCCTCTAATGGCTTACAAACACCAACTATCAAGGAGGATGATTTGAGAGAGAGGTTAGGGAAGAAATTCGGCCAGGGTTTCTTTTCTTTTGAAGAGATGCCGATTTCCCTTGCCCTAGGGGTCTATTTATACTTGTAAGGCTCCTAGGGTTTCACCCTTAAACCCTAATTGGATAACTTAAGCTCTAAGTAATCCTAATCCTTACCAAAGATAAGCCTTGGACGAATTTGAGGCTATCCCAAGCCCTAGAATTCGTCCAACCTCTATCCCTTAAGGATTTACAGCCCAAAGTGCAACTATCAAACAATTGACAGTTTATACCCTCTTATTTAATTAATCTATTTAAGTCACCAAATTAATACTAATTAATCTATGACTTATATTAATCAAATAACAATATTATTATTCCTTATATTATTCTCATAATATATTGATAATATCTATTCTCTCATAATAAATCATCCTATCAAGTTGCTATGGTGAAGACAACCTAAAAGGACCATGCACAATCGGTTCAAATACTTGCCTAATATAGTTGCATCCTTAGACACTATTCCAACAGTCTCCCACTTGGATAAGTCTAGTAACTATATGCACAAGTACAATCCGATTCGCAATCGTAGCTCTCAAAGATGCTGTCAAACTCTGATCTAATCAATCTTGTCCTTTAGATAAGGGATCGTACAGTCCTCTGTTAGATATCATGCTAAAAATTCTATGGAATAATTTGTCTAGCAGTTTGGTTTCTCGATCTCCGATTTATTCGACATAGAACTTAATCGAACACATCAATTCAGTTCTGACCGGGCCCGACACATAAGTCAAATTAAATCATCGAGCGGCCGAGATATCGCTTTTACCCTCTTAGGATAAAAGTAACAGATAAACTTCGACTTATATGCATTTACTTATTCATTAATCAACTATACACAACAATGCGTTTTATAACATCGAGTTACCAATGCGTTTTTGCATTATCAATGTACAACCAATTAACAAATAACAAACCATATATCTAGGTTTTAAGACTATATGATATTATCGTCTTGCGATCACCCTTTTTGTCGTATTCCATAAGGTGATTCCAGCAAGCACGATTTTGTTCCAATGCTCAAAACCAGTTCATAAGCACTCATGAACGTCGCAGCAATCTTTTGCTATGTCTAATACCATTTAGACAATCTACACACCAATTCATGACAATCTTCATTCATATCTACTGCCAACATATGAACGATTGTGGACAATTTGAATAATTCGATTATTCTTAATAAACTCAATTATTCTGGAAGTCAAAACATGCAAAGAGAAACAATAGTTAAACAATTAACATAAGACAGTAACATTACTCATAAATAAAACTCCTTTATTTAATCGTCAAATGTTAATTACATTTATCTATTACACGTTTCTAATACTATCTAATCTATGGTAACATCATCCTTCAGCCCAATACTACTAGCATGCTCCAAGTGCTTAACCCTACTCAGTCCCTTCGTAAGCGGATCTGCTAGGTTATCTTCTGATGATATCCTCTTCAGTACGAGTTGTCCTTCTTCTACACGATGTCTAATAAAGTGATATTTTCTGTCGATGTGTCGAGATCTACCATGATCCCTCGGTTCCTTGGTCAAGGCAACCGCTCCTTCATTATCACAGAAAATCTCCATGGGCTCCTTTATGGCGGGTACAACTCCAAGGTCACCAATGAAGTTCTTCAACCATATTGCCTCCTTCGACGCTTTGCTCGCTGCAATGTACTCTGATTCGCACGTTCAATCAGCTACGGTTTCTTGTTTGTAACTTTTCCAAGTTACTGCTCCTCCATTTAGGGTAAAGACCCAGCCCGACTGCGAACGGTAGTTGTCCCTGTCGGTCTGAAAGCTGGCGTCACTATACCCTCGCACCTTCAAGTCATCACTCCCACCGAGGACTAAAAACCATTCCTTCATCCTCCGAAGGTACTTAAGGATATTCTTCACCGCAATACAATGGGCTCTGCCAGGGTTCCCTTGATATCTACTAACCATGCTCAAAGCAAAGGCTACATCAGGGCGAGTACAAGTCATAATGTACATGATTGAGCCAACTGCGCAAGCGTATGCTACTCGGCTCATTTCTGCTATTTCATCTTCAGTACTCGGGCTTTGAGTCTTACTCAACTTGGCATTACTTTGTATCGGTAATTCTCCCTACTTCGAGTTTTCCATACTAAAACGTTTTAGTACCTTCTCTAAGTAAGTGTTCTGACTAAGTCCTATTAGTCTCTTACTTCTTTCTCTCACTATCCTTATTCCCAAAATATAGGAAGCCTCTCCGAGGTCCTTCATAGCGAAGCACTTCCTGAGCCAAGACTTAACCTCCTACAGAGTTGGGATGTCGTTTCCTATGAGTAATATGTCATCGACATATAGAACGAGAAAGCTAACTATGCTCCCATTGGCTTTGACATATACACACGATTCATCTTCGCTTCGTACAAATCCAAACTCTTTGACTTTCTCATCGAAGCAAAGATTCCATCTGTGAGATGCTTGCTTAAGTCCATAAATGGACTTCTCAAGCTTACACACTCTATTCGGATGCTTCGGATCCACAAACCCCTCTGGCTGAGCCATGTAAACATCCTCAGCCAACTTTTCGTTAATGAAAGCGGTCTTGACATCCATTTGCCAAATCTCATAATCATGAAATGCGGCAATAGCTAGCATCACTCTAATAGATTTTATCTTTGCAACTGGTGAGAAGGTCTCTTCATAGTCAACTCCAGGAGTTTGAGTAAAGCCCTTCGCAACCAATCGCGCCTTATACGTGTGTACTTTTCCATCCACGTCGGTCTTCTTCTTGAAGACCATTTGCACCCAATGGTCTTACGTCCGGGCACATTATCAACCAAAATCCAAACTTGGTTATCATACATGGATTGGATCTTGCTATCCATTGCCTCTTTCCATTTCGCAGACTCCGAGCTTTCCATGGCTTCCTTATAGTTATTAGGTTCATCAAGGTTTATTAATGTACCATCACTAATATACGTGTCCCCTTCGGTAGTAATATGAAAACCATAAAACTGGGGTTGAACTCTAACTCTTTCGGAACGTCTAAGAGGTAAGGATTCGTCAATCGGTTCAACCGGAGTTTCCTCCTCGGGTTAAGTACCAGCGGTAGAGGTTCCTTCATCCATCGATTCTTGAATCTCTTCAAGCTCAATTTGCCTCCCACTTTCTCCTTGGCCTATGAGTTCTCGCTCTCGGAAAACTCCTCTCCTCGCAACAAAGACAACATTGTCCTTCGGTTTATAGAAGAGATATCCAAAGGATTTCTGCGGGTAGCCGATGAAAATACATCGCTCACTATGAGGTTCGAGCTTGTCGTGAGTATCTCATCTTATGAAAGCCTCGCAACCCCAAACCTTGATATGTGCCAACGAGGGAGCTTTCCCTGTCCACATCTCGTGAGGTGTTTTGGCAACCTTCTTAGTAGGGACTCGGTTAAGGATATGGGCGGCAGTCTCTAAGGCATACCCCCAAAAAGAGATTGATAGTGAAGCACGACTCATCATAGAGAGAACCATATCCAATAAGGTTCGATTACGCCTTTCTGCCACACCATTCAACTGCGGTGTCCTAGGAGGCGTCAATTGTGAAACTATTCCACACTCCTTGAGATAATCGTGGAATTCAAGACTTAGGTACTCTCCTCCTCGATCGGATCAAAGCATCTTGATTTTCCTGCCCAATTGATTCTCCACTTCATTCTTGAACTCTTTGAACTTTTCAAAAGTTTCTGACTTTTGCTTGATTAAATAGATATACTCATATCTACTATAGTCATCGGTAAAAGTCAAGTAGAAGCGGTTCCCATCCTTTGTGGTTGATCTAAACGGTCCACATACATCGGTATGTATCAGGTCCAATAGACCGTCACCCCTTTCGCAAGAACCATCGAAGGGTGACTTAGTCATCTTTCCAAGCAAACAAGACTCGCATGTGTCATCTTCCCTAAGGTAGAATGACTCCAACACTCCATCCTTTTGGAGTTGGGCTATGCGTTTCTTGTTGACATGTCCAAGACGACAATGCCACAAGGATGCTTTATCCATAATATTGGAAGAATCTATATTCAAAACATCATTTCCTAAGTTATCAACAATCATAACAGTTTCATAAATTCCATTACACGGTATTGCTTCAAAATAAAAGACACCATTTAGATAAACCAAAATAGAACCATTCTCATTATTAAAAGAAAATCTAAAACCTTGTCTAAACAAACCATGAAATGAAATGATGTTTCTAGCCATTTCTAGCGAATAGCAACAATTGTTCAAATCTAAACTTAAACGATTCCTAAGCACTAAAGAATACACTCCAATCTTGGTCACAGGCGACGATCTTCTGTTCCCCATGATTAGATTAATCCTTCCATGCTCCACATCCCTATTTCTTCTTAGTCCCTACACATTAGAACAAATGTGGTAACCACAACCGGTATCAAGAACCCAAGAAATAGCATGAGATGAATCGTTAGATTTAATTGTGTATATACCTGCGAAAGACGGCTTGATCTTTCCTTCCTTGATGGCTTGCAGGTACTCTGGGCAGCTTCTCTTCCAATGTCCTAACTTTTGGCAGTGGTGGCACTCTGCCTCCTTTGGGTTAGGGCAGGGCTTAGTAGGATCAACTTTGGTCCCACTAGAAGAGGCACCATCTCGGGCTTTAACCTTGCGAGAGTTCTTAGACGAAGCCTTCCTCTTCTTTCCCTTTCCTTGTCCTATAGCCAAAACAGGAGCAGCGGGTGGATTAGGAGTTGGTGCAACAGACTTGTCCTTGAAGTTGCTCTCAGCGACCCTCAAGAGACCTTGGAGTTTGCTTAGGATGACCTCCTCTTTGTTCATGTGGTAGGTCATCCTAAATTGATTGTAGCTTGGAGGCAAAGAGTGAAGCACCGTGTCAATCGCCAAGTCTTCCCCAAAGTCAACATTCAACTTGCGAAGACGGTCGACATACCTTTGCATCTTTTGCAGGTGCACGGTAAGAGACTCTCCATGACCCATCTTAGCGGAAATCATGTTAGTGAAAATCTCATAACGCTCTTGTCTCGCGTTTTGGTGGTATCTCTCCAATAAGTCTTGATGCATCTCGTACGTGTACATGTCCTCATAGGACTTTCTGAATTCGAAGTTCATAGTGGCTATCATGATGCAACGTACCTTCGTTGCATCACGCTCGTGAGTTTCAAAAGCGGTCATTTCAGCCGGAGTAGCGATTTCAGGGTTGATTTTCTCTAGCTTCTCATCGAGGACATACTCCTTGTCCTCGTAGCGAGCAATTGTGCAAATGTATCTTATCCATTCGCTAAAGTTCGTCTCATCGAAAGTGACCTTTTGACAAAGGCTCATCAATGTGAATGAACTAGCAGCAGCGTTGTTTGCGTTCAACATCTAAAATAGAAAGGACAAAGATAGATTAGAATATGAATCCCTAATTATCACCCAATAAGAAAGTTAGGGCTAGGATCCAACAACAATATTTACATGTTAGAAAAGGGATGCCGTAATCTAACATGCAAACAATTTGAAGGTAAGTGAATGACGATTCACTAATTCTCCTACACAAAACCTAACTTTAAGTTACAGATAAACTTCGACTTATATGCATTTACTTATTCATTAACCAACTATACACAACAATGCGTTTTATAACACCGAGTTACTGATGAATTTTCGTACTATCAATGTACAATCAATTAACAAATAACAAACCATATATCTAGGTTTTAAGACTATATGATATTATCGTCTTGCGATCACCTTTTTATATCATATTCCATAAGGTGATTCCAGCAAGCGCGGGTTTGTTCCAATGCTCAAAACCAGTTCATAAGCACTCATGAACATTGCAGCAACCCTTTGCTATGTCTAATACCATTTAGACAATCTACATACCGATTCATGACAATCTTCATTCATATGTACTTCCAACATATGAACGATTGTGGATAATTTGAATAATTCTATTATTCCTAATAAACTCAATTATTCTAGAAGTCAAAACATGCAAAATTGAAACAATAGTTAAACAATTAACACAAGACAATAACATTACTCATAAATAATACTCCTTTATTTAATCATCAAATGTTAATTACATTTATCTATTACATGTTTCTACTACTATCTAATCTATTCTAATATCATCCTTCAGCCCAATACTCCTAGCATGTTGCAAGTGCTTAACCCTACTTAGTCCCTTCGTAAGCGGATCTGCTGGGTTATCTTCTGATGATATCCTCTTCACTACGAGTTGTCCTTCTTCTACACAATGTCTAATAAAGTGATATTTTCTGTCAATATGTCGAGATCTACCATGATCCCTTCGTTCCTTGGTCAAGGCAACTGCTCCTTCATTATCACAGAAAATTTCCATGGGCTCCTTTATGGCAGGTACAACTCCAAGATCATCGATGAAGTTCTTCAACCATATTGCCTCCTTCGATGCTTCGCTTGCTGCAATGTACTCTGATTCGCACGTTGAATCAACTACGTTTTCCTGCTTGGAACTTTTCCAAGTTACTGCTCCTCCGTTTAGGGTAAAGACCCAGCCCGACTGCGAACGGTAGTTGTCCCTGTCGGTCTGAAAGCTGGCGTCACTATACCCTCGCACCTTCAAGTCAACACTCCCTCCGAGGACTAAGAACCATTCCTTCGTCCTCCGAAGGTACTTAAGGATATTCTTAACCGCAACCCAATGAGCTCTTCCAGGATTCCCTTGATATCTACTAGCCATGCTCAAGGCAAAGGCTACATCAGGGCGAGTACAAGTCATAGCATACATGATTGAGCCAACTGCGGAAGCGTATGGTACTCGGCTCATTTATGCTATTTCAGCTTCGGTACTCGGACTTTGAGTCTTACTCAACTTGGCATTACTTTGTATCGGTAATTCTTCCTTCTTTGAGTTTTCCGTACTAAAACGTTTTAGTACCTTCTCTAAGTAAGTGTTCTGACTAAGTCCTATTAGTCTCTTACTTCTCTCTCTTACTATCCTTATTCCCAAAATATAGGAAGCCTCTCCGAGGTCCTTCATAGCGAAGCACTTCCCGAGCCAGGACTTAACTTCCTGCAGAGTCAGGATGTCGTTTCCTATGAGTAGTATGTCATCGACATACAAAACGAGAAAGCTAACTATGCTCCCACTGGCTTTGACATATACACACGATTCATCTTCGCTTCGTACAAATCCAAACTCTTTGACTTTCTCATCGAAGCAAAGATTCCATCTACGAGATGCTTGCTTAAGTCCATAAATAGACTTCTCAAGCTTACACACTCTATTCGGATGCTTTGGATCCACAAACCCCTCTGGCTGAGCCATGTAAACATCCTCAGCCAACTTTCCGTTAAGGAAAGCGGTCTTGACATCCATTTGCCAAATCTCATAATCATGAAATGCGGCAATAGCTAGCATCACTCTAATAGATTTTATCTTCGCAACTTGTGAGAAGGTCTCGTCATAGTCAACTCTGGGAGTTTGAGTAAAGCCCTTCGTGACCAATCACGCTTTATATGTGTGTACGTTTCCATCCACATCGGTCTTCTTCTTGAAGATCCATTTGCACCCAACGGTCTTACGTCCGGGCACATTATCAACCAAATTCCAAACTTGGTTATCATACATGGATTGGATCTTGCTATCCATTGCCTCTTTCTGTTTTTCAGACTCCGGGCCTGCCATGGCTTCATTATAGCTATTAGGTTCATCAAGGTTTATTAGTTTATCATCACTAATATACGTGTCCCCTTCGATAGTAATATGAAAACCATAAAACTGGGGTTGAACTCTAACTCTTTCGAAATGTCTAAGAGGTAAGGATTTGTAAATTTGTTCAACCGGAGTTTCCTCCTCGGGTTGAGTGCCAGCGGTAGAGGTTCCTTCATCTATCATTTCTTGAATCTCTTCACGCTCGATTTGCCTCCCACTGTCTCATTGGCTTATGAGTTCTCCCTCTCGGAAAACTCCTCTCCTCACAACGAAGACAACATTGTCCTTCGGTCTATAGAAGAGATATCCAAAGGATTTTTGTGGGTAACCGATGAAAATACATCGCTCACTACGAGGTTCGAGCTTGTCGTGAGTATCTCGTCTTACGAAAGCCTCGCAACCCCAAACCTTGATATGTGCCAACGAGGGAGCTTTCCCTGTCCACATCTCGTGAGGTGTGTTGGCAACCTTCTTAGTAGGGACTCGGTTAAGGATATGGGCGGCAGTCTCTAAGGCATACCGCCAAAAAGAGATAGGTAGTGAAGCACGACTCATCATAGAGCGAACCATGTCCAACAAGGTTCGATTACGCCTTTCTGCCACACCATTCAATTGTGGTGTCCTAGGTCGCGTCAATTGTGAAACTATTCCACACTCCTTGAGATAATCGTGGAATTCAAGACTTAGGTACTCTCCTCCTCGATCGGATCTAAGCATCTTGATTTTCCTGCCCAATTGATTCTCCACTTCATTCTTGAACTCTTTGAACTTTTCAAAAGTTTCTGACTTTTGCTTGATTAAGTAGATATACCCATATCTACTATACTCATCGGTAAAAGTCACATAGAAGCGGTTCCCATCCTTCGTGGTTGATCTAAACGGTCCACATACATCGGTATGTATTAGGTCCAATAGACCCTCACCCCTTTCACACGTACTTGTGAAGGGTGACTTGGTCATCTTTCTAAGTAAACAAGATTCGCATGTGTCATCTTCCCTAAGGTCGAATGACTCCAACACTCCATCCTTTTAGAGTTGGGCTATGCGCTTCTTGTTGACATGTCCAAGACGACAGTGACATAAGGATGCTCTATCCATACTATTGGAAGAATCCATGCATAAAACATCATTTCCTAAGTTATCTACAATCATAACGGTTTCATAAATTCCATTACATGGTATAGCTTCAAAATAAAAGACACCATTTAGATAAGCCAAAATAGAACCATTCTCATTATTAAAAGAAAATCTAAAACCTTGTCTAAACAAACCATGAAATGAAATGATGTTTCTAGCCATTTCTGGCGCATAGCAACAATTGTTCAAATCTAAAGATAAACCATTTCTAAGCACTAAGGAATACACTCCAATCTTGGTCACAGGCGACGATCTTCTGTTCCCCATGATTAGATTTATTCTTCCATGCTCCACGTCTCTATTTCTTCTTAGTCCCTGCACATTAGAAAAAAAGTGGAAACCACAACCGGTATCAAGAACCCAAGAAATATCATGAGATGAATCGTTAGATTTAATTGTGTATATACCTGCGAAAGATGGCTTGATCTTTCCTTCCTTGATGGCTTGCAGGTACTCTGGGCAGCTTCTCTTCCAATGTCCTATCTTGTGGCAGTGGTGGCACTCTGCCTCCTTTGGGTTAGGGCAGGGCTTAGTAGGATCAACTTTGGTCCCACTAGAAGAGGCACCATCTCGGGCTTTAACCTTGCGAGAGTTCTTAGACGAAGCCTTCCTCTTCTTTCCCTTTCCTTGTCCTATAGCCAAAACAGGAGCAGCGGGTGGATTAGGAGTTGGTGCAACAGACTTGTCCTTGAAGTTGCTCTCAGCGACCCTCAAGAGACCTTGGAGTTTGCTTAGGATGACCTCCTCTTTGTTCATGTGGTAGGTCATCCTAAATTGATTGTAGCTTGGAGGCAAAGAGTGAAGCACCGTGTCAATCGCCAAGTCTTCCCCAAAGTCAACATTCAACTTGCGAAGACGGTCGACATACCTTTGCATCTTTTGCAGGTGCACGGTAAGAGACTCTCCATGACCCATCTTAGCGGAAATCATGTTAGTGAAAATCTCATAACGCTCTTGTCTCGCGTTTTGGTGGTATCTCTCCAATAAGTCTTGATGCATCTCGTACGTGTACATGTCCTCATAGGACTTTCTGAATTCGAAGTTCATAGTGGCTATCATGATGCAACGTACCTTCGTTGCATCACGCTCGTGAGTTTCAAAAGCGGTCATTTCAGCCGGAGTAGCGATTTCAGGGTTGATTTTCTCTAGCTTCTCATCGAGGACATACTCCTTGTCCTCGTAGCGAGCAATTGTGCGAATGTATCTTATCCATTCGCTAAAGTTCGTCCCATCGAAAGTGACCTTTTGACAAAGGCTCATCAATGTGAATGAACTAGCAGCAGCATTGTTTGCGTTCGACATCTACAAATAGAAAGGACAAAGATAGATTAGAATATGAATCCCTAATTATCACCTAATAAGAAAATTAGGGCTAGGATCCAACAACAATATTTACATATTAGAAAAGGGATGCCGTAATCTAACATGCAAACAATTTGAAGTAAGTGAATGACGATTCACTAATTCTCCACCATGAAAACCTAACTTTAAGTTCTAAATGAATTTGAGAATTCCTAGGTTTAGATGAGATTAATTGAAACATTTCAATGGCATGTTTAAATCTCGATATGCCCCTCTTGTTTGTGACTGGGATACCGAGGATCACAAAGCGGGTGTGAATTACCATGCAAATTCACATGGTGCCTTCATTGTAACGATCACCCATTCGATGTGCCGGTAAACCACACACGCTCCATCGAACTATGATAAACAATGAATCATCCTTTGCCACCTTCGCTTAGAACCAATTAGTGTGCTGGTAAACCACACACGCTCCACTAACTTCTTAGCAAGGTGCAAAGTGTAATTTCATGGGATTGCATCAATTCACTTTTCCTAAAGTAACTAAGATTGGGAAATTTTTGAAAAACATGTAGTTACTTTGTATTTCATATTACACTTTTAATGAGAGGATGAGGTTGCCCTATCCTACCCGTTCGGCTAACGACCCTCCACCGATCAAGCAAGCGGTGGGTGTGAGTGTACACCCATTAAGCGCCATTTTATAGGCCACAACCTTATACCCACCTTATAGATCGGCTTCGTGAATGAGGCCTACTAACGGTAAGACTAGCATTTTAGTTATACATATATATATATATATATATATATATATATATATATATATATATATATATATATATATATTAATCTTGTAATATTATATTTGTATAGGGTTGTATTTTAAACTTGTAAAATTCTAGGGTTTGAAATTTAAATTTTCTAAATTAAAACTTTTAATCACAAAACATAAATTTCAAAACTTGAGGGCAAGTTTTAAACATTTAAAACATGGAGGATCAAATAACAAATAATCTTAACTAACAATTAATTCCATAATTATCCACATTTGATTTATTTAAGATTTCTTACATAATAATTTACCAATTTAATCAAAATAATTAATTAATTATCACATAAGGAAATTAAATATTTTATTAAGTGATAAATATCTTTAATTAGATCAAGATTATAGTCATATATATCAAAAAATCGGATTAGGGTTGATCTAATATGATAAATGCAAGTTTCCATAAGATAAATATCAAAAAATCCCGAATTTGGCCCTTCCTGACGCTCTGACTCGCCGAGTACCCACTCTGGACTCGCCGAGTCAGGCCAACTCGCCGAGTCCACTATGGGACTCGCCGAGTCCATGACTCATAAACACAAATTTCGAATTTTGCAAGTAAGATTCAAATAAACAAGCAACAATTTAATAGAAACCAATCTAGGCTCTGATACCACTGATGGGTTTTGGCCATATGAACATTCATATGTGCACATGCAAACCCTAATGCTTGGATTTATGTTTCTCTAATTAAACATGCTTTGAATCCAAGACTTCTAATGACTAATTAGGTATAAGAACAATACAAAATCAGATCTAGAAGTTTACCTTTGAATCTCTTGTTTGATCTTGTTGTCTTGGAGCTCTAGAGTCACAATTGTCACTCCTCTAATGGCTTACAAACACCAACTAGCAAGGAGGATGATTTGAGAGAGAGGTTAGGGAAGAAATTAGGCCAGGGTTTCTTTTCTTTTGAAGAGATGCCGATTTCCCTTGCCCTAGGGGTCTATTTATACTTGGAAGGCTCCTAGGGTTTCACCCTTAAACCCTAATTGGATAACTTAAGCTCTAAGTAATCCTAATCCTTACCAAAGATAAGCCTTGGACAAATTTGAGGCTATCCCAAGCCCTAGAATTCGTCCAACCTCTATCCCTTAAGGATTTACAGCCCAAAGTGCAACTATCAAACAATTGATAGTTTATACCCTCTTATTTAATTAATCTCTTTAAGTCACCAAATTAATACTAATTAATCAAATAACAATATTATTATTCCTTATATTATTCTCATAATATATTAATAATATCTATTCTCTCATAATAAATCATCCTATCAAGTTGCTATGGTGAAGGCAACCCAAAATGACCATGCACAATCGGTTCGAATACTTGCCTAATATAGTTGCAGCCTTAGACACTATTCCAACAGTTTTGACCTCATTTTTTTTTTCATTTTGACCTAACTAGAGTTTAAGACGTACATTGAACGTGCATGTATATAAAGCATCGACTTTTAGGTGGTGTTTGTTTTTTTTCCTGCAGATCTGCGTGACCACTTTTGTCTGCACCACACAGACCACGCGCATATATAGACCCTCGCAGACAGTTTGTTTTTTTTGGAAGTGTGCAGACTTGAAATCATCTGCGCGAGGTCATCTTGACACAGACATTGACCAATGTCTTCTAAGGTCTTTACAAGTCTTTTAAACCCAAAAGAACATACATTTTTTTCTCTCAGTGCCTCCAACATCTACCAACACATCTCTCCACCAGTTTTCTTCAACCTCGTGTCTCGTCCACGTGCCGCCACTTTCCAGACCAGAACCGTCATCTTCGTCTCCGATTGCACCAGACGCACTTCGAAAATGAAATTAATTGTACATCGGATTTTCCTTTGAAAACAAAAATAGGTTGGTTCCATTGTTTCTAATTTTTTTCTTGTTTTAATATGAAATTGATTGTTATTCTTGCTGAAAGACTCTATGTTAACTTTTGGATCTTGCTGGAAAAACGAAAACATTGCTAAAAATAGTCTTTCTTACTTAAATTTCTTGTTGGAATCCCATAACATTTCTGATGTCAGGTTTGGGTAAATGGCTTCTACAATCAGATTCAATTATGAATTCAGTAATGAAATCAGATTACATTCTTGTTTTGGATGTTTTTTGTTGAAATCATTTTGGTTTTCTAAAATCTCATAAACATAGCCCACCAAGTGTTTGATAAAGTGTCTAATAGAGACATTGCATCTTGGAAGACATAGTTTTATTGTTTATAGTTCAATTTTAACATAATGAAGACTCAAATTTACAACCTTTTGCAGGTAGACGACACCAAATATGTCGAGAAACATGGAAATTTGAATAAGATGGCAATGTTGTCAATGGTGGCAATAGTTGAAGCGTGTGTGACTTTCATGTTTAAGAGTTAACCTTAGCTTATGAATGGTTATGATTGGAAAATTTATGTGTAATGTGTATATGTTTGTATTGATGTTATTCCTTATGATTCCATATCAATCTAAAGCATTTGTAATAAAAAGAGATATGTGTTGCATGTATGATATTAGTTTAAGATATTATTTTTGTTTATCTTGCAAAGACAATGATATATTTTTATTCAATAACTTTGAAAGTGATTTATTAATATTGAAATCTAACTATATGATTATAGATTAAATGAACTAGAATAAATATTTGAAAAACTCTTAAGTCTAAAAATTCTATTTATTTTAACTTTATTTTATTTTAGCAGTCCGTAGAGTTTAAAAAACAAATAGTCTTCTTCTTGTAGACTGCAAACATTTGTTTCACCTCTTCTTCTGCAGATGTCTGCGGATGCAACAGACTACAAACATTTTACATCTTAAAAATTAAGCAACACCTTATTATCCATTAGGTGTGAGAAAGACTTCTAGAAAGTTTGGATAAGTAGCTTGAAGGATGTAACACCCTATTTTTACCGTTCCATAGGATTCAATAGAAATCATTGTTTATAAAATTTGAAGTAGAAATATATTACGTTTTAGCCCAAGTAACCATCTTAAACATGTAGGAAACATCAATACAGTTTTCGTAGATATATAAAACACTTAGATCCAACTTCGTATGAAGAAGTTATGCTTCTTCGAAGTTTCGCAAGTAAACCGACACGGCTCTACGTATCGTAAAATGTGAATTTTTGATAAATCACTTTTTAGCCTATAAGATCAAAATGAAAGTCATTGTAGTCATTAAACCGAAAGCGTGCATATAAGGACAATTTCAGTAATATGTTCTTAATAAAATTACCTAATGAACTTCTTTAACTATCAAATCAATATTTATATTTTATATTTTCTTTGTTTTTATTAATTATAATATAAATAGTTACATAAAATCTAATAATAATAATAATAATAATAATAATAATAATAACTAGAAGTGTGCCCTCGCTTCGCTACGGGTAGGGGAAAGTCGGGCAATGTAATTTGTCAGCAAATTGAACCTCATATTTGGGGGAAAATAAAGTATGTTGCCCGTATTGTTAAAAAGAGTAAAGTACATCGCTATTTACTGTATTTCGGCTTTTCATTTAAGAATAATGTCTTTATAAGAAAATATCATCCTATTCTTCAAAGATAAAGAGAAAAAAAACCCCACCAAATGAAAATCAATCTAGAAAAAAGAATCACATTAAGAAATGTTTCATTTTCTCAAGGATACACATTAGGCTATAGATAACAACCTACTTTTTAGCAATGTCAAAAACAAATTTGTTTTCAGATAAAAGTAGCATATCAAAACTATACATCAACTAAAACCACAATCACTTATAAGAAAATTAAAAGAATTTCCCATATTAAGAATATCTTCCCATATTAAGAAAAATACCCAATTAATCTTGGTAATAAATAAAATCAAAAATACATCAAACAAAAGAGAATTACAAAGAACCAAAAACATTCTAGAAAGGCTTACACACCATGAGCTTCAAAAATTCCTAACCTTGGAAGCACATTCTTGAAAAAAAAGTATGAAATCATTTTTGTCTGTCTCTTCAATTAAAATGAGGGGTATAAAAGTCAAAAACATCTTTTTTCATATGGATGAATCAAAAACACAACTGGAAATATGAAATATCTCCTCCCCACTTAAAAAAGGTAAGAGAGTGATTTGCTTTTGATTTCTTGTTTGTGCAAATGACGAAAATGCCCATATAGTCATAGAAAATAATATGTAAATTAAAGAAACATGCACGAATTCTGGAATAAGAACGTGAAATTTTGGATCATTGGTTGCATAGTGATGTAGCATGGAGTCATAAATAGGAGGTAATATATCTGCATATGGAAAAAAAAGATTAAATAATGAAAAATTAAAAGTAATTAATTATTTTTATTTATTTTCAGTAAACATGGATGGTGGCTCACAGTGTCTGTCTAGTAGCATGATTTGAGATGTAAAATTGTAAATCAAGTACACAGACAATATGTTGTCAAACTGTCAAACTACAAATGACCAGTGTTTTATAAATAATAATAAACTATTCAATAAAATAATTAAATAAAAAACAACAAATATAAGGATGAAGTTATTACCAGTAAACAGTCCTTTGTTGCATCTCCATCTTCCTCATTAAACTGTACTTCATCATCAAAATCATCTCATAAATGGCAAGACAACAACATATTTTATTATTCGTCTATCTTCCCGCTTCTTCCCTTAGAACATTAACTATAAGAGAAACAAATAACTTCAGCTTGTAGCATGCCATATGTCAAAAATTGACCAATTAAATATTTTCATACATGGCAATTGGATTTTTTTTTTTTAAAAAAAAAAGAGAGAATAAAAAAGAGAAAAAGAAAACACTAAATGTATTAAGGCAAAAGGAACACCCATTTAGTCAATGAACTGAATCAATAATACAAGTTGTACCCATGAAGCATTTTCGTCACCATGTTCAGTTGTAGCAGCTATCCCTTCACATACTGAACCCACAAATTTAGTGTACATATCTTATGTATCACTTATAGATACAACAACAATATATGAAACGCATCAGATGATTTACTTACACTGAGGAAAATTATGGATGTGAAGTAAAAGTAAAAGGATTTACTTTTAATGATTCTTCTTGATCTTGAGATACTATTCTTGTATATGGGTTCTTTTCCATGAATCTGAAACCTATAACTAAAAAATTAAACCCATTTAATTTCTTTATTTTTTGCTTCATATAGGGAGAACATACCTCTCAAGTTACTTATGCTAACTATTAGACCCAAACATCTGGTTGGATAGGCATTTCATCAAGCGCCTTCTGGCCACCTTTCATAGATGAAGTTTCCATGTATGAAGAGGGAATTGTTTAAATTAAAATTCTTAAAAGGCTATTTATGTGTAAAAAGTTATTAAATATTCATTAGTATAACAATATTTAGAAGAAAAGAACTTCAATGTTTAGAAGAATCACTTTAGTGTCCTCGGAAAACAACTTTATTTCTTTCTTTAAATCGCTACCTACACGTGACAAGCTCATCTTAATCACTAGGAAACGACACATCAAACGGAATCGAAGAAGAAACTGACCTAACACCAAACTCAATATGTCTACTAATCTTCTTCATTGCCACTCTTCTTGATCCCCTAACGTTCGAATTCAAATTCACCTGCAAGTTAACGTTCTTAAGTTTAGCTTATTTATCCAACATGGTCCAACTTACTTATCGACAATCTATAAACCAATAGCGGAGATGAAAATGCCCTACAATGGCTAAGTTAGTAGATAAAATCGCTTGGTTTTGTGCATTACATGGAAATTAGGAACCAAACAAGAGGAGTGTTAAACACAATTTTCGAAAAAATGAACTTGAATAAAAATACTAGACAGAAAAATGTAGAAACTTGGGTGAAGCATTCCATCGATCAGCTAGAATGCATCATGTCTCCCCAGGTACCTGAACTGGCTAACCAGTATGAAAGTTATTCTTCCCAAACAGAAACGAACCAAATAGTCGACACAGAATTGAGACGAAGTTAATAAATGAGGAAACAGTTCCCGGTGACAGACGGAGGAGTCGATAATGGAGGAAGGCATTTTCGACGGTTTGTATATCTTTACAGAACCGAAATCCCGAGGCAAGGTCAGCAACCGGAGATTCTCTTTGGGCGGTGTCAACTGTGGTGGCTGTTGATGGAGGCGCCAACTTCGAGACTTCCAATAGTAGTAGAAGTCGACCTTATCAGTCGATTTCTCTAGTGTAGCCACAATCGGCGGCGAGGAGGTAGCCTCTGGCTCCTTTTCCTTCCGACTGATTGAACATATCAGTCAAAAGGTGACTTCAGAGACGCGCCACCGTTGGTGGTATCTGGAAAATTAGGAACATGTAGAAGTGAACAATCGGGTGGAGATAGAGAAAAAAAAAGGAAAGAGGAACGATGCTCTAATTGCAAAGCGGCTCGAGGTAGCAAATACTCTTTGATCGAGAGAGAGAGAGATAACAATCTATACCACTTTGATTGGAGAACAAAACGACGGAGAAGGAGAAGCGGACACGTATCTGTGAGTATGACTCTCCGACCACCACCACCATTAACCATCCCACTCCAACAAAATGCTTTTGAAAAGTTACGACATTTGACAACTTTGTATAAGAGAAGGGACTATTTCTGCCAACACCTTAGGAACTTTGATTTTCCTAAGGTGAGACAATTATAATATATATATATATATATATATATATATATATATATATATATATATATATATATATATATAATAATAAAAACTAGAAAAGTTCCCCTGCGTAGGCGTAGCGGGGGTTGGGTTTGGATTAAACCACTGTCGAAAGGAAGGAGGTAACGGTACATGCTTTATTCATTTATCATCATACGTTTGTAAATTGTGATTGAATTACATATTGTCATCCATCGAAACTTGCATTACACTCATACAAAAGTAATGCCATGAGTGATCACACTCAATTACACCATTTCAAAGTAGAATAGACGTTGCCTAAAAAAACAACAAAAATAAAAGTTATTTTTTCTAATTTTGACATCAAAAAAATAGAACAAAAAAACATTTTTTGAGGAAGTTCTTGAAATGAACTCCATGTTGCTCCTTTCAGTTGAGGAACACCATCCACAATAGTGCCATTATCTAATGTATAAGATTGATGCATTATATCCAAATTATTAATTGAAAAGCTAAAAATAGCCAAAAAGGTCAACAACCTAATGAGTAAGTCATCAATAGATTTGCCATAACAGGAATACAAATGAAAAAATTATAACTTTTCTTTCATGGGTATCAACACTTATCATCCACACATACTTATAATAATCTAAAGAGTTGGAAATTGTAATCATAGTGTTTACGAATTGATTCCAGAAATTAAGTTTAATTTCGAGAACTTGACCTTTATTAAAATTTTTAAAAAAATCGAAAAAAGTAGAAAAATACTGAAAGATTATCCAAAACTTGTTAACATATCATTTCATGTACCAAGATGGACATCAGCTGTTGGTGAAGCTCTCCTAAGCACTGAAGAACCGATCCAACCATTCCATGACCACCTGTGAAGTTTAACAAAACTGTTCATAAGTGACAATTTACAAATCTACATGCATTTTATGATCATGAGATAAAAATATGAAATGGTGATTGTATTAAACTAAATGGTTCATATACTAATTTCAAGCAAAGTGTGCAATCAAATTCACCCATGGAGTCTCCTCCCAAGTATATTGGTTGCTGTTCTTCTTTACCTACATTTTTACAACTACTTAAGTTTCAATAACTTTAAAAGACAAATACCAATGAAGCTTGCTACTATTCCACGAATTATGGATCTTCATCTGCAAGATAAACCAACAAAATTAAGAAAAATGATTTTTTTTGGGTATTTGGTTTAGTTGGGCATTTCAACAAACAGGTGGTGGGCATGGATAGAAAGACATATATGAACATAGAAAAACTCTCTTAAATAAAATCGGGGTAGGTACCTGGAAAATGCAAATCATATCTCTCTAAGACGTGAAAGCGCTAAATCGAACCACCTGAATTTGTTCTTGCTATTGCTTCCTGGTCAGATTGAATATTTAACCATTCAAAATTCTCACAAGCAAAACATCAAACAACTTGTGGGCATTAAAATTTACTATATACCTTGTTAAACATAAAACATCCCTGTAATGAAAGAGAAGTATGGACGTGAACTGTAGTTTTTTGCTAACTATTTTCACAAAGCATTTACGTAAGGAAGAACCCAACTTCGCTAATGGATCAAAACGAAACCAAATAAATAGAAACAGTTGCACCTTTGAACATATTTTACTCTTTCAATCTACAAAGGGATGTCAAAAAAAGATTTTGAGAATCGCATAAACAAATGAAAACAGGAAAATACCTTATCAGGGCTCATCCCAAACCAAAAATGTTGTATTTTTGTTGGATTAGTGTCTAAGTCCATAACTATTTTGGTATGTACTTGACCCGATTATGAGCATGGTCATTTTGGGTTGCCTTCACCATAACAATATGTAGGATGAATTAAGGAGAGAAAGGTTTAAATATGATTTACTAATATATTATGAGAATAGTATATTAAAGGAGAAATCATATCGTTTAATTAATATTAGTCAAGAATTAATTAAGAATTAATTTTGTGGCTAAAAGAGATTAATTAAATTTAGGGGACTGGACTGCAATTATTGGATAATTGAGTTATTGGGCTAAGGAATGCTAAAGGAACAAGGGGTGAACGAAATTATGATGGGAGCCCATCATATTTTCGTCCATAGCCTTATCCAGAAGGTACCATGGGCTGCTTAGAGTTTAAGCTGTCCATTAGGGTTTTGACTGAAACCCTAGCAGCCCACACAAGTATATAAAGGACCCCTTAGGCTCCAAAAACGTGGACAACTGATTCTCTAGGGTTTCTAGTCGTTTTTGGGCAGCCTCTTTTATTCTCCTCTTCATCCAAGTTGCATAAGGTGTTTGTGACTCCATTAGAGGTGGAGCACTTGAGGTACTAAGCTTTTGAAGCCAATCCAAGCAAGGAATTGATTGTTATTGCTATATAACAATCAAAGGTAATTCTCTAAACCCTAATTCAGTTTATAATATGTTAGATCTATGTTTATTAGTCTTAGATTTAAAGCATGTATAATAGAGAAATCTAGATCCAAGCATTAGGGTTTGTATGAGCACATAAGATTGTTCTTATGCCTAAAACCCATCAATTTTCACATACCTGAAACACGAAATATGTATGTCAACTAAAACCCGGATATGATGTATCGATGAGGGTACGGATATAGTGATTTAACATAAATAGATTACAGACAAATAAAAATAAGACAGAGAAGAAGGTGATGAAATGGTAAGTGAAATCTTACCTGGAGCAGGTGGCGATGCCTTCAATTCGAAAGGGCACTTCCACTGACTCCCCACAGTTTTCTTCCGATGACCAACAATTTTGCACAACATACCGGCTAAAAAGGTAAAAAGAAACCAAGTTAGATGGACATGTAGACGATGGAAATCAGTTTAGGGTTTTTGTTGGGCACCAACGGTCATCGGCGGCGATGCAGCCGGATGATGAAACCCAAAAGTAATTGATGGGTCTAAAAATGGAGTAAATGAGAAACGGAAGCCGATGGAGAAACGAAATAATTGTGAAGCATCGAGAGGAGTTTGTATAAGCAGTGGTAGGAGGAGATAACACGTATTGGCAAAGCGGTGGTAGGAGAAGATAACACGTATTGACAACAATTTTATTCTTATTGGGTTAGACTTTGGTCCAATCAACAGCAAGATGTTGAATTGGGAACTCTTTTTTTATATAATTATATAATATATTATAAAAAATTACAGGGGGAAACTGTATTTCCTAAAAAGAAATGGGAGAAATATGCCAAAATGGTTAGGAACATTACTACAACAAAATGTATAGTTAAAGGGCCATTTTTGTCATCCCCTTAATACAAATCCCAAACTGCAACAAAAGGAATACTTAAATGACCATTTTTGTCATCCCTTAGCGGTAGCTAAGGATAGAGAATTTATATATATATATATATATATATATATATATATATATATATATATATATATATATATATAATAATAATAATAATAATAATAATAATAATAATAATAAAACCCAGCAACATAAAAGGAAACAATAGAAAAAGAGAGAACAAAAGATAAAATAGTGTACCCCTTCTTTTCTTTTTATTATGACACTAACAAAAATAGTTTTGTATAATCTAACTGAAACATTACATTATTTCAAACACTAACCACCATATAAAACTTACCAACAATATATCTAATATATGAAATTACGTATAATGTTTTGTTATTGAAAATAATCTTCTAGGAGTATTTATTTATATCATATGTAGAATAACTAGAGTATGTGAAAATAAATTTTATAAAAAACACATGTTAATTATATTTATTAAAAATTATACAATAATTGATGATTTGCTTCCTATGTATATGAATACTAGTGGAAACCAATCGGTTGATATATTTAAAATTGTTATATTAGATAAAAAAAATAATAAATGTCACCATAAATCAAACGATTGTCAATTGTAAATAATTTTAAATTAATTTTTTTAAGTAAAATAAACATAATTTTTATCATATATTTCAAAAATGTTATTAGGATAGGATTTTGTATTTTCAAAATTTAAATTAAAATTGATTTGTTAAAAAGAAAAATTATAGAAATTATTATAAAATAATATGTGTCAAAAAGACATGGTAGAAAATGGACCACATGATACAGTGAACTATATTTGTTAAAAATTATACAATAATTGATGATTTGCGTGAATATTAGCCAGCTTGCTAGCTAGAGGCATAAGATCCCACATACATTATCTTGACAACATATTATCTTGGATTTTTCTCTTTAGTCTCATATCTTCAAAAGTTATACATAAATTTGCAAAGTATTATTTTTATATGCAACTAAAATAATTTTTTTTACTCGTGATATATATGTATAATAAAACCCACGAGTGGACAAGTTATATATATATATATATATATATATATATATATATATATATATATATATATATATATATATAGAGAGAGAGAGAGAGAGAGAGAGAGAGAGAGAGAGAGGTGAGTTCAATTGAGAAAATAAAAAAATGTTGAAATGAAGAATCATTCTCAGCCACTCATTTTATCTAAGCATAAAAAGACACGGTGACAAACTTGTAAATATGATAACAACCTTCAATCTCAAATACGTATCTGTAGAGAATTAGATTACAGTTCAAACTCATTCATCGTTCATCATCCAAATTTTTTCTCAAACTTTCAACAATCATATAGATTTCTTCAATTAAACCATCATCAACATCATCCAGTGCTAATCAATCATCGATCTTCGTCAATAATCAACACGATTCAACAGTTAACAACAAAAAATCGTTTTTGGTTCTTTTAATTCAACCTTCAATTGTGCTTGAATACGATCAGATCTTCAACATCTATGATTAATTATACTCCCAGCGTTATTAGATCAACATCATCGATAATCAACAAAAATCCACTTCATATCATTCATTCAACATCGATTATCAAATAAAACTTCAAAATTGAGGTTAGAAAAAAGAACAAATCGTGTTTTTTTTTTTTTTTTTTGAAAAATTTCATATAATTTTCTATCAATCTACTCTTTTGTAAGATTTAAATAGTCAAAATATCATGTTTTTAACATTTAAAAAAAAATTAAATTGTATGCACTCCAACTGTTTGATGAAATGCATAAACTAAATTACCACGTTATATTCATATAAGATTATGTTTTCTCAGTATATGATTATTAAAACAAAAAAAACAAAAATGCAAGTCTGTATGTTATTCATATGTGAATAACATATAAAATTTATATATATTTGTGAAAATACTTTATAATATTCATATGTGAATATACTGTATAATATTCATATGTTAATATACTGTGTAATATTCATATGTGAATATAATGTGCAATATTCATAAGTGAATATATCATCTAATATTCACAAATGAATATACTATGTAATATCATCTAATCATTCACAAATGAATATACCATGTAATATTCAGATATGAAAATATTATCTAATATTCATAAGTGAATATACCATCTAATATTCACAAGTGAATATACTACGTAATATTCATAAGTGAATGCATCGTCTAATATTTAAATATGAATATACTATGTTTATTATATGCTATATTCATATATGAATGATACTTAAATTGTAAAAAAGTAAAATAAAAATAATCATAGTTTTTATTCATAATTGAATAACGAATGTACTGTAGTAAAAACCTGATTCATTTTTATTCAGTTATGAATAACGATAGTTGAAAATATATATAAAAAAATTATTTTATCTTAAAACTATATCAATATGGATGTCTATTTGTAGAGAATAAAAAATCATGAATTTTGGTATATTTAAAATTATTTTCGATAAAAATAGCTTCTTAAAAATTAAAAAAAAAACGAAAAAACTATGTTTTTGTATATATTAAGATAATGATTAGCATTGTTTAAGGAAATATGTTTTGTTGGAAAACACATGTTTATTCCTTTCCCATTTCTGCTGGTACGACGGAGGCTTTTGTGGCAAAGATAAATGAGTGGCTGAGAATGATTCCCCCATTCTCTACCGGATTTTCTCTCTCTCTCTCTCTCTCTCTCTCTCTCTATATATATATATATATATATATATATATATATATATATATATATATATATATATATGAGTTCTATGGAAAACAAATAACTAACTGGAACCAATAATCAAATGACAGGTGTCATTTCTTTATTCACAAGTAATATATTATGGAAGTTATTTATTTAGTTACCCTAAAATGATGTGTTGTCATGTTTTCATTAGTTAAAATATATATTGCTAGGGGTGAGCATTTGGACCGGTGGACCGGACCGGACTGGTGAACCGGACCGGACCGTTTTTTTGGACCCCCGGGCCGTTTCTCGGTTCTAAGATTTCTCGCCGGTCCGGTCCGGTTTTTTTCCCGGTTCGGTCCGGTTTTTACCGGGTTTAGAACCGGTTGGACATGATTAAGATTTTTGTGACGTTTTTTAAACACCTATAACTCATTCGTTTCAAGTCGGATTGACCTGCGGTTTTTTCCAACATTTAGTTTACAGTTTGTAGATAAATTTAGACTATAATTTTTTTTTATTTTGGTATTATATTCACCACGTTACAATCCTTCAAAATAGAGCTATCAAAGCTGAAAAAATTCAGCTTTTTAGCAACATTTTGTAATCTGTGACATTTTTTAAACACCCAGCTCATTCGTTTTAAATTGGATTGACCGAAGATTTTTTCCAACATTTAGTTTATAGTTTGTAGATGAGTTTAGACTATAATTTTGTTTATTTTGGTATTATTTTTTCTGAGTTACAATCCTTCAAAGTAGAGCTATCAAAGCTGAAAAAATTCAGCTTTTCAGCAAGATTTTGTAATCCGTGACGTTTTTTAAACACCCATAACTCATTCGTTTTAAGTCAGATTGACCTTTTGTTTTTTCCAACATTTAGTTTATGGTTTGTAGATGAATTTAGACTATAATTTTGTTTATTTTGGTATTATATTCACTGAGTTACAATCCTTCAAAGTAGAGCTATTAGAGCTGAAATATTTCAGTTTTTTAGTATTATTTTATACTATAATTCCGAGTCCGCGTTTAGCACATGTGGTAGAGTTGTAAGTGAGTATCAGACTAGTTTATCGAAATTGATAGTTGAAGCTTTGTTATGCACCCAAGATTGGGTGATAAAATCTACAAATCTGATAGTTTACAACGTTGATGACATCTTGAACGATGATGATATAGCTTTAGGTAAAAAAAATTACAATCTTTATTCTTTTTTTTATACAATTATTACTTTTTATTAAATACTAACAATATTTTCATTTGTGTTTATGTAGAGATTGCACAAGATTTAAATATGTTACATATGGATGACAATGATATGAGGAAGAGACCAATTGAAGATTAGATTATGAGTTTATGAAGTTTATTAGTTTGATTGATTTTAAAGTTTTAAACTATGATTTTTGTTGTTACGGTAATACTTTTGTATGTTTGTCTTAAAATTGTTTAACTTTTGTTGGTGAACTTGATTTATATGTTAGTTGTTTTTATTTGGAAAATTAATTTTTGCAAATTGCAAGTTATAATATTATACATCAATGTAGATTAGTTAGGCATGAAACGGAAATCTATTAATTTTGCAAGTTATAATATTATACATCAATGTAGATTACTTATTATACTCTATGCAATTAAAGTTGCACCAATTCAAACGGGTCCAAAAACCGGAAAACCCGGACCTGGACCCGGACATGGACACGGACACGGACACGACTCATCCGGTCCGATCCATGTTCCACAAAATTCTCCATAACCGGTCCGGTCCGGGCGGGTCCAAATGCTCACCCCTATATATTGCCCTAGTCATTCATTTTCAATATATATATATATATACATATATATATATATATATATATATATATATATATATATATATATATATATATATATATATATATATATATATAAAAGTAACGTCAGTAAATTATTCGGCTCAATAAAAACATATATATGCATACATATACTGATCCTAAAACGTTGTATTGTACTTTGTTATTATATGTAATTTTCTCCGGCGTGCCATAAGCATAAGCATAAGCATAATCTTTGTTTTTATATTTATCTTTTTTATAAATATTATGAAAAATATCATCTAAATAAATATGATTCAAAATATATGTATGTATCTACGGTGAAGGTAGATCGAGACCTACCTAATTTTTTTTAAAAAATAGTGTAAAGTAGGCAGGAAAAAATATGATATATCTTATAATGCATCTACCTTATAAAGTATGCCAAATAGAAAATGTATGTAGCTCAAAGTTTATATTGGACAAAACTTCAAAAATGGTCCCTGTGGTTTTCAAAAATATCAAGTTTAGTCCCTAAGTTCAAAAAACCTCACGGATCGTCCCTGTGGTTTCAAAACTTTTAACATTTGGTCCTTCCGGCTAACTCCGTTAACATTTAGCCGTTAAGTCAGGGACATTTTCGTCATTTCAATACATAGGGACCATTTATGAGGTTTTGTATTCCTTTTTTTTAAATAAATAATAAATAAATAAAATTTAATATGCAAAGGGTCCTCTCTCTCTCTCTCTCTCAATCCAACCTCGTGAAAGCCCACTTCTATAGTTGAGCATTACTACACAACATAGCTCAAAATTGTCAACGATGGTGGATTATGTTGTATTAGACGATGAAAACATCAAAATTTCCTTGAGGTGAGATGGAACCATAGTTACCAGAAACGCTCAATTGGTTCCGATCCTCGTACCCAATTGGGACGTACCTAATCGAAGCCAAATCGTCCCGGTAAGTAATATCTTGGCGAACTCCAAAATTCCTCCAATCGATCCCAATCACGATCGGATACATTCCCACTGGCGTCCCTGATGTCAAAAACGACCATACCTGAACTCGATTTTGTACCTTGCGATCGGAATTTGGGCGTCGACTGAACTGAATTTAGGCGGGAGAGAAGGTCGCATTTTACAGCTGCTCTTTGATTTTTCTGTATCGCTAGGTACGATGGATCGATTGTTTGAATTCCTAATCACAATTTCACTTCTGGAAATCGATTTGTGTATAGTTGTTCATCCTAGGATCGATTTGCATTTGCACTGGCGACCTCAAATTGATCTCCCCCTGAGAAGTGGTTTGAATCGACCTGTCTTTTCTATGTTTTGTGGTGGATAAAAAAAACCCTAAATCCGTTCTGGTCGCTATCTCTCACTGCCGATGTTCGATGCAGTCGCTGTGGCGATTTTGGTGATCCGAAGGAGCAGGTGGATGTTGTGGCGATTTTTGCGATTTTCCGGTGAGGTGGATTGGGTTTTGTGGTTGGCGATTTTCCGGTAGGAGAGAAGGCATGTTGTCTGTGATTGGTCGGTGACTAGGTGCAGCGGAGGCAGAGTAAGAAGACCATGACCGGCGGCAGGTGGCTGATTGTAGAAGACGATGACAGCAGCCGGCGTTTGTCTTAGGGGGACGGGTAGCGATGAGAGAAACAAAGAAGGTGAAGAATGAGAGTATTCTGTGGGTGGAGAGAGAGAGAGAGAGAGAGAGAGAGAGAGAGAGAGAGAGAGAGAGAGAGAGAGAGAGAGAGAGAGAGAGAAAGAGAGGGTGGGGCCCTTTAATTAAATAATTATATATTTTTTCTTTTTTTTTTTTTAAAATAGAGAAATCTCATAAATGGTCCCTGTGTATTGAAATGACGAAAATGTCCCTGACTTAACGGCTAAATGTTAACGAAGTTAGCCGGAAGGACCAAATGTTAAAAGTTTTGAAACCACAGGGACGATCCGTGAGGTTTTTTGAACTTAGGGACTAAACTTGATATTTTCGAAAACCACAGGGACCATTTTTGAAGTTTTCTCTTTATATTGCAATCCATTTTTAAAATAGATTAATGCATTTATTCATTTAAAATTTAATCATTAGGAAATAGTCCGATCTATTTAAAATAATAAAAAATTAAAAAAAAAAAAAAAAAGGATTGAAACGAAATGACGCTTGGGTTGATGCATAATCAAAATCTCGGAAGTATCGTACAATGAGTTGATCTATTGATGGGTGGTTGTGTGGTATATTAAAGGTTTCAAACAAAAAAATTGAAGGTGGATAAATCATATGAAAGGATATGATGTCAAGATACATGTGAAACATATACAATTGTTTTGAAGTTTTCTACCGGATTTTCGATTGTATTTGTATTATTATTATATTATTATTATTTTATTGACATAATAATTATGATGTTCACTTTTGTGCATTATCCATTTTACCCTCTTTTTCTATATATAAATTGTAATGAAGATGTAACATGATGCTATATTTCAGAATGTTGTATGTTATAATTTTTTAACCCCTATAAAATGGTTGAGTTTAATGTATCGAGTCACGATGAGTGTTAGACTAAAATAGTTTTATTTTTAATTCGTAGAAATCAATGTTTCAGGAGTTCTCTTGGATCTAGCAAACTTTGAACATTTATTTGTTTAAAATTTTCAAACTATTATTGAGTGGCATGAACTCCTGAAACATATGTTGTTTGTTATTTTTTAATCCTTATAAAATGGCTGGATTTAATGTTGTGAGTCGTATAAATGTTAGGTTAAAATAGTTTTTATTTATTTATTTATTATTTATTTTTCATTCGTAGAAACATATAAAGTAAAAAGCCAATGCAAGAAAGATGTGAATCCTATCAATGTTTTGGGAATTCACTTGTATCTAGCAAATTTTGAAAATTTATATGTATGTTAGTGACATAAACACCTTTAGGTTAAACAAATATAACCTTTCCTAAGTTATGAGACTTCCACTCATTATAACTTAATTAAATATTTATATTTATGTTTGTAAATATTATACTAATATGTTTTATTTATATTAAAGTTTTTGACATTATGCGAAAACTTAATTAGTAAGTGCTATAATTAATATATTATAAGTTATGAATATTGGATAATTCAATAGGTTTTAACTAAATAACTTTTATTGATGACATTTCATTAATTAATATATTAAATTAATTGCCACAAATTATATTTAAAATTTGAACATACGTTATCTTCTGAGAATGTTATTTTATTAGAATCAATTAATGCGGTTTAAGAATAATAATTAGTTTTTACAACAATGTATATTTCATAGTTAATAACAACGACTTAAATACTTTTAATGAATTATTAAGATTTTAAATTTATTACATGTTATCTTATGAGAACTCAACTAATATGGTTTAAGAAAATAACAATTAGTTTTTACAATTGACAATGTTTAGTTCATAGGTAATAACAATGATTTAAATATTTTTAACGAATTATTAAGATATTAAATATCAAAGGGTTTGTATCCCAACAGTATCAGCTGGTGTCTTCCTTCATTGAGGTCGATAGTTCAAATGTCGTCGTAGACATATGTTGAATTACATGTTAGTTTAGGAATAAATTATATATATATATATATATATATATATATATATATATATATATATATATATATATATATATATATATATATATAAGTGTTAAACATATGTTGTCTTATAAAAATTTAAGTAAAATGGTTTAAGAATAATAATTATTTTTTACAATACTAATAGAAAGTGTTTATGTTATAGTTAAGGACATTAACTTAAATATTTTTAACTAAATATATTTGTTATTAGTTATCTATATAAATATATTCTTACGCAACACGTGATGATTCACCTAGTTAAGTTAAATTGATACATTATAAGGTGGGTGAGGCCCTTAAGGAACTCTCAAACATCATATATTTTCTCTTACAAATTGACATTTTTTGCGTAAAAGACTCTTAATTATTGGTGGTTGGCGACTGCCCACTAGACGTGGGCAAAAAACTAGTTTAGCCCGATCTCTAGAAAAAGACCTAATCCTAAGATAGTTTATGCTCACGGTCTGGAACAGTCTCAACAATTACAAAACTAGAAGTCATAGAATAGTTTTGAGTTGGTCTCAATGTGGCAAAATATAGCTACAAAATGTTGTTTGTCTATTAATGACATGATATTAAGTGCAAGTTGTATGTTGAAGAATGAATGAGTGAAAATGTATGTGATATTTAAAGACTATTATGATGCGATAAATATAACTCAAAATGAAAAGCGGTCAGGGGAAGTATCATCATATAATAACATTAATGTTGTTGAAAAAGCCGAAGAAAACTTCATTGTTGACACTCAAGAACAAAATCTAACTTACGCTTCAAGTACATCACCCAACGCCACCCCAACCAAAAGTACGAATCCCCAACCAAGATTGCCCATATAGCAACAACATGTGTAATTGTTGATAATTTTCTCCGAAAACATCATTTTAATGACATATTTTTGTCGTATAATTATATAGTGTTATTGTAACACCCAGAATCTTGAGGAGCAACTGTAAGGAATGAATCCCATTTTGAAGACCGGGCACAGCGTGTTGGAGGAGCCAACACGGCGTGTCTAGTTAAGGTAAAGCGCAATTCTCATTGAGGTCAACACGGTGTGGTGGTGTTTAAACACGGCGTGTTGGAAGCTAGGAAGCAAACCCTAATTTTTAGGATGTTGCACCCTATATAATCTCTTTAAGCCCCAAGGGTTGCTCTCCTTACTAACCTCCCTTGACACTAAAACCCTAAAATCGATCCCTAAGTCTATTGGTGGTGTTATTGAGCTAGTAAGAGGTTCTTGGTGCTTATTTTTAGTCTTTGTGAATGAAAAGGAGATCTTGAAGTTGCTTTTCTTGGGGAAAAGGCTTTGGGCCCATATCTCATTGTTATTCGAGTGTGGGCGGGGCCCGTATCTCATTTTTATTCGAGTGTTGGCGGGCCCCGTATCTCATTGTTATTCGAGTGTGGGCAGGGCCCGTTATACGAGTGTGGGCGGGCTCGTATCTCATTTTGGTGGGCCCCGTTATATGATATGTATGGTATGTGGTATCTTGAGGAACTCACTAAGCTTTGTGCTTACGGATTTCAGTTTATATTTCAGGTACTTTGGTTTTCAACTGGAAGAGCTCGGGATAATTGCTGAGCACATACCACATGTTACCGCATCCTGTGATTTACTTTGATTCGATGATGTTTTGCTATATCTTGATTACCTTGGTTTTATGGAAATGATATGTATTAACGATTTATTAATTTAAAAACAAAAATGTTATGTCATTATTTTTGGGACGTTACAAGTTGTATCAGAGCCTTGGTTTGAGGGATTCGAACATACTTTCGGGTTTTTCTGAACTCAAACTGAGGATTTGGTAAAGTTTCCAGAAAGAAAAATATTTTTAAGAAAAGTTTTTTCTAAGATAAGAAAGGGTGTGGTGCATGAAATTAGCCGAGCTTAAGTAAGTTTCTCCCAAAATACCCATACATGTTATCTGGTATGTTTTGATTTATGAATCTATGAATCTCATGCTAGTTAGGGCTAAGGATCTGCTCAGTTTTTGCATGGTAGAATGCTAGGAGAGATGCCTATGTATGCCTTCTGTTTGAGCTTGTAGACTTCCATGCTAGTTCTGATTAGCCAGTGATAGGTTAGCCTGATATGTGATGTTTGGTAGCCTAGGAAGCATGGGATGTTGGTTTGGGTAAAATTTGTATGCGTAAGGCAATCAGTAGCGGGAGTGGTGTTAGGGCAGGATCCTCAAAGCATTCAGGATCCTCAAACCACATCTGATATTCAGGACCCTCAACTATCTTAATATCCCGACTATTACCGTTATTATTATTTACTAACATTTATAAAAGTTATATTTTGTTCTTAATTAACACATGTGTAGAAATTGTCAAGAAAGAGAGTCGTCTCAACTATGCTAAAGACCCAGAATACCAAGTCAAACAACATTCACAAAGCTGGTCATAGAGGATCCCGAGAATATCGGACATCTTGTTAGCTAGTTTAGACTATAAATTGACACATGTATCTCGCACACAACACACTCTACCTACTCTTAACTTACACTACGAACTTTTTCACTTGTTCTTACTGAAACACTCTCTGTAATCATCATTTTATATTAATAAAATCATCAAGATAGGTGATCATTATTATCTCCTAAGGTTTTGCGTCGGAGATCCTAGCAAGGATCAAGGGCTTTCCTTGTAAATAATTGTGTCATTCTCTTTACCTTTCTCTATTGCACAATTCGAACATCATAGCCTCTCATCCAATTTGGTTGATTTATACTTGTGTAATTTTTTACTAAAACAATTTGGGGCCTACCATGGGGCCATGGTGTTCAAAATCCTCAAAATATCATGTCTACGCAACCGATCCTTTCTTCATCCTCTGCTCCTTCCATTCCATCCAAAAACCTACCACCTCCTCCGAGTGGAGCCCGTGGTCAGAGGAAAGCGAATGATACTTCCAAGTGAAACACCCCTCCGTTCACTAACCAAGGAAATTTGGGATCTTTTGGACTCCAGCAGGATCCGACTGCTCTGGTCATTACTGCTGAACTTTTCGCTACGATGAGGAAAATGACGTAGCAGATGACTCAGCAACAGGACAACAATAGAACACTACTTAGAGAAGTGGATAGGATGAAGGCAGAATTCCAGAGATCCCACGAAACGATTCCCACAGTTGTACAACCAAGGATCCTGAACTTCGACAATACAGGATCCTCAGGAAATCAACAAGGGAACACATATCCTGCTACTGCTACATCACCCTGGGGGATGACTATGAACAATAGAGCATCTAATGATCTCGAGGAGTCTTTCAATACTCCTAGAAACCTTGATTCTAGTAACTTCTTAGACAACAATACTGTCAATACTAACTCTATGAATGTTGATGTAGGAATAAGTCCAAACATGGCTAGGGAACTTCAGTAGTTGAGACAGATGATCTCAAGCGTACTCGGGGTAGTTCAACCCATACCAGAAGAATCTACAACAAGTCACAGGATCTCGATATTTTCTCCTGCGATAGCCGATAACGAAGTTTCTAAGCGTTTCTAGACTCCTAGCATGAAGCCTTATGTTGGAACTATGGACCCTGAAGAGCACGTAGCACAATACCGAGAAAGGATGGAGATCATTCCCATCCCAGCGCACTTGAAGGAAGTTTACCTATGCAAAGGCTTTGGTTCAACCGTCACGGGATCAGATCTTAAATGGCTACAAAACGTTCCTCCCTATTCTATTACTTCATTTGCACATTTAGTCAAAATTTTCAATAACCAATTTTCTTGTAACAGAACCTTCGAGAAGATCACTAGTGAGCTCTATCGGGTGGTTCATGATCTTAAGGAACAACTTAGTAAATTTTGAAAATAGGTTTGGCAGGGAAGCTCTGAGCATCCCCAACATTGACATGGCGACTGCTATGGAGGCCTTCAAGATGGGTCTAAGGAAGGATTCACCCATATAGGAAGATCTCGTAATGACTCCATGCAAGAGATTGGATGAAGTTAGGTAACGAACATTAAGGTTCATAAGTCTTGAAGAGGATAAAGAAGTCTAGAAGAGGAGAAACCCTTCAAGACAATACGAGAATCCCAATAGGAAGGCCGAATCCTCGGCTCCAAGATCCTATAAATCGAAGCCCTATTCCAAAGCAGATCATCACGGGGTTAATGCCCTCAAAGATGAAGGAGAGGAAGAGGAACCTTATAAGATCACTGACTATTGTTTTTATGTGTATGTTTCTGGTTTAATCTATGCTATGCAGGATCTCGAAGACACATCAAGGTGGCCAAAGAAGGATAACAAGTCCACCAGTTGGGAAGACAACTCCAAATGGTGTGCTTACCACGAAGATTTTGATCACATAACGGAGGATTGCATAGCCCTAAGAAAGGAGATCAACTACCTCCTTAGCAAAGGGCATCTTAAAGAGATCCTCAGAAGAAAGAAAGAAAAGTCCAAGGAGAACAACCGGGATGGTCACAAGATCCCGAAGAAACCAAGATCTCCACCCCCAGACGCCAAGATAATTAACATTATCTCAGTAGGATCTAAAAATTGTGGTACTTCTTATTCTCAAGCTATAAGACACGCCAAGGTCTCTAAAATAGAAAAGAAGGATAGACCACGGAAGAATACCTTAGTTAGCAATGAAAAGGAAATCACGGTTGACGAGATGGTCAGGGAAGATATCAAGGATCCTCACCATGATGGACTTGTGATAACACTATACATTACCAACCACTTCGTCAGAAGGATCCTTGCTGACGGAGGATCCTCGGTCAACATCATACTCGGACGCACTGAATAGGATGAACATCCCAGAATCGGAGATAATCAAAATATCCTCGGTCCTCATATGATTTAGAGGAGAAACGAAACACACCATCGGGGAGATAAAGCTACCAATATACATAGAGGGGGTAAACTCTATACAAAATTTCTGTGTTATTGACACCTTACCTTCTTATAATGTGATATTACGTAGACCGTGGATGCATGGGATGAAAGTGGTTCCATCAACATATCATCAGTGTGTAAAGATGCCTACTATGTGGGGAAAACTTAAGATCATGGGAGATTAAGTACCGAGAGGTAGAAGAGAAGTGGTTCTCCATATATAGGCTTCACCAGCAGTGGCGTGGAACTTATGTATCTTTTGAGTTCCTGAAAAGCTTCTTCGTGTTCTTTGGTCCATTCAAACTTATTGTTCTTCTTCAAGATATCATAGAAGGGCTTACACCTTTCTGAGGATCTTGAAGTAAACCTGTTGAGTGTTGCTACTCTTTCGGTTAGTGTAACACTGTAAATTTTCAAACAAAATTTTCAATTAAAATCACATAATTCTCATAACACATTTCACAAAAATCTCATTTATTTAATTTACAAATTGCAACTCTATAATGTTTTGATTATTAATCCAGGATCCTCAAAACATAACTCTTTCACTGGTGTGTACAATCAAACCGGTGCCTTCCTGCTTTCATGAGAAAAACCTTAAATACATATCACATAACACGGTAAGCACGAAGCTTAGTGAGTTCTACAAAATACCACACACAACTCATTAGCCACTCGAGGCTATAACTCAATATGACCCTCCGGTCAATGTGTCTCAGTTGGACCCTCTGGTCCCACAACTCGTGTAACATCCCGAATTTAGGTGTGTCTCTTAAACCCTTCTCCTTTTCCCAAGTTGTCAAGTTAAGACCCTAAAATGAAATGTTAGGAAAGTGAGTACGCTGGGCGTACTGAAGAGTACGATGCGCGTACTCACGCGCTTAATTTGGACGCGGACTCGCCTAGGTGCCCTGGCGTACCTAGGGTTACGTTGGGCGTTGCGAGCCCAGATGTAAACCCTAATATGTGGCTTGTGCACTATAAAAGAAATGCTAAGGCTTTATCCTCAGCCACCATTTCAGAGAGTGAAACCCTAATAGAGAGTCCTCCTTTGTATCTAGTTAGTGTGTTGTGTTCTAAGCTTCAAAGTGCCATTTCAAGGTGGTGATAGAGGAGAGGAGGCCATTTTGGAAGATAGGAGTTTGTGGACAAGAGTAGATCCAAGCTTTTTAGAGGTTGGAGATTCTTTCTAAGGTAAAAAGATCAAAACTTTCCTTGTCCTTTGTGTTGTGTGCTTCTTGGACCAATTTCTAGGGTTTTTGGTCCCAAGGTGGGGACTTTATGAGCAAATGGTCTCCATTAGCCTAGATCTATCATATTTTAGGACTATAAGAATTGTATATTAATAAAAATGCAATCTTGGACGTGAATATTGAGCCATGCATGAGATCTAGACCTTTTGAGGAAGAAGGAAAGGTGTTAGAGTGTGTAGGGACCTTTACAGCCATGCAAAGGCTTAAAGGTTCCGACTTTATGGGATAAGAGGCTTAGGGAAAGTCAGATATGAAAGTTGAATGAGTGTCTTAACTGTTTAAGACCAAAATCCAAGGAAAGGCTGAAACTGAGACTTACGATGGGCATAACTCTCAGTACGCGCAGCATAAGGGGTTGAGACCCCGATTGTGGTTCGCCGGCGTATGCCCCGCATACAGAGAAGGTACGTGCCGTGTACTGCCTCATGTTGACTGCCGTTGACTTTTAGGGTTTTGGTCAACCTTTGGACTTTTGGGTCAGGGAGGGGTAAAATGGTCTTTTACCTTTCTGTGGAATTGTAGGAGTGGATTTAATCTAGCCTTTGAGAGCCATTATTTATTTGAGAGTGTTGTTTATGTGTTTAGGCGGGGGCTAGACCAGTGTGTTCATGTGCGAGATTATCTGAGATACCCGAGGTGAGTATTCTCACTATACATTACCTAGAGTTTTATTATGTGTAGACTGAAGGGTCTTGTATGCTATGTGTATGTTTGAGATTATGTGCATTTTTCTTGTATGTATGCGGTATGTTGTATAGACCAGACCGGAGGGTCCAACGATATCGACCGGACCGAAGGGTCCAACGATACATAATGGATCGAAGGGTCCGGCGAGCTATGACCGGACCACAGGGTCCAACGAGCTACGGGACTAGAGGGTCCCGCTGAGACACATCGACCGGAGGGTCGTACTGTAGCCTCGAGTGGCATATGTGTTGTATGTGGTATTTTGGGTAACTCACTAAGCCTTTGTGCTTATAATGTTTGTGTGATGTGTTTTAGGTACCAGTGAGGATCGCAGGAAGGTGTCGGCATGACCAGTACACACTATCAGAGTATCATATATTGGATCTTGGGATGCGATTTTATGGATTTGTTATGTGATACATTGAGAATTGGGAATTTTTATGAATGAAATTGCATTATTAAAAAGTGAAAAATTGTTTTGAAATTTACGTTGTTACAGTTTGGTATCAGAGCCTTGGTTTGAGGGATTCGGATGCATCTTCGGGCGTGTCTGAACTCAAACCGAGGATTTGAGAAAGCTTTTCATAAAATAAATAATTTTTCTAAAGAAGTAAAAGAGTTTGAGAAAAACAGGAAGAAGCAGTGTGTACGGTCAGCCAACGCTCGAACGGCGATTTCCCAAAATACCCTTGCATTATGTGTTATGAGATATGATTATGATATGATATGCATGTTAGAGTAGAATAGGTATTCATATTAGGACTAGAGTGGCCTGATTTGTGATGCCTTAGCCTAGGAAGATTTCTGCTGCTATTAGATGCTTGAGAGTGAGTAGGTAGCAGTGAGGAGCTTATGAGAGGTCTACCGAAGGGTAGCCTATGCTAGCGAGATGTAGAGTACTTGTGATCTGGGATCCAAGGAGGAGGAATTGGGGTGAATACTGATGTGGTGTAGACGGTAGTATAAGGGCCCGTACTACCGAAGACACCGTATCTGTGCGCAGTCCAAGTAAGAATCCTTAGGGTATTAGGAAACAAGTAGGGTTGAGTTATCGAGTGCGAGTATGTTCGAGAAGATCTCTGATATTTTGTGTTGTATTTCATAGAGACATCATGGTTGGGACACGCCATACACCCGAGAGCAGTGGTGTTAGTGATAAGGAGATCCGCAGGTTGATTCATGAGGAGGTGGCTGCTGCCATCCAATCCGAGATACCGGAGATGTTTGGGTCAATCAAGACCACTCTGATCAAGAATTTTGGCGAGCGTTACACTGCTCTTACTGATGCTGTTGTTGCTGCGGCCACCGCAGCCATCGCTGCTGTGTGGCCGCAGGAGGGGTGACTCGTTGCTGTACTGAGAGTTCAGCAACATGAAGCCACCAGAGTTCGACGGGACACAGGATCCGATCGTCGCGATGAGATGGATTTCTGATATTGAAGGATGTTTCTATACTTGCTCGTGTCTGGAGCATTTGAGAGTTCGGTTTTCACTGAACCAACTTCGCTTGGGGGCGAAGGACTGGTGGAAGTTTGTGATGGTAGACTTCACTAGACAAAGCTTACTGTGGTGACCTGGGAGAGGATCACCACGATGTTTCAAGATGAGTATGTTCCCCCTGTGGAGAGGGAACATCTAGCCCAGGAGTTCTTGTCCCTCAAGCAGGGAACTGAGTCTGTTACGGTGATTACGAGGATGTTTCATGAGAGGGCGTTGTTTTGCCCTGAGCATGTGTCGACTGAGCAGGCACGTATGAGTCGATACTTGAGCATATTGGGGAGGTATATCCGTGAGTTCGTGGCGAACTCGTCATACCGGACATTTGCCGAGATCCAGGAAAATGCCCGAAAGAGAGAGATTAAGCTGGAGACTCAGGTCAGGGAGGAGGATGAGTCTCAAAGGAGGGATAGGCGACCGGTATAGGCACAACCGACAGCCAAGCGGGCAAAACCCACTGATTCGAGATCTGGGGGTCCGAAGGGCCAAACTTGTGGGATGTGCGGCAAGAGCCATGAGGGAGTGTGCAGAGCTGGGGGTGTGTTACAAGTGTGGGAAGGAGGGGCACTATGCGAGGGATTGTCCCCAGGGATTCATGGTTTGCTTCCATTGCAACCAGACCGGCCATCGGAAGGCCGAGTGCCCACAGCTGCGGCAGGGATCGGCATAGGGATCTGCACCTACTGTCCAAGCTATTGAGCTTCGGCCGGTGAAGGTCGAGGCACCGAAGGCTCGCAGGATATCCTTCCAGTTGACAGCGGAGGAGGTCCGCGCAGCGCCCAATGTCGTGGTTGGTATGTATTCTTTATTTTATTTTATGCTGAGTTATGAGATATTGTGCTTATATTGCGATATGCGTAGGTACTTTTCTTGTGAGTTCTGTACCTTCTTTGGTGTTATTTGACTCGGGTGCGAGTAGGTCATTTGTGTCTTTATCATTTAGTCAGCACATCAGTACCCATCGGGAGGCGTTGAGTCGACCTCTACGAGTTTCCATAGCCGACGAGCGAGCGATGTATGCCAATGATGTGATTCGAGGATGTGTGCTTGAGATTTTTGGCGTTGAGTTTCCGATTGATTTGGTCCCGATTGTGATGGGAGATGTCTGTGTCATCGTGGGCATGGATTGGTTGAGCAGTTTTGGAGTGGTTATCGACTGCGAGCGATAGCTGGTGACCATACAAGACCCTATTGGGGGAGTTCTTACGATTTATGGCGAGGGTACCCGTTCTGGGACAACATTTTGTTCGGCTGCCAGAGTGAGACAGAGTTTACGGCAGGGCTGCAGTGGGTTTGTAGCCTATATGATGGATACGCGAGTGGCCGCCGAGAGGCTGAGTTCGATTGATGATGTTTTGATAGTGTGCGAGTTCCCGAATGTTTTTCTTGAGGATTTGTCGGGTGTGCCTCCCGAGAGGCAGGTTGAGTTCCGCATCGATTTGGTTCAGGGGGCAGCACCTATCGCCAAGGCACCTTATCGCCTTGCGCCGCCGGAGACGCAGGAGTTATCCTCGCAGCTTCTGGAGATGCTGGGGAAGGGGTTTATTAGACTGAGTAGCTCACCGTGGGGAGCGCCGATCCTTTTTGTCAAGAAAAAGGATGGTTCACACCGGATGTGCATTGATTACCGGGAGTTGAACAAGTTGACGGTGAAGAACCGTTACCCACTACCGAGGATCGACAATTTGTTTGATCAGTTGCAGGGAGCGTCTTGGTTCTCCAAGATTGATATGAGGTCGGGATATCATCAGATGAGAGTGCAGGATGAGGATATCTAGAAGATGGCGTTCAGAACTCGTTATGGGCATTACGAGTTCATGGTGATGCCTTTCGGGCTCACCAATACACCAGCGGCGTTCATGGATCTCATGAACAGGGAGTGCAGGCCGATGTTGGATCATTTAGTGATCATGTTCATTGATGATATATTGGTGTATTCGAGATCTAGAGAGCAGCATGAGGAGCATTTGAGGGAGACCCTCGGAGTTCTGAGATCGGAGAGGCTTTACGCCAAGTTCTCTAAGTGTGATTTCTGGTTACGAGAGGTCCAGTTCCTAGGACACCTTGTCAACCAGAATGGGATATTGGTCGATCCAGCCAAGATTGAGACGGTTATGAGGTGGGAGGTTCTGAGATCACCCACCGAGATCAGGAGTTTCCTAGGGTTGGCGGGCTATTATCGGAGATTTATCGGGGATTTCTCCAAGATTGCCGTGCCACTCACTAGGTTGACCCATAAGGGTGTTGCTTTTTCATGGGGTCCAGAGCAGCAGACCTCGTTTGAGACACTTCGCCAGAGATTATGCGAAGCCCCGGTGTTAGCCCTCCCGGAAGGGATGGAGGATTTTGTGGTATACTGTGAAGCATCGATATCGGGGTTGGGTGCTGTACTTATGCAGATGGGGCATGTGATAGCATATGCATCGAGGCAGATAAAGCATCATGAGACGAGGTATCCCACCCACGACTTGGAGTTAAGGGCAGTAGTGTTCGCCCTCAAGATCCGACGTCACTATTTGTATGGGGTTCGGTGTACCATATACACGGACCACAAGAGCTTGAAGTACTTGATGGGCCAGCCCAATCTGAATATGCGCCAGAGGAGATGGTTGGACGTGGTAAAGGATTACGATTGTGAGATCCTGGACCACCCGAACAAGGATAATGTTGTAGCTGATGCCCTGAGCCGTAGGGCGGAGAGTGCCCCGATTCGAGACATCTGTATGCGGTTGATAGTGATGACTCCTGTGTTGGACACCATTCAGGAGGCCGAGGCAGAGGCCGTGAGGCCGGAGAACCGTAAGAGAGAGCGGGTGATTGGGCAGGTACCGGAGTTCCTTACCGATAGCCGCGGGCTTATGACCTTTCAGGGTCGGATTTGGGTGCCGTATGCAGGCGGGACGCGCACCAAATTGATGGAGGAGGCGCATAGATCGAGATTCTCGATCCATCCCAGAGACAATAAGATGTATTTGTATTTGAAGAGAGATTATTGGTGGCCCGGTATGAAGAGGGATGTAACATGGTTTGTTGAGAGGTGCTTGACCTGTCGCAGGGTTAAGGCCGAGCACCAGCGTCCGCATGGCAAGTTGCAGCCACTTGAGGTTCCCCAATGGAAGTGGGAACATATTTCTATGGATTTCATCACCAAATTGCCGAGGACCGCGAGGGGTGTCGATGCAATTTGGGTGATCGTCGACCGGATGACAAAGAGCACTCACTTTCTCGCTATCAGTGAGAGCTCTTCTGCAGAGAGACTGGCAAAATTGTATGTGTTCGGTTTTGGTATAATACAACATCCTATGGTGCACATATAACCCTAAATACCTTGGATCTATGTTTTCACTAATTATACATGCAAATGGTTTCCAAGGCATTAAACCTATAACTAGCATGCATTTGACATAAACCATATAATATACTAGTTAGGGAAACATACCTTTTATGTAGCTTGAAATCTTGATGTATTTGTCCTTAAGAGCTTAGCACCAATAGTATGAAATGCCACAAATGGAATCACAACACACCTAGGACAAAGGTGGCTCTTGAGAGAGAATTCCATGCACCAAAACACCTCCATATTTCTCTAAGAAAAGAAGTGGTGATTTTGGCTATGGAGTGCCCTATTTATATGTAGGATTCCAAGGGTCATGGGTATAACCCATAATCCATACCCATGGGTTTTATGATCCATGGTTCATGTGGCCCAACTCTTTATGTATCCATACATAAACTTGGTCCAACATATAAATATAACTAATTATCATAATTAGTCCCCATAGATTTAATTAGTATCTTTTGATCACTAAATTAATTCCAAATTAATTCTTGATCGATACTAATTAAAACATATGATTTCATATTAATATATTATAACTTATAATATATTAATAAACCATAAATAACCTTCTCTCAAAAGTCCATCCTAACAAATTGTCTTGATGATATGCAACCCAAATGGACCATGCTACTCTCGGGTCAAGTACATACCAATAATAGTTATGGGCTTAGACATCTAATCCAACAGTATGTAAGGGAGGTGGTATCACAACATGGAGTGCCGATCTCGATTGTGTCAGATCGGGATGTACGTTTCACTTCCAGATTCTGGAAGAAGTTCCATGAGGGGTTGGGCACGAGGCTGCATTTTAGTATCGCCTACCACCCACAAACGGACAGGCAGAGTGAGCGGACGATCCAGACGCTCGAGGACATGCTCCGAGCATGTGTGTTGGACTTCGGAGGAAGTTGGGACATGCACTTGTCGTTGGCTGGGTTTTCTTATAACAACAACCACTATTCGAGTATCGGTATGCCTCCCATAGAGTTGTTGTATGGGAGGAGTGTCGGACTCCCATCTGCTGGGGAGAGGTCGGGCAGCGAGTGTTGGGTAGTACTGAGTTAGTGATTCAGACGACAGAGTAGATACAATAGGTCAGGCAGAGGTTGTTGACAACTTAGAGTCGCCAGAAGAGTTACACGGATAGGCGACGATCCGAGCTCGAGTTTCAGGTTGGAGATTTTGTACTCCTGAAGGTGTCCCCTTGGAAAGGAGTGATTCGATTCAGGAAGAGGGGCAACTTGCGGCCCCGGTACATCGGTCCATTCAGAGTGTCCGCGAGGGTGGGCAAGGTAGCATATCGTTTGGAGCTACCTGCGGAATTGAGCCAGATTCATGATACCTTCCACGTGTCTCACTTGAGGAAGTATATAGCCGATGAGTCGGCAGTGGTACCGCTTGAGGATATTCAGGTGGATGCGAGCCTGAATTATGTTGAGAGACCGATCGCGATCTTGGACCAGAAGGTCAAGGTTCTGAGGAACAAGAAGGTGCCTATGGTTCAAGTCCAGTTGCAACATCGAAGAGGATCCGAGCTGACTTGGGAGCCGGAGTTAGAGATGCGGGAGCAGCGTTCGAAGTTGTTTGCGGGATGTGACTTCGAGGGCGAAGTATGGTTCAAGTGGGGGAGAATTGTAACATCCCGAATTCAGGTGTGTCTTTTAAACCCTTCTCCTTTTCCCAAGTTGTCAAGTTAAGCCCCTAAAATGAAATGTTAGGCAAGTGAGTACGCTGGGCGTACTACAGAGTACGCTGCGCATACTCGCGCACTTAATTTGGATGCGGACTCGCCTAGGTACGTCGGGCGTACCCAGGGTTACGCTGGGCGTAGCGAGCCCATATGTAAACCCTAATATGTGGCTTGTGCACTATAAAAGGAATGCTAAGGCCTTATCCCCAACCACCATTTCAGAGAGTGAAACCCTAATAAAGAGTCCTCCTTTGTTTCTAGTTAGTGTGTTGTGTTCTAAGCTTCTAAGTGCCATTTTAAGGTGGTGATAGAGGAGAGGAGGCAATTTTGGAAGCTAGGAGTTTGTGGACAAGATTAGATCCAAGCTTTTCAGAGGTTGGAGCTTCTTTCTGAGGTAAAAAGCTCAAAACTTTCCTTGTCATTTGTGTTGAGTGCTTCGTGGACCAATTTCTAGGGTTTTTGGTCCCAAGGTGGGGACTTTATGAGCAAATGGTGTCCATTGGCCTAGATCTATCATATTTCAGGACTATAAGAGTTGTATGTTCATAAAAATGCAACCTTGGACGTAAATATTGAGCGATGCATGAGATCTAGACCTTTTGAGGAAGAAGGAAAGGTGTTAGAGGGTGTAGGGACCTTTACAGCCATGCAAAGGCTTAAAGGTTCCGACTTTATGGGATAAGAGGCTTAGGGAAAGTTAGATCTGAAAGTTGAATGAGTGTCTTAACCGTTTAAGACCAAAATCCAAGGAAAGGCTGAAACTGAGACTGACACTGGTCGTAACTCTCAGTACGCGCAGCGTAAGGGGTTGAGAACCCAATTGTGGTTCGCCGGCATACGCCCCACGTACAGAGAAGGTATGCGCCGCGTACTGCCTCCTGTTGACTTCCGTTGACTTTTAGGGTTTTGGTCAACCTTTGGACTTTTGGGTCAGCGAGGGGTAAAATGGTCTTTTACCCTTCTGTGGAATTGTATGAGTGGATTTAATCTAGCCTTTGAGAGCCATTACTTATTTGAGAGTGTTGTTTATGATTTTAGGCAGGGCTAGACCAGTGTGTTCGTGTAAGAGATTATCGGAGATACCCGAGGTGAGTATTCTCACTATACATTACCTAGAGTGGTATTATGTGTAGACCAAATGGTCTTGAATGCTATGTGTATGTTTGAGATTATGTGCATTTTGGTTCTATGTATGCGGTATGTTCTATAGACCAGACCGGAGGGTCCAACGATATAGACCGTACCGAAGGGTCCTACGATACATACTGGATTGAAGGGTCCGACGAGCTATGACCGGACTAGAGGGTCCAACGAGCTACGGGACTGGAGGGTCCCGCTGAGACACATCGACCGGAGGGTCGTACTGTAGCCTCGAGTGGCGTATGTGTTGTATGTGGTATTTTGGGGAACTCACTAATCCTTTGTGCTTACAGTGTTTGTGTGATGTGTTTCAGGTACCAGTGAGGATCGCGGGAAGACGCCGGCATGACCAGTACACACTATCGGAGTTTCATATATTGGATCTTGGGATGTGATTTTAAGGATTTGTTATGTGATATACTGAGAATTGGGAATTTTTATTAATGAAAATGCATTATTAAAAAGTGAAAAATTGTTTTGAAATTTACGTTGTTAAAACTCGGGTGGACCCTCCGGTCCTAAGTCAAATGGACCCTCCGGTCCTAACTCAGTAAGAATAGAATAATACACAACATAAATCACATAGACATAATGCAAGATATCACAATACTCAATATAGTCACATAAGACCCTCTGGTCACACAAGAATTACCACTCTAGGTAAAGTATAGTGAGAAGACTAACCTCGAATGATGAACAACCCCTATAAACGCTGCTGTTGCGCACCGAACTTTATCTCTGAGCCAAACCCACAATTAAACCAATTAGGAACTACGTCCAAACTTTCACTCATTAGGTCTAAAGGAGGTCCACTAACCAGCCCATCAATAATCTAAATCCCATTGGGCATCGGGGACACTTTGTCAGTACGTGGGGCGTACTAGGATTACGCTCAGCGTATGACCTAACTTCACTCTTTCTACTCATTTGGTGTTAATCAGTTAAGACCTTGGCTCATATCACAGATCTGGACTCCCTAATAGCTCTTACTCCATAAAGTCAGTGACTTTAAGCCTTGGCGTGGCTGATAAGGTCACAAACACAAAAAACACTTTCACTCTCTTATCTCAAAATGCTCATATCTCATGCATGACTTGATTCCAACGTCCAAGTCTTGATTTTTATGACATTACACCACCAAATACACTCAAAGGGTTGATCATAGTCTTTGGAGCTCAAATTTCACATAAAGTCTCCAACTTTTGGGACAAAAACCTAAAAAAACTCTATTATGATGCACAAAACAAAAGAGTGACAAAGCTTGAAGCTTTATACCTCTATATGAAGCTCCCAACACAGATATGCTCAGATCCAAGGGCCTGGAATCCCACTCCTTCACTAAAGCTTCTTCTTCACTCTAAGAACACACAAAATCACTTTAGACTTTCAAATGGACACACACAAGCTCAAGAACAAGGATTAGGTTTTGAGAGGGTTTATTGTCTGAGGATGGTGGCCAGGAATGAGGCCATCTCATTATTTATATAGGGACACCCCTCAACTTGGGTTTTTCATTCAGTGCCTAGTACACCAAACGTACCCTCTGGTACGCCCAACGCACTAGGTGGCTCCGCTTAAAAGTCACACACATGAGTACGCTAAGCGTACACACATATACGCCAAGTGTACTCAGCTGCCACCTTTCTCAAATAAGGGACTTATCCTGCCAAAATTTCAAACTTCCATAGCCTCATCGATATAACTCCGATTCCAATGAACCTCATACCCACAGAAAGATGACGAGATGCCCTACGCTTCTAGCAACTCGTCGCAACCCCGAGGCTTCCTCATGCCAGGGTTGCAGCCCACAAACCCTAATCTCAGACGGTCCGAAACATGATGTTACAATTCTCCCCCACTTGAATTAGATTTCGCCCTCGAAATTGCTCCTTATCGACCCATAGATCGTACCCAATAACCCGAGAAGCACTAACGAAAGGACCTCATATCATACAAAAATCTCTTCCAAAGACACCTGAACCCAACAGGAGCTCCCGACCCCGAAAAAGGACAAACCCTTCTCCCGCTGCGGTACTCGATCTGACTCTCCAGAACTTGAAAACTCTAGTGGGCTGTCTCCCTGCCAGACCACCTTCTCAAAATATCATCATGTTAATCGCTCATTGAATAACAGACTCTAAGAACACTCTACCAACTCTGATTCTCTAATCGATCCTGGTCGAACTCTAGAGGAACAGAAAGGTCATATCCCACTAAGGACCCACCACTTGAAAATCTATCAAAACTCTCTTGGAGGAAATGATCCTCAAAACTCTGTCCTCAGGCACAAGAAAGCGGTCAAGCCATATCGAAACGATCCTCTGACACCCTTAATCCTAAGCCCCAACTCATCTCAAATGTCCCTTCCAACACGGAGCACCAGGTCAACTCCACCCCAAGTTGAACCTCCAAAGGTTACCCACCGCACACCTAATGAAACGACTTACCAGCTTCCTTCTGATGATAACTATCTTGGCTCATTGTGACACACAAGTCACGAAGTTCGCTTTACCACAAGCGAATACTAAAACTCCATCTGAAGTTGTTTCACCTCCTACCTCTGTTGTCTACCACCAACTGGTTCCATGCGTCTCGTGGGTCTTCCCATACCAACGAAACTGACCCACTCTGGTCTAAGACATCAGATGGAGATCAATAGCCCTCAAAATGAAAACCATCTACAAATCCAGAACCTCATCTCGCTTACTCAATACACAAATTGACCCAAACTCAACTCGAAAGTCTGATTCAACAGCAGAATTAGAACCACTCATTTCCAATCTGGTACTCAACTCATGAACCAAGATTCGCAAATTTATCCACGCCCCATCTCTCTAATTCCTTCCGATTACAATAATCTATTCTCAACCTGGGATATAACAATTCTCGACCGACACGTAGACCCCAGTCTCGCCCCTAGTCCGGTAACCAGGTTCCCAAAGACTCAAGTGGCAAGGCTACCCAAGACTAAGAACTCCTCTGCGTCATACTATGACTAGTGAATACTATTGGAGAAGGTGTATAAGTCCATAACTATTTCTGGTCAGTACTTGACCTAACCCGGCATGGGCCATTTGGGTTGCATGGCACCATGCAATTGGATAGACTAAATGAGAGGAATAACACTTGGAGATTATTAATATATTATAAGTTTTAATATATTAATAATATTATTTGATTAGTTTGATCAAAGAATTAATTTAGAATTAATTAAGTGATCAAAAGATAACTAATTAAATATATGGGTTGATTATGTAAATCATTCATATCTAGTATAGTGGGCTAAGAGGCTCCATGGATCATCAAGTAGGGTTCCACCCATAGGATGCTCCATGGGAGTTACAAACCCATGGGTCATGGAAATGAAGAGTCATGACACATTAGGGTTTACATGGTGTAACCCTAGATGTGTCAACACTATATAAGAATCCCATTCTCCACCAAAATCAGCTACACATATGAAACAAGAGGGCTAGGCCGATTTCAAGAAGTGTGTATTCTCTCAAAAGTCTTTCCAAGAGCATTTGGTGTTGTGTGAAGCATTTGAGGCATCACACTTGGGGTGCTAGGCTCACAAGGTTTCAAGGAACATAAGCAACAACAAGGTAAGTTATTCTATCTTTCATTCAAGTTAGAAATTGTTCCCCATGTATGCTAGATAGGAATATAACCTTGGAATTCAACTTTGCATGATAATTAGACAAACATATATCCAAGGTTATTAGGGTTGCATGTACACTTAGGAAGTGTTAGAATGCTCAAAACCCATCAGTGGTATCAGAGCCTAGGCTTGTTTGTTTGTTATTTGTGCTTAAAAGTTGAAAAAAGTCGAAAAACTTGTTGTCTGCCTGATGAAATCGCCGAGTCCATGGGGAGACTCGCCGAGTTCACTTGTATCTTCAACCTACTCGCCGAGTAGGTTCATGCACTCGGCGAGTAGGAGCCACAGAGTGCAGATTTTCGACTTTAGTTGCTGGCAATGGATTAGAAACATTACCCTAAACTATTTTGGTACTTGAAAACTTGTTTTAGATGGTGTAATGTCTTTGCTAATCCATTTACAACAACTAGTTATCAAAATTACAAAGTTTTAAGTGTAGTTTTGATTCATGAAAGTGTTCATGTTCATGTTCTTGATCTTATGATGTTTAGATGATCATAGGAATTATTTGTAACCTATGTGGTAGTTTAATTTTTGATCATAATGTGTTTTAATGGAGTCCATAACTTGTCCTCAAGTTATGGAAAACCAAAAGTCACTTGAGTTAAAACCATTAAAAGAACACAAGAGTTAGAAAAATGAAGAGTCTTCATTTTTATTACTCTAATAAACTCATAAGTTACAAGAAATGAAAAGTTTTGAAAGTTTACAAAACTTACCCTCAAGTTTTGGAACAAGTAAAGTCATGCTAAAACTTTAGTTCCAACCCTTAGAATTTTAAAAGTTAAAATTCTACCCTTATACTTATAATATTATAAGTTAATAATATATACATGTATAAGATTAAAGTCGTCTTACCGCTAGTACGCCTCATTCACGAAGCCGGTCTATAAGGTGGGTATAAGGTTGTTGCCTATAAATTGGCAACTTAATGGGTGTCCACTCTCACACACCGCTCGCTTGACTGGTGGAGGGTCGTTAGCCGAACGGGTAGGACAAGGACTTATAAATTCTCATTAAAAGTATGATGAATATTATAAAGTAACTAAATGTTTTATTGAATTCCCAATCTTAGTTACTTTAGGAAAAATGTGAATAAGGTGCTAATCCATGAAATTACACTTTACACTTTGTTTAAGTCATTGGTGGAGTGTGTGTGGTTAACCGACACACTAACATGGACTTAACAAGGTAGGTAAATGGTGACTTAAGGTTTATTATAGTATCGGTGGAGCGTGTGTGGTTTACCGGCAAATCGATTGAGTGATAAACTTTAAGGGTACCAAGTGATTTGCATGGTTACTTCACACCTCGTTTTGTAATCCTCGGTATCCCAGTCACAAAACTTGGAGGGCACACTCGAGATTGAAACATGCCTTTGAAAAGTTCATTGAATCTCAAAGAATCTAGGAATTTCTAAGAACCAATCAAAAACCTAATATTTAATATTTCGTTTTTCGTTGTGGAAATTGGTGAATCGTCATTCACCTACCTTTCAAATGTGTTATAGCTTGGATTACGGCATACCTCTTCTAAGTTATAATATATTGTGATTGGATCCTAGCCTTAATATTACATTTGGGTGTTTTATTAAGGACTCTGTTAATATCTAAACTAATCTTGTCCTTTTCCTTCAGATGTCTTCAAACAATGCTGCTTCTGGCTCTAATCCTAATGGCTCCTTACTCTTATGAATTTGTGTGGGACAGTCACTTTTGATAGATCCAACTTCAATGAGTGGATCAGAAACATCAGGATGATTACCCGCTACGAGGACAAAGAATATGTCCTTGACAAGGAGCTTAAGGAGATTGATGAGACTACTGCAACTCCCCAGAAGATCGCTGACTTTCAGGCACATGAAAGGGATGCTACCAAAGTGGCATGCATCATGATGGCCACGATGACAGCAGAACTCCAAAAGTCTTATGAGGATTTCTACCCTTATGAAATGCACCAGGATCTGATGGAAAGATACCATCAAAGTGCACGACAACAGAGGTATGAAATCATCTGCTCCATGATAACAACCATGATGAAGGACGGGGAATCCGTCACGAGCCACATGTAGAAAATGCAAAGGTATGTGGATCGATTGCTGAAGCTTAATGTGAACTTCCCTGAGGAGCTTGCAATAGATATCATTTTGCACTCCTTACCATCGTGCTATGATCAATTCCGCATGACATATCACATGAATAAGGAAGAGGTCACACTCAGCAAACTTCAGGGACTTCTCAAGACCGCAGAAACAGGTCTTAAGGGGAAGTCGGTTGTTAACACTCCTACTCCAAACTCTACTCTGGTTTTGGCAATCGGGAAAAGTCGAGGGAAGAAGAGAAAGAGCTCTTCAAAGGGTACCAAGGCTCGGACCCTTGATGGCTCTTCTTCAAGTGGAACCAAGAAAGGTTTCATCACTCCGGTTGTGGTATTCATATTTGTTGTGACTTGCAGGGACTAAGAAGAAGTGAGAATGTGGAGCAAGGAAGAATAAACCTAATCATGGGGAATAGGACAGCTTTACTTGTCACCAAGACTGGAGTTTATACTTTATCGCTAAGTAGTGGGTTTAGTTTAGATTTGAATAAGTGTTGTTATTCGCCAGAAATGGCAAGAAATATTATTTCCTTTCATGCATTGTATAAACAAGGTTTCACCTTTTCATTTGATAATGAAGTTGGTTCGATTAATTCTTTCTTTAATAATGTTCTTTATTTTAAAGCATTACCTTCTGATGGCGTGTATGAAACAATATCTGTGGTTGATAACTTAGGAAATAATGTATTGTGTATTGATTCTGTGAATAATAATAACTTGGATAAAGCATCATTATGGCATTTTCGTCTTGGACATATAAGAAAGAAATGCATAGGCCAACTCCAAAAGGATGGAGTCTTGGAGTCATTTGACCTAAAGTCAGATGATAGTTGTGAGTCATGCTTACTTGGAAAAATGACAAAGTCATCCTTCACAGGCTCGTGTGAGAGGGGTGAAGGTTTGTTGGACCTTGTACACACGGATGTGTGTGGACCATTCAAACATGCTAGAAGGGATGCTAATCGTTATTATTTGACTTTTACTGATGATTACAGTAGATATAGATATGTCTACTTGATCAAGCATAAGTCAGAGACTTTCGAAAGGTTTAAGGAATTTAAACAGGAAGTCGAGAATCAATTGGGCAGGCACATTAAGATGCTTCGATCCGATCGTGGTAGTGAGTATCTTAGTTCAGAGTTCCTTGACTATCTAAGGGAATGTGGGATAGTCTCACAATTGACACCTCCTAGGACACCACAGTTGAATGGTGTGGCTGAGAGGCGTAATCGAACCTTGTTGGATATGGTTCGTTCCATGATGAGTCGAGCTTCGCTACCAATCTCATTTTGGGGGTATGCCTTAGAGACTGCCGCCCATATCCTTAATCTAGTCCCTATAAAGATAGTTGCCAAAACTCCTCACGAGATGTGGACTGGTAAAGTGCCTAAACTGGACCACATCAAGATTTGGGGTTGCGAGGCTTTCGTGAGACGCGAGACTCATGATAAGCTCGAACCTCAAAGCGAGAGGTGTATTTTCATCGGCTTCCCACAACAATCCTTTGGTTACCTCTTATACAGACGTAGTGAAAATGTGGTCTTTGTAGCTAGGAGGGATTTCCTTAGAGAGAGAGAGAGAGAGAGAGTTCATAAGCCAAGGAAACAGTGGGAGGCAAGTTGATCTTGAAGAAATTCAAGAGTCAAGCGGTGAAGGAACTTCAAACCCTAGCACTCAACTTGAGGAGGAAACTCCTGTTGAGCCAATTGACAAGTCTATACCTCTGAGGCGGTCCACAAGGGTTAGTAATGCTCCTGATCATTACTATGGATTCCACATTACTGCAGAAGGTGATACACTTATCAGTGATGAGACACTGATAGGTCTGGATGAACCTAACAGTTACGCGAAAGCCATGGCAGGCCCTGAGTCAGCCAAGTGGAAAGAGGCAATGGACAGCGAAATACATTCCATGTATGACAATCAAGTTTGGAACTTGGTTGAGAATGTACCAGGTCGTAAGATAGTAGGGTGTAAATGGGTCTTCAAGAAGAAGACCGACATGGATGGTAAATTACACACTTATAAGGCTCGACTGGTTGCAAAGGGCTTCTCTCAAATTCCTGGAGTGGACTATGATGAGACCTTTTCTCCAGTAGCCAATATTAAGTCTATTCGGGTTCTGTTAGCCATAGCTGCATTTCATAACTATGAAATATGGCAAATGGATGTCAAAACCGCTTTCCTTAATGGAAAGTTGGCTGAAGATGTTTACATGAGTCAACCAGAGGGCTTTGTTAGCAACGAGTACCCTAATAGAGTATGTAAGCTTGAGAAATCCATTTATGGATTGAAGCAAGCACCTCGCAGATGGAATCTTTGCTTTGATGAAAAGGTCAAGGAATTTGGCTTTTCTAGGAGTGAAGATGAGTCTTGCGTGTATGTCAAGGCTAGTGGGAGTATAGTTAGCTTTTTGGTATTGTATGTGGATGACATACTACTCATAGGAAATGACATCCCAACTCTGTAGGAAGTCAAGTCCTGGCTTGGGAAGTGTTTCTCCATGAAGGACCTAGGAGAAGCTGCCTATATTCTAGGGATAAGGATCTTGAGAGATCGGAGTAAAAGACTAATTGGACTTAGTCAGAGTACCTACTTGGATAAGGTGCTGAAAAGATTCAGCATGCAGGACTCCAAGAAAGGAGAATTACCCATACAGAGTAACGCCAGATTGAGTAAGACACAAAGCCCTAGCACTGAGGTTGAGATAGCAGAAATGAGTCGAATACCTTATGCTTCGGCTGTAGGAGCGATCATGTATGCAATGACGTGTACTCGACCTGATGTAGCCTTTTCACTGAGCATGGTTAGCAGGTATCAAGGGAACCCTGGCAAGGCACACTGGACTGCGGTAAAGAATATCCTCAAGTACCTACGGAGGACTAAGGACTGGGTCCTTACCCTCGGTGGGAGTGATGACTTGAGAGTTGTAGGGTATAGTGATGCTAGCTTCCAGACTCATAGGGATAATTTCCGCTCTCAGTCGGGCTGGGTCTTTACCCTAAACGGAGGAGCAATTTCTTGGAAGAGTTCCAAGCAAGAGACAGTGGCTGATTCAACTTGTGAATCAGAGTATATTGCAGCTAGCGAGGCGGCAAAGGAGGCGATATGGCTGAAGAACTTCATTGGAGACCTTGGAGTTGTACCAGCTATTAAAGAGCTAATGGAAATTTTCTATGATAGTGAAAGCACTGTTGCCTTAGCCAAGGAACCAAGGGATCACGGGAGATCCAGACACATCGACAGAAAATACCATTTTATTAGACATCGGATAGAAGAAGGACTCCTCGTGGCAAAGTGGGTATCATCGGATGAGAACCCAGCAGATCCCCTCACGAAGGGACTGACTCGGGTTAAGCATCTCCAGCATGCTCGGAGCATAGGGCTGAAGGATGATATTAGATTTAGTAGTTAGATAACCCAGAAATTTGTAAAGTGTAATTGACATTAGATGATGAATAAAAGGTGTTTTATTTATGAGTAAAGTGTTGCTATCTCTTGTCGATCATTTACTATATTTCTTTTGCATGTTTTGACTTCCAGAATAATTTTGTTTGGTATAACATATTATTAAAACCTCCACAGTCGGTCATATGTCGGAAGTAGGTATGAATCAAGACTATCATGATTGGTTGCAGAGGTCTACGGTGTTGGACAAGGCTACAACAATCATGAGTGCTCATAAGTTCTGAGCATTGGACTCAACCCACACTCACTGGAATCACTTCATGGAATTTATCTCGAGTGATTGTGAGACGGTAATATCATATAAGTCTTCAAACCTAGAGATATGATTTGTTACTTACAAGTTAGTTATGCATTGATTGTACGAAAACGCATTGGTAACTCGATGTTATAAAACGTGCTTTTGTGTATAATTCAATGAGTGGTAGAACAAACATATGAGTCAAAGTTTATCTGTTCCTTCTTGGATTAGAAGCTGATATCTGGGCCCCTCGATGATTTTGTTTTGACCTATGTACCGGGCCCGGTCAGAATTAAGTTGATGTGTTCAATTAAGTTCTTTGTCAAACAAATCGGAAATCGGGAAACAAACTGTTGGACAATAAGTAAGACATTGTTCCATGTATTTGTCCGGCTGATATCTAGAACAGAGGATTATATGATCACTTATCTTAAATGGCGTCTCAACATCTTCTCAGTTCCGAGAGACCTTGAAAGAGCTACGATTGCCGGTCGGTTCCTAAAGTACTGGAGTTATAGTTATTAGATTTATCCAAGTGGGAGACTGTTGGATAAGGTGTCTAAGTCCATAACTATTTCTGGTTAGTACTTGACCCGACCCGACATGGTCCATTTGGATTGCATGGCACCATGCAATTGGATAGAGTAAATGAGAGGAATAACACTTGGAGATTATTAATATATTATAAGTTCTAATATATTAATAATATTATTTGATTAGTTTGATCAAAGAATTAATTTAGAATTAATTAAGTGATCAAAAGATAACTAATTAAGTATATGGGTTGATTATGTAAATCATTCATATCTAGTATAGTGGGCTAAGAGGCTCCATGGATCATCAAGTTAGGTTCCACCCATAGGATGATCCATGGGAGTTACAAACCCATGGGTCATGGAAATGAAGAGTCATGACACATTAGGGTTTACATGGTGTAACCCTAGATGTGTCAACACTATATAAGAATCCCATTCTCCACCAAAATCGGCTACACATATGAAACAAGAGTGCTAGGCCGATTTCAAGAAGTGTGTATTCTCTCAAAAGTCTTTCCAAGAACATTTGGTGTTGTATGAAGCATTTGAGGCATCACACTTGGGGTGCTAGGCTCACAAGGTTTCAAGGAACATAAGCAACAACAAGGTAAGTTATTCTATCTTTCATTCAAGTTAGAAATTGTTCCCCATGTATGCTAGATAGGAATATAACCTTGGAATTCAACTTTGCATGATAATTAGACAAACATAGATCCAAGGTTATTAGGGTTGCATGTACACTTAGGAAGTGTTAGAATGCTCAAAACCCATCAAATACTACAGCTCCCCACATAACATTATTTAGCCTTATCGACTACTGAGTGCTACGGTCCCCCGCCGGTAGTCTTAAGATGCTCCTTTATGGACTCATGAAGGCTACGGCTCCCCGCAGACTTACGACACCCTCTCACCGACTCGTGAATGTTACGGATCCCCACAGTTTCATGACACTCTCTCGCTAACTAGTGAATAATATGGCTCCCTGTAGTATCACGACACTCTTTTGCTGAATAGCGAATACTACAGCTCGCCGCAGTAACACATCACTCTACCGCTATCCAGTGAATACTACGGCTCCCTGTAGTATCACGAAACTCTCTCGCTGAATAGCAAATACTACGGCTCCCTGCAGTAGTACAACACTCTCTCGCTAACTAGTGAGTATTACGGTTCCCTGTAGTAGCACAATACCATCTCCCACTGACTCATGGATGCTACAGCTCTCGTAGACTTACAACACTCTCTCGCTCGCTGAGTCACAATGGGCTCACTCCATGGTTTCTCCTGATAATCCCAAGCGATTACTCCCCCCAGATCCACCTGCTCTCTTATCACCCCATAATCTCATCATCAAGTCATCACTACACTGAGTTCTCCAACTCATGCTCCGCAGCTCAACATAGATAGGTGCTTACACCCACCCAACTTATGCATCACCACTCCTGATGTAAGTTCTTGTAGGAAAGGCACTAGTCTCAGCACAAATACACCCTTAGACAATCCCACTCCAGCAACAATTAACTGATGGGTTCCCACTGAAACAAAACTCACTCGGTTACCTCGGTACACCATCTCAACATTTCACGATGTCTTGCCTCAACCACTGATTTTCCACTTACGCAACTTGAAACCTAAAATTATTCTCATCTCACAAATTGAAACACGAAGGAATCGTCAACGAATGAAAACACGTTGACAAAAATCCGAAGCTCCGCCCTCTACTGATCACCACTCATACGAAACTACTCATACCGACTCTGAAATTGGTTGAGAATTCAACTGTTTCCCCTCCTGGTGTATAGATCACAATCTATACCTATACCTGCAAATCTCAACTATTGCACCCTGACCCAACGACCCAACCGCCTCGAACTCAACATTTTCAAACCCAAAAAAAATCCCTGTTCACAACAAATTCTCTATCCAACGGCCCATTTCCGTGGATTCACTTATCCTTTCGTAAGCACATACACATACATCATCTTGCCTTGAACCTTGCCTCTTCCATCAATTACCCTGGTTTCATGTGTTCGCACCGCAGATCTCCATAACCAATCCTCTAACCGCACTTGAACGGATCGTTGATCCTATCAATAGAATACCCAATTCTCGCCCACTCAGGGTTCGAACCATCACTAATTGGTATAGCAACAATCTACTCCATAGACTATTTCACCAGGTATATAACACTTGATCCTTGGAATGTACCATGTAATCACTTCAATGATCTTCCCGATGGAACCAAGCAAATCCAAATATCCAAAAACTCAGACAAAAATCTCAGAATCCTCCCAACGTGTCTGCCTCTAGTCATCTCGAGACCTCAGACCGATATACTGTCGGATACCCCAACTGTTTCGAATTAGTCCTGACTCTCGGTCTGAGAATAATGCCTTATCACACACCTCGTCTCCGATTCCTCGACCAACCTCCCATCGCTGGAATCATCATAAAAGCAAGAGACCTCACTCTCAAAGTAGATGCACAACGTAAACAATGAGGGCCACCGCCCCGATATACTCCTCTTGATCACCTGGTACTGCTGCTAAAAGTATGCCTCCCTCAATAAGGCACCTCCTTGTTCTCTTCCATCATAGTCCCACTAACGACTCTCTCATGGTATAAAAATACCTCATACCAAACATACTACCCAAATACTCTGGTGAAAAGGTTGCAACCCTATGCTACCCCATGGGGTTTACCTAAAAACTCTGAAATCGGAAGCTCGTTATCTTTTTTGCTTCTCCCAGGAAATGGGGACAACATAACTCTTGTCACAGGAGGTGACGTCTCATCTATCGGTCGATTGCTCAACTCAGACTGCAATGCTCCAATAAGCATCATCTCTACTCATCCTTGAGTCTTGTGACTCCAACTGGCATATCCCCAATAAAATCTCTCGGAAGCTAACTTGATCTCCCTCTCAAGGTATGCTCCATTGAAACTCGCTTGATATGACCCTCTAGCCACACACTCTATCATATCTGATCTCAGATTACTCAATCACAACAGGATAACTGGTAAAACCAGAGGCACTAACCGCCACGAATCACGGTATTTGAACCATGTGATCACCTCTCAATCTGCTACAAATCAAGGTAATCGAACCATGTTATCACCTCTCAATCTGCTACTTAGAACCTCTTGAATTCTCCCTGTATCGAGTATGGGTCCTTTGCTTTCAGCAGTACGGGCCCATACTACCTGCCACATCGATGCATAGTTTCCACACGGATCATCCTAGATCTCCTAAGTAGCTGCTCAACCTTCTCGATCACCAATCCTATTATACCTGGTCGCTCTCCAGCAAATACTCTCCACTATCAGCGTACTCATCTGACTAAGGTCACTCCCTAGGTTCTTCCTAGGTTCTCAAACTTCTCTACCATCAGTTCCTGAAGAACTCCTTATGATGGCAGCCATCTACCTACTAAATATCGTCATATTCACTTAGTAGCTAACTCCCATCATCAAGAGTTCCATAAAGCACAAAGCAAGCAACATTCGAGCATCGAATAATCTCTAGAGGCCTTGGACGAAAACTTATAGGTCCAGCCTATAATTTTCATCCACTACTATCCAAGAAGTCCAAGAGCCTAGTTTCACAACTATCAATGATTTGCAAAATAGCCCGTGTACTTTTAATTAATTCCTTTAATCCCAAAATTAATTTCTGATTAAATATTAATTAAATAACATGATTTCTAATTAATATATTATTTTCATAACATATTAATAAATCACTTATATCAATTTAACTTCTCTCCAAAAGTCATTATGTCAAGTTGCAAGAGTGAAGACAAACCCAAAAGGACTTGTGCTTCTATCAATTCAAGTATATACCAATTATAAATATGGGCTTAGAAACCTAATCCAATAGTCTCCCACTTGGATAAGTGTATTAACTATAATTGCAAGTACAACTTCAAAAATTGACCAACACATTGTAGCTTTCAAAAGCCACTGTCGAACTCTGACCTAGTCAGTCACATGTCCTAAGATAAGGGATCATATAATCCTCCGTTCTGCAAGATATCATGTGGAAAAATGACATGGACCAGAATCATTCTCATTTTCCAAAAGTTTATTTCCCAATTTCTGATTTGTAATGACATAGAACTTAACTGAACACATCAATTCAATCTTGACCGGGCCCGTCACATAAGTCAACATCAAATCATCGAGGGGCCCAAGACATCTCTTTTTACCCTTAGGTCAAAAGGAACAAATAAACTTTGGATTATATGCTTGTACTATTTACTCATCAAATCTGACACAACAATACGTTTTATAACATCAAGTTACTGATGCGTTTACACATTATCCATGCATAACCAACTCGTAAACAACAACTCATATATCTCGGTTTAAAGATTATATGATATTATCATCTCATAATTACCCGTGACAAATTCCATGAAGTAATTCTATGTGTGTGGGTTTAATCGAATACTTAAATCCCTATTTCAAAAGTACTCATGAACGTTGCAGCAAACCATTGCTATGTCTAAACACTTAGACAATCTACACGCCAATTCATGATAGTCTTAATTCACTACTTACTTGCAAAGTATGATCGACCGTGGATAATTTGAATAATCCAATTATTCGGGAAGTAAAACATGCAATGTTAAAACACAAAGATAAATAATTGACAAAAGATAGTAGACAATACTCATAAATAAATCTCCATTATTTAATCATCAACTATCAATTACATTTATCTGTTACAAGTTTCTGAAATATTTATCGAATCACTAAAATTAATATCATCCTTCAGACAAATGCTCCTCGCATGCTGAACGTGCTTAATCTGTAACAACCCGTTATTTCCGGGCATTATAAACCGAGTCTTGTAACCCCTTTTGAATGTAATGGGAATATCATCGATAAATGAATTATTCAAAAGCTCTGATTTGGAGTCCACTATGTAGTAGATATCGTCTTAAAGGTTTCCAAATATATAAAGAACACTAAAATCCGAGTTATGACGAAGAAGTTATGACCATTCTAAGATTTCCAACAAAACCGACAACACCGATTAAACGGAAAACGCAAACGTTTCAATACGATAACATTTAGCCTTAGGTATCTAAATGAAAGTTATAGATAACATTAAACCGTGAGCGTACACAAAAAGAACGTCCAAATCTGACTTCGTATGAGGAAGTTTTGATTTTTCCAAGATCCGAATATAGCAGTAGACAGCTAAAAACTCGAATCGAAGATCGAGCGACTTTTGGCCGGAATGACCTAAACGAGAATCGAAGGTCTCGACAATGGTATTTCAGCGGTAAAAAGTCTGGCAAAAACCGACATCAGATAAAGAAGTTATGAATTTTCAAAGAAATTCCTTAAATAGATGAGTTATAAAATAAATAATAAAAATAATTTTGGAATTTGCCAACGGAGTCTAAACAAAAGTTGTAGAGCGTAGTCTCACCTACGCGTGGATATAAAGACCATCGAAAACGGAGTTCGTATGAAGAAGATATGAATTTTTGAAGTTTATTAAATAAATTAATTATTTATTTTAATCAAAATTCGGATATTATCCGAAGGGGAGTCAGCGTCCTCATCCGAGGTACGCGCTGCGTACCCCTGTACGCCCTGCGTAACCGAGAGGATTGGCCTCTGATCGTCCACGTCGCACTATCCGAGGAAGCCGACCCGTCCGACCCGTCCGAAGCTCCGACCCGTCCGACCCGCCGTCCCATCCGACCCGCCGTCCCATCCGACCCGCGTACCCAGCAACCCGTCCCATCCGAAGCTGAGGCAGTCGAGGCTTCGGTCATGCATGACGTACGCGTACGCGCTGCGTACGAGCGTACGCCCCGCGTACCGAGGCAGACCAGCCTTCCTATAAATAGGATACGAGGGTTTCCAAGAAAAGGGCTCATTTCTTCTCTCTCTCTCACAACCTTGCCTCGTTTTCCATGTCCGTTCAAACCTGAAGCTCTGGTCTTTTTGCTCAAATCCCGAGGGTCGATTTTACTCCCGAGATTCCCGAGAATCCCGAGAAAAATCAGTTTCCCGAGACGAAACTCTGCCCGGTTTTCCATCTCGCTATCTTCAAACTATCAAGTGAGTTCATATCCCCTTCGAATACTCTTTAAATACATTTTAAATGCTTTTATACTCTTTTTGGGGAGGAATACAAGTAAACACACGACTAAAATCGTGTGAAACATCAATCTTTTGTTATACTTTTCATACTGTTGTTTTAACTATCTTATGAAGTTATTATGATACAAAAACCCCTCACAACACAACTTTACCCTCTTGGAATATAATATGTTTATAAATAGAAATATGTTTTATTTATACGTTTACATACAAATACATCATATCAAGGGTAACATTCTTTACTAAGTCATTTTATGCATTCAAAGAACTTATGATTTATGCTTTGTCAAACATTGTGAAAGAGGTTAAACTTTGCATAAAAACTACTACTTTAATACAAACTTAGTTGAGAATCCATGAGCCGTGTATATCTTCAAACGTTACTTTTCTTTATTAGAAAATAATGCTGCAAGTCCTGTCTATAACCAGAGTCTCACGTTCGGAGAACGTGTCAAATGTGTATAGATCTATACGGGAAGTCATGATCCCGCGCCCTGACTGTTAGCTACAGTCCGTCTTTTGGGGTGACAGTTGTCATAACGCTACGACGCCTGAAGAACGTCGCTACAGGCATATTATGTTTAGTATGGTTATAAAACTCATCGGATATACAATTATTATGGTATTATGCTTTTATGAACGAGTAGTCATTGAAACTATTCTTCATCTAATAAGTGCGATCTTCGTATAGCTTTACTATGTAAAACTATGACACAACTTACAAGCACGTCGCTTGCTTGCGGTTTTCGGTCTTAGAGACTGCCAGTTATGTTAGGAAAATAAGGGTTTTTCCTGCATCTAAAACAAACAACTAATAGGAAAATAAGGGATTTTCTCGGTACAATTAGTTACAATTTACATCACGAACATTCATATGCATTTCATACTTTTATAAGAAAATAAGGGTTTTTTCTGGAAAACATACAAACACTTTCGAATGGCATACATCTTCTCAAAACACCACTTATGAACTCACCAACTTAAATGTTGACACTTTTTCTTTGAAATAACTTGTATTCTCAGGAAACCGCTAGCCAGGTAGCAACTACTTCTGAAGACTAACGCGCTGGCGTTAGTAACATATTTTGGATCACCATTTTGTATTTGATTTCTTTTGCAAACATGTAACATCTACAATCATGTAAACTTTTCAAATATATTTATATTATGGTGGTGTGTACTTTCCTTTCTATGAACTGTTATGATACTGAATATGACGTCCTCCGCCCCCGAACGATTCCGCCGTTCTGGTTTGGGGGTGTGACAGATTGGTATCAGAGCATCGTTTATAGTGAATTAAGTATATCAAAACCATTTTTTTGATATACAACTATAAACTCAACTGGGCAAAAACACTCTGAGAAGAGTCATACTTTTGAAATTAAATTTATTTAGTTTTTATAAAGTAAGCATGCATTCATTTAGTACTAATAACAGTTTCACATCGTACCATATTAGAAGTATTATTAATAAGTTGTGCAGTACAGGTACGCCTTGGGACACGTAATCGGGACTGGGAAGGATATAGTCTGATCAACTATATTTGTCCGAGAGCCGACTAACGTGTGCCGAGGGGTGTCTGCAGTGGACAACAAATTTTAAAAAATCTTACCAAACTGTTACTAGAATCAAACACAATAATTTAAATACTATAGGAGTATTTGCTATCTAAACTAATTTAATTTACATGTTTTGCATGTTCTGACTTTATTCAATTCTTATGACCCTATTTCTCGTACAGTCAAATGGCTGGATTTCACCACCCCAATGACCCCTACTTTCCCAACCAAGGCAACGGAGGATAGATCGAAGATGATCCCGAAGAGGATGAGGAACCCATAGAATTGGGTGATGACTCCGGTACTGACTCAGAGCCGGAAGTGATCGATCCACCACCCATTCAACCTCCTGTCCATGTAAGGAACTTCCAAGGACCCACTCCCGTCTGGGGAAGTCACCTCCATCATTGGAGCCAACAACAAGGCATATGCCCTCCCTACGGCATGTGTCGGGACTTCTATGATGTCCGCGGTGGAAGTTCGGCTGATCGAGCACTCCCGGTAATGGTGGGTAAGTTAGCCAATCAGTCCTATCAGTCCGGAGTTCAAGCAAGCCGACTCCGGGATGTCAACGTGGAAGTGCAGGTTCACACTTCTGATATCCGTAGGCTGGAAAAGATACAAGATAATGCTCAACTCCAGTCTGAGGCATTTCAGGCACAGATGATTGCAGCCCTAGCCGAGTTAAGGGAGCAACAAGCCGCTTTTGATCAGCGCCTAATGGAATCGAAGCAATCAGATGCGGAGTCAAGCTCCAAGCGCAACCTACGTCGCAAATAGTGCCTGCCGGGATTTAAAATTTTGTTATAAATTAGGACTTCGGATAAAAATGTTCTTTTCGTTAAAACTTTCTGTAATCGGAGACCTTTAGAAAGGTCAAAAAGTTTTGTCTAAACCCGGATGTAACACAACTATATGTTTAATATATATGGGGCATACCTCTTTCTTGTTTTAATTATGTGTAGTCCGTTCAACTCATAAGTGCATCCATTCAAACGTTATTAATGAATCAAGCTCAAAACCCATTGTTGATCAAACCAAATTCTTAATCTATTTAAGGTAGTTAACTCAATATCATTCAACTCACAACCACCAAAACTCATAATATCTCATTTTTCTTTTGGCAGAGCAATGCCTCCTCGTAGATCAGCACGTACCAACGCAACCCCACCACCACCTCCACCACTAACTTATGATCCGGCAATGGTCCAGGCTGCTATCATAGCAGCAGTAGCAGCAGCCCTCTCTCAAATAAACTCCAATGCCAATGGAGGTACAGGAAGCAGCACGAATCATCCCAATCGTGGCACCGGCCAGGGCAATGTTAGGGAGTGTACTTACAAGGAGTTCTCCAACTCGAAGCCAAAGACTTTTAATGGCAGTGGCGGAGTCATTGCACTAATGCAATGGTTCGAAAAGACCGAAACGGTCTTCGAGATCTGCTCGTGCCAAGAAACAAGCAAGGTTAAGTTCGCTGCTTGCACCTTCATAGATCGAGCCCTCACTTGGTGGAAAAGCCATGTGAACTCAGTGACGCTCACTGTCGCTAACGCCATGAGTTGGGAAGAACTGAAGGTACTACTACTGGAAGAATACTGCCCAAGGGGTGAAGTGCAAAAGCTTGAGCAGGAGCTCTGGAATTTGAAAATGGTCGGGTCTGATCTAGTCGCCTATACAGCTAGGTTCAACGATCTCGCTGCTTTGTGCCCTACCATGGTCAACCCAGAATCAAAGAAGGTCGAAAGGTACATTTGGGGGTTGTCACCCCAGATTCAAGGGCATGTCCTAGCTTCCAACCCTATCACCTACAACAACGCTAAACGCCTGGCGCAACGACTCATCGACCACGGAGCGAAACAGAGTACCATCACAACAGCCGCAAATCCACCTAGGGAGGCTCAGGGACAGAGTAGGCCTTGGAACAAGAGGAGGGGACAAACCCTCCAGGAGAACCCCAAGAAACAACAAGTGATAGCAACCCACGCTATTACTGTACCTACCAACTCTGCCCCCACAAGTTCATACAATGGAAAACTACCGAAATGTAACCAGTGCAACTTCCACCACCGCGGTCTCTGCCATGACCTTTAATGCACCAGGTGCAATAAGAAGGGTCATACAGCCCGCTATTGCAAGGAGCCAACCCAACAATCCGCCCCCACTGCTAATACCGGAGTAAGCCGCGCTTGCTTTGAGTGCGGGAGCACAGGGCACTACCGCAAGGACTGCCCGAAGGCAAACAATAGGAATACCAGCGGAAGAGGCCGAGTTTTCGCAATGGGACAAGATGAAGCCATTGCGGACCCTACTGTTGTTACGGGTACGTTTCTTCTCGATAACTCGTATGCATGCATTTTGTTTGATAGTGGAGCGGAAAGGAGTTTTGTGAGTCACGACTTTAAAAGCATGCTAAAACCAATACCACAATCATTAAGTGAACCGTTCATAGTAGAAATGGCCAACGGGAAAACCGAAGGCACTAAAGAGATATACTTAAACTGCACCCTAACTCTAAACGATAATCTCTTTCAAATCAACCTCATGCCAGTCTCGATTAAGAGTTTCGATGTCATCATTGGCATGGATTGGCTGAGTTCACATCGTGCGGACATTCTATGTTACGATAAGGCCGTTCGCCTTAATCTGCCAACCAGCGAAACCTTCCTTGTCTTGGGCGACAAACCTAGTACCACTCTTAGGATCATCTCAAGTATCCAAGCTCAGAAGTACTTACGTAAGGAGTGTCACGCATTTCTAGCGCATGTTGTAGACTTGAAGCGTGAAGTCCGGGACATCAAGGATGTGCCCGACGTATGCGATTTTCCCGATGTGTTTCCCGAGGACCTTCCAGGGATACCACCCGTAAGACAAGTCGAATTCAGAATCGATCTGATTCCCGGAGCTACCCCAGTAGCCAAAGCACCCTATCGATTAGCCCCGACAGAGATGCAGGAGCTATCCAGTTAACTGAATGAACTACTGGGAAAAGGATTCATCAGGCCGAGCTTCTCACCTTGGGGAGCACCTGTGTTGTTTGTGAAAAAGAAAGATGGATCGTTCAGGATGTGCATCGACTACCGAGAACTCAACAAACTTACCATCAAGAACCGATACCCCTACCCCGAATCGACGACTTATTCGATCAACTCCAAGGAGCCAACTACTTTTCCAAGATCGATCTGAGGTCGGGATATCACTAGCTGCGAGTCCTAGAGAGTGATGTTCCCAAGACGGCCTTCCGGACGAGGTACAGACATTACGAGTTCGTAGTAATGCCGTTCGCACTAACCAATGCCCCGGCCGTATTCATGGATCTAATGAATCGGGTATGTCGTCCATTCTTGGATAAATTCGTGATAGTATTCATAGACGACATACTCATTTATTCAAGGAATAAAGAAGAACATAGTCAACACCTGAGACAAGTCTTAAAGACGTTACGGACTGAGAGACTTTATGCAAAATTCTCAAAATGTGAGTTTTGGATTAGAAAGGTGGACTTCCTCGGTCACATGGTCAGCAAGGAAGGAATCCACGTGGACCCCTCGAAAATCAAGGCTATCGAAAACTGGACTGCACCAACTACACCAACAGAAATTCGCCAATTTCTAGGTCTTGCTGGTTATTACCGAAGGTTCATCCAAAATTTCTCCAGCATCGCAAAGCCTCTTACCACTTTAACCCAGAAAGGTGTGACCTACAACTGGGGAGAAAAGCAAGATGTCGCATTTCAAACCTTGAAACAAGCCCTTTGCAGTGCACCTATCCTTTCTCTTCCGGAAGGGACCGAAGATTTTGTGGTGTATTGCGACGCTTCAAAGCAAGGGCTGGGTTGTGTACTAATGCAGAGGGGAAAGGTGATTGCATATGCCTCACGACAACTGAAAACGCATGAGGTCAATTACACCACTCATGACTTAGAACTTGGAGCAGTGGTCTTCTCTCTTAAAATCTGGAGGCACTACCTTTACGGTACCAAGTGCACAGTCTTTACGGACCACAAGAGCCTCCAACACATCTTCGACCAGAAGGAATTAAACATGAGACAACGACGTTGGGTCGAATTGCTCAACGACTACGAATGTGAGATTCGCTATCATCCGGGAAAGGCAAACGTCGTAGCCGATGCCCTTAGTCGAAAGGAGTACTCAGGCCGGAGAGTGAAGTCATTAGCTATGTCGATCCATTCGCACCTGTCAACGCAAGTCAAGGAAGCTCAAATAGAGGCCTTGAAACCCGAAAACGTGGCAGGTGAGGCCCTTAGGGGAATGGACAAGAACTTAGAAATCAAGAATGACGGAGCACGCTACCTCATGAACCGGATCTGGACACCAAAGTTTGGTGGATTCAGAGAGGTAGTTATGAGCGAGGCACACAGGACCCCATACTCCGTACACCCAGGGTCAGACAAGATGTATCTAGATCTCAAGCAACTCTACTGGTGGCCAAACATGAAAGCGGAGATCGCTACGTATGTGAGCAAGTGTTTAACTTGCGCCAAAATAAAAATAGAACACCAAAAACCCTCAGGCCTACTCCAACAACCTGAAATACCTGAGTGGAAATGGGAGCAGATTTCCATGGACTTCATAACCAAACTGCCCAAAACTCAGAGTGGCCAAGATACTATTTGGGTAATCGTCGACAGATTAACCAAGTCAGCCCATTTCTTACCGATCAAGGAAACCGATAGGATGGAAAAACTATCAAGAACCTACATCCGGGAGATCGTACGACTTCATGGAGTACCGATGTCCATCATCTCAGATAGAGACAGCAGGTTCACTTCCAGATTTTGGCAATCATTGCAAAAATCCATGGGAACAAGGTTGGACATGAGTACAGCATACCACCCTCAAACTGACGGACAGAGTGAGAGGACGATCCAAACCTTGGAAGACATGTTGCGAGCATGTGTAATCGACTTTGGAAAGGCATGGGATATTCACTTGCCTTTGGTCGAGTTCTCTTATAACAATAGTTATCATACTAGCATCAAGACCGCTCCATTCGAAGCCCTTTACGGCCGTAAGTGCAGATCACCCCTGTGCTGGACGGAAGTGGGCGACACCCAATTGGCAAAAGGTCTAGTCCCTAAAAGCACCCTCACTGGTCCGGAGATCATCAGAGAAACTACCGAAAAGATCGTGCAAATACGAGAACGACTGAAGTCCTCAAGGGATGGGCAAAAGAGCTATGCCGACAGGAGACGTAAACCCTTGGAATTCCAGATTGGCGACCGTGTGCTACTGAAGGTCTCACCCTGGAAGGGCGTGATACGCTTTGGGAAGCGTGGAAAGCTAAATCCCAGGTACATTGGACCCTTCGAAATCATTTCGAGAGTTGGTCCTGTGGCTTACAAACTCCAACTTCCAATCGAGCTTAACAAAGTACATCCAGTGTTCCACCTGTCGAACCTGAAAAAGTGTTTGTCCGATGAAACACTTGTAATTCCACTCGATGAAATCGAGTTAAACGAAAATCTTAACTTTGTGGAAGAACCCGTCGAGATCATGGATAGGGAAGTTAAACGGACAAAGTAGAGTCGCATTCCAATAGTAAAAGTTCGATGGAATGCTAAGAGAGGACCCGAATTCACATGGGAATGGGAAGACCAAATGCTACAGAAGTATCCGCATCTCTTCCTCAGCCCCTAAAACTCTTATCTTGTATTAAATTTCGGGACGAAATTCCCTCTAACGGGGGGATGATGTAACAACCCGTTATTTCCGGGCATTATAAACCGAGTCTTGTAACCCCTTTTGAATGTAATGGGAATATCATCGATAAATGAATTATTCAAAAGCTCTGATTTGGAGTACACTATGTAGTAGATATCGTCTTAAAGGTTTCCAAATATATAAAGAACACTAAAATCCGAGTTATGACGAAGAAGTTATGACCATTCTAAGATTTCCGACAAAACCGACAACACCGATTAAACGGAAAACGCAAACGTTTCAATACGATAGCATTTAGCCTTAGGTATCTAAATGAAAGTTATAGATAACATTAAACCGTGAGCGTACACAAAAAGAACGTCCAAATCTGACTTCGTATGAGGAAGTTATGATTTTTCCAAGATCCGAATATAGCAGTAGACAGCTAAAAACTCGAATCGAAGATCGAGCGACTTTTGGCCGGAATGACCTAAACGAGAATTGAAGGTCTCGACAATGGTATTTCAGCGGTAAAAAGTCTGGCAAAAACCGACATCAGATAAAGAAGTTATGAATTTTCAAAGAAATTCCTTAAACACGATGAGTTATAAAATAAATAATAAAAATAATTTTGGAATTTGCCAACGGAGTCTAAACAAAAGTTGTAGAGCGTAGTCTCACCTACGCGTGGATATAAAGACCATCGAAAACGGAGTTCGTATGAAGAAGATATGAATTTTTGAAGTTTATTAAATAAATTAATTATTTATTTTAATCAAAATTCGGATATTATCCGAAGGGGAGTCAGCGTCCTCATCCGAGGTACGCGCTGCGTACCCCTGTACGCCCTGCGTAACCGAGAGGATTGGCCTCTGATCGTCCACGTCGCACTATCCGAGGAAGCCCACCCGTCCGACCCGTCCGAAGCTCCAACCTGTCCGACCCGCCGTCCCATCCGACCCGCCGTCCCATCCGACCCGCGTACCCAGCAACCCGTCCCATCCGAAGCCGAGGCAGTCGAGGCTTCGGTCATGCATGACGTACGCGTACGCGCTGCGTACGAGCGTACGCCCCGCGTACCGAGGCAGACCAGCCTTCCTATAAATAGGATACGAGGGTTTCCAAGAAAAGGGCTCATTTCTTCTCTCTCTCTCTCTCTCACAACCTTGCCTCGTTTTCCGTGTCCGTTCAAACCCGAAGCTCTGGTCTTTTTGCTCAAATCCCGAGGGTCGATTTTACTCCCGAGATTCCCGAGAATCCTGAGAAAAATCAGTTTCCCGAGACGAAACTCTGCCCGGTTTTCCATCTCGCTATCTTCAAACTATCAAGTGAGTTCATATCCCCTTCGAATACTCTTTAAATACATTTTAAATGCTTTTATACTCTTTTTGGGGAGGAATACAAGTAAACACACGACTAAAATCGTGTGAAACATCAATCTTTTGTTATACTTTTCATACTGTTGTTTTAACTATCTTATGAAGTTATTATGATACAAAAACCCCTCACAACACAGCTTTACCCTCTTGGAATATAATATGTTTATAAATAGAAATATGTTTTATTTATACGTTTACATACAAATACATCATATCAAGGGTAACATTCTTTACTAAGTCATTTTATGCATTCAAAGAACTTATGATTTATGCTTTGTCAAACATTGTGAAAGAGGTTAAACTTTGCATACAAACTACTACTTTAATACAGACTTAGTTGAGAATCCATGAGCCGTGTATATCTTCAAACGTTACTTTTCTTTATTAGAAAATAATGCTGCAAGTCCTGTCTATAACCAGAGTCTCCCGTTCGGAGAACGTGTCAAATGTGTATAGATCTATACGGGAAGTCATGATCCCGCGCCCTGACTGTTAGCTACAGTCCGTCTTTTGGGGTGACAGTTGTCATAACGCTACGACGCCTGAAGAACGTCACTACAGGCATATTATGTTTAGTATGGTTATAAAACTCATCGGATATACAATTATTATGGTATTATGCTTTTATGAACGAGTAGTCATTGAAACTATTCTTCATCTAATAAGTGCGATCTTCGTATAGCTTTACTATGTAAAACTATGACACAACTTACAAGCACGTCGCTTGCTTGCGGTTTTCGGTCTTAGAGACTGCCAGTTATGTCAGGAAAATAAGGGTTTTTCCTGCATCTAAAACAAACAACTAATAGGAAAATAAGGGATTTTCTCGGTACAATTAGTTACAATTTACATCACGAACATTCATATGCATTTCATACTTTTATAAGAAAATAAGGGTTTTTTCTGGAAAACATACAAACACTTTCGAATGGCATACATCTTCTCAAAACACCACTTATGAGCTCACCAACTTAAATGTTGACACTTTTTCTTTGAAATAACTTGTATTCTCAGGAAACCGCTAGCCAGGTAGCAACTACTTCTGAAGACTAACGCGCTGGCGTTAGTAACATATTTTGGATCACCATTTTGTATTTGATTTCTTTTGCAAACATGTAAGATCTACAATCATGTAAACTTTTCAAATATATTTATATTATGGTGGTGTGTACTTTCCTTTCTATGAACTGTTATGATACTGAATATGACGTCCTCCGCCCCCGAACGATTCCGCCGTTCTGGTTTGGGGGTGTGACATAATCCTACACAGACCCTTTGTGAGGGGAACAACAAGATTCTCTTCTGATGATACCCTCTTAACGACGAGGTGTCAATTTTCTACTCAATGTCGGATGAAATGGTGTTTCCTGTCGATATGTCTAGATCTGCCATGATGTCTTGGTTCCTTGTTCAAAGCAACCGCTCCTTCATTATCGCATAAAATCTCCATCGGCTCCTTATTGGCTGGCACAACTCCAAGGTCTCCAATGAAGTTCTTCAACCATATAGCCCCCTTTGAATCTACCATGGTCTCTTTCTTGGAACTATATATTCCGGTTCATATGTTGAATCTGCCATGGTCTCTTGCTTGGAACTTTTCCAAGTTACTGCTCCTCCATTAAGGGTAAACACCTGTAACAGCCCGGAATTTCAGGTATTGTTAAAAATTATGTTTTTGGGTGTTTTAAGGGGGGACTCGGCGAGTTGGAGCCTAGACTCGCCGAGTAGGATCGCAGACCTGGTCGCGGGTTCGCGACTGGACTCGACGAGTCCAGATATGGACTCGGCGAGTCTGCGCTGTTTAGCGAAAACCCTAACCGTTCAGGTTTGGGACGTATAAAAGGGACTTAATTGCCGTCATTGTTCATTTTAGCCTTCTGAGAAGAACCCTAAATCGATTGTGTGCATCTGGAGCGAGATTATAGGCCATTGTTGATTATAGAAGAGTTGTTGTGCAAGGAAGAGAAGGACTTGGCTAAAGGAACAGCAAGGGAATCACGTTCTGAGGATTGGGGACACAGAGAGTACATCATCCAGGTAAGAATTCGAGTACACTCTGTTATGTTGATGTGATTATGGAATTAGGGTTTATGGAACCCTTTTGTGGCTAGATTGGATGTTGCCCTAGTCCCCTAAACTATTGTAACCATGTATTGGGACCTTTGGAGGTCCAGAATGTCCCATGCCTGTGCATTTCGGGAATTGATGAAGGTTTTGGATTGGAATCCTTAAGCCTTAGGTCAAAATGTAAATTATGGATCATGGGGTGTATCATGAGCACTGAAATGAGGACCTTACGTGATGGATCAGCCTAGGAAGGCCAGACCTAGGAATGGTTGGAGCAGTTCTGACCTTAGGATGCAGTTTGAGCGGTTGCATGGCATGGACTCGCCGAGTTCGACGAGCAAACTCGGCGAGTAGCTTGAAGATTTACTGGGACTCGTCGAGTTGTTCTTCAGACTCGACGAGTTGAGTCGGGGTGGCCCCGCGATTCTTCCAGGAGTAACTCGTCGGGTAAAGGAGGATACTCGACGAGTAGAAAGGGAATCTTAGAGAATTGGAGGACGTCTAGACTCGCCGAGTCGCCATGGCACTCGCCGAGTCCGGTCGAGTTGACCGTTGACCGTTGACCAGAGTTGACCTAAGTCTGACTTCTTAGGGACGGTCAAACTTAGAAGATATAAGTGTTAATAAGAGATATATGATGTTATAGGGAGATTGTAGCTCGGAGGATTGTGCACGAGTGATTTCAGGATTTGCTAGCTTTCAGCATTCACGAGGTGAGTCTTCTCACTATACTGTACCCGGAAGGGTTTGATTGTGTGACCAGAAGGTCAGATATGATATATGATATGTATGCTATATGTGGTAAGTTAATTGTTATATGTGCTATGTATGTTATGGGCCGGAAGGCGTTGTGTTATGGACCGGAAGGTCAGCAGGGACGGAAGTCCCCTGAGACACATGGACCGGAAGGTCAGGGCCTGGAAAGGCGTATGTGCGTAAGTGTATATTGGGGAACTCACTAAGCATTTATGCTTACAGTTGTTATGTATGTGTTTCAGGTACTAGTGAGGTCCGTGGGAAGGCGCCGGCGTGATCTGTACACACTGGAGAATGTTTTTATGATCTTGGGATTTAGACAAATTGTATTTGACATGATACTTAAATCATTTATGCCTTGTTTTGAATGGAAAATACTTTATTTTTAAAATGAAAAATTTGTTTGAAAATTGGCGTTGTTACAATTGGTATCAGAGCCTTGGTTTGAGGGATTCGGGTGCACCTTCGGGAGTAACTGAACTCAAACCGTGGATTTGAGGAAAACTTTTTAAATAAAGGCATAAACTCTTGTAAATGGTTTTGTGGTAAGCAAGAAAGAAGCAGTGTGTACGATCAGTCAGCGCCCGAACGGTAAAGATCCCCAAAATACCTTACAATATTATATGATATGAATTGTTATGCATGCTAGAAGACTAGGTATTCATGATAGGACTAGAGTGGCCTGATTTGTGATGCCTTAGTCTAGGGAAGTTTGCCGATATGAGATGCTTTGCTAGTGTGCGGGTAGATAGTGCATAACAGAAGTAGAGTACTCACTATCCGGGGTTTGGGGAGGAAGATTTGGGATGAATGCTGATGCGGTGTGGTCGGTAGTATTGGGCCCGTACTACCGAAGACACCGGGTCAGTGGGAGACCCAAGTAAGAATCCCTGGATATCGGAGACTAAGTAGGGTTGCGTTATCGAGTGCGATTATACTCGATGGAGTCTCTGATAGTTTTATGTTGTATTTCAGAGACATCATGGTTAGACCACGCCACGGAGCGAGTTCGAGCGGTGTGAGTGACGAGGAGATTCATCAGATGATTCACGAGGAAGTAGCTGCGGCGATCCGGGCTGAGATCCCGGAGATGTTTGGGTCTATTAAGACCACCCTGATGGAGACGTTTGAGGAGCGGTACGCCGCATTGACTGAAGCTGCAGCCGCTGCAGCTACCGCAGCTGTGGCCGCTGCCAGGCCACAGGGGGGTGACTCGTTGCTGTTCCGGGAGTTCAGCAACACGAAGCCACCTGAGTTCGATGGGACGCAAGATCCGATTGCTGCGATGAGGTGGATCGCGGATATAGAGGGGTGCTTCTACACTTGTTCATGCACGGAGCACGTGAGGGTACGGTTCGCTTTGAACCAACCCCGTCTGGGAGCGAAGGACTGGTGGAAGTTCGTGACGGCGAACTTCACTTTGGCAGAGATTACAACAGTGACATGGGAGGGGTTTACTGCTATGTTCAGGGACGAGTACGTTCCCCCGGTGGAGAGGGAACGATTGGTTCAGGAGTTCTTAACCCTCAAGCAGGGTACTGATTCTGTTGCGGTGATCACACGGAAGTTTCATGAGAGGGCGATGTTCTGCCCCGAGATGGTGTCCACTGATCAGGCTCGGATGAGCCGGTACTTGGGTGTGTTGAGGAGGGACATCCGGGAGTTTGTGTCAAACTCCACCTACCATACTTTTGCTGAGCTTCAGGCGAATGCCAGGAAGCGCGAGATCGAGTTGGAGACCCAGGCCAGGGAGGAGGCCGAGTCTCAGCGGGTGGACCGGCGGCCGGCTCAGTCTCAGCCGGCAGCCAAGCGGGTAAAGTCCGCCGATTCGAGGACAGGAGGTTCGAAGGGCCGCACTTGCGGAAAGTGCGGCAAGGGTCATGATGGGGCGTGTCGATCTGGTGCTTGCTACAAGTGTGGCAAGGAGGGGCACATTGCTAGGGAGTGCCCCAAGGGGTTTACGGTTTGCTTTCATTGCAACCAGACAGGCCATCGGAAGGCCGAGTGCCCTCAGCTTCTTCAGGGATCTGCACCTGCTGCCAAAGCTACTGCGACTCGACCGGTGAAGGCCGAGGCCCCGAGGGCTCGGGGGAGAGCCTTTCAGCTGACTGCGGAGGAGGTCCGTGCTGCGCCCGATGTTGTGGCAGGTATGCTGTAATTCATGTATTTATTTTAAATGTCGAGATGTTATGCTTATGTTATTATATGCGTAGGTACTTTCCTTGTGAACTCTGTGCCTGCCCTAGTGTTATTTGACTCGGGTGCGAGTAGGTCCTTTGTATCTTTAGCTTTTAGTCAGCATATCAGCGTTGGTTGTGAGTCGTTGAGTCGGCCTCTGAGAGTTTCTATAGCTGACGAGAGAGTGATTTGTGTCACGGAGGTTCTTCGGGGATGCGTGTTAGAGATTTTCGGGGTCGAGTTCCCGATTGAACTGATTCCTATTGCGATGGGTGATGTCTGTGTCATCGTGGGCATGGACTGGTTGAGCCGATTCGGCGCTGTCATCGACTGTGAGCGTCAGCTGGTGACGATACGAGACCATAGTGGGGGAGTTCTCTCGGTGTACGGCGAGGGTACCCGTTCGGGGTCAGCTTTTTGTTCGGCCGCTAGGGCGAGGCAGTGTCTACAGCAGGGCTGTAAAGGTTTTGTGGCGTATGTGATGGATACGCGGGAGGTTTCCGAGAGACCGAGGTCAGTTGAGGAGGTCCCAGTGGTGCGTGAGTTTCCAGATGTTTTCCCCGAGGAGCTGCCGGGAGTACCTCCTGTGAGGCAAGTGGAGTTTGGTATCGACCTGGTTCCGGGGGCCGCGCCTATTGCTAAGGTGCCTTATCGTCTTGCACCTCCAGAGATGCAAGAGTTGTCCTCGCAGCTCCAGGAGTTGCTGGGGGAAGGGATTCATACGGCCAAGCAGCTCGCCGTGGGGAGCACCTATTCTGTTCGTCAAGAAGAAGGATGGTTCACACCGGATGTGCATTGATTACCGGGAGTTGAACAAGTTGACGGTCAAGAACCGTTACCCGTTACCAAGGATCGATGATTTATTCGATCAGTTGCAGGGAGCATCTTGGTTTTCCAAGATCGATCTGAGGTCAGGGTACCATCAGGTGAGAGTGCGGGATGAGGACGTCCAGAAGACAGCGTTTAGGACGCGATATGGGCATTATGAGTTTGTGGTGATGTCTTTCGGGCTCACCAATGCCCCGGCTGTGTTCATGGATCTCATGAACAGGGTATGCAGGCCGATGTTGGATCGGTCAGTGATTGTATTTATCGACGACATTCTAGTGTATTCGAGATCTAGAGAGCAGCATGAGGAGCATTTGAGGGAGGTCCTTGAGGTATTGAGGTCGGAGAAGCTTTATGCAAAGTTCTCCAAATGTGATTTCTGGTTGCGGGAGGTCCAATTTCTAGGACATGTTGTTAATCAGGAAGGGATATTGGTCGATCCGGCCAAGGTTGAGGCGGTGATGAGTTGGGAGGTGCCGAAGTCACCCTCTGAGATCAGGAGCTTTCTTGGGTTGGCAGGGTATTATCGGAGATTCATTAAGGATTTCTCCAAGATCGCAGTGCCGCTCACCAGATTGACCCGGAAGGGTGTTGCCTTCTCATGGGGACCCGAGCAGCAGACCTCCTTTGAGACACTTCGCCAGAGGTTGTGCGAAGCCCCGGTATTAGCTCTCCCGAAAGGGATGGAAGATTTTGTAGTATATTGCGACGCATCGATTTCGGGACTGGGTGCAGTGTTGATGCAGCGGGGTCATGTGATAGCCTATTCTTGTACTATTTACTCATCAAATCTGACACAACAATACGTTTTATAACATCAAGTTACTGATGCGTTTACACATTATCCATGCACAACCAACTCGTAAACAACAACTCATATATCTCGGTTTAAAGATTATATGATATTATCATCTCATAATTACCCGTGACAAATTCCATGAAGTAATTCTATGTGTGTGGGTTTAATCGAATACTTAAATCCCTAGTTCAAAAGTACTCATGAACGTTGCAGCAAACCATTGCTATGTCTAAACACTTAGAGAATCTACACGCCAATTCATGATAGTCTTAATTCACTACTTACTTGCAAAGTATGATCGACCGTGGATAATTTGAATAATCCAATTATTCGGGAAGTAAAACATGCAATGTTAAAACACAAAGATAAATAATTGACAAAAGATAGTAGACAATACTCATAAATAAATCTCCATTATTTAATCATCAACTATCAATTACATTTATCTGTTACAAGTTTCTGAAATATTTATGTAATCACTAAAATTAATATCATCCTTCAGACAAATGCTCCTCGCATGCTGAACGTGCTTAATCTGTAACAACCCGTTATTTCCGGACATTATAAACCGAGTCTTGTAACCCCTTTTGAATGTAATGGGAATATCATCGATAAATGAATTATTCAAAAGCTCTGATTTGGAGTACACTATGTAGTAGATATCGTCTTAAAGGTTTCCAAATATATAAAGAACACTAAAATCCGAGTTATGACGAAGAAGTTATGTCCATTCTAAGATTTCCGACAAAACCGACAACACCGATTAAACAGAAAACGCAAACATTTCAATAAGATAGCATTTAGCCTTAGGTATCTAAATGAAAGTTATAGATAACATTAAACTGTGAGCGTACACAAAAAGAACGTCCAAATCTGACTTCGTATGAGGAAGTTATGATTTTTCCAAGATCCGAATATAGCAGTAGACAGCTAAAAACTCGAATCGAAGATCGAGCGACTTTTGGCCGGAATGATCTAAACGAGAATCGAAGGTCTCGACAATGGTATTTCAGCGGTAAAAAGTCTGGCAAAAACCGACATCAGATAAAGAAGTTATGAATTTTCAAAGAAATTCCTTAAACACGATGAGTTATAAAATAAATAATAAAAATAATTTTGGAATTTGCCAACGGAGTCTAAACAAAAGTTGTAGAACGTAGTCTCACCTACGCGTGGATTTAAAGACCATCGAAAACGGAGTTCGTATGAAGAAGATATGAATTTTTGAAGTTTATTAAATAAATTAATTATTTATTTTAATCAAAATTCGGATATTATCCGAAGGGGAATCAGCGTCCTCATCCGAGGTACGCGCTGCGTACCCCTGTACGCCCTGCGTAACCGAGAGGATTGGCCTCTGATCGTCTACGTCGCACTATCCGAGGAAGCCGACCCGTCCGACCCGTCCGAAGCTCCGACCTGTCCGACCCGCCGTCCCATCCGACCCGCCGTCCCATCCGACCCGCGTACCCAGCAACCCGTCCCATCCGAAGCCGAGGCAGTCGAGGCTTCGGTCATGCATGACGTACGCGTACGCGCTGCGTACGAGCGTACGCCCCGCGTACCGAGGCAGACCAGCCTTCCTATAAATAGGATACGAGGGTTTCCAAGAAAAGGGCTCATTTCTTCTCTCTCTCTCTCTCTCACAACCTTGCCTCGTTTTCCGTGTCCGTTCAAACCCGAAGCTCTGGTCTTTTTGCTCAAATCCCGAGGGTCGATTTTACTCCCGAGATTCCCGAGAATCCTGAGAAAAATCAGTTTCCCGAGACGAAACTCTGCCCGGTTTTCCATCTCGCTATCTTCAAACTATCAAGTGAGTTCATATCCCCTTCGAATACTCTTTAAATACATTTTAAATGCTTTTATACTCTTTTTGGGGAGGAATACAAGTAAACACACGACTAAAATCGTGTGAAACATCAATCTTTTGTTATACTTTTCATACTGTTGTTTTAACTATCTTATGAAGTTATTATGATACAAAAACCCCTCACAACACAGCTTTACCCTCTTGGAATATAATATGTTTATAAATAGAAATATGTTTTATTTATACGTTTACATACAAATACATCATATCAAGGGTAACATTCTTTACTAAGTCATTTTATGCATTCAAAGAACTTATGATTTATGCTTTGTCAAACATTGTGAAAGAGGTTAAACTTTGCATACAAACTACTACTTTAATACAAACTTAGTTGAGAATCCATGAGCCGTGTATATCTTCAAACGTTACTTTTCTTTATTAGAAAATAATGCTGCAAGTCCTGTCTATAACCAGAGTCTCCCGTTCGGAGAACGTGTCAAATGTGTATAGATCTATACGGGAAGTCATGATCCCGCGCCCTGACTGTTAGCTACAGTCCGTCTTTTGGGGTGACAGTTGTCATAACGCTACGACGCCTGAAGAACGTCACTACAGGCATATTATGTTTAGTATGGTTATAAAACTCATCGGATATACAATTATTATGGTATTATGCTTTTATGAACGAGTAGTCATTGAAACTATTCTTCATCTAATAAGTGCGATCTTCGTATAGCTTTACTATGTAAAACTATGACACAACTTACAAGCACGTCGCTTGCTTGCGGTTTTCGGTCTTAGAGACTGCCAGTTATGTCAGGAAAATAAGGGTTTTTCCTGCATCTAAAACAAACAACTAATAGGAAAATAAGGGATTTTCTCGGTACAATTAGTTACAATTTACATCACGAACATTCATATGCATTTCATACTTTTATAAGAAAATAAGGGTTTTTTCTGGAAAACATACAAACACTTTTGAATGGCATACATCTTCTCAAAACACCACTTATGAACTCACCAACTTAAATGTTGACACTTTTTCTTTGAAATAACTTGTATTCTCAGGAAACCGCTAGCCAGGTAGCAACTACTTCTGAAGACTAACGCGCTGGCGTTAGTAACATATTTTGGATCACCATTTTGTATTTGATTTCTTTTGCAAACATGTAACATCTACAATCATGTAAACTTTTCAAATATATTTATATTATGGTGGTGTGTACTTTCCTTTCTATGAACTGTTATGATACTGAATATGACGTCCTCCGCCCCCGAACGATTCCGCCGTTCTGGTTTGGGGGTGTGACATAATCCTACACAGACCCTTTGTGAGGGGAACAACAAGATTCTCTTCTGATGATACCCTCTTAACGACGAGGTGTCAATTTTCTACTCAATGTCGGATGAAATGGTGTTTCCTGTCGATATGTCTAGATCTGCCATGATGTCTTGGTTCCTTGTTCAAAGCAACCGCTCCTTCATTATCGCATAAAATCTCCATCGGCTCCTTATTGGCTGGCACAACTCCAAGGTCTCCAATGAAGTTCTTCAACCATATAGCCCCCTTTGAATCTACCATGGTCTCTTGCTTGGAACTATATATTCCGGTTCATATGTTGAATCTGCCATGGTCTCTTGCTTGGAACTTTTCCAAGTTACTGCTCCTTCTACAGTTATATGGAAACCATACAACGTAGGCAGAACGCTAAATCTACTAGAATGTGTAAGAGGCAACGACTCGTCAATTGGTTCAAAATGAATTTCTTCCTTGAGTTGAGCGCTAGTGTTAGAGGTTCCTTCATCGCTTGACTCTTTATTTTTTTTTCAAGATCAATCGTGATCCCACTGTCCTCTTTTCATATGAGCTCTCTCTCTATCTCTCTCTCTCACGAAAGACTCCCATTCATGCTATGAAGACCACGTTCTCACTACGTGTGTAAAACAAGTATCCAAAGGACTTCTGTGGATAGCAGATGAAAAAAACATCGCTCACTTCGAGGTTCAAGCTTTTTGTGAGTCTCTTGTCTAACGACAGCTTCACAACCCCAAACCTTGATATGTGCCGACGATGGAACCTTCCCTGTCCAGATCTCGTGAGGTGTTTTGGCTGCCTTCTTTTTCAGGACTAGATTAAGAATATGGGTGGCAGTCTCTATGGCATACCTCAGAATGATATTGAAAGCGAAACTCGACTCATCATGGAATAAACCATGTCCAAAAAGGTTCGATTTTGCCTCTCAACCACACCATTAAGTTGTGGTGTCCTTAGAGGTGTCAATTGTGAAACAATTCCACATTCCTTGAGGTAGTCGTGGAACTCGATACTAAGATACTTATTGCCCCTATTGGATCTAAGCATCTTGATCTTCCTACCCAATTGATTTTCGACTTCATGCTCAAACTATTTGATCTTTTCAAAGGTTTCTGACTTATGCTTGATTAAGTAGATATATCCATATCTGCTATAATCATTGGTAAAAGTCACATAAAATCAATTTTCATCCCTTGTGGTGGATCTGAAGGGCCCACACACATCTGTGTGTATGAGATCCATCAATCCCTTACCTCTTTCATATGAACCCTTGAATGCCACAATCATGTTTCATCTGACCTTAAGTCAAATGATTCTAACACTCCATCCTTTTGGAGTTGGGAAATGCGCTTCTTGTTGACATGTCCAAGACGACAATGCCACAACCATGCTTTGTCTAAACCATCAGATGCATCAGTTTGTAACACAATATTTTCTAAAGTGTCTACTACCATCACAGTTTCATATAAACCATCACAAGGTAATTCTTCAAAATAAAAGACACCATTATAATAAGCATTAATACAACCATTCTCATTATTAAAATAATATCTAAAACTTGTTTGTACAAACCATGAATTGAAATAATATTCCTTGTCATTTCTGACGAGTAACAACAATTATTTAAATCTAAACATAGCCCACTACTAAGCACTAAAGAGTAAATCCCAATCTTGGTAACTGGTGACGATCTCTTATTGCCCATAATTAGATTCATCTTCCCATGCTCCACATCGTCACTTCTTCTTAGTCCCTACAAGTTAGAGCAAATGTGAAAACCACATCCTGTATCAAGGACACATGAATTAGAATGCAATGAGTTTTTAGATTAAATATTGTAAATACCTGCCGAGGTTGGCTTGATCTTGTTATCCTTTATATCTTGCAAGTACTTGAGGCAACTTCTCTTCTAATGCCCCTTGTCATGACAGTAGAAGCAGGCAACCTCTTTTGGATAAGAGGAGGGGGCTTCAGAACTAGACTTGCCTTTAGGGCCATTACTTGATGACCCGACTTGAGACTATCCCTTCCAGTTCTTTTTTAGGGAGCTTTCCTCTTCTTCCCCTTCCCTTGCACAATGGCCAAGATGGGAGCAACAACAGTAGGAATGGAGTCAATACTCTTTGTCTTCAATCCACTCTCAGCGGTTCTTAGCAAGCCTCGAAGTTGACTCAACATGACTTCCTCTGTGTTCAAGTGATAAGTCATTTTGAACTGATCATAACAAGGACATAAAGAGTGCAAGACTATGTCAATATCCAGCTCCTCACCGAAGTTCACATTAAGTCTCAACAAACGATCCACATAGCGCTACATGCGTTGCAGGTGGGTCGTGACGGAATCTCCATCCTTCATGTTGGTAGTTATGAATGACTTGACTATCTCATATCTTTCTTGACATGATCTTTGATGGTACTTCTCCATCAAGTCCTTGCACATCTCATAAGGCTAATAGTCCTCATAAAACTGCTATAGCTCAGGAGTCATAGTTGCCACCATTATACACGACACTTTGGTCGCATCTTTGCAGTGGGCCCTATACTCAGCTATTTCTTCAGGAGTAGCTTTTGTCTCATCTATCTCGTTCAGCTCTTTGTCAAGGACATATTCCCTGTCCTCGAATCGCAAGGCCATCCTAATGTTGTGCATCAAATCATTAAAGTTGGAGCCATCTAATGTGACCTTGGCACAGATGCTCAAGAGCAAGAAGGTGTCCGCGGAGTTGTTGTTGGAGGAATCAAAAGTGTTTTTGGAAGTTGACATCTACAAAAGAAGAAATAATTTTTTTGATTAGATAAGGAAATCCTTAATATAACACCCAAATGAAATAGTAACGCTAAGACGCAACACAATAATTCACAATTCAGAAAAGGGATGTCGTAATCCAATTGTAAATTATTTAAAGGTTGGTAAATGACGATTTACCAATTTCACCACGAAAAAAAAATTTAAATGACTTAGGTTTTTAAATGAAATTCCTAGATCTTTTGAGATTCATTAAACTATTCAATGGCATGTTTAATCTCGATTATACCCTTTCTATTTGTGACTGGGATACCGAGGATCACAAACAATGTAACATCCGGATTCCCAGGTATATTATTTATTCTTTTATTTTTGGAGGTTGTGAGGGGACTTGGCGAGTTTGTGCTTAGACTCGACGATTAGGGTCGCGGATTCTTATCAGGGTTCATGGTTAGACTCGGCGAGTCCAGGAGGTGGACTTGGCGGGTCCACACTGTTTAACGAAACACTAATTTCCTGGGTTTGGGACCTATTTAAAGGCCCTTAGGGCCGTCATTTGCGGCTACCAAACCCCAGAGAGAAACCCTAAAGGAGCTAGAGCATTTGTGAGAGGATAGGAACCATTTCTTGATCTTTGTGGTTGATTCTTGCAAGAAGGAGGTGTTTCCAGCTTAGAGGAGGCCAAGGAGGTGGTGCATCTATTTTTTTGAAGCAAGAGACTTCATCTTTGAGGTATTATATCGCCCCTTTATCTGTTTTGTGGAAGGAATCCATAGATCTAGAGTTTTATGACCTTTATTGGAAGAAGATTGTAAGGATATGGCCCTATTCACTTTGATACTTCAGATCTGGACCCATAGTGGTCTATGGAGCTTATCTCAGCTGTCTTTATGTTGAGATATGGAGGTGTTGAGCTAAGGATGTTGCTTTTGGGGCTAAATCATCAAGTGAAGCCTCCTAGACATCCCATGAGTGTCAAGACTCGAACTTTACATGTTTATCAGGCTTGGGAAGGTCAGATCTATGGATTCAAGGAACAGATCTGACATCAGGAGGCCATTTGAGTTTGTGCATGGCATGAACTCATCGAGTGCAAGGGCAGACTCGGCGAGTAGGGTTAGGGTTTCCCGTGAATCACTCAGTGAGAGGACTTGCCAAGTTGGGGGAATAACTCAGTGAGTCTGGGGGGGGGATCAGAGGACTGGAGTTCAAAGCGGAACTCGCCGAGTTGATCTTGAGACTCAGCGAGTTGAGTCGGGGTGGCCCCGCGATTCATATCAGGTGGGACTCGTCAAGCAAGGGGAGGGACTCGACGTGCCAAGCGAGACTAAAGAGTTAGTGGACACGTGTAGACTCGCCAAGTCGCCCAAGTGCACTCGACGAGTCGGGTCAAAGTTTGACCATTGACTTTTGTTGACTGATAGGATTGGTCAACAATGTGGCCTTTGAGTCAGAGAGGGGTAAATTGGTCTTTTGCCCTTCTGAGGGTGCCAAGAGTGGGTTGAGTCTAGTCCCGAGAGATATATTTATGAGAGTATTTACTTTATGTGATTAGGCGGAGGCTAGATCATATTTCTTCTGAGTCAGAGATTTACCGAGACATCTGAGGTGAGTCTTCTCACTATACTGTACCTGGAAGGGTACCTATGTGTGATCGGAAGGTCTGATATGCTATGAGATATATGCATTGTATGCTATGAGTTGTCTGCTATGTATGCGATATGTATGCTATGCTTGATATGGGCCGGAAGGCAATATGATGTGGATCGGAAGGTCAGGGAGTTATGGACCGGAAGGTCGACACGAGTAGGACCGGAAGGTTTACCGGGTTGGGACGGAAGTCCCCTAAGATGCATGGAACGGAAGGTCGTGTGGAGTATGGCCTGGAAAGCGTATGTTTGTAAGTGGTATTTTGGGGAACTCACTAAGCTTCTTGCTTACAGTGTTTCTATGTAATGTGTTTCAGGTACTAGTGAGGACCGTGGGAAGGCGCTGGCATGACTCGTATACACACACAGGCGGATTTGGATATGATTGATCTTGGGATTGATATGTTTTGTATTATGACCATGTTACATTGGATTTTATGGTTTGTCTTGAATGAAATTATGTTTTAAAGAAATGAAAATTGTTTTGAAAATTTACATTGTTACAAACAAAGTGTAAATAACGATGCAAATTAGCTTGATACTTTAGATGTCATTTACCACCTAATCAATGTGCCAGTTAACCACACACACTCCGTTGATCAATGATAATTTACGAGCTATCCATTCCCACCCTTTATTAGTCCATATTATTGTGTTGGTTAACCACACACGCTCCACTAGGGACTTTTATAAACTGCAATGTGCAATTTCATGGATTAGCATCAAATTCACATTTTCGTAAGGTAACTAAGATTGAGAATTTTATAAAAACATTTAGTTACTTTATTTACTTCATTATACTTATTAATGAGAGTTTAATTTCCTATAAAACTCGTTCGGATAACGACCCTCCACTAGTCACTAGAGCGGTGGGTAAGAATGGATACCCAATGACGGTCATTTTATAGGTCACTTTCTTAAACTCCTGTTATAGACCAACTTCTTGAATGAGGCCTACTAATGGTAAGACTAACCTTATATATATATATATATATATATATATATATATATATATATATATATATATATATATATATATATATATGTGTGTGTGTGTGTGTGTGTGTGTGTATGTGTGTGTATATATATATATATATATATATATATATATATATATATATATATATATAAATTCTAGGGTTCTAGAATTTAAGATTTCAAAATTAAATTTTAAACTCCAAAACAAATGGGGTATTTTTAAAACATTTCAAAAATACTAGGTTAAATTTTATATAATTAAATTAACCATTAAATTTATCTTTATCAAAAATTAATCCAAATCATTAAATTTGATAACGACATATGATTACCTTTAATAAAAATTCAATTTTAGCAGAAAAACGAATTAAGGTAATAATCCTAATCAAGCCAAGATTATCAAAATCGAAAAATCAGGAATCTGACAGGCCAACTTGTCAAGTCTGTGTAATGCACTCGTCGAGTTGGGCCAACTCGTCAAGTTCCACATATGAACTCATCGAGTTCAATGAATAGAATGAGGATTCTGCTCCCTTCTCCTTTGAATGATTCACAATTGCATCAAGTTCAACTAAAAAACATGATAGGCTCTGATACCACTAATGGGTTATGAGTATAACTACAAATCCTATGTGGTCATGCAACCCTGTAATTAAGAATCTAGCTTTTCGTCCATGGACTCCTCTTCTAGAAGCCTTGGAAGAAAACTCATAGGGCCAACCAATAATTTTCGTCCGCTCGTATCCAAGGAGTCCAAGAGCCAAGATTCACAACTATCAATGATTTGAAAAACAGCCCCTGCACTTTTAATTTATTCCTTTAATCCCAAAATTAATTCCAAATTAATTTCTGATTAAATATTTATTAAATAACATGATTTCTAATTAATATATTATTTTCATAACATATTAATAAATCACTTATATCAATTTAGCTTCTCTCCAAAAGTTATCCTGTCAAGTTACAGGAGTGAAGGCAACCCAAAAGGACTTGTGCTTGTATAGAGTCAAGTATATACCAATTATAGTTATGGGCTTAGACGCCTAATCCAACATCTCTTGGAAGTATAAGGCATTTTCCTCTGACCAAGGGGTCCACTCGAAGGTGGTGGTAGGGTTTTGGTTGGAATGGAAGGAGTGGAGGATGAAGAAAGGATCAGTTGTGTAGACATGATCTTTCGAGGATTTTGAACACCACGACCCCATGGTGGGCGCCAAATTATTTTGGTCAAAAATTACAAAAGTATAAATCAACCAAATTGAATGAGAGGTTGTGTTGCTTGAATTGTGCAATAGACAAAGGTAATGAGAATGACACGATTATTTACAAGGAAAACCCTTGATCCTTGCTAGGATCTCTGACACAAAACATTGGGAGGTGAAAATTATCGCCTGCCTTGATGATTTTTTAATATAAAATGATGATTATAGAGAGTGTTTCAGTAAGAACAAGTGAAAAAGTTCATAGTGTAAGCTACAAGTAGGTAGAGTGTGTCGTGTGCGAGATAGATGTGTCAATTTATAGTGTAAACTAGTTAACAAGATGTACGATATTCCTGGGATCCTCTATGACTAGCTTTGTGAACGTTGTTTGAATTGGTATTCCAAGTATTTAGCATAGTTGAGATGAATATTTGTTGAGAATAAGTCTTCCCTTGACTATTTCTGCACATGTGTTAATTAAGAACAAAATATAACCGTTATAAATGTTAGTAAATAATAATAATAACAGTAATATTCGGGATCCTGAGATAGTTGAATATCCTGAATATCTAATGAGGTTTGAGGATCCTGAATGCTTTGAGGATCCTGGCCCTAAAAATTATATCAATGGCATGATCTTTAAACTATCATATACACAAGCTAGAGACTAATCATCTCTCCTACGCTTAAGGGCACTTAATCCCGTCTAAGGTTTAAAGAGCTAATTACCGCTTTTACACGAACTAAGGTTTATACACCTCGCTTGAACGCACGATATCTAACTTTGGGATATGAACAAGAGGATCATTTCACGGTGCAGTGGCTTGGCCACCCTGTTATCTTTGAACATAATTTAAGATCCTTAAGGTTTATAACAATTTCATGTTATCTAAAATTGGGATCTTACCCCACAAATTACATAAGGTTTATAACATCTTCATGTTATCACACGTTGGGATCTTTCCCCAGAAAATACACATGAATCATAACATTTTAATGTTATCATAAGTAAGGATCTTTCCCATGAAATATGTCACAAGTTGAGATCCGCCTCCTCCCCCCCCCCCCCCCGGTATATAACATTAACATGTTATCAATTGAACTTATGGTGTTACCCAAGAATTTTGTCAAAGTCTATAACCTAAACAAGTTATGCTAAGAAGGGAATTCCCCCGTATGATCATATGATTAAGGATCCTCATCAGTAAGGAACTTCATTAGTAAGAATGTTATCATCAGTAGTGAACAATGATCCTAAGTTGTTTTGTAAGCTGAAATTTATCCTCAATAAATTCTAAGATTGAAAAACTTATGAAGCTTAAGGAAAAAATCGAAGGCAATAAGGTTCCATCTTTCCTTGTTCTTAACTTTGAAATTTTTTAAGTAAAATTAAGGATCTTAAACTTTTCAGGATCCTAAACCAATTGTTGATTTATAAACTTTCATCACTTCATAGTTATTTACTATTTTAAATTGATATCTTTAAAAAAGTTTTAAAGCACTTCGATTTACCAAAATTAGTTCTTAACAAATTGTTTTATACTTTTTTTATTATGAAAATTATTCGAAACTCTTAAGGATTACTAGTCAGTCATCAAACTTTTAAAGAAACTTTTAACATTTTAAATTGATTAACAAAGTAAGTTCACATTATTTTAAGTTATTAATTTTTGTTGTTTAACTAATTCAATCCTTATGAAATCATTTTATATATTATTTGCCCAAAGAACTTGATCTTGAAAATTATTAACTGTTTTTAGGATCCTAACTACGCAAAGATCTTAGTATCATATTATGCAGGTAAAGAAAATATAGAAAGACAAAGGAAAGATTAACCATTGTATTCAAAATAAAAGGCTTACAGCCCTACAAGAGTAAATTGGTTACATAAAAAAATACACTACCCTGACCACCTAAAAGGTCTAGACCTTAGTCTGGTCATCATCGGCCTTCTTCTCCTCCTTCTCCACTTTTGGCTAGTGCCTCGCTCCATCCTACTACATTCTAGGATCCTGAATGCTCAAGATCCTCCACCAACTTGATCTTAGCCTCCAAGATAGCCACCGTAGCACTTGCCTTCGTATCGGGAATCACCTACTCAAGCTCTGCAGAGTGCTCCTCCCCCTTCTCAGCCTTCTGTTGGCTCAACAACTCCACCCTCCGTAGAAGATCCTTATTGGTGGTCCTTCGGATTTTCTCCTGCTATTTTAGAGCAGACTCATTGGTGAACTGAGAAACATGAGTGGAGACCTGAAAGAAACGCAAACATTAGCAAAAGAAGAAACAAGTATGATAAACTAACATAAATAATTCTTATACACAGGAAACTTACAACCTGGGAAAATCAGGTCAACTTCCCAAGAGCATCCTCGATGATGAGGATCTCTAGGCTGGAATATGTGGCCTGAGAAGTCTTGCTCTTTCGGGATCCTGGAGTCTTCACAACCAAGTCAAGCTAGGCTTTTTTTGAATGAGGAAGAGCATAGGGCTTCTCCTACTTGATCCTGACCAAGCCACTAGTCATGTCATTCTCAAGGTTAGCCGAAGAGAAGCGAGCATTAGAGCGGACAGTCCTGGAACCTACACAAGAAACAAGGATCCTGATGAGATCGAAGATCCTAAGACAACAATTCAAATAAAAAAGAAAGAAAGATATACTTGTAGCCAAAGAAGTTGTGTTGGAAGATCCTTCTTGGAGACTAGATTGATCAATTTTGAGAGATCTATCTGCAAAGAAAATTAAAAATCTTAACCTCTATTCCCTCAGCAGCAGCAACGAGCTCCCTGAGCTTGAAACCTATAACAGAAAAAACAAAATAAGAATAAGATTTCAGGATCACAAGGAAACGTATTGAAATCCTACCCTTCTTAACCTAATCTTTGGGTAAGAAGGAATAGAGTCACGCCTGACAAATAAGTATCTCCCCTTCTAAGCCCCATCATTGTCTTTTGTTTTTAACACAAGAGGAGGCTTGCCACTCTTGACCTTGAACAGGAAGCGAGAATTGCCAAAAGTTTATAGATCATAAACATGGGTCAATTCAGCCAGAATCATTCCAAGATCATGTGTCTGATTTAGACACTCAACCCAGTACATGATCCTCCAAATGATAGGCAACACTTGTATGAAAGAAAGTTTCGTGATCTTGAAAAACTCCGAGACCACTCCGGAAAAATGGAATTTAAGGCCAAAAATAAATAAGGGATACTCCGGAAAGCACATCCAAGAAAAGGAGATGAAGTTTGGTTGGATCAAAGGGTCATAAGGCATGAAGACTGCTTCAGGAGGGAAGGCACCACCACTACAAGAAAAAGACCCTTTAACGACGTGCAAACCATGACACTCATTGATTTATGTTACTTAAAAGAGTGTGACATTAAAAAAGTGTTGTCTCTTCAAAAAATTGAAGGATTTAGGTCACGCATTATTGTGTGAACTTAAATTAGTGTCACATGTAAAAAAATTAAAAACACGGAGGGCACTTTGTCTAAAATGTGCATCCTCTATGAATGTTGTTTTATATTTTTTTAAGAAACGCACGTCTCTCTTCTTAGTGGAAAAATGAAATCCTCAAAAATTTTAAACCCCTATTTCTTCTCCTACATTCGTTTTGATCTGTTCTCTAACGTCTCCTCTCCTTGGTCTCTGCCCCTCACCCACCTCCACTACCTCCAACCCACACCAATTCTTCAAGCCTACACGACGACGACATACCGGCCTTAAGGAAACCGACTCACTAACCCTCATGAAAACGAAAACAAAAATGACCTATGATTAGGATTATTCGATCGGTGGAAGTCCCAAAGGAGAGGTTATACTTCTATCAGCAGTGGCTTCCTCCAACCCCCTCTTCTCATCACCACTCCCTCTGTCCCCACTTAGATCCCACACACAGCTGCCCCTAACCTTCTCCTTCAAAACGAAAGCAACGCTCGAGGATTCTTCCTCTACCGGTTGTCCCACCTCCAGATCATCCGAGACTGAAATTTTCGAGGACCGACTCTCCTAGGTACGTTTGCGTTATCGGAGTGGCACATGGAAGAAAGTTGACGCACGGAAGAGCAAGAAGTCCGGGAAGAAATCCGGTGGGAGTTCAGGATCTAGGGCAAACAGGCACCTCCCACCGATGAGAAGGGTTTGTTGGGGATAACAGGTTTACAGAACTTGGGAAACACTTGTTTTATGAATAGTTCTCTCCAATGTCTTTCTCACACCACAAAGCTTGTTGATTACTTCCTTGGAAATCACAGGGAAGAAATAAACCACGATAATCCATTGGGCTTGAATGTATGTTCCTACTACTACTCTCTAGTCTCTAGTCTCTTTTTGAAATTCTTTCTTTCTAAGGCTATATTTTGATGATGCAAATGGTTTTCTGTCAACACATAACAGATCAATTGGTGTTGGTCATCGTTAATGAAATTAGCCATAAATATCAAATATTATAAACAAGACCACTATATGCTACTTTTCATTCCATAATTGTCTAGAAAGTAATAGATACTCCGAATCCTACATTTAGCACTTAGGAAAGTTGTTTGTTGAAATTCCATAATCCAGATTCGAAGCCCTAGCAATCATGACCAAAACACTAACTCATTACCTTAGAGAAGGATTTATACAGGTGATTCTTGAAAACTTTATATTACATTTTTAAATTCTAGATTGGAACTACTAAAGGGATTATAAAATTCTTACTTTTTGTTTGAGTGTAGGAGCTTTAGATATGGTGAACTTTGGTGCTAAGAACACCATACCTATGAATTTTCAACAGAGGAAAATATATGAACACAATGAATAGATATCTATTTATCTATCTTAGTGACACATTTTTGTAAATAGCTAGCAATTAATGTGAAAGCCTTGTTTTCTTGTCTTTTCTTACTAAATCAAAAAGAAACAAGGATATAAAGTATGATCATTAGGTAGTGGAGCAGAAATGTAAAGCCTTTGATAAATTTCTTTATAACAAAAATACCCTCATTGTGTACAAGTGTCATTGATGCGAACCATAATAGAGGAATTACCAAAAATAGGCATATCTGCTTTAGATGCCCCTGAAAAGCCTTTATATGATACAAATGCTAGTAGCGCTCTTATAGTAGAATTAAATAGACTTATTAAGCCTACAAAAGATAGGATGGTTAGTTTCGTAATTAATCAAACTATGTTACCATTTATGAAACTCTTAAAGCAAAGGTACTATTTATTAATTTACTTAATTGACTTAACATGGACATGACTGAATAGGTGACCTTGTCTAGTCTGGATAAAGTGCTAAATGACCGTTTTATGCTTTCATTTCAACAAACAACTTTCCTAGGTCCTAACTTCTACAAACTTTCCCTGATTTATTTCTTGCTTCCATCCGCCATTAGGTAATGTTGTCTAATCTGGATAAAGTAGCTGATAAAAATCAAAGAGCACTAAGTACAAAGCTGTCTCAATATGTAGATTGGATGGGCATGAAGGTTCTATATTCCGTATTACATGGTCTTTGGATGGATCAAAACTGGTGTCTGTCTCGGATGATTGCAGGTCAATTCTCATCCCAAATTTATGAGCCTTTTCACTCTTCATATTAAATCCTTTGATATCTTATTAGTGCAGCTCTTGGAATTAAGATGAGTGATGACATATCTATCTTTGTTCTTTTCCTCTTCTAGATATTATCTGTTGGGCCAATTACAAAAAGCAACTATATTTTGTCCACTTTTATGGATGAACTCGGTGAATCTAATTTTGATGATTTTTTTTATCACAAAGGTAAAATTTACAACAACATACCACCACCAACCACCAATCACACCACGAGCGACCATATCCCGATAATAAATTACCTTTCATTGAGCCACGACACACATGTTAACACTCTATTACTTTCTAAATCTTTCTAGTTGAAATGATTAGCTAATTATTATTCGGCTATTTGGTTCAGGAAACCCTTAGCCTATGTGGCAATAGATGTGTCATTTTCAATAACATGAAAAAAGATCAAAAGATGAAATTAGATCAAGTAAACAAACTTCTCAATCTAGTCAACATGGTGTTGTCCAAGAAATTAGATCACGTAAACAAACTTCACTCTCATTATTCTTTTTTATAATGATATCTTTGCATTACTAGAATTCCAACTCCATTTGTTAACTATATATGTGTATATTTGTACTTGACAGAGAGGTACTAGGAAGCTTCATGAACAAACATAAGAAGTTCAATCTTTGCAGGGGTATAGCAAATAGGAAATATTTGAGCTCACAAAGCAGATGCGTAAATTGTTTTTTTTTCTTTAAATATTAAGTTGAGGTTGAAGGAAACAACTTCCAGACTTGAACAACAATTGGCAGAATAATAGGTTGCAAGGTTGAAGGCTGAAGAGTTGGCTTCTGCTGCTCAAATGAAATCAAATGATGAGATCTGAAAGCTTAGAGAGAATCTAGAAAGTTCCCAAAAGGAAACAGAGGAGCTTCGGAAGAGGAGTGAAAGTGGCTAAATTACCCTTGGTTTTTCATGCAACTGGAGTTGGAAGGAGAGCTATGGAGGATTTGGTTAGAGGAGGATTTATAGAGGTGATTCTTGAAAACTTTATATTGCATTTTTTAATCTAATTGTTTATAAGGGACTCATAAAATTCTTACTTTTGCAAGGGTGTTTTGGACATATTTTAATCTAATTCTTGAAAATGTTGAGATTTTTACATCGGGTAGTTTGCTTAAAGACAAGGTAAAAAGTAAAACTAATTAGTAACGATTTTTACATCGGCTGCTTTAATTTAACTAGAGTCTTCACTTCTTTTGTCAGGTCATTTCTTCATGAGATTTATGATGGCCAGGTGTTTATAAAGCTTAAGAAAGGTTATGAATTTCCTACCATGGATCCATGAGTAACCTCTCTTCTACATATATTTCCTTTAGATGAAATGTTTATACATTTACATCTATATATGTAGCACCATTTGGTCGCTTTTAGGGATTAGAAAATCCATTTTTTTTAAGTGTTCTCATGTGTTGCCCAGTTTCTGCTTTCAGGGAACAAGTGATCCTTATGTGGTTTGCAATTGGATAGTCAAATTGTGAAAAGTACTATTAAATGGGGGTGAGTGTATTCAATGCGGTCTCAGTCTCCTTGTATTTGGCTCGTGTTTTCTGTGATGGAAGACAAATAAATGTACTTTCTAGTCTTAAATTGTCAAAGTATACTATATACATGTAACTTAAGTAGTGAATTAGTCTTTGCTTTAAATGTTTTTTTGTTAGGACAAAGGAACTAACTTGGAATGAAGATCTCACATTATACATCAAGCATTCGCCAACTATCGATCTTCAGGTTATCAATGCATTTTAACTGGATAATTTTAGTATCCACTTTATGACTTATTCATAGTTACCACTAAACAACCTTTAATCTTCTTTCTTATTATAGCACTAAACATCAGATTGAGTTGGCATTTTGGTTTTCCAAGTTTAAGATGGTATCATTTTTGTTAGTTTTGCTAATACTTGCATTAGAAATTTTGTTGTGTCATCAAACCATGCATAACTCATTTTGGATCCTCAAAATTTATGTTATGTACCAATTTAACTTCAGGTTGCAGCTTGGGATGCAAATCGTGTTAATCCCCATAAACGTATGGGAAATTCCATTGTCAGCTTGGAGTCCATATGTGATGGTGAGCTTTCTTCTTTTTCTTTCCGATGCTTTAAGTCTTTAGCTTCTTTGCACCTGAAACAAATTTAAAAGAAAAAAAATCAGCATTATGAAGTTAGCACTGGATATTATTCCAATACCCTTGATGTTATATTGGAATTTTTGAAGGATAGCTGCAGTTTATAAATGTATTAATGTCTAGATGCTATCTTATGAATTATAGAAAACAATCTCCACCATAATGTCTCTAAATCATAGAACCATGTTTACCAAGAAATTCACATCAGGTGCTAGTTGAATTGGAGGGAATGGGAGGTGGTGGAAAGGTACAACTAGAGGTAAGTTTCTGTGATTAAAAACATTAAATACAATTGGTCATGGAAGCTCCATAATTCAACAAACCACCTACTTATACCAACAAAATACTGACCTGACTGATATAATTGTAAAATGACCTCATCGCCCTCACTAACTATCTCTACTTAAGCCATGCATGAAAGGACTAGACTACTTGAAAGTGCAACAGGGAAACTCCAGAAAGAAAGTTGCTTTTAGTTGAATTGGGATTTAAACTGATTTAGTTGAAAGTTGCATTTCCAATTTTAGCCCCACTTGTTGTTTTGATGTTGTTACATTCTTCTCCTTTTCAAAAAAGTTGTTGCTCTTTTCCATGTGTGATATGATTCCACAAGAATTGGATGTGGATTGTAGATGCATATGGTGATGAGATCATTAGGCTTCAACTGAGGTAATTTTTATTTTAACCTTGAGAACTTTAACATATGTTTATCAATAGAAAGATGCTTTCAAGGTGTTACGTAGTTATATCTTGTTGTGGGTCCCAATGAACGATATAACTATTTCAAATTGTCAATCACAGTTCTCGTAAAATTTGTTAAATATCTACTCCTTCCGACTATGATTTTCTTTATAATTTCCTACCAAGAACATTCAAAGACATGATGAAAAGAACAAGTGGTTGATGTTAAATATCCTGAATCACTGCATGTCCTTCTTTTTTGACATCATGGATGGTAAAAAAATGTATACATCCAACTGTTCCATTCATCTTTTTCAAATCTCCGAAGTTTTAGGGTCCCTTATGTATTTATCAAGTACTCGATTGTAATAACTATTTTTTTTTATTATTTATTTATTTTTGCACTTATGTTGATATGTATATGTGCTTGTGTGTAGGCTAATGTCAAAAAGCTTGCATATGTTCACTTTTCCCTCATTTGACCACTCACATTTGGCAAAAGTATTTGCAACTAACATTCCTTGTTTGATTCTTCAATTATTTATTTTAGCATATTAATTTTTGACTTTTATTTGATCAGGTCACAAATAGAATTATTGGAGAATGGGTTCATTAGTTTTAAAGAATATGAAAGGCAAGATGCAACTCTACTTGGTTGGAATTTGATGTTTATAATCTTTGTGTATATCGTTTTAGTTTCTATAGCATTACCTTGCAGAAGGTGTCCTTTGATACACAATGTAGTATTAGGTTATATAGTTAGGGAAAACCTCTTAGTAACAATGTACAATTAGATCCCCTTAATACCAATGTATTACAATTTTTTGACATGATGTTATTGGATGAAATTGATTGTTTTGGTATATATTTGTTTACATATTTTTGTATTATGCGTAAATGAGTATTGTAAAGACGCGTCGTAAATGCATATCGTCAATGGATACTAAAGTTTATGACACGCAAATGCGTATCATCTTCATTTTTACAAGGGCTTCCTCGATACAGATTGCGTGTCATAAACATGTGCGTCGTAAGGTTACGACATGAAAATGCATGTTGTCTTCCTTTATGACAGGGCCTTTCTTGATACACATTACGTGTCATAACTATGCGTCGTAAATGCGTGTCATAAATGTGCGTTGTAAGTGCACGTCGTAAATAGACGACGCGCAAAAGCGTGTCATCTCTCGTTATGACATGGCTTTCCTTGACACACATTTGTGCGTCGTCTGAGCGTTTTACGACACGCATTGCTCATCGTAAAAGTCTATTTTTCTAGTAGTGCAATAGCCTTCAGTGATTCGATATCACCATCATCGAAGGATCACGCCTCGTCATAAGACAAGACTCCTTGATCAACGAAACTGTCCTCAGGAAGACCTAGGATCTTCTTGTGAGAAAGGGTCATCTTTTTACCCATGATCAAAAATTTGGTAGAAAGGAGATGAGACGGAGAGGATGTTACCTTTATCGAAATCACCGTTAGCACAAAGAAAGCAAAGAAAATCAAGACGATTAAAGAGAATTGTGGAAATGATCACCTCTATTAATACTGAAGACTTGAGGTTGATTTGACCATCAACGACTAGTTATCCTCTCATTGGATTTCAAACTTACCTAGCCGTTAAGGGTTATTTTTGAAAATTACTTTTCTTTCTATCCTTTTACCTTTTTAATTTATTTTAAAGTTATCCCTTTAATATGCTCGAAATTAACTCCTATATATTCAGGAATAACTTGGGGGCAATTGTTAGGGGCAGGATCCTCAAACCTCATCAGATATTCAGGATCCTCAACTATCTCAGGATCTTGACTATTATCGTTATTGTTATTTACTAACATTTATAACAGTTATAATTTGTTCTTAATTAATACATGTGCAGAAATAGTCAAAAGAAGACTTATTCTTAACAGAGAGTCATATCAACTATGATAAAGACTTGGAATACCAAGTCAAACAACGTTCAAAAAGCTGGGCATAGAGGATACCGAGAATACCGGACATCTTGTTAGCTAGTTTAGACTATAAATTGACACATGTATCTCGCACACGAGACACTCTACCTACTCTTAACTTATTTTATGAACTTTTACACTTGTTTTTACTAAAATACTCTTTGTAATCATCATTTTATATTAATAAAATCATCAAGACAGTTGATCATTGTCGCATCCCAAGGTTTTGTATCGGAGATCCTACCAAGGATCAATGGCTTTCCTTGTAAATAATCGTGTCATTCTCATTACCTTTCTCTATTTCACAATTCAAATATCATAGCCTCTCATTCAATTTGGTTGATTTATACTTGTGTAATTTTTGACCAAAATAAGTGGGAGCTCCTAGTTTGGGTTGTTGTATGTGGGATTGGATGCTTGTGATTATTCGGTGGATTGGAGTGCTACTGCACGAATGCTGCTTGCTTTGTGCTTTGTGGAACTCTTAAGTGATGGAAGTTAGCAACTAAGTGAATATATCAAGTGACATGCGACAAGGGTTGAATAATCTTAGAGGAATGGATTTGACCATATTGTGCAGCTCTTGTCTGAGTCCAACCATTGTAGGGGTGAGTCTATTACTCGAAGGATTGTCCAATCTTTGTTGTATGTGCTTGTATTCATGAGGTGGGTAACTGACATTATAGGGAGTTCTTCAGCAGCTGATGACAGGGTGAGGTCAGGAAACTAGGAAGCCTAGGGATTGCTTTGGTGGGTCTTGTTGCGCTGGGTAGCGAGTGTTTGATGTATGGATTTGAGAAGGTGACTTAGATGATTCCGAAGAATTCTTGAGGAAAGTATGGGTAGGTGTAGGAGGTAGTATTGAGACTATACTACTGATAGCACAAGATCCATGCTTAAATCGGGAAGAGTCTTGTAGAATCTAAGAAGCCTGTGGGATGAGGATTCTTTGGTGTGTTCAGATCTTTTGCATGTTGTTTCGGTATGGTGTGGAGCACTCAGGAATGGGGTTCAAATTCTGGTTCTGGTTCAGGAGCAGGTACTAAGTCGATCGATGCGCAGTCACGATAGTTCATCAAATCAGAGATTACTAGCGGTGTTTTGGAATGGACCTTAGTGGTCTTGGGTTAGGTGAAGGAAGGGGTTTAGAGCTCTTATATGGTCATGTCGGGGTCTTTTGGGCCGAGATTGTACGGGGCATTTCGGGGCTCATCTGGAGCCTAAAGCTTGTGGATGCCTAGAATCCTTCATGAAGGAGGATCCTGTTGTTAGTTCTTGTCTTATGGGATCGGAGGGGAGTTCTATACCATTTCCTCAGGGTGGTCAGGGTAACCCAGGAGGAGGAAGTCATGATTCCTTCAGGTGCTTTTGCGGGTATGCTACCTTCTATTTTCTTCTAGGTTGTTTTCAGGAATCTGTATTGCGTTGGAATTTTGCTTGGGCTTGAGTAAGTTATATCTCGGGTTGATTTTCTGTTATTATCTGGGTTATAATATCAAGGATTGTGATATGCCATTCTGCATGCCTAACTTCTTCAATAAATTAGTAGTGGGTCGTATCTTGCTAAGTGGGTTTCAGCGTGTTCAATTGTTGTTTCGAGTTTTTTCGGGATCAATGCAGGGGTATTGTTTGGAGGATCCTTGGTCAGGGTTTAGTTGTTTCATATTTTGATTTGGTTGGATTGACAGTCGTATATTGAAGAACTTTTGGATTTTGCTACTATCGTTTCTAGGAGAGGAGCGGTAGCAGGAAGATGGTGGTGTTAGTGCATGAGTTGATTGGTAATTGGAAATTTCATGGGAGTTTTATGTTCGAATGGGTTGTAAATGATTAGAATTCAGTAATTCTTTAAGGATGGAAGTTGGGGTGAATATTCCCCAGTTCAGAACAAGGGTTATGGTTTTAGTCTCCAACATATGAACTTAAGGAATTGGTATAGTATCATGGGAAATGATTCGGATTATCAGACTATTTAAGGTCTCAAGAGTATTCTTCCGGATTTCAGAAGTCGGGCGATCATTGAGTTGGATAGTAATGGAATGTTGGTATTGAGTAGCACATGTTATAAGCGGTTCATACTATAAGAGGTTAATGGTTCGGAAATCCATCAAATTTAAGAGGCAAGAGGATTTCGTCGAACCCAAGTGGAGGAGAATCAATCAGAATTTCCGGGGGTTGGATCGGGTGTGGAACTAGGGCAAGTTGCATATCCTTGTCCGAAAGAGAGACGACCTAAGTGGCCCTTTGGACTAAAGTTGTGTAAGTGGGAGTTCATGGAACTTCTAGCAGTTGGTCGGATTATCCTTGTTATGCGTTTGTGGATGGATCCAGGTTGAGGTTTGTGTTAGAGCCTCACTGTCTTTTCTTGTCTGATGAAGAATTTGGATTTCGAAGCATGACTTAAACACATGATTGATTTCAGTCGAAATCGGGTTCGATTCAAGATATTTAGGGTTGAGATGGTTTGGGTGCGGGAAAACCAGGGGTGGTAATTATGGTTGGTTAGAAGTGTTGTGAGACTACGATGGAATCGTAGCATTCATTAGTTGAGGTAGCCTATCAATGATGTGGTCATGAGTTTAGAGGAGGATCAGTCCGTGCCTTAGGCACAACGGACTGGATTGTCAAGGTACATTTCTTTTTTTTAAATTGAGGACTATTGGGGTCCGAGGAGGATTCGAGCATGTGTAGCCATAGATGGGTGGAACCTATGGGCGAGGTCGCTCTGTGGTATAGTTTGGGTGGAACCCGAGGCAGAGGCCCATGTGCTTATGGTAATACATGTGGGACCTGGTAGAGACCGTTGGATCAAGGTATTGGATCTTGGGTTTCAGGATTTAGTGTGTGGTTAGTAAGTGGCACAGAGGGATGTTTGGGCTAGGTAGCCTTGTCATTTGGACTCTTGGGAACCTGGTGGTTAGACTAGATGTGAGACTAGTATTCTTAGAGATGGTTTTGGAATCCCTATACCTCGGATTAGTAAGGGTTTTTTGTGAATTAGTAAGCTTTGGTGAAATTCAAGTGTAAATCCTTGGATCTCGAGTTATAAGTTAGTTACCGAGATGGTTCTTGCTGGGAACTTGCATTGGGAATCGCAGGTGTTTATGTGAAATGCCTTCTCTTATGTAGGTTATGAGTTAAGGAATATGAATTCCAAGAGTGTCAGTTAAAGAGTTTAGGGTTGAAAGGATGGTTTTAGTTTTGATGATAGATCAGGTTCTTATGATTATGTTTGGACGGGTTCTACATTTATGGATGTCAGACAAATATGGGGTTCGGATTTTCAGATGGATTTCATTATATGATTAGTCATGGTTTTTTTTCAGATGGATTAGACCAGGGTAGGACAGTTCGTAAGGCTATGGGGAGACCACAACATGCATGAAACCATAGAAGTGGTACGTCGTTGGAGGCCGGTTGTGATATAAGACTACAACTGGTTTTGTAGCATTCACTTTTAGCATTGGATTTGGTGGCGTCAAGCTTGTCGGGCTGTTACGATTGTTGGAGCCATAAGTGGCGAGATATCTTGGGCAATTATTTCTAGATGTCTTTCATTTGGAAGTCGCGTGGGGCCACTGCTTGTGTCTTTAGACTCAACAACCAGGTGGGAATCTAGTGTTTCAGTTGGTGGTAGACAAGTTGGGACCATGGAGGTGTCGATTGCTTTTGGAAAGCATCTAGGGGGCATCGAGATAAGCAAGGCAGTGTTAGTGATTTGGGACATGTGTGGAGTCATTTTTCATTCGGAGGATGCATAAGTCACTTGCAGTTTGGATTAAATAATCTCAGAGTATGTGATTTGACCCTGTTGCGCAACACTTGCCTATGTTTAACCATTACAAGGATGAGTCTTCTACTCAAAGGATTATCTGAGCCTTCTGTGAAGTATAAGCGTTCTACAATAGTAAATGACCAATGATTTTGTTCCAAATGGAAGCTTCAAGATAATCATGGATTGGAAGCGTTTTCTTCGTCTCAGATTCAATAAGGTTTTGGTATGGTAGTGATTAAGTATGGGCGGTCTATTGGGGTGTCAGAACAATTCAAGAATTCGAGATTCCAGGTTTCAGGAAAGGTAAGGCTGGTTTTCTGCATGGGATTATTGTAACACCCATAAAAATCAAAGCAATTTAAAACTTTTTCAACCATTCAAAACCATTAAGTTATTACAAAGTGTTTTTAAAATAGTTTAGACATCAGAGTATCCCAGAACTCAAGATCATAAAAACGTGAGGAGGTGCATGATCATGCCTTCGCCTTCCTGCGATCATCTGAAGTACCTAAAATAAAATCCAAAACTGTAAGCCCGAAGCTTAGTGAGTTCCCCCAAATACCCGCACAACAAGTAACACACATATAATAAAAACATACTATGGGCCCAGTTAACCATCGGGATGGAATGCCCCAAGACCTCAACCATCAGGTTGGAATGCCAACATACTATGGGTCCAGTTATCCTCAAGATGGTATACCCTCGGCCCACAACCATCGAGTTGGACTGCCCACATACTACGAGTCCAATCATCCTTGGGATGGAATACTCACGGCCTACAACCATCGGATTATTCGGGTTGGAATGCCCAGGTATCTTGGCTCTCGCACAAAGCAGATAAGCCTCAACCACCAATCAAACATATGCACAAATATAAGATAACCACATAACAATCTATAGACAGAAAAACCGATCTAACAAATCGTAACAACATAATAACATCCTATCTACCAGGATACCGATCTAATAGATCATAATAGCATAATATCATCCTATCTACCAGGATACTGATCTAACATATCATAAAAGTATAATAACATCGTATCTACCAGGATACTGATCTAACAGATCATATGATACTCGAGCATATAAAATATCAGGATAACAATCCAAAAAGGGTGTCGGCCTTGGTGCCTTAGACCCTTGAGTGTAGTGAGGAAAACTCACCTCACAAGTAGCTCGGGATAATAAATGTCAAACTCCCCAAGTACAACTCCAAACTCAAACACATACATCCACTAATAATATACATCAATAAATTTCCAAATTACTAAAATAACCCTAGAAGTCAAACTGGTCAACCCTTGGTCAAAGTCAAAGTCAAAGGTCAAGGTCAACTATCATGTTGACCCAACTTGTGACATCCCCATTTTCACGGCCAGAAAAGACCGATTTTTGTTTACGCATTGTTTGAAAATCAGAGTACATTTTAAATAAAAGTGTTGCAGAATTTGTCCCAAAACAAAATATGATAACGATTTGTCAAAAGCATTTCCAAAGAAATGTATTTCATTAAAAGACTTGGGATGTCATGTTCGATACAGATCAAAAGCATAAACGGTACAATATAAGCCTTACCACATTATTTCATATCCACAGGCCTATATCCGTAATCCCTCATCCAAAACATCACATCTATGCTCGAGTGCCACTACCTGTAATACATGAAACTGAGTGGGTCAGGCTTGGGAGCCTGGTGAGCACATAGGGTTTTCAACGCACAATAAATAAGTTATTTAATTTCATCAATCAACAATAACCCGATTACCCATTCCCGTTATCCTCACTTTACGTCCCTAAACACCTATCATAAGGGACCTATCCTAAGGATCATCATCGGGATGGACACTACTGCTAAGGGTGTTCCTCAGCAATAAATGTCCTGAAGGCAACCATATGGGGGTTGGAGTACACCGGTGAACACATCGTTCACAAACACCTACAGGTTGCAAGCCTGCTAGTGTTGCACTAGACTGTCTAGAAAATTATGTGATCGTCATCCATACTCCACTAGATGACATAATCAACAACATCAACATCGAGTCCTCTCATCATTTTATCGTACATCACCTATTACATCTACCTATGTTTTACCCCAACGTTTTTTTGTAGATATAAAACACATATACAGTTTAAATCATTGAAAACATGTATAAAAATGTTCATCCAGCATAGATAGCAAGTATTCAGATAATATGCACACATAGCATGTAATTTATATAAAATACTTCATATCTATGTGTAAGCTGAAAGTGACTATGCACTCACCTGAAAGGTGGTGACTCAGCACTTGGACAGCGCTTCGATACTCTTAAAACAATTTTCCTTCGATAAAACCTAGTATCAATACCACTAGGGTTTAGTCTAACGATAACCACGACAAATTAATAGTCTAGCTATTATTATTATTATATAAGCGTTAAATAACACTCAATATAACTCATAATAATAGCCCAAATAATTATTCTAAGGACCTAATAACATTACTATAATTATTTGAAATCTATATTAAAAATTGCGTAAGCATAGCTTACTTACAGTGGATTTTAAAGAAAACCGACCTTTGCTCGGAGCAGCGTTTCAAAACCGAAAGACCCTTTTTCTCGGGACTCTGGGAGCCTCGGGGCTTCCTTTGGGTGCTAGGGGATCACCTAGGCTTAGGGGAGGGTTCAAAACCCTAGAGAGAGAAAGTTTAGAGAGAAGAAATAAAGCAAGGTGTGGAAAACTTGGAAAGGCTCACACCCTATTTATAGGCCGGAGGACCTCGGATTACGTTGGGCGTACCGAGGGTACACTTTGTCACACCGCAAAACCGAGAACGACGGAAACGTTCTGGGGCGGAGGACGTCATGTAATGTATCACAACAATGTAAAGTAGTAAACAAGCAACAACATCATCCATTGCATTAATAGTATAATTTTAATTACAAGCACTACAAGAAAAAAGGCCTTTTACGACGCTCATTGCGCGTCGTAAAACGCTCAGACGACGCGCAAATGCGTGTCAAGGAAGGCCCTGTCATAAAGAGAGACGACGCGCATTTACGACGCGCATTTACGACGCGCATTTACGACGCGCGGTTACGACACGCAATGCGTATCAAGGAAGACCCTGTCATAAAGGAAGACGACACGCATTCGCGTGTCGTAACCTTACGACGCGCGTGTTAATGACACGCAATGCGTATCAAGAAAGCCCCTGTCAAGAAAGGCCATGTCATAAATGAAGATGACACACATTTTTGCGTATCGTAATTTTAAATGTTTAAAAAAATATTTTTTTATAGATTTACTAATTTTCAAATTAAATTTGCATTTAATGCATCATAATAGAAAATAAAATATCATATACAAAAAATATAATCCATTTCATAAAATTTAATGTCATACAAAAATAGAATCCATTGCATAATATTTTATTACAAATTTGACATTTTTTTGTTTCCGTACTTTGACAATTTGTGCTGCTGCTGATTCCGGAGCCAATCCGCGACTGCATTCCAGAGCTGATTCAGTGGAAAGAGTATCCCAGACTCCATCACTTGAAATTACAAGCCGCCCACAAGCAGAAGATAGCTGAAGATCAAGAATAAATAAAATTTGTTAATAAAAAGAGGAATAAATTGAGTTTAATTAATTACTAAACACCAACATTCAAACCAATTAATGAAAGTTAAAGCATCTAAATAATATAGCATGGGATGCAAATATATCATGCATCGTACAAACAATGAAGATTTTTAGTTTCTGGAAGATTATTGACATCATTGGGATTAAGAGTTTTCTTTGCTTATTCGTTGCACCTCATATGTTTCCATCACATTTGAAGGATTATAATGCTACATAGCTCTATTAAAGATGCTACAATATCTCTCTATTGTTATGCATGAAATCAAGACATATGATCTTCTAATACTAGAAAACAAGAGCTATTCGGAATAATAAAGCTACATACCTGAGTTTGCAAGAGGTATCGCAAGGTGCTGCCGACTCAAAACCAAGCAGCCTTAGGCACTTATCAAGGACTGAACTGAGGATGCACATCTGATAGAAAAAAGATAAAAATATAATTACAAGGATTAATAAAAGCTATTCGGAAGCCAACAATGAGAACCAAATTTATTTAAAAAAAAGGAGATAGAGAAAGAGAGAGACTACTTGCATCTAGCCTCTAAAAATGTGCTTTGTGTAACCATCACCCGGATCAGCACCAATCTGGATCTTTTGATTTGAGGCTCTGTTATGTGTCTCGCTTAAGACATCCAGATAATCTGAATGCTTCTTCTCAGTTTGAAACTGCAATAATTGAGATACATTTCATTTAGAGGGGATAGATAAAGAAAATATGAATGACCATCAATTTATCAGTAATCAAAGGGGACGGTTCTCTTCAGCGGAAAGATAGAGCCTTTGATGGATCCTAGTGAATCAGTTACTAAGGAATGTGACATGTAGATTGGATTGGTAAACCAAAAGGTAACAGTTTCACTGCATGGTTTTGCATTTTCTTGAGACTCAAAAGGGCAGTGATGTCTTATTCTAGGTTGATTGTTAAAAAAATTAATATGGAATACCTAATATGGAAACAGTAAAAAAATTAATAGTAAAAAAGTGGACTCTTATTCTACTAGGTTGATTGTTAAAAAAGTACATACGTCTCCAGGGGTATCAAGAAGTGGCTGCTAATTGGTGGAGCCAACAATTGGCCCGGGAATATGATCTTCTAGGTAAGCATACCTACACAAAAGTTAAATTACTTTTTAGCCCTTGTGGTTAATTGATAACACACACAGATGCAAGATGAAATAAAGAGAAGGAATAACATACCTTTTTTCAAATACAACAAGTGTAGAAGATTCATAACTCTCAAAGTGATGCTTTGAGTTAGGAGGTAGGTAAGCAAACGAGTCTACCTACAGTTCAATGAGAAATATTAACTGTTCAGGAATACATTTACTTGATTGAAGCATTTTTACCTCTTCTTTATAACAATATCTTTCAGGAATGCTATTCAACTTCAAAATTTGGCACAAAACATGTAACTTTAATGTTCATATAAATCTTACTACACAAGAGAAAATTCAAGATTAAAGGGTTCTATACCATCAGTGTTTGGCAAATTCCTGAAACATTAGTGAGAATCACCAAAACTTGAACCGCAAATACAAACCTAAATGATAAACATAAATTAAAACACAACTCAAGTCACAGTATGATTCAAAAGAAACTTGATTTGATTATAAATTGAGGGGGTCATTAATACCTCTCAACATGTTTAGGAGGTAGCCCTGATTTTCAACATGTTTAGGAGGTAGCCCTGATTTTGTTGTTGCTCTCACGGAATGAAAACCCAGATACAACCGGTGGAAGGAACCCAAACACCAGGTACGATAACAGAGAAACCAACATGTGAAGCGGGAAATCCTCTCTTCGCCCCAAAAGTTGTTGGTATCGATCCTCTTCTGAAGAAGAAGATCATCTGCCTTCGTTTCTCAGGTCCCAAAGCTGTAATTGTAAACAAACAACATCAAAGCAAAATACATACATATACACTAATATGCAACTTATTACTTACATTATGACTAATCACCAACAATCCGCCAAATATGCTAGCCAATTCCAATTCCAACACATTCACTGCAAGCAATAATAAAGAATATAAAGTAAATGATTTGGTAAAATTTCCTTTTATATTTTAAATAAAAATATCACTGGAACGTTTTTCAATCACTGAAACAGCATGACTCAGCATTTCTAACATGTACTGACCAACTTTGGAGAAGAAAGAAAATTTTCTTCTTTCAACCTAATGCAACAAAATGATTTGGTAAAATTTCCTTTTATATTTTAAATAAAAATCACCAAGATTAGAGAATAAAAATACCTTGTAACATACGAACCATACAGGAAATTTGACAAAAAAGCACATCTGCAGAAAATATCTGAGAGAATCATTTTCTCGATCTCTTTATTTTCTAAAACCTTAAGAATGCCGAGTTCTATTTCATGAAGCAGTGAGTCCCTTAAATGACAGGGGAGACGCACAGAAACACTAAATAATCAAGTTTTTAAAATATTTACCTTTGCCATGACAAAGTAAAATAGGCAAGGATGAAGCACGATTTGCAGCTTCCTCCCCTTCCACCTTGTTACTCAGATCCCTAGAGATATTTTTTAAAGATAAATTGTTATTAAAAATAGCAATGTGGTTTAAGTAAGAGGGGTAAAAAGGTAAAATGGTGAAGAGAGTCAAACTTTGCACATGGAAGCCAACCACTAAGGCCAACAATTGCATCCAAATGAGTAGAGTATGAGTTTCCATTTCCAAATTTTCCATGTGAAAAACATGTTGCAGAATATAGAGCAGTTGCTGCTCCCATACTAAACCCTCCTGCACCAGGTTTGACTACAAAAAAAAGTCAAACATTTCTTGAATTTATCCAAAGTAGATAAAAGTAAATTAATTTTGAAACTTACTATTAGGAGGCTCAGTAGATAAGAGACTCAATACATGTGCTGCAGAAGCATCCATTGATTCTACATCTTGATGTGCATCTTCAGATAGGTCACTTACATCAAACCCTAAAATCCATCATACATAATTACATTTTACATATTTACCCTTAGGGATACAATTTCACATTATGATAATAAAAAAAAATAGTGTTGTCAAAATTTAAATCATACATGCAGTTGTGGGAAAGCCGCCGAATAAGGTTAATGGTTGAGAAGGTGAAGTAGGGCATATCCATTTGATCTAAAAAACAAAAAAAAAAAACATTAAATAATCAAGTTTTTAATTTATAAATTATAATTATCATTTATATGTAAAAGACTGAATGATAATTGTTTGCTTACATTTGGAAGAGGAAGAGTCTCCAAGAGCTGGGACCAACTGCCAGAAGAATATAAATATATGGATTTCAAATAAGGGTTAATTTGGGAATGATAATATATAATATAGCTTATTAGAGAAGGAAAATGAAATGATGAAATTGAAATTGAAATTAGAGTTACCTTGAACCATTATCACCAAGGCCATGTAACCATACAATGGTTGCTTGGTGTTTGCCTTTAGGTTTCACCACATATGTTCTTCCAAACTCAAATACCCTTTTGGCAGTTCTTCCACCTTTCATGGAAAATCCACCAATGTTGTAAATAAATATAAATGGAAAAGAAAAAGAAAAGGAAAAGGAAAAGGAAAAAACAATAAAATTATATAAATATTTCTCTAATCCTACAATATAAATTCATTTTTTATAGAAAAAGAGTGCAAGTGCAACCTCTGAATGAGAATCGAGAAAAACAAAGGTATTATTGGGTAGCTCTGCATTAACAAATATGATTTATTAGAAAAAGAAATCAATCAGCAAATGATTAGAAAAAAGATTGAAGTAGATAATTGATTACTTGTATTGGTTTTAGGGCTTCTGAGCTGTGATTGTTTAGTCCGACACCAATGAGTTTGGGAAGAAGACAACACAAAGCAATAATGTTATTCGACTTCAAACACTTTATCACGCTGGTAAATAGAAGATGGATCGATACATACTTGAGTTAATCATCTGGCTTCATCATTTAATAAGCCTCGTGAGATTCAGAGACAAGGTTCTGAAATAAGTTCCTGCTCGATCTCCACCTCTAACGAGTAAAAATGGCGTTGTCGTAGATCCATCTCGATTGAAAAACAGTGGAAAGATTCAACGCGTTCAGATCTCATTGGAATATTGGAATCTTCTGGAGGAGGTTATGAAGCGGAGGATGTTGGATCCTGGACGGTGGAGCGGGGCTAGACGGAGGTTAGAGGTGCGAGGCGCCAACACCAAGAGAAACGTCGGAGGTGGGAGAAGCTGTCGACGTCGAGAACTGAGAAGAAGAGAAAGGGTTTGTCAAAGTGAGAAGGAGAGAAAGGGAAGTTGAAGAGAGAACGAGCAGTACAGGAGGGCATAATCGGGGCAAGTTCTTGAAAAAAGCCCTAGCTACTAGGGAAATTAAAGTGGAGGGAGAAAAAAATTAGGAAGGCGGGGATTTTAAGTTTTTGGGATTTCATTTTCCCCGGATGGAACGCGCGCGTTCTATTAAAATTTATAAAGCGACAGTCGTAGACGACACGCAGGTGCCTTCCGTGTTTTTATTTTTTTTTGTTTAGACACTAATTTTAGGGCACGCAAAAATGCGCGTCTGAAATCCTTTAAATTTTGGAAGAGATGACATTATTTTTTAGATACTCACCTTTGCGTATCATAAATCACTGCGTGTCATGGTTCGCGCGTGGTAAAAGGCTATTTTTCTTGTAGTGAAGTGTGTTCTTTCATAACAAGGTTTTAGGAATGGTTAGTCCCGCAAAGTATCCTTTGGTACTAGGATATTAAGTCCAATCTATCTCGTCGATTATGTGATTGTATCACAAAATAAAGATAAGAAGGAGGATTATATAACAGAATCTATACATATAAAATGTATTAGTAACTCATCATATATTATCTATGTAAAAGTATCCATGTAAGAGTATATGAACGTATACCTTTGCTACCCAAAGGTACTGAACTGACTGATTAGAACTATTATGTCTATATATGTACACATGATATATAACTGATATTTAAACGACCTTCGGACGGATACCCGATACCCTACCACACCACATCCCAACGGGGAAAAGGAAATAATGGGGTTAGCCTTCCTAAGTCCTTTAAACATCATTTATATAACTATACATATACATGCATGCTTTTAACAAGGTATCTATGTAAAAGTATCCTGGCAAGTGTATCCAAGTAAGTGTATCTCTACAAACAACATGTATTCGTATGTACTCAAGAATGAACTGACTCTTGTGTGATTTCTCGTACTAGGAATGGCAAGTGGTATTTCCTAACTATACTTATTATAGTTACTAGTAATGAACGTGTAAAATCGAAGTAATACCTCCGCTACCCCAAGGTATTGAACTGACTGATGGAACTTTTATGTCTCTATATGTATAAATGATATATAACTGATAGTTAAACGACCTTCGACGGATACCCGATACCCTACCAAACCACATCCCAACAGGGAAAAGGAAATAAAGCGGGTTAGACTTCCTAAGTCCTTCAAACATTACTTATATAACTATACATATCTAGGCATGCATTTAACAATTTAAAGTATAAAAGAAGTTTTGTAAAACATTTAAGGGTTTTGAACAATAAATAAATAATAATGACTTGATGTCATTTTATAAAGCATTTCAAAAGTATATCCTTTGATAACAAAATATAACAGAGTTTTGTAAAAACCTTTGTAAAGTTTAACAACTAAGAAAGATGACTGGATGTCAGTTTGTAAAACGTTTTGGAAAGCCATTTACAGAAATCTGTTTGGTAAAACAGCTTAAAGTGTAGTAAATCCTTTAGTATGCTGGTTATTAATCATATAATTGATATAATAACTAGCATGATTCAACCTGTATCCCCCCCATTAAAGCATTTAAAAACATTTAAAAGATTGATTTAGGGGTATGAACTCGCCTGTAGGGAGTGGTATGGATGAACTGATGAAACCCGGTTGCTAGGTGTCAAGTGAAGACTTGAACACACTTTATGATCCTAGTTAACATATAATAACGCATATATGTATCCAATTAGTCTTTAAACAACTAATAAACAAAGTTAAGACACCCTAGGACATGCTAAACACCTTATACAAGTGTTATAAGTCCCAAGGATTGCATCTAAGTGTTGTAGGGAAATGCTAGTGTGCTTGGGGTTCAAGGAAAACTCCATTATGGAGTTTACGGTTTTGTGGTCACCAACAAAAGAGTCTACGGTCGTAAAACCTTGAGTTTACGGCCGTAAGCTCATACACTTTTTACCATTTGATTGTTTGAAGCCTTAAAAGTCCCTAGAAGCTTTTCTACTTGAAGTATCCTAAACCATTTTCCTTTGAGTTTACTACCGTAAACTCATAAGGTTTATGGTATTTTGAAGGTTTTCAAGTCCTTAGCTCATCAAAGAATGGATCCATGTTAGTTACTAAGGCATAGGAAGGAATATATGGTCATTTATACATACTTTGGGGTGTTTACGGTTTTGGGAGATCCCCAAACCATAAAACACATATAAATGAGAGATTTTGGTGTTTTTTATGTGTTAAACACATCATGGAAGGATTTAGACATGTTCCTAAGGCTTGTGAAGGACTGAGGCACCGTAAGGCACCCTTTGGCACCTTTACTTGATGTTTACGATTCAAGAACTTCTTGAACCATGAACACCTTGTTCTTGGTGTTCTTGAGACATTTTCTTGATGTAAAGATGTATAACAAGCTTTATAAGACTCTAGGATAAAAGTACTTACTATATTGAAGCTTTAAATGAGCTAAAAGTCCAAGAACACTAGTGTGTGTTCTTGGTGAAAAAGGAAGAATCAACCTTATGGAATGATTTCACGGTTAGAAGAGTGTTAAAAACTAGATTAAGCCATATAATCACTTAAGAAAGCTAGAATCACTTACTAGTTTGAAGATCTTGAAAATCTTTTTAATGATACTTGAGAGGGAAATGGGTTTGGATCGTGAGTTTTTGGAAAAAGTATAAATAATGACAAGTTCTCATATATATATACTCCTAAATTTAGGGTTTTTGGCAAAAAATATTTTATTCAGGCAGTAAACTCTAATTTCATAGAGTTTTGGGATAACAGTGTTGCACAATAACCCTAGTGCATCCTCTCTCCTGATATCTCTAAAGTGTGAACCCTAAAATACTCCAACTTATTCTAAAAAGTATGAAAATTAATAACAACTATTCTGACTTCTATTGACTTGATATGTTTGCACAGAATAGAAATTTCGGATTGTCACATCATCCCCTCCTTAGAAGGAATTTCGTCCCGAAATTAGCTTTCTTAGCATCACTACTGGGGTTGCGCTCTTTTGATTTGGCAAAATACCCACTCATAGAGTTGGCGACTTTGCGCTTTTGTTCATGATAGGATTTATACCTGGTCCATCTATCATTGCCTCGTGTATACAAGCCGTATATAATTAGGGTTAGTAGGACTTTCGGATGTGCGACTCTGCCACAGGTCCACAGCCCAACGAGGACAAGAGATAGGGTAGAAACACACATACTAGATCTGTGTAATCATGATCATATACCACCCTTGCGTATATACTAAATAACAATAGCTGTGTTGTATTCGTCCATAGCCTCTGTGCTCGAACTTGGTCTATTGGATGAGTGGTATTTCGAGGAGGTTTGCTAAGGTTCCTTCGGAAAAGATTTGAAACATGAGGTACTCTACGCATGAGTACTTCGGAGTTCTAGAATCACAGTTTCGTTAGAAATACGATTTCGAAGAAAGAGATGTAGGTACCAAACTGGTATTGTGAGGATCGAATGGACTCTAGTCGTATGATGAAATCGCAATCAATTGAAATAAAGGCACTAGATTTGATCATAACGGCGTTACAGACAAAACGCAACAGTGCAACCTTTAACAGAGCTACAGTACTTTAGATTTACTACAAGACTATTGTTGCGAACAAGGCATACTACAAAAGACAAGTATACGCAGCACGGGGGTCCCTTAACTGACGGGATCCCGCAAAAGGTAAGACTCTAGTCGCACTAATTTAAAACGATTTATAAGTCTGTTACAATGAAACACCTTAATTAATTTTACGTGGGTTCGGAGTAGTCTCTCCTGCGGCAGTGATCCTTAGTATTCTGTCGTTTGCGCCGGAGTTCTTTGTTATAGGACAATCCTTCTTGAAGTGACATATCTCACCGCATTGGTGGTGGGAGTGAGGTGTTTAGTCAGAGTTACGTGGACACGGGTGCCTTCCTCGTTACTCCACTTTGAAAATTTCCTCTTAAATAGTCCGGCTTTATCACTACTTCTGTGTGTAGGGTTGGTCCCGATGCCAGGGACTGGAGGAATGGGTCATGCCGGTGCTGAAGGGGCAGGAGTTGCCACTTGCTGCTGTTGCATGGCAAGTCTTTGGAATCGCTTTCGCTCACTTCTGGCTTGGCGATATCGTCTCCTCTTTTCAGTCTTACGGCTTCGCAAGTCCGTGATTGTTGTCATTTGTTGACTTCCCAGATTGGTACTAGCATCGGAACTCTTGACTCCTTTGTTAGTCTTGTTTGTGTTGCCAGAGTTGATGTGCGTAAGGAAAGTTGTCACAGCAGCTGCTACTGCAGCTTGTAACGTAGCGGCGTCGATATGGAGGATAGGGGTATCGGTGCTCGGCTGATTGTTTCCGGATGACGACATGATTCTGTAACACGAAAGATAAGGATTTTTTGAGCAATTTTGGTTGACCCTAAATGTACTTCGATCGCTTAAGTAAAGAGTAAGAGTATGTTGTCAAAAGTTTGACCTACATCCCTATGATGCAGTCCTAGTACGGATTGGAAGTATGTTCATGATGGTTTGACCTACATCCCTATGATGCAGTCCTAGTACAAAGTAGAAGTATGTTTGTAGAATGGTGTTAAGACGTTTTTCGTTCAAGCCGAGGTATCGTTGGTTGGTGAATAACATGATCCCACCACTAAAAGAGACTTGGAAATGTCTCCGGAGTTAAATTACTATAGTCCAATGACTTGACTAAAGCATGTTTCAAATAGACTCCAATGAAAGTATGATGAGAGTATTTGAACAAAGAGTGACACGGAAGTTAGCCGGCTGTCAATATCATCAATGTTTAAGATGTAATAAGTTCAGGAAAATTTGACCTTGTAGAAGGTCTTACATCATATCCGAAGTAGCAAAAGTTTTGTCCGCATAAAGGCCTAACTAAAAGTACTTACAGTACAAGATGGTTTCGTAGAAAAATTTCGCACAGGACCTAGACAGGAAATCGATCCCACTATAACAGGGAAAGAAAATAAGACATCTACTACTGGTGACGATCATCCCTCTGGTGAACTCTTAGCTCAGCCAGTTGACGTTCCATATCAAATAGGTGTCTTTCGTACACCCTCTGGCGTACTTAGAGTTCTATGACTTCGGCTCGTGATTCAGTCAGTGCTTGAAGTAGGGCTTCATGGTCTCTTTCAGAGCTCTCACGAGCATCTTCTAGAAGAATGGTGCGGAGGGTATGCATTCTAGCATTGGCGACAACTTCTATGATCTGATGTAGGGTTGTCGTGCCTTGAATCTCATTTCGAGCCACTTTGCGGACCAGGATTGGCAAGATTCTGTCTACTAAGCCCCCATTGCTCAGGTCATAAAAGCTTCAGTCGCCATTAAATGGCATGAGCTGATCTTGTCCTTGGCTCCATGTTTCCAAGCATTCCACTCACGGAGGCGTCGGGCTTTGAAATGCCGGACGAGGGTTAGGATTTGGAATGGGAGCTGCCGGAGGTAGGTTCTCAACTTCGGGTTCGGAGTTATCATCATCCGCGAGGTCTTCAGCATGTTGATCATTCAAAGGGATCGGATGATCATTCTCTGGTTCTACTCCAAACCATCCAGCAATGACTTCGTTCGGAAGGTACGGGTTGCCGTGGGGATGGAGTCCGGCCATGTTATCTACACGAAAATTGGGGTAAGGAAATAATGATTAGACGAACTATTTAGATAATTATTAGAAAATCTTTATTAGTTACATCGCTATTTGTAAAGTGCATACCAGTCATATGTAATCAACACAGGATAGGTCTTCGAATAAGTGACCTTAACTCGAAATTCACAAGGAATAGGGGTAAAGCAAAAATTTCACAGATTCTAAGTTTATAACATCCTAGTTACATATAGCCTTAGTGTATCCACTTAGCAACTATCAACTTAGTAATGAAGATCCTTTTTAGCTCTCAAGTAAGTAATTATAGTAACACAAAACACCCCTATGGTATTTTAGACTTAGGTTCTGTTATAATGTTCTCATTGTAGTGGTGTAGGTAAGTTGTTAGACTTATATCCATATCACAACCATTCTTGGGCATATGCTACTCAGTCCTCGGACCAGCATAGTTGATCAGGCTATGCCACTCCCAAGACTGACCATACATCCCCGAGCTTACCTGTGATATTCAACAATCGTAATACTTTTGTCCTTGTCATTGTGACACAGATTTTAGTATGAATGCAGACACGTATACTTAATCAAATATTTTATTATTTAAAGTATAAACTCTTGGTCAGATTATTTTTAATCCCATTGTATTTATAGTTAGTATATCTTTTATGGGTTGATATACTCAATTCACTATAAACGATGCTCTGATACCAATCTGTCACACCCCAAAACCGAGGACGGCGGAAACGTTCTGGGGCGGAGGACGTAATCTAATGTATCACAATAATGTAAAACAGTAAACAAGCAACAACATCATCCATTTCATTAATAGTATAATTTTAATTACAAGTGTGTTCTTTCATAATATGCAACAATAAAATGAATAATCACAATATAAGACGAGTCTGGACTGCTCCGTCTTCACAAAACCTGGTCGTCGTACCTATCTATTTGTGGCGTGAGAATACAAGTTATTTTGAAAGTGAGTATCAGCTGAAAAGCTGGTGAATTCATAAGTATTAATGTGTCTTTGATTTGTAAAACTTGTAATGAAAGACTTGACATTGTTTTGAAAGAAAGTTCGTATATGTGTGGAAATGTTTGTAAGTAATGGAAAGCATTTGAAAAACCCTAGAAATCCCTATGATTCCTATTAGTATAGATGAAATCTTCTACCAAGACCTAACTGTTTTGAAAGTAGCCTTCTACCAAGACCCGACTGTTTTGAAAGTAGCCTTCTATCAAGACCCGACTGTTTTGAAAGTAGCCTTCTACCAAGACCCGACTGTACTACTATTATTATTAATATAAGACATTATATCCTTTGGTACTAGGATACTCAAATATAATTCACCTCATACGTTATGTCAATGACTCACAAGATAAAGGTAATAATAATATAAATAACTCAAGTATTATCCTTTTGTACTAGGATAACTAACAGTGTTAACTGAAGACATCCGTAGATGTACATTTACCTCTGTTGCTAACAGCTGGGTGTAGGAATAGTTAGTCCCTTAAAGTATACCTATAATGGTATCAACCGTAGACATCCATAGATGTGCCTTTACCTATGTGGCTAACAAGGTTTTAGGAATGGTTAGTCCTGCAAAGTTTCCTTTGGTACTAGGATATTAAGTCCAATCTATCTCGTCCATTATGTGATTGTATCACAAAATAAAGATAAGAAGGAGGATTATATAACAGAATCTATACATATAAAATGTATTAGTAACTCATCATATATTATCTATGCAAAAGTATCCATGTAAGAGTATATGAACGTATACCTTTGCTACCTAAAGGTACTGAACTGACTGATTAGAACTATTATGTCTATATAGGTACACATAATATATAACCGATATTTAAACGACCTTCGGATGGATACACGATACCCTACCACACCACATCCCAATAGGGAAAAGGAAATAAAGCGGGTTACCCTTCCTAAGTCCTTTAAACATAATTTATATAACTATACATATACATGCATGCTTTTAACAAGGTATCTATGTAAAAGTATCCTGGCAAGTGTATCCAAGTAAGTGTATCTCTACAAACAACATGTATTCGTATGTACTCAAGAATGAACTGACTCTTGTGTGATTTCTCGTACTAGGAATGGCAAGTGGTATTTCCTAACTATACTTATTATAGTTACTAGTAATGAACGTGTAAAATCGAAGTAATACCTCCGCTACCCCAAGGTATTGAACTGACTGATGGAACTTTTATGTCTCTATATGTATAAATGATATATAACTGATAGTTAAACGACCTTCGACGGATACCCGATACCCTACCAAACCACATCCCAACAGGGAAAAGGAAATAAAGCGGGTTAGACTTCCTAAGTCCTTCAAACATTACTTATATAACTATACATATCTAGGCATGCATTTAACAATTTAAAGTATAAAAGAAGTTTTGTAAAACATTTAAGGGTTTTGAACAATAAATAAATAATAATGACTTGATGTCATTTTATAAAGCATTTCAAAAGTATATCCTTTGATAACAAAATATAACAGAGTTTTGTAAAAACCTTTGTAAAGTTTAACAACTAAGAAAGATGACTGGATGTCAGTTTGTAAAACGTTTTGGAAAGCCATTTACAGAAATCTGTTTGGTAAAACAGCTTAAAGTGTAGTAAATCCTTTAGTATGCTGGTTATTAATCATATAATTGATATAATAACTAGCATGATTCAACCTGTATCCCCCCCATTAAAGCATTTAAAAATATTTAAAAGATTGATTTAGGGGTATGAACTCACCTGTAGAGAGTGGTATGGATGAACTGATGAAACCGGGTTGCTAGGTGTCAAGTGAAGACTTGAACACACTTTATGGTCCTAGTTAACATATAATATCGCATATATAAATCCAATGAGACTTTAAACAACTAATAAACAAAGTTAAGACACCCTAGGACATGCTAAACACCTTATACAAGTGTTATAAGTCCCAAGGATTGCATCTAAGTGTTGTAGGGAAATGCTAGTGTGCTTGGGGTTCAAGGAAAACTCCATTATGGAGTTTACGGTTTTGTGGTCAGCAACAAAAGAGTTTATGTGACATCCACAAAATCTCGGCCAGAAAAGACCGATTTTCATTTATGCTTTTAAATATTTTCAGAGTAAATCCTTTTGATTTGAAAGAGTTGCGGAATTTGTTCCCAAAAACAAAACATGATAAAACAATGTTTACCGAAGCATTTCATAAAAGAAATGTATTTTCATTATAATCAAAACTCGGGGTGTCATGTTCCGATACAGACCAATAAGCATAAACGAATACATTACAAGTCATATAACAAATATAAACATATGCAGACTTGTAAACAAAACAACTTGATGGTTCATCCATCTCATGCCCTTCCGCCACTTCCTGTAATACAATTTAAAACTGAGTGGGTCAGGCTTGGGAGCCTGGTGAGCATATAGGGTTTTCAACCCACAATAAATATCATATTTAATTTTCACCAACCAACAATAACCCAATTACCCATTCCCGTTATTCTCACTTTAATGTCCCTAAAACAACTAACATAAGGGACCTAGTCTAAGAATATTTCATCGGGGCGACAAGACATGCTTCGGGGGTACCTCAGCAATATAAGTCAAATAAGGCAACCATGAGGGGGATGGAGTACAGCGAATGAACACCCAAGTTCATTAACACCTACAGGTGGCGAACCTGCTAATGTTTCCACAAGACTATCTAGAAAAGTATGTGGTCGTCATCTAAACTCCGCTAGATGACTAAATCAAACAACAACGAGGCCTCTCATCTGTTTATTACACACCAACTATCTACCCATGTTCTACCCAACATATTAGTAGATAAAAATATACATTTGTATACATAGTTTAAAACCTGTATAGCATGCTTTAATCAACATATATATCACATAACAGATGAGGCACACACACACATAACACATATCTCATAGAGAAATAATCAGATCTATAAGATAGAAGAGAGTGAATACACATTCACACATAACACAACCAAATATATACACATAGCACATATTTTATATTAAATACTTCATATTATTGTATTTGGAAGAAAATAACTACACACTCACTTGATCAGAAGATGATCGGACAGCACTACGACTTGCAAAAGTAGTGATCCTCAGCAGATCTCGAAGATCTCTTCAAAAATCGAACTTCTCGCGGGCAGAGCTTCGGCTCGGGAACCGCACTTCTCGGGATCTTCGGGATCTCGGGACTTGCTTCGGGACTTGGGAATATTACCGGGGCTTCGGGGTACTTCTGGCATGCAAATCCATGCAAAACGGGAGAGAGAAGAGAGAAAATAGCAACCCTAAACGGCTGGCCCTTCAAATCTATTTATAGGGCAAATTTGGCCCTTGACACGTCGTGGCAACCTTGTTCCACGGCGTGGGCTTGGTCGTCACTGCATGCGTCATCCCAAGTTGCATCTGGGGGCCTTCCGGAGGTGACAGGACACTTGCCACGTCGTGGGCTCTGACAGTTTTGGGGTTTCGCGCCCCGAACTTCAGAAATTCATAACTTTCGCATACGAACTCCATTTTCGACGTTCTTTATATCGCCGTGAAGGTGAGATTATGCTCTACAACTCTTGTTTAGACTCCATTGGCTAATTTTGAATTTATTTTTAATATATTATAAGTATATTACTTATATATTATCTTTAGTAGGCCGGGACAGGAAAACTCCGTTCGAAATTCATAACTCCTTCATCTGAACTCCAATTCCGTCTTTCTTTCCGTCGTTGCACTACTATCAATGAGATCTTCAATTCTCATCTAGATCACTAAGGATAGATATCTATCTACCTTAAATTCACTATTTACGTCGCGCTGGGTCGTGCCGGTTCTGTCGCGAAACTTCGACATGTCATAACTTCTTCGTTATAACTCGGATTTCGGCATTCCTTATATCCCCGGAATCCTTGTTTCGACCACTACAACTTTATGAAAAGATATCGGGCTTATCTCATACTTTAATTTTGACGCTTATTTTTATTCTTAATTAATCGAACCATATAATTAAGCAATTAAGCACAAAACACATAATATTCAAATAATACACTTTTATTATTTCAAAACGGGTTACAAAGGTTAACCTAGACTATTACATTGCTAAAAATGGCAAGCCCAGAAACATAGGCGTTACAATTCTCTCCACCTTAGAATGATTCCGTCCCCGGAATCACACATCAACAAACAAATGCGGAGAGCGACTCAACATGCCACTCTCCGTCTCCCAGGTGAGATTCGGCCCATTCGTGTGTTTCTATCGGAAAAGCACTAACCCAACCATTTTGTGTCGCAACTTCTTAGTATTTCGGTCAACAATTGCCTCAGGTTCTTCAATCAACCTTTTGTTCTCATCAATTCTCAATTCAGAAATTGGAATTATATCGGGAACTTCTCCCGTGAACTTCCTCAAATAACACACATGAAAGGTGTTGTGAATTCCATTCAGTTCTTCGGGTAATTCGAGCTTGTAAGCTTGGTTCCTAATCCTCTGAAGGACTTTAAACGGTCCAATAAACCTTGGACTCAACTTTCCCCTTTTACCAAATCTTATAAGTCCCTTCCACGGCGAGACTTTAAGCAAAACCGAATCTCCAACCTCAAAAGTCATCGGTCTTCGCTTCTTGTCAGCATAGCTCTTTTGACGATCTTGAGCTGCTAACATTCTTTCCCTAATTATTTTCAACTTTTCAGCAGTTTGATGAACCATCTCCGGTCCCATAAACTGCTTTTCCCCAGCCTCAAGCCAACAAGACGGCGTACGAAACTTCTGTCCATACAAAGCTTGATAAGGTGCCATCTTAATGCTCGAGTGAAAACTATTATTGTAGGAAAATTCTACCAAAGGTAAGTGTTCATCCCAATTACCTAGGAATTCCAAGGTACATGCTCTCAGCATATCTTCAAGTGTTTGTATTGTTCTTTCACTCTGACCATCAGTCTGCGGATGGTAAGCTGTGCTTAAACATAACTTGGTACCCATTTCCTCTTGTAGACTTTTCCAAAACCTTGAGGTGAAACGGCTATCACGATCTGATACAATCGTTAACGGAACACCGTGAAGCCTCACAATTTCCCTCACATAAGAATTCGCAAGCTTTTCCATAGACCATTTCTCCTTGGCTGCTATGAAATGCGCACTCTTAGTGAATCGATCAACGACCACCCAAATCATGTCGTGACCATTCTTTGTTCTGGGCAGTTTAGTGACAAAATCCATAGCAATGTCTTCCCACTTACCCATAGGCACAGGCAATGGTTCTAAACTCCCGTAAGGTTTCTGATGTTGTTTCTTTACTCTCGCACAAGTCACACACTCAGCCACATACTTTGCAACATCAAGCTTCATCGTCGGCCACCGGTAGTAGGGTTTCAGGTCCCTATACATTTTAGTGCTGCCAGGATGAATTGAGTACATGGTTTTGTGAGCTTCTTCCATCAGAAGATCCCTAATTCCTCCTGACTTAGGTACCCAAATACGATCTTGGAATACCTTCAGTCCATGACCGTTAGTACCAAACACCAACGTTTTACCCAAACGTTCCTCCTTTTGGTCATTTTTCTCAGAAGCTTCCTCTTGAGCTTTCTTTATACTTTCCACAATGGTCGAGACAATTTCAATTCTCAACGCTCTTGGCCTCTTCCTTTCAAGATTGACCTTCCGACTGAGAGCATCAGCAACAACATTAGCTTTACCGGGGTGGTAAAGTATCTCGTAGTCATAGTCTTTAAGTAATTCTAGCCAGCGTCGTTGCCTCATATTCAATTCTTTCTGATTAAAGAGGTATTGGAGACTCTTATGATCAGTGAAAAGTTTGCACTTCGTGCCGTAGAGGTAATGCCTCCATATTTTCAGAGCGAAAACTACCGCTGCCAACTCCAAATCATGAGTCGGGTAATTCTTTTCATGCTCTTTTAGCTGTCGAGACGCATATGCTATCACCTTTTCTCTTTGGGTCAAAACACAACCCAATCCAACACTAGACGCATCGCTATAAACAGCGAAGTCTTCAACTCCATCGGGTAGAGAAAGTATCGGTGCCTCGCATAGCTTCTTCTTTAACTTCTCGAATGCTTCTTTATGCTTATCACTCCAAGCATAAGTAGCTCCTTTGTGGGTCAAAGCTGTCAATGGAGTAGCAATCGAAGAAAAGCCTTGGATAAACCTTCGGTAATATCCGGCTAATCCTAAAAAGCTTCGAATCTCCGTGGGACTTTTCGGTTGTTCCCACTTCATCACAGCTTCGATCTTCGTTGGATCAACCATTATCCCCTCTTGGTTGACCACGTGACCCAAGAATTGGACTTCACGAATCCAAAAATCACATTTGGAGAACTTCGCATACAGCTTCTCCTGCTTCAAAACTTCTAAAACTTCTCGCAAGTGTCTGCCATGCTCCTCCTGGCTTTTCGAGTAAATCAGAATGTCGTCTATAAACACTATCACGGATTTATCAAGGAACGGATTACAAATCCTATTCATCAAATCCATGAATGCTGCCGGAGCATTGGTTAGTCCAAACGACATAACCAAGAACTTGTAGTGTCCATATCACGTTCTGAACGCAGTCTTCTCGATATCTTGCTCTCTTACTTTCAGCTGATGATATCCTGACCTTAGATCGATCTTCGAGAAATAGCTCGAACCTTGCAATTGATCAAACAGGTCATCAATCCTCGGCAACGGATATCTATTCTTTATTGTTGCCTTGTTCAGCTCTCTGTAATCGATGCACATTCTCATAGTTCCATCTTTCTTCTTCACAAATAACACCGGAGCTCCCCAGGGCGATGAACTAGGTCTAATGAAACCTTTGTCCAATAACTCCTGAAGTTGCATCATCAGCTCTTTCATCTCCGTCGATGCTAATTGATAAGGTGCTTTTTGCTATTGGCGTGGTTCCTGGTAACAAGTCTATTCTGAACTCCACTTGTCTATCAGGTGGTAATCCAAGAAGATCCTCGGGGAACACTTCCGGAAAATCACACACCACTGGAATGCTCTACATCACCTTCTTTTCCTTCTTAGCATCAATCACAAATGCTAAATATGATGTACATCCCTTGGTCAAACACTTTCTGGCTTTCATTAGAGAAATGATCCCAGAATTCACTCGCCGTTTGTCCCCATACACCATAAACGAATCTTTTCCAGGCGGGTTTACTTTAACTATCTTTTTCTTGCATAAAATTTCGGCATCATTGGCGCTAAGCCACTCCATTCCCATGACGATGTCGAAACCATTAAGTTCAATAGGCAATAACGCCTCGTGAAACTTATTCCCATTAAGGTCGATTAAAATGTCTTTCATACAATGACTAACAGGTACAAACTTGCCACTAGCTACTTCGACTAACAAAGCATCATCTAGTCTATCAACAGGCAAAGCTAGCTTTTTACCAAACTCATGCAAAATAAAGGAGTAGTTGGCTCCAGAATCAAACAATATATGAGCAGGTAATTCTTTTATGAGAAAGGTACCTGAAGCGACATCAGCTTCATCCTTCACATCCTCAAGTGTCATCTGGAAGGCTCTCGCCTTCGGCTTTGGTGGAATGTTGGGCTTTGTCGCCTCCTTCTTCTTCGGACAGTCCTTCAAAATGTGCCCCTCTTCATTACAACCAAAACACATTCTTTTGTTGTTCGGACATTCATTGGAAAAATGTCCAACCTTCCCACACTTGTAGCAGGTCACATCCTCGCTACATTTCCCAAAGTACTTTTTCTTACACTTATCACACCACTTCGCTTCGCCTCCTTTTCCTCCACCAAACTTTTTCGAATCAGATTTCGAAAATTTGCCCTTCTTATCGGAACCAGATGTTCCCTCAAACTTTCTTTTCTCACCAACCTCAACCTTGTCGGTGGTTCTTCCCTTTATCATGTTCTCAACAGACTTGGCAGCCCAGATAGCTGCCTCTAGAGTAAGTGCCTGACGTACTAGCACCTCGTACTCCCATGGAAGTCCCTTCGCATACCGATCCACCTTTGTCAGCTCGTCTGGAACGATACGCAAGGCAAACTCCATCTTATCGGTGAAGTTATTGGTGTATTCATCAACTGACATGCTGCCTTTCTACAATGTCAGGAACTTGTTCTCTAACTCCAACAAATTTTGAGCCGAGCAGAACTTGCGCTTGAACTGCACCAAGAACTCTGCCCATGACAATTGCAGTGGCTCATTAGGGCTTAAGGTCTTCCCTAGAGTGTTCCACCAACGAACGGCTCCACCTCGGAATTGACGCACGACATAGATAGTCTGCAATTTACCTCTGCAGCCACAAGTCATGAAGGCTAGCTCCATTTCGGAGATCCAATCCATAACCCCAATCGGATCCTCCTTTCCATTGAAGGTCGATGGTTTGCAAGTCAAAAAGTCCTTGTACTTGCATCCTATTCCATCATTCCTTCCATCATGGTTATCTTGCCTAACTATCGGTGGGTTGGCTGGACCAACAGACCCACTGAAGTTGCCACCTTCCGAGTGCCCTTCATTTAATTCAGGCTCTTCCACACGAACTGACAGTTCTTCACGATTTTGTTGAAGCAACCGTCTAGTTTCATCCATCTGACGATCCAACATCGTCTGAATCATCAATTGCACACCAGCCATGGTTATTGGCTCAGGTGCTGCTGCTACGACAGGTATTGGCTCAATCACTGGTGGTTGATTCCTGTTTTCGTCAGCATTTCCAACTCCACTTCTTGTTCTCACCATTTTGATCTACACACCGAATAAGGTGAAATTAGATCCTCAATCATGATAGATATTCAAATCATCCTTATCACTCCAAAACGTTTACATGCTAGTTCTAATATCGTAGACGTACGCTTAGAATCCTACACACATAAGGTTTCTGGATCCGGTCGGCAACAGACCATAGATCCGAACAAATAATATCATATATGGCAACATATAACATTTAGCACATAAAGCATTTTAGGCAACTTTCCTAAAATAAACTAGTGCTCGTGTCTAAAACATAACAGACACACATCTCAAAATTCCACTTAGCATTCTAAGTTTAAGTCTAGAAATCCTACAAATTCCTAGTTCGCTTAAACTAATGCTCTGATACCAACTGTGACATCCCCAAAATCTCGGCCAGAAAAGACCGATTTTCATTTATGCTTTTAAATATTTTCAGAGTAAATCCTTTTGATTTGAAAGAGTTGCGGAATTTGTTCCCAAAAACAAAACATGATAAAACAATGTTTACCGAAGCATTTCATAAAAGAAATGTATTTTCATTATAATCAAAACTCGGGGTGTCATGTTCCGATACAGACCAATAAGCATAAACGAATACATTAAAAGTCATATAACAAATATAAACATATGCAGACTTGTAAACAAAACAACTTGATGGTTCATCCATCTCATGCCCTTCCGCCACTTCCTGTAATACAATTTAAAACTGAGTGGGTCAGGCTTGGGAGCCTGGTGAGCATATAGGGTTTTCAACCCACAATAAATATCATATTTAATTTTCACCAACCAACAATAACCCAATTACCCATTCCCGTTATTCTCACTTTAATGTCCCTAAAACAACTAACATAAGGGACCTAGTCTAAGAATATTTCATCGGGGCGACAAGACATGCTTCGGGGGTACCTCAGCAATATAAGTCAAATAAGGCAACCATGAGGGGGATGGAGTACAGTGAATGAACACCCAAGTTCATTAACACCTACAGGTGGCGAACCTGCTAATGTTTCCACAAGACTATCTAGAAAAGTATGTGGTCGTCATCTAAACTCCGCTAGATGACTAAATCAAACACCAACGAGGCCTCTCATCTGTTTATTACACACCAACTATCTACCCATGTTCTACCCAACATATTAGTAGATAAAAATATACATTTGTATACATAGTTTAAAAACCTGTATAGCATGCTTTAATCAACACATATATCACATAGCAGATGAGGCACACACACATAACACATATCTCATAGAGAAATAATCAGATCTATAAGATAGAAGAGAGTGAATACACATTCACACATAACACAACCAAATATATACACATAGCACGTATTTTATATAAAATACTTCATATTATTGTATTTGGAAGAAAATAACTACACACTCACTTGATCAGAAGATGATCGGACAGCACTACGACTTGCAAAAGTAGTAATCCTCAGCAGATCTGAAAGATCTCTTCAAAAATCAAACTTCTCGCGGGCAGAGCTTCGGCTCGAGAACCGCACTTCTCGGGATCTTCGGGATCTCGGGACTTGTTTCGGGACTTGGGAATATTACCGGGGCTTCGGGAAACTTCTGGCACGCAAATCGATGCAAAACGGGAGAGAGAAGAGAGAAAATAGCAACCCTAAACGGCTGGCCCTTCAAATCTATTTATAGGGCAAATTTGGCCCTTGCCACGTCGTGGCAACCTTGTTCCTCATCGTGGGCTTGGTCGTCACTGCATGCGTCATCCCAAGTTGCATCTGGGGGCCTGCCGGAGGTGATAGGACACTTGCCACATCGTGGCAACCTTGTTCCACGTCGTGGGCTCTGACAATTTTGGGGTTTCGCGCCCCGAACTTCAGAAATTCATAACTTTCGCATACGAACTCCGTTTTCGACGTTCTTTATATCGCCGCGAAGGTGAGATTATGCTCTACAACTCTCGTTTAGACTCCATTGGCTAATTTTGACTTTATTTTTAATATATTATAAGTATATTACTTATATATTATCTTTAGTAGGCCGGGACAGGAAAACTCCATTCGAAATTCATAACTCCTTCGTCTGAACTCCGATTCCGTCTGTCTTTCCGTCGTTGCACTACTATCAATGAGATCTTCAATTCTCATTTAGATCACTAAGGATAGATATCTATCTACCTTAAATTCACTATTTACGTCGCGCTGGGTCGCGCTGGGTCGTGCCGGTTCTGTCGCGAAACTTCGACAGGTCATAACTTCTTCGTTATAACTCGGATTTCGGCATTCCTTATATCTCCGGAATCCTTGTTTCGACCACTACAACTTTATGAAAAGATATCAGGCTTATCTCATACTTTAATTTTGACGCTTATTTTTATTCTTAATTAATCGAACCACATAATTAAGCAATTAAGCACAAAACACATAATATTCAAATAATACACTTTTATTATTTCAAAACGGGTTACAAAGGTTAACCTAGACTATTACATTGCTAAAAATGGCAAGCCCGGAAACACAGGCGTTACAGTTTACGGTCGTAAACCCTTGAGTTTACAGCCGTAAGCTCATACACTTTTGACCATTTGATTGTTTGAAGCCTTAAAAGTCCCTAAAAGCTTTTCTACTTGAAGTAAGTGTCTAAGGAAGGAACTAGGGCACCATTTCACTCCTATTTGGAGTTTACGGTTCCTAAACCATTTTCCTTTGAGTTTACTACCGTAAACTCATAAGTTTTATGGTATTTTGGGGGTTTTCAAGTCCTTAGCTTATCAAAGAATGGATCCATGTTAGTTACTAAGGCATAGGAAGGAATATGGGTCATTTATACATACTTTGGGGTGTTTACGGTTTTGGGAGATCCCCAAACTGTAAACACATATAAATGAGAGATTTTGGTTCTTTTATGTGTTAAACACATCAAGGAAGGATTTAGACATGTTCCTAAGGCTTGTGAAGGACTAAGGCACCCTAAGGCACCCTTTGGCATCTTTACTTGATGTTTACGGTTTAAGAACTTCTTGAACCGTGAACACCTTGTTTTTGGTGTTCTTGGGACATTTTCTTGATGTAAAGATGTATAACAAGCTTTATAAGACTCTAGGATAGAAGTACTTACTATATTGAAGCTTGAAATGAGCTAAAAGTCCAAGAACACTAGTGTGTGTTCTTGGTGTTCTTGGTGAAAAAGGAAGAATCAACCTTTTGGAATGATTTCATGGTTAGAAAAGTGTTAAAACACTAGATTAAGCCATATAATCACTTAAGAAAGCTAGAATCACTTACTAGTTTGAAGATCTTGAAAATCTTTTTAATGATACTTGAGAGGGAAATGGGTTTGGATCGTGAGTTTTTGGAAAAAGTATAAATAATGACAAGTTCTCATATATATATACTCCTAAATTTAGGGTTTTTGGCAAAAAATATTTTATTCAGGCAGTAAACTCTAATTTCATAGAGTTTTGGGATAACAGTGTTGCACAATAACCCTAGTGCATCCTCTCTCCTGATATCTCTAAAGTGTGAACCCTAAAATACTCCAACTTATTCTAAAAAGTTTGAAAATTAACAACAACTGTTGTGACTTCTATTGACTTGATATGTTTCCACAGAATAGAAATTTTGGGTTGTCACATCATCCCCTCCTTAGAAGGAATTTCGTCCCAAAATTATCTTTCTTAGCATCACTACTGGGGTTGCGCTCTTCTGATTTGGCAAAATACCCACTCATAGACTTGGCAACTTTGCCCTTTTGTTCATGATAGGATTTATACCTGGCCCATCTATCATTTCCTCGTGTATACAAACCATATTTTATTAGGGTTAGTAGGACTTTCGGATGTGCGACTCTGCCACAGGTCCACAACCCAATGAGGACAGGAGATAGGGCGGAAACACACATGCTAGATCTGTGTAATCATAATCATATACCACCCTTGTGTATATAGTAAATAATAATAGTTGGGTTGTATTCATCTATAACCTCTGTGCTCGAACTTGGTCTGCTGGATGAGTGGTATTTCAGGGAGGTTTGCTAAGGTTCCTTCCGAAAAGATTTGAAACATGAGGTACTCTACACATGAGTACTTCGGAGTTCTGGAACGACAGCTTCGTTAGAAATACGATTTCGGAGAAAGAGATGTACTTACCAAACTGGTATTGTGAGGATCGAATGGACTCTAGTCGTATTATGAAATCGAAATCACTTGAAATAAAGGCACTAGATTTGATCATAACGGCGTTACAGACAAAACGCAACAGTGCAACCTTTAATAGAGCTATAGTACTTTAGATTTACTACAAGACTATTGCTGCGAACAAGGCATACTACAAAACACAAGTATACGCAGCACGGGGGTCCCTTAACTGATGGGATCCCGCAAAAGGTAAGACTCGAGTCGCACTAATTTAAAATGGTTTATAAGTCTGTTACAATGAAATGCCTTAATTACTTTTACATGGGTTCGGAGTAGTCTCTCCTGCGGCAGCGATCCTTAGTATTCTGACGTCTGTGCCGGAGTTCTTTGTTATAGGACAATCCTTCTTGAAGTGCGCTATTGTTGGGTCAAAATATGGTTTATACTTTGCTTTTCTGGGCAATTATATTTTTCTGTAATATTTGTGGAGTTTACGGTCATGTTTACGGTTGAGTTTACGGCCGTGAACACCTTACGGCCGTAAACCCATTTACGGCCCATGTTCACCAAGCCCATGTCCCCTTGTATAAATATATGTGTTAGGGTGTGAAGAACTGATTGATGAAAAATAGAGAGTTTACAGCCAAAGAAGAACAAGTGTGTGTTGTGTGTGAATCTTGTAAGGGAACTTCATTCTAATCAATTCAATCAAGATTCATATTATCTTCTACTCCTTCTCTTCTACTTGATCTGACATCATCCATTTGATTGGGATTCCGCACCATCAAACGGATTTCATTGATACACAGGCAAATTAGGGACTTACAATTGGTATCAGAGCCAAGTTGTATCAGTCAATTTTGTTAGATTTTGAGCATTATTTGATCTTATTTTCGAAATATTCTTGCGTTTTTGGATAGATCTCTGAAAAATAAGGGGGGTTTGTTCTTCGTGTTTTTCATAAAAAAGGGTTTTTGATCGAGTTTTAGAGCAAAAAAGGGCAAAAATCACTGTTTTTGGTCGTAACCTGCGAGGGGGTGGCGGCCAACAACTAGGGTTTCCGAGGAGTTCACGGCCCGAGGTTTGCGGCTCGGAGTTTGCGGCCTCGGCTCGGAGTATACGGCTCAGCAGTTTGCGGCTAGGTCTCGCACGTTTCCGGCTTCTGAGTTCTCGGCCTCGCACCTCGGCCTCGCAAGCAGCAGCCTGGTCCTCGCAAGCAGCTTCTCGCCTCGCATTAAAAATAAATCTATCATTGGAGTTGCCGAGTATAGAACTCGCGACCTCCAACACCCAAACCAGGCGCCTTACCAGCTGATCCAATTAGTAGATTGGATAAACCTTCGAAAGTTAATTCAAAAAGACTCCTTTTCGGTTCCAAGTTTCTCACAATTGTCATTTTTAGCCCAAAATTATTTTTTTTTAATTTTAAATTCCTTTTTCATAAAAAAAAATTAATAATAATAATAATAATAATAATAATAATAATAAATAAATTAATAAATAAAATTAAAATTAATAAATAAAATTATATTTTAATTTTTTACTTTTATTTATTTATTTATTTATTTTTAACTTTTGACCTTAAATTTTGACTTTGACTTCCAAGTTTGACCTTTGACTTCAAACTTTGACTTTCTCGTTTGACTTTTAAACTTTCAAATTTAGCTTTTCGGTGTGACTTTTAAGTTTGACTTTTCAAATTTGACTTTTGAGTTTAATTTTTTAAATTTGACTTTTAAGTTTGACTTTTGAGTTTAACTTTTTAAATTTGACTTTTAAGGTTGACTTTTGAGGTTTATTATCAAAGGGTTTGACTTTTAAGTTTTATTTTAGCTTCTAGTTGTGCTTTTAATTGATTTTAAGGTCTACGAGGGAGTTGAAAACATGAAAGAGAGTCGTCAGGATATGTTAAGACAAAATTTCAACATTTTCGATTATATCCCTGGAGAAACCCTCGAAACTCAGTTGCAGCGATTTACTACACTTACTATTGAGATGAATATAGCTGGGATCTTCTTGTCCAAATCTGAGATAAACAAAAAGCTACTTAATTCACTTCCGAAATCGTGGGATATGAACGTGGCTGACATCAAAAAGACAAAAGATCTCAATCGTCTTAGTCTGGCTGATATAATTGAAGAACTTAACGCTTTGAATTGTCGAAAAACAATGAGTTCCACAAACCTCCCGGTCAATGAAGTTTCATGTTCTCAATCATGTGAAGTTTCATGTACACTATCTAGTGAAGATGCGATTAAATTTCTTCGGGAACAAATTGATTTATTAAAAAGGGAAGTTGAGGACCTGAGATATAAAGGATATCAACTCAGGAAAGGACAGAAACCCCTGAAGGCTGAATTAGAAGCAAAAGCCAAAGACTTTAGGAAACTTCAAGAAGAGTATAGCAACAAGTGTGAAAATTATAACTATATTAAGAGACAACTTGCTGCTGTAACTGAAGAACTTGATGCCTTGAAAATTAAGTGTGGAAAAGCAGACATTAGTTTTAAAATTATACTGCATCAAGTCAGACAGTCGAGTCCTTATATGAAACCCAATTAAAATTCAAAGAAAATCAAAACAAGGGTCTAGGGTATGATAGTGTACCTCCTCCTTATAATCATAACTACACATCCATCCCTATGACAGAGGACGAAACTGACATGGAGCCACATCTTCGATATGGCAAACGAGCTGAATTTGTGTCAGGAGGAGTTATTAATGTTGAAAATACTAATGTTTCTACTTCATGTGCAGGTAAACTAGCAAAAGATGAGAATAAGGAGAGCACCATTGAACAAACCAACATATCCTTGAACACTAAATATGTTGCTTCGAACTCAACTGCTTCTGATCAACCTGACGTTGAGAAATATAGGCCACCAATTCCAACGCAATAGAGTTCTTGTTGCAAGTGTGCATGTGGGAACAACAAGAGACAAGGCAAAGATACGCCACCAGGGGCAGGAAGAAACAATTTACCAGTGAAGAAAAAGACTTGTTTTCACTGTGGAACACCTGGTCACATTACCCGAAATTTTCCAAATCGCACATACGTTCCTTACTACGCACAAGGCTGGCAGAACGCGCCAAGAGGGAGATACTCCAAAAGATACCCCTCGAGATCACGATCAGACATTGACGACTGGAATGCCAAGAAGGCCAAGAATGTAACTCCCACGGCCAAGAATTCAACTCCCAAGGCCAAGAATCAAACCACAAAGGACAAGAATCAAAATCCCAAGGGCAAGAAGGGAATGTCGGCCAAGAAGCCAAATCCAAGAGATGCTCCTGTGAAGCCAAAATCAAAGTCATCTCAACGGCCGACATCAAGATCAAAAGCAAGTACTGAGCCACCCATCAGATCGAGCAAGAAATGGGTTAAACCCAAATACAAATGGGTTCCAAAGGTTCAATCTCCCAAATCAACTAACAACTCAAATATTTCTACATCTTCTGTTTGTGATAAGCAGGATATGTCATGGGAGAGAGTATCCTGCGTTGATGACAAAGGTCGACCCAGTTTCAAAATGGACTGGGTTCCAAAGACCAACTGATCCCCCTCTGTGTTGGAGCAGCTATGGAGGCATATCATTAGACTTAGGTTTGTTGGTAGCGGCTGCTCCTGGCATATGATTGGGGACATCTCTCAATTGTACAACACTCAGAACATTGTTTGAGAGTATGTGTCCTCTGCGGGAAGGGAAGAAAGGAAGGGATCACTCATGGGGTTTGTGCTTAATGACATGAAGAATTTTCAGATCTGTTCTGAGTTTACGTGTGCTGTTCTCAGACCTTCTGGATGCAAATTCAATCGGTGACTTACGGTTTGAGTTTTCTTCTCTATACTCCTGAGTTTTTCTTAGGCTGATTCGCTTTAAAGACTAATTTTTGTTTTAGGATAGTTTAAATTTGCACATTAACTTTCGTTTCTCTCCTATGCACAAATTTAGGGGGAGAAATAAAAACAAAACAAAAAAAATTAAAAAACTTTAAAGAATCCAAAAACATAAAAAAAAACTCAGAAAATCAAAAATATGTTGGTTATGAAATGTGCTTGCAGGAGATGTTTTGGGAAATGAAATTAGCAAGTGATAACAGGCAACCTGAGTCTGCGTAACGTACCCGAAGTTGAAGGGCCTATGCTCTGACTTGATGCGTCCGTAGGCACGAAATTTTTTAAAATGGACTTGACTAGGGAGAGTTGAACTTAGGAAATTTATAGACTTGACAAATCTTGACCTAGTTAGATCCATTCAGCCAGACAATACGACGCTCGGATAGGTTGAGCAGGGAGATATATATGGGAATCTACTCGTCACATTAAATGAACCCGTACTTGGAACCGTGGTTTAACTTTTCCTCGATGTGCGGATTCTGTTCTTAATTCTGGTTGGATGGGGCGACTGGTAAATTCCAATAAATTAGGTACGTAGACAATCGTTTTCTTTCTTTCTGTCTGTTAGTCATATGTTGTCTCCTTTGCGCGACTTCCAATCCGACCTGGTACACAACATATGCAACTCTATTTCTCTGCAGGCTATATAAATGTGAAATACTTCTTATCTGTTAGCCATATGCTGTCTCCTTTGCGTGACTTCTAATCCGACCTGGTACACAGCATATGCAACCTTCTTCTTCTCAACCCCTCTGAAGTAGTTAGCAATAGAATTTTGAATCTCTTCTCTCTCTGAATGGTTGTCTGCTCACCCGGTGTAAGGAGTACTCTGGAAGTTCTTGATGGCTGGGGCATATCAGGAAGTGGGAAACATGTTCCAGTACACTTAAAATTGAACTCATAAAGATTGTCTATAGATCTCGCTGCTCGATTTAGGTGGACAACAATATCTCTGGTCGTCGTCAGATGAATGGACCTTAAGATATAGTATCTAAGGAATTAGGGTCAGATATAAACTTTAGGATTTTAAGTTCACCCTGTCTTGTAACAAATAGTATGTCCTAAATCTATCATAATTTTTCGTGTTTAAGTAGACCACAGTACCGACGATCAACCAGACAAAGATGTGAATATGAAAGGTACCGACAAGTGGATAAAGGTTGTCTAAAAACTTTGATCCCAAATCATTCTTAAAGTTAGATAGCATTTTTATTTTTGTTAAATTTGTCATAGTTTCTTCTAATTTAAATATTAGGGGAGAATTAAAAAAAATTAAAAACAATAAAAAAAATCAAAAAAAAATCAAAATCAAAGAAAAATCAAAAAAATTAAAAATCCAAAAATAGTGTTATTTCTGTTTTATTTCTTGTTCAGAAAAATCAAAAAAAAATCCAAAAAATATTTTTGTTTATGTTTTAATTTGTGTGCTAAGTTTTCTTTTAGTTTTGTTTTGTCTTGAAAAGTGATTTCAGGTATAGATAAGACTCATGGAGTTTGTGTTGGAGATTTCTGAGCCAAAGCCTCGTCCGTGAGCATCGAAGAATTCGCATTCGAAGGAGCAAGAAATGAAGATTATTCTTTCAACATTCAATCCTTCAACCCCAGAAGAAAGGTCAAGCTCACTTGAAGAATATGTGACAGATTGCATTGAAGCCTCATCAATCAGTCTGCTGCTATCTTAAACCTGCTGAAGTGATCTAGAAGATTTGTTCTCTCTGAAGATTCTCAAGCTGAAAGCATTATCTTTCAAGAATCAGTACGTCAAGCCTCCTCACCCGACGTGCGTTCAAGGCCAAACTCTGAAGAAATGCCCAACTGCTCAAGATGAAGTCATTCATTGAAGATAAATGCTGAAGCCAAGCTCTCGATGAAGATTAACAAGAAAAGCCAGCTACTTTTTAGGGGGAGCTTGTTGGGTCATTTAAGAAAAGAAAAGAAAGCTATAAACCAAGGGGGAGATTGTTGGGTCAAAATATGGTTTATACTTTGCTTTTCTGGGCAATTGTATTTTTCTGTAATATTTGTGGAGTTTACGGTCATGTTTACGGTTGAGTTTACGGCCGTAAACCCATTTACGGCCCATGTTCACCAAGCCCATGTCCCCTTGTATAAATATAGGTGTTAGGGTGTGAAGAACTGATTGATGAAAAATAGAGAGTTTACAGCCAATGAAGAACAAGTGTGTGTTTTGTGTGAATCTTGTAAAGGAACTTCATTCTAATCAATTCAATCAAGATTCATATTATTCTTCTACTCCTTCTCTTCTACTTGCTCTGACATCATCCGTTTGATTGGGATTCCGCACCATCAAACGGATTTGATTGATACACAGGCAAATTAGGGACTTACACTATCTCACCGCATTGGTGGTGGGAGTGAGGTGTTTAGTCAGAGTTACGTGGACACGGGTGCCTTCCTCGTTACTCCACTTGGAGAATTTCATCTCAAATAGTCCGGCTTTATCACTACTTCTGTGTGTAGGGTTGGTCCCGATGCCAGAGACTGGAGGAATGGGTCGTGCCGGTGCTGAAGGGGCAGGAGTTGCCACTTGCTGCTGTTGCATGGCAAGTCTTTGGAATCGCTTTCGCTCACTTCTAGCTTGGCGATATCGTCTCCTCTTTTAGGTCTTACGGCTTCGCAAGTCCGTGACTGTTGTCATTTGTTGACTTCCCGGATTGGTACTACAATCGGAACTCTCGACTCCTTTGCCAGTCTTGTTTGTGTTGTCGGAGTTGATGTGCGTAAGGAAAGTTGTCACAGCAGCTGCTACTGCAGCTTGTAACGTAGCGGCGTCGATATGGAGGATAGGGGTATCGGTGCTCGGCTGATTGTTTCCGGATGATGACATGATTCTGTAACACGAAAGATAAGGATTTTTTTAGCGATTTTGGTTGACCCTAAATTTACTTCGATCGCTTAAGTAAAGAGTAAGAGTATGTTCTCGAAAGTTTGACCTATATCCCTATGATGTAGTCCTAGTATGGATTGGAAGTATGTTCATGATAGTTTGACCTACATCCCTATGATGCAGTCCTAGTACAGAGTAGAAGTATGTTTGTAGAATGGTCTTAAGATGTTTGTCGTTTAATCCGAGGTATCATTGGTTGGTGAATAACATGATCCAACCACTAAAAGAGACTTGGAAATGTCTCTTGAGTTAAATTACTATAGTCCAATGACTTGACCAAAGTATGTTTCAGATATACTCCAATGAAAGTATGATCAGAGTATTTGAACAAAGAGTGACACGGAAGTTAGCCGGCTATCAATATCATCGATGTTTAAGATGTAATAAGTTCAGGAAAATTTGACCTTGTAGAAGGTCTTACATCATATCCTGAGTAGCAAAAGTTTTGGCCGCCTAAAGGCCTAACTAAAAGTACTTACAGTACAAGATGGTTTCATAGAAAAATGTCGCACAGGACCTAGACAGGAAATCGATCCCACTGTAACAGGGAAAGAAAATAAGACATCTACTACTGGTGATGATCATCCCTCTTGTGAACTCTTAGCTCAGCCAGTTGACGTTTCATATCAAGTAGGTGTCTTTCGTACACCCTCTCGCGTAATTGGAGTTCTATGACTTCGGCTCGTGATTCAGTCAGTGCTTGAAGCAGAGCTTCATGGTCTCTTTCAGAGCTCTCACGAGCATCTTCCAGACGAATGGTGCGGAGGGTATGCATTCTCGCATTGGCGACAACTTATGTGATCTGATGTAGGGCTGTCCTGCCTTGAATCTCATTTCGAGCCACTCTGCGGACCAGGATTGGCAAGATTCTGCCTGCTGAACCCCCATTGCTCAGGTCGGATGGCTTCAGCGATCATCATCGGACGGCTGGGAAAGCGCCACGTCAGCACTTTTGCATCAGTTCTCGCAAATTCAACTACAAACTTTAAAAATTCGTAACTTTCGCGTACGATCTCTGTTTTCAATGTTCTTTATATCCACACGAAGGCAGGAACATACTCTACAACTTTCGTTTAGACTCCGTCGGCTAATTTTGAATTTATTTTAAAAGTTATATTATTAACAGGCCGGGACTGGATTGGTCCGTTAAATTCTCATAACTTCTCCATCCGACATCTGTTTTCGTCCATCTTTTTCTCGTTACGCTAGTATTAACGAGAACTTCGATTCTCGTTTAGGTTGTGTCGGCTAAAAACCGCTCGATCTAATATTCAAATTTCGGGCAGTACCCGCTAAGCCGAAACTTCGAAAAATCATAAGTTCCCCATACGAAGTCAGATTTGGGCGTTCTTTTTATCGACACTTTCGGTTTAACGTGTTCTACGAATTTCATTTAGATCGCTAAGGCTAAAAGTCACTCTATTGTAAATTCACTTTTTACGCTTCCTGTTATCGTGCCGGTTCCGTCGCGAAACTTCGACGGTTCATAACTTCTTCGTTATAACTCGGATTTCGGCGTTCTTTATGTCCCCGAAATTCTGTTTTCGACCACTACAACTTTATGTAAAAATATTGAACTTATCTCACAATTTAATTTTGACGCTTATTTTTATCTTTTATTAATTATACATTCAAAAATAAGCATACAAATACACATAATTCACATAATTCTCAAATATTTCATCTTTATTACTTCAAAAAGAGTTACAATAGTTGACCTATACTTTTATATCGTCTAAAATGCTTAGCCCCGAAAACCGGGCATTACAATTCTCTCCCCGTTAGGATGATTCCGTCCCGGAATCATGCATCAACAAACATATGTGGATAGCGACTCATCATATCATGTTCTGTTTCCCAAGTGAGAATCGGTCCATTCGAATGTTTCCACCGGACTAGAACTAAGTCGATCATCTTGCGTCATAACTTCTTCATCTTACGGTCAACGATTGCGTCGGGTTCTTCAATCAGCCTCTTGTTCTCATTGTAAGTCCCCAAAATTGTTTGTGTATCAATCAGATCCAATTGATGGTGCGGAATCCCAATCAATTGGATGATGTGAGATCAAAATAGAAGAGAACGAGAAGAAGAAGATGATGAATCTAATGATGTATTCAATATGAATGATGCTCCTTACAATAGATTCTCTCTCTCACACACTTCTTCTCTCTAACTTTCTCTCTCTTCTAGCCTTTTTCTTAACCGTACACTCCCACATGCACTCCTCTATTTATATGGACCTCCATCCATACACATGTGTACAGCCGCACACCCTGTGTACGGTCATACACAGGGTGTGCGGTCGTACACACGTGTACGACCATACACAAAAACCTGTGTGCGGACGTACACACGTGTACAGCCGTACACACAAACCGTAAACACATACAACATTACATAAAAATATATTTTCCTAAAAAAGCAAAGTATCAACCATATTTTTGACCCAACAATCTCCCCCTAGGTTTATAGCTTTCTTTTCTAATTGGCCTAACAAACTCCCCCTAAAAAGTAGCTGGCCTTTTCTTATTAATCTTCATTGGGAGCTTGGCTTCAGCATTAATCTTCAAATTTCTTCACAGCTTCAAGATGAACTTGATGAATCTTCATGAATGACTTCATCTCGAGCGGTTGGGCTTTTGTTCAAGATTTGACTCTGAACGCACATTGGGTGAGGAGGCTTGATGTACTGATTCTTGAAAGATAGCACTTTCAGCTTGAGAATCTTCAGAGAGAACAACGGAGAGAAATAATCTTCTGGATCACTTCAACAGGTTCATAGATAGCAGCAAATTGATTGAGGAGGCTTCAATGCAATCTGTCACATAATCTTCAAGTACAGCTTCACCATGCTTCTGGGGTTGACAGATTGAATGTCGAAAGAATAATATTCATTTCTTGCTCCTTCGAATGCGAATTCTTCGATGCTCACGGATGAAGCCTTGTCTTAGAAGATCTTCAATACAGTCTCTACGAGTCTCATCTATGCCTGAAATCACTCTTCAAGACAAAACAAAACTAAAAGAAAAATTAGCACACAAAAAAGTATTTTTGGATTTTTGATATTTTCTGGAAAAATAAAAACAAAAACAAAAATATTTTTTGGATTTTCTGAACAAGATATAACACTATTTTTGAATTTTTGAATTTTCTGATTTTTGTTTGATTTTTGAATTATTTTTAATTCTCCTCCTAAAATTTGTGCATAGAGGAAAACTATGAACAAATTTAACAAAAATAAAATGATATCTAACTTTAAGAATGATTTGGGATCAAAGTTTTTAGACAGCCTTTATCCGCTTGTCGGTACCTTCCATCTTCACGTCTTTGTCTGGTCGATCGCCGGTATTGTTGTCCACTTAAACACGAAAAATTGTGACAAAATTAGGACATACTATAAGTGACAAGACAATGTGATCCTAAGTTCCTAGAAATTATATCTGATCCTAAGTTTCTAGATACTATATCTTAAGGACCATTCAACTGACGACGACCAGGGATATTGTTGTCCACCTAAATTGAGTAGCGAGATCTATAGACAATCTTTAAGTGTTCAATTTTAATTGTACTGGAACATGTTTCCCGCTTCCAGATATGCCCCAGTAATCAAGGACTTCCAGAGTACTCCTTACATCGGATGAGCAGACCGTCATTAGGGGAGAAGATAGATTCAGAGTATCATCACTTATAGTGCATATGCTGTGTACCAGGTCGGATTGTTAGTGACGCAAAGGAGACAACATATGGCAAACAGATAAGAGGAGTTTCATATATATATATATATATATATATATATATATATATGTATATCTATATATGTATGTATAATATGCAGAGAAATAGAGTTGCATATGTTACAGTCCAGGTCGGATCTCTTCCAATCACGCAGAGGAGGTAACATATGACTAACAGACAGAAAGAAAGAAAATGATTTTCTACAGACCTAATTTATTGGAATTTACCAGTTGCCCCATCAATACCGGAATTAAGGACAGAATCCGCACATGGAGGAAAAGTTAAACCACGGTTCCAGATACGGGTTCATTTAATATGATGAGTAGATTCCCATATATATCTCTCTGCTCAACCTTATCCAAGCGTCATATTGTCAGGCTAAACAGATCTAACTAGGTCAAGATTTGTCAAGTCATTTGATTTCTTAAGTTCAACTCTGCCTAGTCATGTCCATTTAGAATCTTTCGTGCCTACCGACGCATCAAACCAGAGCATATACCCTTCAACTTTGGGTACGTTATGCAGACTCAGATTGCCCGTTATCACTTGATAATATCACTTCCCAAAACATCTCCCTCAAGCACATTCCATAACCAACATATTATATTTTTTTGATTTTTTGATTTTTTTTAAAAAATTTCTAATTTTTGTTTTGTTTTTATTTCTCCCCTAAATTTGTGCATAGGAGAGAAACGAAAGTAAATGCGCAAATTTAAACTATCCTAAAACAAAAATTAGTCTTTAAAGCAAATCAGCTTAAGAAAAACTCAGGAGTATAGAGAAGAAAACTCAAACCGTAAGTCACCGATTGAATTTGCATTCAGAAGGTCTGAGAATAGCACACACACTCTCAGAACAAATCCAAAATTTTTTCACTTTGTTAAGCACAAACCCCGTGAGTGATCACTTCCTTTCTTCCCTTCCCGCAAATGACACATACTCTCAAACAAATGTCTGAATGTTGTACAGTTGAGAGATGTCCCCTATCAAGTGCCAGGAACAGCCACTACCAACAAACTGATGTCTGATGATATGCCTCCATAGCTGCTCCGACACAGAGCGAGATCAGTTGGTCTTTGGAACCCAGTCCATTTTGAAACTAGGTCGACCTTTTTCATCCTTGAACGGTACTCTCTCCCATGACATATCCTATTTATCACAAACAGAAAATGTAGAAATATTAGAAGCATTAGATGATTTGGGAGATTGCACCTTCGGTACCCATTTGTAGTTGGGTTTAACCCATTTCTTTTTTGAGCAAATGGGTGCCTCGGCACTTGATTTTGAACTTGAAGCCAATCGTCGAGATGACTTTGATTTTGGCTTCACGGGAGCATCTCTTGGATTTGGCTTCTTGGCCGACATTCCCTTCTTGACCTTGAAAGTTGATTTCTTGGCCTTGTGGGGTTGATTTTTGGCCTTCGTGGCATTCCAGTCACTATTTTCTGAATGTGGCCTTGAGGGGTTTCTTTTGGAGTATCTCCCTCTTGGTGTTTTCTGCCAGCCATGTGCGTAGTAGGGAACGTATGCGCGATTTGGACAATTTCTGGCAATGTGTCCAGGTGTTCCACAGTGAAAACATGTCTTTTTCTTCACTGTGGAGTTGTTTCTTCCTGCCCCTGGTGGCGTGTCCATGCCTTGTCTCTTGTTGTTCCCACATGCACACTTGTAACAAGAACTTTGTTGCGTTGGAATTGGTGCCCTGTATTTCTCAATGGCAGGTTTATCAGAAGCAGTTGAGTTCGAAGCAACAAATTCAGAGTTCAAGGAGATGTTGGTTTGTTCAATGGTGTTCTCCTTGTTCTCATCCTCTGCTACTTTACCTGCACATAAAGTAGAAGCATTAGTATCTTCAACTTGAATACCTCCTGACACAAATCCAGCTGGTTTGCCATATCGAAGATGTGCCTCCCTGTCAATTTCGTCCTGTGTCATACGGATGGATGTGTAGTTATGATTGAAAGGTGCAGGAACACTATCCTACCCTAGACCCTTGTTTTCATTTTCTTTGAATTTTAATTGGGTTTCATATAAGGACTCGACTGTCTTACTTGACGTAGTGTAATTTTTAAAACTAACATCTTTTCCACACTTTATTTTCAAAGCGTCAAGTTCTGCAGTTACAGCATCAAGTTTTTTCTTAATGTGATCATAATTTTCACACTTGTTGCTGTAATCTTCTTGTAATTTCTAGAAATCCTTGATTTTAGTTTCTAATTGAGCTTTTAACGGTTTCTGTCCTTTCCTAAGAGTAGAGTCTTCGTATTTGAGGTCCTCATTTTCTCTTTTTAATAAATCAATTTTTTCGCGAAGAAATTTAATCGTAGCTTTACAAGATGGAGTACATGAAACTTCATTTATCGGAATTGATATGGAACTCATTTTTTTTAATATATATATATATATATATATATATATATATATATATATATATATATATATAATTGCCCTTTGACTTAAAAACCGAGAAAGTCAACCTTAAAAGTCAAATTTAAAAAGTCAAACTCAAAAGTCAAACTTAAAAGTCAAACCGAAAAGCCAAATTTGAAAAATTATAAGTCAAACGAGAAAGTCAAAATTTAAAGTCAAAGGTCAACTTTTAAAAGTCAAAGTCAAAATTTTAAGTAAAAAATCAAAAGTAAAAGTTCAAATTTAAAAACTAAAATTTTAGGTTGAAAATGGAATTTAAAAATAAAAGGAATTGATTTTTGGGCTGATTTTGTCAAAAATGCGAAATTAGGTTCGAAAAGGACGAGTTATATTTCAAATTTCGGAACAATGACCCAAAGAGCCTCCTAGACGAGTTGGTTAAGGCGCTGACTGATGAACCAAAGGTTGTAGGTTCGATTCCTGTCAGTCGCAAAATCGTTTCTTTTTATTTTTAAGTGTACGCTGGACACTTGCGAAGACTATATAATCTGAAATTGAAAGGTGATTAACATGTGGCTTAGTAGTTCAACTGGTAAGATGCGTGTTATATGACTTAGAGTTCCCAAGATTGAATCTTTTATTTTTTTAAAATGTACACGACGCGAACTTCGGACCCTGGCCGCACACTGAGCCCGCACCGAGGCTGCTGAGCCACACACTCCCTGGCCGCACACCTTCAACAGATTCGCGAAAAATCGACGTTTTTCACCCTTTTTTGCTCCAAAACGCGTTCAAAAACTCGTTTTTACGAAAAATGCAAAGAAGAAACCCCCCTTATTTTTGCGAGATCTATCCAAAAACGCAATTATCTTTTCAAAATAAGATCAAATAAGCTCCAGATCTGACAAAATTGACTGATACAACCTTGCTCTGATACCATTTGTAAATCCCCAAAATTGTTTGTGTATCAATCAGATCCAATTGATGGTGCGGAATCCCAATCAATTGGATTATGTCAGATCAAAATAGAAGAGAATGAGAAGAAGAAGAAGATGAATCTAATGATGTATTCAATATGAATGATGCTCCTTACAATAGATTCTCTCTCACACACACTTCTTCTCTCTAACTTTCTCTCTCTTCTAGCCTCTTTCTTAACCGTTCACTCCCACATGCACTCCTCTATTTATATGGACCTCCAGCCATACACATGTGTACAGCCGCACACCCTGTGTACGGCCATACACAGGGTGTGCGGCCATACACACGTGTACAGCCGTACACACAAACCGCAAACACATAAAACATTACATAAAAATATATTTTCCTAGAAAAGCAAAGTATAAACCATATTTTGACCCAACACTCACCCATTCTTAATTATGAGATTGGGATTATGTTGAGAACTTCCCCCATGAATTTCCTCAAATAACACACATGGAAGGTGTTATGAATACCATCTAGTTCTTCGGGAAATTCCAGCTTGTAAGCTTGGTTCCCAATCTTCTGAAGAACTTTGAACGGTCCAATAAACCTTGGACTTAGCTTTCCTCGTTTCCCAAATCTTATAAGTCCCTTCCACGGTGAGACTTTACGCAAAACTGAATCCCCAACTATGAAGGTCATCGGTCATCTTTTCTTATCAGCATAACTCTTTTGATGATCTTGAGCTGCTAACATCCTTTCCCTAATCACCTTTAGTTTCTCTGCAGTCTCATGGACTATCTTGGGGCACATAAAATGCTTCTCTCCGACTTCAAGCCAACAAGATGGCATACGACACTTATGTCCATACAAAACTTGGTAGGGTTCCTATTGGATAAGGTGTCTAAGTCCATAACTATTTCTGGTATGTACTTGACCCGACCCGGCATGGTCCATTTGGGTTGCATGGCACCATGCAATTGGATAGACTAAATGAGAGAAATAACACTTGTGGTTTATTAATATATTATAAGTTATAATATATTAATAATATTATTTAATTAGTTTGATCAAGAATTAATTAAGTGATCAAAAGATAACTAATTAAATATATGGGTTGATTATGTAAATCATCCATAACTTGTATAGTGGGCTAAGAGGCTCCATGGATAATCAAGTTGGGTTAAACCCATAGGATGCTCCATAGAGGCTCCATGGGAGTTACAAACCCATGGGTCATGGAAATGAAGAGTCATGACACATTAGGGTTTACATGGTGTAACCCTAAATGTGTCAACACTATATAAAGTTCATGTTTCTCCCAAAAATCGACTAGACATGCATACTTGAGGGCTAGAGCCGATTTTTAAAGTGTTATACTTTCTCTCCAAGTTTACTCCATAGCATTTGGTGTTATGTGAAGCATTTGAGGCATCACACTTGGGGTGCTAGGCTCACAAGGTTTCAAGGATCAAAAATCAACAACAAGGTATGTAGTTCTATCTTTCATTTAAGTTAAAATTGTTCCACATGTATGCTAGAAAGGATCATAACCTTGGAAATCAACTTTGCATGAGAATTAGACAAACATAGATCCAAGGTTATTAGGGTTGCATGTACACTTAGGAAGTGTTAGAATGCTCAAAACCCATCAGTGGTATCAGAGCCTAGGCTTGTTTGTTTGATACTTGATGCAAAATTGTTGAAAAAGTCGATTTTGTGCAATCTTCCGGATGAACTCGCCGAGTCCATGGGGGGACTCGCCGAGTTCATGTGTATCTTCATCCTACTCGCCGAGTAGGTTCGTGCACTCGACGAGTAGGAGCCTCGGAATGTAGATTTTCGACTTTTGCTGCTGGAAATGGACTAGAAACATTACCCTAAACTGTTTTGGTGTTATTAAACTTGTTTTAGATGGTGTAATGTTTGTTCTAATCCATTTACAATGGCTAATATCAATTTTTCATGATTATATGTGTTCATATGGTCTTGAAACCTTGATATGGATATTCATGTTCTTGATCTTATAAATTTAGATGATCATAGGAATTACTTGTAACCTTGATATGGATATTCATAATGTGTTTTAATGGAGTCCATAACTTGTCCTCAAGTTATGGAAAACCAAGAGTCACACATGAATTAAAACCATTAAAAGAACACAAGAGTTATAAAAATGAAGTGTCTTCAATTTTAATAATCAATTAAATTCATAATTTATGAGAAATGAAAAGTTTTCAATGTTTACAAAACTTGCCCTCAAGTTTTGGAACAAGTAAAGTCATTAAAACTTTAGTTCCAACCCTTAGAATTTTAAAAGTTAAAATTCAACCCTTATACTTATAATATTATAAGTTAAAAATATAGATATATATATATATATATATATATATATATATATATATATATATATATATGTGTGTGTGTGTGTGTGTATGTATAAGATCAAAGTCGTCTTACCGCTAATACGCCTCATTCACGAAGCCAATCTATAAGGTGGGTATAAGGTTGTTACCTATAAAATGGCAACTTAATGGGTGTCCACTCTCACCCACCGCTTGCTTGACTGGTGGAGGGTCGTTAGCTGAACGGGTAGGACAATGACTTAAAAAATCTCATTAAAAGTATAATGATTATTATAAAGTAACTAAATATTTTATAAATTCCCAATCTTAGTTACTTTAGGAAAAATGTGAATAAGGTGCTAATCCATGAAATTACACTTTTCACCTTGTTTAAGTCGTTGGTGGAGCGTGTGTGGTTTACCGACACACTAACTTGGACTTAACAAGGGAGGCAAAGGGTGACTTAAGGTTTTTCATGAGGTCGGAAGGAGCGCATGTGGTTTACCAACACAACGATTAAGTGAAAAACATTAAGGGTACCAAGTAATTTGCATGGTTACTTCACACCTTGTTTTGTGATCCTCGGTATCCCAGTCACAAAACATGAAGGGCACACTCGAGATTGAAACATGCCATTGAAAAGTTCAATGAATCTAAAAGAATCTAGGAATTTCTAAAAACCAAATAAAACCTAATAATTTATATTTCGTTTTCATGGTGGAAAAATTGGTGAATCGTCATTCACCTACCTTTCAAATATGTTATAACTTTGATTACGACATCCCTCTTCTAGGTTATATAATATTTTGATTGGATCCTAGCCTTAATATTACATTTGGGTGTTTTATTAAGGACTATCCCTATATCTAAACTAAAGTTATTTTCTTCTTTTCAGATGTCTTCCAACAATGCTACTCCTTGCTCAAACCCTACTGGCTCCTTCTCTCTCATGAACCTTTGTGGGAGAGTCATCTTTGATGGATCCAACTTTACTGACTGGATCAGAAACATCAGGATGGTCACTCGTTACGAGAACAAGGAATATGTTCTTGACAAGGAGCTTAAGGTGCCTGAGCCAACTTCTACTCCTGAGGAGCTTGCTGAATATGAGGTTCATGAAAGAGATGCTACAAAAGTGACATGCATCATGATGGCCACCATGTCAGCCGGGCTCCAAAAGTCCTATGAGGATTACTATCCTTTTGAGATGCACGAGGATTTGATGGACCGCTACCATCAGAGTGCTCGTCAAGAGCGATACGAAATCATCTCCTCTATGATCACAACCCGAATGAAAGATGGTGAGCCCATCACAAGCCACATGCAGAAAATGCAAAGGTATGTGGATCGATTGATGATGTTGAATGTGAACTTCCCTGAGGAGTTGGCAATAGATATTATTTTGCACAACTTACCTTCATGTTATGATCAATTCCGCATGACATACCACATGAATAAGGAGGAAGTTACACTTAGCAAACTTCAGGGACTCCTAAAGACCGCATAATCAGGTCTTAAAGGTAAGTCGGTTGTGACCACTCCTACTCCTACTCCAAACTCCTCAACTGTCCTGGCAATCAGGAAAGGGAAAGGGAAGTGGAGGAAGAACCCCTCGAAGGGTACCAAGGGGAAGACCCTTGATGGCTCCTCTTCTAGCGGAACCAAGAAAGGTTTCGTTACACCTTCTTCTGATCCCAAAGAGGGTGAATGCTTCTATTGCCATGAAAAGTCGCACTGGAAGCGAAACTGCCCAAAGTACCAGCAAGATTTGAAGTGTGGGAAAATGAAACCCAACCATGCAGGTATTTACACTATATCATCTAATAATTCACTCTATTCTAACTCTTGGGTTCTTGATACCGGTTGCTGTATTCATATTTGTTCTGAATTACAGGGACTAAGAAGAAGTGAGAATGTCGAGCATGGAAAGATAAACTTGATCATGGGGAATAGGAAAGTTTCACCTGTCACCAAGATTGGAGTTTATACTTTGTTGCTTAGTAGTGGATTTACTTTAGATTTGAATAAATGTTGTTATTCGCCAGAAATGGCAAGAAATGTTATTTCCTTTCATGCTTTGTATAAACAAGGTTTTACCTTTTCCTTTGATAATGAAATTGGTGGAATAAATGCTTTCTTTAATAATGTGTTTTATTTTAAAGCATTACCTTGTGATGGTGTGTATGAAGCTGTGTCTGTTGTAGATAATTTAGGAAATAATGTGTTGTGTATTGATTCTACTAATGATATAAACTTGGATAAAACATCATTATGGCATTGTCGTCTTGGACATATAAGCAAGAAATGCATAGGCCAACTCCAAAAGGATGGAGTCTTGGAATCATTTGACCTAAAGTCAGATGATAGTTGTGAATCATGCTTACTTGGAAAATGAAAAAGTCACCCTTCACAGGTTCTTGTGCTAGGGGTGAAGGTTTGTTGGATCTTGTACACACGGATGTGTGTGGAACCTTCAAACATGCCACAAGAGATGCTAATCGTTATTATGAGACTTTTACTGATGATTGCAGTAGATATGGATATGTCTACTTAATCAAGCATAAGTCAGAGACTTTTGAAAGGTTTAAAGAGTTTAAACAGGAAGTTGAGAATCAATTGGGCAGGAACACTAAGATGCTTCGATCCGATCGTGGTGGTGAGTATCTTAGTACCGAGTTCCTCGACTATCTTTGGGAATGTGGGATTGTCTTACAATTGACACCTCCCAGGACACCGCAGCTGAATGGTGTGGCTGAGAGGCATAATCGAACCTTGTTGGATATGGTTCGTTCCATGATGAGTCGAGCTTCACTACCAATCTCATTTTGGGGGTATGCCTTATAGACTGCCACCCATATACTTAATCTGGTTCCTACAAAGAAGGTTGCCAAAACACCTCACGAGATGTGAACTAGAAAAGTTCCTAGTCTAGCCCACATCAAGGTTTGGGGTTGCGAGGCTTTCGTGAGACGCGAGACTCATGACAAGCTCGAACCTCGAAGTGAGAGGTGTATTTTCATTGGCTACCCATAAAAATACTTTGGTTACCTCTTCTACAGACCTAGTGAGAATGTGGTATTTGTAGCAAGGAGGGCTGTCTTTCGAGAGAGAGAGAGTTCATAAGCCAAGGAAACAGTGGGAGGCTAATTGACCTTGAAGAACTTCAAGAGTCAAGTGGTGAAGGAACCTCAAACCCTAGCAGCCAACTTGAGGAGGAAACTCCTGTTGTACCTCTGAGGCATTCCATATGGGTTAGGAATGTACCTGAGCATTACTATGGATTCCATATTACTGCGGAAGCCATGGCAGGCCCCGAGTCTGCTAAATGGAAAGAGGCAATGGATAGCGAGATACAGTCCATGTATGAAAATCAGGTCTGGGACTTGGTTGACAATGTACCAGGTCGTAAGACAGTTGGGTGCAAATGGATCTTCAAGAAGAAGACCGACATGGATGGTAATGTACACACCTATAAGGCACGACTGGTTGCAAAGGGCTTTTCTCAAACTCCAGGAGTTGATTATGATAAGACCTTTTCACCAGTAGCCAAGAATAAGTCTATTAGGGTATTGTTAGCCATAGCTGCATTTCATGACTATGAAATATGGCAAATGAATGTCAAAACCGCTTTCCTTAATGGAAAGTTGGCTGAGGATGTTTACATGAATCAGCCAGAGGGTTTTGTCAGCACAGAGTACCCTAATAGAGTGTGTAAGCTTGAGAAATCTATTTATGGACTAAAGCAAGCACCTCGCAGATGGAATCTTTGCTTTGATGAGAAAGTCAAAGAGTTTGGCTTTTCGAGAAGTGAAGATGAATCTTGTGTATATGTCAAGGCTAGTGGGAGTATAGTTAGTTTTTTGGTACTGTATGTGGATGACATACTACTCATAGGAAGTGACATCCCAACTCTACAGGAAGTTAAGTCCTGTCTTGGGAAGTGTTTCGCTATGAAGGACCTTGGAGAGGCTGCCTATATTCTAGGAATAAGGATCTTGAGAGACCGGAGTAAAAGACTAATTGGACTTAGCCAGAGTACATACTTGGATAAGGTGCTGAAGAGATTCGGCATGCAAGATTCCAAGAAAGGAGAGTTACCCATCCAGAGTAACACTAGACTAAGTAAGACTCAGAGCCCGAGTACTGAGGTAGAGATAGCTGAAATGAGTCGTGTACCTTATGCTTCGGCAGTAGGCTCAATCATGTATGTTATGACCTGTACTCGTCCTGATGTAGCCTTTGCGTTAAGCATGGTTAGCAGGTATTAGGGGAACCCTGGTAAGGCTCACTGGACAGCGGTAAAGAACATTCTTAAGTACCTGCGGAGGACTAAGGACTGGGTCCTTACCCTTGGTGTGAGTGATGACTTGAAAGTTGTAGGGTATAGTGATGCTAGCTTCCAGACTGATAGGGGTAATTTCCGCTCTCAGTCCGGCTGGGTCTTTACCTTAAATGGAGGAGCAATCTCTTGGAAAAGTTCCAAGGAGGAGACAGTGGCTGATTCAACTTGCGAATCAGAGTATATAGCAGCAAGCAAGGCGGCAAAATAGGCTATATGGCTAAAGAACTTCATTGGAGACCTTGGAGTTGTACCAGCTATATCGAAGCCCATAGAGATTTTATGTGATAGTGAAAGTGCAGTTGCCTTAGCAAAGGAACCAGGGGATCATGGGAGATCCAGACACATTGACAGAAAATATCATTTCATCAGACATCGTATTGAAGAAGGACTCCTCGTGGCTAAGAGGGTATCATCAGATGAGAACCCAGCAGATCCCCTCATGAGAGGACTGGGTAGGGTTAAGCATCTCCAGCATGCTAGGAGCATAGGGCTGAAGGATGATATAAGTTTTAGTAGTTAGATGATTTTGAAATATGTAAAATGTATTTGACATTTGATGATGAATAATAGTTGTGTTTATTCATGAGTAAAGTGTTGCTATCTTTTGTTAATCGTTTACTATTATTTATTTTGCATGTTTTGACTTCCCGAATATTTATGTTGTGTTTTTACATATTATTCAAATTATCCACAGTCGGTCATATGTCGGGAGTAGATATGAATTAAGACTGTCATGAGTTGGTTGTAGAGGTCTAAGGTGTTGGACATGGCCTCAACACTCATGAGTGCTCAACACTCTGAGTATTGGATTCAACCCACGCTCGCTGGTATCACTTCATGGAATTTATTTTGAGTGATTGCGAGACGGTAATATCATATAAGTCTTCAAACCCAGAGATATGACTTGTTAACTATGAGTTAGTTATGCATTGATCGTGTGAAAACGCATTGGTAACTCGATGTTACAAAATGTGCGTTTGTGTGTAATTTAACAAGTAGTAGAACAAGCATATGAGTCGAAGTTTATCTATTCCTACTTGGATTAGAAGCTGATATCTGAGCCCCTCGATGATTTTGTTTTGACCTATGTATCGGGCCCGGTCAGAACTAAGTTGATGAGTTCAATTAAGTTCTATGTCAAACAAATCGGAAATCGGAAAACAAACTGCTGGACAATAAGCAAGACTATGTTCCATGTGTTTGTCCGGCTGATATCTAAGAACAGAGGATTATATGATCCCTTATTTGAAATGGCGTACCATCATCTTCTCAATTTCGAGAAACCTTGAAAAGAGCTACGATTTTCGATCGGTTCCTGAATTCATACTTGCAGTTATAGTTATTAGACTTATCCAAGTGGGAGACTGTTGGATAAGGTGTCTAATTCCATAACTATTTCTAGTATGTAATTGACCCGACCCGACATGGTCCATTTGGGTTGCATGGCACCATGCAATTGGATAGACTAAATGAGAGAAATAACACTTGTGGTTTATTAATATATTATAAGTTCTAATATATTAATAATATTATTTAATTAGTTTGATCAAGAATTAATTTAGAATTAATTAAGTGATCAAAAGATAACTAATTAAATATATGGGTTGATTGTGTAAATCATCCATAACTTGTATAGTGGACTAATAGGCTCCATGGATAATCAAGTTGGGTTAAACCCATAGGATGCTCCATGGGAGTTACAAACCCATGGGTCATGGAAATGAAGAGTCATGACAAATTAGGGTTTACATGGTGTAACCCTAAATGTGTCAACACTATATAAAGCTCATGTTTCTCCCAAAAATCGGCTAGACATGCATACTTGAGGGCTAGAGCCGATTTTTAGAGTGTTATACTTTCTCTCCAAGTTTACTCCATAGCATTTGGTGTTGTGTGAAGCAATGTAGGCATCACACTTAGGGTGCTAGGCTCACAAGGTTTCAAGGATCAAAAATCAACAACAAGGTATGTAGTTCTATCTTTCATTTAAGTTAAAATTGTTCCCCATGTATGCTAGATAGGATCATAACCTTGGAAATCAACTTTGCATGAGAATTAGACAAACATAGATCCAAGGTTATTAGGGTTGCATGTACACTTAGGAAGTGTTAGAATGCTCAAAACCCATCAGTTCCATCTTGATGCTCGAGTGAAAACTATTGTTGTAGCAAAATTCTACCAGAGGTAAGTGCTCGTCCCAGTTCCCTTGGAACTCGAGGGTACATGCTCTTAGCACATCTTCCAATGTTTGAATCATTCTTTCGCTCTGACCATCAGTGTGCGGTTGGTAAGCAGTACTCAAACATAACTTTGTACCCAACTCCTCTTGTAGACTCCTCCAAAACCTCAACGTGAAACGACTATCACGATCTGATACTATTGTTAGAAGATCACCGTTAAGTCTTACAATTTCCTTCACGTAAGCATTTGCGAGCTTATCCATAGACCACTTCTCGTTGGCCACTATGAAGTGCGCACTCTTCGTGAAACGATCCACGACCACCCAAATCATGTCGTGTCCGTTCTTCGTCTTGGGCAGTTTAATCACAAAATCCATGGTGATGTCTTCCCATTTATGTAACGCCTGTGTTTCCGGGCTTGCCATTTTTAGCAATGTAATAGTCTAGGTTAACCTTTGTAACCTGTTTTGAAATAATAAGATTGTATTATTTGAGTATTATTGTGTTTTGTGTTTAATTGCTTAATTATGTGGTTTGATTAATTAAGAATAAAAATAAGCGTCAAAATTTAAGTGTAAAATAAACTTAATATCTTTGGTTAATGTTGTAGTAGTTGAAACGAGGTTTCCGAATATATATAGAACGCCCAAATCTGACTTCGTATGAGGAAGTTATGATTTATCGAAGTTCCGGCTTAGCGGTATACGGCCTGAAATACTCGATTTGAGATCGAGCGGTTTTTAGCCGAAGCAATCTAAATGAGAATCGAAGATCTCATTGTTGGTATCGAAGCGATAAAAAGTTAGGCGAGAACGGACGTCAAACGAAGAAGTTATGAATTTATAACGAAAGTTTCTGTCGCGGCCTATTAAAAATAATTAATAAAAATAAAGTCAAAATTAGCCGACGGAGTCTAAACGAAAGTCGTAGAGCGTGGTCTCACCTTTCCGTGGATATAAAGAACGTCGAAAACGGAGTTCGTATGAAGAAGTTATGAATTTCCGAAGTTTATTAATCATTTTGTAATTTAATTTAATTCAAAAATCGGAGGTATTATCCGAAGCCGAGTCACCGGTGTGATCCGGAGTACGCCCCGCGTATGAGGTACGCTACCGCGTACTCCGATAGTGTCGACACTTCGGATGACGCATGCAGTGACGATTTCGGACGCAGTACGCGCTGCGTACTGCAGTACGCCCCGCGTACTCCGAGGCTCCAGCCTCTATATAAAGGATCCAAAGACAGCCATATTTCTTGTTCATTTCTTCTCTTCTCTCTAGTCTTTTGCATCGTTTTTCGTGCCGAAGCTACCCCGAAGCCCTGTTATCATACTCTAGCCCCGAGGCAAGTCCCGAGACCCCGAAGATCCCGAGAAGTGCGGTTCCCGAGTCGAAGCTCTGCCCGCGAGAAGTTCAATTTTCGAGGAGATCTTCCAGATCTGCTGAGGAATACTACTTCTATAAGCCGTAGTGCTGTCGGATCATCTTCTGATCAAGTGAGTGTATACTAACTTTCTTAAACACAATAATAATACGAGTTTGGTTCGAGTGTATTAATTATATTGTTGTTTATAAGTGTGAGTGTGTAGTTATTTTCTTTCTAATACAATAATACGAAGTATTTTATATAGAAATACGTGCTATGTGTATATATTTGGTTGTGTTATGTGTGAATGAGTATTCACTCTCTTCTATCTTATAGATCTGCTTATTTCTTTATGAGATATGTGTTATGTGTGTGTGTGCCTCATCTGTTATGTGATATATGTGTTGATTAAAGCATGCTATACAGGTTTTCTTTAAACTATGTATACAAATGTATATTTTTATCTACTAATATGTTGGGTAGAACATGGGTAGACAGTTGGTGTGTAATAAACAGATGAGAGGCCTCGTTGTTGTTTGATTGAGTCATCTAGCGGAGTTTAGATGACGACCACTGGCTATTCTAGTCAGTCTTGTGGAAACATTAGCAGGTTCGCCACCTGTAGGTGTTAATGAACTTGGGTGTTCATTCGCTGTACTCCATCCCCCTCATGGTTGCCTTATTTGACTTATATTGCTGAGGTACCCCCGAAGCATGTGTTGTCGCCCCGATGAAATATTCTTAGACTAGGTCCCTTATGTTAGTTGTTTTAGGGACATTAAAGTGAGAATAACGGGAATGGGTAATTGGGTTATTGTTGGTTGGTGAAAATTAAATATGATATTTATTGTGGGTTGAAAACCCTATATGCTCACCAGGCTCCCAAGCCTGACCCACTTAGTTTTAAATTGTATTACAGGTAGTGGCGGAAGGGCATGAGATGGATGAACCATCAAGTTGTTTTGTTTACAAGTCTGCATATGTTTATATTTGTTATATGACTTGTAATGTATTCGTTTATGCTTATTGGTCTGTATCGGAACATGACACCCCGAGTTTTGATTATAATGAAAATACATTTCTTTTATGAAATGCTTCGGTAAACAATGTTTTATCATGTTTTGTTTTTGGGAACAAATTCCGTAACTCTTTCAAATCAAAAGGATTTACTCTGAAAATATTTAAAAGCATAAATGAAAATCGGTCTTTTCTGGCCGAGATTTTGGGGATGTCACAATTTACCCATGGGTACAGGTAAGGTTCTAAACTCCCATACGGTTTCTGATGTTGTGCCTTAACTCTCGCACATGTCACACACTCGACCACATACTTCGCAACATCGAGCTTCATCGTCGGCCACCAGTAGTAGGGTTTTAGGTCCCTATACATTTTAGTGCTATCGGGATGAATTGAGTACATGGTCGTGTGTGCTTCTTCCATCAGAAGGCCTCTTATTCCTCCCGTCTTAGGTACCCAAATCCGATCTTGGAATACCTTTAGTCCTCGACTGTTTGTACCGAACACCAACGTTTTTCCCTAACGTTCTTCTTTTTGTTCATTCTTCTCTGCAGTTTCTTCTTGAGCTTTTCTGATACTTTCCACGATTGTGAATACAACTTCTATTCTCAACGCTCTTGGCCTTTTCCTTTCAAGATTGACTTTCCGACTGAGAGCATCAGCAACAATATTTGCTTTACCGGGGTGGTAAAGGATCTCACAGTCATAGTCCTTGAGTAGTTCTACCCAGCGTCGTTGCCTCATGTTCAATTCTTTCTAATTAAAGAGATACTGGAGACTCTTATGATCAGTGAAAAGTTTGCATTTCGTTCCATAGAGGTAATGCCTCCATATCTTTAAGGCATATACTACCGCTGCCAACTCCAGATCTTGAGTGGGGTAGTTCTTTTCATGCTCTTTCAATTGTCGAGATGCGTATTCTATCACATTTTCTCTTTGGGTCAGAACACAACACAACTCGACTCCAGATGCGTCACTGTAAACCGCAAAGTCTTCAACTCCATCGGGTAGAGAAAGTATCGGTGCTTCGCATAACATCTTCTTTAGCTTCTCGAATGCCTCTTTGTGTTTCTCACTCCATGTATATGTGGCACCTTTGTGGGTCAATGTTGTCAATGGAGCAACTATCGAAGAAAACCCTTGGATAAATCGTCAGAAATATCCGGCTAATACTAAAAAGATTTGAACCTCCGTGGGACTTTTTCGGACGTTCCCACTTCATCACAACCTCGATCTTTGCGGGGTCGACAATTATCCCTTCTTGGTTAACCACGTGACCCAAGAACTAGACTTCTCGTATCCAAAAGTCGCATTTTGAGAACTTAGCGTAAAGCTTCTCCTTCTTTAACACTTCCAACACTTCTCGTAGATGCTTGCCATGCTCCTCTTGGCTTTTTGAGTAGATCAGAATGTCATCGATGAACACTATCACAGATTTATCGAGGAATGTTTTACAAACCCAGTTCATCAAATCCATGAACGCTGCTGGAGAATTGGTTAGTCCAAATGACATAACCAAGAACTTGTAGTGTCCATATCTAGTTCTGAGTGAAATCTTCTCAATGTCTTGCTCTCTCACCTTCAGCTGATGATATCCTGACCTAAGATCGATCTTTGAGAAATAGCTCGAAACTTGAAGTTGGTCGAATAGGTCATCAATCCTCGACAATGGGTACTTGTTCTTCACTATTTCCTTATTCAGCTCTCTGTAGTCTATACACATTCTCATGCTTCCGTCCTTTTTCTTCACGAATAACACCGGAGCTCCCCAAGTTGATGAACTAGGTCGAATGAAACCATTGTCCAACAGCTCATGAAGTTGCGTCATAAGCTCCTTCATCTCCGTCGGTGCTAGTCGGTAAGGTGCCTTTGCTATCGGTGTTGTACCTGGTAACAAATCTTTCTGAAACTCCACTTGTCTATCAGGTGGTAATCTGGGGAGATCTTCGGGAAAGACTTCCGGATAATCACACACAACCGGTATACTCTGCACCTCTTTCTTTTCCTTCTTAGCATCGATTACGAATGCCAAGTATGATGCACATCCCTTGGACAAACTTTTTTTGGCTTTCATCAGGGAGATGATTCCAGAATTTACTCTGCGTTTGTCCCTGTACACCATAAATAATTACTTTCTGGGTGGGTTTACCCTTACTATCTTCTTTCAGCATTGAATCTCATCATCGTTGGCGCTAAGCCAATCCATACCCAAAACGATGTCGAAACCGTTTAACTCTATGGGTAATAGCTCCTCGTGGAATTCGTTTCCATTTAGGCCGATGACGATGTTCCTAATACGATCACTAACAAGTATGAACTTGCCACTGGCAACTTCCACAATTAGGGCATCATCAAGTTTTTCTACAGACAATGCTAATTTTTCTCCAAATCTATGCGATACAAAGGAGTAGTTTGCTCCCGAATCAAACAGTATATTGGCAAGCAAACCATTTACAAGAAAGGTACCTGAAGCGACGACTGCGGCCTCCTTTGCAGCCTCAAGCGTCATCTGGAAGGCTCTTGCCTTTGGCTTTGGTGGAATGTTGGGTCTTACTGCCTCCTTCTTCTTCGGGCAGTCCCTCAAAACGTGCCCTTCTTCATTACACCCGTAACAGGCATTCTGGGTGAGGGTGCATTCATTGGCATAGTGCCCAGGCTACCTGCATTTGAAACAAGTGACCCCTCCGTCACACTTCCCAGAGTGCTTCTTCTTGCACTTGTCACACCACTTCGCTTCTGATCCTCCTCCTCTTGAACCAAACTTCGAGAATCTACTCTTCTTGTTGAACTTCGAGGATCCATCGAACTTCCGTTTCTCACCAACCTCAGCCCTTTCCAGACCTCTTTCCTTTTGTTGGGTCTCCACTTTTTTAGCTACTCGAACAGCTGCCTTCAGAGTGGTTGTAATCTTGACTGTTGGGCCAAAGTCAGCCAGCAGTCCGTTTGCGAACTTCTCAATTTTGGAAAGTTCGGTTGGCATTAAGTATGGAAATAACTTCATATTTTCTATGAATGCAACAGCATAGTCGTTGATGCTCATTCTTCCCTTCTTCAAGTTTTGGAATTCATTGTTCAAATCAATTAGATCTATCTCTGAACAGTACTACACCTTCAGTTGTTCCAAGAGCTCATCCCATGACATTTTTCAGAGCTTCTCCTCACGACATTGTATCCGTCAATAGCTTCCACCAGCTCAAGACTCCAGTTTTTAATTGTCTCACAGCGAAGACGGTCTTCTGCTTTTCGCTGCAGTCGCAGCTCTCAAACACCATCTCCATCTCGGAGATCCAATCCATAATCTCAACAGAATTTGGGCTTCCTGAGAGACTTGGTGGTTTCGCACCCAAGAAATTCTTGTACATCTGCCCATCCTTGTTCTTTCTCCTCTCCGGGACATGCCTTTACTCACCTCGAGTCCCTACTTACTCACTTGGCGGCTGTAGTTCCCTTCCTCATATTGCTCAGGAATTGGCTCGGTTAGCTCAACATGTATGGTAGGTTCGTCCCTATTTTCGAGGAACATCTGTCTCATTTCTTCCCTTTATTCAGCTAGCATAGCCCGAATCATGGCTTGAACTCCAGCCATGGTGACTGGTTCAGGTGCAGCTCCTGCTACAACAGGTATTTGCTGAATCATTGGGGGTTGGTTTTCGTTTCCATTCACATTCCCGGCTCCACTGCGGGTTCTCTCCATTTTGATCTATACACCGAATAAGGTGAATTTAGATCTTTATTTAGGATAGACGTTCAAATTATTCTTATCACTCCGAAAAGTTTATATGCTAGTTCTAATATCGTATTCGTACATTTAGAATCCTAAACACATAAGGTTTCCAGATCCGGTCGGCAACAAACCATAGATCCAAACAAATAATAGCATATCAAGCACAAAGCATTTAGCACATAAAAGCATTTTAGGCACAAGTCCTAAAATAAGTTAGTGCTCACACCTCATATTAATCGCTTAGCATTCTAAGTTTAAGTCTAGAAATCCTACAAATTCCTAGTTCGCTTAAACTAATGCTCTGATACCAACTGTGACATCCCCATTTTCACGGCCAGAAAACACTGATTTTTGGTTATGCTTTGTTTGAAAATCAGAGTAACATTTTAAATAAAAGTTTTGTGGAATTTGTCCCAAAACAAAATATGATAACGATTTATCAAAAGCATTTCCAAAGAAATGTATTTCATTAAAAGAATTGGGATGTCATGTTCGATACAAATCGAAAGCATAAACAGTACAATATAAGCCTTACTACATTATTTCACATCTACAGGCCTATATCCGTAATTCCTCATCCAAAACATCACATCTATGCTCGAGCGCCACTACCTGTAATACATGAAACTGAGTGGGTCAGGCTTGGGAGCCTGGTGAGCACATAGGGTTTTCAACCCGCAATAAATAAGTTATTTAATTTCATCAATCAACAATAACCCGATTACCCGTTCCCGTTATCCTCACTTTATGTCCCTAAACACCTATCATAAGGGACCTATCCTAAGGATCATCATCGGGATGGACACTACTGCTAAGGGGGTTCCTCAGAATTAAATGACCTAAAGGCAACCATGTGGGGGATGGAGTACACCAGTGAACACATTGTTCACAAACACCTACAGGTTGCGAGCCTGCTAGTGTTCCACTGGACTGTCTAGAAAAGTTTGTGGTCGTCATCCATACTCCGCTAGATGACAAAATCAACAACATCAACATCGAGGCCTCTCGTCATTTTGTCACACATCACCTATTACATCTCCCCATGTTTTACCCCAACATTTTTTTGTAGATATAAAATACATATACAGTTTAAATCATTGAAAACATGTATAAAAACGTTCATCCCGCATAGATAGAAAGTATTCAGATAATCTGCACACATAGCATGTAATTTATATAAAATACTTCATATCTATGTGTAAGCTGAAAGTGACTATGCACTCACCTGAAAGGTGGTGACTCAACACTTGGACAGCGCTTCGATACTCTTAAAACAATTTTCCTTCGATAAAAGCTAGTATCAATACCACTAGGGTTTAGTCTAACAATAACTACGACAAATTAATAGTCTAACTATTATTATTATTATATCAGCGTTAAATAACACTCAATATAACTCATAATAATAGCCCAAATAATTATTCTAAGGACCTAATAATATTACTATAATTATTTGAAAGCTATATTAAAAATTGCGTAAGCATAGCTTACTTACAGCGGATTTTAAAGAAAACCGGGCTTTGCTCGGAGTAGCGTTTCGAAACCGAAAGACCCTTTTTCTTGGGACTCTGGGAGCCTCGGGGCTTCCTTCGGGTACTAGGGGATCACCTAGGCTTAGGGGAGGGTTCAAAACCCTAGATAGAGAAAGTTTAGAGAGAAGAAATGAAGAAAGGTGTGGAAAACTCAGAAGGCTCGCACCCTATTTATAGGCCGGAGGACCTCGGATTACGCTGGGAGTACGCCTCGGATAAGGCCACCAGCTCGGATCCAGCTGTCTTCGTACGTCGGATGGATAAGGGCGAGGGTACGCAGGGTGTACCGACTTCAGACGCGGGACGTATGCGAGGGAGACATGTCTCCATCCGGTGCGACTTCAGCGATCATCATCGGACGGCTGGGAAAGCGCCACGTCAGCACTTTCGCACCAGGTCTCGCAAATTCGACTACAAACTTTAAAAATTTGTAACTTTCACGTACGAGCTCCGTTTTCGACGTTCTTTATATCCACATGAAGGCAGGAACGTACTCTACAACTTTCATTTAGACTCCGTCGGCTAATTTTGACTTTATTTTAAAAGTTATATTATTAACATGCCGGGACTGGATTGGTCCATTAAATTCTCATAACTTCTTCATCCGACATCCGTTTTTGTCCATCTTTTTGTCATTACACTAGTATTAATGAGATGTTCGATTCTCGTTTAGGTTGTGTCGGCTAAAACCGCTCGATCTAATATTCAAATTTCGGGCAGTACCCGCTAAGCCGAAACTTCGAAAAATCATAATTTCCTCATACGAAGTCAGATTTGGGCGTTCTTTTTATCGACGCTCTCGGTTTAATGTGTTCTACGACTTTCGTTTAGATCGCTAAGCCTAAAAGTCGCTCTATCGTAAATTCACTTTTTACGCTTCCTGGTGCCGTGCCGGTTCCGTCGCGAAACTTCGACGAGTCATAACTTCTTCGCTATAACTCGGATTTCGGCGTTCTTTATATCCCTAGAATCCTTGTTTCGACCACTAAAACTTTAGGTAAAGATATCGGGCTTATATCACACTTTAATTTTGACGCTTATTTTTATGGGTTATTAATTATACATTTATAAATAAGCACACAAATACACATAATTCACATAATACTCAAATTTTCATCTTTATTACTTCAAAAAGAGTTATAATAGTTGACATAGACTATTACATCGTCTAAAATGCTTAGCCCCGAAACCTAGGCGTTACACAACTTGTTGAATGTAGCTAACGGACTCGTCGGGAAACTGTGAAAACCCTAGTTGACTCGCCGAGTTTCTAGACAACTCGTCAAGTCATGTGGTGTCCATAATGTCGGGAAAACCCTAACTAACTCGTCGAGTCATCTCACCGACTCGCCGAGTCCATGTAGAACCAAAAACAACCAATCTTCATCCGACTCGTCGAGTTGACCATGTAACTCGTCGAGACCCTTCAGTCCATTTCTCATTCAGACATTTTTAAGCCATACCAAAGCTCTAGGTTGTAGATGTAGCTTCCTAATGCATAGTTAACACATAAAGTTGCAAACTTTACGTGTATGCAAGGTCTTATAGGCCAAAACCAAGCTAAAGAAGAAGTTTCAGGTAAGGAGAGGGCCATAACTTGCTAAAGGCTAGAACTTTATGACTATAAGGTGCTAGAGGAATCCAAATTTGAAGTTACAAATTTAGATCATGCCCAAAACCAGAAATGACTCCACAACAAACCAGAAATGACCCTAAACCTTTGCATGAAGAGATATAGCTAGAGAGAAGTCAATGTAACGACTTGTTACCTTCAAGATGATGCTAAGATGAAGTAGAAATCAGATCCACAAGCTTCTCCTTGCTCCAAGCTCCTTAGAATCTAATCTCTCTTCACAAAATCCACCTTCCAAGCTTCTTAACACACAAAAATGGAGATTAGACGCGATTAGGGTTTTCTAAGCTCAAGGGGGATGGTAAGGGAGGCACAGGGAGGCTAATGACCCTTTAAATAGGGTGTAAAACCCTGGAAATTAGTGTTTCATTTTCATCTCCTACTCGTCGAGTTGGGGTCCTCCAACTCGTTGAGTAGAGATCCTAAATCATGTGGCCTGATCCGCTTCTACACGAAGATTTGGGGAATCCAACTCATCGAGTAGGTCTAAGAATGTGAATATAAGCTTTAAATTTTATAATTGGGAGTCGGGGTATTACAATTATGGATTCGTCTTCTTTGGGTTTGGAGAATTCTAATATGGTTGGGTTCGGTAGCCCTAGGGGAGAGTTGTAACAGCCGAAGTCTTGAGGAGCAATTGTAAGGAATGAATCCCATTTTATGGATTGGACATAGCGTGTTGGAGGAGCCAGCACGATGTGTCTACTTAAGGTAAAGCACAGTTCTCATTAAGTTCAACATGGCGTATTGGTATTTCACGTCGTGTTGGAAGGTGGGATGGAAACCCTAATTTTTAGGATGTTGCACCCTATATAATCTCTTTAAGCCCCAAGGGCTGGTCTCCTTAACAGCCTCCATTGACACTAAAACCCTAAAATCAATACCTAAGTCTCTTGGTGGTGTTCTTGAGCTACTAAGAGGTTCTTGGTGCTCATTTTTTTTTGTCTTTGTGAAGTAAGAGGAGATCTTGAAGTTGCTTTGCTTGGGGAAAAGGATTTGGATCCATAATCATCCTCTTGTGGGGAAGATTTCTGAGGTATCAAGTTTGCATCATGTCTTGTATATGTTTAGATCTCTTCATAGTTAGTTTTTTGTGCTTTTTGGTCCATTTTTGGGTTGATGAGAGGGTCAAGTCATTTAAGGGCTTGTTATTCTAGATCTGAGTTTGTTTCGGGCTCCTCGAGCATAAAGGTGCAAGCTTTATGAGATTTATTGTGTCATGCATGCATTAAGTTAATTATTAAGTCCATTTTTAAGCTTAAGAGCTTCATCTAGACATGCATGAACATAAAGTTGGTAACTTTACGTGGTTTCCAGCTCAAGGAAGTCAGATCTATGTTTTGGGGCTATGTCTTCAAGGATTAAGTGCTTATTAGTTAAACCCTTTCTCTATCAAGCCTTTTAGTTTGGGTTTGGACCCTTTTTGGTAATCCCTTTGGGTAGAGATGGAAACTTTACACTTCTAAGTCTCATTTTGGTCTAGACCTGAGCTTTGGAGCTCTTGGAATCAAAGAGAGTAGCTTATTATATTAAGCTGATGAATCTCGGGGTCAACACGGCGTGTTGGCTAGGGATTTCCTGATTATCTAATGAGGGAAGAACACGACGTATCCAAGGGGCAACACAGCGTGTTTGGTCAACATGGACTATTGACTTTGACTTTGACCAGAAGTTTTATCAAGGTTGACCATGGGTTATGTTGGGCTATGTGTGGGCCCAATAGTGATTATTTGATTTTGGGCCTTTTAGATTTTGAGTTTGGGTTTTTTTCTTGGGCCAAACTAGGTGAGGGGTAAAATGGTCTTTTACCCCAAGAATGGATGGTTAGACTTATGGTTATGGATTGGGACCCAAATGTTGATAAGGTGTTGTTTTGATATTCATAGTTTGGCGATTTGTCAGCCAACAGCCATGGATTTTCTGTGCGTTTCGGCAGTACGAGTTGAGTTTCCTCATTGGGTTTAGCGGGTCTAAGGCACCAAGAACGAACATCAGTTGGTTATGTTATTATACTTGTTTTCTGTGTTATACTTGTATGTGCTTGTGTATGTATGTTTATGGGGCGGGGCCCGTTATTCCAGTGTAGGCGGAGCCCGTATCTCATTGTTATTTGAGTGTGGGTGGGGCCCGTATCTCATTGTTATTCGAGTGTGGGTGGGGACCGACCGTATCTCATTGTTATTCGAATGTGGGCGGGGTCATTATTCGAGTGTGGGTGGGGCCCATTATAGGAGTATGGACGGGGCCCGTATCTCGTTTGGTCGCGGCCCGTTATATGATATGTATGGTATGTTGTATCTTGGGGAACTCAGTAAGCTTTGTGCTTACGGATTTCAGTTTATATCTCAGGTACTTTTATTTTCAAATGGAAGAGCACGAGATGATTGCAAAGCACACACCACATGTTTATGTATCGTGTGATTTACTCCGATTCGATGATGTTTAGCTAAATCTTGATTACCTTGGTTTTAAGAAAATGATATGTATTAATGATTTATTCATTTTAAAACAAAACTTTTTTGTCATTATTTTTGGGACGTTATAGTTCTTTAATAATTTATAAGATTTCCTATATTAATGAAATAATAAATTTTTATCTTTAACGTTATAAGGCAAAAAAAAGCCAACTATATATTGAACCGAAAAATATGAAATCGGAATAAAAAACCAAATCCCGACTGAAAATCCACATCCGAATAGAAAAGAATGAACGCAAATACCGTGAGACTAATCTAGCCTAGACTGAAAAAATGGACCATCTCAGAAAAAATCGTTACGCCTAAGACTAAATAATCTAAGGACGATTTTGTTCACTTCACATGAAAATTTGTTTTAGAGTTACTTAAAAAAAGTGTTGCAAATATTAATTACTTAGGAAAAAGCACCTTGTGCAGATGATCCTCTTGTCCCTCGCTACACATCAACATAACATTGTTTAGTTAAGAGCTAACAACAAATACGTATCTACTATTCTCTTAATTTCTCCACATACTCCAACCATTTATCAAACGAAATAATCCTAGTTTGACTTCTGAATGGAATTAGATGATGGAAATAATCCAATTCCAAAGTCAAACACTCAAAATAATGTCAAAACCGTTTTGTGCTTATAATATTTAGGAAGAAATATTTAATAATAATCAATTTAAAACCAACCCTAATGCAATATACATGATTTTAAATTACACTCAAACAAAATGGTCAACCGACATAAACATGGTAGTAGCATCACACACAAAACTTGATTAGAGACCTAACAATGAATACCGGCATTTTGAAAACATGTAACCATCACACATGGATCAATGATATAGGTTTGCAAAGTCCACCCTTAAGCATATTGCCCCACAAGGACAAAAAAACCACCACAAGACCAAAGCAAACTTCCATGAAGATGATGTAAATTAATTCCAAAAGTGCCCAAACATTAAATTCAACCCATCCTAAGTGAAATGCATTTATGGGATGCTTAAACAAGTTTTCTAGCCAAACTAGTATCCCCCAAGTGAGAATACTTTCAAAACAGGTTTCATCAATGCATCAAAGTACATAATATATTCATATATCAAGCAAGAATATTATAGTTAGTTTTTAAGCCAAAACATTTATCAAACGTAGTGATAGGCACATGCAAGTTTGGTATTTACTCACATCAAGTCTTCAACTCACTTCTAAGTCCTTCACCTTGCTTCAATAGTTATATGAACACTTCTTATTCAGCTACGACTAATAATGGACCATTTATCAAGTACTAATTGTATAAATCATTTCCTAAACATTGTTGATAACTATAATTAATTCATTTCAAGCATTGTATATATAACTAGCAACATATTATGGAATATATGAGAGCGATTTGGGTTTAGTTATACATGATTGATTTTTTTACATGGACCAGAAGGGAAATGATGGGTTATGAGCAAAACAACATTCCTATGGTGTTCATGCAAACCCTAATTGCTTGGATCTAGTTTTTCTATTTGTACATGCAATATTTTCCAAGACTTGAAAACCCTAATCTAGCATACAACAAAACTTTAAAACAACATAAATAAACTAGTAAGAATGTTACCGTCGATTGTTGCTTGAAGATCTTTCGCTTATGAGAACCTAGTACGTCAAATGTGATGCCTCTAATGAATCACAAACACCAAAGCAAGTTGAGAGATCTTGGATAGGGGAAAGGCTCAAATTCGGTTCCTGGATCTCTAGGATTCAAGTGGTAGCCGAAATATGAAGCATAGGGGTCCTTTATATATATATATATATATATATATATATATATATATATATATATATATGTATATATATATGTGTGTGTGTGTGTGTGATTGGGGTTTCAGTCAAAGTCCTTATCCGGTTACTTAGCCACAAGTAGCCCATAAGAACCTTCTGGATCCCTATCTTGGACGAAATCTTATGGGCTATCCATAAGGATTTTGTCCACCTTATCCCTATGGTTTCTCAACCTACTTTGCAACTATCCAATAATTACAATTTCAGTCCCCAAAGTTTAGTTAATCTCTTTTGATCACAAAATTAATTCTTGAGCAATATTAACTAAACAAATATGATTTCTCCTTTAATATATTATTCATATAATATATTAATAAACGATAATCATCTCTTTCTCCATTAATCATCCAGTTAAGTTGCTCTAGTGAAGGCAACCCAAAAGGATCATGCTACAACTGGGTCAAGTACATACCACATATAGTTATGGACTTAGACACTAATCCAACAGTCTCCCACTTGGATAAGTCTAATAACTATAGATGCAAGTACGACTTCAAAATCCGATTAGCAATCATAGCTCTTAAAAGCCTCTATCGAACTTTGACACGTCCTTTAGATAACGGATCATATAATCCTCCATTCTCAAGATATCGTGTGGACAATCACATGGAACATAGTCATACTTATTGTCCAACAGTTTGTTTCTCGATCTCTGATCTTTCTGACATAGAACTTAATTGAAAACATCAATTCAGTCCTGACCGGGCCCGGCACATAAGTCAAACCAAATCATCGAAGGGCCCAAGATATCGCTTTTACCCTCGCAGGATAAAAGAAACAAATAAACTTCAACTTATATGTATTTACTATTCACTCATCAAATCATACACAACAATGAGTTTTAGAACATCAAGTTACTGATGCGTTTATGCATTATCAATGCACAACCAACTCGCAAACAATAAACCATATATCTAGGTTTAAAGACTATATGATATTATCGTCTCACAATCACTCGTGATTAATTCCATGAGGTGATTCAAGTGAGCGCGGGTCTAATCCAATACTCAAATCTTATTTCATAAGTACTCATGAACGTTGCAGCAAACTTTTGCTATGTCTAATACACTTTAGAAAGTCTATAAGCCATTTCATGACAGTCTTCTTTCATATCTACTTCCAATATATGAACGATTGTGGACAGTTGTGTAACAACGGAAATTTTAAAATAATTTTTTTTTCATTTCTTAAAATATATTTCCATCAAAATAAGTCATCAAGATCCAATGTATCATGTCATAATACAAATCATATAAATCCCAAGATCATAAATCCTCCATCAGTGTGTACAGATCACGCCGGCGCCTTCCCACGGTCCTTGCTGGTACCTGAAACACATATCACAAAATCTGTAAGCATAAATGCTTACCGAGTTCCCCAAAATACAACCTACACACATACGCCTTTCCAGGCCCTGACCTTCCGGTCCATGTGTCTCAGGGGACTTCCATCCCGACTAGGTAAACCTTCCGGTCCTACCCACGCCAACCTTACGGTCCACATTACAACGCCTTCCGGCCCATAACATATTTGCCTTCCAGCCCATAACATAATGCCTTCCGGCCCATATCAAACATATCATACATAGCACATATAACGATTAACTTATCACACATAACACATATATCTCATACCATATCCGACCTTCCGGTCACACAGTCAAACCCTTCCGGGTATAGTATAGTGAGAAGACTCACCTCGTGTATCTCGATAACTCGCGAATCCTGTAAATCATTCGTGCTCGATCCTCCGAGCTATAATCCTCCTATAACATCATATGTCTCTAATTAACACTTTTACCACTAAGGTTGACTACCCCTACAAGTCAACACTTGGTCAACTCTGGTCAATGGTCAACGGTCAACGGTCAACTTTGACCGGACTCGGCGAGTGCACTAGAGCGACTCGGCGAGTCTAAGCGTTTTCACCAACTCTCTAGGATTCCCTTTTTGACACGTCGAGTACTCCCCTGACTCGATGAGTTCCACCTGAGAAGACTCACCTCGTGTATCTTGATAACTCGCGAATCCTGGAAATCACTCGTGCTCGATCCTCCGAGCTATAATCCTCCTATAACATCATATGTCTCTAATTAACACTTTTACCACTAAGGTTGACTACCCCTACAAGTCAACACTTGTTCAACTCTAGTCACTGGTCTCTCGGCATAATTCAGGCTCGCATCCACCTGGATATCCTCTAATGGAACCACTGCCGACTCATCGGCTATACACTTCCTCAGCTGCGACACGTGAAAAGTGTCGTGAATCTGCCCCAACTCTGCTGGCAAATCCAAACGATAGGCTACCTGGCCTACCCTCGCGATCACACGGAAAGGACCAATATATCGGGGCCCCAGCTTGCCCCTCTTCCTGAATCGAATCACTCCTTTCTAAGGAGAGACCTTCAGGAGAACAAAGTCGCCGACCTGAAACTCAAGCTCGGACCGACGTCTGTCTGCATAACTCTTTTGGCGACTCTGCGCAATCAACAACCTCTGCCTGACCTATTGAATCTGCTCGGTCGTCTGGAGTACAATCTCCGTGCTACCCATCACCCTTTGCCCCACTTCTCCCCAACAGATGGGGGTGCGACACCTCCGTCCATACAACAGCTCAAAGGGTGGCATACCAATGCTCGAATGATGGCTGTTGTTGTAGGAAAAATCTGATAAGGGCAGATAGGTGTCCCAGCTCCCTCCAAAATCCAAAACACATGCACGGTGCATATCCTCAAGCGTCTGAATCGTCCCTTCGCTCTGTCCGTCTGTCTGCGGGTGGTACGCGGTACTGAAATGCAGTCTTGTACCCAACTCCTCATGAAACTTCTTCCAAAACCTGGAAGTAAAACGTACATCACGATCTGAAACAATCGACATCGGAACCCCATGCCACGATACCACCTCCCTCACGTATAATTCCGCCAACTTCTCCGCAGAAGAGCTCTCGCTGATGGCTAGAAAATGAGTGCTCTTCGTCAATCTATCCACGATCACCCAAATCGCGTCGACTCCCCTCGCAGTCCGCGGCAATTTGGTGATAAAATCCATGGTAATCTGTTCCCACTTCCATTCGGGAATCTCTAGCGGCTGCAACTTACCGTGCGGACGCTAGTGCTCGGTCTTAACCTGCCGACAAGTCAGGCATCTCTCAACAAACCATGCAACATCCCTTTTCATACAGGGCCACCAATACTCCTTCCTTAGGTCCAAATACATTTTCATAGCCCCGGGATGAATCGAGAATTTCGATCGATGCGCTTCCTCCATCAAAATAGTACGCATACCGCCCACAAACGGTACCCAAATCAGACCCTGAAAAGTCATAAGCCCTCGACCATTCGTAACGAATCCTGATACCAAACCAACAACTTGTTCCCTCTTCTACATCTCAGGTTGCACAGCCTCGGCCTGTGCCCCACGAATGGCATCTAAAATCGGGGTCGTCACCGTCAACCTCATACAAATATCTCGGATCGCGGCGCTTTCCGCCCTACGGCTCAACGCGTCGGCTACCACATTAGCCTTACCCGGGTGGTACAGGATCTCTCAATCGTAATCCTTCACCACATCCAACCATCTCCTCTGTCGCATATTCAGGTTTGGCTGATCCATCAAGTACTTCAAACTCTTGTGGTCCGTGTAGATGGTACACCGAACCCCATAAAGATAATGCCGCCAGATCTTGAGGGCAAACACCACAACCCCCAATTCCAGGTCGTGGGTGGGATATCTCGACTCATGAGGCTTCAACTGCCTCAAAGCATACGCTATCACATGTCCCCTCTGCATAAGCACCGCCCCTAAACCCGATATAGATGCATCACAGTACACCACGAAATCCTCCATCCCTTCCGGGAGTGCAAGCACCGGGGCCTCGCACAATTTCTGACGAAGGGTCTCGAATGAGGACTGCTGCTCCGGTCCCCACGAAAATGCAACACCCTTTCGGGTCATCCTAGTAAGTGGCATGGCGATCTTGGAGAAATCCTTGATAAACCTGCGATAATATCTAGCCAAACCCAGAAAGCTCCTGATCTCGGTGGGCGATCTCGACACTTCCCATCTCATCACCGCCTCTATCTTGGCCGGATCGACCAAAATCCCTTTCTGGTTAACGAGGTGCCCTAGGAACTGGACCTCTCGTAACCAGAAATCACACTTGGAGAATTTGGCATACAGCCTCTCCGATCTTAGAACTCCAAGAATCTCCCTCAAATGTTCCTCGTGCTACTCCCTAGACCTCGAATATACCAGAATATCATCAATGAATACGATCACCGACCGATCCAGCATCGGCCTGCACACCCTGTTCATGAGATCCATGAACGCAGCTGGGGCATTGGTGAGCCCAAAAGGCATCACCACAAACTCATAATGTCCATAACGAGTTCTGAAAGCAGTCTTCTCAATATCTTCATCCCGAACTCTCATCTGATGATAACCCGACCTCAATTCTATCTTGGAGAACCAAGATGCCCCCTGCAACTGATCGAACAGATCGTCGATCCTAGGGAACGGATACCGGTTCTTAACCGTCAACTTGTTCAACTCCCGGTAATCGATACACATCCGGTGTGAACCATCCTTTTTCTTGATGAACAAAATCGGCGCTCCCCAAGGTGAGCTACTCGGTCAGATAAACCCCTTCCCCAGCAGCTCCTGAAGCTGCAAGGATAACTCCTGCATTTCCGGTGGAGCGAGACGATAAGGCGCCTTGGCGATGGGCGCCGCTCCCGGAACTAAATCGATACGGAACTCCACTTGCCTTTCCGGAGGCACACCTGGTAACTCTTTGGGGAACACATCCGAAAACTCGCATACAACAGGAACGTCATCAACCGAATTGGGCCTCCCCGCGGCCACTCGAGTATCCGTCACGTAGGCTATGAATCCATTGCAGCCCTGCTGCAAACTCTGCCTCGCCCTGGCAGCCGAACAAAACGCCGACCCACACCGGGTCCTCTCGCCATGCACCGTAAACACTCCCCCACTAGGGTCTCGAATCGTCACCCGCTGACCCTCGCATTCAATAACTGCCCCAAACTTACTCAACCAGTCCATGCCCACGATAACGCAGACATCCCCATCGCTATAGGAACCAAGTCTATAAGGAATTTGACACCGAAAATCTCGAGCACACATCCTCGAATCACGTCTGCGGCATATACCACTTTCTCATCAGCTATGGAAACCCTCAGAGGTCGACTCATCACTTCCCAATCAATACCGAGGTGCTGACTAAAAGCCAGAGATACGAAAGACCGACTCACAACCGAGTCAAATAATACTAAAGCAGGTACAGAATTCACAAGAAAAGTACCTACGCATATCATGACATAAGCACAACATCTCATAAAAGAATAATAAATACATGAAAGAATACATACCAGCCACAACATCAGGCGTCGCGCGGACCTCCTCCGCAGTCAACTGGAAAGCTCTCCCATGAGCCCTCGGGGCCTCGGCCTTCACTGGTCGAGTCTCAGCAGCCCTAGCAGCAGGTGCAGATCCCTGGAGAAGCTGAGGGCACTACGCCTTCTGATGGCCGGTCTGGTTGCAATGAAAGCAAACCATAAACCCCTTGGGGCAATCCCTAGCAATGTGCCCCTCCTTGCCACACTTGTAGCAAGCACCTGATCGACATGTCCCCTCGTGACCCTTGCCGCACTTTCCGCAAGTGCGGCCCTTCTGACCTCCCGTCCTCGAATCGGCGGACTTAGTCCGCTTGGCTGCCGGCTGAGACTAAGACGGCCGCCGATCCACCCGATGAGACTCGGCCTCCTCCCTGGCCTAGGTCTCCAACTCGATCTCGCGCTTCCTGGCATTCACCTGAAGCTCAGCAAAAGTCTGATATGTCGAGTTCGATACGAACTCCCGAATATCCCTCCTCAACACACCCAAATATCGGCTCATCCGAGCCTGCTCCGTGGACACCTGCTCGGGGCAGAACATCGCCCTCTCATGAAACTTCTGCGTGATCACCGTGACAGAATCATTACCCTGCTTGAGGGTCAAGAACTCCTAAACCAACCGTTCCCTCTCCACCGAGGGAACGTACTCGTCTCTGAACATAGTGGTAAACCTCTCCCATGTCACAGCTGAAACCTCTGCCAGAGTGAAGTTCGCCGTCACAAACTTCCACCAATCCTTTGCTCCCAGCCGGAGCTAGTTCAAGGCGAACCGTACCCTCAGATGCTCCGGACATGAACAAGTGTAGAAGCATCCCTCGATATCAGCAATCCACCTCATCGCAGCGATCGGGTCCTGCATCCCGTCAAACTCAGGTGGCTTCGTGTTGCTGAACTCCCGAAACAGCAACGAGTCACCTCCCTATGGTCTGGTAACGGCCACAGCTGCGGTAGCTGCAGCGGCTGCAGCCTCAGTCAACACGGCGTACCGCTCATCAAATGTCTCCATCAGAGTGGTCTTAATAGACCCAAACATCTCCGGAATCTCAGCCCGGATCGCTACAGCCACCTCCTCATGAATCATCTGACGAATCTCCTCGTCACTCACACTGCTCGTACTAGGTCTGTGGCGTGGTCCAAGCATGATGCCTCTGAAATACAACATAGAAATATCAGAGACTCTATCGAGCATAATCGCACTCGATAACGCAACCCTACTCAGTCTCTGATACCCAGGGATTCTTACTTGGGTTGCCCACTGACCCGGTGTCTTCGGTAGAACGGGCCCAATACTACCGACTACACCGTATCAGCATTCACCCCAAGTCCTCCTCCCCAAACCCCAGATCCTGAGTACTCTATTCTTGCCATGCACTAGCTACCCGCTCGCTCTCAAAGCATCTCATAGCAACAGATTTCCCTAGACTAAGGCATCACAAATCAGGCCACTCTAGTCCTAATATGAATACCTAGTCTTCTAGCATGCATATCGTATCATATCATATCATATTTCATAACACATATTGTAAGGGTATTTTGGGGATTTTTACCGTTCGGGCGCTGGCTGATCGTACACACTGCTTCATCCTTGTTTACCACAAAATCCTTTATAAAAATTTCATGCCTTTGTTTTTGAAAGATTTCCTCAAATCCTCGGTTTGAGTTCAGTTACGCCCGAAGGTGTACCCGAATCCCTCAAACCAAGGCTCTGATACCAACTTGTAACAACGGAAATTTTAAAACAACATTTTTTTATTTCTTAAAATATATTTCCATCAAAATAAGTCATCAAGATCCAATGTATCATGTCATAATACAAATCATATAAATCCCAAGATCATAAATCCTCCATCAGTGTGTACAGATCACGTCGGCGCCTTCCCACGGTCCTCGCTGGTACCTGAAACACATATCACAAAATCTGTATGCATAAATGCTTAGTGAGTTCCCCAAAATACAACCTACGCACATACGCCTTTCCAAGCCCTGACCTTCCGGTCCATGTGTCTCAGGGACTTCTGTCCCGACTAGGTAAACCTTCCGGTCCTACCCACGCCAACTTACGGTCCACATTACAACGCCTTCCGGCCCATAACATATTCGCCTTCCAGCCCATAACATAATGCCTTCCGGACCATATCAAACATATCTTACATAGCACATATAACGATTAACTTATCACACATAACACATATATCTCATACCATATCCGACCTTCCGGTCACACAGTCATACCATATCCGACCTTCCGGTCACACAGTCAAACCCTTCCGGGTATGACCATTGACTCGCGAATCCTGGAAATCACTCGTGCTTGATCCTCCGAGCTATAATCCTCCTATAACATCATATGTCTCTAATTAACACTTTTACCACTAAGGTTGACTACCCCTACAAGTCAACACTTGGTCAACTCTGGTCAATGGTCAACGGTCAACTTTGACCGGACTCGGCGAGTGCACTCGTGCCGCCTACAAGTCAACACTTGGTCAACTCTGCTCTTTCAACTGGAGCTCAATCTCTAACTCGTGCCGCCTAGCGGCTTCCTACAACTCCAACAAGGCACTATACCTCTGTGTGGATACAAACTGCCTGATGTCCCTCTTGAGCATACTCAGATATCAAGACATTTGAGCCTGCTCCGAAGCAAACTCCGGGCAAAACATCTCCCTCTCAGTGAACATCCTAACGATCTTCGTCACTGACTCTGAACCCTGCTTCAGCTCCAGGAATTCCTGAGCCAACCTTTCTCTCTCAACTTGATGGACATAACGAGTACTGAACATCTCCCAGAACTGATCCCACGAAACCGCAGCCCACTGCACATCAGAATAAGATCCCATGGCCTCCAAAAATCCTTCGCCCCGAGCCTTAGAAGGTTCAGAGCACACCTCACCCTCTGATCCGCAGGACATGAACACGTGAAGAAGCAACCCTCCACATCTGACAAGCACCTCATAGCAACGATCGGATCCTGAACTCCATCAAAATTAGGGGGCTTTGTATTGTCGAAATCCCGATACTGAAAAATCCGACTAGCTCCTCCCCCTGCCACTGCCACAGCCGTTGCAGCTGCCGCGGCCACTGTCTCTGCAAGAGCTGCATAGCGCTCATCAAAATACTCAACCATGGCGGTACTGATCGACCCACACAGTTCCGGCAACTCATCTCGGAACGTAGCAGCAACCTCCTCATGTAGGATATCACGAATCCTAGCGTCCAACTCATCCTTACTCATTTGGCCAATGACTTCGGGTGGTACGGGTCCATCCCGACCACCCTCTCCTGATCCCGATCCTGAACCGGATCCTGCCTCCACACGTCTCGCATCCGCCATACTGAAATGAACCATAACAATCTCAGATTCCCAGCATAACCACCGAGAACTAACCTCCAATCAACAACCTAGGGGTTGTGACTTCCTTGACACGCGTATGGGTCCTGTGCTTTCAGTAGTACGGGCCCATACTTCCTTCCACACCTACCCATATTTTTCCCAAGTATCACCACAACGCCCTAAGCACAAACATACATAGCAAGCACTAAATCCTCACCCCTAGAGGAATATCGAATAACTCGTAACAAGGAAACCCTAGGCTAGCAGGCATCATAAATCAGGAAACTCTATCATGCGATTCCTGAAGATCCCTAGCCTTGTACTAGCATGTTGTTCTAACATATCTCAAAACAAAATAACTTGTATGGTATTTTGGGGTAACTTACTGGCTCCGACTGATCGTACCCTCTGCGTCCTCTTTTACTTATTTGAAACCATTTTTTTTAAACCTCTCCTTGATTTGAGACTGGATTCACACGAATGTTCCTCCAATTCACTCAAACCAAGGCTCTGATACCAACTTGTAACGACAAGAAATTTCAACCAAATTAAAACATTTTAATTCATTCAAAAACCGTTACGATCATACATCTTGTTTTCAAAATAGTTTAAACATCAGAGTATCTTCCCCAGAATCATATCATATAAAGCATAAACATGAGGAGCGGTACGATCACGCCTTCTCCTTGCCACGATCTCCTAAAACACCTGAAACAATAAACCACAACTGTAAGCCCGAAAGCTTAGTGAGTTCCCCCAAAGTACTCATACACACATAAACATACGCATACAACAAAGAAAAACATACATCGGGTCCAATCAACTTCCGGTTGGAATACCCCCGACCCTCAACCATCAGGTTGGAATGCCTGCATAACATGAGCCCAATCATCCTACCGGGAAGGAATACTCTCGGCCCACAACCATCGGGTTGGAATGCCCAAACACCTATACGTACAACACTAGCTACTATGTGGCCAGTCATCCCTTAGGATGGAATACCCCAGACCCCTCAACCATCGGGTTGGAATGCCAACATACTATGAGTCCAATCATCCTGCCGGGATGGAATACTCCTTGCCCACAACCATCAGGTTGGAACTCCCTACCTTCTATACATACAGTAACTACTTTTACTACTACTAGTACTATGGGTCCAATCATTCCTCGGGATGGAATACCCCAGGCACCTCAACCATCGGGTTGGAATGCCAAACTACTGTGAGTCCAATCATCCCACCTGGATGGAATACTCTTGGCCCACAACCATCGGGTTGGAATGCCAACTACTCTAGCAAACGTGCACACATAATAGGCATACATAAAACACTCTATAGAATCAACACACTAGGGCCTTATCATCCTACCGGGATGGAATACCCTCTGCTAATTCTCAACATACCTAACCCGCACGTACCTCATAGTGCAAGACCAACTACCAGGCTATGAATAATCACTACCCGGCTACCAGGGTGCTGACCCAACAGAACAAGCCATCATACAACTATCCATTTCTCTAGGATACTGAGCTAACAAGCATATTCTCATACCGCTATCCTATCTACCAGGATACTAGCAAGCATATCATCACATAACATAACAAGCTCTATCAACAATTCAAATGGCCGGCCTTGGTGCCTTAGACGCTTGAGTACAGTGAGGAAAACTCACCTTGCAACTGTCGGAATCCTGCAAATCTCTGACTGTTGTCTCGCCGGAAAAATCCCAACTATCATATGAAAATCATCACATAAGAAACCATCACAACTTGCTAGACCAAGGTCCCACAATACTCATTAAGTCCATCATCCTCTCATTGGGCCAAGACCCAAAGTCAAATCCTCTTGCAAAGCCCAATATTGGCCCAAATTACTAAATTGGTCCCACCTCACCAAATGGGCCTAGATCCAAGGTCCATAATAATTATTGAGCCCAAAATACTCCATCCATAATATTCAGTCATGGCCCAAGCCCTATTAGCCCAATAATAGCCCAAACACTTAAGGCCCAAAGTCAAAACCCAACAGAAGGAGTACGCGGGGCGTACCCCTCTTGGTACGTTGGGCGTACACTAATGTTTGCGGATTGGAATTGGGACACAGACCCACTACGTTGGGTGTACTACCATTTATGCGGGGGGTAACCTCGTTGAACTACAATCCTTCATAAGTTCTTAATGGCTTAAGCTCTTAAGCCCAAACTTCAGATCCATAGACCAAATATGCCTAGGATTCATAAAGTCTCAAACTTTATTACTTGGGACACCCCTAAAGTCCTTAACCTAAGGTCTTAACCCATTAAGACCCTCCCGATGAGAATTAAACTCTAGATCGATTAGATCTTTCACATGTATGAATATTGAAATCAAACAAGTCAAGAACAGCAAAAGAATGAACACATAATAGAATCAAATGTATGCTTATGATTCAAAATAAAGTCACGCCTCAGCAGAGCTCGATGAAGAACTTCCACTGTAGAGGCGAGCTAAGGTTTACAAAACTAGATAAAATAAACAATGAAAGCGATAACTTCTATGTCTGCATGCATGCAGCTTATATACTAAACCCTAGTAGAAAAATATGCACGGTTGGACAGGCCCAATACCGGCAATCAAAACTAGGCTAAGGACCGAGCCCATGACGCAATGTAATAGACCCAATAATCTCCCCCTTTGCGTCAAATGAGGCGAGAGATCATTTCCTCTGAGTGGGGTTCACCATATTTATTACTTTAAACAAACGAGGAATTATAGAGAGAAGTGTTTGTCTCAAATTTATGTACCATCTCAGCATGTCAGTGAATAATTTCTTATCAGCAGCACTGTTCTGATCGCACCTCTGAATGATCTCCAAGATGTGCTCCAGACAAAACGTTGAGAAGAGGTGTTTGTCAACAAGAGCGAACATGCATTTTTGACCTTCGCCTCTAAGGAACATAACGGTGTGGTACTTTGAATCAGTTTTCCCCTTGATCATGGTGTTGACATTGCCAGCTCTGCCCATAGTCTTGATCGTTTTTTGCTTGTGTATGGCGGAGGCAATCTCCTGGTCCATCTTCACTACCTCATGTATGTTGCAAACAAGCATACGCTTGACATGATCAATTATTGGCTGATACTCCAGAGGATTTGACAGAAGAATGTTATTGAGGAGTATCCAGTCATGGGAATTAAGGTTTGGTAGATCAGCGAGGGTAAAGTGGTAGACTGAGCCTTCGGTTCCTCGAGTCACCCTGAATTTGACATTAATAAATTTCCCTGCTGAATAGGGCTTCATAACCTTGACAGTGGTAATTTTCTTTGAGCTCCAAGATAGGTATTGGGGTTGAACAAACTCCAAGTAAAACTTCAGAAGATCCATGTCTACCTTCGGGTCTAGGGACGGAATAGCAGCAGTCGAATTGAAGCAGTGGAAGATAAATGCCTTTCGAGTGATTGGCATATCGAACTGTGCATCCTTGGTGTTGTCAAGGCCAAAGGACATTATTGGCTCAAGCCAGAGAATGCTTGGCCCATCAATTGCACATCTTTGAAGCGAGTCTATGGTCCAGACTGGAAACATGGACTTTTTCTTCTCTAGGAGCTCCGCCTCCTTTCGCTTCTGCTCTAGCTCGGCTCGTTGTTTCTTGATATTTTCTTCCACTTCTTTTTCAGAGGTCTGAACCTTTTGGAAGGGTTTCTTGGGATTCTCGGCATAGACATCATCTTCATTTTTTGTGTCGTCCTCGCCAATTTTCTTCTTCTTTTTCTCCTTATTGCTGACCGAAGCTTCATTACCCTTCGGTTCAGTAGATGGTTTTGGACCAGAAGGAGGTTGATTTGTCACCTTCTCTCCCCCTTGTTTTGGTTGGAACCTGGTCACCGGAACACCCTCGATACGACTAAGGATGTCCAATGCCGGTCTTAGCTTGTCTGCAAGATGATGCCTGACGGTTATAGTGATGAGCGGATCGTAAGCCTAAATGAGATGAAGAAGGATGGAGTGAACATCAGCAGCAGAACTTCTAATGACCTCCCTTTCTGACTTTAGGTTATTAATCTCAGTATTAGCAGTACACAACTTGTGGGTTTGCAATTTAAGTTGTGCAGTGCGTCGGTCCAGCTCATCCATAATACGATTCTCCACAGCTAACTCCGCCTCCAGTTGAGTTAAGCGGTCGTTGATGTTAGCATGTAGAGTTTTGTTGGCTGCTTCAATGGCTTGGCGTGCAGCCTCAAGATTTGAGCGTTTAGATTGAAGAGACCTTTGAAGGTTCTCTACTGAAGCGTTGACAATTTGAGCGTTCTTAGCAGTAGCAGCCTGCAAGGAGTCTAAAAACAAATGAGCTTCAGAGACTAGTTTATCGACTTTTGTGGTCACATCCTTGCACTCCTTAGTAGAAGCATCAACAGCACGAGAGGCTTGTTGACATTGGGAAGCAGAGGCTTCGATAGCTTTAGCTACAGCAGATAAAGTGGCACTTTGTTCTATAACGACAGAGGTGAACAAAGCCTTCAATGCAGCTTCAGAATAAGCACCGGAGGAAGAGGATGAAAGCAGTTGATCAAGCTTTTCATTTACTGCCTTGAGATGACGCTTTGTAACAGGCTCATCGTCATCATCATCGCTCTGCACTCGGTAAGGACTGAAATACGTGGAATCAAATTCCAAGTCCTCACCACCTAGAATGGGGGTTGTTTCAGTGGATTGTGTGGGAGATAAGGGTTTTGAAGTAGGTGGAGGTTCGGTTGTGACAGGTGATTCGGTTACTGGTGGACTGGGAACAGTAAAGTGAGGTTTTGTGGTAGTCGTGGTAGTAGTGGTATCTGTGAAAATGGGAGTGGGGATAGGAATTGTAGTGAATGGTTGAGTGGTGGTAATGGGAGATATAGGAGGGATGGATACTAGGATGGTTACAGGTGGAGGTGAAGGAGGATTAGAGTGAATTGGAATTTCTAGGGTAGGGGAGTGAGGCGAAGTATCACCTCGGCCTGAAGCCTCTTCATCAGAGCTTTCGCTCTCAGATTCTGAAGGAGGAGCATTCTTGTGCTTAGGAGGGACATATTCTGAATCCGAATCACTTGTGGATTGAAGAATAAGCCTCCTAGCAGGCTTCTTCTGCTTCTTCGGTTGAGCCTGAGAAGTTGCAGCCTTATCAGACTTTCGCTTCTTGGGGGTTTGCCCCTTAGTTTGTTTAATGACAGGGCCTTCCTTCTGTGTTTTAGGCTTCTTACCCCTTTTGGCTGGCTTGTCAGCCTCTTCAATAGAGCAAATCATGGCTGGTGTAAGCTCTCTTGGACCAGCCGATGGACGCTTCATGTACTGTTGGAGAACATTACTCGGCACAGAGATACAACCGAGCATTGCTTCAGGAATGGATCCAATAAAATAAAACTTGGTTGGATCAGTGACAATGATTTTTGTCATATGAAAGGAAGCAATGGATGAGAGCAGAGAATCCGTCATTATTGGAACACGAAGGCGGTCCATTGCCCAATTGGTGATGATAGACCAGAAGCGCCCACATGAGATTTCAGAATGCCTGGATGAAGAGACCAAGCTTTGAACCAACTGCTGCTAGATAATAGACCCATAATCTAGGTCAATCCCATGGTACATCCCATACAGCACCGTCATGAAATATTTGCTCGCACCATCAGAGCCAGCGCTTCACTCAGAAAGTCCCTTGAACAGCAATGTACAAAGGCCATTCCATTGAGGAGGAAGGCAGGACTTCTTGAACTTTGTAATGGTGGTTAGGGTTTCGGTATACCCCATCTGATAGAACATAGAAAACAATTGACCAGTGGTAATGGAGTCATGGTTTACCAAAGACTGATCTTGAGAAAGACCAATTAGGGCACAAAATCGATGCTTAGAGATGGAGGTCTTCTCATCATGGAGTTCGAAGTGAATTCGTTCATTAATCTTGTCGTAGAAGGCAGTAGAGTAGACAAGAGACAGGCACGACATTGGAACAACTTTGACTTTAGTTAGCGTGTCGACGAGCGGTGAGTATTTGAGACACTCAACCACATACAGCATGTAGGGCTCATAGATAAACGGGGTGAGATCGATGATCAGGTTCTGTTGGGGTTTGATGGTGAGAAGAGGTTGACAAACTGAAGTATCGTGAACTGAGGATGAGTCTGCCATTGTAGTAGCTTGGAGAAGATGATGAACAATTGCAGAAAATCGATGATGTTCTTTGAGAGAGATTGGTAAGTGATAAAGGTTGAGAGAGTACCGTTCCAATTCATTTTATACGTAAAAGGAAGAGAGAGAGAGAGATAGAGAAATCCGGCTGAAATCTTGGATTATCTCAAAAATAGCGCCTTGACTTGATGGGTGAACAGTTGGCATGCCGAAGATGACGCGAGAAAGAGAAAGGACGTTTCCTTTTTACACGCCATTCCATAAAATGCACTTTTTCAAATCGCCAAACCATTTAGATAGCCGCTGAGTCAGCTTCCACTTTATCCCAAGCGTTTCTTCATAATACGTTTGAATCTCTGTTGCCTTTAGCGCTTTATTGAGCAGTCTGAAAAGAACTTAGAGTTTGGAAAATTAAAAATTTTCGTGCATAGGGTGTAAAAGAGAAAAAAATAAAGCAAAATTTAAAGGATAATCTGTGATGTCAGAAGTAGACATAAAACAATGGATTCTGGGCATAAATCACTTCCTTCAAAGTCAAGAGAGACATTAAAGTGCTTGCTTGGTTTCCCATTGAATAACGATCAATAACTTGTTGAGAAGTATTGAAAGGCATCTTTTAAAGGTTAAAAAGGGTGGCTTTCACTTCAATTCAGAATTTCGATACTTGACATAAGACCGAAACTGAATGAAGTACTTATGAGATCATTGTGATCTGTCGAACAAGTAGGTAGGATAAACTTTATAGTGACAAAAGGAAGTAAGGAAATCTCAAAAAAATAAACTGGATCTTTTAGGGTTAGAGAAGCCTTGGTGAGAGGCAAGCTCATAAAGATCACTTAAAAGAAAAAAGAGATTTCATTAGGTAACAAGTAAGATCTTGAATATTATAATTCACCGTCAATTCATTAGTGGTGTTGAACTTTGGGTTTCACTTAGTACATAGTGGCATGAAACTAAGATCATGAACACAGTTTTGGTATAACCATAAACCTCAGTGGTTAATACTGAAAGTCTCAGGGGTTATATGGGTGAAACGAATTATAATGGAGAAAGATGATGGAGATGGTATAAGAAGCGAATGTACCTCTAATATAAGCAAAAGAAGGACTAAGCAAAAAACTCTAAACTCAATTTGAGTAGAGTAAGGTAGCTCATGATTATAGTGAATTTTATAGCCTGGATTGGGAAAACATGATTGGTATATATCATGTTATTAAGGCTTCACTCAAAATCTTTTGAGGCTTTAGTCAACATACAGCAGCATGCTTCTAGGGACTCCTAACTAAGAAAACCATTTACCTGCCTTAATTTCGCCATCGAGAGTCACACTTATACAAAAAAGAAAACATTAGATAAAAAGAAAAAAAATAATAAAAATAAAATTTGTATTTTGTGAGAATTGACCAATTGAACGAAAGAGAAAAATATTTTTGGATTTTATAAATATAAAAGAAGTATTTAAAAAGTGTATAGAGGAATACAGTCAAAAATGCCTTGTTAAAAAAAACGAACGAGTTTAGAAGGACCGAACCCGAAATAGACCGAACGTTCCGTTCATTTCGGTTCATGGTCAAACTTCACCCGAAATAGACCGAACCCGAAATAGACCGAACGTTCGGTTCATTTCGGTTTGCTCTATTTCGCTTGTTAACTTTATGAAAGCGAAGGCGATTTTGGTACAGATTCGACTTGCATCATTCCTAGGCCTTGTAGAATCTTATTGAATCTTGCTTCAGGTAAGGCCTTCATGAATATGTCTGCCAATTGATCAGTCGTTCTGACGAAGTGAATTTCTACGTTACCATCTTCGACGTGATCCTTGATGAAATGGTACCTCAGTGCTATATGCTTAGTCTTCGAGTGTTGCACTGAGTTGTGCCAAATCCTTATTGCACTTTCAGAGTCACAATATAGTGGGATTTTCTTCATGTTTAGCCCGTAATCCTTGAATTGACTTTGTATCCATACGACTTGAGACGTGCAGGATGCTGCAGCAATATATTCAACTTCTGCAGTGGTTAGCGAAACACATGTTTGTTTCTTTGATTGCCAACTGACTAATTTACCATCTAGAAATTGACATCCTCCAGTCGTGCTTTTACGATCTAATCCACAGCCACCTAAATCAGCATCTGAAAATGCTTGAACACAAAATCCTGAGTTGGCTGGATACCACAGACCGAGAGAGGAGGTCCGCTTCAGATAGCGAAAGATGTTTTTCACGGCTTGAAGATAAGGTTCGCGTGGGTTGGCATGAAATCGTGCACAGTAACAGACTAAGAACATGATGTCAGGTCTACTGGCTGTAAGATACATCAGAGACCCAATCATTTGTCGATAGAGTGTCATATCAGCTGCTGGTTTCTCCACTGAGGGTGTAAGTTTAGATCCAAAGGCCATAGGCACTTTCACTTTGGAGTCTCCCATCATCCCAAATTTGGTTAATAAAGTCCTGGTATATGCTTCCTTATTAATAAAAATGCCTTCGGGTCCCTGTCTAATGTTCAATCCAAGAAAGATGTTAATTGGACCCAATGAGCTCATCTCAAATTTAGTTTCCATCAACTTTCTGAATTCGGCTGTTAAGCTAGGATTCGTGGAGCCAAAGATGATGTCATCAACATAAATTTGGACTATCATAAGGTGGTTACCTTCTCGCTTACGAAAGAAGGTTGGGTCAACCGAACCTTGTTTGAATTTAGACATTTTTAAGAAACGAGTGAGAGTTTCATACCATGCTCTGGGAGCCTGTTTGAGGCTATATACAGCTTTGTCAAGGATATAACAATGATCGGGATACTTCTCGTTCACGAAGCCTGGCGGTTGCTCAACATATACGGTTTCTTCAAGTTCACCGTTGAGGAAGGCACATTTGGCGTCCATTTGATAGACTTCAAAGTTCTTGTGAGTTGCGTATGCAAGAAAGATACGAGCAGACTCTAATCTTGCAACTGGAGCGAAGGTTTCTTCATAATCGATTCCCTCTTCCTGACAATATCCTTTGACCACCGGCCTTGCTTTTTTACGAATGACATTCCCTTCCTTGTCCATCTTGTTTCTGAATACCCATTTGAGACCGACAACTGAAGCATCCTTTGGAGTTGGAATAAGACGCCATACCTTGTTTCTTTCAAACTCATTTAATTCATCTTGCATGGCTTGAACCCAGTCTGAATGATCAAGAGCTGAGTTAACAGTCTTCGGTTCAACTTTGGAAACGAAGGAATTGAACATACAAAAATTGACTTTTGAAAAGAGTACAGCCTATTTCGCTTTGATTTGAGAACGAGTTAACACTTTTTCTGAAGATTCCCTGATAATTTGACTTTGAGGGTGATCTTTGGTCCATTTGATGAGTGGAGGAAAATTTGGATCATAGATAGGATCCATTTCAGCATTGATTTCTTCCTCTAGTTCAGACAGAATTTCATCATTACCGACATTGGTGTTCTCCCCCTCGAAGAATGCCTCCTGTTCAGGACCAGTGTTGGTATCCCCTTCTGTGGTTGGAATTTCAGTAGAGCTTGAGGTATTTGGCAATGAGTTCTCCCCCTGGAATGAAGATCCTTGATCGTGATGAGGAGTTGGACCCTCCCCCTCGACATTAGGACGGTCACATGAAGGTTCGCTTGCTTCTGCCCTTTCGGTTTCTTTGGATTGATCATTAGCCATCTTTTTAGCAGCGTCATTGATAACTTGTTTCAGATTATCAACTTTGTTGTCTTTTGCGGTTGATTCAGAATCAATCGCCTTTTGAGGCTCATCAAAAAGGAGCATGAATTGGTCGAAAAGATTCGAGATAGAGATAGTAACTTGACCATTCTTTGGAAAGATCTCTTGCGATGCATCTTCTGTTTATTTCATCTTCTTAACATAACTATCGTCAAAGGTGACATAGTATGTTTCTTCAATTTTCTTTGAGCGTTTATTGAGAACTCTATACGCCTTGGAGTTCAGAGAGTAACCTAAGAAAATTCCTTCATCAGCCTTAGCATCGAACTTGTTTCGATTCTCTCTGGAGTTGAAAATGAAACATCTTGAACCGAACACATGAAAGAATTTCACATTTGGTTTTCGATTATTCAAGATCTCGTAAGGGGTAATGGAGAACCACTTATTCAAATATGATCTATTTTGAGTATAACATGCAGCAATTGCATCAGCCCAGAAATACAAAGGTAAGGACGCGAAGCATAGCATAGTCCGAGCTGCTTCACATAGGGATCGGTTTCTCCTTTCAACAATGCCATTTTGCTGTGGAGTATAAGGGGCTGAGAAATTGTGAGTCATCCCCTTTTCAACAAGAAAATCTTCAAAATCTTTGTTCTTGAATTCCAAGCTATTGTCGCTCCTCACATTACGAACTACCTTTCTTAGTTGCGTTTCTATCTGTTTAATAAAGAGCTTAAGCTTTGGAGTGGCTTCAGACTTTTGCTTGAGGAAGAATACCCATGTAAATCTTGAGAAATCGTCCAGAATAACCAGAACGTATTTGTTTCCCCCAATACTTTCGATGGACTATGGACCACATAGATCGATATGCAATAACTCCAATGGTTTTATCACCTTAGTATTGATAATAGAAGGATGACTCTGCCTACTCTGCTTTCCCATTTCACATGTTACACAATGATGTTCTTTATCAAATTTTAGAACTGGAAGACCTCGAACATGATCACCCAAGACCAACTTGTTGATATCCTTGAAATTCAGATGAGATAGTCTTCTATGCCATAACAAGCTTTCATCAGAGTGAGCCTTTGTGAGTAAGCACACAGCTGGTTCACCTCGAATTGTGTTGAGATTCAAGGGATACATTTCACCCGTTCGCTTTGACTTCAACATAACGTTGTTTGTTTTCTTCTTGACAATCTCTGAGCCTTCATCGTCGAATGATACTTTCAATCCAGTGCCAACCACCAGCTGTGATACACTGATAAGATTGTGTTGAAGTCCTTCAACATAACCTACTTTCCTTATAGAGAACTCGCCATTAGTGATCATTCCATAGCCTTTGATAGTTCCAAATGAGTTGTTGTCGTACTTTACAATGCCACCATATTTGAGAGAACGAAACTCCCTCAGTTCCTCCTTCCTTCCTGTCATGTGACGTGAGCAGCCACTATCGATGTACCATTCTTCGGCAAACTGCTCGTCACGAATAACCTGCAAAATATTAAGCAGATTTAGGAACCCAAAGTTTCTTGGGTCCTTGTGAGCCTTTTACAGGACAGGGAATAGTAAGAGAAATATCAACCATGTATGTGCGTTTAACTAAATTTGTTTCATCTTTTCTTTTAATGGTGAAAACTTTAAGTTTAGTTGATTTAGTAGGACTGGAGTTTGTGGTGTTAACATTAGTATTTTTTTTATTCTCTTTTGGAAGATTGTTATCTTTAGGATAGAGTTTTCCTTTTCCCTTTGAAGTAATTGAAGGACAAGAATTTGAATGGGAAGAGTTAAATTCAGAAGTGACTTTGGAATCCCTGTTTTTCTGATTGGACTTGTATGGATGGGGACCGAAACCACTATTTCGGTTGTAATTGGATGAAGGACCAAAACCGCTCTTTCGTTTGTTGTTGGATGGGGGACCAAAACTACTCTTTCGGTTCTTGTTGGATGAAGGACCGAAACCGCTCTTTCGGTTGTTGTTGGATGAATGACCGAAACCGTTCTTTCGGTTGTTATTGGTTGAAGGACCGAAACCGTTCTTTCGGTTGTTATTGGGTGAAGGACCGAAACTCTCGTTTCGGTTGTTTTCGGTCGAGGGACCGAAACCACCCTTTCGGCTCCTATTGGTCGAAGGACCGAAACCATCTTTTTGGCTCCTTTCAGTAGAGGGAACGAAACCATTCTTTCGGTTTGTATTGTGGTGAGGACTGAAACTGCTCTTTTGGTTTATTCCCGACGTGGGACCGAAACTTCCCTTTTGGTTCCTTGAGTCTTCTTGTGATTTGTGCTTCCTTTCTATCCTTATAAAGCCAGGATTTTGGGAATTCCAAAACTGTTTTCTTTCTGAGAGATTCTTCTTGTATCTCAGATTTCTTTGATGCTTTCTATCAGCCACCTATTTTGGATTTCTATGAATGTTGCCCTTTCTTTTCGAAGTATGAGCACAACATTCACTTTTTTCCGAAGATGTATCACTAGCGGTTTGCATCGGTTCGTCCAATGGGGTTTTAGTGCCACTTGTGCTCGGCACATCATACTTTGTAGGCTCATTTAGTGGTTCGGGTATGTATCTACCTTTCACTCTCCATGAAGTTTTCTTGAGACAGACCCTTCGTCTCATCAGCATTGTCTATTGGGGCCGACCAGAAAAATTTGTCACATCCGCCAGCATTGTCTTCTTCTACCATAGTTGTTAACTCTGCCATTTGTTGTGGAGTAACACCTGGTACTGTGTAGACTTGATTTGGAGTAGTTTGTACCTTTTGGTACACAATAGCTTTACCCTTGAGAACTTTGGTTTTGTCGGTAGACGAGCGAGCAAACTCAACGGAGTTTTCAGAAATCAGGTTCTTGTGTGACTTAGGTTCGCTTTTGACAAATTCAGAACAGTCCACCAAATCCTCTACAGAGATTTCACTCAGATGATCATCCTTGTTAAGTTCAGATGCGTTTTCAACATCAATTTTATTTTCTGAACTTAACTTGGCATTTAAAGAGTCAAATTTTTGTACAGTTTCGGTTCTTAATTTCAATCTATCATTTTCGTCTGACAGATTTTTGAGCATGTCCTTGTGGTCTTTGGACTTTATGTAGGATTCAATTTTGTCCAGACCAATCTTATATGCTGGAGAGACTTCGTCAGAAGATACAACACTTTCACGTTTGTAGGCTTCAGCATCGATTTCATCCTCCTTTAATTCAAGGAAGGGTAAAATCATGCGATGTATCTTCTTTCCTATTTCACAATCAAGATGCAACTGAGTGATGTTAAAATAGAGTCTCTTAGCAATTAAACAAAACACATTTCGCTGTTTAAGAAGTTTAAGATTGTCTCTTTGCAAATAAATAGAATCATCCTTAGACCTAATTAACTCCTTTTCCTTTTGCTCGATCCACATCCTTCGTTCCTCACTCTTTCATGAAATCCTGCTGATTTCATCAGTTAGATTAGAATTTGTGACATGGGTTTGGGTGAGACTGCTACTTATGTTCGAGAATTTTGACTTTAAGTTATTTAATTCCTTTTCATAATTAGTAGCATGTATTTTTAGAGAAGCAAGAATATTTTGTACCTTTTTGATCAACTCATCACCTTCGTTGATCTATGCACTGACAGGCTTGCTAGCAAAACACATATCCTCTCGCTTCCTTTCATCTTCGACTCCCCCATCGGTTGTATATCCTCTCATTTGGGACACACCCTCGGTCTCCACAAAGCTGTTGGGTTTTGAGCAATCTAACACTTCCTAAGTGTGCATGCAACCCTAATAAACCTTGGATCTATGTTTTCTTCTAAAATACATGCAAATAATAATTTCCAAGGTTTCTTCCTAACTAGCATAGCATAAGGATTATGAATCATAAAACTACTAGTAGAAATACATACCTTTTGATGGTGGTTGATTGCTTGGAGTTTGAGAGCCGAGCACCAATAGTGTGAATGTCTCAAATGGAATCACAAATCACCACAAACACTTGGAAAAACTTTGAGAGAGTAGTATACTTTCTTGTGGAATCGGCCACCACTAAGTCTCACACTACTAGTGTCACATTTCTTGCATCATATGCTTCTTTATATAGTGTGCATGGTTAGGGTGAAACCCTAATAACCCATGTCTTTTCCTTTCCAAGGATCCATGGGTTAAAAGATCCATGGATCATCCATGGACTTCCATATTAGCTTAGCCCATTAACAAATGAGTATTAGCCCACACTATATAAAATATAATAGCCCATAATTTAATCAGTCTTCTTTTTAATCTCTAAATTAATTCATAATTAATTTAAGACTAAAACTAATTAAATAACATGACTTCATATTAATATATTATAACTTATAATATATTAATAAATCGTAAGTATACAATTCTCATAAAATTATCCATAAATCGTTTGGGTGAAGTGCAACCCAAATGGACCATGTCGGGTTGGGTCAAGTATGTACCAAATAAGTTATGGACTTAGACACCTTATCCAACAAAAGCATCTTCCTGTTGCATGTTCTTCTTTTGCCAGCATAGCCTTTCCATGAGTTGGCTTCCTGACTTCATCATCCTCAGAATCTGTGGACCAGACCTCCACACCACCAAATTCATCATTGTTGTTTGTATCCTGCACAATTAAAGAATTCATGGTAGTATTGTTAGCAGCAGACTTTCTTTTCTTGATTTCCTCCAGTCTTCTCAGGAGACTCGCTTCCTCATCTTCTTCATTCGTCTTCTCTTCTTTCTTTCTCAGCATACAGTCTTTAGCAAAATGATTCTTGCCTCCACATTAATGGCAGTCGAATCCTGAGTCTCCTCCAACGTTTTCTTCCTTCTTTGACTCTTCAGACTTTGACCCCATCTTCGGTTCCTCTTTGATCTTTTCGGCACTGTAACTACCCTGCCAGTTTCGGTTCTTGTTGGCTGAGAATTTCTTCTTAATGAATTTTCTGGGATTGGACACCATCATGGCGTATTCTTCACCGGTTAGATCATAATTGGCAAGATCCAATTCCTCTTCTTCTTCAACCGAACTCTTTCCTTTAGAGACAAGAGCTAAAGAACCCAGACTGGAAACCACATTCGTTTCCTTAGATAAAGCACTCTCATGGGATTTCAAAATACCCACTAGTTTTTCCAGAGAATATGACTTGAACTATTCATGAGCTTTAACTGTTGACACAACAGCCATCCATTCGGGTCTGAGGCCATTCATGAAAGTAACTTTTTGTTTGATAATTTTCCTTTCAATCCCATGCTTTATCATCTTACTTAAAAGATGATTGAAGCGATCAAAAGTTTGAATAAGTTTCTCTTCAGGCTTCTGCTTAAAGTCACCAAAGTCAGACAACAAGAGAGTTTGGATTGAATGTTCCAAATCTTCGTCAGTGGAGTATAATTCTTTCAATCTATCCTAGATCTCTTTAGTTATAGCACAAGAACTTACTAAACAAAATGTATCTGACTGCAGCGCAAACCTTATCATCCTCAGGGCCTTGATGTTGCATTGAAACTTCTCCTTCTCATCCTGAGGAATATCTTTGACATCATTGACAAGCTGATTGTACTCTTTCTGTGTTTTAACAATCTTAGATGTGCTTGAGTGAGCGAATGGGCCTGCAGTAATCGCTTCCCAGATTAAGTATCCATTATCCTCCGATCCAATCACGTAATCTTCAAAGTGATGCGTCCAAACTTCATAGTCTTGTGTATACAAGATTGGTATTCTTGTTGTAGACCCTATGCTGTTGGAGATATTGACCGGATTGGTTTGTGAATCATCCATGGACATCGTAAAGACTTTTGATCGATAACCTGTAAAAGATCAGACTTGTAATATATCATTAGGGTTAGATCAACTATTAATGAGATACGTCAATATAGAGTGACGGCTCAGTTAATATCAATCAATGCGGAATTAAAAACCCTAATAACTTCTTCGACAGAAGAGATGTGTATGAATTACACAGCCTCCTGCTCTGATACCAATTGATGAGAATTAAAATCTAGATCGATTAGATCTTTCATAGGTATGAATATTGAAATCAGACAAGTCAAGAACAGCAAAAGAATGAACATGGAATAGACTCAAATGTATGCTTATGATTCAAAATAAAGTCACACCTCAACAGAGCTCGATGAAGAACTTCTGTTGTAGAGGCGAGCTAGGGTTTACAAAAATTTAGAGAAAATAAAAAATTGAAAGCGATAACTTCTATGTCTGCATGCATGTAGCTTATATACTAAACCCGAGTACAAAAATATAGACGGTTGGACAGGCCCAATACCGGCAATCAAAACTGGGCTAAGGACCGAGCCCATGACGCAATCTAATAGACCCAACACCTCCTACTTCTTACATGGGACGACCAAAACCATTGGGACCTCATTTTTCTCACTCAAGGCCTCTCCTAAGGTCTGGAAGGACAGCTAGTCTCGACCAACTCGCATCATGCATCAAGATGAGGTTTTTGGGACAAGAATGGTGTCAAAACTCCACAACACATAGATCTACACAATATGATGGTCAAGCAAGAGACTTTATACCTCAAAAAGGCTCCAAAAGATGATGCCTTTCCAGATCTACGAGCTCCAGCCACCCCACTCCTTCCTTGACAACTTCCTCTTTCTTCTTCTATGCTCTCCTTTTCCAAACCAAGCTTTCCAAGGTCAAATACCCACAACAATGGAGAAAGAACGGATACTTAGGGTTTTCTGAGGGTAAGAGGGCAGATATGGAGGCTGGGGTTGGAACCATAAGGTTCCTTATATAGTGGTTGGCCCTAAAATTAGGGTTTCTAGATATTGGACGTACGTTGGGCGTACATCCTGTACGCTGGGTGTACGCCCCCAACACCCATGTTCATTTAATCACTCTACGTTGGGCGTAACCCATCCTTACCCTGGGCGTACCCACGTGTGTCCCTTGCATGCATGGCCTTTCCTTGCCAACTCTTTCTAATAAGTGTCATAAGTGACAATACCTTGAAAGTGCCATAGCTCCTTTATTCTAAGTCCGTTTCCGACGAACTTTATATCCACGAAAAGGTGGCGAGAAGCCCTATGCTTATAGCAACACTCCCCGACCCGAAACCTTCTCGAATAAAACCCATTGCCCATAAAAGACCGAAATTCCCTTACTCTTTTGATCTCGGGGAACCATAATTAACTACTCTTAGAACGGGGCGTTACAGATCTCCTCGGGAGTAGCAGTGTTGATGTTGACTTCTTTCATCTCCCTGTCGAGGACATACTCCTTGTCCTCATAACGAGTAACCATTCAAATGTTGCGGATCCAATCGTTGAAGTTGGACCCATCAAAAATCACCCTCCAACACAAATTCATGAGTGAGAATGAGTTGGAATAGGTCGAGCCAGAAGCGTTGCTGTTGTTTGAAGTAGACATCTGAAATAGAAAAGAGACAAAGTTTGATTAGATAAGAATCCCCAATTAAACACCCAAATGAGAAATTAGGGCTAGGATCCAACAACATTATTTGCAATTTAGAATAGGAATGTCGTAATCTAAACAACAAATAATTAGAAGGTAAGTGAATGACGATTCACTAATTTCTACCATGAAAAACGAAAAGGAAACTAAGTTTTAAATGTATTGAAAACTCCTAGATCTTTTAAGATTCAATGAACTTTTCAATGGCATGTTTAAACCTCGATATGCCCTTTAATTTTGTGACGAGGATACCGAGGATCACCAACAAGGTGTGAATAACCATGCAAATATACTTGGTACTCTCGATGATACAACTCACCTAATCAATGTGTCGGTTAAACACACATGCTCCATTGATCTATGATAAACATCGGGTCACCCTTTGCCAGCATTGCTAGTCCATATTAGTGTGTCGGTTATCCATGCACGCTCCACTAACGACTTGCAAGGGTACAAAGTGTAATTTCATGAATAGTGTCATTTCACATTTTTATTAAAGTAACTAAGATTGGAAATTTTTTATATAAACATTTAGTTACTTTATTAACCATTATACTTTTAATGAGGTATTAGTTGCCTTATCCTAACCGTTCGGCTAACTACCCTCCACCAATCAAGGAAGTGGTGGATGAGAGTGGACACCCATTAAACTGTCATTTTATAGGCAGCAACCTTATACCCCCTTATAGATCGGCTTCGTGAATGAGGCCTACTAACGGTAAGACTAGCATTAATCTTTTATATATATATATATATATATATATATATATATATATATATATATATATATATATATACATATATATATATATATATATATATATATATATAATTATTCTTATAATATTATAATAGTATGAGGGTTGAATTTTAAACTTGTAAAATTCTAGTGTTTAGAATTTAAATATTTCAAAATTAAACTTTTTAATTAAAATTTTCAATTCCATAACTTGATGGCAATTTTTGAAACTTTTCAAAACATCTTTTAGATCAAATTTGAAAATTATTAATTAATCTTATTGTTAATATTTATCACATAATTTGACCTAATCTTTTCCTTAACAAGATAATTCAAATAAAAAATACAAATAATCATGTTTATCTTATAAAACAAGTAATTATCTTATTTTTGACAATTATCCTTCAATTAATTGGGATAATCAATACCATATTGAAAAATTCTAGTTTTATCAGTTAAAATCGTTTATGGTAACTATCCCAACTCAATTTTAGTCAAAATCTCGAAAAATCAGCCACCAGACGAGCCGACTCGCCGAGTCACAGAACTGGACTCGTCGAGTAGCCCTGACTCGTCGAGTTCATCTGGTGACTCGACGAGTCCATCAGTCAGAAGCATAATTTTTCGAGTTTTGAGCTTGAACAAGTTATCTATGCATCAAATACAAAAGAGAAACGATCTAGGATCTAATACCATTGATGGGTTATGAGCAAAACAACATTCCTATGGTGTTCATGCAAACGCTAATTGCTTGGATCTAGTTTTTCTATTTGTACATGCAATATTGTCCAAGACTTGCAAACCCTAATCTAGCATACAACAAAACTTTGAATCAACATAAATAAACTAGTAACAATGTTACCTTTGATTGATGCTTGAAGATCTTTAGCTTATGAGAACCTAGCACCTCAAATGTGATGCCTCTAATGAATCAAAAACACCAAAGCAGGTTGGAAGATCTTGGAGAGAGGGGAAAGGCTCAAAATCGGCTCTTGGATCTCTAGGGTTCAAGTGGTAGCCGAAATATGAAGCATAGGGGTCCTTTATATATATATATATATATATATATATATATATATATATATATATATATATATATATATATGTATGTATATATATGTGTGTGTGTGTGTGAATGGGGTTTCAGTCAAAGTCCTTATCCGGTTACTTAGCCACCAAGCAACCCATAAGAACCTTCTGGATCCCTATCTTAGACGAAATCTTATGGGCTATCCATAAGGATTTCGTCCACCCTATCCCTAGGGTTTCTCAACTTACTTTGCAACTATCCAATAATTACAATTTTAGTACCTAAAGTTTAATTAATCTCTTTTGATCACAAAATTTTAATTCTTAATTAATTCTTGACCAATATTGACTAAACAAATATGATTTATCCTTTAATATATTTTTCATATAATATATTAATAAACCACAATAATCTCTTTCTCCATTAATCATGCAGTCAAGTTTCTCTGATGAAGGCAACCCAAAAGGACCATGGTACAACCGAGTCAAGTACATACCAAATATACTATGGACATAGACACTAATCCAACAGGAACATGACTCATGTGCGATTTTCTTGGACATACATACATCCCGGGCGGTGCCCACACCATGTTGTCGTTTTTCACTTAGTTAGGTAATATACTTTGGTGTATTTTCTTCCAAACCTCACTAAAGGGTTCCTAATTACTCTAATGTATGAAAGAAGTTCTAGTAACTTATTTTAATACTTATTCAAATATTATTACATTAATGAATTAATGATTAAAGGCATTAATGTTTCAAAAGTTTGAATGAACTTGGTAGATGTTACCATACTTCCAAATTAGCCTTTAAGCTTTATTTAGCCTCATAGATTCATCTAGGTTAGTTCTAATTATCATAATATACTTGAATGACATCTTAATCATGATTTTACCTTTTTGAAAATGTCATTATATAAGGATCCATGACTCAAATGTGATGATCAAGTGATTTGAGCAACTAAAAGGTTGATTAAGTTACATTGGAATCATATAAGCTTCCACTACTCACTAATCCCTTTATAAACATAGATCATCACCCAACGAGTTTTATTTTGACTTACTGAATCAATATTTTGAAATTTCCATGAGTTTCAATATATTAGAAATTAAGTTAATTCATAAGTAGAGCCTGAATCACCATTGGTGTTAGAATTGGAAAATACAAGTTAGAGTAAGGGTGAAGAAAATAAATTTACATGTGTAATGGGTTTAATTGAAGATTTATAATTTAATGTTCGAAGTGATAAGTGGTTATAGAATTTGGAAAGCAAGGATGAGTTAACGGTTAATCTTACGAGAAAATAGATCTATGATTTTATTCTTTCGAATGGACGTTACTCGACTAGGTGGAATTGCTTCGTCCCACATAATCTGTCTTTTTCTCTTTCTATCTTATCTCGGATCCTTCTCATACTCTATTCTCTCTCTCTCTCTCCCTCTCTCTTTCTATCTCTCTCCCAAACCCCCTCTCTCTCTCTCTCTACCTTTCTCATACACTTCTTTCTACATCTCTTTTTCTTATCCTTTACTCTTATATCATCTCGTATCTCTATGCTCTTTTCATCCTCTATGAATTCCCTTCTCATACTCTTGCTCTACTCTTTTCACGTGTTATACTCTTGGCATTCCTAACTATTACTCTACTTACACTTCATCTATATATTCTCAACATCTCATATTTCATCACTTTGTTCTCATTTATACCCAATAGTCCAATCGCCCATGGGAACTTCACTTGTATTATACGGGAGAAACATAACACTAACGTTACCAAGTACTCTTATCCAAACTTGCCCCCGTACGTTGATCCCTCACAGATCCATCATCAATATTCTTTTCTTGAATACCTCACAGATTCCTTACTCTTAATCCCTCACAGATTATCTCTGAGTTCTTAAAGAAATATCTTACCTTGTCCCAGTCATGGAATCTTTCTTCTTTCTTATCTAACCATACACAATCTCATGACCATAGGAATCATTTATCTACATCCCCAAAGGGACCATACTCGTATTCCCGTAGGAATCATACTCTTTATTCCCATAGGAATCATACTCTTTACTCCCAAAGGAATCATACTCTTTATTCCCAAAAGAATCTCTAGTATGTTATCATAGGAATCATCTTTCTACACTTCTCTAACTCTTTTATGTGCATGACTCATCACATAGCACTTGTCACATGAACATTCTATCTCTTTATCTCCTTAAGAAATCTTATAATACTCATTTAGTACTTAATCTCTATCTTCTTCTAACATCTCTTAGGTATTCTACACAATATCATGAGCATCTACACTTACATACATACTCCTTCTCTTGATTTATAATACACGTAATCATAATCTATATTTTCTTATGTATTTAACAAATACCATTCTCATCTAAACTTACACACTCTAGGTACATGTATATGCTCTAATACATATTTTTAAACGTATACCCCATACATACTCTAAATATACGTATATGCTTAGATACATGCTTTTAAATGCATATTCTTAGTCTATCTGCATCTAATAACTTGATGGCATTCACTTAGTGACATACTTGCATATATATATATATATATATATATATATATATATATACGTACAAACACACACACATAAACATACATACATAATCTATTACGAGAGTGATTGATAGCTCACCTTGTTAATTGGTGACGACTAACTATTGTTAGGATCGCTACTAGCCCAAACATGCTCAACATAGAAGAACAATGAGGTTCCATTTTCTGAAACCAATTGGTGATATAAGGGATTACCCATTTCCTTATATGCTAGCATCTAGTTATTGTTTTTGTCGATGTGGGATTCGGTTTGCACCCAACAATCCTCCCCTTAAACCCAAGTTCCGCCCTTGGCCTTCCATCAGTGACTGTTCATCAGATCCAATCCTTTTTCATACCGTTGATACTCTCAAGACACGCTCACCTAACTTGGTCCACCAGGACGACTTTCGATACAAGACTTCAGTGTCAACTTCGTTGGACCGGAAATTACTGGGGATTGCACCACCTGCGCTGACCACATCATTCTTGTGCCGACCGTAACTATGATACCACTTCTTAGGATCGCTACTATCCTAAATATGATCAACATAGAACAACAACGAGGATCCATTTTCTAAAACCAATTGGTGATAGAAGGGATTACCTATTGCCTTATATGCTAGCACCTAGTTTTTCTTTTTGCTGGTGTGGGATTGGGTTTGCACCCAACAACTATCTCTTTTTCTTCAATTCTTCCATTGATGCATCTTTGCTTCGCCTTCTTTGCTCTTAGACCTCTTCATTTACATAATCAAGTTTCTTAAAACTTGTCTTAGCCTATTAAGAGCTTAATGACTTTCTTATGTTAAAATGACCTCTCAATGGATTAATATTCTATCTTTTCATTTTGTACTTATAAATCTAATACAAAAAATGAATTAAGCATCTGATACTGCCTAATTCATTACACTATATTATCTAATGCATCAATTCGACATTACCACTAGTTATGGGTTGAAACTCTAACTCTCAATGGGTTGATTTCACAATGGAAATCAGCCACAAATATTGATCAAAGCTTCTAAACACTCTTAATAGCATCATATACAAGCCATAGATTGATCAAACCATGCATTCTCACTAATCTGACATATTCACCATTAAAGCTTAAAGCTTAAGAAAATGGAGAAATCATTACCTTATTGTGGAGAGGATGATAATCCTAGCAATCTACCATCTCTAGCTTGTCTTGGCATCATCTTGGCACAAAAATTGCCCAATGGAAGCTCTCTAACAATTGGGGGAAGAAATGGTCTGAGAATGAGCCCCTAACCCTTTTAATTTGTTCTCTGATAGTGAAACCACACCGTGGTGCGCGCTCTTAAGTCGTGGTCAGCCTCTTACCGAGCCACAATGCCTATCCCCCATAGCAACCTATTTTGGCCACCACGCCATGATACCCAAATGCCACGCCATGTTACAAATTACGTTTCTTTCCACTTACGGTAAGAAGTATCGTCTGGAACCTCTTCATCATTACCATGTAGTGGCAACCTTTTCACCGCGTTGTGGTGGCTGCTTGACAACAACCTTTATGGCTGATTCCACTCTAGCTTTGGGGACAATTTCTTCCAATCTTCTAACATGCATAACTTCTTCGTTTATAAGTTGTTTTCTATGATCTTTATATCCATGCGAAGGTGTGGATGAGTTGTACAACTCTGTTAAGTCATTTATCATTGATATTAATATGGGTCTTAATCTTCTAAATCACAAATATGTCCTAAAAACATAAAATTTCCCGTTTTATCCTTTTGGCCAAAATGCATCTTCTCATGCATTTCTTCTCTTGAATTCACTTATCGAATATTATCCTAGTGACTTAAACTTATCTTGGCCATTTCCATGAAGTCACAACTTCATAAACTTATAAAATTCTTCATAATGACCAAATTACCCTTTTGGTTAATATTTAACTAAAAGTCAAATCTCTTTAAATTTTGGGTTCTTACATTATAGCTTGGAGAGCATTGTTGAATAGGTTCCCAGCTAGGCCGAATTTAGACTAAAAAGGTGTTGATGTTCCCTTGGTTTTAGGATATACTTGTTCCAACCAAGTAAAATATCTTGATTATTTATTTTTGAATTCTGACATTATAGTTAAAACACTAAATGCAATTACTACCAAGCTGGATTTGTAGGTTTCAGGGTTTGGAGAGTTTCATGAGATAGTTTCATGGATGGCTTCCTTGCGGATCAATATCTATCAAAGAAATGTTGTTGAAGCGATAGTATTTGCTACCTAATGGATGCTTTGGCACTGTAGATATGCTATTATTTTTTATGATAATAAGTAAAGAAATGAAAAAAAGTTGTTAGTATCAATTAAAAAATTGACGTCTTATTGTTTAATAGTAGAAATCATAAACTCTCTTTTGATAGGGTTCACCGGTTTCAAAAACCGATTAACGCTATTATATTTCCTAGCCTAGCATCTTGCTAGTTAGGAGCTGTTTGGTAGAATCTGGAAGATTCATATCTGAATGATATAGATGTCTGGATAATACAGAGGCTCTTTATGAATCTGTATCTGATCGATAAACTGATGTTTGGTTAGGCATCTGAACGCCTGCCTCTTAACAAGGAAAATTACCATTTTAACCCTCTAAATTATTTTTTGCATACAAAATAAACACCACCGTACAACATTCAAATTAAATATCATACAATATCCAAATATGTCATATATAGATCCTTAGATCATACTATAACAAATTTTATAAAGATATCTTGCAATAAATTGGTTCAAACAAATTGGATTGTCGGGTTTCGATTGGAACAAGTTGATTGCGATTCTAAGATAAATCCTCACGATCTTTGTGATTATTGTTTACATCCAGTGGCATTGCTCCCTACAACACTTGACACGTCCTACAACAGTTGAGAATCAAAAGTAATAAGAAAAAAAATGTTGATAGAAGAAAAGCAAACATATATTTTCAGATTTTCAACCAAACACAAGTAACAAATTCCTTAACTTCAATCATCAAACTCTTTAACATACATTTGACAATAAACTCTTAAATTTGAAGGAGTTATGGATCCAAGCATCGATCCATATATACCTATTAACTTATTGGATCGGTTCATTGTTATTTGATGAACATCATACTAATTTCATACAATATTTAGCAGCATGAAAAACGATTTCACAAAAATCGAGTTAACAAAAATTGATCAACCAAACACAAGAAAAAATCGATTTCAAAAAAATGTTCAGCCAAACATAAGAACAGGTTTTAGGGCTTTAAAAAATCAATTTCACAAAAATCCATCAGCCACATACAAGAACACAGAAAAATCGACGATAACGAGATAGAGTAGAAGACTTACCAGCGAGGTGGGAGGCGACGAGGAGGGAAGCGAAGAAGGCGGAGGTGGAGCGGGGCTGCCGAAGGTCCGATGGCAAGGTGAGAATCGGCGATGGCATAATGATAATCGACTGAGAAAGAGAGAACGTGGCTCGATGGGAGAAGAAAAAAGAGAGGCGGACGTTTTATTAGGGCTAAGGGTATTACTTGGAAAAATTTTCATCCAGACTTCTCAAAATATCTGACCGATCAAGACCTATTTCTTTTATGTCTTACCGATTAAGAGGTTAAAAAACCTCCAACCAAACGCTCTGAATCTGAACGATTCAGGGTCAGCCTCTTTATGGGATCATTAAGAGGCCAAACAAACAGCCTCTTACTTTTTATAATACCAAGTTGATAAAAAAACTTACTTTATGATAAGTATTATGAACCAATAGCTTGGTGCACACCTCCCAACCCCTTCTGCATGTCGAGTTCATCAAGGGGATTTGACAACAATTTAAAGATGAGAGAGAAAGTCACGTTTAAAAAACTATCCGTTTTTTTAATTCAAAGTTTAAAATTTTAACCAAGTTTTCAACGAAAATATACAACAACCACTATCTTCATTTCTTACTACTCTCAAACCTTTAGTATTCATCTTACTTCTCTAAAACCTTAAATACTCATCATACATCTCTAAATTTTATCTTTGCAAAATATTTTCCTCAAACACCCAACCAAATTTCTGGATTGTATCTTGGACCACGGTAGAAGAGGTGGCTTTGGTCTGCGCATGAGTCAATGTATGTGAGGACTCAAGTGTCAGCATCAATGAAAGTGGGCCATCTTTTTGAAGCAAAATACCAAATGTTTTCTCAACGAAATTAATCAAAGTTACTTCCAAAAGAAAGATCAAACGTAGACAAAATTGATGAACACGAGCAAAGTGATAATAGAGTTTGACACTTTGTTTAATAAAGTACAACATGATTGGCGAAATGGTGAAAATGATGCAATGAGTTAAACACGACTGCTAGAACTTTCCGCCAAAAAACAAGAAACACGAATGCTGGAATTTTCTGCCAAAAAACAAGAAAGCTTTCCACTATGTAGACTTTTGAAGAGTTATCAAGAGGTGAGAAAAATGGCGTCGAATGTAATAAGTAACCATTATGTTTCTTAGGTTTTAATTAAGGCGATATTATGTATTTTTATTTTTATTTTAGTTTATTTTAATTGAAGTGGTGTTAATTTCATATGATGTATTTTTTTAACTTAATGAGAATTTTAGTTTTATATAATTTATGTGGTTTAAATAATTAAAAATAAACAAAAACAACCACTCCTAAATGTTAAGAAATTAAAATGGTGTTGTAAAAATAAGATGGCCCTCACAAGAGAACTGGAAAGAAACAAAAATTGTGGCTAAGACTCCTCCGGCGTAAAGTAACGAATCCAACTAAGTCACTTGGGGTCTCATAAACTGTTAAAATTTTAAGTTCCATTTTATTCAGACATTATGTACCTATTATGTTGGGCCAATGCTACTCTTCAAAGGAGAATATTCGCTTGGTTTGTGTGCTTAAGCTTAAGGACACGAGCCTTTTAGACTACCCAGACAAAAAAATGTTGATTCCATTATATAGAAGAATCAAAACACTTTTTTCTAGAATTATTAAAATCAAGCTGACAGCGATTTTTATTTAATTAGAAACGTTATAATCTTCAAAAAAACAACAAAGAGAGTAGAGAGTGTTTGGATTGTAGGATTTGGATTCTTTAGAAATACTAGAAATTATAGTTTTATATCTGTTCGGTGGACGATTTGACTGGTGGACGATTGACTGGTGTGATAAAAGAATATTGATTTTATTTTGTTTTATATCATCATAATGTAATTTATTGTCATGCATCATTGTACAATGACAAATACTCAAATAAAAAAGATGAATGGTATAAAGATATCAATGCAGAATCTTGTTTAAATAAACTATAAACTCATTCATTAACATGGTTGATATTTGTTCTTTTAGGTTCTTCAATAATTTACTCAATGCACAATCCTTAGAAGCTACAAATTTATTATCATTAGATTGAAATCTTATAGAATTCTTTTCTCTTTCTTACAAGATTTTTTTTATTTAAACTTTTGAATGTCTAATTGTTTGTCTCCACTATTTTGGTGACGTAATCTTTGTTTTCTTCCAATTCGTTCGATGTTATTTCCGGTGGTGGGTCTGAAAAAAAAGACATGTGTACGTAATAAAAAATCCTGAAAAGTAATTTTCGATTTCATAATATAATTAAACATAAAAAATAAGGATAAGTTATATCTTCATAAATGACTTTATTAAGTTGGCATCAGAAATTACATATATGTCTAAATAACCAATAAAAAAGTTTTATCGCAAAAATCATATAAATATCTCTTAATATAATTACTCATGGGTTTATGAAAAAAAATATTCCTAAAAAAAGATTATGTGTTAAAATAAGTTACGAAATGGACAAGATTAATCTCTAACATTTTTTTGATCAATGTATCAGATAGTAAAATTTGTGTGTGTGAGCATTTGTGTAAATATATTTTTAAATAAATACGTCACTTATCTTTTGAAATTAGCATTTTGTTTAAATATTTTCAAATAAAATCATAAAAGAGTTTCTTTTAAAACAAATGCTATATTTTGTGTTTATAAAAAAATTAAATTTGTTACGAAAGCTTTGAAAGCCTATTTATGTAGATTCATTGTAGTTATTGATTGTAGTTATTTTTTGTTCATCATACAAACTTATATTGCATTAGACGGTTACACGTGACCCTAATAAAGATATAAATCAAAAAGTTAATTACATTATTAGTCTTTATGATTACATGACTTTGTTTATTCATATTATAAAATATATTCATACAACACTATAATTTGTAATATCCACCCAATTATAGCGATTGATTTTTTTATCTTTCTCAAAATCGAATGAACAATATATTAGGAAAAACATAGAAATAGGAATACATTTTGGGTTAATCCCATAATTTTGTAGGCTTTCCAATTCAAAGACTAATATTTCTTATTTTTTTTTCCCTGATGCTTCATGTTATACCCAAGATTAACACATAATGAAACAAAATAAAATAAGTATTATGAGCAAAAACTATAATTGTGAGTTTAGAAAACGAAGTCGAATTAACTTCAAATCAACATGGTTATCTTTTTCTTTTCCATGTAGTTCTCATCATGGCTAGATCTTTATATAACCTTACCCCGTGAAACATAAGACAACCACCATCATTTCATAAAATAAAAGTGAACTTTGGAAATAAATAAAAAATAAAAAAGCACCTGAAGGGTTTCCTTAGAAAAAGACAGCATAGAGAAAGTTTTTGCAGTACTACAAACACTTTATGTGCATTTTCCTTGAGGATAACTTCTACATCCTAATTTTTAGTATCATTCCTTAGTAACCTGTGTAATTCAATCAAAACACCACCATTTTAGAAAAAATAAATCAATATGAAAGCATGCAGAAGATTAAAGGAAGAATACAAAAAGACCAATTGAAATGAGAACAATTGAGAGGGCCAAGATATGCACCTTGGAAATTATAATAACAAAACATATGAGAAATCAAAAGTGCAAAAACATAAAAGAAAGTTACCTTGGGTTGATGTTCTTCCAGGTTATGCAATTTATGCTCCATAATTGATTTTCTGGCACAAAGAAAGGTGAATCCCAATTTTAGTAAACTTTACATAAAAAGATCAATAACGGTGTGATATATGGGAAATTGAGGGAAACCGATTCTCAAGAACATATTTTTGAGGATAAGAACTATTTGTATAATAAATTTTGGTGATTTTTTTCAAATCTATTTAATTTTCTCAAAATAAAAACATATGGTAAATGTTATAAAGTTTTTTGATGTGTTTGTATTAATCTTAAACTATATATTGTTCGATATTATACTTTATTTTCTTTTTGACGTATATGAATTGATGTAAAACACTAAAACTTATTGTTATGTGTTATTTTAATGTATTTGGATTGATCTATAACTTATTTTTATTTATATTTTTAATATTTTAACTTTTAAACGTCAAATTCATAATTTATATATGTATGTATGTGTAGGAAAATAGAAAAAATTGAAAATTATAAAAACCGGTTGACCCACCGGTCGAACCGGTTAAACCGGTTGAACCGTGAATCGGTCATCATACCGATTCAACTAAAAAACCGGTTTTTAAAACATTATCTTTGACTTATTCAACATCTTTGACAGAGTTGTATAGCGAAAATAAAAAGCAACTTAAATATATTGCATGTTAACTTAAATCAGGTAGACAATTCAACGAACCCTTATTATCCTTCTTTGGAGATCAACAATGAACTCAAGAACTGTTGGGGCATCTTTAAGGCGGAGGCGCATGTCGCTTGCATAGTAGTGTTTTCAGATGTTCTTGCACCAAATTGTAAGAAAATTATAGGTGGCAATCGACAATAGATGTTCTCCTGTGGGTGTGGTTTTTGTGAGAGAGAGAGAGAGAGAGAGAGAGAAAGGCGGTTGGTTTTAGGGGAAATACGAGAGTTCAATGTTCTATAACAAAAAATCGATTTTAACCCCATTTGTACAAAGGATGTTGAAGTGTTGGATTGATAAGGAATTGAAGCTATGAGTGGTTGTAGATGGTGATGCAATAGTGAATCAACCGTTCAGAGGTAGAAGTTTAACATCGCGAAAGATGGATTGATTAAAGAAATTACTTTCACAGCGTACTCTTATATAGGCAAAAAAACTATAAGAACGTGGGAAAGAAATTTAAAAGGAGAGTCGGCGGTTTCTAGGTCGATGAAGAGAGCGGAGAGTAGTTGATGTTTAACGACCGAAAATACATCAACAGAAACCACGAGAAATACGATCGTGTGAGATGAAAAAGGAGATCGAAGCAGCAGAGCAAGTTAAATAACTGTGGAAGAGGTTGTGAAACCGATTGAATACTTGTGGAAGGAGACAACTGGCGATTGTGTAGATCTATTTAGCGGTTAATTGGAGGTTACTTCAGCCTTCCGACTTCAGGTCCCCACGGTTCCTTCTTTTTCTCCTCACTTCCTTAGAGTCGGCGGTTCTTAAAGCAATCGGTTTTCAGGTTTTCATCACAATATGGAGCCCTCCCACCCCGTTATCATTTTCTTTCCCTTCGTCTTATCTAACTCTTAATTTGATTTGATTCGTTATTGCAGGTTTCGAAGTAATTTGAAAGAATTCAATTCCTTCGTTGGTTCATCAAAGATGGAGCAGAAATACACCAATTGCTTCAATAAGTTGAATTGCTTCCAATGTTTCATCACCCATGGAGTACAAATCGTTCGAAAATCTGCTTGTTGTTGAAGACAATCCAACCAAGGTAAATTGATTGCACCCGTGTTTGGAAAATTTCTAGGTTTTTTACTCTCCCGCTATTGAAACTTCCCCCAATCTTCCATGTCTCCCCTCCCCTCCTCTATTTCATACTTCTTTCACACCTATTGTTAACAACATTGAAGAAAAAAATAACAATTTGCAACATTACTTCACTGGTTTCTTCTTACAACTTCACTTTTGTCTCCATTATCCCCTTCCCAGGAAAGCGATGTTCCCCTTCTTACAACTTCGCTTATTACAACTTCGCTTCTGTCTCCATTAAGTCGCAAATGGAGCCCAAGGAAGCTGGCCGGTACATTGGGAGTACACCCTGGTACGCTGCGCGTAATGGGTCAACTTCCCGCTTTTCGTCAAGGTCAGCATATGTTGGGCGTACGTGCCAGTTACGCTGCGCGTACGCATGCAGAGTGGCGAACTTGGGCTTTTGGGCCTTATAAGTTTGGGCCTGGATTGTTGGGCCCCACGGCCCATTGTGGAGTAGAGTTTCTAGGCCTAGAACTGAGACTTAGAGTATTGGGCCTTTTGGGCCATATTGGGCCACTCGAAATTATTTATTTTGGGCTAAGGATTTATTGGGCTTGTGTTAAGGCCCATTTGAGGAGTTGGGCCCAATTTAGGAAATTGGGCCATTAGTGGGCTTGGAAAGATAAAATGGAATTGGGCTTTGGATATGGTCCAAATTAGACAAAGGGTAAAATAGTCATTTTACCCTAAGGAGTATTCTGGTGTTTGACTAAGTATTGTTATGATAATGATAGTTGGGGAGCCATCGGAGTAGCGGTTAGAGATTCATTTCCATGATATTCGACACTCAACTTTACGAGGTGAGTTAGCTTCCAGTAGAAATGGGTCGAAAGCACTAATGCCGACCCATTAGTAGATGTTTATAGTTGAGATAATTGTCTTTGTGATAATAGTCTGGTATGCCACTATCTGTTATGCTTTATGTGCTAGGATGCTATGATATTATGTGGTAGTGGTAGGGGTGAAATAGTCCTCGTAACCGATTGAGATAAACCAAAGGGTAGTTCGGGCACCCATATATGCCTGACAGGGGTAGGTCGGACACTCCGGTATGTCTGACAGGGGTAGGTTGGACACCTCGGTATGCCTAACAGGGGTAGGTTAAGCACCCCGGTGTGCTCAGCAGGGTAGGTCGGGCACCTAGATATACCCGACAATATGTTTATTGTATGGTTTGTGGTATGTTGGGGGAACTCACTAAGCTTCGTGCTTACGGCTTATAGTTTTGGTTTCAGGTACCTCTTCTTCGAAGGGAAAGGAGCCGGCATGACTGCAACGCATCACACCACTATTTTCAGCACTATGATGCTCTTTGGGATTTATACTCTAACATTATTATGACTTGTTTTGAGAAATATGACTTATGGGTTTTATGATATGGGATAACTCAATGATGATTTTAGTAATATGTTTTATGAAATATTAAATTAAAAATGAAATTTTTGGTCTTGGATTTTGGGATGCTACACCAATGGTCTAGAAATGATGAACAACATCTGGATTTACAAGCTCCTTCTTGTCTAATGCTTCTCCTCAAGCCTCCTTCTTCTTCAAGGTCATAAAATAACACCCAAAAACTCTTTGTAAGATCAAGAATACTCTCAAGGTGGCTAGGGTTTCTAGATTAGCTCAAAAACGCAATGAGGGCTGATAAGGTGAATGACTTGAGGGGCTTAATGAGCTTAAATAGGGTGCAAACCCTAAAAAGTAGGGTTTTCCCTTGGCTTGCGTACGCCCTGCATACACATAGGTACACCCAGTATACGTAGGGGACATCCCTGCTTCGTGCATGCATGGGAGTACCTCGTGCATACCTTGTATATGCCTAGTGTACTCAAGTTTAGTCCTTAAATAATATAAATAATTGCAAACGTTTTTAGCTTCCAATTCGGGTGTTACATTTGATGTTATTAACGAACATTCATATACTTAGATACTCTCTAGAAAATGAAAAAGTGTTTCTAATCGGCTTGATTGGCTAAAAAATTCTAGTCAATACCTTTATTTTGTAAGTTCTTTTGTTTGTTGTCTCTAGTTTCTTATAAGAGGCCTGTTAAATGTGACTTGAGCATTTAGAGCATTTTGGAGAACTTAAAACGAAATGGAGCACTTGAGGTTCATGGAGCATGTAACAAAGGAATGGAGCATATGATATTGCTTCTGATCATCTGAGAAAGGAAAAAATTAAGTGTTAAAGGAAGGAATCATCTAGGGGTGTAGCAACTTGGAGTGGCTTGGAGCGTCTTGCAGTGACTTGCAACAACTTGTAGTAACATGGAGCAACATGGTCGAACATGTTGAGGCATGAAGATGTTGAGTTAAGTGAAGATGTTGAGCGAAGTGAAGATGTTGAGCCAATATGGAGAAGTTGCACCACCTTTGGGAGATGTTGATCCAAGCATGAAGGATGTTGCACCATCCGTGCACAAGATAGGCCAAGATCCTACATGTTGAGTCATCTTGGTGCAAGATGCACCATCTTGGTTTCTTGATGAGCCATGATATTTTTGATGAGCCACGTATGCTATGAAGTCCTTTATGATGCTCAGAAGTTGGTGATGCTCAAGGAAATCTGTCACACCCCCAAACCAAGGATGGCGGAAACGTACGGGGGTGGAGGACTTCATGTAGAGTATCACAACAACGAGTATAATAGTGCTCAAAGTAAATACAACCATCATAATTATAATTGAAAAAGTTACATCAAAGTATACGTTTACATGATTCGAATCAATTACATTATGATACAAAATGAACTGTTTGACTATTTATCGTCCCATCCTCAAAACGTGGTTGATTTCCTGTTTCACTGAATTCCTGAGAATACAAGTAGTTTTGAAAAGTGTCAACACAAAGGTTGGTGAGTTCATAAGCTTTTGACAGTAAGAGTTTGAAAATCGATCTTTGTAAAGAGATGTATGTTACCAAGAAAAATCCAATATTTTCCTTATAAAAGTTATGTGGTCCTAAATACCAGGACCGAAAATGATCAAGTATTTATCATACTTAAATATATAAAAGTGGTTTCAAATTTGCGTAAAACCCTTTCTGATTTGAGAAAACCCCCGTAATGAATGGTGTGTAGTCTTAAATACCAAGACTGAAAATATACAGCAATATCTGTAATTGATATAAAAAGTGATTTTAAATCGACATAAAACCCTTTTTGATATGAAGACGCACAAGTATTTTTCCATACTTAAAGAAATTTCAGTGAGCTAAATCGACATAACTCGCTAATTTAAAGTTAGAACCCGTAAATCTTATGATTTGTTAATACCACATGTGAGCTATCATAACCATACTTGACTGAGACGGCCTCGTAATACGACGTTCTTCAGACGTCGGAACTGTTATGACACTTGTCACCTCAGACCTGCCGGTCTAGCTGTTGCAAGCAGCTCTGGTGTGGGTTTGTCAAGCCCAATATAGATCTATACACAACTATCACGTTCTCCCTACAAGAGACTCTGGTTACAATTTACAGGACTTTTTGAATTGGTTACTTTGGAAGTAACCTGAAGCGAATGACTCACAAATTTATTCATTAACAAATTTACGTGATCTAAACTGAAAACCTTTGATAAATAAGTTTGAAAAGTAAATGATACATAAACTATACCTATTATAGTTTATCCAAAACGTTTGTAATGTATAAGAACTCTTTCATGAAAATGCATTAGTGCTATGAATCCATAAACTATGCTTATTATAGCTTAATATACGTGTTCTAAATGAATGAATAATCTCATCATGAATGACTAAGTTTCAGTGTATGATGATAAACTAACAAGGAAAATACATTCAATATTTAGAACTCATTGTTATACACTTTGCTCAACATAATACAAAGTGTTATGAAATTTATATGCTGTTAACTAAATTTAGCCTTTCTGCGCTGTTTTAGAAAAGTCATAGAAAAATCATACGAAGTCAAAAACTAAATCCGTAAATCCTGAGAGTTCCCAAAATGTGTCTAGTTTACTCATAATTTTTATCATGATTTTTAATGACCTCCAACTTGGGTGAAAAAGTCTATAATCACAGACTGGTCCGGATTGGTGTTTGAAATGATAGGCAGTTTTGTAAAAATCACCATAAATTGTAGAAAAATCGTATGGAGATGTGCAAGTAGTCATGTTAAAGCTAAGAACTGTAACTAATTACACCTAAAACAGTTTTGAAAACAAAAATGTTTAAGTTGTCCAAAATAGTCCGTGAATGGAGTTGAACTTTTCTGATGAAGGCTGTTAGAAAAGTTTAGTTATGTTCTTGGTGTTTTAACTTGTATTCCCCCCCCCCCCCCCCTTAAAAACTTGAGAAAACATGAAAATGTAGGGGTATGAACTCACCTTGAGTGATTTCAGTAGATGAGTGTTGAGGAAGAGAAGTGTTCAACTCAAGAATCACTTGAAGATTCGAAGATCTAACAAGAATGTGATGATGTTTGTGTAAGGAATCATTGATTTGAGAAAGAGGGAAGTGTAATAATCATAGAGAGGATGAATTATACTTACCAAGAGAAGAATAAAGCTTGAAGATCAGCCTTGGAGTCTTGAAAATAGAGAGAAAAAGTTTGAGAGAAAAGTTGTGTTTGATTTTTGGTGATATGAGAGCAAGTGAAAGAAAATGAGGAGAGAGGTTGAGTGACCAGCTCTAGAAACGTGGGAAATGGCTGGAAATAATGAGAAAGGACTTATGAAGTGACTAGGGATGGGTTGATGGTGAATAGTGACATGGAGTGGGTATGGGAGTGGTTGCTTGTGACATATTATAAAGGAAAGTCAACACTCCACCTCTTATACTTCACCCACTCTTCTTGGATAAGGTTTATCCCCAAAAACGTGGATAATCAATAATTAAGAGGTCTTATATGTTAAAATAAAGTTTTGGGTGAAAATCCCGTGTTAAAACAATTAAAATCGGGCCTAAAACGCAAAACTAGACGAAAACCGGGAGAAAAGAAGCTTCCCAGCGAGACCTCTCGGTCCAGGCCGAGGTTCGGTCCCCTCTGATGCTGAGCCGGAAGCAAAAAGGAAGTGAAGGTAAGCAGGAAGCGAAGGGCTCAGTCCAAAGGCATCAGAACCGAAATGGACCGAAGTGAACAGTACCTTCGGGTTCAGGTGTGTGTGCGAGGTTCGGTCCTGAGAGGACCCTTCGGGTTCGGTTCTGAGAAGGCTTTCGGTTCAGCAGATGTTCGGTCCTCTTGGTTTCGGTCCTTAAGAGGACTTTCAGGTCTTAAGAGGGTTTCGGGTCCTTAAGCCTATTTTATTCGTTTTTACCCCGTTTTAAGCGGTTTTTGACCCGGTTAAGGGTAGGAATGACCCGTATGACTTCAAAGAGTTACGGAAACTTTTGAGAGAGATTTGGGAGAGATTTCACATTCTTGGAGAGATTTCTCATACAAAGAGAGATTTGGGAGAGATTTCACATTCTTGGAGAGATTTCTCATGCAAAGGGAGATTTGGGAGAGATTTCACATTCTTGGAGAGATTTCTCATACAAAGAGAGATTTGGGAGAGATTTCACATTCTTGGAGAGATTTCTCATACAAAGAGAGATTTGGGAGAGATTTTCGATAAAGAGAGATAGAGTGAAAATGATTGAGAGAGGTTTCGTGTGTGACATTTGTGAGTATCCGGCTTCGCAAAGCAAGGTTCGTAAACCCTGTTAAGCCTTGTTTAAGGATCTTACACACTCCCGATGAGTATGCAACATTGTTTTATCGGTTTGGCTTGCCACGTACCACAGTCTTAGGTTAAGGAGATCTAAATGTACGCACTTTTCGATTTATGATCTCTCATTAGAATAGCGAGTTGTTTAGGAATTACATAATGTAAACTCTAGTACCCATGGGCAAATTGAGTCGAATGGTTTGACTTTTTGACTTCAGTTGACTTTGACTTGACCGGAAATTGACGGTAGTCACAAATACACCATGTTGTGCCACCATGGTGGATATTAGGCCAATAGTGTTCATGTTGTACCACTATGGGTCAAGGTGCTCCATCATGCGCGTTGCTGATACACATGTACTGTATGACATTGATAAATGTTCAAGAAGATGTTGCATGGAGAATTGTGATTGGTTGACACCATTCATGGGCCTATGGGACAATGGGCTTGGCCCATTAGGGTTTTAGGTCTAATCCCTCAAGTATAAATAAGGACACATGCTACGTCATTTTGTGTCTTTTGTATCCTTAGTGAGTAGGATGACTCTCTTGTGAATTGTACATGTAACCTCTATTTAAGAACTCTGAAATAAAAAATACTCCTCTCCTACTTGTGGACCTAGGTCACCTTGACTGAACCACGTAAATACTATGTCTTTGTGTGCTTTTAGTTTTGCTTGTTATCTGCATTACTTCCTAACAAGGGTAATTAGAACTTGGCAAGTGACATCTAATTTGTTTTGAGTCTTGACAAGTATCATTTGATTTTTCCCTAACAATGCCATTTATAATTAATGCATACAGTTGTTCCAAAAGAAGATAGAAATTGATGAGCTTAGTGGTGGATGGAGACTATGGACGATAGACGATGATATAGATAGTCGGCAGTGTCTATGGACGACGAAAATGGCGAAGTCGTCCTTCCCCATATATACGTCGTTTTTGTTTTTAAAGTCGATTGAATATTTGTGTGAAATCTGATTGAAAGTATTCCAACAAATTAGAAGCATGGATATATCAGTCATTCCAGTTTTATCTTATATTTATATTGATTAAAATTACGAAATTTAATTGTAAACATATTACAAAATATAAAAAATAATTTGGACAAAAATATACCATTTAGAATGTTTGTGAAAGATATATATGATATTAAAATATTAAATTAGATAATATTTGGATGTTTATTACAATCATATACAAAGTTCTCCTTTATTATCTATTGTTTTGTAACATCCGAATTTCAGGGATATTATTGTAAAGGCTAATCTTGGGTTTCAAGGGGGGACTCGACGAGTTGAGGGTCCAACTCGCCGAGTCGAGTCGGGATCCTTCGGGGGATTTAATGAGTGGACTCGACGAGTCGGAAGAGGAACTCTCCGAGTAGATACTGGTCCGAGAAACACCCTAAGATCCGGGTTTGGAGCGTATTTAAAGGAACTTATGACCTTGGGTGCACCTCATATCCTCTGTGAGAAACCCTAAATCACCATGGGAGCTTAGGGTGAGTTCTTATGATGAAATCAAGTGATTTAGTGAGTTATATGGAAGGAAAGGTGTGTGAATCAAGCAAGGAACGAGATGGATGCTATGGATCTAGCTTATCTTCTCATGGAGCTGTTGTGGAAGGTATGACCTTGCATTCTTTTCATCTAATTGTGATTAGACCTCTAGATCTTGAGAGTTTTAGGGCTTAACTCCCCTCCTTTTATCTTTGAGCTAAGTGAGACATGATCTGAGGTGGGAAACCTCAAATCTGAGCCTTGAAAGGTCCTTAAAGGCTAAATGCCTCGGCTTTAGTGGCCCAAATGAAGGTTGTTGAGCAAAAACCTTCATGAAGAGTGTGTTTTGGTGTTTTGGAGCTATAACTCTGTGCATTAGCGTAAAGATCGAAACTTTACGTAAGTATTAAGCCTTGGAATGATAGATCTATAGATTAGCGTATCAGATCTGGTTGAAATCGTCTGGATAAGGAAAAGTCTGAATGGACTTGCCGAGTCAATGAGCCGACTCGACGAGTCGGCTAGGGTTTCATGTCTGGATTTAATCGTGATCTAGCCCGACGAGTCATGGGGTCGGCTCGACGATTTAAGCTGGATCTTCAAGAGACTTTAGGAAGGTGAGTGAACTCGATGAGTCACAAAGGTGTACTCGCCGAGTCGGGCCAAGTGGGACTGTTGACTTGTGTTGACTTATGTTGGTTGTGGGGTCTTGGTCAACATAAGTAATAAAGACCTTGGAGGGGTAAAATGGTCTTTTATCCACTTCCCAATTAGAGAGGGAAAGAGTAATCATCAGTTAATTAGAGTTGAGATTTCGAGTGGTAATTAGAGATATTTGCCTTATGTGTTAGGCGGTGGCGAGTTCGAGATTCGAGCGTGAGGATAGCTGCTTTCTGCTTGCCATGTGAGTATTCTCACTATACTTTACCTAGAGTGGTAATTAGAGTTATATGATAGAGTATCTTGTATGCTATTTATGTGATTGTGATACAGTGCATTATTTCTATGTGATTCATGTCGTGTATGTTCTAGAGTTTACAAAGTTAGAACTAGAAGGTTCACAGAGTTAGAACCAGAACGTTCACAGAGTTAGGACCAGAGGGTCCACATAGTTAGGACCGGAGGGTCCACAGAGTTATAGCCTCGAGTGGCTAATATGTGTTATATGTGGTATTTTGGGGAACTCACTAAGCTTCGTGCTTACCGTGTTATGTGTTTCAGGTTTTCCTCTCAGAATCGCGGGACGACACCGACTTAATTGTACACACCAGAGAAAGAGTTATGAGGATCCTGGATTATTAATGGAGTTGTGCTTTGTAATTGAATAAAAGAGATTTTCATACGAGATGTTATGAAGAGAATGCATTTTAAAAATGAAAAATTGTTTTAAATTTTCACGTCGTTACAAGTTGGTATCAGAGCCTTGGTTTGAGGGATTCGGATGCACCTTCGGGTATATCTGGACTCAAACTGAGTAATGGAGGAAAATTTTCAAAATAAATGATTTTTCTAAAACGAGCAAGAGTTTCTAAGAGAAAACAAGAAAGGGCAGTGTGTACAATCAGCCAGAGCCCGAATGGTGATTTCCCAAAATACCCTTACCTTATGTTTTATGAGATATTATGCATGCTAGAGATAGGCTAGGTATTTCATATATTAGGACTAGAGTGGACTGATTTTTGATGCCTTAGCCTAGGAGTTGTTGTTATATGTGATGCGCTTTCGAGTATGTGTTGAGTAAGAGTATCCAACGGGAATCCTTGTAGAGAGGTATTTGAGTAGAGGAGTAATCTAGGAGAGATACCTAGATGAGAATTGGTGGAGCCTACCGAGAAAGTAGCCAGATACCTGCGAGGGTAGAGTTGTAGAGTTCCGTGATATCTTTTGGGTATGACTAGAGCTAGTGGAGTTATCACCTAGGGCGGGTTATATGTGTTTATCCGACGCCCGAATGTTGCTTGCTTCATTCTTTGTCGAACTCCCGATGATAGGAGTCAGCTACCAAGTGAATGTGACGATATTCAGGAGGTAGATGATTGACATCATAAGGAGTTTCTCAGCAGCTGATGGCGGAGAAGTGTAAGAACCTAGGAAGAGCCTAGGAAGTGACCTTATTCAGAAGAGTGTGCTGGCAGAGTAGAGCATTTCGCTGCGAAGTGAGTACGCGTATGGGGATTGGTGATTGAGAAGGTTGAGCAGCTACTCAGGGAATCTGGGATGGTTCGTGTAGAGAGTATAGGTATATATGGCAGGTAGTATGGGCCTGTACTACTGAAAGCAGAGGACCCATACTCGATGCAGGGAGTATTCCAGACATTCTGAGTAGCAGATTGAGAGGTGATGTCATGGTTTGAGTACCATGGTCAGTAGGAGATCGAGAGGTGATGTCATGGTTCGAGTACCATGATCAATAGCAGATCGAGAGGTGATGTTATGGTTCGGGTACCATGATCAGTAGCAAATCGAGAGGTGATGTCATGGTTCGAGTACCATGATAAGTAGCAGATCGAGAGGTGATGTCATGGTTCGGGTACCATGATCAGTAGCAGATTGAGAGGTGATGTCATGGTTTGGGCACCATGATCGGTAGAAGAGCGAGAGGTGATGTTATGGTTCGAGTACCATGCTTCGTAGCAGAAAGTGTTTGTGCTTTTTCCAGTTATCCTGTTGTGTTTGGGTTATTCTATGATCGGATGCTATAGAATATGAGGCCAGAGGGCCATGTTGAACGAGTTTCAATAGAGCATACCTTGAGAAGAGATTTGTATTAGCTCCGAGGCATTGTTGGTGATATGCTAGTAGAGTCGCAAGACTCAGAGTTGAGCAGGGATGGTGCGTTATGGAAGAATACGGTCTAAGCTGGGCAGCCGGCCGATAGTAGAGATGTCACCTTGTGACCCGAGTAGTGCTATTTTTGTTTCCTGAGAGAGACGTAAGAGGTGTTGAGATTTCAGTTTCTGAGTTGGGGGTGAGCCCTGTGGGATCGCATTGATGATGATCTTCAAGCAGAGTAGCTGACAGTAGGTCTGTCGCGAGGGAATGATATAGCCTGAGCAAGTTGTCAGTGGGGACTGAGTTGGTCAAGGACCAGGATACACCCTATTTGAGCATGGTAGGGAATGTGTTTGTTGCAGCATTGAACGATCAAAAGGAGTATATCAGGGCAGTGACTCTTTTTGTATATGATGGGTATCGAGAGTGGAAGTGGAGTCTCTGCTCTTATGATGAGTGATTTGTTAGAGCGTGATTGAGGAGTCGAGGATGAAGAGAATGATAGTTCATTATTTCCAGACTAAGAGTCAGAGTTAATACTGGACAGTTGGGGAGGTCCGGTGATGGTAGGGTGTGATTTTCTGAATGAATAGAGACAGTCATGATGGGAAGTTTTGAGGATTTCATCTGAGATTAGGGTTATTTGGGGTTGCTTGATCTCTGTCGGGAGATCATCGAGCGTGCGTAGCACCTTCCTGGAATAGGTACAATGTTTCTGGTGGGAACAGTCTGTGGGATAGATTGTTGATGCGTCAAATGATGATGGTTCAAACCCTGAGTGGGGGAGAATCGGGTATTCTAATGAGTGAATCAGAGGTTCGTTCAAGGGCGATTAGAGAACTGGATATAGAGACCTGTGGTACGGATTTTGAATACCAGTGTTATTAGGGTTAAAAGTTTATGCATGAGGCTCGTGCTCATGAAGGGATGAGTGTCACCACGGCCGGTGGCCGTTGGTTAGGGAACTTGTGGTGGTTGGAAATTCTTCGAGGTGGTTTGGCTAGTAAGGTTAGTTCAACGGTTGGGAAATTCCATTCCAATGTATGGGCTGTTATATGTAGTTTGGGAAGAGCAGATGTGAAATGAGACGACCAACCCCAGGGTCGGTTAGTGTATTCTTGCATGAGTTTTGAGCAATAGAGGAGGGAGTTTCGGATGGTTGTCATCATGTTCCGAGTCATTGTCGATTCGTTAGTGTTTCGTTTGAGAGTTGGGATACTCCGAAGTTGCGCGTTGTGTGAAATGAAGGATAGTTATGATATCCTGAGGGAATGCTTTGAGGTATCCGTGTATGGTGCCATAAGTATGGGACCGGTGGTTGAGGCAGCACATCGTGATGTTCTGCGATGGTGTTTCTAGGGTATCCGAGTGTGATGCCCTGAATTCCGAATTATTTTAGAGTCATGAGTTTGAGGCGGCAAGTGGTGAATTAAGTATCTACAGTTCCAGTGGGAGCCCTTCGAGTATTGACATCAAGAGGGATCATTTAAGAAGGTGGATTGCATCAAGGAAAGGTGTTTTGTTATGGTGCTTGTCGTCAGATATTATGATGCGTAAATGGATGAGTGTGGGTACCTATCTATGATAGTCTGCGGAGCATGATTTAGAGGACGCAGTGTGGTGTTAACGTAAGTATGAGACTGTAGGATGATAAGAGGGAGCGCTGCTAGTCAGCGACAAGGTGTTGTGATACTGCAGAGAGTCGTAGTACTCACTAGTCAGTGAGAGGGTGTTGTGATACTGTGGGGAGCCGTAGTATTCACTAGTCAGTGAGAGGGTGTTGTGATACTATGGGGAGTAGTAGTATTCACTAGTCAGCGAGAGGGTGTTGTGATACTACGGGGAGCCGTAGTACTCACTAGTCAGTGAGAGGGTGTTGTGATACTACGGGGAGCCGTAGTATTCACTAGTCAGCGAGAGGGTGTTATGATACTGCGGGGAGCCGTAGTACTCACTAGTCAGTGAGAGGGTGTTGTGATACCGCGGGGAGCCGTAGTACTCACTAGTCAGCGAGAGGGTGTTGTGATACTGCGGGCAACCATAGTACTCACTAGTCAGTAAGAGGGTATTGTGATACTGCGAGGAGCCGTAGTATTTACTAGTCAGCAAAAGGGTGTCGTGGTACTGCAGGAAGACGTATTATTCGCAAGTCAGAGCATGACACAAAGGAGTGTTAGGCTTGGGTAGCCTTATCTTTGAGTTTTTGGGGACCTGGTGTTCGGATCAGGAGCGAGACTGTGGTCTCCTTAATGATCAGGGATTGATAACGGGGTTAAGGGGTGGTTATCACAATCAGAAGGAAATGGGGAAGTGACTTACGCATGGGCTGCGAGTCATGAGTCATGGGTTGAGTGGTTCATAAGGATGGGTGGTTCCAATTCTGGGTCGGACTAGACTCTCGAGTTTGAGTTTGGCTCTAGTGGCGCCTTGAGTAGGCGAGATGAGATTCTAGATTCTGAGATGGGTCCCAAGTTGAGAGGTATTGTTATCCAGCTGATGCCTTAGACCTGTGTAGGTCAACACTCGGGTACGGGAGGTACCGCGAGGCACATTTATCTAGGGAGTGGTGTTCGACCGAGGTCGAGGGTGAAATGATTTAGTGGGTTTGTGTTATTCGTTGGGGTAAAGAGAGCTTCGTGACTTGTGTGTCACCGGGCCAAGATTGTTTTGTGAGAAGGAAGTCGGTGAGACATTTCGGGGCATGTTATGGGTGACATTTGGAGGTGCAACTATGGAGTCAGGAGTTGACTTAGTGCCTAGTATTGAAAAACGGTACGAGAAATGAAGTTTGGGCTTTCAAATGTGATGTCTGAGGACACTTCTGAACGAGTATGGTTTTTCCCTTGTGTCTGAGGGCAGAGTGTTAAGGATTCTATGTCGGATGGGTTCTGATAGCAGTTTAGTGGATAAGCCCTAGTGAGGTGTGGACCCTTCCGTTTCTTGGGGCGTGATTCAGATCTTTTAGCATGTTGGTATGAGTGAGCGGTATCCGATTACTGGATTCGGTCTTGTGAGAATCAGAGGATCAGTGGGTTATCAGGGTTGACATTTAAGGAGCGAAAATCATGGTGATCGCTTGAGTAGGTGGTCTGGCGGCGAGTTAGGCCACTAGAGTTTCCATATATTGGGAAAGAGCATTTTGCGGCCGAAGAGTTGGATTAGTTCTGGATTTGGGAGTTCTGTGTGTGATTTCAGTTGTCCATGGAAGAAGATTTCGGTTTGGCATGAGATCCTTTCGGCGGTGACTTCGAGTGGTTGGATGTAATTTATATGTGGTTAAGGAGTGATTTCGAGGGAGAAATCAAATTCAAGTGGGGGAGAATTGTAACATCCGGATTTCAGGGATATTATTGTAAAGGCTAATCTTAGGTTTCAAGGGGGGACTCGATGAGTCAGAAGAGGGACTCGCCGAGTAGATACTGGTCCGAGAAAAACCCTAAGATCCAGGTTTAGAGCGTATTTAAAGGAACTTATGATCTTGGGTGCGCCTCATATCCTCTGTGAGAAACCCTAAATCACCATGGGAGCTTGGGGTGAGTTGTTATGATGAAATCAAGTGATTTAGTGAATGAATCAAGCAAGGAACGAGATGGAGGTTGTGGATCTAGCTTATCTTCTCATGGAGTTGCTGTGGAAGGTATGACCTTGCCTCCTTTTCATCTAATTGTGATTAGACCTCTAGATCTTGGGAGTTTTAGGGCTTAACTCCCCTCCTTTTATCTTTGAGCTAAGTGAGACATGATCTGAGGTGGGAAACCACAAATCTAAGCCTTGAGAGGTCCTTAGAGGCTAGATGCCTTGGCTTTAGTGGCCCAAATGAAGGTTGTTGAGCAAAAACCTTAATGAAGAGTGTGTTTTGGTGTTTTGGAGCTATAAATACATGCATTAGCGTAAAGATCGAAACTTTACGTAAGTATTAAGCCTTGGAATGATAGATCTATAGATTAGAGTGTTAGATCTGGTTGAAATCGTCTAGATAAGGAAAAGTCTGAATGGACTCACCGAGTCAATGAGCCGACTCGACGAGTCGGCTAGGGTTTCATGTCTGGATTGAATTGCGATCTAGCCCGACGAGTCATGGGGTCGGCTTGACGATTTAAGCTGGATCTTCAAGAGACTTCAGGAAGGTGAGTGAACTCGACGAGTCACAAAGGTGTACTCACCGAGTCGGGCCAAGTGGGACTGTTGACTTGAGTTGACTTATGTTGGCTGTGGGGTCTTGGTCAACATAAGTAATAGAGACCTTGGAGGGGTAAAATGGTATTTTATCCACTTCCCAATTAGAGAGGGAAAGAGTAATCGTCGGTTAATTAGAGTTGAGATTTCGAGTGTTAATTAGAGATATTTGCCTTATGTGTTAGGCGGTGGCGAGTTCGAGATTCGAGCGTGAGGATAGCTGCTTTCTGCTTGCCAGGTGAGTCTTCTCACTATACTTTACCTAGAGTGGTAATTAGAGTTATATGACAGTGTATCTTGTATGCTATTTATGTTAGGACCAGAGGGTCCACAGAGTTAGGACCGGAGGGTCCACACAGTTATAGCCTCGAGTGACTAATATGTGGTATTTCGGGGAACTCACTAAGCTTCGTACTTACCGTGTTATGTGTTATGTGTTTCGGGTTTTCCTCTCAGAATCGCGGGATGACACCGACTTGATTGTACACACCAGAGAAAGAGTTATGAAGATCCTGGATTATTAATGGAGTTTTGCTTTGTAATTGAATAAAAGAGATTTTCATACGAGATGTTATGAAGAGTATGCATTTTAAAAATGAAAAATTGTTTTAAATTTTCACGTCGTTACATGTTTCTTGATAGTATGTGACCTAGTGTTGTTTCTTGACTTAAATATGCTTTATTCGCAATTGGGCCCTCATAGGTTTGTTAACATTTTTTTTAATTAACTTAATGTTGTTTTTAACTGTAGGTGACAAAAACATCCTATAAAAACAATCATTAAGCAATCTATCATTTCATTGTTCTTCTGTACGATCATATCATACACACATCTATTTGAACTTCCACAACGATGACCAAGTCATGACTATAATAACATCCACAACCAATTTTGGCCTGCATACATTCGTAAGGAATGCAAGAGGAGTTGGTAAATCTCAAACAATAAGAAGATTTGCTAAATCAACTTCACACCATCTGTTAACTTTAAAAGAATTTGAGACCCCACTTCACACTCGATTAAGACGTGGCGGATATCTTCATTATAATTGTTGAAAACGGGAAAATAAGAACATGAAATGTTAAAGACATTTGCTCAGTAAGTTATCTTTGATAGAAAAAGATCGAAAGCAGCTCTCCATCGACAGGTCGATCCAAACATTTTTTGGGGTAAGAAGGAAAAAAATTCCCCTAAACCAAACAAATATAGCTAAATTATTCACAAATATCTCACCATTGCTTCGGTCCAAGAACTCATACAAATCAAATGTGTGTTACTAGTTTCATGTTCTTTTAGGAAATGCTTTTTGTTTTTTCTTCTTTTAGTTGGGATAAATGTTTTTATGAAATACTGTCATATTATAAGGTAAAATTTAAAAACACCTAATGAGTTACAAGTAACGATTGTAAAAAGTGAACCTGGAAGGCTTGAACCTGGAGCTGAAATTAGTGATTAGAATTTAGAACAATGAGTTGAGATTGTTTAATTGTCTAATTGTCTCAAACTCTCAATGAAATATTGCAAATTTCTTATCTATGTATTGTAAAAAAACAAAATTAGAATCCAAACATAAGTGAAGAATAATCTATTGGTGATTTTAGCGGAACCATGTCATTTTAATTAACTAGAACTAACATGTGAGCTAAGGGGCTTCATAATTTGTACTCTAATATATGTACGGGGTTGTACGGAGTGCAAACATGTATAAGATCGAATTAGAAGCCGATTCGACGACTAGTCGGGGGTTCGGGGGCAGCGCCCCTTTAGCGGGGTCTAGGGGCAGCGCCCCTAGGGGGTCCAAGGGGAAGAGCCCCTGGCTAGTTGATTATGGTAAAACTAACGAAACTCGTTAGTTTTAGTAACCCTAAATCCTCATTAAATCCGGATTATCATGACTTACTTCCAAAGAAACTAATGACGGCCCAACCCTAATGAAACCCTAATCTCTTGTAATATATAAACAGTTCTTCCTTTTTAGAAGAAGGTTACAAACTTAAGCTCATGTTTTTCATCATACTTTCATAGAATCCTCTAGCATATCTGCTTACGATTTCTGCGCTTAGAATCATAAGTTTCCACTTGGATTATCCTAGGTTGAATTTCTTGTAGCCCAAGCATAGGGTAGAAATATTAGTTCGGAATGTGATATCATGATCCAAGTTAGTATCCAGATCTCCACCACAAACCTTAACTTCTCCTACAATCAAACTGATATTTCTGTTTCTGGAGATGGGTGACTTATTCCGTGAGATGACCACTAAGTTTGCCAAGCTAGAGAAGTTTGAAGGCGTCGAATTCAGGCATTGGAGGAAAAAGACGCACTTCATGCTGACCATTCTGAAAGCATCATACGTGCTGACTACTCCAAGACCAACAGAGCCTGCAGAAGGTGTTGCTGAGACGACTAAAGAGACAAGAAGGAGACAGAAGTGGGACAATGATGACTATATCTGCAATGGTGACATTCTGAATGGTATGTATGATGCTTTATTTGATATCCATAGTGAAGACTTGTGTGCCAAGGAGTTGTGGGACACCCTTGAACTGAAATACATTACTGAGGATGCTTCTAGCACGAAGTTTCTGGTCAGTGACTTTAATAATTATAAGATGGAAGATTCAAGGTTTGTCACTGAACAATACAATGAACTCCTTAGCAAATACGGTCAGTTTAAACTACACCGTATTATAACACCCAAAATCAGGAAAGTCAAGAAAGGAAAGGAAACTCTAATTCAAAGGGCCGACTCGTCGAGTCCAAGGAGGAACTCGGCGAGTCCGAGCGGGATCCGGGTCGAGGAGTAAGTGACCGACTCGGCGAGTCGGCTAAAGGGACTCGGCGAGTCTGTTCTGAACGTGGAAAACCCTAATTCCGGGAGTTGTATCCTATATAAAGGGTGTTATGTCCCTCCCTCAGCCTCCATATCATCCTAGAGAACCTGTAAACCCTAGATTTCGTGTGAGCTTCCATCATTTGAGAGAAATAGCTTTGGAGGAAGGAAATTTTGGAAAGGAACTTGAAGATCAAGAAGGTTGCTTCAAAGGAGAGGTGTAGATCCGAGATCTACTTCAGTTCGTGTTCATCTTGGAGGTAATAAGCTGTCATTTTCCCTCCTTTGCATCTAGATCTATTTTTGTTATGAGATTTGGGGGTTTTATGGTTGTTTGAGACCCAATTCGAGTTTGGGGGCTTAGATATGTTGTTGCCACTTCAGATCTAGTGTTGGGATGGTCCAATATGTCATAAAGCATCAGAAGATGAGTAGTTGGTGAAGCCCTTTTGTCCTTAAACCTAGCCCTAGTGTGTTTTGAGCCTAGATCTCTTTAGTTATATGTAAAGTTTGCAACTTTACGTGAGGAATGAGCTTTGGAAGTATGGATCTATGATTTGGAGTATGGCTCGAAAAGCCACTGTACGGATTAAGAACTAGAGCGACTCGGCGAGTTACATGGGTAGACTCGGCGAGTTGGATGAAGTTGGGCAGGAACTCGACAAGTTGGAAGAACAACTCGGCGAGTATGTTGAAGATTTCCTTGGACTCGGCGAGTCGAATCGCGAAACCCCAAACCCTTCGAGTTAAGACTCGGATCAGTACGTTGTGTGGGGACTCAGTGAGTTGGTCAGGTCAGGACTCGGAAATCGGTAGACTCGGCGAGTCAGGGGCTGACTCGGCGAGTCGAGTCGCGGATGAAAGGATTCTGAGCTAATGAACTTGGCGAGTCAGTAGGCAGACTCGACGAGTAGGGTTGACCTAGAAGGTTGACTTTGACCAGGACTTTGAATTTGACCAGAGTTGACTTAGTTGACTTTCGGGGGACAATTAGACTAAGTGTTGCTTTGATAATGGTAGCTCGGGGAGCTAGTGGAGCAGGAGTTCAGAGAGTTGACGGGCAGCAGCTAGAGGGGCTATCAGCAAGTTCAGCAAATGCAGGTGAGTTTCCCTTTTGTGTGAATAGGTCTAAGGCCACAATGTCGACCCATGTAGTTATGAGTAGAAGAACCGGGGGTTAGCCCTAGGCACAGTATGCTAGTATGATATTCAGGACGAGGTCCAATGATAGCGGGCGGGTGCCCAAGGAATGGTTTATATGATAGTTTATACTTGTTGTCTGTGTGATACATGTATGTGCCAGGTAGGGAGGTGAGTGTGAGCGAGGTCCCGCACCTCACCAATAGCAGAGTGTGGATGGTGTTCCACATCTCATTAGCAGTAGAACAGGGGCGAGACCCAAGTTAGGGAAAGAGTGAGTGTGGGCTGGGCCCGTATCTCACTACCAGTAGGAGTGTGGACATGGTTCCATGACTCACCAGTTGCAGGATATGAGCGAGGCCCAAGATAAGCGAGGCCTTTAGAACAGGATTCAGTAGTGTACGTTAGTGTGTGTCTGTTGCAATATGTTTATGTGTTAGTATTTGTTGGCGGGCGAGGCCCAATGACAGGCGAGGCCTAAGTGAAACAGATATGTATCCGAGAAGGGCTCGAAGCTAGGCGAGGCCTGGAGTGGCGGGGCCGTTGTAGCGGGCGAGGCCCAGAATAGCGGGCGTGGCCCAGTATGTGCAGTATGTGGTTATGCATGGTATGTGGTAGGTTGGGGAACTCACTAAGCTTCGTGCTTATGGTTTTCAGTTTTGGTTTCAGGTACTTCCGGTAGCGGAGGGAAGAGCTCGGGGTGATCGCATGGCACACACCATAGATTAGACAGCCTGGGAATGTTTTACTCTGATAACGAACATGTGTTTTGGAAATTAATACTCTGATTATGTTTGGATTGATGATTTTGCTTTAAGTAATGCTTTATTAAAAGAAATTTTTCGTCTTGAATTTTGGGACATTACACGTATGAATATGGATGAATCCATTGATGTTTCAACTATCATTGACAAACTGCCTCCGTCCTGGAAAGATTTTAAACATAACTTAAAACATCAAAAGGAGGAACTGTCATTGGTTTAACTTGCTAGTCACATTCGTATTGAAGAATCTCTTCGTGCGAAGGAAAGTGACAAATCTGAAAAACCCAAAGGAAAAGTTGAACCTGGACAGACCTCGGTTCATATGGTTGAAAACAAACCAATGAACCAAAACCACAAAGGACATGGAAAACGTAAGCATGAACATGTCCCAAGCAACGAACCATGTATGCAAGGATAAACGGATGTTTGAAACATTAACTCCACTTGAAGATGGGTCGATGCTGAAAATGGGAGACGATTCTTTTATTCCTATTTATGGTTTAGGTGTCGTGTGTCTTGGATTTACTTTTGGAAAGACAATTAGTTTATTTGATGTTTTGTTTGTTCCCAAGATTCTCAAGAATCTTGTTAGCTCTTGTTTTTTGAATCCTGATGGTTTTAAACAAGTTATTGAGTCGGATAAGTTTGTTTTGTTTAAGGTTGGAATGTTTGTTGGCTTTGGATATTTAAATAATAGAATGTTTCGTTTGAATCTTGTTGACAATTTATTACCTATTCAACATTCTGCATTTGTATCTTCTTCTTCTAATGTTGATAAATCTATGTTTTGGCATGTAAGATTAGGTAAAACATGCATGCTTAGATATGACATCTAATAAATGTAAAACATGCATGAGATGTCAAAAGATGGATTAATTCCAGCCTTTGATATGACATCTGATAAATGTAAAACATGCATGCTTACAAAGGTAACAAAACAACCATTTCCTAATGTCACTAGAAATTAAACTATTTTGAAACTTGTACATAGTGACATGTGTGATTTTCATTCCACTCCTTCTTTGGGAAATAAAAAGTATATAGTCACCTTTATTGATGACTACACTCGGTTTTGCTATGTGTATTTGTTATATTCTAAGGATGAAGTCTTAGATAAATTCAAAATATACAAAACCAAGGTGGAATTGCAATTGGGCATTTCGGTTAAACGTCTCAGGACTAATAGGGGAGGTGAATATATGGATCCCATATATTTTCAATCAGTGGGTATCATTCATGAGACCGCGACACCTTACACACCACAACAGAATGGTCTTGCTGAACGCAAAATCGAGTTTTAAAGGAAATGGTAAACTCGATGTTATCATACTTAGGATTGAGTGAAGGATTCTGGGGAGAAGCCATGTTAAAGGCCTGTTATTTGTTAAATAGGGTTCCAAATAAAAGGAACAAAATAGTCCCATATGAACTTTGGTTCAAGAAAAAGCCGAATTTGAGTTATTTTTGGGTTTCGGGATGTCGGGCAGTTGTAAAACTTACCGAGCCCAAAAAGAAAATTTTGGGAGAACATGGAATTGATTGCATATTCATTGGATATGTTGAAGATTCAAAGGCATATAGGTTTTATGTAATAGAACCTAATGATTCGGTTTCAATTAACACTTTTATCGAATCGCGGGATGCAATTTTTGATGAGATGCGGTTTTCATCGATTCAGAGGCCTAAGGATATGACTTTTGGTGGTAAAAGAGAAAAATTCAGAAATTCAAGATGGTGGTATCGTGAAAGAACCACAAGATCTTCGTAGAAGCAAAAGAGGCCAAATTGCGAAAAATTTCGGATCCGACTTCCAACTGTATTTGGTAGAAGGTTCAAGAGATGAAATTAATCTTGAATACTCTTATTGCTATAGTATTGATGATGATCCTAAGACATATCAAGAGGCCATAGAGTCTCATGATAGTACCTTTTGGAAGGAAGCAATTGATGATGAAATGTCATCAATTCTTGAGAACAACACATGGGTGTTGTCTGATTTGCCTCCGGGTTCTAAACCTCTTGGTTGCAAATGGATTTTCAAAAAGAAAATGAATGTTAATGGGACTATTGAAAAATTCAAAGCCTGATTAGTCATTCAAGGTTTTAGACAAAAACCTGGTATTGACTATTTTGATACATATGCTCCAGTTGCACATATTTCTACTATTAGATTGTTGGTTGCCTTGGCAAGTATCCACAATCTGGTTATTCACCAAATGGATGTGAAAACAGCCTTTTTAAATGGTGATCTTAACGAGGAAGTTTACATGAAACAACCAGAAGGTTTCATTATTCCCGGTAAAGAGCATATGGTTTGTAAACTTGTCAAATCTTTGTATGGGCTGAAACAAGCACCTAAACAATGACATCAAAAAATTGATGAGGTGATTTTGTCTTTTGATTTCAAGACAAACCAATGTGACAAATGTGTTTATAGTAGATTTGATGATGCTACTAGCGCTGGAGTGATCATTTGCTTATATGTAGATGGCATGTTGATTTTTGGTACCGACCAAAATCAAGTGGATGAAACAAAGAAATTGTTATCATCCAAGTTTTCCATGAAAGATTTAGGAGAGGCTGATGTACTTCTTGGAATAAGAATTAAGAGGATGAACAAAGGATTGGTGATGACTCAAAGTCATTATATTGAGAAAATTCTCAAGCGGTTTAATTTTACCGATTGTTCTCCTGTGAGTACTCCTATTGATCCAAGTGTGAAATTAATGCCGAATAATAGCGTTCCCATTTCACAATTGGAATACTCTAAGGCTATTGGTAGCTTGATGTATGCCATGACAAGTACCAGACCTGATTTGCTTTTGTTGTGGGTAAGTTGAGCAGGTATACTAGTAATCCTAGTGCTCAACATTGGCAAGCAATGAATAGAGTGTTCAAGCATCTCAAGGGAACCATGGATTATGGCTTGAGTTATTTGGGAAGTCCTTCGGTTTTAGAAGGTCATTCAGATGCACGTTGGATAACCAACATGGAGGACCATTCCTCAACTTCTGGTTGGGTATTCTTGCTTGGGGGAGGTCCCATTTCTTGGGCTTCCAAGAAGCAATCTTGTATTACAAACTCGACAATAGAATCTGAGTTTGTTACGTTAGCAGTTGCTGGTAAAGAAGCAGAGTGGCTAAGGAATTTACTCTATGAGATTATTTTGTGGTCTAAACAGATAGCACCTATTTCTATCCTTTGTGATAGTGTTGCCGCTTTGGCTAAGGCATATAGCCAGGTTTATAATGGCAAGTCTAGACACCTAGGTGTTAGACATAGTATGATTAGAGAACTAATCATGAATGGTGTGATTTCGGTTGAGTTTGTGAAATCGCAACAAAATTTGGCAGATCACTTGACTAAAGGTCTGACAAGAGACTTAGTGCACAAGTCTGTAATCAGGATGGGATTAAAGTCCATTTGATTCTATAATGATGAGACACCCAATTCCCTCCTAATATAATGTTAGGAGTTGAATTCAATGTGGAAAGCTCATACTTATAGATTGGAACACATGAAGTATTCATCCCAAGTATGTGTTTAGTTTTGCAAGTTAACCAGGTTGAAGTTTAACTTCTTAATAATTCCTTTGATAAATGTATGTGCAGATACATGGATAGGAGTTACCTACGTGATTATGAAGTGTAGCCGCATTTCAAGAGGTTGTGGACTTGACCTTGATACAATCATGAGAGGATTGGTACACACGGCTTTATAATAGTGTCAGTTGTATTTTGCTAGAAATTCAATAAACTAGTATGTATTTTACTTTCTGGTATTCAAATGGGTTGATGAGTTCAATTCTTAGAACACCCTGATTCTCGAGTATTTGCAAATATATGATACTAAGTGGAAATTCAATCGTTTCGATATTTTCATTATGTACTACTTTGGTTTGTTTGATAAGGTTATGTTTGTTCAAGGGTTACACTAAAATGGGGGAGGATTGTTAGTGATTTTAGTGTCACCATGTCATTTTACACATGAGAACATAGTGGAAAATTCAATTTCTTGAGGGTGATTTTGGTAAAACTAACGAAACTCGTTAGTTTTGGTAACCCTAAATCCTTATTAAATTTGGATTATAATGAATTGCTTCCAAAGCAACTAATGACGGTTCAACCTTAATGAAACCCTAATCTCATTTAATATATAAACAATTTTTCATCTTCAGAAGAGGGTTACGAAATTAAGCTCACGTTTTTCATCATACTTTCACAGAATCCTCTAGCATATTGGCTTTCGATTTCTATGCCTAGAATCGTAAGCGTCCACTTGGATTATTTAGGCTGAATTTCTTGTAACCCAAACATAATATAGAAATATCAGTTCAAAAAGTGATATCACGATCCAAGTTGGTATCCAGATCTCCACCACAAACCCTAACTTCTCATACATAATCAACCCATTTTCCTAAAAAAACACAATCCATTTGCAATGAAAAAACAAACACACAAACTCCATATATGAATGAATTATAATCAATCATTCAATCTATTTTCAGGAGAAAAACTACTATTTTCGCTTTTAATAAACCCAAACAAATGAACATTATTCAATTTATTTTCCCGAAAAAATTAAATAAACAAAACCAATAAATAAAAATAAATCGGAGATTGCTAATTTCATCAATCCAATGACTTTAAAATTTAAAGAAGGAAATAGTTAAGAAATCTAGAATCATGTAGTTGTAACTAAAACAAACAAAAATAAGAAGTTTTAGTCTTAAGTCTTAACTAAGTGAACATAGATGTTAAACTTGTGTATGATGCAATAGTTAATAACAGTTTTTCATGAACATCAGTTCATTTCGTTTCTCTTCCGGAAAACAGGAATGGATTATTGAGAATAATTTAGGGCCTATCGATAGACTCTTTGAAAAACCAATCGAACGTCATAGTTGTATTCCATGGCCGAAGACCGAGAGAAAATAATTGAAAATTGAAATGTCTATGAATCCAAGTCCATTATTTCAATTCCTATAACGATCGTTTATCAGATTGGCCCTCTTATTTTGGGCTCCTCGCATTGTTAATATTTTTTTATACAATAATGTATATGTATATAACACAAAACATATAATTTTTGGGTCGCCCGAGTTACCACAATTTGGACCCGGGCCTGTCCATTGAAATATATTCACCTTAATATCATAATATGAACGATTTTATCAATTAGAGCATCCATAATGGTAATAATTTTTTCTTATTTTTTCTGATTTTCTTTATAAATTTTTCTAATTTATGAATAAAATATGATAATAAAATATGATTAGAATAAAGTACAATATTATAAAGATAATTATAAAGATAATAAAGTCTTTGTTACGTTTCCACATCAAAGTAAAATCTAGTACTGAGTTCTTTTTTCTTTCATTTAATGCCTATTGGTGTTCCAAAAGTACATTTTCGAAGTCCTGAAGAGGAAGATGCATCTTGGGTTGACATATAGTGCGACTTGTCAGATATATTGGGTCATATGGGATAATGGAAGAGTTGAATGAGATGTCATGCCTACTTGTCATTTAATGGATACAACTCCACCATTGTGAAATGCCACCTTGGCATTCGATGAATTTGGAGCTCAATGGTCATTGAATTCTTCAGTGAGAAAAAGGAAAGTCTTTAAATCTTTAAATAAATATTTTTTTAATATATTCTATTGAACTTGTAAAGTTTAACGCATTGTGGGATAAAAATGAATAGAATTGTATGGAATAGTGAATGATGATGTGGCACTCCATTAAGCTATATAGAGTTCAATGTATTGTGGATGCCTTATATGTTAATCCAAGATCATTGATGCACATACAAGCATCTTTTACTACAAAATCTATCCCACCTCTCCATTAATAGATATTCACCTTATTATGAAGGATTTTATACCATTATGTTTTAAGGTTCAAGGATGTTAAACCAGGATCATCGATACACATACACTCATCTTTTACAATAAAATATATCCCATTATTAAGATCCCAAACCAAAAAACTTGGTTTAGCAATCAAATCAACATGTATTAAAAAATCTTTCAGCTTTTGAAATTGCATCTCACAAGCACCACTCGTGGTTCAATCTGCCAGCTCCACTTCCATTTTTCATATTCCCTTTATTATCAATCGAACAATTGTTATATGTATCCGACATTCACAATCTAGGAAATGCGGTTTGTAGAGGAACATCTCCCACTCATTTGACTTGCCAGAAGCTCCCACCTTTCCGATCACCAACCACCTTCCTTCCTCATCATACCAGCGAGATAATATGATTATTATGAAGTTTTAACACATTATCAACTATATATATATATATATATATATATATATATATATATATATATATATATATATATCTTAATTACCATATAAAGCATTTTTGGTCAAATGCTGAATTTTAAGTCGTACAAACATACAATGCATTTGTACAATCAATTTATGCATTACAAAAAGAGTAGAGTACATATGGTCAACAGTTGAAAAGGTCAAATCTCTTATCCCCTATTCTTAGGCTATTTTGACCCGATTCATTCCTTATCTCCGTATTTCCCTAAATCTCGCAATTTCTGTTCACAAATCTTGGATATATATATATATATATATATATATATATATATATATATATATATATATATATATATATATATATATATATATATATATCGCTGACATTTTCATTTCTAGAGTTTCATTCATCTTTCAGCATTCAACCACCATTGTCACACCCGTCGCTTGGCGCGGGTAAACGGCTAGTATATATATATATATATATATATATATATATATATATATATATATATATATATATATATGTAAAACAAATGTCATTTCTCATTGAATTTGACACATATCATTTTCTAAAAGTTTTTGAATTATTTCTTTTCTACCTGTCATTTTCTTAAATTTTTCATTTTTCTTAAATTTTAAATCTTTATTTTAATAAGATTTATATATGTAAAGTAGATCATTCTAGTAAATTTCATAATAAATGCTCTACAATTTTATTACTTGCTTAATTTATTATATTCTTTGTATTTATGTAAAATTATTACTTTAAAAAATATGTAATATTTATAGTTTTATATTAAAGTTTTTATATAAACCCGTGTAATACACGGGTTTCACACTTAGTATATATATATATATATATATATATATATATATATATATATATATATATATATATATATATATATATACTAATAAAAGAGTAGCTCTTTTGCCATGTGTCATCATATTAAACATTTTAATTAATGTGTTGACACTTGTCAATTTATTATTTTCCATTTTAAATTTAGTAGACATCCTCATTAATGTGATTCTATTTTAAATTTTAAATTTTAAATTATTGTTTTCATTAATTCACAAATAAAAAATATCTAATATATATTTAAAATTAATTTTATATATTTATTTGAATCAATGATTATAATTTCACATAACTAATAAAAATATCTCTTAAATTAATAATTTATTTAAAATAACTTATTAATAATTTTAAGTTTTTATTATATAAGACTGATTAATTTTATAACCGTGGTTCACATGGGTTATAAATCAGTAATGGATTTCACAATTTAAGCCATCTTGTGAACCTATGTAAGAAAGCTTGCAATTGATGATATCGCAAGTGGAAATAAGGACTCGTAGTTGGAACCTTTCGCAGTTGATGAGCCTTGCAATCGCAATTCAGATTATAACTTTGGGCTCGCAGTTCGAAAAAAATTGTTGGTCGCATTTGTATAAGCTTAGTAGTTTACTAATCTCATAGCAGCTTCGTAGTTTACTGATCTCACAGTTTTTTGTTGTTCGCACTTAATTAGTAAACAATTGGGGAAGAAGGAAACTACTCTACACATTTGCTCCCCACAGATTTGAAAAAGTGATAGTTTTGACTTTTGATTCAATTTTAGAAATGTTCATAGATTTCAAGGGTTGTAGTTCGGGATGCTCAATTTAGAATTTTTCGTTAACAAATTTCAAGTGAATGGATTCAAATTCAAGTCAAAGGCGGTCCAAAAGGTCAAAATTTTGAAAATTGTTATATATATATATATATATATATATATATATATATATATATATATATATATATATATATATATATATATATATATATATATATATATATATATATATATATATATATATATATATATATATATATATAGGGTTAGATTATTTTGTTTTTAGTAACTAATGCATAGATCTGGATCATTGGATGGAATATAATCAAAAGCCATGATCTAAGGGTCTATGATAGTAGAATAGGATAACATGTACCATATAATCACATAAATTTGAGCATAAGGGCATTCTAGTCAATTAACCTATATTAAAAAAGGAAATTTTTGGAGTTTTAGGGATAATTAATTCCTTTATTTTTAAAAATCTAAATATTTTAAATTAATTTAAGATTAAAAATCCGATTTTTATTCTGTCAGAATGATAGAATTTTAACCATAAAGTAGGAAACATATTTTTCAATTTTATTCTGTCAGAATGACAGAATGTCAACCATAAACTAGTAAATATATTCTAAAAGAATACACAAAATCGATTCTTGAACTAATAATATACCAAATAATTACATTGTACCATTGTGATTCATTGAATTATAAAAAACATTCTGAAAGAATACAAAGTATAATTCTTAAAAAATAACAACATTCTAGATGTCTTGTGTATGTTTGACCTCTAAGTCAATTCAAAATATGCTAGCATTTCATGAGATTGACATTTTGTGACATTGACATTCTGTCAGAATTGTATTGCATGAGATTGATTTTATACAAGGAGCCTTTTCCATCAGGTCTTCAAGCCATTCTTCAAGCCATTTCTATCACAAATTTATTGTCAAATACTTTGTAGTGATACACTTGTAACAACTGCACATTAAACATATAATTAATTAAGTACAAATTCTATCAGAATAAAGCAATAATACTCTTATATAATAAACTATTCTTTTAGAATGGAAATATTATAAAAAGGTAAACAAGGTCAAAGCTATGATCAGCTCATATGTCTGTTTGCTTCAGCATCATAAACATAAGGAAAAGTCAGTTTGCTTCAACATCAAATCTATGATTAGGATAGATGTTTGCTTCAACATCATAAACATAGATTGAATCATCAATACTTTCAGCTACAAGTTCTCTGCCATCAAAGAATGGTGTCTCTAAATTTCTGAAAAAAATAAAAAATTACAAAAACCCAACTCAAAAAACTTAATCAAAGATCAATAAACTTCATGTAAACTTACCAGCATCTCCTCATTAACCGGTGCTTCCATCACTAACCATGTATACAATGTGAGATTGTCATATTTCTCTTTGACATTTCATCAAACACTTTAAGGGCCCTCCCTAAATCACCACATTTTCTATGAATCATGAATGAAAAAAAACTAATTCAGAACCATCAACATCAAATGAATTACACAGGAGGGTATATCTCCTGTGTTCGGTTTCCATACGATCGAAGAAAAAAAACATAAATGTTTATGTGGCTTTGATTTTGATTGAAAATGGTAGAACCCCCATTTTTTTAACCACAGCCACTGAATCATTATTGTAACGAAAACCTGTGAACAAACATAAAATCAAATTCTAATAACATTATAGCACACAAATAATAACATTAATAGAGATAATTTGTTGTACTCCTGATTCAGTAATTACATCAAACACATGGAGGGCATTGATGAATTCTAACAGATTTGTACTAGACATTTCGGTTGTCCATGGGAATTGGGAGTATTTCCGACAAATTGCCAAAGTATTTACAGAACTGAATTTAACCTGTGATCTATGTTGATCACAGATGACAAAACGAGTAACTGGAAATTGTTCCTTTACAAATAGGGTCCATATTTGGGGAAATCCAAGGAAAAGAAACAGCATGTACCTCGTGTTCTCTCTTCTCCATATTATGCGAGATCAAGAATCGATCGTCAGGAGGGAAGAAAAGGGGTCGTGCTTTCTCTTCTCCATCTCGTGTGTGCGCATCAGAAAAAAACGAAGAAGCGATCGACTCCTTCTATCTGTGATGTGTGTCGACTGGAAGAAGAAAGAAGAAATCAAGGTCTTGATCGGTTGTGTTGTGGGGTGTCGGTCATTCATCTTGGTAATTCCTTGAATATAAGACACGATGCAAGAGAGAGACTAGGTCAAAATTATTGATTTTATTTCCTTAATTGCAGAATTTCAATTAAATAATTCCTTAATTGAAAAGTACAAAATGTCCAGAATACCCTTAAATGATTTATTTAATTGATTATTATTTCTTGAATTCTCATTGGTGCATTTAGGCACACAATACTTGCTAAAAACATTTGAACATAGCTCTCTCTCTCTTTCTCTCTCTCTCTCTCTCTCTCTCTCTCTCTATATATATATATATATATATATATATATATATATATATACTATCCGTTTACCCGCGCAAAGCGACGGGTGCGGATCAACAAAATGACATAAAAAATTTGTTAAACAAAATGACGAACGGATAGAGATTTCTTATACCTGGGTTAGGATTAAACGTAAGACATTTTTGGGCTTATTCGATTTTAATAGAAAGAAAAACAAAGGAGGAGGTAGCGAGCATGAGAGAGAACCAAGGTTTTGCGGTCAATGGCAAGACATTCATGATAGACGAATACTAGATCAATGCGCCTCTTCCAGTTTATATGAAATGTTTTATAATGTGTACATCGTATTAGACCGATTCAAATGGATATGAAGAACACTTTGTCAAACTTTGACCCATTCAAAATCTTATCATCATCTTATTTGACTTTTTCATTATTATTGACAGATTCAGTATTTAGCGATTCAATTGGATATGAGGAACACTTGGTCAAAGTTTGACCCATTCAAAATCTTATCATCATCATCTTATTTGACTTTTTCATAAATGTTGACCGGATAAGATTTAGTATTTACCGATTCAATTGGATATGAGGAACACTTGGTCAAAGTTTGACCCATTCAAAATCTTATCATCATCATCTTATTTGACTTTTTCATAAATGTAAACCGGATAAGATTTAGTATTTACCGATTCAATTGGATGTGAGGAACACTTGGTCAAACTTTGACCCATTCAAAATCTTATTATCATCATCTTATTTGACTTTTTCATATTTAACCCATTAAATTTGAAGATAAGCTTAGAAGACCTATTCAAAATCTGTCTTTGACCGGATAAGATTTATTATTCTCCGATGCATAAAATTATTGTATATGATGCTTAAAAGCTTATACCTCTTAAAATTCAGCAAAATCTTGTAAATGCTTTTTAAGGTGTATATATATATATATATATATATATATATATATATATATATATATATATATATATATATATATATATATATATACACCTTAATAAACATTTAGCCCTAAATGCTGAATTTTAAGAGGTACAACCCTTAAAACATCATATACTATAGCTTTATGCATATGTTTTATCCGTTTGAAAAGTCAAATAACATGATACTAAGCTTTAAGATAAGAAGGAGAGAATCATTCAATCATTTGACTGAGCCCTTCAATGCATTTGACTCGGCCCCTTAAATATTGATGGAGTTTTTTTTTGAATCCTAAAATCTCGGTGTTGGGTCAAAAATATGGTTTATACTTTACTTTTCTATAAAAATGTATTTTTGTGTCTTGGACCGTAAACAACTTGGTGTTTACGGTCGTAAGTTGTTTACGACTGTGTTTACGGTCGTAAACAGGTTTACGGCCGTAAACCCATTTACGGCCCATGTTATAAGGCCCATATTCTCCATGTATATGTATAGGTGTTAGGGTGAGGAGTACAGATTGATGAACCCTAGAGAGTTTACGGCCAGAGAGACAGAAGAACTATTATGTGTTAGTGTGTGTGTGAATCTCTTGTATCCGGATCATCATTCTATTCATTAATACATTGAGATTCATCTTATTCCTCTTCTTCTTCTCTTCTATTTTATCTGGCATCATCCGTTTGATTGGGATTCCGCACCATCAAACGGATCTGATTGATACACAGGCAAATTAGGGACTTACAATTGGTATCAGAGCCAAGTTGTATCAGTTAATTTTGTCAGATTTGGGGCATTATTTGATCTTATTTTTTGAAATATTTTTGCGTTTTTGGATAGATCTCGCAAAAATAAGGGGGGTTTGTTCTTCGTGTTTTTCATAAAAAAGGGTTTTTGATCGAGTTTTAGAGCTTCAAAGTCGAAAAATCGGTGTTTTTGGTCGGAGTTTGCGGCCGGCGGCTAGGGTTTCGGAGTTCACGGCCGGAGTTTATGGCCGGAAAATGTTCACGGTCGCCGGAGGATTGCGGCCGGTGTTTGGGGTCCGAGGAGTTCACGGCCGGTCCGAGCTTGCGGTCTTCGGTTTACGGGGTTGCTCCTCGGCCTCGCAAGAAGTAGTCTTCGCAGCGTCTATTAAAAAAAGAAGAAAGGGGCGGACGGATTCGGAGGGGCTGGGGTTCGAACTCGGGACCTCCGGTTCATTACCTCTGCGCCTTACAAACTCAGCTAGGCCACTTGATGATTCAACTCTTCTGATTTTTATTCAAATAGACTCCTTCTCGCTTCCAGCTTTCGAATTTTGACACTTTTAACCCAAAAACTCAATTTCTTTTAATTTTAAATTCCTTTTTCATCCAAAATAAAAATAAATAAATAAATTAATAAATAAAATTATATTTTAATTTTTGACTTTTATTTTTTATTATTATTATTTTTTTAACTTTTGACCTTAACTTTTGACTTTGACTTTCAAGTTTGACCTTTGACTTTAAACTTTGACTTTTGAGTTTAACTTTTTAAATTTGACTTTTGAGTTTGACTTTTTAAATTTGACTTTTCAAGTTGGACTTTTGAGTTTAACTTTTTAAATTTGACTTTTAAGGTTGACTTTTGAGGTTTATAATCAAAGGGTTTAACTTTTAAGTTTGATTTTGGTTTTTAGTTGTGCTTTTTAATTGATTTTAAGGTCTACGAGGGAGTTGATAAGATGAAAGAGAGTCGTCAGGATATGTTAAGACAAAATTTCAACATTTTCGATTATATCCCTGGAGAAACCCTCGAAACTCAGTTGCAGCGATTTACTACACTTACTACTGAGATGAATATAGTTGGGATCTTCTTGTCTAAGTTTGAGATAAACAAAAAGCTACTGAATTCACTTCCGAAATCGTGGGATATGAACGCGGCTATCATCAAGAAGACAAAAGATCTCAATCATCTTAGTCTTGCTGATGTAATTCAAGAACTTGATGCTTTGAAGTGTAGAGAAACAATGAGTTCTGAAAACATTCCGGTCATTGAAGTTACATGTACTCCAGCTTGTGAAGCTACGATTAAATTTCTTCGGGAACAAATTGATTTATTAAAAAGAGAAATTGAGGACCTGAGATATGAAGGATATCAACTCAGGAAAGGACAGAAACCCCTGAAGGCTGAATTAGAAGCAAAAACCAAGGACTTTAGGAAACTTCAGGAAGAGTATAGCAACAAGTGTGAAAATTATGACTATATTAAGAGACAACTTGCTGTTATAACTGAAGAACTTGACTCTTTGAAAATTAAGTGTGGAAAAACAGACGTTAGTTTCAAAAATTATACTGTGTACTGCGTCAAGTCAGGCAGTCGAGTCATTATTTGAAACCCAATTAAAGTTCAAACAAAACCAACAAAAGGGTTTAGGATACGATAATATACCTCCTCCTTTCAATCATGCATATCAGTATCACTCGTTGACCAAAGAGGAGATTGCCAACGAACCATTCATGGTTTATGGCAAACCAGCGGGATTTGTGTCAGGAGGAGTTATTAATATTGAAGATAATAATGTTGCTACTTCATGTGCAGGTAAAGTAACAAAAGATGAGAACAAGGAGAACACTACTGACCAAACCAATGACTCTTTGACCTCAGAATCTGTTGCTTCGAATTCTGTTACTCCTAACAAACCTGTCGTTGAGAAATATAGGCCTCCAATTCCAGCGCAACAAAATGCTTGTTGCAAGTGTGCGTGTGGGAAAAGTAAGAGACAAGGCAAGGATACGCCACCAGGGGCAGGAAGAAATAACTTCACAGTGAAGAAAAAGACTTGTTTTCACCGTGGAACACCTGGACACATTGCCCAAAACTGTCCAAATCGTGCTTACATTCCCTACAACGCACAAGGATGGAAAAACGCGCCAAATGGGAGATACTTCAAAAGAAACCCTTCTAGGTCACATTCAGACAACGCCGACTGGAATGCCATGAAGGCCAAAAATTCAACTCCCAAGGCCAAGCATCCGAATCCCAAGGGCAAGAAGGAAATGTCAGCCAACAAGCCCAATCCAAGAGATGATCCAGTAAAACAAAGACCAGTTAGGTCAAAGTCATCTCAACGGCCAAAATCAAGATCAAAAGCAAGCACTGAGCCACCCATCAGATCGAAAAATAAATGGGTTAAACCCAACTATAAATGGGTTCCGAAGGCTCAATCTCCCAAATCTTCTAACGATTCTAATATTTTTATATCTTCTGTTTGTGATAAACAGGACATGTCATAGGAGAAAGTACCTTACGTTGATGACAAAGGTCGACCCAGTTTCAAAATGGACTGGGTTCCAAAGACTAACTGATCCCGCTCTGTGTCGGAGCAGCTATGGAGGCATATCATCAGACTTCGGTTTGTTGGTAGTGGCTGCTCCTGGCATATGATTGGGGACATATCTCAACTGTACAACACTCAGAACATTATTTGAGAGTATGTGTCCTTTTGCGGGAAAAGGAGAAAAGAAGAGATCACAAATGGGGTTAGTGCTTAATGATATGAAGAATTTTCAGATCTATTCTGAGATTATGTTTGCTGTTCTCAGACCTTCAGAATGCAGATTCAATCGGTGAATTACGGTTTGCGTTTTCTTCTCTATGTTCCTGAGTTTTTCTTAAGCTGATTCGCTTTAAAGACTAATTTTTGTTTTAGGATAGTTTAAATTTGCGCATTTACTTTCGTTTCTCTTCTATGCACAAATTTAGGGGGGGAAATAAAATCAAAAACAAAAAATTAGAAAATTTTAATATAAAAAATAAAAAAAATCCAAAAATATTAGAAAATCAAAAAATCAAAAATATGGTGTTAATGGAATGTGCTTGTAGGAGATGTTTTGGGAAATGAAATCAATAAGTGATAACGGGCAATCTGAATCAGCGTAACGTACCTAAGTTGAATCGTCTACGCTCTGTGCTCGATGCGCTGGTAGGCACGAAAGATTTTAAATGGACTTGACTAGGGAAAGTTGAACCTAATGAATTTAAGGACTTGACAAACTTTGACCTAGTTAGATCCGTTTAACCTGATGTCACGACGCTCGGATAGGTTGAGCAGGGAGATATACATGAGAATCTACCGGTCATATTAAATAACTCGTATCTAGAACTGTGGATTCACTTTTCCTCGATGTGCGGATTATGTCCTTAATTCCGGTTGGATGGGGCGACTGGTAAATTCCGATAAATTAGGTCTGTAGAATATCATTTTCTTTCTTTCTGTCTGTTAGTCATATGTTGTCTCCTTTGCGTGACTTCCAATCCAACCTGGTACACAACATATGCAACTCTATTTCTCTGCGTGTTATATATATATATATATATATATATATATATATATATATATATATATATATGAAATTCCTCTTATCTGTTAGCCATATGCTGTCTCCTTTGCGTGACTTCTAATCCGACCTGGTACACAGCATATGCAACCTTATACTTCTCAACCCCTCTTAAACAATAAGTAATAGAATTCTGAATCTATCCTCTCTCTGAAAGGTTGTCTGCTCACCCGGTGTAAGGAGTACTCTGGAAGTTCTTGATGGCTGGGGCATATCAGGAAGCGGGAAACACATTCTAGTACACTTAAAATTGAACACATACAGATTGTATGTAGATCTCGCTGCTCGATTTAGGTGGACAACAATATCCCTGGTTGTAGTCAGTTAAATGGTCATAAGAAAAAAATCTATTTAAAAATTAGGGCCAATCATGGTAATAAAGTTATAATTAGATATATGCATGTATCATGTCATTGGTAAATTGTCCAAATCTTGTCACAAATGTTCCGTGTTTAAGTGGACCACAATACTGGCGACCGATCAGACGAAGATGTGAAGATAAGGGTACCGACAAGTGGAATAAGACTGTCCAACAACTTTGATCCCAAATCACTCTTAAAGTTAGCTATTATTTTTGTTTTTGTTAAGTTTATTCATAGTGTTCGTCTAATTTAAATATTATGGGAGAATTAAAAAAAATAGTGTTATTTCTGTTTTATTTATTTTTCAGAAAATATGAAAAATCCAAAAATATTTTTGTTTTTGTTTTGTGTGCTAAGTTTTCTTTTAGTTTTGTTTTGTCTTGAAAAGTGATTTCAGGTATAGATAAGACTCATGGAGTTTGTGTTGAAAATTTCTGAGTCAAAGCCTCGTCCGTGAGCATCGAAGAATTCTCATTCGAAGGAGCAAGAAATGAAGATTATTCTTTCGACATTCAATCCTTCAACCCCAGAAGCAAGGTGAAGCTGAAATTGAAGATTATGTGACGGATTGCATTGAAGCCTCCTCAATCAGTCTGCTGCTATCTTAAACCTGCTGAAGCGATCCAGAAGATTATTTCTCTCTGATGTTCTCTCTGAAGATTCTCAAGCTGAAAGCGCCATCTTTCAAGAATCAGTACAAGAAGCCTCCTCACCCAATGTGCGTTCAATGTCAAATTCTGAAGAAAATCCCAACTGCTCAAGATGAAGTCATTCATTAAAGATTCATCAAGTTCATCTTGAAGTCGTGAAGAATTTGAAGATTAATGCTGAAGCCAAGCTCTCGATGAAGACTGACAAGAAAAGCCAGTTACCTTTTAGGGGGAGCTTGTTGGGTAAATTAAGAAAAGAAAGTTATAAACCAAGGGGGAGATTGTTGGGTCAAAAATATGGTTTATACTTTACTTTTCTAGAAAAATGTATTTTTGTGTCTTGGACCATAAACAACTTGGTGTTTACGGCCGTAAACAGGTTTACGGCCGTAAACTCATTTACGGCCCATGTTATAAGGCCCATATTCTCCATGTATATATATATATATATATATATATATATATATATATATATATATAGGTGTTAGGGTGAGGAGTACAGATTGATGAACAGAAGAAAGTTTACGGCAAGAGAGAAGTTTTGTGTGTGTGAATCTTTTGTATCTGGAACTTTAATTCTAATCAATTCATACATAGATTCATATTATTATTATTATTATTATTCTCTTCTTTTTGATCTGACATCATCCGTTTGATTGGGATTCCGCACCATCAAACGGATCTGATTGATACACAGGCAAATTAGGGACTTACACTCGACAAATATATGTGGATTCTGGCCTATCTTCCCTCATATATCGACCCCTATCTCCATTGCCTTCCTCCATATCCACACTATTTCACCGACTTCCTCCATCTCTCCGCCTCCCTCTAAGATAATGTAACACCCTGTTCTAAAATATTCGTTTATGCAATTTCAGAGGCCAAGGTCAGGGGCGTTTTAGTCCTTTATTAAATTTGGAGTTATTGTTCGAGAATTTTTCGGGTCGGGTTATGTTGTTAGGAGCGTAGGACTTCTCGCCCCCTTTCTGTGGATATAAAGTTCATCAGAAACGGATCTAAAATGAAGGAGTTATGACACTTTGAAGATTTGGCGAGAATGGACCTTATAGAGAAAAGTTTGCATGGAAGGCCCTGCATGCATGTATGGAACACGCGTGGGTACGCCCAGCATAATGAGGCAGCTTGGTCGCGGATGTCCAAGGCGTACGCCCAGCGTACGCTAAAAGTTATGAAACCCTAATTTCGGATTGAACACTATATAAAGGACATTATGGTTCCAACCCTAGCCCCCATATGAGCCTCCTCAACCTTAGAAGAAACCCTAGAACTTCCCTACCTTCATTTTATGAGATCTTGACCTTGGAGAACCTATTTTGGTGGATTAAAGCTTGGAAGCAAGGAGACGAAGGTTGGCAAGGAGGAACCTTTGAAGCTAGAGCTTGTAGATTTGGGATAAGTGCTTCATTTTAGACCTTTGCAAGATAAAAAGTCTTGAGCTTGATGATTAACCTCTTAGATCTCCTTAGTACAAGTTTTTGGACCTTTTGGTCCCAAGATTGGGACTTTATGACTTAAGCTCGTTTCTAAGACTAGGGTTGCCTCCCTTAGAGTCATATGAGTCCCAGAAGCAGTAAACTTTCGACCTTTGTGGTCCTATTAAGTCCATGCATGAGATATAGTCCCCTTTGTGGAAGTAGAAGAGTGTTTTGAGAGTATGGGTTGGTTTGGGCCATGTAAAGTCACCAAGTCAGTGACTTTATGGCTTAATGCATAGAATAAGACCTAGATCTAAGTTTATGGCTCTTGAGTCGGAGTATTAAGCACTTAAATGAAAAGTGTCTTAACAGAATGAGTACACCGAGCGTAAGTGCAGGTACGCCCCGCGTACTCTCTAGCAGGCCAGTACGCTAAGCGTACATTAGAGTACGCCCCGCGTAGCGCAGTTAGTTGGGCTTATTGCATTTTGGGCCTCGGTGTGGGCTGAGTTGAAACTTAGGGTCCTTGGGCCTTATTAGGCCATCAGAATTCAGTTGTTAAGGACCAAGGATTATCATTGGGCTTGAGTAAGGTCCAATAAAGGGCTTTGGGCCTAAAGGAGCAAATTGGGCCATTAGTGGGCCTTTAGCGGGGCCATGGATGGATTTGGAGGGAATTGAGGGTTTGGGCTATATTGTGACCCATGCCATAGCAGGGGTAAAATGGTCATTTTATGTAACACCCGCAAATCCGGGCTAGTCAATTTAGAGGCAATAGGGGTCGAAAACGACTTTTTGACAAAAAGATTATTTAGAATAAATAATCTTAACCAATTTGTAGAATATGTCACAAGGTTTCCATACATATAAAGAACGCTGAAATCCGAGTTATAACGAAGAAGTTATGACCCATCGAAGTTTCGCGTCGGAACCGGCACGGCGCCGGGAAGCGTAAATAGTAAATTTATGATATATAGAGATTTAGCCTTAACGCTCTAAACAAAAGTCGTAGAATATGTTAAACTAAGAACATCGATAAAAAGAACGCCCAAATCTGACTTCGTATGAAGAAGTTATGATTTTTCGAAGTTTCGGATTAGCGGTGTACAGCCCGAAATTCGAATTTTAGATCGATTGATTTTTAGCCGACACAACCTAAACAAGAATCGAAGATCTCGTTATTAGTAGCGTAACGATAAAAATACAGACGAAAATGGACATCGAATAAAGAAGTTATGAGATTTTAACGGACCAATCCTGTCCTGGCCTGTTAAAAATATAACTTTAAAAATAAAGTCAAAATTAACCAACGGAGTCTAAACGAAAGTTGTAGAGTATGTCTCCACCTACGCGTGGATATAAATAACGTCAAAAACGGAGTTCGTATGAGCGAGTTACAAATTATAGTAGTATATTTACGTATTAAAATAAAGTATAAATCATGTATACGTACACATATATATACATATGTATATATCATTAGAAAGGTATCGACGATGCGGTTATTATAAAACTAATGTTGAGTTCTTTCGACATTAGTTTAGTACAAAGATCATTAAATCCATTTAAAATAGTATTATAGAGGGGTGTTTAGTTGTTTATATAACTAAAAGGTCATTAAGTAATTATGGAGGGTAGTTTTTGAAAATTCAATTAGTATAAATAAGAGCCTTGGGCTCTCATATTTCTTGCACCATTCTCTTGATTCAAGAGTCTTTCTCTCCTTATCCCCCGAGCATTTCGGTCCCTCGTGATTCGACTTCTCTTTCTGTAGTTTTAGTATAGTAAGGTGAGCGCTGAAGCGCTGCACGAATCTTTCTTAGAAAGATTCAGCGACGAAGTTCTGCCCTTGCAGAGCCCGACTCCTAGCTAAAATCCCCTTGAAAGTAAGTTATGTTTACCCTATTTTAAATATAGTTTATATTTAAAATTAGTATTGTTATTATAAATTTATAATAAATATTTGGGCTATTATTATGACTTATATAAGTGTCGTTATAATATCTTTTAACTACTCGCGGTACGGGGAATCTGGTTTAAAGGGCCGCATAGGGTTGTTGGATTTCAGAAGTGTTATACGCCAAAATGGTCCTGCCCTCCGGTGTTTTATGTCTGGCCCCTGTCTGTACATAGTAGTTGGAAAGTATTGTTTAAACGCTTATATAATAATAATAATAATAATAATAATAATAATAATAATAAGACTAATAATTAGTCACGGTAATATTAGACTAAAATCTAGTGGTGATAATACTAGGTTTCGTCAAAGGAAATTATTTTAAAGTAAACGAAGCGCTGTCCGAGTACCGAGTCACCACCTTCTCAGGTGAGTGCATAGTTACTTTCAGCTTACACATAGATATGAAGTATTTTATATAAATTACGTGCTGTGTGTGTATATTATCTGTATACTTGCTATCTATGCTGGATGAACGTTTTATACATGTTTTCAATGATTTAAACTGTATATGTATTTTATATCTACAAAATGTGTTGGGTAAAACATGGGTAGATGTATTAGTTGCTGTGTGATAAAATGAAATAATGAGATGCCTCGTTATAGATGTTCTTGATGATCTAGTCATCTAGCGGAGTATAGATGACGACCACGGACTATTCTAGACAGTCCAGTGGAACACTAACAGGCTCGCAACCTGTAGGTGTTTATTCGAACTTTGTGTTTAACCGAACTGTGTGTTTATTCGAACTGTGTGTTTATTCGAACTGTGTGAACTGTGTGCTCACCAGATATACTCCATCCCAATGATAGTCCTTTGACTAGGTCCCTTGTGTTAGATGTTTTAGGGACGTAATGTGAGGATAACGGGAATGGTTAATTGGGTTGATTGTTTGATGTTTAAAAATAATAATTATATTATTGTGGGTTGAAAACCCTATGTGCTCACCAGGTTTCCTAACCTGACCCACTCAGTTTATTTTTATCACAGGTGTTGATATGAAGTCACAATACACTGAGAGATTTAAAGAGATGTAGATCACTAGTGTAAATAATTGTAAGTTCTGTTTATGCTTATGTTTCTGTATTAACGATGACATCCCAAACGTTTTAAAATGAAATAAATACGTTTCATCGAAAATGTTTTAATAACGTATTTACCATGTTTTTCTGGGAACAAATTCCGCAACATTTTTATAAAATGAAGTACTCTGATTTTTATAAAGCATAAACAAAATCGGTCTTTTCTGGCCGTGAAAATGGGGATGTCACAGTTGGTATCAGAGCATTAGTTTAAGCGAACTAGGAATATGGATTTATTTCTAGACTTAAACTTAGAATGCTAAGCGATGATTGTGAGGTGTGAGCACTAGCTTATTTTAGGAATTGTGCCTAAAATGCTTTTATGTGCTAAATACTTGTGCCTGATATGCTGTTAGTTGTTCGGATCTATGGTCTGTTGCCGACCGGATCTGGAAACCTTATGTGTTTAGGATTCTAAACGTACGACTACGATATTAGAACTAGCATATAAACGTTTCGGAGTGATAAGGATGATTTAACCGTCAATCCTAAGTAAAGATCTGGATTCACCTTATTCGGTGTATAGATCAAGATGGCAAGAACCCGTAGTGGAAACGTGAATGCAAATGGGAACGGACACCAACCCCCCGTGATCGAGCAAATACCAGTTGTGGAAGCCGCTGCCGGACCAATAACGATGGCCGGAGTGCAAGCGATGATCCAGGCAATGTTGGATCGTCAAATGGAGGAAACTAGACGTTTGCTCCAGCAAAATCGTGAGGAAGCCACTATTCAGATCGAACAGCCCGAGTTGAACGAAGGGCAGACTAAGGAAGGAAACTACAGTGGGACTGTTGGTCAAGTCAACCCACCAATAGTTCGACAAAACAACCAAGATGACAAAGTCGAGAGGAATGGATGCAAGTACAAGGATTTTCTGACTTGCAAGCCATCGACTTTCACTGGAAAGGAGGATCCGATCGGGGTCATGGATTGGATCTCGGAGATGGAGTTAGCCTTCATGACATGCGGTTGCAGAGGGAAGCTACAGACCACATTTGCAGTGCGTCAGTTTCGAGGAAGTGTTGTACGTTGGTGGAATACCTTGGGGAAGACTCTGAGCCCTAATGAGCCCCTGCAACTGACATGGGCAGAATTTTTGGTGCAATTCAAACGAAAGTACTGCTCAGCTCAAAACCTGCTTGAGCTAGAGAACCAGTTTCTAACCCTGAAGAAGGGAAGCATGTCAATCGATGAATACAAGAACAACTTCACAGAAAAGATGGAGTTTGCCTTGCGTCTTGTTCCGGATGAGCTGACGAAAATTGACAAGTACGCAAAGAGACTTCCATGGGAGTACGCGGTGCCAGTGCGTCAGGCTCCTACTCTGGAGGCAGCTATCTGGGCTGCCAAGTCTGTGGAAGGTATGATTAAGGGAAGAGCTGCCAACAAGATTGAGGTTGGCGAAAAGAGGAAGTTTGAGGAATCTACGAGGCCCAATAAGAAGATCAAGTCTGGTTCAAAGGAGTCTAGCGGAGGAGGAAACAAAGTGAAATGGTGCGAGAAGTGCAAAAAGAATCACTTTGGGAAATGTAGAGAAGAAGTGACTTGCTACAAGTGTGGGAAGACCGGACATTACGCCAACGAGTGCAAAAGGGTGTGTTATGAATGCCGTGAAGAAGGGCATGTTGCTAAGGATTGCCCAAAAAAGAAAGAGGCGGAAAAAACCAAACATTCCGCCAAAACCGAAGGCAAGAGCATTCCATATGATCCTAGACGAAGCAGTTAACAATGCGAGGATTCAGGAATGACGGCTTGACATCCAAGGATCGAGTTATAATGTAGCCATAGAATCATATGATGTAGCCTGTTAGAGGCATAGTCTAGGGTGAACTTGAACACCTATGTAATCGTTTCAAGAAATAATATGAAACCTTTGTTTTGTTATCTGATGTGTTAAGTTGTTTTTTTTTCGTGTATGGTGACTTGGAGAGACTGCGGGACAATACTTGGGACGAGTATGAGTAGGTGTGAATGGTAGTAGAGGCCTATACTACCGAAAGCACAGGACTCACACTTGGATCAGGGAAAGTCACAAGGTTACCAAGAAGCTAGTAACTGATTCTGTTTTTTTTTCAAGTATGTCATTACCATCGTTTCGATAATGACTAAAAAGATTGTTGATTTCCGACCCTAGTGGTCATACCGAATTGAGTCTGACTACGATGAGTATGTTGCGTGGTTCAGAGAACCAAGTTTGATGTAGCGTCCGACTTAAACCAAACGATTGAAATCAAAGCAATCAATAGAAGTATCGCGTTCGTTGTTAAAGAAGTTGGTAGCCAGAAACGCTACATGTTAAAGTGTGATTATATCACATTAGAACATGAAGGAAGGCATAGTCTATTTTAGAATTTAACTCTAAGACACCTAAGTCTAAATGTGCATCACATGATGATAGGTCATAATTTGAAGTCTAGCCCGAGGTAGAGAGCAGGTGCACGATCGAGTACTGCTTACAGTCAATGAGTCTAAGAGATAGACATGAAGGAATATAGAAGTTATAATTATTAACTAGGATGAAAAGATGACGTATGGAGTCATTATACGAGCCCTGTTTCGTTGATGATTCCGGGACGTAATCATCCTAAGGGGGAGATAATTGTAACGCCCGCAGATCCGGGCTAGTCAATTTAGAGGCAATAGGGGTCGAAAACGACTTTTTGACAAAAAGATTATTTAGAATAAATAATCTTAACCAATTTGTAGAATATGTCACAAGGTTTCCGTACATATAAAGAACGCTGAAATCCGAGTTATAACGAAGAAGTTATGACCCGTCGAAGTTTCGCGTCGGAACCGGCACGGCGCCGGGAAGCGTAAATAGTAAATTTATGATATATAGAGATTTAGCCTTAGCGCTCTAAACAAAAGTCGTAGAATATGTTAAACTAAGAACATCGATAAAAAGAACGCCCATATCTGACTTCGTATGAAGAAGTTATGATTTTTCGAAGTTTCGGATTAGCGGTGTATAGCCCGAAATTCGAATTTTAGATCGATTGATTTTTAGCCGACACAACCTAAACAAGAATCGAAGATCTCGTTATTAGTAGCGTAACGATAAAAATACAGACGAAAATGGACATCGAATAAAGAAGTTATGAGATTTTAACGGACCAATCCTGTCCTGGCCTGTTAAAAATATAACTTTAAAAATAAAGTCAAAATTAACCAACGGAGTCTAAACGAAAGTTGTAGAGTATGTCTCCACCTACGCGTGGATATAAATAACGTCAAAAACGGAGTTCGTATGAGCGAGTTACAAATTATAGTAGTATATTTACGTATTAAAATAAAGTATAAATCATGTATACGTACACATATATATACATATGTATATATCATTAGAAAGGTATCGACGATGCGGTTATTATAAAACTAATGTTGAGTTCTTTCGACATTAGTTTAGTACAAAGATCATTAAATCCATTTAAAATAGTATTATAGAGGGGTGTTTAGTTGTTTATATAACTAAAAGGTCATTAAGTAATTATGGAGGGTAGTTTTTGAAAATTCAATTAGTATAAATAAGAGCCTTGGGCTCTCATATTTCTTGCACCATTCTCTTGATTCAAGAGTCTTTCTCTCCTTATCCCCCGAGCATTTCGGTCCCTCGTGATTCGACTTCTCTTTCTGTAGTTTTAGTATAGTAAGGTGAGCGCTGAAGCGCTGCACGAATCTTTCTTAGAAAGATTCAGCGACGAAGTTCTGCCCCTGCAGAGCCCGACTCCTAGCTAAAATCCCCTTGAAAGTAAGTTATGTTTACCCTATTTTAAATATAGTTTATATTTAAAATTAGTATTGTTATTATAAATTTATAATAAATATTTGGGCTATTATTATGACTTATATAAGTGTCGTTATAATATCTTTTAACTACTCGCGGTACGGGGAATCTGGTTTAAAGGGCCGCATAGGGTTGTTGGATTTCAGAAGTGTTATACGCCAAAATGGTCCTGCCCTCCGGTGTTTTATGTCTGGCCCCTGTCTGTACATAGTAGTTGGAAAGTATTGTTTAAACGCTTATATAATAATAATAATAATAATAATAATAATAATAATAATAATAATAAGACTAATAATTAGTCACGGTAATATTAGACTAAAATCTAGTGGTGATAATACTAGGTTTCGTCAAAGGAAATTATTTTAAAGTAAACGAAGCGCTGTCCGAGTACCGAGTCACCACCTTCTCAGGTGAGTGCATAGTTACTTTCAGCTTACACATAGATATGAAGTATTTTATATAAATTACGTGCTGTGTGTGTATATTATCTGTATACTTGCTATCTATGCTGGATGAACGTTTTATACATGTTTTCAATGATTTAAACTGTATATGTATTTTATATCTACAAAATGTGTTGGGTAAAACATGGGTAGATGTATTAGTTGCTGTGTGATAAAATGAAATAATGAGATGCCTCGTTATAGATGTTCTTGATGATCTAGTCATCTAGCGGAGTATAGATGACGACCACGGACTATTCTAGACAGTCCAGTGGAACACTAACAGGCTCGCAACCTGTAGGTGTTTATTCGAACTTTGTGTTTAACCGAACTGTGTGTTTATTCGAACTGTGTGTTTATTCGAACTGTGTGAACTGTGTGCTCACCAGATATACTCCATCCCAATGATAGTCCTTTGACTAGGTCCCTTGTGTTAGATGTTTTAGGGACGTAATGTGAGGATAACGGGAATGGTTAATTGGGTTGATTGTTTGATGTTTAAAAATAATAATTATATTATTGTGGGTTGAAAACCCTATGTGCTCACCAGGTTTCCTAACCTGACCCACTCAGTTTATTTTTATCACAGGTGTTGATATGAAGTCACAATACACTGAGAGATTTAAAGAGATGTAGATCACTAGTGTAAATAATTGTAAGTTCTGTTTATGCTTATGTTTCTGTATTAACGATGACATCCCAAACGTTTTAAAATGAAATAAATACGTTTCATCGAAAATGTTTTAATAACGTATTTACCATGTTTTTCTGGGAACAAATTCCGCAACATTTTTATAAAATGAAGTACTCTGATTTTTATAAAGCATAAACAAAATCGGTCTTTTCTGGCCGTGAAAATGGGGATGTCACATTTTACCCATCAAAAGATTCCCCTTTTTGATTTAGTGTTTGACTTGTCATGATAGCCGGAGAGCAGCCGGGACAGTAGTCGGGGATCTTTCACTTGAGTTTTCAGCAGTCAGCATTTCGAGGTGAGTTTCCTTCCAGTAGGAACGGGTCTAAGGCCACAATGTCGGCCCGTTTAGCTAGCAGTAGTTTCCGGACTTCGGTCCGATGCAGTAGTTAGTATGTTTGATGCCTTCGTGGCTCAGACAGGATTTATGTGTTATGTGTTTCGCGTCACGGCCCGATGCAGTATGCAGTATATGTGTGTTCATGTTAGTTGATATGTTTATGTTATGCTTTGTTCAGTTAGTTCCGGACTTCGGTCTGATGCAGTTAGTCCGGACTTCGGTCCGATGCGGGCTTCGGCCCGATGCAGTTTTTGGACTTCGGTCCGATGTAGGGGACATGGTCCCAGTTAGTCCGGGCTTCGGCCCGATGTAGTTTCCGGACTTCGGTCTGATGCAGGGACATGGTCCCAGTTAGTCCAGGCTTCGGCCCGATGCAGTTTCCGGACTTCTGTCCGATGCATGGGACATGGTCCTAGTTAGTCCGGGCTTCGGCCCGATGCAGTTTCCGGACTTCGGTCCGATGCAGGGGACATGGTCCCAGTTAGTCCGGGCTTCGGCCCGATGTAGTTTCCGGACTTTGGTCTGATGTAGTGGGAAAGGCCCCGTATGTGCTTTATATGTTGTATGGTATGTGGTAGTTTGGGGGAGCTCACTAAGCTTCGTGCTTACGGTTTTCAGTTTCAGTTTCAGGTACTCAGTTTTCAAAAGAGGAGCTCGGAGAGGTTGCAGTGCACACACCATAGTCAGTTAGCCTGGGGAATGTTTTACTCTGATAATGAGATTATGTTTTGAATTTAATACTCGAAAATTATGTTATGACTTATGATACGTTTTTATAAACATGGTTTAGTAATGTTTTAAAAGAAATTTTTAGTCGTGATTTTTGAGTCGTTACAAGTTGGTATCAGAGCCTTGGTTTGAGGGATTTGGGTGCACTCCCGAGTGTGTCTGAACTCAAACTAAGGAAGTGGTATAAAGTTTTCAAGAGAAAAACCATGGTTACAAAAGAATTTTGAGAAAAGAAAACAATTTTAGAAAAAGTATAAAGAGAAGAGTTTTAGAAAAAGCGAAAAGAGTTTTGAAAAGAGAAAAGGGTGTGGTGCATGCAATCAGCCGAGCTCACGTAAGTACTCCCAAATTACCCATAAAAGTTTATGATTATCAGTTTCAGTTTTAGTTTGGTTCCAGTTTCAGTTCAGTTTCAGCTTCGGTAGAACAACATGCTAGTATAGGACTAAGGATCTAGGAGGATGCCTTATGTGCCTGCTTATGTGTTTCGGCCTTATGAGAATTGCATGCTAGTAGTGAGTAGACAGTAGTAGGATAGCCTGTTTAGGTTATGCCTGATATTATGAGCCTAGAAATGTATGCTAGTACAGTTTCTCGTTATGAGAATAGATTTGCTTGAGTAATTTCCTGTGTCCGAATGGTACTTGTTTTGTGCTTTGTGGGACTTGGAGTGATGGGAGTTAGCCATTAGGTGAACACGTCACATCACATGTGAGCAGGGTTGAATAATCTCAGAGTGCTGGATTTGGCCCTATTGCGCAGCTCTTGTCTGAGTCCAACCGTTGTAGGGACGAGTCTTTTACTCGAAGGATTATCCGAGCCTCATTGCATGTGATGGTATTAAGGTGGTGGCTAATTAGCATTACAAGGAGGCCTTCAGCAGCTGAGGACTGGTTGGGTGGAGTCAGAAATTCCCTAGGGCAAGCCTAGAAAGGTAGTAGCAGAGATCAGTAGCAGTAGAGTGACTTGGTGGAGTTGGGGTAACTCTTGAGGAAAGTACGGATAGATGTGGAAGGTAGTATGGGCCCGTACTACTGAAAGCAGATGATCCGTACTCGAACCAAGAGGGGTCGAGACAAGACCAGAGAACTTTTAGAGTGTGTGAGAGATCCCTCAGCAGCGGTGTGTATATTGATCAGGAAGTATTATATTTTCAGCATGGCGACATTGCACGAGTTACCATTTAGCAAGTTCAGGTACCGGGGAGGGATCTGGCTCGGGCTTTGGAGTCGGGCAGCTTGATGATCAGATGAGGGATTTCATTTCCGCAGAGATTATGCGCAACATCATTGATCAGACTCTAGTGATATTCGACTTGGTTAGAGAAGCCATCATGGAGCTTATGGACAGTCATCTTGAGGCCTTTAAGGCTGGGATAGTTTCAGGAAAGATTTGGGCTCATCTAGATCCCGATTCTTATGGATTTCAGGGATCCATCGGGAAAGGAGATCCCATTTCTAGTTTTTGTCATCAGTGGATAGGAGTTAGTAGGGCATCCTGTCTCCAAGAGAGACCTCTGCATGATTGGATAGTTGAGGAGGTTACGCAAGCCATTCGCGAGGATCTGCCCAACATGGTCGTGAGGATCACTGATAGGTTGATCGCGAAGCTCCAGGATCAAACAACTATTGTTCAGTCGACGGGCGGTGTCGACAAGGTAACGCAGGAGCGAGAGACAGGCAGGGAATCGGAAAGGAAGAGGAAAACGAATGAGACTCAGGTAGCCACGGGTTTGGGTAAGAGGCCCTAGGGGTCGGATTTGAGGATGAGGGACTATCAGAGCCGCAGTCGATGCGGGAAGTGTGGTAGGACGCACTTGGGTGCGTGCAGGCGTAGAAGTGGTGGCGATGCCGGATGTTTCAAGTGCGGCCAGATTGGGCATTTTAGCGGAGATTGTATTTTTATCATCACCCATGGACTTGATCCGATATGTTTCCATTGCAGTCAGAGGGGCCACAAGAAGGCCCACTGTCCGAGTTTGTATACAGCAGGGCAGGTGCCAGCTCCTGCCCTTGGGACTTCAAGTACCGCCAGCAGTTGCCAACGTCGGGCATGGGCGCCCACGGCTCGAAGACGAGTTTTCCGGTTGATTTCAGCAAGGATTGGAGCAGCGCTGAGTGATGGAGGTATGTATCTTTTACCTCCCTGTTAATTATTATTCATGATATTATTGTATGTTGCTGCATTGATGTCAATAAGCATATGTGTTGGGGTATTATATTACCTGCTTGTGACGGAGTTTTATGCCATCTGCATACCTTGGAATTGAATGGTGAATTGGAGGTCGTCCCCTCTAGATCAGGTTACTTCGGATACAGTAACTGTAGCATGTATGTGCAAGATTCTGTAGTGTCTCACTACTTGCGGAAGGTGTTAGTCTGGTAATGATCAGTTATATTCTCAATAGTGACAAGCCAGAGTTTTTAGTGGAGTAGCTAGCGGTCAGTGGGGAAGTGGCTTGAGGATGTGCACCCCAAACGCAGGTTCTCGTGATGTAGTCCCTAAAGCAAATATAGTTAAGGATTGAAGGGTGCTTAGTAGATAGCAAGAATGGTTCGGGTCTGGTAAGAGTTAGTTGGAGCGCTGACAGAGGTAAACGTTGGCGGACAGCAGATCGCCTTTTTAATGGAAGGAAGGTTGGGAATCCTTTCGACCAGTGAGCAGTAAGGAGTTAGCCGAATCCAAGTGGGGGAGCACCCTCCGAGTATTCAAGGATAAGAGCACGTAGACCCAAAATGAGTACGCGGCCTCTGAGAAGGAAAGATAGTAGCACAATGATTGATGGATTGAGGAGTTCAGAATTGGGAGTTTGAGGAACTTCCCAATAGTTAGTTCATGTAATCGAGACGGTTAGAAGCTGGTTAGGAATCCAGGATTGGAGGACCACCTGTAGGGCTCTAGTGAGTTGGAATGAGGATCCTGAGAACGATTAGGAAGAGACACTTTCGTATTAGTAGCCAGTGACAGAGTCAGCATGCAGGGTTGTCTAGATTCAGGAGTTGGGAGTTTGGAAACTTCCCAACAATAGCTTCTTGTATCCGGATTAGTAGACGGTTGGTTTGGGAACCAAGCCGAAGAATTCCTCGACGAAGCGCTAAGTATATCAAGGATATAAGATGTCGAGGTTGATGCAGTATTCAAAGACTGAGGGCTGGTTTTGAGAAATCAGGATGAGGAATCACTAGCATGACTAGGGATAGTCAGGATGTCCTCAGATAGTAGTAGTGGTAGTAGTGTTGTAAGTCTGCGGGGGTAGCCGCAGCATTCACTAGCAGTCAGATAGTAGTAGAAGTGTTGTAAGTCTGCGGGGGTAGCCGTAGCATTCACTAGCAGTCAGATAGTAGTAGTAGTGGTAGTGTTGTAAGTCTACGGGGGGTAGCCGTAGCATTCACTAGCAGTCAGATAGTAGTAGTAGTGTTGTAAGTCGGCAGGGGTAGCCGTAGCATTCACTAGCGGTCAGATAGTAGTAGTAGTGTTGTAAGTCTGCGGGGGTAGCCGTAGCATTCACTAGCAGTCAAATAGCAGTATAGTGTTGTAAGTCTGCGGAAGGAGCCGTAGCACTCGTCAAGTTAGTAGATAGCATGAGCGCGTTATTTGGACGCGGGGGAAATAGTAGTACCCACCAGTTCGGGTGCAGCAGTGAAGATATGGGAATCCACGGGTTAGATTTTGAATTTCCCAAATGGTTCAGTTATGGTTAAGCCGGCGATTCGACGGTCGGATCGTCACCACAGTTATGAGATCAGAGTAGCAGTGGACCGTTGGGGTTCGGGTATGTTAGGGGCTACCGTTAGTCTGGGAGCCATCATGTTGTAGTCATGGAATTGATGATGTCAAGATGTGACGTTTGGACCTGATCGGTGGATCGGGAGGTTGTTAGAGCCACAGTGACAGGATAACTAGTGGAAACTAGTTCCAGAGAAAGATTTCGTTCAGAAGTCATGGGATCGACTATATGAGGAGCCTTTTGACTCCACAGTTGAGTTGGAACTCGGTGTTGCAGATAACCGACAAATGATTGGAGACCAGGAAGGTCTTGAGATAATTTGGGAAGCAGTGTTTCAGGCATGTTCAGTGTTTCATGCAGTTAAGTGTTTCAGGCAGCTCAGTGTTTCAGGCAATTCAGAGTTTCAGGCATGTTCGGTATTGCAGGCAGTTTAGTGTTCGGATAGTTTCAGAGTTTTAGACAGTATTAGTATTTGTGTTGGAATTCAAGTAAGGACGATATATTTGGTTGATTTAGGAATGGAAAGTCCCTCTCAGCAGGATTAGTTAAGTCTTCTGCCAAGTATAAGTGATCTGCAAGGGTAATTAGGCAGGTAGCCTTTCTTTCGGGAAGGGAGACTCAAGTTTTTGGAAGTTGAGTAGTCAGATGAGAGATAAGAAGGCTGGTTCCAGCAGCATCGATTTAGTATGGGTGGCAGAATGGATAGAATGGTTATAGATAGTCGAAGTATCTTCAGAAGTCGCTGGAAGCGACTAGGAGATTGCGATGGAATGTAGTGACCGGTAGGAGTCCGGTAACCCAGATATCGGGGGATTAGTTGGACCAGGGTAGTCTCAGTGCATCCGGTAGGCGGATGAGGGGCAACAGAATTTTCAGTCGGAGGAAGTAACACTAAGGAATTATGGAAAAGAGAAGAATTTAATATGTATCAGCAGTAGTAACCAGCGCTGAGACTGGCTGGAGTGATGGACAAAAGGGTTAGAGTCACCAGGCAAGGTGTTGTGGCATAATCGGTCGTAGCAGAATTCGAGGACGAAGTCTAGTTTAAGTGGAGGAGAGTTGTAACGCCCTGTTCTAAAATATTCGTCTATGGAATTTCAGAGGCCAAGGTCAGGGGCGTTTTAGTCCTTTATTAAATTTGGAGTTATTGTTCGAGAATTTTTCGGGTCGGGTTATGTTGTTAGGAGCGTAGGACTTCTCGCCACCTTTCTGTGGATATAAAGTTCATCAGAAACGGATCTAGAACGAAGGAGTTATGACACTTTGAAGATTTGGCGAGAATGGCCCTTATAGAGAAAAGTTTGCATGGAAGGCCCTGCATGCATGTTTGGAACACGCGTCGGTACACCCAACGTAAGCTGTGTTACGCCCAGCGTAATAAGGCAGTTTGGTCGCGGATGTCCTAGGCGTACGCCCAGCGTACGCTAAAAGTTATGAAACCCTAATTTCGGATTGAGCACTATATAAAGGACATTATGGTTCCAACCCTAGCCCCCATATGAGCCTCCTCAACCTCAGAAGAAACCTAGAACTTTCCTACCTTCATTTTATGAGATCTTGACCTTGGAGAACCTATTTTGGTGGATTAAAGCTTGGAAGCAAGGAGACGAAGGTTGGCAAGGAGGAACCTTTGAAGCTAGAGCTTGTAGATTTGGGATAGGTGCTTCTTTTCAGACCTTTGCAAGATAAAAAGTCTTGAGCTTGATGATTAACCTCTTAGATCTCCTTAGTACAAGTTTTTGGACCTTTTGGTCCCAAGATTGGGACTTTATGACTTAAGCTCATTTCTAAGACCAGGGTTGCCTCCCTTAGAGTCATATGAGTCCCAGAAGCAGTAAAGTTTCAACCTTTGTGGTCCTATTAAGTCCATGCATGAGATATAGTCCCCTTTGTGGAAGTAGAAGAGTGTTTTGAGAGTATGGGTTGGTTTGGGCCATGTAAAGTCACCAAGTCAGTGACTTTATGGCTTAATGCATAGAATAAGACCTAGATCTAAGTTTATGGCTCTTGAGTCGGAGTATTAAGCACTTAAATGAAAAGTGTCCTAACAGAATGAGTACGCCGAGCATAATTGCAGGTACGCCCTGCGTACTCTCTAGCAGGCCAGTACGCTAAGCGTACATTAGAGTACGCCCCGCGTAGCGCAGTTAGTTGGGCTTATTGCATTTTGGGCCTCGGTGTGGGCTGAGTTGAGACTTAGGGTCCTTGGGCCTTATTAGGCCATCAGAATTCAGTTGTTAAGGACCAAGGATTATCATTGGGCTTGAGTAAGGTCCAATAAAGGGCTTTGGGCCCAAAGGAGCAAATTGGGCCATTAGTGGGCCTTTAGCGGGGCAATGGATGGATTTGGAGGGAATTGAGGGTTTGGGCTATATTGTGACCCATGCCATAGCAGGGGTAAAATGGTTATTTTACCCATAAAAAGATTCCCCTTTTTGATTTAGTGTTTGACTTGTCATGATAGCCGGAGAGCAGCCGGGACAGTAGTCGGGGATCTTTCACTCGAGTTTTCAGCAGTCAGCATTTCGAGGTGAGTTTCCTTCCAGTAGGAACGGGTCTAAGGCCACAATGTCGGCCGATTTAGCTAGTAGTAGTTTCCGGACTTCGGTCTGATGCAGTAGTTAGTATGTTTGATGCCTTTTTGGCTCAGACAGGATTTATGTGTTATGTGTTCCGGGTCACGGCCTGATGCAGTATGCAATATATGTGTGTTCATGTTAGTTGATATGTTTATGTTATGCTTTGTTCAGTTAGTTCCGGACTTTGGTCCGATGCAGTTAGTCTGGACTTCGGTCCGATGCGGGCTTCGGCCTGATGCAGTTTCCGGACTTCGGTCCGATGCAGGGGACATGGTCCCAGTTAGTCCGGGCTTTGGCCCGATGCAGTTTCCGGACATCGGTCCGATGCAGGGGACATGGTCCCAGTTAGTCCGGGCTTCGGCCTGATGCAGTTTCCGGACTTTGGTCCGATGCAGTGGGCAAGGCCCCGTATGTGCTTTATATGTTGTATGGTATGTGGTAGTTTGGGGGAGCTCACTAAACTTCGTGCTTACGGTTTTCAGTTTTGGTTTTAGGTACTCAGTTTTCAAAAGAGGAGCTCGGAGAGGTTGCAGTGCACACACCATAGTCAGTTAGCCTCGGGAATGTTTTACTCTGATAATGAGATTATGTTTTGAATTTAATACTCGAAAATTATGTTATGACTTATGATACGTTTTTATAAACATGGTTTAGTAATGTTTTAAAAGAAATTTTTAGTCATGATTTTTGGGTCGTTACAGATAAATCCTAAATGCCGCCTTCATCCACTTACCCCTTCAACTTAAACCCTGCCAACACACCACAATTATCCATTACCTTCACTGCTAAGATTGGACCACCATCCATCTAGGTATGTTTGTTCTTTTTTATAAAAATATTATATCAGTCACATATTACGCAACATTCTTCACTTCTCTTTTGCTCCGGTCTTTGTGTCATTGTGGTCTTCAGGAAGGAAGAGTTGAATGATTTGATACAAAGAGTTTTGCATTTTCAGCATTTGGATCTAATGAAAAATGGTATTCCCTTACCTTTCTGTCTTTATTCTTTGTTACGTGGATCTGTGCTAAACATGTTTTTACTCATCGTTCTTCTGCTACTTCACGATCTCTGTTCATGTCCGTCATGAAAAATTACAGATCTGGAAAAACACTAACCGTCATCACTAGCACCACCGCCCTTCCTCATCAACATAGCGTTGGGGTTATTGTTTGTTTTATTATATTATATATTTGATTAATGTTGGTTTTACACTTTTCTGTCTTTATTCGAAAAAAATGAACATTTATGGATTTAGGTTTTCACTTTGTTGTTACTGAAGTTTGGAACCCTTGATTCAAAAGTTGAGGTACTTCCTGATTTTGTTTTATATGTTATATTGGTTATTAGTTGATCTGTTTCATAGTTATTGGTGATATTTTGTCTCTTTTTGATTGTTTTGATTGACGTTTTCTTTTTCAGCAAGACTACATTGGCTTATTTGTTTCATAGCGCCCTTTAATTAGTTTTTTTTTGTTTTGTTTTTTAATGGTTAATTTTATGATGAAGGTACCAAATATTTAATGTGTTTCCAATAAGCAACACAAAAATGTAATTTCAGGGATATGCGAGGATTTTGATAAGCAATTGGAAGTTACCCCATATTCACTACATGTGTTTATCTCTAAAACTTTGCAACCAACCAATCACCTCATTTTTGAAGAGTTTGTAAAACTCAAATTAAGTTACTTATGGTGAAATTTTAAGTGACTTATAAATGACCTTAAAGTTGTAGAAAGTCATGTACGTTGAGGCTATTATTTTACAGATTGTACTTAAAATTTCAAGAGTCCTAGAATTAATAGTATGTGCTATGATCATATGCATTAAACTATTTTCACTTATCCATGGGTTATCCTTGTAAAAGTAATTTATATTTTTGAACAAACAATGATAAATTTTTTTAATAAAGAAATACGATGATATTAAAAACAGTCTTAATTTTTATTTGTATGTTTACTTTATGTCTATTTTCATGTATAAATGGTGTGTTTTATTATATTTTTGGATATATTTACCTGATTATGGTGTTCATCTTTTATGCTCCACTTTTGGTTAAACTATGCTCAGACCTTGCAAATGGAATAAGAGGTAATACAGCTAAATAAAAAAAAAAGTATTTTTCTATTTCATGATGGGTATGTACCTAAGTGTATGTTTCTTTTTAGTAGATGCACAATTGATATTAAAGAAATTGCTATTTCAAGCACAATGTTGGATGTAAAGGTTGCAGTGGGAATACCTTGACTACTACATCCCCCAAAATATTATTATTATTATTTTTTTAGATTGTAACTAGAAAGCCTTGCATTTTGTACTTATACCCCCATGTTACTGATTGTATACTAGATGTCATTCTAAACGTTATTAAATACTTTTGTACTTGCATTTTGTACTTGTATCTAAACTCTAAATTCTAAACGATTAAGCCTTTAACCATAAATTCATAGTTGTGAATATTAAACACTATATTTATATTTAAACAAATATATATTTTTATTAAAGACGTTTTGTTGTGAAAAATGATACTGGCAATGGTATTGCTTCTTATTTACCTATTGTTATGTAAGCTCGAAGGTAATCAATCAATGTCTACATGCAAATGTTATTTCTGAATCGATAAATATGACAGACGTAGAAAGTGTAAGGATGAAAAACCCGGGTTTTGCCCCGGACTATTTGTTTCATGTTTTTATGAAAAAATGTTAAAGTTTTGACTGCAGGACCTGAAGTGTTAAAATGACTAAAGAATCAAAGGGGTAGGAATGAGCAAGTTTTTAGAAAATGGATCAAAGCTGTCAAACCGTTAAAGTTTTGTGGTCACAACTTTAAATACTAAAAGGTTCCTAAAAAGTGTAAAAATATTGATTGTAAGGACAAAAAGTGTCAAAATGGCTAAAGAATGAGGAGCAAAGTTGACAAAAAACATCCAAATTTACTATTCTTAACTTTGAAGCCCAACAATAATTCAAGGACCAATTCTACCAAAAAAATTCGTAACTTCACTATTCCTAAGGTTCATATATATATATATATATATATATATATATATATATATATATATATATATATATATATATATATATATATATATATATATATATATAATAGATAGTGGAAACAAAATAACCTAACCCTATATATATATATATATATATATATATATATATATATATATATATATATATATATATATATATATATAGGGTTAGGTTATTTTGTTTCCACTATCTATTGTGTGCATGTATTATTGATTCTAAACCAATCATTTTAGTTATTTTAAGAAAGTAATTAATGTATATTACATGCTGAAGATATAATGGGTATTAATTACATCTTCAGCATTTAATATGCATTAATTACTTTCTTAAAATAACTAAAATGATTGGTCCAAAATCAATCATACATGCACACAATAGATAGTGAAAATATTTGAACCTAGCTCTCTCTCTCTCTCTCTCTCTCTCTATATATATATATATATATATATATATATATATATATATATATATATATATATATATATATATGGTAAAGTGAATATACCTAACAACCTTATATAAGCTTAGGTACCTAACCTCATCAAACTACGTCATTTTGCATTAAATTTTCATTGTAATCATCTGAGGTTCTTAAACTTCATCCCTAAACTTGATTTACTTCAAAAAAATTTGGAAATTCATCATTATATTTCTCCTACATCTTTTCATTTGTAGCGGTAGGATATGAAGGCCATAGGTGGTATTCGATAGAAAGACGTGATGTAAAAGAAAGATATTGTTGAAAGTCCAAAGATTTTGGAAGTAATCAAGTTATGGGGTTGAAGTTTAAGAACCTTAGGCAATTACAATGTAAATATGATACAAACCGATGTAGTATTATGGAGTTAGGTACCTAAGCTTATATAAGGTTGTTAGGTATATTCACTTTACCCATATATATATATATATATATATATATATATATATATATATATATATATATATATATATATATATATATATATATATATATATATATATATATATATATATATTTTGCAGCATGGCACGGACGACACCTCCTAGTTGATTTACAATACCCATGTTTCTTAATTAAAATGCATTTCAAGTTTATGGTAATTAAAAAACCTATTATAATTAAATACTACAATTTTACTTTTGGGTGAAATATGTGCAATAGAAAGAAAATCTTAATCTCATTGTATTCCTTTTCCTTAACGGCAAAGCTCACGACGGCACCTAGACGATAGGTTGGTCTAGTGTACCTCTCGTGTCCAAATCTTCACATTTACATCAATTTATTTTTAAAATATGGGAAACTTACAATATAATGCTTTGTTTTTTTACATATGAATAGACACAAAAACTAATGTAAATAATTATAAATATTAATCATCGGATATCAGTAATGGATTTCTGTTACAAGTTAAAAAAAAAAAAAAAAAAAAAAAAAAAAAAAAAAAAAAAAAAAAAAACCTTATGGGCCATAATCAATCTCATCAATATTTGATAACGATCCTCGACTGATAAATATACAAAAACCTAAAGTAAAATCTTATAAAAACATTGGAACTCTCTAAAACAAACCGCCAATAAGATTATATTAGTCTTTTAATTATTTATGGGTTTGACGTCTTACTATACACATGTTTAACTTAAACGTTATGGTCTACACCCTTCTCACTTTTCCACTCCACCTAATATATGTATATATGTGTGTATATATACACAAACATGTATGTATATCTATATCTTCATCTTCCTCAACTAATTCATTCTCAAGAAAGCCACAAATAAACGATTGGAGAAGATGAAGACTAATCATACATTCACTTTAGGAAAATCCGTTTTTATTATTTGCATTTTCATGTTCGTTTCATTGCTTTCTGTTGAGGTCAAGGCAGCCACAAAGAAGTATCAGTTTAATGTAAGTTTGTAGTTTTGGTATGTCGTGATAGCTAGTTTCTATGGCTTTTAATCTACTATGAACATTAGTTTATTGGTTTTGTTAGTTAAGTTCTTCTGTGTTAAATTCGAAAATGATTGTATTATATTCTTGTATTTAAAAAAGGTCGAAGTGAAGAACGTTAGCAGATTGTGCCATGCAAAACCAATTGTAACTGTAAATGGGAGGTTTCCAGGTCCAACAGTTTACGCTCGAGAAGGCGATAGAGTTCTTATCAACGTTTCAAACCATGCCCAATACAATATGTCCATTCATTGGTATGAGGTTTAGAAATTATTTATTATACAAAGTACGTACAAACAAACACGTACACAATATCTTTTCTTTAGGTTTGTTATCGCTAAAACTATGACCATTTTTGTGATCCTTTATATGTGTCACTCAATGACTCGTATGATTCTGTTATACCATTGAAGTAAAATAGATTTTGTTTTCTATCGAATCCACCAGTTCCCTACACAGTAATGTTTTATTTATCATGTTTTATTAGGCATGGCTTAAAACAATATGCTAACGGGTGGGCCGATGGACCGGCATACATCACACAATGCCCGATCCAGACCGGGAATAGCTACGTTTATGACTTTAACATTACAGGCCAAAGAGGGACACTTTGGTGGCATGCACATATTCTATGGCTCAGAGCAACTGTTTATGGTGCTATTGTAATTTTACCTAAACAATCAGTGCCATTTCCATTCCCACGACCCGATGGAGAACAAGTCATCGTGTTTGGTAAACTATATGGATTATTTGAAAGCATTTTCATCGTTTAATGTTTCTCACATTTTTATATATTTTCATGAGTATCTAATTAGAAACGAAAAAAATCTCTTATTTGTAGGTGAATGGTGGCATGCAGATGTCGAAGCGGTTGTGAAGCAAGGCAATGCTTTAGGATTGCCACCAAATATGTCTGATGCGCACACGATCAACGGAAAACCAGGCCCACTTTTTCCTTGTTCCGAGAAACGTATGTCATAACTTGTTTATTGATTGAGTAATATCATTGATGCATTTTAGATCGTGTAACTTTCTTTTTTGTTTTTCTTCATTTAAGATACATTTGCTATGGAAGTTGAGCAAGGAAAGAAATACCTCTTGAGAATAGTCAACGCTGCACTCAACGACGAACTATTTTTTGCAATCGCCGGCCACAACATGACGGTGGTGGAGATCGATGCAGTTTACACAAAACCATTCACCACAAATGCTTTACTAATAGCCCCAGGCCAAACAACGAATGTGATCGTCTCCGCCAACCAGACTCCCGGCCGCTACTTCATGGCGGTGCGACCATTCCAGGATGTTCCAATTCCGGTTGACAACAAAACCGCCACCGCAATTTTCCAATATAAAAACATTCCCACCACCGTCATTCCTACACTCCCTATCCTACCATTACCTAACGACACCAACTTTGCTTTAAGTTATAACCAAAAGCTCCGGAGCTTAAACACCCCTAACTTTCCGGCGAATGTGCCGTTGAAAGTTGACCGGAACTTGTTTTTCACCATCGGGCTTGGGAAGAGTGATTGTGCTACGTGCCTCAATGGAACTCGACTTTCTGCATCCTTGAACAACATAACGTTTGTGATGCCGGAAACTGGACTTCTCCAGGCTCATTACTTTAACATGAAAGGAGTGTTTAGAACTGATTTTCCTGATAAGCCTCCGAAGGCTTTTAATTACACCGGTGCTCCACTTACTGCAAATCTTTTCACTTCTAAGGGAACACGACTGAGCAAAATCGTGTTTAATTCTACCGTTGAATTGGTCATACAAGATACCAATTTGTTAAGCGTTGAATCCCACCCTTTTCATCTTCATGGATTCAATTTCTTTGTCAACTGGCATTGGGAACTTTGACTCTTCCAAGGATCCAGCCAAGTATAACTTGGTTGATCCACCGGAGAGAAACACCGTCGGTGTTCCCACCGGTGGTTGGGCTGCCATTCGATTCCGAGCTGATAATCCAGGTATCGATCATCTTTACCATACAAAGAAAAAAACACACACACAACGTTAAAAACCATATGGAACTAATTCTTGTGTACGTAGGTGTTTGGTTCTTTCACTGTCATTTGGAGTTGCACACCGGATGGGGATTGAAGACGGCGTTTGTGGTGGAAGAGGGGCCAGGAAAAGATCAAGTGGTTCGTCCTCCACCAAAGGATCTTCCATCATGCTAACCAATAAGTGTATATTTTCCAAAGAAGTGTGTATATTTGTTCAAGTCTGATTATATCTCCGTCAAAATTGGAGGAGGCTGCAGTTCTTTTGAGAGTTGACAAGGAATGAAACTGAAAAAAAAAATAAGAGGATTTCATTTCATACTCTGTTGTGTTTATTTTCAATTAGCAAACCAAAAATTGTTTGATTTTTTTAAGTTGACATGACACATGTACATTTTTTATGTTATTTTTGTATCATTATAAAATATAACTACAATATATGGAACTCATGGTTCAAGCTTATATTACTAGTTATTCTGTCACCTTATACATAATGTAACAAAACGTTTTTACTATTAAGGTGAATGTGTTAAAAGTATAATTAAGATTTCAAGATTAATATTGAGATTAAGACTGGAATTTGGGTATAATCTGTAAATATGAACAAAGGTGAGTTCTGAATGAAGTGTGATTTTTTTGTTAGTTTGGGCATGTTTTGCATTATTGTTATTTTGCAGGGATCGGGGCTCTTTTTTTTTTTTTTTTTGAAATGTTGAAAACATGCAGATCTATCTGGATGGGTTTGGTTCAGTAAAGTCCGACTTGATCCATGTTAGTTGACCTGGTGTATATATTGAGTGATTTAATCTTGAAGGTATTAATAATTGTAACACTCGTTTTTTCTCTCAAGCATCTATTGTTCTCTTATCTTCTTCGTCTTTAGGGTTTCTCTTCATATTAGAGTTTTTCTCTGTTTTGTTTACTAAAAATCTTGTTCATAGTTTGTACTTATTCTTTATTTTCCATTCTTGTTTGAGTGAGAGTGATTCTTGTAGGTGAGGTTTCAGTTGTAAGTATCCGGAAACCAACTGGATTTTATTTTCATAATAAAAGATCTGTTGATGTTGTCATTTTGAGTTGTTCTTTACAATTTTAATATGGTATCAGAGCGGGTTTGTTCTTGCTTCGGTTTTATTTATTTTTTGTCTTCTCGATTCAGGGTTTTTTGTTGTCTTTTGTGTTTGATCGGTTCTACTTGTTCCGATCATTTATCGATCTGTTTGATCGTTGTTTTTTGTTCAGATCTTCATTTGATCTCTGTGGGTAAACTATCTCAGACATTGTTAATCTTGAGAGTAAATGTTCGTTTGACTATTGACGTTAGATCTAAACGTCTTCTTCTTCTAACGCCAAGCGTTAAACGACGGTCAACGTCAAGGTTGCAAACAGTGGAATCTGAGTGGTTTGGTGGTTTCTGGCATTTGAATGCATGTCTGCTTTAGTGTTAGATTCTGTTACGTACAGATCTAATTGTAAACTGATTTGCTGCTTGTTGAGCATTATAACAATAGATTACTGTAAGGTTTTTGCACGCCTTCTTGTTTTTGTTTTTTTTTTTTTTTTTTTTTTTTTTTTTTTTTTTTTTTAATCTTGGGTGCTTCTATGTTGCTTGAGTGTATATTTTTTTTGTTTTAGTTTTACATATTTGTTTGTGACACTTATAACTTGTTGATAACTGAGGACTGTGGTCTTGTCGTTGTACTAACTTATCCTCCACAAGAAAGGTGGTTTAATCTAGTTTAGTACAATCATTGGGTTTGCCAAGAGAACACAATTTAATTGTTATATAAGGTGTATCAATCAAGGTTGGAGAAACTCCATCTTGTACTTCTGGTTCCAAGAGTCCACATCATTATGATTTTGATGATCCCTTGTTTGTACATCTGTCTGATAATTGTGTAGTGTCTATTATTAGTTTTTAATTGACTGATCCTGAAAATTTTAGAATTTGGCAAAGTTCAATGACTAGGGCCTTAAGAGGAAGAAATAAGTTAGGGTTTGTTGATAAAAGATTTCCTAAACCATCTCAAGATGAAACTAAAATTAGAAAATGGGATCGTGGTAATGTTGTGTTTTGTTCTTGGATTCTTGGTTCTATTTCTGAGTCTTTGTATGCCAATCATGCTTGTAATGAAATTGCTTCTCATATTTGGTCTGAATTAAGTGAAACATATCATAAAGCTGGTTATTCATGTAACGTCTGGTTCCTGGTATGTATTTAACTTATAATTTATTCTATTTTATAGAGCAACTCGACGAGTTGGGAGCCCCAAACTCGTCGAGTAGAGATTATAAGGGCCACGTATTTTAAGTGACCTACTCGACAAGTTAGGAGGACTCAACTCGACGAGTAGGCTGGCATATATGAAACCCTAATTTCTACGGTTTGCACCTTATTTAAACACCTTAACCCCAAGGTGTTGGCCTCATTTCCAGCCTCCAAGTCCCTAACCCAAAATCTCGAAACCCTAAAGCTATTGTGAGTGATTGTGAGCCAGTCTAAGCGTTTTTAGTGTGTACTTGAAGCCATTGGAAGAAGGAAAAGCTTGAGGAAACAAGAAAGAGCTTGTAGATCCAGAATCCTTATCTCATCCGCAACATTTTTTTGGTATAAAGCTTGAATGTTGCCTTGTGGTTATTTAAATCACCATTTTGAAGTTTGTAACACTAGTCAAAATAGGTCAATAACAATCACATGTGATTATGTCAATCAAGTAATGTGATTTTGTTAAACTAGTAATGTGGTAAACTTACTATGTAATTCATGATAAATTCTAATACAAGTATGAGCTTTCATATATACTTTATGATACAAATCAAAGTATACGTCCATACAATTCTAAAAATATAGAGAACGTCTAAATCTGACTTCGCGTGAAGAAGTTATGATAAATTCTAACGCTATAAATCCTTATAACAAGAGGATTTTAAAATAGACTTAGAATTAGCTATTGAAGTCTAAAAGAAAGTCATAGTACCTGGAAATACCTACACGTGGATATAAAGAACGTCAAAAATAGAGTTCGTTTGCAAAAGTTATGACCTTCCGAAGATGTAGCAGTCTAAGGGCATGACACGTGGCAGAAACCCTAATCAGCCTCAATTCCACTACGTGGACAAGAATTCCATGACATGGAACGATGTGGACATCAAATCCACGACATGGAAAAGTCGTTCGGACACCTTCCGAAGCTAGAACCCAAATGGTAAGTCCATGAAGTGATGCAACTCTAATTCCATGACGTAGACATTAAACCCACGATGTGGACTTGACTTGGATAGCCTATAAATAGAAAGTTCGACTCTAATCTTCCTTACACATAAATCTCTTCTCTCTCTCTCTCTCTCTCTCTCTCTCCCTCTCTCGTTTGTTGAAGCCGTTTCACATCCCGAGCCCGGCGATCACAAACCACTGACCATTTCTAGTTAGATTACATAAAATGATGCTACTAGGGCGAGTTTCACGGCCCCACTTTTTAATTTTTTCGTGGGAAACGCATGCTAAATATTGAATACAAGTTAATACTATGTTTATATGATAGTATGTTCGTTAACCGGGATATAGTTATCTTGTATATGAAAATATACAACTACCGTAAACATGTTGCATGCTATTGTTATAGAAGTATACAAATGTAGATGTTTAGTTATACTTGGGAATTATATATATATATATATATATATATATATATATATATATATATATATATATATATATATATATATATATGTTACGTGCGATATAGTTCCAGAGTTATACTCGGAAGTTCTATATACCAATTAATAAGTATGTTGTTATTGTTGGTTTTATGTCAAGATAAAACCTGGTTTTACCTCAAGTCATAGCTTTTTTACTACCTAAGTATTATAAATATCAGGAATAATTCTTAAAGCATAGTCTAATAATTTAGGGTTTTAGAAACGAATATGGTTTCACTATTAGAACAAACGAAACTCGATAAATATACATGAGCTACCTTATTCATCAACTAGGATTGGAAATCTTAGGGGAAATCCTCTGACCTGTAACTGCTAATCCCGTGTGAGCGAGGAAGTCATATATGAATAATATACGGGTTGACAACGCCACCCGTGGTTGCTGGCTACAACCAACATTTGGCGGGCGACGAACTTGCCTAATTTACTACGTTCCGACGTCGATGAAGCGTGCGAAAACTACTACAAGGTGTGATCCTTGTAACAATAACCAGAGGTTTGAAAATAGTCATACAGTCGGGATTAAAGACTCTTGGTAGCACAACTTTAGAAGCATTATACTTTGTCGAAAATTGGGCCATTAATGGGCCTTTATTGGGCCATTAGTGGGCTTGGAAAGATTTGATGTAATTTGGCCTAGGATATGGTCTAAATTAGACCAGGGGGTAAAATGGTTATTTTTATCCTAAGAAGGGTTATTGGATTTTGACAACGTGTTATTGTGATAATGATAGTCGGGGAGTCGTTGGAGCATCCGTTAGATATTTCTTCTGTGAGATTCTACATTCAGCCTTACGAGGTGGGTTACCTTCCAGTAGAAGTGGTTCGAAGGCACCAATGTCGGCCCACTAGTAGTTGATTATAGTTGAGATGATTGTCTTTGTAATAATTGTTCTGGTATCCCACTATCTGTTATGCTTTATGTGCCTTTATGTGCTAGTATGCTATGATATTATGTGATAGTGGTAGGAGGGTTAGGATAGACCCCATTACCGGTCGTAAGGACCGAAGGGGTAGGCCAGCACCCATATATGCTAGGCAGTATCTGAATTTATGTTTATGATTTGTATTATGTGGTAGTGGTAGTGGTAGTGGTAGTGGTGAAATAGTCCCCGTAACCGGTTGAGATTAACCGAAGGGTAGGTCGAGCACCCAGATATGCTTGACCGGGTAGGTCGAGCACCCAGATATGCTTGACAGGTTAGGTCGACCACCCATATATGCTTGACACGGTAGGTCGGGCACCCATATATGTCTGACAGAGTAGGTCGGGTACCTAGATATGCTTGACAGTATGTGATTATGTGGTATGATGTGGGAAATCACTAAGAATTGTGCTTACGGTTTTCAGTTTTGGTTTCAGGTACTTCCCCTTCGAAGTGAAAAGAGTCGGAATGATTGTAGCGCATCACACTACATTTTCCGCACAAGAGATCTTTGGGATTTAGACTCTAATGTTGTTTTTATCATGACATGTTTTGACTATTGATACATGGGCTTTGATATGAGTTGATATTATGGATGTTTTCAAACAAATGGTTTTACAATTATTTAATTTAAAAATGAAATTTTTGGTCATAAAATTTGGGATGTTACAATAGTGGAGCATTTGACAAAGAGTGCTCACTTTCTAGCCATTAGCGAGAGATCTTCTGCAGAGAAACTGGCTAAGATTTATGTCCGAGAGGTGGTGGCATGACATGGGGTTCCAAATTTGATTTTGTCATACTGGGATGTTCGTTTCACTTCTAGGTTTTGGAAGAGGTTTCACGAGGAGTTGGGTACCCAGTTACATTTCAGTAGTGTATATCATTTGTAGACGGACGGGCAGAGTGAGCGGACTCCTCAGACGCTTGAGGATATGTTACGTGTCTGTATCATTGACTTTGGTGGGAGTTGGGACTCCTATCTCCCGTTGGATGAATTTTCTTATAACAATAGCCATCATGCTAGTATCGGCATGCCTCATTCGAGCTTCTATATGGGAGGAGATGTCGGACTCCTATTTGTTGGGGCGAGGTTGGATAGAGAGTGATGGGGAGCATGGAGGTAGTGCTCAAGACGACCATACTTATCTAGTAGGTTAGACAAATATTGTTGATGGCCTAGAGTCTCCAGAAGAGTTATGCGGATCGACGTCGCTCTGAGTTAAAGTTCCAAGTGGGGATTTAGTGTTGTTGAAGGTATGACCCTAGAAGGGTGTTATCCGCTTCAAGAAGTGGGGAAAGTTGGGCCCCATGTTTAGGAGACCATTCAGACAGTTGGCACGGGTAGGCAAGGTGGCTTATTGGTTGGATCCATCGGAGGAGTTGAGACAGATTCATGATACCTTCCATGTTTCCCAGTTGAGGAAGTGTATAGCTGACAAGACAGCTATAGTTCCTTTAGAGGATATTCAGGTCGATGATCGTCTGAATTACATTGCGAAGCCTGTGGCAATTCTTGATCGGAAAGTGAAGACCTTGAGGAACAAGTTTGTTGAGTTGGTGAAGGTTCAGTGGCAGCACCTCACGGGTTCAGAATGGATGTGGGAGCCCGAGTCTGAGATGCGCGAGCACTATCCTAAGCTATTTCCCAAGGATGACTTCGAGGGCAAAGTCTGATTCTAGGGGGAAGTGTAACATCCGATTATCAGGTATTATCATTTAAGCCCTTAACTTAATCAAAGTTGCATATTTGATCCCTTGTGGTTTACGTTTCTCTTTTTAGTCGGTACGCTGGGCGTACATGGAGGTACGTGCATCGTATATGTGAGGAGTTGGATCGTGGAAGCCATGCTAGTACGTTGCGTGTACGTGTGGTGCGTCGAGCGTACTAGCCCAGCCTATAAACCTAAATTTTAAGGTTTTTCACCCTATGCCTCCCGTGGACATTCCTTATCAGCCACCCTTTTCTCAAAAACCCTGATCTCGAGTCTAAACGTTTTTTGTGAGAGTTTGGAGCTTAATAGTGATTTTGGTGCTTATTTGTGGAAGAAGAATGCTTATGAAGAAGAAGGTGTTGCATGCAAGCTTGTAGATCCAGAAACTACACCTCGTTGTGAATCTTTTTCAAGTATAAAGTTTATACCTTGATGAGTTTTCATTTAGATCTCCATAGATGAGTTTTATGGGGCACTCTAAAGAATACTAGTTGTCCTTTCATGCATTTTAGGTCTTGTAGATTCATAAAAATGGTTGCTTGATCATTTCCCTAGGCCCATGCATGAGTAAAGTGACTTAGAGTGTGATGGAAGTAAGGGTTTGTTGCATCGGGTCCTGTCTAGCCATGCAAAGGCTTAAATTCGATGACTTTATAGGTTAAGACAACCTATGATGGTCAAATCTGAAGTTGGGGTAGGTGCCTTAATGGATTAAGTCATAAAACTTGATTGAGTTGGAACAGGCAAAGTACGCCGGGCGTACTCCTGGCTAAGCCCTCGTGTAGCCAGTCCCATCCCCGATTGGTCGTTGATTGAGTTATACGCCCCACATAAGAGAGAGTACACCCAGCGAAGCGTACACGCTGGGCAATTGAATTTTGCTGACTTTTGACCTTTGGTTAAGATTTAGGGTTTTGGACCATGGGAGGGGCAAAATGGTCTTATTACCATTAAGGGGCTTAGTTATGGGTTTTCGACTTGTGAGTTCAGTTATGGACCTTAATTATTAATTTGGGTTAATTATTTTTTTATTAGGTGGAGTCTAGTTCCGGCAGTTCGAGTGTGAGATTTATCTGTCATCAGTATCAGGTGAGTTTCCTCACATATTCTTACATGTGTGGTAGAATAGTTGTATTTGTGTTGACCAGATGGATCTACTGTTATTTTTTATTATGTTGTTTGTGTGTGACTGAGACTCCGGATAGTCTCCAGGGTTGCTTACAACTAATAGGGCGTGCTATTTCCCACTTGGAATGTTGATAGTCTTCAGGGTTGCTGATAACCCATAGTTGTTTATTTTTGTTGTGTTGTAAGTGGTATGTTGGGGAACTCACTAAGATTTGTGCTTACAGTTGTTGATATATGTGTTTCAGGTACTTCTGAGGACCGCGAGAAGGCAGACGTCTGATTTTACACACTCGTTAGGAGATTTTGTTACTGGGGCATTCTGTGATACTCTGATATTTTATGATGATGATTTGCATTTGACACTTATGATTTTGATGAATTATTTTATGAACAATATTTTGATGATTTAAAAATGAAATTTTTGGGTTAAAATTTAAGGTGTTACGTCACGAGTAGGTTGTACGACCCACTGCTAGACTATGAGCCAGCATCGCTCGTGTGCGGAGATAAGGTTGCACTTTTAGCGTAGGTGTACTTCGTGTCGTCAAGTGGTGGCTTCAATTTGTTCACACTAGGTTCACCAACGTTTTGATAGCGTGACACCTTTATCTGCCATTGATGATGTCTAGTGTCGTTTTTATTGGTTGCGTAACTCTGAGTACACGCCCGGATTGCGCCAGATGTTGTGATATGTCGTCCGAACTTAACTCCGTCTCTAGGTGTCTTGATAGGGCTAAGCTTGAGAATCACAACACAGAAAGAAAGACAGTTAGACGTCGTCTGGGGAAGAATCCCGAAACGAAGCTCCGACGGTCTAGTCATTAACCGGATGAGAGAATCTGAGTTCTATTGGAAAAAGTAGAGAGGAAGGCGGTCCCTTCTCTTGGAGGAGAAGGGTTCTACTTATACCTACTGTCGGGGGGGGGGGGGGGGCAGATCCCCGACAATACATTTTTGTCTCTTCAAAGTCGACATGACGCGGGGGCATCCTACTAGCGGGTTGTTCTCCTCTAGTGCTTATCTTCTATTGGTGCAAAGTCCCAAAAGGACCATTACCTGATCATTACACCCGTCACTCTAGGAATCGGTTGGTACTGTTTTGTCCAGGAGCTGACTTTGTTGCTTGGGGACCAAAGGATGAGTCTGGGGCCGCAAGGGCGAGGGCCTCACCTCGGTGTTAAATAGGTGATGGCCATTAACCAGGTCGTCTTTAATGGTTCCGTTATATTTGGCGTATTCCTAATGGGATACGTTAATATCAACCTAACCAATGAACCTATAATATGGTCAATTATGTAAAGTTTAAATTTGAACATCTGAAGATAATTCTCGTACAAGGGTTATGCTAAAAATAGTAAAGAGAATTTTACCTTCTTCATACAAGCATAAAATCATCTGCATAGTTGTTATTGATGGTTTTTGGTCATAAGAACATCCTATGTGCTCATACAAACCCTAATGCTTGGATCTAGGTTTCTCTATTGTACATGCAAGTTATCCAAGACTATAAACCCTAATTCTAGCATACAAGTAATCATATTAACATAAGAATGGGTTTAAGATATTACCTTGATTGTTATGTAGCAATAACAATCCCAATTCCTCCTTGTATTGACTTTAGAAAGCTTAGAGTCACAAATGTCACTCCTCTAATGGTTCACAAACACCAAGAGCAAGAAGATGAAGATGAGAGAGGAAGGAGGGTACCCTAAAACGTGTGAAACCCTAGAAGGATGCTTAGCCACCTTCTTAGGTCATAAGGGATCTATATATATAGGAGGCTATTAGGGTTATCTAACAAGGAAACCCTAAATTTGGATGCTTAAGCCCTAAGCAACCCATAGATTCCTTTCCTTAAGGCCTTGGACGATTTCCTCATGGGCTTTCCCATAGAATTCGTCCACTCCTTAATATAAGGCAATCCATGGCCCAAATTGCAATTATCTTATAATTACAATTCCAGTCCCTTAAGTTTAATTAATCTCTTTTAGTCACAAAACTAATTACCAATTAATTATTGACTAACATTAATTAAACAACATGATTTCTCCTTTAATATATAATTCTCATAATATATTAATAAATCATATTTAATCCTTTCTCTCCATAATTCATCCTATCAAGTTGCTTTGGTGAAGGCAACCCAAAAGGACCATGCACCATCGGGTCAAGTACATACCAAAATAGTTATGGACTTAGACACTAATCCAATAGTTATTACTCCTCGAAGTTTGGATAATAGTTGGTAGACCAAAATTGCAATTTGTCTTTGACGATTTCAAATTTCCATGATATGTGAAAGAAATTAAGGAGAAATGATAGCAGTACAAACGAGGAGAACGAGAGGGAGAAGGGTGTCAACGGCATAATGATAGTTCAAAGGGTTTTTAATGGGCTATTAGACCGAAGGGTATGGGAGGGAAGCTTCCCTCACTTTTTGTGGACCATATCCTCCTTTCCCTCACTATTCTTTCCATCACCAAAAACCCAAGGAATGGGTGGGAAGCCCTTCCCTCACTTTTTTTTATTAAATAAAATTAATTTTTTTATGATTTATAATTGTTAAATTAATACTAAACATAAAATTTAATTAAAAATAAAAAGCATTTCATTAATTAAAATAAAAATTACATTAAACCTAATATTTAAATAAGTAGAAAAATAATTAATATCCTAATTTTATATAAACTAAAATATGTCACTCAGAATCACCGTGTTCGTCATCGCCCTCATCGTCCTCGTCATCGCCTTGATCGTCTTCATCATTCTCCCCAGCTTCGATCTCGTCGTCAGAATCTTCACTCTCGACGAACATATCAGAATCCTTGTCTGATTCGTCAAACAAATAATCGTGAGGAAACTCTAACAGGGGTTGAATATGAGCCCTATAAATGTGTTCCACCAAATCAGCATGAAGGGCGTGATGTGAATGTCGCGATTGTGTACATCTCTTATATTCACCCTATACTCTTGTGTACCAACGGCCACTCCTTCGACATTTGGCAAAACTTCATTTTCGTTGTACTGGCATATCGCTCTTCCCTCATCTTCAAGAATCATATTATGCAATATGATACATGCATACATTACGTGTTGTAACCTTTTCACCTCATATGACCTTGCCCCGACAGTTAGTACTTGCCAACGTCTCTTAAGTACACCAAATGTTCGCTCCACATCTTTCCTAGCTGATTCTTGCGCCTATTTAAACTTTTTCCTTTTCTGGTCGTTAGGACATGTAAACGATTTCACAAAAACAAACAAGGGAGGATATATACCGTTAGTAAGGTAGTATCCATGCTTATATGCTACCCCATTTGCTTGAAAAGGTACATCGTGCGGCTTTCCAAGGTAGATATCGTTGAATACCGACACTAGTCTAGCACATTGATGTCATTGTTTGCACCAGCTGGACCAAAGAATGCATGTTATATCCAAAGATCATGTGATGCGATAGCCTCTAGAATGATCGTCGGCTCTTTGTGGTCGCCTCTCATGTACTGACCACGCCATGCGTTGGGGCATAATGACCAACTCCAATGCATGCAATCGATACTACCTAGCATTCCAGGGAATCCATGCTTGCCTTCATGCACCGTGTACAATTGGTGGATATCGTTGATAGTTGGTTTGTGCAAATATCGTTGCCCATAAACCAAACAGATCACTTTGCAGAACTTGTACACACACTCCCGTACGGTATACTCTGACATCCTAAAATACTCGTCCCATTTATCTGCGCCCATGTCATATGCTAGCTGACGAATTGCAGTCGTACATTTTTGAACGAGAGAGAAACTTTTTACCCGCCTTGCATCCATTTTCCATTGAAAATATGGAAAGCGGCCTTCCAAATCGTCAACAATACGTAAGAATAGTTCTTTTCTCATCCGGAACCGACGTCGAAAATTTACAGTGTATATGGCGTCATCTGCAAAATAATCTTCTATAAGGCGATTGTGTCCGGCTTCGTGATTTCTACGCAACCACGACTTTCTTAGCTTAGATCGTGCACGTGATGTTTCGCCTAGTCGGTTGTGATAGTATGCAACCGTTTTCGCCATGACGGAACCAATAAACTTATTATCCTCTACGGCCGTCGAATCGAATGATAAAGATGATAACATTTTGAATAATATTTTTTGGAGAGAAGTATAAGATATGAGTTAAAAAAATGATTGGATATTGTGGTATTTATAGTTTAAGAAAAGGGAAAGAAAAAAAAATGTATATAACGGCTATGTAGCCGTTTGGAATAAAAAAAGAAAAAAAACAGAAAAAAAAAAAATTAAACACCCAATCAAATGAAGAGAGAGAGTGCGGGACTCCCTCCCCCCCATCTCTTTCCCGCGTTTCCTTTCCCGCACCACGGGTGCGGTGTTTCTCCACGCGGAACGTTTCCCGCGGTCTTCCCCGCTTACCATACCGTCCGCCCTTAAAATGAAAAGACAAAAATACTCCCACATGGAATGTTCTAACGTACAAAACAGACGGCATCCACAGAGAGGGACTAGGCGTGGAGCATAGTTATATAGTTATATCTAGAGGATGGTTCAATTTAGAAAAATAAATTATGGGTGTATAATAGATAAAACAGTGCATAATAGATAAAACAACATGGACCATTTGTGTAATTTACTTAAAACTGAATTCTACTTTCTTAGTTCTTTACAGTGCGTGGATTTTGATTCACAGAAAGAAAAACTGATTTCGCTGTATTCCTTTTCCCCCACGGTAAAGCTCACGATCCCACCAAACCTAAGTTGCTCTTGTGTACCTCTCATGACCAGATCTTCAAATATACATCAAATTTATTTCTAAAAGTAGAAACTTACGATATAATGCTTTGTTTATACATTTGATTTAACAAATAAACTAATAAAAATAATTACATACATCTCTCATCAAATATTATAAATACATATTTATTATAAAATCAAAAAACTAGTGGACCGTAATCAATTTAATCAATGTTTTATAGCCATTACATATATAAAGCAAAATCTTATAAAACCCACTAATACTTTTCTAAAACAACCATCTGTAAGATTTTTTTTATTCGTGTGTTTGAGTAATTGTTTTTTGAAGTCTCGTACTATCCACATGTTTAACTTAAACGTTTTGCTCTACACCCTCCTCACTTCTCCATTCTACCTAATACATGTATATATGTATTTATATATATACACACATGTATCTATATATATATTTCTTCATCTTCCTCAACTAATTCATTGTTAAGAAAGCCTAGAAACTAACGATTGGGGAAGATGACGACTAATCATACGTTCTTTTTTGGAAAATCCTTTTTTATTATTTGCATTTTCATGTGTGTTTCATTGCTTTCTCTTGAGGTCAAGGCAGCCACCAAGAAGTATCAGTTTAATGTAAGTTCGTAGTTTCTATGGCTTTTAATTACCATGTTGGTAAAACCCATTTCACCACATTAGTTTATTGGTTTCGTTGCAATGTTTGTTTCGTATATTATACAAAATGATTGTATTATATTCTTGTATTTAAAAAAGGTCGAAGTGAAGAACGTTAGCAGATTGTGCCATGCAAAACCAATTGTAACTGTAAATGGGAGGTTTCCAGGTCCAACAGTTTACGCTCGAGAAGGCGATAGAGTTCTCATCAACGTCTCAAACCATGCCCAATACAATATGTCCATTCATTGGTATGAGGTTTAAAAATTATTTATTACACAAACAAACGCATACACAATATATCTTTTATTTTAAGCTTGTTATATGTCGCTCCATTTTGTGACCTTTATACGTCTCACTCAATGACTCATAGTATTCTTTTACACTATTGAAGGAAAAACGATATTCTATTCTATCATATTCGTTGGAGTCTTATATGGTTAATTATGGTTTCTTGGCTCTCTTTTTTAGGCATGGTCTGAAACAATATGCTAACGGGTGGGCCGATGGACCGGCATACATCACACAATGCCCGATCCAGACCGGGAATAGCTACGTTTATGACTTTAACATTACAGGCCAAAGAGGGACACTTTGGTGGCATGCACATATTCTATGGCTCAGAGCAACTGTTTATGGTGCTATTGTAATTTTACCTAAACAATCAGTGCCATTTCCATTCCCACGCCCCGATGGAGAACAAGTCATCGTGTTTGGTAAACAATATGTGTACTTTGAACGTACTTTCATCGTTAAATGTTTTTCAAATCGGATAAATTAAAAACACAAAATATTTGTTATTCGTAGGTGAATGGTGGCATGCGGATGTTGAACAGGTTGTGAAGCAAGGGAACGCTTTAGGTTTGCCACCAAATATGTCCGACGCGCACACGATCAATGGAAAACCGGGCCCACTTTTTCCATGTTCTGAGAAACGTATGTATAAGCTAATTATACTCATCAATAATCTATTCATTAATGCATTTTACATCTTGTAACTTTATTTATTTTGGGATTTTTTTTTTCATTTTAGATACGTTTGCTATGGAAGTTGAGCAAGGAAAGAAATACCTCTTGAGAATAGTCAACGCTGCACTCAACGACGAACTATTTTTTGCAATCGCCGGCCACAACATGACGGTGGTGGAGATCGATGCAGTTTACACAAAACCATTCACCACAAATGCTTTACTAATAGCCCCAGGCCAAACAACGAATGTGATCGTCTCCGCCAACCAGACTCCCGGCCGCTACTTCATGGCGGTGCGACCATTCCAGGATGTTCCAATTCCGGTTGACAACAAAACAGCCACCGCCATTTTCCAATATAAAAACATTCCGACCACCGTCATCCCTACACTCCCTGTTCTACCATTACCTAATGACACCAACTTTGCTTTAAGTTATAACCAAAAGCTCCGGAGCTTAAACACCCCTAACTTTCCGGCGAATGTGCCGTTGAAAGTTGACCGGAACTTGTTTTTCACTATCGGGCTTGGGAAGAGTGATTGTGCTACGTGTCTCAATGGAACTCGACTTTCTGCATCCTTGAACAACATAACATTTGTCATGCCAGAAACTGGACTTCTTCAGGCTCATTATTTTAACATGAAAGGAGTGTTTAAAACTGATTTTCCCGATAAGCCTCCGACGACTTTTAACTACACTGGTGCTCCCCTTACAGCTAATCTTTTCACTTCAAAGGGAACACGGTTAAGCAAAATCGCGTTTAATTCCACCGTTGAATTGGTCATACAAGATACCAATTTGTTAAGCGTTGAATCTCACCCTTTTCATCTTCATGGGTTTAATTTTTTTGTCGTGGGAACTGGCATTGGCAACTTTGATTCTTCTAGGGATCCGGCCAAGTATAACTTGGTTGATCCACCGGAGAGGAACACCGTCGGTGTTCCCACCGGTGGTTGGACTGCCATTCGATTCCGAGCTGATAATCCAGGTATCGATCGTCTTACCACAAACAAAACACACACATATAGACACAACGTTAAAATCCATATGTAACTAATTCTTGTATAGGTGTTTGGTTCTTTCACTGTCATTTGGAGTTGCACACCGGATGGGGATTAAAAACGGCGTTTGTGGTGGAAAATGGGTCGGAAAAAGATCAAGTGGTTCGTCCTCCACCAAAGGATCTTCCATCGTGCTAACCAATAAGTGTACATATTCTGATAAAGGTTGCGGTTTGTTTGAGAGTTTGACAAGGAATGAAACTGGAAAAAGAAAAAAAAATCATGTTTCATACTTTGTTGTGTGTATTTTTAAAACAATTGTTTCATTTTTTTTATTAAGTTGACATGTCAATTGTCACATGTAAATTTTCGATGAGCTTTAAGGTAGTGAATCAAATGTTGCACAAACCCTATGTGAAATTACTGGAGGCCCTCTAGCTCTAGTTAGTTCCTACGATCCATAAAATTCGAACCTTATTGTTTTGGACCCTATTGTTGTTGTTCCTCATATTCCTCCTGTTCAACCCTCACCACCAACCAAACCTGATCCACTAATGGGTGAACTTAACTCTAAAGAAATGGACTCTGAACTCCGCTTCCAACTAGAGTTTGGCTCACTTTCCGTGAAATACAATCGTCCTTTCAACAAGCCATATAAAAATCATTTCCAAGCTTTTCACCAAAACAACCGTTTCTAGGAACCTCACCAAAACAATCCTCAACCTTTCAACAAACCTTCAGAAAATCCACCATCCTACAAGCCTAACCTTCCCACACAAAATCACACCTCGGAATCATCACAAATTCCGAAGTCGGAAAAACCCAAGATTGTATGTCACAAATGTAGCCATGCAAACCACTTTGCCAAAGATTGCTTAGCTGATGTCTCATATAAACCCAAGATCAAGGACTCTGCTTACTATGCACATCGAACTCAAGAAATGGCAGAAAGTGAAAAGGCTTTTATTACCACTATATCAAGGGATGTAGAGGGGTATTGGTCATCTGGAGATGATGATGACATAACCACTGGCAGGAACATGTGTCTTATGGCTCGACAAGAAATAGAATGTGATGAAGGCTACTGGTCATCTGGGTCGGAGAGAGATGATGAAGATGTTGAGCCAAACTACTGCTACATGGCTACCAACGATCCACCTGGTAGAAGCATCGTTCAACAGACACTCTATGCTTTGAAGCAAGAAATAATATGGTATATCGATAGTGCTTGCTCCATGCACATGACAGGGCAGAAAGACTATGCAAGATCTCAAACTTTCACAGAATGTTGGCTATGTGACGTATGGCAACAACTCCAACTCTTGTTTCTGAGGTTATGGCATTCTTACAAATGGCAACTTCTTATCATGTACTTCAAGAACATCAACAACATCTTCAACAAACTTAAGAGCATGAAGATCACTTGGGTTTTCAACAAGAGAAATATATCTCTTATTAAACAAATCTCTTTCTTCTCCTTCCTCTCGATTTTCACTATAAGCTACCATGAGACAATAAGATCCAAACAAGAAATCAATCTTTAAAAGTGGTTAGAAAATCAATCTTCCAAGATCATCCTTCAAACCTCCATAAGAAACCATAGTTTCCCATGAAATCAACCGGCTTAACACTAATCCATAAAATTGATATTCGTTAACTTTGTATTTCACATGTTTAACGATCACAACCCAAGAATCATACTCTAAATACCCCATGATCACAAGAACTTGAAAATTTCTAGAGAGAAAGTGATTTTGAATGGGTTTTCTAGAGAGAGAAAGCAAAAATCACTTGAATTCTAATGGAGAAAATCGAATTATGAATAGAACCAAAGATGAATTCGATTTATAGAATCCAAAAACTCTCTATAACACGAAGATCAAAACTCAAAATGAAGAATCACCAAATCTAGAATGCCACCATGGATCAATTCTTGATCTAATCAAGAATACCCGATCTGATATCAATTGTTGAGCATCAACGCTACCGGTTAATCTAAAACCAATTGGTGTTAGAAATGGCGCAACCTTACCCATATAGCGCATTCATCCCTCCAGGACCAGACATTCGATTGTAGCACTCCAGGCAATCGTGCGAGGACTTGGTCAATGCCATTTTTGACCCCCAACAATCCCCCCCCCCCTCAGAAATTGCTCCTTGAGAGAATCGAAATCTCGCCACTGGCTTTGATACCAATTGTAGAGGTGTTGATTATGATGGCATGTGCGGAATAAGAAAAGATCTAGTGAAGCATCGTAGTAACTAAAGAACACAAGGAGTAAATAAATCTTGGCAAGCTCATATTAGATCTAGAAAGAACATACAAAGTGGGTCTTCTATAAATTCTCTCTCTAGTCTAACACTCCAAATAGTTTCTTACATAATGGGAGTCACTCACTTCTTATTTATAGGAAAGACTCAACTCATTTACACATACAAGATACTCGACATCCAAGCGTAACTTTGCACCCTAATAGAATCCCCTTTATTACCCCGCCCCCGATTGATTTTGGGCTTTTTTTTTTGCTAAACGAAGTTGCTATTTAGGCTAAAAGAAACTATTTTTTAGGTAACAAATAATCATTTATAGCAGAATTTTACATGTTAAAAATAAAAAAGTTATGGTATCTTAAAAACACTATACTAACAACTTAAAAACATGTATTTTGATGAATTTTGGAAGCTTAAAATCATGTTATTGTTATTATATTTATATAATTAATATATTTAAATATATGTTTAATTTATTAACAGGTCCCCATGGGGGTTCGGGACAGGATTGTCTACCTCCACCCCTGCCCGAGAAATTAAAACGGGGGTTAACCTTGCCCCCGCCCCCGTCCCCACCCCCGATTTTTTTTTTTAATTTCTCCAAATGGGACTGGCCCCCACAGGAACAAGGTCCCACAGGACTTTTTGACATCCCTACTTAAAAATACTTTAATAAAAATAATATTAACATGCACGAATGATCCCTATGGTTTGGTCCAATCTACGCACCTAGTCCTAGTGTTACTGTTCTGTTCATTTTGTCCAATATAACACCCATGTGCCAAGCTAGCAGGGGATATTTTTGTATCTTAAATATTGATGTCATATTACTACCACATTAAGGATACCGAAGCATTTCATTATGAGTTGGCCTATACATAAAACAATGGTGAATTGGCCTATACATGAAATAATGGTGAATTGGCCTATACATGCAACAATGGGAGAAATTAATATAGTATATAGATATGGTATTGTTGCTTCATTTTTCTGAATTTTCAACAATGGAATGTGATAGAGTGTCAAGGCATTGGCAAAAAAAACTGGAATATCAAATGATGAAGGTGTTAGTCAAAGGGTAAAAGGAAAAGGGGTTATCGTAGGGAGTTGAAAGAAAGGGGATATTATCCCTAGAATGTTAAACATTGACTTTTCTTGGTTTAACAATGTTTTCTGCATGTATTTTTTTGTTCTTTTTAATTGTTTTTAACTTCGAATTATCATTCGGTGTTGTTTAAACAATGGTTAACTACAATCTCATAGATGGTTTGTTTAATGGTTCTTTAAACAATGGTTAACTTTGTTATCACTACAAAAAACTATGCCCTTAGCGGCGACACAATTACCGACGACGAAGGATTTTAGCGACGACCCTACCATTTGTCGCAGCTAAAAGCCTTCGTCGTCGGTAATTGTGTCGCCGCAAAATGATTCTCACCCGAATCCGTGTTTTCCCCCTCTGATAGATCTCATCCATTCGATCGAGTATCTAATCCAACAGTTGGGGCCTCTTATCCGCACAGACCTAATATCGGCGACATTCGTGTCGCCGCTAATATTCAAAAAAGTCATCGATAATAGTGGTCTAAAAAAAGACGCGATACCCTTCCCTCCAGATAGTCAACGCTGTTGATTCGCGTCGCCGGTAAAGCATAAATTGTTGCTGACACAAAAGAATATTTTATGTTAGTCGGAGGGTATCAAGATATCTCGAGAGCATTAGCCAACCCTCCAGAGGGTATGGAAGTTGATAACTGGAAGAAAGCAGTTGAGTATTTCCAAACGAACGAACATAGAATTGCTTCAGACAGGAACAAAAAAGTTCGTGAAATGCAAACAAATGTGAATCGGGGGGGGGGGGGGGGGTCGAGCTCGTATGGCGGTACTTGTTATAAGAAGGTAACGTACGATACATGTAATTAATTATTTAAAATATAATCTAATTTTTAAAGTTAATCTGAACCTTAAGAGAGTGGAAACGTTTCGCAAAGCTCATACCGATAGAGATGGTGTATTTGCTAATGCTGAGGCGGAACAATAATATGTAAGTATTTAATTATAATTTTATCATATAATTAAATGTTTATTTATACTTAATTGTTACTCACTTTGGGGAGTTACAGAATCGGTTAGTCGGAGAGCTCTTAGAACAAACCCAAGGTGAAAGTGAGTTAACACCCGCTCAAGAAAGAGCTTCTTTTAAGAAAGTATTAGGAGAGCGATGTGGCCATATCAGAGGCATCGACCGTAAAACTTCTGCTCTCCCACCGATTTCACAGCCATCACAACCAACACCACAACCATCACAACCATCACAGGTAAAACAATCTACTTTGGTTTTTTGTGGTGATTATTTGCAAAAAGCTTTGGTAATTAGGATTTTGTCCCAAGTGGAAGAAATAGCAATGTACTTTGGTTTTTTGTCTTAGTTTAAAAATAGCAATCTACTTTTGCATCATAAAATGCATGTTAATTTGGTAATTTTGGTTTTGTGGTGATTATTTGCTAAAAGCATTAATAAATGGGTTTTTGTCCCAAGTGCAAGAAATAGCAATGTACTTTGGTTTTTTGTCATAGTTTAAAAATAGCAGTCTACTTTGGTATCATAAAATGCATGTTGATTTGGTAATTTTGGTTTTGTGGTGATTATTTGCTAAAAACTTTGGTAATTAGGTTTTTGTCCCGAGTGCAAAAAATAACAACGTACTTTGGTTTTTTGTCTTAATTTAAAAATAACAATCTACTTTAGCACCATAGAATTCATGTTGATTTGGTAATTTTGGTTTTGTGGTGATTATTTGCTAAAAACTTTTGAAATTAGGTTTTTGTCCCAAGTGCAAAAAATAACAACGTACTTTTGTTTTTTTGTCTTAGTTTAAAAATAGCAATCTACTTTAGCATCATAAAATGCATGTTGATTTGGTAAGTTTGGTTTGTGGTGATTATTTGCTAAAAACTTTGGTAATTGGGTTTTTGTCCCAGGTGCAAGAAATAGCAATGTACTTTGTTGTTAATTATGTAGTTGAAAAATCTTCATGCAAGGCTCAACGACCCGACATGTAGGGATGAACTTTATTTGTTTTTTCAATCCCAAAATAATCGAGTAAACGATGGGAACGAAGATGATGGTATGTAGGGATGAGTATTATTTGTATATTACAGTTGTTGTCACACTTTGCTACTTGTTAGATTGTAAAAAATTTTGTTGTTTTCTGTAATTACCGGCAACACTATTACCGACGATATTATTGCTTTTTATATTTAATCAGATGTTATGTAATTATCATGCGACAGTGTTACCGGAGACATTATTACTTTTTATATTTAATCGAATGTTATGTAATTACCGACGACACTATCACTTTTGATATTTAACCGGATATTTGCTTTGTAATTAGCGTCGACACTATTATTTTTGATATTTAATCGAATGTTGTTATTTTTGATATTTAATCGAATGTTGTTATGTAATTACCAGCGACATTATTACTAGCAACAAAAATCGTTGATTAAAAAAAATTAAAAAATGAAAATTGTTATTACCAGCGACATCATTATTACCGATGACATCATCATTAGCGGCGACAATTCTCATTAGCGGCGACAAGTTAATCAATAGCAACGAAGCAGTAACAACGACTTATTACCGGCGACATGTCACTGCTATTACTATTATCGGCGACCAGGGCCGGTCCATAGCTTTTTAATGCCCCGGGCGAAAAAACTTAAAAATGCCCCAAGACTTTTATTAAATCTACCTACAACATAAATTAGCTAGTTTCTTTTTTCAAACAACTTCATATCCATTAAAACTTAAACTAGCAAACATCACTAAAACATTTTATTTGTGCTTTGTGAATTAAAAAATATAATTACTACGATCTTTTGTATGAATTATAAAAATCAGTTAATACATCATAGTTAACAATAGCATGATTAACAAGTATAGTGTATCTCCATTTTATTTAATTTTTTTACAAAAAAAAAATTATAACCATGACATAAACAAAATTGTAAATTGTGATCACAAAAACTAGATACATTAAACTGTTACAAACACACTACTCCAAATGTTAATATCTTGAATGTCATATGAAAATTTAAAACAAAAAATGTCAAGGTCTTCGTTTGTGATATAATCTCAAAATTGAAACAAATACTCTTTAAATCCACTGTGAACAAAGTATTTTGTCAGCAACACAAACATTTTAAGAATTGCAGCAGTACCCACTTAAGGAAATCAGCCTTATACGGGCATCAAATCCAAGGGCATAATCGTCCATCCAAGCTATCCCTTTAATATGCCTTGAAACCATACTCCATCAAGGGCAGAATTGTCCATAGAGGGGAAACACTTTTAAAATCTAAACCAACCAAAACAAGGCAAAGATTACCTTGCAGCCGTGAAAAAATCGAGAGAAAAACACAGATCAGAAAAAAATGATATCTAGAAAAGATAAGCATTAGACTAAGCACCGGTAATTCCGTAAGAAAAGGAGCAAGATCATCGAAAGATGAAAGGCATCCAAAAAACGAAAAAATATTTCTTCTTGTTCTCAACAGAAATCCAGAGGCAAGAGAGTAGAGAGTTTATAGAAACTAAGGTTCTTCACAGAAATCGGGAGACGTATCTATTGCGTATCCAAAGAAGAGTCTCTTAACCAATCGACGATTGGGAAAAGCAATCGACTTCTTGTCTTCTACATCCTGCCCTTTCATCTTTCTAGGCGGCCACTGGGAAGATGGGAACCAGACTCCAATAGTCGAAGCGCGTGACATGGTTGATCGTAGATGCTGAATTCCTTTGGGCCAAATACCTATAATATTAACATTATGGACGAAATTTATGCCCCTCATCTCTTGCTGCCATGGGCCTATGCCCAATTCGCCCAGGTATCAGGGCCGGCCCTGCCGGCGACAATTTGACCTTTTAGCGGCTATCTTTTTCCTTGTAGTGTATGTTTAATAGTTAGATATATGTTTGTTTTTTTAGTGGTTTGTTTAACTTCGAATTAAGCTTTGCTTCTAATTAACACAATTGGGTCGTCAATGAATCAATTAAGCCAACAAAACTATCAATTTCATTGATCTCCCAAAAGTTAGATTGCATTATACAACCAATTACATGTGCACAACATTATCGTCTTCAATTTCCGACTATCATCTTCAAGTTTGTTTATAAGACCTCGATAACCCTGGGATTTGGCAGAACGTAAACATGTTTCCTTGTCACCCTAACCAATGAACCTATAACATGGTCTATGTAAAGTTCAAATTCAAACACCTTAACCAGTACAAGGGTGGGCATTGGTCCACCCAAATAAATTTGAGTTTATATATATATATATATATATATATATATATATATATATATATATATATATATATATATATATATATATATATATATATATTAAAATTTTTATAAATTACACTGACCTTAACATCATTATTTCACAAGGGTTAGGCTAAAAATAACCTAGAGCATTTCACCTTCTTCGTACAAGCATAAACTCATCTTCATGGATTGTTATTAGTCCATAAAGTGTGTATAACACGGTTGGTAGACCGAAATTGCATTTTGTTTTTGATGATTTATGATTTCGTGATTAGTGAAAGAAATTAGGGAGAAGGGTGTCAAGGACATAATGATCATTCAAAGAGTTTTTAATGGGCATTAAAGTGAAAAGTCAAAAATGCGTCCATCATACAAGGCACGGCATCCTCACAAGGGGACTAGGCATGTAGCATGGTTTTATTTGGAGGATGGTTTGAGTTAGAAAAAAAAAAAAAAAAGTTAAGGATTAGATGAACATAATTAATCAAATGATATAGACCATTTGTGTTATTTAATGTAAAGTTAAACAATACAATTTTAGTTTTTTGACTTTTTTCATGTGCGTGGATTTGTTTAAGAGAAAGAAAATCTTAATTTTGGTTGTATTCCTTTTCTCTCAACGGTAAAGCTCATGACCACACCTAACATAAGTTGCTCTTGTATACCTCTCATGGCCAGATCTTCAAATATACATCAAATTTATTTCCAAAAGTAGAAACTAACTGTATAATGCTTTGTTTTTACATTTTGTTTAACACATAGACTAATTAAAAAAAATATATTTACAATATACATCTCTCATCAAATATTAAAAATACATTTTTATTATAAAATCAAAAAAATCTATGAACCCTAATCAATTTAATCAATGTTTTACAGCCATTACAGATACAAAGCAAAATCTTATAAAAACCATAATAACTTTTAAAACAGCCACGTACCAATAAGAGTATTTTTTATTTGTGTGTTTGAGTAATTGGTTTTTGAAGTCTCTTACTATATACATGTTTAACTTAAACGTTTTCCTCTACAACCTCCTCACTTCTCCACTCTACCTAATACATGTATACATGTGTGTATATATATACACACACATGTATCTATATCTATATCTTCATCTTCCTCAACACTAATTCATTCTCAAGAACACACACGAATCAACTACTGGGGAAGATGACGACTAATCATACATTCATTTTCGAAAAATCCCTTTTTATTATTTGCATTTTGATATGCATTTCATTGCTTTCTCTTGAGGCCAAGGCAGCCACCAAGAAGTATCAGTTTAATGTAAGTTAATTTGTAGTTTTGCAATGTCGTGATATATAGCTAGTTTCTGTGGTTTTTAAATTTTAATTCACCATGGTTGCTAAAACCCGTTTGGCCACAATAGTTTATTGGTTTCGTTGCAATGTTTGTTTCGTATATTATAGAAAATGATTGTGTTATATTCTTATATCTGAAAAAGGTCGAAGTGAAGAACGTTAGCAGATTGTGCCATGCAAAACCAATTGTAACTGTAAATGGGAGGTTTCCAGGTCCAACAGTTTACGCTCGAGAAGGCGATAGAGTTCTTATCAACGTTTCAAACCATGCCCAATACAATATGTCCATTCATTGGTATGAGGTTTAGAAATTATTTATTATACAAACAAACGCATATATACAAAATATATCTTTTCTTTTAAGCTTGTTATATATCTCTCCATTTTGTGACCTTTATACGTCTCACTCAATGACTCATAAGATTGGTTTATACTATTGAAGTAAAAACGATATTTTATTCTATCATATTTGTTGGTGTTTTATGGCTCTCTTTTTTAGGCATGGTCTGAAACAGTATGCTAACGGGTGGGCTGATGGACCGGCGTACATCACACAATGCCCGATCCAGACCGGGAATAGCTACGTTTATGACTTTAACATTACCGGCCAAAGAGGGACCCTTTGGTGGCATGCACATATTCTATGGCTCAGAGCAACTGTTTATGGTGCTATTGTAATTTTACCTAAACAATCAGTGCCATTTCCATTCCCACGACCCGATGGAGAACAAGTCATCGTGTTTGGTAAACTATATGTGTACTTTGAACGTACTTTCATCGTTAAATGTTTCTCAAATCGGATAAATTAAAAACACAAAATATTTGTTATTCGTAGGTGAATGGTGGCATGCGGATGTTGAACAGGTTGTGAAGCAAGGGAACGCTTTAGGTTTGCCACCAAATATGTCCGACGCGCACACGATCAATGGAAAACCGGGCCCACTTTTTCCATGTTCTGAGAAACGTATGTATAAGCTAATTATACTCATCAATAATCTATTCATTAATGCATTTTACATCTTGTAACTTTATTTATTTTGGGATTTTTTTTTTCATTTTAGATACGTTTGCTATGGAAGTTGAGCAAGGAAAGAAATACCTCTTGAGAATAGTCAACGCTGCACTCAACGACGAACTATTTTTTGCAATCGCCGGCCACAACATGACGGTGGTGGAGATCGATGCAGTTTACACAAAACCATTCACCACAAATGCTTTACTAATAGCCCCAGGCCAAACAACGAATGTGATCGTCTCCGCCAACCAGACTCCCGGCCGCTACTTCATGGCGGTGCGACCATTCCAGGATGTTCCAATTCCGGTTGACAACAAAACAGCCACCGCCATTTTCCAATATAAAAACATTCCGACCACCGTCATCCCTACACTCCCTGTTCTACCATTACCTAATGACACCAACTTTGCTTTAAGTTATAACCAAAAGCTCCGGAGCTTAAACACCCCTAACTTTCCGGCGAATGTGCCGTTGAAAGTTGACCGGAACTTGTTTTTCACTATCGGGCTTGGGAAGAGTGATTGTGCTACGTGTCTCAATGGAACTCGACTTTCTGCATCCTTGAACAACATAACATTTGTCATGCCAGAAACTGGACTTCTTCAGGCTCATTATTTTAACATGAAAGGAGTGTTTAAAACTGATTTTCCCGATAAGCCTCCGACGACTTTTAACTACACTGGTGCTCCCCTTACAGCTAATCTTTTCACTTCAAAGGGAACACGGTTAAGCAAAATCGCGTTTAATTCCACCGTTGAATTGGTCATACAAGATACCAATTTGTTAAGCGTTGAATCTCACCCTTTTCATCTTCATGGGTTTAATTTTTTTGTCGTGGGAACTGGCATTGGCAACTTTGATTCTTCTAGGGATCCGGCCAAGTATAACTTGGTTGATCCACCGGAGAGGAACACCGTCGGTGTTCCCACCGGTGGTTGGACTGCCATTCGATTCCGAGCTGATAATCCAGGTATCGATCGTCTTACCACAAACAAAACACACACATATAGACACAACGTTAAAATCCATATGTAACTAATTCTTGTATAGGTGTTTGGTTCTTTCACTGTCATTTGGAGTTGCACACCGGATGGGGATTAAAAACGGCGTTTGTGGTGGAAAATGGGTCGGAAAAAGATCAAGTGGTTCGTCCTCCACCAAAGGATCTTCCATCGTGCTAACCAATAAGTGTACATATTCTGATAAAGGTTGCGGTTTGTTTGAGAGTTTGACAAGGAATGAAACTGGAAAAAGAAAAAAAAATCATGTTTCATACTTTGTTGTGTGTATTTTTAAAACAATTGTTTCATTTTTTTTATTAAGTTGACATGTCAATTGTCACATGTAAATTTTCGATGAGCTTTAAGGTAGTGAATCAAATGTTGCACAAACCCTATGTGAAATTACTGGAGGCCCTCTAGCTCTAGTTAGTTCCTACGATCCATAAAATTCGAACCTTATTGTTTTGGACCCTATTGTTGTTGTTCCTCATATTCCTCCTGTTCAACCCTCACCACCAACCAAACCTGATCCACTAATGGGTGAACTTAACTCTAAAGAAATGGACTCTGAACTCCGCTTCCAACTAGAGTTTGGCTCACTTTCCGTGAAATACAATCGTCCTTTCAACAAGCCATATAAAAATCATTTCCAAGCTTTTCACCAAAACAACCGTTTCTAGGAACCTCACCAAAACAATCCTCAACCTTTCAACAAACCTTCAGAAAATCCACCATCCTACAAGCCTAACCTTCCCACACAAAATCACACCTCGGAATCATCACAAATTCCGAAGTCGGAAAAACCCAAGATTGTATGTCACAAATGTAGCCATGCAAACCACTTTGCCAAAGATTGCTTAGCTGATGTCTCATATAAACCCAAGATCAAGGACTCTGCTTACTATGCACATCGAACTCAAGAAATGGCAGAAAGTGAAAAGGCTTTTATTACCACTATATCAAGGGATGTAGAGGGGTATTGGTCATCTGGAGATGATGATGACATAACCACTGGCAGGAACATGTGTCTTATGGCTCGACAAGAAATAGAATGTGATGAAGGCTACTGGTCATCTGGGTCGGAGAGAGATGATGAAGATGTTGAGCCAAACTACTGCTACATGGCTACCAACGATCCACCTGGTAGAAGCATCGTTCAACAGACACTCTATGCTTTGAAGCAAGAAATAATATGGTATATCGATAGTGCTTGCTCCATGCACATGACAGGGCAGAAAGACTATGCAAGATCTCAAACTTTCACAGAATGTTGGCTATGTGACGTATGGCAACAACTCCAACTCTTGTTTCTGAGGTTATGGCATTCTTACAAATGGCAACTTCTTATCATGTACTTCAAGAACATCAACAACATCTTCAACAAACTTAAGAGCATGAAGATCACTTGGGTTTTCAACAAGAGAAATATATCTCTTATTAAACAAATCTCTTTCTTCTCCTTCCTCTCGATTTTCACTATAAGCTACCATGAGACAATAAGATCCAAACAAGAAATCAATCTTTAAAAGTGGTTAGAAAATCAATCTTCCAAGATCATCCTTCAAACCTCCATAAGAAACCATAGTTTCCCATGAAATCAACCGGCTTAACACTAATCCATAAAATTGATATTCGTTAACTTTGTATTTCACATGTTTAACGATCACAACCCAAGAATCATACTCTAAATACCCCATGATCACAAGAACTTGAAAATTTCTAGAGAGAAAGTGATTTTGAATGGGTTTTCTAGAGAGAGAAAGCAAAAATCACTTGAATTCTAATGGAGAAAATCGAATTATGAATAGAACCAAAGATGAATTCGATTTATAGAATCCAAAAACTCTCTATAACACGAAGATCAAAACTCAAAATGAAGAATCACCAAATCTAGAATGCCACCATGGATCAATTCTTGATCTAATCAAGAATACCCGATCTGATATCAATTGTTGAGCATCAACGCTACCGGTTAATCTAAAACCAATTGGTGTTAGAAATGGCGCAACCTTACCCATATAGCGCATTCATCCCTCCAGGACCAGACATTCGATTGTAGCACTCCAGGCAATCGTGCGAGGACTTGGTCAATGCCATTTTTGACCCCCAACAATCCCCCCCCCCCTCAGAAATTGCTCCTTGAGAGAATCGAAATCTCGCCACTGGCTTTGATACCAATTGTAGAGGTGTTGATTATGATGGCATGTGCGGAATAAGAAAAGATCTAGTGAAGCATCGTAGTAACTAAAGAACACAAGGAGTAAATAAATCTTGGCAAGCTCATATTAGATCTAGAAAGAACATACAAAGTGGGTCTTCTATAAATTCTCTCTCTAGTCTAACACTCCAAATAGTTTCTTACATAATGGGAGTCACTCACTTCTTATTTATAGGAAAGACTCAACTCATTTACACATACAAGATACTCGACATCCAAGCGTAACTTTGCACCCTAATAGAATCCCCTTTATTACCCCGCCCCCGATTGATTTTGGGCTTTTTTTTTTGCTAAACGAAGTTGCTATTTAGGCTAAAAGAAACTATTTTTTAGGTAACAAATAATCATTTATAGCAGAATTTTACATGTTAAAAATAAAAAAGTTATGGTATCTTAAAAACACTATACTAACAACTTAAAAACATGTATTTTGATGAATTTTGGAAGCTTAAAATCATGTTATTGTTATTATATTTATATAATTAATATATTTAAATATATGTTTAATTTATTAACAGGTCCCCATGGGGGTTCGGGACAGGATTGTCTACCTCCACCCCTGCCCGAGAAATTAAAACGGGGGTTAACCTTGCCCCCGCCCCCGTCCCCACCCCCGATTTTTTTTTTTAATTTCTCCAAATGGGACTGGCCCCCACAGGAACAAGGTCCCACAGGACTTTTTGACATCCCTACTTAAAAATACTTTAATAAAAATAATATTAACATGCACGAATGATCCCTATGGTTTGGTCCAATCTACGCACCTAGTCCTAGTGTTACTGTTCTGTTCATTTTGTCCAATATAACACCCATGTGCCAAGCTAGCAGGGGATATTTTTGTATCTTAAATATTGATGTCATATTACTACCACATTAAGGATACCGAAGCATTTCATTATGAGTTGGCCTATACATAAAACAATGGTGAATTGGCCTATACATGAAATAATGGTGAATTGGCCTATACATGCAACAATGGGAGAAATTAATATAGTATATAGATATGGTATTGTTGCTTCATTTTTCTGAATTTTCAACAATGGAATGTGATAGAGTGTCAAGGCATTGGCAAAAAAAACTGGAATATCAAATGATGAAGGTGTTAGTCAAAGGGTAAAAGGAAAAGGGGTTATCGTAGGGAGTTGAAAGAAAGGGGATATTATCCCTAGAATGTTAAACATTGACTTTTCTTGGTTTAACAATGTTTTCTGCATGTATTTTTTTGTTCTTTTTAATTGTTTTTAACTTCGAATTATCATTCGGTGTTGTTTAAACAATGGTTAACTACAATCTCATAGATGGTTTGTTTAATGGTTCTTTAAACAATGGTTAACTTTGTTATCACTACAAAAAACTATGCCCTTAGCGGCGACACAATTACCGACGACGAAGGATTTTAGCGACGACCCTACCATTTGTCGCAGCTAAAAGCCTTCGTCGTCGGTAATTGTGTCGCCGCAAAATGATTCTCACCCGAATCCGTGTTTTCCCCCTCTGATAGATCTCATCCATTCGATCGAGTATCTAATCCAACAGTTGGGGCCTCTTATCCGCACAGACCTAATATCGGCGACATTCGTGTCGCCGCTAATATTCAAAAAAGTCATCGATAATAGTGGTCTAAAAAAAGACGCGATACCCTTCCCTCCAGATAGTCAACGCTGTTGATTCGCGTCGCCGGTAAAGCATAAATTGTTGCTGACACAAAAGAATATTTTATGTTAGTCGGAGGGTATCAAGATATCTCGAGAGCATTAGCCAACCCTCCAGAGGGTATGGAAGTTGATAACTGGAAGAAAGCAGTTGAGTATTTCCAAACGAACGAACATAGAATTGCTTCAGACAGGAACAAAAAAGTTCGTGAAATGCAAACAAATGTGAATCGGGGGGGGGGGGGGGGGTCGAGCTCGTATGGCGGTACTTGTTATAAGAAGGTAACGTACGATACATGTAATTAATTATTTAAAATATAATCTAATTTTTAAAGTTAATCTGAACCTTAAGAGAGTGGAAACGTTTCGCAAAGCTCATACCGATAGAGATGGTGTATTTGCTAATGCTGAGGCGGAACAATAATATGTAAGTATTTAATTATAATTTTATCATATAATTAAATGTTTATTTATACTTAATTGTTACTCACTTTGGGGAGTTACAGAATCGGTTAGTCGGAGAGCTCTTAGAACAAACCCAAGGTGAAAGTGAGTTAACACCCGCTCAAGAAAGAGCTTCTTTTAAGAAAGTATTAGGAGAGCGATGTGGCCATATCAGAGGCATCGACCGTAAAACTTCTGCTCTCCCACCGATTTCACAGCCATCACAACCAACACCACAACCATCACAACCATCACAGGTAAAACAATCTACTTTGGTTTTTTGTGGTGATTATTTGCAAAAAGCTTTGGTAATTAGGATTTTGTCCCAAGTGGAAGAAATAGCAATGTACTTTGGTTTTTTGTCTTAGTTTAAAAATAGCAATCTACTTTTGCATCATAAAATGCATGTTAATTTGGTAATTTTGGTTTTGTGGTGATTATTTGCTAAAAGCATTAATAAATGGGTTTTTGTCCCAAGTGCAAGAAATAGCAATGTACTTTGGTTTTTTGTCATAGTTTAAAAATAGCAGTCTACTTTGGTATCATAAAATGCATGTTGATTTGGTAATTTTGGTTTTGTGGTGATTATTTGCTAAAAACTTTGGTAATTAGGTTTTTGTCCCGAGTGCAAAAAATAACAACGTACTTTGGTTTTTTGTCTTAATTTAAAAATAACAATCTACTTTAGCACCATAGAATTCATGTTGATTTGGTAATTTTGGTTTTGTGGTGATTATTTGCTAAAAACTTTTGAAATTAGGTTTTTGTCCCAAGTGCAAAAAATAACAACGTACTTTTGTTTTTTTGTCTTAGTTTAAAAATAGCAATCTACTTTAGCATCATAAAATGCATGTTGATTTGGTAAGTTTGGTTTGTGGTGATTATTTGCTAAAAACTTTGGTAATTGGGTTTTTGTCCCAGGTGCAAGAAATAGCAATGTACTTTGTTGTTAATTATGTAGTTGAAAAATCTTCATGCAAGGCTCAACGACCCGACATGTAGGGATGAACTTTATTTGTTTTTTCAATCCCAAAATAATCGAGTAAACGATGGGAACGAAGATGATGGTATGTAGGGATGAGTATTATTTGTATATTACAGTTGTTGTCACACTTTGCTACTTGTTAGATTGTAAAAAATTTTGTTGTTTTCTGTAATTACCGGCAACACTATTACCGACGATATTATTGCTTTTTATATTTAATCAGATGTTATGTAATTATCATGCGACAGTGTTACCGGAGACATTATTACTTTTTATATTTAATCGAATGTTATGTAATTACCGACGACACTATCACTTTTGATATTTAACCGGATATTTGCTTTGTAATTAGCGTCGACACTATTATTTTTGATATTTAATCGAATGTTGTTATTTTTGATATTTAATCGAATGTTGTTATGTAATTACCAGCGACATTATTACTAGCAACAAAAATCGTTGATTAAAAAAAATTAAAAAATGAAAATTGTTATTACCAGCGACATCATTATTACCGATGACATCATCATTAGCGGCGACAATTCTCATTAGCGGCGACAAGTTAATCAATAGCAACGAAGCAGTAACAACGACTTATTACCGGCGACATGTCACTGCTATTACTATTATCGGCGACCAGGGCCGGTCCATAGCTTTTTAATGCCCCGGGCGAAAAAACTTAAAAATGCCCCAAGACTTTTATTAAATCTACCTACAACATAAATTAGCTAGTTTCTTTTTTCAAACAACTTCATATCCATTAAAACTTAAACTAGCAAACATCACTAAAACATTTTATTTGTGCTTTGTGAATTAAAAAATATAATTACTACGATCTTTTGTATGAATTATAAAAATCAGTTAATACATCATAGTTAACAATAGCATGATTAACAAGTATAGTGTATCTCCATTTTATTTAATTTTTTTACAAAAAAAAAATTATAACCATGACATAAACAAAATTGTAAATTGTGATCACAAAAACTAGATACATTAAACTGTTACAAACACACTACTCCAAATGTTAATATCTTGAATGTCATATGAAAATTTAAAACAAAAAATGTCAAGGTCTTCGTTTGTGATATAATCTCAAAATTGAAACAAATACTCTTTAAATCCACTGTGAACAAAGTATTTTGTCAGCAACACAAACATTTTAAGAATTGCAGCAGTACCCACTTAAGGAAATCAGCCTTATACGGGCATCAAATCCAAGGGCATAATCGTCCATCCAAGCTATCCCTTTAATATGCCTTGAAACCATACTCCATCAAGGGCAGAATTGTCCATAGAGGGGAAACACTTTTAAAATCTAAACCAACCAAAACAAGGCAAAGATTACCTTGCAGCCGTGAAAAAATCGAGAGAAAAACACAGATCAGAAAAAAATGATATCTAGAAAAGATAAGCATTAGACTAAGCACCGGTAATTCCGTAAGAAAAGGAGCAAGATCATCGAAAGATGAAAGGCATCCAAAAAACGAAAAAATATTTCTTCTTGTTCTCAACAGAAATCCAGAGGCAAGAGAGTAGAGAGTTTATAGAAACTAAGGTTCTTCACAGAAATCGGGAGACGTATCTATTGCGTATCCAAAGAAGAGTCTCTTAACCAATCGACGATTGGGAAAAGCAATCGACTTCTTGTCTTCTACATCCTGCCCTTTCATCTTTCTAGGCGGCCACTGGGAAGATGGGAACCAGACTCCAATAGTCGAAGCGCGTGACATGGTTGATCGTAGATGCTGAATTCCTTTGGGCCAAATACCTATAATATTAACATTATGGACGAAATTTATGCCCCTCATCTCTTGCTGCCATGGGCCTATGCCCAATTCGCCCAGGTATCAGGGCCGGCCCTGCCGGCGACAATTTGACCTTTTAGCGGCTATCTTTTTCCTTGTAGTGTATGTTTAATAGTTAGATATATGTTTGTTTTTTTAGTGGTTTGTTTAACTTCGAATTAAGCTTTGCTTCTAATTAACACAATTGGGTCGTCAATGAATCAATTAAGCCAACAAAACTATCAATTTCATTGATCTCCCAAAAGTTAGATTGCATTATACAACCAATTACATGTGCACAACATTATCGTCTTCAATTTCCGACTATCATCTTCAAGTTTGTTTATAAGACCTCGATAACCCTGGGATTTGGCAGAACGTAAACATGTTTCCTTGTCACCCTAACCAATGAACCTATAACATGGTCTATGTAAAGTTCAAATTCAAACACCTTAACCAGTACAAGGGTGGGCATTGGTCCACCCAAATAAATTTGAGTTTATATATATATATATATATATATATATATATATATATATATATATATATATATATATATATATATATATATATATATATATATATAAAATTTTTATAAATTACACTGACCTTAACATCATTATTTCACAAGGGTTAGGCTAAAAATAACCTAGAGCATTTCACCTTCTTCGTACAAGCATAAACTCATCTTCATGGATTGTTATTAGTCCATAAAGTGTGTATAACACGGTTGGTAGACCGAAATTGCATTTTGTTTTTGATGATTTATGATTTCGTGATTAGTGAAAGAAATTAGGGAGAAGGGTGTCAAGGACATAATGATCATTCAAAGAGTTTTTAATGGGCATTAAAGTGAAAAGTCAAAAATGCGTCCATCATACAAGGCACGGCATCCTCACAAGGGGACTAGGCATGTAGCATGGTTTTATTTGGAGGATGGTTTGAGTTAGAAAAAAAAAAAAAAAAGTTAAGGATTAGATGAACATAATTAATCAAATGATATAGACCATTTGTGTTATTTAATGTAAAGTTAAACAATACAATTTTAGTTTTTTGACTTTTTTCATGTGCGTGGATTTGTTTAAGAGAAAGAAAATCTTAATTTTGGTTGTATTCCTTTTCTCTCAACGGTAAAGCTCATGACCACACCTAACATAAGTTGCTCTTGTATACCTCTCATGGCCAGATCTTCAAATATACATCAAATTTATTTCCAAAAGTAGAAACTAACTGTATAATGCTTTGTTTTTACATTTTGTTTAACACATAGACTAATTAAAAAAAATATATTTACAATATACATCTCTCATCAAATATTAAAAATACATTTTTATTATAAAATCAAAAAAATCTATGAACCCTAATCAATTTAATCAATGTTTTACAGCCATTACAGATACAAAGCAAAATCTTATAAAAACCATAATAACTTTTAAAACAGCCACGTACCAATAAGAGTATTTTTTATTTGTGTGTTTGAGTAATTGGTTTTTGAAGTCTCTTACTATATACATGTTTAACTTAAACGTTTTCCTCTACAACCTCCTCACTTCTCCACTCTACCTAATACATGTATACATGTGTGTATATATATACACACACATGTATCTATATCTATATCTTCATCTTCCTCAACACTAATTCATTCTCAAGAACACACACGAATCAACTACTGGGGAAGATGACGACTAATCATACATTCATTTTCGAAAAATCCCTTTTTATTATTTGCATTTTGATATGCATTTCATTGCTTTCTCTTGAGGCCAAGGCAGCCACCAAGAAGTATCAGTTTAATGTAAGTTAATTTGTAGTTTTGCAATGTCGTGATATATAGCTAGTTTCTGTGGTTTTTAAATTTTAATTCACCATGGTTGCTAAAACCCGTTTGGCCACAATAGTTTATTGGTTTCGTTGCAATGTTTGTTTCGTATATTATAGAAAATGATTGTGTTATATTCTTATATCTGAAAAAGGTCGAAGTGAAGAACGTTAGCAGATTGTGCCATGCAAAACCAATTGTAACTGTAAATGGGAGGTTTCCAGGTCCAACAGTTTACGCTCGAGAAGGCGATAGAGTTCTTATCAACGTTTCAAACCATGCCCAATACAATATGTCCATTCATTGGTATGAGGTTTAGAAATTATTTATTATACAAACAAACGCATATATACAAAATATATCTTTTCTTTTAAGCTTGTTATATATCTCTCCATTTTGTGACCTTTATACGTCTCACTCAATGACTCATAAGATTGGTTTATACTATTGAAGTAAAAACGATATTTTATTCTATCATATTTGTTGGTGTTTTATGGCTCTCTTTTTTAGGCATGGTCTGAAACAGTATGCTAACGGGTGGGCTGATGGACCGGCGTACATCACACAATGCCCGATCCAGACCGGGAATAGCTACGTTTATGACTTTAACATTACCGGCCAAAGAGGGACCCTTTGGTGGCATGCACATATTCTATGGCTCAGAGCAACTGTTTATGGTGCTATTGTAATTTTACCTAAACAATCAGTGCCATTTCCATTCCCACGACCCGATGGAGAACAAGTCATCGTGTTTGGTAAACTATATGTGTACTTTGAACGTACTTTCATCGTTAAATGTTTCTCAAATCGGATAAATTAAAAACACAAAATATTTGTTATTCGTAGGTGAATGGTGGCATGCGGATGTTGAACAGGTTGTGAAGCAAGGGAACGCTTTAGGTTTGCCACCAAATATGTCCGACGCGCACACGATCAATGGAAAACCGGGCCCACTTTTTCCATGTTCTGAGAAACGTATGTATAAGCTAATTATACTCATCAATAATCTATTCATTAATGCATTTTACATCTTGTAACTTTATTTATTTTGGGATTTTTTTTTTCATTTTAGATACGTTTGCTATGGAAGTTGAGCAAGGAAAGAAATACCTCTTGAGAATAGTCAACGCTGCACTCAACGACGAACTATTTTTTGCAATCGCCGGCCACAACATGACGGTGGTGGAGATCGATGCAGTTTACACAAAACCATTCACCACAAATGCTTTACTAATAGCCCCAGGCCAAACAACGAATGTGATCGTCTCCGCCAACCAGACTCCCGGCCGCTACTTCATGGCGGTGCGACCATTCCAGGATGTTCCAATTCCGGTTGACAACAAAACAGCCACCGCCATTTTCCAATATAAAAACATTCCGACCACCGTCATCCCTACACTCCCTGTTCTACCATTACCTAATGACACCAACTTTGCTTTAAGTTATAACCAAAAGCTCCGGAGCTTAAACACCCCTAACTTTCCGGCGAATGTGCCGTTGAAAGTTGACCGGAACTTGTTTTTCACTATCGGGCTTGGGAAGAGTGATTGTGCTACGTGTCTCAATGGAACTCGACTTTCTGCATCCTTGAACAACATAACATTTGTCATGCCAGAAACTGGACTTCTTCAGGCTCATTATTTTAACATGAAAGGAGTGTTTAAAACTGATTTTCCCGATAAGCCTCCGACGACTTTTAACTACACTGGTGCTCCCCTTACAGCTAATCTTTTCACTTCAAAGGGAACACGGTTAAGCAAAATCGCGTTTAATTCCACCGTTGAATTGGTCATACAAGATACCAATTTGTTAAGCGTTGAATCTCACCCTTTTCATCTTCATGGGTTTAATTTTTTTGTCGTGGGAACTGGCATTGGCAACTTTGATTCTTCTAGGGATCCGGCCAAGTATAACTTGGTTGATCCACCGGAGAGGAACACCGTCGGTGTTCCCACCGGTGGTTGGACTGCCATTCGATTCCGAGCTGATAATCCAGGTATCGATCGTCTTACCACAAACAAAACACACACATATAGACACAACGTTAAAATCCATATGTAACTAATTCTTGTATAGGTGTTTGGTTCTTTCACTGTCATTTGGAGTTGCACACCGGATGGGGATTAAAAACGGCGTTTGTGGTGGAAAATGGGTCGGAAAAAGATCAAGTGGTTCGTCCTCCACCAAAGGATCTTCCATCGTGCTAACCAATAAGTGTACATATTCTGATAAAGGTTGCGGTTTGTTTGAGAGTTTGACAAGGAATGAAACTGGAAAAAGAAAAAAAAATCATGTTTCATACTTTGTTGTGTGTATTTTTAAAACAATTGTTTCATTTTTTTTATTAAGTTGACATGTCAATTGTCACATGTAAATTTTCGATGAGCTTTAAGGTAGTGAATCAAATGTTGCACAAACCCTATGTGAAATTACTGGAGGCCCTCTAGCTCTAGTTAGTTCCTACGATCCATAAAATTCGAACCTTATTGTTTTGGACCCTATTGTTGTTGTTCCTCATATTCCTCCTGTTCAACCCTCACCACCAACCAAACCTGATCCACTAATGGGTGAACTTAACTCTAAAGAAATGGACTCTGAACTCCGCTTCCAACTAGAGTTTGGCTCACTTTCCGTGAAATACAATCGTCCTTTCAACAAGCCATATAAAAATCATTTCCAAGCTTTTCACCAAAACAACCGTTTCTAGGAACCTCACCAAAACAATCCTCAACCTTTCAACAAACCTTCAGAAAATCCACCATCCTACAAGCCTAACCTTCCCACACAAAATCACACCTCGGAATCATCACAAATTCCAAAGTCGGAAAAACCCAAGATTGTATGTCACAAATGTAGCCATGCAAACCACTTTGCCAAAGATTGCTTAGCTGATGTCTCATATAAACCCAAGATCAAGGACTCTGCTTACTATGCACATCGAACTCAAGAAATTGCAGAAAGTGAAAAGGCTTTTATTACCACTATATCAAGGGATGTAGAGGGGTATTGGTCATCTGGAGATGATGATGACATAACCACTGGCAGGAACATGTGTCTTATGGCTCGACAAGAAATAGAATGTGATGAAGGCTACTGGTCATCTGGGTCGGAGAGAGATGATGAAGATGTTGAGCCAAACTACTGCTACATGGCTACCAACGATCCACCTGGTAGAAGCATCGTTCAACAGACACTCTATGCTTTGAAGCAAGAAATAATATGGTATATCGATAGTGCTTGCTCCATGCACATGACAGGGCAGAAAGACTATGCAAGATCTCAAACTTTCACAGAATGTTGGCTATGTGACGTATGGCAACAACTCCAACTCTTGTTTCTGAGGTTATGGCATTCTTACAAATGGCAACTTCTTATCATGTACTTCAAGAACATCAACAACATCTTCAACAAACTTAAGAGCATGAAGATCACTTGGGTTTTCAACAAGAGAAATATATCTCTTATTAAACAAATCTCTTTCTTCTCCTTCCTCTCGATTTTCACTATAAGCTACCATGAGACAATAAGATCCAAACAAGAAATCAATCTTTAAAAGTGGTTAGAAAATCAATCTTCCAAGATCATCCTTCAAACCTCCATAAGAAACCATAGTTTCCCATGAAATCAACCGGCTTAACACTAATCCATAAAATTGATATTCGTTAACTTTGTATTTCACATGTTTAACGATCACAACCCAAGAATCATACTCTAAATACCCCATGATCACAAGAACTTGAAAATTTCTAGAGAGAAAGTGATTTTGAATGGGTTTTCTAGAGAGAGAAAGCAAAAATCACTTGAATTCTAATGGAGAAAATCGAATTATGAATAGAACCAAAGATGAATTCGATTTATAGAATCCAAAAACTCTCTATAACACGAAGATCAAAACTCAAAATGAAGAATCACCAAATCTAGAATGCCACCATGGATCAATTCTTGATCTAATCAAGAATACCCGATCTGATATCAATTGTTGAGCATCAACGCTACCGGTTAATCTAAAACCAATTGGTGTTAGAAATGGCGCAACCTTACCCATATAGCGCATTCATCCCTCCAGGACCAGACATTCGATTGTAGCACTCCAGGCAATCGTGCGAGGACTTGGTCAATGCCATTTTTGACCCCCAACAATCCCCCCCCCCCCCCTCAGAAATTGCTCCTTGAGAGAATCGAAATCTCGCCACTGGCTTTGATACCAATTGTAGAGGTGTTGATTATGATGGCATGTGCGGAATAAGAAAAGATCTAGTGAAGCATCGTAGTAACTAAAGAACACAAGGAGTAAATAAATCTTGGCAAGCTCATATTAGATCTAGAAAGAACATACAAAGTGGGTCTTCTATAAATTCTCTCTCTAGTCTAACACTCCAAATAGTTTCTTACATAATGGGAGTCACTCACTTCTTATTTATAGGAAAGACTCAACTCATTTACACATACAAGATACTCGACATCCAAGCGTAACTTTGCACCCTAATAGAATCCCCTTTATTACCCCGCCCCCGATTGATTTTGGGCTTTTTTTTTTGCTAAACGAAGTTGCTATTTAGGCTAAAAGAAACTATTTTTTAGGTAACAAATAATCATTTATAGCAGAATTTTACATGTTAAAAATAAAAAAGTTATGGTATCTTAAAAACACTATACTAACAACTTAAAAACATGTATTTTGATGAATTTTGGAAGCTTAAAATCATGTTATTGTTATTATATTTATATAATTAATATATTTAAATATATGTTTAATTTATTAACAGGTCCCCATGGGGGTTCGGGACAGGATTGTCTACCTCCACCCCTGCCCGAGAAATTAAAACGGGGGTTAACCTTGCCCCCGCCCCCGTCCCCACCCCCGATTTTTTTTTTTAATTTCTCCAAATGGGACTGGCCCCCACAGGAACAAGGTCCCACAGGACTTTTTGACATCCCTACTTAAAAATACTTTAATAAAAATAATATTAACATGCACGAATGATCCCTATGGTTTGGTCCAATCTACGCACCTAGTCCTAGTGTTACTGTTCTGTTCATTTTGTCCAATATAACACCCATGTGCCAAGCTAGCAGGGGATATTTTTGTATCTTAAATATTGATGTCATATTACTACCACATTAAGGATACCGAAGCATTTCATTATGAGTTGGCCTATACATAAAACAATGGTGAATTGGCCTATACATGAAATAATGGTGAATTGGCCTATACATGCAACAATGGGAGAAATTAATATAGTATATAGATATGGTATTGTTGCTTCATTTTTCTGAATTTTCAACAATGGAATGTGATAGAGTGTCAAGGCATTGGCAAAAAAAACTAGAATATCAAATGATGAAGGTGTTAGTCAAAGGGTAAAAGGAAAAGGGGTTATCGTAGGGAGTTGAAAGAAAGGGGATATTATCCCTAGAATGTTAAACATTGACTTTTCTTGGTTTAACAATGTTTTCTGCATGTATTTTTTTGTTCTTTTTAATTGTTTTTAACTTCGAATTATCATTCGGTGTTGTTTAAACAATGGTTAACTACAATCTCATAGATGGTTTGTTTAATGGTTCTTTAAACAATGGTTAACTTTGTTATCACTACAAAAAACTATGCCCTTAGCGGCGACACAATTACCGACGACGAAGGATTTTAGCGACGACCCTACCATTTGTCGCAGCTAAAAGCCTTCGTCGTCGGTAATTGTGTCGCCGCAAAATGATTCTCACCCGAATCCGTGTTTTCCCCCTCTGATAGATCTCATCCATTCGATCGAGTATCTAATCCAACAGTTGGGGCCTCTTATCCGCACAGACCTAATATCGGCGACATTCGTGTCGCCGCTAATATTCAAAAAAGTCATCGATAATAGTGGTCTAAAAAAAGACGCGATACCCTTCCCTCCAGATAGTCAACGCTGTTGATTCGCGTCGCCGGTAAAGCATAAATTGTTGCTGACACAAAAGAATATTTTATGTTAGTCGGAGGGTATCAAGATATCTCGAGAGCATTAGCCAACCCTCCAGAGGGTATGGAAGTTGATAACTGGAAGAAAGCAGTTGAGTATTTCCAAACGAACGAACATAGAATTGCTTCAGACAGGAACAAAAAAGTTCGTGAAATGCAAACAAATGTGAATCGGGGGGGGGGGGGTCGAGCTCGTATGGCGGTACTTGTTATAAGAAGGTAACGTACGATACATGTAATTAATTATTTAAAATATAATCTAATTTTTAAAGTTAATCTGAACCTTAAGAGAGTGGAAACGTTTCGCAAAGCTCATACCGATAGAGATGGTGTATTTGCTAATGCTGAGGCGGAACAATAATATGTAAGTATTTAATTATAATTTTATCATATAATTAAATGTTTATTTATACTTAATTGTTACTCACTTTGGGGAGTTACAGAATCGGTTAGTCGGAGAGCTCTTAGAACAAACCCAAGGTGAAAGTGAGTTAACACCCGCTCAAGAAAGAGCTTCTTTTAAGAAAGTATTAGGAGAGCGATGTGGCCATATCAGAGGCATCGACCGTAAAACTTCTGCTCTCCCACCGATTTCACAGCCATCACAACCAACACCACAACCATCACAACCATCACAGGTAAAACAATCTACTTTGGTTTTTTGTGGTGATTATTTGCAAAAAGCTTTGGTAATTAGGATTTTGTCCCAAGTGGAAGAAATAGCAATGTACTTTGGTTTTTTGTCTTAGTTTAAAAATAGCAATCTACTTTTGCATCATAAAATGCATGTTAATTTGGTAATTTTGGTTTTGTGGTGATTATTTGCTAAAAGCATTAATAAATGGGTTTTTGTCCCAAGTGCAAGAAATAGCAATGTACTTTGGTTTTTTGTCATAGTTTAAAAATAGCAGTCTACTTTGGTATCATAAAATGCATGTTGATTTGGTAATTTTGGTTTTGTGGTGATTATTTGCTAAAAACTTTGGTAATTAGGTTTTTGTCCCGAGTGCAAAAAATAACAACGTACTTTGGTTTTTTGTCTTAATTTAAAAATAACAATCTACTTTAGCACCATAGAATTCATGTTGATTTGGTAATTTTGGTTTTGTGGTGATTATTTGCTAAAAACTTTTGAAATTAGGTTTTTGTCCCAAGTGCAAAAAATAACAACGTACTTTTGTTTTTTTGTCTTAGTTTAAAAATAGCAATCTACTTTAGCATCATAAAATGCATGTTGATTTGGTAAGTTTGGTTTGTGGTGATTATTTGCTAAAAACTTTGGTAATTGGGTTTTTGTCCCAGGTGCAAGAAATAGCAATGTACTTTGTTGTTAATTATGTAGTTGAAAAATCTTCATGCAAGGCTCAACGACCCGACATGTAGGGATGAACTTTATTTGTTTTTTCAATCCCAAAATAATCGAGTAAACGATGGGAACGAAGATGATGGTATGTAGGGATGAGTATTATTTGTATATTACAGTTGTTGTCACACTTTGCTACTTGTTAGATTGTAAAAAATTTTGTTGTTTTCTGTAATTACCGGCAACACTATTACCGACGATATTATTGCTTTTTATATTTAATCAGATGTTATGTAATTATCATGCGACAGTGTTACCGGAGACATTATTACTTTTTATATTTAATCGAATGTTATGTAATTACCGACGACACTATCACTTTTGATATTTAACCGGATATTTGCTTTGTAATTAGCGTCGACACTATTATTTTTGATATTTAATCGAATGTTGTTATTTTTGATATTTAATCGAATGTTGTTATGTAATTACCAGCGACATTATTACTAGCAACAAAAATCGTTGATTAAAAAAAATTAAAAAATGAAAATTGTTATTACCAGCGACATCATTATTACCGATGACATCATCATTAGCGGCGACAATTCTCATTAGCGGCGACAAGTTAATCAATAGCAACGAAGCAGTAACAACGACTTATTACCGGCGACATGTCACTGCTATTACTATTATCGGCGACCAGGGCCGGTCCATAGCTTTTTAATGCCCCGGGCGAAAAAACTTAAAAATGCCCCAAGACTTTTATTAAATCTACCTACAACATAAATTAGCTAGTTTCTTTTTTCAAACAACTTCATATCCATTAAAACTTAAACTAGCAAACATCACTAAAACATTTTATTTGTGCTTTGTGAATTAAAAAATATAATTACTACGATCTTTTGTATGAATTATAAAAATCAGTTAATACATCATAGTTAACAATAGCATGATTAACAAGTATAGTGTATCTCCATTTTATTTAATTTTTTTACAAAAAAAAAATTATAACCATGACATAAACAAAATTGTAAATTGTGATCACAAAAACTAGATACATTAAACTGTTACAAACACACTACTCCAAATGTTAATATCTTGAATGTCATATGAAAATTTAAAACAAAAAATGTCAAGGTCTTCGTTTGTGATATAATCTCAAAATTGAAACAAATACTCTTTAAATCCACTGTGAACAAAGTATTTTGTCAGCAACACAAACATTTTAAGAATTGCAGCAGTACCCACTTAAGGAAATCAGCCTTATACGGGCATCAAATCCAAGGGCATAATCGTCCATCCAAGCTATCCCTTTAATATGCCTTGAAACCATACTCCATCAAGGGCAGAATTGTCCATAGAGGGGAAACACTTTTAAAATCTAAACCAACCAAAACAAGGCAAAGATTACCTTGCAGCCGTGAAAAAATCGAGAGAAAAACACAGATCAGAAAAAAATGATATCTAGAAAAGATAAGCATTAGACTAAGCACCGGTAATTCCGTAAGAAAAGGAGCAAGATCATCGAAAGATGAAAGGCATCCAAAAAACGAAAAAATATTTCTTCTTGTTCTCAACAGAAATCCAGAGGCAAGAGAGTAGAGAGTTTATAGAAACTAAGGTTCTTCACAGAAATCGGGAGACGTATCTATTGCGTATCCAAAGAAGAGTCTCTTAACCAATCGACGATTGGGAAAAGCAATCGACTTCTTGTCTTCTACATCCTGCCCTTTCATCTTTCTAGGCGGCCACTGGGAAGATGGGAACCAGACTCCAATAGTCGAAGCGCGTGACATGGTTGATCGTAGATGCTGAATTCCTTTGGGCCAAATACCTATAATATTAACATTATGGACGAAATTTATGCCCCTCATCTCTTGCTGCCATGGGCCTATGCCCAATTCGCCCAGGTATCAGGGCCGGCCCTGCCGGCGACAATTTGACCTTTTAGCGGCTATCTTTTTCCTTGTAGTGTATGTTTAATAGTTAGATATATGTTTGTTTTTTTAGTGGTTTGTTTAACTTCGAATTAAGCTTTGCTTCTAATTAACACAATTGGGTCGTCAATGAATCAATTAAGCCAACAAAACTATCAATTTCATTGATCTCCCAAAAGTTAGATTGCATTATACAACCAATTACATGTGCACAACATTATCGTCTTCAATTTCCGACTATCATCTTCAAGTTTGTTTATAAGACCTCGATAACCCTGGGATTTGGCAGAACGTAAACATGTTTCCTTGTCACCCTAACCAATGAACCTATAACATGGTCTATGTAAAGTTCAAATTCAAACACCTTAACCAGTACAAGGGTGGGCATTGGTCCACCCAAATAAATTTGAGTTTATATATATATATATATATATATATATATATATATATATATATATATATATATATATATATATATATATATATATATATATATTAAAATTTTTATAAATTACACTGACCTTAACATCATTATTTCACAAGGGTTAGGCTAAAAATAACCTAGAGCATTTCACCTTCTTCGTACAAGCATAAACTCATCTTCATGGATTGTTATTAGTCCATAAAGTGTGTATAACACGGTTGGTAGACCGAAATTGCATTTTGTTTTTGATGATTTATGATTTCGTGATTAGTGAAAGAAATTAGGGAGAAGGGTGTCAAGGACATAATGATCATTCAAAGAGTTTTTAATGGGCATTAAAGTGAAAAGTCAAAAATGCGTCCATCATACAAGGCACGGCATCCTCACAAGGGGACTAGGCATGTAGCATGGTTTTATTTGGAGGATGGTTTGAGTTAGAAAAAAAAAAAAAAAAAAGTTAAGGATTAGATGAACATAATTAATCAAATGATATAGACCATTTGTGTTATTTAATGTAAAGTTAAACAATACAATTTTAGTTTTTTGACTTTTTTCATGTGCGTGGATTTGTTTAAGAGAAAGAAAATCTTAATTTTGGTTGTATTCCTTTTCTCTCAACGGTAAAGCTCATGACCACACCTAACATAAGTTGCTCTTGTATACCTCTCATGGCCAGATCTTCAAATATACATCAAATTTATTTCCAAAAGTAGAAACTAACTGTATAATGCTTTGTTTTTACATTTTGTTTAACACATAGACTAATTAAAAAAAATATATTTACAATATACATCTCTCATCAAATATTAAAAATACATTTTTATTATAAAATCAAAAAAATCTATGAACCCTAATCAATTTAATCAATGTTTTACAGCCATTACAGATACAAAGCAAAATCTTATAAAAACCATAATAACTTTTAAAACAGCCACGTACCAATAAGAGTATTTTTTATTTGTGTGTTTGAGTAATTGGTTTTTGAAGTCTCTTACTATATACATGTTTAACTTAAACGTTTTCCTCTACAACCTCCTCACTTCTCCACTCTACCTAATACATGTATACATGTGTGTATATATATACACACACATGTATCTATATCTATATCTTCATCTTCCTCAACACTAATTCATTCTCAAGAACACACACGAATCAACTACTGGGGAAGATGACGACTAATCATACATTCATTTTCGAAAAATCCCTTTTTATTATTTGCATTTTGATATGCATTTCATTGCTTTCTCTTGAGGCCAAGGCAGCCACCAAGAAGTATCAGTTTAATGTAAGTTAATTTGTAGTTTTGCAATGTCGTGATATATAGCTAGTTTCTGTGGTTTTTAAATTTTAATTCACCATGGTTGCTAAAACCCGTTTGGCCACAATAGTTTATTGGTTTCGTTGCAATGTTTGTTTCGTATATTATAGAAAATGATTGTGTTATATTCTTATATCTGAAAAAGGTCGAAGTGAAGAACGTTAGCAGATTGTGCCATGCAAAACCAATTGTAACTGTAAATGGGAGGTTTCCAGGTCCAACAGTTTACGCTCGAGAAGGCGATAGAGTTCTTATCAACGTTTCAAACCATGCCCAATACAATATGTCCATTCATTGGTATGAGGTTTAGAAATTATTTATTATACAAACAAACGCATATATACAAAATATATCTTTTCTTTTAAGCTTGTTATATATCTCTCCATTTTGTGACCTTTATACGTCTCACTCAATGACTCATAAGATTGGTTTATACTATTGAAGTAAAAACGATATTTTATTCTATCATATTTGTTGGTGTTTTATGGCTCTCTTTTTTAGGCATGGTCTGAAACAGTATGCTAACGGGTGGGCTGATGGACCGGCGTACATCACACAATGCCCGATCCAGACCGGGAATAGCTACGTTTATGACTTTAACATTACCGGCCAAAGAGGGACCCTTTGGTGGCATGCACATATTCTATGGCTCAGAGCAACTGTTTATGGTGCTATTGTAATTTTACCTAAACAATCAGTGCCATTTCCATTCCCACGACCCGATGGAGAACAAGTCATCGTGTTTGGTAAACTATATGTGTACTTTGAACGTACTTTCATCGTTAAATGTTTCTCAAATCGGATAAATTAAAAACACAAAATATTTGTTATTCGTAGGTGAATGGTGGCATGCGGATGTTGAACAGGTTGTGAAGCAAGGGAACGCTTTAGGTTTGCCACCAAATATGTCCGACGCGCACACGATCAATGGAAAACCGGGCCCACTTTTTCCATGTTCTGAGAAACGTATGTATAAGCTAATTATACTCATCAATAATCTATTCATTAATGCATTTTACATCTTGTAACTTTATTTATTTTGGGATTTTTTTTTTCATTTTAGATACGTTTGCTATGGAAGTTGAGCAAGGAAAGAAATACCTCTTGAGAATAGTCAACGCTGCACTCAACGACGAACTATTTTTTGCAATCGCCGGCCACAACATGACGGTGGTGGAGATCGATGCAGTTTACACAAAACCATTCACCACAAATGCTTTACTAATAGCCCCAGGCCAAACAACGAATGTGATCGTCTCCGCCAACCAGACTCCCGGCCGCTACTTCATGGCGGTGCGACCATTCCAGGATGTTCCAATTCCGGTTGACAACAAAACAGCCACCGCCATTTTCCAATATAAAAACATTCCGACCACCGTCATCCCTACACTCCCTGTTCTACCATTACCTAATGACACCAACTTTGCTTTAAGTTATAACCAAAAGCTCCGGAGCTTAAACACCCCTAAATTTCCGGCGAATGTGCCGTTGAAAGTTGACCGGAACTTGTTTTTCACTATCGGGCTTGGGAAGAGTGATTGTGCTACGTGCCTCAATGGTACTCGACTTTCTGCATCCTTGAACAACATAACGTTTGTGATGCCGGAAAGTGGACTTCTTCAAGCTCATTATTTTAACATGAAAGGAGTGTTTAGAACTGATTTTCCTGATAAGCCTCCGAAGGCTTTTAACTACACTGGTGCTCCGCTTACTGCTAATCTTTTCACTTCTAAGGGAACACGGTTGAGCAAAATCGCATTTAATTCCACCGTTGAATTGGTCATACAGGATACCAATTTGTTAAGCGTTGAATCGCATCCTTTTCATCTTCATGGGTTCAATTTTTTTGTTGTTGGAACTGGCATTGGCAACTTTGATTCTTCTAGGGATCCGGCCAAGTATAACTTGGTTGATCCACCGGAGAGGAACACCGTCGGTGTTCCCACCGGTGGTTGGGCTGCCATTCGATTCCGAGCTGATAATCCAGGTATCGATCGTCTTACCACAAACAAAACACACACATATAGACACAACGTTAAAATCCATATGTAACTAATTCTTGTATAGGTGTTTGGTTCTTTCACTGTCATTTGGAGTTGCACACCGGATGGGGATTAAAAACGGCGTTTGTGGTGGAAAATGGGTCGGAAAAAGATCAAGTGGTTCGTCCTCCACCAAAGGATCTTCCATCGTGCTAACCAATAAGTGTACATATTCTGATAAAGGTTGCGGTTTGTTTGAGAGTTTGACAAGGAATGAAACTGGAAAAAGAAAAAAAAAATCATGTTTCATACTTTGTTGTGTGTATTTTTAAAACAATTGTTTCATTTTTTTTTATTAAGTTGACATGTCAATTGTCACATGTAAACTTTGACGTTATTTGTGTTATCCTTCATAAGATATCTATTTTATTTTTATTTTTTTTTTGGAAACGGCAAACGAATTAAGTGGAGCCTACTCGCAATATTTCAACGAGCACCCCGGGTTCGAGCTCCTTTACAGGGCAAACCCAGCCCCCATAGGGATTTCCATGGAAAAATTCCCCACATGTGGCACCACAAGAGGTAGTTTAAGGAAATAGAACTTCCGACCTCACGCCCCACATAGGTATAAAACCCGATGCATCAACCCAGCTAAGCTGGACATCAATTGCCGATATCTATTTTATTAACAGGCCATGTTTCTTTCCACATTGGTTTTCATCAAACTCTTTTTACCTTTATATACCCTTCGCCCTTTTAATTAATATTTCGGAAATCAAATATAGGATACATAAAATTGCCAACCCATGATCTTAGCCTCTTATTTTTCAACCATTTAAGGAGGAATTCCTTTGCCACTACCTAATCATCATAAATGAAGCCCGATTTCCTCTTATTTGAAAGGTTTAATTTTTTTTTTGTTTGTTTGAATCTCAAAATATCAATTGAATTCATGTTTTTGTTTCTCCATAATTCGTTGTTGTTTTTTTCAAGTGAGTTGTCAGTTGGGTATCTTCATTTTGTATAGTTGGAATCGATTTATTTTAATATTTGGATTTGGGATGCACTACGAATCGAAAGTCATGAAGATAAATAAAGACTCCTACTTCTATGTTGTCTGCAGTAACTTTGTTTGATTTTTCAATTAATTTCAATTGCTTTTACTTTGTTTTAATTATGATGGGGATTTATTTTTTGCACGACTAATTATACAAAACAATCAACAATTTCAATGAGTTTATGTATATTGATTACGCGTCTGCCATTGTCTCTACCATCTCCTTCATTATGATATGTCTCTCCCACTTAACCTCCATTAAGTCATGTTAGTGATGTTGATTTCAGTCTAAATACTATTAATTTATTGACTTTGGTGGTTTGATTTCGGGTACACGATTGTTAATTTCAGAGTTTATCAACATCAGGTTATTTTGGGATTCGTTGTATTTCTCAAGTATATTCATGGATTTTTTTGCATTTGGTTATTTTATGGGTATAAGAACCCTGGATTTTTTTTGTCTGGTTTCATACAGATTATGATTTTTTTTACGGTTAGTGCACCCAAGATATTCGACGAAATATATCATAGAATGGGACTCTTTGCCTAGCCTCTTTATTGTTGGTGTTTTTCTATATTTTTGTTAATTTTCTCAATAACCAAATGGGGGTTTAAAGAAGCTTGGTCATTATATTTATCATATTTATTGAGAAATACCTATTGAAAGGAAACTGACGAGTCAGAAAGATAATGAGGTGATACAGAAGAACATATTTGAGGAAGTTTATGGAAGCTACATGTGTTTATAATGTGCATGAAATAACAAATGCGTATTCAACCCCTTTTCAAAATTTATAACACATCTCTGTTGATAAGGTGGTAGGGGAGGTGAGGGGATTGTATAATTATTAATATTCCTTGTCACAACTATTGATATGTGGGATTTTTTTCCGTTGATTATTCAAATCCAAAATAGATTAAATACGATTGGTCATGTAGTTTGACTATTGTGATAAGCCAAGCACATATGTGCATATTAATTATTAGTTCTATGACGTGTTCTATCAAAAAATAGCAATTAGTTTATGTCTATTACAACATCTCAACTGTACTGCATTTTGTTGAGCAAAGTTTTGTATATGTGGTGCAAAAATATGATGCTAAATTGAGGATAATTATGGTTTATTTGGCAAAAATTATCTTCATAGTCTATGCATGATGTTTGTATAGATGTTATGACAAATTTCTCTTTTTGTCCCAAAACTAAAAAAATGATCATCAAATGTGCGCAGTTCTTATGCAGCTCATAATTTTTTTTTCCAAAACTTACCGGGAAAATAATATTTTGGATCACTGTTAATTGAAAGATGATTGGATTGGTTTTTTTGACATTTTTGTCCCTGATAAATAGAAACATCTTTTTAAGTTTGGAGTAAGTAAATCTCATTTAATTGTCATGGATCACTTTTAGTTGAAAGATTGAAAATTTTCCTTTTGTTTTAGCATGTTTGTCCCTGACAGATTTCAAGATTTTTGTCCATCCAAAATCAGTTTTGACATTTTTGTCCCTACAATAAAGTTGACATTTTAACAATTAAAAAAATGATGTTCGTGTAAGTAAATTCAAGAATATTTTGAAACAATAACAACCATGAGAACGCGCTATCATTTCAGCTTCATCTTTTGCATATGAAGCTAAATTACGGTTTAGAATTAAAAATCTTCCCTAGAAGAGAACGCGTTATCATTTTAGCCTCATCTTTTGCATATATTCTTAGTGTAACAAAAAAAAAGCTTCAAGTTCAGAGTTTTGGTTGTTTCTAGTATAGGAAAGAAATAGTAATCTACTTTTGAGTCTAAGAAAAAAAATAACAATTTGCTTTTTGGACTAAAGAAGGAAATAACAATGATCCCTTATCTCTTTCTCTTCTTGACAGGTCTCTAATTTGTAGCCAAAATTAAAATTTCAAAGTCATAACGATGTTGCCATGTTCATCTTCATAGTAACACCACCATCAAGACTTCATCATTGGGTTTTGTTTTGAAAAAAATAAGGTGTCGAAACTGCAATGGGTGGGAAAATATCAGTGAATGGTGAGTGTGGGAGATGATATATGTATATACATTCTTTACTCTTCTAATTGTTGGAACCTGAAAGTGAACCTCTAGCAATCTCTATCTTTTGGTTGTTCTGGAGTCTCCGAAGTGAATGGTGTTCCAGAGTCAGCCTGTGGTCCGAAGTTAAATTGGTGTCCGGAATAAAGAAAATGTTCAAGTGTTGATGTTCCGAGTTGGTGTATGCTTCCGAGTCAATTTATCCGTCTATATTAATTACTTTTGTCATTTAGTTTAATGTAACGTATCATAGGACTTAGTCTCTTTTGTCAACTTAGATAATCAGAGTAACTTTATTATCCGGTCCTATGTGTGTGTTTGGTTAGTACGATGTAACTTGTTCTCCTATTTAAGGAGCATCGAATGACAAAACTAAATGACGGATCGTTTTCTCCAAAGATATATATTTTTTCATTTACTTCACTTGCACCTTTCACTCAAATCATTCTTTCAAATATTCCTTGTGTTCATTTATTCTCTTTAATTTGATCATATTCATAGTCTCATATTTAATACTTGAAGTACTTTGTTGATTCTCATATTCAGTCTTGACTGGTCTTGCCAGACTTGACTAGAACTATTAATCAAAAGCAGACATTGATCTTAAGCATTAACTCAAGGTTTGAAATTTCAAGTCTTGTCCCTGCGCAATCAGATCCTTGTTCTTACAATTAGTATCAGAGCTTGAGTGGTACGTTGTCCTTTAAATCCATAAGAACATATTAAAGTTGATTCGAGATTACCTTGGTATTTCAATCATTTCTATGTTCAGGATAAAAGTTCTTCTATATACTACTTTTTCTTAAGATATCGTAATTTCAATGGCTGCTTCTAATTCTCAACAAATGTACTCAATGTAAATAGCAAATAGCGTGGGTTGCCCTACATGTGACCCATTGCTAGTTCTTGAAGAGTGTGATCACTGGAAAGTCAGAATGGAAAGATTTTTACTTGGAAAATAAAAAGGTGAATCTATCTGGAGATCCATTAAAGAAGGTTCGCATGTTCCAATTCGAACCATTGTTAGAGATGTTGCTGCAACTCTCTTGGGACAGGATCAACAACGACAAGCACCTCTCACCACTGATGATCTTCAAAAGCTGCATGCAGATCGAGTTGCTTTTTCTGAAATGGTGTTTGGTGTTCCACCTTCTCTCTTTGAGCACATCAAACTGTGCAAATACGCAAAAGGGATTTGGGACACACTTCAAGATTTGTTCGAAGGATCAGAGAACATGAAGGATAAGCGTCTAACCTCGGTTGTCAATGAGTTCGACACTTTCACTACAACACCTGGTGAATTTGTTGCCTCGTCCTCAAACAGATACTGAATCGTCATCAACAACATGACAGCTCATGGGATAGTCCGAACCCCACTTGAGTACAATCTCAAGTTCATCAACAGCCTCAGAAAGGGGTGGGGAAATGTGAAATCATGTCTTCAGAGTAATGGATCTCTGAAAAAGCCAAATTTCTACCAACTTTTCAATGAGCTTTACGGTAGTGAATCAAATGTTGCACAAACCATGTGTGAATTTACTGGAGGCCCTCTAGCTCTAGTTAGTTCCTACGACCCACAAACTCCGAACCTTATTGTTTTGGACCCTATTGTTGTTGTTCATCATATTCCTCCTGTTCAACCCTCACCTCCAACCATACCTGCTCCCACCTCTAACAACTATCAACCAATGGGTGAACTTAACTCTGAAGAAATGGACTCTGAACTCTGCTTCCAACAAGAGTTTGGCTTACTTTCCATGAAATACAATCGTCCTTTCAACAATCCATATAAAAATCGTTTCCAAGCTTCTCACCAAAACAATCGTTTCTAAGCACCTCACCAAAACAATCCTCAACCTTCCAACATGATGGATAAGCGTCTAACCTCGGTTGTCAATGAGTTTGACACTTTCACTACAACACCTAGTGAATTTGTTGCCTCGTCCTCAAACAGATACTGAATCGTCTTCAACAACATGACAGCTCATGGGATAGTCTGAACCCTACTTGAGTACAATCTCAAGTTCATCAACAGCCTCAGAAAGGGGTGGGGAAATGTGAAATCATGTCTTCAGAGTAATGGATCTCTGAAAAAGCCAAAGTTCTACCAACTTTTCGATGAGATTTAATGTAGTGAATCAAATGTTGCACAAACCCTGTGTGAACTTACTTGAGGCCCTCTAGCTCTAGTTAGCTCCTACGTCCCACAAACTCTGAACCTTATTGTTTTGGACCTTATTGTTGTTGTTCCTCATATTCCTCCTGTTCAACCCTCACCTCCAACCATACCTGCTCCCACCTCTAACAACTATCAACCAATAGGTGAACTTAACTCTGAAGAAATGGACTCTGAACTCCGCTTCCAACAAGAGTTTGGCTCACTTTCCGTGAAATACAATCGTCCTTTCAACAAGCCATATAAAAATCATTTCCAAGCTTCTCACCAAAACAACCGTTTCTAGGAACCTCACCAAAACAACCGTTTCTAGGAACCTCACCAAAACAATCCTCAACCTTTCAACAAACCTTCAGAAAATCCACCATCCTACAAGCCTAACCTTCCCACACAAAATCCCACCTCGGAATCATCACAAATTCTGAAGTCGGAAAAACCCAAGATTGTATGTCACAAATGTGGCCATGCAAACCACTTTGCCAAAGATTGCTTAGCTGATGTCTCATATAAACCCAAGATCAAGGACTCTGCTTACTATGCACATCGAACTCAAGAAATGGCAGAAAGTGAAAAGGCTTTTATTACCACTATATCAAGGGATGTAGAAAGGTATTTGGTCATCTGGAGATGATGATGACATAACCACTGGCAGGAACATGTGTCTTATGGCTCGACAAGAAATAGAATGTGATGAAGGCTACTGGTCATCTGGGTCGGAGAGAGATGATGAAGATGTTGAGCCAAACTACTGCTACATGGCTACCAACGATCCACCTGGTAGAAGCATCATTCAACAGACACTCTATGCTTTGAAGCAAGAAATAATATGGTATATCGATAGTGCTTGCTCCATGCACATGACAGGGCAGAAAGACTTTATGCAAGATCTCAAACTTTCACAGAATGTTGGCTATGTGACGTATGGCAACAACTCCAACTCTTGTTTCTGAGGTTATGGCATTCTTACAAATGGCAACTTCTTATCATGTACTTCAAGAACATCAACAACATCTTCAACAAACTTAAGAGCATGAAGATCACTTGGGTTTTCAACAAGAGAAATATATCTCTTATTAAACAAATCTCTTTCTTCTCCTTCCTCTCGATTTTCACTATAAGCTACCATGAGACAATAAGATCCAAACAAGAAATCAATCTTTAAAAGTGGTTAGAAAATCAATCTTCCAAGATCATCCTTCAAACCTCCATAAGAAACCATAGTTTCCCATGAAATCAACCGGCTTAACACTAATCCATAAAATTGATATTCGTTAACTTTGTATTTCACATGTTTAACGATCACAACCCAAGAATCATACTCCAAATACCCCATGATCACAAGAACTTGAAATTTTTTAGAGAGAAAGTGATTTTGAATGGGTTTTCTAGAGAGAGAAAGCAAAAATCACTTGATTTCTAGTGGAGAAAATCGAATTATGAATAGAACCAAAGATGAATTCGATTTCTAGAATCCAAAAAATCTCTATAACACAAAGATTAAAACTCAAAATGAAGAATCACCAAATCTAGAATGCCACCATGGATCAATTCTTGATGTTAGGGTGCAAAGTCACTCTTGGATGTAGTGTTTTAGGCTTTCCCCTTTGTATGTGTAAATGGGATGAATCTTTCCTATAAATAGGAAGTGAGTGACTCCCATTATGTAAGTGACTCCATTTGGAGTGTTAGACTAGAGAGAGAAACTTTGTACAAACCCATTTGTATATTCTTTCTAGATCTAATAAGAGCTTACAAAGATTTATTTACTCCTTGTGTTCTTGATTTTACATGATGATTCACCAAATCTTTCATATTCCGCACATGCCATCATAATGAACACCACTACAATTGGTATCAGAGCGGGTGTTCTTGATTTGATCAAGAATTGATCCTTGATGGCTTTCTTGATTTGGTTATTCATTTTATAATCTTGGTGGTTTAGAGAGTTTTTGGATTCTAGAAATCGAATTCATCTTTGATTCTATTCATAATTCGATTTTCTTCACTAGAATTCAAGTGATTTTTACTTTCTCTCTCTAGAAAACCCATTCAAAATCACTTTCTCTCTCTAGAATTCTTCAAGTTTTTGTGATCATGGTGGGTTTGCCATATGATTCTTGGATTGTGATCGTTAAAGATGAGAAATACAAAGTCAATGAAGATCAATTTTATGGGTTGGTGTTAAGCAAATTGATTTCATGGGGTAATATGGTTTCTTATGAAGATTTGAAGGATGATCATGGAAGATTGATATTTCAACCACTTTGTAAGATTGTTTGGTTGAATAAAATTGCCTTGTCCATATTAGTCCGTAGTAGAAATCAAAAGGAAGGAGAAGAAAGAGATTTGTTCAATAAGAAATACATTTCTCTAATTGAAAACCCAAATGATCTTCGTGCTCTTAAGTTTGTTGAAGTTCTTGACAATGGAGTTCAATGTGATGTTCTTGATGTTCAAGAAAAAGGAGTTCAAGTTGATGTCCTTGATGAAAAAGTTTTTTGCTCGATTGGAGTTCAAACCGATGATATTTTGTGTTCTTGTGATTCGTTTGAAGGAATGATTCCTTATCGGAAGCCGGTGATCCAAGAAAATCACAAGTATCAAACTCCAAAAGATTTGATTCAAATTCACAAAGTTGATGTTGTGGAAAGTGGGTTTGTTCATGAGATCAAGTCTTCAAGATGCAAAAAGATGAGAAAGAAAAAGAAGAAGAAGATCAATCGCAAAAACAAGCGGGTTTACTCACAAAAATCGTCAAATGTTGTGAAGCCGAAATCCGTGAAGCAAATTTGGGTTCCAAAGCAACAATCTCCAAAGGTTGCATTGAATTTGATGTCAAAACCCAAAAGTGTTGGTGGTTCTTTTGAAGATGTTCTTGGTTTGATGAAGAACACGAAGAACAAGTTGTACATCTCGCATAGTGGGTGGTACAATGTTCAATTTGGATATTTTCTCATTCCAACAAAAGAACCAAGATCTTCTAAATTCGATTTGTTCGTTGAAAACGAAACTCAAATCATGAAAAAGGTATCTCAAATTCTCAAATGGATTCCAAAACGTCCATGATTTTGATTCGTGCTTTATGTTTTTCATATTTTGATCGATTTGCCTCGTTGGATCAAATCCGTTTCAATCCCATTGATGATCCAATAATTTTTTTTTAAAAGATCAAATTCAACCAAAAATAAAATCAAAATTCGTTTACTGTTCATTGATACAACTTTCAAGTCCAATTCTCATGATTCGTTAGTGTTCACATTTTTTTTTGAGCCTAGATCACAAAAAGATTTTGCGAATCATTAAGCCCAAAATGTCATTTAATTGATCTATAATGGCTACTCAATACATTAAGTCCATAATTTCGATAGCTTACTGTTCATATCCAAGTTCTGAGCCCATTTCTTGATATACTAGCTGATTCATCTCTCATCCATAAAATTCGTGAATGTCAACTCCTATTTGGGATTTATATCGGTATTGTTTTCCAAATCATCAGTTGATTGATTGAACATTATAATCGATTTCTTGATCTTCTGTGTTCTTGAATCATATTTCTTTTAGAAATTTATCACCGATTTGATGATGTCATGAAATTTAGTAGATGAAGAACATGAAAGAATTTGCTAACTTCTTTCGATTAATCTGAAAAATCGAATAGAAGGTGTTCGTTGATGTAGATTAGATTTGTAACTTGATTTGTGGTCGATTGTCTTGATTATTGAATCAATTTCACTTCTGGAATTGAACGGTCAAACATTAAGAAAAGTCAAAATCGATTTTTTGTTCAGTGAGTCAAAATTGATTTGGATAGAATTGATACTGAAAGTTAGAATCGATTGTGACTGAGGATTGCTTTTGGATTTGGAATTGATAGTCGATGATCGAAGGAGATGGGTTGGGAATGAACTGAGAATAACAAATTCAGATATTCGTTCGTTGGGTTTGAAGATGGTGTTGAAATCTATTCAAATTGAGTGTTTTGATTGTCGATTTTGAATCGATAGTTTTGGAACGAACTGAGAAATTATTGATGTACGAAGTTATATGATCGATAGTTTTGATAACGGACTGGAAAAAGGTTTTGAGAAGTTGATTGAGAAGTAAAATCGATTTTGGGGATCGATTTCGATGGAATATGTGTATTTGTTTTGGGAAGATTTGTTGAGTGATGTTCGAAGAATTGATATTGGAATCGATTATGCGAAGTCAAGGATTAAAGGCAGTCAATTTTTGATGTTATGGATTCAATGGTCGAACAGTTTCTTGGGATTGTAAGATGCGAATGTTTCAGGTTGAAATCGATGATTTGGGAATCAAGTTGTTGTGATGAAAAAGCTAATTCGTGGCTCACTGGAAATCGTTATTTGAAGTCAATTGATGAACAGATGACGAAAAATCGAACAAATGGGTTTTGGTTTTGGATTCATTAGTTTGGAATTGAAGGTTTGTGTTGATGCGGATGACGACAATTGTGTGGTTAATGGTAAAACAAGATTCGCATATGAGTGAATCAAAATCAAGTTCGCATCTGGGTTTCAAACATGAGTTCGCATTTAGTTAATTGGGTTAGAGATGCGAAGTATTTTCATCCATGGTTCGCATCCATGTTTCAGTCACGTGCAAAGAATTTGACTGAACCTGCGAAGTACTGTGAAACATTCAAGGATTGGGGAAGAAAACACACAAGTTTCGAAATTAGTCCCTAATCTTTTCACGAAATGACAGTTTATACCCAATTTGCGAATGGGAAATAAAAGCTGAGAAATTGCAGAATTTTCAGTTCTGGTCCCTGCAGTTTGTGCAAATTTACGCTTTATGCCCGGTTTCGCAAATGGGCTAGAGTTTCACATATTTGACTGTTTTTGGCGCAACGGGTCCCTGAAAGTTTCAGAAAGTGACAATTTCTACCCGAATTTCGGAAAATCTTGCAACTTTCACCCAAAAAGTCAAAAAAAATTTCAAAAATTAAAATTTTTTTGTGGCTTTTCGTGATTGTTTTTCCGTGCAAGATTTTTGGTGTTTCATTTTTGGTACACATCAAGGGGGAGTATCGTGAAGACTATTCCTCGAGCGCTTCTCATCCTTAGTGGGTTTTATAATCATTTTTTGATTATAAATAGGGGGAGAATGATGGGTATTCGAAGCTTCTCGGGTTTGTCGAATATTCATTTGCAGATTTGAAGACCGGTGTTACTTCGAAGGGGAGTTTGGTCTTGATCGCGCTAGCTCGTTGGAGATTGAAGCCGGACATCCAACCCTAACTTTGAGGGGGAGAATGTTAGGGTGCAAAGTCACTCTTGGATGTAGTGTTTTAGGCTTTCCCCTTTGTATGTGTAAATGGGATGAATATTTCCTATAAATAGGAAGTGAGTGACTCCCATTATGTAAGTGAATCCATTTGGAGTGTTAGACTAGAGAGGGAAACTTTGTACAAACCCATTTATATATTCTTTCTAGATCTAATAAGAACTTACAAAGATTTATTTACTCCTTGTGTTCTTGATTTTACATGATGATTCACTAGATCTTTCATATTCCGCACATGCCATCATAATCAACACCACTATAATTGATCTAATCAAGAATACCCGATCTGATATCAATTTTTGAGCATCAGCGCTACCGGTTAATCTAAAACCAACTGGTGTTAGAAAGGGTACAACCTTACCCATATAGCGCACTCAGCCCTCCAGGACCAGACATTCGATTGTGGCACTCCAGGAAATCGTACGAGGACTTGGTCAATGCCATTTCTAACCCCCAACAATCCCCCCCCCCCCCCCCAGAAATTGCTCCCTGAGAGAATCGAAATCTCGCCACTGGCTCTGATACCAATTGTAGAGGTGTTGATTATGATGGCATGTGCGGAATAAGAAATGATCTAGTGAAGCATCATACTAACTCAAGAACACAAGGAGTAAATAAATCTTGGCAAGCTCATATTAGATCTAGAAAGAACATACAAAGTGGGTCTTCTATAAATTCTCTCTCTAGCCTAACACTCCAAATAGTTCCTTACATAATGTGAGTCACTCACTTCCTATTTATAGGAAATGCTCAACTCATTTACACATACAAAAGGGTAAGCCTAATACTTCACATCCAAGCGTGACTTTGCACCCTAATAGAATCCCCTTTATTACCCCCACCCCCGATTGATTTTGGGCTGTCTTTTTTTTTGTTAAACGAAGTTGTTATTTAGGCTAAAAGAAACTATTTTTTAGGTAACAAATAATCATTTATAGCATAATTTTACATGTTAAAAATAAAAAAGTTATGGCATCTTAAAAACATTATATTAACAACTTAAAAACATGTTTTTTATGAATATTGGATGCTCAAAATCATGTTATTGTTTATTATATTTATATAATTAATCTTATACTATATATAAAGCATATTAGTCATATCTTGAATTTTAAGAGGTACAAAATACAAAGCTTTTTGTACAAATCAATTATGCATAACAAAACCATTAATACTTACCAAAATTTTGAAGACTTGAATTAAGAAAGGTTATTAAAAAAAAATTAATTTGGATCAAAATAACAATTTTAAAATATTAAATCCATCAATATAAGTTAATTTACATTTCTTAAACTACATACATATAATAATCAATTTACATAAAATGTATAAACATACAATATAAATATAAGTTCTAAACATAAATATTTTACTTAAAAGTGGTAATTTTTCTTATGACATAATAACTAATAACAAAATCTAATAATTATTTTCCGTAAGAAAATTATTCGCCAAAAAAACTATTTATCTTCGATACTTTGTGCGGGTACACATCTAGTATATGTGAATATATGTTTAATTTATTAACGGGGTCCCCATGGGTGTTTCGGGATGGGATTGCCTACCCCCGCCCCCGAAATTAAACCGGGGGTTAACCTTGCCCCCGCCCCCGTCCCTGTTCCCCCGCCCCCGATTGATTTTCGGTTGTCTTTTTTTTTGCTAAAAGAAGTTGTTATTTAGGCTAAAGAAATTATTTTTTAGGTAACAAATTATTATTTATAGCAGAATTTTACATGTTAAAAATAAAAAAGATATTGTATTGTAAAAAGATTATACTAACAACTTAAAAACCTGTTTTTTGATGAATATTGGAAGCTCAAAATCATGTTATTGTTTAATATATTTATATAAATAATATATGTTTAATTTATTAACGGGGTCCCCATGGGGGTTTCGGGACGGGATTTCCTACCCCCACCCACGCCCCCAAAATTAAAATGGGGGTTAACCTTGCCCCCGCCCCGCCACCGCCCCTGTCCCCGTTCCCCGACCCCGATTATTTTGGGTTGTCTTTTTTTTTTGCTAAAAGAAGTTGTTATTTAGGCTAAAAGAAGCTACTCCCTCCGTCCCATAATAATTGTCCACTTTTGATTTTTGAAGTCTTTATTCATCAACTTTGACCTTAAATATTGTTATTTGTGTTATGTATTACTCGTTGAAACTTATAGCAATGAAAAAACATTTAAAATACAATACATTCATAAATTTTGCATTAAGTTTTATATATCAAGGACAAAAATATTTAAGGTCAAAATTGAAGAATAAAGACTTCAAAAGTCAAAAGTGGACAATAAATATGGGACGGAGGTAGTATTTTTTAGGTAACAAATAATCATTTATAGCAGAATTTTACATGTTAAAAATAAAAAAGTTATGACATCTTCAAAACATTATACTAACAACTTAAAAACATGTATTTTGATGAATTTTGGAAGCTTAAAATCATGTTATTGTTTATTATATTTATATAATTAATATATGTAAATATATGTATGTTTAATTTATTAACGGGAGCCCCATGGGGGTTCGAGACAGAATTGCCTAACCCCGCCCCCGCCCGCAAAATTAAAACGGGGGTTAACCTTGCCCCCGCCCCCGATTTTTTTTTTAATTTCCCCAAACGCGACTGGCCCCCACGGGAACGAGGTCCCGTAGGACTTTTTGACATCCCTACTTAAAAATACTTTAATAAAAATAATATTAACATGCACGAATGGTCCCTATGGTTTTAAACGGTCCAATCTACGCACCTAGTCCTAATGTCACTATTCTGTTCATTTTGTCCAATATACCACCCACATGCCTAGCTTGGAGGGGATATTTTTGTATTTTAAATATTGATGTCATATTATTACCACATGAAGGATATTGAAGCATTTCATTATGAGTTGGCCTATACATGAAACAATGGTGAATTGGCATATACATGAAATAATGGTGAATTGGCCTATACATGCAACAATGGGAGAAGTTAATATAGTATATAGATATGGTATTGTTGCTTCATTTTTTGAATTTTCAACAATGGAATGTGATAGAGTGTCAAGGCATTGGCAAAAAAACTGGAATATCAAATGATGAAGGTGTTAGTCAAAGGGTAAAAGGAAAAGGGGTTATTGTAGGGAGTTAAAAGAAAGGGAATATTATCCCTAGAATGTTAAACGTTTTTGGTTTGACAATGTTTTCAGCATGTGTTTTTTTTTGTTCTTTTTAATTGTTTTTAACTTAGAAATATCATTCGGTGTTGTTTAAACAATGGTTAACTACAATCTCATAGATGGTTTGTTTAATGGTTCTTTAAACAATGGTTAACTTTCTTATCTATGCCCTTAGCGGCGACATAAATACCGACGACCCTACCATTTGTCGCTGCTAAAAGCCTCCGTCGTCGGTAATTGTGTCGCCGCTAAAGGCTTCTCACCCGAATCCGTCTTTTTCCCCTCTAATAGATCTCAGCCGTTCGATCGAGCATCTAATCCAACAGTTAGGGCCTTTTATCCGCACAAACCTAATATCGGCGACATTCGTGTCGCCGCTAAAAGTCTAAAAAGTCGTCACTAATAGTGGTCTAAAAAAAGACGCGGTACCCTTCCCTCCAGATAGTCCTCGCTGTTGATTCGCGTCGCCGGTAAAGCATAAATTGTTGTCGCTTAAAGCATTGCCGCTAAAGGCCATCGCAAATAAAAAAGAAAAACGGACGCATTCTGCTTTTTTGCTTCCTGTTTTCCATCTGTTTTGCTTCCTTTGACGCTGCTACTCTTCAAATAGGTGCCCCATTTTGCTATCGATTCCTTGATTCCAACAAGATATCTCCCTACATTGTGAGATTAGGGATCAAGGGTAGTTAGGGCTTCAATTAAACGGGTTAAGTCGCGATTTCTAGCTCCATCTCAGGAAGAAAGGTAAGTTGAAGTTCTTATATCTCTTTGTCTTTGTATGTTAACTTCGATTTCTAGCTGCATTTGATGATTAATTGCAAATTATTATTCAATTTTAGTGTTTTTGGTAGTGTTGTCATTGGGTTTAAGGGAGAGGGTATTTTCGGGTGAAGACCAATTTTTCCAGCGACATATTCGTTGATTTAAGCCACTACGGGTTCTATTATTTCAATTTATTGTGAAATTTGAATTTAATTGCAAACTATGTGTAATTGTATCAATTATGTGAAAATTGCCATATGTATGTATATTTAATATTTGTATGAATCTATGTGAATTTGGTGTTTATATATGCCAATGTATGTGTGTTTGATGTATATGTGGTATATGAGTATTTGGTAGAAGTATATATGATGTTATTATCTATATATATATATATATATATATATATATATATATATATATATATATATGTTTGTTATAAGTAGGATGTTATTGTGTGCGTATGTGAATGTATGTATGTTTGTTGTAAATGTGGTATATGAATGTGAAATTTGTGTATTTGGTATAAATAGGATGTTATTATCTATATATGTGAAAGTATGTGTATTTGGTTGAAGTAGGATGTTATTATGTGTGTATGTGAATGTATTTGTATTTGGTGTATATGTGGTATATGTATATGAAAGTATGTGAATTTCATGATCTTATGTATTATGCGAAAGTATGTGGTTTTGGTATAAGTAGGATGCTATAATTGAAAAAAATAAAAATAAATTATTGTTATAATTTGAAAAAAAAACACAAAAAAATGTTATAAAATTGTTTAAAAACTTATATACGAATACTAGAAAGTATGGGTCGTGGACACAGGGGTGATGGAGCAGAGGACCCACATCCCCCATGTGGTAGAGGTATTGGTCATCACGAGCAGAACTGTAAGTCTTATTATGAATTTTTATTTACTATTTTTATTCGGTTATTATAAATTAAATACCGTTTCTAATAATTTTTAATTACATTTATAGTTTAGCAATGTGCACATAGGAAAGTTCGAGGAAAAGACAAAAATATAAAGTTTGAAAGAGCAATCTTACAGAATCAAGGCAAACTGATTAGTATGGAATATGATAGGGATATAACATATGATCTTGTAGGAGAGCCGAAAGACATGTTTTCATGAGAAGTCAGAAAAACAATGTGGCAAATGGTCCCTTTTGATAAGTGGACTTGGAAAAAAGTTTCCTAAAGGACACCGTATTACAACATTTAGGGGTAATTATTTATTTAAAAATATTTTATATGGTTAACTATAACTGGTTTTTATTTGGTTAACCTTTTTTTTAGTAGACAAAGTATGATTTGGATAAGATGTACCAGGATGTACAAGCTAATATGTTGATAGAGAGTTTTCAAGTAGCTTTATTAAAAGGTTATCGAGAACGTAAAGCTGACACAAAAGAATATTTTATGTTAGTCGGAGGGTATGAAGATATCCTGAGAGCATTAGCCAACCCTCTAGAGGGTATGGAAGTTGATAACCGGAAGAAAGCAGTTGAGTATTTCCAAACAGACGAACATAGAATTGCTTCAGACAGGAACAAAAAAGTTCGTGAAATGCAAACAAATGTGAATCGTGGGGGGGTCGAGCTCGTATGGTGGTACTTGTTATAAGAAGGTAACGTACGATACATGTAATTATTTATTTAAAATATAATCTAATTTTTAAAGTTAATCAGAACCTTAAGAAAGTGGAAACGTTCGCAAAGCTCATACCGATAGAGATGGTGTATTTGTTAATGCTGAGGCGGAACAATAATATGTAAGTATTTTATTATAAATTTATCAAATAATTAAATGTTTATTTATACTTAATTGTTACTCACTTTTGGGAGTTACAGAATCGGTTAGTCGAAGAGCTCCTAGAACAAACCCACAGAGAAAGTGAGTTAACACCCGCTCAAAAAGAGCTGCTTTTGAGAAAGTATTAGGAGAGTGATGTGGCCATATCAGAGGCATCAGCCGTAAACCTTCTGCTCTGTAACGCCCGTAGATCAGGGCTAGTCAATTTAAAGACGATAAGCGTCAAAAATGATTTTCTGATAGAAGATTATTTAGAATGAATAATCTTAACTAGGTTATAGTATATGTTACAAGGATTCCGTACATATAAAGAACGTCGAAATCCGAATTATAACGAAGAAGTTATGACCTGTCGAAGTTTCGCGACAGAACCGGCACGACGCTGAATGACGTAAAAAGTGAATTTATGTTAGAGCGATATTTAGCCTTAGTGATCTAAACGAAAGTTTTAGAGTTCGTTAAACCATGAGCGTGCATAAAAAGAACGTCCAAATCTGACTTCGTATGAGGAAGTTATAATTTTTCTAAGTTTCAGCTTAGCAGTATGCAGCCCGAATACTCGATTTGAGATCGAGCGGTTTTTAGCCGAAACAATCTAAATGAGAATCGAAGATCTCGTCATTAGTAGTGCAACGGTAAAAAGACAGACGAAAACGGACGCCGGATGAAGAAATTATGATTTTATAACGAAGTTTTCCTGTCCCGACCTACTAAAAATAATATAATAAAAATAAAGTCAAATTTAGCCGACGGAGTCTAAATGAAAGTTGTAGATCGTAGTCTCACCTACGCGTGGATATAAAGAACGTCGAAAACGGAGCTCGTATGCGAAAGTTACGCAATTTAGAATTTCGACGAGTCAAATTATGCCAAGCGTAATTTGAGTACGCCCAGCGTACTCAAAGGGGTGCAACTTGTCTGACCAATAATCGAGTGCCACCAGTCGACACATGCAATGACGTCAAAGTACGCCCTGCATAACTCGAGTACGCCCCGCGTAATTTGAGATTACGCCCCACGTAATCCCAGACCCTCAGCTTATAAATAGAACTCGAAATCAGCCATTTTCTCTTGTTCAAACTCTTTCTTCTCTCTAGTTTTTGCCTCGTTTTGCATGTCGTTTATACCCCGAAGCCCCGGTAATATTTCCGAGCCCCGAAGCAAGATCCGAAGCCCCGAGGATCCCGAAGAGCGTTATTCCCGAGCCGAAGCACTGCCCGCGAGGAGCCGGTTTTTGTGAAGATCTTCCAGATCTACGGAGAAACACTACTTATGCAAGCCGTAGTGCTGCCCGATCATCTTCTGATCAAGTGAGTGTATAGTCACTTTCATCTTACACATAAATATGAAGTATTTTATAAAATACGTGCTATGTGTTATATATTAATTATCTATTTGAGATGGATTTGGAATTGATGTTTTTATACGGGTGTTAAATGATTTAAATTGTGTTTGTATTTATATATACAAAAATGTTGGGTAGAACATGGGTAGATGGAATAGTTGGTGACGATGCGACTTCGTGCCTATTGAGTAAGCCTTGGTGACGATGCGACTTCGTGCCTATTTGATAAACCTTGGTGACGATGTGACTTCGTGCCTTTTGTGTAAACCCAGGTGACTATGAGACGTAGTGCCTATTGTGTAAAATCTGGTGACTATGAGACGTAGTGCCAATTGTATGAACCCTGGTGACTATGCGACGTAGTGCCTGTTGTATAAACCGTGGTAGCAAATGGACTGTGTGCCAGTTCCTTAGGTAAACCCTTAGGAATGAATGAAGAAAGTATAATCGATTCTTAAGGTAAAACCTTAATAAATAAAGAAGATAATTGGGGATGGGTATTTTGGGTTGATTGTTTTGATAATTGAATATAATAAATGTATTATTGTGGGTTGAAAACCCTATATGCTCACCAGGCTCCCAAGCCTGACCCACTCAGTTTTCTTTGCATTACAGGTAATGACACAAGAGTATAAGTTGGTGGACTTGACAAGAGATTTTGGATTGTAGATCAGTGGTTATAAATGACTGTTGTAAGGTTTATTTTATATTGTTTATGCTTTTGATCTGTATCGGAACATGACATCCCGAGATTTTATTATTTAATAAAAATACCTTCTTTTTGAGAAATATTTTGATAAATGGTTATCATATTTTGTTTTTGGGACAAATTCCGCAACTGCTTTCTTTAAACGATTACTCTGATTTTAAAAAACAAAGCGTAAACAAATCGGTCTTTTCTGGCCGTGAAATTGGGGATGTCACAGTTGGTATCATAGCATTAATTTAAGCGAACTAGGAATTTTGTAGGAAATTTCTAGACTTAAACTTAGAATGCTAAGTGATGATCATGAGATGAGTGTCTACCATATTTTAGACACGAGCACTAGTATATTTTAGGAAAAATGCCTAAAATTGTGATATTATTTGTTCGGATCTATGGTCTGTTGCCGACCGGATCTGGAAATTTTATGTGCTCAAGTTTCTAAATGTTTAATTACAATATTAGAACTAGCATATAACTTTTCGGAGTAATAAGGAGGATTACGCGTCTAAATCTTCTCTGGCTATATCTTCGTCTTGATGCAAGGAATGCATGCTTCTATGAAAATAACGTCATGGTGAAAACTCATAGAGAATTGAGTAAATGGAGGAAATGAAAAAGGCTCATGATAGTGAATGACACCTGTCGGAAGATATTGTAAGAGTGGTGTTTTGTCGTTAGTATATGTCAAGCAGTGCGTTTAGAAGAGTACGGTACGTCCGAAGTACACCTTCGATTGGCGGGATGATGGAATATTGGCGTTATTCATGAAGTTGTCCCATCAGATGAACTTTCCACCACCAACCAAGTTGAATTAGGATTGATGATTGAAGATACGCAATGAAGAAGTCCTAGTAGAGTCTAGGGAGATTGTTTATGATTATGTGAACACATTCGTATGTGTTAAATTGTTTTGTGATTTTAGGACTTGGGGACTGCGAGACAATACTTGGGACGAGTATGAGTAGGTGTGAATGGTAGTAGAGGCCTATACTACCGGAAGCACAGGACTCGCACTTGGATCAGGGAAAGTCACAAGGTTACCAAGAAGCTTGTAATTGAGTTCGTTTTTATTCAAGTATGTCATTACCCTTGTTTCGGTAATGGCTAGTCGGATGATTGTTATTCCAACCCTAGTGGTCATATTAAATTGAGTCCGACTACGGTGAGTATGTTACGTGGTTCGGAGAACCTAGTTCGAAGTAACATCGGACGTAAGTCAGAAGATTGAAGTTAATGCGATCATTGGTATCGTACTCGTTGTTCATAAAGTTTGTAGCTAGAAATGTTACATGCTAAAATGTTATTATATCACATTAGAATATGAAGGAAGGTATATTCCATTCTGGAATTTAACGTTAAAAAAACCAAGTCTAAGCGTCGCATCGTGCAATGAGAGGTCAGTAGAGCACGACCCATCGGTCTATTACAATAGATAAAGGAAAATATTTATCCTGAGAAGAAGAAGGAGTCCTCAATAAGGACCTATTTTGTAACTCGAAGGTTACGATTGAAAGCCCAACATAGTACGAAGAGCAGGTGCAAGATTGAGCATCACGGTGATTACTTAGGATGGAAGGATGACATATGGAATCATTATACAAGCCCTATTTCGTTGATGATTCCGGGACGTAATCATCCTAAGGGGGAGATAATTGTAACGCCCGTAGATCAGGGCTAGTCAATTTAAAGACGATAAGCGTCAAAAATGAGTTTCTGGTAGAAGATTATTTAGAATGAATAATCTTAACTAGGTTATAGTATATGTTACAAGGATTTCATACATATAAAGAACGTCGAAATCCGAATTATAACGAAGAAGTTATGACCTGTCGAAGTTTCGCGACAGAACCGGCACGACGCTGAATGACGTAAAAAGTGAATTTATGTTAGAGCGATATTTAGCCTTAGTGATCTAAACGAAAGTTGTAGAGTTCGTTAAACCATGAGCGTGCATAAAAAGAACGTCCAAATCTGACTTCGTATGAGGAAGTTATAATTTTTCTAAGTTTCAGCTTAGCAGTATGCAGCCCGAATACTCGATTTGAGATCGAGCGGTTTTTAGCCGAAACAATCTAAATGAGAATCGAAGATCTCGTCATTAGTAGTGCAACAGTAAAAAGACAGACGAAAACGGACGTCGGATGAAGAAGTTATGATTTTATAACGAAGTTTTCCTGTCCCGGCCTACTAAAAATAATATAATAAAAATAAAGTCAAAATTAGCCGACGGAGTCTAAATGAAAGTTGTAGATCGTAGTCTCACCTACGCGTGGATATAAAGAACGTCGAAAACGGAGCTCGTATGAGAAAGTTACGCAATTTAGAAATTCGACGAGTCAAATTACGCCCAGCGTACTCAAAGGAGTGCAACTTGTCTGACCAATACTCAAGTGCCACCAGTCGACGCACGCAATGACGTCAAAGTACGCCCTGCGTAACTCGAGTATGCCCCGCGTACTGAGTACGCCCCGCGTAATTTGAGATTACGCCCCACGTAATCCCAGACCCTCAGCTTATAAATAGAACTCGAAATCAGCCATTTTCTCTTGTTCAAACTCTTTCTTCTCTCTAGTTTTTGCCTTGTTTTGCATGTCGTTTATACCCCGAAGCCCCGGTAATATTTCCGATCCCCGAAGCAAGATCCGAAGCCCCGAGGATCCCGAAGAGCGTTATTCCCGAGCCGAAGCACTGCCCGCGAGGAGCCGGTTTTTGTGAAGATCTTCCAGATCTATGGAGAAACACTACTTCTGCAAGCCGTAGTGTTGCCCGATCATCTTTTGATCAAGTGAGTGTATAGTCACTTTCATCTTACACATAAATATGAAGTATTTTATAAAATACGTGCTATGTGTTATATATTAATTATCTATTTGAGATGGATTTGGAATTGATGTTTTTATACGGGTGTTAAATGATTTAAATTGTGTTTGTATTTATATCTACAAAAATGTTGGGTAGAACATGGGTAGATGGAATAGTTAGTGACGATGCGACTTCATGCCTATTGAGTAAGCCTTGGTGACGATGCGACTTTGTGCCTATTTGATAAACCTTGGTGACGATGTGACTTCGTGCCTTTTGTGTAAACCCAGGTGACTATGAGACGTAGTGTCTATTGTGTAAACCATGGTGACTATGAGACGTAGTGCCAATTGTATGAACCCTGGTGACTATGCGACGTAGTGCCTGTTGTATAAACCGTGGTAGCAAATGGACTGTGTGCCAGTTCCTTAGGTAAACCCTTAGGAATGAATGAAGAAAGTATAATCGATTCTTAGAGTAAAACCTTAATAAATAAAGAAGATAATGGGGATGAGTATTTTGGGTTGATTGTTTTGATAATTGAATATAATAAATGTATTATTGTGGGTTGAAAACCCTATATGCTCACCAGGCTCCCAAGCCTGACCCACTCAGTTTTCTTTGCATTACAGGTAATGACACAAGAGTATAAGTTGGTGGACTTGACAAGAGATTTTGGATTGTAGATCAGTGGTTATAAATGACTGTTGTAAGGTTTATTTTATATTGTTTATGCTTTTGATCTGTATCGGAACATGACATCCCGAGGTTTTATTATTTAATAAAAATACCTTCTTTTTGAGAAATATTTTGATAAATGGTTATCATATTTTGTTTTTGGGACAAATTTTGCAACTGCTTTCTTTAAACGATTACTCTGATTTTAAAAAACAAAGCATAAACAAATTGGTCTTTTCTGGCCGTGAAATTGGGGATGTCACATGCTCTCCCACCGATTTCACGGCCATCGCAACCATCACAGGTAAAACAATCTACTCTGGTTTTTTTGTGGTGATTATTTGCAAAGTGATTTGGTAATTAGGATTTTGTCCCAAGTGCAAGAAATAGCATTGTATGTTGGTTTTTTGTCTTAGTTTAAAAATAGCAATATACTTTGGTATCATAAAATGCAATGTACATTGGTTTTTTGTCTTAGTTTAAAATAACAATCTACTTTTGCATCATAAAATGCATGTTAATTTGGTAATTTTGGTTTTGTGGTGATTATTTGCTAAAAGCATTGATAAATGGGTTTTTGTCCCAAGTGCAAGAAATAGCAATGTACTTTGGTTTTTTGTCTTAGTTTAAAAATAGCAGTCTACTTTGGTATCATAAAATGCATGTTGATTTGGTAATTTTGGTTTTGTGGTGATTATTTGCTAAAAACTTTGGTAATTAGGTTTTTGTCCCGAATGCAAAAAATAACAACGTACTTTGGTTTTTTGTCTTAGTTTAAAAATAACAATCTACTTTAGCATCATAAAATTCATGTTGATTTGGTAATTTTGGCTTTGTGTTGATTATTTGCTAAAAACTTTAGAAATTAGGTTTTTGTCCCAAGGGCAAAAAATAACAACGTACTTTGGTTTTTTGTCTTAGTTTAAAAATAACAATATACTTTAGCATCATAAAATGCATGTTGATTTGGTAATTTTGGTTTGTGGTGATTATTTGCTAAAAACTTTGGTAATTGGGTTTTTGTCCCAAGTGCAAGAAATAGCAATGTACTTTGTTATTAATTATGTAGTTGGAAAATCTTCATACAAGGCTCAACGACCCGGCATGTAGGGATAAACTTTATTCATTTTTTCAATTCCAAAATAATCGAGGAAACGATGGGAACGAAGATGATGGTACGTAGGGATGAGTATTATTTGCATATTACAGTTGTTGTCACGCTTTGCTACTTGTTATATTGTAAAAATTTTGGTTGTTTTCTATAATTACGGGCGACATTATTACTTTTTATATTTAATTAGATGTTATGTAATTATCGGGCGACAGTGTTACCGGCGACATTATTACTTTTTATATTTAATCGGATGTCATGTAATTACCGACGACACTATTACTTTTGATATTTAACCGGATATTTGTTTTGTAATTAGCGTCGACACTATTATCTTTTGATATTTAATCGAATGTTGTTATTTTTTATATTTAATCGAATGTTGTTATGTAATTACCGGCAACATTATTACCGGCAACAAAAATCATTGATTAAAAAAATTAAAAAATGAAAATTGATATTACCGGCGACATCATCATTACCGATGACATCATCATTAGCGGCGACGACACTCTTTAGCGGCGACAAGTTGATCAATAGCGATTAAGCAGTAGCGGCGACTTATTACCAGCGACATATCACTGCTATTACTATTACCGTTACCGGCGACAATTTGACCTTTTAGCGGCGATGTTTAATAGTTAGATAGATGTTTATTTTTTTAGTGGTTTGTTTAATGCATTTTAACTTCGAATTAAGTTTTGCTTCTAATTAACACAATTGGGTCGTCAATGAATCAATTAAGCCAACAAAAATATCAATTTCATTGATCTCCCAAAAGTTAAATTGCATTATACAAACAATTACATGTGCACAACATTATCGTCTTCAATTTCCGACTTTCATCTTCAAGTTTGTTTATAAGACCTCGATAACCCTGGGATTTGGCAGAACGTACACACGCTTCTTTGTCGCCCTAACCAATGAACCTATAATATGGTCCATGTAAAGTTTAAATTCAAACACCTTAACGTCATTATTTCACAAGGGTTAGGCTAAAAATAACCAAGAGCATTTCACCTTCTTCGTACAAGCATAAAATCATCTTCATGGATTGTTATTAGTCCATAAAGTCTGTATAACAGTTGTATAACAGGGTTGGTAGACCGAAATTGCATTTTGTTTTTGTTGATTTATGATTTCGTGATACGTGAAAGAAATTCGGGAGAAGGGTGTCAAGAACATAATGAATTTTTAATATGGAAACCTCTTAAGAAATAAGAGTAAAACCATGGGACTACTAGAGCTGCTTCAAATCCACTATCACCAATATCACTAATATTAGAGCAACACAAAATCTTCTCTAGATGTACTAGAGGCATACAATAATCATTATACACTTGGAACTAAATCACATCAAGTATATGGTATCAAATAAGCAAAGACAAAGAAGAATATCACCAAAAACGTTGGCTGTGTCAAGCAGCTAACAGATGTTGCGATTTCCGAGGTTCTGGAGACGATCTCGACAATTCAACCATTGGATCTGAATGTCTCGACGTTAGGAAGTTGCTTTCCGAAAATCAAACAAAATGGACCGTTGGATCTCCGGGAAATTATCAAATACTTCAGGTGTATCTTCCAAACCGAGAATTGAGAAAAAAAACCCACTTTTGCTTCTTACCTTTCTCTATCTCTCTTGATGGCTGGGAATTTTATAAGTTCATAAAGATTAAGGTAGAAAACACACACACACACACACACACACACACATATATATATATATATATATATATATATATATATATATATATATATATATATATATATATATATATATATAGTCGTCACCCGCGCAAAGCAACGGGAGGCAAATAATTTTTTTCGGGTTTTACCATACATGTAATGAAAAAGATTAGTTATGAAAACCAAGAATATGAAAAACAACATGGACCATTATGTAATTTGCCTAAAACTTATTAAGATTTTCAATAACAAATTTATTAATTTTTAATCATCATATATTATAATAACTAAGAAAAAGACAAACTCAAAACAACATACATGTAATTACTAATGGTTGAGTTTATAATATTAACCGTGCACCACTTTTTTATACACCACATTTGAGGTATAAACTTCGTCATCTTTGAACTTGTTTTTAGGATTCAATAGTAGATCTGTGATACCACGTGATGTCTCTGAGGACAACGCAATGTAAAGTTGCCCATGCGATAACACCGACTCAGGTACATATACACTTACATTCATAATTTATTTAACAACTATTATAGCATTATGTTGTTTTTAACAATGTTGAGGCCGGTTCTCGGTCCTATCTAGATGTCCAAATGTTCATCCATAATTATACCATGATCCAGTTTTAAGGTTTATTTGTCTTTTCATTTTCTCGTGCAAAACGGAGGCGACGAATAATTATTTTATACCAATTATTTTCATGCGGAAACATGTTATATTTCAAAAAATACAATACATACACATATTGTTATCGGTCGTTTTGCGGCAACGAATAGTTATAATTCCATAATACATAAGGAAAATAAAATTTTACTATGCACAAGTTCTACTTACCTATGTAGTTATTTATTTCAAATAAATCTTATTTAATTAATTTAAAATGTTAGAGTTCTTTTTTTTAATTTTAGTACTAAATTAAAAAGTTTTACAAGTCATGGTAACAAATACAAAAACAATAAAAATAAAACATTAAAAGTTAGGTTTGAAAATAAAATATATATTAATACATGATTGATCATAAAAACTTATATTTGATTAGTGTTCTTTTACTTATTTTTTATTTTAGTTTGGTGGATTTGTAGCTTTTTGTTTAATTTAAATGTTGATTAGTGACGATATATTCATATGTTGATTAATGACCGAAGGAACACATCAGAGATGCGGTGTGATGGTTACAATTAAAAATGTTGATTATTGGTTAAAGAAGCATAATCATATCAACGATGTGGGATATGGAGAGTTTATCAAATAAAAACCTATATATGGTTTTTCTTGTTGGATGATATTTCCAAAAACAAAATGTTTTCTAAAAGTAAATTAAACATTTCTATATTTGTTTTCTATCACCAGATCTTGTATTATATCATATCGAGATCCTGTATTATATCATATCGATTACAAACTTGTTAGATATGAATGTGAGATTATTATGTATGGAAAGTATTTTTTAAAATAATTCAATCAATAGTACTTCCTCAAATCCAAGGAATTAAAACCTTAAGGGATTAGAAATTATTTCCATTCCAATTTTCACAATATAAACACACCATTAACATCGTAACTCTACAAAATCACGTTCTTTCAAGAATGATCAATCCTATTCAATCGAACAAAAAATATTTTCTTCTTAATTAAGATGAAATAAAAAAATTCATCACTTTCCTCATTATGATCCAACATAATTTCTTGAAATTTTCAAATCCAAAGGCTCCATGATTGTTTTTAACTATCCACACAGATGATGAAACAACCATCCAAGTTCCACTGTTCAGACACATCAACATCCTAGACCAACACCAACAAAGCATTAAAAAATTAACAATAATGACTACAAATGGGTAAAGATAAAGAGTAAAGGAAACATATAAATATTGATTTTGAAGGTTATCTTGTTATCATAATCTTTTCTAGTTAGAACTTCAAGTTTAATTGACGTAGGCCAAAACCACTCAACCATATCTATGTAGCTTTGTGTGTGTACGAGTGAATTTGTTTGTCTGTGTATGGCAACTAATTATATTATATATATATAATAAACCAAGAGGACGCTTATGTACAGTGAAGTTTTGGCTTTTCGAATTCTGCCACACAACAAGCTTTGTCTTTTGTTTACTTTTTATTTCTTCCGTTTTTGTCACTTTAGAATTTAGCCACATCATTTTTGGAAGTTGGCAATTTGGTCATTGCTGTGAATCACCGCATGTCTCCTCCAATTACAATATCCACCGCCTCATCCGAACATTCTCCATCTTCATTTTTTTAGCATGAGGTCATCGACGAAGATGAACGGCGATTAGAGGTCGTCACCGTTTGCTATCGACATCTTGATTTCACCCGCTCTTCGAGACTGTCCCTGTTAAGTCGAAGCAAGTCGCTTGGGGTAGTTCCATGCGTCGTATGTGCGTTTTCTCCTCTCTTGACGACTTCTGGAGGCTTCATTTGTATTCTGATTGCCTTGGAGAGGGATACATCGATTTATAGGGTTTCTGCAAATCTGAATCCTGTTCTCCGGTGAACTAACGGAATTGTTCCACCATCTTCTACACCAGTACGTCTTTTCTATCTATACTCTATTTTCTCAATTTTGTGGCTGCGATTTTCCGATTTTCCGGTCCCCGTCCCTTTTCGCAACAATCTGAATTCTTAAATCAACTTGGAATTGAAACACGGCAGTAGAAGTCGTTATAGGGTTTTTATTTGATCACTGTTGTAGAGGTTCTATTGTTGGATATGTATAATATAAGAAAATTGGTTGTATAATGGATTCCTCTCGGTCCTTAGAAACAACAATTTCAATGAATTTTCTGTATTTGCAGTATTTGTTATGAATATTTATGTAGTTTGAAGCATTTTATATAATCTTCCAGTACCCTAAGGAAGCAGGATGGGCTGATGGTTGTCAGATTGTTGCTTGCACTCAATCAAGACGGTTGGCGGTGCAGGTACTTATTATCAATTTCATTTTTGGTTAATGCTCACTGTTATCATATAATGCATTTACTTTGCTTTCGTTTTCACTAAATTTGCACTAAAACTGCGTCTAATGACAAGTTTGAATCATTGCCGGAAAGAATGGGAGTCAAACTTGGAGAGGAAGTTGGTTATACTATTCAATTTGAAGATGTCGCAAATTCAGTGAAAGTTTATCTAAAGCTTAATAAATGATACAAATTTGTGCAATTATCCTTGGTCTAAACATAAGAAATTACAGGTTCGCCTTGCACACACAGTACTTTGCTATGCTATTATTGTATTTATTATTATTAAATGAAGTGAATTGTGATATCATGATATTTATTGATGCATATGGATTGTTGCAGACTGAGATGAGGCGTGTAGCTGCATATATTTACAAGAAGGCTAGTAGATAGAACCATTCAATTGCATTGTCTAAGAAAGACAAGCTTTACAAGGATACCATGGAGACAGCCTCACAATCCAGTAACCGTCAGTTAGCAGAAGAATTGCTCCTTTATTTCATCGATAAGGTACAAACCTATTAGTTGCGGTGGGTTTTATGTTGAATATGATGGTATTTGTGAGGGCCAATTGGTGAACTCAGTGTGTTATAATAATATAATTGAGGTTATGCATCATTACAAGGGGAAAAAAAGGAATGTTTTTCTTCGTGTCTGATTGTTTGTTATGATGACATCCGTCCAGATTTTGCTCTTGAGTTGGCCTGGTTGAACAATATGATCGACATTACTCTCCCATATCTGCTTCAGGTAAATTTGTTATGGTGGGTAAATACCATTTACTCTCTAAGAATGATGATTGAACTCTTTATATATAAATTGTTAAATGACACTTCTGAAATTATTATAGCTCATTATAGCTTTCTTTTAAATGACACTTCTACAACTCATTATAACTTCCTTTTAACTTTTAGGAAATGTAGTTATTACAGGTTTCTTCCTTATATTTCTTAATTTACAATAATTAATTACATTTTTGGTCTCTTTAGTTTTTAATTTAAAAAATGAATGAATTACACGATTGATACCTCTCTTTTTTGTATTAATTACAGTTTTGTCCCTATAATTTTTAGTGACACATTGAATGCACTTCTGTAGTTGAATTTTTCAGGTTGGATTGCCCCTGGACTCAAAGAAACTGTCCGACTCCCCAGATTGCGAATACAAAAGCTTTTTATATTCTTTGGTATATCCACAATGTTGTCATCTATTATCATTACATTTGTCTTCTTTTTTTAGCCTCTTTTTGTGCCATATGTCGGACTACATTCACAGAAAATGAGATTCATGCTTCAAACATTGAACGACCTTCATTGTGTAGGTAAAAGACTTTAGCATCAAGCCATTTCAACCAAAAAAAAAAAAGATAGTCATTTCCATTCCATATTTTTACTATTTTCTCCTCATAATGTGGCACCGGTTGCTGTATGCACAATGTACGTTTTTTTACTGAATATATTGTCTTAATGAGAGTAAACGACTGCTTACCCACTTCTTTAAAAATTATGTCGGATAACAATTGATTGTTAGTTCAATAATTGTTATGCATTAAAACAGTATGACAGCTACCAATTAAAACTGTATAGTTGTTTTTTTCGGATGAATACATTGTACAAATATAAGTAGATGACCATTTCACCCTTTTGTTTAAAAAGTGTTGCTATAGTTTTGTAGATGTTTAAAAGTGACTAAATCACAAACGAGTTATGAATTTCTATTCCAAAACACGAATCGGCTCCCCGCTAACAATATCCAAATAAACTCCAACCCATGCATAGCATGGGGATACATTTCTAGTTTAAATTAATTTGACAAAAATTAAAAGAACATTGTTATTTTTTTTTCATTTATTACATCATTGTACTTTCTTACTTACTTGTACAATGTACTAATAAGAAAATCTATAAAGGTACAATGTTATAATTGTACTTTATTACTTACTTGCACAATGTACTAATAAGAAAATCTATAAAGGTACAATGTTATAATTGGGTAGAATTACAACAAATTACCAAAGAAAGGAAAGTGCTCGTTGGCATGCTTCCGAACCACCAGAAACCCACCTTTAGTACTTATAAAATAAATAAATAAATAACAAAATAAACAACTAACACTTACCAAAATCGATTATCTAATAGTGGCCCTGGTTAAAATAGTGTTTGAATATGTCACGCGCACACACCTTGTAAATATATAAAAAAACTAACCACAAGAAACAATATCATATTTTCATTCATTTAAATATTGTTAAATGTATGAAATGTCATTTTTCTTTCATTCATTTTAAGGTGCAATGTAACACACATCAATGAACCATTATTATAACAATTTAATGCCTAAATCAATCATTATTTAGTAAAAATTACATAAAAATAAAAGTTAAGTTACTAAATAACAACTTACGTTAATCATTCACCTATAATTGTAACAATTGTTAAACAATAATGGTTTAGTGAGATCACACTTACCTAGTATTGAAAAATCACAACCATAAGAGAAATCAACTCCAACACTTAATTTACCAGACCATACTTGTCCCCTCAATATAATAATTAAAAGAAAAAAAAACAAAAAAAAAAGACAAATATACTTACTCTATCAGCTGTGGTGAATGGTTATTATAGATACAAATGATTCAGCCATTTTATGGGCAACTGCTGCCATTAGACTAAGATTTTTTATTTTAGTTACCCTATTTCAGATAGCCGATTCCATTGGACTTAGTTCAGTCATGTTATCCTATTTGGCCATTACGACCTACACCAAAACACGTGTTCACCACAACATATCATGAATGTTAATAAGAATTACATGGTTTAGGTAGCTCCTGCTTGGTTATTTCAAATGAAAATTCCATGTAAGCTACACCTTATTAAATAATCAATGGAAAGAAATGGGAAAAAAAGCACAAAGTTATTTATTAAGCACTGGGAAAAAATCAATCTATACCCTTTTTCTTTATCTTCCATCTCTGGAAAACAGGGTAATCCAAGCTTTATAAAAAAAACCTAGATCTGCTTCTTCGTCAGAGTTAATAATTGGGAAAAAGGTTAATTGAACCATTAATAAATGAAACCCTGTTGAAAATACACTTGGTAATTTACAAACTGAAATTAATTCAGTTAAGGTTTATTTCTTTAATTGTGTTTTGTTGAAATATATACTATATAACCAAAGTTTAACATTAATTTGTTAAAGGGTAAATTGTGTGTGGTTGTTATTATTAATGGGTAGATTGTGTAAGTTCTTATATAGGAAAAGTTGATTCGGGTTTATGCACGGATCATTTACGGTTCGTGGGTTGCTCCGTATATGATGTATTTAATGTTGAAGCTGGTGTCATTTGTGAAAAAAGCTTCATCAGATCAAATATATTTTCTCTCATTTCCTCTCGTTTCTGTTAGGGTTTTCTCAGATTAGGGTTTCATAATTTCTTCTGTAATAAGTTCGATCGTGTTCTTATTCTTTTCATATGAGAGAGAGTGTTATTGTAGTAAGGCTTCTGGTGTAAGTTGATGTATAATCGAACTGGTTTATAGTGAATAAACTGTTCAAGTTGGGAAGTTTTGGTGTTTGTGTTTTTTAAGATGGTATCAGAGCACTCAGGCTCCGATTTGTTGTTTTAGACGCTCGAATGTGGTTTCCGTCATCAGATCGTCAATCTCATAAAGGTATTTTTTGATTCCCTTTTCGTGTGTAGATCATTCCTATTGTTGTTTGATCTAGGGTTTTGTTCTTGAGTCGTTAGGGTTTTTGGTATCTTTCTATTTTTTGGTATCATTCCCTTTTCTATTTTTTGTTGTTTAAGATCCTGGTACTACGAGATTGTTTGGATTCTTGCAGGAAACAAGTGAAGGTGAAACGAACACTTGGGCTGTTAGGACTTCGCTTCTATCAGTCTTCAAACTTCTTTCATATCGATCAATCTCTAGTCTGAAATAACTCTCTAGGGGTCGGGTTTGATCACCGATGAACCCTAGTAGAGAACGGACATAGAGAGTCGATTCTTCGTAATTCCTTCCAACTGTCTGTGAGGACTTTCTTGTTCCCTTCTATTTCTTTTCTTTTCTTGTTAATATTGTTCTGATTGGGAGATCCTGGTTGTCTTGTGTACACCAGTTAATTGTTAGTTTCTTGCATTATTATTGTTTTTTGACATTGTACTGGTTGTCTTGGGCCCTAACATACTTGGTGACCATCTGGACATTAGATCAGTACTGCTGTCAGTTTTTTGTTTGTGGTGTTATTTGTTTTTTTCTTTTCCTTGTTGTCTAAATGGTTGGCGATCCTGCTTCGGCTGGTGATCCTGCTTCTACACCAAGTGGAAGTGGAAACGATGAGTTAATTAACTTTGATGATCCTCTCTATATTCACCCATCTGATAATGCTATTACTTCTATCGTTACTACAAAGTTAACTGGTAATGAAAATTTTAGGTTATGGAAGAGTTCTATATCTACAGCTCTTAAAGCTAGGATTAAACTTGGATTTATTGATGGTTCTCTTAAGAAAACTAATGTTGATGAGTCAAAACAATCCAAGTGGGATAGGGCTAATGTTGCTGTGTGTTCCTGGCTTTTATCTTCTATTTCTGACTCTATATACCAGAGTCAAGCTTACTCTGAGGTAGCTGAGGATATTTGGAATAATCTTTTTGAAACATATAATAAGTCAGATGGTTCAGTTGTGTTTAATATACATCAACAGATTAATACTTTTAAACAAAATGGAATTTCTTTGTCTGACTATTTTAATAAACTTGATTCCTTGTGGAAGGAATTTGATGGTCTTACTGGCTTGACTGAGTGCACTTGTGAGGCTTCTATCAAACTAAAAGATCATTCTAATCTCATGAAACTTATGCAGTTTTTATCTGGACTTGATGAATCCTATAGTCAAGTAAAGAGTCATATTTTACTAATGGAACCTTTACCTAATGTTAAAACTGCATTTTTTATTCTTTCAAGAGAAGAATCTATTCAAAGAAATGGATCTTTATCTTCTCTTCAGTCTTCACAGTCTTTGTCTAAGTCTCAATCTACTGCTTTTAATAGCAGGTTTAATAACATATATGGTTTCAATAACTCTAATAAAAATAAAACTCAATCTGTTCAGTGTAAAACTTGTGGAATTAAGGGTCATTCAATTGACAAATGCTATAAGCTAATTGGCTATCCTAAGGATTTTAAATCAAGGAATGAGTCTAATAATCAGAATGGTTTCAATAAAAAAAATTCTGCCAATTCCTCTACTACTACCTCAGGAAGTACTATCCCTTATAGTGCTTCTGATTCTAGTGGGGAATCAGAATTTCATCAGCTCACTAAGGAGCAATACTTCAAATTCTTACAACTTATTGGTGATAGACAACTTAATGAGGAAGCATCTGCCAGTGCTAATATGGAAGGTACTTGTTTTTTTCAAGCTTTTAATTCATCTATTAGTTCTCAAAAATGGATTGTTGACTCTGGAGCTAATCAACATATGATTGCTTCTGAATCTCTTCTTCATGACACTGTGGATGTGTCTAAACTAGTTCTTCTTGTTAGTCATCCTAATGGTACTTCAGCTAAAATTGAAAAAATTGGCAATATGAATTTGTCTAATTCTTTTACTCTTTTTGATGTTTTTGTTGTTCCTGATTTCAATGTTAACTTGTTATCTGTTCATAAGGTTTGTACAGATAGTAATTGTGAGGTTGTTTTTAATGAACATAGTTGTAAAATTCAGGGTTTACAATCAAAGGAGATGGTGGGGAATGGTAGAGAGTCTGGGGGTCTCTATTACATCAATAATGTACCTTCAGGTAATTCATGTAGTGTTAATCATTCTGTTTCTATGTGTTGTGTGTCCAAATTAACTTGGCATAATAGACTTGGTCATCCTTCTGATCAAGCCTTAAGATCTCTAAAAACTAAACTAAACTTTGGTAATGAAGTTCTTCCACCTTGTGATGTATGTCATAAATCTAATCAAACTAGAGAGTCTTTTCTTGTTAATCAACATGTTACTACTAAACTTGGTGAGTTAATTCATTTGGATGTTTGGGGGCCCTATAGAGTGACAACCTCAGAAGGGTTTAGGTATTTTTTACCATAGTTGATGATTATTCTAGAGCTACATGGTTTTATCTGCTATAATCAAAAGATGAAGTTTATGGTTATGCTCTTGCTTTCTTTAATATTTTGTTTAATCAATTTGGGGTTAAAATCAAAACAGTTAGGTCAGATAATGGAACTAAGTTTTTGAATTATAAAATGAGACAATTAATGGAATCAAAAGGTATTTTGCATCAAACTTCGTGTGTTCACACTCCACAACAAAATGGAGTTGTTGAAAGAAAACATAGACACATTCTTCATGTTGCTAGATCTTTGATGTTTCAATATGGGTTACCTTTAAAATTTTGGGGAGAAGTAATTTTAACTTCTATTTTTTTAATTAATAGAACCCCTACATCTATTTTAAATGGATCTTCACCTTATGAGTTGGTTTATAAAATTACTCCTGTTTTTGATAAACTTAGAGTTTTTGGTTGTTTATGTTTTGCAACTAAGTTGAACAATTCTGATAAGTTTTATGAAAGAGCTGATAAATGTATATTTCTTGGTTATGCTTTTGATAAAAAAAGGTTATAAAGTTTTAAGTCTTGATTCAAATCTTGTTTTTGTTTCCAGGGATATAAAATTCTATGAATTTGTTTTTCCTTTCAAGTTAAAGCATTCATCTTTAATAGATAAATCTACTGTCCTTTTAGATGATCTCTTTTCCTATGATGAGTCAATACCTTCTAGTATATTACTAGACAATACTAATTTAGAGGATTTGAGAGGTTCCCATCAGTTGAATGGTGCTAGTGCATACCAGAACTTGGATGAGACTTTTCCCTCTAGTGTCAGCAACTAGTCTGGTGAGGTATATGTGCCTTCATCTGATGAGGTGGTTCCAACTTCTTCTTTATTGATTGAGGAAAATGTTTCAATTGATACTAATCCTTCTGATGGTCAGTCTTCTAGGGTCACAAGGTCAGGACGTACTGTTCATATGCCTTCTAGATTTAGTGATTATGTTGTGGAAGGGAAACATAAATATGGTATAGAGAGGTCTGTTAATTACTCAGCTTTAAATTCTGAAAATCTTTGTTTTGTTGCTAGTCTTAATAAAACAATTGAACCTAAAATCTATAGTGAAGCTGCTTTAGATCCTAAATGGATAAAAGCAATGAATGAGGAATGGAAGCTCTATATAGGAATAATACTTGGGAAATTGTAGATCTTCCCAAGGGAAGAAAAGCTATTGGTTGTCGTTGGATTTATAAAATTAAATATAAATCAAATGGAGAAATTGAAAGGTATAAAGCTAGGTTAGTTGCTAAAGGATATAGTCAAAGAGAAGGTATAGATTATGAGGAAACCTTCTCTCCTGTTGCTAAAATTGTTACTGTTAGGGTTTGTTTAACTTTAGTTATTCATCATGCATGGCCTTTATATCAACTTGATATAAATAATGCTTTCTTATATGGTGATCTGTCTGAAAGTGTTTACATGCAACTTCCTGAAGGATATCATTCTAAGAAGGATAATAGAGTTTGTAGATTGATTAAATCTCTTTATGGACTTAAGCAAGCACCTAGGAAATGGAATGAGAAGTTGAGTTCTTCTCTTTCTTCATTTGGTTTTAAGCAAAGTATCAATGATTACTCCTTGTTTGTTAAAGAAGTAAAACATGTTATAGTTATTCTTTTGGTTTATGTGGATGATATTATTATTACTGGAAATTGCAATGTTCAATTGGAAAATGTTAAAAAAAAAATTAAAATCTCAGTTTTTAATAAAAGATTTAGGAGAACTGAAATATTTTCTTGGAATTGAAGTGATTAAAACTGCTCAAGGTATTTGTCTAAACCAAAGAAAATATTGTTTGGAATTGTTACATGAATTTGGCATGCTAGCTTGCGAACCTGTTAAAACTCCTTTGGAACCTAATCTTGTTATTAAGAGGGAATGTGATCTAGATCCCTCATATTATGTGGTAAATATTACAGAGTTTCAAAAATTAATTGGTAAATTGATTTATTTAACTATGACACGCCCTGATATTTCATATGCAGTCCAAATTTTGAGTCAATACATGCACAAGCCTTATAAGTCACATGTAAATATTGCCTTCAAATTGTTAAGATACTTGAAAGATTGTCTAGGGAAAGGAATTCATATAACAAAAAATGATTCTCTTAGTCTTATTGGATTTGTTGATGCTGATTGGGCCAAGTGTCTTTTTAGTAGAAGGTCTATTACAGGTTATCTTGTTTAGTTTGTTGGTTTTCTTGTATCCTGGAAAAGCAAGAAACAAAGTATTGTTTCTCGTTCTTCCACTGAATCTGAATACAGAGCTTTAGGCTTTGTAACTTGTGAAATTGTTTGGATTTTAAAATTACTATGTGATTTAGGAATAACTGGTTTAAATCCAGTTAATATTTTTTGTGATAATGAATCAGCAATTAAACTTGTACTAAATACAGTTTTTTATGAAAGGTCTAAACATTTTGAAGTAGATCTTCATTTTATTAGAGAAAAAGTTGAAAATGGTGTTATAAAATTTAATAAGATTGATTCTTTAAATCAAAATGTTGATGTTTTAACTAAAGCTCTTGGATCTTCTCAACATGAATATATTTCTAGCAGACTTGGTTTGATAAATGTTTTTAGAAATAATAAATCATAAGAATTGAATTAATGTTCAGTTTGTGGGGGGGATGTTGAAAATACACTTGGTAATTTACAAACTGAAATTAATTCAGTTAAGGTTTATTTCTTTAATTGTGTTTTGTTGAAATATATACTCTATAACCAAACTTTAACATTAATTTGTTAAAGGGTAAATTGTGTGTGGTTGTTATTATTCGTGGGTAGATTGTGTAAGTTCTTATACAGGAAAGGTTGATTCGGGTTTATGCGCGGATCATTTACGGTTCGTGGGTTGCTCCATATCCGATGTATTTAATGTTGAAGCTGGTGTCATTTGTGAAAAAAGCTTCATCATATCAAAGATATTTTCTCTCATTTCCTCTCGTTTGTGTTAGGGTTTTCTCAGATTAGGGTTTCATAATTTCTTCTGTAATAAGTTTGATCTTGTTCTTATTCTTTTCATCTGAGAGAGTGTTATTGTAGTAAGGTTTCTGGTGTAAGTTGATGTATAATCGAACTGGTTTATAGTGAATAAATTGTTCAAGTTGGGAAGTTTTGGTGTTTGTGTTTTTTTAAGAAACTCATAAATCAAAAACATTAACCAATTAGATAAAAGAATGTGATGTACTTACTTTCAAATATAAACCAGATGAATCACACAGGAATAGAGCACATAAAAGAAAAAATCCTGAAACCAAAACAATAGAGCATCAATTACCTTAATTTTTACATTACCTTTTGAGATATTTGTGTTTTGTAGAAGAAATCAGTATGAATTTATCAAATACCGCCTCATTTTCCATAAATCTCAAGTAACAAACAAAAATCCCTAATTTATGCTCAATAAAAAAAGCCTTTATATTGAAACCAGATGAAATTGAGGGGAAGGGGGGATTCCAGATTTACCTTTTTGCATTCATGATGAAATCAAAAGACCACACATCAGTTGTCTTCCATAGTATCGATTGGTGATAAAAGGCAGGGTTGGCGGAGGAAGAAGTTGGAGCGGGGTTCACTACTGGGCAGAGTGGTGGGGTGGCGCTAGAGTGGGTGTTGTTGATTTGGTGTCGGCACGCTTAGTGGTCGTGGTAACGGCGGTGGGTTGCTCTATAAGTGGTGTGGAGATGCACGCCTTCATCACTGCCAACCACCATCATCCACCACTGAAAATTGCAACCCATTACAACCTCTTTAAACCACCGAGACCACCTTCGTGAACCTCCATTTTCCAACTGACGAACACCTGAGCACCATCGAGATACAAAACCACAACCTTCATCGGACCAAGAAAGAAGAAAAGAAGAGGAAATGATGGTGCTCTTAGTGTATCGTGGTTGTGAGGGGGTATAGGAATAATGGCAGATTAGTGAATGGTGAATCGAATGTAAATGCTTGAATCGATCAGAGAATGAAATCAATCACAAAGATGAAGTCTTTAATGAGTCGGAATTATTCGACGACGACGAATATATGGTTGCACGGTGGCATTCTTCCATAGACGATTGCATCGGTGGTTCGTGGGTTTTCGCATCAGCGGTAACGGTGGTGAAGTGAGCAGATGTGGTGATGGTGATGTGTGTGTAGCGTTAGACATTTGGGGTGATAAAGTTGGGTGAAAGTGGTGATGGTAGTAGATGGAAGAGATTGTGAGGATGATGATGTGTAAGTGCGATGGAAGATGGTATATGGCGAGTTGGTGGGGACAATGGTACATGGTGAGCTAGTGGAGGAGACGATGGAGGCAACATATATATATATTTTGGGCTAGTGTTTCATTAGGGTTTTAGATAGAAAATGGGGAATTGTGAAATGATCTGATATGGGAGAGCATGTTTAAAGGAAAAGGGAGAGTCTTCAAATGAGATTCAAATTCGGAGGATTTTGAAATTTGAATTGCCTCCTTATTTAGAGGGCATGTTAACCAGGGAAGATAGGCTAGAATCGAGTTTATATCTTATCTTTCCTAAAGATAAAGATGTTGATAGAAATGAAAATAAAATCCCTTATATTGTATTTTGTACTTGTATATATTGCATTATTATATGAACATTAAAATTAAAACATTATTATATTGAGTCTTTTTTGTACTTTAAGCTTAAACATTTGGACGTCTTGAATCTATTTTTAGAAATAGTAAGGTTTGTATAATAATATAGTAAGATATATATATATATATATATATATATATATATATATATATATATATATATATATATATATATACGGGCTAAAGAAGTGGGCTTTCCTCATGGGCTAAAAAACCCAACAGAATAACCCTTAAAGCTCCAATTATATATTTATATACATGTAAAGTTTTAATTATGTCATTTTTCTTAATGCAACTGTAACATCTCAAAAATCAAGGATAAAAATTTCATTTTTATTATAATCAAAACATAGATGTAACTTGATCCATACATCTAAAAGCATTTCTCAGTAATACAATTATCAGAGTTAAATCCCAAAATCACAAAATGCAAAAAAAAAAAAAAAAAAAAAAAAAAAAAAAAAAAAAAAAAACACGGGTGTATGCGCTGCAATCAAACCGGGCCCCTTGCTTTTGAACCGGAAGTGTTTGAAACCAAAATCACAAACTGTAAGCACAAAGCTTAGTGAGTTCCCCAATTACCACATACCATACATATCAAACTAACCATACATGTCATACATAATCATGAACCATACATATCACACATAGACCACAATCAATAAAAGTGTTATGTGCCATCCATAGTCTTGCCATTATGCCACGAGCCGCCTCGTGGTCTTCCTTGCCAGACCGGGGACCAAAACCCTGGCTCTTTCAGACAAGTTCCAGGAGCCACCTCCGGGTATTACACGCGAGCATCACAAAGATAACTAGCATATAATCTACATTACTTAACTAATTAACTGTCAGAGTTCAGACTCTGGTCTTACATACAGTTTTCCATGAGCCACCTCCTTGCCTTTCATACAAACTACCGAGGTTTACCCCTGGGTCTTCCTAACATACATAAACCAAATGGGTCGGTATTGGTGCCTTCGACACATAGAATAGTGAGGTGACTCACCTCAAATGTAAAAGCTCACTGAAAGAAATCCCTAGTTGCTGCTTTGACGACTCCCGAGCCATCAATAGTTTAATGAGCTAAAAATGGACCAAAAGTCGAGATCCACAAGCCTTACCCTTGATTCATCACCTTGCACAAAGCTTTCACTTATGAATATACACTAAAACCCACCAAAGATGCACATAAAAAGGCTCACAACACTCTAGGATGAGGCTACAGCTCGAGATTAGGGTTTATAACAATGGAGGATGAAAGAGAGGTTCACACATGGGACTTAAGGTGTTTAAATAGTGATTCAACCCTAAAATTTAGGGTTTTGGGATCCTGTACGCTACGCTGGGCGTAGTGTTTGTACGTTGGGCATACTGCTCAAACACTCGCGTCCATTTTCCAAATGTACGATGGGCGTACCCCAACTTACGTTGGGCATACTCAGCCAAACACGTGCATGCCCCCTCGCATGCATGGGACCGCTTTGCCAACTATTTCCGTTAGGGGCCAATTCTGCCAAAATCTTCAAAATACCCTAACTCCCTCATCCTAGGTCCGTTTCCGATGAACCTTATATCCACAAAAAGGTGACGAGAAGCCCTACACTCCTAACAACACACCTAAACCTTAAAATCTCCCTAACAAAACCTAAAATTCGTAAAAGATCTAGATATCCGGTTACGATTATACTCTTGGCCTCCGAAGACAAAATCGAACACTTGGATTACTTATACTATGACACCCACATCCGAATTGGGCCAAATCCTTCCTTTCCCAAGGCCCTAAGCCTTATGACAAATGATGATTGGGTCGCATCCCCGAGAAAAGAAGCAAATCCAAAAACCGAGTATTACACAACATCTGGAATTTTCAAAATTTTGATTGAATTTCTAATGTTGAGATTGTGATTCATCGTAGCAATGTTGATCAGGCCAAAAAAGTAAACAGTATGGTCATTGTGCAACGATTTAACTAGGTAAGTGATACCATTTTCATAAAGTATATACAACAATTTGAAGTTTGACATATAGTATTTATCCGAATGTGGACTGATTTTAGTTAAAATTTACTGATAAAAGGTTAAATGGAAAAAAAGCTAAAAAGTAGATAAAAAGAAAGGCAAATTGCAAGATATAGAAATGTACTTTACTCTTTTTACTGATATAGATAGTTTACTTTGTTTTTACCCATAATAGCATTGTTCTTTATTGTATTTACCCATAATAACAACTTACTTTGTAACGACCCAAATTTCACGTCCAAAAATTTCGTTTTAAAAACATTACTTTAGAAAACATTAATTGTTAAAAAAAAACATTGTTTGATCAAATCATAACATAAAGTGAACCATGTCTAAAAATCAAGTCATACAATCATCATAATATCAGAGTATAAATCCCAGAGAATCTCGTGAGTGCGGAAATCCATGTGTGTGCATGATGTGCCGCTACCGCGCCGGCTCCTTCCCCTTCGACGAAGAGGTACCTGAAACCAAAACTAAAAACTGTAAGCACAAAGCTTAGTGAGTTCCCCCATAATACCCCATACCATGCAAACATATGACAACCAACGTTCAGCTAAGAGTTACGGGCCTTGCCCACACTCGGGAAGATACAGGCCCTGCCCACACTTCGCTAGCCGGGAGATACGGGCCTCGCCCACACTTGTGAAGATACGGGCCATGCCCACACTTCGCTATCTGGGAGATACGGGCCTAGCCCACACTCCAACCTCGAAGAGATACGGGCCCTGCCCACACTCAACCGCTAACCCATAACATACAAGTATCACGCAGACAACAAGTATAAGCAACTCTATCATATTAACACATATATCATACTTGACTAAACCCAGAGATACGGGCTCGACCCACACTCTAGTACTAGCATCTTGTCTACACGGGTCGGCCTTGGTACCTTAGACCCGTTCCTACTGGAAAGGAAACTCACCTCGAAATAGGCTGCTGGTCTGTGTGGGAATTGGTTGTCTACTGCTGCTGCTGCTGCTAACGTCCCTCGACTGTAATTCCCACAAAAACGATCAGTCAAACACGCTAGATGTTCTTAGGGTAAAATGACCCTTTTACCCCTCACCAAGTCAAAGACCAGGTCAAAGTCAACTTCCAGTTGGCTGGACTCGCCGAGTCCAGAGAGCAACTCGCCGAGTCCATCTCTCACTGATCCGGTCCCTCTCACCAGGTCCCCCTTTCACTCACTGAGTCACCCCTGACTCGCTATCCAGGACTTTGGGGCCGACTCGAGTACCAACTCGCCGAGTTCCTCGAGCAACTCGCCGAGTTCCTCGAGCAGGTGCTCTGCTTGCTTCCAATCCACACCAAAACACCCCATTCGAGGGTTTGGGGGTTTCGAGACTACGATATACGGTTAATTTCGTGCACAGGTACGAAGGGTTGAGCCTTCGACGCCTAAACCCCTCGTTTTCTGTGGATGTTCATATTACTCGCCGAGTTTGAAGAACTACTCGGCGAGTTCCAGGCAATCTTCATAGGACTCGCCAAGTTTGTTCATCCAACTCGCCGAGTCGACGACCATCTTCATAGAACTCGCCGAGTTCCACCTTAGGACTCGCCGAGTCCTTCGACCCACTTCCTGAGTAGGCCAGATCTAGGACATGCAACACTTCCAGACCACGGATCCATGGTCCTAGGGTTCATTTACCACGTAAAGTTGTAAACTTTACGTGCATGCATGGCCCTATGAGCTCAAACATGCACTTCCAAGCTATACAAAAGGTCCTATGCTCATTGGGGACTTCCACTACCTCAACCACAGAGACTTTATGCTACCATGAAGTCCAAAAGGTCCACATTCGAAGTTCTTGCAAAACATTAGCCATAAACACATAGAGATTTAGGTTTTTAGGGCTTAAAACCTCTTTTCTTAGGGACAAAAGGGGACTAACGAGCTAAAGATCAAGTTAGGGTCTTTTCTACCTGAATAGAGGCCTTTCACAGAGTAGCTTCTGGATCTCCTTCCCTTCTTGCACTCTTCAATCTTCTCCTTCTTCTCTTAAGCCCCAAATCACCAGGAATCAAGTGCTACATACTTACATTATTTACCTACAATAACAACATACGTACATCTATTTGCAACTAATGGAAATGTTCGTACATTTAGTTACCTATAATATAAATATACTTATTTTTTATACCGATAATACTAATATATAAAATGAAACTTGATTAGCACATTATAAGTTTCAGTGATATGTTGCTATTATCGTTTAAAATTGTAAGTATAATGCTATCATGTAACAAAACAAAGTATGCTCCCCAAATTAATAGTGAGAGGATGGTACATTACTACTTTCTGTAATTCTCTCAAAAATAAGTAGGCTGAATGGTTTAAAAATCACCCAAAATCTTTTTGATATTTTTCCTCATTTCATTTGAGAGGAAATATAATTTGAACATAGACCTATATAAAATGTTTATAATTTGGCTTTTTTATTGTAAGATATGAGATAGCAAGGGAAGTATGACCAAACCAAGATAAAAATGAAGGCACCAAATCTTTCACTCTATAAATTGTTAACAGAGAAAAAGGGAACCAAAAATTATCCCAACATAAGAACTGTCAACATTATCTGACACAACTTTGCATATTCCAATGCAAACATGTTACACGTGTTCATCCATTTCTCACTCAAGGTATCTGAATCTTGATAGGAAAATTTTAGTTACTATTTATCTATGGATTATAAATGATTTTGAAAAAATATACTTTTTCTTATTAATAATGAAAATACTATAGGAACAAATTGCATCCGACTTCACATTTTCACCTTTTTATAGGGAAATTTTAATTCCTATTTGCAGGTCTAACTAAAAGTGTTTTAGTATTGAATGTTGATTTGTTGATTACTTTGGAGAGAACATCTACGTCTAACATCAGTATATTTTTTAACAGGGATTTAATATACTCATACTTGGGCTATTTTTTGTAATATTTTAACATGAATGATTCCTACAACGTTTTCATCATTTCTCTATTAAGAACACACAAAAATTTACATTTATAGCATTTTACTTTAAATATACAATGCCTAAATATGAAAAAAAAAATTTAGTTCGACAGGGTCCATTTATGTATAATTGACTCTGTGTGTGCTTCCGGTACAAAGCCATTCGAGAAGAACCATAAAATAGCACTTAGTATCTTATTTATTTGGACATTTTATAATGATTTATGGAAAGAACTTGGATCCAAATATAACATTGTAGTTTTAAAGTACATTGCTATTAAATGTTGAGCTAAATGTAAAAGTGAAACTCAATAAGCAACATATTAGATTATATCGAATGCACAAAAATTCAGATCTAAAAAGCAAAATGAAAACGTAGGTTAAGTACAAGATTAGAAGGTCTTGTCAAATTAAAGACAACACCAACAATTTTTAATGACTTTGACAATTCTTGTAATGATAAAACATCAAGCGACTTGATTTTTATAGTCTTTATGATTTTTTCTTAATTTCTATAAATATAGTTAAACAAGGACCGATACTTTTTTAAACACATATCATTTATGCATTTTCTAAGAGAGACCATTTGTGTGTGTTAGTGTGGTTGTGTTGTCTTTGTGTTAAAGCATTTATATGAGGTTTTCTTAGATTATAGCATTGTAGTTTATGAGGTAGCTAACATTGTCAAAGAAACATAAATACAATGTTATTTTAGTTTCCAATTATAACAATAACTTGTTATGATTTAATTTGCATTTTTTTCATCATTGTAGATTGAAACTCTATGTATTTCAGCAATATGTTTTTTTTTAAATCTCATTTTAGCATTATACTTTCAAATCTTTTTTTTTTCTAATTTTAAGTTATAATTTATTTTCTATCTCAACCATGGTTTCATGGGTTTAAACCTAGGGGTGTTTGGCTTAGCTTTTCACAGTCCAAAAGTTTTTTTTGGAAAAGTTACAAAAAGTCAGGATTTCCTAACTTTTTTAAAAAGTTCTTTTTCCTTGTATAAAAACTCCAAAAGTAACTTTTAAAGCTAGTTTTGTCAAACATTTTTTATTTTTTTTTTTCTTTTTAAAAAAAAAAAGACTTTTGGACTGTGAAAAAAAGCTAAACCAACCACCTTGGTATTGCAATATATCGAACTCAAAGGTCAATTCCGTAATTATGTCTAGGCTCGAATATGCGATATCTATGGTGGGCATAACGATGAATAACGACATTTTTCAGTGCAAAAAATATCGTTTGTGATTGCTACTACAAATCTGTGTGTTTGTGTGCGAATTAACTTGATTCTTTTCAGCAGAGAAGACGATAATGGGGGCAATATCAATGACGTGGTCTCTTCCTACCCTAACTTCTTCTAAGCTACCCCGGGTCAACCGGTGAGTTTCCTTCTTCAATTCCTCTTCTCAAAGTTTCCATCTTCAGTTCAACATTCGATCCTAATTGATCGCTTTTTCTTAATCAAAATGAACTGAAGATTGAAAAATTCCGACCAATTCCTTCAAAAAAAAGAGCTCGATGTTGAGAAATTGACCGAGTTTCGAGGGATTTAACTAGTGTTTGATGACAGGTATTCAGGTATGGCATTTGCGACTGTGAATAAGGATACTGCGACTTTGGGAGTTAAAGTTACTGAAGGATTGGGGAAATTGCCCAAGGTTGTGTTAACCTCTTCCCATGGAAGGTACTTCAATTTGATTGATTAATTGATACTAGTCATTAACATGTTCCGTGAATATTCTTCGATCGATTTGCTCCTTAATCAGAAACGATTGAGAACTATGTGGATAATGTAGATACAAATATACGATAATATACTTGGATTTCCGATTTCAGAGTGATTATTGCATTTTGAACAATCAGGTCCTCAAATTAGGTCATTCTACATTCATCTCAATAACTTTTCAGTGAAGCCGAGCTCTACTTATATGGAGGATGTGTTACATCTTGGAAAGTCGGAAGCAGGGATCTCCTTTTTGTTCGTCCTGATGCTGTTTTCAATGGACAGAAGCCCATAAGGTTACTTTTCTTCTCATCTTAAATCCAAATCTTATAAAACTCCATTACTTCTTGAATTAAATTCCACTTTTGTGGCTCATTCTTTCTTCCATTTTGCTATTTCTTTTAAAAACAGTGGAGGAATCCCCCATTGTTTCCCACAATTCGGACCTGGCCCTATGCAACAGGTATGTAATACACAACGATCGCATCCATGATCCATAAATCGTTAAACTTTTTGTAACAAATTGAAACATTTCTCCATAAAATTTTCAACAGCATGGATTTGCAAGGAATTCCGATTGGTCAATTGTTGATTCTGAAAATGTCGATGGAACTCCTGTAATCACTCTAGAGCTTAAAGATAGCTCATACAGTCGATCTATGTGGGATTACAGCTTTCACGCTTTATACAAGGTAACCATGTTCTTAATTTCTTATCAAACAAACATTTTACTTCAAAATTTATCACATTTTTGTTCTTTATTTGCAGATTACCCTAGACAAGAAAACCCTTTCAACTGAATTAAAAATCACAAACACTGACAAAAAACCATTTTCATTCACCACTGCCCTTCATACTTACTTCAGTGTAAGTGTCCTTATCATTAAATAATATAAATAATATAAATGTCATTTTTTGTGTAAATATATAAAAGATTTAATTTTTTTTTTTTTTTTGAAGGCTTCTGTATCGGGTGCATCCGTTAAAGGTCTAAAAGGTTGTAAGACACTCAACAAAGATCCAGACCCTAAGAACCCCATTGAGGGTAAAGAGGAAAGGTATTTGTATAAGGGCATTTTCGTCTTTTGCACAAATGAAAGATCCACAACCAGTCCTTGTCCCAGTCCCACCTTTTTGTGGGTAGGACAAAGAATGTAACTTTTATCCCACTGACATGAGTCCCAGTCCAATACCAATACAGACCGTACAATTTGTTCTGTACTGTGTACTGTTTTGTTCTGTTCTGAACTGTAATTTGTATGATTTTAGAGACGTGGTGACTTACCCTGGATTTGTTGATTGCGTATATCTTGGTGCCTCTAATGAATTATATTTGGATAATGGTCTTGGTGACATCATATCAATCAAGAATACAAAGTAAGTTGTTAATCTTTTTGAGTTTCTTTTGTTGTCAAATTACTTATTTGCCCTCCATGCAGTTGGCCGGATGCGGTTCTATGGAATCCACATTTGACAATGGAAGCATGCTACAAAGATTTTGTATGTGTTGAAAATGCTCAGGTAATTCAACATGTGACACTTTTTATATAAAGTATATAATTTTTTTTGTTCATTTTAATGTGTAATTATTTAATATTTAAATTTAAATAATTTTCAGATTGGAAATGTTGATTTAGAGCCGGAGAAATCATGGGTGGCTACTCAACAACTTAGTGTTGGTTGAATTGGAGATCTTTAAAGAGAGACTTGAATTAATTTTTTTTTTGTATTTTCTTAAAGAGAGACTTGTGATTATTGTATTATGAAAACACAATTTAGTTACAAATAAATATGTGGAAAACATAACATAACAAACAAACAATAAAGCAACAAAAACAAGTAAACATTCATTCAAGAACTTCGATTAAAATCAAATTTTTTTCGTTATCACAAAGATTCATACCCTAAGGTCTAAATCTTGAGCTAAGAAAACTCAAAAAAATCAAAAGAACAAATCATATCCTAACATAGCATTAGGAACCCTAAAGATTCATGAACACGTTATCAAAAAGAAGATAACATAGCAATGCCACAAACCAAACATATAATTATCACCATAAACCAAATGAAGCAAACCCAGTTCTTGTTATGTTTATCCTTCATCTGCTTCGCATAAAACAAGCTATCTGTTCCACCATTAACAAAGCTTCCAGCTTTTGCTACATTCCCTTCAATGTCATTCAAATTCTCCCCTTGTTCATCCACCAAAATTGCCATATCAAGAAAAACTTGATGAAGTCTATTCAAACTCCTCTTTATATCCATCACAGCTTCATGTCTCTCTTTATTCTCCATAACCAAATCCTTCTTTCCTTCAAACACTTTCCCATTTCCAGAAACCATCGTTTCCATCATTCCATCACTTGGGTATTCTCCAGTTTCATTGTAGTATCGTTTCTTGAGATACTCTTTATGATCTGAAACGATCTTGTCTCTCAAAGCTTGGAAATCGTTCATCAGTTCTTTGAGTTTTGATCGTAACCCGTTTGTTACAGAAACCCAAGTTCGATCCACAGCGCTGTTTTCTTTGTATGAAGATTTTCTGTTCAGTTCGTTGGAATTGTCGAGAGATTCGAGATGAGTTTTGACAGCATTTGCTTTTCGAAGAACAGAAACCATGTCGGATTCCATTCTGTCTCGTAATCCGCGGAGGACTTTGCGACTGTGAGTGGATTTCGTCTCTTCGTTTAGAGTTTGAAGATCGAAGAGAAGATTCGTGATTTCTTCCATGTTGGATTTGATTGCGTCTACTTCTTGGAAGAATTTAGAAAGGTATGCTTCATCGGAGGGAGTAATGTTGGGTTCTTGCGTACCTTTTTCGAGATCCGTTTGTTCTGAATTGATGTCGATCTTGGCTTGTTTCTTCAAATCTACATAACTTATGAACGATTTCGTCATCAGATCATTCATCTTCTTCGTCGATTTGAGAAACCCACCTGTAAAACCCTCGTTTTTCATCATTTAACCCGACAAAATCATAAACGCACAATACAATTCAAATGGAATCACTGTAAACATACCTTGTGCGAGTATTAACAGAAATCAGAGATTGATTTCTGGGAATTGTTGAAGGCTTGTTCGTGAAACGACTCAACGACTCAACGAAGAGACTTGAAGTGGCGATGGAGGAGAGAATCAGAATGTAGAGAAACAGAAGTTGAAGCAATCAATGAGAAATTAAATGACAAGGAACCTTGAAGAATTGGAAATGGAATTGGGTGTGTGTTTGTTTGAGTTTGTGTAGCACTTGGCGATGGTTTTTGAGATTTGAATTTGCAGGTGTGTAGCCGTTGAATTTAATGTGGCGGGGGAACGGGAAGTCGGTTATCAATATTTGGGAAGATGAAGGGGGGTTATAATGTTATATTTCCAAATCCAATGCTCGAATTTGATATCTAACAATAGATTTAAAAATCTTATGGTATTAAATGTGAATTTATGCCTTAAATGTATTTTTAGATGCAATAAAGTTGTTTTTTTAATTGTTAAATAATAAAATATTATTATATAAAAAATCATTTGTGAAATATGACATATAGTATATTTTGACTTCCGTTACAATTTAACATAAATTGGTCAAAAACATTGTTGTGTTTTTTTTATTTGTAAAATTATTGTTTAAGTTAGTTATATAGTATATGATTTAGGGGAACGAAAAGTTAGAGAAGATGTAAACTAACGACCATCCTTTGGCTGTCAGAAAGATAGCATCGAAAAATGTTGAATGGAAGTTAGATAAAACAGAAGAACTAATAATCGAAATGACCCGCAAAAAGCAAACAATCAAATCGTTGAATTGACCACAACATTATTCATATCAATCAAATCGTTGAACTGATCACAACATTATTCATATCAAGTCGCATGATGGTTACAAAAGCTCGAGTATATGGAGATGTTTCAAAGATTGTGACCAAGATTGTAGATGCCTACACTGCCAAATAGAAGGATGCTTATGGTAACAATTTTGTCTTTGTTAGATACTTGAAAGTGAGTCCTAGACGTAAAACTTTTGAAGGATAGTCTTAGCAAACTATCACCGCAAATGTTGCTAAATTCGAAAAAAGACAAAAGAATATTATCCAACCCATCATGAACACATCGGGATGAGCCACCACAATCCACACATGGACCCATGATGAACGTTACACGCCCAACCAGATCTCATTCATGTTGGGATATCGAAAATCCACTCAAGATGAATCTACTTATTGGATGAAAAACATTTTTGTACCACAATCAAAATCACATTATCTCAAGATATATGGGAAACGTTATTTGCTTAGAGAAGCCCATAACATACAAAGCCTAACACACCTCTATAGTGGACTGACAACAGATGGGCTACATGAGGTAGCATTATTTTATGTAGGGGGGACTTAAGACTATTAAATTTCAAAAGCTCGAGCAATGCAAGAAACTTCCAAAAAGAAGGGAAATCAACATGGTCCAATTGGTTCATAAAGTTAACAATTTAGAATGGATCCCCAACTGGTCACTATAGAATTGTGCGGGTTAAAGTGTATGGTGTTACCTTTCACCTTTGGGAAAACAAAACTTTTGATCATATAAAAAGAGCATTTTAGAGATAACTACATCTATCATAATCAAATTGGAATTATATAGATCTTTAAGTAGGTAGAATGTGAATCCTTGTTAACTATAACGACCCGGATTTTCTATACAATTATCAAAGGGAATTATTAGAGTTTTATCTATCAATGTAGAATTCTACTAAAATTAAAGCAATTTAATTCCTAGGTTTAACACGAGTTTACAACAAAATCTATATATAAAAATAAAAAACAAGGAAATACAAATAATAACATCCTACTATCTACTTCTTGACCTTGTGCTCCTGTCTGGTCTTTTAGTACCACAACTGCTACTACCTAAACCTGCAAAACATAAATTTCTTCTACATCAGACACTATGTATGGAGTTATTCATTATACCTTTTCTTATCTTTTTTCTTCTCTTTCTCATACTCCATCATCTAACTCTTTCTTTCATAGCATGTACTGATATTCTTTATCTTTCATCTACCTCATCTCATATGTCTCTTGATTTATCATCTACTCTTATTCTCTTTCTTTTTTCTTTCATCCCATGCCCTGTCTTAATCCTCTTCTCATGCTTATCTCATGCTTCGCAAATACTCTTCTTTGTCTCTACCTCTAATTCTTCTATATTTTATCTTTTCTATACTCTTTCTATTCTCAACTCCGTCTCTTATCTATCTCTTACTATTTTCTCTGTTCTATCTCCTCTTTACTCTTTCTCTTCTCTATTCTCATCTCTGATTCCTCAGCATTTTATTATCATTTAGACCCAACGGTCCCATCTCATACCATACATTAAGGGAACAACGTCCCATTATCATTATCGGACACGCTCATCCAGACTTACTCCTCTCTCTTATGATCCATCATGGATCCTTAATCTTCTTCTTTTCTTGAATCCCACATGGATTCCTTACTCTTAATCCCTCACAAATTATCCCTAAGTTCTTACAAAGAACTCTCTTATCTTGTTCCTCTCAAGGAACCTTTTCTCTATTTTCTCTAACCATAATTAATATGGATTCCCGCAAGAACCATCTATCTACATTCCTAAATGGAATCATCCTCTCTTTCCCCATAAGGGCATGATCTCATTCCTAAAGGAATCATAATCTTGTCCTCTTATGATCCATACTCTTGTCCCCATAGGAACCATACTCTTATTCCTGAAGGAATATCTATATCTTGTTCCTGAAGGAACCATACTCTTGTCCCCGTAGGAACCTTTATCTCTTATCCCTATAGGAACTATACTCTTCTCCCCGAGGGAACCTCTATCTATTTTCCTCATAGTAACCATACTCTTATCCCCGAAGGAACCTCTATCGCTTATCCTGAAGGAACCATCTTTCTCTACATCTCTATCTTTGTTATGTAACTCATCACATAACACTTGTCTCACTGACTATCTATCTCTTCATCGCATTAAGACATCTTCTAATACATATCTAGTACTCAACTCATTAAGTGCTTAATCTATACCTATTTCTAGTAACATATAGGTATCATACACAATACCATAAATGTCTAGACATACTTACTCTTATGATTATGTTTCACATAATCATATTCTGTCACTTTCTGCTATCTCTTGGGTAATAACAAATATCTTTCTCATCTTCTTAACATACTCTAGGTATATTTGCATGCTCTACTACATGCTTCTAACACATACCTCATACATACCTTAATATATGTACATGCTCAGTTACATGTTCTTACACGTATATTCTTCATTTATCTTCATCTCATGACTTGGGGACATTCACTTAGTGTCCCAAGATACAACATACATGCATATATATATATATATATATATATATATATATATATATATATATATATATATATATATATAATACATAATCTAATGAGATGGTGAGAGTAATAACTCACCTTCTCAGTTAGTAAGGACTAACTACCCTTTTTGGCTCCTTTCTTCAATTGATGCATCTTAATCCATCTTCTTTGCTCTTAGGCATACTTATATACATATACAAGTGTCTTAATACATGTCTTAACCTATTAAGATTTTAATGTCTCTTATGGTCAAAACAACCACTTAATCGATCAACATTCCAACTTCACATTTTCTACTTCTAAATCCAATCCAAATAATGAATTAAGCACCCATAATACATAATGCATTATAATCTAATCTCTAATGCATCAATCATAAATTCACTAGTTAGGGTTTCAAACCTTGACTTCACATACATAGATTTCACTATGGAAATCACTTTCAAGGATTGGCTAAAGCTTCTAAACACTATCATTAAAATCATAATCAAGCAATAAGTTGATCAATTCAACCAATCTAACCAAAATAGAAATCTCACCATTCAAGCTTAAAGCTTGAACATAGGGAGAAATCTTTACCTTAATGTGGAGAGGATGATAATCCTATCAATCTGCCATCTCTAGCTCATATTGACCCCATTTTTGCATCATAATCGCCCCATATCAGCTCCTAATCGACCCCCTATGAAGAATGGTCAAAATAAGCTATTTAAACATATTATAATCTATTTTTTTATGCATAACCACAACGTAGTGGCTCTCCACCACGTTGTGGTGGCTGCAGATTAGCAATGTTTATATGTTGATTCCATTCCAACATATGATGATGCAACATCCCGAATCTCAGGTATGACATTTAATTTATTTTATTCATTTTGAGAGAGTAACTCGACGAGTTGGAAGCACCAACTCTTCGAGTAGAGAATATTATGGCCGCAGGATTTTTAGAGTCTACTCGACGATTCGAAGGACCCCGACTCGACGAGTAGGAGTTGAGTGAGGAAACCCTAATTTTTCAGGTTTGTGTTCTATTTAAAGGACCTGAAGCCCTCATTTCTGCCACCCTTGTCACCCTACTACACTGTGTGAAATCCTAATCGAGCTATAACCTTGTGTGTGAGAAAGAGATGCTAATATTGTAAGTTTTAGTGCATTCTTAGAGGAAAGTTGAAGAGCAAAAGACTTTGGACGAGAAGGAGCTTTTGGATATGGTTTTCATTCATTCCTAGCTTCTGTTTGAAGGTAAAAAGTCACCATCTTGCTCATTGTTTTGGTTAGATCTCGTTTTTAGGGAATTTAGAGCTTTTTTCCCATCCTTCTTGGAGTTCTAGAGTGTTATGAGCTTGTCATGGAGTTGTGACTCCAGATTTGGACATATTGAGGTCCCATGAGCCCAACACTACTAGAAACACAGCCTTTTACGACGCTCATTGCGCGTCGTAAAATGCTCAGACGACGCGCAAATGCGCGTCAAGAAAGGCCCTGTCATAAAGAGAGACGACGCGCCTTTACGACGCGCGGTTATGACACGCAATACGTATCAAGGAAGGCCCTGTCATAAAGGAAGACGACACGCATTTGCGTGTCGTAACCTTACGACGCGCGTGTTTTTGACACGCAATGCGTATCAAGGAAGCCCTTGTCAAGAAAGGCCATGTCATAAATGAAGATGACACACAATTTTGCGTATCATAATTTTAAATGTTCTAAAAAAATATATTTATATATTTTTAAATTTTTAAATTAAATTTGCATTTAATGCCTCATAATAGAAATAAAATATCATATACAAAAAATACAATCCATTGCATAAAATTTAATGTCATACAATTCTATTTCTTACAATATCTAAATTTGCATCTAATCTACTCTTTACATCAAATTCCAACTAAGTAAAGTTGCATCTTGCCTTTCATAATTTTTTAAGACTAATGCTCCAAGTAGCTGATTATATGGATAAGCAGTTGTACATTGCCCCATCTCACTCAAGAATGACTTAGCCAAATTCAACTCCAAGTCTTTACTGCATGGAAAGATAAAACAAATCTATGACAAACTTTATTTCATATTCATACATATGATTACATTATTCATTAAAAAACATATACCTACATCTTCTCCTAAAATGTTATTACATGATGCAAGTTGGCCACTTCATTGATGGATCACCAAAAGGAAGACCAACAATTGCTATTAAGTTTCACAGATATGATAAAATTTAAGAAAACAGAAGGGCAGATTTGTAAATTGTAATTGAACCTTCTCTGTGGATTCAGCTTTGTTCTCGGCTCCTAAAGTTTCAGTGGTGGTGCCTCTTGCTTGGCGCCATATACAAGCTTCATCTAGCGGCTCCACAAGCTCTGTATCTTAAGGGATTTCCACTTTCATCCGTATGTCTGTCCTGCCTGTTTGTTTCATAACAACACAACATGATTTTACCTAATATTTTTTTTATTAAAGAAAAATAGATACAATGGTGAAGTGAAAGAGCATGTAGATAGAGACAGTTAATTAATTACCTGGTAACAAGCTGAAATGTTGAATATGATCCGCAGGGAGTCCCAAGACACCAAAATTTTAAGAAAACATTTACATACTCCTATTAAAGATTCTATTAAACAAAATTTTATAACAAAGAATGTTCAAAGAGAAGATGAAGATCAAATTCAACTCACTTTCCAAGAGCTTTCTCATGTACAACAAGGCCAGTTCAAGTTCCTTCCAACCCTACACAAAGTATTACATCCAATTAGTAAGTAAATATAAGCATATCTTGCAGGGGTAAAATGGTAATTTCTGTAATTATATAACCAAACACAAATTACCTGGCAAAGGCTAGGCAGGAGACAAATCTGCCATTGAATATAGATGCATGACAAGAGTATAATGTTAACGATAATAGACACATCATGTCAAAGTTTATAAACCATGTCAAACTTATTGAGCAGTCAACTATGGCATTTCCAGTGAGTGACTCTGTATGGCCAAGGCAGTAACTTTGAATCTCATGAGCTCCATCTATAGGTTTCTTCGGGAGCATGGTGACCTGTCATTTAGAAAGAAGATAAGAACATGCTTAAGAAAATAGTAATAATAATAATAATACTAATAATAATAATAATAATAATAATAATAATAATAATAATAATAATAATAATAATAATAACAATTATTATTATTATTATTATAATTTGGGTGTGAGAAGTTTATTATTACATGAATTTTGAAATCACAGTCAGCAGTAACAATGAACTTCCCATCTGGTGAAAACTCCTAGAAGATAATAAATCTGTTAGTAATATAACAAAAGAATAAAAAACCTGATGCTAGTCTTCTTCTTCATCTGGCAAAGTCGGGCTGATTGCACAGCTTTCCTTTTGATGAAGTTCCAACATTTTCTTTTCAAGATTACAAAGCCCTACAACATCAAATATTCATAACAATCATCAAATCTAAGTTGAATTTAAAGAAGATTGTTTAGGAGAAAAAAAATACTAACCTGAACACTTGGTTGTAAGTTGTCTGTGGGCTATTCTCCAAGTTTGTGCACAACACATATTGCATCGTCTAACATAAAACAAATATAATAAACAAATATTCTTGTAATTAAATAAAACACAATTCAAATGAAATACTTACAACTAATAATTTCATAGTGTGCAACGACACAACTCTGTCATCATGATCGGCTGTCAACAATAAAGTTGGAGGGTATTGTCGGGAATTATAGAAGATTGCTCCCATGGTCTTTTCACATTATGCAATGGCGAATACCTAATGAAAATGTTTTTTTTCTTAAAAAAATTTATTATTAGTAAATAACTAATTAATATTTTGAATAAAAATTGAGAATTTAATCAGGATAAGATAATGTTAGTCTCACTTGATCAACCATTGGAACTCTTCTTCTTTGTCTGAACAACCATAGTCAGAAGTCCACACATGACCTTTGTCCATTTTGCCCCTTTCAATCTGTAAAAAGATTTGTTAGAAAGTATGGTGATGGAGGATAAGAATGAAATTGAAAATTAAGAAACTTGCCTTGCTTTTGTCGATTTCATTGGCTTTATGTTTCATTACATCTTTGGTTTCATTGATTTTGCTCTGTAATACCAATTTGTGGAGTCTTTCTTCATGACTTTCCATCTCGATGTATTGTTTCACTTGGGCAACGATTACATTTTCCTTGTGGCCAAGGGAAATGACTTCATCAAAAGCAAAAATCAGCTCAAAAGCATACTTGCAAATGCCTTCTTCATCTAGAGAGGCTGAAAACTCAGGGATCTATCCATTTTTAAGTCAATGCAATCAATAGAAAGAGAAACACATTTGCATTGTTATGATAAAAATAGAATAATGCAAGAACTGAAAAAGAAACATGATGGGATTTTCTAATGTAGGAAAAAGGATACAACTTTGGAAAGAAGTCTCAGTGTATCAAGATCCTCAAGAATATTGCTTTGTTTGTTTGTGACAAGTAGCAGATATAAGCTCTCAATTGGCTGATACACATAGCGCACATTCTCTGTTTCAACATAGGTATGTTGTTTCCCACTTCCAACTAACTTAGGGAAAGCTGCAAGCTAGAAGCCCCTCGATTCTAATGTGAGACATGTCACAAACTGCCACGAAACAAGTGCTGTGAAAATTTCTAAGATTGTTAGCTAATAGCATCCACTTAAAGTATCATTATGAATGCCTTAAAATAGCATACAACATTGTAGGCTAAAAAACAAGAAAAAAATGCAAATTTTACTGGTTTGGGGCTTTACACACTATGAAAAATAAGCCTTTTCTTATCTAATGAAGCCTTTTCATCAGTTGTTTTTATGTTCAAAACGTATTTATTCAGTTTTTAAGTTGCTAGTAAATGTCATCTTTGGCTCTACCCTAAACTCTAGAGGCTCAGGCTACATTGACAATGGATGAACCTTGATTTGAACAATGATGAGTGTCATATACAAACGAAGATGAAAGTACCAAATCATAAGAATTACAAAAGGGGTAGTATCTTCACTGATCTAAGCCACATGAAATAAAATGGTACTAGATTAGCAAGTCAAATTCAGCTGCTAACAGGTCAACCCATGAACTAAATCTGTTATGTGAAAAGAATAGGAGTTTGAAAACATCTTCAAGCACAAAGCAGCTGAGTTTGTGTATTGGTTGTAGTTATTTTTCTTTGTTCTATTCATAAGCTCACTTAGATCTCCTGATGTGTTCATAAGTTCTACATATTTACACCAACTTAGATTATCTAAGAGCGAAAACATTAAGTCCATCAAACATTCTCGGTTGGTTGACATTCTATTTTCACATTCAGAAAAACTAAAGATAACAATCACATTCGAATCTGTTACACGATTCAAACATAAAGGAAATATAAAGTGAACCAAACCACTCACCTTTAACTCTATGTCTCTATCAACAATTGAAAATGAGAAGGATAACGAACCAGGGGTAAGTACATTAGGAGGTGCATTTACAAGATCTTTTCCCAAAATTACCCCTGAGCAAACATGCTCTGTGTACTTGAGTTTCTTTTCTAACTCGGGTCAACCTCCAAGGTTAAGAAAGCCAATTGACTTGAGAGAAGGTTTCTTTAACTCAGATTTAAATCTGTTATCTTCATATGTCCCTAACAATGCACCTATAATCGAAAAAATGAAATTAAGAAGATATATAAATAAATAAATCTTTGAGTAACAGGAGGAGCATCAACAGGGTGAACTTTTGAACTAGATAACACTATAATTCTCTAGAAAGAAAGACAGGTGCTAACTTCTTTAATGACCTTAATATGACCAAAAAAAACTATTTTATACCTCACCATAATCATCTTAGTATAGTATGAATCTGTAAGCAATACTTAGATCAAAATTTGAGCATTCAGGTTGTTATTTCTTGAATGGAATATACCAGTTGCTATTGTTGAGGCAGTTGTAAGCTTCAATCCAGAAATTAAGCTGACTCGTTTGGTTCCAAGACCTGAAAGAGGTCTTTCGTTTTTCAGAAAGGAGAGAGATTATCAGATTAGGATAGGAAATCAGTCAAGTTATGAAATTAGGATAGTGTGTAATTGTGTATGTGTATTGCTTAATTTCTTAGACAGATAGACGCACACAAAATGATAAGCAATTTGTCGAACAGTTTAAGGGCATTAATAATTTCTCGTCAATCTGGCCCCTCATCCAAGAAAAAATCCGATACTGATAAGAAAAAACGAGGCCTCACCGATGATAAGAAACGAGACCCTAGTACTGATAAGAAGAAACGCGACCTTACCGATGATATGAAGCGAAACCCTAAGGTTTTTCGAATGTTTCTTGATTTTCCAGAACAACATAAGAACAAGTGTGGTGTGGACTTACATGTAAGGCTGTAGAGGGGTGAATAGGAGGCTGAGATCGATCCCGAGCGATGACAGAAGTTCAGTTACCCGGGAAGATGCTAAGACCGGAGAAGAACTCTTTTATGAATTTCAGCATCACGAGCGAACCTGATAATTACCTGATGGAAAACCGAGAAGATGAAGGAAGATGAGACGATCATAGAAGCGAAGAATAAAGAAAGGGAAGAGATAGTTAGAGACAGCGAGGGAGGGCAGCATACGACAACGACAAACTTCATCATCTTCTTCCACTGCCTAGCGGTGTGTGATTCATGGCGACGACGTGATTAGGGCAAGAGTGAAACAACCATCGAAATCGACAACGCCATCTCCGAAATTGACTGGAAAGCACCTCCATTCATCATCACCGGCAGATCCATCCTAGTCTCCTTTCTTTCCGTCACTTCTCACAATAGAGAAACAAGAGGGGAGAGTCGATTGTGAAGATGAATAAAAGAAGGTAGAAAAGAAAGGCGGGTTTTCAAAATTTTAGGGTTTCGTTTTCCCCCTTTATCTTCTCAAGGCGGGTTTCACTAAAATTATAAAGCGACACCTACAGAAGACGCACGTTTAAAATAAAGCGCCCTCCGTGTTTTTTTTTCTTGAGACACTAATTTAAGGGCACGCAAAAATGCGTGTCTACTATCCTTCAAATTTTGGAAGTCTGACATTATTTTTAAGGACGCCCAAAAATGCGTAACGTGAATCAGCGAGTGTCATTGTTTGCGCGTCATTAAAGGCTATTTTTCTTGTAGTGCAAAGATCCAAGCTTTATCCAGCTTTAGGCAAGTCTCCATGCATGAAATCTTTTATGGAGCTTGTTTTGGCATTTTGAGCCCTAGATATCATGCATGAACGTAAAGCTTTCAGCTTTACATGATAAATGAGCCTTAGAAGGTTAGATCTAGAGTATGAGACATCATTTCTACCTAAAATCGTCTGAATGAGAAAATGGACTGAAGGGACTCGACGAGTCGGTGAGCTGACTCGACGAGTCAGTTAGCATTTTTCCCTAATTAGTCTGGACACGTTGTAACCCGGTGAGTTGATGAGTTAACTCGACGAGTTGAGTTGGAATTTCACGATATTCTGAGGAAAACGAAGGAACTCGACGATTTGTATTGATGCACTCGACGAGTTGGGTCAACATGGACTATTGACTCGAGTGTTGACTTCTATTGACTTTTAGGGTTTGGTCAAGACATGGATTATGGAGACCATGGAGGGCTAAAATGGCCTTTTACCTATTCTAATAGTTAGAGAGAGAGGTTAACTGAATTTATTTAGAGTTGTGGTTATAAGTGTTAATTAGAGATGATTATGACATGTAGGCGGGGATTAGACCGTTCGAGGGGTACGAGGTTCCTTTGCTTGCTTACGAGGTGAGTCTTCTCACTATACTTACTATGAGTGGTAACTTTTTGTGATCGGAGGGTCTTGTATGCTTATATTGAGTGTTGTAATATCATGCATTATGTCTTTGTGATTTATGTTGTGTATTATGCTGAGCTTTATTGAGTTAGGACCGGAGGGTCCAACCCGAGTTGTGGGGCCGGAGGGTCTCCACCGAGACACATTAACCGAAGGGTCTTCATTGGGATATAGCCATGAGAGGCTAATGTGATGTGTGTGGTATTTTGAGGAACTCACTAAGCTTTGTGCTTACCATGTTATGTGATATGTGTTTCAGGTACTTCTCAGAATCACGGGAAGGCGTTGGCTTGATTGTACACACAAAATGGAGTTTATGTTTTGGGGATCCAAGATTTTAATCAAATAATTTATGAATTTGTGTTTTTGACCATTTGATATTGTGGTTTTGAAATTTGATATTGAGGAATATATGGTTTTGAAAATGAAAATTTTGTTTGAAAATTTACGGTGTTACATGTTGGTGGAGTCGTATTGCCGAAGGTGCTAAGAGTAGCCTGTGGCTATTCCATTTCTAAGTCGGGAGTCGATCTTGTCTTCGGTATTGGTGTTATGCATTGGAGATAGTTGGAGCTTATGTTTCGGACATCAGTGGATAGTCCCATCGGGCACGGTCATTCAGTTCGGGACCGGAGTTGAATCGACCTAGGTTGGTGGTATAGTGGTTCTGTCCTATTAGAAGTCAGACCTAGTGTAGAGATCGGTACCATGTGGATCGGCAGGTCATTCTTATAGTGCCTAAGAGCTGAGTATTGAGGTTCATTCTTAGACGACTTCTGACAGTGGTACCCGTAATTGGTCTTCGGTGTGAGGACCCCTCCACTCATTTTGGGTTATGGGTCAGTATCGGCTGGTTTGTTAGACATAAGTGTTCAACAGCTGATTATGCAGAGGCGAATCTTTATGAGGGCCACGGAGGGTTGTGCCCCCCCTGATTTTTTTTTACAATTATCCCCTCTACTTTAAATTTATATATATTAGGCCCAAAATATAAAATTTTGGTTGTGGCCCCCCCTGCTCATCGACTTTTATACATATTATATTTCCGCCCCCCCCCCCCCCCCCAAATCAATAGTTGAAGCTCCGTCCCTGTGATTATGGCAAGTAACTCATTTTCACCTACCGCCTTAAGATAGTCCGGGTAGGAAGTGTGATCATGCAGAGAGCGATGGGGAGCACTGAGATAGTGCTCAAGATGACAAAGCAAATTTAGCACGTCAGACAGGGGTTATTGACGACCCAGGGTTGTAAGAAGAGTTACGTCAACCGGCGCCATTCAAAGCTAGAGTTTCAGGTCAGAGATTTTGTCCTCCTGAAGGTATCCCTATGGAAAGAGGTGATCCGATTCAGGAAGCGGAGAAAGCTGGGTCTTAGATATATCGGTCCTTTTAAAGTGACCGCTCCAGTGAAGGTAGCATATCGGTTAGAGCTGCCTGCAGAGTTGAGCCAGATTCATAACACCTTTCATGTGTCCCAGTTGAGGAAGTGTGTAGCAGATGAGACAGCAATGGTCCTTTTAGAGGACATTCAGGTTGATGATCGCCTGAACTATATTGAGAGGCCGATAGCGATTTTGGATAAGAAGGTGAAGGTCCTGAGGAATAAAGAGGTGCCCTTAGTTCAGGAGCATTAGGAGCATTAGAAGGGATCCGAGTGGACTTGGGAGTCAGAGTCTGAGATGCGAGAGCAGTACCCCGAGTTGTTTCCGGAGGATGACTTCGAGGGCGAAGTCTGATTCTAGTGGGGGAGAATTGTGTCACACCCCAAAACCACGAACGGCGGAAACGTTCAGGGGTGGAGGACGTCATGTACAGTATCACAACAGTGTAATATAATAAACAAGCAACAACATCATCCATTCTATTATAAGTAAAGTTTAATACATGTGTGTTCTTTCATTGAAATAAGACGCCAAAAATATACAATCAAAATAAAAGACGAGACTTGTCTGCTCCGTCTTCTCAAAACCTGGCCATCGTACCTGTCTACTGTTGACCTGAGAATACAAGTTATTTTGAAAGAGAGTATCAGCTTTAAAGCTGGTGAATTCATAAGTAATTAAGTGTTATTGTCTTGCTTATGAAAATCTGTTATGAAGGCCATGTAAACCTTTAAATGAAAATGTTGATGTATGTATGAAAACCCTAGAAAATCTCTTATTTTCTATCAGTTTGAGATGTAGTCTTCTACCAAGACCCGAATGTTTTGTTTATGACAATGTAGTCTTCTACCAAGACCCGAATGTTTTGTTTATGACAATGTAGTCTTCTACCAAGACCCGAATGTTTTGTTATGACTATGTAGTCTTCTACCAAGACCCGAATGTTTTGTTTATGACAATGTAGTCTTCTACCAAGACCCGAATGTTTTGTTTATGACAATGTAGTCTTCTACCCAGACCCGAATGTTTTGTTATGACTATGTAGTCTTCTACCAAGACCCGAATGTTTTGTTATGACTATGTAGTCTTCTACCAAGACCCGAATGTTTTGTTTATGACAATGTAGTCTTCTACCAAGACCCGAATGTTTTGTTATGACTATGTAGTCTTCTACCAAGACCCGAATGTTTTGTTATGACTATGTAGTCTTCTACCAAGACCCGAATGTTTTGTTATGACTATGTAGTCTTCTACCAAGACCCGAATGTTTTGTTTATGACAATGTAGTCTTCTACCAAGACCCGAATGTTTTGTTAGTAAAATGATAGTTTTTCCTTTCTATTGACTAGTACTAAAAGTGCTTAGTCTAACTCATCGTTTATGTGAATATATCACAAAATAATGTAAACAGGAAAAAGCATAATCATGTAAGTGTTATCCCTGGGTGACCAGGATTTACACGACATCGCCGAAGCGAAAGATAGACCCTATGGACATCCGAAGAGTGTCCCCTCATCCTCTGTAGCGGCAACAAGGTGGAGGGAGGGTTAGTCCCGATATCGATCTCTTAATACAGATCGTTAACCTAATGATCCTCCGAAGATTCACATCTCATCCACTGTTGCAACAGTTGGACAGAGGGATGGTTAGTCCCGTCACTGACTACTAAATAAGTAACAACCTTAGACATCCGTAGACGTTCATCGACCACTGGTGCTAATCAGTGGGGTTCGGAATGGTAAGTCCCGCCGAAATATCCCATTGAACCGGAATAGGAAAGATAATTTACACAGTAAGTACTAATAAATCATCCTTGTAGTTCTAAGTACAAGTATCCAGGTAAGTAAATACAGGATAATGCACCTAAGTAGAAGTGTTCATGTATGGTATTCATGTAAGTATTATATCACCCGGTTCCTGGTACGTAAATGGTATCTGAGTATTTCCTTTCTTTTAGCCTTGGACTCGGCGAGTCATAGGTCCGACTCGCCGAGTGGATGCGGGACCCAGGACACGTTTAAGTTGGCGACTCGGCGAGTCATAGCTGTTGGATGAAACCCTAAGTTTCAGGGGTTTGCACCCTATTTAAAGGACTTATCAGCCCCAAGCCATCCCCTATTGACCCTTAAAGCCCTGTATCTCTCGTTCTAAGCTATTCTTTGAGAGTTTGAGGTTAGTGTGTGTGTTTTTGAAGGTTTGGAAGGAGGAAGGAAGTAGATCCAGAAGAAGGGAAGCCATCCAGGCATTATTTGTGTTCTTCCAGCAGTTCCTTTGAGGTATAACCCGTTTTCCCCATGATTCTATGCTTAAAACTTCATTTGGGTCCTTCTTGGTCAAATCCCCAAGCTTGTATGTGCATTATATGTCGTAATAAGATGTTTGGCCTCTGGATCTAGGCAAGATTGAGCTCCAGGAGCTCAAATCTGTTAGCTTTGTGGCCCCATGTTGCTTGTTAGCCCTAGATCTACCCTTTTGAGACATTTTGAGCCCTAAAATCCATATTGGTGAATATCCACACGTAAAGTTGGAAACTTTACGTGTGATTAGTGTCCTAGAAGTCCAGATCTATGAATGGCATGGACTGGAATCGAGCAAATCCGTGTATTCAGTAGGTGCATGGCAACGACTCGGCGAGTCGTTCATATGACTCGGCGAGTCTGTTCGTGAGTCTCCGAGTTTGTCCCCTTTTCGTAGTGTCGAGTGAGCAGTGAGTCACGGGGTGTGACTCAGTGAGTCGGAAGCTTAACTCATCTATGGAGGTACTCGGCGAGTCAATGCCCTGACTCGGCGAGTTCAAGGCAATCTCCTTAGATCAAGAACAGACTCGGCGAGTTGTTCATACAACTCGGCGAGTCTCAGCATAAGTGTTCTTCGGATGAAGATGGACTCGACGAGTTGTTCATACAACTCGGCGAGTCTTAGCATCAGTGTTCATCGGATGAAGATGAACTCGACGAGTTGTTCATACAACTCGGCGAGTAGGATGAAGGACTTGAATATTGGTTAAGAAGGTAAACCCGTAGAGTCGTCGCCTAACTCGACGGGTAGGATCGGGATTCAGGGCAGTCGTTTGGATAGGGACTCGGCGAGTTGGAAAGCCAACTCGGCGAGTCGGGTCAACTGAAAGTTGACTCTGACTTTGACTTAGGGCATGGTCAGGGGTAAAATGGTCTTTTTACCCAAAGGTCAGTGCGCAGTGTTTGATTGGGTATATTGTGGGAATTGCAGCCAGAGGATTTCCGGAGCAGCAGCAGTAGGCAGTCAGTTCCCGATCAGATCAGCAACTACTTCGAGGTGAGTTACCTTCCAGTAGCGGTGGGTCTAAGGCCACAACACCGACCCACCAGTAGGAGACGTATGGTAGATGATTGTCTTTGTGATATCATCTAGGTTTACTACTACCTGATATGTTATATGCTAGCATGATACGTTGTATGTGATAGTAGTCGAGTTCGGTTGTTAGGACTGAAGGGTAGTCAGACACCCCAGATACGTCTGACAGTATATGATGATATGTTTGCATGCTGGCTTGTTATGTTATATGCGATAGAGGTAGTATGAGGGGACCAGTCCCTGTGGTCGGTTGTTAGGAACGACGGGTAGTCAGCACCCCAGAATGGCTTGACACGGGTAGTCAGCACCCCAGAATGGCTTGAAATGGGTAGTCAGCACCCCAGAATGGCTTGACACGGGTAAGACGGCACCCCAGAACGGCCGTACCGGGTAGTCAGGCACCCCAGAATAGCCTGGCAGTATGTATGTTACGTGTTTGTATGGTATGTGGTACGACGGGGGAACTCACTAAGCTTTGTGCTTACAGTCTTCAGTTTTGGTTTTAGGTACCTCCTCAGCTAGGGGAAAGGAGCCGGCGCGGTAGCAGCATGTCACACACACACTCTCCGGTTTCCGCATTGACGAGCTTCACTGGGATTTGTACTCTGATATTTTGATTGAATGTATGAATTGGCTTTTAGACATGGTTCACTTGTGTTATGATTTGATCAGACAATGTTTTTAGTTTTTTTAATATTTTCTAAAGTAATGTTTAAAAAAAAAACGAAATTTTTGGTCATGAAAATTGGGTCGTTACAAGTGTGTTCATGTAACAGATAAGTATATGTAAACATATTCATGTATCATGTATTCCTAAGTACGTGTACTCATGTATCATGTAAGGTACTGTATAAACTCATGAATGAACTGACTCTTGTGTGATTCCTTGTAATAGGAATAATGCTCTGTTTCTTCTAACTATCCCTATGATAATTAACTGGAAAGTAAGTGGTTGTTCAAGTAGATTTATGCACCCTCGATACACCAGGGTGTGGGAAACTGAACGAAGGATGAAAACTATAATCTCTAACATATAAATGAACATATGCGCATAAGTATAGTTTGATTCAAGAAGGTAAAATAATGGTTTTGCAAGATATCTAGGAGTTTTGAACAATACTTAAGAATGACTTGATGTCATTTTAATAAACATTTCAAAACTAATACTTTTGTTATCAAGGTATTTTAAGATAGAAAACCACTTCATGTGTCACCTTTTGAAATATGTGAAATCTACTTAGTGAAAACATAGTTATAAAATACATAAGATTGATTTAATAACATATTGTTTTCTACTTGTATCCCCCCATTAAAGCATTTAAAATCATTTAAAACATTGATTAGGGGTATGAACTCACTTGTAGTTGGTGATTGGGATGAACTGAACGGTATAGGATTGCTAGGTGTCAAGCGAGGACTTGTACACACACTACGATCCTAATGAACATATAATCACACATATATGCACTCAATTAGTCTCAAATCACTAATTGATAATGTTAAGACATCCTAGACATAATAAACACTTTATATAAGTGTTTTAAGCCCTACGGATTGCATCTAAGCTATTGTGGGACAAGTCACTTGTGTTTAGGGTTCCAAAGGACCCCATATATGAGTTTACTCCTCATATACTAGCACACATGGAGTTTACGGTTGTAAACTCTTGAGTTTATGGCCGTAAACTCCCAATCATGGGTGTATTGTGTGTTTTGAAGTTCCAAATGATTCCTAGAATTATTCCAACTTGGTGGCTAAATTCTTGGAAGGGTTTAAGGTCTAGAAACACTCCAATTAGGAGTTTACGGCCCCAAGGCCATTTCCCTTGGATTTTACGGTTGTAAACTCCCTTGGGGTGTTGTTTTTGTTGTTTTCAAGCCTCATTCATAAGTGGGATAATTTCTAGGCATGTGTTTAAAGCTAATGAGGACCCTAGGCACAATTTGGTGCCATTGCTTGGTGTTTACGGCCTAGGAGCATTACCAAGTCCGTAAACTCACTTCAAGAGGTGATTTTGATGTGGTTTTGTCCTTAAATTAAGTGGGAAACAATTCCATGTAAAGGTCTAGGGCTTTAGGTGTCTTAAAAGCACCCTTTGGTCCATTTCTATGGAGTTTACGGCCTAAGATACACTTGGGCCGTGAACTCCCATGTGTTTGTGTTCTTTGATTGTTTTCTTGTCCTTAATACACCTACAATTGAGTATAAGGCAGTAGCATAACACAAGGAACAATCTAGGCTCGGTTTCGGGAGTTTACCGCCCAAGAACACCTTGGGGAGTAAACTCCTAAATCTAGTGATTTAGCCTTCTAAATCATGTTATTAACACATATAAAGATTTCTAACACTACTAGAAAGAGGTACTCACAATTTGGGATAAAAACCCGAAGATCCGTGAGAGAGAAAATGGCTTTTCTCTAGTTAGAAATGTGAATAATGAATGAATTTGGTTCAGAATTCTATTTATAGTCCTGAGATATTTTTTGCAGAAAATATTTTTATTCCTGTAATGATCTCTAATATAATAGAGTGTTGGAAGAACAGTGTTGCACAAAACCCTAGTGCACCCACTCTCCTGATATTTCCTAAAGTGTAAACCCTGAATTACTCAAACTTACGCGAAAAGTCTGAAAATTAACTGTGACTGCTATAACTTCTATTGAAGTGATATAGTTTGTATAGAATGGAAATTTCGGGTTGTCATAAATTGTAACATCCTGACTCCCAGGTATGACATTTAAATTATTTTATTCATTTTGAGAGGGTAACTCGACTATTTGGAAGCACCAACTCGCCGAGTAGAGAATATTATGGCCGCGGGATTTTATGAGCCTACTCGACGAGTCGGAGGACCCCGACTTGACGAGTAGGAGCTAAGTGAGGAAACCCTAAGTTTTTGGGTTTATGTTCTATTTAAAGGACCTTAAGCCCTCATTTCCGCCACCCTTGTCACCCTACTACACTGTGTGAAACCCTAGTCGAGCTATAACCTTGTGTGTGAGAAAGATAAGCTAATATTGTGAGTTTTAGTGAATTCTTGGAGGAAAGTTGAAGAGCAAAATACTTTGGACGAGAAGGAGCTTTTGGATCTAGTGTTCATTCATTCCTAGCTTCTGTTTCAAGGTAAAAAGTCACCATCTTGCTCATTGTTTTGGTTAGATCTCATTTTTAGAGAATTTAAAGCCTTTTTCCCATCCTTCTAGGAGTTCTAGAATGTTATGAGCTTGTCATGGAGTTGAGACTCCAGATCTGGACATATTAAGGTCCCATAAGCCCAAAGATCCAAGCTTTATCCAGCTTTGGGAAAGTCTCCATGCATGAAACTCTTTATGGAGCTTGTTTTGGCATTTTGATCCCTAGATGCCATGCATGATCGTAAAGCTTGCAATTTTACGTGATAAATGAGCCTTAGAAGGTTAGATCTAGAGTATGAGAAATCATTTCTGCCTAAAAATGTATGAATGAGAAAATAGACTGAAGGGACTCGACGAGTCGGTTAGGATTTTCCCTGATGAGTTTGGACACGTTGTAACTTGACGAGTTGATGAGTCAACTCGGCGAGTTGAGTTGGACTTTCACGATATTCTGAGGAAAACGAAGGAACTCGACGAGTTGCATAGATGCACTCGATGAGTTGGGTCAACATGGACTATTGACTCGGGTGTTGAGTTCTGTTGACTTTTAGGGTTTTGTCAAGACATGGATTATGGAGACCATGGAGGGGTAAAATGGTCTTTTACCCATTCCAAGAGTTAGAGAGGGAGGTTAACTGAATTTATTTATAGTTGTGGTAATAAGTGTTAATTAGAGATGATTATGACATGTAGGCGGGGATTAGACCGTTCGAGGGGTACGAGGTTTATTTGCTTGCTTACAAGGTGAGTCTTCTCACTATACTTACTATGAGTGGTAAATTTGTGTGAACGGAGGGTCTTGTATGCTTATATTGAGTATTGTAATATCCTGCATTATGTCTTTGTGATTTATGTTGTGTATTATGCTGAGCTTTTTTGAGTTAGGACTGGAGGGTCCAACCCGAGTTGTGGGACCAGATGGTCTCCACTGAGACACATTGACCGAAGGGTCTTCATTGAGATATAGCCATGAGAGGCTAATGTGACGTGTGTAGTATTTTGGGGAACTCACTAAGCTTTGTGCTTACCGTGTTATGTGATATGTGTTTCAGGTACTTCTCAAGATCACGAGAAGGCGCCGGCTTGATTGTACACACGAGATGGAGTTTATCTTTTGGGGATCCTGGATTTTAATCAAATAATTTATGAATTTGTGTTTTTGACAATTTGATATTGTGGTTTGAATTGAAATATTGAGAATTATGTGGTTTTGAAAATGAAAATTTTGTTTGAAAATTTACGGTGTTACAGACGATTTTTCTTCCAACTTCAAACGTGCATAACTTCTTCGTTTCTTACCCGTTTTCAGTGACCTTTATATCAACGTGAAGGTATTAACAATATCTACACTTCTATATAATTACTTTTGGCTTAATATGTAACTTAAGCCATTAATCCATGTAAAAATCTTAAAATACCAAATTTGTCCCATTTTCAAATGCATATTCAACAATGCATATATTCTTCATTTTATCTTCATTTTCCACAAATCTTATATCCACAAGAAGGTGGCGATGAGTTATATAACTCCATTAAGTCACTTCTAACTGACTTATTATGGGTCTCAATCTATTAATTCACAAACTTGGCCCAAAAAGCATAAAACTTCTAATTTTACCCTTTTAGCCAAAAATACATCTTCTCATGTATTTATTCTATTGAATTCACTTAGCTAATCTCATCTAAGTGACTTAAACTTATCTTGGAATATTCATGAAGTCAAAACTTCATAAACTTACTAAATTTCTCTAAATGACCATTTTGCACTTTAGATCAATATTTGACTAGAAGTCAAAACTAAATAGATTTTAGGTTCTTACTGTAACATCCATAAAATTCGAGCCAATTTAAAACTTTTTAAAACATTTAAAAGCCATTAATTATTACCAATTTGTTTTCAAAACAATTCTATATCAGAGTATCCCAGAAATATAGTCATAAAAGGTGAGGAGTTGTACGATCACGCCTTTGCCTTCCTATAATCATCTGATGTACTTGAAACAATAAACTGAAACAGTAAGCCCGAGGCTTAGCAAGTTCCCCCAAAATACTGATACACATACAATCCGCATAACCATGTCAACAATATCATAACATAACAAACTAAACAGCATGCAATGGGTCCCCAACTTTACAGACTGGATTACCCTTAGGCCCACAGTGTGAGTCTGGATTGCCTTCCGGGCCCCCAACTCACATATGGATTGCCATCGATCCCACAGTACGAGTCTCCCTTAGCTTGTAACTGGAATGCTCCCGGGTTTGTTGGTTACCGCACTGAGCAGTATCACCTAAACTCATCCCACATAACATATCAACATATAACATAACCACTGAGCATGCAGATAATCATATAACAATATAGGTAGTCCTACAGATCTACCTAACTGGCATAACCACTAGCATGCAACACTAACTTTATACTCAACATACTAACACTGCTAGGATAAGATATCCAATGGGCCGACCTTGGTGCCTTAGACCCCATAGTATAGTGAGGTAACTCACCTGGCACTATTGAAGTCTTGTGGATGAAACTCCAACTGCTGGTTGACAGATTCCCGAACTGCCAACATTAAAAAATACCCAATTAATAATTGGGTTCCAAGCCCAAGGTCCAACTCACACTCAAAAAGCCCAATAGTCAAGTAATGGGCCAAAGCCCAACATATGGCCCAATTTTCCAAATTGGGCATAAACCTCTACATGGTCATTCCTTAAGGCCCATCCATTAATTCTAGTCCAAACTATTAGTATACCAATGGCCCAATATCTCATAATTATAAAGGCCCAGTTATGGCCTATCTATGGCCCAATTTTCCAAATTAGGCCCCAGTCCTCACATGAGCCTTATCCTAAAGCTCATCTAATTATTTTGGTCCATTAACTTGTTCTTGGATAGCCCATCAATAGTCCAATCGCTAAAGCCCAATAGGAAGGCCAACTCAAAGCCCATGTGAAATTAGGGTTTTCACATGAAATGACGATCATGGTTAAGTATTCCTACTTAACCCACTAAGGACTTAATCCACCAAGGATTTAATCTATTAAGTCCAATATTGCTTTAGGTTAATTTGCAATTGATCATTAATCAATATTTTAAGTTTACTAACAAATTTTGTGCGTGTCCCGATTAATTCCCAAAATTAGGGTTTTAAGCCATTAGGGTTTTCCAACCCCTAATTAGGGTTTTCTACCCAATACTAGCCCATTAGTCAAATGGTTGGGCATTTAGGTCACTTTGGGACTCATTGGGCCCATTAGGGTTTTATTAGGTGAATTAGGGTTTCCTTGGGCCCATTAGGGCTTCATTGGGCCTACTTTGACCAAGCATCCCCCAAACAAGTCAAACACAACAAGGCAAGCACAACGCCACCCAACACGACGACCAGTGGTGGTTTAGACTTTTATTTTTCATTATTCCGATATGGATTACAATACAATTACAATAATATCTAAATAACACACACACTCATAAAATAATACACACACAACCACCCTTATGGTGGTTGATGGTGGTTCATGGTGGCAACCACCACCTCACCATGGTGGTGGTGGTTCTTAATTTTCCGGCCAATCTACCCTATACACACAAACACACCAAAGAAAACAAAAACACCCATCCATACATGCTTCTGATCTGCAAGATGTACCCCAACCACCCTCCCGGTGCCCCCCGACGACGACAACAAATCTACCACCTCACGGTGGTAGCGGTGATCTCCTTTGGGTTCTCAGTAAAGCAGCAACACCTCCAATGAGACATTTCTCGGAATCTGGACACAATCACCACTTGGTAGTGCGTGACGACGATAGTGGCATCCCTAGCGGCCACAACGGTGGCTAAAGGCGACGGTTAAGGTCATCAGAACCACAACAGTGAAAGGAAGAGGAAGAGTCACCTTCTCCGATGGAATAAAGGCCATATAACCTTCTTATCAACTAGCTCTGATTCACGGCTTCTCCTCTCGTCTGTAATGACAACAACGCCAACAACAAGGTGGCAGGATTCGGCAGCGGCGGTTGCTAATGGAAGCTCAGCGGCGGCTGAAGAGATTTCACAGCCTCAGGTTGACGTTCCTCGCTCCAACTTGGCCGCCAATGAATCTCTCGGTCAAAAGGATGAGACACGATGGTTGGGTTCGGAGGTTAGAGATGCTAGCAACGGTGGTGGCGGCTAGAAGTTAGGGGTGGCGGTTGGAGGGAGGTCGGGGGTGACGGCTGTATCACAACCGGTTTTAGGGTTAGGGTTTGAGAGGGTAAGGAGGTTATATACCCGGCTCCATGCAAACATACAGAAAAAATGACAGATCTGGTCCCTCCCATTCTAATCTCTTCAAATAAAGTCCAACAATTACCATTTAGACCATGGCTCCTTAAAATCCTTTCAACCTTGACCTAATATTTTACCAAATGGCCCCTCCATGACAATTTCTTTTCAGCTTAGGTCCAGAACTTACTCTTTAGTCCATGCTTCCATAAATCATTAAATATTAAATCCAAATAATACCAAACACCCCTTTCCTTATGAAAATCTTTACAAATTGACTCTTAAGGTTACACTTTAACCCTTGGAGATTTAATTCTTGTCATTTGGTTTCCCAAAACCAACTCCCAACTAAGTGTTATCTGATTTTAGACAATAATAATGTAAAATAATGATAAAATTGCTTCCCGGGGTTCCGGGTTTATTATTTCATCGTTATATTTTAAACGGGATGTTACACTTACATTAACTATGGTAAAAGGATTAAGGAGAAAATTCAATCTACATGGAGAAATCAAGTTTTGTTCATTTGGGTTCGAAGGGCCCTAGTTTTAGGGGCTATCTTTTACAAAGGAACGATAATTAAAAATGCATGACCATGAAGTGGATGATAGATATGAAGCTTAAAACGAAATCAGAATTATAGATAGCGAGATTGATCTGGAAGACAATGAAATTGGAAATAAGGAGGATAAAGGTAACCATTACGTAAACCCTCCCTCGGTAGAGTCTCCGGTTGTCGATGATCCAAGAATTCCTTTATTTAATTGTCTCTGGTCCTAATGTATTTTTGTAATCGCAAATGTCACATATCAAAGGTTTTATCCCCCTCCCCTGGATAAAAGGATTCCAACGATAAATTTAATAACTGATGATGCTAATCCTCATATACATGAGTCGGTCGAGTCAAATCCATATTTAGATCTAGATAGTAATGTAGATGCACATGACCTTGGGCCTTCTGCATATCCATCTCTTAAACCCAATTTAAGGTTAAATAACATTGTGTCGACACCTATTACACATGTGATAAATTTTACACACATAAATGACACACTCAACTCTTTATATATATATATATATATATATATATATATATATATATATATATATATATCTTTCTCTCTCTAGCTATTGTATTCCCTTATTTGTTTTGTCCCTAAAACAAAACAATAAATAAATAAATTAAAATCTCCAAAACCATCCCAAACGATTCATTCATTCTCTCAAAATAAAGGACCATATATAGGCTTTTTAGTATGGTAACTCCTCATATATGAAAATCCTTTACAAGGTCATATATAACATAACTAGTGGGTTAACTTCAACTCATGTGATTGAAGGAAACCTTAGAAAACTCTGGAAGTTGTAGATACCATTTACATTGGTGAAAAGCTTGGTTTTGAGTTCAACGGTTTTCATGGTCAAATCAGATCGATGAACGAATGTGATGGTGAAGATTATACCTTATGATGAATTTCTTTTCTTTGAATATTAGGGGATTAAGTAGAAACCACAAATTAGAGTGGGTGAGAAAACTAAAAATCTCACATAATTTGAAGTTTATGTCTATCCAAACCCAATTCGATGACTCATTAAAAACTAATTTTATAAAATTTTGGACCTTTCCCTTATGGATCTTTCTTATGTAAACATAACTGGTAGATCGGGAGGTCTTATATTGCTTTGGAATTCCTAATATTCAGTTTCAAGCACATGATATCTAACCAAAATTATTTGTCTTTCATTTGGTTATGTACATAGGATCTTGGAAGATGTCATTATCGTAAGTGTATATGCTCCATAAAGGGTGATCTACATTCCATAGAGAAGTCTAGAAACGGTAATTGTGTATTTCTTAAGGAGTTAAATGCAGTTAGGTTCAAAAGTGATTATCTTAATTCAACTTTTTTTTACGAGGCTAGTTTAGATGCATTTAACTCATTCATTATCACATTGAATATCTTTAAATATCATATGGGGTTCTCCATTACAAATTTGTGAGCTTCGAATATGCCAAACTTAGCAAGCTTGATCAGTCTCATCAATCATTGCCCAAATGCTGCTTTCCATGTAAGTTTTCCTATCACTGTCCTCTCATCCTCCTTAGCTTGAATGTCAATTTTGAACCTTAGGTTTTATAATAGTTGGTTACTAGATGAGAACCTTCATGATGTGGTATTGGTGGATGTCAATTCCATGTTTTCAACTTCTAAAAACGTTGATAAGCTCAAAGCATTCCGCCTAAAATATAAAAGAATAAAAACATATTAATGAACAAAAATATAACATTGATAAGTTGGCAATGATAGTTGAATCTATACCACTTTCAAATGTGAAAAAAGACAAATGTATGTGAAAAAAAAAATTATTGGAGTTAGAGGTTGCTAAAACATCAGATTTAAAATGAAGGCTATGTAGAATGAGCAATATATCAAGATGAAAGTTCTTGTTTTTCAATGATTTAATAAATCAAATCTTTGGAGGCAGGTTAAATGATCTTGTTATAAATGCACTTTGGAGCATTGATCAAAGCTTATCAAAATTAGTTCAAATCTCTCTTTTCTATTTATTGGGACTATCTTGTGGCACCATTCACACAATAAAAATAAAAGTTATTATCTAGAACTATTGAGGTGAAAAAGCCCCGAGCACAAACGATTACATCTTCAAGTTTTAATACATTTTTGGAGCATTTCCTAAGTCAACTTCTTGAGTCTATTCAAAGAATTCGAAATAGCTGGTACCATCGAAAAAGGCCCCTGCAAGAGGCGGCTCCCTCCTAACGCCCCGTTTGGTCTACCCAACTGTATAAGGCCAAATAATGAATCAGACCCCACAACTCAACATAGAATGGACGCCTGCACATAAATTTAGTGACGTGATTCCATTTTCTCTTCACATTTGTACCCCTCATGCGTGAAAGAAAAACATTACGAAGGTGAACACAAATAAATAACCAATTAAACCACTTGTGTTGTGGTGACTTGGTAATACATGTGGAAGATATGATGGATAATCTATTGACCAATGTTCAAATTTTGGCATCACTCAGCCCTTATGACCATGGAAGTTCGCCTGTAGTGACTCCAGGGCATGAGACAAAGCTTCATGTTTGCAGCGGGGGATTAGTCGGTACGCGAAAGCTGGTCCGGAAACTCTCGTTAGAGAAGTTCCTTTTCCAAAAATAAATAAATAACAATTATCCATTTTAATAATCTTTATTGTTCAAAACTCATATTCATATGTAGGAAAAACTTTGAAAACTGGTTACATACGGTCCTATAAATAAAGGTGTATTAAATCTTGAAATAATAACATATAGCTGGTGGACAAAAAAAAAAAAAAAAAAAAAAAAAAAAAAAAAAAAACTCGGTCGCACTGAATCGTAACCCTTTCTTGAACCGACTCAGTTCAACTCGGGCTAACTCATCTTAAACTCATTTCATTTTCCCCTTTTTTTCCCCAATCTGTTGCTCAACACACTCCCTTCTCCTCAAGACCGCATAGCATAAGAAACGCCTCTCGATCGGAGAATCAGCATACCCAGCTCAGAAAATAGGGTTCTTGCGTTGATAAATAATGGGGACTTTAGGAAGAGCAATCTACGTCGTCGGATCCTGGATCCGTGTAGCTGGCCAAACAGTTGATCGTGTCGGCTGCAGCCTCCAAGGCAGTCACCTCTTCGAAGAACAAGGTAAACCTCCCCCAACCCAATCCTTATTTCACTCTAATTCCGAAACCCATTTTCCCTAACATCGCTCTTTTTATATTGCTTTCCATGTGTTTGTTGTAATGCCAAAGAGAACACAAACAATTTAGGGCTGAAATTGAAATAACCTCATGCGCATTTTTTTCATCAAATTTAGATTCGTTCTTTGAGAATCATGTTCGTTCCAAGTTTCAGTGTTTGTTACATGAATTTGATGTATGATTAACATACGCAACAATAGACTGATACGTCGAACAAAGTTCTGACCTTTTTTGTTCTTCGAATTGTGTTTACAACTTATATTGAACCTCTCTTTAGTGTCTAGGCATCGAACACTGATGAATCTGTTTGATAAAGACCCTGCGGTTGACAAAGATGCATTTGTTGCTCCTGGTGCTTCTGTAATCGGAGATGTTCAAGTAGGGCGTGGTTCCTCTATTTGGTATGGATGTGTTCTTAGAGGTAAGCAAAACTTTGACCAAATTTCTTCATATTCAGTTATTCATATTTCATACTTGTTTCAATGCTCTTAAGTCTTGTGATCTGTTGTTTTACATAATGTATGAAGTATCAATTTAAGGTTTTTTTGTGGTGTTTGATTTATCTTTTTTCAAAATTACTAATCTACCCGTCTATTTGTAGGTGATGTGAACAGTATCAGTATTGGATCTGGAACAAATATCCAAGATAATGCTCTTGTTCATGTAGCCAAATCCAACATTAGTGGAAATGTTCTCCCAACAACAATAGGAAACAATGTAACTGTAGGTGTGTATGCAAATAATAGCAACCTACTTTTCTTGTCTTTTTTGTAAATTACTAATTTACCCTTTTATTTTGTAGGTCATGGTGCTGTATTACATGGATGCACTGTTGAAGATGAAGCTTTTGTGGGCATGGGTGCCACCTTGCTTGATGGGACCCACGTTGAAAAAAATGCCATGGTTGCAGCTGGAGCTCTAGTTAGGCAAAACACAAGGATCCCATTTGGCGAGGTGTGTGAAAAAAAAATATAAAGTTTTCATTTTTATTATTTTGAATAAATTGATTCTTTTTTATAAAAGGGATTGGAATCTTCCATGCGTTTGGTTGGCAAGAAATGAAATGGAATTCACTAATAATGAGGGTATTTTGGTCTTTTTTAATGAAATTGGAATTCCTTTCACCGAACCCTAGGAATGATGAAATAGGATAATTGCATAGAATAGCAACAGGGAATGTGAAGGAATTGAATTCCATTGTTTTTGGCAACCAAACAAGGAATGGAATGGAATCACAAATTCTGATTCCAACAACAAACCAAACACGCACTAAGGATTCCATTTGGTGAAGTGTGTGAAAAAAATATAAACTTTTCATTTTTATGATTTTGAATAAACTGATTGTTTTTTTTATACAATTAGGGGACGTTTGGTTTGCAGAATGTTTTTGAAAGGAATGAGAATATGGAATGGAATTGGAATCATTCACACATTTGGTTGGCATGAAATGAAATGGATTTCACTAATAATTTTCTAATTTTTATTTTTTTCAATATACTCAATGAGGGTATTTTGGTCTTTTTATGAAAAAGAAGAATGAAATTGAATTCCTTTTCCCCAACCCTAGGAATTCACTAATAATTTTCTATTTTTATTTTTTTCAATATACTCAATGAGGGTATTTTGGTCTTTTTATGAAAAAGATGAATGAAATTGAATTCCTTTCACCCAACCCTAGGAATTCACTAATAATTTTCTATTTTTATTTATTTCAAAATATTCAATGAGGGTATTTTGGTCTTTTTATGAAAAAAGAAGAATGAAATTGAATTCCTTTACTAACGCAACCCTAGGAATAATGAAATGGAATTCACTATTAGTTTTCAATTTTAATTTATTTCAATATATTCAATGAGGGTATTTTGGTCTTTTTAATGAAAAAAGAAGAATGAAATTGAATTCCTTTACTAGGAATAATGAAATGGAATTCACTAATAGTTTTCTATTTTAATTTATTCCAATATACATAGTGAGGGTATTTTGGTCTTTTTAATGAAAAAAGAAGAATAAAATTGAATTCCTTTTACCCAACCCCAGGAACTCACTATTAATTTTCTATTTTTATTTATTTCAATATAAATAACGAGGGTATTTTGGTCTTTTTTTAATGAAAAAAAAGGAGAATGAAATAGAATTCCCTTCACCCAACCCTAGGAATAATTGCATAGAATAGCAAAACGGAATACGAAGGAATTGAATCCCATCGTTTCTGGCAACCACCAAACAAGAAACGGAATGGAATCACGGATTCCGATTCCGACCACAAACCCCGCCCTAACCTTTTAAATTTTTTCAATGAATGAATGAATAGGTATGGGGAGGAAACCCCGCAAAGTTCATGAGGAAGCTAACAGAAGAAGAAATCGCATTCATATCCCAATCCGCAACAAATTACACCAATTTAGCCATGGTTCATGCTTCTGAAAATGCAAAGGGATTTGAGGAGATTGAATTGGAGAAAAAACTTCGTAAGAAATTCGCACGAAAAGATGAAGAATATGATTCCATGATTGGTGTGGTGCGTGAAACACCCGTGGAGCTTACCTTACCCGATAATATCCTACCACAAAAAGCACAAAAGACTGCTTCTTCTTAGATATCTCACTTAGGGTTTGGGGTATGATGGTAATTTTCTCATTTGATGCAAGTTTTTTCTTTTTCACAAATAATTTTTTGGGGTTGGGTTGTTGAAAGATCTTTAATCCCGGAGGGTATTGCTTTTTAAGCATGCTTGTTGTCTATTGTCATCATCTTGTTTTTGATTTTTATAAAGAGAGATTTTGATGTCTTAATGGAACATAAATATGAATCTATATGTGTTTATGGAGTTTATATTATGAGGTTTGTGGTTTGTTTGTTTTACCAATTTAAATTTAAACAAAATAAAGCCATATTGTTTAAACTTTAAAGCATGATTGGACACGATCATATGGTACAAAATGCTTTTTATTAGTAGATTGGATTCGGTGGATATAATCATGTGTCTTATCTATGCTACAAAAAATAAAGAGAGCTATACAACACTATTTTACCACTTTTTTTAAGATATGATGCAAGTTGCAAAGAGAATCCTATAAATATTGGAGGTATGGAGAATTGTGTATTATGTATAATGTTATATGATTTTTAATCTCTTCTTAAAATGCTTAAAAAAATATCATATTTATGTAGTAAATGATTTAGACAATAAAACATTAAGTGGAAATAATCAACTAGGGGAAAAAAACAAAGGCCCACAAATGGTGATATTTAGCATAATTGATGTCTATAAAATATTGTTTGAAATCATCTTTAAATGTTAGTTGTTGCATTTATATTTAGAATCAACCAATGAGAAAAATATCTTCAATTTTATGTTGTAAAAATCCAATATTTTAAAATGGCAAAACGACATTCACACATTTAAATGTTTATATCCATAGTCCTCATATTGCTTTAACAGATATTCGAGTTCAAACTTGTTCATACTACAGTGTGCAATTTGAGTTTGATCCCAAAGAAACAAGGTCGAAACATGTAACTAATCAAGTTTGGGCTTGTAATGAGTTGATTTAAATTTTATCAAGTTTTTTAGAGCTAAATAATATGTAAGTGCTAAAATCTTTAGAGAAAATAGCTCCCAAGATTGAAGAATGTAGGATTGATAAAATATGGTTTCTAATTACTTGACCACTTGAAAAAGATTATGTTAAACCCATAACTTTTGTGTTAAGTCCGAGATTGGCCCAGTTGAGCTCATCTTGTCTTTGCGAAATTGCGATCCAAGTTTTTATGAGTTCGAAGAAGTCATAATAACGAATAAATTATTAATAAAATATAATGTTCTTTAGTTAGACTATAATTTGGGAGGAAAAAAGATGATAGATTATCATTGCATGCGTGCTCTAAAAATTGTTAAACTCCCGTTTACAATCATATACCCACCTTGTTGTGTAGTTCACTAACCCCTATGGTGGGCATAATTGTGATTCAAATTATATATATATATATATATATATATATATATATATATATATATATATATATATATATATATATATATATATAAGAGAGAGAGAGAGAGAGAGAGAGAGAGAGAGGTTAGGTTGTTCTTATTATCTATTGTTTGCATGTAAGATTGATTCTGGACCAATCATTTTAGTTATTTTAAGAAAGTAATTAATGCATATTACATGTTGAAGATATAATAAGTATTAATTAAATCTTCAATATTTAATATGCAATAATTACTTTTTTAAAATAACTAAAATGATTGGTCCAGAATCAATCCTATATGGGCTTAGGGAATATGTGGCTGTTATGTACCTAATATTAGGTATAGAACCATAAAAAACTACATAGTTTTAACAAAATGCAATCAAATCTCTCTACCATCTTTTTTCTATCTTCTATTAGAGTAGATGATAGGCTTTTTACATATTTTTATGGAGTTTTAAATATTTAATTTTGCACCACAAACCATGTATAATAATACATTATCAACTATCTATAAGTCTTCATATTCAAATTTAATATAGAAAACTATAGTGAAAGAGTGAAATTGTTCATCAAAAACCCAATAAACTTCTTCTCATAACACATCAAGAAGAACCATCCAAGTATACATATGGTAGGTGTCAAAGAAAGTTATGAAGCGTACTAGACGTCTAATATAAACAACACATTTGAAATATATAGATGTTGGGGATAAATTATGAAATCAGAAATAATATAAGCTCAAAAGCATTATGAATAAGCTAACAATGAAAAAAAATTGTGTTTTTTTAATTAAAATGAAGTTAATTTTGATGGTTCTATACCTAATATTACATACATGACAGCTACATATTCACTTTTCCCTATATATATATATATATATATATATATATATATATATATATATATATATATATATATATATATATATATATATATATCCTTATTCTAATAAAAGAATAGTTTCATTCTCCTTTTGACACGTGTCATCCTATTAGGCCTCCTAATTAATGAATATTTTATTCTCATTTTGCCATGTGTCATCCTATTATTTCTATTAATTAATGCATGCCACTTGTCAACCTATTAATTATCCATTTCAAATTTTAAATTTCTCCCTCTAATTATATTAAATTAATAACATTAGAATAAAAATAAAAATAAAATTAATACAAATTATAAAGTGATATAATTTCGTATATTTATTTAAATTAATGATTAAAATTTATATAACTAAAAAAATCTCTTAATTAATAATTTATTTAAAATAACTTATTAACAATTTTGAGTTTTTACTATAAAAGTTTGATTAATTTTTTTAATCGTAGGACCACGGGTTATAAACTAGTATATATATATATATATATATATATATATATATATATATATATATATATATATATATATATATATCCTTTCTAATAAATGAAAGTTTTTTTTGCCACATGTCACATTCTCATTTGGTTTGCCAAATGTCATTTTGTGGTTATTTAATTTTTTTTCACATGCATTTTATGAGTTTTTATATTTTATTAAATTCCACATAATATTTTAATGTAATAATTGCAATAAATATAGTACCTAATAAATATTAATTTCATTAATACACTTACCTTCTAATTTCAAAATTTCCAAAATTAAAGCTCATTAGTTTCTTTTCTTTATATAAATTAATTGTTTAAATTTAAAAGATAAAAAACATTTTCTTTATAATAAATCATTATTTTTCTTATTTTCTTATAAATTCCAAGTTCTTAAATATTTTGACCTTTATATTTAACTTTTTTTTTAAATTAACTCATTAATACATGGGTCTCACAACTAGTACTCTAATAAATAAAGATTTGTTTTTGTCACATGTTACATTTTCATTCTTTTTGGTACATGTCATTTTATGGTTATTTTAAATTGATTTTTATTCTACATGTCATTTTATGGTTTTTTCATTTTATTAAATTACCAAATGATATTCAAATATAATAATAAATGTATATCAATTTCATTAATGTATTTTCCTTCTAATTTCAAACTTACTAAATTAAAACATCATTAGTTTCCTTTTCTATTTATCTAAATTATTTGTTTAAATTAATTTTTTTAATAATTCAATATTTTTCTTACTTTTCTTATAAATTCAAACTTCTCAAATATTTAGAATTTCATATTTATTTTTTATTTTAAAAAACTCATGTAATACTTGGGTCTCACACCTACTATACTCTAATAAATAGAGATTTGTTTTTGCCACATGTCACATTCTCAATCATTTTGTCACATGTCATTTTGTGGTTATTTTAAATTAATTTTTATTCCAAATGTCATTTTATGGTTTTTCCATTTTATTAAATTCCAAATGATATTTAAATTTAATAATAAATGCATATCAATTTCATTAATGGACTTTCCTTTTAATTTCAAACTTATTAAATTAAAGCCTCATTAGTTTCCTTTTTTTTTTGTTTATCTAAATTATTTGTTTAAATTTAAAAAAGAACAAAAATATTTTTAAATAATTCAATATTTTTCTTGTTTTTCTTATAAATTCTAACTTCTCAAATATTTAGAATTTCATAGTACTTTTTCTTTTAATTAAACTCATGTAATACATGGGGCTCACACCTAGTAATTTAAGGCACATGTCAAACTCTCATTGATTTGGCCACATGTCATTTTGTGGTTATTTTCAATTAAATTTTTTCCACATGATATTTTGTGGTTTCTTTTTTTTTTTTTTTTCATTTTATCAAATTCCACATAATATTTAACTGTAACAATTATAATAAATGTATATCAATTTCATTAATTGACTTTCCGTTTAATTTTAAAATTTGTAAATTAAAACCTCATTAGTTTCTTTTGTTTATTAATCTAAATTAAGTGTTTAAATTTACAAAAAAAAAACACATTAATTTTAACAATTCAATACTTTTCTAATTTTCTTATAAACTTAATCTTTTAAATGTTAAGAATTTCATATTTGATTTTTCTTTTAAATAAACTCATGTAATACATGAGTCTTACACCTAATACACACACACACACACAAACACACACACACACACACACACACACATATATATATATATATATATATATATATATATATATATATATATCCCTATTCTAATAAAAGAATAATTTCATTCTCCTTTTTAATGTGTCACCCTCTTAGACCTCCTAATTAATGTATATTTTATTCTCTTTTTATCATGTGTCACCATATAATGTTTTCTAATTAATGCATGCCGCTTGTCAACCTATTGATTCTGCATTTTAAATTTAAAAATATAAATTTCCCACTCTAATTACATTAAATTAATAACAATAGAATAAAACTTAAAATAAAATTAATAAAAAATATAAAGTGATATAATTTCAGATATTTATTTAAATCGATTATTAAAATTTATATAACTAAAAAATTCTATTAATTAATAATTTATTTCAAATAATTGATTAGTAATTTTGAGTTTTTATTATTAAAGTTTAATTAATTTTATAACCGTGGTTCCCACGGGTTCTAAACTAGTATATATATATATATATATATATATATATATATATATATATATATATATATATATATATATATATATATATATATATAATGTGAGATTAATTACATACATATAAACAATTTAACAATAATATCATTTTAAGTTATAAAAATATTTGAGTATCATATATTCATATCGGTTATAATTTTTAACATACATAATAATAATTATTTTACTACTAATTATGATATAAACAATTTCATATATTTTGTAATAGTTAATGAAAATTAATATGGTAATAGTGTTAATCCAAACAATTAGTTAGTATATTTACAATTAATACTCTGACTTTTATAAAATATGTCAAATTAATTAGATGGCTATAAATTCAAATTTTGCATAGTAAAAAACATAAACGTATAGAAGCTCACGGTCTAATTATGAAGAACATCTCGATTTTTGTTGTCTTTATGCTTGTTAGCATCCTTGCTATAGGTAAATTTTCTTTTACTCTTTCAAATTTAAAACTTACGCTTCAGAATATATATATATATATATATATATATATATATATATATATATATATATATATATATATATATATATATATATATATATATATATATATATATATATATATAAACCATCCAGTGTAATTGTATCCATTGTTCACAACTGTCATAAAAAATCCAAATAATACGTTATAACAGTTAAATGTAAACTTATGAAGTTGTATGTTTTGTTGGTTCTAAAATAGCATACGTAAAATAAAGATTTAATCATTATTATACCCTGATTTATTTTTTTAAGGATTTATTTAAATATAGGTTAATGTCATCGTTGCCCAACTATCTATCAACTTTTATTTTAAATTGTCATGCATATATTTTTTTAGTAACCTTAGTCCTTAAACTTTGAATTGATCTGCTAAAAAATTGATTAATGTAATATTTGTTTGGTTTTACCGGTAAAAAAATACTTAACTTTATTATTTTTTATGCTTTTTAAGTTAGTCATGACCATCAATGTGCCTTAATTTTAAGTCCAATGACATTATAGCTCATTAATGTTTGTTTTATGGTCCAATTAGATCCTTATGCTACGACATATTATATTAAATGACGATAATCGTTTTTGTGTGTAGGTAGCATTAGTATGACTGAAGGGATAATAGATGATCCGACACATTGCTGCACCCCCGAGTCGGCTGATTGGTTGCCGTTTTGTTGCTGTCTTACTGGAAAACCGATTACAGTAGAAAACTGTGGTAGTAAAAGTAATTGCTATGTTACCTTTCAAGAATGTTTAGAAAATTGTTCTATTCATATGTGTGATGTACCAAATTTGAAGTTTCAAACAATGAAGACAACTAAGTAAAATAGTCGTTGTTTTCTCTATATATTAAAACTAAAAAGTCTCATATCCTATTACATAGAATCTAATTCATAAAAAACGAAAATTATATAAAGGAACAAAACTTATTTTAGCGGGTAAAAAAACAAATTTGCAATTCGTACATGTGATTACAAATCTCATAAAAGTTTGTAATGTTTAAATAAATAGAAGACAAATTTTCATAACTAGTGGATATGGTTTGTAAAATATTATATTTTAAGGACTTCTATAAAAAAAGGTAATGCAGTTGGTCCCTATGGTTTTGAAAATTGTTGGTCCCTATAATTCTAGCGTTAACTTTAACTTTTGTATAATAAGTTTTTTTTTTCCTAAATAACCAAAATACACTTGGATATATACCTTATGGATCAATTCTAGAAACTTGAATATATATATATATATATATATATATATATATATATATATATATATATATATATATATATATATATATATATATATATATATATATATATATATATATTGGTGGTGTACCCGTACGATACGACGACAACGAGTAGCATCTTCCAAAAATTAATTTTCGGGCGACGATTAGTTTCATTTCTGTGTGCTTATTTTGATTAAAAAACAATGTAAATTTATGTTTTTGTTTAAAAATACATGTATATTTCTATTTTTATTATTTACGTAAGTTTTTGTTTTTTCAAGTTAAAAGTAAATTAATTTTCTGTTTTGATTTAAAAAAAGAAATATATTGTTGTTTTGTGTTAAAAAAATTTCTTTTACTGTATTTTCTATATAATTAGTAGTACATTGCTTTTCCATTTTAAAATTTAAATAAATTGTTTTTTAAGTTGAAATTAAAATGCATAATTTCGTTAAACATTGAAATATCATATTTGTTTTTCTTACTATTTTAATATATATATATATATATATATATATATATATATATATATATATATATATATATATATATATATATATATATATATATATCCAAATCTATTTTTTTGATAATTTTTATTTGTTTATAATTCTTTTTTATATTCTTAAATTATTATAATGGAGAAACATCTTAAAAAGTAACAATATTACCCCTTGATTTTGACCACTTGATTTCTACAATTAATTCAGTATTTGCAATTGACCATTTCGATTCTTGATTTTAAGAAGCTAATAGTTTTTATTTTTTAACCTACTAGTCTTGTTATTGTAACACTATTTGCAATTGACCATTTCGATTCTTAATTTTAAGAAGCTAATAGTTTTAATAGAATCTAGATGGAGATAGACCGGTGTGTGTAAAGCAAACATGCTTGACTGCTTGTACCATTCACGCTTTCCGGCAAACGAAGGGGTGGAGTTATCCATGGTTTAAATCAATTTAATAAAATTAATGAGCAATTTCATATTCAATTATGAAAAATAATAAATTTAAAACTTGTATATAAATTTAAAATCAAATAAGTGACATGGTTTATATAGTGGCGAATCTAGAACCTAAAACCACGTGGTTCCTTATGTAAGTGAAACCGAAAAAATAAGAGAGTAAATAATACTAGTGCCAGGCTAGTGCCTGGAGGAGGGGCGGTGTTGGGCCGGTAGCGATGGTCGGACGGCGAACGACAGATGGGTGGAAGCAATCATCAGGACGACATCGTATGATGCTTTAAGGATGTTGATCAATATTGCCCCAACCTAAGCGACGTTTCATATTTCAAGCATTTTTTTTTTGCTATTTTATCCTTTTTTTTTTTGTTTAATTTTAAATGGACTGGACTTTTGTCTAATTATTACATTGTAAGTGGATCGAAGCATTGAGCTATTTTAAGTGGATTGAAATATAAAATATAGGGTTTATACACTTTGATCTATTTTTTTTTTTAGCAAATTTTATAAGGTATGTCCTTGAAAATTTATTAGGTAGTTCTCCATTTTTTTATGTACAATTTATACTATTTTTTTTTTAAAAATAGATGGGTCCTAGAACCCACCTTCACAAAGCATAGATACGCCTCTACATGGTTATAAAATAAGGATTGTACCTTGGTCGATTGATATAATGAAAGTAAAAAAACATAATAACATGTAACTTTATAAACACTTAAACTGGCTTCTAATGTTCAAATTATAAAACCTTTAAATATTTTTTGAAAAATTAGTAATTATCAAAATACCAAAAGGTCATATAAGTAAATTGTTGCCAAAATAATGATAAAGCATATCGATGTGTACACATCGAATTATTTATGTTTTATATTTTGGTATATTTTAATTTATTGAATTCTTGAATGTTATGATAAACTCGTGATAATAACTTTTAACGTATAATATATAAAAGAAAACAGAGAAATATATATTACATATAATAAATTTGTTTTATCATTTTAATAAATTCCATATGAAAATTATATGATTTTTGTTAAAAATAATAGAAACAAAATAATTATTGGACTTTATAATTAATTAATAGGTAATATAGTTAACGCATCAATATATATTACATGTAATAAATTTGTTTTATCATTTTAATAAATTCCATATGAAAATTATATGATTTATGTTAAAAATAATAGAAACAAAATAATTATTGGACTTTATAATTAATTAATAAGTAATATAGTTAACGCTTCAATTTTAAATAAAGCACTTATGTTTGGATCATATAAGTACATAGCTTGTTATTTTAGTCTAAATTGATTTATATCCAATATGTTAAACTATGAAAATTAAATAAGAATACAAATTTATTCAAAGTTAAATAGCTATTATTAATTGAATTAGTAACAATAAATATAAAAGAAATAAAAAAAATACCTTGTCTTTTCAACGGAAATCATTAGTAATTTGAGTAAATTGCACGAATGGTCCCTATGGTTTAGGGTAATTTGTGCGTTTAGTCCCTAACTTATTTTTTTTAACTCAGAAGACCCCTACTATTTGTTTTTGTTATGCGCTCGGTCTCTGTCTTACCTAAAAAGACTATTTTGCCATTGATTTTTTTTTAATTTATATAAATAAACACACATCCAACCCTATCCCATCACCTTACATGTAACGCTCTAAATCAGGTATTACTTGAAAACCCTCGCTTATTTCCAATTTTGGCACAAATGGTCCCTTGGAGTACGTCGGGCGTACTTATGGTTACGCTTAGCGCAAGGTGCATAAGTGATCGCGGGGGCATCTCGCGTACGCGGGGCGTACGTAAGGGTACGCCGAGCGTATGCAATTAAAGACCAAAACCCTAAATCCAGACTTGAACCCTATTTAAACACATTTTAACCTCTTGGACTAAACCCTATCAGCCTCTTTAGCCCCATTTCACCTACTTTCAGCTGAGTTAGTGTGAGAGTGAGATTTTGAGCTTAAGAAGAAGGTTTTGGTGGCCATTTTGGAGTTCTTTCAAGAAGGAAAGTTGCTAGTCAAGCTTGGGACAATTTGGTGCCTCAATAATTTGCATTTTGGTAATCTTGCAAGGCTTCTGGAGGTAAAAAGCTTGCACATTTCCATCTAAATCCTTAGATCTAGCTAGGGTTTTCTAGTTTTGTCTATTTGGTTGATTTTGGACCTCTTTTGGTGAGTTAAGCAACTCCATGAGATGGGAATGACAGATCGGAGGTCCCTTGGTCATTTAGATGCATAAAAATGGAGTCTTGATGGATGTATTAGTCTCATGCATGGGTTAAAGACCTTCGAAAGGTCTTAATGGAGGTGTTGGATGTTTATGAGGCATGCAAGGGCATAAAGCTGGCAACTTTATGCCTTAGGACGTTTTAACAAGCCTAGATATGACTTTTGGACATGAAGGAATCGAGCATTAAACACTTAATGGAGGAAGTGCCTAATCTAGTCGTACATTGGGCGTAGCCCGTTGTACGCAACGTGTAGTCCCCAAACCCTCAGTACGTTGCACGTACCAGGATGGTTCGTCGAGCGTACGCAACACAATTGGGCCTTAATCTGTTTTGGGCCTTTGAGCCTGTGGGCCTCATTTGGTTATAGGGTATGGTTGTATTCTGTGAGTTATGGGCTTTTTCATCTGTTATGGGCCATGGATGCAATGGTTGGGCCTTATTGGGCAACGAGGTCCATTAAGGATATTGGACTTGGACTTTGGGGCCCAGTAGCAAGGAAAGGGTATCTGGACCATGGGGAGGGGTTAGAGGTTGGATTTCCCTTGGTTAACTTAAAGTCCTAACATTGATTATATTACTAATATTATTATTCAGCTTGGGAGATTACAGACTGTTAGGAGGGGAATATTTGTATTCAACAGACTGAGGTGAGTCTCCTCACCATACCAATGGGTCTAAGGCACCAAGACCGGCCCATTATGTAATTATGATACATGTGTTAGACATTCTGTGATTCGATATGCTATGTGGTTGTGTTTGCATGTAAAACCTCGGGGGGTTCCCGAGGTACTTAGGTGTAAGACCTTGGAGGGTTTCCTTGGCATCCTAGGTCAAAGACCTCGGTGGGGTTCCCAAGGCATTGGGCTAAGACCATGTGGGGGTTCCCATGGCACCCAGAGTAAGACCCTGGAGGGTTTCCAGGGCTTCCTTATGTGATTGGCATGCATGGTTTATGTGCTTTGGATAACTATTTAGCTAGTATGATATACTATATGTGTTTGTGTGTGGGTGTGCTCTGGGGAACTCACTAAGCTTTCAATCTTACCATTTGTGGATTTGTTTCAGGTACATCTGTAACGTCCGTAGATTAGGGCTAGTCAATTTAAGGACAATAAGCGTCAAAAATGACTTTTTGATGGAAGATTATTTTGATGCAATAATCTTAACGAAGTTGTAATATATGTTACAAGGATTCCGTACATATAAAGAACGCTGAAATCCGAGTTATAACGAAGAAGTTATGACCCGTTGAAGTTTCACAACAGAACCGACACGACGCTGAATGACGTAAAAAGTGAATTTACGTTAGAGCGATATTTAGCCTTAACGATCTAAATGAAAGTCGTATAGTTCATTAAACTGTGATCGTGCATAAAAAGAACGTCCAAATCTGACTTCGTATGAGGAAGTTATGATTTTTCTAAGTTTCGACTTAGCGGTATGCAGCCCGAATACTCGATTTGTGATCGAGCAATTTTTAGCCGAAATAATCTAAACGAGAATCGAAGATCTCGTCATTAGTAGTGCAACGATAAAAGACAGACGAAAACGGACGTCGGATGAAGAAGTTATGAATTTATAACGGAGTTTTCCTGTCCCGACCTACTAAAAATAAATAATAAAAATAAAATCAAAATTAGCCGACGGAGTCTAAACGAAAGTTGTAGAGCGTAGTATCACCTACGCGTGAATATAAAAAACATCGAAAACGAAGTTCGTATGAGGAAGATATGAATTTTTGAAGTTTATTAAATAATTAAAATATATATTTAATCCTTAATTCGGATGTATATCCGAAGGAGTCATTAATCTTATCCGAAGTACGCCCAGCGTACTCCGGTGCATGAACCCCTCAGAGCCGAGTGCCTCGCATATGTAAGCGATGACGTTTTTTGGCACTACGCCCCGCGTAGCTAAGCATTATGCCCAACGTAATGCGAGGGTTCAGCCTTATAAATACCTTGCGAGGGCAGCCGACCTATAATCAAGTGATGCAGAGAGAAATGCACTAGATAATCAACAATCAGAAGATTCGAAGCTTCATGATGAATCAATCTCGCTTTCGAATCTAAACCCAAATGAAATATCTGATGGTCCAGTGGAGGGGGAGCACTTGCATTCAAACACTTTTGTTGAGGGGGAGCATTCTTACGAAGCAGATAATATGTCTACCAATATTGATGTTGAGGGGGAGCCAATAATTGAAGACGAGCCAATACACGAAGAGGAGCAAATACTCGAGGGGGAGCCAATACTTGAGAAGGATCCAATACTACAAGGGGAGCATTTTGATAATGCTGAGGATGCATGTTCAATAAATGGATCAGAAACCGATGCTATGTTTGAAGATGCACCTTTGGACTTTGATCCTGATTATCCACCATTGGATAAATGGACAAGAAATCATCCAAAAGAACAAATTCTTGGAGATCCACAAGCGAGGGTATTGACAAGGGCTCAACTTCATGTTTAATGTTTTTATTTCCAAAATCGAACCAAAGACTGTTAAGGTTGCAATGGAACACTCTGATTGGGTTATTGCTATGCAAGCTGAATTGTCTGAATTTGAAAGAACAAGGTTTGGAGATTAATTCCTAAACCTGTTGATGTTTCAATTGTTGGACTTCAATGGATTTTTAAAAACAAAACCGGTAAAGATGGAAACATTATTCGAAATAAGGCCAGACTTGTTGTTAAAGGATATGCTCAACAAGAAGGAATTGATTATGAAGAAACATTTGCCCCTGTCGCAAGACTCGAGGCTGTTCGTATTTGTCTGGCTTATGCAACTCATAAAGATTTCGACGTTTATCAAATGGATGTAAAATGTGCATTCTTAAACGGCGAACTTGAAGAAATAGTTTATGTTGAACAACCACCAGGTTTTATAAATAACGAACATCCTGATCATGTTTATATTTTAGATAAAGCTGTGTATGGGTTGAAACAAGCACCAAGAGCATGGTATGCAACATTAACATCATTTTTGAAACAATCTAAATTTAAACAAGGATCAGTTGATCCCACTTTATTTCGAAAGAAAGTTGGGAGTCACCTGATGCTTGTTCAAATTTATGTTGATGATATAATTTTTGGCTCTACTGACCCTGTTTTGTCTAAAGAATTCGAAGACTTGATGAAAAGCAAATTCGAAATGAGTATGATGGGCAAAATTAATAATTTTTGGGTTTGAATATTCGTCAAAGCAGAGAAGACATCTTCATTAATCAGGAGAAATATATGAAGAATCTGCTAGAAAAATTTGGAATGAGGAATAACACAAGGTTACGAGTACCAATGACAATGGGCATAAAGTTAACTCCTTCGTTAGACAAATCTGCTGTTGATATCACTCTGTATAGAAGCATGATAGGGTCATTATTGTACCTAACTGCTAGTCGACCTGATATTATGTTTTCTGTTTGTAATTGTGCAAGGTATCAATCGAATCCACGTGAACCACATCTAATAGCAGTGAATAATATTTTTCGATATTTGAAAGGCACCACTTCGTTAGGTTTTGGTATCCTTCAAAAACAGGGTTCTTTATACAAGCTTATTCAGATGCGGATCTGGGAGGATGCAGTCTTGATCGGAAAAGCACAATTGGTGGGTGTCAATTACTAGATGGAAAATTGGTCAAATGGCAATCGAAGAAGCAAACATGTGTTTCGATTTCTACAGCTGAGGTTGAATATGTTGCTGCAGCTGCGTGTACATCACAAATTATTTGGATTCAAAGTCATTTACGTGATTATGCTATAAATATGAAAAAGATTCCTTTATATTGTGATTCACAAAGTGCAATAAGAATTTGTCATAATCCTGTGCAGCATTCGAAGACCAAGCACATTGATCTCATATATCATTTCATAAAAGATCATGTGGAAGAAGGAAATATTGAAGTTCATTTTGTGAAAACAACGAAATAGTTGGCAGATATTTTCACAAAGGCATTGGATGAAAAATCATTTCTTCGTATTCTAGAAGGATTGGGAATGCTTGATGGAAATTCAATTTCATATGACAAAAGCAAAGAGTGATGGGTCATAATGATTTGGTGAACTGAAGGACAGTTTGCTTACAAAGTGTTCAGCATTCAGAGGATATTGTTCATGGTCAACGCTTCGAATGGTTCACATTCGTATGTTTTGTTCCTTGATGACGTTTGTATTCAGACTACTGTTCGAATGCTTCGTGTTCGTTTGTTTTGTTCTTTGAAGATATTCTTATTCAGAGGTCATTGTTCTAAGTCAAATCTTCACATGACTTCGCATTCAAAATCTTCGCATTCACATACATTTCAACTAAGGTTAGGTTTATGATTCATTTTGTAGTTTGTAATTTTTGAAAAATCAAAAATCCAAAAAGATTTTATGTTTATTCATTTTTGTTTTAGAAAAATTAAAAATCCAAAAGATTTTATTTGGTTATGTTTTTAATTTTGAAAAAATTCAAAAATCTCAAAAATATTTTTGTTTTCTTTGTTCATTAAATTTTGTGTGCTGAGACTTTAGTACAGGGCTTAATGCGAAGAGGTCATGCTTATGTTTTTCTACAGGAAGGTATTAAATTCTTTTTAAAAACTAGTTAGGATGTCCCTAGAAGCATACTGCTGTATGTAGACCAAAAGCCTCAACAAGACTCAATGTGTGAGAAAGGAAATCCTTGATGAAATTATCTCATGAAAATTTCTTCCCAACAAGGCTTGTATTCGCATTAGTCAACAGAGCTACCTTACTCTTCTCATAAGAGTTAAGAGTTTTCTGTTTTGTCCATTATAACAGAGGTACACTTCGATTCTTAACCAATCTTTTTATACCAAACAATTCTTTCAATCCAAATTTTTGAAGAGATTTGTCCTTGAGGTCTTTGATCAAACCAATCAAAACCTAGACAAATCACAAGTCTGTGTTTATGATCTAACATCATGAGTCAGTGATGGAAGTGAAACCCAAACATCATAAACTTTAAGGAATTGACGGGGAACTTTGTTCCAGAACTTACGAAACATTTGTTTCAGTACCTTTTATACTCCAAATTGTATTCATTTTTTTAGTTGTCTTGATCAAACATTCGAAACCTACGATGTTTGTTCCCAACAAGATCCAGCATAATATTTTTTTTCATGAATATGATTTCCGTGTGAGTATATTTCGAAAATACTTGTTATGTTGAATATCATTCTAAACCAATTTGTCACTGACTACACTGATCACACATATAATTTCGGCTACAATTAATCACCTTATGTTAAGGCTGATATGTAACGAAATTTTCGAAGCCCCCCATTAGTCTTATAAAAGAAACCCTTCGAAACTTCTCTACAAGTTGTCGATTGTAATTCACGGGAAACCAAGCAAGCTGTTGATTATCTTTCTTGATAATTTTCAAAGAAATCTTTGCCCGGGATTTAACTGTTTTTGTGTCAAATCAAATTTTTCACACCACCATTTTCCAAAAAAAATTTACAATTGTTTCTTATCTAAATTTTTGGAACACAACACACACGAAATCCTTGAGGTTTCAGTATTACCAACTTAGACTGATGATTTCGAAACTCTGGCATATGACTTCGCTTTTTAACCCAAAAGTGAAAGAGCCTTACCTCTATTCCTTCCTAAGGGTTCCGACGGTTACACTTTTCTTGGGGAAATCAAAACAGTCTAGTCTTTTGGTGACGTATGGAATACGATACGAGTTTTTGGCGTGCTGACAGTTACGATTGTTACTTTTTGATGAGTGAGGTCCGTATTTCAAGGTGTCATGTCAGCAAGCATTTAATGCATCCCGCTTGAAATTCAAAATTCTAGGGTTACATATAAAAAGGGAATTCAGGGGTCCATAACACTTTATGCGATCAAATATTATCTTACAAATTCTCTCTGAAATTCATCTTCTTCAAAATTCATCTTCTTCAAAAATCATCTTCTTCACACTCAACTATGGCGACTTCCGTGCAAGATTCAATTACATCATCACCAACAACTGAAGAAGTTATTTTTGTTCCAATATTAAAGATACAGGGTTCAAATTATCAAGTGGAGTCTGATTTAACCAAGTATCCGGATGAACTCAAGATGTTGGTGGTTGCTCTATAGAATTTTGTTCTATCAAAAGCCATGTTTGATTCTTTTGCGGTTCCGATGTCCTGGTTGTCTAAGGCCGGATCAACAGCATCGTACAACAAAGAGACTGGAAGTGTGGAATTTACAATGGTGAATGAAACACGCATTAGGGTGTCCAAGAGGTTATTCTGCAAGATTTTGGGGATTCCAAACACTGGTCCGTATGTGGAAGTCACCTCTCCACAAGTTGTGTTCATGTTCAATGAAATGGGTCACCAACCTCCATTGACGCGTATTAGTGATTTTAAGAAATCCAGTTTACCTACGGTATGGAATTTCTTATTTGGAATTTTTCTTCGTTGTCTTACCGGAAGAACAGTGGGTCTCGACAAAGGGAGAATGGAAGTCTACGCAATGGTGGCTGGGCTTTATTATGATTTGCAAGTTGATTACTCTGAACAGCTATAGACAGAGTTCTTGACAAGCATTTCGAAGACCAATGTCAGGCAGGGGATTTCATGTGCCAGATATTGGAGTCTTATTCTTCAATATGTTTATACAAAGGAGAGGATTGAAGTTCCTGAATATGAAGAAAAAGCCGTTTTTCATATGTATGGCAGTCCGAAGGAGGTTGTTGATGATTCTGCCATCTTTACATCTATTGCTCGTATTCCGGATGTGATGCTCAAAAAGGTGAATCCAACAAATAACGTGTTGGTGTCATATCTTCAATCAATTGACACAAATGTTGTTAGTGGTATTTTATACGAAGCAGAGAAGAAGAAATCAAAGAAAACGAAGAAGACAGACGTTGGGTCTTCGGAAAGAATAGTGAAGGATGAGAAGAAACAGAAATCACCTACAGTCAAACCAGTTACAGTCGAAGAAGTTTCTCAACAGATTATTTCACCTATTTCGATGACTGTTGCTGATACACCAACTTTCGAAGCGTCTCAGGAGAAAGAGACTATTCCATCTAAGACGGGGGTTTTTCGCCGACTCAAATTCAAGCGTCAATCTTCATCTCAGATTATTAAGAAAACTCAAATCACACATCAGGGTGTTGTGGTCCGGGAAATTCCAGCCCCTGTTTCTCTATCGTCGAAAAAGCGAAGGGCTGAGGATCTTGCAAAGTTTATTAAGAAGAATCAAATAACTGAGGAAGAAGAGCAAGTTCCTGAAACACCTGAAGTCAAAATTCAAGAAGAAGCAAAGACCAGTCTACCTGTTATTCTTTCGAAGCCCGCTGATTCGAAAATTGTTGAACACGATCATGTTGTCTCTTTACCCCAGGTTACATCAACTACTGATTCTCCAACTTTTCAATCTATTATGGATCAACCGTTCACTACAATTTTTTCTACTCAATCTACTGATCCACTGAACCCATCTTCACTGGTTGATGAAACCATGGCTACTAATGTTGGAACTGATAATGAAGGCTTTGGAGGAACGTTCGAAGCTCTTCATTTTGATAATTCCGAAGAAGATTTTCCAGACCATATGCTGATGACGATGAAGCAATTCAAGATTCTGAATTCAAAATTAAATTCAATCGCAAGAAGATGTGGGTAGTGTTGGGGTTACAAGTTTGGAGGTTGATTCGTTAATGAAATTGATGGAAGGACGAGTAATTTCGAAGGTTTCTGGTTTAATTAGGGATTCAGAAAGTAGAGTCCTTGAAAAAGTTGATCAACATGATATTTCTACTGAGAATCAAATTACTTCTCAGAGGGCTGATTTTGTACGAGAGTTGAAAGACTTGAAGATGGTTACGAAGGAGCGTCGTGTGCTCTTCGTACAAGAAGTCAAAAAGGTACGGGAGGATGTTAACCTTCAAATCAGAGAACTTCGAGAAGATATGCAAAAGGAAGTTCAAATCGTACAACAGGATTATGCTTCGGCTAATCAGAAAATTAATATCATCTGTGATGCAGTCACTAGATATGTCAAACTTTACGAACAGATGAATCCAACACTGACAACTCTTTCTGCCAAAGAGGAACAAAACTTTGGAGAGTTGTTATGCTTGTTGAAGGAATTAAAGAGCTTATCTTCGAAGTCTGTCTCTCCGATAATTTCACAAGAATTTATTTCTCAAAAGTTTTCTCACTTTGAAGCCATTTTAAACAAGAATCTTGTTCCATTACTTCGCATTTCCAGCCTTTTACCAACTGTATCAGATGCCCCACCTGCTTTCACAGGGGTGCAAGGGGGAGAAAAGATAGAACAAACAAAGGCTGGGGAACAAGTGAAAACTTGCGAAGGGATGAAGACAACCATAGAAGAAGCGAAGGTAGTTGGTAAGGTATATCCTTCGAAGGTGGTGGCAAAGGCAACTGTTGTTTCTGCTGGTCCAGTTACTTCAACTGTGATCACAACAGTTCCAATTTCAAAACCAATCTCAAAGGGAGTCGTAATTGGAAAGCAAACAGGTGTATCTTCTTCAGAAAATGTTGAATTGTCAAATATAAAGGATAAGGGCAAAGGTATTGTTATTGAAAAGTCCAAAGAAGAAAAGAAAGCGAAGGTGGCAGCTGAAGTAGAAAGAATGAGACAGCTACAGAGCATAATGAGACAAAGGGATCTGGATGGTTCGAAAGTTGATAAGGGTGATCCATCAAAAGTCTATAATTACGAAACCATTGAATCCAGAGTGATGTTTGATCATATGTATTCGTTTGAGAAGATTCCTAAGAAAAGCTATGTGGTGACAAACACTGATTTTTGTCAACTTGATTTTCCAATCAATGAGATGATGTTTGTTATGCCACAGTTTAAAGCCAAAACAAAGTCACTGGAAACAGAAGAGGGAAAGAAGATGAAAATTCGGTTTCATGCGGTGTTGGGAAAGGCTCAGGAAGAGGTTTGGTTTTTTGAGAAGATACGAAAAGTGATATCCATCAAAAAGATGTCATTTTCGAAAGGAAGTTTGAAAACATCAAATACATTATTACAAGAGCAAATGGAAAAATTCAAGAATTTACGGTGGCAGATTTTCCTTTGATGAATACTTATGATCTCATCAATGTCGCCTTGATGCTTAAAGACAAATCGTTTTCAATTCTTCAAGATACTGAGCCTGATGTATTTAACCTTGGGTGCAAGCACCTAAAAATATACTTGGAAAATTACTTCGAGTGCTTGGCTCAAACAGATGTGGAACTTGTTGTAGTCAAAGGAATCGATATAACTGCACCAATGGCACCTACAAAGAAGCAAAATGAACTGAACAAGTATGAAGATGGTGAAATTTGCTTAAAACCATTGGGGATAGTTTTTGCTGGGAAAGATAAAGCTGGAAGAGCTAAAAGATTTTTGTTTAAACTTGTGAAGTGGAGAGATACAGCAACTCTCAATATACGAACTTAATTGTTCGTATGAACCACTGCAAGAAAAACTTAGAAGGAGATAAGAAAGAGATAAAGAAGGTTATCTCTTGGTATATGGAGATCCGAAGAGTGCTGATGTATGCCGTTCAAGCACTGACTTCTTGAAGACTTCGACCTTGATTCCAAAGGGGGAGATTGTTAGGGCTAAAATGTTGTAATAGTCGAAGAGTCAGTTTGGTTGTTACGAAGAGTCTTGTGTCTTCGTATGTATGGGTCTTCGTATATATAGTTATTTTGCTAAGGGATTATAAAGTCAAGACTTAACGTTTAGTCCTTAGTATTTTTGTTATGCTTTTGTTCTCCTATAAATAGGGGTATGTACTAGTGATCTAAAAGATCACTTTTACACACAGTTTTACAGTTTAGTCATTGTATTCTGTAAACTGAAAGGCATAATATGAGCTGAACAAAGATTCTATTTACTCTCGTGTTCATCGTTTAAATACTTTACTCAATTGATACTAGAATTACATTCAAACTTGATTCCAAATCTCATCACAAGGATTCCGTAAATATAAAGAACGCTGAAATCCGAGTTATAACAAAGAAGTTATGACCCGTCGAAGTTTCGCAACATCACCGACACAATGCTGAATGACGTAAAAAGTGAATTTACGTTAGAGTGATATTTAGCCTTAGCGATCTAAATGAAAGTCGTAGAGTTCGTTAAATCGTGAGCATGCATAAAAAGAACGTCCAAATCTGACTTCGTATGAGGAAGTTATGATTTTTCTAAGTTTCAACTTAGCGGTATGCAGCTCGAATACTCGATTTGTGATCGAGCGATTTTTAGCCAAAACAATCTAAACAAGAATCGAAGATCTCGTCATTAGTAGTGCAACGATAAAAAGACAAACGAAAACGAACGTCGGATGAAGAATTTATGCATTTATAACGGAGTTTTCCTGTCCCGGCCTACTAAAAATAAATTTAAAATTAGCCGACGAAGTCTAAACGAAAGTTGTAGAGCGTAGTCTCACCTACGCGCGGCTATAAATAACGTCGAAAATAGAGTTCGTATGAGGAAGATATGAATATTTGAAGTTTATTAAATAATTAAAATATATATTTAATCTTTAATTTGGATGTATATCCAAAGGAGTCATTGATCTTATCCAAAGTACGCCCAGTGTACTCCGGTGCATGAATCCCTCGGACTCGAGTGCCTCGCATACGTAAGCGATGACATTTTTTGGCACTACGCCCCACGTAGCTAAGCATTACGCCCAACGTAATGCGAGGGTTCAACCCTATAAATACCTTGCGAGGGCAGCCGGCCTTCTTGCTCATTTTCTATTCTCTCTCTCCCGTTTTACCTCGTTTTTCATGTAAGAAATATCCCGAAGCCCCGGTATCATTCCCGAGCCCCGAAGCAAGTCCCGAAGCCCCGAAGATCTCGAGAAGTGCAATTCCCGAGCCGAAGCTCTGCCCGCGAGAAGCCAATTTTTGTGAAGATCTTCCAGATCTACCGAAGAATACTACTTCTACAAGCCGTAGTGCTATCCGATCATCTTTTGATCAAATGAGTGTGTGACAACCGTCAATTTCCGGTTGAGTCAAAGTCAACTAAAGTCAACAAGTCAAACCAGTCGACTCAATTAACCCTTGCGTACTAGGGTTTACGCTATGTTATTTCCGTACAACTCACTATTCTAATGAGAAATCACCAATGGAAAAGTTCGTATATCTAGATTTCATTAACCTAAAACGGAGTTAAGTAAGGAACCAAACCAATAAAACAATGTTGCAAACTCATCGGGACTGTGTAAGATCCTTGAACATGGCTTAACGGGGCTTACGGACCTTGTGTTGCGGAGCCAAACACTCACAAATGTCACACATGAAACCTCTCTCAATCGTTTTCACTCTATCTCTCTTTATCTAGAATCTCTCCCAAATCTCTCTAAGTATGAGAAATCTCTCCCAAATCTCTCTAAGTATGAGAAATCTCTCCAATAATGAGGAATATCTCCCAAATCTCTCTCTATATAGGAAATCTCTCCAAGTATGTGAAATCTCTCCCAAATCTCTCCAAGAATGAGGAATCTCTCCCAAATCTCTCTCCATATGAGAAATCTCTCCAAGTATGTGAAATCTCTCCCAAATCTCTCCATGTATGTCAAATCTCTCCCAAAATTTCTCCAAGAATGAGGAATCTCTCCCAAATCTCTCTCCATATGAGAAATCTCTCCAAGTATGTGAAATCTCTCCCAAATCTCTCCATGTATGTCAAATCTCTCCATGTATGTCAAATCTCTCTCAAAAGTTCCTTAAACTTTTTGTAGTCTTTCGGGCCATCCCGACCCTTAACCCGGTCAAAAACCGCTTAAAACAGGGTAAAAACGGATAAAATAGACGTAAGAACCCGAAACCCCTCTTAAGGAGCCGAACCATCTTAAGGACCCGAAACCCCTCTTAGGAACCGAACTTGTCAGAAATGAAGGTGTCAGAAGCGAAGGCATCAGAAGCGAACTTGTCAGAGGCGAAGGTGTCAGAAGCGAACCCCCCTTCGGACCGAACCTTGCACAAGGAACCGAAGGTACCTTCGGTCCATTTCGCCTCCTACCCTTTCGCTCCATTTCGCCTTTGGCCCAGCAGCAGAAGGGACCGAACCTCGGCCTAGGACCGAGAGGTCTCGCAGGGAGCTCTATTTCACTTGGTTTTTGACTAGTTTTGCATTTTAGGCCCGTTTTTAATTGTTTTAACGCGAAATTTTCACCCAAAACTTTATTTTAACATATAAGGCCCCATATTTATTAATTAATCACGTTTTTGGGGATAAATCTTATCCAAGAAGAGTGGGTGAAGTACAAGAGGTGGAGTGTTGACTTTTCTTTAGTTTATGACACAAGCAACAACCCACACCCACTCGATGACCAGCCACACTCCTTCCACCGTACCTAGGTCATGTCAAAGTACTTTATCATGATTTCAAGCCATTTTCCCACGTTCTTAGAGATGGAACATCCATCCTCTCTCCTCACACTTCATTCATTCTCTCATTTTCCACCAAAAGATCAAACACTTTTCTCTCAAACTTTTCTCTCTATTTCGAGACTCCAAGGCTAATCATCAAGCTTTATCATACTCTTCGTAAGTATAATTCATCCTCCTTGTGATTATTACACTTCATTCTACTCAAATCATCGATTGCTTACACAAACTCCATCACTTTGATCTTAGATTCTCGAAAATCTTCAAGGCATCTTCAAGTGTTCTTGAGTTGAAAACTTCCTTTCTCCAATATTCATCTACTGAAATCATACAAGGTGAGTTCATACCCCTACATTTTCAAGTTTTCTTAAGTTTTTTTTGGGGGGGGGGGGGGGATACAAGTTAAAATACCAAGAACATAACTAAACTTTTCTAACAGCTTTCATCAGAAAAGTTGGACTCCATTCACGGACTATTTTGGACAACATAAACATTTTAGTTTTCAAAACTATATTAGGTGCAAATAGTTCAAGTTTTTAGCTTTAAAATGACTACTTTCACATTTCCATACGATTTTTCTACAATTTATCGTGATTTTTACAAAACTGCCTATCATTTCAAGAACAAATCTGGACCAGTCTGTGAATATGAACATTTTAACACAAGTTAAAGACTTCCAAAAATCATGATAAAAATTATGAATAAACTAGACACATTTTAGGAACTCTTAGAATTTACGGATTCAGTTTTCGACTTCGTATGATTTTTCTATGATCTTTCTAAAATTTATGAATACACTTACCTTTTAATTTCAAAATTCCAAAATTAAAGCTCGTTAGTTTCTTTTCTTTATATAAATTAATCATTTCAATTTAAAAGCTAAAAAACATTTTCATTATAATAATTCACTATTTTTCTTATTTTCTTATAAATTCCAAGTTCTCAAATATTTTGACCTTTATATTTAACTTTTTTTTTTAAATTAACCCATTAATACATGGGTCTCACAACTAGTACTATAATAAATAAAGATTTGTTTTTGCCACATGTTAGATTTTCATTCTTTTTGCTACATGTCATTTTGTGGTTATTTTAAATTGATTTTTATTCCACATGTCATTTTATGGTTTTTTGATTTTATTAAATTGTCAAATGATATTCAAATATAATAATAAATGCATATCAATTTCATTAATGGACTTTCCTTCTAATTTCAAACTTACTAAATTAAAGTATCATTAGTTTTCTTTTTTTATTTATTTAAATTATTTGTTTAAATTAAGTTTTTTTAATAATTCAATATTTTTCTTACTTTTCTTATAAATTCAAACTTCTCAAATATTTAGAATTTCATATTTATTTTTTCTTTTAAATAAACTAATGTAATACATGGGTCTCACACCTACTATTATTCTAATAAATAAAGATTTGTTTTTCCCACATGTCATATTCTCATTCATTTTATCACATGTCATTTTGTGGTTATTTTAAATTAATTTTTATTCCAAATGTTATTTTATGGTTTTTTCATTTTATTAAATTCCAAATGATATTTAAATTTAATAATAAATACATATCATTTTCATTAATGGAATTTCATTTTAATTTCCAACTTACTATATTAAAGCCTCACTAGTTTCCTTTTTTTATCTAAATTATTTGTTAAAATTTAAAAAAGAAAAAAAAAATACATTTTTCATAATTCAATATTTTTCTTGCTTTCCTTATAAATTCCAACTTCTCAAATATTTAGAACTTCATATTACCTTTTCTTTTAAATAAACTCATGTAATACATGAGTCTCACACCTAGTAATTTAAGGCACATGTCAAACTCTCATTGATTTGGCCACATGTCATTTTGTGGTTATTTTCAATTAAATTTTTTCCACCTGACATTTTGTGTTTTTTTTTTTTTTAATTTTATCAAATTCTACATAATATTTAAATGTAACAATTATAATAAATGTATATCAATTTCATTAATTGACTTTCTGTTTAATTTTAAAATTTGTAAATTAAAATCTCATAGGTTTTTTTGTTTATTTATCTAAATTATTTTTTTTAATTTACAAAAAAAAAAAAAAAAAACACACACACACACATTGATTTTAATAATTCAATGCTTTTCTAATTTTCTTATAAACTCAAATTTTTAAATGTTTAGAATTTCATATTTTATTTTTCTTTTAAATGAACCCATGTAATACATGAGTTTTACACCTAGTATATATATATATATATATATATATATATATATATATATATATATATATATATATATATATATATATATATAGATAGATAGATAGATAGATAGATAGATAGAGAGAGAGAGAGAGAGCTAGGTTCAACTGTTTTTAGCAAGTATTGTGTGCCTAAATACACCAATGAGAATTCAAGAAATAATAAACAATTAAATAAATCATTTAAGGGTATTCTGGACATTTTGTACTTTTTAATTAAGAAACCATTTAATTGAAATCCTGCAATTAAGGAAATAAAATCAATAATTTTGACCTAGTCTCTCTCTTGCATCGTGTCTTATATTCAAGGAATTACCAAGATGAATGACCGACACCCCACAACACAACCGATCAAGACCTTGATTTCTTCTTTCTTCTTCCAGTCGACACACATCACAGATAGAAGGAGTCGATCGCTTGTTCGTTTTTTTTTCTGATGCGCACACACGAGATGGAGAAGAGAAAGCACGACCCCTTTTCTTCCCTCCCGACGATCGATTCTTGATCTCGCATAATATGGAGAAGAGAGAACACGAGGTACATGCTGTTTCTTTTCCTTGGATTTCCCCAAATATGGACCCTATTTGTAAAGGAACAATTTCCAGTTATTTGTTTTGTCATCTGTGATCAACATAGATCACAGGTTAAATTCAGTTCTATAAATACTTTGGCAAAAATACTTTGGCAATTTGCAGGAAATACTCCCAATTCCCATGGACAACCGAAATGTTTAGTATAAATCTGTTAGAATTCATCAATGCCGACCATGTGTTTGATGTAATTATTGAACCAGGAGTACAACAAATTATCTCTATTAATGTTATTATTTGTGTGTAATAATGTTGTTGGAATTTGATTTTATGTTTGTTCACAGGTTTTCGTTACAATAATGATTCAGTGGCTGTGGTTAAAAAAAATGGGGGTTCTACCATTTTCAATCAAAACTGAAGCCACATAAACATTTATGCTTTTTTTTCTTCGATCGTATGGAAACCGAACACAGGAGATATACCCTCCTGTGTAACTCATTTGATGTTGATGGTTCTGAATTGGTTTTTTTTCATTCATGATTCATAGAAAATGTGGTGATTTAGGGAGCGCCCTTAAAGTGTTTGATGAAATGCCAAAGAGAAATATGACAATCTCACATTGTATACATGGTTAGTGATGGAATCACCGGTTAATGAGGAGATGCTGGTAAGTTTACATGAAGTTTATTGATCTTTGATTAAGTTTTTTGAGTTGGGTTTTTGTAATTTTTTATTTTTTTCAAAAATTCAGAGACACCATTCTTTGATGGCAGAGAATTTGTAGCTGGAAGTATTGATGATTCAATCTGTGTTTATGATGTTGACGCAAACATCTATCCTGATCATAGATTTGATGTTGAAGCAAACTGACTTTTCCTTATGTTTATGATGCTGAAGCAAATAGACATATGGGCTGATCATAGCGTTGACCTTGTTTACCTTTTTATAATATTTCCATTCTGAAAGAATAGTTTATTATATAAGAGTATTATTGCTTTATTCTGATAGAATTTGTAGTTAATTAATTATATGTTTAATGTGCAGTTGTTACAAGTGTATCACTACAAAGTATTTGACAATGAATTTGTGATAGAAATGGCTTGAAGAATGGCTTGAAGACCTGATGGGAAAGGCTCCTTGTATAAAATCAATCTCATGCAATACAATTCTGACAGAATGTCAATGTCACAAAATGTCAATCTCATAGAATGCTAGCATATTTTGAATTGGCTTAGAGGTCAAACATACACAAGACATCTAGAATGTTGTTATTTTTTAAGAATTATACTTGGTATTCTTTCAGAATGTTTGTGTATAATTCAATGAATCACAATCGTACAATGTAATTATTTGGTATATTATTAGTTCAAGAATTGATTTTGTGTATTCTTTCAGAATATATTTACTAGTTTATGGTTGACATTCTGTCATTCTGACAGAATAAAATCGAAAAATATGTTTACTACTTTATGGTTAAAATTCTATCATTCTGACAGAATAAAAATCGGATTTTTAATTTTAAATTAATTTAAAATATTTAGATTTTTAAAAATAAAGGAATTAATTATCCCTAAAAATCCGAAAATTTTGTTTTTTAATATAGGTTAATTGACTAGAATGCCCTTATGCTCAAATTTATGTGATTATATGGTACATGTTATCATATTCTACTATCATAGACACTCAGATCATGGCCTTTGATTATATTCCATCCAATGGTCCAGATCTGTGCATTCTGGCACACAATAGTTACTAAAAACAAAATAACCTAACCCTATATATATATATATATATATATATATATATATATATATATATATATATATATATATATATATATATGTTAGGTCCAGTTTAGTGTTGCGTCTTTGGGCTCGTTAGCTAGTCCAAGTTTTGTCTCCGGTATGGGCATGTCCATCCGTGAGTTTAGTATAGGGTTTATTATATAAAGATGCTTGCATGCATTCTGGAACGTAATGTTTTTTATAGAGATTTTATAGCGTACACGTTCTTATCATTTGTAACCCTAGAATCCTCGATAGCGGAAGTTCTTTATCGAGCTCTGTTGAGGATTGAGTAAATTGAATCATTCAACTCTTTCAGATCCATACTTGTGTTTTTGTTTAACTGTTATTGCTTTCTTTATTCGCCTGTTTTAAAGATCTAATCGATCAAAGAGTTATATAAACTCATCAATTGGTATCAGAGCAGGAGGCTGTGTAATTCATACACATCTCTTCTGTGAAAGAAGCGATTAGGGTTATTCCGCATTAACTGATATTTATTGAGTCGTCACTCCATAATTGACGTATCTCTTTATTTATTCGTTTTCCCTAATATTACATATTACAAGTCTGATCTTTCAAACAGGTTAAACGATCAAGCATGGACGATTCTCAATCTAATCCTATCAACATCTCAAACAGTATTGGATCAACGACGAAGATTCCTATTCTATACACCCAGGATTACGAAGTTTGGGTTCATCATTTTGAAGACTATGTCATCGGATCTAAAGATAATGGGTATCTTATTTGGGAAGCCATTGTGTCTGGACCATTTGCTCACTCAGGAACATCCAAGATCATTAAAACTCAGAAAGAATATAATGATCTGTTAAAAGATGTAAAAGACGTTGCTCAAGACGAAAAGGAGAAGTTTTAGTGCAACATCAAAGCATTGAGACTGATTCGATTCGCTCTTCAATCTGACATGTTTAGGTTGGTGAGTTCCTGTAGTACCGCTAAAGAAATCTGGGATAGGTTGCGAGAGCTGTATTCCACAGATGAAGATTTAGAGCACTCTATTCAGATGTTGCTTTTGTCTGAGTTTGGAGAATTCAAGCAAAATTCTGATGAGACCGTCACACAGACGTTTGATCGCTTCAATCATCTTCTTAGCAAGATGATCAAACATGATATCGAAAGGAAGCTGATTGAATAGAAGGTCACCTTCTTGAATGGCCTAAGATCTGAATGGAGAGCTGTCGTTTCTACAGTTAAAGCTCATGAGCAGTTCAAGTCATATTCATTGGCTAAACTGGTGGGGATTCTAAAATCCCAAGAAAAGATTGTCATGCAAGAGAAGAATGTGGTCTCAAGTTTGGGGTCCTTGGCACTCCTGTCGAAAATCAAGAATGTAGTAGAAGATGAAGATCTGAACCTGGAGGACTACGATCTTACTTCAGAAGATTATGCTATGATGGTGTCCAATCCAAAAAGGTTCATGAAGAAGAGGTTTTCTACCAATAAGAACCGAAATTGGCAGGGAAGCTGCAGTTTAGAAAAGGTAAGGGAGGAGTCGAAGACTGAGGAACCAAAGAAAGAGGCGAAGGTTGATGGAGATTCTGGTGTGAACTGCTACTACTGTGGAGGAAAGAACCATTATGCCAAAGATTGTGTTCTGAAGAAAATGACAGAGAAGGATGAGGAGAAAGATGAAGAGGTTGTCTTGATGAAAAAGATGGAAGAGATCAAGAGGAAGAAAGCTGCTACTAACCCTTCTATGAATGCTCTTATTGTACAGGGTTCGGCAGAGGATGACGAGTTCGGTGGCGTGCAGGTGTGGTCAACCGACTCAGAAGATGATGAGGTGAGAAAGCCTTCGCATGGAAAGGCATATGTGGCAAGGGGTGGTGAAAGCGGCGAAAAGTGTTTGATGGTGACCGACGTATCTCACATGAGGGGATACAATACAGATGGTGGAAATGAGGACACCAAGGAGCGAGAGGACTTATGCTTCACAGAAAAACCTCTCAATGTGAAGATCAATAAGCTTGATGAATTGATCAAGAAGGTACAATCTCTTTTTATCTCGTTCAAAGTTCCACAGAAATCATATGAAAAGGAATTAAATAACCTAAATTCAAGAATCTCAAATCTGGATAGTTGTTTACCTCAAACATGGGTCACCAATTCTAACCTAACTGACCAAATAAGCAGGGTGTCATCCAAGAGTGAGGAGCGAAGGATGTGGATTGAGCAGAAGGAATCGGAGCTGATTAAGTCTAAGGATGAAAACATTTATTTACAAAGAGACAATTTGAAACTTTTAAAACAAAGAAATGTTTTCTGTTTGATTGCTAAAAGACTTTATGCTAACGTTACTCAACTGCATCTGAATTGTGAAATAGGGCAGAAAATACATCGCATGATTTTACCCTTCTTTGAGTTTAAGGAGGATGAAATCGATGCTGAGGCATACAATTGTGAAAGTGTTGTATCGTCTGATGATGTGAATCCCACTTACATGTATGGTATGGACAAAATAGAATCTTTCATAAAGTCCAAAGACCATAAGGACATGCTGAAATATATTTTGGATGAAAACGATAAGCTAAAACTAAGGACCGAAACCATACAAAAATTCGACTCATTGAGTGCTAATTTAAGTTCAGAAAATAAAATTGATGTTGAAAACGCATCTGAACTTAATGAGGACGATGATATGAGTGAAATTTCTGTAGAGGTTGTAGTCGACTGTTCTGAGTTTGTCAAGAGCGAACCCGAAAACCACAAAAATCTTATTTCTGAAAATTCTGTGGAGTTCGCTCGTTTGTCCCAAAATAAGTCCCCGATTCTTGAAGAAAAGGTTGTTGTGTACCAAAAGGTGAGAACAACACCAAATCAGGTGTATAAGGTCACAGGAGTAACCGAGCATCAAACAGCCGAACTCACTACCATAGTGAACGAAGATAACGCAGATGGCTGTGATGAGTTCTTTTGGTCTGCTCCTATAGATAATGCCGACGAAACAGTTGGTTTGTCAGAGATAACGTCCTGGAAAACAAAAGGAAGATATGTACCAGAGCCGCTGAACAAGCCTGACAACTTTGACGTGCCAAGCACGAGTGGTACAAAAGAAATACCTATAGAAGAAGTCACTTCCACAAGCGAAACATCATCTGTGAAAAGTGAACCGGCTGACAAGAAGCTGAAACAAAAGGCCAACATCCACAGACAACCGAAACAAGTGAAAGATCAAAAGCAGCAAAGAAACCTAAGATACAAAAAGAACCTCTCTGAGCGAAAGTAGTTTTGGCGCTCTCAAAATAATCATTTCTCTTATCATGATAGAAATTCAAAGTCAGAGAAAAAGACTATCGGGCCACATGAGGAACATAATCGAAAGGACAGGTTCGGTTCAGAGTGCAACAACAACCGAAAGGACAGGTTCGGTTCAAACAGCAACCGAAAGGACAGGTTCGGTCTCGAAAGCAATAGCTACCGAACGTCCAGGTTCGGTCACTCCAATGACCAAAAACAAAAGGGTCATATCGAACCGCAAATCAGAAGAAATTCCCATTCTAATTCTTCTAGTTCTCTATTCTCTTCTAAACTCAATTCTGTTCGTGCACAAAATTCTAAATCGTCAACGAACCTGAAAGGAAATCGAAGATTTCCTCTGTCCAGGAAGACCGAAAGCAGTCTAAAGCCCAAACACCAAAACCTGAAACCAAACCCACTGTTGCTAATCCTAACAAAATCAAAGTGTTTACCATTAAAAGAAAAGATGAAACAACTTTAATAAAAAGAACATATCTTATTGATGTTTCTCTTACTATTCCTGTTCCTGTGAAAGGCTCACGTGGACCCAAGAAACTTTGGGTTCCTAAATCTGCTTAATTTTTGCAGGTTATAAGTGTCGAGCAGTTCGACGAAGAATGGTACATTGACAGTGGCTGCTCACGTCACATGACAGGGAGGAAGGAGGAGCTAAGGGAGTTTCGATCTCTTCAGAATGGTGGGAATGTCAAGTTCGGCAACAATTCTTATGGAACGATAAAGGGCTATGGGATGATAACCAATGGAGACTTCACAATAAGAAAGGTGGCGTATGTTGAAGGTCTACAGCATAATCTCATCAGTGTGTCTCAAGTGGTAAGAGGCACCGGTCTCAAAGTTTTATTTGATGATGAAGGTTCAGAAATCATAGAGAATAAATCAAAAAGGGTAATTCTCCAATTAGAACGCAAAGGCGAAATGTTTCCTCTCAATCTCAAACCAATTAAAGGAAATCCAGCTATATGCCTATTATCCAAAGCTCATTCTGACGAAAGCTGGTTGTGGCACCGAAGGCTCTCACATCTCAACTTCAAAGACATCAACAAGCTTGTCACAGGAGGTCATGTTCGGGGTATCCCATTGCTCAAGTTTGATTGAGAACATTTGTGTGCTGCGTGTGAAATGGGGAAGCAAAGTCGTCAAAGTCACCCATCCATTATAAACACAAAAGTTGTTGAACCACTTGAGTTGCTTCACATTGACTTGTGTGGTCCATCATCTATCGAAAGCATTGGCGGTAGCAAGTATATTCTTGTTATTGTTGATGATTTCTCACGTTTTACATGGGTATTCTTTCTGAAGCACAAATCTGAGGCAACTCCTAAGCTAAAGATGTTTATTAAGCAGGTTGAAGTGCAACTGAGAAAAGTTGTTCGCAACATCAGGAGCGATAATGGACTGGAGTTCAAGAACAAAGAATTTGAAGACTTTTTGGCAGAAAAAGGAACCAGTCACAACTTCTCAGCTCCCTACACGCCTCAACGGAACAGAATTGTCGAAAGACAAAACCGATCCTTGTGTGAGGCGGCCCGAACGATGCTAAGTTTCGCTTCTCTTTCGTCATATTTCTGGGCTGATGCTATTGCTGCAGCATGTTTCACACAGAACATGTCTTATCTCAACAAGCGTTTCTCTCTTACTCCTTATGAGATCATCAATAACAGGAAGCCGAACGTAAAATTCTTCCATGTGTTCGGCTCACGATGCTTCATCTTCAACTCCAAAGAACATCGTAACAAGTTTGACGTTAAAGCCGATGAAGGAATTTTTCTAGGATATTCTCTTACTTCAAAAGCTTATCGGGTCTTAAATAAGCGCACTAGGAAGATCGAAGAAACATATTATGTGACTTTCGATGATAACTACATCAAAAAGCTAAAAGCTACTGAAGAAACAATTGGAGAGATTTTCATTCAAACAGGTCAAGTAACGGCCTCAATTGCTAATATGTTCGATCAGTTTGTAGAATTATTCGATGAACCTAAGAAAGCTACTCTCTTGGAAGCCAAGGCAGCAGACAACAAAGTCGACCATCTGAAGCAAATTGTCGAAGATGCCGCCAAACGAATGGGTGAAGGAGAACAAGTTCCAAACGAACCTCCTGAGCAAGGTGCTTCAGTTGAGGGGGAGAATCCACCTTCTTCAAAACAACCGAGCTCACAGATTGAGGGGGAGAATTCTATTCTAGTTCCACCCGAAAGCTCAACTGCACCCGAAAGCCCTTCAGCACCCGAAAGCTCGACACCACCAGAAAGTCCAGCTACACCTGAAAGCTCATCAGTCGAGGGGGAGAACTCCGATATGTTCTACGACGACGATAGTCAATCTGAATTGGAAGAAATGGTCAACGCTGAATTGGATCCATCCTATGATCCAAATTACCCTCCTCTTGTTAAATGGACCAGAGATCATCCTGTATCTCAGATAGTGGGTAATGTCTCTGAAAAGGTCCTCACCCGATCTCAACTGAAGGCAAAACAAACATCTCTATTCTCCAAAGTAGAGTTCAGCATGTATAGTTCTTTCGTATCAAAAGTTGAACCGAAGACAGTAAATACGGCTCTTGATCATTCTGACTGGGTTCAAGCTATGCAAGATGAACTCAACGAGTTCGAAAGAAACAAAGTATGGCGCCTCATTCCAACTCCTAAAGATGCCTCAGTTGTTGGTCTCAAATGGGTGTTCAGAAATAAAATGGACAAGGAAGGCAATGTGATTCGAAACAAAGCTCGTCTCGTGGTGAAAGGATATTGCCAGGAAGAAGGAATCGATTATGAGGAAACTTTTGCTCCGGTAGCGAGGCTGGAATCTGTTCGAATATTTCTGGCCTATGATGCACACAAGAACTTCGAGGTCTACCAAATGGACGTGAAATGCGCCTTTCTGAATGGAGAACTTGAAGAAACGGTCTATGTAGAGCAACCTCCTGGTTTTGTCAATGAAAAGTACCCAAATCACTGTTATATTTTGGACAAGGCAGTTTACGGTCTGAAACAAGCACCTAGGGCATGGTATGAAACGCTAACCAAGTTTTTAAAGATGTCAAAATTCAAACAAGGTTCGGTTGACCCAACCTTCTTTCGTAAGAAGGAAGGTAACCACCTTATGATTGTTCAAATCTATGTCGATGATATCATCTTTGGCTCAACGAATCCTAGCTTAACCGCTGAATTCAGAAAGCTGATGGAGACTAAATTTGAAATGAGCTCAATGGGTTCGATTAACTTTTTCCTTGGTTTAAATATTAGACAGGGACCCGAAGGCATCTTTATCAACCAGGAAGCATACACCAAGACTCTTCTTGCTAAATTTGGCATGATGGGAGACTCAAAGGTTAAAGTTCCAATGGCATTCGGCACCAAGCTCACACCATCCTTGGAAAAACCTGCAGTCGATATTACGTTATACCGACAAATGATTGGGTCTTTAATGTACCTTACTGCTAGCAGGCCTGATATAATGTTTTCTGTGTGTTACTGTGCTAGGTTTCAGGCGAATCCTCGTGAACCACATATGCTTGCAGTGAAAAACATACTCCGGTATCTGAAACGAACTACCTCTCTCGGTTTATGGTATCCATCAAACTCAGGTTTCTTCGTTCAAGCCTACTCAGATGCAGACCTTGGAGGTTGTGGTTTAGACAGGAAAAGAACCACTGGAGGCTGCCAATTCCTAGATGGGAAGTTGGTTAGCTGGCAGTCAAAGAAACAGACATGTGCTTCTCTGTCTACAGCCGAAGCAGAGTACATCGCAACAGCTTCCTGTACATCTCAAGTGAGTTGGATCCAAAGCCAGCTCCGGGACTATGGACTCAATATGAAAAAGATCCCACTATATTGCGATTCAGAAAGTGCAATTAGGATCTGTCATAACCCAGTGCAACATTCCAAGACAAAGCATATAGCACTGAGGTATCACTTCATTAAAGATCATGTGGAAGATGGGAACGTCGAAATTCACTTTGTTCGAACCACTGATCAACTGGCTGACATCTTCACCTAAGCTCTTCCTGAAGCATCTTTCAATAAAATTCTACAAGGGCTAGGTATGATGGAATCAGAGTCAGTACCAAAGACTACTTCTCAAAATTAAAAGTTGGAAGCGAAATGAACCGAACGTTCGGGTTCGGTTCACATGTGTGCCGAAATGAACCGAACACTCGGGTTCGGTCATATCATCTGATCTTCGCTTATAACTCAAAGGTAGTTTCTTTGGTTGTAAACCTTTTGTATCATTTTCTCAAATTCATTTCACTTATTTTCAAAGTTCTTTTCTTTTTCAAACTTATTTTTTTACAACCGAAATAGACCGAACGCTCGGGTTCGGTTCCAAATTTTTTTTTAGCCGAAATAGACCGAACGCTCGGGTTCGGATCCAAAAAAAAATTTGTGTCTCAATTTTTTTTAAATCAAAAATTCTAAAATCTTTTTATTTTTTTTAATCAAAAACTCCAAATACATTTTTTTATTATTAGTTCGATAATTTTTGTTTTGTGTCTTATATTTTTGTGTGGATATTTGTGGGGAATTATTTCATTAGTTAAGTGTCCCTAGAAGCATGCTGTTGTATGTGTCCAAAGCCTCACCTGATTCTGAATAATAGCTATACTGACTTGGTACATACAAACCTTGTCTTCCCAATTAGGCTTTCATATTTATTCTAATCATGAGCTACCTGACTCTCTTCTCACATGAGATAAGAGTTTTCTGTTTGGTCCTTATTTTCACAGCAGAGGTACTTTGGTTTCTTTACACCATCTACACTACTTTTCTCCATCTCATTCGCTTCATAAACGTAACCCTTGAGACTCTCAGAAATTACCACTGAGGTTTGTGGTTACACAATTTCTATGTTTATGATCTTAGCTTCGTGTCACTACGTACTAAGTGAAACCCACAATTCAATACCTACTATGCATTGACGGTGAACAATCAATTTTGCTCTAAGCTTTCACTAACGAATTGACGGATTTATCAATGAGGATGGAAAGTCAAATCTCTAAATTTCTTTTTTGTGATTCCTATGAAATTGTTAAGTCCTATAAGATTTCTTCCCTTGGAATCCTTTTTTTTTTTTTTTGAGATTTTACATAAACTATTTTATCTAGCCACTTCAATTATTTCAAACCTACTTGTTCAACAGACTGCATTGGTCTCACAAGTACTTCGTTCGATTTCTATCTTATATCAAGATCAGGAATTCTGAATTGAAGCGAAAGCCAACCAAATTAGCCTGATTAAAAGAAGCCTTTCAACACTTCTCAATAAGTGTCTGATCATTATTCAACGGGAAACCATACAAACACTTTAAAGTCTCTCTTGACTTTGAAGGAAGAGATTCGTGCCCGGGATCCTTTGTTTCGTGTCTTTACTGGCATCACAAAATCCCTCATATGTGTTGCTTTATTTCTTTTTCTTTTACACACTAAGCACGAAAATCTTTTTGATTTTCCAAAATTCTGGTTTCATTAGTTACAAGGTATAATTTTTAAATGGGATTTGCAGTTATAAGGGAGTTATGGTTAATATTGATCCATGCGGCCAATTTTGCTTTAAGATGACGTTTAATCTAAAAGGATAAGATGCTGACTCAGGCGGGATTCCAATCGATTTGATTTTCAAACGACGCTTGAAGGCCAGGCGTTTGAAGTGGAACCGTTTCGTTTAAAAACGGCGCCTAATGGGAAGGCGTGTGAATCGGGACTAACACTCTCTCTCATGCGTAATCATCGGTGCTACCAACTGTCACGCATCAATCACTTCCGAAAAACCCTTCGTATTTCCCTCGAAGATTTGGGACAAATTCTTCTCTCTCCTCTACCCATAGTATAAAAGGTAACTTCAACCCTTGTTTACCTCTTTACTGCACCCAAAAATCAGAGAGCAAGAAATTCTTCACGTATTCTACTGTTCATCATCTCTCCCAACTCCTTCACAACAATGGCAGATTCATCATCAGTTCAAGCCACTTCCCACATCCTGCCGATTCGTCCCCAACAGAGATTGATCATCGATCTTACTCCTTAGGTCTATGATGCCTTCATGTTCCCGATAATCGAATGCCTCAAGTACTCACCACTTGCTCCTGCACTCACCAAAGCTGAAGCAGTTCCTATGGAGTTCTTATCTCAGATTTTCGCCACTGCTCATTACGACAAGTCAGTCGACAGGATCTTCTTCGACGTGCTTGATCACAAGGCGTCAATCTCCAAGCAGCGATTCTGCTCAATTTTAGGGTTTGAACCTGATTCATCTAGGGTTAACCCTGAATCGATTCTGGTGGGTCACATGTTCTCTATGTTTTACAACATGGGGTATACTGAGGTGCTGACAACGGTCACGAAGTTCAAGAAATCGTGCCTGCCTCCTCAGTGGAATGGGTTGTTTACTGTACTGTTCAAGGGTCTATCTGAACGCAGTGTTGGGTCAGACGGTGCAAGTCGTCTGTTCATCACGCTTCTCTATAGGGTCTACAATGGTATCAACCTGGACTATGGGTCGGTCCTATGGCAGCAGCTTATTCAGAGTCTGGCTTCTACTTCTCGGCATTCTGAGATCTCCTATGCTCGTTTCTGGACTCTCGTCACAAAATGGGTGATGGATAAGTACGACGTCCCCATTGTTGCTGGTTCTCCAATGTCTTCGATTGGTACTTTCCATACCACGAAGATCATTGTCTCCGACACATCCAAGTTTCAATTCATTGGCTCTATCCCTTAGTCGATGTATGGAGATGTTCCTGCCGACAGCCGGATCATTAAAACCTACAAGGATTTTCGTCGCTCTGGTCCTAGAGAGCTTACTCCTGAAATGCTCAAGTCCATCCATGAAGCCGACAAGCCTGCTCCAAGGGGAAAGAAGAATGACAAAGGCAAAGACAAGCAGGTTGGCAAGGGAGCGAAAGGCCCTTCTCCCAAGAAGCGTAAAACTACACAGACTGTTCAGTCTCCTCCACTGAAGAAGAGAAAAACTCAACCAAGGCGAAATCTGATAATCGCTTCCTCCTCAAGCGAATATGAGGAAGATAATTCAGACTCTGATGAGTCTCCTCGTGGCAACACTCCTCCATGATCGCCTACCCCAGAAGTTCACTTTTCCACTTCACCTATCTCTTCTCCACCTATTACCATTCCTTTTTCAATTCCCCCCATAACCTCCACCACTCAAATACCACCTACCTCCATCCCAGTACCCCCACCCATCTTTACAGAAGCAACCACCACAACCGCTGAAGTAAGAACCAACGTATCTGATACGGGGGCTCCTACTACAGCACCCGAACCCACTCCAAATACCAAACCTACTTCCCAACCCGAACCTACTACAACTACCGAGCCTACACCCTCACCACCACCCTCATCTCCTGCTTAGGCAGCGGAGGACGAAGAACCATTCCTCAGCAGGGAGGATATGACATTTGATTCGGTCTATTACAGTCCGTTTCAGGTACATAGTGACGACGATGATGATGCTCCCGTTACCAAGAAGCATCTCAAGGAGCTTCACGAAAAGATAGATTCGCTCATCGCCTCCTCTTCTTCATCACAGTCCTCCATCTCTGAAGCTGCTATTCAGAGGATAGTTGACGCTTTTACTAAGGCTCATGATGCCTCCGTTAGCTCAGCTACTGCCGCCATTGTTGCATCCACCAAAGCCTGTGAGGCTGCGACCGAAAAAGTCGAAAAACTATTTACTGACGCTTCCTCTTTGTTGAAATCTTTACAGGAGACTGCTGATAGCACTAAAACAAAGCTGGAACCAATTGTCCACCAGTTGGCTACCTCAGTTGCCTCTGAACTGAAGTCATTTGCCGCTCTTCTTCAAACTCTCTCAGACGACAATTCAACGTTTAAGGCGACGCTTGAGGAGCGACTGACCAAGCTCCAAGAGGATCTTGCTGCTAAAAATTCTCTTATGGATGCTCTTGCCAGAAAGACCACTGCTCTGAAGGTCAAGAGTCTTCAACTCTCCAATTCTCAAAAGGAGATTGAGTCTCTTCGATCTGAAAGAGAGATTGTGTCTTCGTGTGTTTCGGATGTCCATGCAGCCATTTCAAACATCCTAGAAGCACATGACCCGATACTCAACTATTCTGTGAGGCGAGATCTTGTAGAAAAACTAGCTCCTGCCCTTTCTCTCCCGAGCAAGATTGAAGGGCTCCTTGCTTTCGTGTCCATTCCGAAACAAGGGGGAGAAAAAGAAAATGTGTCTCAACCGCCTCCTACTTCAATAGCAACCAAAACAACCGAACCTCCTCCTACAGGCCAAGCCTCAGGTTTGGGTTTTAAAGACAAGGGCAAGCAAATTGTTGAAGAGAGCGATGATGACAAAGAGACCATTGCCGATCTTTTGAAGAAACAGGGTCGAGACAAAGATGCTGACATCAGCGCTCGTGTGGCTAGAGAGGCTGAAGAAGCCGAAAGAAAACAGAAAGAAGCTCATGACCTTCTCGAGAGCAGGAAAACTCTTTTTCCTCCTTGGACTCTTGAGAAGTTGCTGAAAGAAGCCATAGAAACTCCAAGCATCTTGTGGCTAGAACCGGTGATCTCACTTGATCGTGATAATTCTGTCGATTCTCAGTTCGACATGCCACTGACCCGAAAGGTGTTTGTCTTTCATGCCTTTGACAACATTGCTGAGTTCCCTCATCCTCATCCAAAGGTTGACAGGGACTTAGTCGAATTCGATCTGAGGGCCGCTCAACCACAGTATCAAACATGGAGCGCTCAGAAGATTGTCAATGTTCGGGTTCTAAAGCCGTATAGGGAAGGAAACTTCACCAACGTTCGGTTTAAGGTGCAGAGAGGATCTGCCAAGACTGAACATGCCATCTCGCTTGCTGATCTTCCCAACTTGAATCCACACGACTGGATTATTTTGCACAACATCCTTCTTACTAATGAAGCAGAATATGGTCCGATCATCGACCACTTCAAGAGGATGCTTGTTTGTTACATCATGGAAGTCGCCAAGATGGATCAGGAGATAGCGAGTGTATTCAAGAAAAAGCCTACTATATCTCCTGTTGGCTCTGCCAGTGATCTTAACATGATGCAGATGGGGAAGATAGACCCAAAGAGAAATTCAGTTATGTTTACCAGAAACGAAGGCCAAAAATGCCTATTCGCTTTGGCTGACAAACATCTCTTCACCACTGCATGTCTGGAACACATCTTAGGGATCATTCATCGGTGCAAGCAGAATTCAACGGATGACAAGAAGTACTTTGATGATATGATTCAATGGTACATTCGCTTCAGACAGACAATTCTCGCACTTATCTCTCGTCTGTTTGATACAACCAAGAGGGTTCCGGCAGCTGGTCCGAGCAAGAAGAAATGATAGTCTCGCTCCAAATTGACGCAAAGGGGGAGATTGTTAGGTCCAGTTTAGTGTTGCGTCTTTGGGCTCGTTAGCTAGTCCAAGTTTTGTCTCCGGTATGGGCCTGTCCATCCGTGAGTTTAGTATAGGGTTTATTATATAAAGATGCTTGCATGCATTCTGGAACGTAATGTTTTTGATAGAGATTTTATAGCGTACACGTTCTTATCATCTGTAACCCTAGAATCCTCGACAGTGGAAGTTCTTTATTGAGCTCTGCTGAGGATTGAGTTAATAGAATCATTCAACTCTTTCGGATCCATACTTGTGTTTTTGTTTAACTGTTATTGTTTTCTTTATTCGCCTGTTTTAAAGATCTAATCGATCAAAGAGTTATATAAACTCATCAATATATATATATATATATATATATATATATATATATATATATATATATATATATATATATATATATATAAGGTTAGTTTAATGTGTTCTAACTATCTATTGTGTGCATTTAAGATAGTTAGAACACAATAACCTAAAAGATTGGTCCATAATTAATCTTACATGCACACAATAGATAGTTAGAACATAATAACCTAACCATATATATATATATATATATATATATATATATATATATATATATATATATATATATATATATATATATATATGAGTTTTTCAAATGTCATTTTATGAGTTTTTCTATTTTATTAAATTCCACATAATATTTTAATGTAATAAATGCAATAAATATAGCAATAAATAGATATTAATTTCATTAATACACTTACTTTTTAATTTCAAAATTCCCAAAATTAAAGTTTATTCATTTAGTTTCTTTATTTAAATTATTTTTATTAAATATAAAAGATAAAAAAACATTCCCATTATAATAATTGATTATCTTTCTTATTTTCTTATAAATTCCAAGTTCTCAAATATTTTGACTTTTATATTTAATTTTTGTTTAAATTAACAAATGTAATACATGCGTCTCACAACTACTACTTTAATAAAAAAGAAAAAAAATATTTTTTTAATAATTTAATATTTTTCTTACTTTTCTTATAAATTCAAACTTTTCAAATGTTTAGAATTTCATATTTACTTTTTCTTTTAAATATACTCATATAATACATGTGTTTCATACCTTGTTTACTCTAATAAATAAAGATTTGTTTTTGTCACATGTCACATTCTCATTGATTTTGCTAAAGTCATTTTGTGATTATTTTAAATTAATTTTTATTCCATAAGTCAGTTTATGGTTTTTCCATTTTATTAAATTCAAAACGATATTTAAATGTAATAAAAAAATGCATATCAATTTCATTAATGAACTTTCCTTTTAATTTTAAATTTACTAAAATAAAGCCTCATTAGTTTCCTCTTTTTATTTATCTAAATTATTTGTTTAAATTTGAAATAGAAAAAAAAAAAATAATAATTCAATAGTTTTCTTACTTTTCTTATAAATTCAAACTTCTCAAATATTTAGAATTTTATATTTATTTTTTCTTGTAAATAAACTCATGTATTACATGGGTCTCACACTTACTACTCTAAGTCACATGTCAAACTCTCATTGATTTGACCACATGTCATTTTGTGGTTATTTTCAATTAAATTTTTCTACATTGCATTTTGTGGTTCTTTTTTTCATTTTATCAAATTCCACATAATATTTAAATATAACAATTATAATAAATATAATAGAAAATGCATATCAATTTCATTAATTGACTTTCCGTTTAATTTTAAAATTTGTCAATTAAAACCTCATTAGTTTCTTTTGTTTATTTATCCAAATTATTTGCTTAAATTAAAAAAAAAAAAAACATTGGTTTTAATAATTCAATACTTTGCTAATTTTTTTATAAATTCAAACTTTTAAATTTTTTGAATTTCATATTTAAATTTTCTTTTAAATGAACCCATGTGATACATGAGTTTTACACCTATATATATATATATATATATATATATATATATATATATATATATATATATATATATATATATATATATATATATATATATATATATATATAATGTGAAATTAATTATATACGAATAAACAATTTAACAATAATGTCATTTTAAGTTACAGAAATATTTAAGTATCATATACTCATATCAGTTATAAACTTTAACATATATGTAACATAATAATAATTATTTTACCACTAATTATAATATAAACAGTATCATATATTTTGTAATAATTAATGAAAATTAATATGGTAATAGTTTTAATCCAAACAATTAGTTTGTATATTTACAATTAATATTCTGACTTTTATAAAATATGTCCAATAAATTAGATGGCTATAAATTCAAATTTTGCATAGTTAAAAACATAAACATATAGAAGCTCACGGTCCACGATGAAGAACATCTCATTTTTTGTTGGCTTTGTGCTTGTTAGCATCCTTACTATAGGTAATTTTTCTTTTACTCTTTCACATTTAAAACTTACGTTCAGAATATATATATATATATATATATATATATATATATATATATATATATATATATATATATATATATATATATATATATATATATATATATATTCATTTCCTTACATATGAAATTGTATGTTTTGTTGGTTCTAAAATAACATATGTAAAATAACGATCTAATCAATTATTATATCCTATTTTATTTTTTTAACGATTTATTTAAATATGAATTAATATCATTGTTTCCCAACCATCTATTAACCTTTATTTTAAATTGTCATTCATATATTATTTAGTAGCCCTAGTCCTTAAACTTTGAATTGATCTAATAAAAAATTGATCAATGTAATATTTGTCCGGTTTCACCGGTAACAAATACTTAACTTTATTATTTTATTATGTTTTTTTAAATTAGTCATGATTATCACTGTGCCTTACTTTTAAGTAAAAAAGAGATTGTAGCTTATTAGTGTTTGTTTTATGGTCCGATTAGGTCCTTATGCTACGACATATTATATTAAATGACCATAATCGTTTTTGTGTGTAGGTAGCATTAGTATGACTGAAGGGATAATAAATGATCCGACACATTGCTGCACCCCCGAGTCGGTTTATTGGATGCCGTTTTGTTGCTGTCTTGCTGGACAACCGATTACGAAAGAAAATTGTAGTAGTAAATGCTATGTTACCTTTCAAGATTGTTTAGAAAATTGTTCTGTGCATATGTGTGTTGTATGAGATTTCAAGCTTCAAACAATGAATACAATTAATCAATTAAAATAGTTGGTGTTTTCTCTATATATTAAAACTAAAAAGTCTCCTATCCTATTACATAGAATGTAATTGATAAAAACCGAAAATTATATAATGGAACAAAACGAATTTTAGTGTGTAGGATAACAAATTTGCAATTCATACATGTGATTCCAATCTCATAAAAGTTTATAATATTTAAATAAAAGGAAGACAAAATTTCATAATTGGTCGATATGGTTTATAAAATATTGCATTTTAAGGACTTCTATAAAAAAAAGTAAGGTAGTTGGTCTGTATGATTTTGAAAACTGTATGAATGATCATTCTAGTGTTAATTTTAACTTTTGGGTGGTTAGTTTTTTTAAATAACCAAAATACCCTTTGACCAAATCTGAAAATTATGTATATCATAAGGATCAATTCTAGAAATTTGAATATATATATATATATATATATATATATATATATATATATATATATATATATATATATATACACACACACACACACACATGTGCTTAGGTTATTTTGTTTTTACTAACTATTGTGTGTCAGAATGCACAGATTTGGACCACTGAATGAATAAAATCAACAATGATGATCTAAGGGTCTATGATATTACAATAGGTTAGTATGTATCATATAATCACACAAATTTCAGCAAAGTGGTATTTTGGTCAATTAACCAATTTTGAAAAATGAAATTTTCGGATTTTAAGGGATCGTTAATTCTCTTATTTTTAAAAAAATCTGAATTTTTTAAATTAATTCTAATTAAAATTTTTATTATTTTAATAATATTGATTTCATTATGTTCGAATGACAAAAAATCAACAATAAACTAGTATATATATATTGGTTTTATTCGAAATACTTTTTATATTAAACATGTTTATAGAATTATACTACATATTATCAAGAATAACATTTTCTAAAGAATACGGATTTTATTTTTTAAGAATCACTATTTACATTCATCCGTAATGAATAAGACTATGAACAATTATTACATTCATTCTAAAAAATTATGACTAATAATGGTTTAAGGATTACATTTATTCTTAAAGATTAAAACTAAAAATGGTTAAAAAAAACGTCAAAATCTAACAAAAATTAATCCATTCCGAAAGAGTATTATTGTTAAGAAAATACTTTATACATTCTAGAATAATACATTTTGCAAGAATACACTCTAGTTCTCCATTTCCACATCAATGAGAGTCTCTTCAAAACATAAAGTTACAAAAAAAAAAAAAAAAAAAAAAAAAAAAAAAAAACATAATCAGCTTTCAAATATTAAAAAATTTGGAGCATTCTAATAGAATAAAAACTATAAATTCTGATAGAATGTAGTAGACATTAAACAATTATAATTTATTCTAATAACATGCATTACTAGTTATTCTGTTAGAATATACTATCGTTATTCTAATAACATGCATTATTCGTAATTCTGCTAGAATAGATTACTAGTTAAACAAATATACTTGTTGTTAACATTCTTAAAGATATTTTGAGAGAATGCATTTATATAAATAAATTCTGACAGAATACACACAAGTTTTAACTTATATTCTAATAGAATCTATAACATCTTTTTTTTTATAAAATAAAAACACCCAAATCTAACAAAAACATTAATCCACTAACAAAAACACTAATCCACTAAACGAATCGAAAAAATATATTACATTTTAATAGGAAAAAAAAGATTCTAAAAGAATCATTAAATCTAAAGTACAATTACAATTTAATTCTGACAGAATATATATATATATATATATATATATATATATATATATATATATATATATATAGAGAGAGAGAGAGAGAGAGAGAGAGGACATCTTAAATTTTGACAGAATACATACAACATAGTAAATTAGCAAGTTGTAATTTTGACAGAATAATTAGGGCAATAAAATATTATCATAAAACAATTTATTTGCAATGTTGGTTGGCTTAAATAATCCATCAAACCTTTGGCGTGCGAAACTAAAAGTAAGAACATAACCAATGAATTCTACAAATTTAAAAATGCAAAACTATATCTTCAAACGATCGGTCTCAAAAACATATTCTTCTTCCCTCTTAATTTCATCATTAAAGGTGGGGTAAAGATGAATTTATGTATGTATCAATTAAAAATAAACAATTATAAATTGTTTTTGTGTACTTCTAGAGAACAAAAAATAATTATCCCATTTATGGATTTAAAGCATGATTCATTTTCTTTTAAGAAGGATTTCATAAAAACACACACATACAAATAATGAATGTGTGTACATTAATTAAAACGAGTCACTTTTTTGGTCGTCCATAGCAAAAAAGAAAGGGATAATTCCATCAGTGAGCTTAAGCAAGAAAACCAATAACCCCTAATAAATTCAATGAAAAAAGAAAAGAAGAGAAGACTAACCCAACAATTTATCGATGGTTAGTTTTGTAATTTCCGAACAATTAAACAAGAAAAAGAATAACCCTGAATAAATTCAATAAAAAACAAGAAGAAGAAGAGACTAACCCAACAATTTATCGGTGATTAGTTTTGTAATTTCCAACCGATAAAAAGAAGATGCAAAAGAAGAATAAAGATGATGACATTAATGTGTTGGTGTAGTTGAGCGGATGGCGATGTTCGTTGATGGTTTGACAGTCTTCTCCGACTAACACGTTGATTTAAGGTTGAACTGAATCATCCGAATAGAGGTGATGATTAACATCATATCCGTTGGTTTAGGTTTCAAAATCGCCAAACTTTGACCACAAATCTCTGTAATTTCATCAAACCTTCGAAGTAGGGGCATAGGGTTTTGAGACAGGATACGTAATTATTTTGTGGTCGACGACTGATAAAGGGAAGTCGTTTTTGTAGAGTTTAATTCATTGGATTATTTTAGGAGATATTAATTTACTTGTTCTTTTACCATAATTAGAGATATTAAGATTACCATTATGCCCTTATTTAATTATTTAATTATTTTTTAATTCCTAAATTCTCATTGGTCATTATAAGCACATAATAGATGTTAGAAACATTTGAATCTAGCGCTCTCTCTCTCTCTCTCTCTCTCTCTCTCTATATATATATATATATATATATATATATATATATATATATATATATATATATATATATATAGGTTTAGGTTTTCTGAAAAAAACCCCCTAAAAATCATAAAAATGCATAAAAAATATTTAGAGATCACAAAACTTTTTTTTGAAAAATCGTAGCTTTTACTACAAATTCGCTGAATTTTTTTGAAAAAAAACCAATTTTTTTTTTAAAATTGATTATTTATTTTTTTCAGAGATTTTATTAAAAAAGCTACGATTTTTCTATATATAAAGTCAATAAAAAGTTTTGTGATCTCTAAGTATTTTTTTATACACTTTTATGAATTTTAGAGTTTTTTGTTTTCCAAATAACAATTCCCTATATATTAGTTTCGATGAGTACTCTCTTTTCAGTGAGGATACCTTTAAAAAATTGAAAAAAAAAATTAAAAAAAAACATAAAATCGAGCATAGTACTATATCCGAGAGAAAAAAAAATGGAAACTAAATTTCGGATCATTCAAATTGAATCATGGATCATAAAAATGATCCATGCTTCAATTTTAATGATCCAAAAAAAATTGCCAATTTTTTTCTCTCCGATATATTACTATGCTTGATTTTATGATTTGTATTTTTTTTAAAAAATTTTGCAATTTTTAAGGTGTCCTCACGAGTTCTCATTTTAAAAAGAGTTTCACCCGATCTTCTCTCTCTCTCTCTCTCTCTCTCTGTATATATATATATATATATATATATATATATGGGGATGATCAAATGAGAACACCAAAAAGGTTGAGAACACGAGAACACTTCTGGACCAATCATATTATAAGCGTATATTAGTAATTGTATACTTATTTTAAATTAAAACAAATTAAATTCAAATCTTAATTTCCTAAATGTTAGCGATAATGATTATTTAACTAAAATAAAATATTAACTGGTTTTTTATTTCTTATATTAATAGGTGATAAAGATAATTCATATTAATTTTTCTGTGAAATAATTTTTTTTTCTAATTTATTATTCATCAAAATGTTTTTAATCATATATGAATAAAACATTTGTAACTATAAAAATATATGCTTTACTCTTAAATAAACTACTAATCATACATGAATATGGTAACAGATAAAAAAATCAATACATTAAAACTTATATTCATAAAATAAATTTTCCAAAGATTGAGTTTATACATTTATATTCATAAAAGAATATGCCAATACTAGTTTCATACATTTATACATAAGTATATTCAATAGTGATTAACCCACTTCAAAGGAAAAAAATTGCAAAATTCATCCCTATATCAATCATTTTCTTGAATCGGTCGCAACCCCTTTCTTCTATTTGAATCAAATGACTTGCGAGCTTATGTAACGAGCAGGAGAAGGAGTAGACACGATACCTAAAAAATTCTAGCATTCCTTTTTCTTCGATCAATATTTACAAAAATGACAATAACATGTAAAGACAATAAAAAGATCAACAAAATATTAAAATGAACGAAACGACAACTTGTCCTACAATGACAATCATAAATAAATAAAACACATTTTCACTTCTTCCGAGAGAGGCGTTGGTGTCGGTGTTTCATTTTGTAAATCTCCCACTATATGCATATTTATTCATTCTATCTGCAAAAATGTTAAAGAAACAATTATGTGTAATTGTCTAAAGTAAATGCTTAACTCATTAATCAAACATAATTTTGATCCTAAGTGAATAAAACACAGTTGTAATCATTAACAATAAATCAAATTATATCAAAGAGAATGAATCTTTTTTTCAAGTTTCTCAAATACTTTCATAGTAAATACTTATATATGGGAGTGAACTGAGAATCATTTTTTTTATGTCACTAACGTCGATTGCTTGAAACCTTTATTAACAGTTTAGTACTTTTCTAAGTTTTTTTATTTCCTATCCTATAATATAATATTTTCTGGAAATTTATTTAATATTATTTATTCATATATGAATAGAGTTTTATTCATATATGAATAATATATTAGTTGAAAAAATAAAATCAAAAAATATTAAGGAACATTAAGGGTTCCTTAGAAAGCTTAGTTTTATGGACATACTTGTTAAGTTGTTGGTCCTTTGTATACACATCAAAATCACTTGCTCCAACTTGTCAACATTTTTTTTCTCTTCGCTTCAAGATTTGAAAAAAATATAAAAAAGAACTTTGACAAGGAATATGGCATACTATTAACAAAGGAGCACAAATGTAAAGACATACATGATAATAAAAATTAGTTAAATGATGAAAACAGTAGTCTCTGTTCATCAGAAGAAACCACATAATGGCATGTAATGAAACCTTGGCTCCAAAGCTGTCCTCTTGATCTGAACCCTAGAGTCTGAACATCTTCTTTCTCAAAACATTAGATATGAAACAACCAGATGATAAAAACACTAAAGAAGAGATGGGATAGGTGAAGTGATGCAAGAGACGTTATCGCACTGGTTTCAAGAGTTAGGTTTTCCCTGGTGGCTAGAAGTGATAAGGGTGTTAAAGGGATAGAGGAGGCAAGGTGGTTTTAGCGGTAGCTGGAGAGGTATTGTGGCCAGGGTTGAAAAGATATGAAAATCATATATTTGAAGATGTCGATGGTCGTATTATGAAGCATAATTAGAAAGTAAGGTGTATGCGACTATTGTAAGCTTCAACTCAAACTGCCGTGGAGAGGATGAGGGGCTATAGAGGCTGATGAAATATATTAAATTGACGAGGCTAAGAGGTTGTAATGGCGAAGCGATGTTGCTAATGCTAGTTGTGATGGTTGTGAGATACGATGGTGAGGCAGAGAAGATGGCAACAGTGTTTTAGAGAAGATGGCTACTGGTATGAAGGTTATACTAGGGCTATGAAAATCGTTTGAGAGGGGATAGGGAGACGACAATCCTTAATGGAAACAAGAGTGGGAATGAGAAATTATAGGATTGACCTAAAGTTTCAATTACTATTATACCCTTATACCATTTTAAAAGTTACATTTTACTACCAATAGTTTTAGAATTAACATAAATTACTCGTTTGATAATAGCCTTATATTTGAATATTTAGATGGGCCAGATGTGTTCTCGCGTTATCAACCTTTTTGGTGTTCTCAATTAATCCTACTCCTATATATATATATATATATATATATATATATATATATATATATATATATATATATATATATGGTTTTTCTAATGTTTTTATTTACTTTGATCCAAGTTATTATTTTTATTTACTTACAATAATAAAAAATTAAAGAAAAACGATTCCGAAATGATTTATCGAATTCAAGTTTATTTACTAGAATCTAAATAAATAAAACCATTAGAAAAACCATAAATAATAAAATTTATATAAAAAAATATAAAACAAAATGTCAAAAAGGTAAAAAAAAAATTATCAAATTGCTGAAAAATAAAATAAAATAATGAAAAAAGCATTTGTGTGTGTGTGTGTGTGTGTATATATATATATATATATATATATATATATATATATATATATATATATATATATATAGGTTCATATGTGGATGGACATCTATTGTGTGGATGTAGGAACCAATTAGAATTTAATAAAAATTAAATCATTAATTAAATCAATAAGGGTATATTAGTAATAGGAACCTATGTATTAATTAATATCTAAAAATAAATTATGATACAAATGTAAAATCCCTAAAATAATGGTTGAGTTGCCCCATAAACCCCTACTGTACGTAATCCATTTTTGAATAAAAGAAAGTGATTTTGTAAAATATCTAGGTTTTTCCTTCACCATCAAGAGGCATCGAATACCATTATAGCCGGAGACGCAACCATCGACACCGCCCTCTTCACTCCTCATAACCACCGTTGTCAACATATTATTTCGTTACAACAGTCATCAATAACTGATATCCCTTCCACCTAGCCACTAGCGCCTCCCATCACTATGTGTGAGACTTTCGTCGATCAAAACAAAAGATGTCGGGAGTGACGAACGAGGAAGACAAGAAGCCGGTCGGACATCAAGGTGATCACTTCAATTTAAGGTTAGGGTTTATCTTTTTGTTTCATTGGCCTTATAACTATTTACTCTGTTTGTTTTTTCTTAAATTCTTGAAAAGATCGATCATTTAGTTACTATCACATGTTAGATGAAGATTATTCTTTGCTTAATGTGTATTCGTCTGGTCTCCTGGTTTTGGTTTTATATATAAACATTGTATCGGCCCTTCGTTTTTTTATATCGATTGTTTGCTTTTGGCTCAATTTTTGTTTTCATAAATCTTTTTTATTTGGGAAGATGTAGAAATTGGTTATGTGATTTTGCATTTAAAATTAAGCCTATTGCATACATTGTCTTTGAAAATATTGGAATTGTATTTCTTAGGAGATAATATACTAATATGGTTATTAACATATATGTTGTATTTTGATAGACAATATAAGTTAATTCTATAGCAATTTATGATTGCTTTTAATGTATTACACTTTCATGATCCACATAGGTTAATTCTATAGCAATTTATGATTGCTTTTAATGTATTTTACACTTTCATGATCCACATACTGAACTTCATGAATGTGTGTAATAATTGCAATTTAACTATTATAAGGTAAGTTGTATTCTAAATACACATATGTGACTATGTAGTGTAATGTTGATAAATGTATGTATCACTTCTACAATTTGATCATAGATCAACTTTTTTTACATTTGGTTTATATAGAAAACTTTTTTTTTCCTGTGATAACTATTGCCAGTCCATTTTTTGTGATAACTTTTGCAATGGATTTTCATTGTTCTGATATAACCTTGGTAATCAATATTTGTATATTTCTTTTACTTTCTTACATGTTACATTCCTTTTTTTAGTTTGTTTATAATTCTAAATTTCCATTTGCATTTATATATAATATTGGTGACAGGTCATTCTGTCAGAATTGAATCCAGTTTTGTCGGAATGGAATCAGGAATTTAATTTTGTTGGAATGGAATTATGATATTTTATCAATTATTTGTGCATTTTCTACAATTCTTGGTTATGGATTTTGGTGCAATTCACAAGTCTTCAGATTTGTACAAAAAACTTTAGTTTTTTATTTTTCATTTGCTAATGTATTATTTGGTTCTAAACTACAATTGGATTTGGTTTCACAGATGCTTGAAGAACGGACTGCAAAATTAAAAATGATTCTCATCAACAATATTCTTTTAGAATGTATTAGTGTCATTTGTTAGATTTTGAAGTTTTTTTTCAATTTTTAACCGATTTAGTTTTATTCTTTAACAATAAATGTAAGTATTAGCAATTGTTACCCATATTCTTTAAGAATTAGTGTAATTTTTGTTTTTATTCTTCAATTGATGGTTCAAGAATTTGTTATTTTTCAAAAAGTTTGTTCCGTCAAAATATGTATTCTGTCAGAATATTTATTCTTTTATGGTTCAAGAATGTTGTAAGATACTCATAAACATATTCTATTAGAATGGCCGGAAATAAAAAATTTAGTATCTATTAAAATCATATTTTTGAAATTAAGAGAATTAATAACCCATAAAAATCCGAAATTTCCTTTTTTAAATGTAGTTTAATTGACTAAAATATGCTTATACTAAAATTTATATAATTATATAGTACATGATATCTCATAGTAATATCATAGACCCTCAACTCTTGACCATTCATTTTATTCATCTATTGATTCAGAATTATCCTTACGACCACACAATAGATATCATCTACATTATAACCTAGACCTATACATACACACACACACACACATATATATATATATATATATATATATATATATATATATATATATATATATATACTAGCCGTTTACCCGCGCAAAGCGATGGGTGCGGATCAACAAATGACATAAAAAAAATTTTAAACAAAATGACGAACATATAGAGATTTCTTATACCTGGGCTAGGATTAAACGTAAGACATTTTTGGGCTTATTCGATTTTAATAGAAAGAAAAATAAAGGAGGAGGTAGCGAGCATGAGAGAGAACCAAGGTTTTGCGGTCAATGGCAAGACATTCATGATAGACGAATGCTAGATCAATGCGCATCTTCCAGTTTATATAAAATGTTTTATAACGTGTACATCGTATTAGACCGATTCAAATGGATATGAAGAACACTTGGTCAAACTTTGACTCATTCAAAATCTTATCATCATCTTATTTGACTTTTTCATTATTATTGACAGATTCAGTATTTAACGATTCAATTGGATATGAGGAACACTTGGTCAAAGTTTGACCCATTCAAAATCTTATCATCATTATCTTATTTGACTTTTTTATAAATGATGACCGGATAAGATTTAGTATTTACCGATTTAATTGGATATGAGGAACACTTGGTCAAACTTTTACCCATTCAAAATCTTATCATCATCATCTTATTTGACTTTTTCATAAATGTTGACCGGATAAGATTTAGTATTTACCGATTCAATTGGATATGAGGAACACTTGGTCAAACTTTGACCCATTCAAAATCTTATCATCATCATCTTATTTGACTTTTTCATATTTAACCCATTCAATTTGAAAATAAGCTTAGAAAACCTATTCAAAATCTATCTTTGACCGGATAAGATTTATTATTCTCCGATGCATAAAATTATTGTACTTCTTAAAATTCAGCAAAATCTTGTAAATGCTTTTTTAGGTATATATATATATATATATATATATATATATATATATATATATATATATATATATATATATTAGTGTTGTAAAAATCGATTTAGACAGCCGATTAATCAGGGATTAATCGCTAGACGGTCTTCAACCAAATAGGATTAAGGCTAATCGTTCAGCGTAGTCGGTTTTGATCAAAGGGGGTCAAATTTCAAAATTTTAAATATTAAACCAAAATTTTCAAAATTTCAAAAGTTCATAGTATTTCAATGTTCAACTAGTATATAAAAAAATAATAAAAAATAAATAAATTTTAAAGTTTTTCTCCAAAATTTTCAAAATTCTATGTTTTAAAATATACAAATACCCAAATTTATTTCTTTTCTTAAGATATATTAAAATTTGAATAATTTCTCTTACTAATTGGATAATAAATTGTTGTACTTATTAAACTTATAATTATATTTTTATTCTTATTTATTTATATTCTTACGATTAAAGTTAAATTTATAAATTTTTGAATAATTTTCTTAATAATTAATGGCCCCTGATTAATCTCCTGGTTAATCCTCGCCTAGCTGATTAATCCCTAGACCTCAGTCCACTGACTAACTAACGTCTAACGTTTTCTGCAACATTGATATATATATATATATATATATATATATATATATATATATATATATATATATATATATATATATATATATTCATTTTATTTCAAATATTCGATTCTCATTTTTATAACCAGAGTCAATTCGAATATTTAACGATTTTGTTTTGTATATGAACAAATTTAATTTTATATTGCTTCATGAAGTTTTATTGTCCAGTAATCACATTAGATTTTATCTGAATATTAAAACAAGTTTTATATATATATATATATATATATATATATATATATATATATATATATATATATATATATATATATATATATATATATATAGGTTCAGGTTCATTTGAGACCATTTTAATTTTGTGAGACCGTGAGACCAAATCTAAAAATAATTTTAAAATGCAAAATAAATGGAAAGTTCCAAAAATTCTTTTTTTAAATATTATTTTCAGAACTTGAATTAACTAAAAAAAATAAACATAAATAAAATAAATAAAAAAAATGTTCTGTTTTTTTTTTTAATACGTGAAATATTCTAATAGAATATTACACTGACATATTCTAAAAAATAATTTTAAAATGCAAAATAAATGGAAAATTCTAAAAAATTCTTTTTTTAAATATTATTTCGGAACTTGAATTAACTAAAAAAAATAAAAAAAAATCCATTTTTTTTTGAAAAATACGTCAAATATTCTAATAGAATATCACATTGTACATATTCTAAAAAATAATTTTAAAATGCAAAATAAATGGAAAAATCCAAAAATTCTTTTTTTTAAATATTGTTTTCGGAACTTGAATTAATTAAAAAAATTAAAAAAAATAAAAAATAAATAAATAAAATAAAAAAAATACGTCTCACGGTCTTATAAAATTAGGCCGTCTCACATGAACCTAACCCTATATATATATATATATATATATATATATATATATATATATATATATATATATATATATATATATATATATATATATATATATATATATATAGGGTTAGGTTCATTTGAGACCACTTATATTTTGTGAGACCGTGAGACGCATTTGTTTATTTTTTTTTTATTTTTTTTTAGTTAATTCATGTTTCGAAAATAATATTTAAAAAAAGAATTTTTTGATTTTTCCATTTATTTTGCATTTTAAAATTATTTTTAGAATATGTACAGTGTAATATTCTATTTATAATATTTCACGTATTTTTCAAAAAAAATAGATTTTTTTTTATATTTTTTTTAATTTTTTTTTTATTTTTTTTAGTTAATTCAAGTTCCGTAAATAATATTTAAAAAAAGAATTTTTAGATTTTTCCATTTATTTTGCATTTTAAAATTATTTTTTAGAATATGTCAGTGAAATATTCTATTTAGATTATTTCACGTATTTTTCAAAAAAAAAAACGGATTTTTTTTTAATTTTTTTTAATTTTTTTTTATTTTTTTTAGTTAATTCAAGTTCCGAAAATAACATTTAAAAAAAGAATTTTTGGATTTTTCCATTTATTTTGGATTTTAAAATTATTTTTAGATTTGGTCTCACGGTCTCACAAAATTAGAATGGTCTCAAATGAACCTGAACATATATATATATATATATATATATATATATATATATATATATATATATATATATATATATATATATATATATATATATATATATATATATATAATTAATTTTATATTATGTCTCAAAATGTTATTGCCCAATAATCATAATTGGCCCAAGGTTATCAATAACCCTACATCCATAAATGTGAGAGAAATCATACACTCAACATTCTTATCAACGACGAACAACCGATTTTCATCTATTAGGTAAATTTACGTATGAGATCTTTCATCCACGTAAAAGAATGATAATATTTAATTTGATATATAATTCAATAAACATTCATAAGTTAAAAATTGTGAATATAAAAAAGAACTTGTGAATCACACTAAATCTTACCAATATCTGTTAATAAGAACAAGTACATCTGAAAGCAAATTTCATTAGAAAAACTATGTTATTTCAAGATAAATGAAAATAAAATATTATATTTGTTTTATTGATAATGAATACAAGTTTGTATAATTAAAGAGGAAGTGGGGTCAAAGGAATCCCAAGGGACAACAGTATCCCATGACTCTTGCCTCATCCCTTCTTCCGCGGGTCGTCGGGTTACAATTCTGCACGTTCATCATATACAGTTTACACATACTCTTCTTTTTCCCATGTAAATTTAATCCATTCATACATTAATTTTTATTAAGCTTTTTAGCTCAATGATTTTTTATTTTTTTGAAAATGCTAGGCTTTTTTGTTAGATTTTTTTATTCATAATAACAATAGCTTGAGTGGTTACAAGCTATCAATATTTAAGTGATTTTTTTTTTTAAATTGATGGGTCCTATTTGCAAAAAAACAAAAAACAATTGTTATAAAAAGTTATATAAAATCAAAATTGATCGTCCCATATCTAAGTTCGTAAAGAAGCACTCGTATTGTATAGTTATGTTGGGGATTTTGGAACGTTAAGATGTTGAGGTGTAACAAATAAGCTCAACCTAAAAGAGTAAAAGTTCTCTTTTTAAGCTATTTAATTGATAACCAATAATTAATGGGGATAATGATTTAAAAAGATAATATATTTTTTGATTTTTATGTATTTGGTCACTGAGTTTTTTTTCGTCTATATTTATCCCTTTAACTTGTTAAACTGTAAACATTCAGTCTTTATGACCGACTACTTCAGGTTAGCCGGTAAAAATGACTTAATAGAGTAATATATTTCTCATTTTGTACACATTTAGTCTGTAATATTTTTGTACATTTAGTCTTTAATATTATTATTTTTTTGTTGCAAAATAAGTCAATTTTGTTTTTGTACTCATTCAATATTTATGAATGATTTCTTTAGGATTTTCTCACGATATCTTACGTGGAACAACCATTAATAAGATGTTTTGAGGCTTCTGATTCTTATGTCAATCACGATTTCGACTACTTAGTTGCTTAGCTCATGTGCTCTAAACGTCATAACTTCTTCATACGATCTCGGATTTTAATGATCTTTATATCCATATGTTCGTATTTTAGTCTACTACAACTTTCTTTAAACTTACTCCCGCTAAAAAGTAATATATTTTTACTTACGATCTTTATATCTATATGTTTTTTTATGAACACATGTATAGATGTTTTTTTTATAAAATCGTAAGTAAAAATATATTACGTTGTAACGGGTGTAATCTTAATGAAAGTTATAGTAGCCTCAAAAAACGAACATGTGGATATAAGGATCGTTAAAATATGATATCATATGAAGAAGTTACGATGTTCAGAACACAAGACCACAGCCAAACCACAAGACCTACACAACCAAGCAGTCGATATCGCGATGGACATAAACATCGACAGCCCCAAATACCTCATCAATGATTGTCACATGTAAGATGTTGTAACAACGTAAATTTTCAAACCAAAATTTTCAATTCAAAAACACATTTATCACACTAATAAAATCCCAAAATGTCACAAAGTCAAATCATCAATTCTCATAATCAAAAACAGTACGTATCAACTCCAGGATCCTCTAAAATATAACTCAATCTCTGGGGTGTGTACAACCAAGTCGGCGCCCTCCCACGATCCAATTATGAACCTGAAAGACATAACACATAACACGGTAAGCACAAAGCTTAGTGAGTTCCCCAAAATACCACATCCCATTAGCCACCCGAGGCTATAACACTGTAAGACCCTCCAGTCTGTGTGTCTTAGCGGGTCCCTCCAGTCTCATAGCTCGTTGGACCCTCTGGTCCGGTCTAGCTCGTTGGACCCTCCGGCCCGACCTGTAAAGCTTCGCATGGCATAAATCACAAAGAAATAATACACAACATAACACATAAGGCAAGATAACATAATACTCAATGTAAGCACATAAGACCTTCCGGTCACACATAACTACCACTCAAGGTAAAGTATAGTGAGAAGACTCACCTCGGATGATGAACAGCCCCTATAAACACTGTTGTTATGCACCGGCCACTAACTCTGTACCAAACCCACAATTATCTCAATTAGAAATTAAGTCCAAACTCTCACTCATTGGGTCTAGAGGTTAATCTATAACCAACCCATCAACAACCTAAAACCCATTGGGCCTACCAAGGCCCAATAATAAATGGGCTCTCCTAAGGCCCAATTCTCAATCTTAATGACAAGCCCAACACAAGGGCCCAATGTGCAGCACCTGGTTCTTGGTACGTATTCTGTTATTAAATCTTCAATTATTTTGCATTTTTGGCCTTGGACTCAGCGAGTCGAAGGACTGACTCGCCGAGTAGAAGCGGGATGAGACGCGGAGTTTAAGTTGCGGACTCGGCGAGTCGGGTCCCGGGCTCGGCGAGTAGCCGCTGTCTGGACAAAAACCCTAATCCAAGGGTTTGCACCCTATTTAAACTACCTTATGCAGCCTCCATTCCCCCTTTATGCTCCCAAACACTTCTCATAGCAAACCCTAGCCGTTCTTGATAAAATCTAAGGCTTTTGAGTGATTCTTGTGAGTTTTGACCTCAAGGAAGAAGGAAGAGCATAGAAGGATTAAGAGGAGACTGAAGGATTCGAGTTTGGTTCATCATTTGCAGTCTACAAAAGGTATAAAGTCTGAACCTTGCTCATTCATTTGTTAGATCCCTCTTTGAGGTGATTTAGGGCTTTTATAAGCCATTTTTGGTGGCCAACCATGTTTGCAAACATGGTTGGGGGTTTGAGCTTCTGGATCATGTCATTAGTGGAGTCACAAGACAGATTTGGGTTGCTTTTGCACACAAGGAAGGCCCCATGCAACAAAAGAACCATTTTAGAGCCTTTTAAGCTCAAAAGTCCCATGCATACACGTAAAGTTTGTAACTTTACGTGCTAGATCGATTTTAGTGGCTTGGATCTATCTTTTGGACAAGTGTTGTACATCAGAAATCGAAGTTTTAAGGAGGGGATGTGACCAACTCGGTGAGTCCATTCCTGGACTCGGCGAGTCCAAGGGTTCTGTCCCATATCAGTGAGGGTCAAAAGGACCAGATGAGTGTGGAAAGGTTTTAGGGAGTCCCAGGGAGTGACCCAACGTTCTGGACTAAGCAAATTGTTCTGGAAATTCATGGTACTCGGCGAGTGCATGAACGGACTCGGCGAGTCCAAGGCAATCTTCATAGAACTCGATGAGTTGTTCATCAACTCGACAAGTCGAGGACAGAACGTGTTCATCGGATGAAGATTAACTTGACGAGTTGTTCATACAACTCGGCGAGTTGGATGAAGGACCATTGAGTATCAGTTAGGAAGTGAACTCGTCGAGTCAATGCCTAACGCGATGAGTAGAGACGGGAGTAAAGACAATCGACTGGATATGGACTCGACGAGTTGGCAAGTCAACTCGGCGAGTCGGGTCAACTGGAAGTTGACTTTGACTTTGACTTGACTTTGGTTTGGAATCGGTCAGGGGTAAAATAGTCATTTTACCCTGGGAATAGTATCAATGTCTGATTAAGTGTTTTATGGAAATATAGCCGGGGGATCTCCGGAGCAGTTGTCAGACATTTACGGATGAGCTTTTCAGCAGCCAGCCTTTTGAGGTGAGTTACCTTCTAGTAGCGGTAGGTCTATGGCCACAATGTCGGCCCACTAGTAGGAGTTGTATGTTAGATGATTGTCTTTGTGATATTCATCTAGGTTTGCTACTATTTGATATGTTTATGTGTTAGCATGTTATGATGTTATGTGATAGTGGTAGTAGTAGGGGTGAAATAGTCCCCAGTACCCGGTCGAAAGGACCGAAGGGGAGGCCGGCACCCAGATATGCTAGGCAGTGTCCGGTCGAAAGGACCGAAGGGGAGGCTGGCACCCAGATATGCTAGGCAGTGTCCGGTCGAAAGGACCGAAGGGGAGGCTAGCACCCAGATATGCTAGGCAGTATCCGGTCGAAAGGAACGAAGGGGTAGGTTGGGCACCCATATATGCCTGACAATACTTGTATGTTATGTGATTGTATGGTATGTGGTACGATGGGGGAACTCACTAAGCTTCGTGCTTACAGTTTACAGTTTTGTTTTCAGGTACCTCTTCTTCGAAGGGGAAGGAGCTGGCGCAGTAGCGGCACATCATACATGCACATTGTTTTCCGCACCATGAGTTATTCTGCGATTTGTACTCTGACATTATGGTTGTTTTTATGTTTTGGTTTTCGGACACGAAATATGTTTATGAAATGATAGGATCAAGCGATGTTTATTCATAAATGTTTTCCAAAGTATTGATTTAAAAATGAAATTTTTGGACGTGAAAATTGGGTCGTTACACAAGGCATGCTTATAATATTTCTCTGCTCATAGTCTCTAATACACAAGCCCAAAGATTCAGGCCCAACCCTTAAGGCCCATTAATAAAGTCTAGCCTAAAAGCCCACAGAGAGGTTACGTAGGGCGTACCTCCTTTGGTACGCTCAACGTACTCAAGCATGAACGAATCTGATCGGGGACCTCAACCCATTACGCGGGGCATACTTAAATTATGCTGGGCATACGCTCAGTTTTGCTTAGTCCATTTTCTTGGTCTTAACCCGTTAAGACCTTAGCTCATTTATCAGATCTGGACTTCCTGATAGCTCTTACTCCATAAAGTCAGGGACTTTAAGCCTTTGCATGGCTGATGTGGTCACAAACACACAAAACATTCATTCTCTTTTCTCATTAAGCTCTTATCTCATGCATGACTTGATTCTAACATCCAAGATCTCATTTTTATGAAACTACTCCATCAAAAACACTCAAAAGGACAGATAATGGGCTTTGGAGTGTAACAACTCATAAAGCTTCAAGCTTTGGGACCAAAAACCCCCAAAATGAACCATACTAAGCACAACTCAAAAATGAATATGAAAGATTTGAGCTTTATACCTTCAAATGATGCTCCATCCCCATGAAAGCTCAGATCCAAAGCCTGGACTCCAACTCCTTTCCCTTCAATGCTCCTTCTTCACTTCCAAGGACTCACAAGGTCACCCCAAGGGCTCTCATGCACTCACAAGCTCTTATGGACGAAGGTTTAGGGTTTTGGGGGGTTTGTTCTCTAAGAATGTGGCCAGGAATGAGGCCATCCCATTCCTTATATAGGGTTACTTAAAATATTAGGGTTTCCACACTGTGCCTAGTACGCCCAGCGTACTAGGTGGCTCTTGCTTAAGGATCACACGCATTCGTATACGCCTAGCGTACTCCGCTGCCACATTTCTCAACTTAGGGGATTATCTTGCCAAATCTCTAAACTTCCATAGCTTCTTTGATACAACTCTGATTCCAAAGGTCCTCATACCTACGGAAAGGTGACGAGATGCCCTACGCTTCTAGCAATTCGTCGCAACCCTGAGGCTCCCTCCTACCCGGTTTGCATCCCATGAACTCTGATCACAGACGATCCAAAACAGGATGTTACAGATGTTATGAGAAAAACCTAAAGAAATCATTCATAATACTCAATAAGTACGAAAACAAAAATGACTTATTTTGAAACGAAAATATATTAAGGAATAAATGTGTACAAAAATATTAAGGACTAAATTGTACAAAATGAAAAATATATTACCCTATTAAGTCATTTTTCCCAGCTAACCTAGAGTAACCGGTCATAAGGACTTAATGTGTACAGTTTAGCAAGTTGAAGGGATAAATGTGGACGAAAAAAAACCCAGTTACCAAATATGTACAAATCAAAAAATATATTACCCTTTTAAGTCGTTATCTCATAATTAATGGTTCACCACCTGAATAAAGTATATTTTAGAGTAAGCTCTAGTTTTGGTCCATGTGGTTTGGTCAAATATACAAGTTTGGTCTAGCCTTAGAAAAATTAATAGATTGTGTCCTTTTTGTTTCAAAAAATTACAATGTTAATCCTTGATTAATATAAAAAGACTAGTTTACCCTTGTTAATATCTTTTATCTTTCTCTTTTTTGTGTTTATGATTTGTAATTAATAGAAAATGACATTTAACCCATTTCTCTCTCTCTCTCTCTCTCTATATATATATATATATATATATATATATATATATATATATATATATTACACATACACGTACATCTACACTCCCTTCTTTTGTAGGTAGCCACCATCTCCCTCGTCTTTATTCTTTCTCCTCTCTTCCTCTCCAATGAGACTGTTTCATTATAGGGATCACCACATTCAGTTGCACATTTGAGAACACATGTGAACTACACGTACTCTGATGCCACCATATCTGCTTCCCTCTTGCAATTGTGCGTCAAGCAACACCCATACATTGAGTCATCCCTTTTATGGTAAGGATCTTATTACAAATCGAGGTAAACCAGAAACCCACTACTGCTTCTGATTTATGTATTGTTATTAGGTTTTGGATTTGTTTTTTTTGTTGTATTTTTGTTTGAAATGATTCTCATTAATGTTTTTTTGATGTATATTATTATTTTGTTTTACTTTTGACTGAGGTACCGAAATTTGAAATGCGAAATTATAATAAGTTTAGGATCGTTTTAGTGGTGTGGAGATGGGACCGATTTTTAAATGAAATTCCATTGATTTGCAGATGTTAGTGTTTTAAGATCAATATATTCCATTATGTTATTGTTTCATCGTGTTTTCTGGTACAAAAATACAAGATTTAATTACAACATGTGATTGAAAGACACATAATGATTCGTATTTATTGAGAAGGAAAAAATCATATTTAAAGAGTTTAATGGTGCGGAGATGGGAAAGAGGTAAGGCAAGTGGTGGTGAGATGTATGTCATCGAGAGCTGTAAGGGTAACCATAGGTAGTGAAGGTGGTTGGAGGCGGTGATAAAGTTGTAGTGTTTAACAAAAGTATTGGAAAGAGAATAGGGGTAGGGTGGGGGTAGAGGTAAGGTGGTGGGTCTATGTGGTTTTTATATTTATCAAAGATAACAAAAGAGTAAAAAATAGAAGGGTAAAACCGTAAAATACTCCTTTTATATGGACAAATAGACAGAAAGTTTAATTTGTTAAAATTAGAGGAATGTAACAAATTGAAGAGGCCTTTAGATCAATCGAAATATCAAACAATGACTACAAATAAGAACAAGAGAGATTCACGAAGAAAAACTTTCACTAAGAAAGATAATCTCACAAAGAGATTATCGTGTGCACAAAGCGACGATTAGGGTTTGTGAAAGGCGTAACCATTCACAAACCTATACAAAACAATATATACTACTATTCTAGACGATCCCTACAAATCAGGGATACGCCAGCTAATAAAACAAGATAACTAAGGAAACAGGATAAATACAAGATTTGTTACAACGTACTGAATAGACTAAACTATTACAAACTGAACTACCGACATGCTGATGCTGACGCTGAGACATATGCTGACGCTGAGTCTGTTTGAAACATTATCATATTTTAAGGCTTGACCTTACAATCTCCCCCAATATGATGATGTTCAAAACAAACTAAATTAAGACACCCCTGGAAAGGAATTCTTCATATTCAGCTTCAGCTTCAATTTTAACTGGCCAGTAAGGACTGTCCAGCAACTCCTGTATTCTGTTCAGCAGCTCCATGGCGATAAGAATGTGAAATTCTCCGGATAAATCTTGATGACTCATGCATATTTGCCTTAAGCCAACAAGGTGAGTGGTTGGAGCTTTTGGGATCTCAATAGTGCGCTGAAAGCACATCCTCCTGTTTTTATCAAGGTAGTACATTCCGTGTTCAGGAGCTGAGATGAATTGATGCTGAACCGGATCAACACCGAGGGGAAGAGAATTATTAATCACACCAGCACCGACGTCTAGAACCAATACATCTTCGCCATCAACATGAAACTTGGTCCTTCGAGATCTAGGAACTGAAGACCTTTGGCCTGGATGCTGAGGTCGTTCTTTAGGAACAAGATCCAGACGCTGAACCTTTTTGATCAGCAGATGAAGAGCACAAGTCAGTTCCGAAGAGTGAGCTGAGGTTTGCTTGGATGCTAGATCGAGCAGTTCCATCCATTCCGAATACCCATATCTGATCAGCTCGTCCCTTTTGACAACTTCAGTATAAGAGTGCTGAGAACCTTGTCGAGTGATCAGCAACGTAAGGATTTTCTCGCTTCGAGGTTTAGAAGCCTTGACTTTGATGATCTTGTCTCCACACATTCGATGATTAAAAACATCTTCAAATCTCTTTCGATCAATCTGGTCAAGAACACTGTCAGCCTTAGGCTTACTAGAGTCAGTAGGAGTTTGAGAAGACTGAGCCTTGGACTGAAACTCCAGGAACTTCTGCATCTGAGCTTCAAACGATCCCTTGGCCTGAAGTTTGTGCTGAATAAGAGATTCACCAGCTTGAGCAATGTTCTTTAGAAGCTAAGCTTGATTGGCTTCATCAAGAATTTGCTTGACTTGGTCAGGGGACATGTTCCATTCAGAGGCAAGGTTTGAAATGCTGACAATGGATTTGGGTTTCTTCACAGACGAAGAATTATCAGTTTGAGACTGATCCAAGTCAGCATCTGCTGCCTTCCGCTTTCGAGACAGCGGATGAGATTCTTCACTTGTAACATCCGAATCCTCTCCTTGGACCGGAATGATTGGATCAGCAACAGGATTAGCTGAAATAGGATGTGATTCTTCAAGGTCATCTGAGCTTTCTTGCTGAACTGGAATGAGAGGATCAATAAAGTTCATGTCAAGAATTTGGCATTCATCATCAGCTTCATCATGCTCTTCATCATGCTCACTGTCTTCCACATACTTTTCAGTGCCTGCTGGACTATTAGGCCCTGGAAGATCAGAGTCACGAATGACAGGTTCTGTGTTTGGTTCACCATCAGCATGAGTGCTTGGTTCATCATCAGCATGATCATTTGGTTCACCATTAGCATGATCATCAGCGTCAGCATCATCATCAGTATCTCCCCCTTTTTGAGCATCATCAGATTTGGGAGTAGAGGGAGGAGTAAGTAAGAGTACCTCCTTGATTTGTTGAACATCGGCCTCTTTTCGAAGCAGACACTAACTGATGTCCCGAGTCAGTGACATCAGTTCTGAAAATGCTGAAGCCGGAAGTTGAACCATTGAGGAACCTGGAGCAACTGGAGAGCTAGGAGGCATCCTTGGAGAGAAGTGGTGAGCTGCTGGTGACGGATGCTCCCCCTGAGGTGGATGCTCCCCCTGAGGCATGGAATCCTGTGGTGCTGAGGAGACTTTGCCAGTATCTGAGGCGATGTGATGAGAAAGTTGAGGGGAGAAGTGTCCGCCATCATGATGGTCCACCTCTTGATCAGCATGATCCATACGATTACCATCAGTACCTCCTTCATCAGTGTCAACGGTGAGAGAGGGCACAGTGTATGGATTCGCAATCAATTCTCTCATCCTATCCGAGATTCCAATGTCAGTATCCAAAGGATCATCCTGATACATACGAACTGACATTCGAGGGCATTGAATTGGATTCCCAGAGTGAGAAAAGTATTCAGGAGCGAAGAATTTGTCGAACACCAGAGCAAGCCAGCGTGGAAAAGGAACATGATCAGCACGCACATTTGCACGTAGAAGCTGAACAAGCTGATCAAAGAAAAGAGCCCCATAATCTAGTCTTTTGTTGAGAAGAAGGGAGCAGACAACTTGTTGCTCATAATTGCTCAGTTGGTCACCACTGCGAGACTTGTGACCCACACACTTGCATAAAGCACCAGTGAAGAACTTCCAGCCTGGGGTCATGCACTGACGCAGAATAAGAGCTGATCGAGTGCCAGCTTTTGAATGATCATAGCCCAGTTGATCAAACATGCGTTTACATCTTTCAATAGTAGGAGGTTCAGAAAAGGGTTCGAAAATTGGTAACCTTAAAGCAGCACTGAGAAGTTCTGCGGTGATGAAGACGGAGTGTCTGCCATGGCCAATGGTTCCGGTGATGGCATTGTTTTCTTCGTTGACTGTTGCAGTATAGTAGAACTCACATACTTGTTCAGGGAAGAACTCGGATGGTACATCACTGATGGCATATCGAAGGCGGCAAGAAGCCAAGAAATTTATGAAATCATCGAGTCCAAGACCTCGATGCACTTCTGGAATGTCAGGATTAAAGACGACATTGGTGGCCTTGATGTGAATGGGAAGAGGAGGAGAGTTTGGAGCAGGAATGACCCTTCGAGAGGTTGAGTATGTGAACAAAGATGCCGCCATTTGAGAGTATTTTGGAGTTCTAGGGTTTTGAGAGAGGTTCAAGGATTTTAGGAGAAAAAGATAAACCAAAGGAGAGAGAGGTTTAAATATGGAATGAAGAGGGTTTTAAAAGGTAATGATTATCTTGATTAAAAAGATGATGATTATCTTCATTAATTAGAATGGCGCATCGTAACAACCTGTCAGAGTGTAAAGTAGCCGTTGGATAAAAGAGCCGTTGTCTGAAGGTGAAGCGACAATCAGTGTTTGCGGAAGCGCCGAGCTCAGTGTCACGAATGTTACATGCTGAAAATATTTCTCCGTCAATTCAAAGTACAGCTTGCTTATTCAGGGCTAGCAAGGTGATTGGTGCGTGTGATAGATACTAGTTACATTATCTAACCATCGGCACAGAGTTTTAGACTCTCATCAGCGTGTATTTTGGCACACTGAATCACAGAATCAGTGTAAGATTGGTAAGAAGGGGTAGTTGTGTGTGATAGATCTTGGTGTTTTGATATAACCATCGGCAAAGATTTTAGATTCTCATCAGTGTGTGTTTTGGCACACTGAATCACAGAGTCAGTGTAAGATTGGTAAGAAGGGGTAGTTGCGTGTGATAGATCTTGGTGTTTTAATCTAACCATCGGCAAAGAGTTTCAAGTCTTTATCAGTGTATGGTTTTATACAGTGAATCATTCAACTTTTATTTAGAAGACTTGAAGAAGAGATAAGGATAAGAAATCAAACCAAAGTGCTCAGTAGCAAATATCATCAGTATGTTATCATCAGCACAATGTACATCAGCTTATAAGACAAAATCAAATGTTAGCACAATTAAACATCAAAATTAATTACAAGGAAATCATTCCCAGTTCTCCAATAATGTGAGCAGTTGATTGAGAATCCAGTGCCTTTGTGAAGATATCAGCAAGTTGCTTCGAAGTCTTGACATATTCAAGAACAACTTTTCCTTTTTCAACATTATCTCTGATGAAGTGATGTCTGATCTCGATATGCTTTGTCTTTGAGTGCTGAACAGGATTTTGAGTGATCTGAATGGCACTGGTGTTGTCACAATAGATGGGAGTCTTTGAGAACTTGAACCCATAGTCGAGAAGCTGATTTTGAATCCATAAGAGCTGAGCACAACATCTCCCAGCGGCAACATACTCAGCCTCTGCAGTTGAGATGGCAACTGATGTTTGCTTCTTGCTAGACCAGCTGATGAGACGGTTGCCAAGGAAGTGACATCCACCAGATGTACTCTTTTTGTCTAAATTGCATCCTGCATAATCTGAGTCAGTGTATCCATAAAGTTCAAATGCTGAGTCGCGAGGATACCACAGTGCAAGGTTTTGAGTTCCTTTTAAGTATCGAAAGATACATTTGACAGCCATGAGGTGAGATTCTTTGGGATTAGCTTGGAATCGAGCACAGAGAATGGTTCCAAACATGATATCAGGACGACTTGTTGTTAGATACAAGAGGGATCCAATCATTCCTCGATACAGAGAGTGATTGACATCAGTTCCAGTTGGATCAGCGTGTAGTTTATCAGTCTTAGATACCGGGGTAGATGCTGGTTTGCAGTCACTGAGAGAATACTTAACAAGCAGGTCAGAGATATATTTACTTTGGCAAATGGAAATACCTGTATTTTGTTGCTGAACCTCAAGACCTAAGAAAAGGTCATCTTTCCCATCATGCTCATTTCGAATCTTTTAGACATGATCTCAGCAAACTCCTTGCTCAGTGTCTCATTTGGGGAGCCAAAAATAATGTCATCGACATAAATTTGAACAAGAACCATATCTGAGCCTTTGCTTTTGATGAAGAGAGTGTTGTCGATTGCTCCTCGTCTGTATCCATTTTCAAGCAGATACGATGTCAGCGTCTCATACCAAGCCCTTGGGGCTTGCTTCAATCCATAAACAGCTTTGTCTAATCGGTACACGTAATCAGGATGATCTTTGTCCACAAAGCCTGGGGGCTGATTTAGGAAAACTTCTTCTTCTAACACACCATGAAGGAATGCTGTTTTCACATCCATCTGATAGACAATGAAGTTCATGTAGGATGCGTATGCGAGAAACAGTCTGATAGCTTCAATGCGAGCAACTGGGGCAAAAGTTTCCCCATAGTCGATGGATTCAATTTGAGTAAACCCTTGAGCCACAAGCCTTGCCTTGTTTCGAGTAATAATTCCATCTTTATCAACCTTGTTACGATAGACCCAGCGAGTTCCAGTGATAGTCTTTCCAGATGGTCTTGGGACAAGAGTCCAAACTTTGTGCCTTTCAAACTCATTCAGTTCTTCTTGCATGGCCTTGATCCAATCAGCATCTTGAAGAGCTGTGTGTACCTTATCAGGTAAGATCATTGAAACAAAGTTAACATACATGCAAAAGTTATTAAGTACACTAGATCTGGTTCGGACACCATCATGAATATTCCCTATAATTCGATCAACAGGATGATCCCGATGTACAATGACTGATGCTGATTCTGGAGGGATAGACACTGACACATTATCAGTTTCAGGAGAATCTTCAGCTTCAAGGGAGTCATCAACATCTAATGGGTTATCTGCTGATGTGGCTGCAGTATCTTGACTCAAGGGACATGGAACTGGAATGATAGGATCAGAAGAATCGGACTTCTCCTCAGCACAAGGTGATTCATCGAATGGACAAGAGAGAAGCTCTTGAAAGATAGAAGGAGAATGAGTGACTTTTTCATCAGTGTATGATTCCTCATCAAACTTCACATGAATGGATTCTTCAACACATTGCCTGTTCACATGAAAAACACGAAAAGCCTTTGAAATAGATGAGTACCCAACAAAAATACCTTTATCAGCCTTAGGTTCAAACTTGGATCTTGGGTCACGCTGATTTAGAATATAGCAAATACATCCGAACACATGAAAAAAGGATACGTCTGGTTTTCGATCTTTCAGCATTTCATATGGAGTCTTCTTGTGAATCCTGTGAATTAGAGATCGATTCTGAGTAAAACATGTTGTATTGACAGCTTCAGCCCAAAACGACATAGGAAGACCAGCATGGATCATCAGGGTCCTTCCTGCCTCAATCGGTGTTCTATTTCTTCGTTCAGCAACACCATTTTGTTGAGGAGTACGAGGAGCTGAGAAGTTTTGTCCAATACCTTTATGATCACAAAATTCTTCAAGAGTTGAGTTTCAGAACTCAGTACCATGATCACTTCTCAGTTGCTTGACTTTAAGACCTGTCAGTGTCTCATTTTTACGAATCACTGAGATGATTTCCTGTGCAGCATGACTTTTCTTCTTCAAGAAAACTACCCAAGTAAATCGAGTGAACTCATCAACGACCACTAGAGTATACTTATTTCCACCTAGTGAACGAACAGGAATAGGTCCAAAAAGGTCCATGTGGAGTAGATGAAGAGGGACTGATATACTGGAACAAGACTTGGGTTTGAAAGAGGACTTGGTTTGTTTTCCTTGTTCACACGCTGAACACATCTTGTCTTTCACAACGCTGAATTTTGGGAGCCCTCTAACTAGGTCCTGATTGGAAATCTTAGATAGATTCTTGAAGTTCAGATGAGAAAACCTTTTGTGCCAAATCCAGCTGAGATTCGTCTGAGACTTTGTAAAGAAACATTGCATCAGTGCCTTGTCACTTGAGAACATGTCAAGAACATATATATCATCTTTTCTACTTGCTGAGAGTACGATGTTCTTGTCAGCGTTTACAACTCTGCCTTATTTCTTTGTAAAGTGAACTTCATAGTCAACATCACACAATTGACTGATAGAGATAAGGTTGTGTTTGAGACCCTTAACATATGAGACATTTTGAAAAACCACGTTATTGCATTTGATGTTTCCATATCCCTTAGTGAACCCCTTTCCATTGTCTCCATAAGTAACTGCAGGACCAATTTTCTTAACATAATCTTCCAGGAGAGACTTTGATCCTGTCATATGCCTTGAGCAACCACTGTCTAAGTACCAAAGATGCTCCTGACCTTGCAGTGCTGAGAAACTAGTTAGAACACACTGACCCATTCGAAGATGGGTCATTCACAAAGTTATTTGAAAATAAATTATAACACTCCTTAGGAAGACAGTTTAAAGAGTTTGACTTAAGAGTCCATTTTTCATTCCTAACTTTAATATTTTCAGCTCTTGAGGATGATTTATCAAAAGAACATTCACTGATCTTATGAGAGGAATCACCACATCTGTAACAAATTCTAGTTCCAAAGTTCTTCTTGGTGAGCAAATTTTTTGATTTAACACATTTTGATATGAAAGATTCACCAATAGAGCTTTGAGTCCTTTTGTTTATCACTGAGTCACGACTGAGATCAGTGTCAGAAAGAATTTGATCAGTGTTAGGAGATGAACTATCAGTATCTGATTTAGACTCATTCACAGATGGATTGCAATCAGGAAAGTGCTTGAGTTGTTCATGAACAGCATGAAACACTCCATTAGAGATAGGAAAAGCAATAATATTTTCAGTTAGAGGGGTTGGTCTAACAAGATGTGCAGGATAAGATGTAGGATCAATTCCGGTAATTTCAACATTACACTCAGTAATACCATCAGAATTAATAGTACAATATTCATCAATTAAACTTTGATTAATAAAAGAATTACTGACAAACTTATTTTTGAAATTGTTTTTCATCTCATTCATGGAATAGACCTCAGATTCCTTTTCTTGTGATTTAAAAACTTTTTCAGCTTCGGCAAAATTACCCCCAAGAATTTTTTCACAAGAATGAGGAATTTGAGCTAAGATAATATAATTGGCATTCTTATGAGATTTTGCCCAAGTGTGGAGCACAGTTTGTTCTTTAATCAAAAGATTTTTAACATCGTCAATTTCAGCAGATAAGGATGAATTTGACAAACTGGTAATTCTAAGATTTTCCTGAGTCGACTCAATAATACTATTTTTTATGGATATATCAGTTTCAAGAAGATCAATTTGATTTTGCAAATTTCTTATGGTTTGATTCTTCTTAGAATTAATGACACCCAAATACTCAAACATTTTGATTTTTTCATTCATTGAATAGGAAACAAAGTTTTTAACCTGGTACATTGAAGAAGAGTCAATGTTGTGCTTTCTGGAATTTTCAGCATCAGACATATCAGTGTCAAAAGTACTCTTGTCTTTATCGGGAATATCCGGGTCCTCTATTTTGACCATGAGACACTTGACTTCATCATCTGATGACTCTTCATCAGTTTTCCATTTTTCTTCCTCAGCTACAAGCACTTTATGATCCAGATTTTCAGCTTTCAGCTTCTCAATCAGCATGTTGTACTTCTGCTTCCAGTATTCATCTGTGCCTTGTTTCTTTTGTTTACACTCCTTTGCAAAATGATCAGTGCTCCCACAGTTAAAGCACTGAGCCTTCTCTTTCTTATCAGCACCATGCTTTTTATCAGCTCCTGACCCTTTTGAGAACTTTCCACCAATCTTCTTTTGAAACTTTGAGAAGTTTCGACCTGATTTTTCAAAGGTCTTCACAATCAAGGCTGCACTAGCTACAACCTTTTCAATATCATCAGTGTTAGTTTTAGATGAATCAGTGTCTGAGTCACTTTCAGTGTCTGAGTCTGCCACAAGCTTTTTGTTGGAGAACAAAGCTACAGAAGATTCACGCTGAGAATCCTTCATCAGTTCCTTTCTTTGAAGCTTGGATTCTTCATAGTATCGAAGATTTCCATAGAGACTTTGTAAGTCCATAGAGTTGATCTTCTCGCTGTTTTTCAGCACATCAACATGATTCTCCCAACCTGCACCTAGAGAATCCAAAAACTTTTGCACTAGAACAATTCTATGCTTCAACTGATCTAGTCTCCGAAGATCGTTAACAAGAGTATTAAATATGTTAAAGGTTTGAGTCAAGGTTTCACCTTTCTTAGCAAAAAAATGTTCATATCTTCGGTTAAGATCATTTATTTGAGTAGCCTTGACTTCTTCAGTTCCTTCAAAAGATACAGTCAGCGTATCCATCATCTCTTTTGCTGAGATACAATTTTGAACAAGCCCAAAGATATTGTATGGCAATGAGTAGCTAATAGCGGCACGAGCACGAACATCCAAACCATGTTTTCTCTTGTCGTCTGCCGTCCAGTTTTCTCTTGGAGTTTTCTTCATAGCGCCATCAGGAACATTGTTTTTAAGAGGCTGATACATCGGAACATAAGGACCTTTTTCAATGATGTCCAGCATGTCTTCATCAACAGATTCCAAGGCATATAGAGCCTTTATTTTCCACATAGCAAAGTTAGTTTCATCGAAAGGAGGGATTTTAGTAGAAGGATGATTTGACGAGTTTGATGAAGAAGAAGATGAAGCCATTTGTTTGATAAAAGAATCCTGCTCTGATACCAATTAAAGAGGCCTTTAGATCAATCGAAATATCAAACAATGACTACAAATAAGAACAAGAGAGATTCACGAAGAAAAACTTTCACTAAGAAAGATAATCTCACAAAGAGATTATCGTGTGCACAAAGCGACGATTAGGGTTTGTGAAAGGCGTAACCATTCACAAACCTATACAAAACAATATATACTGCTATTCTAGACGATCCCTACAAATCAGGGATACGCCAGCTAATAAAACAAGATAACTAAGGAAACAGGATAAATACAAGATTTGTTACAACGTACTGAATAGACTAAACTATTACAAACTGAACTACCGACATGCTGATGCTGACGCTGAGACATATGCTGACGCTGAGTCTGTTTGAAACATTATCATATTTTAAGGCTTGACCTTACACAAATCATATTTTCAATCAGAGACCAAAACTATGAATTTGACCAAACTATAAAGACCAAACCGTAATTTACTCTATATTTCATATAAGAAGAAAGAAGAAAAAAAAGTTGATATTGTGAATCTCATGATCGAATTTTTATATCCATCCTACACAAACAATTGATCATGACATATATGCTCCTAGGTCTTTTTTCATTCAAAATTTATATGTCAGTAATTGGACTTTAATTTATTAAAAATATATATAGAAAAAACTTATATATTTTTTCTCTGTAACTAAATATTAATGATTATATATATTTTTCAAACCTTTTTATTTTATATTTTATTTTAGAATAAATTACACAATTGTTCCATGTAGTTTGCGAAAATAAGCTAATTTAGTACAAATATCATAACTCTTATGTGCTTGGTGCATACGATTTGTTTTTCTTCTCCACCTGGTATCTTTGTCTAACTTCGTTACATTGGAGTTGTTAGTTTATGACATGTCAACAACTTTGTTACAATGGAGAAGGTGTAACACCTGTCTTTTAGAATGTATCATTTGAGGATTTATAGGGTTAAAGATAAGGTTTTTGGGGAAAAATCTAATGACACTACGTGGTGTATGGAAGACCACGACGTGGCATGGTTCTATTGGATCGTGTATCCTGATCAACACCACAACATGGCAAGAAGGAGGCCACGACATGTTGGCTGTTGCAACCCAAACCCATAATTTCTAGGGTTTCACCCATATTTAAAGCCATTAACTCTAAGATTAGGGCATCATCTTCAACCTCTATTATTCCTTTTCGAAACCTCTAGCCTATCCTCTTTGTCACTTGAGCTCTTTGATGGTGTTTTGGCCACTTGAAGGTTGAAGGAAGGCTTTGTTCAGCGAATGATCAACTTGCAAACTCATATCCATTTCTTGGCGTATCTTTTGGACTTTTTTAAGTCTCCAAGCTCTCACCTTTATGCTTCATCCTTTGTAGATCTAGGTTTTGAGTTCCTTTCCTTCATGATACGTTGATATGAATGGGTGGTTTTGATAAAGTTGGAAACTTTATCACCCATTGAGGTCCCTTGGTCATCATAGGTTTCAAATCTAGAATTTCATGTTGATTTGTTTCATACATGGAGTTTTGACTCCATTTCTTACGCATTTTGACTTAGTTTTGGAGAAACCTGCATTGGACATGCATGTCTATAAAGTAAGGACTTTTATTGTTAATTTGAGGGAAAGTAAGCCTTATGGAAAGTTGGAGAAAAGGACTTAACAGATAAAGTACTTAATGAGAAAAATGGTTGTCTGGCAGCAACCACGACGTGGCTAAGGAGGACCCACGACATGGTGAAATCTTGCATGTAACACTCGCAAATTTGGGATAGTCAATTAAGATATAATGAGCATTAAAATGACTCTTTTATAGAAGATTATTTAGGATAAATATTCTTAACCAAAGTTATAGTATATGTGACAAGGATTCCATCCATATAAAGATCGCTGAAATCCAACTTCGTATAAAGAGGTTGCAAAAATTTTAAGTTTCACGAGTGCACCTTGTGTAAATAAAGGCACGGCACGCACCTTCTAGAAGCTGCCACATAGCACCAGCCAATGCCCGACACGTGTCACATTCTGAAACAGACCCTTTTCGACCAAGGTTTTGTGTGGCACGCACTTGGTCTCTGCATGGCATGCACACCTATTTCTCAGCCTATAAATACCTTGCAGCTCCCATTCTTTTCCCCACACACCTTCAACTATATATATATATATATATATATATATATATATATATATATATATACATCTCAAATTATCTACAATTGGCCCATGAAATCTTAGTGTTTAGGATATTTTAGTAAAGCTATGAGGCCCAGAGAGCTCGCCATCTAGTAGCCATCAGGTTGGAGTTCTGCCAATGCAATTTCTGGACTTTTGTCTAGGAAACCTCTTTAAGTTAAGCTACACTCTTTTGATTTTAGTGTAACTTATATTTATAGTCATAAGTCATTATAATGAACCTATAAATAAGATTTATCAGTAATTCCATGTTAAAATGTTGATTGATCTACATACGGGAGAGGTGTCTAGAATGGTCACGTTGGCTTGGTTGTTGGATTTTAGAAAAGCGATTGTGCCGAAATGATCCTGCCTCCCAACTGTCTCGTCTGACTGATCATTACTTGATAGTGATGGGTTTTCTAGGTTATAAAAAAATTCATGTGGCGGAAAAAACACTTAAACCTGAAGTTCACATGCAACCTAGAAATGATCTATGTTTTCTCTATTGATAGCAATAACTTATGAACATCAAGAAACCTTAGAGAGAGGCTATGAAAATCAAAAGTAACATAAAGAATAGGGTTACATACCTTTTGATTATTATAGCAAATAATCAAATCAAATCATCTTGAAGTTCCTTGTAAAGCAAGCACCAAAAGTATGATGCCTCTAATGGCTCACACCCAAAACCAGAAACCCTAGAATGAGGAAGAAAGAGGAGATATGAAGGGATTTTTGATCTTATTCCTTTAGGTAATGTGGCGAACGAAAATTGCAATCCATGGGTTCCTATTTATAGTTTAGGTAACATGCAGGCAAAACAAGATTTGTATTAATTAAATAATAGATTTAATCCTAATTCAAATCTTTTCCTTATATACAACCAGGAGGCTTCCAGAAATCCTAGGAAACCCTCTAATACTGTCCATACAATGGAGGGTTCTAGAATTGTTTCTTTTGTTCAACTATTGAAAAATTACAATTCACCCCTTGCACATTTAGTTAACTCCAATTAATCTCGAATTAATTCCAGGGTAATTCTGATTAATAATTAATCAATTCTAATAGATTTCACATTAATTTATTAATCATATAAATTAACAAAACAATTATTTAACAATTGATATCGTATTAATTTATTAATCACATAATAAATCAACAAATCAACTTTCTATTTCCAGTTAATATGTTAATCACATAATATATTAACAAATCATTTTCCCATAGTTTCCAATTAGTTTATTAAACAAATAATAATATAATAAATTATTAATATCTCTCATAATATCAATTCTAGCTAATTCTGGTCATGAGAGAAACCCAAAAAGGACTTTGCTTCTAATTTAAGAACATACCAATTTAGTTGCTCACTTAGACACCTTAATCCAAGAGTCTCCCACTTAGATAAGTTTGTAAATACAATTGCAAGTACAAACCTTTAACTAAACAACAAATAGTGCTTTCCAAAGTCACTGTCGAACTCTGATTCAAATCAAATGTTGGCCCCAAGATAAGTGATCAGTTATTCCTTCATTCTATAAGATATCGCATAAACAGAGTCATGGATTAAATGATCAACCTCATGTTCATTTATTTGTTTCCCGATTTCCTTGTGATCGAATTTCAGACTACAAAATTAAACCACGCCAATTCAGTCTGGACCAGGTGCTTGGTTTTTCATAGATCAACTCAAATCACCGAGGGACCCATATATCACTTTTCTTTATTCAGGAAAAAGGAATGAATTGCATTGACCATATAGTCATACAATTTACATATCAAGTTACACATGGAATAACCCTTTATAACATCTAGTTACGAGATGCGTTTGAGCAAACCAATGGACAACTGATTTGTAAACTATAAACTATAAACCACTGCTTTAAGAATAGAAAATATCAGTGTCTTAGAATTACTTGTGATTGAATCCATGAAGTAATCTCTAAGCGTGGGTTTATCCAGTACATAAAATCTCTATTTTCAAAGTATTCATGAATATTGTAGTAATTCCAGTTGCAATGTCTTAACCTCAATCTACAATCAATTCATGACAGTCTTAATTCACTACTTACTTCCAAAAGTATGAACGACTATGGAATCTAGGATGGTCCATGTCTTAACCTTAGTCAGAAGAGTACGTTGGTAGAGTAGAGCATTTCGCTGGGAAGCGAGTACGCATATGGGGATTGGTGATTGAGAAGGTTGAGCAGCTACTCAGGGAATCTGGGATGATTCATGTAGAGAGTATGGGTAGATGTGGCAGGTAGTATGGGCCCGTACTACTGAAAGCAGAGGACCCATACTCGATGCAGGGAGTATTCCAGACATTTTGAGTAGCAGGTCGAGAGGTGATTTCATGGTCCGAGTACCATGATCAGTAGCAGATCGAGGGGTGATGTCATGGTTCGAGTACCAAGATCAGTAGAAGATCGAGAGGCGATGTCATGGTTCGGGTACCAAGATCAGTAGCAGATCGAGAGGTGATGTCATGGTTCGGGTACCATGATCAGTAGCAGATCGAGAAGTGATTTCATGGTTTGGGCACCATGATCGGTAGCAGAGCGAGAGGTGATGTCATGGTTCGAGTACCATGCTTCATAGCGGATAGTGTTTGTGCTTTTTCCAGTTATCCTGTCGTGTTTGGGTTATTCTATGATCGGATGCGATAGAATATGGGGCTAGAGGGCCATGTTGAACGAGTTTCAACGGAGCATACCTTGAGAAGAGATTTGAGTTGATTTCTGAGAGAGTTTTAGTGAGATGTCAGTTAGAGTCGCAAGAGTCGAAGATGAGTGGAGATGATATTATATGAAGGATTGCGGCCTGAGTTGAGCAATCAGCCGATAGTGGAGATGTCACCTTCTGTGATCTAAGTGGCGATATTTCCGTTTCATGTGGGAAACATAAGAAGTGTCGAGATTTTCGGTTTTGAGATTGGGGGTAAACCATGCGGGGTAGCAGTGATGGCGATCTTCCACCGGAGTATTTGGCAGTATGTCTGTCGAGAGGTAATGATATAGCATGATCAGGCTGACGGTGGGAACTAAGATGGTCAAGGACCAGGACACACCCTACTCGAGCATAGTAGGGCACGTGTTAGCTGTAGCAACAGATGATCAAGAAGAGTATATTGGGGCGATGGTGTTTTCTCTATGATGGGTATCGAGAGTGGAAGGGGAGTCTATGCTCTTATGATGAGTGATGTGATAGAGCGTTGGTTGAGGAGTTGAGGATGAAGAGAATGATAGTTCATTATTTCCATACTAAGAGCCAGAGTTAATACTGGACAGTTGGAGAGGTCCGGTGATGGGAGGGTGTGAGTTTCTGAATGACTAGAGACAGTCATGATAGGAAGTTTTGAGGATTTCATCTGAGATTGGGGTTATTTGGGGTTGCTTGATCACTGTCGGGAGATCATCGAGTGTGTGTAGCACCTTCGAGGAGTAGGTGCGATGTTACTGGTCGGAACAGTATGTGAGGTAGATTGTTGGTGCGTCAAATGATGATGGTTCAAACCCTGAGTGGGGGAGAACCGGGTATTCTAATGAGAGAATCAGAGGTTGGTTCAAGAGCGGTTAGAGAACTGGACTTAGAGACCTGTGGTACAGATTCAGAATACCAGCGTTATTGGTGGTTAAGGTGAGGTGCAGAGTAAGTTTATGCATGAGGCTCGTGCTCATGAAAGGATGAGTGTCTCCACGGCCGGTGGCCGGTGGTCAGGGAACTCATAGTGGTTAGAAATTCTTCGAGGTGGTTTGGCTTGTAAGGTTAGTTCGGCGGTTGGTAAATTCCGGTCCGATGTATGAACTATTATATGTAGTTTGGGAAGAGCAGATGTAGAATTAGACGACCAACCTCAGGGTCGGTCAGTGTATTCTTGCATGAGTTTTGAGCAATAGAGGAGGGAGTTTCGGATGGTTTTCATCATGTTCCGAGTTATTGTCGATTCATCAGTGTTTCAATTGAGAGTTGGGATACTCTAAAGTTGCGCGTTGTGTGAAATGAAGGATAGTTATGATATCCTGAGGGAATGCATGGAGGTATCCGTGTATGATGTCGTGAGTATGGGATCGGTGGTTGAAGTAGGACATTGTGATGTTCTGCGATGGTGTTCCAGGGTATCCGAGTATGATGCCCTGAATTCCGAATTATTTTAGAGTCATGAGTTCGGGGCGGCAAGTAGTGAATTAAGTATCTACGGTTCCAATGGGAGCCCTTTAGGTATTGACATCAAGAGGGATCATTTAAGAAGGTGGATTGCATCAGGGAAAGGTGTTTTGTTATGGCGGTTGTCGTTATATATTATGATGCGTAAATTGGATGAGTGTGGGTACCTATCTATGTTAGTCCGCGAAGCATGAGTTAGAGGACGCAGTGTGGTGTTAACGTGAGTATGAGACTGTGGGATGATAAGAGAGAGCGTTGCTAGTTAGCGAGAGGGTGTTGTGATACTGTGGAGAGCCGTAGTACTCACTAGTTAGTGAGAGGGTGTTGTGATACTGCGGGGAGCCGTAGTGTTCACTAGTCACTTAGTCAGCGAGAGGGTGTTGTGATACTGCGGAGAGTCGTAGTACTCTCTAGTCAGTGAGAGGGTGTTGTGACACTGCGGGGAGCCATAGTACTCACTAGTCAGCGAGAGGGTGTTGTGATACTGCGGGGAACCGTAGTATTCACTAGTCAACAATAGGGTGTTGTGATACTGCGGGGAGCCGTAGTACTCACTAGTCAGTGAGAGGGTGTTGTGATATTGTGGGGAGCCGTAGTATTCGCTAGTCATCGAGACGGGTATTGTGATACTGCGGGGAGCCGTAGTACTCACTAGTCAGCGAGAGGGTGTTATCATACTACGGGGAGCTGTAGTATTCACTAGTCAGCAAGAGGGTATCATGGTACTACATGAAGCCGTATTATTCACAGGTCAGAGAATGACGCAGAGGAGTGTTAGGCTTGGTTAGCCTTATTATTGAGTTTTTGGGGACCTGGTGGTCGGATCAGGAGCGAGACTGTGGTCTCCTTAATGATCAGGGATCGTTATATACTGAGTTAAGGTGTGGTTATCACAATCAGAAGGAATTGGGGAAGTGACGTACGCATGGGTTGTGAGTCATGAGTCATGGGTTGAGTGGTTCATAAGGATGGGTGGTTCCAATTCTGGGTCGGACCAGACTCTCGAGTTTGAGTTTGGCTCTAGTGGTGCCTTAAGTAGGCGAGATGAGATTCTAGATTCTGAGATGGGTCCCAAGTTGAGAGGTAGTGTTATCCAGCTGATACCTTAGAACTCTGTAGGTCAACACTCGGGTACAGGAGGTACCGTGAGGCACATGTATCTAGGGAGTGATGTTCGACAGAGGTCGAGGGTGAAATGATTTAGTGGGTTTGTGTTATTTGTTGGGGGTAAAGAGAGCTTCGTGACTTGTGTGTCACCGGGCTGAGATTGTTGTGTGAGAAGGAAGCCGGTGAGACATTTTGGGGCATGTTATGGGTGACCTTTGGAGGTGCAATTGTGGATTCAGGAGTTGACTTAGTGCCCAGTATTAAAAAGGGATACAAGAAACAAAGTTGGAGCTTTCGAATGTGATGTCTGAGGAAACTTCTAAATGAGTATGGTTTTTCCCTTGTGTCTGAGGGCAGAGTGTTAAGGATTCTATGTCGGATGGGTTTTGATAGCGGTTTAGTGGATGAGCCATAGTGAGGTGTGGACCCTTCCATTTCTTGGGGCGTGATTCGGATCTTTTAGCATGTTGGTATGAGTGAGCGGTATCCGATTGTTGGATTCGGATTTATGAGAATCAGAGGATCAATGGGTTATCACGGTTGACATTCGAGGAGCGAATATCATGGTGATCACTTGAGTAGGTAGTTTGGCGGCGAGTTAGGCCACTAGAGTTTCCAGATATTGGGAACGAGTATATTGCGGCCGAAGAGTTGGATTAGTTTTGGATTTGGGAGTTCTGTGTGATTTCAGTTGTCTATGGAAGAAGATTTCGGTTTTTCATGTGATCCTTTTGGCGGTGCCTTCGGGTGGTTGGATGTAATTTATATGTGGTTAGGGATTGATTTCGAGGGCGAAATCAAATTCAAGTGGGGGAGAATTGTAACATCCGGATTTCAGAGATATTATTGTAAAGGTTAATCTTGGGTTTCAAGGGGGGACTTGACGAGTTGAGGGTCCAACTCGCCAAGTCGAGTCGGGATCCTTCGGGGGATTTAATGAGTGGACTCGACGAGTCAGAAGAGGGACTAGCCGAGTAGATAGTGGACGGAGAAAAACCCTAAGTTTCGGGTTAGGAGCGTATTTAAAGGAACTTATGACCTTGGGTGCGCCTCATATCCTTTGTGAGAAACCCTAAATCACCATGGGAGCTTGGGGTGAGTTCGTATGATGAAATCAAGTGATTTAGTGAGTTATGTGGAAGGAAAGGTGCATGAATCAAGCAAGGAACGAGATGGAGGCTATGAATCTAGCTTATCTTCTCATGGAGCTGCTGTGGAAGGTATGAACTTGCATCCTTTTCACCTAATTGTGATTAGACCTCTAGATCTTGGGAGTTTTAGGGCTTAACTCCCCTCCTTTTATCTTTGAGCTAAGTGAGATATGATCTGAGGTGGGAAACCTCAGATCTGAGCCTTGAGAGGTCCTTAGAAGCTAGATGCCTCGGCTTTAGTGGCCCAAATGATGGTGGTTGAGCAAAAAAACCTTCATGAAGAGTGTGTTTTGGTGTTTTGGAGCTATAACATCGAGCATTAACGTAAAGATCGAAACTTTACGAAAGTATTAAGCCTTGGAATGATAGATCTATAGATTAGAGTGTTAGATCTAGTTGAAATTGTCTAGATAAGGAAAAGTCTGAATGGACTCGCCGAGTCAATGAGACGACTTAACGAGTCAGCTAGGGTTTCATGTCTGGACTGAATCGCGATTTAGCCCGGCGAGTCGTGGGGTCGGCTCGATGAGTTAAGTTGGATCTTCTAGAGACTTCGAGAGGTGATTGAACTCGACGAGTCACAAAGGTGTACTCGCTGAGTCGGGCCAAGTGGAACTGTTGACTTGAGTTGACTTCTGAGTTGGGGTCTTGGTCAACATAAGTAATAGAGACAATGGAGGGGTAAAATGGTCTTTTATCCACTTCCCAATTAGAGAGGGAAAGAGTAATTGTTGGTTTAATTAAATTTGAGATTTTGAGTGTTAATTAAAGATATTTTCCTTATGTGTTAGGCGGTGGCGAGTTCGAGATTCAAGTGTGAGGATAGCTGCTTTCTGCTTTCCAGGTGAGTCTTCTTACTATACTTTACCTAGAGTGGTAATTAGAGTTATACGACAGAGTATCTTGTATGCTATTTATGTGATTGTGATAGAATGCATTATTTCTATGTGATTCATGCCATGTATGTTCCAGAGTTTACAGAGTTAGAACCAGAAGGTTCACAAAGTTAGAACCAGAAGGTTCACAGAGTTAGGACCAGAGGGTCCACAGAGTTATAGCCTCGAGTGGCTAATATATGTTATAGGTGGTATTTTGGGGAACTCACTAAGCTTCGTGCCTACCGTGTTATGTGTTATGTGTTTCAGGTTTTCCTCTCGGAATCGCAGGACGGCACCGGCTTGATTGTACACATCAGAGAAAAAGTTATGAGGATCCTGGATTATTAATGGAGTTGTGCTTGTAATTGAATAAAAGAGATTTTTATACGATATGTTATGAAGAGTATGCATTTTAAAAATGAAAAATTGTTTTAAATTTTCACGTCGTTACATCGAGTCAGGGTCCTCTGACTCGTCGAGTTGACTCTAAAATCCCGCGACTATCTCAAACTCTACTTGACGAGTTGTGTCCTCCAACTTGTCGAGTCCCCCTTTCAAAATGAATATAAAAATAATAAGATAATATACCTGGGACTCAGGATGTTACAATTCTCCCCCACTAGAATCAGACTTCAACCTCAAAGTCGTTTCCTGAAAACAACTTTGGGTACTGGCCTCGCATCTCGGACTCCGGCTCCCAAGTCTACTCGGATCCCTTATGATGTTGCCACTGAACCTGACCCAATGGCACCTCTTTATTCCTTAAAACCTTCACCTTCCTATCCAAGATCGTTATCGGCTTCTCAATGTAGTCCAGGAGAATATAAACCTGTATATTCCCTATGGGAACCACTGCAGTCTCGTCGGCTACACAATCCTTAGCTGGGACACATGGAAGGTGTTATGAATCTGGATCAACTTCACAGACAACTCTAACCGATAAGCTAGTTTACCCATACGAGCGATCATTTGAAAGGACTGATATATCTAGGGCCCAGCTTGCCCCGCTTCCTGAATTGGATCATCCCTCCCCAAAGGGATACCTCCAGGAGGACAACATCTCCGACCTGGAACTCTAGCTCTGAACGTCACCGGTCCGCATAACTCTTCTGACGACTCTAGGCCGTCAGTAACCTCTGCAGTACCTGCTTTGTCGTCTTGAGCACTATCTCGGTGCTCCCCTACACTCTCTGTTCGAAAGGGTGACAAGAAGCCCTACGCTTCAAGCAACTCATCACAACCTCAAAACTCCAAATCCAAAGTTTATAAAAGATCGAGCCAACTCCTTTTCCCATACTCTTGGATTCCAAGGCACAACTTGGAAACTCAGAACATACAAGGATCTCCTCAAGACAGCCAAACCAATTAGAAACTTCTAACTCGAGGAAGAACAACCCCTTACTAATCCTTAAGAAAACTGAAACCCTACACAAGGTCTGACTTCTTGTCAAACTGAACCATCCCAACACAAACCCCAGGACAATTCAGCTCTGGCCCCGAACTGAATGACCATGCCCGACCGAAACTATCCACATGATATCCGCAAACATAACTCCAGCCATTTTCCAATTCCCAACTCCAAACCTGGATATAGGGTCGACTCCCGACCCAACTGTGTTACCGCCACAGGCTACCCTTAGCACCTTCGACAATCCACTGTTGTTCCATCCAACGGAACTATGTCGCTCAATCACGTTGTACACATAATCATTAAGTTTGCTTTACTCCAAGCGAATGTTACAACCGATCTGTAGTCACTCATCACTTCCGACCTCTGTCGTCTACTCTTTACTACTCTCCATGTGCGTTGTGTTCCTCCGACGCCAATGAACCAACTCATACACATGTCTAAAACACCAGATGGAAACCATAACCACTCAAATGAAATCCATCTGTAAATTCGAAATCTCAACTCGATACTCAACTCATGTCTCGAGATTCGAGAATCTACGCATGCCTCATACCCTCAATATTTCCGATTCGTAGCAACCCGTTCCCTAATTCAGGTCGTAACAGTTCCCGACCATCACTAAGACCCCAGTCTCACACCTGGTCTAGGCACAGACTCCCAAAGTCTCCAACGACAAGGCTACCCCAAGCCTAAGAACACCTGCATGTCACGCACTGACTAGTGGATACTACGGCTCCCCGCAGTCCCATAACACTCTCTCTCACTGACTAGTGAAGGCTATGTATCCCCACAATCTTACAACAGTCTCTCACTTACTAGTGGATAATATGGCTCCCCGCAGTCCCACAACACTCTTTTGCTGACTAGTAGATACTACGGTTCCCCGCAATCCCACAACACTCTCTTGCTGAATCATGAATGCTACGGCTCCCCATAGAATTACGATACCCTCTCGTACTGCCTCGTAAATGCTACGGATCCCCGTAGTATTACGATACTCTCTCTTACTGACATCATGAATGCTACGGCTCCCCGTAGTATTACCATACTCTCTCTAACTGACATCATGAATGCTATAGCTCTTCGTAGTATGATGATACTCTTTCTTACTCGCCATGGGCTCACCCCACGGTTTTCCTGACAGTCCTAAGTGATTACTCCCATTTGGATCCACTCACTCTCTTCTCACCCCACAATATCACCATCAAGCTACCACCATACCATGTTCACTAACTCATCCTCCGCGGTCCAACATAGATAGGTGCGCTCACCTTCCCAAATTTTGCATCACTATTATTGATGAAAATTCTCGTAGACAAAGCACTTTCCCTCGGTACAGTTCACGCCCCTGACAATCATCGTATGGCGACAATTAACTAGATGGTCTCACATATGGAAATATAGTCGCTTGATGTTCCACTTGTCGTCTGACAAACCCAAGTCTCATTGTAATCCAACAATTTAGGGCATCATACTTGGATACCTCAATACACCATCACAGAATCTCACGATGTCTTGCCACGACCACTGATCTTCCACTCATACAACTCGAAGCCTTGAAGTACTCCAACTCACAACTTGAAGCATGGAAGAATCGTCAATGACTGAGAACACGTTGACGAAAATCTAAAGCCCCATCCTCTACTGATCAAGCTCATGCAAAACTACTCAATACCGACTCTGAAGTTGACTCGCACATCAACTGTTGCCCTTTCCGGAGTCACAGATAACAATCCATACATCGAACTATCAATCTCTCAGCAATCGAATATTGACCTCCGCAACCCAACCGTCTCGATACTCAACATTGGCATGCCAAAGAAACATGGGCCATCTTAGATTCATGTCCAACGGCCACCTACCGTGAAGACACTTATTCTCTCCTGAGCATATGCAACATGCATCATCTCGCTCTATACCTTGACTTGACTACCACATAACTCAAATCTCATATACCCGGGATGCAGATCCTCCTATCCAATCTTTTGAACTGCAACTCAAGCAGATCGATGATCCTCCCAACAGAATACGTAGTTCTCCCCCACTTAGGTTTCGAACCATCGTCCATTGGCATGCCAAACAGACCACACTATAGACTGGCACACCGGATATACCATTCCCGACTCATGGAACGTACCATGCAACACTCGATGATCTTCCAGATGATGACCAAATAAATCCAAGTATCCCTCATCTTATATGAAAACCTCGGAATCCTCCCAATATGACTGCCTCTAGTCACCAAAAATCTCATACCAACACATCACCAAACATCTCGACTGTCCCGAATGAGTTACAACTCTCGCACCTGATAATAATGAACTATCACACACACCTCATCTCTGATTCCTCAGCCAACATTCCATCGTGTGAATTATCATAGAAGCAGGAGACCTCCCCCTCATAGTCGATATACCACGTAAACAACGAGGGCCGCTGCCCCAATATACCCCTCTTGATTACCTGGAGTTGCTGCTAAAATATGCCTTACTATTCTCAACTAAAGCATATCCTTGTTCTCATACATCTTAGTCCCCTATGATGACTCTCTCACGCTATAAGAAATACCTCGCAGCAGACATGCCACACATACTCTAGTGAAAATATCTCAACCATATGCTACCCCCGCAGGGTTTACCACCAACTCTGAAACCAGAAGCTCATTATCTCTTTTGCTCTACACGGGAAATGAAATTCCTCTTCACAGGAAGTGACACCTCAATCACCGACCGATCACTCAACCCAGACCTCAATTCTCCACAAAGCATTATCTCCACTTTTCCTCGAGTCCTGCGACCCCATCTGACACCTCACCAGTCAAACCCCTCGGGATCTAAACTTAATTTTTTTCCTTGCAAGGTACACTCTATTAAAGCTCGACTGACATGGCCGTTGGCCCAACAATCTACCACATCCACTCTCAGTCTGAACAACCACAACGGGATAACTGGTAAAGACGGAAGCACACTCCGCTACGAATCACGGTACCCGAACCATGTTATCTCCCCTCATGCTGCTACTTAGAACCTTTGGAATTCTTATTGTTTCGAGTATGGGTCCTCTGCTTTCAGTAGTACGGGCCCACACTACCTGCCACATCTACCCATACTTTTCACACGGATCGTCCCAGATTTCCTAAGTATCTGCTCAACCTTCTCGATCACCAATCCCATTACACATGTTCGCTCTCGAGCGAATACTCACCTCTAACGGCGTACCCATCAGACTAAAATAACTCCCTAGACTCGCCATCAGCTGCTGAAGATCTCCTCATGATGCCAACAATCTACTTCCTGAATATCATGATATTCACTTAGCAGCTGGCTCCCATCATTCAAGAGTTCCACAAAGCACAAAGCAAGCAGCATTCGGGCATAGAATAATCTCCACCAGCGCATAAAACCACTCTATCATACAACTCCACTTTCTCTATCCACAAAGCAAAAGGCATCACCGAACTCAGGAAAGCCTACCTCTCATGTGTATCTAACTACTCTCTCGATAGATTCCTCAAATGCACATCTAGGTATCTCTCATAGATTACTCTACTACTCAAAGCTCTCTCTAAAGGATTCCTGCTAGGTATTCCTACTCAGCACATACATAGAGAAAATAGCAGATAATATCAATCAATAGCATCCCCTAGGCTAAGGCATCATGAATTAGGCAACTCTAGCTCTAATTTCCTGAAATACCTAACCTATCCTCTAACATGCAGCTCTAATATCTCATAAGTATCTCATAATATAATCAAGTAATGGTATTTTGGGAAATCACAGTTCAGGCTCTAGTTGATTGTACACACTGATCCTTCTCGTTTTCTCTTTAAAGCTCTTACTCGTTTTAGAAAAATCATTTCTTATTATAAAATTTTCTCAAGTCCTCAGTTTGAGTTCAGACATACCCAAGAGTACATTCGAATCACTCAAACCAAGGCTCTGATACTAACTTGTAACGCCGTAAATTTTCAAACAAAATTTTCACTTTTAAAATCACATAAAATCCAATATCACATTTCTCAAAAACCACAAATATATAAGTTGTCAAAACACAAGTCAACAGTTTTTTGATAATATCCTAGAATCCTCAAAACATAAACTCCAAATCGTGTGTACAATCAAGCTGACGCCTTCCCGCGATCCTAAGAAGTACCTAAAACATATATGACACAACATGGTAAGCATGAATCTTAGTGAGTTCCTCAAAATACCACACATATCTCATTAGCCTCTCATGGCTATATCTCGATAATGACCCTCTAGTCAATGTGTCTCATTTGAGACCCTCCGGTCCCACAACTCGGGTTGGACTCTCCGGTCCTAACTCAATGAAGATCAGAATACAACATAAATCACAAAGACATAATGCAGGATGTCATAATACTCAATAATACCATACAAGACCCTCCGGTCACACCAAGTTACCACTCATGGTAAGTATAGTGAGAAGACTCACCTCAGAAGTAAGCAAGTAGATCTAGTATTCCACGAACAGTCTAGACTCTGCCTACACAATATAATTATCTCTAATAAGCAAATCAAAGTAACCAATCCAAGATGCTAAGCTAACTCCTCCACTAAATCCCAAAAGGGGAAAAAGACCATTTTACCCTTCCATGGTCTCCAAGGTCCACAGTTAACCAAACCCTAAAAGTCAACGAAAGTCAACACTCAAGTCAATAGTCCATGTTGACTAAACTCGTCGAATTCATCTATGCGACTCGTCGAGTTCCTTCACTTTCTCTGAAATATCGGGAAAATCCAACTCAACTCACCGAGTTGTAGCTCGTCCAGACTATCGGGTAAAACCCTTGCTGGCTCGTCGAGTTGGCTCATGTACTCGTCGAGTCCCTCTTGGCCAATTCTCATTCATCGTCGATTACGAAGGCTCATGGTAATACATTACAACAACAGTAGAGATCCGACTACCAAGAGGGACGCCTTAGAGTGGTAGATAAAATACGTTAGGATTAGTAAAACATCCTAAAATATAGTAAATTTGGATTAATAAAATATCCTAAAAGATATTAAATTTGGATTAATAAAATATTCTAAAAGATAATAAGATAGGATCGTTAAATATCATACAAAGATAGTAAATTAGGATTAATAAAGTATCTTAAAAAGATAGTAAGCTAGGGTTGATAGAATATTTTATGAAAGGTTTTTCTAAAAGAAAAATGATTCTTATTTTAATGCAAATAAATAAAGCAGAAAATTATAAAAACTCATGCAATCACCAACATTATGTTGACTTTTTCAAAAATACATGTATTCTCATGGAGATGAGTGGGGAGGATAGTCGTGCCAAGGAGGATATCTTCTAAGGAAGCTTGTTGGAGTCTAGTTTCGTCTCATTGTCATTTCTAGTTATGTTAAGGATGTGTGCTTGACCTTTTAAACAATTTAATCCTAAATATATTATATTAAATAAAAGTATCATTTGTGATATACAAGGTTCTCTATCTCTCTCTCTCTCTCTCTCTATATATATATATATATATATATATATATATATATATATATATATTAAAGCTCATTAATTTATTTTGTTTTTTTATTTAAATTTATAAGAAAAAATCAATTTTAATAATTCATTATTTTTTTATTTTCTTATAAATCCAAAGTTCTTAAATATTTAGATTTTTATATTTAGTTTTTTTTAATTAACCCGTGTAATACATGTGTCTTATACCTAATATATATAATAAGTAGGATAGTACCATATCTCTGCCCGCCCCGCCCCCGCTTCAGGTATCAAATTTAAGCTTCATCCCCTCCCTGTTACATGTTTAGCTAGTCGGGAATGCCCACCGTATTAGGGTCGGGTACCAGAATCCACGAGTCAAATTTGCATACCTAGTAATGTTAGGTATTTACTAAAATTTTAATTTCCATATATATATATATATATATATATATATATATATATATATATATATATATATAGAGAGAGAGAGAGAGAGAGAGAGAGAGAGAGAGGATAGTACTGCATCCCCCCCCTTTAGATCCCAAATTTAAGCACCATCCCCGCCCCATTACATGTTTAGTCGGGAATCCCCACCCCGTTAGGGTCGGATACCAGAATCCGCGAGTCAAATTTGCATCCCTAGTCCCAATTGCATGAAGTGGACATGTGTATTATGTGTCGATTCCTCTCATTCAACCAATTTAAATGTTAAACACATATCAAAATCACAAGTTGACATTACATTGAAAGTTACCTCTACCCATATCATGTCCATACTTTATAGGACAATTATCAAGTCTTTGAAGTCTATATAAAGGCTTATGTTTAGGTGGATCCTGTTTAATTAAGCGTGTTTTAATTTTTTTTAATGATAATGATATACTCTTATTTGGAGATCTTAGGAATAAACGTATCCACAACAATAAGATGAGTTATGGGTCATTAGGTTAAGATGATGTCGTTTATCAACTTTTACTGATTGACAACAAATGCCATCATGATGACAATAATTTGAGTTTGTATACAAGATTTGGACGTTCTACTAAATATTTTTGTTACGAATGATATAATACAAAATTTCATAGACCAAAAAAATATATGTTTAAAAACGAGTTTTAGAACTGTCATTAAAGCTATTATTATGACAAGGTGTTTTTTTAACTTTAAACATTTAATTAAGAATTTAGTACTTTTACGGAGAAAATAGTATACTATAGAGGCAAGAATTATGTAAGAGGTCTCAAGGAGTGATTCTTACTCAATCATTAATGATAGCCGATTAAGAAAAGATTTTAGTTATAATTTTATAATTTATACCGGGCCCCATCATTTCAAAATATCAAAACAAATATATATTTATGATTATTCATGGTTTAAGATTATTATTAGAATATTAGTCCAATAGTGTTTTTTGACATATTTTAGGAAAAAAGCAAACAAATAATAAAAACGTGTTTTTTATTTTTCAAGAAGAAATTATATATATATATATATATATATATATATATATATATATATATATATATATATATATATATATATATATATATATATATAAAAGATCGGATGATGACTTTTTTTAAAGTGACGATTCGTGAAGACATTTTAAAAAAATTTTAAAAAAATACAAATCATAAAATCAAGCATAATACTATATTGGAGAGAAAAAAATGTGGAAATTTTTTTTTGGATCCTTAAAATTGAAACATGGATCATTTTTATGATCCATGATTCAATTTTAATGATCCATGATTCAATTTAAATGATACAAATAAATTTTCCAATTTTTTTCCTCCCGGATATAATACTATGCTCGATTTTATGCTTTGTATTTTTTTTAAATTTTTAAGGTGTCCTCACTTTAAAAAGAGTCCTCACCGAACCCTATATATATATATATATATATATATATATATATATATATATATATATATATATATATATATATATATATATATATATATATATATATATTTATATTGACTCAAAAATAAGTAAGAACTGCAATGACAAAGCTTTGCCGCAGGATTGAAAAAATAAAAGGTGAACATTTGAATTTATTTATCGTCAATATATCGCGACCATATGGTTTTACTTTTGAGTTCTTTAAAAGATATTGGGAGGTGATCAAAGAAGATGCTTTCAATTTGGTGTGTAGTTTTCAGCCATGCAAGGGTATTCCTAAAGGATGTAATCAATCTTTTATTTCCCTTATTCCTAAAGTAAATGATCCCTCATTTACGTCTGATTTTAGACCTTTAAGTCTTGTAGGAAACTTCTTGTCAATCGTCTTGTTGTGGTCATTGATTCAGTAGTGAGTTTTGGGCAATCTGCTTTTATCAAAAGGCGTCAAATTCTTGACAGTCCAATGATGTTAAGTGAGATTATTGCTCAATATTAAGGGTGTGGTAAAAAATTGGTGGTGTTTAAGGCGGATTTTGAGAAAGCTTGTGATTATCTTTCATGGGATTTCCTCTTTGAAGTTATGCAGAAGATGGGATTTAGTGATTTGTGGAGTAATTGGATTAGATCCCCTCTTAATTATTCTAGGATTTTAGTGTTATTCAATGGGGCTCCTACCGAAGAGTTTGATATTTTCGTAGGTCTTTGTCATGGAGATCCGTTTGATATTTTCATAGGTCTTTGTCAAGGAGATCCTATATCTCCTTTTCTTTTTGTGTTGGCCATGGAGGTTTTCCATGTCTCTTAGAGGCTAGTCGGGCAGGGGCTTTTATAGGCGTGCTTCTTGGATCCTCGAGACTTGAGGTGTCTTATTTTTATATGCAAATGATGTTGTTTTACTTTGTGATTGGGAGGTGGAAAATGCTAGGAAGATTATTCGCATCCTTAGAGTTTTTCAAATGTCGTCTAGCTTAAAGATTAATTTACATAAAAGTAAATAAATTGGAGTGGGGGTTCACTTTGATCGAGTCCAAGAGCTTGCTTCTATGCTGGGTTGTAGTGCTATTGACCTTCCTTTTTGTATCTTGGAGTTCTGGTAGGTGCTAACATGAACAAATTTGCTAAATGGCAGTCTATAGTGGATAATTTTTTGAGCAGATTGTCTTCTTGGAAGGCAAAATTATTATCCATTAGTGGTCATTTAACTCCTATGAATGTGGTTTTGGTAGTATTCCAATCTACTTATTAAGCTCTTGGAATCGTTAAGAGCTAGTTTTTATGGGGGGCAGACATTGGAGAGAGAAAGCTACATTGGATTTCTTAGAGTAAAATGATGAGTTCTAAGGAAATAGGAGGTCTTGACATTGGAAGCATTTTTGCTTTTAATAGGGCTCTTTTATTCAGGTGGCATTGACGTTTTTTGCAAAATCTAAATGCTTTATGGGCTAAGGTGATATCGGCTTTACACTATTCTTCTGGAGGTCATGTGATTACTCGAAGTGTAGGTTTAAGTCCGTGCTGAATGTTATTAGGGGGATTGAACATTTGAAGCAGAAAGGTGTTTTTTGGAGGATATATGTACTAAAAAGGTGGGGAATTGTGAGAACCCCTCTCTAAAACTACATCATATTACTTCAAAACATGCTACATGCATATTCATAAACAACATTTTACATTGATAGTTTAATTACAAAAAACTGGATACAAACTGCTTAAGTTTTAGTATATTTTATAACTACCTAGGAAATTATAATATTATACATACACGATTACTAAATACAAAAGTAATATTATTAACTATTCTAAATCTTTCAACAGTATGTGTCTATATTGGATCCGTATTACCTGCAATAGTTAAACACTGAGATGGATAAGCGGTGACTCTTAGTGAGTTTAAAAATAGATACAATATAACGTTATGTCATATATATACCAATATGACAGAAACAAAGAGGAACAAAGAACAACAAAGACATATGTGAATTATGTGACAAACTTTCCATATCAACAAATGATCTGATTCAAAGATTTACAATCAATGAGATACAACAATTTCAACTTGATATAAAACAATAAGACTTCTGCCTATGTGGCATAAAAAATAAACGATTTCTGAATAAATATTTTGCTAGAATTTACAGGTTTTCAGCCCAATCCAACATTCTGCCAATGCCAAAGTGTTGCTTACTCATTCACTTCATGGTCAAAGGCTACATACCAATACCCAAGTGATGATTAATCATTCACTTCGTGGTCAAAGGTATAGCTCATTATCATACTAACACGAGAAAGCATATTGCGCATATAACACATAACATACAACTGTTCCTATAATTTGAACCCACTGTGAAATAATTGAAGGTTAAAATAGTAATTTGGGCAACACTTTGTTTCTATAATTAACTTTATTTGATAAAATCCGGGAGCTTTATTGAAAATTGGGCCTTGTGAGGGTTGAGCTTCAAACCCAAAATATAAATTTCTCAGGGTCTTTGGGCACTTCGAGACGTTTTTCAGGTGTTAGGTATGATCCCGGGGCTTCGGGGGTTTAAAAGTAGCTTAAAATAAAGTTTAGGGTGTAAAAGTGTGCAAAATTCTAACCAAAAGCGGGAGTGTTCGCACCTCCTTTTTATAACCTACGAGGGTTCGGATCGGAGGGAAGAAGGAGCCACACGGCAGCTTCGCAGGCGAGGGGGAGGGCCAGGCATTGGACAGGAGGTGAGACACGCGTCTCGGTTCGGATGCCTCCATCGCAATGGCATGCGTCAGATTCGACTGGGTTGTGCTTCGGATGTGAGGAGCTGGCAACACACGTCGGACACGAAGAAGATGCGAGAGGCGGGTAACGTGGCCAATTCTAGGCCGTGTGTATGCGAAATTTCTCAGATTTTGTGCCAAACTTCAAAATTTTATAACATTCGCATACGAGCTCTGTTTTTGATGTTCTTTATATGCATACGTAGGCGAGATTATACTTTACAACTTTTGTTTGGACTCTGTTGGCTAATTTTGACTTTATTTTTAATATTATTATTTTTAACAGACCATGACAGGAAAATCCGTTAAAAATTAATAACTTCTTCATCTGACGTCCGTTTTTGTCTGTCTTTCTACTGTTGTACTACTATTGACAAGACCTTCAATTTTTGTTTAGGCTGTGTCGGCTAAAAATCACTCAGTCTCATTTATTTCGAGTTTTTAGCTGTATACAGCTATACCGAAACTAAGAAAAATAATAAATTTCTCATACGAAGTCAGATTTTGACGTTCTTTTTATGAAAATTTTTAATTTAACGAATACTACGACTTTCAGTTAGATTACTAAAGCTAAAAAATAGTTTATTGAAAATTCACTTTTTACGCTAAATAGTGTTTTGCCGATTTTGTCATGGATCTTCGATTGGTCATAACTTCTTCGTTATAACTCAGATTTCGATGAGGTTTCTCTTAAATGTTTCTAACGAGATGATCTACAACTTTCAATAATATTATTTTTATTTATTTCCAACTTTATATATTCGTTAATTTCGATAGTTGACTTTTGATTGGAATTTCATAAGACTTCCAATATTTTCCGAATGATTCTAAACATAGTTTTACTTTAAATCCTCATAAAATTGTCTTGTTAGAACTCAAAACTCAAAATCATATATTAAATAATATTCGTTTTTAAACAAAACACGATAACTGAAAGTGTATGTTACAAAAACCTCTTCCTTTTGAGGATTTCGTCCCCGAAATTACAACGATTTAAACAAATGGGGATATTTCGCTCTTATCTCATTCTTATTTTCCCAAGTATAATTTGGGCCTCTATGGTGTTTCCACTTGAAAAGCACCAACTCCACTTATTTGTTACGTAATTTAGTCGTTCTTTCATTTATGATCTCTTCAGGCTCTTCTACATATCTTAATTTATTATCCAGTTTCACTTTGGATAACAGAACCGTTTCATCATATATGCTTAAACATTTACGCAGATAACTCACATGAAACACATCATGAATACCTGCCAAATCTTCAGGCAATTCCAAGCGGTATGCTTGCTTACCAATTCTCTGAATGATTTTGAAAGGACCAATAAATCTAGGACTTAGTTTTCCTTTCTTTCCAAATCGCATAATGCCTTTCCATGGGGATACTTTCAGCATTACGAAATCACCCACCTGGAATTCTATGGGTCGTCTCCTCTTTTGCACATAAGACTTTTGTTGATCCTAGGCTGCTTTCATTCTTTCTCGTACAATTTGAATCTTGTCAATGGTATCTTGAATCAATTCAGGGCCTCCAAGGATTTTTTGTCCTACTTCACGTCAACATAATGGAGTACAACATCTACGTCCATATAGGGCTTCATATGGTGGCATTTTGATTGAAGCGTGGTAACTGTTATTATATGAAAATTAGACAAGAGGTAAGTACTTGTCCCAGTTACCACCGAACTCTAAGACACATGCACGAAGCATATCTTCTACTGTTTGGATTGTTCTCTCCGTCTGACTGTCTTTCTGGGGATGATAAGCGGTGCTGAGAGCAATTTGAGATGCTAATTCACGTTGCATACTCGCCAAAAAATGAGAAGTGAAGCGAGTATCACGATCGGAAATAATATTTAGTGGCACGCCAAGTCTCGCAATAATTTCATGTAAGCATACTTGTGCATATTTCTCCATTGGAGCTGTTTCACGCATGGCAAGAAAATATGCACTCTTAGTCAGTCGGTCGACAATTACCCAAATGCTATCATTTTGTCTCGTAGTCTTTGGAAATTTGGTAATAAAATCCATGGATAGCTTCTCCCATTTCCATATAGGGACATTAATACCTTCTGGACTACCATATGGCTTTTGGTGTTCCGCTTTGATTTGTAAGCATACTAATTACTTGTACCAGGATGTATTGACAGTTTATACTTATGAGCTTCATCTAAAATCTTCTGTCTTAAGCCACCAATCTTTGGAATTCATAGTCGATTCTTAAATATTTTCAGTCCACGTGGATCATCAAGTAAGATATCATCATAATGTATCATCCCTTCATTCTTCACATTTTCTGACTTTCAGGCCTCTCTTGCCATTTTTCTAGTTCATCAAGAATAGTGAACTTTACGGTAGTGTGGGTAATAACATAACATACACTATTATGATAAACCTTCCTGCTAAGAGCATCGACAACTACATTGGCTTTTCCAGGATGAAACAGGATTTCACAGTCATAGTCTTTGATTAGCTTCATGGCTCGATGTTGTCTCATATTTAATGTTTGCTGACTGAATATATACTTGAGACTTTTGTGGTCGGTAAACAATTAACATTTTGTACCAAAAAGATAATGTCTCCAAAGTTTTAGGGCAGACACTACTGCAGCGAGTTCGAGGTCATGAGTGGGATAATTATTTTCATAATCTTTCAGTTGTCTTGAGGCATAGGCTATCAATTTACCACGTTGCTTCAGCACACAATCGAGTCCCAATCTTGAAGAATCTCTATACACGAAGAAATCATTATCACCTTCTGGAAGTGATAAGATTGGAGCATGAGTCAAAAGATATTTTAAAGTTGAGAAAGCTTTTTCTTGGGCTTCACTCCATTCGAACTTTGCTTCCTTTCGTGTAAGAATTGTGAGAGGTACAACTATACATGAAAAATCTTTAATGAATCTCCGGTAATACCCCGCGAGACCCAAGAAACTGCAAATTTCAGAAGCATTACAAGGCGCTTTCCAATTCTGAATGGATTCAATTTTGGTAGGATCTACGGATATACCGTCACCAGAAATCACATGGCCGAGAAATTGAACTTGGCGAAGCCAAAATTCATATTTCGAGAATTTAGCATATAGTTTCTCCTTTCGAAGAAGTTCTAATATTTCATGAATATAAATGGCATGATCAACTTCAAACTTGGAATAGATTAGAATATCATCAATAAATACAATGACAGATTTATCGAGCATTGGACGGCATACCCGATTCATCATATCCATAAATATGGCAGGAGCATTTGTCAAACCAAATGGCATGAAAAGGAATTCAAAATGCCCATAACGCATACGGAAAGCAATCTTCGGTACATCCTGCTCGTATACTTTCAACTGATGATCGCCAGATTTCAAATCAATCTTCGAGAAATAGCTATCACCTTGAAGTTGATCAACTAAATTGTCAATGTGAGGTACTGGGTACTTGTTCTTGATAGTTACCTTATTTAGCTCATGGTAATCAATACACATTCGCATCAAACCGTCCTTCTTCTTGACAAACAATACTGGAGCACCCCACGGAGAGGTACTCGGTTGAATAAAACCTTCGTTAAGTAATTCCTGCAGTTGGATCATCATTTCCTTAATCTCAGATGGTGCAAGACGATAAGGAGTCTTTGCAATTGGAGCATCACCAGGTACAAGATCAATTCAGAATTCTACTTGCCTATCCGAAGGTAGTCCAGGCAAATCATCAGGGAAAACATCAAGATATTCATTAACAAAAAAAAAAAAAAAAAAACAGGAACGTCATTTACAGTTTTCTTCTCCTCTTTTGAGATATCAACGGTGTAGGCTAGATAAATAGAACATCCCTTTGATATGAATTTACGAGCTTTTAGGAAATAAACTATTTTTACGATTTTAAGTCTTTGTTCACCGTAGACATAAATAGGATTCTCCCTTTCAATGGGAATATGTACTATGTTTTCATAGCACAAGAGTTCTGCATGGTTCTTTGACAACAAATCCATGCCAAAAATAATATCAAAGTTGGGCAAGGAGATAGGAATCAGGTTAGCAAGAAAATTATAGCCTTCAATTTCTACCACACAATCCCTATAGAATTTTATCAACAACTAATGATATACTTCCCGCAGTATCTACATGAAATGGTTGCACGAGTGCATAGCAAGCAATTTGAAAGGAATGCGCAAACTCATGAGACACAAAAGAATCCGAGGCACCAGAATCAAATAAGATGTGAGCAGGTCTAGAGTTGACAAGAAATATACCGGTCACAACATTTGGGTCTTTACGTGCCTCCTCCGTGGTAATCTGAAATACACGACCTTTAGCTTTTGTCACCTCCTCCTTTTTAGTCGGAGTACTCTTTGGTTATTGAATGAAAGATTGAATCCTCGTCGGTTGTTGAACAGAAGCTTGACTTCCCGCCACTTGGCTAGTAAGAGTAGGGCATAAGCGCTTCCTATGGCCAACAACATAACAAGCAAAGCATGTAACATTCTCCATCGGGCAAATGGACTTCATGTGGCCTATTTCTCCACATCCATAACAAACCATTGATCCTTTTTCTAATCAGAATTCTCCCGGATGATTCTTTCCACAATTTCGACACAATAGTAATTGAAGAGAAAAAGATTGTGATCTACCACAGGCACGGGGGTATTATGAGATTGCACTTATTTGCAAGGATCAGTTCGAATAGATTGAGCTGGTGGAATAAAGGAAACAGGAATAGTTCGATCAATACGTGGATGCTTCGGTACAGAAAAAATGGCACCACGTATTTCTAAGTCATGCTCGGGCTTTCGGGCATACTCAACAGCTTTATCAAATGATAGAACATCCCGATTGCTCACGAAGTCGTGGATTTCATATCGTAATCCCTCCATGAATAACTGAATTTTATCGTCTTCAGTTGGAATATACTTTGTAGCAAACTGTACTTTTTGATTGAATTGAGCTTCATATTCATTCACGATCATTCCTTCTTATTTAAGTTTGAGGAATTTTTTCTCCAATGTTCTCCTCATGTCCAGAGGACAATATTTTTCTAGCAAGCGAGTTTTGAACATTCCCCAAGATAAATTCTCCTGGTCATACTCGTTGAGAGCTTCAAATGTTGCTTCCCACCAGACCAAGGCTTCTCCGCTGAACATTGCAGAAGCATAATTAACCTTATCTTCATTAATCATATGAGAGATACAAAATCTTTTTCCGTGTTCTGGATCCAGGTAAGAACAACAATGGGATTAAGGGCACCTGAAAACTCTATAGCACCACTACTCTTGAAAGTTTTAAATGAGGGACGTTTCACCTCCCCTTTTGAAGATTCTCCGATGGCTTTCTCTTTGCCTTTATCACCATTCTTTTTGTGTTCTTTGAGAGTCTTTCGAATAACACCAGTAAGTTTACCCAAGATTCACTCCTCACGAGGGGATAGTATTTATTTCATCAGGATGAGGATCTCCACCCACATCTGGTGTATAGCTACCTTCCTGTTCAGCCATTGTTCTGAAAATTTGGAGTAACATAGTATTTTAGAATATTAGGATTTATTATTACTTAATACTTTACTTAAGTCTTTCCTATGGTTTGTATCCATATACTTACAATGAATCCGTTCATATATTGAACTTCTGACGGTTTAAGTCTAAATATCAATCCGTGGTATTTAGTTCACTTAAACTACTGCTCTGATACCGTGATTGTGAGAACCCCTCTATAAAACTACATCATATTACTTCAAAACATGCTACATGCATATTCATAAACAACATTTTACATTGATAGTTTAATTACACAAGACTGGATACAAACCGACTAAGTTTTAGTATATTTTATAACTACCCAGGAAATTATAATTTTATACATACACGATTACTAAATACAAAAGTAATATTATTAACTATTCTATATATTCCAACAGTATGTGTCTATACTGGATACTTATTACCTGCAATAGTTAAACACTGAGAGGGATAAGCGGTGATGCTTAGTGAGTTCAAAAATAGATACAATATAACGTTCTATCATATATATATACCAATATGATAGAAGCAAAGAGGAACAAAGAAGAACAAAGGCATATGTGAATCATGTGACAAACTTTCCATATCAACAAATGATCCGATTCAAAGATTTACAATCAATGAGATACATCAATTTCAACTTGATATACAACAATACGTCTTCTGCCTATGTGGCATAAAAAATAAATGATTTCTGAATTAATATTTTGCTAGAATTTATAGGCTTTCAGCCTTATCCAGCATTCTGCCAATGCCAAAGTGATGCTTACTCATTCACTTCATGGTCAAAGGCTACATATCAATACCCAAGTGATGCTTAGTCATTCACTTTGTGGTCAAAGGTATAGCTCATTATCATAATAACATGGGAAAGCATAGTGCACATATAACACATAACATATAACTATTCCTATAATTTAAACTCACCGTGAAATAACCGGAGGTTAAAATAGTAATTTGGGCAACACTTCGTTTCTATAATTAACTTTCTTTGATAAAAACCGAGAGCTTTATTGAAAACCGGGCCTTGCAAGGGTTGAGCTTCAAACCCAAAAGATAAATTTCTCGGGGTCTTCGGGCACTTCGAGACGTTTTTCAGGTGTTAGGTGTTATCTCGGGGCTTCGGGGGTTTAAAAGTAGCTTAAAATAAAGTTTAGGGTGTAAAACTGTGCAAAATTCTAACCAAAACCGGGAGGGTTCACACCTCCCTTTTATACATTGCGAGGGTTCGGATCCGAGGGAAGAAGAAGCCACCCGACAGCTTCGCAGGCGAGGGGGAGGGCCAGGCGTCGGACAGGAGGCGAGACACGCGTCTCGGTTCGGATGCCTCCACCGCGATGACACGCGTTGGATCCGGATTGGGTTGCACTTCGGATGCGAGGAGCCGACAACACGTGTCGGACATGAAGCAGATGCGAGAGGCGGGTGACGTGGCTAATTCTAGGCCATGTGTATGCGAAATTTCTCGAATTTTGTGCCAAAACTTCAAAAATTCATAACTTTCGCATACGAGCTTCGTTTTCGACGTTTTTATATGCACGCGTAGGTGAGATTATACTCTACAACTTTCCTTTAGACTCCGTTGGCTAATTTTGACTTTATTTTTAGTATTATTATTTTTAACAGACCGGGACAGAAAAATCCGTTAAAAATTCATAACTTCTTCATCCGACGTCTATTTTCGTCTGTCTTTTACCGTTGTACTACTATTGACGACACCTTCTATTATCGTTTAGGTTGTGTCGGCTAAAAATCACTCGATCTTTATTTCTAGTTTTGAGCTGTATACTGTTATACCGAAACTTAGAAAAATCATAACTTCCTCATACAATATTAGATTTTGACGTTCTTTTTATGAAAATTCTTGGTTTAACGAATAATACGACTTTCATTTAGATTACTAAAGCTAAAAAGTAGTTTATTGAAAATTCACTTTTTACGCTAAATAGTGTTTTGTCGGTTTTGTCGCAGATCTTCGATTGATCATAAATTCTTCCTTATAACTCGGATTTCAATGTGGTTTTTGGCTTTTTGCCTAAATGTTTCTAACGAGATAATCTACAGCTTTCAATAACATTATTTTTATTTATTTCGAACTTTATATTTTCGTTAATTTCGATAGTTGACTTTTGATTAAAATCTCATAAGACTTCCAATATTTTCCGAATGACTCTAAAAATAGTTTTACTTTAATTTTTCATAAAACTATCTTGTTAGAACTCAACACTCAAAATCATATATTAATTAATATTCGTTTTTAAACAAAACACGATAATAGAACGTGTATGTTACCTGAATGGAAGAAATACTTTGTTTTGGCTTGATAATCGGCATGGGTCGAATATTTTTAAGAACAAGTTTCATAAACTTGTTTGTTCTTGATACAAATCTAGAGGCGTGCTTATCAGATCGGTCCTCAAAAACACAGATTTTGGAGGCGTTTGTGAGATATCCACGAAACGGTGTTACGGGTTCTCAATGGGATGAGCTGCGAGAAATCATCCAGGAGGTGGTTTTATTCGATTCGTCTGGTTCTTACTCGTGGGATCTAGATGTCAAGGGAGAATTCTCGGTTGCCTCAATGGGAAATTTTGTTGATGTATACACTTTGGAGTATTTTAACATTCCTACTAAATGAAATTCTTATGTTCCAAAGAAGTTAATGTTCATGTTTGATGGGTTGAAAGAGATAAGCTTCCCACTGGATTGAATCTAATTTGATCTTACAAAGTTAGAACCAAAAACTAATTTTTTTTTCATTTAAGAATTCAATTTCATCTTAAAAAGTTCAACCAAACACTGAAATACGATGAAACTGGGTTTCAATTCCCCACAATTCCATTACATTCCACCGAACCAAACAGCCTTTTAGTTTTCTTCTCATACTTTTTGTAATATAAGAAAAACTAGGAAGAAAAAAAAATGTACAAAATCCACACAATGAAGTATAATAAAGGGACTAAATCTTTAAACTACTATATATATCTCTAGAGGTGGACCCTAATAAAATAAAAGGAAAACAAAGTGTGAAAAACACAAAGATTATGTAGAATCTTATGATGTGGTGACAACCACCAGAATACATCCCGCCTACAACTGTTCAACTTTTATAAATTCCTCATTTACATCATTCCATAATTTTATTTTATTTATTTATTATTTATTTTTCATAAATATTTTCTTGTCCATAACTCCAAAAAGAAGTCCTTTTTATTTCTGCAATTTCAGAATTTATTTTCTGTTCCCATTTTGCCCCTCTCGTCTCGTCTACCTCGTCCAACTGAAACACCCCTGCTTCCTCCCACAGTGAAAGCAAAAGCGAAGCCCCACCTTCCACTGTGTGTTCCTGCGTGAGAGAGAAAGCTTTACCAACAGTGAAACCCTAGGATAGGAGCGTATACAGAGATTCTGAGTTCTCATGAAGGGTTACAGAGACAATGGTGGCGCTGCTGGTGGTTTTGGAGCGCGAAATAAGACAGTGTATGACGACGTATTTGGTGGTCCGCCGAAGTTTGGAGCCACAACTCTTCCTCCTCGCCTTGAGGATTACACTGAGATTTTCCAAGGCTTTCACGCCTCCCGAGGCTCTTCAATTCCTATTCTAGATCTTCCGCCGCCGTGCAACGAGTCCGACGACGTTTGGTTTGATTTGCAGAGCTCTAAGCTTGATTACTCTGAGGTTTTCGGAGGCTTCAACGGCCTCGATTTTGCAGTTTCGTATGAAGAACTGTTTAAAATCTCCAAAGTTGGGGATGGTGATTCCTCGGATGATGTTTGGTATGGAATAATTTTACTACTCATATTTAGTTTATATGTTCAATTGATTACCTTCGTTGACATGCTTTAATTCACATAATCAAAGTACAAGCATCCGATTATCATTGAAATGATCGTTGCTATGCTGCTTTGAACTGAATTTGTGGTCTGTAGAAGTATTTTTGTAGATTCATCGTATCAAGGACCTGTTCACAAAGAATTCTCTGATAAAGCACCGAACAAAACTGTTGATCTTACATTGCTTTATAACTAGGCCTCTGTGTTTGATAGGAGTTTAGTTGCAGAATTAGTGTTGATTCCTGGTGGCTGTAGGTGGTAGGTGGTAGGGGCCGAGTTGGTTTTGAGCTTTATTATTTGACCTAGGGACCAATAACATGATTCTCATTGAACCTTCTGTCATTATCTGCAGCTTCATTCAAGCATACAATGAGCATCAGACAAATATCATGAACTTTAGTAGGGTAGTCTTCTTTTAATTGAAGCAGGATAAATAAAGTTTATGTGCATTCATATAATTTGATAGTTATCATCCTTTTTGTCATACATTTCCATTTCTTCAAAGATTTGTTGTAATAAAACCAAGAATAATCTTAAATCATGGCAAATTTTTTCTTTCTTTTCTTGTGGTAGGACTCCTGCTGAAAGTGAAACATTATCAGATGAATTAGATCCTTACGCCTCAATGGAGATGAATCAACATGTATCCACTGAAGACCCCATTGAATTATTTGGTGTACAATTACAATCCGAGCCTAATTTTGAAGAAGAAAAAGATCTGATCATAAATGATTCTCAATTTCTTGATGTCCCTAATGAAATAGAAAATGAGAAACTGTTCTCATTGGCTAACAATAACAATGATGATTCTTCAGGTAATCATTTTGGTGGAGTTTCAGAAAGGAAACAACTCAAGAAATCTCTTTCACAACCCTTAGATAATGTTTATGACACAGAAAGATATAAACCACATCTTTCTGTATCTGATCTCAGCCTTAAAACTCAGCCTTCCAACTTACCACCACCCTCAAGGCCTCCACCTGTCTTATCTTCAAAAAAGGGGAATTCAAAACTGAAAACTTCTAAAACATTTGCTTTTGAAAAGATGAGAGGTGACAGATCACCACCTTACTTTGATGTTGAGATAGATGCAAGTTCTTCTGCTGCTGCAGATGCTGCAGCCATGAAAGATGCAGTTGAGCAAGCTCAAGCAAAGCTCAGAAGTGCAAAAGAGTTGATGAACAAAAAGAAAGAGGCTCTTCAAATCCATTCAAAGAATAATGTAGCAGATAAAAAGGAAAGGGTAAATGGGGATGAAAGAGAAAGAGAAAGAGAAAGACACAATAAAAAGATTTCACTTGAATCATCATATGAGCAGAAGGAAGATTTTGATTTTAAAAATGTAGAAGAAAGAGAGGTTTTTAATGGATTGAATGAGGAAGATGAACACATAAAGGAAGATACTTTATCTCATAATAATATTACTTGTAAACAAAATGAGGAAGAAATTAAGACAAGTGAAGCTGATGAAAGTGAATTGTATGATAACTTGATAGAAATTCAGCTAAAAGATAATGACATGAAACCTGGAGTAAAACTAGTAGAGGAATTTTACAATAAAACCCGTGATGAGTGGGAAGATTATAATATTGCTGCATTTCAAGAAGCTTTTGAGAAAGAACACAAGAAGGAACTAAAGGAATCTGAAGAACAGGTGGGCCCACCTGAAGAAGAAGATCATGATCATGAAAGTGAAGAAGAGAAAATCTTACATGAAGAAGATGAGATAATAACAGAGGAAACACAAAATGCTGACGTGGCACTGAAAAACGAGACAATACATGAAACGAAAGAAGGAAGTGAGGAAATGGTTTATGAAAACGATGTAATTGAAAAGGAAGAGGAGTTGACTGAAGAAGTTGAGTCAAACATAGAGGAGATTTCAGGTGTGGTTGACCAAGTGGATGATGAGTTGACTTCTGTATCAAAAAATGAAGCAACCCTAAACAACCCCATAAACAATATGCAAAGTGTGAAAGAAACATCAATGGAGAAGAATGATGAGAAAAACAAGGAAAGAGAAAAGATGGAGAGAGAAAGAGAGAGGATGAGAAAAGAAGAAGAAGAACGAGAGAGACAAATAGAAAGGGAAAAGGATCGAATGGCAATTGATAGGGCAACACTTGAAGCACGTGAAAGGGCGTTTTCGGAAACTAAGGAAAGATCAGAAAGGGCGGCTGTGGAACGCGCTACAGCCGAGTATAGACAACGGGCTTTGGCTGAGGCTCGGGAGAGATTAGAAAAAGCATGTGCTGAGGCTCGGGAAAGGTCATTAGCGGAAAAGACGATGGAGGGTAGGCTAAGGGTAGAAAAAGCAACCGCTGAGGCACGTGAAAGAGCCGAAAAATCGGTTGATGATAAGTTTAGTAATTCTAGAAGTATGGGGTTAAGATATTCCACTCAAAATGCATCATCTTATAATGGTATGAGAAGGGTATTTTCGTCTTTTGCTTATGATAAAAAACAAAACCCTTTTCTATCTTTTTGGATGAGACAAAAATTTGCAACTTTTTGTCCTATTGACATCAGACTGCGATTGTGATTGCGGTACAAAGGTTCTGTCATAGTCCTGTCGTGTTTTAGCTTCAAGAATATTTAACATATGAGAAGGGCATTTATGTCTTTTGCATATATGTCTGATAAAAAACAAAACCCTTTTTCCATCTTTTTGGATGAAACAAAAGTTTGCAATTTTTTGTCTTATTGACATTAGACTGCGATTACATTACAGTACAAACGTTTTGTCATGTCGTGTCATGAGCTTCAAGAATATTCAATTTTTTTTGTTTTATCTATAAAAAAGATTTTTTATTTTTTTAAAAATATTATTGATATGACGGATAAAAATTAAAACCTTGTCCCATTTGATGGGTCAAACTAGTTTGATCTGTACCTGTTGTGTCTTGTCATGTCTGTCTATTGACAAAAATTTGAAACTTTTATTCCATTGACATCTGTCTTATGCAAATGCAGTACAATCTGTCATGTCATGAATTTTCGAAAAAATTCAGTTTTATTTATTTATTTATTTATATTTATAAAAAAGCGATGTATATATTTTTAATAATATTGTGTTGTATGTAGGAGGTGAAAGCGAATCACCACAACGGTGTAAAGCGCGCTTAGAAAGGCATCAAAGAACAGCTGATCGTGCAGTATGTTATTATTATTATTATTATTTATATAAATTTCTTGTTTGTATTTTTTATAAATTATAAATTATTATAAATATAGGCAAAAGCATTGGCAGAAAAAAACATGAGGGATCTTCTTGCCCAAAAAGAACAAGCAGAAAGAAACGTAAACATCTTTAAACTCTATTTCTCTTATAAATTTCCAATTTATTTATTTTAAAATTTTTTATAATTTCTTATTTTGCGTTTTTATTTTTTTTATTTTCAGAGATTGGCTGAAAGTCTTGATGCTGAAGTAAAAAGATGGTGTAGTGGGAAACAAGGAAACCTACGTGCATTACTTTCAACCTTACAATATGTATGTATGATTTATAATTATGATTAAATTTATTTATTTATAATTTAATAATTAATTAATTAATTAATAAAATTTCAGATTCTCGGGTCGGAAAGCGGGTGGCAACCGATTCCTTTAACCGAAGTTATTACTACTGCCGCTGTAAAAAAAGCTTACCGAAAAGCAACTCTTTGTGTGCATCCAGACAAATTACAACAACGTGGTGCAAGTATTCAACAGAAGTATATTTGTGAAAAAGTTTTCGATCTTCTCAAGGTTTGTTATTAATATTAATATAATAATATTAATATTAATATTAATTAATATATTTTTGGGTGGTGTGTAGGAAGCGTGGAACAAGTTTAACTCTGAAGAACGGTAGATGTGAAGGATTTGTGGTTTCTTGAGTTGAATCAAAAGCAAAAGGAAGTAATTTTTATATATTTTTGTCACGTGGTTTTTTCTATATTCTATAATGTATCAGTAATTCAGTATCAATTCGTTATTATTACCGATCTACCACTTGAATTGATTTGACACGTGTGGGTTGGAATCATATAAACGAGGATCAAGTATGAAGAATAGGGGTGATATATTATATATTCTTAATTCTTAATTAATGGAAGGTATCGATTCAATGGGTATGGATGAATCTTAAACCTTTTTTTTTTGTGAAAAATAAAAATGCCAAAAGTTGTCTGATAGATTATGAAAGTTTAAGATCGTTGAAGGTGGTTGTGTCTATGAAGGTGGCAAACAGTGTTTGGGGAAGCAATAGAGTAACTAGGCATGGCAGTGGAGCGGCTTTGGAGCAGATCGGCCTTGATGGAAACAGTTAAGCAATCTTCAAATGATGATCCATACCTGACCCGTAACCTGCGTGGTTTTGAAAGATTAAATGCATGCTCTTATCCAACGGATCAACAAATTTCAATTCTTTTACCCGATCCATTTGCAATATTAAGTTTAGGCTATAATTATTCATTAAAACACACAATTGGATTCGATTTCAAAGATTCTAGAGTTGATTACGTTAGAATATTAGAAAACAAACCTGATTATGGATTGTGGAGTGTGGAATATGGAATGTTGATCACTCGATTGTAACATTTTATTCTTGTTCTTAAATCTTGATTGAACCATTTTCTTCTTGCTCTTGAGTCTTGATTGTGGAATATTGATTTCACAGTCGATTACTCGATTTCAAAGATTATAGAGTTGATTATATTGGGAGTCAACTGCAATTGGCCATTTGGATTAGGAACTTAACTGAGAAGTTAAAGTGAAATGGCTAACAATCTAACTCCTCCACTCTTGCATGTGAAGATTGATAAATGTATTATAATTTATTAATAATTAATTTATATTTCAAAATTTTAGATGGAACGAGTCATAAATGGATCAAATCGATAATGATCCATAGCAAACCCTTTTAATAAAAGGGTTAGCGAGTATGGGTTGTTAACGGGTAAACGAATCATAAAATATGATCAAAACCCATTAATTTTGTATGGATTTTGAGCAGATCAGGCTTAAAACCCGTTCCATTATTAAGTCTAAATTGCAGATGGGCTTCGATATGGCTTAATGTGCTTCCATTTTGGTAAGTTAGTCGTAAGTATATATATATATATATATATATATATATATATATATATATATATATATATATATATATATATATATATATATATATATATATATATATATATATATATATATATATATATATATATATATATAGATTTTTGCCATTTTACAATTAGCGAAATCACAAGTGGCATATGGCCAACTGTGATTTCTTCTTACCAAAACTACCATTTCATTTTTTTAAGCCTATATGAGTTTGTATAAATCTTTAATCTACAAATTGTGCATTAAATACTTGTAAAATTGCAAATGGAAGTCCATGTGCAATTTCCTCTCTTCGAAATACAAGTTCTAAAAGCTTTAACTATAAGGTTTTGTAAATACGATGATGTTTCAACAATATCTTATACATACAAACAAAATAACTAAATATTAGACCACATATGACATTATTAGATGGAAATGCGGTTTCAGTTATTAAAGAGAATTCCTAGAGCTTGAAAATGTGAGAATGAGGTTCATTTTTTTTACGGTTTAAATATATCGGGTTAATGAACCAAGAAATCACAACACATTAACCAAATTCAGAGAGCTGCCATATGTTTTTTTTGGCTATTTGAAATTTTGAATTATTTCCTTAATTTTTGGCTTTTTCTTGGAAATATTAGGATTTTGGCTAAATTTTTCCTTTTTTTTTTTTTTTTTTTTTTTTTTTCTCTAGGATTATGAAAAATGATAAAGGTAATGATAATTGGTACTACCGAAGATTAAGAAAACATTGAAGCTGCAACACTTAGCATAGTTCCTTTCTCTTGACACATTAGAGTATCATGTTCTTGCATTAAATTTATACATTATGTTTGTTTTCTAGAATTTCTTTAGCATACTTCCATTTGAGAGATGAACACTTCTCCATCCTTTTTGTTCTATCTCCATGCCTAGAAAGTAACCCATTTCTCCTTGACAATGTTGCAACAAATCTAAACTTATTCTTGACAGTTGACACAAAACAAGCTAAACATCAACGAATTCTCAAGAACACGAAAACTAGGACCTATTTCACAAAAAAAAACAAGATTTTAGTACATCGATCTCTTCTTGACCAAAAGCTTTCGAAAACATGCTATATTCATGCAATGCAACATATTCCTAGAATGCTCGCTAAGAAACACACAAATTTCACTTATTATTAGTATTATTTTTTTTTTACCAAAATCACAACTTGGCATCTAAAAAATGAAAATATCTTCAAAAAAATTCTTGAGAAATAGCTTGACCTACCTTTATAAAGATTAGATTCTTTTGGTGATAAACCCAAATCCGATCTTGCAAGAACGATTCTTCTCCAAAATTACCTTAATCTTTTTTTATCAACCTCTCCTTTTCCTCTCTTGCTTACAAGAACATGCTCACCATTATGCAGAAACCAACAAAATGCTCAACCTTTTAAGCTAAAACACAACTTTTCCACTTATGGCAATTGACTTCTAGCCCATTAATGCAACCAAAACTAAAAAATGTTAAGCTTTTCACTCACAATTATTACAAAAAACACATTCAAATTATTATAACACATAAAGTATTCATATAACACTAGATGTGAGACCCATGTATTACATAAATTTATTTTAAAAAAATTAAATATGAAATTCTAAACATTTGAAGTTTGAATTTATAAAAAAATGAGAAAAATATTGAATTATTGAAATTAAAGTGTTTCTTTTTCTTAATTTTTTTTTTGATACCGGAATGCCATTTCGATACAATTGTTAAGTTAATACATCTTAGAAAAATAATTTAGATAAATAAACAAAGGAAACTAATGATATTTTAATTTAGTAATTTTAAAATTAGAAGGGAATTCCATTAATGAAAATAATATGCGTTTATTATTACATTTAAATATTATGTGAAACTTAAAAAAATTGAAAAACTATAAAATGACATTTGGAAAAAAAATTAAAATAATAAGAAAAAGCCATGTGACATAATACATTAGAAGAACACAAGTGACAAAATTATTTTCATTTATTAGAGATGATATTCGATGTAATTCGACATCAAATACATCAATTTACTGTTTAAAGAAAAAAAACAAATACATCAACTTACTATTTAAAGAAAAAAAATAAATACATCGATTTATTGTTTTTTGACATCCCTAATAATCAGGAAGTATAAGTGAAAATATTTCTAAGCATGTCATTATATGTTAACCTTTTTTAAAGAAAAGAATAAATACATCAATTTACTGTTTTCCCAAAACTTGAATAAAAGCGTCATTCTAAACTTCTCTAAAGTATTTATAATCTAACATTTGATAAGAGTGAATGATGATAATGGCATATTTATGGTTTCACACAGCGTTAACCATTATTTTAAATTCCTCACAAACAGTAGTTTTTTTAATTTATTTTTATACTTTTAAGTTTTAAATATGCATGTCCACATCCTATATAGAAGAGTATATTTACACATGAAACGAAATAAAAACAAAAACGTGGACGTGCCGGAGTGGTTATCGGGCATGACTAGAAATCATGTGGGCTTTGCCCGCGCAGGTTCGAATCCTGCCGTCCACGATTTTTCAATATTTTTAGTTTGTATTTCTGAGTAAAATGAAAGCCTTTTTACCGAATATCATAAATAGTGATATTACAATTAACATACTTGATTTCTTTTTATTTATAGACAAAAGGGCTTTTAATATCATATATAAGTTAAACTGAATATTGCATATTTTACATGACATATATCGTGATGCATTGTCTACTCAAGAAGACATCCAACACAAACTGAAGTGAACCCACAAATCCCAATTCACCAATTGAGATCATGTAACTTGTAAAGCAAAGAATGCCACTCAGAATCATGGTGTCGATAAATGAAAATACTAATATATATTTAGCAATATTACTTATTTTTAGTTCATTAAATGTTCCTTGAATGTGCTCTACCGGTCAAGTCATCAACATATCTATAATTTCTTTCTTTAAGAACATGTTTTTGTTTTCTCTTGACTCCTTAAAATTGTTTAAACTATTTTTTTTTGCCATTAAAAAAACATTATTTTTTATGTTGTTTAGAAAATATTATTTTTGAAATGACCGATGATAATGATGCTTGGAACATGAATCACTACTAACAAATTGTGATTTAGTGGCACAAAAGTGACACGCCTGATTTGGTTTGTTCTAGTTAACCACCTACATGCTATATGAACTTCAACATCACTATATGAACTTCAACCAACATCAATCTTCAACATGAACTTCAACCAAAATCATCGCTATCTCAAGCAAACAATTTGCCTCACCAACCAACGAACTTGACCCGTTCGTTAACATTTGACCCGTTTTGTTAAAACCAAATTTTCTAGTAGTGACTCACAATCTCCACATGGGGGTCTTGCAAGGTCTTGAAGCTTTGTGTAACAAATTTTTTCTTGGTGTGCAGATAGAAGAGAAGCAAAAAATTACTTGGATTTTTTGGAAGAAAGTCCCAACGCATAAAAATAATGGTGGTTTAGGGGTGTGCATTTTTTTTTTTGCCTTAAATCGTGTTTTTTTATTCAAGTGGGTGTGGTGGTTTCTTTCTAGCCATGACGCTCTTTGGGAGAAAGTTGTTAAGGCGATCCATGGAGAAAAAACTTTAATTGGGTGCTCTTTGCATACTGGTAGCTCTTTTGTTTGGATTGATATCTTGAAAGTGACTTCCCAATTGTACGAGAAAGGCATAGACTTATTTCAGTTTTGCAAAAAAAGGTTGGTGATGTTGCTCTTACTTTATTTTGGGAGGATGCTTGGCATGACGATTCTTCTTTTAAGTCTTAATTATCTAGAATTTATAATTTGGAGTTAAGTAAGTCTACTCATGTTAAAGATATGTTGGAACATTCGTCTTTATGGTTATCTTTTCGCCGGTTGCTTAGGGGAGGGGGGAGTGGGGAAACTCCCAATCGCAAGACTTTTTGGCTTTAGTTGGTAATTTTTCATTGTCTCCTTTATCAGATGGGTTTGGTCGCTTACAGGTGATGGGTATTTTTCTGTGTCGTCTGCGCACATTTTCTTGGATGACAAGATGTGACGTGTTTCTTTTCACTCCACTAGGTGGTGCAATGTGATTCCCATCAAGGTGGATATTCTAGCTTGGAGACTATCTACGGATAAACTTCCTACTATAATTAATCTTGATAGACAGGGGATTGATGTGCCATCTTTGCTTTACCCGATTTGTGATGCTGCTTTGATAAGTTCTTCTCATTTTTTTTTTCTTGTCGGCGCTTCGAAGTTACATGTGCAAATTTTTCGTTGGTAGGGCTTTGATGTTCATAATTTACTCTCATTTTCAGATTGGTGCTCTTGGTTCATGTCACTTCGTCTTTCGGGTAAAGCAAAAATGTGGGTGGAGGGTATATTTTTTCGACTTGGTGTATTTGGAAATTTCGGTATGCCTTGCTTTTTGCGATTCTCAAGCCGAAAATGGGAACACTTTTTGATAATTTTGTCACTCAACTTTGTTTTGGTGTAATTCTAGGTTAAAAAAACATTAACTATGTGGATTGGCTCAAAAGCCCTATGCTTGCTATTTCTTGATGTTTTTGTTTGGTTAGTTTCTTACTAGTTGGTTTCTAATAAAATTTTGCCTTTCTCTCTCTCTCTCTCTCTCTCTATATATATATATATATATATATATATATATATATATATATATATATATATATATATATATATATATCGCTCTCATCATCGTTATCCCCATGATCAACCACGTCATCTTCCTTATTCAGGCATTTTCCCTCCGACCTCATTGTTTCTCCGCTTCCTTCTTTCTTCACCAAAACAATAAAAGCACACTCAAACACTCACAAAAGGGCCAAAGTTAGGGTAATGAATGATTTCAGTAGATGGAGGTTGCCAATTGAGTCAAACCCTAGAAGTTAGTATCTCTATATAGGACATAATCGTCGATAAATAGGATTTATTCACTCAGCAAGGTCGCGTCACGCATATTCTAATCTTGCCACAATGTAACGCTTGGTCAATGTATTATTTTAATTCTCAACTTTGGAGTTCTTGTGGGAACTCGACGAGTTGGGCAGCTCCAACTCGTTGTGTAAATACTCTTTTGTCTGCGACTTTTAAGGATCCAACTTAACGAGTTGGGGAGTCCTAACTCGACGAGTTGACGAGTAATGATGAAACCCTAATTTTAGGGTGTTACACCCTATTTAAAGGACTTAAACCCTTTTGGCTAGCGTCCTTACAAGCCTCCCCATACAGGAAACTCTAGATTCTTGTTTCATCTTGCAGGCTTGTGTGTGGTGAGCTTAATGAGTGGTTTTTGGTGATTCTTGAAAGGAGCTTGGAGGTGGGAAGCAACTAGCTTGAAGGAGGGGCTTTAGATCCAGAAAATCTTCTTCAAGGGAAACATCTTTGAGGTATAAAGTCGACACCTTGTCATGTAGTTATCTAGATCTCCTTGCTTGAAGTTTAAGCTTGATTTTTGGGTCTTTGGTTGAGTTATCCAAGAAGAAGAGGTTTCCAGGGGTTGATAGGGTAGATTTGACCCCTTCATGACCTCTTGAAGCTTAAAGTTGCAAACTTTATTGGTCTCTATATCCCATTCATGCAATATGTCCACTATGAAGTCATAAATGAGCCTTAGAGGGTGTTTCTAGCATGCATGGACGTAAAGTGGGACAGTTTACATGATTTTTCCACCTTGGGACATCAAATCTGTGTTTTGGAGCGTTGGAGTGAGAGTTTAAGGGCTTAATGGGTCAAGACCCTCTTTAAAGAACCTAGGGTTTGAGTTGGAAGCTTTATGGATGATTCTTGAGGGTAAAGTTGGAAACTTTAGCCTTCTAGACATCATTTTGGTTGGGATCTGAGGTTTGGAGTCCTTTGATTCAAAGGAAGCGGCTTAATGCATTCAGAAGTTGGTTTTCTGGTCAACTCGACGAGTTAGTGGGATTTTTCGCGATCCGACCAGTCAACAAAGGAACTCGATGAGTTGATAGCCAAACTCGACGAGTCGAGTCAACTCGGAATGTTGACCTTGACTTTGACTTTGACTAAGGTTGACTGTTAGGGTTGAAGTATTGAGTTGAATCTAAGGAGTTGTTATGTTTAGGGATTAAGTAGAGCTGATACTCGGAGCCGAGACCTATTCAACTACTGTCAGCATTTGAGATGAGTTTTCTCACCATACCAATGGGTCGAAGGCACTAAGGTCGGCCCATGTTATTTAGTTGTAATGATTATGTATGGATGTGCTATCAATGTGTTATGTACTTATGTGAAGACCATGTGGGGGTTGCTATGGCAGTTGGTCGAGGCCATGTGGGGATTCTCATGGCAGTTGGTTAAGACCATGAATAGGTTCCCATGGCATTCAGAGTAAGACCAAGGAGGGTTCCATGACAGCCATATATGTTTATTTGTATGTATGGCGCATGTAAACTTATATGATTGTATGTGTGGTACGTTATAGGGAAGTCACTAAGCATTAGCTTACAGTTTGTTGGTTGTTTTAGGTACATCGGGATCTAAGGGCAAGAGCCCGACATGATGACGCAACACACACTCTCCAACATTTCGTTATGAACACTCTGATCTTTTGAATAATTTTATCGATGTAATGGAATTTTTGAGAAATACTTTATGGTTGGAATTTACAATTAAGGAACATGAATTATTATTTAAATGAAAATTTTTATTTGAAAATTTGGGCTGTTACACACAACCTTTACTAAAAGGTTATGTGGCGACTAGTCCAACCGTCACCTCGCTAGTTCACAAATTTAAAACTTTAAAAGAATTACATATCAAGAATCAGGATACGGATGCTACAATAGATGGTTTGACGATCTTTTTCCATCTTTTGTTGATATTTTGTATCGAGTATTTCTTGCGGATCATATGAAATTAAATAGGTTTCAAAAGCAATGTTTGTGGTCATTAGAACAATATTTTGCATTATATGGTAATTTTAGATGAAACATTGTTTTCAAAGACGCTAAATCGTGGATATATTCTTTATATGAGTCGATAAATAATTTCTTACTAATCTGTGTATAAATAATTATTTTGAATGACAATAAGTTTTCATTTCAGACGCCTTCCTATAATAATTGCTGAATATAATTTTTTTTTTCATTAAACTCTGTTGAAATAGAGGAGGTCTTGTGTTTGATTCATAACACCTTTATTTTTGTATATAATTTTTTTTTTCTTTATGCACAACAATTTATGATTTGAAATGTTGTATTATATTATAGAAATCTATAAATTGTTTTGAAATGTTGTATTATATTATAGAAATCTATAAAGCAGAAATTGTTGTATATGAAGAAAAATCATTATGCACAAATCAATTTTAATTTTTTTTTTAGGTTGCATGTGATTTCCTTTTTCTGGGTACGAAAACAGATCTTGGTTGAGCCACCTACCCAAATCTAGACTTAGATCCGCAACAAAATTTTACCGTTTTAACATACAAATTTAAATATTTATTACGAAATTGTTCTAAACATTTTCCACAATTCTTTTCATCCCATGTAACCTTTATTTTACGATCTTGACCAAACTCTTAATAGTTTGTCAAAATCCTTTTTACAAAATTTTCCAACTCTTTTTTATGTTTTTTATTTTTTATTTTTTATTTATTCATATTTTTTTGTAACTTCTTTTGAATCTTTTTTTAATAAATTTTCAACAAATCATTTTCATAAAAAAATTATTTGCAAATTAAGTTCTATAATTTTTTACTATATCTTTATGATTTTTAGTAAACTGTTAAATTTTTTTTATGAATTTTGTCTAAATTTATTTTTCAAATTTCTCCAATTTTTTTACATGTTTTCTTACATTTAATTGTTTTATAAACATATTTGTGCAACTTCTTTTAGATCTTTTTCTGTAGTGTTTATTTTACTAAATCATTATCATAAAATTTTCTTTAAAATTAGTTTCTATACCTATGTTTGAAATATATATATATATATATATATATATATATATATATATATATATATATATATATATATATATATATACTAGCCGTTTGCCCGCGCAAAGCGGCGACGACGAATAGTTTCTTTCAAACAATTAGTTTCATTCGGAGACATGTTATATTTCTAAGAACACTTGCACCATTATCGATCGGTTTCACAAAAATAAAAAGTGCAATGCCAAAACCAAAAAATATTGTGGTGGTGGATTCCATGGAGGAAAAGGAGATGGAGATTTGAATTAGTCTCCAGTCAACTATATTTTATGCAAAAAATCAGGGAACTCCAATTTGAATTAGCTTTTAAATTTCAAACGATTTGTCGAAAAGAAGTGTTTCAGATTTCGAATGCACCAGATACCAGAGAAGAGATATTTTAGGAGTACAAGTTGGGTCAAAATTGATGAAAATACTAATTCAATCCCTACAAATAAGGAAATACTAATTTAAATGTGTTTTTAATACTTGTATCCCTAGCATTATCATTTGTAAGATATATATTATAATATTATTATATTAATAGTTGGTTGTACTTTAAGCTTAAAAACTTAAACGTCTTAAAATATTATTATTATATTGATTCTATTTATAGAAATAATAAGATTTCTTTTATAAGGTAGTATATATATATATATATATATATATATATATATATATATATATATATATATATATATATATATATATATGATAGGTTTAATACAAACAATCCTATGTGTGCATGCAACCCTAGTTGGATCTATGTTTTCACTATGAGACATACAACTTTATGAACACAAAATAAACCCTAGCATGCTTCTATGATTTTCGAAATTTGCATAGAAGTGTAGTAGACATACCTTTGTTGTTATATAGCAATAACAACTAGTTTCCTTGATCTCTTGAACTCTCTTGAACTCTTGAAAGCAAGCACCACAATTGTAGTGCCTCTAATGGCTCACAAACACCTTGAAGCAAGAAGGTAACTAAGAGAGAAGAGGGAATGATGCTAATTTCGGCCCTAGGGTTCCCTTGGAATCAAGTGGCCTTAAATTGAAGCATAGGGCATGTATTTATACTATAGGGTGCTAGGGTTTTAGTCTAAACCCTAATGGACAGCTTAGCCACCAAGCAGCCCAAGGAACCTTATGGAATGAGGCCTTGGACGAAAATATGATGATCCTTCATCATAATTTCGTTCCCCCTTAGTCCATTAGGTTTCCTAGCCCAAAACTCAACTATCACACATTTGACAGTTTATACCCTTTTATTTAATTAATCTCTTTTAGTCACCAAATTAATTCCTAATTAATTTATGACTAATACTAATTAAATAAATATGATTTCTCCTTTAATATATTATTCTTATAATATATAAATAAATCATAATATCTCCTCTCTCATATCAAATTACCTTGTCAAGTTGCTTTGGTGAAGGCAACCCAAAAGGACCATGCACACTCGGGTCAAGTATATACCAAATATGGTTACTAACTTAGACAATAAAAGTTCTACATATGACAATAAAAGTCTTATGACATGTACTCGCCCTGATGTGGCTTTTGCTTTGAGCATGGTTAGTCGATATCAAGGGAATCCTGGTAGAGCACACTGGATTGCAGTAAAAAACATTCTTAAGTACTTACGAAAGACTAAGGACTGGGACCTTACCCTCGGTGGGAGCGATGACTTGAGAGTGAAAGGGTATAGTGACACTAATTTTCAGACTGACCGAGATAATTTCCGCTTTCAGTCGGGCTGGGTGTTTATCCTGAATGGAGGAGCGGTGACTTGGAAAAGTTCCTAGCAGGAGACCGTAGCTGATTCAACGTGCGAATCAGAGTACATAGCGACGAGCCTATGGAGATTTTCTGTGACAACGAGGGTGCGGTCGCCTTAACCAAGGAACCGATGGATCATGACAGATCTAGGCACATCGATAAAAAAATATCACTTCATAAGACATCGAGTAGAAGAATGACTCCTCGTAGTGAAGAGGGTATCGTCAAAAGAGAACCCAACAGATCCCCTTACGAAGGGACTGAGTAGGGTTAAACACTTGCAGCATTCTAGGAGTATCGGGCTGAATGACTATATTAGTTTTAGTGATTAGATAGTTGTTTAGAAACTTGTAATAGATAAAATGTAATTGACATTTGATGATTGAATAAATGAGTTTTATTTATGAGTAAAGTTACTATCGTTTGTCAATTGTTTACTATTGTTTCACTTTTGCATGTTTTGATTTCCAGAATAATATGATTATTCAAATTATCCACAATCGATCATGCTTTGGAAGTAGGTTATGAGACTAGACTGTCATGAATTGACTTGTAAATTGTCTAAGGCGTTAGACATAGCAAAAGTTTGCTACAACGTTCATGAGTACTCTTGAAATAATATTTGAGTATTGGATTAAACTCACGCTCACATGAATCACTTCATGGAATTTATCACGAGTGATTGTGAGATGATAATATTGTATAGTCTTTAAACCGAGATATATGAATACGATTTATAGTCTTTAAACCGAGATATATGAATTACTTCATGGAATTTGTATTAAAGTTTCTTTAATAGTCATTTGGTAGGAGAAAATGGTGATATATGAATAGATTTATAGTTTCATAAAGCGTTATAGACTATCATAAATTGTTTTAGAGATGTTCATAAAAAACAGCTATTTTTTGTATACTTTTATGTTATAGATATTTTTTAAGTATGCATGTCTACCTTTTGCAAACGTTTATGTAAAATAAATCTCTGACAAATATTTATGCAAATCACGCATTGTAGAACAACTTGTGGACGTGCCGGAGTGGTTATCGGGCATGACTAGAAATCATGTGGGCTTTGCCCGCGCAGGTTCGAATCCTGCCGTCCACGGTTGGTTTCTTCCTTTTTTTGAGTTTCTGTTTTTGGGTAAATTGTATAACAATGGCATGCCCTTAAGAAAAGATTTCTACATCTTAAAAATGAATATTTCACATTTTACGTAACATATAATCGGTACGCATCGTTAAACCATTCGATTTACCTTTCGAATGTAAATGCTCTATTTTTTTTGGAACAACGATATATTATTAAAAAACTAATGATATGTTACAAAAATTATAAGACCTTTCTTCTGAGGGGCTTAATCCCTTACCCAACCAGTGAAAAAGTATGATATTTGTGACTAGCTTTTACTAAAAAAAAAAAAAAAAAAAAAAAAAAACTTTTAATAGTTTTTAAAAGCTTTTAACTCATAAAGTAATGTAATTCTAAATTCAAAAATTTAATGTTAATTTTTTTCCAACAATTCTATAAAAATAAAAAATTACATTTCAGTTTGGGCAAATAGAAACTTTCTAAACATTGGAAGCCTATTATTGATAAATATCAGTGAAAATTATCAATTTGGAAGGCCAAATGTCTTTCTTTGGTGGACGACTAACTTTATTTAATGCAGTTCTCAATAGTCTTTCTTTATATTTTCCCTCTCTCTTTAAAGCTCCCAAAAAGGTGATTAATGTGTTGGATGGTATTAGAAGGCGCTTCTTATGGGGAGGTGGAGAAAATATGAGAAAAATAAATTGGGTTGCTTGGGATGTGGTCATTAACCCAAAACATATGGAAGGATTAGGTGTTAGATGCCTTGACGCAATCAACTTGGCGCTTTTAGCCAAATGGTGGTGGAGATTAGAAATCAGATATGATTCCTTTTGGTGCTCGTGTATTAAAGCAATTCACAATGTTCAACTTATTGATGGAAAGTCTATAAGGGTGTGTGGTCTAGTATATCTGAAATTGGAAGTGAGTTTGAGAAGAGAGGTATACATTTTGAGAGTCTTTTTAAGAGGGCTATGGGAAATGATGATAATACCCTCTATTGGAAAGACCATTGGTGTGGTGACAATGTTTTAAAAGATGTTTATCTGAATCTTTATGTCGTGGAGAAAAAAACGGACTGCCTTTTAAAAAAGAGGGTGTTTATTGAAAATGTGCATGTTATGTACCACTGTTGGGATTGGGCAAGACAACTTAGAAGGGGTCGTGAAACAGATCAATTTGTTGCAATGGTTGAACAGGTGGGCTGTGTATACTTTTTTTGATGGACGTGACATATGGAAGTGGGAAGGAGATGGTGATACGGAATTTTCAGTGAAAGATTTGATGGGTATGATGCTAAATCAATCCAACATGGGGAACTCTCTACCTTTCAAATGTTTTGCGTGACATTTGTTTCAAAATAGAATTCTTACCTCCTTGAATCTTATAAAGAGGGGAATGACCATATCTTCTTCTTTGTGCCCTTTCTGTTGAATCGATGAGGAGGGTGTTGATCATATCTTTATCTTACACCATGTTATGGATAATATGGAAGACGCGAAATGCTATTGTTTTCAAGAACGTAAAGCGAACGACTATGTTTATTGCAGATGATATTAGTATGGATACTTTCAATTAGATTAAACATAAGTCTAAATGTAATTTTATTGTCTGGCATGCTTAGAACGCATCCCTTATCTTAGACTGTTTTTTGTAATTGCTCGAGCTTCTCGCTTGGGCTTGTTGTTCGTTTTATTTGTCAATATAATGCTCGCCGTTCAAAAAAAATCTATTAGACATAATATAAAAATCATCTTTGTTAATCATTTAGTACAATACTATCCAAATACTACACTACAATTACATTTAAAAACGAACAAAATATGGATATGGATATGGTTAATGATCGGATGATTTCTTTAGATCTATTAAAAATGTACAAGAATATGATATATATATGATCATTCATCCTTCATCCAATGCCTAAAAACATGTGATATAAACCCTAAACAGAAACAAAAAGCTCCAACAATTACAAGAATTCGAACCCACAAAATCGAGTTATATGCCTTGAAAACAATCGCTTCCCATGCTGAAAACCATAACACTGAAAAAATGGACCCCACAATTGCACCCACAACAACTTGGCTTGTAGTGTGATATCGTAGTAAAATCCTTAGCCATGACTGCATAAATAATCCAATTCGAAAGTTTGATTAAAAACAAATTCGCATTACACAAATAATTAATCCAATTTTAAATGTATGTAAGTATACTTACGAAATAAGAACCAAGAGCTACAACAAGAACACTAAAGACGCCTGTAACTACATTCAATCCTTGACCTTTGATCACTGTCATTACAACATGATGATGATGATGAAACACATAAAAGTTTCAGAAAAAGATGAAGTTATTAAATGAAGTGATGATCGAGTTGAAAAGAATGTTAATTACCTGACAATATCAAGATTAAGGTGGCGTAGAAGATGGATTGGGCATGCGAAGATGGCATTCCATGGCCTGAACTTACTCTAGAAACAGGGCGTTCTTGTTTCAAAATCTGCTTCAAAGTGATTGATAGTATAACATTCAGAACAGACCCCATTGCAGCCCATAATGCAAGAGCATCGTGTCTCAACAGAATGAATCCACCGAAAATTGCAGCTACCACCCATTTACTCTGATACGCAATTTCAACAATCCATAAGAGAGAATCGAAAACAAATGAATGATTTGAGGTTATTGTGTTTTCTGGCAGAATCTAATTTGGATATGGGGAAATAAATGTAAGGAAACAACAATACCAACCAAACGATTAACAACTGTGTGTAGCCCACCAACTGTTTGATGAAATGAATCACCTCCATAATCGATCAAAGTTTCCTGTTCTAAAGCGGAAACTGCAGGACTAAAACGTTCATTATCACCACCACCACCGCTGAGTATCCCCGTCTCAATCGATTCCTCAACCTTCATTTTCTTCAGTCTAACAGATTTCGGATATCCAATTGCAGATTCCTTCAAGGTACGAAAAACGGGAGTAGAAAAGGGGGTTTTCCGATGAATATCGAACTTATGAAATTGGTTCAAAATTGGTGGTGGGCTTATCAAGATCGACACCACTGCAAACAACATAGTGTAATTAGAGAAGATGACGAGGTGATCTGCATCGATTAGGGTTTATTTCCGGATATATTGGAGATGTTGAGATGGATTGAGAGGTTGTTATTTAAACAGGTAGGTAGTGTCGTGTAGAAAACTCCAAAAAGGGAATCGAAGTAGTTTGTTGATCTTGATTCCTGCATTCAAGATTAGTAATTAGGGTTTTGAAATTGTTGCAACTGGATCGGTAAGTCAACTATCCACGGCAGCTTTCATCAGCGGACCGGGTCAAAATACTTCAACTGGACACGAAAGGGCATATGCCTTATGCATATATGGATAGGGTTGTGTCACAAATAAATTACATTTCTCATTGTTTTTAGGGTTCATCTTGTTATTAACAATATAGCCTATAATCATATAATAATAGCCTTGCTTTGTGTTTTAAATTTGGCTATTAAAATGATATGTTTTATGTTTTTGTCTGGTTTTATATGATTATGTTGAAGAACCCGATAGGGTGAAATTAGTCCTTCATGTATACACACCACGACACCTTGTCATCTTCTTCTTCCATCCTCCTTCCATTTTCAATCCGGTATACTCACAACAAAAGAATATGGTGGGCAAAACGAGAGACCATGCTTGTGGTTTCAAATCAACACCACGAAAGGACCAGGATGGTGTTCACGGACAACCACCATGTCCACCTGGACCACGGAGGGTTTCGTGATACCTATACTAGACGGTCTTATAAATGAACCAAGGTTGTAAAAATCGTTTGACGGTAGCTCGACGACGTTCGACTGACGATAAACAATTAATTAGATTAGACGGGGATTAATCAGGGACCCTAATATTAATGAAATTATTTAAAAAATTAATATTTCCTAAAAAATTAAGTATTTGAAAATTTAAAATTTTAAAAATATGAAAATTTGAAAATTTTAATATAATATTTTAAAATTTGAAAACTTAAAAATTAAAAAAATTTAAATTTTAGTGTAATAATTGAAAATAAAAATTTCGAATTTTTTAAATATTTCTCGTCTATGATCGCCAAGCCCGAGTTTGACCAATTTCCGCCAAGCAACATAATCATAATTAGTTCAAGACCGTCAAACAATTAATCGGTCCCCAAGGCCAATTTCTGCAACACTGAAAGGAACAAAAAAGATGGTAACATGTTGGATTTAAAAATATGATAAATACAAATAAATTTCTCAAGTTTTACACGTGTAGTTGGGAAAAACCTTAACAGGCTTTGACCATAATTTTCACGCAGAATTATCATTCTAGTCTACTTAACCACTTTCATGGTTAACTTTGTTATATATCTTGCAAAATCAATCCTAAAATTGGGTTTAAAGTCCAAATTTGGTCGCTGTAATTTGCAAAAAAGTCCACCATATGTCCAAAAAGTTTTCAACTTATACCACATGTCCCAGTAATTTATTGACTAATTTTGAGATTTTCCGGCGAGAATAGGATTCTCTAGTGAGGGTGGGTTTGTCCGCGATGGGGAGAGGAGTAGAAAGGTGATAGCGATTTGGAGAATGGAAGGGTGATGGAGGCTGTAACAACCGTTTGCAGGTGAGGGTGGGTTTTTGGAAACAAGGCTCTCCGGCGGAGCTAGAGACAACGGGGTTGGTTGGGTTGTGGTCGCAAGGGTGGGGCGAACATAGTGGAGGCCTCAATTTGTGGCTTAACGACGATTTAAGGGATCAATTTTTGAAGTTGCATGTGGTTGTGGCAGTGACTACGGAGACGTGAGATGAAAAAGTTAACCACAAGGACCAATTTTGCAAGAAAGATAACAGAGTTAACCATGAAACTGGTTAAGTGGATTAGAGTGATAACTTTACATAAAAGTTGTGGCAAAAGCCAACAAAAAAAATGTTAGGGCTTTTTCCAACTACGTGTGTAAAACTTAGGACTTTTATGGTATTTGTCCTTAAAAATAAACCAAATTATTATTCATATTTTTGAAATACATGGTTAGTTTAATAAAATTAAATGGTAACCGAAAGCTAGTAGCTGATATTTGTTAATTGTTAACAATTAGTTGAAAGCTAAAAGTTGATAGCTAAAAGTTGTAACTTTTATATGTTAAGAAATATTTGACAAACTAGTTGTAAGCTTTTAAAAATGTAAATCCATCTAAAAGCTAAAAGTTAAATCTCATAAAAATTAAATGTAGTAGCTGAACTTTTTGTTTAAAATAAAAATATTTAAGTTTGTATTTCTGAACAAAGATTTTTCTTTAATATAATTTGTTTTTTACCTCTATTTTCTTTTTGAAAAGTTAAATTATAAAAGCTTGCTTCCAAAAACCCTAATAATCCATTGAAAAGCAAAATACATTTACGTGTTGAATTGAGCTATGAGGGAGCTATGAAGTCTAGTCCCACATAACACCATATTTTTTTGCATATAGAGGTGAGCTTCCATACTTGTGGACCAGGACCTGGACCTATACCTTAAGCGACATTGGTTTTATACTATCAAGTCAGCTCTCGATACATCAAATCACACTCAATCAGTTTCGGTTTTATTACCAACTCGGTACACTAATTCTCGGTTATTATTGTTTTTCATATTTTCAACATTTATATGTATTTTGGAAAACTTTTAAAAATAACATAACTCATTCGTTTGAAGCCGGATTGACATAGTATGCTTTCCAACATGTAATTTAGATTTTGTACTTCAATTTAGGTTATCATTTCATCATTTTTGGGATATTATTCAATGAGTTACATTCTGCTGAAACCAGGATATCAAAGTTGAAAGTTTTTCAACTTTTCAGCTTTTATGTGTAATCTGTAAAACTTTAAAATTTGCATAACTCATTCTTTTGAAGTTTGGATTAATATGAGATATTTATCATGTAGTTTAGAGTTTGTACTTCATTTTAGTCTATAATTTTATAATTTTTGGTTTAATATTCAATGAGTTACATCAACAAACCCTCTTTCTCCACAACCTGTAGCCACATATAAATAAAGAAACTATATTGATATGGTTGTTCATTATTCGGATATAAATTGATTATCTAGTCAACTAATTCGTATTGGAATGTATGCATAATATATTTCAATTATTGGATTAGGTTCAACGAAAACGTAATTAGTCTTATGAATTTCAGTTAGCAAGATGAGAACCAGATAGTTTAAAAAAGTAAATAACAATTATTTATTTATTCATATATATATATATATATATATATATATATATATATATATATATATATATATATATATACATACACACATAGGACTATGACCTACGTTTTTACGTAGGTGTGTGTGTGTGTGGGGGGGGGGGGATACGAAATAGATATAAATGTATAAAAAGTTGGCACAATAATAAAACAAAGATAAAGTAATAGAAATAGACTTAGCGTTATTGGTAATACTGAAATGTCTAAAAAATATAATGAAATGCCTAAATATCTATAATCATTGAAGGACCTCTTTGTAATCAAAATTTTCTATTCTATTAGTTGGATGACTTTCCTCATCACATAAGAGTACCTTCAAGCATCTTTTACTTGTGACGCATGAAACAACGACATATAGCTAACCATGAGTGAAGACGAGTCTACACAAGTAAATTACAACATTTGACAATGATTGTCATTGACTTTTGTTAATGGTCATAGGAATCAAACACCTACGGGGAATTCCCTCTATTGAAAACAGAATGAAATTGTTTTTATCAGACATTCACTATTCTTTTTATCTTCACCACTCACATTCTTCGGCTTTCATTGCATAAAAAATGATGTGACATCCCCAAAATCACGGTCAGAAAAGACCGGTTTCATTTAAGCTTTTAAAATAATTTCAGAGTAATCCATTGATTTAAAAGAGTTGCGGAATTTATCCCCAAAACGATACATGATAAAATAAGGCTTATCAAAAAATTTCTTAAAGAGATGTATTTTCATTATATATCAAAACTCGGGATGTCATGTTCCGATACAGACACAAAAGCATAAACAATAAAACATAGACCTTACACAGTTATATACAACTACTGGTCTATAAACAAAAACATCTTCACAAGTTCTCTAACTTATGCTCTCGCGCCACTACCTGTAATACAAAGAAACTGAGTGGGTCAGGCTTGGGAGCCTAGTGAACATATAGGGTTTTCAACCCACAATAAATAGTTATATTTAATTTCACTAACCAACAATAACCTGATTACCCATTCCCGTTATCCTCACTTTACGTCCCTATTACAAGAACTATTACAAGGGACCTAATCTAGGATTTTCATCGGGACGGACACTACTGCAAAGGGGTTTCCTCAGCAAGGAATGTCCTACGACAACCATGAGGGGGATAGAATACAACAAATGAACACCCAAGTTCACTACACCTACAGGTTATGATCCTGCCAGCGTTCCACTAAACTGTCTAGAAAAGTCCGTGGTCGTCATCCATATTCTGCTGGACGACTAGATCCATATACTTGTTTATATAAAACTTAAAACCTGTATAACATATTCATTCAATACCCATACCACATAACGAATAGTATATAGTCACATAGCACGTATATAGAGTATAACTCATATATGTGTGTTATCAGAAAGCAACTACACACTTACTTATATCATATATCTAATACATTCATCAATACTTGTATTAAAATCATGTATGTGAAAGGGACTATGCACTCACTTGATAAGATGATGCTCAGACAACACTACGGCTCTTTAAAACATCATTCTTTGGTGAAACCGGGATGCTTTACAAAAACCGGACTTCTCGCGGGCAGAGCTTCGGCTCGAAACTCTTTTCTTCTCGGGATCTCCGGAGCTTTGGGACTCGCTTCGGGTGTCAGGATGATACCCGGGCTTCGAGGGTATAACTTGCATGTAAATCGAGGTAATACGGAGTGAGAGGAGAGAAATTGAGCAACCAATTTGGCTGGACCCGACTCTTATTTATTTGGAGTTAAAAAACCATGCACATGTCGTGAGCCACTTATGCTCACGTCGTGAGCCCGATATGACTTGCTCTGGAAGACGTCCATCACCTGCTCACGTCGTGAGCTCTGACACAGGTGGAAGTTCGTGCCCCGAACTTCAGAAATTCATATCTTTCGCATACGAGCTCTGTATCCGATGTTCTTTATATCCACGCGTAGGTGAGATTATGCTCTACAACTCTCGCTTAGACTCCGTCGGCTAATTTCGAATTTAACTTTTATTATATTATTTTTAGTAGGCCGGGACAGGAAAACTCCATCAGAAATTCATAACTTCTTCATCTGACATCCGTTTTCGTCTGTATTTTCATCGTTGGACTACTATCGACGAGATCTTCGATTCTCGTTTAGATTGTTTTGGCCAAATATCACTCGATCTCAATTTTGAGATTTGGGCTGCATACCGCTAAGGCGAAACTTCGAAAAATCATAAATTCCTCACACGAAGTAAGATTTAGACGTTCTTTTTATGGAAGCTCTCGGTTTAACGTATTCTACGACTTTCGTTTAGATCACTAAGGCTAAATATCGCTCTATCGTAAATTCACTATTTACGTCGCGTAGTTTCGTGTCGGTTCTGTCGCGAAACTTTGACAGATCACAACTTTTTCGTTATAACTCAGATTTCGGCATTCTTTATATTTTCGGAAACCTTGCCACGGCCACTACGCCTTCATGTATCGATATCGGTTTTATCTAACATTTTATTTTTATGCTTATTTTTATTCTTAATTCATTTAAGCGACACGATTAAGCATAAAACACATAATTATCAAATAATACATTCTTATTATTTCTAAATGAGTTACAAAGATTAACCTAGACTATTACATCAATGTTAATGCCTAGCCTAGAAACACGGGCGTTACAATTCTCTTCACCTTAGGATGATTTTGTCCTCGGAATCACACATCAACAAACAAATGTGAATAGCGACTCATCATGTCACTCTCCCTCTCCCATGTGAGATGTGGCCCATTCTTATGTTTCCATCGGACAAGCACTATCTCGACCATCTTGCGTCGCAACTTCTTAGTCTTTCGGTCATCGATTGCCGTTGGTTCTTCAATTAACCTCTTGTTCTCATCAATTCTCAATTCCAAAAGTGGAATCATGTCGGGAACTTCTCCCATGAACTTCCTCAGATAACACACATGGAAAGTGTTATGTATTCCATTCAGTTCTTCGGGTAATTCTAGCTTGTAAGCTTGGTTCCCAATCCTCTGAAGATCTTTAAATGGTCCAATAAACCTTGGACTCAATTTCCCCCCTTTACCAAATCTTATAAATCCCTTCCATGGTGAGACTTTAAGTAAAACCGAATCTCCAACCTCAAAAGTCATCGGTCTTCTTTTCTTGTCACTTGTCAGCATAACTCTTTTGACAATCCTGAGCTGCTAACATTCTCTCCCTAATCACTTTCAACTTTATAGTAGTTTGATGGACTATCTCGGGTCGCATAAACTGCTTTTCCCCAGCCTCAAGCCAACAAGACGGTGTACAAAATTTTTGTCCGTACATAGCTTGATAAGATGCCATCTTTATGCTCGAGTGGAAACTATTATTGTAAGAAAATTCTACCAAAGGCAAATGTTCATTCCAGTTGCCTTAGAATTCCAGGGTACATGCTCTCAGCATATCTTCAAGTGTTTGTATCATTCGTTCGCTCTGACCATCAGTCTGTGGATGGTAAGCTCTACTCAAACACAACTTGGTACCTAATTCCTCTTGTAGACTTCTCCAAAATCGCGAGGTGAAACGACTGTCACGATCTGACACAATCGTTAATGGAACACCGTTAAGCCTCACAATTTCCTTCACGTAAGAATTCACAAGCTTATCCATAGACCATTTCTCATTGGATGCTATGAAATGCACACTCTTAGTGAAGCGATCAACGACCACCCAAATCATGTCGTGACCATTCTTTGTTCTGGGCAGTTTAGTGACAAAATCCATAGCAATGTCTTCCCATTTACCCATAGGCACATGTAAAGGTTCTAAACTCCCATATGGTTTCTGATGTTGTGCCTTGACCCGCGCACATGTCACACGTTCCGCCACATACTTTGCAATATCAAGCTTCATCGTCGGCCACCAGTAATAGGGTTTCAGGTCCCTATACATTTTAGTGCTGCCAGGATGAATTGAGTATATGGTTTTGTGAGCTTCTTCCATTAGAAGATCTCTTATTCCTCTTAACTTAGGTACCCAAATACGATCTTGGAATACCTTCAGTCCATGACTATTTGTTCTAAACACCAACGTTTTGCCCAAAAGTTCCTCCTTCCGGTCATTCTTTTCAGAATCTTCCTCTTGAGCTTTCTTTATACTCTCCACAATTCTCGAGAAAACTTCTATGCTCAACGCTCTTGTCCTTTTTCTTTCAAGATTGACTTTCCGACTGAGAGCATCAACAACAACATTTGCTTTACCAGGGTGGTAAAGTATCTCACAGTCGTAGTCCTTAAGTAACTCTAGCCAGCGTTGTTGCCTCATATTCAATTCTTTCTGACTAAAGAGATATTGGAGACTCTTATGATCAGAGAAAAGCTTGCACTTTGTGCCATAGAGGTAATGCCTCCATATCTTCAGAGCGAAAACTACCGATGCCAGCTCCAAATCGTAAGTGGGGTAGTTCTTTTCATACTCCTTCAGCTATCGAGACGCATATGCTATCACCTTTTCTCTTTGGGTCAAAACACAACCCAACCCAACCCCAGACGCATCACTATAGACATCGAAGTCTTAAACTCCATCGGGTATAGAAAGAATCAGTGCTTCACATAGCTTCTTCTTTAGCAACTCGAATGCTTCTTTGTGCTTATCGCTCCAAGAATAAGTAGCTCCTTTGTGGGTCAAAGCTGTTAGTGGAGTAGCGATCGAAGAAAAGCCTTGGATAAACCTTCGGTAATATCCGACTAATCCCTAAAAGCTTCGGATCTCCGTGGGACTTTTCGGTTGTTCCCACTTCATCACAACTTCAATCTTTGCTGGATCAACCATTATCCCTTTTTGTTGACCACGTGACCTAAGAATTGGACTTCTAGAATCCAAAAATCACATTTGGAGAACTTGGCATACATCTTCTCCTTCTTCAAGACTTCTAACACTTCTTGCAAGTGTTGGCCATGCTCCTCTTGGCTTTTCGAGTAAATCAGAATGTCATCTATGAACACTATCACAGATTTATCAAGGAACGGTTTACAAACCCTGTTCATTAAATCCATGAATGCTGCTGGAGCATTGGTTAGTCCAAACGACATAACCAAAAACTCATAGTGTACATATCGTGTTCTGAATACAGTCTTTTCGATATCCTGCTCTCTCACCTTCAACTGATGATATCCTGACCTTAGGTCGATCTTTGAAAAATAACTTGAACCTTGTAGTTGATCGAACATGTCATCAATCCTCGAAAACAAATATCTATTCTTTATTGTTGCCTTATTCAGCTCGCTGTAATCGATACACATTCTCATACTCCCGTCCTTCTTCTTCATGAATAACACCGGAGCTCCCCAGGGTGAGGAACTAGGTCTTATGAAACCTTTGTCTAATAACTCCTAACGTTGCATCATCAGCTCCTTCATCTCCATCAGTGCTAGTCGGTAAGGTGCTTTTTCTATTGGCGTCGTTCCTGGTAACAAGTCTATTCTGAAATCCACTTGTTTATCAGGCGGTAATCCGAGAAGATCTTCGGGAAATACTTCCGGATAATCCCACACGACAGGAATGCTCTGCATCTCCTTTTTCTCCTTCTTAGCATCGATCACGAATGTTAGATACGATGTACATCCTTTAACCAAACACTTTCTGTCTTTCATTAGAGAAATAATCCCATAATTTACTTTGCGTTTGTCCCCATACACCATAAATGACTCTTTCCCTGGCGGGTTTACTTTTACTATCTTCTTTTTGCATAATATCTCGACATCATTGGCACTAAGCCATTCCATTCCTAGCACGATGTCGAAACCATTTAGTTCAATAGGCAATAATTCCTCGTGGAACTTATTCCCATTCAAGTCAATGAAAATATTTTTCATGCGATGGCTAACAGGTATAAACTTGCCACTAGCAACTTCGACTAATAAAGCATTATCTAGTCTATCAACAGGCAACGCTAGTTTTCTACCAAATTCATGGGAAATAAAGGAGTAGTTGGCTCCAGAATCAAATAAAATTTGGGCAGGCAATTTGTTTACGAGAAAGGTACCTGAAGCGACATCAACTTCATCATTCGCAACCTCAAGTCTAATCTGAAAGGCTCTCGCCTTCGGCTTTGGTGGAATATTGGGTTTTGCAGACTCCTTCTTTTTAGGATAGTCTTTCAAAATGTGTCCCTCTTCGTTACATCCAAAGCACACTCTCTTGTTGGACGGACACTCATTGGCATAATTCCCGGTTTTTCCACATTTGCAGCAGGTCACTTCCTCACTACATTTCCCAGAGTGTTTTTCTTGCACTTTTCACACCATTTCGATTCGCCTCCAAACTTCTTCGAATTAGACTTCGAAGATTTATTTTTATTGATGGAAGCCAAAGTTCCTTCAAACTTTCTCTTATCACCAACTTCAACCTTGATGGCAGTTCTTCCCTTGATCATGTCCTCAACAGACTTGGCATCCCAAATAGCTGCCTCCAGAGTAGGTGCCTGACGTACTGGCACAACGTACTCCCATGGGAGTCCCTTTGCATATCGATCAACTTTCGTCAACTCGTTTGGAACGATGCGCAAAGCAAACTCCATTTTTTCGGTGAAGGCGTTAGTGTAATCGTCGACTAACATGCTGCCTTTTGTCAACGTCAGAAACTTATTCTCCAACTCTAGTAGATTTTGGTCCGAGCAGAACTTGCGCTTGAATTGCACCAAGAACTCTGCCCAAGTCAGTTGTTGTGGCTCATTAGGGCTTAGGGTCTTCCCCATAGTGTTCCACCAACAAACAACTCCACGTCTGAACTGACGTACTGCGAAAGTGGTCTGCAGCTTGCCTCTACAACCACACGTCATGAAGGCTAGCTCCATTTCTGAGATCCAATCCATAAATCCGATCGGATCCTCCTTTCCAGTGAAGGTCGATGGTTTGCAAGTCAAAAAGTCTTTGTACATGCATCTAAGTCCATCTATTCCTCCCTCTGGGTGGTTTTGCCTAACAATCGGTGGGTTGGCTTGACCAACAGTCCCACTGAAGTTACCTCCTTCCAAATGCCGTTCATTCAACTCGGGATGTTCAATCGGCATTGAAAGTTCTTCACGATTCTGCCGAAGCAGACGTCTTGTTTCTTCCATCTGACGATCCAACATTGTTTGAATCATCAATTGTACACCAGCCATTGTTATTGACTCAGGTGCTGCTGCTACAACAGCCACTTGCTCAATCACAGGTGGTTGATTCCTGTCTTCGTTCACGTTTCCAGCTCCGCTTCTGGTTCGTACCATTTTTGATCTACATACCGAATAAGGTGAATTTAGATCCTCAATCACGATAGATAATTAAATCATCATTAACACTCCAAAGCGTTTACATGCTAGTTCTAATACCGTAATCCTATGCTTAGAATCCTAAACAAATAAGGTCTCCAGACCCGGTTGGCAAAAAACCATTGATCCGAACAAATAATATCATATATGGAAAACATATAACATTTAGCACATAAAAGCATTTTAGGCCACTTTCCTAAAATAAACTAGTGCTTGTGTCTAAAATATACCAGTCACTCATCTCACAATCTTCACGTAGTATTCTAAGTTTAAGTCAAGAAATCCTACAAATTCCTAGTTCGCTTAAACTAATGCTCTGATACCAACTGTGACATTCCTAAAATCACGGCCAGAAAAGACCGGTTTCATTTATGCTTTTAAAATAATTTTAGAGTTATCCATTGATTTAAAAGAGTTGCGGAATTTGTCCCAAAATAATACATGATAAAATAAGGTTTATCAAAACATTTCTAAAAGAAATGTATTTTCATTATATATCAAAACTCGGGATGTCATGTTCCGATACAGACACAAAAGCATAAAGAATAAAACATAGAACTTACACAGTTATATACAACTACTGGTCTATAAACAAAAAACATCTTCACAAGTTCTCCTACTTATGCTCTCGCGCCACTACCTGTAATACAAAGAAACTGAGTGGGTCAGACTTGGGAGCCTGGTGAGCATATAGAGTTTTCAACCCACAATAAATAGTTATATTTAATTTCATCAACAAACAATAACCCGATTACTCATTCATGTTATCCTCACTTTATGTCCCTATTACAACAATTATCACAAGGGACCTAATCTAGGATTTTCATCGAGACGGACAATACTGCAAAGGGGTTTCCTCAGCAATGAATGTACTAAGGCAACAATGAGGGGGATAGAATACAGCAAATGAAAACCCAAGTTCACTACACCTATAGGTTATGAGCCTGCCAGCGTTCCACTAAACTGTCTAGAAAAGTCCGTGGTTGTCATCCATATTCTGTTGGACGACTAGATCACAATCACATCGAGGCCTCTCATCATTTTTATTTTCATCACACATCACTATCTACCCATGTTCTACCCAAAATATTTTTAGATAAAATATACTTGTTTATATACAACTTAAAACCTGTATAACATATTCATTCAATACTCATACCACATAACAAATAGTATATAGTCACATAACATGTATTTCATAGAGTATAATTCATATATGTGTGTTATCAGAAAGCAACTACACACTTAGTCATATCATATATCTAATACATTGATCAATAATTGTATTAAAATCGAGTATGTGAAAGGGACTATGCACTCACTTGATAAGACGATGCTCGGACAGCACTACGGCTCTTTAAAACAGTATTCTTTGGTGAAACCGGGATGCTTCACAAAAACCGAACTTCTTGCGGGCAGAGCTTCGGCTCAAAACTCTTTTCTTCTCGGGATCTTCGGAGCTTAGGGACTCGCTTTGGGTGTCGGGATGATACCGGGGCTTCAGGGGTATAACTTGCACGTAAATTGAGGTAATACAGAGTGAGAGGAGAGAAATTGAGCAACCAATTTAGTTGGACTCGACTCTTATTTATAGGGAGCTGAAAAACCATGCTCACGTCGTGAGCCACTTATACTCACGTCCTGAGCCCGATATGTCATGACATTCTTCATCAGGGCACTTGCTCAGGAAGACGTCCATCACCTGCTCACGTCGTGAACACTGTGCTCACGTCGTGAGCTCTGACACAGGTGGAAGTTTGTGCCCCGAATTTCAAAAATTCATATCTTTCACATACGAGCTCCGTTTTCGACGTTCTTTATATCCACACATAGGTGAGATTATGCTCTACAACTCTCATTTAGACTCCGTCGGCTAATTTTGAATTTAACTTTTATTATATTATTTTTAGTAGGCCGGGACAAGAAAACTCCATCAGAAATTCATAACTTCTTCATCTTACATCCGTATTCGTCTGTATTTTCACCGTTGGACTACTATCGACGAGATATTCAATTCTCGTTTAGATTGTTACTGCCAAATATCACTCGATCTCAATTTCGAGATTTGGGTTGCATACCGCTAAGGCGAAACTTCGAAAAATCATAAATTCCTCACACGATGTAAGATTTAGACGTTCTTTTTATGGAAACTCTCGGTTTAACGTATTCTACGACTTTCGTTTAGATCACTAAGGCTAAATATCGCTCTATCGTAAATTCACTATTTACGTCGCGCAGTGTCGTGCCGGTTCTGTCGCGAAACTTTGACAAATCATAACTTCTTCGTTATAACTCGGATTTCGGCATTCTTTATATTTTCGGAAACCTTGCCACGACCACTACGTCTTCATGTATCGATATCGGTTTTATCCAACGTTTTATTTTTATGCTTATTTTTATTCTTAATTCATTTAAGCTACACAATTAAGCATAAAACACATAATACTCAAATAATACATTCTTATTATTTCTAAATGAGTTACAAAGGTTAACCTAGACTATTATATCAATGTTAATGCCTAGCCTAGAAACACGGGCGTTACAAATGAAGGCTTTGGTATATATTACAAATAAACGACAAAAAAATAACAAACTTATTATAAAAAACACCATAAGAATGTCGGTATTAACATTGAACTTAATTGCATCACCTGCAAACACATGAACATAGATAATACATCCTTGTTTTCCGTCCCTAATATCAAATAAAACAAGCATGTCAACAAATATTATACTTGAAAAATATATATACAGTTAAAACATTGCAGTTCCATAAATTTTCTTATTAAAACATTATACTTTCATTTAAAAGATGAAGGATTTGGTATATATTACAAATATAAGGAGAGAAATAACAAACTCATTATAAAAAACACCATAAGCATGTCAATATTAACATTGAACTTAATTGCATCAACTGCAGCACGTGAATGCAGATAATACATCCATGTTTTCCATCCCTAATATCAAACAAAACAAGCATGTCAACAAATATTTTACTTTAAAAATCTATATAGTTATAGCATTGCACTTCCATAAATTTTCTTATTAAAAAATTATACTTTCATTTAAAAAATGAAGGCTTTGGTATATATTACAAATATAAGGAGAAAAATAAAAAAACTCATTATAAAAAACACCTTAGGCGCGAAGGGGGGGGGGACATATACGAAATAGATATAAAGGTACAAAAAGTTGGCACAATAATAAAACAAAAATAAAGTAATAGAAACAGACTTAGCGTTATTGGTAATATTGAATTGTCTAAAAAATACAATGAAATGCCTAAATATCTATAATCGATGAAGGACCTCTTTGTAATCCACATTTTTTGTTTTATTAATTGGACGACTTTCCTCGTCACATACGAGTACCTTCAAGCGTCTTTTACTTGTGACACATGAAACAGTGTCATATGGCTGACCATGAGTGAAGATGAGTACCTTCAAGCTTCTTTCACTATTCTTTTTATCTTCATCACTCACATTCTTCAGCTTTTATTGCTTTTAAAAAAATGAAGGCTTTGGTATATATTACAAATACACGGCAAAAAATAACAAAATCATTATACAAAACACCATTAGCATGTCAGTATTAATATCGAACTTAATTGCATCACCTGGAACACATGAACACAAAAAATACATCCTTGTTTTCCGTCCCTAATATTAAACAAAACAAGCATGTCAACAAATATTATACTTCAAAAATCTATACAGTTATAGCATTTCACTTCCATAAATTTTCTTATTAAAAAATTATACTTTCATAAAACAAATCAAGAAAAGTAGGTTGTTCTTTCTTTCATTTAATACCTTTAACCATGCATGAAAATGTAAGGAAGTAAGTTTGCCGAAATTGGGTTGATCTGTATGAATATTCAAACTCTGGCTTTGGTTAATGTAGCATCTACGATCAACAACCATATCCACCAATGTGTAACGCTCGCAGATTTTGGATTAGTCAATTAGAGACAATAAGCGTTAAAAATGAATTTTGATGGAAGGTTATTTAGGATAAATAACCTTAACCAAAGTTATAGTACGTGAGACAAGGATTTCTTACATATAAAGAACGCTAAAATCCAACTTCGTATGAAGAAGTTATGCTTCTTTGAAGTTTCACGATAAAACCGACATGACTCTACGTATCGTAAAAAGTAAATTTTCGATAGATTACTTTTTAGCCTCGGTGATCTAAACGAAACTGAGAGCGTACATATAGAGAACATCAACATCTGATTTCATAAAGGATGTTATGATTTTTCTAAGATTAAGCGTAGTGGTATACAAATCAGATTTCGAATTTTAGATCGGTTCTAAACAAGAATCGAAAATCTCGTTAATAGGAGTCTGTCAATATAAAGACAGTCAAGAATGACCGTCGGACGAGAAAGTTATGAAGTTTTAACGGACTTTAACAATCTAAGTCTATTAAGAATATAACTTTCAAAATAATGTCAAAATATCCGATAGAGTCTAAATGAATGTTGTAGATCTTGTCGATAGCTATGTGTGGATATAAAACCCGTAGAAAATGGAGCTCGTATGAAGAATTTATGATCTTTCTACGATTTTATAAAAATTTGCATGCAGTCGCGCGCACAGACAAGATGTACGACGCGTATCGAAAAACTACGAGGTTGTGACACATGTTACCACTAGATGAACGCCATGTCACCACCTCCGACATAGTGCGCAGAGCACATCGACAAAGTGCACAACGTACATTGCTTTTTCAAGCTATAAAGGAAAAAGCCAAGTGCTAAAGCGAAGCGCTGCCCAACTTTCCAATCATCCACTTTAACAAGTGAGTGCATAGTTACTTTCATCTTACACATTGATATGAAGTATGTAGATAATTACCTGGTTATGTGCTTATTATCTGTGCTGAGAATATTATGTGTTAGATAAGATATTATGAGATGATATTTAACTAGTTTAATCATATAAGTATTATACACTTATAAATATGTATTGGGTAGTAATAGGCGATGGCAGATAGAGATGATAGATAGTTGATGGTAGATAGGCAATGATAAATAGGTGATGATAAAATATGAGATGACTAGGAGATGCCCTGACCTTGACTTGAGATGTTGTGATATAGTCATCTACCAGAGTATAGATAACGACCACCGACTAATCTAAATAAGTCATGTGGAAACACCGGCAGACTCATAACCTATAGGTGATGAATTACGAGTTCAAGCGATGTAGTAACTATGTATTCATGTGATGATACTCTAACCCTTTGGACACATATTAGGGGAGTAATCCCCGAAACATTACTGTCTATGCGATGTAGGCAATGATCCTTAGGAAAAATCCTTAGCAACAAACATATAAGGAAAGGCGATGTAGGCGATGATAGGTAAACGTGATGTAGGTGATGACCCGTAGGATAACCCCTTAGGGAAGAATAAATACGAAAGTGTGGAGATGTAATTGGGTTAATTGTTTGGTTGATGATTAAACATATTAACTATATGGTTGTGAGTTGAAAACACTATGTACTCCCACGTTTCCCATATTGACCCACTCACTTAATTTGTATTACAGGAATCGATGCAAGTATACATTAAAAGAGATGTAAATCATTAGAGTAAATTAATGTAAGATCTGTTTATGCTTATGTTATGTATCGGTTATGTCCTCCCATGTTCTGAAAGAATATCAATAATGAACGTTTCTTCGGAAATGTTTAATGTTAATATTATCTCACATTTAAATAATATTTTTGGGACCAATTCCACAACAAAAGAAATACTATGTTTTTAAAATAAGCATAAATAAAACTTAAAAAATGACCATAAAAATGGGGATGTCACACAATGTCCTTTGCTTGATTTCCCAAATAAATCTGATACCACATCACCATTCAAGAAACATAATTACAATACTATTATATAAAATAAAATAAGATTAAAACAAAAACTCAGAATCCATCTAAATCTGAATCTTACTTTAGAAGTTCCCTGTTCATTCATTTTATTACATATAATTTCTCAAATTATCAAAAAAGAGTAAACGGATGAACAAACCTGTGTTTGAATTTTATAAAAAGATGCTATATTTAGGCCCAATTATAAGCAGGGGCAGGCTGTGCATGTGCACAGGGCCTGATTTCTGAAAGGGGCCCATTTTTTTAATGTTATATTCAGGATCCGACCCAAATGCTCTCTAATCGATCAGTTGTAGAAGGCAGAAGCGATCATTAAAGCGAGGGTGATTAATCGATTACGGAAACTCACTCGATCATATGACGATTAATTTCAGTCTTGCTAATCAGGTAATCGATCACCACGGTAATGAGGTATCTTCTTTCTTTTCACCTTTATATCGGTTATGATGAACAGAACGCCACCATGTCTTACTCGTTTTTGTAGAACATTAATCTGCATTATTTTACAAATTAATAGAAAATATGAAAATTATATTTTTAAATTTTCAGGTGGTTCAAAGAAACAGTGCACAACACATACTATTTGAATGTTGAATACATGAATTAATTTTCTGCTTCATGTGGGCGTAATATATATGCATTATAGGTGTTTGATGTTTTGCGTCACTATAGATGTATAAATGATATAATAGAATACATAAAATGAACAAATAAAGAGTGTATATACCTAGTTTAATTGTCATAACAAGACCCTAATCTATGCTATAATCATAGAATGAATAAATAAACAACTATTAACAACATTTTGTGTTTGGATTTGCTAATCAGCTGGGATTATGGCTACTCTAATAAAAAACATATATACTATGCCTTGAATTTGATTAAAGAATGACCACTAGTCATTGCCTGTTATTTGAATAAATTTGTCATTTCTTTTATATATACTATCAATTAGTTGCCAATTTTCAAAACATGTCTTTCTTTTATGGTAGAAGTAGGGTATGTATGGATCAACCAACCTGGATAACATTTTTGGAATTTTGTAACTGTATGTTGAACGGATATAGAATTCTGTAACTTTAGTTTATATCATTTAATTTGTTACACGTTAAGGCCTAAGGGCCTAAGGACCTTTTTTTCCGGTTCTCCCTGGGCATTTGAATCATCGGGACCGGCCCTGGTTATATTACATGAATAGATTAACCCAAGAAGTGTAACCGTCTAAAAAATGACTTAAAGATGTCTTTTTTGGAATCAAATATTCCAACCTGTTTGTGTCCTGAAGAATAAGTAAAATACATCAATTTCACAAATGCAATCATATAAATAGAAAAACTTTTTCCATCTATATTATATGAATAGATTAATACAAGAATTTTAACTCTATTACTTGATTATACTTATAAATCATATTTCTTGGTGAAGTATCTATGTATCTTTTCCTTTTACAAGCTATCTTAATCAATTTGACTTATAATTGAATCACCCATGTAGGCAAAGTATCTAGAGAATCATTCTGGAAATAAACCTACAACAAACAAGCACATACAACCTTATTATATATATATATATATATATATATATATATATATATATATATATATATATATAATATTGTATTATTTTGTTTAAAATTAAATTTTTAAATAGAAAAAGAAACAGAATACATATATTTCTAGAGTTTATCAGTAACCTATTTCAAACACATTTTGAAAAAACTCTCTTATAAGCTACCTATGTGGTCTCACTGGAATAAGCTTAAAAGGTCATGTTCACATCCAAAGGAGATTGTGATAATTCCTGATTGTCTCCACAAAGCTTCTCATCATCAGAATGCCACCTAACATAGTCATTTCAACTATTGCATCTGTTGACAAATAAGCTGTTAAAATGATTCCTAGGAAAGCCTCTTTGTACCTAAAACCTAAATCATATAAATTTCATCAATCGACATCATTTATAGCAATAATTGATTGATTCCATACATACGATCATATAATTTTTACCTCATCCATAATCTCCTTCATTGGTAGAAATTCGTCCCAAGAATATGCATCTAGTTTATATCCACTGTAACTTGCAATGTAACATACATTTTTAGCCGTGGAACAATGACTGAGGTATCCAAGCCACCATTATAAGCTAACACCACTTTGCTTTTGCGACGTAGGCCCAATTCTTTGATTCCAATTGATGCATTTGTATCTTTATCATTGGCCAATACTGCTTGAATTGTTGTCCATCAATCGCATTCCATATATAAACAATTTAACACCATAAAATATCAATGCAATTGAAAAAAACTCTTACGCAAATCTAACAAGGTTGTCTCAAGATCAAAGTAACATTTTGAAGGGGTGTTTGGATGTGTGTGTTTACAAACTGATTATCACAATTTGAGAGTTTGAATCAGCGCCAAACCAGCCTCCAACAACCACGGACGACACACCGTTGTCTGGTGGCCCAACACCCTCATCCACCACGTCGCCGCCCAATTTTTCACCGAAAAACTAGCAACTAATGTTCGTCTGCGCTCAAACATACAGACCGTCGACTGTCCAAGACAACGTGGGCCCAACGCTTTCCTGCAAACATCCATGTCGCCGGCTATCAAAGCCACCGGTAGACCCAAAGCTTTCCTACAAACATATATGTCGTTGATTGTCTAATCTGTCGGTGAATCTAGTGCTTTTCTCCAAACCTCCATGCCGTCGATAATCTAAGCTGACGATGGACACATCGCTCCTGTTCAAACACCCATACCGCTGACAAACCAAGCCACCAGCAAATCTAGCGCTCTTGCTCAAGCATCCACACCACCGATAATCCACGCCACCGCTGGCGCAAACACTTCCTTTCACACACCCACCTACCCCAGCGGAACACAACATTATACTTGTCCGAATAACCCTATTCAAGCTCGAAGTGATACCATTTACCATACATGGGGTGCTAAAGTTTAGCACAACCAACGGTCCATGGACACTCCTCTCCACCCCTCCAAGAGAGTTGCAATGCCACAAAATCATGCAGGTAAAGGATATCACGGAGGAAATCCGGAAGACATAGTCAGAAGTAACAAGAAAAAAGGAGGTGATCAAAACCAAATATTCAAACCAACCAATAAGTGTAGGAGTCAATTCTCCTGGGCAACGAGGGAAGCACGGATAAGCCTACTCAATAAATGCAAGCATGTTTCCATACGGACGCCCACATACATGGTATGAGTGGATAAAAGGGTCATAAAGCACAAGTTAAACATCAAAGCAGGAGCCAAAGAGGTAAAAAAGCAAGTTCAAGGAGGAGACAAGAATAGAGAAATCAGCATCGAGGTGGCCAAGCTAACTAAAGAAGGAATACCCCGAGAGGAAATTTTCCCGATGTGGATTGCAAACCCAGTCATGGGACAAAAACATGACTAAACATGGAGCATGTGTATCAATTACTCGGATCTGAACAAAGCTTGTCTGAAGGATTGCTACCAGCTCCTAGATATTGATCAGAAAGTGGAATCCCTACAAGGGTTCAAATGGAAATGTTTCCTCGATGCTTACAAGGGGTACCACCAATTAGGGATGTTATTCGGGTTGGAACCGAACTGAAACTAAATGAACCCGAATAACCCGAAAACTGAATAAGGGTAATTGCACGAACCAAAACTGAACCAATTAACCAATACGGGTTCGGTTCGGTTCGGGTATTAATCGGTTCAGTTTGGTTATTACCCAAATAACCCGAATAACATGTACAAGATGATTAGGACCTAATATAACCAAAACAAACCGAATAAACCATATTAGGATTCTATAACCCGAATAATAAAATAACAATGTACTTTTATACATCAACATAAAACATTTAAAGACTAAGATAACACAACAACACATTAAAAGAATAGCATTTACATAGCAGATTAAAATAATGAGAATTAATTGCTTACTTGAGTTTCTTGAGTTGGAGCCCAATTTTCCATGACTAGAAAAAGTAGGAATTCATGAATCCTTAAAGGCAATAGGAAGGGTCAATTTTTCAAAGTCTGAAACAAGAGGAAGGATCAACAGAAGTGATTTCGAGTTTGGAAATAGTTAAGAAGATTGGTCGATTTTGAAACGACAAGGATGAGCGTAGGATTTTTTTATCTGTTATGAACGACGAGGACAAAAGTGTGAATTGTGATTTTGATTTTCGTCGATTAGAGAAAGGGGACGAGGAATGCTTATTCAGGTCGGGTATTTAGAACCGAATAAGCTCTTATTCGGTTAACCGGAACTGAATAATCCGAGAACCGAATAAGCATAATATAGATACTTGAAACCAGAATCAAATTGCTTATTCGGGCCTAATTTGGTTTGGTTCGGTTCATTTTCATTTCGGTTCAGGTTTTCGGGCCAAATTCTCATCCCTACCACCAGTCCTCATGAGTTAGGAAGACGAAGAGAGGACCGCCTTCTACATGGACCATGTCACTTTCTACTACCAAAAGATGTCATTTGGATTGAAGAACGCAAGGGTAACCTATCAACGACTTGTAGAATCACTTTTTGCAAGGAAAATAGGTCGAAGTACAAAAGTCTATGTAGACGACATGGTTATCAAGAGCCCTGATGAGAAAACGCCACTCAACGATGTTGAGGAAACTTTCAAGACCATAGAAACGTTCCATATGAAGTTGAACCCTGGGAAATGTACCTTCGGGGTAGAAGAAGAACAATTTCTAGGATATTACATCACCAACGAAGGAATTCAGCCAAGCCCAACCAAAGTAGAGGAGTTGATGGAGGCAAGATCACTACGTACCTTAAGGGACGTCCAAGTTCTAAATGGAAAATTGACTGCATTGAGCCGATTCATTTCCATGTCGGCAGAGAAGGTTGTTTCGCTATTCTATATGCTCCAAGGATGCATCGGGAAGAGCAATTTCCATTGGACTCTAGAGGCTGAAACAACACTCCAATGCCTGAAGGAAGCCCTGCACATGCTTCACACATTTGCTAGTCCTATTCCAGGAGAAACACTCCAAGTATACTTATCCGTGTCTAAAGAAGTCATATCATCAATGCTGTCGGTGGAAAGGGAAGGGAAGCAACTCCCGAGCTACGTCATTAGCCAGGCCATCCAGGGCCCGGAAGTCAATTATCCCATTCTTGAAAAGTTGTTGTTAGCACTAATTTATGCCGCTCGGCGCCTACCACGGTATTTAAAATCAGGCACACCAGATAGAAGTGCTAACAAGCTGCCCAGTCAAGTAGATACTCCTCAAGCTAGAAACTTCATGGTGCCTAGCCAAATGGGAGATTTAATTAGGAGAGCACGACATCGACTACCATTGATACACGAGCATCAAGGGGCAAGAACTAGCATACTTTCTTATAGAAATACCAGGAGACCCAAAAACACAAGCCCAAGCGAAAGAGTGGGGGGAGAGACCAATTCGGGGTCAAGAAAGAAATCAAACATGGACCTTGTACACCGATGGAGCATCCAACAAAGAAGGTTTAGGTGTAGGTTTGATATTGACGAGACTGGAAGGGGAAGAAGTCACATATGCACTCTGCTTCGACTTCAATACCTCCAACAATGAAGCTGGATACAAAGCCTTGCTGGTAGGATTAAGATTAGAAAGTAAGATGGGGACATAAAGGGTAACGACATTGACATATTCGAGATTAGCAGCCAACCAGATGAATGGAGAATTTGAAACAAAAGATAAACGAATGGAGAAGTATGTGAGAACCGTCAAAAAGTTACTAAGCGAGTTTAAAAGCTTCTTTAATCAAACAAATACTAAGGGGTAGCACTCGGTGGGAAGATTGCTATTGTTTCATTAATTTATCATAACAGAAAATCAACTCGTATAAATCAATCGAGTTTTTTGAATAAGTAATATTATCATATAAATTAGAATTTTCAGATTTAATAACTAATTCAAATTAGCATGTCTGCCACGTAAGGTATCCTCATGTTTTCCTAAATATACGAAATCAAAGTATTTTGGCGTTGTGAATCCAGAAGTAGATTAATAAAAAAAACTAGGGGAACTCATCGATTCATCTAGTATTTAAATATTCCCTTAGCAAGCTTGCATCAACATGCTTCGACCACCTCTCCAACAACGTTCTAGTCGAGTTACTAAAGGAGACAAGTATTGATGAACGTCAGGTAAACACACTATTATCAGTGCATTCCAATTGGATGAGACCTTTTGTAGATTACCTCCAGCATGGCATCCTACCGGACAACCATGACGAGGCCAGAAAAGTAAGGATAAAATCCCCCTCAATATGCGATCCTTGAAGGAGTAGTATACAATAAAGGATTTACAACGCCATGGTTGAAGTGCATGGACGAAGTCTGCAGTAAGAAAGCGCTCCAGGAAATCGATATCCGCCCAACAGGGGCACCTGAAGGAGTAAGGTCCCGAACAGGGAAAGTGCTTCAGATAGGGATCTACTGGCCCACCATCCTCAAAGAAACATTGAAACTAACAAGAACATGTGTAGAATGCCAGGCTTTCTCTCTAGTACAAAGTGTTCCCCCGACACCACTAACACATATTACTAGCCCATTGCCTTTCTATCAGTGGGGGATTGACATTGTTGGTCCCTTCCCGTAATCTCCTAGAAAAGTGAAGTTCTTAGTTGTAACAATGAATTATTTCACTTAATGGATCGAAGACAAACCATTAACATGCATAGCCGGGATACATATGATTAAATTCCCATGGAAAAACATCTTGACACGATTCAGAACACCAAAGTTATTGATAAGTGACAACGGGCTACAATTCGCAGAAAACTCATTTAGAAGGTAGTACGTCAATAGACACATAGAACAAAGATTCACGTCAGTAGCACACCCTTAGGCCAATGGTGAAACATAATTGTCTAACAGGACACTAGTGAATGAAATCAAGAAACAACTGGGAAAAGAGAAAGGTAATTGGGTGGATGAGCTCTACGAGGTCCTATGGTTATACATGACAACACCAAGAACAAGTATGAAGGAGACCCCTTTTAGCATTGCCTATGGCACATAGGCAGTGCTACCAGAAGATTTGATGATTACCTTGCTACGCATAACCCACTTCCAAGAAGACAAAAACAAAGTGGATCGGAGGCAGACCTCGGACCTCATCGAGGAACTACAAGAGCGATCTAACATCCGTCAGGTGTCCTACAAGAATGCCATAGAAGGATACTATAATCAACGAGTAAATGAAAATGTTTTCAAAGTAGGAGACTATGTTCTTAGAAGAAATGAAGCAAGCCATGTCGTACCAAGGGGAAAGATAGGACCAACAAGGGAGGGACCCTTCAAGATCATCGAGGCATATGAAAATAGGTCCTAGTCACTCGAAACAAATGAAGGACGAGCAATTCCAAGAGCATGGAATGCTAGGAACCTCAAGCGTTTCTTCTTCTAGAGACGACAAAGACCCCTATTTAGAAGGGATGATTGTAAGTTAGAACCTCTACCTAGAAGGGACGTTTACTGAAATACGCCCTACTAGAAAGGATGATTATAAGCCAACCCCTATTTAGAAGAGATAATTGTAAGTTAGAATCCCTACATAGAAGGGACGGTTGCAACGTTGTAATGCCTTACTGTCACATTACTAGTTGGGCTGATCACCCAGACTGAAGATTAATACTTAGTGTATATTTTCTCTTGAAAATACTTAGTGTATTTCTTTTGCAAACAACAAATAAAGTCAGACTCGAAAGGCTCATTACCTTAGTCTCAAAAGATGCCTGGCAGTCAATCCCGTCTTGTAAACTGGCCAACAGTCCCAAAGAGAGGGACGTAGTGGAACAAAAGATATAAGGCGGCTAAGCCCATACCATGAATACTAAATGACATAAATTTCACGGCATCAACACCAAAAGCATAAAATGGAAAAATCCAAACAATAGTAAAGAAGAAGCTAAATGAGTAGATAAGAAGCAAGTTTTTCCCATAACTACATGCATCAACAACACAAGGGGGGAGGGGGGGAGGGAGAAAACCAAGCAACGAGTCCATGCTACAAAGGTCTTACAACCATCAAAACATACCACATGTGGGATTACAACAACGATTAGAGTTTCAAAAAAATTTTCACACCCCGGAGGGTAGCATAATGGAACAATACTTCAAACCCCACCAAGGTCCTCCTCACCAGTAGTCTTCTCGCTATCACTATCACCAACACCCCAATCATCAGTCTTTCTATCATCATCAATACCACCAACACCCTGCCCATCACCACTACCAAAACCCTGCCCACCAACTGCTTCACTACCATTACCAACATCAACCGCACCAACAAAACACACATTAGCTCATCAACATCATCAAAGGCACACAACTTCCTTAACCCAACAATATCAAGGTGACCCAAACCACAAAGAGATGCATAAGCAAGGGTAGCAAAGCTCACTAGCACATCATCCAGACCAATGGTATGGCTAGAACAAGAATCACTTGCGTATGGGTCATAATTTCAGACGTCAATTTCCACTTTCAACCCAGCATGCCCAAACTCCTCGCCAACAACAAACGCAGTGTGGCGAATCCAATGAACCCCACCGGTAAACTCCGGATGTCCAATAAACTTATCCATAACATATACGATGCCTCCACACAGCAACCAATCCAGATCCCTTCACAACACATCTGCTTCTGCCCGAGCTTCTTCAATAAGGTTGTCCCGGTTAACAACATCACATTCCAAACTCTCGTTTTGTGTCATCAGGCCGTCATTAGACTGGGTAAGGGAATTCACCTTGATTTACAATGCCAATTGAACCTTTTCCATAACCATCTTCTCCAAAATTAGCAAATCATACTTCTGGTCAAAACCACGAGCTTCCTTATCGATCTCTACACGACACTTAAGCTCAAACTCGTTTGCCACCTAGCCAACACAAGTTTGCTTCATCTCACCCAAACAATGGATGTGTCGAGAACCTGTGACGAAGTAAAACATCGCTTAGGTTGTAGCATAAGACATGTTGTAAGAAAGAGCAAGGCTATCCATGGTATCCATATCAGTGATGGCAACCGGAGGGAACGCATGCTGAGAAAAATCGATGGTGTTGGCATGAATTGATAACCTAGAATTGTTAACAAGATTCCACCAAGGAATGAAAGAGGCCACACCAGGGCCCACATGACCATGTGAAACCTCCTTAGGAGGAGTCTCGCGGTGTGATCCGTTGAAACCCCCCTCAGAAGAAGGGTTAGGGACTGGATTGGAAGAAACATTCGTAGGAATTATGGGATGCTTCAATGCCCCTTGACGCCCCCAGACTATTACATGTCGTCATTGGGGATCACCAAGACCTCCTCCGGATCAGAGGAAATAAAATTCAGCAGGAGAGTGAAACCTTTCCTTTGTTAAACATGCCTCCTAATGTTGGCAACACCAACATCAAAAGAGGACTCTCCATGGCCAAAATTGTTGTCCGCTTCACCATAGCCTGCTGGACATTAGAGATCATCCCATATTTACTTTCCTCCACCACAACGGTATGAGAGGGTTCAATAGACAAATGAGGAACCACTGTGGGAATTGGAAGGGAATCTAGAAGTTGCTTGTCATCGATCATGGAGGAAACCTCCAGGAGCCACCCTACCTGGGCAAGGGAAACGACCAAAGGATCGACACGACGCGACAGAAGGAGAGTCTCATAAATATCAACTTCACGATGCTCAAGTTTTCCTTGGTAACACTTCGTTAGAATAGATTCCATTGACATCGAAATCTCGACTCCTTCAAACATATTTTGACACCCTTAGATGTAAGGGGAGAAGGAGAAGTGAATAGAACCAGGAACAATACCTTTGACGACAATGTAAAAGATAGACATCTTTCTTTGGGCACGCCAACTAGGGCTCATTCCAACACCAACAAGATGAACTCCGAGTACTCATTAGGAACAAGTTGAAGAGTCTTCAAAAGATTGGAATTGGCCTAGTTATTGGGAAACAACTTGGGGGTAACATATGAGAAGTCCTCTTGATAATAGTTGATAATGTGATTTGAATAAGATTTCCCAATTCCCATAAACATTATATATATATATATATATATATATATATATATATATACACACACACACACACACACACACACACATATGAATGTTGTAAAAATCGGTCTAGGCAGCCGATTAATCGATGCCTAGGCGCTAGGCAGCCTCCAACCACCTACGAATAGGTGTTATAGGGTTAACTAATCAGCCTTAGTCAATATCAGTCAACGCTGGTCCAATTCGGTTCAGATCGGACAAAATTAGAATCAAAATCAGACCAATCAACTATAATGGACCCACCAAATCAAAGAACCAGCTAGCCCAAAGCTTAGTTGTGATTGGTTTTCAAAGAAAGGAAATACACTTTTATAGAAATGTTTTCCCTCATTGTTTTATCCCACCAGCAATATGGGATACTCAAACTTTTTAACTATTATACACACCCCTCTTAAAATCGATGCAATCATCAAAATCGCACCCCTCATTCTCTTGCAATAAATTGATTTCTCTTCTTTTTTCTTTCTTATCGATTGTAGATCCCTATTCTTCCCTTTTCTTTTTGCGTCTGTCTATTATATGTTGACAGGAAGAAATTCATGTATTTTCTCCTTAAAAATCACAATAAGAATGTTGTGTATGGTGAAGAGATTATGATTGTGTAAGGAAGAAGATGAATTCTAATCAAGAAGGTTATGGTGATGGTGATGCCTCGAAGAATTTGAATTTCATCCCTCGTTAATCTGAATTGCAAGGATCTGTTCTTCATCTCCTTCTTGATTCTAGCCTTTTGTATGGAAGATGTTAGTATTGGTCGGAGCATTTGCATTTCAACAGATGCAAGGGTAGATGTATGATATTTTGTGCTTGTTAAAGTTTTTATTAAATTTTGATGCTCATTTACTTATATTATTTGGATTAAAGTTGGATTTATTAATTTTTAAACATTTTTCTTAATAATAAATGGTCCTCGATTAATCCCCGCCTAGCCGATTAATCCATTGACTCCACTCCATCGCCGAGCTACCACCAAGACTTTTTTACAACATTGGATTAAAGTTGGATAGTGTGAGCAGAGCATTCAGAATCTTGAGGATATTTTGCGTGCATGCGTGCTGGATTTTGGTGGGATCTAAGATAACTACCTTCTTTTGGTTGAGTTCTCTGACAACAATAGTTATCAAGCCGACATTAGAATGCCTCCCTTTGAGTTTCCTTATGGGAGGATGTAAGTCCCTAAATCTCTTTGATGTATCAATCCAATCCACTTGATGGTGCGGAATCCCAATCAAGTGGATGATGCAAGATAAAATAGAGAAGAAGAAGAAGAACTACAAGATGAATCTTCAATGCACACAATGATATTGAATGATGATATGGTATACAAGATTCACAGACACACACGTTTTCTCATTGTTTCTCTCTCTAGAACACCAAGTATAACAATGGCAACCCCTTTCACATTTTCTACTCCTTAGACACCCCCAAACAAGCCTAATAACACACTATTTATACATATGGGCAAAACCCATGCCCCAAACCCAAAGGATTGACCCAAATCACATGTGATTTCGGTCTAAACTACAACTAAACCCAAGATTGTTATCGGTCCTAGACCGAAAACTATAAATGCGTAGAAAAGCAAAGTATAAACCATAAATTTAGACCTAACAATCTCCCCCTTGGTTTATAGCTTTCTTTTCTTATGACCTAACAAGCTCCCTCTGGGTTTGTAGCTTGCTTTTCTTCTCAATCTTTGCTTTGTGCTTGGCATCAACGTTTATCTTTGATTTGTTCACAACTTCAAGATGAACATATGAATCTTCTATTTGAATGACTTCATCTTGAACAGTTGGGCTTTTCTTAAAAAATTTGACTTTGAACGCACGTTGGATATGGAGGCTTCTTGTAAGGATTCTCGAAAATCTGCACTTTCAGCTTGAGAATCTTTTGAGAGAATAATAGAGAGACCGATTCTTCTAGATCACTTCAGCAGGTTTATAGATAGCAACAAATTTATTGAGGAGGGTTCAATGCAATCTGTCACATAATCTTTAAATACCGCTTCACCTGGCTTCTAATGTTGAAAAATAATCTTCACTTCTTGTTACTTCGAATGAGAATTCTTCAATGATCACCGTTGCGCCTTGAAAATTAACAAATGACAAAAAAATCCTTATGGATCACAAAGTTATGAAAAACCCATCTCACCACAGTTGTTCAAGGATGTAACCTTGGCTCAGAAATTTCCGATACAGTCTCCTTGAGTCTTCTTCCTTTGAGTTCTCTGATTTTTGAATTCTTTTTTCAAGACAAAGTAAATTTTGAGATAAAAACAAAACTAAAAGAAAAAGTTAGCACAGAATAGAAATCACTAAGAAGTAAAAACCAAAAATAAAATACACTCAAAAGTAAAACAAAAATATTTTTGGATTTTTGATTTTTCTGAAAAAGAAATAAAAACAGAAATAAACATATTTTTGGATTTTTTTTTTTAATTTTCTGATTTTTGTTTGATTTTTTTGATTTTTTTAATTCTCCCCTTAAATTTGTGCATAGAGGAAAACTATGAACACATTTAACAAAAACAAAGACTTTTGGGATCAAAGTTGTCAAGTAATCCGATATCGTTTATCAGCACACACCTGCATGTTTAGCTCTGGTCAATCACCGATATTGTGATCCACTTAAAGACAAAGGATAATGACAAATTGGATAGATTATAAGTTACAAGACATTGCACCTATATTCCTAAATGGACCATTTACCTTACGACGACCAAGGATACTGTTGTCCACTTAAATTCAACAGCGAGATCTACAAATAACCAATTAAATGGTTTAATTTTAGATACACTAGAACGTGTTCCCCATTTCCTGACATACCCCGGTAATCAAGAACTTCCAAAGAACTCCTTACTTTAGATGAGCATTCAATCATTAAGAGAGAAGATAGATATAGAAATACATATGTTGTATCCCAGGTCAGATGTCTTCCAATCATGCAGAGGGAACAACATATGACTAACATAGATAGAGGGTTAGAGAGATAGTAGGGTGCATATGCTGTATCCCAGGTCAGATATTCTGATCACGCAAAGGGGACATCATATGGCTAACATATAGAAAGAATTGCATAGATAAGAAGGTGCATAGAGATAGAGTTGCATATGTTGCATTCTAGGTCAGATATCTTCCAATCGCGCAAAGGAGGCAACATATGACTGACAGATAGAAAGCAAGAAAATAATTTCCTACATACCTACTTTATCAAAACCCCCCAGTCACCCTATCTGTACCGGAATTAAGGACATAAGTCTGTACATCAAGGAAATGTTAAGCAACAATTCTAGATACATATGAGTTTAATGTATCCCGAAGCCGCAGGTTCCCATGTTTATCTCACTGCGCAATCTACCCAGGCACCGTATTATCAGTCCAAATAAAACTATTTATGTCCAGATGAGTTAACATAGTCAAGTCCTTTCATTGTCATCTATGTCTAGTCCTTTTGAATCCTTTGTGCCTACCAGCATATTGAATACAAAGTCTAGACAATTCAGTTTCAGTGCTTTACACTTGTTTAAACTGCCCATTATCACTCAATCTTGATATCACTTCCCAAATAACACCTAAAAACGAAAAACTATAAGGACATACTTTTGGATTTTTATTTTGAATTTTTTTTAATTTTGATTTCTCCCCCTAAATTTGGGCATGGAAGAAAGAAAAAAATTGTCTTCAAAACGAATCACTTTAAGAAAAACTCTGGAGTATCAAGAAGAAAACTTAAACATAAGTCACCAATTGAAGTTGCAGCCAGATGATCTAAGAACAGCACGCATATGCAGCAACATGTTCAGCCTCAGATGTGTCTCAATTCCGGAACAAATCCAAAAATTCTTCACATCATTTAAGTATAATCCCCATTTGTGATCCTTTCCTTTCTTCCTTTCTTGCAAAGGACACATACCCTCACTTAAAATTCTAAATGTTGTACAATTGAGAGATGTCTCCTATCATGTGCTTGAAGCAACCACTATCAACAAACCAAAGTCTGATGATATTCCTCCATAGATGCTCCAACATAAAGTGCGGGATTAGTTGGTCTTTGGAACCCAATCCATTTTGAAACTAGGCTGACCGTTATCGTCTACGCAAGGTACTCTCTTCATGACATGTCTTGTTTGTCACACATAGAAGATGAAGAAATGTTAGAATCATTAGATGATTTGGGAGTATGAACCTTTGGTACCCATCTATAGTCGGGTTTAACCCATTTCTTGTTTGATCGGATGGGTGCCTTATCACTTGCTTTAGAACTAGAAACCGAAGGCTGAGATGAATTTCACCTAACCGAGTTTGGTTTAACTGGACTATCTCTTAAATTTGGCTTCTTGGCCGACATTCCCTTCTTGTCCTTGGGATTTTGATTCTTTCCCTTCTTGGCATTCCAGTCACCATTGTTTGAACGTGGCCTTGAACGGTTTCTTTTGAAAGATCACCCTCTAAGTGCATTCTGCCAACCTTGTGCATAGTAGGGAACATATGCACGATTTGGACAATTTCTAGTAATGTGTCCAGGTGTTCCACAGTGAAAACATGTCTGTTTCTTCACGTAGGAGTTGTTTCTGCCTGCCCCTGGTGGCGTTGCCATGCCTTGTTTTTGATTGTTCCCACATGCACACTTGTTTTGGTAGCCTGTATTTACCAACATTAGGTTTATTAGAAGTAACTGAATTAGGAGCAATAGATTCAGAGTTCAAGGAGACATTGGTTTGACAATGTTAGGTCAAAATATGGTTTATACTTTACTTTTCTGGGCAATTATATTTTTGTGTAATATTTTATGAATTTATGGCCTAGTTTACGGCTGGGTTTACGGCCGTAAACACCTTACGGCCGTAAACTCATTTACGGCCCATGTGTGTCCGACCCATATTCAAGTATAAATAAAGGTGTTAGGCTGAGGAGTAGAGATTGATGAACAGTAGAGAATTTTCGGCCAGAGAGAAACATGAGCTTTTATGTGTGTGTGAATCTCTTGTATCTGGATCATAATTCATATCAATACATACAAGATTCATATTAATTCTTCTTCTCCTTCTCTTTTATTTTATCTGACATCATCCGTTTGATTGGGATTCCGCACCATCAAACGGATCTGACTGATACACAGGCAAATTAGAGACTTACAATTGGTATCAGAGCCATAACCAGTGTCAAAGACGTCCTACAGTTGCGTTTTTAGCCAAATCGATATTCACAGTGATAAAGAAGGTTTCATTCCAGTCGAATTTGAAGTTTCTCGAAGCTTACAGCCATAGCTTACGGCCGTAAACTCGTATTCACAGCCACAAGTTCTTTAAGCTTCATTCCCCGCAAACAATTCTCTCACACAACAATCGAGCCTTTGATATCAAGTTTTAATTATCGCATTTAATTGAGTTTATTTTCAAATAAATATCCAATACCTGAGTTTAATTTTCATTGACCGTAAACTCGTGAGATTAATTTTCTGTTAACTGATAATTGCACCGTCGTTTTTCTGAGTAAATATTAAAAATTGTCTTTGGACCGTAAACTAGAGTTTACGGCCTAAAGATTTACGGTAATTTGATTAATTAATAATCAATAAATTTTATTACGAATCGGAATTCAAATTTTTATTTGACTGTAAACTGGAGTTTACGGCCTAAAGAAAATTTTAAAAATCTCTTATCAGTTTATGGCAAATTAAGTGTTTAATTAAAATTTTATTTTAATTAAATTTTATCTTAATAAAAAAAAAGATGAAAGAGAGTCGTCAGGAGACACTAAGACAAAATTTCAACTTTTTCGATTTTATCCCTAGAGAAACCATCAAAACTCAGTTGCAGCGATTCACCACACTCACTACTGAGATGAATATAGCCGGGATCTTCTTGACTAAGTCCGAGATAAACAAAAAGCTGCTAAATTCACTTCCAAAATCGTGGGATATGAATGTAGCCATCATCAAGAAGACAAAAGATCTCAATCATCTTAGTCTTGCTGATGTTATTCAAGAACTTGATGCTTTGAAGTGTAGAGAAACAATGAGTTCTGAAAACATTCCGGTCACTGAAGTTACATGTACTCCAGCTTGTGAAGCCACGATTAAATTTCTTCGGGAACAAATTGATGTATTTAAAAGAGAAGTTGAGGACTTGAGATATGAAGGATATCAACTCAGGAAAGGACAAAAACCCTTGAAGGCTGAATTAGAAGCTAAAACCAAGGACTTTAGGAAACTTCAGGAAGAGTATAGCAGTAAGTGTGAAAATTATGATTATGTTAAGGGACAACTTGCTGCTGTAACTGAAGAACTTGACGCTTTAAAAAACAAGTGTGGAAAAACTGATGTCAGTTTCAAAAATTATACTGCGTCAAGTCAGACAGTCGAGTCCTTATATGAAACCCAGTTAAAATTCAAAGAAAATCAAAACAAGGGTCTAGGGTATGATAGTGTACCTCCTCCTTACAATCATAACTACACATCCATCCCTATGAAACAAGAAGAAATTGACAGGGAGGCACATCTTAAATACGGAAAACTAGCTGGATTTGTGTCAGGAGGGGTTATTAATGTTGAAAATACTGATGTTTCTGTTACATGTGCAGGTAAAGTAGCAGAGGATGAGAACAAGGGGGGTTCTTCTGAACAAACAAACAACCCCTTGAACTCTAAATCTGTTGCTTCTAATCAACATGCCGTTGGTAAATACAGGCCACCAATTCCAACGCAACAAAGTTCTTGTGGCAAGTGTGCATGTGGGAACAAAAAGAGACAAGGCAAGGATACGCCACCAGGGGCAGGAATAAATAACTTCAAAGTGAAGAAAAAGACTTGTTTTCACTGTGGAACACCTGGTCACATTGCCCGAAATTGTCCAAATTGCGCATACGTTCCTTACTACGCACAAGGGTGACAGAACACACCAAGAGGGAGATACTCCAAAAGAAACCCCTCAAGGTCACGTTCAGAACATGATGACTGGAATGCGCAGAAGGCCAAGAATCAAACCCACAAGGCCAAGAATCCGAATCCCAAGAACAAGAAGGGAATGTCGGCCAAGAAGCCAAATCCAAGAGATGCTCCTGTGAAGCCAAAATCAAAGTCATCTCAACGGCCGACATCAAGTTCAAAAGCAAGTACTGAGCCACCCATCGGATCGAAAAAGAAACGGGTTAAACCCAACTACAAATGGGTTCCAAAGGCTCAATCTCCCAAATCAACTAACGATTCTAATATTTCTATGTCTTCTGTTTGTGATAAACATGACATGTCATGGGAGAGAGTAACGTGCAAGGATGACAAAGGTCGACCTAGTTTCAAAATGGACTGGGTTCCAAAGACCAACTGATCCTGCTCTGTGTCGGAGCAGCTATGGAGGCATATCATCAGACTTCGGTTTGTTGGTAGTGGTTGTTCCAGGCACATAATAGGGGACATCTCTCAAATATACAACACTCATAACTTTGTTCGAGAGTTTGTGTCCTTTGCGGGAAAGGAAAGAAGGGAAGAAAAGAAGGGATCACACGGGGTTAGTGCTTAATGATATGAAGAATTTTTGGATCTGTTTTGAGATTATGCTTGCTGTTCTCAGACCTTCTGGATGCAAATTCAATCGGTGACTTACAGTTTGCATTTTTTTTCTCTATACTCCTGAGTTTGTCTTAAGTTGATTCGCTTTAAAGACTAATTTTTGTTTTAGGATAGTTTAAATTTGCGCATTTACTTTCGTTTCTCTCCTATGCACAAATTTAGGTGGAGAAATAAAAACAAAACAAAAATTAGAAAATTAAAATAAAGAAAAACATTAGAAAATTAGAAAATAAAAAAAAATGGTGTAGATGAAATGTGCTTGAGGGAGATGTTTTGGGAAGTGATATTATCAAGTGATAACAGACAATCTGAGTTTGCGTAACGTACCCAAAGTAGAAGGGTCTATGCTCTGGTTTGATGCGTCGGTAGGCACGAAAAATTTTAAATAGACATGACTAGGCAGAGTTGAACTTGGGAAATTTATAGACTTGACAAATCTTGACCTAGTTAGATATGTTTAGCCTGACAATACGACGCTCGGATAGGTTGAGCAGGGAGATATATATGGGAATCTACTCGTCACATTAATTGAACCCGTACTTGGAACCGTGGTTTAACTTTTCCTCGATGTGCGGATTCTGTCCTTAATTCCGGTTGGATGGGGCGACTGGTAAATTACGATAAATTAGGTCTGCAGAATATCATTTTCTTTCTTTCCGTCTATTAGTCATATGTTGTCTCCTTTGCGTGACTTCCAATCCGACCTGGTACACAACATATGCAATTCTATTTCTCTGCAGGCTATATATATATATATATATATATATATATATATATATATATATATATGTGTGTGTGTGTGTGTGTGTGTGTGTGTGAAATACTTCTTATCTGTTAGCCATATGCTGTCTCCTTTGCGCGACTTCTAATCCGACCTGGTACACAGCATATGCAACCTTCTTCTTCTCAACCCCTCTGAAGTAGTTAGCAATAGAATTCTGAATCTCTTCTCTCTCTGAATGGTTGTCTGCTCACCCGGTGTAAGGAGTACTCTGGAAGTTCTTGATGGCTGGGACATATCAGGAAGCGGGAAACATGTTCCAGTACACTTAAAATTGAACTCATACAGATTGTCTATAGATCTCGCTGCTCAATTTAGGTGGACAACAATATCCCTGGTCGTCGTCAGATGAATGGTCCTTAAGATATAGTATCTAAGGAATTAGGATCAGATATAATATTTAGGAACTTAAGTTCACCTTGTCTTGTAACAAATAGTATGTCCTAAATAAGTCACAATTTTTCGTGTTTAAGTGGACAACAATACCGACGATCGACCAGACAAAGATGTGAATATGGAAGGTACCGACAAGTGGATAAAGGCTGTCTAAAAACTTCGATCCCAAATCACTCTTAAAGTTAGATATCATTTTTATTTTTGTTAAATTTGTCATAGTTTCTTCTAATTTAAATATTAGGGGAGAACTAAAAATTAAAAATAAAGAAAAAAAATCAGAAAAATTCAAAATTCAAAGAAAAATAAAAAAAATTAAAAATCCAAAAATAGTGTTATTTTTGTTTTATTTCTTGTTCAGAATAATCAAAAATCCAAAAATATTTTTGTTTCTATTTTAATTTTTGTGCTAAGTTTTCTTTTAGTTTTGTTTTTCTCTTGAAAAGTGATTTCAGGTATAGATAAGACTCATGGAGTTTGTGTTGAAGATTTCTGAGCCAAAGCCTCGTCCGTGAGCATCGAAGAATTCTCATTCGAAGGAGCAAGAAATGAAGATCATTCTTTCAACATTCAATCCTTCAACCCCAGAAGCAAGGTGAAACAGAAATTGAAGATTATGTGACGGATTGCATTGAATCCTCCTCAATCAGTCTGCTGCTATCTTTGTACCTGCTGAAGTGATCTAGAAGTTTAGTTCTCTCTGATGTTCTCTCTAAAGATTCTCAAGCTGAAAGCACTATCTTTCAAGAATCAGTACATCAAGCCTCCTCACCCGACGTGCGTTCAAGGCCAAATTCTGAAGAAAAGCCCAACCGCTCAAGATGAAGTCATTCATTGAAGATTCATCAAGTTCATCTTGAAGCTGTGAAGTCATCGAAGGTTAAAGCTGAAGCCAAGCTCTCATTGAAGATTGACAAGAAGAGCCAGCTACTTTTTAGGGGGAGCTTGTTGGGTCATTAAGAAAAGAAAGCTATAAACCAAAGGGGAGATTGTTAGGTCAAAATATGGTTTATACTTTACTTTTCTGGGCAATCATATTTTTGTGTAATATTTTATGAATTTATGGCCTAGTTTACGGCTGAGTTTACGGCCGTAAACACCTTATGGCCGTAAACTCATTTACGGCCCATGTGTGTCCGGCCCATATTCAAGTATAAATAGAGGTGTTAGGGTGAGGAGTAGAGTTTGATGAACAGTAGAGAGTTTTCGGCCAGAGAGAAACAGGAGCTTTTATGTGTGTGTGAATCTCTTGTATCCGGATCATAATTCATATCAATACATACAAGATTCATATTAATTCTTCTTCTCTTTCTCTTTTATTTTATCTGACATCATCCGTTTGATTGGGATTCCGCACCATCAAACGGATCTGACTGATACACAAGCAAATTAGGGACTTACAGACAATCAGTAGAATTAGCAGAACTAGAATTAATTCTGTTCTCCATCTCCTGATCTTCCACTACTTTACCTGCACATGAAGTAGAAGCATCATTAGTATCCTTCATCTCAATATTCTCAGTTGGCCCATATTGTTCAGTCTTAACTGAAGTTGGCACAGGGGGCGGACCAAACTGAGCAGGTGTCTCTTCTTCATTGATTTCAAGGGGTGGGGTATAGTTGTCATTGAAGGGAGGTGGAACACTGTGATACCCTAGACCCTTATTTTGATTATCTTTAAATTTTAATTGTTTCTCAATCATAGTCTCAACTTTTCTTACTTGACACATCAAACTTTTTGAAGTTAAAATCTGCATTTTCAAACTTATTTTTCAATGTGTCAAGCTCGTCAGTCAAGATAGCAAGCTGTCTCTTAACATAGTTATAATTCTCACATTTGTTGCTATATTCCTCTTGAAGTTTTCTAAAGTCCTTAGTTTTGGCCTCTGTGGAGTAGGAAATTACATGATTTATCTCACACTGCTTATCATCCAAATCACAAGCTTTGATGATAGCCATAGTCTCAGCAAGAGTAAGCCTGTTAAGATCCTTGGTCTTCTTAATCACAGAAACATTCATGTCCCATGATTTGGGAAGAGAGTTTAAAAAATTCTTGTTTATCTCTGAGCGTGGTACAAAAATTCCAGCAGTGCTCATTTCAGTAGTGAGTGTGATGAATCGTTGCAGTAAGGCTTCAAGTGTTTCCCCAAGAACATGGTTGAACTTTTGACGCATCATATCCTGTCTACTCTGCTTCATATCATCATTTCCTTCATAAACCTCTATTAAGGCTTCCTAAACTGCCTTTACTGAATCATATTCTATGAATCCTTGAGCAATGTCACGGGATAATGCCATGGTCAACGTTGCAAGTGCTTTTTCTTGTTCCTCAATGTTCTCAAAGTCCTCATAAATGTAGTTCTCCACTTCTTTGTCAATGACTGTACCATTTTCCAGTGTTGCAGTAATTTGAACTTGGCCCCTAAGGATGCTTCTCCATATCTTAGAGTCTTTCATCTTGATGTACTTCTCAATCCTGTATTTCCATTCTGGAAATCCATCGGCTGACAAAAGTCGTGGAATTTCTCATAGTAGTTCCCATGATGGAATCCTGTTCTTGATGTATTGCACTGTGATGAGGTTCCGTAATTTTGTTTTTATAACTTATAATTTATAATTTTTTTAATTTTAATTGATTAAGAGCAAAATGTCCAAAAATAAAAGAGTGTCACACCGAAAACTCAACGAGTCAACAAATTAGTTTGACCGAAAATGTGATTTCTACCAAAAATACCAAATTTCTGCCTTTAAAATTGTAGTTTTCGGCCAAAAACACGATTTCTGCCAAAAACTAGATACGCTCCACCAAAAATACCACCAGAATCTCCAACCAAAAACGAGATTTCTGCCAAAAACTGGATACGCTCCACCGAAAATACCACCAGAATCTCCAACCAAAAACGCCCAGTAATAACAATTTCAAACAGATTTTTGATTCCTTTCTATGAATCCTCAAAGAACACCAAGAACACAGCAACAACATTGAACAATTTCAAACAATAAGCCTGAAACAATTTTCGATCCAAGGATTAAATCAATAGAAACAACCGAATTCAAGCTTCTTTGAACACAGTTTGACACTAGATTGGCTGTGATACTAATTGTAAGTCCATAAATCACTTTGATGTATCAATCTGATCCACTTGATGGTGCAGAACCCCAATGAAGTGGATGATGCAAGATAGAATATAGAAGAAGAAGAAGAATAAGATGAATCTTCAATGCACACAATGATATTGAATGATGTTCCGATACACAAGATTCACACACACATGTTCTCTCCTTGTTTCTCTCTCTAGAGCACCAAGTATAACAATGGCAGGCCCTTTCACGTTTTCTACTCCTTAGACACCTCAAACACGCCTACTAACACACTATTTATACATATGGGAAAAACCCAAAACCCAAAGGCTTTACCAAAATCGCATGTGATTTCGGTCCAAACTACAACTAAACCAATATTGTTTTCGGTCCTAGACCAAAAACTATAAATGCCTAGAAAAACAAAGTATACACCATAAATTTAGACCTAACAGAGGAGATGTCCGACTTCAATTTGTTGGGGCGAGGCTGGTCAATGGGTGATGAGGAGCATTGAGGTGGTGCTCAAGACCACTGAGTTGGTTCAACAGGTGCGAGAAAGGTTGCGGACCGTGCAGAGCAGGCATAAGAGTTACACTAACCGATGCCATTCCAACCTTGAGTTTTAGGTGGGAGATCTTGGGATTTTGAACATGTCACCTTAGAAAGGTGTCATCCGGTTTTGGAAGCGAGGCAACTTGGGCCCTAGATTCATTGGACCTATCAGGATTGTTGCCCGGGTGGATAATGTTACGTATCGTTTAGATCTACTCACTGAGCTTAGACAAATTCATAGCACATTTCATGTTTCTCAACTATGGAAGTGTGTGGTTGATGATTTCACAGTGGTTTTGTTTAATGATATTTAGGTTGATTAGCATCTGAATTATGTGGAGAGACCAGTGATGGTTCTTGATAGAAGGACAAAGACCTTGTGCAACAAGGTAGTGGGTTTGGTGAATGTGCGATGGCAGCACCGGAAATGAGTGGACCTGGGAACCCGAAGACGAGATGAGGGAGCATTATGCAGAGTTATTTGCAACGACATATTTTGATGACCAAATCTATATCAGGTGGGGAGAATTGTAGCATCCAATTTCCAGGTATTGCTTTTCCACAGTTAATTATTTTGATTACCATTTTTGGATGTTTGGGCCTCATGGAATGGCAATTGTCTTATTAAGAATGTAGATCTACTTGGTGCCACGACGTGGCAAGCTATCTGCCACGACGTAGCGCCCATATTGGTGTAAACCCTAAATTCTTGGGTTTGTACCCTATTTATGGGAACTAACTCCTAGGGTTGCTTCATTTGGCAAACTTCATCCTCTAAAATCGATCCCCGCTGCAAACCCTAGCCTAGTATGTGTATTTTTAGTGTGTGAAGCCTTTTAGTGAAGCTTAAAAGAACGAGAAGCTCATCTTGTGGATTGTTAGCTTGGTTCCAGTTTAGACCCATCACCTTCATCTCATTTCAAACCTTTTGGAGGTATAAAGTCTTAACCTTGCTCCTTGTTTCTCTAGATCTCATTCTAGGTCTTTTATGAGATATTTTGTCCCAATCTTCTTGTCCTTGGAGTTTAAATATACTCCATATCATTTGATTGTATATTTTAGCTTTTAGAAAATGGTGTTGATTAGAAAGTGGTATTTCTTGAAGCATTTTAGTGTTTATGCCTTTGGTTCTGTTTTTAATAACTTCAGAGTAGAGATCTTGAATTACTGAAGTGTTTTAATGATAAATTTGGAAATTTAATCCATCAAGACATTGTAGAGATTCCGATCTGAACTTTGGAGCTCTTGAGGGTAGAAGATAAGAGTTTATCCATTAATCTGTCCTTGTACAATTCCCACAACATGGAGACTTGTTTGCCATGGTCTGGAGACTGGTCTGGATGCGACTATGTTTTCAGGATCCTGCCACGGCTTGGTAGCATGCCTACCATGATGTGGTAGGAAGTTTTGATTGGGATCAAGTTAAATGGCAATGGCTCGGCCATTAGGTAGCCATGACATCGAAGGCAGCTAAAGTTAACTTTGACTTTGATCATTGACTTTTCGACATGGTTGGATTTGGAGCAAATGGTTGTATTGTTTTGGGTGTTTTGAAAATGAAAACTTTTACTAGTATTTTTGGGACGTCAAAGTTATAATCACTTCCTATTAAAATTATACCATCAACATAAGCAAGAAGAACAAACAACAGATTCATTTTTAGACCTAATAAATAAAGAACAATCATTAATACTTTATCAAAAACCAAAACTGAAAAGAGGAGAATAAAGCTTTTCGTTCTCATTTCTATGTGACTGTTTTAAACCATAGACGTAACAAGCTTACAAACCTTAGTATCTTCTTTTGTATGTTATCTTTGATGCAGAGTTATAAATACATCCTTAGAGAGATCATTATAAAGAAAAAGCATTATGTATAACCGGTTGATAAAAAATCCAATAATAATTAACAAAAAAAGAAATAACAATCCAAATAGTGATAATATTAAGAAACATCAGAAAATGTTTCTTCATAATCTATTCACTCTCATTGAAAATAAACTTTGACAACTAAACGAGCATTATACATCTCTACTTCACCGTTAGGTATGTATTTTATTTTATAGACCCATCGACAACCTATTGGTTTCCTATTCAATGGAAATATGTAATATACCATGTATGATTTTGAACCTTCCATCTCATCATTCATCATTCTCACCCAGTTAGGATCAGGGGAGAGTTCATATTTCCATATTGATACATATATTTAGGCATTATTCTGATACATTTTAAGCTATATTTTAGTTAAATGCATAAACATGTGGTACTTATGAGGTTAAATTACATTTTGCAGCCGAAAAGGACATTGTCGAAGAAAAAGGACTGAAACCGACAAAAGTTGGAACCTGGAAGGACTGGAGCTAAAGCTGGGAGCTTAAAAGAAGAGAAGATATTGCAAATACACTTCCCACGATGTGGCATAAAGAATACCACGACATGGCATCAAGAAAGATCTCGATGATATACGTAAAATAGAAGCTCACGATGTGAGCTATTACTATTCATGTCGTGAGAAACATATTCCAGAAGATTACTACTCGGAGAAGCAAGCTTCCTTGTTGAATACGGATGACTACTGAATTCACGTCGTGAGACCTTATTGCTCATGAAGTGAGAAGCGTTATACAAAAACTATTTATATCGTTTGTGTGACAACCCAAAAATTTTCATCATGTAAAGTCCAGCCAATCAATCGAGATTCAGACTTGTTTCTGCTATATTTTAGCATTGTTAAGGATCATTTTATGGGTTCTAAGCCTAGTACATTCAAGTTTTGGGTTTAGGGATGAGTTAACTTAGGATCATCGTGTTACATTCGAGCCAAGAACTCCTTCAAGAGGAGTGTACGACCGCACACATGAGTGTACGACCATACACTCAAGGTGGCCGTGAACTTATGCCCTTATGTAGGGTATTCCTTCATTACTCTTCATTTCTTACACTTTCAACTCAAGAGCACCCAAATTCTCTCTCAAGTATCATCAAGAATTACTCCTTTTCTTGTCTAAATCGTAAGTGGTTCTTCCTTGTATTCCTTGATATCCTTCTTAATCTAGTACAACCCGATGATTTCATCCATGAATTCACCACTTTTGTCTAGATCTTCAAGATCATCATCTTTCACCAAGAACACACTAGTTCTTGGTGGCCGTGAACCCCCTTCAAGCTTCCAAATCGTAAGTATCCTTTCCATATACTTGGTATACATTAGAAACTCTTGATTAACACCCTAGAAACAACCATTTTTGCATGAACAACAAACGTGTACGGCCGTACACCCTTGCATGGTCGTAAACCCTTGTTTGGTGCATGTCTTGGCCACAAACTCATCTCATGTCCCAACATAGGATCGTGAACACTTAATGGATGCTAGATAGGGCCGTAAACACCTCTTTTGCATGTTTTTCCATGAGTGTACAGATGTACACTCAGTGACCGTACACCCCTTGGCCGTACACTCTCTTATGTGGCTGTAAACCCCTTTTAGTCAATCACATGTGATTGTAACACTTAGTTCAAGTGTTTCCTAGTCCCTAAGGGTGTTTCCTTGCATGTTAGTTGTGTAAAACACTAATTACATGCCTATACATATGTCATTTAGGACTCGTTTATGTCTTGGGAATTCATTCGTAGAACTTCTCATCCTTACACGAATCTGCAATTGAATCACCCACATAAGGTGATTTCATACCCCTATAATCAATCTTTTAAATGTTTTAAATGCTTTTAGGAGGGGGGGGGGGGGAATACAAGTTGAACACAATGATAATTATGTAAATGTTATTTGTGATAACCATCACGTGAAAGGATTTCTTATGCTTTTATAAGTGATCAAAACCATTTCAAAAACTCTTTTGAAGTTATGTTACTTTATTATTTATAAAACACCGTTTTTAAAGTACAATCATAACTCAGTTAATAAATGAGTCTTTTATTCAAGTTAGTAATAGTTCAAGTAAACACACTAGTACACTATAATAGGTATAGTTTAGGGGTTCAATACATACTATAATGAGAAACAGGGAGGAACATACAATAACAAGAACAAAAAGATCATACTATAAAGAGAAACAACAAGGAACATACTATACATTAGAACAGAAGGAACATAATTTAGCATGAACAAGATAACAATAATGTGAAACCACTACTTCACAACTTAGCAATATACTTGCTAGGTTGCGTTTTGTAATTAGAGTCTCCTGGAGGGAGAGCTTGAATTTGTGTATATATCTATACGATATTGACACCCCACACCTTGCTGCTAGCTACAGTGGGACTTGAAAGTCTACGGGTGACAAATGTCACAACAGTTTCGACGTCATTAGGTCGTCGTGTAAAACACATGTCAGATTAGTATGGTTACAACCATCTCACGTTTTAACCTTAATTAACAAACTAGTTTTAAGGTAATTAGTGATTCAGTAATTACTTATACAATATTACTGAATACTTTCATTTTCCCATTACATTCATATGGTGATCTTCTCCCATAAAAAGTAATGCAAACTATTTTCTAGTAAAGATAGTCTTAAACTTGGGAAAACTTACAAAAGACAAACAATACAGTCGAGTCTTAGTACATTCACTTAGAAAGAGGCCTATAATGCTAACTTTATGATTCCTTATGCATACATCATGGATATATATTAATCGGGTTCAATAGACAATAGAGTGTATGTTTTCCACTTCATTTCCTATTCCTTGTTTGGTTATGGGCTTAGAGCAGGTGCATCCAGTCTACTATCTATCCGATCTTAGTTATATATATATATATATATATATATATATATATATATATATATATATATTACGTATACACCAAGTAATCATAAGGATTACCAGGTATGGGTCAGGTCATAGTATACAAATTCAATACATTGTTTTTCTAGTACAAAAACATACTTTTCAGATAGAACGTGTAGTAGACTAAACTAGAAACTTATCAGTAAAAGGATTTAATCCATTTTATTAAACTAGTATAACTTAAAGGACCTTTAGTGGTTAATTCTATAATACCTTAGTTTATACATTAGGGTTATATATAATTAATATCCGATAGGCAGTTGGATGTGTGATTTATGCCTTATTTCCTGTTCCTTGTTTGGTTATGGGCTTAAGGCAGATTCATACAATTAACCATCCATCCAAAATTAGATTATATATAACTTGTATAAACTAAGTGATTATAGAAGGAACTATTGTGGTTACCATTTTACAGAAGGAAATAAGGGATTTTCTTAAAAGAATGTTTTCATCAAATAAAGGAACTATTACAGTTAACTCCGTAAATACCAAATGAATATGGCAGGGTTGTATACAATGAAGATCTAACAAACAATGGTATGTGTGCTTTCCACCTCATTCCCTGTTCCTTGTTTGGTTGTGGGCTTAGGGAAGATTCACACAATCAATTGTCTGTTTACTCTAAATTGTATATAACTTGTATCCATTTAGTACTTATAGAAGGAATTATAGAGTCATTTTTACTTTCATTCATCATATCAGGAAATATAAGATTTTCTGTAGGAACAGACGAACTTTTCTAAAAGAACTTACAACATACTTTACATCACTAAAATACTTATGGACTCACCATCTTAAATGCTGATCTACTCTTTCAAAATAACTTGTATTCTTAGGAAACTAGTAGACAGGTACACACACTGGGATTCAGAAGATGGAGCATAATAGCTTCATGTCTTGTTTTGTTATTTACTTTTGGATTCAATCTTTTGTAAATCACTACTTGTAAACACTTTAATATTAATACAATGGTTGTTTGTTACTATGATTGCAATGATACATGTGTTGTGATACTAAACATGACATCCTCCGCCCCCGAACGTTTCCGCTGTTCCGTTTGGGGGTGTGATAGTTTGTTACATTGACTTGTGAAGGATTTGAGAGTTATTTTGGAGGTCTAAGTCGACTTTTGGGACAGAAAATTGCAAAAAACAATCCTTGGAAGGAGAAGACAATTGGAGATTTAGAGAATTGAAGATTATAGCAAGAATTCGCATCACACATTTGATTTGCATTAGATTTATCATGTCTAGTCTACTTTGTTATTTGTTCATGTGTTTATTTTCTAAAAACAGTAGATAAATCACTAGACTTTCGTTTAGTGTAGATAAACCCTAATACTATGTCTTAGTTTCTTTCTGTGTATAGATTTTATGAAATTGGTTTCTCTTATGTTTGATTTATCATTACCTAGCCTGTTAAAGTTTTAATCTTTGTTTCTTTAATTCAAGTTAAGTATATTTGAATGACCATTTTGATTGCATGAACTTGATTACCTGGTACTTTATGATCATTAAATTACTAAAGCTAGGATTGCCAAAATCTTAGATTAGGTAATAAAGGTAGTAAATTAAACTATGTTGGAGAACATAATTTGATCATAATTTTGTTTGGTTATTTGTCTTGATCATAGATAATAATTTTAGATATATCTCACATAGCCCAATTGTCTTTAAGAATCAATTATGTGTTTACTTGTGTATGATCATTGCGTAGTAGTTCATGAATTGGTGAAAACATTAGGAGATCGAATCAAGACTGCTAAAAATATTTATATTGGTAACCAATTGAATTAATCCATGTTTAGAAACTAACCACCAGAAAAAGGGGGATTCGAAGCTAAACGAATGTGTCTTCATAATCTTGATTACAATGGTTCTTAGTTAAGTTGTTTTCTTAGTTTTGTGTTAATTAATTAGTTAAGTTAATGTGAACTTTAAAAATCAGATAAAAACCCCAATTTTCTAATTGTTTTAGATTAATTTTTAGTAGTTATATTATAAGCTAAATTTCATTCCTTGTGTCTGATACCTAGCTTACTTTACTATATTATAACCTGACTAAGTACACTGCCTATAAGTGCATTAGTAGATAAGTTTGTTAGGTCTATAAATTTAAAACTGATAGGTATATCTTTTGTACATATCAAGTTTTTGGCGATGTTGTTGGGGAACAACAATTTCATTTGTTAATTTAATTGCTTGAGGTTAATCATTCCTTTTTGTGGTGTAAAAACCGCAAAAAGTTAATTTTATGCTTTAAATAATTTTTTATGTTTATACAGAGTTCACAACGTGACCATTATCCTGTCACGATGTTAGTTTTGATCTTTTAGTTTTTAGTTTGTTTTTACATTTTTGGGTTGTTTTGTTTCGGTAATTTATGAACACGAGATCACAACTTCCTATCATACCACCATTTGAAGAACCGTAATCCGCATTCCATAAGAAGAAGGATAAAAAGGTTGACGAATCAAGTAGCACCTTCCAATTTGACAAGTTTGAAAGCTTTGAAAGAAATCCAAACAAGAAATGAACCGATTATGTGCCATGAACAAAATGTGAATTAGAAGAGGAGGTCAAAAGTGAGGTTGAAGAGATAGCGGGCTTCACAACCATGAAGATGGAGGAATACAAGAGGTGAGTGCGAAACGACAATGATCCCAGTCTTGTGCCACCTGCAATACTAGTTGCCACAATCTTTGAGCTTAAGGGCCACATTCTCACAATGCTCAAAGACATACCATTTTCTGGGTAAGATTACGAAGATGCCTTCAAGCATATCGACGAATCCTTGGACATTACAAACTATTTCACTATACCAAATTTTTTGAGAGATACATTTTTATTGAGGATGCTTCTAGTGACACTTACTGGAGATGCTAAAATATGGTTGAAGTCATTAGCACCATGAACTATAAGAACCTGGAAGAACCTTCGTGAAGCATTCGTAGAAAAATTCAACCCTCCTTCAAAGATAGTCAAATTCAAAAAGAAGATTTCCAATTACCAACAAAATGATGGCAAGAGGTTTCTATAATTTATGATGGGGTGAATATTGCCACAAGGCAACTCCTTGATTCTAAAGGATCAATGATGAAGAAAGATTCGGCTACAATCAAGGAATTAGTTGAAGAATTCCAAAAGCAATCTAGAGAATACCACAACCCACGAGAGGACGTTACAAGAGGTAAAGGAAGTGGAAATGGAGCTTCAGTGGATTTAGCAATTGTGATGGAAAATTTGAAAATATGGACGAGAGGATAACAAATATGGTTCAGTCTATTCATGCAATACAAGTGGGGTGTGACATAGGGATGAGATTTAGAACCGGAAAACCGGACCGGAACGGGAACCGGAACCGGTATAACCGGAAAATGCTTAAACGGTCCGGGTATTGGGTTTCAAAATTACTCTTATCCGGGTTCCAGGTATGGGTCTAACGGGTCCGGTTAATTCGGGTTTTTTAACCGGATTTGTTTAAAAAACCGAAACCGGGTTAAATGGACCGGGTCCGGGTTTAGTGGGCCAAAGAACCGATTTAGATGTGGAATCAACCAAATTTTTGTGCAACGATTGTCCCACTCGTTGGAACTCAACTTACGACTTATTGAAGATCGCGGTGGATTTAGAAAAAGCTTTCTACGAGTATGAAATGGAAGGTAATTTTTTTTTTGCATTGTTGCTGAATTTTTAGCCGTCTTTAAACTGTCATATCTGCTTCATTCAGAGTCTGTTTGGGCTATTTTTTTTAAAAAAAATTGTATTTCATTGGTTGGAAATAGTTATAGACTCTGGAAACACCTAATTTGCATGTGTATTTAGTCACTAACAGCCCTCCAAAAATGACATATCAAAGCTGTTTTGAATCTGTTACAACATTATTATAGAATTTTAGTTAACTTTAAACTGTCATATCTAGTTCGTTATGAGTCCGATTGGGCTGATTTTTTTTGTTAAAATTGTAGTTCACTGTTTGAAAATAGTTATAGACTCTGGAAACACCTAATTTGCATGTGTATTGAGTCACTTACAACCCTCCAAAAATTACATATCAAAGCTGTTTTGAATCTGTTTTGATATATTGTTCCTTTGCACGAGATGTGGTAACCCTGTGAGTGAATATTTTCTAACTTTTCGAGCAATGGTCTCCTTTCTTGGGATGTTTAAGGTTAAAACAGAATTGGTGTCGACGACTTCAAAACCATTGGCAAATCGGGTTTTCCGGTTCTAAACCCATTTGACTCGGTTCTATCTAACCCACTTTCCTATTTCCGGGTTTTTCGGTTCTAGACGCACTTTACCCGGAACCGAACCAGACCCGGTTCCTATATACCGGTCCGGTTTCCGGTTCTAAAAAATATCGTTAAACGGTTCCGGGTTTTCCGGGTCCGGGTCCATCCGGTCCGGGTTTGGACCCACTTTCATCCTTAGTGTGACAATTGTAGTCGATCATACTTAACCAAAGATTGCGATTTGGATGAGAATGGGAACCGAAAAGAACATGTATGCTACTCTAGTGGTGACTGGTTTGATGAAGATTGGAGGAAACCCATGAAAGAATGGTTTCGATATGAAGAATACAAGAAGAAAAAAGACAAAAAGTATCGGCAAACCGGATGAGGCTTCTACCAAAAAGAAAAACCACCACCAGAGAAGAAATCTAACTTCGAGTCTATGCTCAATAGATTCATGGAAGCTTCTTAGAAAAGACATGATGCTACTGATGTTACAATTAGAAACCAAAAAGCTTCCATACAAAACATCGAGACTCAACTCGGACAATTGACCAAACTCGTTAACGAGAGGTTGCCACTCAAAAATTCTAATCCGAAACCGCAACTGCATGTCATGGATATAACCACTAATGAAGGCCCTCATTCAGAGCCTATAATGATCTATAATGAAGCCCTAAAGTACCTGGGTTCAAAAAAGTTGGAAGAAAAGATCAAAAAAGAAGAACATTCTAGTGCCCAGATTTCACGATGTGAGTTGATACATCTCACGTTGTGGGATCAACCTAATTCCAAAAAGTGTTCTTTTGTCAAGACAAACCAACAACCATTTTCTTATCCTTCTTGAGAAAGGGCTCATCCACTGGGTTAAGAGCATAAGGGTTTCACCAATCAAGTCTAGGGTATTCCAATTAATACCCCATTTATTGAAGCATTGGCTAAAATGCCCAAATACACGAAATTACTTCAACACCTTCTTGACACTCGTCAACAACTAAAGAAGACATACAATGTTGTTCTTAATGGAAAATGTTGAGCGGTTATCATGGAAGGATTACCATCAAAGATGGGAGATCCAGGACGCTTTACTTTGCCATGTGAATTCGGAAATGCCACGATGACATTCGCTTTATCCGATTTTGGAGCTAGCATAAATTTAACGCCTTATTCATTTTATCAAAAGATTGACCTTCCAGAGTTGAAGACCAAAAGAATGGCAATCTATATCCTGAATTGTTCAGTAACTTATCCTCGAGGCATAATTGAAGAGTTGTTGGTTAAAATTGGGAAATTTGTTTTTCCAATTGATTTTGTGATTATATATATGAAAGAGGGTGAAGATGTACCCCTTATTCTGGGACGCCCACTACTTAATACAGCAAGAGACTTGGTAGATATTCAAGACTCAAAGCTCACTATACGAGCGGGGAAGGAAGAAGTTTCATTCGAGGTAGATGAAGGATTCAAGACTTCTAAGTCACAAAGATGAAGTATTATTTATGGATGAGGACAATAAGATAGAAGAGTTAGAAAAATAATGGAAAAAGAAGTACAAACAAGGGAAAAGCCCAAGCCAAAAAAAGAAGTCAAGCTTACCATGCCAAGAGCCTCGATTCCCATGATTTTTGAAGTTTTTTCCTTTTCCACACGAAAGGATAAAGACAAAGAGGAGGATCAAGAAAGTAAGGAAACCCAACTAGATAATATGGAAGTGGACAAGAAGGAAGCAACGAAAAATAAAGAGAAAAGTACGATGGCTGAAAAATCTCAAGGATTCAAGAAAACACGATGCATGCAACAACAAAATAAAGAAAGAAAAATCGAAGAAAGCGTATACAAGGCGAGTTCAGGATTGCAAAAGAAGGTGGAATGAGCAGAAGGAGAAGAGGGAGATTCCTCTCCCACCCCGAAACAACATAGAGCGGGAAGGAGTCTGAATCACGAATCCATAAAAAAACGCTTTTCAGGAGGCAACCCGAGCTCGGTTTGCATTTTATTTTCCCTTTCCTTTTAGTTTATTTGATTTGCATTATTTGATTTTCTTGTTAGGATTAGTCATTCTTTCATCTTCTATTTAAAAAAAAATCTAGTGTGGGATCTAATTAGTGAGTGGTAATAATTTTAAAATTTTTTAGAAGAAAAAAAATGAGTTTTGTCAATTTTGAAAGCCCACGACGTGGGAATAAGTTACCATGCCATGGGAACGAAGAAAAGTCCCAATTCTATCTATCATTTTAAGGCTCATGACTTGAGCCCTAATACCCCATGATGTGAGTTTTGAGGGGACTAGTACCTTTTATTCTCAAACAAAAACCATTTGACTCTCATTTGTTTACAACTTACGATGTGAGCACGAACGAAAAATCACCCCTTGGTCGCCCACTTGATTTTTTTCGGTTGTCAGTTGTTGTTTCACTTTAATTTCATGTTCCTTAATCATCTAAAGGTAAGATTTATGTGTTTAAACCCTTTAATGTACTCATTTTATGCATTTAGAAGTTAGGGTTCGTTTCTGAGAAATTAGGGTTGCATGTGTGCTTATTCGACTTAGATTAACTATTAAAGTAAACCCCATCAATGTATTTGGCTCTATTTGGACAGAACAAAAACCGATCGTGATTTTACTGTCAAGATAAGCTCACAACATGAGCTTCACGCCTCATGATGTAAGAGCTGGAACTTAGCCCCATTTCTTTTTATGTTTACTTAATCTGTTGTGGTTTTTGTTTTGTTTTTTCTTGTTGATTCTTTTGCAGTTTTAATGGTCCTAGGAAAGCAACTGCACAGTTCCAATATGATGTGTCCAATCTCCACCTATTCTATGATTTTCCAAGTGATATTCTAAGAGACATTTTAAACAACTACACCATGAAGTTGGGGTGGGCTCATAACCGAGAATTTGCAATCACACCGACTATTAACTGGGCAAAGTTAAACAAGATTGGAATCTTGGAAAGGCTAAACCCATACCTTACAAATTCGTTTGAAGAGAATGGTGTTACTATTACATGAAATGGTTGGAGGAACTTGTTCTCAGTTAAGGAGCTCGTTTACAAGGAATTGTGTGTTGAATTGTTCTCTACCGTAAGCAACTACAGTGGATCCACATTTTGCGGGTGCAATAGTGTTCAAACATGGTGGTCATTGTCATGAGTGTAGTTTAGCCGAGTTATCATGGAGGATGAGATTTTATTAGCAAAATGAAGCCATGCCTCCTACATTTGACATATTTTGTGTTCAGCTACAGGAGAGTACTCAGTGGGGGTAAATGGTTATGGGTTTTGGAAGACAATAGAAAATGGAGCATTTACTTCAGGGGTATCTCAAGAAAGTCATATCTTGTCTCTTATTCACCATGTCATCCACCGCATCGTTACATTTTCAATTAGTCACAAGAAACATGATGAAAAACTTACGAGCCTCAATCTAATTTTCCTATGGAGTATTATAGGACCTGGAGTTTGCTGCAACATCCGCTATTTGCGTGCTCAATATTAGGGGGGGGGGGGGCACTTAGTTCGAGAGTGGGATGTCCAATCACAGGTGGACATTTCATTACTTGGTTGGCCAAATCATATGGAGTATTTATTCTTGGGTTGACTCGTACTTTGACTTGCATTAAGGGAAATGATCTTCCATTGAGTTATTTGGAGTTAATGAATGTTATAGTAAACATGGGAGGATTTTATGGGATACAAGCTGATGATGAGGTGAGACAAACGGAGGATGTGGAGGAGCAACCAAGACCGAGGGGTCGAATAAATATGAAAGGAAGGGGTGAAAGAGGATAAACACAACATCAGGATGTACCAATTGGAGGAGTTCTCACAGACTCATTTCAAAGTCGGGTTGGTTATTATTTGAACATTATTCGAGGAGCGGTGCATTACCAAAATCATGTGTTGGATGGTATTTATAATCATTTTCACATTGAGCGCCAACCCAACATGCCACCGCAAGCACCCTACATTCCAACTTAGGAAGATATATGGACATCGCGTAACTTTGGGGCTAGATCTAGTGGACAACAAGTAAACAAAGATGTCGAATGACTTATTATCCTTTTTAATTTCATATGAGTTTGATTTAGTTTTTATTCTTGGTTTACTTTGGTGTGTTTTATTTGTTTTTTTTTTTTGGTTTTTTTAAGACATGTAACTAAATGGTATTATGTTTGTTTTCTTGTTGCAACGAAGGTGTTTTGTTTTGTTCACAAAGTCATTAAATTCGAGAGAAAAAGATGTGAGAGTTAGAGTTAAGAATCGAAGACCACAATTTTTTATACATGTAGGATGACATTCTTGTGAGAAAGAAGAGAGATAAGAGAAAAGAGAGAGTTACAGAAAAACAAAGGTCTTAAAACGAGTCTAAATCAGTTAAGAGATCAAGTGAAGTTTACAAGCAAAAAGAATTTTTAAAAGAATTACATTATGTAACCACCAGTTCTCACCACATGATCGTCTATAAGTCACATCGTGAGGTGGCTTTACATTGCGATTTCGAGCTAATTATTCCAAACTTATGCCGTGACATTTCTACATCTCATGTCGTGAGGCCACCAGAATCGCTAATTTCTGCCTTTTCATTCGACTTTATGACGTGGCGTATGCTTTCCCACGTCATGACTGAAGTACAAGTTATTATTTTGAAGTTTCTTGCACCACACTTTTTGAAAATGCAAGTTTTTTATTCATATTTTATCCGACACATTCACGAGTACTAACATAACTCCAGTTCCAACTAAATATTCGAGATGTTCAAGCTTTCCCACCAACGATCATATTCGATCTCACCATTTCTACCCGAGGGTGTCTGTTCCTTTTATTGCTCTTTTACTTCTTTTAATTGATTTAAGCATATAATGAGGGCATTATATGAAATAAGTGTGGGGTAGGGTTAGAAAAAGGATAATCAAGCATAGTAATTTAAAAAAAAAATGCTAAAAATTTAAAAAATTAATAGACTTACAGAAATAGTCTACAAAATCTAGTCATCTTAAAATTTTGATATTCTTGCATTTTGGATAGTTTTCTAGTATAATTTGGGATGATTCAATAAGAACGCTAAGATTTAGTTTAACCAATAAGTTATAGTGTATTTGTGGCTTCCCAGTCTTAGTGAAATCGTGAGACAAAAATACAACCTTGTGTAGTTTTGAGGGACATAATATGTTTAGCATCGTCTACAAAAAATGTATCTAGGAGAGCTTATGAAGTAATTACACTCTAGACTAATACATCTAACTAATAAGGGTTGAAGTTAAGTTCCCTTGCTTAAGCATGTGTTTTTCTTTTTAGGATTTTTAGTTTTGAGTGAAAAAAGTGAGTTGTGAAAAAGAAAAAAAAACTGCAAAAGTTTGAGTGAATAAGACTCTACAATGTTCTGAAGATCAAGAAGAATTATGAAGAAAAGTTCAAAAAAGTTCCAAATTATTGAAGACTCAAAGTTGAAGAAATTCAAGAATATGGAAAAATTGCCAAAATCCAAAGTTATTATTATTGTAATTTTTCTCTCTACATTATTTTTCCATATGTATGCGTGGGAGCTGAACCAAAAATACATTGAGGTTAAGAAAGATTTATGAGGATGGATTCCAAGGGATGCATAAAATGAATATTGTTCAAAATTAGAGGGAAACGTTTATGAGGAACGTAAGTATTTAGGGTTGGCATGTAATTAGGATTTAGACACAAATAGATGCATTGAGGTAAGGCATAATTAGTGGGTTCTAATCAGATTGTCTTGTGTGATATAGGTGGGGAAAGTTCTATATGATGAATTAAAAGATAAGTTTTGCTTGAGGGCAAGTAAAAGACATGTGTGGGGCATTTTGATATTTCCATATTTATACACATATTTAGGCATTATTTAATACATTTTAAGATATATTTTGGTTAAGTTCATATATATATATATATATATATATATATATATATGGTACTTATTAAGTTAAAATACATTTTGCAACCGAAAATGACACTCTTGAAGAAAAGGACTGAAACTGACAAAAGCTAGAACCTGGAAGGACTGGAGCTGAAGATGGGAAATCAATGGAAGTTATAAGAAGAGAAGATCTTGCAAATACACTTCCCAAGATATGGCCTCAAGAATACCACAACGTGACATCAAGAAAGATCTTGATGGTATATGCAAAATAGAAGCTCACGATGTGAGCTATTACTCTTCATGTCGTGATAAAATATTCCAGAAGATTACTATGCGGAGAAGCAAGTTTCCTTGTTAAATACGGATGACTAATGAATTCATGTTGTGATTGCTCACGACGTGAGAAGCGTTTTATGGAGACTATTTATATCGTTTGTTACATCTACTTGAGGAGTATTAGGGAGTGATTTTGGAGGTCTAAGTCGATTTTTGGGACATAAAACTGCGAAAAACAACCTAATATGATTGAAGATTTAGATAATTGAAGATGGTAGCAAGAAATTGCATCACACATTTGGTTTGCATTAGATTGATCATGTCTAGTCTACTTTCTTATGTGTTTATTTTCTATAATGAGTGGCTTAATCATTAGGTTTTTTGTTAGTGTAGATGAACCCTAATAGTCTGTCTTAGTTTCTTTCTCTTCATGGATTTTTATGAATTTGTTTTAGCTTATGTCTAATTTATCGTTGCCTAGCATGTTAAAGTTCTAATCTTTGTTGCTTTGATTCAAGTTACATATAGTTGATTGACGATTTTGATTGCATGAACTTGATTACATAGTAGATTATGATCATTAAATTACTAGATCTAGGATTGGCCAAATCTTACATTAGGTATTAAATGTAATAACTTAACTATGTTGGATAACATAATTTGATCATAATCGTGTTTGGTTATTTGTCTTGATCATCGATAATAATTTTAGATATATCTCATATAGCCCAATTATCTTTAAGAAGCATTTATGTGTTTACTTGTGTATGATCATTACATAGTAGTTCATGAATTAGTGAAAACATTAGGAAATTGGATCAAGACTGCTAAAAATATTTATATTGGTAACCAATTGAATTAATCCGTGTTTAGAAACTAACCACATGAAAAAAGAGGGATTCGAAGCTAAACGCAAGTGTCTTCATAATCTTGATTACAACTGTTCTTAGTTAAGTTGTTTGCTTAGTTTTGAGTTAATTGAGTAGTTAAGTTAATCTGAACTTGAAAAATCATATAAAAACCCCAATTTTGTTATTGTCTTAGATTAATTTTTAGTTGTAGTATTATTAGCTAAATTTCATTCTCTGTCTTCGATACCTAGCTTAATTTACTATACTATAAACTGACTAGGTACACTGCCTATAAGTGGATTAGTAGATAAGTTAGTTAAGTTTATAAATTTAAAATTGATAGGTATATCTTTTGCACACATTAAAAGTTTAGAGGAGAAACTCACGTGGTTCAGTATTTTAGTGAAACGAATATAAATGAAAGAGTAAAAAAACTAGTAGCTAGTCGGGAGTATAAGGAAAATATAATTTAAAGTTTTTACAATTGTACCCGATAATATTTTATATTTTGAAATATTTCCATAGTTGTATCATTACTAATAACATTCTACTAGGTGTTAAGGGTGACGTTTGTTTGAGTGAGCTGGGAGCGTTGACGGCATCGATCACATTCAAAGTGATCACATATACACAACCATTTCAATTTTTCTTAATTTTTATTTTTCTTCCTTTTTTTGTCTGACGGGCCATTATTTATTGGGTTATTTTAAATAGATTAGGTATTGAGATATAAAGTTTTATAATTTTGAAATTAACTTTTTTTTTTTTTCAAATGATATAAGGTAATTCACTAAAAAAATTTAAGGTAGGTCATAATTTTTTTTTTGTTATATACATTTTTATAGAATTTAAAAAATTAGGCGGATCAAAGGAACCACCTTCACTAACACTAAACTCGCCTCTAGTTAAGATCAAAAGATTCTTCATCATAATTCGTAGGTTCGATTGTTTTATATAGGTTGAACACAAATATTTTATTCTCATTACTTAAAAGGAATAGTTAACAGTTTTCTCAATACCGTATTTATGTTTCCCTTTAAAAACATAATCAATGAATTTAGTTGGCATACGAGTGTAATGCGTAAACCTAAAGGAACCTATCAAGTAATCATAAAAAAAAGAGTATTAGTACGATTATCTTCCTCATAGATGAAATATGATTAGAACTATCAGTTGTAGGCACATGTATCTCACCATCCTAATTGTTAACTTGACTAGTATCAGTCTCATCTAGTGTATTAGCACAATATGACTGGTGGTGAACTCTCAAGTCATCAAAGCCTACATAATCATTTGTATATTTAGACAGGCTGGGTTCATCGAAGGAAAATGGATCCCATGGACTAGCACTACTAAAAACATGTCAACAAATGATGAATTTAACTTAAAGGGAAACACAAATTTGTAAAATTTAACATCCCTGCAAATAAAAACATAATTGGTATTAAGACTTAATAATTTATAATCGAGTAAATTACACGAATGGTCCCTATGGTTTAGGGTAATTTGCATGTTTGGTCCTTAACTTATTTTTTTAACTCGGAAGGTCCGTATTGTTTATTTTTGTTGCGCGTTTGGTCCCTATGTTACTTAAAAATACTATTTTTCCCTTGATTTTTTAATTTATTTAAATAAACACACCCCTAAACTCATCCTCTTCACTTTACCTTATCCACCTCATCATTTTCCCTATTTAAATAATAGTCTTTTTAGGTTAGACAGGGACCAAACACGTAACAAAAACAAATAATAGGGACCAAACGCGTAACAAAAACAAACACTAGGGACCCTCTGAGTTAAAAAAATAAGTTAGGGACTAAGCGCGCAAATTACCCTAACCATAAGGACTATCCGTGTAATTTACTCTTTATAATATTTTTTCTCGGTTGAATATCTAAGCAAGACAAAATTTTCAGCATATTTAGAAAATTTGCCAGAAACATTAAGCTTTGTTGCAATACATAAGCAACTAAAAACACTGAGATTTTCAAAACTTGGAACTTTATTAATAACAAGTTAATATGGAGATAACCATTTTAAAACAGAAGTTGGCATTCTATTGATTAAGAAAACTCATGTAAGGATTGCAAATCCCCAATACTCAACAGGATGACATGATTGAAAAAATAAAGATCTAGCAACATTAAGAATCTACCTACGTTTTCATAAAAAAAAGTTCCATATGATTATTTATAAATTATTTCTCATTATCTGAACGAACTATATTAATAGTAGTCGCAAATTGATTAACCAAATTTTTTTAGAATGAAGAAAAACAATCAAACATTTCCTATTTTTATTTTAAAAGATACATCAAGGTTTCCTTGTGAAATCATCAACCTTTTACTGATGTTTCTCTATAGGGGCCCCAAACATCTAGATGAACACGTTCCCCTAACTTTGATGTCACTTGTTAACTAAGAGGAAAAGATTCTTTAGTTTTTTTTTTTTTTTTTTTTTTTTTTTTTTTTTTTGTTTTTGTGAAAAAAATCACAAGGGGGAAGGGATTCATTTCCAAATTTGAGTTTATCTTTTAATGTTTTAAATCTGGATGACCTAACCGACTATGCCAAATAAGTTTAGAAAAACAACACTTAACTAGAATCATTAGTTGGACCAACCATAGCTAATAATAAAAAATAGGAAATTATGAAGACGAAATAGTCGAGATGGTCACCATAATTTATTGGATGCTTAAGACCAATCAACTGATGGGTTTTAGCCATATGAACATTCCTATGGGCACATTCAAACCCTAATGTTTGGATCTAGGTTTCTCTAATTAAACATGCATTGAATCCAAAACTTCTAATGGCTAATAGATTATAATAACAATAAGAAATCAGAATTAGAAGATTACCTTGAATCACTTGCTTGATCTTCTTGTCCTTGGAGCTTTAGAGTCACAATTGTCACTCCTCTAATGGCTTACAAACACCAACTAGCAAGAGGATGATTTAAGAGAGAGGAGAGGGGATCAAAATCGGCCAGGGTTTCTTTCTAAAGCACAAGTGTCGATTTCCTTAACCCTTGGGGTCTATTTATACTTGTAAGGCTCCTAGGGTTTCACCCTTAAACCCTAATTGGATAACTTAGGCTCTAAGCAATCCAATACCCTAATTGATAAGCCCTTGGACAAATTCTAAGCCTATCCTAAGCCCTAGAAATCATCCACCATTATCCATAAGGGATTTATAGCCCAAGGTACAACTATCATACAATTGACAGTTTATACCCCTTTATTCAATTAATCTCTTTAAATCACCAAATTAATTCCTAATTAATTTATGACTTATATTAATCAAATAATAATATTATTATTCCTTATATTATTCTCATAATATATTAATAATATTTCTTCTCTCTTAATAAATCATCCTGTCAAGTTGCTATGGTGAAGGCAACCCAAAAGGACCATGCACTACCGGGTCAAATACTTGCCTAATATAGTTGCAGCCTTAGACACTATTCCAACAGTCTCACACTTGGATAAGTCTAGTAACTATATATAAGTATAATCCGATTAGCAATCGTAGCTCTCAAAGACGCTGTCAAACTCTGATCTAATCAATCTTGTCCTTTAGATAAGGGATCGAACAGTCCTCTGTTTAGATATCATGCTGACAATTCTATGGAACAATTTGTCTAGCATTTGGTTTCTCGATCTCCGATTTATTTGACATAGAACTTAATCGAACACATCGATTTAGTTCTGACCGGGCCCGACACATAAGTCAAATCAAATCATCGAGCAGCCGAGATATCGCTTTTACCCTCTTAGGATAAAAGTAACAGATAAACTTCGACTTATATGCATTTACTTATTCATTAATCAACTATACACAATAATGCGTTTTATAACATCAAGTTACTGATGCGGTTTCACATTATCAATGTACAACCAATTAACAAATAACAAACCATATATCTAGGTTTTAAGACCATATGATATTATCGTCTTGCGATCACCCTTTATTTATCATATTCCATAAGGTGATTCCAGCAAGCGCGGGTTTGTTCCAATGCTCAAAACTAGTTCATAAGCACTCATGAATGTTGCAGCAAACTTTTTCTATGTCTAATACCATTTAGACAATCTACACACCAATTCATGACAATCTTCATTCATATCTACTTCCAACATATGAACGATTGTGGACAATTTGAATAATTCGATTATTCTTAATAAACTCAATTATTCTGGAAGTCAAAACATGCAAAGTGAAACAATAGTTAAACAATTAACATAAGACAGTAACATTACTTATAAATAATACTCTTTTATTTAATCATCAAATGTTAATTACATTTATCTATTACACATTTCCAATACTATCTAATCTATACTAATATCATCCTTCAGCCCAATACTCCTAGCATGCTGCAAGTGCTTAACCCTACTCAGTCCCTTCGTAAGCGGATCTGCTGGGTTATCTTCTGATGATATCCTCTTCACCACGAGTTGTCCTTCTTCTACACGATGTCTAATAAAGTGATATTTTCTGTCGATATGTCGAGATCTACCATGATCCCTGGGTTCCTTGGTCAAGGCAACCGCTCCTTCATTATCACAGAAAATCTCCAAGGGCTCCTTTATGGCAGGTACAACTCCAAGATCACTGATGAAGTTCTTCAGGCATATTGCCTCCTTCGACACTTCGCTCGCTGCAATGTACTCTGATTCACACGTTGAATCAGCTACGGTTTCCTGCTTGGAACTTTTCCAAGTTACTGCTCCTCCATTCAGGGTAAAGACCCAGCCCGACTTCGAACGGTAGTTGTCCTTGTCGGTCTGAAAGCTGGCGTCACTATACCCTCGCACCTTCAAGTCATCACTCCCTCCGAGGACTAAGAACCATTCCTTCGTCCTCCGAAGGTACTTAAGGATATTCTTAACCGCAATCCAATGGGCTCTGCCAGGGTTCCCTTGATATCTACTAACCATGCTTAAAGCAAAGGCTACATCAGGGTGAGTACAAGTCATAGCATACATGATTGAGCCAACTGCGGAAGCGTATGGTACTCGGCTTATTTCTGCTATTTCAGCTTCGGTACTCGGACTTTGAGCCTTACTCAACTTGGCATTACTTTGTATCGGTAATTCTCCCTTCTTCGAGTTTTCCATACTAAAACATTTCAGTACTTTATCTAAGTAAGTGTTCTGACTAAGTCCTATGAGTCTCTTACTTCGTTCTCTCACTATCCTTATTCCCAAAATATAGGAAGCCTCTCCGATATCCTTCATAGCGAAGCACTTCCCGAGCCAGGACTTAACCTCCTGCAGAATCGGGACGTCGTTTCCTATGAGTAGTATGCCATCGACATACAAAACGAGGAAGCTTACTTTACTCCCACTGGCTTTGACATATACACATGATTCATCTTTGCTTCGTACAAATCCAAACTCTTTGACTTTCTCATCGAAGCAAAGATTCCATCTGCGAGACGCTTGCTTAAGTCCATAAATGGACTTTTCAAGCTTACACACTCTATTTGGATGCTTCGGATCGACAAAACCCTCTGGCTGAGCCATGTAAACATCCTCAGCTAACTTCCCATTAAGGAAAGAGGTCTTGACATCCATTTGCCAAATCTCATAATCATGAAATGCGGCAATTGCTAGCATCACCCTAATATATTTTATCTTCGCAACTGGTGAGAAGGTCTCATCATAGTCAACTTCGGGAGTTTGAGTAAAGCCCTTCGCAACCAATCGCGCCTTATATGTGTGTACGTTTCCATCCACGTCAGTCTTCTTCTTGAAGATCCATTTGCACCCAACGATCTTACTTCCAGGCACATTATCAACCAAATTCCAAACTTGGTTGTCATACATGGATTGGATCTCGCTGTCCATTGCCTCTTTCCATTTCGCAGAATTCGGGCCTGCCATGGCTTCCTTATAGCTATTAGGTTCATCTAGATTTATTAGTGTACCATCACTAATATACGTGTCCCCTTCGGTAGTAATATGAAAACCATAAAACCGGGGTTGAACTCTAACTCTTTCGGAACGTCTAAGAGGTAATGACTCGTCAATTGGTTCAACCGGAGTTTCCTCCTCGGGTTGAGTGCAAGCGGTAGAGGTTCCTTCATCTATCGACTCTTGAATCTCTTCAAGCTCGATTTGCCTCCCACTGTCTCCTTGGCCTATGAGTTCTCACTCTCGGAAAATTCCTCTCCTTGCCACAAATACAACATTGTCCTTCGGTCTATAGAAGAGATATCAAAAGGATTTCTGCGGGTAGCCGATGAAAATACATCGCTCACTACGAGGTTCGCGCTTGTCGTGAGTATCTCTTCTTACGAAATCCTCACAACCCCAAACCTTGATATGTGCTAACGAGGGAGCTTTCCCTGTCCACATCTCGTGAGGTGTTTTGGCAACCTTCTTAGTAGGGACTCGGTTAAGGATAAGGGCGGCAGTCTCTAAGGCATACCCCCAAAAAGAGATAGGTAGTGAAGCACGACTCATCATAGAGCGAACCATGTCCAACAAGGTTCGATTACGCCTTTCTGCCACACCATATAACTGTGGTGTCCTAGGTGGCGTCAATTGTGAAACTATTCCACACTCCTTGAGATAGTCGTGGAATTCAAGACTTAGGTACTCTCCTCCTCGATCGGATCGAAGCATCTTGATTTTCCTGCCCAATTGACTCTCCACTTCATTCTTGAACTCTTTGAACTTTTCAAACGTTTCTGACTTTTGCTTATTTATTTAGATATACCCATATCTACTGTAGTCATTGGTAAAAGTCACATAGAAGCGGTTCCCATCCTTCGTGGTTGATCTAAACGGTCCACATACGTCGGTATGTATGAGGTCCAATAGACCCTCACCCCTTTCACACGTACTAGTGAAGGGTGACTTAGTCATCTTTCCAAGCAAACAAGACTCGCATGTGTCATCTTCCCTAAGGTCGAATGACTCCAACACTCTATCCTTTTGGAGTTGGGCTATGCGCTTCTTATTGACATGTCCAAGACGACAATGCCACAAGGATGCTCTATCCATACCATTGGAAGAATCCATGCATAAAACATCATTTCCTAAGTTATCTACAATCATAACAGTTTCATAAATTCCATTACACGGTATTGCTTCAAAATATAAGACACCATTTAGATAAGCAAGAATAGAACCATTCTCATTATCAAAAGAAAATCTAAAACCTTGTCTGAACAAACCATGAAATGAAATGATGTTTCTTGCAATTTTTGGCGAATAGCAACAATTTTTCAAATCTAAACACAAACCATTCCTAAGCACTAAAGAATACACTCCAATCTTGGTCACAGGCGACGATCTTCTGTTCCCCATGATTAGATTTATTCTTCCATGCTCCACATCACTATTTCTTCTTAGTCCCTGCAATTCAGAACAAATGTGGTAACCACAACCGGTATCAAGGACCCAAGAAATAGCATGAGATGAATCATTAGATTTAATTGTGTATATACCTGCAAAAGACGGCTTGATCTTTCCTTCCCTGATGGCTTGTAGGTAGTTTGGGCAGCTTCTCTTCTAATGCCCTATTTTGTGGCAATGATGGCACTCTGCCTCTTTTGGGTTAGGGTTAGGCTTAGCGCGATCAACTTTGGTCCTGCTAGAAGAGGAACCATCTCGGGACTTTCCCTTGCGGTGGCTCTTAGACGGAGCCTTCCTCTTCTTGCCTCTTCCTTGCCCAATGGCCAAAACAGGAGCAGCGGGTGGATTGGGAGTTGGTGCAACGGACTTGTCCTTGAGGTTGCTTTCAGCAACCCTAAGGAGACCTTGGAGCTTACTTAGGGTGACCTCTTCTTTTTTCATGTGGTAGGTCATCCTAAATTGATTGTAACACGGAGGCAATGAGTGAAGCACCATGTCGATCGCCAAGTCTTCCCCAAAGTCAACATTCAACTTGCAAAGACGATCGACATACCTTTGCATCTTTTGCAGGTGCATGGTTAGAGATTCTCCATGACCCATTTTGGCGGAAATCATGTTAGTGAAAATCTCGTAACGCTCCTGCCTCGTGTTTTGGTGGTATCTCTCCAACAAGTTCTGGTGCATTTCGTACGGATACATGTCCTAATAGGACTTTTGGAATTCGGCTTTCATTGTGGCTATCATGATGCAATGGACCTTCGTTGCATCACGTTCATGAGTCTCAAAAGCAGTCATTTCAGCCGGAGTAGCGATTTCTGGGTTGATCTTCTCGAGCTTCTAATCGAGGGCATACTCCTTGTCCTCGTAGCGAGTAATTGTGCGAATGTATCTTATCCATTCGCTAAAGTTCGTCCCATTGAAAGTCACCTTTTGACAAAGGCTCATCAATGTGAACGAGCTAGCAGCAGCGTTGTTCGCGTTCGACATCTTCAAATAGAAAGGAAAAAGATAGATTAGAATTTGAATCCCTAATAATCACCCAATAAGAAAAATTAGGGCTAGGATCCAACAACAATATTTACATATTAGAAAAGGGATGCCGTAATCTAACATGCAAACAATTTGAAGGTAAGTGAATGAAAATTCACTAATTCTCCACCATGAAAACATAACTTTAAGTTCTAAATGTATTGAGAATTCCTAGTTTTAGATGAGATTCATTGAAACTTTTCAATGGCATGTTTAAATCTCGATATGCCCCTCTCGTTTGTGACTGGGATACCGAGGATCACAAAGTGGGTGTGAATTACCATACAAATTGACATGGTGCCTTCATTGTAACAATCACCTATTCGATGTGCCGGTAAACCACACACGCTCCATCGAACTATGATAAACAATGAATCACCCTTTGCCACCTTTGCTTAGAACCAATTAGTGTGCCGGTAAACCACACACGCTCCACTAACTTCTTAGCAAGGATGTAAAGTGTAATTTCATGGGATTGCATCAATTCACTTTTCCTAAAGTAACTAAGATTGAGAATTTTGAAAAACATGTAGTTACTTTGTATTTCATATTATACTTTTAATGAGAAGATGAGGTTGCCCTATCCTACCCGTTCGGCTAATGACCCTCCACTAATCAAGCAAGCGGTGGGTGTGAGTGTACACCCATTAAACGCCATTTTATAGGCCGCAACCTTATACTCACCTTATAGACCGGCTTCGTGAATGAGGCCTACTAACGGTAAGACTAGCATTTTAATTATACACACACACACACACACACACACATATATATATATATATATATATATATATATTAATCTTGTAATATTATATTAGTATAGGGTTGAATTTTAAACTTGTAAAATTCTAGGGTTTGAAATTTAAATTGTCTAAATTAAACTTTTAATCACCAAACATAAATTTTAAAACTTGAGGGCAAGTTTTAAACTTTTCAAAACATAGGGGATCAAATAACAAATAATCTAAATTAACATTTAATCACATAATTATCCATATTTGATTTATTTAATAATTTATTGCAAAACAATTTACCAATTTAATCAAAATAATTAATCAATTATCACATAAGAAAATAAATATTTTATTAATTGATAAATATCTTCAATTAGATCAAGAATATACTCATATATATCATAAAATCGGATTTATATTGATCTAATATGATAAAGGCAAGTATCTCAAAGATAAACAACAAGAAATCCCGACATTTGCTCTTTCTGACGCTTGGACTCGCCGAGTCGAGCCTACTTACGAGTCCACTATGGGACTCGCCGAGTCCATCAGACAGAAACATAAAATTCAAATTTAGCAAGCATCAAACAAGCAACCAATGCATTAATTCAATAGAAACCAATCTAGGCTCTGATACCACTGATGGGTTTTAGCCATATGAACATTCCTATGTGCACATGCAAACCCTAATGCTTGGATCTAGGTTTCTCTAATTAAACATGCATTGAATCCAAGACTTCTAATGGCTAATAGATTATAATAACAATAAGAAATCAGAATTAGAAGATTACCTTGAATCACTTGCTTGATCTTCTTGTCCTTGGAGCTTTAGAGTCACAATTGTCACTCCTCTAATGGCTTACAAACACCAACTAGCAAGAGGATGATCTGAGAGAGAGAGGAGAGGGGATCAAAATCTGCCAGGGTTTCTTTCTAAAGCACAAGTGTCGATTTCCTTAACCCTTGGGGTCTATTTATACTTGTAAGGCTCCTAGGGTTTCACCCTTAAACCCTAATTAGATAACTTAGGCTCTAAGCAATCCAATACCCTAATTGATAAGCCCTTGGACGAATTCTAAGCCTATCCTAAGCCCTAGAAATCGTCCACCATTACCCATAAGGGATTTATAGCCCAAAGTACAACTATCATACAATTGACAGTTTATACCCCTTTATTCAATTAATCTCTTTAAGTCACAAAATTAATTCCTAATTAATTTATGACTTATATTAATCAAATAATAATATTATTATTCCTTATATTATTCTCATAATATATTAATAATATTTCTTCTCTCATAATAAATCATCCTGTCAAGTTGCTATGGTGAAGGCAACCCAAAAGGACCATGCACTACCGGATCAAATACTTGCCTAATATAGTTGCAGCCTTAGACACTATTCCAACATCAACCATAGTGTTGAAAAAGCAATTTGAAAGTAACAAACAAAGCAGACAAACAGAGACATAAAGATAACAAAAAATTAACTTATGTACTCAAGAGAGCTGTGATCTCCTAGAACTAATATTTAATAATAGAAAGGATCAAGAAACGCTCACAAGGGCTTTATATGCTTTTGAAGTTATCAGCTCGATTAGGGATTTTAGCTGTAAAACTGAGGTTAAGATAGGCTTGAGTAGGTTTTGGTTAACCCTAATTGAGGTTAAACTTGATCAATTTAAATAGTCGCATAGATTCGCAAGGAAGACGAGATCCTTTAGAATCGAACAAGTATCACCACCGTAGATGTACGTTGAAAAGAAAATAACACGGTCTAAAAAAGATCGATAAATGCAGAAACCATAAATTGACATAATCAATGTCAAATCTTCAAGGAATGGATAAGGAAACTCTAGATCGGCACAATCGGTGTCATATCTATAACGATTCACAACAGATCGAGAAAAAGAAAAAAAAACTAATCTTTGGTATGAAAAGGCTTTGGACGCACCGTCGTTCAACAAATGAAGATGATGAGAGCAACCTTAGGCTTTGATCATACAATGTAAAAAAATTATAGACACACAAATTTACAACATGAACATTTCACTTTATTATGAACTAAATCCTTTTCATACAACTTACAAAATAACCTCACTACAATCAACCTAAATCTACTCTCAAACTACTTTATCAATCAAACACGAGATTACATGTATATAGAACAAAGATATCGAAAACCCTAAAATGGAAACCCTAGTAGACTATGTGACAACTAAAAGACATGAGAGAGAAAAAAGTGTATGTGTGTGTAAAGTAATCTGAGTGATGACCCAAGCCTCTTCACTTGTATATATAGCTAGGTCAGACTAACCCATAGATGCCAAAGTTTGTTAATGTGAACATGAGGATCGATCATTTCAATTGACCCACAGATACCAAATGATCGATCCTCGTGTTCACCGTCACCAACTTTCAACTAAACAAGCCGCAACCCAAAACTATCACATCAAAACACTTTCACCCTTTACCAAATACATCATCACAAAATAGATCAAATTTATATTATATAAAAGTTGTTGAAGGTTGTAGAACTAACCCACAGATACCAAAGGATCAATCCTCGTGTTCACCTTCACCAACTTTCAACTAAACAAGTGGCAACCCGAAACTATCACATCCAATCACTTTCACCCCTTCTTCAATACATCATCACAAAATGGATCCAGTTTATATTACAAAATAAATCCTACAAAATACAAATATATAGAAATGCAAACAACACAAAATATAACGGAAAATGTTAAGTAAGAAACATTTACATATATATTACATATTTTAACAAAATGTTTATAATAAAAAACTAAAACAAATTTTAAAATATAAATTTAAGAGCATTAAAATAAACTTTAAATATAAATTTAAGAGCATTATATTTATGGCTATTAAAACCTTACGCGTCACTCGTATACAAAAATCATTTCTTTAATTTTTCTAATGTGAGTGCATATATTATAAATATTACTGATACGACCCTTATAATTAATACCCTTATTAGACACTCCTTACATAAATATAAATTTTAAAAAGAAAATAAGGAAAAGTATTCATGGATGTATTTACACAACAATACCTACATGGCATGACGTACGTCTATATATCCAAATCATAATTTTCTAAGAACAGTAATGAAACTTATGGGCTTAATATCTTCTATACCCATTTCTTCATCAATCAGTTTCCCATAATTCTCAAACAAATTGTCAAGAATCTCTTCTCCAAAATGATGGGAAATCATCGATTCTTGAATCGCCCTAACAGTCCTGGCGACTGCAGTTCCATGGCTCATATAAGCTCCGGAGTTTCGTTCGATTTCAAACATTTCAAAAAGCTCCATTTTAAAACACCCATCTTTCTTTACCTCCTCCTCTAATTCATCCCTTGATGGTGCATAGAAGTGTGAATCATACCCATCAACTTGTTCTTGCTTAACTTCTCCCTACATGAAGACCATAATAGAACAATTAATAATGAAAAGAAATTCTTAACATAATATCTTCTTATATATGAAACTTATAAGTATATATACCTGAGAAACTAAGGTGGCGAATGATCGTGAAAGAAGTTCCCAAAGAAACGAGTTTCCCCTATCAACATGGCTTCTATCTCTCCTTCCTAATAGAATCAACACCATCCGACCTCCTCCTAAAAGTTCTTTCGACCTTGATCTTAAAAACATTGAAAAATCTTCTTGAAATTGATCAAAATACGCTTTAGAGACTTGTGGAGAGCTCGATTCCGAGATGTATAAGCTACCTTTGTTAATCGACTTTCCATTTTTGTCATACAATCCCGGAGGAACCTGAATATATAAATGTTAGATTACGACTTGAAGTTGATGATATAGTTGTAATTAGGTCAATATAATTACGACATAAACAGACAGAAAGTAAATAAAGTATATAACCTTGGAGAGCCAGTGCAAACTGTAAGAAGAGTAAATGAAGTGCAAACACTTGTCGGGAAACAGTCTGCCGTAGAAAGTACCCGGATAACCGGCGATGTATACGCTTGAATCGTGGTTGGGGCTCCGGTGACGCCTTTGGTGGTTTAATGCTTGGTGGAAATCAGGGAGTATTTTGAATGTGGCGTTGAAGTCGTTGGTTGGAAGATCGTTGAGGTGGATGCGGAACTCCGGTGGTGGGGTGTTAGGGAGTTTACCGGTGGTTTTGTCGATGGTTTCCACCATATCTCGTATGTTTGATAGTGTGTTTTGGCCGGAAGAACAGCCGAGATCGGCTATGCCGAGGCTTTTTGGTGTGGTGGAGATGTAGGTTTCTTCTAGGGTTTTGAGGGTTATATGCTTTACCATATCTGAAGCCTTTTTCTACAACAAAAAACATAAATATTGAATATACGACGAGATTATAATGTTCTTTTGTTTTTGTTATTTCATTAAGTTTTCTCTAAATATGGAGGTTGTCTAGATTAAATGGTAACTTATTGAATGTGTTTCATAATTAAAACTAGTATAGGTAAAGTTGAAATGTCACAATTATAAAATGTAGTTTTTATTTACATAGAAATGTTGAATAAATTAATTGGATGCTTTTAAAATATAAAATTACATAAATTAAAAATTAAAAATTGAATTTTTAAAACTGAACCTTTCCAAAAATTATTTAAATAGTATGAATTATGAAATCTTTGCTTAAAATAAGTAGTTTTAAGTACGTAATTTTGAACAAAACTTTTTTTAAAAGATAACAGTTATCAAAATCTCGGTTTAACCATTAATGAATGGTAAATATTGACAGTTTAACCATGTCACTGGAACTTTTATCATAAAGTTCTCCTTTCCGATTATTTCTTCTGAATCCTCTTTTTATGACAAAAATACGTCTCTTAAAGTCGTAGTCGTATAAAAGTTCCCGAAAAAGCTATTTTGAATTCCAAAATGTATTAACTATAGTATGCTTAAAATACTTATAATAAAAATGCTAATTGATAAATTTAATCTACATAGCAATTGTCACGAAGTCGTATACTTAGGAGATCTTTTTTTGACATATTTTCTATAAAACTTTTAAATAAATTAAAACTAGTAACAATAATTAATTAAGATAAAATAAGGATAATAAAAACAATAATACCAGCAATAAAAAAAAATATATGAATACAAATAAGAAACAAATAACAAAAATATGATAGTAATAGCAGTAGTAATTTATTTACATTTTTGTTTAGTTTATTAAATATTTGAAAATTAATAATAGTAATAATTAGATACTTGTCATAATACTTATAGGCATGTCCTCTTAATTAGCATTTTCTTTTTGTCACATTAACCAAGTAAATAAAATCAATAACATATAACTGTTAAAAAATACATAAAATGTAAGGCTGAATGTATATGTGTTACCTGAAGAGATGAATTTTGTGCATAGCTATTATCACCAAGTCCACCATTCATGTGGAAAACTTTCTCAACATCCATTGGTCAATGGTTTTGAGGATTGGTATGAGACCCCCTACTTACCATCTCTCCCCTCTTTATACTTGATTCAAAATGCTTGATGACATAACTCTTTTCTCTCACTCTATAACCACACATCCCAAAAGTTTCGGAAATACCAATCAAAATGTCTCAAATTATTGGGGTATAAACGTGTATTTACATATAGAATAATAGAAGCATGCGTGTTTATATGAAATGTAAGTTGCTTCACTAAGATTCCTAATCTCCTTTTCAAATGTCAAATTCATCTATATAAAGATAGATTTTTTCGGTGTATCATTGTGTTACATAAAAAGATTCTGTTATATTGATCAGCAATTTCGTTTGGACCACTTAATAAAGAAATTGGCCACGAACTCAAACAATTGTTTTTAAGTCTGCATGTCCCACTATTTCTTGTCAATATAGTTTTCGTGTTTTCTTATATTTTCTTACTAGAGTACTGTTAGAATTTGAAAGATACTTTTAGCCGCTTTATATATATATATATATATATATATATATATATATATATATATATATATATATATATATATATATATATATATATATATATATATATATATATATATATATATATATATATATACTAGAAATAAAAACTTTCCTTGACTGACATTATATAATATAAATGTCAATACATGATAGATAAAGCCATGTCATCAAGGACGGAGCCTAGGGGTGAGCAAAAACCAAACCGACTAAAGAAAAACCGATAAAACCGCAATAAACCGCAACCAAAAAACCGAAATCGATGCAAAAACCAATGGTGCGGATTTAATTTTTGCAAAAACCGAAGGTCAACGTTGCGGTGCGGTTTCTATCCTAAAACCGGTCCACCAAAACCGAACCGCACCGCAAACGTGTATAGTAATAAATCAATCAATGTATATTATACACACGCTATTTAAATACTTATAAACAATAATATATTTATTACATGTTTATTTTGTGTTTGTGTAAGACTATAAGGGGTGCAAAAGAAATGTTCTATTGTTAGTCAAACGTACTAATCGATTATATATAATAAGGTTGTAACAAATTAAGTCAAAATCAACAAACCTTCAATTATTAATTAGTTTGTGAGAGTAGTGACAAGTTGTATTTTAAACGACTTACAATTTTTGATTATGTAATTTTGTTTTGAGCTGAAAATGAATGGTTTAAAAAAAACAGCACAATACAAGCTTACATGCACATGGTTTTTAGTTCTTACAGTTTTAAAAAACCGCACCAAAAAACATAAAAAAACTGCACCAAATTCTTAACACGGTTTAAAACCGAAACCGCACCGATACAAACGGAAACAACATTTAAAGACCGAAAAACCGAACCATTGCAAAACCGCACCCAACGGTTTTAAGAATGCAAAAATCGCACCATGCGGTCTGCGGTTCGGTTTGGTATGAAAATCGCAACAAACCGCACCATGATCACCCGTAACGGAGCCACGATTTTAGGATAACAGAGCTCACATCATGATAATATAATAGAGTAGTCGTATAAATTATGTGTAAAATATGTGCTGAGATCGAAGTCTTGGCTTGATTGACAATGAAGCACACAATCTTTGTCACATCTAACTTTATTTCTATTTATTAAACCCAATTACACCCAATTACAGTAAATGCATCCGATCTAGCTCACCTAATAGATTTTTTAATTAAAAAGAAAACAAGGAAAACAAAACCAAGCATCCATTTTCAAATAATATTCCAACTTCCAAAAATTCTTAAACTAGCTTGTTGAAAACTATTCTTATAACCGTTAGGACCACTAGGATTGAACATATACTTTGATTTTTTGATGTTGGTATGGTCCACATTTAATATATAATGGTTTGATCAATCAGGTTGGTTACTTGAATAACTTAAGATTGAAGGTTTTCTCTGGGACCATGAATAAAAAATAATAATTTTATCTTTTATAAATTTGGATGTTAATTTTTTCATATAATGATGTTCAACATTAAGCTCTTTGATATTACTATTCCTTTGAGTATGAGGGATTATACCGTTAACATCTTTCCTAATATTATGGTTAACATGATGCAAATATGGTTCATGAGCATTTTAATTTGAAAAAAAAAATCAATAGTCTTATAGTTATAAGAAACCAAATTGTCAATAATAACAAAACTATTAATTAGAAGTTACAAAAAGCTAAATGTGTGATGACTAATAAGAATTGAAACTTACCTTGTTATTTACTGAAAAACGGAAATCACCTAAAAACACTTCTTAATCCAAGACACTTAATGTCGTCGAATAAAGAGGTATGTCGTTGAAAAAATAGGTTTATGAATTATGACTACAAGTCTCTACAATTAAAAAAAAAAGAGGGCAGTGGACTTTTATATTAATCCAACGTGTGGGCTTGGAATTTTATAACTTTTTGCTTTCCTTATATATTATAATAGTAAAATTTAAAAGATATTGAAGGGCATAAAATAAATAGTTATCATATGGGCTTCACCATTTTCAAAATTTACTGTATTATACATGATCTTTTAATGAGATTGGGGGTGACTAAGCACCTGCATGCCACCCTATTGTCTCCGCCCTGCATTTCATAAAGGGAAATGACAGACATTTCGTCTGTCATAAGATTTACAATAAACCTTTATGACCTACAATTGCGACATACATATATAACATGCGTTTTCTACATACATTTATGAATGACTTTGTATGTCGTAATTCATAACATTTATGTATGTTGTAAATCAAATCAATACACACGCAACGAAACCGACAAATAATATTAAGAATTATATGTCGATTAGAGATGAACACAAAAACCGGATTCGGGTATAGGATCCGATCCGATCTGGAAACCGGATTTGGTCAAAACCGGATTTGATCGAACCAGATCGGATTATTCTGGTGACCGGATCCAAACCAGTTTCAAGCTTCGAACAACATTTCGGATTAGCCCTCGGATCGCAAACCGGATCCAAACTGGTTTTTTTTTACCGTTAAAAAACGGGAATTTTTCAAATAATTTTTGAAACCAAACAAAAACGACTAGTTTGACTTTTCTTGACATTTTGGCCCTTCTAAACACATATAAATACAAGCCATTTGCTCCATTTCCATGTTACACAAATTTCTACTACTTTATAATTCTATTTTCATAATCTTCCAAAAATGAGCTCGAGAAATTTTACTGCGGGTCAAGATTTGGATGCAACGGTGGTTAAAATTTTACCAACCACTCGGAGTAAAGATGTGTGGGAACATTATGATTTGTGTTTGTTGTCGAACGGGAAGGAAAAAGCAAGGTGCAAGTAATGCGTGATGTTTTTGGGAAAAGATGACAATAGTACGTTGAGGAGTCATACAACAAAAACGTGTCTGGTTGTAAAAGGTCAAGGTGTTCCGAATCAACCAAATATTACTCCCGACGGTTCAATATTTATTTACAACAATGACGAAATTCGTGAAAGCTTTTGCAAGTTCGTCATTTAAGAGGGCCTACCTTTCAACCACTTCGACAACCCACAATTAACAAAGATTTTGTAGGAAAAAAGGCAACCACAATACCGGCAAGTAAGTCGCACTTCTTTTAGATGTGATGCTTTAAAGTATTGGGATATAGCCAAAAAAAGATATGCAATTGGGATTTTTCAATATAAAACCGGTGTTTCTTTAACTTGTGATGTTTGGTCCTCTACCGGAATTTGTTCCAAAAGCTATCATGTTGTCACGACACATTGGATAGATCCCTCTACTTGGGTAATGAACAAACGAGTTATTGCTTTTGAACTTTTTGCGCATCCTCACACGGGGGCACGATTATTTGCAATTTTAGTAAACGTTATAGAGACTTGTAATTTATGCGACAAAATCTTCTCTATTTCGTTTGACAATGCAAGCAACAATACCGACACGGCAAAAAGATTAATTGCAAAATATAAACCTATTTTGGATGGCTCGTTTTTAATAGGGTTTCAATGTTTTTCCTGTAATCCTTTTACCTTCATTCCATAATATATATATATATATATATATATATATATATATATATATATATATATATATATATATATATATATATATATATATATATATATATATGGGGCTTATACAAACTGGGCTAATCTAATTGGGCTAATAATACAACATAATATACACTAATACGCCCTCGCAATATGAGCGGGAGATAGAGATCGGACTCTCAAACTGGATCGAAATTCTGTAAAGAGGGATGATGGCAGTCCCTTAGTGAAAATATCAGCATACTGAAGACTAGATGGAACATGAAAAACACAGACTTTCCCAGTTGCGACTTTATCCCGTACAAAGTGGATATCAATTTCTATATGTTTGATTCGTTGACGCTGAACGGGATTAGAGGATAAATAAACAACGCTGACATTGTCACAATAGACGATGGTAGCTTGGGTCAGCGGACAGTGAAGTTCCCGAAGGAGGTTACGAAGCTAACATGTCTCAGCTACTGCATTCACGACTCCCTTGTATTCAGCTTCAGCGCTTGATCGGGAGACAGTGGCTTGACGTTTTGAAGACTAGGATAAAAGATTGTCGTCGAGATAGACACAATAACCACTTGTAGACCGACGAGAGGAAGGACATCCTCCCTAATCTGCATCAGAGTACGCGATGAGGCTCGACGTGGAGGATGGATGAAGTTGATGTTGGAATAGTGTCTAAGGCTGCAACTATATTAGGCAAGTATTTGACCCGATTGTGCATGGTCCTTTTGGGTTGCCTTCACCATAGCAACTTGATAGGATGATTTATTATGAGAGAATAAATATTATTAATATATTATGAGAATAATATAAGGAATAATAATATTGTTATTTGATTAATATAAGTCATAAATTAATTAGTATTAATTTGGTGACTTAAAGAGATTAATTAAATAAGAGGGTATAAACTGTCAATTGTTTGATATTACACTTTAAACTGTAAATCCTTAAGGGATAAGGATTGGACGGATTCTAGAGCTTGGGATAGCTCAAAATTGTCCAAGGCTTATCTAAGGTAAGGATTTGGATTGCTTTAAGGAAAGATTATCCAGCTAGGGTTTAAAGGTGAAACCCTAAGGAGTCTACAAGTATAAATAGATCCCTTGAGCAAGGGAAATCGGCATCTCATCTAAAGTAGAGTACCCTTGGCCGATTTCCTTCCAACATCTCTCTCAAATCATCCTCTTTGCTAGTTGGTGTTTGTAAGCCATTAGAGGAGTGACAATTGTGACTCTAGAGCTCCAAGACAACAAGATCAAACAAGAGATTCAAAGGTAAACTTCTAGATCTGTTTTTGTATTGTTCTTATACCTAATATGTTATTAGAAGTCTTGGATTCAAAGCATGTTTAATTAGAAAGCGTAGATCCAAGCATTAGGGTTTTGCATGCGCACATAGGAAAGTTCTTATGGCTAAACCCATCAGTGGTATCAGAGCCTAGATTGGTTTCTATTAAATTGTTGCTTGTTTGTTTGAATCTTATTTGCAAAATTCGATTTTTGTGTTTCTGAGTCATGGACTCGGCGAGTTCCATAGTGGACTCGGCGAGTTGGCCTGACTCGGCGAGTCACTTGGTGCACTCGGCGAGACCAAGCGTCAGGAAAGGCCAGATTCGGGATTTTTTGATGGTTATCTTATGGAAACTTACCTTAATCATATTAGATCAACCCTAATCTGATTTTTTGATATATATGACTATAATCTTGATCTAATTAAAGATATTTATCAACTAATAAAATATTTAATTTCCTTATATGATAATTAATTAATTATTTTGATTAAATTGGTAATTATCTTGCAAGAAATCTTAAATAAATCAAATATGGATAATTATGGAATTAATTGTTAATTAAAATTATTTGATCCTCCATGTTTTAAATGTTTAAAACTTGTCCTCAAGTTTTGAAATTTATGTTTTGTGATTAAAAGTTTTAATTTAGACAATTTAAATTTCAAACCCTAGATTTTTTAAAGGTTTAAAATACAACCCTATACTAATATAATATTACAAGATTAATATATATATATATATATATATATATATATATATATATATATATATATATATGTATGTATAACTAAAATGCTAGTCTTACCGTTAGTAGGCCTCATTCACGAAGCCGATCTATAAGGTGGGTATAAGGTTGCGGCCTATAAAATGGCGCTTAATGGGTGTACACTCACACCCGCCGCTTGCTTGATTGGTGGAGGGTTGTTAGCCGAACGGGTAGGATAGGGCAGCCTCATCCTCTTATTAAAACTATAATATGAAATACAAAGTAACTACACATTTTTTTTAAAATTTCCCAATCTTATTTACTTTAGGAAAAGTGAATTGATGCAATCCCATGAAATTACACTTTGCACCCTTGCTAAGAAGTTAGTGGAGCGTGTGTGGTTTACCGACACACTAATTGGTTCTAAGCAAAGGTGGCAAAGGGTGATTCATTGGTTATCATAGTTCGATGGAACGTGTGTGGCTTACCGGCACATCGAATAGGTGATCGTTACAATGAAGGCACCATGTGAATTTGCATGGTAATTCACACCCGCTTTGTGATCCTTGGTATCCCAGTCACAAACAAGAGGGGCATATCGATATTTAAACATGCCATTGAATAGTTTTAGTGGATCTCATCCGAACCTAGGAATTCTCAATACATTTAGGACTTAAAGTTATGTTTTTATGGTGGAGAATTAGTGAATCGTCATTCACTTACCTTCATATTATTTGCATGTTGGATTACGGCATCCCTTTTCTAATATGTAAATATTGTTGTTGGATCCTAGCCCTAATTTTCTTATTGGGTGATAATTAGGGATTCATATTCTAATCTATCTTTGTCCTTTCTATTTGTAGATGTCGAACGCAAACAACGCTGCTGCTAGTTCTTTCACATTGATGAGCCTTTGTCAAAAGGTCACTTTCGATGGGACGAACTTTAGCGAATGGATAAGATACATTTGCACCATTGCTCGCTGTGAGGATAAGGAGTATGTCCTCGATGAGAAGCTCGAGAAAATTAACCCTGAAATCACTACTCCGACTGAAATGACCGCTTTTGAAACTCATGAGCGCGATGCAACGAAGGTACATTGCATCATGATAGCCACCATGAACTCCGAATTCCAAAAGTCCTATGAGGACATGTACCCGTACAAGATACATCAAGACTTATTGGAGAGATACCACCAAAACGCGAGACAAGAGCGTTATGAGATTTTCACTAACATGATTTCCGCTAAGATGGGTCATGGAGAGTCTCTTACCGTGCACCTACAAAAGATGTAAAGGTATGTCGACTGCCTTCGCAAGTTGAATGTTGACTTTGGGGAAGACTTGGCGATCGACATGGTGCTTCACTCTTTTCCTCCGAACTACAATCAATTTAGGATGACCTACCACATGAACAAAGAGGAGGTCACCCTAAGCAAACTCCAAGGTCTCTTGAGGGTCGCTGAGAGCAACTTCAAGGACAAGTCTGTTGCACCAACTCCCAATCCACCCACTGCTCCTGTCTTGGCTATTGGACAAGGAAAGGGAAAGAAGAGGAAGGCTTCGTCTAAGAACTATCATAAGTTTAAAGCCCGAGATGGTGCCTCTTCTAGTGGGACCAAAGTTGATCCTGCTAAACCCTGCCCTAACCCAAAGGAGGCAGAGTGCCACCACTGCCACAAGATAGGACATTGGAAGAGAAGCTGCCCAGAGTACCTGCAAGCCATCAAGGAAGGAAAGATCAAGCCATCTTTCGCAGGTATATACACAATTAAATCTAACGAATCATCTCATGCTATTTCTTGGGTTCTTGATACCGGTTGTGGTTACCACATTTGTTCTAATGTGCAGGGACTAAGAAGAAATAGGGATGTGGAGGCTGGAAGAATAAATCTAATCATGGGGAACAGAAGATCGTCGCCTGTGACCAAGATTGGAGTATATTCTTTAGTGCTTAGGAATGGTTTAAGTTTAGATTTGAACAATTGTTGCTATTCGCCAGAATTGGTTAGAAACATCATTTCATTTCATGGTTTGTTTAGACAAGGTTTTAGATTTTCTTTTAATAATGAGAATGGTTCTATTTTAGCTTATCTAAATGGTGTCTTTTATTTTGAAGCTATACCATGTAATGGAATATATGAAACTGTTATGATTGTTGATAACTTAGGAAATGATGTTTTGAACATAGATTCTTCCAATAGTATGGATAAAACATCCTTGTGGCATTGTCGTGTTGGACATGTCAACAAGAAACGCATAGCCCAACTCCAAAAGGATGAAGTGTTGGAGTCATTCGACCTTAGGGAAGATGACACGTGCGAGTCTTGTTTACTTGGAAAGATGACTAAGTCACCCTTCACAAGTATGTGTGAAAGGGGTGAGGGTCTATTGGACCTAATACATACCGATGTATGTGGACCGTTTAGATCAACCACGAAGGATGGGAACCGCTTCTACGTGACTTTTACCGATGACTATAGTAGATATGGGTATATCTATTTAATCAAGCAAAAGTCAGAAACCTTTGAAAAGTTCAAAGAGTTCAAGAATGAAGTGGAGAACCAATTGGGCAGGAAAATCAAGATGCTTCGAACCGATCGAGGAGGAGAGTACCTACGTCTTGAATTCCATGATTATCTCAAGGAGTGTGGAATAGTTTCACAATTGACGCCACCTAGGACACCACAATTGAATGGTGTGGCAGAAAGGCGTAATCGAACCTTATTGGATATGGTTCGCTCTATGATGAGTCGTGCTTCACTACCTATCTCTTTTTGGGGGTATGCCTTAGAGACTGCTGCCCATATCCTTAACCGAGTCCCTACTAAGAAGGTTGCCAAAACACCTCGTGAGATGTGGACAGGGAAAGCTCCCTCGTTGGCACATATCATGGTTTGGGGTTGCGAGGCTTTCGTAAGACGAGATACTCACGACAAGCTCGAACCTCGTAGTGAGCGATGTATTTTCATCGGCTACCCGCAGAAATCCTTTTGATATCTCTTCTATAGACCGAAGGACAATGTTGTATTTGTGGCAAGGAGAGGAATTTTCCGAGAGTGAGAACTCATAGGCCAAGGAGACAGTGGGAGGCAAATCGAGCTTGAAGAGATTCAAGAGTCGATAGATGAAGAAGCCTCTACCACTGGCACTCAACCCGAGGAGGAAACTCTGGTTGAACCGATTGACGAGTCCTTACCTCTTAGATGTTCCGAAAGAGTTAGAGTTCAACCCCAGATTCATGGTTTTCATATTACTACCGAAGGGGACACGTATATTAGTGATGGTACACTAATAAATCTTGATGAACCTAATAGCTATAAGGAAGCCATGGCAGGCCCGGAGTCTACGAAATGGAAAGAGGCAATGGATAGCGAGATCCAATCCATGTATGATAACCAAGTTTGGAATTTGGTTGATTATGTGCCCGGACGTAAGACCGTTGGGTTCAAATGGATCTTCAAGAAGAAGACCGACGTGGATGGAAACGTACACACATATAAAGCGCGATTGGTCGCGAAGGGCTTTGCTCAAACTCCCGGAATTGACTATGATGAGACCTTCTCACTAGTTGTGAAGATAAAATCTATTAGAGTGATGCTAGCTATTGCCGCATTTCATGATTATGAGATTTGACAAATGGATGTCAAGACCGCTTTCCTTAACGGAAAGTTGGCCGAGGATGTTTACATGGCTCAGCCAGAGGGGTTTGTGGATCCGAAGCATCCGAATAGAGTGTGTAAGCTTGAGAACTCCATTTATGGACTTAAGCAAGCATCTCGCAGATGGAATCTTTGCTTCGATGAGAAAGTCAAAGAGTTTGGATTTGTACGAAGCGAAGATGAGTCGTGTGTATATGTCAAAGCCAGTGGGAGTATAGTAAGCTTCCTCGTTCTATATGTCGATGATATATTACTCATAGGAAACGAAATCCCGACTCTGCAGGAAGTTAAGTCCTGGATCGGGAAATGCTTCGCTATGAAGGACCTCGGAGAGGCTTCCTATATTTTGGGAATAAGGATAGTGAGAGAAAGAAGTAAGAGACTAATAGGACTTAGTCAGAACACTTACTTAGATAAGGTACTAAAACGTTTTAGTATGGAAAACTCGAAGAAGGGAGAATTACCGATACAAAGTAATGCCAAGTTGAGTAAGACTCAATGTCCGAGTACCGAAGCTGAAATAGCAGAAATGAGACGAGTACCATACGCTTCCGCAGTTGGCTCAATCATGTACGCTATGGCTTGTACTCGCCCTGATGTAGCCTTTGCTTTGAGCATGGTTAGCAGATATCAATGGAATCCTGGCAGAGCCCATTGGATTGCGGTGAAGAATACCCTTAAGTACCTTCGGAGGACGAAGGAATGGTTCTTAGTCCTCGGAGGGAGTGATGACTTGAAGGTGCGAGGGTATAGTGACGCCAGCTTTCAGACCGACAGGGACAACTACCATTCGCAGTTGGGATGGGTCTTTACCCTGAATGGAGGAGCAGTGACTTGGAAAAGTTCCAAGCAGGAAACTGTAGCTGATTCAACATGCGAATCAGAGTACATTGCAGCGAGCGAAGCGTCGAAGGAGGAAATATGGCTGAAGAACTTCATCGGTGATCTTGGAGTTGTACCTGCCATAAAGGAGCCCATGGAGATTTTCTGTGATAATGAAGGAGTGGTTGCCTTGACCAAGGAACCAAGGGATCATGGTAGATCTCGACATATCGACAGAAAATATCACTTTATTAGACATCGTGTAGAAGAAGGACAACTCGTAGTAAAGAGGATATCATCAGAAGATAACCCACCAGATCCGCTTACGAAGGGACTGAGTAGGGTTAAGCACTTGCAGCATGCTAGGAGTATTGGGCTGAAGGATGATATTAGCATAGATTAGATAGTATTAGAAACGTGTAATAGATAAATGTAATTGACATTTGATGATTAAATAAAGGAGTTTTATTTATGAGTAATGTTACTGTCTTATGTTAATTGTTTAACTATTGTTTCACTTTGCATGTTTTGACTTCTAGAATAATTAAGTTTATTAAGAATAATCGAATTATTCAAATTGGCCACAATCGTTCATATGTTGGAAGTAGATATGAATGAAGATTGTCGTGAATTGGTGCGTAGATTGTCTAAATGGTTTTAGACATAGCAAAAGGGTTGCTGCGACATTCATGAGTGCTTATGAACTGGTTTTGAGCATTGGAACAAACTCGTGCTTGCTGGAATCACCTTATGGAATATGATATAAAAGGGTGATCGCAAGACGATAATACCATATAGTCTTAAAACCTAGATATATGGTTTGTTATTTGTTAATTGATTGTATATTGATATTGCGAAAACGCATCAGTAACTTGGTGTTATAAAACGCATTGTTGTGTATAGTTGATTAATGAATAAGTAAATGCATATAAGTCGAAGTTTATCTGTAACTTTTATCCGAAGAAGGTAAAAGCGATATCTCGGCCGCTCAATGATTTGATTTGACTTATGTGCCGGGCCCGGTCAGAACTGAATTGATGTGTTCGATTAAGTTCTATGTCAAATAAGTCAGAGATCGAGAAACCTAAATGCTTGACTAATCATTCCATAGAATTGTCAGCATGATATCTAACAGAGAACTGTACGATCCCTTATCTAAAGGACAAGATTGATTAGATCAGAGTTTGACAGCGTCTTTGAGAGCTACGATTGCAAATCGAATTCTACTTGTGCATATAGTTACTAGACTTATCCAAGTGGGAGACTGTTGGAATAGTGTCTAAGGCTGCAACTATATTAGGCAAGTATTTGACCCGATTGTGCATGGTCCTTTTGGGTTGCCTTCACCATAGCAACTTGATAGGATGATTTATTATGAGAGAATAAATATTATTAATATATTATGAGAATAATATAAGGAATAATAATATTGTTATTTGATTAATATAAGTCATAAATTAATTAGTATTAATTTGGTGACTTAAAGAGATTAATTAAATAAGAGGGTATAAACTATCAATTGTTTGATAGTTACACTTTAGACTGTAAATTCTTAAGGGATAAGGATTGGACGGATTCTAGAGCTTGGGATAGCTCAAAATCGTCCAAGGCTTATATAAGGTAAGGATTTGGATTGCTTTAAGGAAAGATTATCCAGCTAGGGTTTAAAGGTGAAACCCTAAGGAGTCTACAAGTATAAATAGATCCCTTGAGCAAGGGAAATCGGCATCTCATCTAAAGTAGAGTACCCCTGGCCGATTTCCTTCCAACCTCTCTCTCAAATCATCCTCTTTGCTAGTTGGTGTTTGTAAGCCATTAAAGGAGTGACAATTGTGACTCTAGAGCTCCAAGACAACAAGATCAAACAAGAGATTCAAAGGTAAACTTCTAGATCTGTTTTTGTATTGTTCTTATACCTAATATGTTGTTAGAAGTCTTGGATTCAAAGCATGTTTAATTAGAAAGTGTAGATCCAAGCATTAGGGTTTTGCATGCGCACATAGGAAAGTTCTTATGGTAAAACCCATCAGTTGAAGACCGTGATCAATAGTACCCCGAATGTAGCGTAAGATGCGCTTAAGTGCATGAAAGTGAGGCTTGCGTGGATCATGCATGGAGAGACAGATCTACTGAACAGCGAGTAATAGTCGAGTACTGTAGCCCACCTGTGAGGCTACGATAGAGAGTCGGGTCTTTAACGGGGGTGCTTGTGTGATCCAGCTTTGTCTGAGTGTCTGTTGGTGTACGACATGGGTTACATGAAGACATATGTGCCCGCTCTAGGAGGTCTAACGCATATTTGCGTTGTGATAGGAATAAGCCTGACTGGTCGCGAGTAGCAGAAATGCCCAAAAAATATGAGAGAGGGCCCATATCTGTCATAGCAAACTCTGTGGAAAGAAAAGAGATGATGCGTTGGATCAAATCCATGGATGAGGCTGTCAGAATGATATCGTCAACATAGAGCAATAGGAAACTGGTAGAAGATCCATGTTTGAATGTGAACAAGGAGGGGTCTAATTTGCTGTGAACGAAACCTATCCGAGTGATAAATTCTGTGAACTGGTGGAACCAAGCTCGAAAGGCATGTTTCAGACCATATAGGGACTTCTGTAGATGGCAAACATAATCTGGATGTTCCAGGTGACAAAATCCTTGAGGTTGATGCATGTAAACAGTCTCGTTCAACTGATCAAGTAAGAAAGCATTTTTGACTTTTTCCATTAGCAACCAACCGAGCTTTGTACCTGTCTAAAGAAGCATCCACCTTGTATTTTGTAACACCCAAATATTCAAAATAATTTTTCACATTTTATAAAACATATTTTCATTCATGATTGTTATAAAAACACCATTGTATCACATAGTCAAAACATAACATCACATCCCAAGATCAAAATGTAAAAACTCCTTGTGTGTGTACTGATCAAGTTGGCGCCTTCCCGTGATCCTCACTGGTACCTGAAACACATAACACAACACTATAAGCATGAAGCTTAGTGAGTTCCCCAAAATATCACACACAACACATATTAGCCACTCGAGGCTACAACTCTGTTTGACCCTCTGGTCAATGTGTCTCAGTGGGACCCTCCAATCCCATAACTCTGTGGGCCCTCTGGCCCTAACTCTGTGGACCTTCCGGTCCTAACTCTGTAAACTCTGTAACATACATAGCATAAAGCACATAGAAATCACGTCATGCAAGAACATACAAATACTCTGTCTCATAACTCCAATTACCACTCTAGGTAAAGTATAGTGAGAAGACTCACCTCAGGTAACTCGGTGAAATCTCAAACTCTGTAAAATCCGATCTAGCCTCCGCCTAATCTGAAATAAACACTCTAAATTAATACATCTCTCAAGGCTAGACTGTTCCTCCTCTTAGTACTCTTAGAACGGTAAAAGACCATTTTACCCCTCTCATGGCTCAAAGACCCTAAAGTTGACCAAACCCTAACAGTAAACAAAAGTCAACTCCCTGGGTTACGCTCTGCATACCACACATGTACGCTGGGCGTACCCGGTGTCTTCACAGAACTCCTAGTTTCAGATTCTAAGCATTTTGGGGTCTTAATCCGCTAAGACCCACATCCAACTTCTAGATCTGACCATTTATAACCCTCTTAATCCATAAAGTCGACAACTTTAAGCCTTTGCATTGCTGGATAAGTCACTAACACCCATAATACTCCACTTCCTCACACTAGAAAACTCAATACTCATGCGTAACGTCATATCCACGACCAAGATGGAAACTTTATGGATTTATAACACAAATAACACTGAAATGGCACCGATCTAGGTCCATGGAGCACATTACACTCATAAAGTCTCCACTTTTGGGACTTTTAACCCTAAAATGGTCCATGCAATCATCTAACCAAAAAGAAGAGGAAAGTTTTGAACTTTATACCTCCAAATGCAGCTCCTTCCTCTGTAGATCTCAGATCCAAACTTGCACTTCAAGCTCTAGCCTCCACAAGCTCCTCTCCTTCTTCTTCACACACACACACACCAAGGCACTTTTAGCTCCAAAACACTCACTCTCAAACTAAGGACGATTGGGAGGCTCTCTTAGGGTTTTACTCATTGATATGGAGGCTGAGAAATGAGCCTTAGTATCCATTATATAGTGCACAAGTCAAATATTAGGGTTTGCATCTGGACCCATTATGCCTAGCGTAACCCTGGGTACGCCCAGCGTACCCAAGCGAGTCCGCGTCCAAATTAAGCGCATGAGTACGTGCGGCGTACTCCCCAGTACGCCTAGCGTACTCATTTGCTACAAGAATTCTCATAAGGACCACTTTTGACAACTTGACAAAATGGAAGGATATAATAGCTTTACCTGGATTTCGGGATGTTACATATTTCTTTTTAATAACCACATAGAACGCACAATATTGGCCCCTTGGGGCCTCGGGACAAGGGCCCAAGTTTCGTTAGTAATAAGAGCATTAAATTCGTCTTGCATGGAAATGGTCCAGTTACGGTCACAGAGAGCATGAAGGTGAGACTTTGGCATGGGAGACTCAGTAGTTGTGTGGAGGTTGAGACAAGACACAGGTTTTGTAATTCTACGTTTTGCACATGTGACCATAGGTTGAGTGGGGGGAGGGGGTGGTGGAGAAGATGGTGAAGGTTCGGACGGAGTTGGAGGTGCCTCATTGTTGGAAGGACTATGAGAAGATGAAGGAGAGGATCCGCTAGAGGGATCATCAGAAGAGGCAGGGACGGTGGTGAGAGGTGGAGAGTTGATGATCCGAGAGATGATGACAGGAAAGGGGTCATCAAGGAAATGATAGGACGGTGGTTGCTTCTGGGTGACCGAGAGGGAAGGAAAAGAGGTCTCATCAAAGGTGACATGACGAGAAATGATGATCTACAGAGTAGCAAGATCGAGACATCGATAACCCCGATGATGAGTGGGGTAACCGAGAAATTCATAATGAGTGGAGCGAGGGGCTAGTTTGTGAGGTGTAGTAATGCATGGATATCATAGACAATTGAACACATGAAGGTGAGAGTATGAGGGTGTTTTGTGAAAGAGTTTGGTGAAAGGAGTGTCATTATTGATGGATGTCGATGGTGTGATATTGAGAAGGTGAGATGCCATATGTAATGCTTCCACCCAATATTGAGGTGGGATGTGAGCTTGAAACAGAAGAGTACGAATGATGTTATTTATAGTGCGGATCATACGTTTAGACATTCCACTTTGTTGAGAAGTTTTCGGGAAAAAGAAACGAAAGGCGATGCCACTTTGGTCAAATAGGGAGTAAAATTCACAGTTGTCAAATTTGCCCCCATGATCACATTGGAAAGCTTTTATGTCAGTTTTCATTTGGTTTCTAACATACGCACGAAAATGTAAGAATTTATTCATGACTTCAGATTTGGTGCGTAACGGATAAACCCACAAAAAATGAGAATAATGATCCAAAAATAACACATAATAGTTTATTCCAGAGATACTTGATATGGGAGAAGTCCATATATCAGAGTGAATAATGTCAAAAGCATTAGAAACCACCGAAATAGAAGAAGTAAAAGGCAACCTAACATGTTTGCCAAGATTACACGAATTACATGTAACATAAATAGAGTCTTTATTACATGTAATAAATTTATTCGAAAGTAAAAACTGAAGGACACGAGAACCGGGGTGGCCAAGACGTTGATGCCATAACGTTGGACTGCAAGCAAGAAGAGCGGTAGCGGATTTGGGCTTCTCAAAAGAAGGATAGAGATCGCCCGAGCTGTCACACCTAAGGAGTACCTGATGAGTGCGAAAATCCTTCACAGAAAAGCCAAGTTTATCAAATTCAATGGTGACTATAACGTCCCAAAATTCAAGCTCGAAAATTTCATTTTTTAATTAATATGTTTAATAAACATTTACCAAAACATTGTTGATAAAACAACACCTTACAAAATCATAATGTTGTGTCTCAAACCATGACATCAAAAGTAATGAAAATCATAGTACAATCCCAAAAACTCAATGCGGAAACCATGTGTGTGTGATGCACTGCTACACCGCCGGCTCCTTCCCCTTTAACGAAGAGGTACCTGAAACCAAAACCAAAACTGTAAGCACAAAGCTTAGTGAGTTCCCCCATCATACCAAATACCGTACAATATCATCGGTGTCTTTCAACCGGTAACCTTCATTGGTATCTTTCAACCGATAACCATCATCGGTATCTTTCAAAAGGTAATCATCATCGGTATCTTTCAACCGGTAACCGCCATCGGTATCTTTCAACCGGTAACAGAGAACTATTTCACCCCCTACCACTAGCATGCAACATCAGATATAAGCATACAGTCAGGCATATCCGACTACTGACCTCCCTAGATCATAAGGACCACTGTCAGGGAAGCTAATCCCTACTATACACATAACTTGTCATACAGTTAAATCAAATGACCAAAACACATAACCAGACCAAGATAATAATCACAAAGACAATCATCTTCTAAATACCCCTTTTTGGTGGGCCGACATTGTGGCCTTAGACCCACCCCTACTGGAAGGTAACTCACCTCAATTTCGTGCAGTGTTTGAATTATCCTTGGCACACAAGTCGACTCCCTTCGACTCCTCGATTCCTACACAACAACCTTCAAGTCAACACACAACACATGCAACACTAAATAAGGTTAGTCCAAGTCCAGTCAAAATCAACTTCAAGTTGACACGACTCGCCGAGTTGGGCCGTCAACTCGTCGAGTCCCTAACCCTTTACTCGTCCTTATCCACGTCTCGAATCGATGAGTTTGGCATTGTCTCGACGAGTTCCTCTCTTGTATGAACATTGCATGAAACTCATCCGACTCGCCGAGTTGTATGAACACTTGTCGAGTCCACCTTCATCTGATGAACAAGTCCTGTCTTCAAATCGCCGAGTTGCATGAACAACTCGTCGAGTTCATCTTCAATCTTAAGAAGATTGCCTTGGACTCGTCGAGTCTGTTCTTGTACTCGTCGAGTCCCATGAACTCCAGGTCTAAAATTACGTCCAATGCGTTGGGTCACTCTTTTTGTCTGGTTACAACCCTTCTAACACTCAACTGAGTTCTTTTGACCTTCAACAGATATGTGACTCAAAACCTTGGACTCGTCGAGTCCCAAGAACGGACCCGTCGAGTCGGTCACCTCTACACTCTAAATCATCGATTTCTGATGTACAACCTTTGATCAAAAGATAGATCCAATCTTCTACAATCGATCAAGCATGTAAAGTTACAAACTTTACATGCTTGCATGGGACTTTGAGCTCAAAAAGACATAAAACAAGCTCTTATGATGCATGGGACCTTTCATGGGTGCAAAAGTAGTCCCCAACTGCCTTGTGACTCCCTTAATGACATGATTCAGAAGCACTAACCCCCAACCATGTTTGTAATCATGGTTGGCCATCAAAAATGGCTTATAAAAGCCCTAAATCTCCCCAAAAAAGGATCTAACAAATGAAAGAGCAAGGTTACAAGTTTTTACCTTCAATGAACTTTAGAAGGTGCTCAAAATCGGTTTCCCTTGGTCTTTACTTGCTTCCTCAAGCTTTTCTCCTTCCTTCTTAAGATCATAAGCACCAACATCCACCAACAAGGCTTAGATTGCTTCTATAACAGCTAGGGTTTCAATGAGAGGTGTTCTGGGAGCATAAGGGACGTTGTGGCCAATATAACATTGTTTAAATAGGGTGCAAACCCTCGGATTAGGGTTTTTATCCAGACAAGGTCTACTCGTCGAGTCTGGGACCCGACTTGTCGAGTTCATCACTTAAATCCTTCGTCCCGTCCCACTTCTACTCGACGAGTTGGTCCTTCAACTCGCTGAGTTCAAGGCCAAAAATGCAAAATACTTAGAAAGAAATACGTACCAAGACCTAGGTGCTACAGTTACATTATTATCAGTAGTGAATTTTCGAATGGAAATAAGATTCTTGATAATGTTAGGTGTGACCAGAACATTGTGGAGGTGAAGAGGGTGGTGAAAAGTGTGTAAGTGAGAATGATCAGAGTGTGTAACGGGAATGGGTGAACCATTGCCAACAAGAACAAAATTTGTTTTGCTATTATTACTAAGAGAATGGAGTCTACCTGAGTCTGAGGCCAAGTGGGATGTAACCCCAGTGTCCATGTACCATGATGAATCATGGTTGTCATTGAGAGACATGGTGTTCATTACAGCAACAAGATCCGTGGCTTGATTAGCTTGAGTCGGGGAAAACCACTGCAATGGCGGGGTGAACTTGGTGGTCGGATTAATGGTGTGAAACGCAGCAGGGGGCTGATGTGGGCGGTCTGTAGTGGCGGGACTACTGCCGAGCAGCCCTTGTTGTCCGGTAGGTGAACGTGGTAGGTGGCGTTGCTGATGATGTCCAGTGTAGGGGTGAGGAATAGAACAAGGGGCTGTAGGCCAGCCGTATGTAGCCCAAGGAGGAGGAAAGACAAACCACTGCATCAGAAAAGGAGGCTGTTGAGGAGACCGAGATTGGGAGGCCTGCTGTGGGCGGTTCACGATGGTGGAGGGACGAAAAGAAGAGCCGCTGCGATGGTTGTTGTTGCGGTTATTTCTGTGATTTTGAGAGGAGGATGGCTGACGTGAATATAGAACAGTGGGAGCTAAAGCATGGTCAGTATGTTGTACATGTTGTACATAGACATGGCGGGGTCGAGAAAAGCGACTCTCCTCGAGAGTGAGGATAGATCGGGTTTGAAGCATGCTTGGGAGAGGTTCTTTGTGACGAATCACATTTGCAATATGATCATATTTTGGGTTTAACCCATTAAGAAAATACGTATGAAGCATGCGTTCGTTAACTGCATTACCAATATTGCGGAGTAAATCAGCAGCCACCTTCATCCTTTCATAGAATTCGTTGATTGATCGATCTCCGATGGTCATTTGCCTCAACTCATTCTCCAGTTCCATGTCACGAGCTTCCTTGTTGTCCCGAAACAAGGCTTTAATGTCAAGCCACAAAGAGCTTGCTATGGATCTGGGTTTTGTAACCATGTTAAGGAGTGACTGAGTTAGCGTTCCATAGATCCACATCTTGACAAGGGAGTCAAGATTGAACCATTCTGTGTCTTTATCATTTTGCGGTTTTGAAGTGCCATCAAGATGTCCAAGAACACCAATACTGGTGCAGTGGGTTTCAAATAGTTCTCTCCAGGAATCATAGTTAAGTTGATTCAAGTCAAGAATGAGAGGAATGAAGGATTTGATGTTGGCGATGACATATGGCTTTGAGTTGCCACTAGTAGGGTTCGATGATTCACCAGACATGATCCAAGAAGATGAGAGAACAAGATGATGAAGATCTAATAGAACACAGACGAAGAAGAAGGAGATAGAAAAGGCGCAACAAAGTGTGCAGGGAGGTTTCAGACGATCGACACAGAGGGTGTCAATCATATTGGGAAGAATTTTGGTTGGACCCCTTTACAGCTCTGATACCATAATAGGGTTTCAATGTTTTTCCCAAAATCCTTTAACCTTCATTCCATAATATATATATATATATATATATATATATATATATATATATATATATATATATATATATATATATATATATATATATATATACTGGGCTAATCTAATTGGGCTAATAATACAACATAATATACACTAATAATATACACTAATAGTTTTTTCATATTAGATGTGTTTGTCACATTATTAATCTTGCGGTACAAGATGGTTTGAAAATGATAGATTCGACGATTGAAAAATTCAAAATTGTGTTAACTAGAGTTTTTGGAAAAAATAAAGATACAATGGAAAAATATCGAAAGTTTGCCATTTCCATTAACGTAACTCCACATAGTCCCCATTGGGATGTTGACACTAGATGGAGTTCAACATGCATGATGTTTGAAAGTTTGACACGTCAAAGAATCGCTTTGCAATTATTTTACGACACAATTTCAAAAGGAAAAAACCCGGTTTCGGATTATGATTAGGAGTTGATGGAAGAGTTTGTGGAAATGCTAAAAGTTTTTAAACAATCAACCACTTTTCTATCGGGCGTGTATTACCCTACAAGTCCGTTGTTACTAAATGAATTATGGTTGATGTCCGCACAATTGGAGCGTTTTGAACAAAGAAGTGAAATATTTGTTTTGGTTACGGGACCACTGAGACAAAAACTAGTCAAACATTTCAAAGAAATGCCACCACTTTTTACTTGTGCCGTGGCATTAAACCCATGTATCAATGTTACGGGTGTAGAGGCTTTGATTACCAAAGTTTCTATGTCTTTAAATTTGCACAAAGATGACTCAAACTACAACCGTAACCAAATACACACTTTTAATAATACGTTTTCTGATTTGTTTGACATTTACGTTACAAAATATGGTAATATGTCAAACACTTTTGCAAGTGTAACCGAATCTACTAGTGGTGCATCGGGTAGTGGTGGGGGTCGAACGAATTTTCATATCGACCTCTATAAGTACCTTTTGGAGGAACAAAACAAAAGTGCATGCACATTAACCCCTTGTAGCGAACTTGGAATTTATATGGGGTCAAACTTTTTGAAATTCACGAGTGCACCACAATTTAAAATTTTGGATCTTTTGGCTTGGTGGAGAGAAAAGGAAGCACAATGTCCTATTCTCTCCGTCATGGCCCGCGATTTACTAACCGTCCAAGCTTCCACGGTACCTTCATAATCCGCTTTTTCTTTTAGTGGTAGAGTTTTATAAAAGTGGAGGACAAATCTTACCCTGGTTGCGGTAGAGGTTTGCGTTTGCTTGAAGGATTACTTGGATTCGGTGGAACATATACAACACTTGGCATCAATAGAAGGCCCACTAGCAGAAAATGTTGAACTGAAGATCATGGATGAAGAATATGCACAAGGCTTATCAACACCTCCGGAAGACGAAGACGATGACGATGAAGACGAAGACGAAGATGAAGAATATGGTATTGATGAGACTCCTAGTTATTTGCGTGGCGGTTGAAAAATATTTTAGTGAAGGCGAAACGAAGTGGAAGACTACAAAAACTATTTCTATTTGGCTAAATGTTATAACAACACTTTATTATTATTTTTATTAGTTAACTAGTTTGAAAACTCTTTCTAATTCGACGTTTGATGTATGTTTTAACTATTTTAATAAACCTATGTTGCATTTTGTGTTATATATGAGGTCCAAAAAATGTTTTTTTTTAAATGAAAAAAATCGGATTGGATCCTAACCAGATCGGATTAAACCGATTCGGATTCGAGGGAGGTCAAATCGGTCAAAACTGGTTTCAAATTGGATCGGATTTTGGCTTAATTCGGATTGGGTGTGACGTCACCGAACCAGATCGGATTCGGATCCGAATCAGATCTGATCAGATCCGAGGTTTGTGCATCTCTAGAGGACAGTAGAGTTGGTTCCTCCTTCTGTTTGGCCGACTGGGCTAGGCAGTATCTTTACCATGCATATGTGTTTGGTACTCAAGTAGAGGAAAAGAAGTCAGTTTTTGATGTTCATGTGTGTGACAACCCGAAATTTCCATTCTGAACAAACCATATCAAGCCAATAGAAGTAGAGCAGTTACAGCGAAAATTCAGACTTCGAGTATAAGTTTGGCAGTTTTCAGGATTTTACACTTAAGGAGATATTAGGAGAGTGGATGCACTAGGGTTTTGTGCAACACTGTTATTCCAAGACTCTAGGACATTAGAGTTCGTTCCAGGAATAAAAATATTTTCTGCCAAAAATATCTCCGGACTATAAATAGAATTCTAAACCAAATTGGTTCATTTGTTGGATTCCATTTAGAGAAAAGTCAAAATTCTCTCTCACGGATCTTCGGGTTTTTATCCCAAATTGTGAGTACTTCGATCTAGTTATGTTATATAGCTTAGATTGTGTTTAGAAACGCAAATTACATATCAAATCTGTGAGATTCGGGAGTTTACCGCCCAAGAACGTTCTTGGGGAGTAAACTCCAATAAGTGGCTTAAATGCTACCTAGTCCTTTCCCCGTGAATTGTAACTACTTTAGACTTGTATGCTAGTGTGTATAAGACTAGAAAACATCAAAATCGGATTAATAACCCAAGATTTGGGAGTTTACCGCCCAAGAACACTTGGGGAGTAAACTCCATTTTAAGGTCCCAAAGGGTTCCAATGACCCTCAAAGCATTAGAACTCAAACTAGAAGCCTTCATTACATATTTAGGACACCAAAACAATTAAGATTCAAGGGTAAAAGAGAGTTCACGGCCAAGGAGGTTCTTGGGCCGTGAACTCCATGTTTAAGTGCCCAAAATGCCCTAAAAGCCTTCATTTAGCCAAGAGACTAGCCTAGCACATTACCTTGATGTGTCTAATACCTAAAACAATCAAAATTCCAGCACCTAGGGGTGTTCACGGCCGCAAACACATGGCCAACTGGTTCATGGGCCGAAAACTCTAAATAGGGGTGTTTTGATGCCACAAACACTTCCTAAGGCTTAGGCTTGAATTTGGACATGTACTCTAAAGTGTTTATAGCTTAGAAAACATAAGGAATCACTAGCATTGAGGAGTTTACGGCCAAGACAAGCTCTTGGGCCGTAAACACCTATAAAGGGGTCAAATGACACCCTAACTCCTTCCTTATGCATAGAACCGAACATAGATCATTACCTTGAAATGTTTGAGACTTGAAAACACCATAACCACCCTCCCAAGGGAGTTTACGGCTGTAAACTCCAAGGGAATATGGTCCCAAGGCCGTAAACTCCTTAAAGGAGTTAATATGGCACCCAAACACTTGATTTAGCCTTGAAACAATTCACCACATGAGTTGTATAATTGTTAGACTTCATTTAGGGGCTTTGTTGAGAGTTTATGACCAGGAGTTTACTCCCCTGGGCCGTAAACTCCAAGACATATGGTCATTTGACCATAAACTTCCATTAGAGGCATTGCACTCCGTTGTTGCAACCCATTAGCCTCCTAGCACTTGACCAAAAGTGTTTTCCTCGCGTTTAAATGCTTATACTTGTATAATTAGTGTTTTAATCACTAATTATTTATATACATATGTCTTCATATGTAATTAGGATCATTGTATGTGTCTAAGTCTTCACTTGACACCAAGCACTTGTCCGATCCTTCCTTACGATAATAGTCCGTTCAACTCTAGTCACTTACTGCAGGTGAGTTCATACCCCTTAACTAATGTTTTAAACTATTTTTAAATGTTTTATAGGGGGGGGGGATACAAGTAGAATCATGCTAGTTATTATATCAATCACATGTGATTAATAAGTAGAATTATGCTAGTTATTACATCAATCACATGTGATTAATATACATCATTCAAATGATTTGGCTACTCATTATCCGTTTTACCAAACAGTTTCCTTCAAGTGATTTTTATAAACATTTTATATGTTTTAAACTCCTTATTACTCTGTACATATTACTCTGTATATTACATTTCAAACTTATTTACAATTGTGTTTCAAACAAATGTTTCTTTATACTTAAACTGTTTTTATCAAAATATGCCTTCAAACTGTTTTATAGATTGACATCAAGTCGATCTTTTCTTAAGATAATATTTATGTTCAAATGTTTTACAAAACTTATTTATGCTTTTATATTATAAATTGCATGCCTCTATATGTATAGTTATATAAGAAATATTTAAAAGACTTAGGAAGGCTATCCACCCTATTTCCTTTTCGCGCTTGAGATGTGGTCTGGTGGGATATCGGGTACTCGTCCGAAGGTCGTTTAAATATTAGTTATATATCATGTGTACATGTATAGTCATAAAAGGTCCTTCCAGTTCATCTCATGCCCTTGGGTAGCAAGGGTATACATCCATGTTCATACGTACCAGTTAGACTACTAGTAAACTACCATATGGGTAGTTTAGGAAGATACTAGAACTATTACTAGAATGCGATATCATACTATGAGTCAGTTCATTCATGAGTCAATACTTACTACTAGAAGAACATATACAACTATACTAGAGAAGAACATATACAACTATACTAGAATGATTACATTACTATACTTGCTAGGTAGAGAGCACGTACATTACAGCTAGAACAGTTCATTACATTACACTTACATTAATACGTTAATAATTGTGATCCACTGTATCGGAGCATGCCTTAAATGTCATGGCCCGAGTTGTAGCCAGAATTCTCTTAGAGGGAGAGCGTGAGTTTGCGTATAGATCTATACTGGATTGACTATCCTACACCTTGCTGCTAGCTACAACCGGACCTGCAGGTCTGCGGGTGCCAAACGTCATTCCGTTATTACGACCATTCATTATGTTGTTGTTACCAGTCGATAGTATGGTGCAATTAATCACATGATGCCTTAATATAAATCCGGTTTAAGGTAGTTAGTACAACAGTAGTTCTTATAGACATTAATTTTCGCTATACATATATTTAGTGATCTTTTCACTTAAACTATAAATGTAAAAACTATATTTTGTTAATAATAGTTACACTTGGGAAAATTACACACTCTTACAAGAAACGAACATATAGAACAGTTAAGTCTTGGTAGAAGACTACATTGAGAACAGTTAAGTCTTGGTAGAAGACATCTTTATATAAAGTAGGAATCATAGGGATTTCTAGGTTTTTCAAACGTTTATAGTTGTTTTACAAACATCTTCATACTTACAGTTCATATACAAATTCTTACATACAAATAGTTACATACAAATTAAGACACTAAAATACTTATGATCTCACCAGCTTCAAAGCTGATACTTGCTTTCAAAATTACTTGTATCCTCAGGTTATCATAGACAGGTACCGATGCAAGGAGAAAGGAAGATGGAGCTTGTTCAAGGCTCATCTTTCATTTTGATTTATGCTTTAGTGTTTATCAAAATTTGACAGAACACATTTGTATAATAATTATATTATTAATGCAATGGATGATGTTGTTGCTTGTTTACTACTTTACATTGTTGTGATATTATACATGACGTCCTCCGCCCCAGAACGTTTCCGCTGTTCTTGGTTTTGGGGTGTGACAATGTGGTGAAGGAATTTCCTGATGTTTTTCTAGGAGATCTACCAGGTGTGCATCCTATGAGGTAGGTGTAGTTTAGGATCGAGTTGATCCCTAGTGTTGCCCCGATTTCTAAGGCGCCATATCGCCTTGTGTTTCCTGAGATACACGAGTTGTCCTCATAACTCTAGGATTGATTGGTCTGGAGATTTATTCGATTGAGTAGCTCGCCATGGGGAGCACCGATCCTTTTTGTTAAGAAGATGATGGTTCAAATCGGATGTGAATTGATTACCGGGAGCTGAACAAGTTAACAGTGAAAAATTGTTACCCATTGTCAAGGATTGATGACCTTTATTATCAATTATAGGGAGCTTCTTGGTTCTACAAGATTGATTTGAGGTCAGGTTACCATCATATGTGGGTTAGAGATTATGTCATTCATAAGACATCTTTTCATACTCGTTATGGTTATTACTGTTGGATTAATGTCTAAGTCCATAACTATAATTGGTAAGACTTGACCCGAACCGGCATGGTCCATTTGGGTTGCATGGCATCATGCACTTGGATAGACTATAATGAGAGAAATAAGACACTTATGGTTATTAATATATTATAAGTTCTAGTATATTAATAATAAGAATAATATGATTATTTAATTAGTATTGATCAAGAATTAATCTAGGATTAATTAAGTGATCAAAAGAAGACTAATTAAATATATGGGTTGATTGTGTAAATCATCCATACTTGTATAGTGGGCTAATGCTCCATGGATAATCAAGTTGGGCTAAAACCCATAGGATGGTCCATGGATGCTCTATGGTGTATATGTACCCATGGATCATGGAAATGAAAGGCCATGTCAATTAGGGTTTACATGGTGTAACCCTAACTATATAAGCATCATATTATTCACCAAAATCGGCCACTTAGTGAGAATAATGAAGGGCTAGCCGATTTCATGAGTTGTAGATTTCTCTCAAGTTATTCCATGTGTATTTGGTGTTGTGTGAACCATTTGAGGTGTCACACTTGGGGCACTAGGCACTCAAGCTTCATGAAGACTTTCTACATCAAAGAGGTATGTATTCTATCTTGTTAAACTCATTATTTTGTATGCTAGATTAGGATAATACCTTGGAAGTTCTTATTTGCATGTATAATAGAGAAAACATAGATCCAAGGTATTTAGGGTTGCATGTACACTTAGGAGTGTGAAAATGCTCAAAACCCAACAGTGGTATCAGAGCCTAGGCTTGTTTTCTTGTTATACTTGCAAAAGGAGCTGAAAAATCGAGTTTTGATGTTGTCTGCCCAGCAGACTCGCCGAGTCCATGAATGGACTCGCCGAGTCCAAGGAAAAAAGCATCCAACTCGCCAAGTTGGTTCGTGCACTCGACGAGTTGGACCCCCAGACAGCATAAACTCGACTTTTTTGGCTGAAATTGGACTAGGAACATTACCCTAAGATGTTTTTGAACTTATAAACTTGTTTTTGATGTGGTAATGTTCATGCTAATCCAATTTCAAAGATAATTGTCAATAGATTCATGTTTTGTATTAGTTTAAGGTTTAGACTAATTACATGAAAAAGTTTGATTTGAATTATCTTGTTCTTATGAGTTGCTTAGATTAATAGAAAGTTGAGTGAAATAGTTGTTTTCAATCCAAATTAATCTAAGAGGTGATTCTAAAATGTGTTTTTGTAACTTTTCCTCAAGTTATATGAAAAGTCACATTTAAGTTTCATAAAACTCATAAAAGTTGGCAATGGTTACAAAAGATGAAGAGTTTTGTCCTTAAGTTATGGAGGTTCAAGAGTCACTTCATTAATAAATAAATAAATAAAGTGTAACCTTAATTAATTCCATAAGTTCTAAAATAAAGAAAAGTAATTCTTTTATTAGTTTAAAGTCTTCCATAACTTGTCCTCAAGTTATGGAACTTGAAGAGTTTTTGGATTAAAACTACTTTAAACACATAAATCATGGAATTAATTAGTTTTGAATAGTTTCAAAACTTGCCCTCAAGTTTTGGAATTTGTAAAGTTTTCTCTTATGAATACTTTAATTCCAAGTTAGCCCTTAGAATTTTAAAAGTTAAAATTCAACCCTTATACTTTATAATATTATAAGTTAATAATATATATGTATAAGAGTAAGTCAGTCTTACCGCTAGTAGGCCTCATTCAAGAAGCCGGTCTATAAGGTGGGTATAAGGTTGTTGCCTATAAAATGGCAACTTAATGGGTGTCCACTCTCACCCACCGCTTGCTTGACTGGTGGAGGGTCGTTAGCCGAACGGGTTTGACAGGACTAGAATTCTACCTTCATTAAAAGTATTAATGATAAATACTAAGTAACTAAACTCTTAATAATACCCAATCTTAGTTACTTAGGAAAATGTGAATAAGGTGCTAATCCATGAAATTACACTTTGCACTTTGTTTAAGTCGGTTAGTGGAGCGTGTGTGGTTAACCGACACACTAACTCGTATTTAACAAGGTAGGCAAAGGGTAACTTAATGTTTATCTTAGTATCGATGGAGCCTGTGTGGTTAACCGGCACATCGATTGAGGGGTAAACACTTAAGGGTACCAAGTAATTTGCATGGTTACTTCACACCTTGTTTTGTGATCCTCGGCATCCTAGTCACAAAACCTAAAGGGCACACTCGAGATTGAAACATGCCATTGAACTGTTCAATGAATCTCAAAGATCTAGGAGTTTCAAAACCAATTAAAAACCTAATAATACATTTTATTTATCTTGGTGGAAATTGGTGAATCGTCATTCACCTACCTTCAAATATTTTATAGCTTGGATTACGACATCCCTCTTCTAAGTTATAAAATAGTTTGTTGGGTCCTGGCCTTAATATTTCATATTGGGTGTCATATTAAGGACTTTAGATCAACTATCTTGAATATCTCCCAAAACATGTCTGGTTTAGACATCTATGATCTTCCCAAATCTCTTGTAACGAGCTTTCCTAAATGAAGATGATGTCCCATGGAAATCATTCTTCTTCCACCTCCTCTAATTATTCTCCCTAACCCACAAGTTCTTGAAAAGTTTAAGGTCACTCAAGCCCTATTGGCAAGGCAAGGTCTAGGTGTGGTCACATCTTGGAGATGTAGTCACATATTGAAAAGTCGGGAGAGTTGGGTGTCAAAGTCTTGAGAAAGTTGGTGGTTCAATCACTTTCTAAGTCACATAGTGAGTTCCTTTGGGACACCTATGAAACAGACTATGACAAGACCCTGAATGATCTTATCTATTTGTTAAGATCAACTTCCTTAAAACTTGATGGACATTGACAATAGTGACACAGGAAATCCAGAAAAGCATTCTCTTTCCAATGGAAAGGAATCCGCCATAGTCAACTCGGTTGACCAAATGGTAAAGAGAAAAGCTAAGTCTGTGATAGTCCCGTGTACCATTATCAAAGGGTCCATATGTTTATATTGCCAAAGAAAGGGGCATTGGTTGCGAAGCTGCCAAATTTACCTAAGGAAGTTAAAGTCAATAAGTTTGACTCTACTTTAGGTAAAGTCCACTATCTAACACTGCTAAGTTTCGATTCTGAGATTCCTGATAAATGATGTGACTGGGTCACATGGTGATGTTTTAAGAATCAAAGAAAGGTGAAGAAACTTAAAGAAAGAATATGCTGAATCTGATGGCGTAGATGGATTTCTATCGCGTAGTTTGAAGATCGGATTCTTGAGCTACTTCTTAGGAGTTATGAGATATTGCTTAGGAATAGATAACAACAAGTTTTCATATGGATTGTAAGGATAAGTTTTTCTGCAAAGTTTTAAAATAAAAGGAAAATTTTTATTTTATTTATTTTAAAAAATATCCTTACAATGGCATTTGAGGAAAAATTGTTGCTTATATGATTCCATTAATAGCAAGAGTGGATATATGAAATTGATTCTTTCATTTGTGGTAATCTCTAAATTTACCAAATAAGGAAAGATTCTCATCACCTAAGTTTCATTTGGACCTGAACTTGGAATCATGCAAGTTGTATAGCATGATGAATGAGAACTTTCAAGTATTGGAAAAATTAAGACTAATTACTCGGTCACATGGATGTGTGAGTCAAGTAAAGGACTAAGGGATCGAGTACACATTCTTGTGCACTGGTCAAGTCCACCACAAAAGATTGATAAGACTATTCGTCATAGTTTACTAAAGCTCAGTAAATATGATTATACTTACAAGCTTAAGTGTAACTCTGAGACATTGGAAAAAGGTTCCAATGTAAGGCAGAGCGAATAAGAAGAATCAAATTAGGCAGAAGGATAAAAGTTTCTCAAATCTGAAAAGATGGGAGAGTACTTTAGTATCAGTTTTTATGATCATTTTAATGATTTAGATACCTAATCACAATTCATCCTCTAAGTGCATTCTGATAGCTAAGAAGAGGAGCTACGAATTGGTGAAGTGGCTAAATCAAGAAGATGAGTCATACTTCGTTCCAATACAAGTCTTAGAGTCATGCTCCAAGATTTTAATTTGAGTGACATGTCTTAAAGAAGGTTTAAAACACTTGTCAAATGTAAGAGTAAAAGTTTTCTACTCTTGTACATTTGAAATTGGTAAGTTGTGATGTTTTGGATAAAACAAAGACCAACTTAGGCCAATTGTGTGAAGTTTTTGTCTTGATTAGAATCCACACTATCTCTTGAATATCTGACAAGAAAGTCTTATATGTCAAGAGGACAGTGGGAGTCTTAAAGGTCTTGAAAGTCTCAAGAACTAATCAAGAATAAAACCTGAAGTTCTTCACTAGCAAACGACTTGAGGTTTATAACCTATCGTGTTGACATATTATGTGCTCATTCCAGTTAAAGTTGGCTTTGCATATGAGTTCTTAGAGTTATCAATTAGTTGCACAACAACATGGAAGCAATGGCAGGCCCTTGAGCTGCCAGGTGGCAAGAAATTAAGATTGAGTTCAGTCCATATGAGTTTGGATCTGTCATTGTCCTTGTCTTGTGACTATGGTTTTGACAATTCACATGGATAAGAACACATACACCATTAAATCTAAGTGTCATAAGGTTTCTCTCCGATTCATGAAAATGATGGTGAGGAAATACTTTCACTAAGTAGATTTTAGCTAGATAGCAATTGTGATATTTGCATTCTCAAAGTCGTTAGTGGAGCGTGTGTGGTTTACCGGCACACTAACCTGGACTTGTGAGAAGTGGCAAAAAGGTCTAACCATTATGATTACGACATCCCTCTTCATAATTGTTTAGACACACAAGTGTGCTATCTAAGGGAAGGTGTATGATTTTGATAAAGTCTTATCAAAACAATCTAGTATCAGAAATATGAACTTTGGTAAGAAAGTCAATGAAGTATTGATTTCTAGAAGTCCAGCTGATTTCTGAGTACATGTCAAAGCTAGTGGGAGCATAAGTGTTATGTTAATAATCATCATGTTAGTGGGAGCATGATAATTATGATAAGTATTGCAAGTTAGCAATGTTAATTATAGAAAACAAAAGTTTCAATTGGGAAAGAGTTGTTTCGCTATAATTAAGGGAGAGGAAATTATACTTCATCTCAAATCTATAAGCTTAGATCGTGAGGTTTTAATCATTTAGTCAAGGATATATATATGAATTTCATGTTGGAATGGCTCAACATAAGGAAATTCTGTATATGGGTCCATTATTTGCGTTCTAAAATTCTATTATGATTTCGGCATCCCTTTTCATAATCTGAATTATGAGAACTTGGCAAATTGAAATGGAAATGTTATAGAAAAAGACTGGTTTAGTCTTTATGTGACGCATCATGAATCGATTCCCATATGCTTCGGATATAGGATCGATTACATGTGCTATATCCATCCTTTCTAAAATTTTCCAAATGCCTGGGGCATTAAGAAGGGAAAAAGGTTTAGAACTGGATATGAGTAAAAGGATTAAACAATTGTCGAGGACAATCTAAGGTGTACCAAAGATTGGTTGCTCAAGGACAGTTGGAAGTATAGTGATAATTCTGGAAGGACCATATTGACATAATCTGTAAGGAGGCAACTCTTGTTTAGAAGTGATAGTCAAAATGGAATCTGGAAATGTTTCAAAGTTAGAATTTTCAATCTGTTTAAGATTAGGAAACTTAATGCAAGAAGGATGTTTCCAAGGAGTTGATCTCCTTTGGAATACTCTGTAATGATTGTTGTCAAGTCTTTCTGATTTTGTGCATAATCATTACAAGAGGATCAATGCATATAAGTTTAGAATCCAACAGATTTCAGTAAATGACATGAATTTGGAATTCTTGTATTTGCAGTAAGGATTTGGGAGTGTGAAAAGAGAATCATTGAAGTTATGTTCAATTGATCTAGTTCACAAAGTAAAGATCATAAACAAACATAGTATGCATACTTGGTGTATGACATGACTAGTGTTTAGAAAACATAGTGTACATGCTTGGAGCATGGGACAACTATTGTTTTAAATTCAAGAATAAAGTTGATAGCTGAAAAAGTATACAATGAATAATGTGTAATCATATGGTGATAAATAAAAGGTGTTTTATTTATGTTGATAGGTTTTGATACCATATTGGATTTAATTATTATTGTGTTTCATTTTGCATGTTTTGACTTCCAGAATAAACTAGTTTATTCTTCCGGAATGACTAAGTTATTCAAACCATCCACAGTCGGTCATATGTTGGAAGTAGATATGAATTAAGACTGTCATGGGTTGGCTTATAGAGGTCTAAGGTGTTGGACAAAGGGCTACAACACTCATGAGTGCTCATAAGTTCTGAGTATTGGATTCAACCCGCGCTCATTGGAATCACTTCATGGATTTTATCACGAGTGATCATGAGACGATAATATCTTATATTCTTCAAACCTAGAGATATGAGTTGTTACTATGAGTTGGTTGTACATTGATTGCACGAAAACGCATTTGGTAACTCGGTGCTATAAACGTGCCTTTGTGTATGATTCAACAAGTAGTAGAACAAGCCATATGAGTCGAAGTTTATCCATTCCTTTTACCTTCGGGATAAAAGCGATATCTGTGGGCCCCTCGATGACTCGATGATGACAAATGGAAGTGCTCGGCCGGGCCAGGACTGATTTGATTTGTTCAATTATTCAGTCGTCATAAATCGGAAATCGGGAAACAACAAATGGACAGAGAGTATGATTATAATCCATGTCTCAATCCATATGATATCTAGAATGGAGTATTATATGATCCCTTATCTAATGGATAAGTCATTGACAAAGCTCAGAGTTCATCGACAAGGTCAGAGTTCGACATAAGCTTTTGAGAGCTACGATTGCCAGTTGGTTCCTGAAGTCATATGCAATAATAGTTTTAGACTTATCCAAGTGGGAGACTGTTGGATTAATGTCTAAGTCCATAACTATAATTGGTAAGACTTGACCCGACCCGGCATGGTCCATTTGGGTTGCATGGCATCATGCACTTGGATAGACTATAATGAGAGAAATAAGACACTTATGGTTATTAATATATTATAAGTTCTTGTATATTAATAATAAGAATAATAAGATTATTTAATTAGTATTGATCAAGAATTAATCTAGGATTAATTAAGTGATCAAAAGAAGACTAATTAAATATATGGGTTGATTGTGTAAATCATCCATACTTGTATAGTGGGCTAATGCTCCATGGATAATCAAGTTGGGCTAAAACCCATAGGATGGTCCATGGATGCTCTATGGTGTATTTGTACCCATGGATCATGGAAATGAAAGGCCATGTCAATTAGGGTTTACATGGTGTAACCCTAATTATATAAGCATCATATTATTCACAAAAATCGGCCACTTAGTGAGAATAATGAAGGGCTAGCCGATTTCATGAGTTGTAGATTTCTCTAAAGTTATTCCATGTGTATTTGGTGATTTGTGAACCATTTGAGGTCTCACACTTGGGGCACTAGGCACTCAAGCTTCATGAAGACTTTCTACATCAAAGAGGTATGTATTCTATCTTGTTACACTCATTGTTTTGTATGCTAGATTAGGATAATACCTTGGAAGTTCTTATTTGCATGTATAATAGAGAAAACATAGATCCAAGGTATTTAGGGTTGCATGTACACTTAGGAGTGTTAGAATGCTCAAAACCCAACAATTACAAGTTTGTGGTGATGCCTTTTGGGTTCACCAACGCACCAACGATGTTCATGGATCTCATGAACTGGGTGTGCAGGCCAATGTTTGATTGATCCGTGATCATTTTTATTGATGATATCTTGGTCTATTCTGAGACCAAGTAGCAACATGATAAGTACCTATGCAAGATTCTTAGGGTTCTGTAGATGGAGAGGTTGTACACCAAGTTCTCCGAGTATGATTTTTGGTTGTGCAAGGTTCAGTTTCTAGGGCGCCTCGTCAATTAGGATGATATTTTAGTCGATTCGACCAACACTAAGGTGAAGATTCAATGGGAGGTTCCGAGATCCCCATTATAGATAGTAAGTTTCCTTGGGTTGGTTGGGTATTACAGAAGATTCATTTGTGATTTCTCCAAGACTGCAAGTTCCTGTTACTTGGTTGACCAGGAAGGATGTCACTTTTGAGACCCTTCGTAAGAGGTTATGTTAGGTTCCGATTCCCTATAGGAAATGATATTTTGGTGTATATTATGACACATGTATTTAGGCTTAGGTTCCGTTTTGATACAGAGGGGCCATGTGATAGCTTGCGCTTCGAGGCAGCTGAAGCCTCATCAACAAAATTATCCTACTCACAATCTGGAGTTGGGGGATGTGGTTTTTGCCCTTAAGATTTGGCGCCATTCTCTATATAGAATACGCTGTACTATCTGCATAGATCACAAGAGTTTGAGATACGTCATGGATTAGCCAAATATGAATATGAGGCAGTGTAGGTGGCTTGATGTGGTTAAGGATTATGAAAGTGAGATATTATATCGCCAGGGAAGGCCAATGTGGTGGTCAGTGCTTTGAGCCACAAGACGGCTGGTACCCCATTTCGAGGCCTATGTTTAGGTATGACCATCACTTCACCACTTTTGAGTATGATTAGAGAGGTTCCAACCGAGGGATTCGAGAGGTAGAACTGGAAGAAGGAGAAGATTAGGGGTCAGATTTATAGATTCATCATTGATTGTCGGGGCCTATTAACCCAATGTAGGCGAGTTTAGATTCTGGTTTCTGGGGGAGTCCATCGAATATTATTAGAGGAGGCACATAAGTGTCAGTTTTCGATTCATCTTGAGAGGTGCATAACCTATCAGAAGGTCAAGGTTGAGCATCAGCTTACATGGTAAGTTGCAGCCTTTAGAGGTCCCCTTGTTGAAATGGGAGTAGACCAACATGGACTTTATTACGAGGTTACCAAGGATGGACAAGGGACTTAATGTTATTTGGGTTATTATGGTTCATTTGACCAAGACTGCTTATTTTCTTGCTGTTTGGGAGAGCACGTCATGGGATGCTTATGTCTATAGGCTCAGATCAAGATTTTTGATTTACTTCTAATTTTTGGAAGAGGTTATATTAGGAGCTAGGTACCAGGCTGCACTTCAATACTTCTTATCATCTGTAGCCAAATGGACAGAATGAGAGGAAAATTCAAACTCAAGAGGATATGTTGAGGGTCTGCATCATTGGTTTTGGTGGGAGCTGGGACCCCTACCTTGCTTTGATTGAGTTTTCATACAACAATAGTTATCACACCACCGTAGGTATGCCTATTGGATTAAGGTGCCTAAGCCACTAACTAAATTTTTATATACTTGAATTAAAGGCAAAGTCATTTTTGGGTTGCCCAAAGAACTAGCAACTGACTAGAATGACTTTTAGAGAGTGAGGTTGACTTATTGATATGTTATATGATTAATAAATAGCAATAAATGATTTGTTAGTATCTTATGAGATTCATATTTTAATTGGAAATAGTATCATATAATTAAGAACTAATCAAAAATTAGTCGAAATTAATTGGTTTAATTAAAGGTGTAAGGACTAAAGCAGTAACTATTCAATAGTTGATCAAGAGAGCTTCCATAACCTTCACATGAGGGGACAGTTTTTTTCGCGGGGGGGGGGGGGGGGGGGGGAGGGGGGGGGATGGGGGGCTCTTAGGGTTTCTAGAATAATCCTTATGGATAATTAAGGAGTTAGATAATTACCTAATTTGAAATATTAATATTATATTCAAATTAGGGTTTCTAAGGCTCCTTATATTAGCAATAATAGGACTCATTGGCTCCTCATTTTAGTCCACTCTTACACTCAAAGGAGTAATTGAAGTTCTACTCCCCTGTCCTCTCTCCTCATGTCTTCTAATTGCTAGGGTTTGGGTACAAACTATTAGCGGCATAAAGATTTTGTTGCTTGCTTTCCAAGGCTTTTGAAGAAAGGAATTCATTTGATTATTTTCTATAATAACCAAAAGGTATGCAAACCCTCAACCTATGTAAATTTTGATTACGGTAGGCTTACTCTAGGGTTCTTGATATTCATATATTATTGCTATCAATAGAGAAAACTTATATCCAAATAGGTTGCGTGTGAACTTAAGGGTTATGTGATTTCGCCTCATGCATTGAGTTATAACTTTTAAAACCTATCAGTGGTATTAGAGACTTATTTTTCTATTTGATTGTGCATAATAGTGAATGGATCAAAATTAGGCTTTATAGAAATTAAACCCTAAAGGGCTTGAATTTTCGCAAAAGGATAGGGTTCTTGAAACCCTAGCCTGAACCCCCTTAATTTCGAAAATGGATCTATGGTTTCCTTAGGTTTTATATTGTTTCCTTAATTATTATTTTAAATGCCTTCAAATTGGAATAAGTAAAACCATATAGCCGTAAATCCCAATCTTCGAAAATTAATAGGGTTTTGGATTAGGATTAAAATTTGAATTATTTTATTAATTGTTTGATTAACAATAACTATTTAATCCCTAAATGATCTAAATTATTTTAATTAATTGTTTAATTAAAAGATAAAGATTAAATCGTAATTGGTTTAAATATTAATTAGTTAAAAGTTTAATTTAGATAATTAACATTTAAACCTTGTATTTTGAAAAGTTTTAATATACACCTTATATATATATATACATATATATATATATATATATATATATATATATATATATATATATATATATATATATATATATATATATATATATATATATATATATATATATATATAAGAAAAGTCAGTCGAATCGCTAGTAAGCCTCATTCATGAAGTGATGCTATAAAGAGGGTATAAGGAAACAACCTACAAAATGACCGTTAAATATACAGCTATCCTTTTCACCCACAGATCTCCTGTATGGTGGAGGGTCGTTAGCTGAACGAGTTTGATAGGAAATAATCAAGATTAGAAGTATAATATAAAAAATACTAGAACCTTCTTCTAAAATCTTACTCTAGTTACTTTTGGAAAATGTGAAAAGTATGCTAATCCATGTAAACACACATCGTTCTTTATTAGTCATTAGTGGTGTGTGCATGACTAAGCGACACACTAATTTGTGACTATAATGTTGACATGATGAGACAAATCGAAAATTATCATTGTTAATGGAGCGTGTGTGGTTTACCGACACATTAATTTGAGATGATAAATGACAATGAGGTTGACAAGCGTGTGTGCATGGTTATTCACATTTTGTTTGTGATCTTCGGTATCCCCATCACAAATAGAAGAGCATAATCTGAGCTTAAACATATCATTGACAAGATTCAATGAATCTCAAAAGATCTAGGAATTTCATATTAGATTAAAGTTGGTAAATTGGTAAATTGTTTTACCTACCTTCATAAATTTGCAATAAGACTATGAAATTCCTCTTCTTGATTGTGAATTGTATTTTGGGTCCTAGCCTTGAGTATTCATTTTGGGTTAAAATATTAAGGATTTTATTCGACTAACTAAAACTATCTCTCTTATATAGGTGTCTACTCCTGGAGATGTTACTTCTGCTTAATCTTCCTCCAACAACTCGAACTTCACTCTTTTATCGATCCTTTTGAAAGAGAAATTAGTTTTTCCAAACTACATGGACTGGATGCAAAATATTAAAATGACTCTTCAATACGAGGGCAAAAGTATCTTCTCGATAAACTTTTACTTGAAGTCGCTGAGTCAACTGCTACTTCATAGGAGCTTGCCAGCTACAGGCAACGCTATGACGACACAACAAAGGTCGGTTGCATCATGGTTGTAACCATGGTACCTGAGTTGAAAACGTTCTATGAGGACTATTAGCCATATGAGATGTGATTGGATCTTATTGAAAGGTTACACAAACAAGAGCATCAAGAGAGGTATGAGGTCATCAAGGCTTTAATGGCATGTCAGTTGAAGGCGAGATAATCTATTTGCAATCATGTGCAGATAATGCAAAGATATGTGGAGCGGTTAGAAAAGCTCAATGTATCCTTTGAGATGAAGTTGGCTATAGAAATGGTACTAAACTCCTTTCCTCCCTTTTATGATTACTTCATCTTAAATTATCATCTGAACAACACAACGACCACATTAACCCAACTCCACAACTTGTTGTAGACAACTTGATCAGGGTTAAAGAAAAATCAAGTACATTTTGCGACAAGTGCTCATGTCTTTTCCATTGGGAAAAACAAAGGAAAGTAGAGGAAGGCTAATACTCAAGGAGTGTCTAGCAGTGGGTCAAATTTAAAGCCTAATTCTGATATTCCTGCTGTTAGTGACACCAAAGAGGCCACTTGCTACTATTGTAATGAAAAAGGGCATTCGAAATGAAGTTACCATAAATACTTGCAAGATTTGAAGGATAGCAAAGCGAAGCAATCTTCAGCAGGTATATACACATCAAGTTAATAACTCATAACTTACTCGTTCCTGGGTCTTTGATACAAGATGTGTTTTTCACATTTGTTCTGATTTGTAACGGATAAGAAAAAGTGAGGAGGTGGAGCATGGAAGAATAAATATGATCTTTAAGGAATAGGAAATCTTCAACTGTTACCAAGATTGGAACTTATGTCCTAGTGCTCAGTGGTGATGTTAGGATAGATTTGATAAATTGTTGTTATTCGTCAGAAATGACACAAAACATGATTTCTTTTCATGCATTATTCAAACACGGTTTACGATATTCTTTTGATGATATGAATGGTTTGATTTTAGCTTATAAAAATGTTGTTCTTATGTTTAAATCTTTACCTTGTAATCATGTGTATGAAACTATGATTTTTGTTGAATAGTGTATTTCATATTGACTCGTCTAATGGGGTAGACAGAGAATGATTGTGGCATTGTCATCTTAGGCACATAAACAAGAAACATATCGCCTATATCCAAATGGATGGAGTGATGGAATCATTTGATTTAAGGTTAGATGATAAATGTGAGCCTTTTTTATTAAGGAAGATGAAAAAATTACCTTTCACTAGGACATGTGAATGAGGTGAAGGATTGTTGGACCTTATCCATCCTGATGTATGTAGGCCCTTCAAATTTGCTATAAGGGATGCAAATCGATACTACATGACATTTACATATGATTATAACATATATGGGTATATCTACTTAATCAAACATAAATCAGAAACATTTGAAAAGTTCAAAGAGTTTAGACACGTGATCAAGAATCAATTGGGTAGGAAGATAAAGATGCTTTGATCTGATAGAGGCGGAGAGTATCTTAGTATCGAGTTCCTTGACTATCTTAAGGAATGTGGAATGGTTTCAGAATTGACTCCTCCTAGGAAACCAAAAGTTAATGGTATGGCTGGCAGGAGAAATCAAACCTTGTTAGACGTGGTTCGTTCCATGATGTGTCGAGCTTCACTTCCTATTTTTTCCTGGGGTTATGCCTGAGAAACAGCCATCCATATCCTAAATCTTTCTCCTACTAAGAAGGTTTCCAAAACACCACATCATATGTGGATAGGAAAAGTACCCTCACTCACACATATAAGGGTTTATGGGTTATGAGGCTCTCATGAGACGAGAAAATCATGACAAACCAGAAATCAGAACCGAGCGGTGTATTTTCATTGGATACCCACAAAAGTCTTCTGCATACTTTTTCTACAGACCTGGTGAGAATGTGGTCTTTGTAGCTCAAAAATAGTCTTTCACAAGAGAGAGAGAGAGAGAGAGAGAGAGAGAGCTCATATTCAAAGAGGACAGTGGGAACACAATTTATCTTGAAGAAATTCAGGAGTCAACCAATGAAGGAACCTTATATGACACTAGATCTCAACCATTGGATGAGACTTCTGTTGATCCCATTAACAATTCATTACCTCTTCGTTAATCCAGTAGGGTTAGCATGCCACCTTCTTTCTATGGTTTCCACATTACGTTTGATGATGACATGTTTATCAGTGACAAAACACTCATAAACTTGGATCAGCCCGCTAATTACAAGGAAGCGGTGATAGGCCCTGAGGCTACTGAACAGAAAGAAGCAATGGATATTGAGATCCAATCTATGTATGATAACCATGTTTGGAATTTGGTTGGTCAAGTACCAGGTCGAAAGACAATTGGGTGTAAATGGATATTCAATAAGAATATTGACATAGATGGAAAAGCGCACACATTCAAGGAACGATTGGTTGCGAAGGGCTTTAATCAAACCCAAGGGATTGACTATGATGAGACCTTCTCAGTAGTAGCTAAGATAAAGTCTATCAGGATAATGCTAGCAATAACAGCGTTTCATGATTATGAAATATAGAAAATGGATGTTCAAACTGCTTTCCTAAATAGGAAGTAGATTGAGGATGATTATATGAGTTACCCAGAGGGTTTTGTACATGCCAAGTTTCCTGACAACGTGTATAAGCTTGATAAATCCAATTATGGATAGAAACAAGTGTCTTGCAGCTGGAATCTTTGTTTTCATGAGAAAGTCAAAGAGTTTGGATTCACTAGGAGTGAGGATGAGTCATGTGTGTATGTTAATGATAGTAGGAGTAAAGTGACTTTCCCAATATTGTATGTTGATGACATGCTCCTTATAGGAAACAAGATTCTGACCTTGAAAGAAGTGAAATCCTATCTTGTGAAGTGTTTTACTATGAAGGATCTAGGGGAAGCAGCCTATATTCTCGGTATACGGACTTTGAGTGATAGAAAGAAACGAATTATTGGTCTTAGCCATAATACATGCTTGGATAAAATACTAAAGAACTTTAGTATGGAGAATTCCAAGTAAGAGGATTTACCCATCAATCATACTGTTAAGTTGAGTAAGACTCAAACCCCCAGTTCCAATGAGGAAATATATGACATAAGTTGGGTCCCATATGCTTCGGTTGTAGATTAGATCATGTATGTTATGATGTGAGCTCGTCGTGACGTGTCTTATGCTATGAGCATAGTTAGTTGATTACAAGGCAATCCTAGAAGAGCTCATTGGACTATAATCCAAAACATTCTTAAGTATCCGTGGAGGATGAAGGACATGTTTCTAGTCTTGGGTGGCTGTGATACGCCAAGAGTAAGTGGATATAGTGATGCCAACTTTAAGAAATATCGAGATAACTCATGTTCTCAGTCCTGTTGGGTGTTTGTGTTAAATGGTGGAGTAGTGATTTGGAGAAGTTCCAAACAGGATATGGTGGTTGATTCTACTTTTATATCAAAGTACATTGAAGCATTAAAGGAAGCAACTTGGTTGAAGAACTTCATCGGTGATCTAAAAGTAGTCCCGACCATTCAAGAGCCAATGGAACTTTTCGATGATAATGAAAGGGTGATTGCTTTGACAAAAGAACCAAAGGGTTATGGTAGATCCAAGCATATCGACAGAAGTACCATCACATCAGACATAGGATTGAAGAAGGTCATCTCCTAGTGAATTGAGTATTATCAGAAGACAATCTTGTAGATCCTTTCACAAAGGTTGTGAGCAGGGTTAAACATCACCAGCATTCTAGGAGAATTAGCTTGAGAGATAATGTTAGTTTTAGTAGTTAGTTGATAGTTTGAAACTTTGTAACATAATAAATTTAATTGATTTTTGTGATTCAATAATGGAGAATTATTTATGAGTATGGTTCCTGCTTTTTTCAATTGTTAATTCTTTTGTTTCATTTTGCGTGTTTTACTTCATGAATAATTTGATTATTCGTATTCCACATTCGTTCATACTTATGGAAGTAAGTAGTGATTTAATACTATCATGAATTGAGTTGCAGATTTTCTATAGAGATTATATATTGCAATAAGATTACTACAATGTTCATGAGTACTTAGAAAATAGGAATTCTAAGTATTGGATAAACCCGCACTCAGTGAATTACTTCATGGATTATATGAAGAGTATTTATAGGACCATAATATCTTTTATATTTCAAATGGAGATATATAACTCATAATTTAAAAGTTAGTTGTGCATTAGTATTCCAAAAACGCATCAGTAACATGATTTCATAAAACATAGTGTCATGTATGATTTGGTGAGTAACGATACAAGTATATAAGTTGAAGTTTATTCCCTCCTTTTGTAATAATGGGAAAAGGAATATCTTTGGGCCCCTTAGTGATGTGGTGTTGAAATTATAGTGTTGGGCCAAGCCAAGACTACATTCATGAGCTCAATTAGTAGTCTAATAAGGTCATCACAAATCAAGAAACCTGGAAATCAAAATCTTAGACAATGAGAATGATTATAATCCATGTCTCATGTCCATATGATGTCTTAAAGAACGAAGGAATATTTGATCACTTATCTTAGGGCCAATGTCTGATCAGATCAGATTTAGACACTTGCTTTGGAAAGAACACTTTGTTGTTTAATTTAAAAGTTATACTTGTAATTATGGTTAGAGACTTATCCAAGTAGGAGACTGTTGTATTAAGGTGTCTAAGCCAATAACTAAATTGGTATATACTTGAATTAAAGGCAAAGTCCTTTTTGGGTTGCCCACACAACTAGAAATAGACTAGAATAACTTTTGGAGAGAGAGAGAGAGAGAAAGAGAGAGATGTTGATTTATTGATATATTAAATGATTAATAAATAGCAACAAAATAATTTGTTATTATATTGTGAGATTAATATATTAATTGGAAATAGTATTATCTAATTAAGAACTAATAAGAAATTAATTGGAATTAATTTTGGGATTAATTGGTTTAATTAAAGGTGAAAAGACTAAAGCAATAATTGTTTAATAGTCAAACAAGAGAGTATCCAAAAATTTCCCAAGAGGGGACGGTTTTGGGGGAGCATCTTAGGGTTTCTATGTTGGTGATTCTAGTGTTATCAACATATTTTTTGTAATTATTATTAACAGTGAGATTGGTTGAGCTCCATTTACTAACCGAGATAGGAGGTGTCGAGTGCATGCTTGGAATGATAAATGTGAACATGGGAATATGGGGGTCTGGGGTCAGTTCCCATGAGTGCAAAGTTCCAAGGGGTTGCACCCCTGGCAGGATCTAGGGGCAGTGCCCCGAAACCAAAATGGATTTTTGTATCGTATAGAACTCCAACCATGCATTTTCCCGCCAAATTCATTTGATGAAATCATGTTGTAGGCATTAGTTATGTCCATTAACTACCTTCTTTTGCGCCAAATCTACATGTAACCACTACTAACTATTTTCCTCTTGTATAAGAATATTATTCATGTTCCATAAAATGAGTTACAGTATATACTCTCAAAATCTATTTATTAAGATTTGATTTATCTCTTAAGAACACATTAACAAGGTATTATGTGTTTAACAATCTGAATTAGATCTGTAAATCAAATTGGCTAATTATTGGATTATCCCACTTCTGAATTCGTGTCGCCCAGGAAAAAGAGACGAATTATAGATTTCGCAAAGTGTTTGAAAACACGATCCTTGAATCTATCCAAGTTTGTATTTATTGTTATTCTGATCCCTTTGATTCTAACATTCTACAATAATCCTTATGTATAAATAAGGATTTGGATAGTTACCTAATTTGAAGTATTAATATCATATTCAAATTAGGGTTTCTGAGGCTCCTTGTATGTAACGCCCCATTTCTGGTATGTGATTTAAATAAAGCAATTTTTATTTCTTAAGAGGTACTTAACGAGTCAGTAGCCCGAATCGTCGAGTAAAGTCTGGAGTTTCACGTGGTTTAAGTTAGCGACTCGACGAGTCCATATTCCCGGACTCGGCGAGTCTGCCAGTCTGGATGAAACCCAAATTTCAAGGGTTTGCACCCTATTTAAACATTTTATGTGCCCCATGACCAGCCTCCCTCACCCACAAAGAGTCCCATACGAAACCCTAGTCGTTCTTAAGCATTTTTGGAGCATTTTTCTCACTTATGAAGGTTTTAGTGTATCTTGAGGATTTGAGAAAGAAGAGAGAAGAGAAGTATTCAAGGGGAGCAAGTAGATCCGGATTTCTGTTTGCATTTCAGTCCCCTTTGAGGTATCAAGCTCGAATATTTGCTTATTATCAATTAGATCTCTTGAAAAGTTTCCTCTGGTTGATTTTGAGCCCTTTCTAAACTTAAAGGTCGAATTAAGAATTGATATGATGGATGGACTTCTGATCTAAGCCTTCCAGAGCCTCTTAATCTCAAGGTTGCCACCTTTATTGAGCCAAGTTTCCATTCCAAGATTAGATTTCTTCCTTTAGCTTATTTTGGGTATTTGAGCTTCATATTAGCATGCATGCACGTAAAGTTAGAAACTTTACGTCAAAAAACAACCCTAGGAGCCCAGATCTATGAATGGGATGCACTGGATTCGAGCAGAATCGACTATATAGTAATGACATGCATGGGTCTCGGCGAGTCGTTCTTCAGACTAGACGAGTCGAGTCGCGACTCCCCGATTTACCCCATTTGAGAGTTTAGGGTGGAATCAGTGAGTAGTTAATGGACTCAGTGAGTTAAGGCTCAGATCTAGTAGTGGAGGGGCTCGACGAGTTATTCATACAACTTGGTGAGTCAAGGACTGATTTCATTCATAGGATGAAGGAGGACTTGACAAGTTGTTCATACAACTCAGCGAGTCAGATGAAGATGGACTTGATGCTGGTATCGAATATGGACTCATTAAGACCTTGCTAGACTCGACGAGTAGAAGCGTGTAAAGGATTGGAAATAAGGACCGGGACTCGGCGAGTTGGCGGCCCGACTCGGCAAGTCAAGTCAACTGAGAGTTGACTTTGTCCAGGGGTAAAATAGTCATTTTAACCTAAGTTTAGTTATCAGTAATTAATTGAGTATTTGTGGGAAATGTAATCAGGAAGCTACGGAGCAGCAACAGCAGTCAGTTTCTGAGTAGCATTTCTTCAGCCAGCTTTTGAAGTAAGTTTCCTTTTGGTAGGAACGGGTCTATGGCCACAATGTCGGCCCGTTTAATTAGCAGTAGTACCGGACCTCGGTCCAATGCAGTAGTTAGAATGCTTGATGTCTTTGTGATTCAAGCATGTTTTGTGTTATGTGTTCCGGACTCTGGTCCGATGCAGTATGCAGTATACATGTTCATGCTAGTTGATATGTTTATGCTATGCTATGTTCAGTCAGTTTCCGGACTGTGGTCCGATGCAGGGGACAACGTCCCAGTTAGTTCTGGTTTTCGGTCCGATGCAGTTAGTTCCGGACTTCGGTCCAATGCAGGGGACAAGGTCCAAGTCAGTTCCGAACTTCTGTCCGATGTACTTTCCGAACATCGGTCCGATGCAGAGGGCAAGGCCTTAGTTAGTTCCAAACTTCGGTCCGATGTAGTTTCCAGACATCGGTCCGATGCAGTGGGCAAGGCCCAATAGTTGTTTATATGTTATTCTATGGTATGTGGTAGTTTGGGGGAGCTCACTAAGCTTTGTGCTTTCAGTTTCAGTTTTGGTTTCAGGTACTTCTACTAGCAAAGGGAAGAGCTCGGGATGATGGCATCTCACGCACCACAACTTCTGTTTTATCCTAGGGGTTTTATTAAGATATTTTCATATGATTGATACAGTTTTTGTTTTGACACAATTACTTTGACCTTTGTGTTACTCATTTTATGGCTCTTAGTATATATGAAATTCGATGATGTGATTTTTAGTAATATTAAAACAAAAATTTTTGAGTCGTATTTTGGGTTGTTTCAAGTTGGTATCAGAGCCTTGGTTTGAGGGATTCAGGAACACTTTTGAGTATGAATGGACTCAAACTAAGGAAATGGTAAAAGATTTTATACGAAAAATGTTTTCGAAAGAATTTTTGAAAAATAAACTTAAAAAGAAAAGAGTTTTGAGAATGGGGAAAAGGGTGTGGTGCATGCGATCAGCCGAGCTCAAGTAAGTACTCCCAAATTACCCATGCAAGTTTATGTTATGGTTATCAGTTTCAGTTTTAGTAGAACAACATGCTAGAATATGACTAAGGATCTAGGAGGATGCCTTATGTACCTGGTTTATGTGTTTCAGCTTTATGAGAATTGCATGCTAGTATTGAGTAGACAACAGTAGGATAGCCTGTTTAGGTTATGCTTTATAGCATGAGCTTAGCATTGTATGATAGTACAGTTTCTCGTTATGAGGATAGAATTACTTGAGTAGTTTCATGTGTCTGAATGTTGCTTGCTTTGTGTTTTGTGGGACTCTGAGTGATGGGAGTTAGCAATTAGGTGAATACGTCACATCACATGTGACCAGGGTTGAATAATCTCAGAGTGCTGGATTTGGCCCTACTGCATAGCTCTCGTTTGAGTCTAACCGTTGTAGGAACGAGTCTTTTACTCGAAGGATTATCCGAGCCTCGTCACATGTGGTGGTATTCAGGTGATGAATAATTGGCATTACAAGGAACCTTCAGCAGTTGAGGACTGGTTTTGGGTTGATTCAGAGGTTTCCCTAGGGCAAGCCTAGGATGAGAGTAGCATAGATCAGTAACAATAGTAGTGACTTGGTGGAGTCGAGACAGTTCTTGAGGAAAGTACGGATAGATGTGGAAGGTAGTATGGGCCCATACTACTAAAAGCAGAGGATCCGTACTTGAATGAAGGAAAGCTGAGATGAGACCAGGAAACTTGTAGTAGTAGTGATACCTCGAGATATATCAGTGTTCCTGACGTTTATTATGATGTGTTTTCAAAATGGTGGTTTTACGCCCTAGACCAATAGTCGGCAGTTCAGGTGTCGGGGAGGGATCAGGATCAGGCTCGGGGGCCGAGCATTTGGATGAGCAGACTAGGGAGTTTCTCTCTTCAGAGATTACACGCATCATACTTGAGCAGACTCCTGTGATGGGGTCACGCACACTCACCTTCAGGGAGTTCCGGGCTTGTGGAGCTCCAGACTACCATGGGGCGCAGGTCCCCATAGCGAGTACTAGGTGGTTGGCGGATGTCGCCAATGCTTTTCACACCAGCAGATGTCCCGAAGAGGACAAGGTCAGACTAGCATCCTCTCTTCTGAAGGACAGGGTACGAGATTGGTGGGAGGAGATCGGGCATGTCATTGGGGATGATGCAAAACTAGATGCCATGTCTTGGGCTGATTTTACTACCAGGTTCAGAGTCGAGTTTCCACCAGTTATTGAGGTGCAACAATTAGCCAGGGAGTTTCAGGATCTCACCCAGACTATAGAGACAGTGGCGGAGATTACCGCCAAGTTCAGGGAGAGCGATCTTCTCGTTCCTCAGTACACAACTGATGAGGAAATGAAGAAGGCCTGTTATCATGAGATGTTGCGGAGTGATATACGCCAGTTTTTGAGCTGGTCCAGTTATAAAACGCTGGATGATATGATTACGAGGGCTCGTGAGAGAGAGATAGATTTGGAGATGGAGAAGAAGAGGAAGCCAGAGGCGGCATCTGGCACAGGGAGTTCGGGCAAAAAGCCCAAGGTATCGGATCACAGATCTAGAGGACAGCAGACCCACAGTCAGTGTTGAGAGTGTGGCAGATTGCACGATGGGGCGGGCAAGGCAGGGAGTCCCGGTTGCTACAAGTGCGGACAGACCGGGCATATGAGCAAAGATTGTATAACTACTCCCACCGTTACCACAATATCTGATATGATTTGCTTCCATTGGAATCAGAGGGGACTTAAAAAGTCCCAGTGTCCAAGTTTGGCAGCAGCAGGGAAGGTGGCAGAACCTGCCCCTGCAACTTTAAGGATTATAGACGGCCGTTAGGGCCGAAGTGAGGCACCAGTGGCGAAGACTAGAGCTTTTCAGATGACAGCAGAGGAGGCGCGGGCGACTCCTAAGGTGGTAACGGGTATGTATATTCCCTTCATTTCTTTATTATTAATGATTGTTTCTTATGATTATATGTTTTTATATAGGGTCGTTCTTAGTGAACGACATTTCAGCTATAGTATTATTTGACTCGGGGGCTACCCAATCATTTGTCTCACTTGCGCTTAGCAAGAGGTTTAGCAGAGCTCCGCGGGAGCTGGATTGTCCACTTGAGGTTGAGATAGCTGATGACAGGACCGTTAGGGTCGCGAGAGTACATAAGGAGTGTTCGTTGTAGTTATTTGATGAGCAGTTTTCAGTGGACTTGGTTCCCATTCCCCTGCGAGGGAATAAGGTTATAGTGGGTATGGATTGGCTGAGCCCCAATGGGGTAGTGACTGGGAGAAGGGCTAGGCGACTGTAGACGATGTACCGGTGGTACGTGAGTACTTAGATGTATTTCCAAAGCATTTTCCTCGAATACCTCCTGAGAGATAGGTCAAGTTAAGGATTGACCTGGTCCCTGGTGCGACACCGATAGCCAGGGCACCATATCGATTGGCTCCTCCGGAGATGCAGGAGTTGTCTATGCAGCTACAGGAGCTGTTAGACAAGGGTTTTATCAGACCGAGCATTTCACCATAGGGAGCCCCGATCCTATTTGTGAAGAAGAGGGATGGGTCGTACCGTGTGTATAGATTACCGGGAGTTGAACAAGGTAACGGTGAAGAACCGATACCCACTCCTGAGGATAGATGACTTGTTTGATCAGCTTCAGGGAGCATCTTGGTTTTCCAAGATTGATCTGCACTCCGATTATCATCAGATGCTGGTAAGAGGTGAGGATGTTCAGAAGACCAATTTTAGGACCCGGTATGGTCATTATGAGTTTGTGGTGATGTCGTTTGGGCTCACCAACGCTCCAGCCGCGTTCATGGATCTCATGAAGCGTGTATGCAGACCGATGCTGGATCGGTCTGTGATAGTGATCATCGATGATATCTTGGTTTATTTCAAGACTCAGGAGCAGTATGAGGAGCACCTAAGGGAGGTGCTAGAGACTTTGAGGAGGGAGAGACTTTTCTCTAAGATCTCCAAGTGCGAGTTCTGGTTGTGCGAGGTGCAGGTCCTTAGACACCTTGTCAACCAGAAGGGTATACTAGTGGATCCGGCCAAGATTGAGGCCGTGATGTAGTAGGAGGTCCCGAGCTCTCCATCTGAGATTCAGAGCTTCCTAGGTTTGACAGGGTACTACAGGAGGTTAATCCAGGACTTCTCCAAGATAGCAGTTCCAGTCACCCGACTGACTAGGAAGTTGGTGGTGTTTTGCTGGGGGCCTGAGCAGCAGGCAGCATTTGAGATCCTTAGACAGTGATTGTGTGAGGCACCAATTCTTACCCTGCCAGAGGGAGTGGATGACTTTGTAGTCTACTGTAATGCCTCGATCACCGGTATGGGAGCAATATTGATGCAGCGAGGTCATGTGATAGCTTATGCCTCTAGACAGTTGAAGCCTCATGAGGCTAACTATCCGACACACGATTTAGAGTTGGGGGCAGTGGTGTTCGCCCTCATAATTTGGAGGCATTACCTCTATGGGGTCCGTCGTACCATTTACACGGATCACAAGAGTTTTAGGTACCTCATGGATCAGCCGAATCTGAACATGAGGCAGCACCGATGGTTGGACGTCGTAAAGGATTACGATTGTGAGATCCTTTATCATCCGGGCAAGGCCAACGTTGTGGCCGACGCCCTGAGCCGCAAGGTGATGGCGGCTCTGATTGGAGATATATTTTTGAGGATGACGGTAATTACTCCATTCTTGGAGCAGATTAGAGAGGCACAGGTCGAGGGCCTGAAGGAGGAGAGGCAGAAGTGAGAGAAGATTGTGGGCCGAGTAGTTTCTTTCGATTATGACAGTCGAGGATTGTTGACCCTTCATGGCAGAGTCTAGGTGCCGTATTGGGGAGGAGTACGACAAGTGTTGATGGATGAGGCCCACATGTCTCGGTTCTCCATTCATCCAAGGGCGACGAAGAGAGGTGCCTGACCTACAAGAAGGTCAAGGAAGAACACCAGAGACCCCACGACAAGATGCAGGTGTTAGCATTCCTGTGTGGAAATGGGAGGATATCACTATGGATTTCATCACTAAGCTTCCCAGGAATGCATGTGGAGTTGACTCGATTTGCGTCATAGTGGATCGGCCGGCCAAGAGTGCTCATTTCATACCGATTCAGGAGAGCATATCGGCCGAGAAGCTAGCCGATATCTATGTGTGCGAGGTAGTGGCACGGCATGGAGTGCCTGTATCAGTAGTATCAGACCGAGACATTCGTTTCACTTCCAGGTTTTGGAAGCGGTTTCATGACGAGATGGGTACTCATCTCCATTTCAGCACCACTTTCCACCCTAGACGAACGGGCAGAGCGAGAGGACTATTCAGACTCTCGAGGACATGCTTCGGGCATGTGTCCTAGATTTCAGTGGCAGTTGGGATACGTATCTTCCTTTAGCGGAATTTTCGTATAACAACACTTACCACGCTAGCATTGACCACCCTCCTTTCGAGATGCTTTACGGGAGAAAGTGTAGGACCTGGATTTGTTGGAGCGAGATCAGTTAGCGAGTCATCGGGAGTACTGAGGTGGTGATCAAGATCACAGAGTTGATCCGGCAGGTCCGTAGCAGAATGCAGACTACGCAGAGTCGGCAGAAGAGTTACGCCGACAAGAGGCGTTCAGACCTAGACTTTAAAGTGGGCGATATGGTCCTCCTGAAGGTATCACCCTGGAAGGGTGTTATCAGGTTCCGGAAAAGGGGCAAGCTAGGCCCCAGATACATTGGCCCTTTTAGGGTTTTGGCCTGGGTGGGTCGGGTTGCTTATCGGTTGGATCTTCCAGCAGAGCTTAGCAAGATCCACAACACTTTCCATGTTTCTCAATTGAGGATGTGTTTAGTGGACGAGTCAGCAGTTGTACCCTTGGAGGATATTCAGGTTGATAGCAGCCTGAATTATATTAAGAGGCTCGGAGAGATTTCACATACTTGGAGAGATTTGGGAGAGATTTCACATACTTGGAGAGATTTCACATTATTGGAGAGATTTGGGAGATATTTCACATACTTGGAGAGATTTGGGAGAGATTTAACCTTAACCATTATTATCGCATAATCTCGCAAATGCAAGGTTCGTGAACCCCGTTACGCCTCGTTAATGGTCGTTTTAAGTCCCCGAAAGGGTCCTTAGCCGTGTTTTGATGCGTTTAATTCTCTTTTTAGGGTTTTTACATTGTTACACATAGATTTTTCGAGACACTTAAATTTTTGACATACAAATGCACATTTTTATTCATGGAATAATGTAACAACGCAATTTTTCAAACAAAATTTTCATTTAAAATAAAGTGATTTTACTCAACCAATAACATTTATTCCATGTTTCATATCAAATACAGATATAAAATCCCCAAGATCTCAAATAGCAGCAGTGTGTATGCATCATGCCGGCGCCTTCCCACGGTCCTCGCTTGTACCTGAAACACATACATAACAACTTGTAAACATAAATGCTTAGTGAGTTCCCCAGTATACGACTTACACATATACGCCTTTCTAGGCCCTGACCTTCCGGTCCACAATACATTGCCTTCTGGCCCATAACATATTGCCTTCCGGCCCGTAACATATTCGCCTTCCGGCCCATAACATATTGCCTTCCGGCCCGTAACATATTGCCTTCCGGCCCATAACATATTGCCTTCCGGCCCATAATGTTTACGACACATAATACATTTAATCTAGCACACATAGCACATATATCATACATCATACCTGACCTTTCTGTCACATAACATATCGCCTTCCGGCCCGTATAAACATACATATCATGCATAGCAACTACCTTTCTATTTATAGCATAAATAACACATATCATATTCGACCTTCCGGTCTCACAGTCAAACCCTTCCGGGTGTAGTATAGTGAGAAGACTCACCTCATGGTAATGAAAACTATCAACTCTTGAAACCACTCGCACTCGATCCGCCGATCCGCAGACTCCCTATAATACCATATACCCTTATTAATACTCTTATCATCCAAGACAACTGACCCTAAGAAATTACATGCAGGTCAACTCTGGTCAACGGTCAACTTGACCGGACTCGCCGAGTGCAAAGGCGACTCGACGAGTCTAGACGTCCTCCCCAACTTTCCCTGTTGTTCCCTTTCTACTCGCCGAGTATCCCCCTTGACTCGACGAGATCCATGTGGAAGAATCGCGGGGCCACCCCGACTCCACTCGCCGAGTCTGAAGAACAACTCGGCGAGTCCCAGTGAATCTTCAAGCTACTCGCTGAGTCTGAAGAACAACTCGGCGCGTCCATGCCATGCAGACGAGCAACTGCTTCCTGCAATACGTATGGTCCCGAGATATACAATCATGGGACTTTCTAGACTTCTAAACATCTTATTACTGGGGTATAAACGTCTGGGTAATAACATAATAACCCATCTAATCACTAAATGGGTTTCATAAACCCTAGATTCGTATACACATCAAAATAACAGAAATGGTCCGAGTATTACCTGAAAACGCACTCTCTGAGTCCCCAAACCCCAGGACTCGATCCTCCTTGATATTCCTTTGGCCAAACTCTTCTTCTTCTTGCCTAACAAGTTCCTCCAAGTTCCAATAGCTTTCACTCCTGCTCTAGACGTCCACAACGATTAGGGTTCTTCTCAATCGGCCAAAAGACGGAAAATGACGGCCTAAGAGGCGTTATATACGATCCAAAACCAAACGGCTAGGGTTTCTGCTGAACAGCGTCGACTCGCCGGGTCCATATCTGGACTCGTCGAGTCCAGTCGCGAACCCGCGACCAAGTCTGCGGTCCTACTCGGCGAGTCTGGCTCCAACTCGCCGAGTCCCTTCCTAAAATGCCCCCCCAAAAATAGTTTTAAAGCAATACCTGAAATTCCGGGCTGTTACAACTCTCCCCCACTAGAACTAGACTTCGCCCTCGAAGTCTTACTCTGCGAATAACTCCGGATGTTGCTTCCGCATCTCACGTTCCGGCTCCCAAGTCATCTCCGATCCCTTCCGGTGTTGCCACTGAACCAACACCAGAGGCACCTCCTTGTTTCGCAGAACCTTGATCTTCCGATCCCTGATAGCTACTGGTCTCTCGGCGTAATTCAGACTCGCATCCACCTGAATATCCTCTAACGGAACCACTGCCGATTCATCGGCTATACACTTCCTCAACTGTGATACGTGAAAGGTATTGTGAATCTGTCCCAACTCTGCTGGCAACTCTAGCCGATAAGCTACCCGACCTACTCTTGCAATTACCCGAAATGGACCTATGAACCGGGGTCCCAACTTTCCCCTCTTTCTGAACCGGATCACTCCTTTCCAAGGAGAGACCTTCAGGAGAACGAAGTCGCCAACCTGGAATTCAAGCTCGGACCGGCGTCTGTCCGCATAACTCTTCTATCGGCTCTGGGCGGTCAATAACCTTTGCCTAACCTGCTGAATCTGCTCTGTCGTTTGGAGTACGATCTCTGTACTGCCCATCACTCTCTGTCCCACCTCTCCCCAGCAAATGGGAGTCCGACACCTCCTACCATACAACAACTCAAAAGGTGGCATACCAATGCTCGAATGATGGATGTTGTTGTAGGAAAACTCAGCCAAGGGTAAATGCGCATCCCAGCTACCCCCGAAGTCTAACACACACGCTCTAAGCATGTCTTCCAATGTCTGAATCGTCCGCTCGCTCTGACCGTCTGTCTGGGGATGGTATGCGGTACTAAAATGTAGTTTAGTACCCAGCTCCTCATGGAATTTCTTCCAGAACCTGGAAGTGAAACGTACATCACGGTCTGAAACAATCGAGATCGGCACTCCATGCCGAGATATTACCTCTCTCACGTATAACTCTGCCAACTTCTCCGCTGATGAACTCTCGCTAATGGCAAGGAAGTGTGCACTCTTCGTCAACCTATCCACAATCACCCAAATTGCATCGACTCCCCTGGCAGTTCTCGGCAATTTGGTGATGAAATCCATTGTAATCTGTTCCCACTTCCACTTGGGAATCTCCAAGTCATGCGTGGGATATCTCGCCTCGTGAGGCTTTAATTGCCTCGATGCATAAGCTATCACATCGCCCCTCTGCATCAACACTGCACCCAGTCCCGAAATTGATGCGTCGCAATATACAACAAAATCTTCCATCCCTTCCGGGAGAGCTAACACCGGGGCTTCACACAGTCTCTGGCGTAGTGTCTCGAAGGAAGTCTGTTGCTCGGGTCCCCATGAGAATGGAACACCCTTCCGGGTCAATCTGGTGAGCGGTACTGCGATCTTGGAGAAATCCCTAATAAACCTCCGATAGTACCCCGCCAACCCAAGGAAACTTGTGATCTCGGAAGGTGACTTCGGTGCTTCCCAACTCATCACTGCTTCCACCTTGGCCGGATCGACCAATATCCCTGACTGATTAACAACATGTCCAAGAAATTGGACCTCCCGCAACCAGAAGTCACATTTGGAGAATTTTGCATATAGCTTCTCCGACCTCAGTACCTCGAGGACCTCTCTCAAATGTCCCTCATGCTGCTCTCTAGTTCGCGAATACACTAGGATGTCGTCGATAAATACAATCACAGACCGATCCAGCATCGGTCTGCATACCCTGTTCATGAGGTCCATGAACACTGCCGGGGCATTGGTGAGCCCGAAAGGCATCACCACGAACTCATAATGCCCATACCGCGTCCTGAATGTTGTCTTCTGAACGTCCTCATCCCGTACTCTTACCTGATGGTACCCTGATCTCAGATCGATCTTGGAAAACCAAGATGCCCCTTGCAACTGATCGAATAGATCATCGATCCTCGGTAACGGATAGCGGTTCTTGACCGTCACCTTGTTCAACTCCCGGTAATCAATACACATCCGGTGTGAACCATCCTTCTTCTTGACGAACAGAATCGGTGCTCCCCACGGCGAGCTACTCGGCCGAATAAATCCCTTCCCCAGCAACTCCTGGAGTTGCGAGGACAACTCTTGCATCTCTGGAGGTGCAAGACGATAAGGCACCTTCGCAATAGGCGCAGCCCCCGGAATCAGATCGATACCAAACTCCACTTGCCTCGCAGGAGGTACTCCCAGCAACTCCTCGGGAAAAACATCTGGAAACTCACGCACCACTGGAACCTCCTCTACTGTCCTCGGTCTCTCGGAAGCCTCCCGCGTATTCATCACATACGCCACAAAACCTTTACATCCCTGCTGTAGGCATTGCCTCGCCCTAGCGGCCGAACAAAAAGCTGATCCTGAACGGGTACCCTCGCCGTATACCGTAAGAACTCCCCCACTAGGGTCTCGTATAGTCACCAGCTGGCGCTCACAGTCGATGACAACGCTGAATCGGCTCAACCAGTCCATGCCTACGATGACACAGACATCCCCCATCACAATAGGAATTAGGTCAATCGGAAACGCAACCCCGAAAATCTCTAGTACGCATCCCCGAAGAACCTCCGTGGCACAAACCACCCTCTCGGCCGCTATAGAAACGCTCAGAGGCCGACTTAACGGCTCACGACTAATGCTGATATGCTGACTAAAAGCTAAAGATACAAAGGATCTACTCGCACCCGAATCAAATAACACTAGAGCAGGCATAGAGTTCACAAGAAAAGTACCTACACATACATTAACATAAGCATAACATTTCGACTTTAAAGTAAATACGTGAATTACAGCATACCTGCCACAACATCGGGCGCAACGCGGACCTCCTCCGCAGTTAGCTGAAAGGCTCTCCCGCGAGCCCTCGGGCCTTCGAGCTTCGCCGGTCGGGTCTCAGTAGTCCTGGTAGTCGTTGTAGATCCCTGACGAAGCTGCGGGCACTCGGCCTTCCGATGGCCTGTCTGGTTGCAGTGAAAGCAAACCATAAACCCCTTAGGGTAATCCCTGGCAATGTGTCCCTCCTTACCACACTTGTAACAACCACCAGCTCGACACGCCCCCTCATGACTCTTGCCGCACTTTCCGCAAGTGCGGCCCTTCGGACCTTCCATCCTCGAATCAGCGGACTTGATCCGCTTGGCTGCCGGCTGAGACTGAGCCGGCCGCCGATCCCCCTGCCGAGACTCGGTCTCCTCCCTGGCCTGGGTCTCCAACTCGATCTCGCGCTTCCTGGCGTTCGCCTGAAGCTCAGTGAAAGTACGATAGGTGGAGTTTGACACAAACTCCCGGATATCCCTCCTCAAAACGCCTAAATACCGGCTCATCCGTGACTGCTCCGAAGACACCAGCTCTGGGCAGAACATCGCCCTCTCGTGAAACTTCCGTGTGACCACCGCAACGGAATCAGTACCCTGCTTAAGGGTCAAGAACTCCTGAATCAACTGTTCCCTCTCCACTGGGGGAACATACTCGTCCCTAAACATCTCAGTAAACCTCTCCCATGTCACCGCTGTAATCTCCGCCAGAGTGAAGTTCGCCGTCACGAACTTCCACCAATCCTTCGCTCCTAGACGGAGCTGGTTCAAGGCGAACCGTACCCTCAGATGCTCCGGGCATGAGCAAGTGTAGAAGCATCCCTCAATGTCGGCGATCCACCTCATCGCAGAAATCGGGTCCTGCGTCCTATCGAACTCAGGGGGTTTCGTGTTGCTGAATTCCCGGAACAACAACGAATCGCCCCCTTGCGGCCTGGCAGCGGCCACAGCTGCGGTAGCGGCAGCGGCTGCAGCATCAGTCAGTGCGGCGTACCGCTCCTCGAACGTCTCCATCAATGTGGTCTTAATAGACCCAAACATCTCCGGGATCTCGGCCCGGATCGCTGCAGCTACCTCCTCCTGGATCATCTGACGAATATCCTCGTCACTCACGGTGCTCGAACTCGCCCCATGACGTGTGGTAACCATGATGTCTCTGAAATACAACATAAAATTATCAGAGACTCCATCAAGTACTATTGTACTCGATAACGCAACCCTACTCAGTCTCCGATATCCAAGGATTCTTACTTGGGTCTTCCACCGACCCGGTGCCTTCGGTAGTACGGGCCTAATACTACCGACCACACCGTATCAGTATTCGTCCCAAATCTTCCTCCCCATACCCCGAATAACGAGTACTCTACTTCTAGTATGCACTATCTACTTGCACGCTACCGAATATCTCATATAAGTAATCTCCCTAGACTAAGGCATCACAAAACAGGCCATTCTAGTCCTATCATGTATACCTAGTCTTCTAGCATGCATAACAATTCATAATTCAGTGCATAACATAACATTGTAAGGTATTCTGGGGATCTTTACCATTCGGGCGCTGGCTGATCGTACACACTGCTCCGTTCTTGTTTACCACTTTACCATTTATAAAAATTTATGTCTTTATTATTTTTAAAAGATTTTTCCTCAAATCCTCGGTTTGAGTTCAGTTACACCCGAAGGTACACCCGAATCCCTCAAACCAAGGCTCTGATACCAATTGTAACAACGCAATTTTTCAAACAAAATTTTCATTTAAAATAAAGTGATTTTACTCAACCAATAACATTTATTCCATGTTTCATATCAAATACAGATATAAAATCCCCAAGATCTCAAATAGCAGCAGTGTGTATGCATCATGCCGGCGCCTTCCCACGGTCCTCGCTAGTACCTGAAACACATACATAACAACTTGTAAACATAAATGCTTAGTGAGTTCCCCAGTATACGACTTACACATATACGCCTTTCTAGGCCCTGACCTTCCGGTCCACAATACATTGCCTTCCGGCCCGTAACATAATCGCCTTCCGGCCCATAACATATTGCCTTCCGGCCCGTAACATATTCGCCTTCCGGCCCATAACATATTGCCTTCCGGCCCGTAACATATTGCCTTCCGGCCCATAACATATTGCCTTCCGGCCCATAACGTTTACGACACATAATACATTTAATCTAGCACACATAGCACATATATCATACATCATACCTGACCTTTCTGTCACATAACATATCGCCTTCCGGCCCGTATAAACATACATATCATGCATAGCAACTACCTTTCTATTTATAGCATAAATAACACATATCATATTCGACCTTCCGGTCTCACAGTCAAACCCTTCCGGGTGTAGTATAGTGAGAAGACTCACCTCGTGGTAATGAAAACTATCAACTCTTGAAACCACTCGCACTCGATCCGCCGATCCGCAGACTCCCTATAATACCATATACCCTTATTAATACTCTTATCATCCAAGACAACTGACCCTAAGAAATTACATGCAGGTCAACTCTGGTCAACGGTCAACTTGACCGGACTCGTCGAGTGCAAAGGCGACTCGACGAGTCTAGACGTCCTCCCCAACTTTCCCTGTTGTTCCCTTTCTACTCGCCGAGTATCCCCCTTGACTCGACGAGATCCATGTGGAAGAATCGCGGGGCCACCCCGACTCCACTCGCCGAGTCTGAAGAACAACTCGGCGAGTCCCAGTGAATCTTCAAACTACTCGCCGAGTCTGAAGAACAACTCGGCGCGTCCATGCCATGCAGACGAGCAACTGCTTCCTGCAATACGTATGGTCCCGAGATATACAATCATGGGACTTTCTGGACTTCTAAACATCTTATTACTGGGGTATAAACGTCTAGGTAATAACATAATAACCCATCTAATCACTAAATGGGTTTCATAAACCCTAGATTCGTATACACATCAAAATAACAGAAATGGTCCGAGTATTACCTGAAAACGCACTCTCTGAGTCCCCAAACCCCAGGACTCGATCCTCCTTGATATTCCTTTGGCCAAACTCTTCTTCTTCTTGCCTAACAAGTTCCTCCAAGTTCCAATAGCTTTCTCTCCTGCTCTAGACGTCCACAACGATTAGGGTTCTTCTCAATCGGCCAAAAGACGGAAAATGACGGCCTAAGAGGCGTTATATATGATCCAAAACCAAACGGCTAGGGTTTCTGCTGAACAGCGTCGACTCGCCGGGTCCATATCTGGACTCGTCGAGTCCAGTCGCGAACCCGCGACCAAGTCTGCGGTCCTACTCGGCGAGTCTGGCTCCAACTCGCCGAGTCCCTTCCTAAAATGCCCCCCCAAAAATAGTTTTAAAGCAATACCTGAAATTCCGGGCTGTTACAACTCTCCCCCACTAGAACTAGACTTCGCCCTCGAAGTCTTACTCTGCGAATAACTCCGGATGTTGCTTCCGCATCTCACGTTCCGGCTCCCAAGTCATCTCCGATCCCTTCCGGTGTTGCCACTGAACCAACACCAGAGGCACCTCCTTGTTTTGCAGAACCTTGATCTTCCGATCCCTGATAGCTACTGGTCTCTCGGCGTAATTCAGACTCGCATCCACCTGAATATCCTCTAACGGAACCACTGCCGATTCATCGGCTATACACTTCCTCAACTGTGATACGTGAAAGGTATTGTGAATCTGTCCCAACTCTGCTGGCAACTCTAGCCGATAAGCTACCCGACCTACTCTTGCAATTACCCGAAATGGACCTATGAACCGGGGTCCCAACTTTCCCCTCTTTCTGAACCGGATCACTCCTTTCCAAGGAGAGACCTTCAGGAGAACGAAGTCGCCAACCTGGAATTCAAGCTCGGACCGGCGTCTGTCCGCATAACTCTTCTGTCGGCTCTGGGCGGTCAATAACCTCTGCCTAACCTGCTAAATCTGCTCTGTCATTTGGAGTACGATCTCTGTACTGCCCATCACTCTCTGTCCCACCTCTCCCCAGCAAATGGGAGTCCGACACCTCCTACCATACAACAACTCAAAAGGTGGCATACCAATGCTCGAATGATGGCTGTTGTTGTAGGAAAACTCAGCCAAGGGTAAATGCGCATCCCAGCTACCCCCAAAGTCTAACACACACGCTCTAAGCATGTCTTCCAATGTCTGAATCGTCCGCTCGCTCTGACCGTCTGTCTGGGGATGGTATGCGGTACTAAAATGTAGTTTAGTACCCAGCTCCTCATGGAATTTCTTCCAGAACCTGGAAGTGAAACGTACATCACGGTCTGAAACAATCGAGATCGGCACTCCATGCCGAGATATTACCTCTCTCACGTATAACTCTGCCAACTTCTCCGCTGATGAACTCTCGCTAATGGCAAGGAAGTGTGCACTCTTCGTCAACCTATCCACAATCACCCAAATTGCATCGACTCCCCTGGCAGTTCTCGGCAATTTGGTGATGAAATCCATTGTAATCTGTTCCCACTTCCACTTGGGAATCTCCAAGTCATGCGTGGGATATCTCGCCTCGTGAGGCTTTAATTGCCTCGATGCATAAGCTATCACATCGCCCCTCTGCATCAACACTGCACCCAGTCCCGAAATCGATGCGTCGCAATATACAACAAAATCTTCCATCCCTTCCGGGAGAGCTAACACCGGGGCTTCACACAGTCTCTGGCGTAGTGTCTCGAAGGAAGTCTGTTGCTCGGGTCCCCATGAGAATGGAACACCCTTCCGGGTCAATCTGGTGAGCGGTACTGCGATCTTGGAGAAATCCCTAATAAACCTCCGATAGTACCCCGCCAACCCAAGGAAACTTGTGATCTCGGAAGGTGACTTCGGTGCTTCCCAACTCATCACTGCTTCCACCTTGGCCGGATCGACCAATATCCCTGACTGATTAACAACATGTCCAAGAAATTGGACCTCCCGCAACCAGAAGTCACATTTGGAGAATTTTGCATATAGCTTCTCCGACCTCAGTACCTCGAGGACCTCTCTCAAATGTCCCTCATGCTGCTCTCTAGTTCGCGAATACACTAGGATGTCGTCGATAAATACAATCACAGACCGATCCAGCATCGGTCTGCATACCCTGTTCATGAGGTCCATGAACACTGCCGGGGCATTGGTGAGCCCGAAAGGCATCACCACGAACTCATAATGCCCATACCGCGTCCTGAATGTTGTCTTCTGAACGTCCTCATCCCGTACTCTTACCTGATGGTACCCTGATCTCAAATCGATATTGGAAAACCAAGATGCCCCTTGCAACTGATCGAATAGATCATCGATCCTCGGTAACGGATAGCGGTTCTTGACCGTCACCTTGTTCAACTCCCGGTAATCAATACACATCCGGTGTGAACCATCCTTCTTCTTGACGAACATAATCGGTGCTCCCCACGACGAGCTACTCGGCCAAATAAATCCCTTCCCCAGCAACTCGTGGAGTTGTGAGGACAACTCTTGCATCTCTGGAGGTGCAAGACGATAAGGCACCTTCGCAATAGGCGCAGCCCCCGGAATCAGATCGATACCAAACTCCATTTGCCTCGCAGGAGGTACTCCCGGCAACTCCTCGGGAAAAACATCTGGAAACTCACGCACCACTGGAACCTCCTCTACTGTCCTCGGTCTCTCGGAAGCCTCCCGCGTATTCATCACATACGCCACAAAACCTTTACATCCCTGCTGTAGGCATTGCCTCGCCCTAGCGGCCGAACAAAAAGCTGATCCTGAACGGGTACCCTCGCCGTATACCGTAAGAACTCCCCCACTAGGGTCTCGTATAGTCACCAGCTGGCGCTCACAGTCGATGACAGCGCTGAATCGGCTCAACCAGTCCATGCCCACGATGACACAGACATCCCCCATCACAATAGGAATTAGGTCAATCGGAAACGCAACCCCGAAAATCTCTAGTACGCATCCCCGAAGAACCTCCGTGGCACAAACCACCCTCTCGGCCGCTATAGAAACGCTCAGAGGCCGACTTAACGGCTCACGACTAATGCTGATATGCTGACTAAAAGCTAAAGATACAAAGGATCTACTCGCACCCGAATCAAATAACACTAGAGCAGGCATAGAGTTCACAAGAAAAGTACCTACACATACATTAACATAAGCATAACATTTCGACTTTAAAGTAAATACGTGAATTACAGCATACCTGCCACAACATCGGGCGCAGCGCGGACCTCCTCCGCAGTCAGCTGAAAGGCTCTCCCGCGAGCCCTCGGGGCCTCGAGCTTCGCCCGAGGAAATTCACCTCTCGAATCCAGAACTCACACTTTGAAAACCTGGCGTACAATTTCTCTGCCCTCAGCGTCTCCAGGACTCGACGTAAATGCTGGCTGTGTTCTTCCTTACTTTGGGAGTAGACTAGTATATCATCGATGAAGACAATTACGAACTTGTCTAAGTAAGGTCAACACACCCGATTCATCAGGTCCATAAATGTTGCGGGTGCATTTGTTAAGCCTAAAGGTATCACTACAAATTCATAGTGACCATAGCGCGTTTTGAACGCTGTCTTGGGAATATCCTCCTCTTGAACTCGTAGTTGATGGTATCCAGATCTAAGGTCAATCTTCGAGAAGAAACTCGCTTCTTGTAGTTGGTCGAAGAGGTCATCGATACGAGGCAAATGGTATCGGTTTTTGATGGTGAGTTCGTTTTACTCGCGGTAGTCAATGCACATATGGAATGATCCATCATTCTTCTTAACGAACAAAACTATTGCTCCCCGAGGCCAGAAGCTTGGCCTAATGAAGACTTTGCTTAATAGTTCATTTAGTTGACTAGACAGTTACTGCATCTCGGCTGGGGCTAGACGGTATGGCGATTTGGTTACGGGGGTAGCTTCGGGAATTAAGTTGATTCGGAATTTGACTTGTCGAGGAGGGGGCACTCCGGGAAGGTCTTCTAGGAATACATCGGGGAATTTGCAGACCTTTGGAATGCCCTTGATGTCTTTCATTCCTTGACCCTTATCGACGAAGTGGGATAGGAAGGCATGGTACTCCTTGCGGAGATACTTTTGAGCCTTTATACTAGAGTTGATCTGAAAGTTTGTGCTAGGCTTGTCGCCATAAACGAAGAGAGCTTCGCCACTTGGCAGATTAAGGCGAACGGCCATTTCGTGACATAGGATTTCCGCATGGTGTGGGCATAACCAATCCATGCCAATGATAACGTCAAAACTTTTTATGGTGACCGGCATAGGGTCGATTTGGAAAGAGTGGTTATTTAAGGTGAGGGTACACCCGGTTTAAATATTGTTAGTGTACTCTGTTTTTCCGTTAGCTATTTCTACGGTGAATGTGTCTTTTAGTGGTTGTGGTGTTTGATTAAGCAAAAGTTTAAATTGGTGGCTGACGAAGATTTTCTCCGCGCCACTATCGAAAAGAATGCATGCGTAGGTATTGTTGAGGGGAAACGTACTGGTAACCACAGTTGGATCTGCAACGGCTTCCTCATGACCTATTGCCAGAACTCTGCCCATTTCTCCGGGGTTGGTGTTTCTTGCCTTCGGGCAGTTACGTTTGAGGTGTCCTACTTCTCCACATCTATAGCAGGTTCGGCTTGCTTCAGCGTTGGCAGCTTGTGCGTTCGGTTGGGCTGGAGTTCTATAGAATCGGGCAGTGTGCCCCTTTTTGTTACAGTTCGTGCAATGCATTTCACGGCATGCACCGTTGTGGTGGTAGCTGCATTTGTTGCAATTGGGCAGGTTCCCGGCATATTGTCTTATCTGGGTGGGGTTGGCAGTGGTTGTGGCAGCGTGCACTGCAACCACTTGTTGTTTCTTGGAAGGGTCTTGAGTAGACTACTCCTTTTTCTTGTTCCAGAATTTTCTTTTGTTGTTTCCCCCTTTTTCTTGCTCGGAGGTGGTCGTTACAGTGCGATGGATGGCGTATTGGTCGATGAGTTATTGTGCCAGTTCCTTGGCACTGTCGAAGGTAGTTAGCTTTGAGGCTAATACGTGTCCTTGAAGTTGTTGAGATAATCCCCACACGTATCTTTCCACCTTATTGCTTTCAGTAGGAACCATCTCGGGACATAACATAGCTAGATCGCTGAACCTCGAGGTGTACGACAGAATGTCAGAGCCTTTCATTTTAAGACCCAAAATTCTTCCTCCAGCTTCTGTATCTCACCCCTGGGGCAGTACTCATTCATTAACATGGTTTTCGGATCTTCCCATGTTATCGCATTAGCCACCGGAAGCGTTAGTTCCTTGACGTGACCCTTCCACCAGGTGAGGGCTCTCTCGGAGAATGTGCATGAAGCAAATTTAACCTTGCTTGCTTCAGAGCATGAGCATATTTCGAAGATGGTCTCGGTTTTCTCGAACCATTGTAGCAACGCTATGACACCTCCGCTTCCGTTGAAGGTTTTGGGCTTGGCGTTAGTAAAGTCTTTGTAGGTACACTCTCTCGAGTGTCCCTGGCCATCCCCGTTATTGGAATTCGAGGCACCACTGCCTGCACTTCCCGAATTACTAAGATGGATTTGGGCTATCATCGCTCCCACTGTGGCCGCTATCGCAGCCTGGAACATGGGTGGGTCGAACTGAGGAGGTGGTCGTGGGGTGGTGCAGTCCCAGCTGCTATGCCGCGTCTAGGATTTCTACGAGGTGGCATTTTCTGCCATTTTACAAGAATGAAAAGACAATAAGTCTTTGATACAAGTCGAGTGCTAAGCTAAACATTATTAGTTCTTTATATGCATCATGACTCCGACTTGTAAAAATGTTGTAAGAATTCATTCATACTAGAAGTCTATAAACAATGAAATATAGACTTTATGAATTTCGATAGTATTGATTCTCATGAAATGTTTGTGATAGTATCCATACTGGGTCCAACCAATAATCACTTGATGTATAATATTTACATGTAATTAAGATTAAATAACTTTCGAATCTAATGGTTCTGCCATGGGTCCACAACCAAACAAGGAACAGGATCCAAGGCGGAACCACCATTTCTAAGTCGACATGGTCTCAATTACATATAACTTTGGTTTATACCTCAGGCGATCATAGGTTGAGCACCAGTAAATTTTTATCTAAAAATAGTTCATGTTATGAATCTAATGTAGTGTTCCCAAATAAACAATGGCGTGTCAATATCATTGATTATAACTTGGTATACAGTACTTGGGAAAATTTGACCCTACTAGGGGTGTATGTTACATCAATGTACGGAAAATTTGACCGCCTAACAGATCCCGGAAGTGTAAACACTTAAATCGCGAGATCGGACCTAGAATACTAGAAAATAATAGTAATATTTATCCACAAACCAGATGCGGGCAGTGCAATACTACTTGCGGTGTTTGAAGCTCTGAGGAACACGAAGTATAGACATGAAGTTCCCCATTTCAGCTCGGGATTCCGCTGCTTGGCGCTTTGCTTCAGCCAAGTGTCCTTCTAAAGTGGCTCGGCGTTCTCGGTGTTCTTGCACTTCAGCTCGGGTCACAGTCATCTCCCGTCGAAGAAGCTCGGTGTGGTCTCGAGTCTGATCGTGTTCATCATCCAGACGGCGAATGCGAACGAAGTTGACTTGACTGGTTGCACCAACTTCCATGAGGTGGCGGAGGTTTACTCTTGATTGTTCCTCGTGGCGTGCAACACGGTGAACTATGACAGGGAGGGCTCGATCGGCTGACCCTCCTCTGCTTAGATCGTAGAAGCCTCGTTACATGCCGTAGGGAGGTCGTTGACCTTGCTCTCAGCTCCATCGATGTGTAGTTTTGGCCCATTGGGGGCGTCGGGCCTTGGTAGTGTTGTGGAGGAATAGGGGCAGGGTGTGGATTGTAAACTTCGGGTTCGGAGTCGGTTCCATCTGAGTCTTCTTCCTCTTTTCCGTCTACGGATTCTTCTTCTTCCATGGGTTGTTCTTCAGGATCTTCCTCTAGGTCTTCCACGATCCAACCGACATTCCCATGGTTGGGAAAGTAGGGGTCACTTGGTAAGTGGAATCCTGCCATCGTACCTGTACGAGAATGGGGATAAGGAGGAATGTCGCGAGAAAATCTTGGGAATAAGAAGTTGGTTGTCGAAGTTGTGATTATGCCTTTTTGTGTTAAAATACTCCCATAGTATTTTTAAGTTTGATTCTTGAAATTTTTGGTAATCAGTAGATTTGTTGCTCACCATGACCCTTCTTTGGCATACATTGGTCCTACCTTGGCTGAATATAGTTGATCAGGCTATATTCATCCAAGATCTGACTACATACTCCGAAGTTGAATCATGGTGTTCAACTGGTCTTGATACTTTTACGTTATTGCCATTATGATACTGAATTTGTATGTGCGATTGTGCGAATACTTTTATAAAAATATAAAATTATATTTTAAAGCATTTTTGAAAAGCTATGTCAGAGAATTTTGTCCCGTTGTATTTATAGTTTGTATATCTTACGTGGTTCGATATACTTAGTTCACTATAAACAAAGCTCTGATACCAATCTGTCACACCCCCAAACCAGAACGGCGGAAACGTTCGGGGGCGGATGACGTCATGCTCAGTATCATAACCATAGTGAAGAAAGTAACACACAACCATCATAGATATAATTTAAAAGATTACATTGTTTCCAAAATACATGTTCCAAAAATATATGTTTTCAATTAAATTACATATGATGATAAAATGTAGCAAAATAATCTACACCTTAGCGTCTTGACTTCAGAAATCTTACAGTTACCTGTATTACTGATTACCTGAAAATACAAATTGTTTTGAAAAGAGAGTATCATCATAAAGCTGGTGAGTTCACAAGTACTTTATAAAAATGAACGTTGTTTCCTTAACGTTTGTTTCCAGAAAATCCAATATTTTCTAAAAGATTTGTTGTAAACTGAATTGAAACAAGTAAATTGTGATACTTATGCCTGTGTTTTATAATTAAATAAAACTCCTTTGTATAAAGCCTTAGACTTTCCGTGAATTTCATGTTGTGTTAATATTCCATGCAAGATGTTATAATCATACTAAAGACTAGATGTCCTTGAATGGGACGTTCTTCAGGCGTCGGAATGTTATGACACTTGTCACCACAGACCTGCCGGTCTAGCTGTTGCAAGTAGCTCAGGTGCGGGTTTGTCAGACCTAGTATAGATCTATACACAACTATCACGTTCTCACTCCAAGAGATTCTGATTATAACTAAAGGACTTTTATGTGGTACTTGGAGTACCCTGAAGGAGAATGTCTCACAAATATTCATTAACGAGTTCACGTAGTGTGTAGTGAAAGTTCGTTTTGTAAATCGATAATGTTATTGTTTTCCTTTGTTAAACGAAGTGTTCAAAACTATACCTATTATAGTTTATCAAAAGTGTAGTGTGATGGTATGGAACCTTGTTATGCATGTATATGTATTTCAAATAAAAGACATTGGAAATACTAAGTGTAAATCTTACACACCTTGCTCAACATGTTACAAGGTGTGAATAACTCTTAAATATGTATTTGACAGTTTTACCCTTAACTGTCGCTGTTTTTGAGTAATAATAGAAAAATTATCGTAAGTAAAAACTAAATCTGCAAACTCTGGGTATTTGGAAAAAGTGTCTAAAATGTTCATGAATTTTCCCATAATTTTTGGTGGTCTCAAAATAGTGTGCAAACGTTCATTTTCACAACCGGGTCTGATTTCGTTGCTACAGTGATAGGCAGTTTTGTAAAAATCACCATAAATTGTTGAAACATCTTATGGAGATGTGCAAGTAGTCATTTTAAAGGTATAAGCCTGAAATATTTACATATTAAATAGTTTTCAAAAATATTAAGTTTAAGTTGGGTAAAACAGTTCGTGAACAGGTCACAACTTTTCTGTTGTAAGCTGTCAAGTTGAGTTTTGAATATGTTTTGGTATTTTAACTTGTATTCCCCCTCGAAAAACTGAAGAAACTAGAAAATGTAGGGGTATGAACTCACCTTGAGCGCTTACTTGAAGAGTGGAAGGTTGAAGTTAAAGAATATCAAGCCAAGAGTACTTGATGAACACGTAAAAGCTTGGATGATCCTAAGAACGATTCTTTGGCGTTAGAATGTGTGTAGATGATTTAAGGATGTTATGAAAACATGGAATAACACGTGAGTTTAGAGGAAATACTTACCAAAAAGTGCAGTAGAAACTCAAGAACACTTGCACAAGGTGGTGGAAAGTAGAGAGAAAGAAGCTTTCTTAGGGTGATATGAGAAGTGTGTAAGTTTGAAATGAGCAAGTAACTCAAGAAATCCTCTAGGGATTTCCTTATATGGAAGGTTGCTGGAGCAACTTGTGAGTTTGAAGGGATGTGTGCATTGGTTTGTGTGATGTGGATAAGGTGGCAAGTGAGAGGGTGACACATGGAAGGCAAGTGGGCACACTTGACCCACTTGTGGGGTAAATATCCTCTTAATATAAAATAATGATTTTTAATTAATAAATCCTTGAGAAATAAATAAAATAATAGTTCTAGGGGTTAAAATGATAAAAATATGAATTTGGTGAAAAAATCCTGTCAAAAACGGGCTTAGGAGGCGAAAGTAGTCGAAGACCGGACAATAGGGACCGAACCTGCGAGGTTCGGCTCTTAGGAGTGTGAGAACTGAGAGGGAAAAGAAGTTCTGAAGGGGGATGCGAGGGTCTCGCAGGGGGAGCCGAGGCTCGGTCCTCGCTGTTGATCTTCGGTCCGCTGAGGTTTCGGTCCGAGAGGCTTCTGACACTTTCGGTTTTGACAGGAGGGTTTCGGCTCCTAAGAGGAGTATCTATTCCTAAGAGGACTTTCTGTTCCTAAGAGGAGTTTCGGTTCTATAAGGCTGTTTTCCGAGAAATCTTATCATTTTGTGTGATTTTTGACCAAGTTAAGGGTCAGGATGACACGGATGACCAGAAAAAGTTTGAGAGAGATTTTGGAGAGATTTGGGAGAGATTTCACATACTTGGAGAGATTTCACATTCTTGGAGAGATTTGGGAGAGATTTCACATACTTGGAGAGATTTCACATACTTGGAGAGATTTCACATTATTGGAGAGATTTGGGAGAGATTTCACGTACTTGGAGAGATTTGGGAGAGATTTAACCTTAGCCATTATTATCGCATAATCTCGCAAATGCAAGGTTCGTGAACCCCGTTACGCCTCGTTAATGGTCGTTTTAAGTCCCCGAAAGGGTCCTTAGCCGTGTTTTGATGCGTTTAATTCTCTTTTTAGGGTTTTTACATTGTTAACACATAGATTTTTTGAGACACTTGAATTTTTGACATACAAATGCATATTTTTATTCATGGAATAACTTCTAACATACAAGCACTAATTAAATTCAGCCGGTTTGACTTGTTTGACTTTGACTAGAATTTGACGGTTGTCACACAGTGGTAGCACCGGAAGGGTTCAAAATTGAGTTGTGCGACCAAGGAGGAAATGAGGGAGCATTATCCAGAGATATTTATTGATTCAGCAGTAGCAGACTTTGAGGACGAAGTCTAAGATAAGTGGGGGAGAGTTGTAACGCCCTATTTTTGTTATGTGATTTAAATAAAGAAATATTTATTTCTTAAGAGGTACTCAACGAGTCAATAGCCCGACTCGTCGAGTAAAGTCGGGAATTTCACGCGGTTTAAGTTGGCGACTCGACGAGTCCATATTCTCGGACTCAGTGAGTCTGCTAGTTTGGATGAAACCCTTATTTCAAGCGTTTGCACCCTATTTAAACATCTTACGTGCCCCAAGACCAGCCTCCCTCACCCACAAAGAACCCCTACAAAACCCTAGCCGTTCTTAAGCATTTTTGGAGCATTTTTCTCACTTGTGAAGGTTTTACTGTATCTTGAGGATTTGAGGAAGAAGAGAGAAGAGAAGTATTCAAGGGGAGCAAGTAGATCTGGATTTCTGGTTGCATTTTAGTCCCCTTTGAGGTGTCAAGCTCTAATATTTTCTTATTATCAATTAAACTCTTGAAACGTTTGCTCTGGTTGATTTTGATGCCTTTCTAAACTTAAAGGTCGAATTAAGAGTTGATATGATGACTGGACTTTAGATCTAAGCCTTCCAGAGCCTTTTAAGTTCAAGGTTGCCACCTTTACTGAGCCAACTTTCCATTCCAAGCTTAGATCTCTTCCTTTAGCTTATTTTGGGTATTTGAGCTTCATATTAGCATGCATGCACGTAAAGTTAGAAAGTTTACGTGAAAAATCAGCCCTAGGAGCCCAGATCTATGAATGGAATGCACTGGATTCGAGCAGAATCGACTGTATAGTAATGACATGCATGGGACTCGACGAGTCGTTCTTCAGACTCGATCAGTCAAGTCACGAGTCCCCGATTTACTCCATTTGAGAGTTTAGGGTGGAATCAGTGAGTAGGTAATGGACTCGGTGAGTTAAGGCTCAGATCTAGTAGTGGAGGGACTCGACGAGTTGTTCATACAACTCGGCGAGTCAGATGAAGATGGACTTGATGCCGGTATCGAATATGGACTCATTGAGACCTTGCTAGACTCGACGAGTAAAAGCGTATAGAGGAATGGAAATAAGGACCGGGACTCGGTGATTTGGCGGCCCGACTTGGCGATTCAAGTCAACTAAGAGTTGACTTTGGCCAAAGGGTTGACTTTTTCCAGGGGTAAAATAGTCATCTTACCCTAAGTTTAGTTATCAATAATTAATTTAGTATTTGTGGGAAATGTAGCCAGGAAGCTACGGAGCAGCAGCAACAATCAGTTTCTGAGTAGCATTTCTTCAACCAGCTTTCGAGGTGAGCTTCCTTCCGGTAGGAATGGGTCTACGGCCACAATGCCGGCCCGTTTAGTTAGCAGTAGTTCCGGACCTCGGTCCGATGTAGTAGTTAGAATGCTTGATGTCTTTGTGATTCAAGCAGGTTTTCTGTTATGTGTTCCGGACTCTAGTCCGATGCAGTATGCAGTATACATGTACATGCTAGTTGATATGTTTATGCTATGCTATGTTTAGTCAGTTTCCGGACTTCAGTCCAATGCAGGGGACAAGGTCCCAGTCAGTTCCAGTCTTCGGTCTGATGCAGTTAGTTCCGGACTTTGGTCCGATGCAGGGGACAAGGTCCCAGTTAGTTCCGGACTTCGGTCCGATGCAGTTTCCGGACTTTGGTCCGATGCTGTGGGCAAGGCCCAATAGTTTTTTATATGTTATTGTGTGGTATGTGGTAGTTTGGGGGAGCTCACTAAGGTTCGTTCTTACAGTTCCAGTTTTGGTTTCAGGTACTTCCGCTAGCAAAGGGAATATGGCATCACACGCACCACAGCTTTAGTTTTATCCTGGGGGTTTTATTCAGATATTTTCATATGATTGATACATTTTTTGTTTTGACACAGTTAATTTGACCTTTGTGTTACTCATGTTATAGTTCTTAGTATATATGACATTCGATGATGTGATTTATAGTAATCTTAAAACAAAATTTTTTGGGTCGTATTTTGGGTTGTTTCATTGTATCAGTTATAAATAGGACATTCTGGATAAGGTTTGGGTGCAAACCATTAGAGGTATCAATATTTTGTTACTTGCATTCCAAGGCTTTTGAAGAAAGGAATTGATTTGATTATTTGTTATAATAATCAAAAGGTATGTAAACCCTAAACCTATGTAAATTTCGATTATTGTAGGCTTACTCTAGGGTTTTTCATATTCATATATTATTGCTATAAACAGAGAAAACTTAGATCCAAATAGGTTTGATGTGAACTTAAGGGTTAAGTTATCTCGCCTCATGCATTGAATTATAACCTATAAAACCTATCAACGCCTCTTTACGAGCTTCTCTATGGGAGGAAGTTTCGGACCCTGGTTTGCTAGGGGAGGTTGGGAAAGAGTCATGGGGAGCACAGAGGTGGTGCTCAAGGCGACTGATCTTATTCATTAGGTCAAACAGAGGTTGCTGATGGCTCAAAGTCGGCAGAAGAGCTATGCATACCAACACCGTTCTGAGTTGGAGTTTAAGTTTAGGGATATGGTACTTTTCAAAGTATCCCCGTAGAAGGGTATTATTCACATCGAGAATAGGCGAACGCTAGGCCCTTGATTTTTTGTTCCGTTCCGAGTTATGGATTTAGTGGGAAAACTAGCATGCCGATTGGATCTGCCGAAGGAGCTTAGTAGGATCCACAACACTTTCCATGTTTCCCAGTTGAGAAAATGTGTAACTGATAAGTATATTGTTGTTCTGTTGGATGATATTCAGGTTGATGATTGCCTGAATTATATTGAGCAACCAGTGGTAATTCCTAATATGAAGATGAAGGCCTTATGCAACAAGGTGGTACCTATGGTCAAGGTGCAATGGCAGCATGAAAGGGCTCAGAGTGGACTTGGGAGTCCGAGGCGAAGATGCATAATCATTGTCAAGATCTATTTTCAGCTGAGGATTTTGAGGGCAAAATCTAGTTCAAAAGGGGGAGAATTGTAACACCTAATCCTAGTAAATGACTCATTTATGTTTTTGGCAATTAAAGTTGAAAATATGGGTTTTCTGGTGGCCACGACATGATGAAGGATACATCACGACGTGGCCATGGCTGTATAAAATACATATTAATCATGTATACCACGACGTGACAAGAATATGGTCATGATGGGGTGGCCACCTTAGTGCTTAACCCTAATTTTGGGGTTTCTGCCCCTATTAAGGGAAGTGAGGGCTAGGGTATATACCCTCAGCCTTCATTACCTCCCTTTCACCCTCCAAGAAACCCAGGCCTCTAGTTTGACCTTGTGAGCTCTTTGTGGTGATTTTTAGCCACTTGAAGAAGAAGAATGTAGTCTTGGTTCATTGTTTCATCTAGAAAACCTCTCCCTCCTCATCTTGTGTTGTTTTAGGAATCTTGTAATTCCTTAAGTTCCTTCCTTTTGTGTTCAAACATGCTAGATCTAGGTTTTTGTCCATTTTCCACCATGTATGAGGTGGTTTGTGAAGGGTTTTGAGCATTATAACACTCGAATGGTGTACATGCAACCCTAGAAACCTTGGATCTATGTTTTCTCTATTATACATGCAAACTTTTATTTTCCAAGGATTTCATCCTAACTAGCATATCAATGGTGTACATGCAACCCTCTTGTGTACTATACACTAGTCCCATTTCATGAACTAGAGACCTCTTTATATAGTGTGGAGAATTTGGGTTACATTCATGTAAACCCTAATACCCATAACTTTTCATTTCCATAGGATCCATGGGTTTAAAGCTCCATGGACTATCCATGGACTTCAATGCAAGCTTAGCCCATCCTAAATGAGCATTGGCCCATTCTGTATATATAAGAGTCTATTTAATTAGTTTCTTTTTTATCACTAAATTAATTCTTTATCAATACTAATTAAACAATATGATTTCATATTAATATATTATAACTTATAATATATTAATAAATCATAAATATACTATTCTCAAAAGACTATCCATACAAATTGTTCTAGTGAAGTGCAACCTAAATGGACCATGTCGGGTCGGGTCAACTACATACCAAATATAGTTATGGACTTGTACACCTTATCCAACAGTCTCCTACTTGGATAAGTCTGATAACTATAGTTGCAAGTATGACTTCAGGAATCGACCAACAATCATAGCTCTTAAAACTTTGTTGAACTATGAAGTGCCATTTTAGATAAGTGATTATATAATCCTCTGTTCTCAAGATATCAGTTGGAAAAATACGTGGAACAACGTCGTACTTATTGTCCAACAGTTTGTTTCCATATTTCTGATTTGTTTGACATAGAAGTTAACTGAACACATCAATTTGGTTCTGATCGGGCCCGACACATAAGTCAGAACAAAATCATCGAGGGGCCCATATATCGCTTCTAATACCCAAGGACTAAAAGGAACAGATAAACTTCGACTCATATGCTTGCACTAACTACTTGTTGAATCATACACAAAGGCACAATTTATAACATCGAGTTACTGATGCGTTTTCGTACAATCAATGTACAACTAATTCATAGTCAACAACTCATGTCTCTAGCTTTGAAGACTTATATGATATTACCGTCTCACGATCACTCGAGATAAATTCCATGAAGTGATACAAGTGAGCGTGTGTTTAATCCAATACTCAAAACTTATGAGCACCCATGAATGTTGCAGCAACTTTTGCTATGCCTAAACACCTTAGACATCTACAAGCCCAATTCATGACTGTCTTGACTATGGAGAGTTTGAATAAAGTAATTCTTCTGGAAGTCAAAACATGCAAAGTTGAAACAATAGTAAACGTTTAACACAAGATAGTAACACTTTACTCATAAACAAATAACAATTTTTATTTAATCATCAAATGTCAATTACATTTTACAAGTTTCAGAAATAGCTATCTAATCAGTAAAACTAATATCGTCCTTCAGCGCGATGCGACTCGCATGCTGCAAATGCTTAAACCTTGTCAGTCCCTTCGTGAGGGTATCTGTTGGGTTCTCTTCTAATGATACCCTCTTTCCATGAGGAGTCCTTCTTCTATCTTGTGTCTTATGAAGTGATATTTTCGGTCAATGTGTCAGGATCTGCCATGATCTCTCGGCTCCTTGGCTAAGGCAACCACACAATTGCTGTCACAAAAAATCTTCATAGGCTCCTTTATAGCTGGTACAACTCGAAGGTCTCTGATTAATTTCTTCATCCATATCGCCTAGTTCACCGCTTCACTTACTGCTATGTTGGAACATACACATTCTGAAATCGTGTATTGTTATTATTTAAAGTGAATAAAATTGAGTATTGAGTTCTAACAGATAGTTTTTACTAGAAATGAAGTAAAATTATGTTTAGAATCACTCATAAAATATTGGAAGTCTTATGAGATTCCAATTAATAGTCAAATAGTGAAATTTAGCGAAAATATAAAATTTGAAATAAGTGAAATTTTATTATTTAATGTTGCAGAGAATCTCGTTAGAAACATTTAGGCGAAAACCTCGTCGAAATTCGAGTTATAACGAAGAAGTTATGACCAAACGAAGATCCGTGATAAATCCGAAAAATACTTTGTCGTGTAAAAATTTAGTTTTTGATAAACTAATTTTTAGCCTTAGTGATGTAAATGAAAGTTGTAGAACTCGTGAAAATAATCAACTTGCATATAAAGACCGTTTGAATCTGACTTCATATGAGGGAGTTATGATTTTTCTAAGTTTCAGGATTAGTAGTAGACAGCTAAAAACTCGAATTTTAGATCGAGTGATTTTTAGCCTACACAACCTAAACGAGAATTGAAGATCTCGTCATTTGTAGTAAAACGGTAAAAAGTCTTACGAAAACGGACGTCGGATGAAAAAGTTATGAATTTTTAACGGATTTTCATGTCCATGTCTGTTAAAAATAATAATATTAAAATTAAATTCAAAATTAGCCGACAAAGTCTAAACAAAAGTTGTAGAGCATAATTTTAGCTACGAGTGCATATAAAGAACGTCAAAAACGGAGTCCGTATGAGAAAGTTATGGATTTTAGAAGATTTGGGTGCATTTCTCGAGAAATTTACATGGATAAGAAGCGGCCACGTCGCCTCACACGAAGTAGGCGCGTCACCGAAGTCGTGGCAGAGTCCGGATCTGACTTGTGTTCTCCAGTTGTCTCGGTGTCGCATGGCTAGCCTCGTGGCCTCACCTCGCAGCGCCACCTGCCCCTTCGCGTGTCTGAGTTTCGCAGGAGCCACCTCCGAGCCACGCAGCAGCCTCGTGTCCCTCGCTGCTGATGCCACCGAGCTGCTTCGCTGCCTGGTTCCTTCTCAGCTGACCTTCGGACCTCGCCTATAAATAAGGAGGCTGCAAGATCTTCCGACTAGAATCCCAAATTTGGCATTTTTGGCCCAGTTTTCAATATTTTCACTATTTTAAATTGCCCCGAAGCCCTGGTAACATTTTTAAAGCCCGAAATACGCCCCGAAGTGCCCGGAGAGCCCGAGAAATTATTCTTTTCGGTTTGAAGCTCTACCCTCGCAAGGCCTATTTTTCAATATATTTCCCGGTTTTCAACGACGAAAGCTATTTATCGAGCTGAAGTGCTGCTCAAATTACTATTTTAACCCCTAATTATTTTAAAGTGAGTTCAATATATAAGAACAATTGTATGTTATGTGTTATATATGTTAAGTGCTTTTCAGTGTTATTATTCCGAGTTATTTTCCCGTGATATTTTTATTCGCTATTTTTATAGCAAAATTATACCTTTGACTCTGTGATCAGTGAAAGGACTTAGATTCACGGTGGTACTGGTATGTAGCCTCTGGCTATGTAGAACATGTCTCGTAAGAGAATGACTCTATTCTATGGCATTGGCAGAAGGTTAGATAGGACTGGTATGTAGCCTCTGACCATGTAGAGCATGACTCCGTAAGAGAATAAACTCTATTCTATAGTATTGGCAAATGGTTAGACAGGGCTATAAGCCTGAAATCTACCAAAATGTTAATCAGAAATTATATGTCTTCTGTGCCATTTGGGCAAAAGCTTTATTGATGCATATCAAGCATTGAAATCGTTATGTCTCATTGATCGTGAATCTTTGAATCAAATCTTGAGTTGATATTGAAAGCTTGACATATGATACGCATATGCTATTGTTGTTCTTGCTCCCTTTTGCTTCTGTCATATTGGTATATATATAAGGCATAAGATTATGTTGTATCTATTTATTGAATTCACTAAGCGTTATCGCTTATCCCTCTCAATGTTTAACAATTGCAGGTGGTGAGTATCCAATATAGTTTTATACTGCTGAAAGATTTAGAATAGTTAATACTATTTCTCTGTATTTTAATGTTCAAGTATGTATATGAATAGTAGATTCCTGGGTAGATATAAAATGTAATAAAACTTAGTCGGTTTGTATCCAATCTTTTGTAATCACTTTAATTATATAAAATATTGTTTTATAAATATGCATGTAGCATGTTTTGAGGAAGTAACTTAAGAATAATGATAGAATAGTATGAAAGTTTGGGTCTTTAATAAATACGAAAGTTGGGGTCTTTCAATCATGGTATCAGAGCAGTGGTTTAAGTGAACTAAATACCACGGATTGGTATTTAGACTTAAACTATTGGAAGTTCAATATATGAGCTGATTCACAATAAGTATATTGATACAAACCATAGGAAATATTTAAGTGGGGGATTGGGTAGTGATAAACCCTAGTATTCTAAGATATTAAGTTACTTCAGAATTTTCAGAAAATTAGTTTAAGTGAACTAGAAATTTTAAGAATTTCTAAAGTTAAACAAGAATTATTAAGTAAAGATGATACGATATGTATCTAGCATATTTTAGGTTGAATACCTAATGGAGGCAAGCACAAGAATATTAAGAGGAGATATGCATTATATTCTGTTATGTGCTAAATGATAAATGAATATAGAGAGGAGATATGCCTGATATTCTATTATATGTTATTATTTGAGAAAGTTTAAGGTCTGTTGCCGACCTTGGTTTAGTAAAGAAAATTTTATATTCATAGTTCTAAGAATTTCCGTATTAAAATATACGTGAAGTGATAAAGAGACTTCTGATAGTCGACATCGATAAAATTGTTGATAAATGATCGAGAGAAATCATAAAATAACATTTATGAGGTGTTATCGTAAATAGTGTATTAATACCTATAGAGTGGTATTGGTGCAAATCCACGAAGTTGTTCCACCGCTATCCAGAATGAAGCAGTGATTGTTTATAGAGTCGTAAGAACCGAAGATGGTGATCAATACATCGACAGTATCGCAATTGATGTTGTGCGAGATTTAGAAGAATTAAATGAAGATCAAAGGAAAGGCAAATGAAGTTTTCAGACTCAATAGGCCAAGACTTTGTCTAGACTATGTGATATAGTATACAATTTAAATAGTAACCGTATAAGAATGTTCAGACTTAGTATATATTAATACTGAGTGATGACTAACTTCTGTCACATCCTTATGGAAGTTCCATAGTGTGTTAAGCCGACTTTAACATACAAGATTAGGATGGTGAATTGAGTCATTTCATGGTAAATGGTTAAGTAACTTACTTATTTAAGTAAGATAGAATGCTTAGTTGAAAAAGCAATGCACTCATAGTATCGTATGAGAAGAGATGTAGTAGTCAGAAATGACAGAGAATCAAGTTGAAACTAGTAGAACTTGCTGAGATGCAGCTATAATGCAGACTTCCTAGGACAGACTCCTATGAAGTAGACATAAAAGATACAACCAAGAGAAGAAGACTTACTCATATACAGGAAAGACGATGACAAGGAAGAATAATGAAATAAACAAACGTGCATAGTGAATTATATGAGTTAAGAGATGATGCAGGTAATTGGAAACCCTTTGTCTTCTTGCTACAAGAGTAAATTTAGGTACCGCATCTCTTGCAGAGTAGACACTACTCGAGAAAGAATTTATACGAAGAATTTGGAAGTGAGATTCCTATTAACCTAAGAAAAGTATTAAAATATGCTAGATCAAGCATATGCAAGAGAAGAATCCTAGAAGGCGAATATAAGAAATCCAAGATATGTTTGATAGAAACGTGAAATCCTTAATTGAGTCTAGAGGAAATTGTTGTATGTACTTGTTTGAACACATTCATGTGTGATAAGTCACTTTGTGAAAACTTTTGAGTAGTAACTTGGCAACCGCGAGACAATACTTGGGACGAGTATGAGTAGCTGTGAATAGTAGTAGAGGCCTATACTACTGGAAGCACATGACTCACACTTGGACCAGGGAAAGTCACAAGGTTACCAAGGAGCTAGTAATTGATTCCGTCTTATTCATGTATATCGTTACCATTGTTTCGGTAATGACATAGAGAATGATTGTTTATCCGACCCTAGTGGTCATATCAAACCGAGTCCGACATAGACGAATGTGTTACATGGTTCAGAGAACCAAGATCAATGTAACATCCGATTTAATCTAGAAAATTGAAATGAAAGATAATCGATGCGATCAATAGAAGTATCGCGATCAACGTTATAGTAAAGAATTTTGTAGTATGAAGTACTACATGCTTCTTTTAGTTTTGCCGAGACTCTGGTCTCTTCCAAAAAAAAGTGCTACATGCTAGAATGTAATTATATTACATTAGAACATGAAGGAAGGTTAGAGATGAGAGTTTGGTTTATCGTATGTTTCTTGCGTTATGCAATTGAAAGTCATTGGAATATGACCATTAGAATTATAGTTATAATAAAAGTAAAGATTTTCTCTTGGGTTTAGTTTATAAACCATGAAGGAGCAGAAGTCTGCAATGAGAATTGAGTTTTAACTCAAAAATTAGAATTGAAGGTTCAAAAGAAAATGAAAAGCGGGTATAAGTTTGATCACCGCTATTAATTATGAAGTTTGAAAAGTTTAATAATAATTGGTAAATCAAAAGTTAAAAATAGTACATATTAGAATACCAAAAAGGAAATATGGTAGTACCTAAATGTTATGACTGGTACATTTCTCGTCAACCCTCAGTCTATTCAAATCAGATTTGATTCTGTTGTCTCAGATTCTTTCGTGTCTGAAGAATTCGAGAATTCATTTCAAATTGCTTAATACGCAATTGTTCAATTATTTCATGTAGATACCGTAGGAAGGGTATCATTAATTGTTGATAAAGTCTATTGATATTATGCCATAGGAATTAAAGGTTATAATTTTCTTGCGGACCTGATTCCTATCTTCTTGCCCAACTTTGATATTATTCTCGACATGGATCGATTGTTAAAGAATCACACAGAACTCTTGTGCTACGAAGAGATGATGAGCATCCCTATCGAAAAGGAGGATTCTATTTATGTCTAGGGTGAAAATAATAAATTTCTTTCTTAATACTCATATATTATATCGAGGAGATATTCTAATTATCCGGCTTATACAGTTGATACCTTGAAAGAGGAGAAAAAAACTGTGAATGATAACATTTGGATAATTATCGACTGGCTGATTAAGAATGCCTATTTTCTCGTCATATGTGAAACAGCTTCAATGGAGAAATACGCACAAATTTATTTAGGCGAAATTGTGACGAGACATGGTGTGTCACTAATGATTAGTTCCAATTATGATACTCGCTTCCTTTTTGATCGAGTATGCAAAGAGAATTGGAACCTCGAGTTGTTTTTAGCATAGTCTATCGTCCCCAGAAAGACGGTCAGATGGAAAGAACAATCCAAACTGTAGAAGATATGCTTCGTGCATGTGTCTTGGAGTTCGGTGGTAACAGGGACAAATGCCACACTCCACTATGTTGGTGTAAAGAAGAACATAAAATCCTTGGTGGTCCTGAAATGATTCAAGACACTACTGATAGGATTCAAATTGTACGTGAAAGAATGAAAACAACCCAGGATCGATAACAGTCCTGTGCAGAAATGGAGGAGACGATTCATAAAATTTCAAGTGGGTAATACTGAAAGTAACTCTGTGGAAAGACATTATAAAATTTGAGAAGAAAAGGAAATTGAGTCCAAGACTTGTTGGACTTTTCAAAAATTACTAGAGAGTTGGTCAACAAGCATATTGCTTGGGATTGCCTGAAGATTTATCAGGTATACATGATGTATTTCATGTAAGTTATTTGCGTAAATGTTTAAACGTTTATGATGAAATGGTTCTATTATCCGAGGTGAAACTGGATAATAAGTTAAGTAGAAGAGATCGTCGAACAACTAATCTATGTAATAAAGAAGTGAAGTTGGTGCATGCCAAGTGGAAAACACCATCGAGACCCAAATTATACTTGGGGAAAATAAGAATAAGATAAGAATGAAATATCCCCAATTTTTTTCTAATCAATGTGATTTCGGGGACGAAATCCTCAAAAGGAGGAGGTATTTGTAACATACACATTCTGAAATCGTGTATTGTTATTATTTAAAGTGAATAAAATTGAGTATTGAGTTCTAACAGATAGTTTTTACTAGAAATGAAGTAAAACTATGTTTAGAATCACTCACAAAATATTGGAAGTCTTATGAGATTCCAATTAATAGTCAAATAGTGAAATTTAACAAAAATATAAAATTTGAAATAAGTGAAATTTTATTATTTAATGTTGCAGAGAATCTCGTTAGAAACATTTAGGCGGAAACCTCGTCGAAATCCGAGTTATAACGAACAAGTTATGACCAAACGAAGATCCGTGATAAATCTGGAAAATACTTTTTCGCGTAAAAATTTAGTTTTTGATAAACTAATTTTTAGTCTTAGTGATGTAAATGAAAGTTGTAGAACTCGTGAAAATAATCAACTTCCATATAAAGACCATTTGAATTTGACTTCGTATGAGGGAGTTATGATTTTTCTAAGTTTCCGGATTAGTAGTAGACAGCTAAAAACTCGAATTTTAGATCGAGTGATTTTTAGCCGACACAACCTAAACGAGAATTGAAGATCTCGTCATTTGTAGTAAAACGGTAAAAAGTCTGACGAAAACGGACGTCGGATGAAGAAGTTATGAATTTTTAACGGATTTTCCTGTCCCAGTCTGTTAAAAATAATAATATTAAAATTAAAGCCAAAATTAGCTGACAAAGTCTAAACGAAAGTTGTAGAGCATAATTTTAGCTACGTGTGCATATAAAGAACGTAAAAAACGGAGTCCGTATGAGAAAGTTATGGATTTTAGAAGATTTGGGTGCATTTCTCGAGAAATTTGCATGCATAAGAAGTGGCCACGTCACCTCGCACGAAGCAGGTGCGTCACCAAGGTCGTGGCAGAGTCCGGATCCGACGCCTGTTCTCCAGCTGTCTCGGTCTCGCATGGCTAGCCTTGTGGCCTCGCCTCGCAGCGCCACCTGCCCCTTCGCGTGTCCGAGTTTCGCAGGAGCCATGTCCGAGCCACGTAGCAGCCTCGTGTCCCTCGTTGCTGATGCCACTGAGCTGCTTCGCTTCTTGGTTCCTTCTCAGCCGACCTTCGGACCTCGCCTATAAATAAGGAGGCTGCGAGATCTTCCGACTAGAATCCCAAATTTGGCATTTTTGGCCCCCTTTTCAATATTTTCACTATTTTAAATTGCCCTGAAGCCCCGGTAACATTTTTAAAGCCCGGAATACGCCCCGAAGTGCCCGGGGAGCCCGAGAAATTATTCTTTTTGGTTTGAAGCTCTACCCTCGCAAGGCCTATTTTTCAATATATTTCTCGGTTTTCAACGACGAAAGCTATTTACATGAATGTAACCCTAATTCTCCACACTATATAAAGAGGTCTCTAGTTCATGAAATGGGACTAGTGTAGAGTACACAAGAGGGCAAAACCGATTTGGTGCAAGTATCCTTATTCTCAAGTTATTCCAAGGGTTCTTGGTGTTGTGTGAACCATTTGAGGTGCAACACATGGGGCACTAGGCTCTTAAAGGTTCAAGACTTCAAGCTCCATCAAAAGGTATGTCATTCTACTAGTTTCTTGTAGTATAGTTGTTTCATATTATGCTAGTTAGGATGAAACCTTGGAATATATGATAATTGCATGTATAATAGAGAAAACATAGATCCAAGGTTTATAGGGTTGCTTGTACACCATAGGAGTGTTAGAAGATCAAAACATTTTAGTGGTATCAGAGCCTAGGCTTGTTTTCAATTATACTTGATGCAATTTGCTGAAAAAAGCTGTAAAAATCGGATTTTTTTGCTCTCTGGACAGGGGACTCGATGAGTCCATTGATGGACTCGACGAGTCCATGTGAAAATTCATCCAATTCGGCGAGTTGGTTCATGAACTCGGCGAGTTGGACCCCCTGACAGCATATGTTCGAGTTTTTTGGCTGGAATTGGACTAGGAACATTAGCCTAAGTTGTTTTTGAACTTGTAAACCTATTTTTGATGTGGTAATGTTCATGCTAATCAAATTTCAAAGATAATTGTCAGTAGATTCATGTTTTGTATTAGTTTAGTGGGGGTATATGATCATGTTATGAGTTAGTTTAGATTAATAGAAAAGTTATGTGATAATGTGTTTGCAATCCAAATTGATCTAAAAGTTGTTCATAATATCTGTTTTTGTAACTTGTCCTCAAGTTATATGAAAAGTCACGGTCCCTTCGGGGACATCCGATAAAATTGGAACGATATAGAGAAGATTAGCACGGCCCCTGCGCAAGGATGACACGCATATATGAAAAGTCACGTTTATGATTTTTAAAACTCATAAGATTTCCAATAGTTATAAAAATGAAGAGTCTCATTTTTAAATGTTTTAAAGTCTTCCATAACTTGTCCTCAAGTTATGAAACTTGAAGAGTTTTTTCATTAAAACTACTTTAAACTCATAAGTTATGGAATTGAAAAGTTTTTTGAATTGTTCAAAACTTGCCCTCAAGTTTTGGAATTTGTAAAGTCTCCCCTCATTAATACTTTAATTCCAAGTTAAATCCTTAGAATTTTAAAAGTTAAAATTCAACCCTTATACTATTATAATATTAATAGTTAATAGTTATATATATATGTATAAGAACAAACTCAGTCTTACCGTTAGTAGGCCTCATTCATGAAGCCGGTCTATAAGGGGGTATAAGGTTACTGCCTATAAAATGGCAGTTTAATGGGTGTCCACTCTCACCCACCACTTCCTTGACTGGTGGAGGGTCGTTAGCCGTAGGGGTTTGACAGGACTCTAATTCTCCCATCTTTATAAGTATAATGATAAATATAAAGTAACTAAACATTTTATAAATTCCCAATCTTAGTTACTTTAGGAAAATGTGAATTTGGTGCTAACTCATTAAAATTACACTTTTGCACTTTGCTTAAGTTGGTAGTGGAGCGCGTGTGGTTAACCGACACACTAGCCTGGATTTAACAAGGTAGGCAAAGGGTAACTTAATGTTTATCATAGAATCGGTGGAGCACATGTGGGTAACCAGCACATCGATTAAGTGATAAATATTAAGGGTACCAAGTTTATTTGCATGGTTATTCACACTTTGTTAGTAATCATCGGCATCCCCATCACAAACTTGAAAGGGCACAATCGAGATTGAAACATGCCATTGAAAAGTTCAATGAATCTCGAAAGATCTAGGAGTTTCAAACCAATTAAAACCTAATTTCTATTTCGTTTTTTCATGGTGGAAATTGGTGAATCGTCTTTCGCCAACCTTCAAATATTTTATAGCTTGGATTACGACATCCCTCTTCCAAGTTATAAAATATTGTGTTGGGTCCTAGCCTTAATATTTCATATTGGGCGTCATATTAAGGACTTAAATCAACTAACTTGAATTTCTACCATTGTATATGTCTGGTTTAGACAACTATGATATTCCCAAATCTCTTGAAACAAGCTTTCCTAATGAAGATGTTGTCCCATGGTTGGATCATGGAAATCATACTTCTCTTCTTCTATCTCCTCCAATTATTCTCCCTAACCCACAAGTTCTTGGAAAGTTCAAGGTCACTCAAGCCCTACTGGCAAGCAAAGTCTATGTGTGCTCACATCTTGGAGATAAAGTCGCATATTGACATGTCGGGAGAGTTGGGTGTCAAAGTCTTGAGGAAGTTGGTTGTTGACTAGGTTCTTCAATCACTTTCTAAGTCACATAGTGAGTTCTTTAAGGACTACTATGTAACAGACTATGACATGACCCTTAATGATCTTACCTATTTGCTTGATGTTGCTGAATTAACAATCATTTGGAGCACCAGTAAAGCAAATTTGAATGGAAGATCGACTTCCCAAACTTCCATGGACATTGACAATGGTAACATTTGAAATCCAGAAAAGCTTTCTCTTCCCAATGGAAAGGGATCGGCCATAGTCAACTCGGTTGACCAAATGGTAAAGAGAAAGGCTAAATCTGAGATAGCCCCGTGTACCATTCCCAAAGGGTCCATATGTTTCTGTTGTCAAGAGAAGGGGCGTTGGTTACGAAGTTTCCCTGGCTACCTAAAAGATCTAAGAGAAGGAAGAATAAAAAATTTTGACTTTACTTCGGGTAAAGTCCACTATCTAACTCTGTTAAGTTCCTAATTGATGATTCTTAATACAAAATGTGACTCGGTTACATTTTGATGTTTGGCAGGATCAAGCAAAGGGAAGGAAACTTAAAGGAAGAGTATGTTGAATCTGATCGTGAAGATGGATTTCAATCGCATGGTTCGAAGATCGGATTCTTGAGCTACTACTTAGGAGTCATGATAAATTGCTAAGAAATATGTAATAGCATAGTTTTCATTTAAGGTTGCATTGTAAGGAATAAGTTTTTTTTCCACATTTTAATATATAAATAAAATTTTGTTTTATTATATATCTCCTTGCAATGGCATGTATGGAAAATTGATGTTTGTATGTTTCTAGCAATAATGGTAATATGAATTTGATTCTTTCATTTGTGGTAATGTCTAAATTTTCCAAATAAAGTAAGATTCTCATCACCAAAGTTTTCAATAGGACCGAAACTTGGAATCATGCATGTTGTATATTGAATGAAAATTTTCATCTTTGGAAAATTAAGACTAATTCCTTGTGCACATGTATATGTGAGTCAAGCGAAGGACAAAGGGATCGGGTACACTTGGTTGTGTGCTGGTAAAGTCCACCACAAAGATTCACAAGACTATTCGTCAAAATTTACTAAAGTTTATTAAATATGGTTATACTTACAAGTTTAAGTATAATTTTGAAGCATTGTAAAAGTTTTGATGTACGGCAGGACGAATGAGTAGAATCAAATTTGACAGAAAGATAAATGTTTCTCAAATCTGGAAAGATGGGAGAGTACTTTAGTATCATGTTTTATGATCATCTTAATGATTGTGATACCATATCACAATTCAAACTCTAAGGACATCTTAGTGAAATTGTCACACCCCCGAACCAGACGGCGGAAACGCCCCGGGGCCCGTGTGACTAACAACTGAATTATCATCACAATGAATATACATGAAACATAACACATTCATCACCAATATTAAATATAACAACCAACATTTTTCACATCAAGTACATTGTTATAAATTACATAAATTCAAAGATGAATAGTACGATGAGTGATGTTACACAAAATAAATCCATACATACTTGAAAAATCTTCCTACTTAACGATTACCTGAGAATACAAGTTATTTTGAAAACGGTCAACATATGTAATATTGGTGATTTCATAAGTATTGTTGGGTCTGTTCGATTGCGTCATGGGCTCGGTCCTTAGCCCAGTTTGATTGTCGATATTGGGCCTGTCCAACCGTGCAAATTTTTGTACTAGGGTTTAGTATATAAGCTGCATGCATGCAGACTTAGAAGGCATTTTTTCATTGTTTATTTTCTCCAAAGTTTTGTAAACCCTAGCTTGCTTCTACAGCGGAAGTTCTTCATCGAGCTCTGCTGAGGTGTGACTTTATTTTGAATCATAAGCATACATTTGATTCTATTTTGTGTTCATTCTTTTACTGTTCTTGACTTATTTGATTTCAATATTCATACCTGTGAAAGATCTAATCGATCTAGAGTTTTAACTCATCAATTGGTATCAGAGCGGCAGACTGTGTAATTCATACACATCTCTTCTGTCGAAGAAGTTATTAGGGTTTTAATTCCGCATTGATTGATATTTATTGAGCCGTCACTCTATATTGATGTATCTCATTAATTGCTGATCTAACCCTAACGATATATTACAAGTCTGGTCTTTTATTGGTTATCGATCAAAAGTCTTTACAATGTCCATGGATGATTCACAAACTAATCCGATCAATATCTCCAACAGCATAGGGTCTACAACAAGAATACCAATCTTGTATACACAAGACCATGAAGTTTGGACGCATCACTTTGAAGATTACATGATTGGATCGGAGGATAATGGATACTTAATCTGGGAAGCGATTACTGCAGGCCCATTCGCTCACTCAAGCACATTTAAGATTGTTAAAACCCAGAAAGAGTACAATCAGCTTGTCAATGATGTCAAAGATATTCCTCAGGATGAGAAGGAGAAGTTTCAATGCAACATTAAGGCCCTGAGGATGATAAGGTTTGCACTGCAGTCGGATACATTTCGTTTAGTGAGTTCTTGTACTACAACTAAAGAGATCTGGGATATATTGAAAGAATTATATTCCATTGACAAAGATTTGGAACATTCAATCCAAACTCTCTTGTTGTCTGAATTTGGTGACTTTAAGCAGAAGCCTGAAGAGAAACTTGTTCAAACTTTTGATCGCTTCAATCATCTTTTAAGTAAGATGATAAAACATGGGATTGAAAGGAAAGTCATCGAACAAAAGGTTACTTTCATGAATGGCCTCAGACCCAAATGGATGGCTGTTGTGTCAACAGTTAAAGCTCATGAACAGTTCAAGTCGTATTCTCTGGCAAAACTCGTGGGTATTTTGAAATCCCATGAGAGTGCTCTATCTAAGGAAACGAATGTGGTTTCCAGTCTGGGTTCTTTAGCTCTTGTCTCTAAAGGAAAAAGTTCGGTTGAAGAAGAAGAGGAATTAGATCTTGCAAATTATGATCTAACCGGTGAAGAACACACCATGATGGTGTCCAATCCTAGAAAATTCATTAAGAAGAAATTCCCAGCCAACAAGAACCGAAATTGGCAGGGTAGTTATAGCACCGAAAGGATCAAGGAGGAACTGAAGATGGGGTCAAAGTCTGAAGAGTCAAAGAAGGAAGAAAAAGTTGGAGGAGACTCAGGATTCGACTGTCATTACTATGCAGGCAAGAATCATTTTGCTAAAGACTATATGCTGAGAAAGAAAGAAGAGAAGACAAATGAAGAAGATGAGGAAGCAAGCCTCCTGAGAAGACTGGAGGAAATAAAGAAAAGAAAGTCTGCTGCTAACAATACTATAATGAATGCTTTAATTTTGTAGGATATAGACAACAGAGATGAATTTGGTAGTGTGGAGGTCTGGTCCACCGATTCTGAGGATGAGGAAGTTAGGAAGCCCACTCATGGAAAGGCTATGCTGGCAAAAGAAGAACATGCAACAGGAAGGTGCTTTATGGAGACCGACGGTGTGTCGCAAATGAGAGGATACACAACCGATGGGGGAATTGAAGATGAAAAGGAGCGACATGATAGGTGTTTTGCTGCCAAGCCTGTCAGTGCTCAGATCAACGAATGTGATGAGTTGATCAAAAAGGTACAAAATATTCTTGCTTCTCTAAAAATACCTATTACTAATTATGAAAATCAATTAAGTAACTTAAAGTCAAAATTCTCGAGCATAAGTAGCAGTCTCACCCAAACCCGTGTCACAAATTCTAACCTAACTGATCAAATCAGCAGGATTTCTTCAAAGAGTGAGGAACGAACGATGTGGATCGAGCAAAAGGAAAAGGAGTTAATTAGATCTAAGGATGATTCTATTTATTTGAAAAGAGACAATCTTAAACTTCTTAAACAGCGAAATGTGTTTTGTTTAATTGCTAGGACACTCTATTTTAACATCACTCAGTTGCATCTTGATTGTGAAATAGGAAAGACGACACATCACATGATTTTACCCTTCCTTGAATTAAAGGAGGATGAAATCGATGCTGAAGCCTACAACTGTGAAAGCGTTGTATCTTCTGACGAAGTCTCTCCAGCGTATAAAATAGGTCTGGACAAAATTGAATCCTACATAAAGTCCAAAGACCACAAGGACATGCTCAAAAATCTGTTAGACGAAAATGATAGATTGAAATTGAGAACCGAAACTGTACAAAAATTTGACTCTTTGAAGGCCAAGTTAAGTTCAGAAAATAAAATTGATGTTGAAAACACATCTGAACTTAATGAGGATGATGATCTGAGTGAAATCTCTGTAGAGGATTTCATGGACTGTTCTGAATTTGCCAAAACAGAACCTAAGTCACACAAGAACCTAATTTCTAAAAACTCTGTTGAGTTTGCTTGTTCGTCTACCGACAAAACCAAAGTTCTCAAATCCAAAGATGTTATATACCAAAAGGTACAAACAACTCCAAACCTAGTCTACACAGTACCAGGTGTCACTCCACATGAAACTGTAGAGTTAACAGCTATGGTAGAAGAAGACAATGCTGGAGGATGTGACGAATTTTTCTGGTCGGCCCCAATAGACAATGCTGATGAGACGAAGGGTCTTTCTAAGAAAACTTCATGGGGAGTGAAAGGTAGATACATACCTGAACCACTAAATGAGCCTACAAAGTATGATGTGCTGAGCACAAGTGGCACTAAACCCCTATTGGACGAACCGATGCAAACCACTAGTGATACCTCTTCGGCAAAAAGTGAATGTTGTGCTCATACTTCGAAAAGAAAGGCCAACATTCACAGAAATCCAAAACAAGTGGCTGATAGAAAGCATCAAAGAAATCTGAGATAAGAGAAGAATCTCTCAGAAAGAAAAAAGTTTTGGAATTCCCAAAATCCTGACTTTATAAGGATAGAAAGGAAGCACAAATCATAAGAAGACTCAAGGAACCGGAAGGGTAGTTTCGGTCCTACGTCGGGAATGAAGCAAAAGAGCAGTTTCTGTCCTCACCACTGTAACACCGTGAATTTCAAAATAATTTTTCGCATAATATAAAAACATTTTCATTTAATTTTCATAAAAACATCAATGTTTCAAGACTCCAATCCACATCATACAAAAATCCCAAGATCACATATATAAAAATCCCATGTGTGTGTATAGATCAAGCCGGCGCCTTCCCACGGTCATCACTAGTACCTGAAACAAACAACACTAACACTGTAAGCACAAAGCTTAGTGAGTTCCCCAAAATACCACACATAACACATATTAGCCACTCGAGGCTATAACTCTGTGGGTCCGTAGACCCTACTTTGTGAACCCACTGGTTCTAACTCTGGGAACCTTCCGGTTCCAACTCTATAAACATGCACAACATAAATCACATAGAAATAATGCAGTACAACACATAACATACATATAGCATAAAAATACTCTGTCACATAACTCTGATTACCTACTCAGGGTAGAGTATAGTGAGAAGACTCACCTCGCGTATCTCGATAACTCGCAAATCTCGGAAATCACTCGCGCTCGATCCTCCGAGCTATAATCCTCCTATAACACAATATACCTCTAATTAACACTTTCTCAACTAATGTTGACTACCCTCATCTAGTCAACACTGGTCAACTCTGGTCAACGGTCAACTTTGACCGGACTCAGCGAGTGCACTAGAGCGACTCGGCGAGTCTATACGTGTTCACTGACTCCATGGGATCCTCTTTTGACACGTCGAGTACTCTCCCGACTCGACGAGTTCCACCTGGCATGAATCGCGGGGCCACCACGACTCAACTCGCCGAGTCTCAAGAACAACTCGGCGAGTTCCAGCTCGACTCAGTCCACTTGTCAACCCTCTCTAACTCTCCCTGACTCATTGAGTCAACCCTTAACTCGGCAAGACCACTCGCTGAGTGGTTAAGGACAATCTTCATGCTACTCGCCGAGTCTGTTCTTCGGACTCGGCGAGTCCATGCCATGCATCAACTCAAACTCGCTTCTGAGGTCAGATCCGTTCCAACAACTCATAGATCTGGCCCTCCCAAGCACATTCATCACGTAAAGTCACAATCTTGGCTACCATGCAACGCCTACAAGGCTTCTTTTGAAGAAATGACCTCTAAAATGGTCACCTAAGTCTCCAACTCAAAAGGAAAGGCATAAAGCATGGCATTAGGGACTCTCTGGACCTACTAAGGTCCAGCTATAGGTACCATATCCCCATGGGACCTCTCACACTCCAAATACAAGGCAAACAAGGCATGAAGAAACCCTAGATTTGACCATATCAAGAAAAACACGAGAATTAGCTCTAAATGTTACCTCAAATAGCTTCTTCTACTGAAATGGGAGTAGATCCAAGCTCCCCAACTCTCCTAGTTTGGCCTTCCTCTTCCTTTCTTGCAAATACACACAAAAATGATGAATAATGGCCTCTTATCTAACTCACAAGAACTCTCAGCTGCTCTGGTGCTCTCAAGGTCGAAGGTAGCCGCAATGGAGGGGTTTAAGGTCCTTTAAATAGGGCTCAAGGCCAGGAAATTTGGGTTTCATTAAACGGCGCGGACTCGCCGAGTCCAGGCGCGAACCCGCGTCCAAATCCGCGATCATACTCGGCGACTCTAGGCTCCAACTCGCCGAGTCTCCTCATAAAACTCCAAAAATATATGAATAAATAATACCTGGGAATCCAGGCTGTTACAATTCTCCCCCACTAGAACTAGACTTCGCCCTCGAAGTCTCGCTCTGCAAATAACTCTGGATGTTGCTCACGCATCTCACGCTCCGGTTCCCAAGTCATCTCGGACCCCTTCCGATGCTGCCACTGAACCAAAACCAGGGGTACCTCCTTGTTCCTCAGAACCTTGATTTTCCGATCTCTGATGGCCACTGGTCTCTCAGCATAATTATGGCTCGCATCCACCTAAATATCTTCTAATGGAACCACTGCCGACTCGTCGGCTATACATTTCCTCAGCTGCGACACATGAAAAGTGTCATGAATTTGCCCCAAATCTGCTGGCAAATCCAAACGATAGGCTACCCGGCCTATCCTCGCGATCACTCGGAAAGGACCAATATATCGGGGCACCAACTTGCCCCTCTTCCTGAATCGAACCACTCCTTTCCAAGGAGAGACCTTCAGGAGTACAAGGTCACCAACCTAAAACTCAAGCTCGGACCGGCGTCTGTTTGCATAACTCTTCTGATGACTCTGAGCGGTCAACAACCTCTGTCTGACCTGCTGGATCTGCTCTGTCGTCTGAAGCACGATCTCTGTACTGCCCATCACCCGCTGACCAACCTCTCCCCAACAAATGGGGTTCCGACACCTCCTACCATACAATAGCTCAAAGGGTGGCATACCAATGCTCGAATGATGGCTGTTGTTGTAGGAAAACTCTGCCAAGGGCAAATATGCATCCCAGCTACCCCCGAAATCCAACACACATGCCCGGAGCATGTCCTCGAGCGTCCGAATCGTCCGCTCACTCTGACCGTTTGTCTGGAGATGATATGCGGTACTAAAATGCAGTCTACTACCCAACTCCTCATGAAACTTCTTCTAGAATCTGGAAGTGAAGCGCACATCACGGTCTAAAACAATCGAGATCGGCACCCCATGCCGAGATACCACCTCCCTCACATATACCTCCGCCAATTTCTCTACTGAAGAACTCTCGCTGATAGCAAGGAAATGAGCGCTCTTCGTCAACCTGTCCACAATCACCCAAATTGCATCAACTCCTTTGGCAGTCCTTGGCAATTTGGTGATGAAATCCATAGTGAGCTGTTCCCACTTCCATTCGGGAACCTCCAATGGCTGCAACTTACCATGCGGCCTCTGGTGCTCGGCCTTAACCCTACGGTAGGTCAAGCACCTCTCAACAAACCACACGACATCCCTCTTCATATAGGGCCACCAATACTCCTTTCTCAGATCCAAATACATCTTAGTGGCCCCCGAATGGATCGAAAATTTCGACCGATGACCATCTTCCATCAAAAGGGTACGCGTTCCTCCCACAAACGGCACCCAGATACGCCCCTAAAATGTCATAAGCCACCGACCATCGGTAACGAACTCTGAAACCAAACCAACAACCTGTTCCCTCTTCTGCATCTTAGGTTGCACAGCCTCGGCCTGTGCCCCACGAATGGCGTCCAACACTGGAGCTATCATAGTCAATCTCAAACATACATCCCGCAGCAAGGTGCTCTCCGCCCTACGGCTCAATGCATCGGCTACCACATTAGCGTTGGCTGGGTGGTACAGGATCTCACAATCATAATCCTTGACCACGTCCAACCACCTTCTCTACCGCATATTTAGGTTGGGCTGATCCATCAAATACTTCAAACTCTTATGGTCCGTGTATATCGTACACCGAACTCCATACAAGTAGTGACGCCAAATCTTGAGGGCGAACACCACTGCCCCCAACTCTAGATCATGGGTGGGATATCTCGTGTCATGAGGCTTCAGCTGCCTCGATGCATATGCTATCACATGCCCTCTCTGCATCAGCACTACTCCCAACCCCAAAATCGATGCATCACAGTATACCACAAAGTCCTCCATCCCTTCCGGGAGGGCTAACACCGGGGCTTCGCATAACCTTTGGCGAAGTTTCTCAAAGGAGGCATGCTGCTTGGAGCCCCATGAAAAAGCAACACCCTTCCGGGTCAATCTGGTGAGTGGCACTGCGATCTTAGAGAAATCCTTGATAAACCTCCGATAATACCCTGCCAACCCTAGGAAACTCCTGATCTCGGAGGGTGACCTCGGCACCTTCCAACTCATCACCGCCTCAACCTTGGCTGGATCGACCAATATCCCTTCCTGGTTAACGAGATGTCCTAAGAACTGGACCTCCCGCAACCAGAAATCACACTTGGAGAATTTGGCATAAAGCCTCTTCGATCTCAGAACTCCGAGAACCTCTCTCAAATGCTCCTCATGCTCCTCTCTAGATCTCGAATATACCAGAATGTCGTCGATAAATACAATCACCGACCGATCCAGCTTCGGCCTACACACTCGGTTCATGAGATCCATGAACACTGCTGGGGCATTGGTGAGCCCGAAAGGCATCACCACAAACTCGTAATGCCCATAACGCGTAGTGAACACTGTCTTTTGGACGTCCTCATCCCGCACCCTCACCAGATGATATCCAGACCTCAAATCGATCTTGGAGAACCAAGATGCTCCCTGCAACTGATCGAATAAATCGTCGATCCTCGACAACGGGTAACGGTTCTTGACCGTCAGCTTCTTCAACTCCCGATAATCAATGCACATCCGGTGTGAACCATCCTTCTTCTTGACGAACAGGATAGGTGCTCCCCACGACAAGCTGCTCGGCCGAATAATGTAACGCCCGTAGATCAGGGCTAGTCGATTTAGAGACGATAAGCATCAAAATGTCTTTTTGATGGAAGATTATTTAGAAGGATTAATCTTAACCAAGTTGTAGTATATGTCACAAGGTTTTAGTGCAGATAAAGAACGCCAAAATCTGAGTTATAACGAAGAAGTTATGACCTGTCGAAGTTTCGCGACAGAACCGGCACGACGTCGAGTGACGTAAAATATGAATTTAAGATAGAGCGATATTTAGCCTTAACGATCTAAACGAAAGTCGTAGATTTCGTTAAACCGAGAGCGTGCATAAAAGGAACGCCCAAATCTGACTTCGTATGAGGAAGTTATGATTTTTCTAAGTTTTGACTTAGCAGTATGCAGCCCAAATACTCGATTTGAGATCGAGCGGTTTTTAGCCGAAACAATCTAAATGAGAATCGAAGATCTCGTTGTTAGTAGCAAAACGATGAAAAGTTAGGCGAGAACGGACGTCAGACGAAGAAGTTATGAATTTATAACGAAGTTTTTCTGTCCCGGCCTTCTAAAAATAAATAATAAAAATAAAAGTCAAAATTAGCCGACGGAGTCTAAATGAAAGTTGTAGAGTATGGTCTGACCTTCGCGTGGATATAAAGAACGTCGAAAACGGAGTTCGTATGAAGGAGATATGAATTTTTGAAGTTTAATAAATATTTAATATTTATTTTTAATTAACATACGATATTATCCGAAGGAAGATCAGTCGGTCCATCCGAAGTACGCACCGCGTACTGCTGTACGCCCCGTGTACAGCGTAGGGCACTCGAGTTCTACGGAGTCGAGAGTCGTATGCAATGACGTATGAGGGCCGATGACGTAAGCGCTGACGACCTCCGAAGAGTACGCCCCGCGTACCCCGAAGTTACGCCCCGCGTACGTGCGACGGTCAGCAACTATAAAAGGGGATGCGAGGCCAGCTTCTTTTCTTTTACAAATTCTTCATCTTCTCTCATCTTTTGCCTCGATTTCCATACCATTTATACCCCGAAGCCCCGGTATTATTCCCGAGCCCCGAAGCGAGATCCGAAGCCCCGAGAATCCCGAAGAGCGTTATTCCTGAACCGAAGCCCTGCCCGCGAGGAGCCCGGTTTTTGTGAAGATCTTCCAGATCTGCGGAGAGGCGCTACATCTGCAAGCCGTAGTGCTGTCGGATCATCTTCTGAGCAAGTGAGTGTATAGTCACTTTCATCTTACACATAAATATGAAGTATTTTATAAAATACGTGTTATGTGTATACATATATATATTGTTGTTTATATGCGTGAGTGCATAGCACTTTCTTCTAATACATAAATATAAAGTATTAGCTATGAAATACGTGCTAGGTGTTATATATCTATTTGAGATGGATTTGGAATTGATGTTTTTATACGGGTGTTAAAAGATTTAAATTGTGTTTGTATTTATATCTATAAAAATGTTGGGTAGAACATGGGTAGATGGAATAGTTGGTGACTATGAGACGTAGTGCCAATTGTATGAACCCAGGTGACTATGAGACGTAGTGCCAATTGTATGAACCCAGGTGACTATGAGACGTAGTGCCAATTGTATGAACCCAGGTGACTATGAGACGTAGTGCCAATTGTATGAACCCAGGTGACTATGAGACGTAGTGCCAATTGTATGAACCCAGGTGACTATGAGACGTAGTGCCAATTGTATGAACCCAGGTGACTATGAGACGTAGTGCCTATTGTGTAAGCCCTGGTGACTATGAGACGTAGTGTCAATTGTATGAACCCTGGTGACTATGCGACGTAGTACCTATTGTATGAACCGTGGTAGCAAATGGACTGTGAGCCAGTTCCTCAGGTAAACCCTTAGGAATGAATAAAGAAAGTATAATCGATTCTTAGGGTAAAACCTTAAAGAAGATAATGGGGATGGGTATTTGGGTCGATTGTTGGTAATTGAATATAATAAATGTATTATTGTGGGTTGAAAACCCTATATGCTCACCAGGCTCCCAAGCCTGACCCACTCAGTTTTCTTTGTATCACAGGTATCAATACGAAGACATAATTCACTGAGAGAATAAAGGAGATGTAAATCATTAGTGTAAATGAATGTAAGTTCTGTTTATGCTTATGTTCCTGTATTGACGATGACATCCCAAACGTTTTAAAATGAATAAAATACGTTTCTTCGAAAATGTTTTAATAACGTATTTATCATGTTTTTCTGGGGACAAATTCTGCGATACTTTTATTAAAGAAGTACTCTGATTTTTTTTATAAAGCATAAACAAATCGGTCTTTTCTGGCCGTGATTTTGGGGATGTCACAGTTGGTATCAGAGCATTAGTTTAAGCGAACTAGGAATTTGTAGGATTTCTAGACTTAAACTTAAGATGCTAAGTGGAGATTGTGAGATGTGTGTCTGATAAATTTTAGACACGAGCACTAGTTTATTTTAGGAAAGTTGCCTAAAATGCATTTATGTGCTAAATGTTATATGTTGCCATATATGATATTATTTGTTCGGATCTACGGTTTGTTGCCAACCAGATCTGAAGGTTTATGTGTTTAGGATTCTAAGCGTATGTATACGATATTAGAACTAGCATGTAATCGTTTGGAGTAATAAGGTGAAATTATTCGGTGTATAGATCAAAAATGGTGAGGACAAGAAGTGGAGTTGGAAATGCTGATGAAAACAGGAATCAACCACCAGTGATTGAACAAGTACCTGTCGTAGCTGATGCACCTAAGCCGATAACAATGGCTGGTGTACAAATGATGATCCAAATGATGTTGGATCGTCAGATGGAAGAAACAAGACGCCTGCTTAGGCAGAATCGTAAAGAACCGTCAATTCAAGCAGAAGAGCCCGAGGAGAATGGAGGGCAGTCTGAAGGAGAAAACTTTAGTGGGATCGTTGGTCAAGTCGAACAACCAGTGGTTAAACGCAATAACCAGTATGAAGGAAATGATGGTCGTGGGTGCAAGTATAAGGATTTCATGGCATCCAAACCACCATGTCTATCCGGAAGCCCGACACCGGTGCAAGTTATGGACTGGGTCTCCGAAATGGAGACTATGTTTGAAAGTTGCGAATGCAGCAACAGGCAGAAGACCGCTCTTGCAATTCCACTATTAAAATCTGGAGTACTGAGCTGGTGGAAATTACTGGCCGGTTCGATGCCCAAGGGGGAAGCTAGCAAGATGTCTTGGGAGGAGTTCGTGGTACAATTGAAAATGCAATACTGCTCTGAGCAGGATCTCCTGGAAATCAACAATGAGTTCCAGAATCTGAAGAAGGGAAAATTGAGCATCACTGAATATGCCACAAGATTTACGGAAAAGATGAAGCTTATTCCATACCTAGTTCCAACTGAACTTTCCAAGGTCAACAAGTTTGCCAATGAATTACCAGCGGACTTTGGTCCGATAGTCAAGCAAGCAACCACTTTGAAAGCCGCCATCTGGGCAGCCAAAAATATTGAAACCCAAATAAAAGAAAAGGGTCTGGAGAGAGCTGAAGTTGGAGAGAAAAGGAAACATGAAGGATCTTCAATAATCAACAAAGAAATCAAATTCTCAAAATCTGGAGGGAGAGATGAAGTTAAGTGGTGCGAGAAGTGTAAAAAGAAACACTTCGGGAAGTGTAGTGAGGATATGACTTGCTACAAATGTGGGAAGACGGGGCATTACGCCAACAAGTGTGCATCCAACAAAAGGGTGTGCTACGGATGTAACAAGGAAGGGCATATTTCTAGAGACTGCCCAAAGAAAAACGCACCACCACAGCCAAAGGCATTCCACATGATCCTCGACGAAGCAAATCAAGAATGAGGAATTTATATCCAAGGATCAACTTATGATATAGCCAATTAAAGGCATAGTATAGGGTGAACTTGAGCTTTTGTGTAATCATTTCAAGTTATATTGTAAACCCTGGTTTTGGTATTTATGTGATATTTATGGTTTTAGTACCTGATGTGTTAAATGATTGTGTGATTTTTTTTGTATAGTGACTTGGTTCGACTGAGAGACAATACTTGGGACGAGTATGAGTAGGTGTGAAAGGTAGTAGATGCATATACTACCGGAAGCACAGGACTCGCACTTGGATCAGTGAAAGTCGCAAGGTTACTAAGAAGCTAGCGATTGATTCCATTTTATTCTGGTATGTCATTACCATTGTTTCGGTGATGACTAGTAATATGGTTATTGTTCCGACCCTAGTGGTCATGTTTAAATTGAGTCCGACTATGAGGAGTTTGTTACGTGGTCTAGAGGACCGAGTTAGATGTAACATCTGACTTAAGTCAGATGGTTGAAGTTAATGCGATTGATAGTGTCGCTCTCGTTGTTAAAAGAAGTTTGTAGGTAGAAATGCTACATGCTGAAATGTGATTATATCGCATTAGAATATGAAGGAAGGTATATTCCATTTTGGAATTTAACTCTAAGAGACCTGAGTCTAAGCATTGCATCATTCGATGAGAGGTCAGTAGAGCACGACCCATCGGTTTGTTACAATAGATAAGGGAAAGTATTTATCCTGAGAAGAAGAAGGAGTCCACAATGAGGACTTATTTGGTAACTTGAAGGTTACGATTGAAGGTACAACATAGTACGATAAGCAGATGCAAGATTGGGCATCGTTTGCGGTCAAGAAAGCCATAGAGTTAAATACTCTTTCGAGGAAACATAGAAGTTACGGTTATTACCTAGGATGAATAAATTACGTGTGGAATCATTATGCAAGTCCTATTTCGTTGATGATTTCGGGACGTAATCATCCTAAGGGGGAGATAATTGTAACGCCCGTAGATCAGGGCTAGTCGATTTAGAGACGATAAGCATCAAAATGTCTTTTTTATGGAAGATTATTTAGAAGGATTAATCTTAACCAAGTTGTAGTATATGTCACAAGGTTTTCGTGCATATAAAGAACGCCAAAATCTGAGTTATAACAAAGAAGTTATGACCTGTCGAAGTTTCGCGACAGAACCGGCACGACGTCGAGTGACGTAAAATATGAATTTAAGATAGAGCGATATTTAGCCTTAACGATCTAAACGAAAGTCGTAGATTTCGTTAAACCGAGAGCGTGCATAAAAGGAACGCCCAAATCTGACTTCGTATGAGGAAGTTATGATTTTTCTAAGTTTTGACTTAGCAGTATGCAGCCCAAATACTCGATTTGAGATCGAGCGGTTTTTAGCCGAAACAATCTAAATGAGAATCGAAGATCTCGTTGTTAGTAGCAAAACGATGAAAAGTTAGGCGAGAACGGACATCAGACGAAGAAGTTATGAATTTATAACGAAGTTTTTCTATCCCGGCCTTCTAAAAATAAATAATAAAAATAAAAGTGAAAATTAGCCGACGGAGTCTAAATGAAAGTTGTAGAGTATGGTCTGACATTCGCGTGGATATAAAGAACGTCGAAAACGGAGTTCGTATGAAGGAGATATGAATTTTTGAAGTTTAATAAATATTTAATATTTATTTTTAATTAACATACGATATTATCCGAAGGAAGATCAGTCGGTCCATCCGAAGTACGCACCGCGTACTGCTGTACGCCCCGCGTACAGCGTAGGGCACTCGAGTTCTACGGAGTCGAGAGTCGTATGCAATGACGTATGAGGGCCGATGACGTAAGCGCTGACGACCTCCGAAGAGTACTCCCCGCGTACCCCGAAGTTACGCCCCGCGTACGTGCGAGGGTCAGCAACTATAAAAGGGGATGCGAGGCCAGCTTCTTTTCTTTTACAAATTCTTCATCTTCTCTCATCTTTTGCCTCGATTTGCGTACCATTTATACCCCGAAGCCCCGGTATTATTCCCGACCCCCGAAGCGAGATCCGAAGCCCTGAGAATCCCGAAGAGCGTTATTCCCGAACCGATGCCCTGCCCGCGAGGAGCCCGGTTTTTGTGAAGATCTTCTAGATCTGCGGAGAGGCGCTACATCTGCAAGCCGTAGTGCTGTCGGATCATCTTCTGAGCAAGTGAGTGTATAGTCACTTTCATCTTACACATAAATATGAAGTATTTTATAAAATACGTGTTATGTGTATACATATATATATTGTTGTTTATATGCGTGAGTGCATAGCACTTTCTTCTAATACATAAATATAAAGTATTAGCTATGAAATACGTGCTAGGTGTTATATATCTATTTGAGATGGATTTGGAATTGATGTTTTTATACGGGTGTTAAAAGATTTAAATTGTGTTTGTATTTATATCTATAAAAATGTTGGGTAGAACATGGGTAGATGGAATAGTTGGTGACTATGAGACGTAGTGCCAATTGTATGAACCCAGGTGACTATGAGACGTAGTGCCAATTGTATGAACCCGGGTGACTATGAGACGTAGTGCCAATTGTATGAACCCAGGTGACTATGAGACGTAGTGCCAATTGTATGAACCCAGGTGACTATGAGACGTAGTGCCAATTGTATGAACCCAGGTGACTATGAGACGTAGTGCCTATTGTGTAAGCCCTGGTGACTATGAGACGTAGTGCCAATTGTATGAACCCAGGTGACTATGAGACGTAGTGCCAATTGTATGAACCCAGGTGACTATGAGACGTAGTGCCTATTGTGTAAGCCCTGGTGACTATGAGACGTAGTGTCAATTGTATGAACCCTGGTGACTATGCGACGTAGTACCTATTGTATGAACCGTGGTAGCAAATGGACTGTGAGCCAGTTCCTCAGGTAAACCCTTAGGAATGAATAAAGAAAGTATAATCGATTCTTAAGGTAAAACCTTAAAGAAGATAATGGGGATGGGTATTTGGGTCGATTGTTGGTAATTGAATATAATAAATGTATTATTGTGGGTTGAAAACCCTATATGCTCACCAGGCTCCCAAGCCTGACCCACTCAGTTTTCTTTGTATCACAGGTATCAATACGAAGACATAATTCACTGAGAGAATAAAGGAGATGTAAATCATTAGTGTAAATGAATGTAAGTTCTTTTTATGCTTATGTTCCTGTATTGACGATGACATCCCAAATGTTTTAAAATGAATAAAATACGTTTCTTCGAAAATGTTTTAATAACGTATTTATCATGTCTTTATGGGGACAAATTCCGCGATACTTTTATTAAAGAAGTACTCTGATTTTTTTATAAAGCATAAACAAATCGGTCTTTTCTGGCCGTGATTTTGGGGATGTCACAAATAAACCCTTCCCCAGCAGCTCCTGAAGCTGCGAGGATAACTCTTGCATCTCTGGAGGTGCAAGGCGATAAGGAACCTTAGCGATAGGCGCGGCCCACGAAACCAAATCGACACTGAACTCCACTTGCCTCACAGGCAGCACACCCGACAACTCCTCGGGAAATACATCCGGAAACTCACGCACTACCGGGACCTCCTCAACTGACCTCGGCCTCTCGGAATCCACCCGCGTATCCATCACATACGCCACAAAACCCTTACAGCCCTGCTGTAGACACTGCCTCGCCCTAGGGACCGAACAAAACGCTGATCCTGAACGTGTACCCTCGCCGTATACCAAAAGAACTCCCCCACTAGGGTCTCATATGGTCACCAGCTGTCGCTCGTAGTCGATAACCGCACCGAATCTGCTCAACTAGTCCATGCCCACAATGACACAGACATCACCCATCGCAATAGGAACCAGATCAATCAGAAACTCAACCCCGAAAATCTCGACTACGCACCCTCTTAGAACCTCCGTGGCATATATCACCCTTTCATCAGGTATGGAAACTCTCAGAGGCCGACTTAACGCCTCACGACTAACACTGATATGCTGACTAAAAGCCAAAGATACAAAAGACCGACTCGCACCCGAGTCAAATAACACCAAGGCAGGTACAGAATTCACAAGGAAAGTACCTACGCACAACATAATATAAGCATAATATCTCAACATCAAGATAAACACACGAAAGAATACATACCAGCCACGACATCGGGCGTTGCGCGGACCTCCTCCACGGTCAGCTGAAAAGCTCTCCCTCGTGCCCTCGGCGCCTCAGCCTTCACTGGCCGACTCTCGGTAGCTCTGATGGCGGCAGGGGCAGATCCCTGAGGTGCTCCCTGAGATGATCCTTGCAACTGCGGACACTCTGCCTTCCGGTGTCCGGTCTGATTGCAGTGAAAACACACAGCAAACCCCTTAGGGCAGTCCTTGGCCATATGCCCCTCCTTGCCACACTTGTAGCAAGATCCCGCTCTGCAGACTCCATCGTGACCCTTGCCACACTTCCCACAAGTGCGGCCCTTCTGGCTCCCTGGTTTGGGATCAGCGGTCTTGGCCCGCTTGGCTACCGGATGAGACTGTGCCGGTCGCCGATCCCTCCCCTGAGACTCCGCCTCCTCCCTGGCCTAAGTCTTTAACTCAATCTCCCTCTCCCGGGCATTTTCCTGAAGCTCAGCAAATGTCCGATACGAGGAGTTCGCCGCGAACTCCCGAATGTCTCGCCTCAAGATACTCAGATATCGGCTCATACGTGCCTGCTCGGTGCACACATGCTCAGGGCAGAACATCACCCTCTCATGGAACATCCTGGTAATCGCTGTAACAGACTCGGTACCCTGCTTGAGGGTCAAAAACTCCTGGGCCAAATGCTCCCTCTCCACCTGGGGAACGTACTCATCTCGGAACATGGCAGTGAACCTCTCCCAGGTCACTGCCGCAAGCTCAGCAGGCGAAAAGTGCGCCGTCACAAACTTCCACCAGTCCTTCGCTCCCAAGCGAAGCTGGTTCAGCGCGAACCGAACCTTCAAATGCTCAGGAGATGAGCAAGTGAAGAAACACCCCTCTATGTCAGAGATCCACCTCATAGCTGCCACCGGGTCCTGGGTCCCATCAAACTCTGGTGGTTTTGTGTTGCTGAACTCCCGGGACAGCAACGCATCACCACCTTGCGGCCTTGCGGCATCAATAGCCGCGGTGGCCGCTGCAACAGCAGCCTCAGAAAGAGCGGCATAACACTCGTCAAAGGTCTCAATCAACGTGGTCTTAATAGACCCGAACATCTCTGGTATCTCTGCCATGATGGCCGCAGCCACCTCCTCGTGGATGATCCGGCGGATCTCCTCATCACTGGTCTCGCTGCTCTCAGGCATCAAACGTGTCCTCACCATGATCTACCTCTGAAATACAACCTACGATAAATTAGAACCCATTCGAGCATACTCACAATCGACAACTCATCCCTCCTTGATCCTTGGTATTCCAAAGATTCTTACTTGGGCTGTACACCGCTCCGGTGCTTTCAGTAGTACGGGCCCAATACTACTGTCCGCACCGTATCAGAATACACCCCAAGTCCTCCTCTTCGGATCCCAAATTCCAAGTACTCTATCATGCACAATCCATTCTCTAACAAATCTCTCATAAGCCCCTCGCTGCTACCTACTCACTCTCAAGCATCTCATAGCAGCTCACCTCTCCCTAGGCTAAGGCATCACACATCAGGCCACTCTAGTCCTAATAGGAGTACCTAGCCTACTCTAGCATGAAAATACGTCATATCAATATTAATATCACATAACATGGGGGTATTTTGGGAAATCACCGTTCGGGCGTGGACTGATCGTACACACAACTCTGCTCTGCGTTTTCCAAAAATCCTTTACTCTTTTTGAAAATACTTCTCAAATCCTCAGTTTGAGTTCAAATACGCCCGAAGGTGTACTCGAATCCCTCAAACCAAGGCTCTGATACCAACTTGTAACACCGTGAATTTCAAAATAATTTTTCGCATAATATAAAAACATTTTCATTTAATTTTCATAAAAACATCAATGTTTCAAGACTCCAATCCACATCATACAAAGATCCCAAGATCACATATATAAAAATCCCATGCGTGTGTACAGATCAAGCCGGCGCCTTCCCACGGTCATCACTAGTACCTGAAACAAACAACACTAACACTGTAAGCACAAAGCTTAGTGAGTTCCCCAAAATACCACACATAACACATATTAGCCACTCGAGGCTACTCTGTGGGTCCGTAGACCCTACTTTGTGAACCCACTGGTTCTAACTCTGGGAACCTTCCGGTTCCAACTCTATAAACATGCACAACATAAATCACATAGAAATAATGTTGTACAACACATAACATACATATAGCATACAAATACTCTGTCACATAACTCTGATTACCTACTCAGGGTAGAGTATAGTGAGAAGACTCACCTCGCGTATCTCGATAACTCGCAAATCTCGGAAATCACTCGCGCTCGATCCTCCAAGCTATAATCCTCCTATAACACAATATACCTCTAATTAACACTTTCTCAACTATGGTTGACTACCCTCATCTAGTCAACACTAGTCAACTCTGGTCAACGATCAACTTTGACCGGACTCGGCGAGTGCACTAGAGCGACTCGGCGAGTCTATACGTGTTCACTGACTCCCTGGGATCCTCTTTTTACACGTCGAGTACTCTCCCGACTCGACGAGTTCCACCTGGCATAAATCGCGGGGCCACCATGACTCAACTCGCCGAGTCTCAGGAACAACTCGGCAAGTTCCAGCTTGACTCAGTCCATCTGTCAACCCTCTCTAACTCTCCCTGACTCACTAAGTCAACCCTTAACTCGGCAAGACCACTCGCTGAGTGGTTAAGGACAATCTTCATGCTACTCGCCGAGTCTGTTCTTCAGACTCGGCGAGTCCATGCCATGCATCAACTCAAACTCGCTTTTGAGGTCAGATCCGTTCCAACAACTCATAGATCTGGCCCTCCCAAGCACATTCATCATGTAAAGTCACAATTTTGGCTACCATGCAACGCCTACAAGGCTTCTTTTGAAGAAATGACCTCTAAAATGGTCACCTAAGTCTCCAACTCAAAAGGAAAGGCATAAAGCATGGCATTAGGGACTCTCTGGACCTACTAAGGTCCAGATCTAGGTACCATATCCACATGGGACCTCTCACACTCCAAATACAAGGCAAACAAGGCATAAAGAAACCCTAGATTTGACCATATCAAGAAAAACACGAGAATACGCTCTAAATGTTACCTCAAATAGCTTCTTCTACCGAAATAGGAGTAGATCCAAGCTCCCCAACTCTCCTAGTTTGGCCTTCCTCTTCCTTTCTTGCAAATACACACAAAAATGATGAATAATGGCCTCTTATCTAACTCACAAGAACTCTCAGCTGCTCTGGTGCTCTCAAGGTCGAAGGTAGCCGCAAGGGAGGGGTTTAAGGTCGTTTAAATAGGGATCAAGGCAGGGAAATTAGGGTTTCATTAAATAGCGCGGACTCGCCGATTCCAGGCGCGAACCCGCGTCCAAATCCGCGATCATTCTCGGTGAGTCTAGGCTCCAACTCGCCGAGTCTCCTCACAAAACACCAAAAATATATGAATAAATAATACCTGGGAATCCGGGCTGTTACAACCACAATATCAACCGAAAGAATGGTTTCGGTCCCTCTACTGAAAGAAGCCAAAAAGATGGTTTCGGTGCTTCGACCAATAGAAGTCGAAAGGGTGGTTTCGGTCCCTCGACTAAAAACTACCAAAAGGAGAGTTTCGGTCCTTCACCCATTAACAACCGAAAGAACGATTTTGGTCCTTCATCCATTAACAACCGAAAGAACGGTTTCGGTCCTTCATCCAATAACAACCGAAAGGAGAGTTTCGGTCCTTTATCCCATAGCAACCGAAGTAGTGCTTTCAGTCCCCATCCATACAAGTCCAATCTGAAAAACAGGGATTCCAAAGTCACTTCTAAATTCAACTCTTCCCATTCAAATTCTTGTCCCTCAATTACTTCAAAGGGAAAAGGAAAACTCTACCCTGAAGATAACAATCTTCCGAAAAAGAATAAAAAGAATACTAATGTCAACACCACAAACTCCATTCCTACTTAATCAACTAAAATTAAAATTTTCACCATTAAAAAAAAGATGAAACAACTATAGTTAAACGCACATACATGGTTGATATTTCTCTTACCATTCCCTTTAAATCTGCTTAATATTTTGCAGGTTATTCGTGACGAGCAGTTTGACAAAGAATGGTACATCGATAGTGGTTGCTCGCATCACATGACAGGAAGGAAGGAGGAACTGAGGGAGTTTCATTCTCTCGAAGATGGTGGCATTGTAAAATACAGCAACAACTCTTTTGGAAATATCAAAGGTTGTGGAATGATCACTAATGGCGAGTTCTCTATAAGGAAGGTAGCTTATGTTGAAGGTCTTCAACAAAATCTCATAAGTGTATCACATCTGGTGGTTGGCACTGGATTGAAAGTATCATTCGACGATGAAGGCTTAGAAATTGTCGAGAAGGGGGAAATGTATCCTTTGAACCTCAACCCAATTCGAGGTAAACCAGTGTTGTGCTTACTCACAATGGCTCACTCTGATGAAAGCTGGTTATGGCATAAAAGACTATCTCATCTTAACATCAAGGATATCAACAAGTTGGTCTTGGGTGATCATGTTCGAGGTCTTCCGGTTCTAAAATTTGATAAAGAACATCTTTGTGCAGCGTGTGAAATGGGAAAGCAGAGTCGGCAGAGTCATCCTTCGATTATCAACACTAAGGTGATAGAACCATTGGAGTTATTGCATATCTATCTATGTGGTCCATCGTCCATCGAAAGAATTGGGGAAACAAATACATTCTGGTTATTGTGGACGATTTCTCAAGATTTACATGGGTTTTCTTCCTCAAGCAAAAGTCTAAAGCCACTCTAAAGCTCAAGCTCTTTATTAAATAGATAGAAACGCAACTAAGAAAGGTAGTTCGTTATGTAAGGAGCGACAATGGCCTGGAATTCAAGAACAATGATTTTGAAGACTTTCTTGCTGAAAAGGGGACGACTCACAATTTCTCAGCCCCTTATACTCCACAACAAAATGGCATTGTTGAAAGGAGAAACTGATCCCTGTGTGAAGCTGGTCGAACCATGCTTTGCTTCGCGTCCTTACCTTTGTATTTCTGGGCTGATGCAATTGTTGCTGCATGTTATACTCAAAATATATCATATTTGAATAAGCGGTTCTCCATTACCCCTTACGAGATCCTGAACAATCGAAAACCAAATGTGAAATTCTTTCATGTGTTTGGATCAAGATGTTTCATTTTCAACTCCAGAGAGAATCGAAATAAGTTTGATGCTAAGGCTGATGAAGGAATTTTCTTAGGCTACTCTCTGAACTCTAAGGCATATAGAGTTCTCAATAAACACTCAAAGAAAATTGAAGGAACATACTACGTCACCTTTGACGATAGCTATGTTAAGAAAATGAAATCAACAGAAGATGCATCGCAAGAGATCTTTCCAAAGAATGGTCAAGTTACTATCTCCATCTCGAATCTTTTCGACCAATTCATGCTCCTATTTGATGAGCCTCAAAAGGCGATTGACTCTGAATCAACTGCAAAAGACAACAAAGTTGATAATCTGAAACAAGTTATCGACGATGTTGCTAAAAAGATGGCTGATGATCAATCTAAGGAAACCGAAGGTGCAGACGCAAGAGAACCTTCAGGTGACTGTCCTAATGTCTAGGGGGAGGGTCCAGCTCCTCATCACGATCAAGGATCTTCATTCCAGGGGGAGGACTCGTCGCGAAATACATCAAGCTCTACTGAAATTCCAACCAATGAAGGGGATACAAATGCTGGTCCTAAACAGGAGTCATTCTTCGAGGGGGAGAACACCAATGTCGGTGATGATGACATTCTGTCTAAACTAGAGGAAGAAATCAATGCTGAATTGGATCCTATCTATGATCCAAAGTTTCCTCCACTTATCAAATGGACCAAAGACCAGCCTCAAAGTCAAATTATTGGGGAGTCTTTAGAAAAAGTGTTAACTCGCTCTCAAATCAAAGCGAAACAGGCTGCACTCATTTCAAAAGTCGAGTTTTGTATGTTCAATTCCTTCGTTTCCAAAGCTCTTGATCATTGAGACTGGGTTCAAGCCATGCAGGATGAGTTAAATGAGTTTGAAAGAAACAATGTATGGCACCTTATTCCAACTCTAAAGGATGCTTCGGTTGTCGGTCTCAAATAGGTATTCAAAAACAAGATGGACAAAGAAGGGAATGTCATTCATAACAAAGCGAGGTTGGTGGCCAAAGGATACTGTCAGGAAGAGGGAATCGATTATGAAGAAACCTTCACTCCCGTGGCAAGATTAGAGTCTGTTTGTATCTTTCTTGCATAAGCCGCTCACAAGAACTTTGAAGTCTATCTAATGGACGTCAAATGTGCCTTCCTCAACGATGAACTTGAAGAAACCGTATATGTTGAGCAACCACCAGGCTTCGTGAACGAGAAATATCCCGATCATTGCTGGTGGCCAAAGGATACTGTCAGGAAGAGGGAATCGATTATGAAGAAACCTTCGCTCCTTTGGCAAGATTAGAGTCTGTTCGTATCTTTCATGCATACGCCGCTCACAATAACTTTGAAGTGTATCTAATGGACGTCAAATGTGCCTTCCTCAAAGGTGAACTTGAAGAAACCGTATATGTTGAGCAACCGCCAGGCTTCGTGAACGAGAAGTATCCCGATCATTGTTATATCCTCGACAAAGCTGTATATGGCCTCAAACAGGCTCCCACAGCATGGTATGAAACTCTCACTCATTTCTTAAAAATGTCTAAATTCAAACAAGGTTCGGTTGACCCAACCTTCTTCTGTAAGCGAGAAGGTAACCACCTTATGATAGTCTAAATTTATGTTGATGACATCATCTTTCGCTCCACAAATCCTAGCTTAACAGCTGAATTCAGAAAGTTGATGGAAACTAAATTTGAGATGAGCTCAATGGATCCAATTAAATTCTTTCTTGGATTGAACATTAGACAGGGACCCGAAGGCATATTTATTAATCAGGAAGCATATACCAAGACTTTGCTAACCAAGTTTGGGATGCTGGGAGACTCAAAAGTGAAAGTGCCTATGGCCTTTGGAACTAAACTTACACCCTCATTGGAGAAACCAACAGCTGATATGAAACTTTATCAACAAATGATTGGGTCTCTGATGTATCTTACAGCCAGTAGACCTGATATCATGTTCTCCGTCTGTTACTGTGCCCGATTTCAAGCCAACCCACGAGAACCTCATCTTCAAGCCGTGAAAAACATATTTCGCTATCTGAAGCAAACCTCCTCTCTCGGTGTGTGGTATCCATCCAATTCATGATTCTTCGTTCAAGCATTTTTAGATGCTGATTTAGGTGGTTGTGGATTAGATCGTAAAAGCACCACTGGAGGATGTCAATTTCTAGATGGTAAATTAGTCAGTTGGTAATCGAAGAAAAAACCTGTGTTTTGCTATCCACTGTAGAAGCTTAATATATTGTTGCAGCATCTTGTACATCTCAAGTCGTATGGATACAAAGTCAACTCAGGGATTATGGGCTAAACATGAAGAAAATCCCACTATATTGTGACTTTGAAAGCGCAATTAGGATTTGTCACAACCCAGTGCAACATTCGAAGACTAAGAATATAGCACTGAGGTACCACTTCATCAAGGATCACGTCGAAGATGGTAACGTAGAAATTCACTTCATCAAGGATCACGTCGAAGATGGTAACGTAGAAATTCACTTCATCAGAACGACTGATCAATTGGCAGACATATTCACGAAGGCCTTACCTAAAGCAAGCTTCAATAAGATTCTACAAGGCCTAGGAATGATGCAAGCCGAATCTGTACCAAAATCGCCTTCGCTTCCATAAAGGTAACAAGCGAAATAGAGCGAAGCGAAATGAACCGAACATTCGGTCTATTTCGGGTTCGGTCTATTTCGGGTGAAGTTCGACCATGAACCGAAATGAATCGAGCGTTCGGTCTATTTCGGGTTCGGTCCTTCTGAACCCGTTCGTTTTTTTAAGTCATTTTGACTGTATTCTTTTGTGCACTTTTTAAATACTTCTTTTATATTTATAAAATCCAAAATTATTTTTCTCTTTCGTTCAATTGGTCAATTCTCACAAAATACAAAAATATTTTTTATTTTTTTATTTTTTTTATTTTTTTTCTTTTTTATCTAGTTTTTATTTTTATTTTGTATAAGTGTAGTTTTCGATGGCGAAATTAAGGCTGGTAAATGGTTTTCTTAGTTAGGAGTCCCTAGAAGCATGCTGCTGTATGTTGACTAAAGCCTCGACAGATTTTGAGTGAAGCCTTAATAACATGGTATATACCAATCATGTTTTCCCAATCCAGGCTATCAAATTCACTCTAATCATGAGCTACCTTACTCTACTCAAATTGAGTTTAGAGTTTTCTACTTGGTCCTTATTTTATTTAAAGCAGAGGTACATTCGTTTCTTATACCATCTCCATCAACTTTCTCCATTATAATTCGTTTCATCAATATAACCCCTGAGACTTTCAGTATTAACCACTGAGGTTTATGATTATACCATAACTGTGTTCATGATCTTAGTTTCATGCCACTGTGTACTAAGTGAAACCCAAAGTTCAACACCACTAATGAATTGACGGTGAATTCAAATATTCAAGATCTTACTTGTTACCTAATGAAAAAAAAATTTAGTGATCTTTATGAGTTTGCCTTTCACCATGGCTTCTCTAACCTTCAAAGATCCAGTTTAACTTTTCTTTGAGATTTCCCTACTTCCCTCGTCACTATAAAGTTTATCATACCTACTTGTTCAACAGATCACAATGATCTAACAAGTACTTCATTGAGTTTCGGTCTTATGTCAAGTATCGAAATTATGAATTGAAGCGAAATCCACCTTCTTTTAACCTTCAAAAGATGCCTTTCAATACTTCTCAACTAGTTATTGATCGTTATTCAATGGGAAACCAAGCAAGCACTTTAACGTCTCTCTTGACTTTGAAGGAAGTGATTTTTGCCAAGAATCAATTGTCTTATGTCTACTTACGACATCACAGTTATCCCTAAAATTTTGCTTTATTTCTTTATCTTCTACACCCTATGCACGAAAATTTTCAATTTTCCAAATTCTAGTTCTGTTCAGATTGATCAATAAAGCGCTAAAGGCAACAAAGATTCAAACGTCGTATGAAGAAACGATTGGGATAAAGTGGAAGCTGACTCAGTGGCTATCCAAATGGTTTGGCGATTTGAAAAAGTGGATTTTATGGAATGGCGTGTAAAAAGGAAACGTCCTTTCTCTTTCCTGCGTCATCTTCGGCATGCCAACTGTTCACCCATCAAGTCAAGGCTCTATTTTTGAGATACCCCAAAATTTCAGCCAGATTTTTCTCTCTCTTCCTTGTACGTATAAAAGGTATTGGAACGGTATTCTCTCAACCTTTATCACTTCCCAAACTCTCTCAAAGAACACCAGTGATTTTCTGCAACTGTTCTTCATCTTCTCCAAGCTACTACAATGGCAGACTCGTCATCAGTTCACGATACTTCAGTTTGTCAACCTCTTCTCACCATCAAACCCCAACAGAACCTAATCATCGATCTCACCCCATTTATCTATGAGCCCTACATGCTGTATGTGGTTGAGTGTCTCAAATACTCACCGCTCGTCGACGCGCTGACTAAAGTCGAAGTTGTTCCCATATCGTGCTTGTCTCTTGTCTACTCTGTTGCTTTCTATGACAAGATTAATGAATGAATTCACTTTGAACTCCACGATAAGAAGACCTCCATCTCTAAGCATCGATTATGTGCCCTAATTGGTCTTTCTCAAGATCCATCTCTGGTAAACCCTGACTCCATTACAACTGGTCAATTATTTTCTATGTTCTATCAGATAGGGTATATCGAAACCCTAACCACTATTACCAAGTTCAAGAAGTCCTGCCTTCCTCCGCAATGGAATGGCCTTTTTACGTTGTTGTTCAAGGGACTTTCTGAGTGAAGCGCTGGCTCAGATGGTGCAAGCAAGTCCTTCATGATGGTGTTGTATGGGCTGTACCATGGGACTGACCTAGATTTTGGGTCTATTATCTGGCAGCAGTTGGTTCAAAGCTTGGTCTCTTCATCCAGGCATTATGAGATCTCATGTGGGCGTTTCTCGTCTCTCATCACAAACTAGGCAATGGACCGCCTTCGTGTTCCAATAATGGCGGATTCTTTGCTCTCACCCATTGCTACCTTTCATACGATAAAAAATCATCGTCAATGATCCAACAAAGTTTTTTTTTATTGGACCCATTCCTGAAGCAATGCTCGGTCGTATCTCTACGTCGAGTAACGTTCTCCAACAGTACATGAAGCATCCATCGGTTGGCCCAAGAGAGCTTATGCCAGCTATGATTCGCTCAATTGAAGAGGCTGACAAGCCAGCCAAAAGGGGTAAGAAGCCTGAAACACAGAAGGAAGGTCATGTCATCAAACCAACTAAGGGGCAAACCCCTAAGAAGCGAAAGTATGATAACGCTGCAATATCTCAGGCTCAACCAAAGAAGCAAAAAAACCCTACTATGAGGCTTATTCTTCAATCCTCAAGTGACTCGGATTCAGAATATGTCCCTCTTAAGCACAAGAACACTCATCGTTCAGAATCTGAGAGCGAAAGCTCTGATGAAGAGGCTTCGGACCGAGGTGATACTCCGCCTCGCTCCCCTATCCCAAAAATTCCAGTTCGCTCTAATTCTCCTTCACCTCCACCTGTAACCATCCCAGTCTCCATCCCTCCTATATCTCCCACTACCACCACTCAACCTTTCACTACAATTCCTATCCCCACTCCCATTTTCACAGATACCACTACTACCACAGAACCTCACTTTACTGTTCCCAATCCATCTCTAACCGAACCACCTATCACAACCGAAACTCCACCTACTTCGAAACCCTTATCTCCCACACAATCTGCTGAAACAACCCCTATTCTAGGCGGTGAGGACCTGGAATTTGATTCCACGTATTTCAGTCCTTACCGAGGGCAGTGTGATGATGATGACGATGCGCCTATTACAAAGCGTCATCTCAAGGCAGTAAACGAAAAGCTTGATCAACTGCTTTCATCCTCTTCCTCTGGTGCCTATTCTAAAGCTGCATCGAAGGCCTTGTTCTCCTCTATCGTCACCGCACACAGTGCTACTCTATCTGTTGCAGCCAAAGCAATCGAAGCCTCTACTTCCCAATGTCAACAAGCCTCTCTTGCTATTGATGCCTCTACTAAGGAGTGCAAGGATGCGACCGCAAAAGTCGATAAACTTGTCTCCGAAGCTCACTTGTTTTTAGATTCCTTGCAGGCTGCTGCTGCTAAAAACGCTCAAAATGTCAACGCTTCAGTAGAGAACCTTCAAAGGTCTCTTCAGTCTGAACGCTCAAACCTTGAAGCGGCACACCAAGCCATTGAAGAAGCCAACGAAACTCTCCATGCTAATGTCAATGACCGCCTAACTCAACTGGAGGTGGAGTTAGCTGTAGAGAATCGCATTATGGATGAGCTGGACAGACGTACTGCATAGCTTAAATTGCAAACTCACAAGCTACGTACTGCTAATGCTGAGATTAATGACCTCAAGTCAGAAAGGGAGGTCATTAGGAGTTATGTTGCAGATGTTCACTCCATCCTCCTTCATCTCATTGAGGCTCATTATCCGATCATCACTATAACTGTCAGGTGTCATCTGGCAGACAAGCTCAGACTGGCATTGGACATTCTTAGCCGTATCGAGGGTGTTCCGGTGACCGTGGTCCAACCGAAACAAGGGGGAGAGAAGGTGACAACTCAACCTCCTTCTGGATCAAAACCATCTACTGAACCGAAGGGTAATGAAGCTTCGGTCAGCAACAAGGACAAAAAGAATAAGAAAATCGGCGAGGACGACACAGACAATGAAGATGATGTCTATGCCGAGAATCCCAAGAAACTCTTCCAGAAGGTTAATTCTTCTGAAAAAGAAATGGAAGAAAATATCAAGAAACAGCAAGTTGAGCTAGAGCTTAAGCGAAAGGAGGCGAAGCTCCTATAGAAGAAAAAGTCCATGTTTCCTGTGTGGACAATAGACTCGCTTCAAAGATGTGCAATTGATGAGCCAAGCATTCTCTGGCTTAAGCCGATAATGTCCTTTGGTCTTGACAACTCCAAGGATGCACAGTTTGATATGCCAATCACTCGAAAGGCATTTATCTTCCACTGCTTCAATTCGACTGTTGTTATTCTATCCCCAAATCCGAAGGTAGACAAGGATCTTCTGGAGTTTTACTTGGAATTTGCTCAACCCCAATACCTGACTTGGAGCTTAAAGAAAATTACCACAGTCAAGGTTATGAAGCCCTATTCAGTAGGGAAATTTATTAATGTCAGATTCAGGGTGAATCGAGGAACCGAAGGCTCAGTCTACCACTTTACCCTTGCTGATCTGCCAAACCTTAATCCCCATGACTGGATACTCCTCAATAACATTCTTCTATCGAATCCTCTGTAGTATCAACCAACAATTGATCATGTCAAGCGTATGCTTGTTTGCTACACACATGAGGTAGCGAAGATGGACCAGGAAATTGCCTCTGCCATACACAAGCGAACAACAATCAAGACTATGGGCAGAGCTAGCAATGTTAACACCATGATGTTGGATTAATGTCTAAGTCCATAACTATAATTGGTAAGACTTGACCCGACCCGGCATGGTCCATTTGGGTTACATGACATCATGCACTTGGATAGACTATAATGAGAGAAATAAGACACTTATGGTTATTAATATATTATAAGTTCTAGTATATTAATAATAAGAATAATAAGATTATTTAATTAGTATTGATCAAGAATTAATCTAGGATTAATTAAGTGATCAAAAGAAGACTAATTAAATATATGGGTTGATTGTGTAAATCATCCATACTTGTATAGTGGGCTAATGCTCCATGGATAATCAAGTTGGGCTAAAACCCATAAGATGGTCCATGGATGCTCCATGGTGTATTTGAACCCATGGATCCAAGGAATTGGAAAGTCATGACAATTAGGGTTTACCCTAATTGTAACACTATATAAAGATCTTATTCTTGACAAAATCGGCCACTAGTATGATACTAGAGTGTGTAAAAATAAGGGCTAGCCGATTTCATGAGTTGTGGATTTCTCTCAAGTTATTCCAAGTGTATTTGGTGTTGTGTGAACCATTTGAGGTGTCACACTTAGGGCACTAGGCACTCAAGCTTCATGAAGACTTTCTACATCAAAGAGGTATGTATTCTATCTTGTTACATTCATCGTTTTGTATGCTAGATTAGGATAATACCTTGGAAGTTCTTATTTGCATGTATAATAGAGAAAACATAGATCCAAGGTATTTAGGGTTGCATGTACACTTAGGAGTGTTAGAATGCTCTTAACCCTATAGTGGTATCAGAGTCAAGGCTTGTTTTCTTGTTATACTTGCAAAACTGCTTAAAAAAATCGAAGTTGTTGCTGTCTGATCATCAGAATCGGCGAGTCCATCAGGAGACTCGGCGAGTCCATGCCTAAAAAGTGATCAAATCGATCCAAATCGCCGAGTTGGTTCATGCACTCGACGAGTTGGACCCCCAGACAGCATAACGTCGACTTTTTTGGCTGGAATTGGACTAGGAACATTACGCTAAGATGTTTTTGAACTTATAAACTTGTTTTTGATCTGGTAATGTTCATGTTAATCCAATTTCAAAGATAATTGTCAATAGATTCATGTTTTGTATTAGTTTAAGGTTTAGACTAATTACATGAAAAAAGTTTGATTTGAATTATCTTGTTCTTATGAGTTGCTTAGATTAATAGAAAAGTTGAGTGAAATAGTTGTTTTCAATCCAAATTAATCTAAGAGTTGATTCTACAATGTGTTATTGTAACTTATCCTCAAGTTATATGAAAAGTCACATTTAAGTTTCATAAAACTCATAATAGTTGGCAAAGGTTACAAAAATGAAGAGTCTAGTTCTAATTAAATGGGTTTATGACTTCATAACTTGTCCTCAAGTTATGGAGGACCAAGAGTCTCTTCATTAAATAATAAATTAAAAAAAAAAGTGTAACCTTAATTAATTCCATAAGTTATAAAATAAAGAAAAGTTAATTCTTTTATTAGTTTAAAGTCTTCCATAACTTGTCCTCAAGTTATGGAACTTGAAGAGTTTTTGGATTAAAACTACTTTAAACACATAAGTTATGGAATTAATTAGTTTTGAATAGTTTCAAAACTTGCCCTCAAGTTTTGGAATTTGAAAAGTTTTCACTTAAGAATACTTTAATTCCAAGTTAACCCTTAGAATTTTAAAGAGTTAAAATTCAACCCTTATACTTTATAATATTATAAGTTAATAATATATATATGTATAAGAGTAAAGTCAGTCTTACCGCTAGTACGCCTCATTCACGAAGCCGGTCTATAAGGTGGGTATAAGGTTGTTGCCTATAAAATGGCAACTTAATGGGTGTCCACTCTCACCCACCGCTTGCTTGACTGGTGGAGGGTCGTTAGCCGTACGGGTTTGACAGGACTAGAATTCTCCCTTCATTAAAAGTATTAATGATAAATACTAAGTAACTAAAATCTTATTAATACCCAATCTTAGTTACTTAGGAAAATGTGAATAAGGTGCTAATCCATGAAATTACACTTTGCACTTTGTTTAAGTCGGTTAGTGGAGCGTGTGTGGTTAACTGGCACAATAACTCGTATTTAACAAGGTAGGCAAAGGGTAACTTAATGTTTATCGTAGTATCGATGGAGCGTGTGTGGTTAACCGGCACATCGATTGAGGGGTAAACACTTAAGGGTACCAAGTAATTTGCATGGTTACTTCACACCTTGTTTTGTGATCCTCGGCATCCCAGTCACAAAACCTAAAGGGCATTCTCGAGATTGAAACATGCCATTGAACAGTTCAATGAATCTTAAAAGATCTAGGAGTTTCAAAACCAATTAAAACCTAATAATACATTTTGTTTATCTTGGTGGAAATTGGTGAATCGTCATTCACCTACCTTCAAATATTTTATAACTTGGATTATGGCATACCTCTTCTAAGTTATAAAATAGTTTGTTGGGTCCTAGCCTTAATATTTCATATTGGGTGTCATATTAAGGACTTAAGATCAACTATCTTGAATATCTCCCAAAAGATGTTTGGTTTAGACATTTATGATCTTCCCATATCTCTTGAAACAAGCTTTCCTAAATGAAGATGATGTCCCTTGGAAATCATAATTCATTCACCTCCTCCAATTATTCTCCCCAACCCACAAGTTCTTGAAAAGTTTAAGGTCACTCAAGCCCAATTGAAAAGGCAAGGTCTAGGTGTGGTCACGTCTTGGAGATGTAGTCACATATTGACAAGCCGGGAGAGTTGGGTGTCAAGGTCTTGAGAAAGTTGGTGGTTCAAGTACTTTCTAAGTCACATAGTGAGTTCTTTTGGAACACCTATGAAACAGACTGTGACAAGACCCTTAATGATCTTATCTATTTGTTAAGATCAACTTCCTTAAAACTTGATGGACATTGACAATAGTGACACAGGAAATCCCGGAAAGTATTCTCTTCCCAATGGAAAGGGATCGGCCATAGTCAACTCGGTTGACCAAATGGTAAAGAGAAAAGCTAAGTCTGTGATAGTCCCGTGTACCATTATCAAAGGGTCCATATGTTTATATTGCCAAAGGAAGGGGCATTGGTTGCGAAGCTGCTAAATTTACCTAAGGATGTTAAAGTCAATAAGTTTGACTCTACTTCAGGTAAAGTCCACTATCTAACTCTGTTAAGTTCTATTCTAAGATTCCTGATACATGATGTGACTGGGTCACATGGTGATGTTTTAAGAATCAAAGAAAAGTGAAGAAACTTAAAGAAAGAATATGCTGAATCTGATCGCATAGATGGATTTCTATCGCGTAGTTTGAAGATCGGATTCTAGAGCTACTTCTTAGGAGTTATGAGATATTGCTTAGGAATAGATAACAACAAGTTTTCATATGGATTGTAAGGATAAGTTTTTCCGCAAAGTTTTAAAATAAAAGGAAAATTTTGATTTTATTTATTTTAAAAATATCCTTACAATGGCATTTGTGGAAATTTTTGTTGCTTATAAGATTCCATTAATAGCAAGAGTGGAAATATGAAATTGATTCTTTCATTTATGGTAATGTCTAAATTTACCAAATAAGGAAAGATTCTCATCACCCAAGTTGCAATTGGACCGGAACTTGGAATCATGCAAGTTGTATAGCATGATGAATGAGAACTTTCAAGTATTGGAAAAATTAAGACTAATTACTTGTTCACATGGATGTGTGAGTCAAGTGAAGGACTAAGGGATCGAGTACACATTCTTGTGCACTGATTAAGTCCACCACAAAAGATTGATAAGACTATTCGTCATAGTTTAATAAAGCTCAGTAAATATGATTATACTTACAAGCTTGAGTGTAACTCTGAGACATTGGAAAAGGTTCCAATGTATGGCAGAGCGAATAAGAAGAATCAAATTAGGCAGAAGGATAAAAGTTTCTCAAATCTGAAAAGATGGGAGAATACTTTAGTATCAGTTTTGTGATCATCTTAATGATTAAGAAACCATAGCACAATTAGTTCTCTAAGGAAATCTTAGTGCATTCTTATGACTAAGAAGAGGGATCTTGAATTGTTGAAATGGTTAAATCAAGAAGATGAGTCATACTTCGTTCCAATACAAGTCTTAGAGTCATACTCCAAGATTGTAACTTGAGTGACATGTCTTAAAGAAGGTTTAAAACACTTGTCAAATGTAAGAGTAAAAGTTTTCTACTCTTGTACATTTGAAATTGGTAAGTTGTGATGTTTTGGATAAAACAAAGACCAACTTAGGCCAATTGTGTGAAGCGTTTGTCTTGATTAGAATCCACACTATCTCTTGAATATCTGACAAGAAAGTCTTATATGTCAAGAGGACAGTGGGAGTCTTAAAGGTCTTGAAAGTCTCAAGAACTAATCAAGAATAAAACCTGAAGTTCTTCGCTAGCACACGACTTGAGGTTTATAACCTATCGTGTTGACATATTATGTGCTCATTCCAGTTAAAGTTGGCTTTGCATATGAGTTCTTAGAGTTATCAATTAGTTGCACAACAACTTGGAAGCAATGGCAGGCCCTTGAGCTGCCAGGTGGCAAGAAATTAAGATTGAGTTCAGTCCATATGAGTTTGGATCTGTCATTGTCCTTGTCTTGTGACTATGGTTTTGACAATTCACATGGATAAGAACACATACACCATAAAAGTCTAAGTGTCATAAGGTTTCTCTCCGATTCATGAAAATGATGGTGAGGAAACACTTTTACTAAGTAGATTTTAGCTAGATAGCAACTGTGATATTTGCATTCTCAAAGTCGTTAGTGGAGCGTGTGTGGTTTACCGGCACACTAACCTGGACTTGTGAGAAGTGGCAAAAAGGTCTAACCATTATGATTATGGCATCCCTCTTCATAATTTTTTAGACACACAAGTGTGCTATCTAATGGAAGGTGTATGATTTTGATAAAGTTTTATCAAAACAATCTAGTATCAGAAATCTGAACTTTGGTAAGAAAGTCAATGAAGTATTGATTTCTAGAAGTCCAGTTGATTTCTGAGTACATGTCAAAGCTAGTGGGAGCATAAGTGTTATGCTAATAATCATCATGTTAGTGGGAGCACGATAATTATGATAAGTATTGCAAGCTAGCAATGTTAATTATAGAAAACAAAAGGTTTCAATTGGGAAAAGTTGTTTTGCTATAATTAAGGGAGAGGAAATTATACTTCATCTCAAATCTATAAGCTTAGATCGTGAGGTTTTAATCATTTAGTCAAGGATATATATGAATTTAATGTTGGAATGGCTCAACATAAGGAAATTTTGTATATGAGTCCATTATTTGCGTTCTAAAATTCGATTATGATTACGACATCCCTTTTCATAATCTGAATTATGAGAACTTGGCAAATTGAAATGGAAATGTTATAGCAAAAGACTGGTTTAGTCTTTATGTGAGACATCATGAATCGATTCCCATATGCTTCAGATATAGGATCGATTACATGTGATATATTCATCCTTTCCAAAATTTTCCAAATGCCTGGGGCATTAAGAAGGGAAAAGGTTTAGAACTGGATATGACTAAAAGGATTAAACAATTGTCGAGAACAATCTAAGGTTTACCAAAGATTGGTTGCTCAACGACAGTTGGAAGTGTAGTGATAATTCTGGAAGGAACATATTGACATAGTCTGTAAGGAGGCAACTCTTGTTCAGAAGTGATAGTCAAAATGGAATCTGGAAATGTTTCAAAGTTAGAACTTTCAATCTGTTTAAGATTAGGAAACTTAATGCAAGAAGGATGTTTCCAAGGAGCTGATCTCCTTTGGAATACCCTGTAATGATTGTTGTCAAGTCTTTCTGACTTTTTGCATAATCATTACGAGAGAATCAATGCATATAAGTTTAGAATCTAACAGATTTCAGTAAATGACATGAATTTGGAATTCTTGTATTTGCAGTAAGGATTTGGGAGTGTGAAAAAAGAATCATTGAAGTTATGTTCAATGGATCTAACTCACAAAGTAAAGATCATAGAAAAACATAGTATGCATACTTGGTGTATGGCATGACTAGTGTTTAGAAAACATAGTGTACATGCTTGGAGCATGGGACAACTATTGTTTTAAATTCAAGAATAAAGTTGATAGCTGAAACAGTATACAATGAATAATGTGTAATCATATGGTGATAAATAAAAGGTGTTTTATTTATGTTCATAGGTTTTGATACCATATTGGATTCAATTGTTATTGTGTTTCATTTTGCATGTTTTGACTTCCAGAATAAACTAGGTTATTCTTCCAGAATGACTAAGTTATTCAAACCATCCACAGTCGGTCATATGTTGGAAGTAGATATGAATTAAGACTGTCATGGGTTGGCTTGTAGAGGTCTAAGGTGTTGGACAAAGGGCTACAACACTCATGAGTGCTCATAAGTTTTGAGTATTGGATTCAACCCGCGCTCATTGGAATCACTTCATGGATTTTATCACGAGTGATCATGAGACGATAATATCTTATATTCTTCAAACCTAGAGATATGAGTTGTTACTATGAGTTGGTTGTACATTGATTGCACGAAAACACATTTGGTAACTCGATGCTATAAAACGTGCCTTGTGTATGATTCAACAAGTAGTAGAACAAGCCATATGAGTCGAAGTTTATCCATTCCTTTTACCTTCGGGATAAAAGCGATATATGTGGGCCCCTCGATGATTTGATGATGACAAATGGAAGTGCTCGGCCGGGCCAGGACTGATTTGATTTGTTCAATTAGTCAGTCATCATAAATCGGAAATCGGGAAACAACAAATGGACAGAGAGAATGATTATAATCCATGTCTCAGTCCATATGATATCTAGAATGGAGGAATATATGATCCCTTATCTAATGGACAAGTCATTGACAAAGGTCAGAGTTCATCTACAAGGTCAGAGTTCGACAAAAGCTTTTGAGAGCTGCGATTGCCAGTTGGTTCCTGAAGTCATACGCAATAATAGTTTTAGACTTATCCAAGTGGGAGACTGTTGGATTAATGTCTAAGTCCATAACTATAATTGGTAAGACTTGACCCGACCCGGCATGGTCCATTTGGGTTGCATGGCATCATGCACTTGGATAGACTATAATGAGAGAAATAAGACACTTATGGTTATTAATATATTATAAGTTCTAGTATATTAATAATAAGAATAATAAGATTATTTAATTAGTATTGATCAAGAATTAATCTAGGATTAATTAAGTGATCAAAAGAAGACTAATTAAATATATGGGTTGATTGTGTAAATCATCCATACTTGTATAGTGGGCTAATGCTCCATGGATAATCAAGTTGGGCTAAAACCCATAGGATGGTCCATGGATGCTCCATGGTGTATTTGAACCCATGGATCCAAGGAATTGGAAAGTCATGACAATTAGGGTTTACCCTAATTGTAACAATATATAGAGATCTTATTCTTGACAAAATTGGCCACTAGTATGATACTAGAGTGTGTAAAAATAAGTGCTAGCCGATTTCATGAGTTGTGGATTTCTCTCAAGTTATTCCAAGTGTATTTGGTGTTGTGTGAACCATTTAAGGTGTCACACTTGGGGCACTAGGCACTCAAGCTTCATGAAGACTTTCTACATCAAAGAGGTATGTATTCTATCTTGTTACATTCATTGTTTTGTATGCTAGATTAGAATAATACCTTGGAAGTTCTTATTTGGATGTATAATAGAGAAAACATAGATCCAAGGTATTTAGGGTTGCATGTACACTTAGGAGTGTTAGAATGCTCTTAACCCTACACATGATCAAGGGGAAAATCGATTCAAAATATCACACAGTTATGTTCCTCAGAGGCGAAGGTCAAAAATGTATGTTCGCTCTTGTTGACAAACACCTCTTGTCAACGTCTTTCCTGGAGCACATTTTGGAGATCATTCAGAGGTGCGATCAGAAAAGTGCTACCGATAAGAAATTATACACTGACATGCTGAGGTGATACATACGGTTTAGACAGACACTTCTCACTATAATTCCACGTTTGTTTAAAGTAATAAAGACGGTGAAGCCTACTCAGAAGAAATAATCTCTCACCTCATTTGACACAAAGGGGGAGATTGTTGGGTCTATTAGATTGCGTCATGGGCTCGGTCCTTAGCCCGGTTTGATTGCTGGTATTGGGCTTGTCCAACCGTGCATATTTTTTTACTAGGGTTTAGTATATAAGCTGTGCATGCATGCAGAATTAGAAGGCATCGCTTTCATTGTTTATTTTCCCCAAATTTTTGTAAACCCTAGCTCGCCTCTATAGTGGAAGTTCTTCATCGAGCTCTGCTGAGGCGTGACTTTATTTTGAATCATAAGCATACATTTGATTCTATTTTGTGTCTATTCTTTTACTATTCTTGACCTATTTGTTTTCAATATTCATACCTGTGAAAGATCTAATCGATCTAGAGTTTTAACTCATCAAGTATGTTGGAATAAAGTCTTTGTATCTTTTGTAAAACCCAGAAAATCCGATATTTTCTATAAAATTTCTCAAAATGTTGTGAAAATCAAGTATAAATGCATGTGTGAATTTCATAGCAGTAACATATATGATTGCAGTTTAAATTTCTTTGTATTGTACATAAGTGATAATTGAATAATAGTATTTCCCCAGAAAATCCAATATTTCTGATTTATAATTATGTCGTGGTTCTTGTATCATTAATTAAGTTGTTTCGTGTTGACACAATCGAAGGGTTATCATCGATATGTTAAATTGGTATTGGATCTCTATATGAGCCGTTATAACCATGCATGCTAATAACTAGGTTTCCTGTCTTGGAATTTTCCAAAAAATCATGTAAAATTGAAAACAAGGGGGTATGAACTCACCTTTTCTTTGATGTTTTGGTTTTGAAGAAGAAGTGGAAGAAGTTGATGTGATTTTTGGCTCTAACAAGCTCCTTGAGGTAGTTTTCGAGCTTATGAAGTTTCTAAGGTGTTAGATCACGACATGAAGCTTCATAAGAGAGTGTTCTTAGCGTAAGGATGAAAATCAAAGACTTAAATATGATAACAACTTACCAAAGAGTGATGATCTAGATGAGAACCTCTTGAAGTATACTCTAATTCTCAAAAATTTAGAGGAAAATGTAGGAGTGTTCTTAGGTGGTTGAGGGAATATTTGAGAGAAGCTCACAAGTGAAGTGTGTGGGTGTATGTGTGTGCTCTTCTCGGCTGAGAGATAAAGAAGAGAGAGGGTGAGGAGAGTGTGCATGGAAACATGAGATGTTCCTAGTTATATGTTGAACATATTATATTGTTATCCTTTAAAAAAATGATGTGTCATAGTGTGGATTAATTAGCCATTTCTCTCATTTTTTTTTACTCATGGGCCGAGAATTTTGGTCTAGGAGAATGGGTGGAATACTTTGGGCCTTTACCTGTCTTTACTCAAAATTATAAGGCCCAAATAATTACTTTACGGCCCAATGGGCTCATTATATGGTTCACAGCCCAAAATGGCATGACAAAATGGATATACGGCTTACTAGGTTTAATTTGATTAGTTATGGCCCAAAAAGGCCCATTAGGGTTAGAATGAATCATTATACGTCCAAATGGTCCAAAATGTTATAGATTTGTGAATTGGGTCCATTTAGAATCCAAATACGGTTTCCAAGCCCAAAATAGTTGAATTGAATGCTTATTGGTCAAATAGGCCCACTAAGGAAATCCTAGTCCAATATGGACTTAAATCGGGATTCTTAGGGTTTTCAGACTCTTTGTTGAATATGAAAGGTGAATTTGAAAGAGCACGGAGTGATAATTACTTAGAGTATATGTTTTACCATAATTGAATGGTTACGCGAGAATATAATTTGCTAGCTAAAATGCTAGCAGTGACATCATCCCCCCGAAAGAGGGAATTTCGTCCTAAAATTCTTCTGGAGACTAGGTTTGTGAATGAAGGAATAAGTGAGGGTACTTTTGCTTCATTTGATCTTCACGTTCCCACGTGAATTCCAGTCCACGTTTCGCACTCCATCAAACCTTCACAATCGGAATGCGACTTTGCTTTGTACGCTTCACTTCCCTATCCATAATCTCGCACTCATAATCATTTAGTAGCTCAACCCATCTCCGTTGCCTCATGTTTAGTTCCTTTTGGTTTAGAATGTGCTGGATGCTCTTGTGGTCTGTAAAGATGGTGCACTTGGTACCATATAGGCAGTGCCTCCAAATTTTCAAGGCGAAGACCACCGCCCCTAGTTCGAGTTCATGCGTGGTAAGTTTACTTCATGTGTTTTCAGTTGTCTGGATGCAGACGCAATTACCTTCCCGCGATGCATAAGGACACAACCTAAACCTTGATTTGAAGCATCACATTAAACTATGAACTCTTCGGTTCCCTCTGGTATGGTTAGCACTGGAGCACTACAGAGGGCTTGGTTCAAGTTTGGAAGGCGATCTCTTGCTTCTCGATCTAGTTGAAAGGTACACCTTTCTGTGTAAATGAGGTGAGGCATTAGGCTATCCTGGAAAATTTCTAAATGAATCTTCGGTAGTAGTCTGCTAGACCGAAGAATTAGCGAATTTCTGTTGGCGTTGTCGGAATTGACCAACCTTCAATGGCCTTGACTATGGAGGGATATACATGGATTCCGTCCATGCTGACAACATGTCCTAAGAAATTTACACTGCAGAGCCAACACTGACACTTGGAGAGTTTTGCATACAACTTTTCTGCTCGAAGGGTCTCTAAGATCCGTCGGAGGTGTTGGCTATCCTCTTCCTTGCTTCGAGAGTATACGAGAATATCATCAACGAAAACGATCACGAATTTGGCAAGGAATAGGCGGCGGACTCGATTCATGAGGTCCATAAATGCAGCAGGGGCATTTGTTAGACCGATGGGCATCACAACTAAATCATAATGACCGTAACGAGTTCGGAAAGCAGTCTTAGGAATGTCCTCATCTCGTACTTTGAGTTGATGATAACCGGATCTCAAATCTATCTTTGAAAAGTAACTAGCCCCTTCAATTTGGTCAAATAGATCATCAATTCGTGGAAGTGGATACTGGTTTTTGATGGTGAGCTTATTCACTTCCCTATAGTCAACACACATCCTGAAGGATCTGTCATTCTTTTTAACAAAAAGAAATGGAGCTCCCCATGGAGAGAAGCTTAGTCTTATGAATCCTTTATTCAAGAGTTCACTTAGTTGACTTAACAATTCTTGCATTTCAGCAGGAGCCAACCTATAGGGTGATTTGGCGATTGGGGTGGCTCCAGGCACTAGGTCGATTCGGAATTCGATTTGTCGTTCTGGGGGTATTCCCGGAAGTTCTTCTGGAAACACATCCAGGAAGTCACATGCCACTGGGATATTTTGAATGTTTGTTTCCTCTTTGGTTTTATCCACCACATGAGCAAGGAATGCATAGTTCTTCTTATGTAGACACTTTAGTGCCTTGATACACGAGACAAGGCGAAGGTTTGTGTCGGGTTTATCTTTGTAGATTACTAGGGTTTCGTGATTAGGAAGATGAAGGCGAACGACCTTCTCGTGACACATAATATCGGCATGATGGGGGCTTAACCAATCCATGCCGATGATCATATAAACATAATACTAACGAAAGATATGGCTGGTCCTAGTCATGGTGGGATGTGCCAGGGGGTGGTGCAGAAGAAGTGGATGCTCCCTGAAGGTGAACCACCTGTTGCTCTGCGTCTCGAAGTTGAGTCTCCCACCTCACCTGCCTCAAGTGGAACTCCCGGATAACCTCTCGCATCTCCTGTTCTGCCCTTGCAACTCTTGCTCGCATCTGGTGCGTCTGGTCGGCGGTGCTCTAAGCCTGAACGCCAGTATCCCTCAATCGTCTCACCATGACTACAAGTGCTCAGTCAGCGGGTCCTCCATCCCTCAAGAAATAAAACTCTCATGCCATACCAAACGGGGGTCATTGTGCCTGCTGTCTGCTCCACCTCCAAATGTTGATACCCCAGGGAGGTGTAGGGCCACTAGGGCGCATTCGATAAGCTGACACCCTCACTGGGTATGGTCGGTTGATGACCATAGACTCTGCATCCGAATCATCATCACTGTCGTCACCAGGCTCTTCTTGTCCATCATCTGCCACAGGTTCCGCAGGTCCCTCTTCAATTTCTTCTTCCTCAAGGTCCTCTTCAGGTTCCTCTTCAGATTCCTCTAGCCATCTGTTATTTCCCTGATTGGGAAAATAAGGATCTCCAGGATGGTGGAAACCAGCCATACTGACTGTATGAGAGTGCATAAATTAATCATATTTTAATTACCCTTATAGTATGTTTTTAATTATTTAGGTTTGGGTTCCCTAGAGTTATTGGAGAGTGTGGTAGGCTTTTGGATTCATTTCCCGCTATGATTACTCCCAAACACATGTTGGTCATATTCTGAATACTATAGTTGATCAGGCTATACTTATCCCTACCAGTTGTACATAACTTCCCAGGTTAAATCATAGTGTTCAATATCCTCCAGAAGCTTTTATTAAATATTGTTAGGTTATTATCCTAATATGCACACATAAATATGAAATTTTTGTTTTGTCCGGAGTTATTTAGTCCCATTATGTTTATATTTGCATATCATGTATGGTTAGATATGCTAGTTCACTATAAACATTGCTCTGATACCAACCTGTCAAACCCCCGAACCAGGCGGCGGAAACATCTGGGGGCTCGTGCGACTAGCAATTGAATTATTATCAAAATGAATATACATGAAACATAACACATTCATCACCAACATTACATATAAAAAACCAGCATTGTTCACATCAAGTACATTGTTATAAATTACATAAATTCAAAGTATTAATAGTACGCTGAGTGATGTTACACAAAATAAATCCATACGTACTTGAAAATATTCCTGCTTAACGATTACTTGAGAATACAAGTTATTTTAAAAACGGTCAACATATATAATGTTGGTGAGTTCATAAGTATGTTTGAATAAAAGTCTTGTATCTTTTGTAAAACCCAGAAAATTCAATATTTTCTGTAAAATGTATGAAAATGATGTGAAGGTCAAGTATAAATGCATGTGTGAATTTCATAGCAGTAACATATATGATTGCAGTTTAAATTTCTTTGTATTGTATGTCAGTGATAATTGAATAATAGTATATCCCCAGAAAATCCGATATTTTCTTATTTATAATAATGTTGTGGTTCTTGTATCATTAATTAAGTTGTTTCGTCTCGACACAATTGAAGGGTTAATCTTCGATATGTTAAATTGGTATTGGATCTCTATATGATCCGTTATAACCATGCATGATAATGACTAGGTTGCATGTCTTGGCATTTTCCAAACGCCGGTATTTGCTCAAGGTTTTGTCGCCCTAGACTTACCTAGTCTAGCTGTAGCAAACAACTAAGGTGTGGGGGGTCACCCCATACAGATCTATAAACAAACTCCCGCTCTACCTCCAGGAAACTTTGGTTATAACTATAGGCTACGATTGTACACTCAGAGGTGCCAACCGACATGTCTCACAAGATTCTCAACTTTTCATACCATGTTTAATGTTTACGTGCATGTTGTATGTTTTCAAATCCAAAGGTATGTATATAAGCACACGAAGTTAAGTAATTATGTAAAGGTATAGCCAGACTCTATTAACATGTGAATTTCAGTCTAAGGCCAATTAGCATGTAAGTGGACCACAAAGGCTCAATAACATGTAATAGGGTAATTTAGGCCTAATGGGCATGTAAGTGGACCACTAAGGCCCAACAAACATGCAACCCATAGCGCAGGCTCAAATTTACGTGTAAATGGATTGCAAGGCCCAATAAACATGCCATAGAAAATATTGGGCTCAATATACACTTGAATGGGCTCTTAAGGCCCAGTGGCCATGTAACATGAATATTAGCCCCAATAAAATTGTTATCGATGTATTTCGTCCGTTTGTTATTATTTCGTTATTCGTTTTAGTTCGAGTTTTACCGGATTGAATATAAAAAGTCCCTTTTTTGTAAAAACGATGTTCTTGGCCAATAAGCCTCAAAATTTTCAATTAAGGCCCAAAGTTTTGTAAAAATAACACTTTAGTCCATAATTTATAAAAATATGTAATTTCGTCCCAAGTGTTTAGAAATTCACGGATTTAATCCAAAAATTTATATTTTGACATTTATGGCCCGATTTTGCTGAAAACTACATTTTCATCCTCTTGTTTGTAAAATTGACACTTTCGCCCCAATTTGATAAAAGTTACATTTTTGGTTCAATTAATAAATGTTATTTTCACCACTATACTTGGTATATTTAAATTTATGACTCAAACTTTGGTCAAATAACATTTTTAATCCCAAACTTTCATTTTTTTTCGCAAACTTGGGCCCAAAACCGTGAGGCCCAAATGTTTAGCCCATTAAGCTAAAAATTACATTTTTCCCTTTTGGAAAGCATGTTTATCATAAAAATCCATTTTTCTACAAGTAGGACTTGTTTGGTCCTTTATAAACCATAAATGTCACTTTTTGCCCTTATCTTTTGTTTTCTTGACAATTTTGACCCTTAACAAGGTATATCTTAAACATATAAACACTTTTAAATTGATAATATATTGCATAAAGTGTCTTAGGCTGTGGATCTTGACTCAATGTTACTTAAGATGTCAATATTTGTTAAGATTTAACACATTTTTACAAAATAAACTAGGAAATCAAAAAAGATATGCATATAACACATAGATCAACACATTTTACTTGTATTCTCCCCCAAAACAAGGGGGTATGAACTCACCTTTGCATTGATGTTTCGGTTTTGAAGAAGAAGTGGAAGAAGTTGATGTGATTTTTGGCTCTAACAAGCTCCTTTAGGTAGTTTTCGAGCTTATGAAGTATCTAAGGTGTTAGATCACGAAATAAAGCTTCATAATAGAGTGTTCTTAGCTTAAGGATAAAATCAAAGATTTAAATATGATAACAACTTACCAAAGAGTGGTTATCTAGATGAGAAACTCTTGAAGTATACTCTAATTCTCGAAAATTTAGAGGAAAATGTAGGAGTGTTCTTGGCTGGTTGAGGGGTTATTTGAGAGAAGTTTGCAAGTGAAGTGTGTGTGTGTGTGTGTGCTCCTCTCGACTGAGAGATAAAGAGGAGAGAGGATGTGGAAAGTATGCATGGAAACATGAGAAGTTCCTAGTTATATATTGAACATATTGCATTGTTATCCTTTAAACAAAAATGATGTGTCATAGTGTGGATTAATTAGCCATTTCTTTTTTTACTCATGGGTCGAGGATTTTGGGCTAGGAGAAGGGGTGGAATAGTTTGGGCCTTTACTTGTCTTTACTTGAAATTATAAGGCCCAAATAGTTACTTTTTGGCCCAATAGGCTCATTAGATGGTTCACGACCCAAAATGGCATAAAAGAATGGATTTATGGCTTACTAGGTTTAATTTGATTAGTTATCGCCCAAAAAGGCCCATTAGGGTTAGAATCAATCATTCTACGTCCAAAGGGTCCAAAATGTTATAGATTTGTGAATTGGGTACATTTAGAATCCAAATAGGGTTTCCAAACCCAAAATAGTTGAATTGAATACTTATTGGTCCATTAGGCCCAATAAGGAAATCCTAGTCCAATATGGACTTAAACCGGGATTCTTAGGGTTTTCAGACTCTTTTTTGAATATGAAAGGGGAATTTAAATCAACACTGAGTGATATTTACTTAGAGTATATGTTTTACGATAGTTTAATGGTTACATGAGAATAGAATTTCCTAGCTAAAATGCTAGTTGTGACATCATCCCCCCTTTAGAAGGACTTTCGTCCCAAAATTCTTCTAGAGACTAGGTTTGTGAAGGAAGGAATAAGTGAGCGTACTTTTGCTTCATTTGGTCTTCACATTCCGACGTGAATTCCGGTCCATGTTTAATCATTTAGCAGCTCAACCCATCTCCATTGGCTCATGTTTTGTTCCTTTTGGTTTAGAATGTGTTGGAGGCTCTTGTGGTCTGTAAAGATGGTGCACTTGGTACCATATAGGTAGTGCCTCTAAATTTTCATGGTGAAGACCCTCGCCCCTAATTCGAGATCATGCGTGGTATAGTTTACTTCATGTGTTTTTAGTTTTCTGGAAGCATATGCAATTACCTTCCCGCATTACATAAGGACATAACCTAATCCTCGATTTGAAGCATCATAGTAAACTATGAAGTCTTCGGTTCCCTCTGATAAGGATAACACTGGAGCACTACAGAGGGCTTGCTTCAAGGTTTGGAAGGCGATCTCTTGCTTCTCTGTCCAGTTGAATGGTACAGCTTTCTGTGTCAACGAGGTGAGGGGTTTGGCTATCCTGGAAAAGTTTTGAATGAATCTTCGGTAGTAGCCTGTTAGACCCAAGAATTAATGAATTTCTGTTGGCGTTGTCGGAATTGCCCAGCCTTCAATGGCCTTTACTTTGGAGGGATCTACATGGATTCCTTCTTTGCTGACAACATGTCGTATGAAATTTACACTGTGGAGCCAAAACTCACGCTTGGAGAGTTTTGCATACAACTTTTCAGCTCGAAGGGTCTCTAAGATCTGTCGGAGGTGTTAGCTATGCTCTTCCTTGCTTCAAGAGTATACGAGAATATAATCGATGAAAACGATAACAAATTTTTCAAGGAATGGGTGGCAGACTCGATTTATGAGGTCTATAAATGCCGCAGGGGCATTTGTTAGACCGAAGGGCATCATGATGAATGTGTAATGACCGTAACGAGTTCGGAAAGTAGTCTTAGGAATGTCCTCATCTCGGACTTTGAGTTGATGATAACTGGATATCAAGTTCTATCCTTGAAAAGTAACTAGCCCCTTGAAGCTGGTCAAATAGATCATCAACTCGTGGAAGTGGGTACCGGTTTTTGATGGTAAGATTATCCAGTTCCCTATAGTCAATGCACATCCTGAAGGATTCGTCTTTCTTTTTAACGAAAAGAACCAGAGCTCCCCATGGAGAGAAGCTTGGTCTTATGAATCCTTTATTCAAGAGTTCACTTAGTTGATTTGACAATTCTTGCATTTCAGCAGGATCCAACCTATAGGGTGATTTGGCGATTGGTGTGGCTCCAGGCACTAGGTTGATTCGGAATTCGATTTGTCGTTCTGGGGGTATTCTCGGAAGTTCTTTTGGAAACACATCCGAGAAGTCACATGCCACTAGGATGTTTTGAATGTTCGTTTCCTCTTTGGTTTTATCCAACACATGAGCAAGGAATGCATAGTTCTTCTTATGTAGACACTTTTGTGCCTTGATACACGAGACAAGGCGAAGGTTTGTGTCGGGTTTATCTACGTAGATTACTAGGGTTTCGTGATTAGGAAGATGAAGGCGAACAACCTTCTCGTGACACATAATATCAGCATGATGGGGGTTTAACCAATCCACGCCGATGATCACATAAACATAATATTAACGAAAGATACGGATGGTCCTAGTCAAGTGGATGCTCCCTGAAGGCGAGCTACCTGTCGCTCCGCGTATCGAAGTCGAGTATCCCACCTCACCTGCCTCATGTGGAACTCCCGGATAACCTCTCGTGTCTCCTGTTCTGCCCTTGCAACTCTTGCTCGCATTTGGTGCATCTTGTCGGCGATGCTCTGTGCTAGATCGCCATTATCCCTCAATCGTCAGACCATGACTGGAAGTGCTCGGTCAGCGGGTCCTCCATCCCTCAAGTCATAAAACTCTCATGTCATGCCAAACGGGGGTCGCTGTCCCTGCTGTCTGCAACACCTCCAAATGTCCATACTAGGGATGAAAGAGGGTCCAAACCCGGACCGGATTGAACCGGAACCGAAAAACACGAAACCGGTTAACAGGATTTTGTAGAACCGGAAACCGGATCGGTATATAGGAACCGGATCCGGTTCGGTTCCGGTTACGGTACCGGGTAAAGTGGGTCTAGAACCGGAAAACCCGGAAACGTCAATGTGGGTAGGTTGGAACCAGATAAAGTGGGTTTAGAACTCGAAAACCCGAAAAAACCGGAATTTTTTGGTGGACTATAACTCATTGAATAAGAAACCAAAAGTAACATAATTATAGTCAAAAATCATGTATAAACTCTAAAATACACTCTGGAAAAAACCGCATGTCATTCCGACTTTAAACAAATGAGATATGCATGAGTTAAGATTTTCACATAATACAAATTACAAAAACAAATAGCTGAAAAGTTGAAAATTTTCAGTTTTGATATCCCGACTCCGGAGGACTATAAATCATTGAATATTAAACCAAAAATGAAAGAATTATAGTCTAAACTCATGTACAAACTGTAAACTACAAGTTGGAAAAAACCACATGTCAATCCGTCTTCAAACGAATTAGATATGAATGTTTCAAAACTTTCACCGAATACAAAAAAACTAAAAAACTAAAAACTTTCAGCTTTGATATCTCGACTATGGGGGACTGTAAGTCAACGAATATAAAACTGAAAATGGCAAGCGTATAGTCTAAAATCATGTACAAACTCTAAGCTACATGTTGGAATAAACCACATGTCAATCCGAGTTCAAACAAATTAGATATGCATGATTTAAAACTTTCACCTAATACAAAAAACTAAAAAACTAAAAACTTCCAGCTTTGATATCTCGACTTTGGGGGAGTGTAAGTCAATGAATATAAAACTAAAAATGGTAAATTTATAGTCTAAAATCATATACAAAATCTAAAATACATATTGGAAAAAAACGCATGTCAATCGGAGTTGAAACGAATGAGATATGCATCTTTAAAACGTTTCACAAAAACCGGTTCCGGCCCTAAAAGTGGTTCCGGTTTTCAGACCTGGTTTACCCGGACCCGATGGACCCAAACCTGGATTACTCGGAACTCGGATAATGCCAATTTTTAAACCCGGAACCAAAACCGGTTCTATATATTCCGGTTCTAATGGTCCCGGTTCCAGTCTGATTCCGGCTCCGGTCCAGTTTTCCAGTTCTAAATCTCATCCCTAGTCAATACCCCACGGAGGTGTAGGGCCACTAGGGCCCATTCGGTGAGCCGGCACACTCACTGGGTATGGTGGGTTGATGAACACGAACTCTGCGTCTGAATCATCATCGTTGCCGTCACCAGGCTCTTCTTCTCCATCGTCTGCCATGGGTTCCGCAGGTCCCTCTTCAATTTCTTCTTCCTCAGGGTCCTCTTCAGATTCCTCTATCCATCCGTTATTTCCCTGATTAGGAAAATAAGGATCTCCGAGGTGGTGAAAACGAACAATACTGACTATACGATAGTGCATAAATAAATCATATTTTAATTACCCTTTTAGTATGTTTTTAATTATTTAGGTTTGGTTTCCCTAGAGTTATTGGAGAATGAGGTAGGATTTTGGATTCATTTCCCGCTATGATTACTCCCAAACACATGTTAATCATATTCTGAATAACTATAGTTGATCAGGCTATATTTATCCTTAGCAGGACTACATAATTGCCCAGGTTTAATCATAGTGTTCAATATCCTCCAGAAGCTTTTATTAAATATTGGTAGGTTATTATCCTAATATGCACACATAAGTATGAAATTTTTGTTTTGTTCGGAGTTATTTAGTCTCATTGTGTTTATAGTTGCATATCATGTATGGTTAGATATGCTAGTTCACTATAAACACTGCTCTGATACCTACCCGTCACACCCCCGAACCAGATGGTGGAAATGTCCGGGGACTCATGTGACTAACAATTGAATTATCATCACGATGAATATATATGAAACATAACACATTCATCACCAACATTAAATATAACAACTAGCATTTTTCACATCAAGTACATTGTTATAAATTACATAAATTCAAAGTATTAATAGTACAATGAGTGATGTTACATAAAATAAATCCATACGTACTTGAAAATCTTCCTGCTTAACGATTACCTAAGAATACAAGTTATTTTGTAAACGGTCAACATATATAATGTTGATGAGTTCATAAGTATGTTTGAATAAAAGTCTTTGTATCTTTTGTAAAACCCAGAAAATCCGATATTTTCTGTAAAATGTCTGAAAATGATGTGAAAATCAAGTATATGATTGTAGTTTAAATTTCTTTGTATTGTACGTAAGTGATAATTGAATAATAGTATTTCCCCAAAAAATCCGATATTTTCTAATTTATACTAATGTCGTGGTTCTTGTATCATTAATTAAGTTTTTTCGTATCGACACAATCGAAGGCTTAATCTTCGATATGTTAAATTAGTATTGGATCTCTATATGAGCCGTTATAACCATGCATGATAGTGACTAGGTTGTCTGTCTTGGAATTTTCCAAATGTCGGTATTTGCTCAAGGTTTTGTCGCCCTAGACTGACCTATTCTAGCTGTAGCGAACAGCTAAGACGTGGAGGGTAACCCCATATAGATCTATACACAAACTCCCGCTCTCCCTCCATGAAACTCTGGTTATAACTACAGACTACGATTGTACACTCAGAGGTGCCAACCGACATGTCTCGCTAGATTCTCAACTTTTCATACCATGTTTAATGTTTACGTGTATGTTGTATGTTTTCAAATGCGAAGGTATGTATATAAGCACGCGAAGTTAAGTAATTACGTAAAGGTATAGTCACACTCTACACGAAGTTAAGTAATTATTTCGTTCTTTGTTTTAGTTCGAGTTTTACTAGATTGAATATAAAAAGTCCCCTTTATGTAAAAACGACGTTCTTGGCCAATAAGCCTCAAAATTTTCAATTAAGTCCCAAAGTTTTGTAAAAATAACACTTTAATCCATAATTTATAAAAATTTGTAATTCGTCCCAAATGTTTAGAAATTCACGGATTTAATCCAAAAATTTTTATTTTAACATTTATGGCCCAGTTTTGCTGAAAACTACATTTTCATCCCCTTGTTTGTAAAATTGACACTTTCAGCCCAATTTGATAAACGTTACATTTTTGGTCCAATTTAGAAATAAATGTTATTTTCACCACTATACTTGGTATATTTACATTTATGACTCAAACTTTGGTCAAATAACATTTTTAATCCCAAACTTTCATTTTTTTTCGCAAACTTGGGCCCAAAACTATGAGGCCCAAATGTTTAACCCATTAAGCTAATTACATTTTTGCCCCTTTGAAATGCATGTTTATCATATCAAATCCATTTTTATACAAGTAGGACCTATTTGGTCCTTTATAAACCGTAAATATCACTTTTTGCCCTTATCTTTTGTTTTCTTGACAATTTTGACACTTAACAAGGTTTTTTCTTTAAATTTTTATATCTTAAACATATAAACACTTTAAACTTGATAATATATTGTATAAAGTGTCTTAGTTCATGGATCTTTACTCAATGTGACTTAAGATGTTGAGATTTGTTAAGATCTAACACGGTTTTATAAAATAAACTAAGAAATCACACAAGACATGCATATAACACATAGATCTACACATTTTACTTATATTCTCCCTTAAAAAATCATGTAAAACCAAAAACAAGGGGTATGAACTCACCTTTTCTTTGATGTTTCGTTTTGAAGAAGTGGAAGAAGTTGATGTGATTTTTGGCTCTAACAAGCTCCTTGAGGTAGTTTTCGAGCTTATGAAGTTTCTAAGGTGTTAGATCATGAAATAAAGCTTTATAAGAGATTGTTCTTAGCATAAGAATGAAAATCAAAGACTTAAATATGATAACAACTTACCAAAGAGTGGTGATCCAGATGAGAAACTCTTGAAGTATACTCTAATTCTCTAAAATTTAGAGGAAAATGTAGGAGTGTTCTTGGGTGGTTGAGAGATAAAGAAGAGAGAGGGTGAGGAAAGTGTGCATGGAAACATGAGAAGTTCCTAGTTATATGTTGAACATATTGCATTGTTATCCTTTAAACGAAAATGATGTGTCATAGTGTGGATTAATTAACCATTTCTTTTTTTTTTTACTCATGGGCCGAGAATTTTGGGCTAGGAGAAAGGGTGGAATAGTATGGGCCTTTACTTGTCTTTACTCGAAATTATAAGGCCCAAATAATTACTTTTCGGCCCAATGGGCTCATTAGATGGTCAACGGCCCAAAATGGCCTAAAAGAATGGATTTATGGCTTACTAGGGTTAATCGGATTAGTTATGGCCCAAAAAGGCCCATTAGGGTTAGAATGAATCATTCTAGGCCTAAATGGTCCAAAATGTTATAGATTTGTGAATTGGGTCCATTAGGCCCAATAAGGAAATCCTAGTCCAATATGGACTTAAACCGAGATTCTTAGGGTTTTCAGACTCTTTGTTGAATATGAAAGGTGAATTTAAATGAGCACTGAGTGATATTTACTTAGAGTATATATGTTTTATTATAGTTGAATGGTTACACGAGAATTGAATTACTTAGCTAAAATGCTAGTTGTGACAGCATTCTTATGGCTAAGAAGAGGAGTCATGAATTGTTGAAGTGGTTAAACCAAGAAGATGAGTCATACTTCGTTCCAAAACAAGTCTCAGAGTCATACTACAAGATTGTAACTCGAGTGACACATCTTGAAGAAGGTCTATTAACACTTGTTAAATGTAAGAGTATAATGTGTTCTACTCTTGCACATTTGAAATTGGAATGCTCTGATGTTTTGGATAAAACAAAGACCAACTAAGGCCAATTGTGTGAAGTGTTTGTCTTGATGAGAATCCACACTATCTTGTGAATATTTGGTTGTCAAGGAATGGGTCTTGGCAAGAGAGTCTTATATGTCAAGAGGACAGTGGGAGTCTAAAAGATCCTGAAAGAGTTTCAAGATCCAATAAAGAATAAAACCTGTAGTTTATCACTAGCACATGACTTGAGTTTTATAACCTATCGTGTTGACATATTCCTATTTCTTTGCCCGTTCCAGTTAAAGTTGGCTTTGCATATGAGTTCTGAGAGTTCACAATTGGTTGCATAACAACTTGGAATCAATGACAGACCCTTGTGCTGCCAGGTGGCCAGAAGTTAAGACTGCACAAGTTCTGTCCATATGAATTTGGATTTGTCACTAACTTTTTACTTGTGATTATGGGTTTGACAAATTCACATGGATAGGAACACATACACCATAAAATCTAAGTGTCATAAGGTTTCTCCCCGATTCATGAAAATGATGGTGAGGAAACGCTTTCACTAAGTGGTTTTAAGTAGATAGCAATTGTGATATTTGCATTCTCAAAGTAGTTACTGGAGTGTTTGTGGTTAACCGACACACTAACATGGACTTGTGAATAATGACAAAGGTCTAAACAATTGAGACTATGATTATGGCATCCCTTTTCATAGTTCTGAAATTTTTTAGACACATATGTGTGGTATCTAACGAAAGGTGTATAATTTTGATAAAGTTGTCTCAAAGCATCTCGTATCAGAAGTCTAAAGTTTGGTAAGAGGGAACATAAGTGTTATGCTGATAATTATCATGTTAGTGGGAGCATGATAATTATGATAAGTGTTGCAAGTTAGCAATATTAATTATAGAAAACAAAATTTTCAATTGGGAAAATTTGTTTTGCTATAATTAAGGCAGAGGAAACTATACTTCATCTCAATTCTAAAAAGCTTAGATTGATATTTTAATCATCTTTAGTCAAGGATTATGTATGTATATATATATATATATATATATATATATATATATATATATATATATATATATATATATATATATTGCTTTCTCAAAATTTGATTATGATTACGACATCCCTCTTCATAGTCGAATTATGAAAACATGGAAAATTCAAAAATATTGTAGTAAAAGACTGATCAACGATCATGTCTTTATGTGAGGCATCATGAATTGTGTCCTATATGCTTCGGGTAGAGGATCGATTACGTGTGCTATAATATTTATCCTTTCTAAATTTTCCAAATGCCTGGGGGCATTAAGAGGGGAAAAGGTCTATAATTGGATATGACTAAAATGATCAAGCAATTGTCGAGGACAATCTAAGGTTTACCAAAGATTGGTTGCTCATGGACAATTGGAAGTATAGTGTCAATTTTGGAAGGACCATACTGAGATATTCTGAAAAGAGGAAACTCTTGTTCAGAAGTGACAGTCAGAATGAGAATATGGAAATGTTTCATAGGTGGAAGTTATCCATTAAATTTGTTTAAGATTAGGAAAATTAATGCAAGAAGGATGTTCAAAGCAATGTACTTTGAATTTGAGACTTCGTTTCCATGGAACGATCTCCATTGGAATACTTTGTAATGTCTGTTGCCTAGTCAATGTGACTTTGTGCATAGTCGTTACGAGAGGATAAATGCATATAAGTTTAGAATCTAACATATTTCGGTAAATGGCAGGAATTTGGAATTCTTACATTTATCGTAAGGATTTGGGATTGTGAAATGAGAATCATTGAAATTATGTTTAATTGATCTATTCCACAAAGTAAGGATCATAGACAAACATAGTGTGCATACTTGGTGTATGGCATAACTATTATTTAGAAAACACAGTGTACATGTTTGGAGCATGGGACAGCTATTGTTTTAATTCAAGTATTAAGTTGATAAATTTGAAACATTATACAATGAATAATAAGTAATCAATATGGTGTTTAAATAAAAGGTGTTCTATTTACTCTCGAAGGTGCTTGGGGCCATATTGAATTAGTATTATTCGTGTGTTTCACTTTGCATGTTTTGACTTCCAGAATAACTAGGACATTCTTCCCGAATGACTAAGTTATTCAAACCATCCACATTCGTTCATATGTTGGAAGTAGGTATGAATCAAGACTGTTATGAAGTTGGCTTGAAGATGTCTAAGGTGTTGGACATAGCAAGAGTTGCTACAACATTCATGAGTGCTCATAAGTTCTGAGTATTGGATTAAAACCACGCTCATTTGACTCACTTCATGGATTTTATCACGAGTGATCATGAGACGATAATATCGTATATTCTTCAAACCTAGAGATAGGAGTTGTTGACTATGAGTTTCTTATACATTGATTGTATGAAAACGCATTGACAACTCGATGTTATAAAACATGCCTTTGTGTATGATTCAAAAAGTAGTAGAACCAGCATATGAGTCGAAGTTTATCCATTCCTTTTACCCTTGGAGGGATAAAAGCGATGTATGTGGGCCCCTCGATGATTTAGTGATGAAACCCCTAAGTGCTTCGCCAAGCCTAGACTGATTTGATTTGTTCAATTAGTCAGTCGTCATATATTGGAAATCGGGAAACAACAAATGGACATAGAGAATGATTATAATCCATGTCTCAGTCCATATGATATCTAGAATGGAGGAATATATGATCCCTTATCTAATGGACAAGTCATTGACTAGGTCAGAGTTCGACAGCAGATTTAAGAGATATGATTGCTAGTTGGGTTTTGGAGTGATACGCAATAATAGTTTTATACTTATCCAAGTGGGAGACTGTTGGATTATTGTCTAAGTCCATAACTATAATTGGTATGTACTTGACCCGACTTGGCATGGTCCATTTGGGTTACATAGCATTGGAACAATTGGATAGACAAAAATGAGAAAAAGGATACTAGTGATTTATATTAATATATTATAAGTTCTAATATATTAAAATGGAATCATATTATTTAATTATTATTGATCAAGAATTAATTTAGTGATCAAAAGGTAACTAATTAAATATGGAGTCTTATATATGTGGTGGGCCAAGTTCATTTAGGTTGGGCTAAGCTTGCATGGATAGTACATGGATATTTTAACCCATGGATCCTATGGAAATGAAAGTTCATGGGTATTAGGGTTTACATGAATGTAACCCAAATTCTCCACACTATATAAAGACGTCTCTAGTTAATGAAATGGGACTAGTGTATAGTACGCAAGAGGGCAAAGCCGATTTGGTGCAAGTATCCTTATTCTCAAGTTATTCCAAGGATTATTGGTGTTGTGTTAACCATTTGAGGTGCAACACTTGGGGCACTAGGCTCTTAAAGGTTCAAGACTTCAAAATCCATCAAAAGGTATGTCATTCTACTAGTTTTTTGTAGTATATAGTTGCTTCACATTATGCTAGTTAGGATGAAAGCTTGGAATATAGAATATTTGCATGTATAATAGAGAAAACATTGATCCAAGGTTTATAGGGTTGCATGTACACCATATGAGTGTTAGAATGCTCAAAACCCTTCATTCATTTCCTATGAGTAGTATGTCATCCACAAACAGTACCAAAAAGCTAACTGTACTCCCAGTAGCTCTGACATATACACATGACTCATCCTCGCTTCTCGAAAAACCAAACTCTTTGACTTTCTCATCAAAACAAAGATTCCAGCTGCGAGATGCTTGTTTTAATCCATAAATGGATTTCTCAAGCTTACACACTCTATCAAGGTACTTTGCAATGACAAAACCCTCTGGCTGACTCATGTAAACATCCTCAGCCAACTTTCCATTAAGGAAAGCGGTTTTGACATCCATTTGCCATATTTCATAATCATGAAATGCAACAACGGCTAGCATAACCCTAATAGACTTAATCTTTGCTACTGCTGAGAATGTTTCATCGTAGTCAACTCCCTAACTTTGCATGAAGCCTTTTGCAACCAGTCGCGCCTTATAAGTGTTCACTTTCCCATCGATGTCGGTCTTCTTCTTGAAGATCCATTTGCACCCGACTGTCTTATGACTTGGTACATTGTCAACCAAGTTCCAAACTTTATTTTCATACATGGACTGAATCTCGTTGTCCATATCCTCTTTCCATTTGGCAGACTCAGGGCCTTCCATGGCTTCCCTATAATTGTTAGGTTCATCCAGATTTACTAGTGTAGTATCACTGATAAATGTATCACTTTCCACGGTAATATGGAAACCATAGTAATGCTCAGGTGGATTCCTAACTCTGGTGGAACGCCTCAGAGGTACAGGCTCGTCAGTTGGTTCAATAGGATTTTCCTCCTCAGGTTGATTGCTAGGGTTTGCGGTTCCTTCATGACTTGACTCTTGAGGCTCTTCAAGGTCAATTTTCCTCCCACTATTTCCTTGGCTTATGAATTCTCTCTCGCGAAAGACCCCTCTCGTTGCCACAAAGATGACATTTTCATTGGGTCTGTAGAAGAGGTAACCAAAACATTTTTGTGGGTAGACGATGAAAATACACCGCTCACTACACGGTTCGAGCTTGTCATGAGTCTCACGCCTCACGAAAACTTCGCAACCCCAAATCTTGTTGTGGTCTAAAGTGGGAACTTTCCCAGTCCACATCTCGTGAGGTGTTTTGGCAACCTTTTTAGTTGGGACTAGATTAAGGATATAGGCAATAGTTTCTAAGGCATATCCCCAAAATGAGATTGGTAACGAAGCTCGACTCATCATGGAACGAACCATGTCCAACAAGGTTCGATTGCGCCTCTCACCACACCATTAAGTTGTGGTGTCCTGGGAGGTGTCAATTGTGAAACAATTCCACAATCCTTAAGATGGTCAAGGAAATCTATACTAAGATACTCTCCACCTCGATCAGATCGAAGCATCTTAATGTTCCTGCCCAGCTGATTCTCCACTTTTTGTTTACACTCTTTGAACTTTCAAAGGTTTCTGACTTATGCTTGATTAAGTAAATATAGCCATATCTACTATAATCATCAGTAAAAGTCCCATAGGAGCGGCTAGCATCCGTTGTGGCGGTTTTGAAGGGTCCACACACATCTGTTTGTATGAGTTCCAACAAACCCTCACCCCTACCACAAGTACCAATTAAGGGTGACTTAGTCATTTTTCCAAGTAAACAAGACTCGCAACTATCATCAGACTTTAGGTCAAATGATTCCAGGACTCCATCCTTTTGGAGTTGGCCTATGCGCTTCTTGTTAACATATCCAAGACGACAATATAAAATACATTATTTCCTAAGTTGTCTACAACCGGTATAGTTTCATATACACCATCACAAGGTAATGCTTTAAAATAAAAAACACCATTGTAAAAAGCATTAATACCACCACATTCATTATCAAATGAAAAAGTAAATCCTTGCTTGTACAAACCATGAAAAGAAATAATATTTCTCACCATTTCAGACAAGTAACAACATTTATTCAAATCTAATATTAACCCACTACTCAGCAATAAAAAATAAACTCCAATCTTGGTGACAGGTGAAGCTTTCCTATTCCACATGATTAAGTTTATCTTACCGTGCTCCACATCCTCACTTCTTTTTAGGCCCTACAAATCAGAACGTATGTGAATTCCACAACCTGTATCAAGGACCCAAGAATTAGTATGTAGTGAGTTTTTAGAAAATATAGTGTAAGTACCTGCATGGTTTGGTTTTACTTTTCCATCTTTAACATCCTGCAAATACTTGGGGCAGCTTCACTTCCTGTGTCCGTTATCATGACAATAAAAGCATTCAGCTTCTTTAAGGTTGGCAGAGCGAGTAGCAGGACCACCTTTGGTTTAACTTGAAGAGGAACCATCAAGGGACTTTCCCTTGTAAACCTTTGAAGGGGTCTTCCTCTTCTTCTCTTTACCTTGCCCCATTGCCAGAACAGGGGCGGTGGTAGTAGTAGGAGTTGTAACAACTGATTTACCTTTGAGACCACTTTCGGCGGTCTTCAAAAGTCCCTGAAGCTTGTTGAGTGTGACCTCTGCCTTGTTTATATGATAGGTCATTCAGATCTTATCATAACATGGAGGTAAGGAGTGCAGTATGATATCAATAGCCAACTCCTCGGGGAAGTTCACATTTAACTTTAGTAAACGGTCCACAAACCTTTGCATTTTCTACATGTGGCTCGTGATGGTTTCACCATCCTTCATTCGGGTTGTTATCATGGAAGAGATGATTTCATAGCTTTCTTGACGAGCACTCTGATGGTATCTATCCATCAGGTCCCTGTGGATCTCAAAAGGGTAAAAGTCCTTATAGGACTTTTGGAGTTCAGCTGTCATTGTGGCCAACATGATACATGCCACCTTGGTGGTATCTCTCTCATGAGTCCTAAAGTCAGCGATCTCTTATGGAGTAGCAGAAGACTCATCAATTTCTTTCTACTCCTTGTCAAGGACATATTCCTTGTCCTTGTAACATATGACCATCCTGATGTTCCTGATCCAATCATTAAAGTCGAAACCATCAAAGATGACTCTCCCACAAAGATTCATGAGAGAAAAGGAGTCGGTAGGGTTTCAGCCAGAAGCATTGTTGGAAGACATATGAAAAATAGAGAAAAGTTTAGATTAGATAAAGAGTCCTTAATAAGACACCCAAATGTAATATTACGGCAAGGACCCGACACAATATTTTATAACTTGGAAGAGGGATGTCGTGATCCAAGCTACAAAATCTTCGAAGGTAGGCGAATGACGATTCACCAATTTCCACCATAAAAAATGAAATAAATTATTAAGTTTTAATGAATTGAAATTCCTAGATTCTTTTGAGATTCATTGAACTTTTCAATGGCATGTTTAAATCTCGATTGTGCCCTTCAAGTTTGTGACTAGGATTCCGATGATCACAAAACAAGGTGTGAATAACCATGAAAATTAACTTGGTACCCTTAATTTTATCACCTAATCGATGTGTCGGTTAACAACACACGCGCCACCAATCTATGATAAATATTAAGTTACCCTTTGCCACTCTTACTGGTCCATGTTAGTGTGCCGGTTAACTACACACGCTCCACTAACGACTTGTAAGGTACAAAGTGTAATTTAATGGGTTAGCACCAAATTCACATTTTCCTAAAGTAACTAAGATTGGGAATTTATAAAATATTTAGTTAGTTTATACTAATCATTATACTTAATAAGAATTACTGTCCTATCCTACCCGTTCGGCTAACGACCATCCACCAGTCAAGGAAGTGGTGAGTGAGAGTGAACACCCATTAAGTTGCCATTTTATAGGCAACAACCTTATATCCCCCTTATAGAACGGCTTCGTGAATGAGGCCTAGTAACGGTAAGACTGACTTGATCTTATATATATATATATATATATATATATATATATATAACTTATAATACTATATAGTATAAGGGTTGAATTTTAAACTTTTAAAATTCTAGGGATTAGAATTAAAGTATTAATGTGTGTGAGACTTTACAAATTCCAAAACTTGAGGGCAAGTTTTGAAACTATTCAAAACCTTTCATTTCTATAACTTATGAGTTTTAAAGGCTTTTAATGGAAGATACTTTAGGAATTCCATAACTTGAGGACAAGTTATGGAGTTCATTATGAAGCATTTAGATAAACAATTAACTAACAAACAATTTCCAAATAATTCCTATGATCTAACAAAACTCATAAGCAAGAAACATTCATATCAACAATTTTCTAGTATCATATGAACTTAATATAAAACTTGAAACTTTGGCAATTATCATTAAAATTGGATAAGCACAATCATTACCATATCAAAAACAGGTTTAACAATCTAAAAACAGTTTAGGGAAATTATCCTAGTCCAATTCCAGCAATAAAACTCGAAATTCTGCACTCAGGGCCTCCGACTCGTCGAGTGCAAGAACCAACTCGACGAGTTGGATAAGTTTTTACATGGACTCTTTGAATCCCCCCATGGACTCGGTGAGTTCGATGAATAGAGAGAATAAATTCGACTTTTTTCAGCAATTTGCATCAAGTATAATTGAAAACAAGCCTAAGCTCTGATACCACTGAAGGGTTTTGAGCATTCTAACACTCTTATGGTGTACATGCAACCCTGGAAACCTTGGATGTATGTTTTATCTATTATACATGCAAACTTTTATTTTTCAAGGCTTTCGTCCAAACTAGCATATCATGGGGTACAAGTAATATAAAAAACTAGTAAGATGACATATCTTTTCTTGTGGTTGATTGCTTGGAGCTTCAAGAGCCTAGGACCAATAATGCAAATGCCTCAAGTGGAATCACAAATCACCAAAACAATTTGGAAGACTTTAAGAGAATATGATGCACACTTGAAATCGGCCCACCCTTGTTATCTCACACACTAGTGCCATTTCAAGTGCCAAACACCTCTTTATATAGTATGGTGGAATAGGGTTACATCCATGTAAACTCTAATACCCATGACCTTTCATTTCCATAGGATTCAAGGGTTAAAAGCCCCATGGACTATCCATGGACTTCCATGCAAGCTTAGCCCATCCTAAATGAACATTGGCCCATTATATATATATATATATATATATATATATATATATATATATATATAAGAGTCCATATTTAATTAGTTTCTTTTTTATCACTAAATTAATTTCAAAATAATTCTTAATCAATACTAATTAAACAATGTGATTTCATATTAATATATTATAACTTATAATATATTAATAAATCATAAATATACTATTCTCAAAAGACTATCCATACAAATTGTTCCAGTGAAGTGCAACCCAAATGGACCATGCCGGGTCGGGTCAAGTATATATCAAATATAGTTATGGACTTAGACACCTTATCCAACAGTTTGTGTGTTGGGATTTCATAAGTTTAGTAACTTTAGGAGTCCTTGAGGTTCCTTTGTGACCTCTTTTCCTAGATCTAGAAATTTATTGAGATATGATTTCCATGCATCATATTTGATGTCATTTTTCTTTATTTTGACCTTACTTGTGGTTAACACATGCATTGGGCAGGCATGTCTAAAAGCAATGATTTTTATGATGTTTTAGGATGGAGAAAGCCTTCTATACAGTTTTAGTGCTTAGCTAGAAGGATTTAGAGCTTAGAGCATTAAGTTTTCCAGATCAGTTCCCATGACGTGATCAAACGACCATTACAACATGGCAATAGAAAGCTTCATGATTAGTTTGTCCTATCGCTCTCATGATGTGAACAATGGGTCTCCATGATGTGGGTATCAGTTGGGGCTGACCTTGACCATTGATTTTTGACCATGTTTTACTTTGGACAACTTAAGAGTTTTAGGGTGTAGACTAAGAGGGTACTTTTATAATGTGCGTAGGTGTCTCTTAGTACCGGCCTTCTCTATCTGAGAGTTGTTATGATAGTCGGATGTTTGCAAGGTGAATCTTCTCATTTTATTATATATGTCACACTAGGGTGCATGCTAGACTAACTGAGTCCTAATTACTGATTGTTGTTATGTTTGTTTCTTGAGTTGTTGATAACTCCAAGACTGTTGATAGTTCATAGGGATGTTGATAAGCCATAGGGTTGTTGTGAGCCTGTAGGACTATTGATAGTCATACGGTTCCTTATAACCCATAATTGTTTATTGTGATGTGTTATATGTGATATTTTGGGGAACTCGCTAATCTTTGTGCTTACAGCTGTGGATTAAAATGTGCTTCAAGTATTTTAGATAATCTTGGAAAGGCAAAGGTTTAACTGTAAACTCTCATCGGGAATTTTCATCATTCAGTATTTTTTGGTAGTCTGATTTTTGGGATGGATGTATTTTGATACTTATGGTTTTTCTTGACTTGGTTATTTTAGAAACAATGTTTTATTTAACTTAAAAATGAAAATTTTGTTTATGATTTTTGGGACGTTACATATATTTAAAACTTGATTTTTTACTTTTCTTCCTTTAAAAAATATTTGACCTTTGATTCAAATTATTCTCCACAACATTTTAATTTTAGTTAAAAGCATCATCAGTTACTTTCTTGTTATCCTCTTCCAACAAATCCTTCAACTTCACAATAACATTATCTCCATTTACTTACTTCACAAAAACTTGATTCAGAAAATCTTTGGAGTGTGGATACAAAATAGAATTGTGTTAGAGAAAATGTTTTCCTTTTTCATTAAAAACTTTTGTATTCTCATGTGTATACTCATAAACTTGTGCTTCAACAACACGAGGAATTTCCTCTCCGCTAGATACATCAACAAATTCACTTTCATTATTTGTTATGTCTTCGATCTTGATTTTCTCTTAATAAACATTTTTATCAGTTCTCGAAGATGAATCCTTATTAAGCCTCGATGTTAAATCAACATACTCTACCCTTTTGGCTAATGAGTTTGAAACATCCCAAATATCAATGTAAAATTTTCATTTTTCAAAAAAACCATAAATGTTTATAAACATAGTTTCCAAAGTGTCAAAGTTACAAATCAGAGTAAACTAACATCAAATCTCATAAAAACTGAAGGATGTGTATGATCAAGCTTTTTCCTTGCCACGATCATCTGAAGTACCTGAAACATAGAACTTAAACTTTAAGCCAAAGCTTAGGGAGTTTCCCCCAAATTACCACCACAACCAACAAACAACAACATGTATACATGAGCCTTCAGCATGACTGGACCGCCTTGTAGGATCTACAACCTATCCGGACCACTCTCAGAGCCTTCAACATGACAGAACCGCCTAATCGGACCTACAACCTATCTGGACCGCTCGTGCGCCTTCAGCATGACTGGACCGCTTTGCATGGCCTACAACTTATTTGGACCGCCCTAGGTATCTTGACCTTTAGCACAAAGTAGAATAACAATCAATAACCAGCAACACAGGTAATCATACAAATCTACCAATCTAATGCATACTCAGTGAACCCAGGTAATCATACATATATACCAATTTAGCACACACTCATCATAACAACAATCCAATATATCAACATACAAAATCTACTCGGCCTGCCTTGGTTCCTTCGGCCCACAAGTACATTAAGAAAGACTCACCTCACAGCCTTAACATATAGCAGAAAATAACACTACTCCAATTGTTGCCTCTATTGGTCAGTTATACAAATAGTAGTGACCTAAACTCAATCTCCTACTCAAAGTTCCCAAAAATTCCCCTAGGTGAAACATGGTCATACCCTTGGTCAATGGTCAAAGTCAAGAAGTCAAAAGTCAAGGAAAGTCAAGGTTGACTGAGTACGCCCTGCGTACCCAGTCACTATGTTGGGTGTAGTCAAGACATATTCAAACTACAGGTTCCAAACTTAGTACTCGTAGCATACCTCTAGGTACGCCCAGTGTACCAGAGCTTAATCTTTAAATTACCATTAAATCCTTATTGTAATAAGCCAACACACCAAACTTCAGATCTAGACTGTAAACATCATTGTAAGTCATAAAGTTTCCACCTATATGATTTTCCATGGCTAGAAAAGGTCCAAAAGCTAAAACCCTAACTTATTAATCCATTAAGACATCATAACTCTTGCATGGGAGGGATAAAAGGATAAATATCACATTTTTATGGTTCCTAATAGCTCCATAATGGATAAAGTTTCCAACTTTATCCATTAGGAAGGTCCAAACAACCAAGATCTAGTTATTAAGTCTCAAAGGGACCAAAAATCCGTCTTTCTCAACTTAATCCATTAAGTGCAAATCTCCAACCTTCAGATCTGAATCAATATGATGTTTAGAAGAATAAAGTTTCCAACTTTATGCATAACATGGTAAAAAAAACTTTCAAGATCTAAACTTTATGCACTAAAGTGACCAAAACACTTATAACACCCAAAACTAGTTTGATCTAACAAATACATCATCAAGATTCGAGCTTTATACCTTCTATAGTTCAGAAAAGCAATGTAGTCTCTGGATCCACAAGCTTGAGCTTCAACAATCAACAAGATTGAACTTCCCTTTCATCCAAAATGCATGCAAAACACATATAAAGGCTCAATATTTGTTCTAGGGGTCTAGGGTTTCGAGTTGGAGGCTCACGGTGGTGGAGGTTAATGTTAGGAAGGACCCCAAGGGGTTAGAGTCCTTACATAGGGCTTAAAACCATGAAAATAGGGTTTGTACACTACGGTGGTACACCCAACGTACTCACCCTAAAATCATGACTCCTACAGCCGGTATGCCCAGTGTACTCCTGGTGTACGCCCAATGTACTGTCAGACTCTTTTTTTCTAGCTTAAATTCCAACATCCATAACTTATTTGTTCCAATTCTGTTTTCGACGATCTACATATCCACGAAAAGGTATCGACAAGCTCTACAACTCTATCTTGATACTTATGAATAAAAACATCTCAAACTAAAATCCTTAATTATGCAAGAAGCTTAAAACATAACCCTTCCCATTTTACCACGTAGATTCCATTAAACAATCTAAAGTATAAATCACATACCCAACATCATACACCTCCAATAGAGTTTAAACTCGATTCCCTTGAAACCCAAGGACTTACATGGTCAAATTACGGTCCACAACCCTTGAATTAAGAAATGTACCAAAATAGGATGTTACATAGTTAATTTCAATGATCGATAAATTCAAACAATCAACACATTCCTCTTCTACAATTTCACTAATATTGTCAGGGTCATCTTCGATATCAGCAATTTTTTCTTAATAACATTGTGTCGAAGATTCAGTTTTGTTCAATATTTTCATTTGTTCATTATTACTCAAAGTATCATTAACAATATTCACTAATTCATCAACATCTAAAATAATCATCAATATTAACTATGCCAAAAGAATATGAATCATTTGGTATTTGATCAAACATAGACACCTTACTTTCACAATCAAATGAGATTTAATCAACTAATTCCTTTTTTAATGTGATAAAAGGCAAAAAATTTCTATGTTATTGCTTACACATATATGAGAAATGATATAGTTATGTGAGTTTACCAAACAAACGTTTTGCAGTATTACAATAAATACTTCTCTGTTTAATTAATAAAGTATTATCAATCTTAACAGAGTGCCTATCGATTGTAACATTGTTAATCTTCAGATTTAAACTCTCTATCCTAGAGTTTTTCTCCTCGATTTTATTCCTAGCATTGTACCTTGGATTTTACCATATTACTATTCATAGAAATCAACAAATCATTCAAGTAAGCACAAGCATCATCAATATCAGATGAAATTGAATCATAATAACTTGAAGAAATATTAAGTTAGATTAAGAGATCACATACCTTCTTTGTCGTAAGAGATTTGGAAGTTGTTGCCATGAAACATCAACCTTCGACATTGTTTCCTTCATCACTCCAAAATTCACCATCATACACACGCTCTTCACTCACTAGCTCCTCATTACTCCCATCACCATAATGCTTAGAGAACATAACACCATTCTAATGGGTCTTGAGCGCTATAACAACCTTATGGTGCACATACAACCCTAATGCTTTGGATCTAAGTTTTCACTAATTATACATGCAATATTTTATTCCAAAGCATGAAGTCTAACTAGCATACAAAATTTGGTATATGAATCATAAAAACTAGTTAGAAGAATACCTCTTGTTGTAGCTTGTTGTATTTGGCCTTTAAGAACTTAGCACCTCGAGTGTGATGCCTCAAATGGTTCACAAAACACCAACAACAATTGGAGAAGTTGAGAAAAAGCTTGGAGGCACTCAAAATCGGCTATAGTTTCTGTAAGAAGACTAGTGTGTCCAATTTTAGGACAAGGGGTTACATATATATATATATATATATATATATATATATATATATATATATATATATATAGTGTAGAATTCCAAGGGTTATGTGTAAACCCTAATTCTTACACTTAGGCTTGTAATGGGCTAACACTTTATGGATCCTTACATAAGCTTAGCCCATCACTAATCAACAATGGATTATTAGCCTAACCTATATGTATCATTGATTTACACAATCAGCCCCTGTATATTTAATTAGTCTCTTTCGATCACCAAATTAATTCTTGACAATGCTAATTAAATAATATGATTCCTCAATTAATATATTATATTTATAATATATCAATAAATCATAAATAACCTCTTTCTCAAATATCCATCCTATCAGATTGTTCCGTTGAACGCAACCCAAAATGGACCATGCTACTCTCAGGTCAAGTACATACGAATTATAGTTATGGGCTTAGACACCTAATCCAACAGTCTCCCACTTGGATAAGTCCAATAACTATAACTGCAAGTACGACTTAAAAACCGACTAGCAATCGTAGCTTATAAAAGCCACCGTCGAACTCTAACATGCCATTTTAGATAAGGGATCATATAATCCTCTATTCTTCAAGATATCATACTGACAAACACATGGAACATAGTCATACTTATTGTCCAGCAGTTTCTTTCCTAATTTCCTATTTTTTTTACATAGAACTTAATTGAACACATCAATTGAGTCCTAACCGAGCCCAACACATAAGTCAAAACAAAATCATCGAGGGGCCCAATATATGGCTTTTATTCCTCCAAGGATAAAAGGAACAGATAAACTTTAACTTATATGCTTGTACGAACTACTCATTAAATCATACACAATAGCATGTTTTATAACATAAAGTTACTGATGCATTTTCGCACTATCAATGTACACCCAACTCATATTCAACAACTCATACATCTTGTTTTGAAGACTATAGGATATTATCATATCACAATCACTCGTGATAAATTCCATGAAGCGATTCATGTGTGCGTGGGTTTAATCTAATACCTATATCTGATGAGCACTTATGAATGTTGTAGCAAACTTTTTCCATGTCTAAACACTCTAGACAATCTACAAGCCAAATTCATGACAGTCTTGCCTCAATACCTACTTCCAAAGTATGATCGACCGTGGATAATTTGAATAATCTTATTATTCTGGAAGTCAAAACATGCAAAATCAAACAATAGTAAACAATTGACACAAGATAGTAACTTTACTCATAAATAAAACTCCTTTTATTTAATCATCAAATATCAAATACATTTTATCTATTACAAGTTTCTAAATAGCTATCTAATCATTAAAACTAATATTGTCCTTCAGCCCAATGCTCCTCGCATGCTACAAGTGTTAAACCTTACTCAATCCCTTCGTAAGGGGATCTGTTGGGTTCTCCTCTAACGATACCCTCTTTGTTATGAGGAGTCCTTCTTCTATCCGATGTCTTATGAAGTGATATTTTTTGTCGATATGTCTGGATCTGCCATGATCCCTTGGTTCCTTGGCTAAGGCGACCGCACTCACGCTGTCACAGAAAATCTCCATAGGCTCCTTTATAGCTGGTACAACTCCAAGGTCTCTAATGAAGTTCTTCAGCTATATCGCCTCCTTCGACGCTTCGCTTTCTGCTATGTACTCTGATTCGCACATTGAATCAACTACAGTCTCATGTTTGGAACTTTTCCAAGTTATTGCTCCTCCATTCAGGGTAAATACCCAGCTTGACTGAGAGCAGAAATTATCTATGTCGGTCTGAAAGTTATACCCTGTCACTCTTAAGTCATCACTCCTACCGAGGGTAAGTACCTAGCCGTTAGCCCTCCACAGGTACTTAAGAATGTTCTTTACTACAGTCCAGTGAGATTTACCAGGATTCCTTTGATATCCGCTGAACATACTCAAAGCAAAGGCCACATCAGAGTGAGTAAAAATCATAGCATACAAGATCGAGCCAACTGTGGAAGCATATGGTACTCGACTCATCTCTGTTATCTCAGCCTCTGTACTCGGACTTTGAGCCTTACTCATTTTGGTATTGCTTTGGATCGGTAAATCACCTTTCTTTGAATTCTGTATGTTGAACCTCTTCAACACCTTGTCCAAGTAAGTGTCCTGACTATGTCCAATTAGTCTTTTACTCCTGTTTATTAATATCCTTATCCCTGGAATATACGTAGCTTACCCAAGGTCCTTCATAGCAAAACACTTCCTAAGCAAGCACTTAACCTCCTACAAGGTTGGGATGTCATTTCCTATGAGAAGTATGTCATCCACATACAACACCAGAAAGCTAACAACACTCCCACTAGCTTTGACATATACACAGGACTCATCCTCGCTTCTGAAAGTCCAAACTCTTTGACTTTCTCATCAAAACAAAGATTTCATTTGCGAGATGCTTGTTTTAATTCGTAAATGGATTTCTCAAGCTTACACACTCTATTATGGTACTTGGCACTGACAAAACCCTTTGGTTGACTCATGTAAACATTTCAGCCAACTTCCCATTAAGGAAAGCGGTTTTGACATCCATTTGCCATATTTCATAATCATGAAATGTGGCTATGTCAAGCATAACCCTTATAGATTTAATCTTCGCTACTGGAGAGAAGGTCTCATCATAGTCAACTTCATCAGTTTGAGTAAAGCCCTTCGCAACCAATCGCGCCTTATATGTGTGTACTTTCCCATCCATGTCGGTCTTCTTCTTGAAGATCCATTTGCACCCAACTATCTTACGACCTAGTACATTGTCAACCAAGTTCCAAACTTGATTGTCATACATGGACTGAATCACGTCATCCATAGCCTCTTTCCATTTAGCAGACTCAGGGCCTGCCATGGCTTCCTAGTAGTTGTTAGGTGTTGGGTTTTGAACACTATAAGACTCCTATGGTGCACATGCAACCCCAAATACTTGGGATCTATGTTTTCTCTAATTATACATGTATTTGTTTTTCCAACGCATTCTCCCTATCTAGAATACAATTGAAGCTATATAATACAAAACTTTAGTTTGGATACTTACCTCTTGAGCAGTGTAGAGTTCTTGACCTTTGAAAGCTTTAGCACCTCAAGTGTGATGCCTCTATTGGTTCACAAACACGAAAATACAAAAGGAGGCTTAAGAGAATAACTTGGTTATCTCCAAGACATGGTGTAGCCGATTTTGGCTCTATCAGGGCCCTATTTATAGTGTTGCACATGCTAGGGTTACACTTTGCAAACCCTAATAATCCATGAGTTTCCACATACTCATGCTCCGTGGGTTTAACCTCCATGGACTATCCATGGATTAGTTTAGCCCACCTATATGATTATGGGTCATTGGCCGACACTACAAGAATGATTTATATACATAATCAATCCATCTATATTTAATTAGTCTCTTTTGATCACAAAATTAATTCCAAATTAATTCTTGATCAATACTAATTAAATATTAATATGGTTTCATATTAATATATTATTCTTGTAATATATTAATAAACCATATACAACCTTATTCTCAAAATCCATCCTATCAAGTTGCACTAGTGAAGGCAACCCAATTATAGTTATGAGCTTAGACACCAAATCCAATAGTCTCCCACTTGGATAAGTCTAGTAACTATAATTACCAATGTGAAGGATCCGACTTAGCAATTGTAAGCTTTTAAAAGGTGATTTCAACTCTGACCCAGTCAGTGACGCATCCTTTAGATAAGGGATCATATAATCCTTTGTTCTCAAGATATTAGCTGGACAAATACATAGAATAATGGCATAACTGAACATATCAATTTAGTTCTGAACGGGCCTAGCACATAAGTCAAAACAGAATCATCGAGGGGCCCAAGATATCTCTTTTAATCCTCTTAGGGTAAAAGGGAACAAATGAACATCGATATTATATGCTTGTACTAACTATTCACTAAATCATGCACAACGATACGTTTTATAACATTAAGTTACTAATGCGAATTTGTATCATGAATGCACTACTAATTCATAGTCAACAATTCATATATCTACGTTTGAAGACTTATATGATATTATTATCTCACGATCACTCGAGATAAATTCCATGAAGTGATTCAAGTGAGTGTGGCTTGATCCAATACTCAAATCTTATTTCAAAAGTACTCATGAATGGTGTAGCAGACCTATTGGTATGCCAAACTCCTTAGACAAATCTACAAGCCAACTCATGACAACCTTCTTTCATACCTACTTCCAAAGTATGATCGACTGTGGATAGATTGAATAAATCTTATTATTCTAGAAGTCAAAACATGCAAAGTGAAACAATAGTAAACGATTGACACAAGACAGTAACTTTACTTATAAATAAAACTCCTTTTATTAATCATCAAATGTCAATTACAATTTAGCTATTACACGTTTAAGTTTATCTAATCACTAAAACTAATATTCTCCTTTACCCAATGCCCCTCGCATTCTGCAAGTGCTTAACCCAAAGTTAGTCCCTTTTTAAGAGGATCTATTGGGTTGTCCTCTGACGATATCCTCTTCACCACGAGGTGCCCTTCTTCTACTTGATGTCTTATGAAGTGGTACTTTCTTTCGATATGCCAGGATCTTCCATGATCTCTCGGTTCCTGGGTTAAGGCAACCGCCCCTTCATTATCACAGAATATTTCCACAGGCTCCTTTATGGAAGGAATAACTCCAAGTTCTCCAATGAAGTTTTTCAACCATATCGCCTCCTTCGTTGCTTCACTTGCTGATATGTACTCTGATTCACACGTTGAATCAGCAACAATCTCCTTCTTGGAACTTTTCCATATTACTTCTCCACCATTCAGGGTAAACACCCAACCTGACTGAGAGTGGAAATTATCTCTTTCGGTTTGAAAGTTGGCGTCACTATACCCTGTCACTCTTAAGTCATCACTCCCACCAAGGGTAAGGACCAAGTCATTAGTCCTCCATATGTACATGAGAATGTTCTTAACCACAATCCAATGAACTTTACCAGGTTTGCCTTGATATTTGTTGACCATGCTCAAAGCAAAGGCCACATCAAGGCGATTACAACTCATAGCATACATGATCAAACCAACTATGGAAGCATATGGTATATGACTCATTTATGCTATCTCAGCCTCTGTACTCGGACTCTGAGTTTTACTCAGTTTGTTACTGCTTTGGATAGGTAGGTTACCTTTCTTGGAGTTCTCCATGCTGAAACATTTCAACACCTTGTCCAAGTAGGTTGTAACATCCTGGAATAGCAAGAGTAAAGTTGAAGGGCTAAAAGAGTAAAATGAGAAAGATAGACTCAGCGAGTCCATGGGTGGACTCAGCGAGTAGATTCGCGACTTGGTCGCGTGTTAAGTGGCCGACTCGGCGAGTCAGTGTATTGGACTCGGCGAGTAAGCGCTGAAGGGAGAAAACCCTAAATCCAGAAGTTGAGCCCTATATAAGGAACATTATGTTTCCTCCCCGGCCTCCTTATCACCCCTTGAGTCCTAGAAACCTTAATTTCATGGAGAAACCCCATCGTTGAGTGTTGGAGCTTGGAGAGGTGGTTGTTGAAGAGATCTTGAAGAAGAAGAAGAGGCTTGGTGCAAGGGGCTTTGCTTGGATTCGAGTTCCATTGTAGTTGGGGCGTTCTTTTGAGGTAATATCTCGTCCTTGGGTTGTTAGTCTTATGGATTCATCATTATGGGGTTTGTGGGGAGCTTATCTTTTGGTGTTTTGGAGTTTAGAGGTTAGATCTGAGGTTGCTACCTCAGATCTGGAATGGAGAAGGGTTGGAATGCCTGAAAGTCCCTGTGTTCAAGTGTGTAGTGAAGCTATCATGTCCCAAACCCTAGCCCTAAAGTGTTAAAGGCCTAGATCTCTTTGGATTCACGTAAAGTTTGCCACTTTACATGATGGATGGGTTGTAGGAGGCTAGATCTATGTTTTGGATCAATTGCATGGCCTGGAATGCTTCTGTATGGATTCAGACCGGTGGTACTCGGCGAGTCACATGGGTGGACTCGACGAGTTGCTTGAAGATAAGCTGGAACTCGACGAGTTGGAAGAACAACTCAGCGAGTTGGATGAGGATGCCCTGGAACTCGGCGAGTTGTATGAACAACTCGGTGAGTAGGTTGAAGATAGCCTGAGACTCGGCGAGTCTGTTCTTGGACTCGGCGAGTCTTGTCGAAGAGTCCCAATATTTTCTAGTTGAGTCAAGAATCGGTGAGTCAAGGGATGACTCGGTGAATTGTGTGTGAGGGGACCCAGAGTTGTTGGACTCGACGAGTCTCGGGGTGACTCGGCGAGTTAGGTCGCGGATTGAGGGAAGTTATGAGCATGGGGACTCGGCGAGTCATTGGGTTGACTCGGCGAGTAGAGTAAGTCCGGGGTTGACTTTGACCTTGTCCCAAAGGTTGCCCAGTTGTCTTTCAGGGGTATTTTGGTAATTAAGGGTATTTATTAAGTTGAGTTTGTTGGTGTTCAGTGGAGGAGTCCGTGTCGGAGCTTGGAGCAGCGGGATCCTATCCTTTCAGCCGGCAGTTTCGAGGTGAGTTATCCTCACTATATCAACAGGGTCTAAGGCACCAAGGCCGGCCCTTATCGGATTGAGATCTGGGTAGTTGTTGTTATGTTGTTACTGTGATATGTTTGCATCCTGAGAGCTAGGATGGTATATGTTAGAGACCTGATTGAGATCGGTATCCTGAGAGACAGGGACATGCTATGCTAGTGACCTGCTAGGTCGGTATCCTGGTTAGGATGATGATATGTAATGTGATCTGTTTGATCTGCTTGTTGACTGTGAATTGCTATATGATTGTATGTATATGTGCACATGGTTGTTTGGACTGGAGTTGGGTTGAGGCGGGTCCTGCTTTGTGCTGTAGGCCAAGATACCCAGGGCGGACCGGTTGTTCCGAAGGCCCGGCGAGCGGTTCGGATAGGTTGTAGGCCCCAAGAGGGCGGACCAGGCATGCCGAGGCTCGGAGAGTGGACCAGGCAGACTGAAGGCCCGGTGTGGGCGGACCAGTCATGCTGTAGACTTAGAGAGTGGACCAGGTGGATTGAAGGCCCGGTGCGGGCGGACCAATCACACTGCAGACTCGATGTATGTAGAGAGTGGACCAGGTGGATTGAAAGCCCGGTGAGGGCGGACCAATCACACTGTAGACTCGAGGTTTATGGCTAGACTCAGAGGGTAGACCAGGTGGACTGTAGGCCGGTGCGGCGGACCAGTCACATAGTAGACCCGAAGTGCATGGCTGTTCTGTGATCTGATATGTTGTGGCATGTTATGCGTGTATAGTGTATGTGGTTGGTATTTTGGGGATATCTCACTAAGCTTTCGGGCTTACAGTTGTGGTCTTATGTTTTTCAGGTTCTTCAGGAGACCGTGGCAAGGCGAAGGCGTGATCGTACTGCTCCTCATGATTTTGTAGTAATGTGATTCTGGGAATACGTTAAATGTATTGTATTGAAAACCTTTTTTGTAAAGATTTGATGGAATCGAGCTGTTTTTGAAAAATTTAAAATTGGTTGTATTTTCCGGTCGTTACAAGTTGGTATCAGAGCCTTGGTTTGAGTGAATTGGAGGAACATTCGTGTGACTCCAGTCTCAAATCGAGGAGAGTTTTCAAAAGAGTATTTAAAATGGTTTTCAAAATGAGTAAGGGAGGACGCGGAGGTACGATCAGCCGGAGCCAGTAAGTAACCCCAAAATACCATGCATGTTATTTGTTTTTGAGCTTGATAGAACAGCATGCTAGTGATAGGCTAGGGATCTTCAGGATTTCATGATAATGTTACCTGATTTGTGATGCCTGTAGCCTAGGGTCCCTTATGGGAGATTTTCAGTGTTCCTCTAGTGGTGAGGGTTGAGCGTTGTTATGCATGATTCTCTAGGGTGTTGTGGTAGTACTTCATACAAATATGGGTAGGTGTGGAAGGTAGTTTGGGCCCGTACTACTGAAAGCACAGGACCCATACATGTATCAGGGAAACCATGATCTCTAGGGTTGGGTTGATAGAGTTGGATCCCAGGTTAGTGGGAAGAGTCTGAGATTTTGTGTGGTGTTTTTCAGTATGAAGATTCCGAGGCATGAGGAGAGTGGATCCGGATCAGGATCGGGAGCAGGAGAGAGAGTTCTGGGCGGATCGGTACCGCATGAGGTTATCGGTCAGATGAGCACGTGTGAGTTGGATGCGAGGATTCGTGAGATCCTGTGTGATGAGATTGCTGAGTTGTTCCGGGCTGAGTTGTCCGAGCTGTTTGGGTCGATCAAGACCGCCATGGTTGAGTATTTTGATGAGCGCTATGCGGCTCTTGCAGAGACGGCTGCCGCGGCAGCTACAGCGGCTGTAGCGGCGGCAGGGGGAGGAGCTGGTCGTGGCTTTTAGTATCAGGACTTCGATAATACGAAGCCTCCCACCTTCGATGGAGTTCAGGACCCGATTGTTTCTATGAGGTGGTTATCAGACGTGGAGGGGTGTTTCTTCACGTGTTCATGCCCTGCTGATCAGAGGGTGAGGTGTGCTCTAAACCTGTTGAGGCTCGGGGTGAAGGATTGGTGGAGATTGACCACGGGGTCATATTCGGATGCGCAGAGGGCTGGGGTTTCATGGGATCAGTTCAGGGAGATATTCAGTACTCGTTATGTTCCGCAAGTTGAGAGGGAGAGATTGGCTCAGGAGTTCCTTGAGCTGAAGCAGGGTTCGGAGTCGGTGACTGAGATCACCAGGATGTTCACTGAGAGGGCGATGTTTTGCCCAGAGTTCGCTTCGGAGCAGGCTTAGATGTCTCGATATCTGAGCATGCTCAAGAGGGACATCAGACAGTTTGTGTCTGCCAAGAGGTGCGAAACCTTGTTGGAGTTGCAGGAGGCCACTAGGCGGCATGAGTTAGAGATTGAGTTGCAGTTGCGTGAGCTGAGGCAGGCTCCGGTGCAGTCGCAGCCGGCGCCGAAACGGTCCAAGACCGTTGATGTTAGAGTGGGGGATCTGAGCAGCCACACTTGTGGGAAGTGTGGGAGGGGTCACACCGGAGTTTGTAGGTCCGGTGGTGCATGCCGCAAGTGCGGAAAGGAGGGGCACTATGTGAGGGATTGTCGGCAGTCAGCGCCTGTTCGGGCTTTGAGGATCTGTTATCATTGTCTTCAGATTGGACACTTGAGGGTCAGCTGTCCACAGCTTGCTGCAGGACCGGTGTAGGCTCCAGCACCGGCCACTTTGAGGATCACAGGTGGAGGTCAGGGTGGAGCGGAGCCTCCAAGGGCTCAGGGTCGTGCTTATCAGCTTGCAGCAGAGGAGGTCAGAGCAGTGGCGGATGCAGCTGCGGGTATGTTTCTTTCTTGATATCTTGTTATCTTGTGATTATTGTGGTGTATTGTTTATGTGCTGATATTTTCTTTGGTTTTCGATGTGGTATTCATCGTTTTAAGGGTTGCGGTTTGGCTATGGGTTATTGTTTTGGGAATTTCGTTGGTTATCATCCATGAGAGTTATTAGTGGGAGCCTGGCATTGGTTTGAAGGACGGGTAGCATCTACTTTCCGAGGAGTGGTTAGATGAAGATTGAAATTCTTTCGAGCAGGATAATCAGTGTTGATGTGGGATCTTGTTAAGGTTGTTTATGCTTGTGGGAAGCAGTCCGCGTGTAAGTGTTTTCTTTGTGGAGAGTTGTTCTGAGAGGTCGGTGATGGCGACCGGTGGTTGTTAATCAGTGCTACAAGTGAGGGAGAATTGGAGAATCCTCCGGGAGATTGATGAGTATTCGAGGGTGCTTAGCTGTTGGGATTCAGCAGTGTTTTGTCAGCCCAGAAGTATAGGTTGATAGGAGCAAGTGTCGGGCATGCGGGGCAGGATACAGACCTAGGGCATTTGATTGTGGAGGGCCTGGGAGCAGGCCGGGATCGAGCATTTGTGATTAAGACAGAGTTCGGAACCCTTAAAGGGCTAGAACAGTGCGCATAAGAGGATTTCTGGGAGTGATAGCTCGGAATGATGAGTGCTAGTTGAGCGGTCCGGATAGACTGAAGGCCGGTAGGCGTACCATTCAGGCCGAAGGCTCGGAGAACGGTCCAGCCAAACTGAAGGTACTGAGAGCGGTCCAAATTGGCTGAAGTTTCTGTGAGTGGTCCAGATTGGTTGAAGGCCTGGTGAGGCGGTCCAGTCATGCTGAAGACTCCGCAGGTATTGCTAGTCCGGTTGAGGAAATGGATTGAGTATGTTGCGATGTGTTAGCATCAGGACGTCTGGCCCCGGGTATTGATCTTGATTAGTGGAGATGGTGCATGGACTTGAGAGCCCTTGCAAGCAGATTCAGAGCATGTGTATTGCATGGATAGCGGATACGCTATAAAAGGGTGGTGTAGCGTTGGGCGAGCACCGTGACACTTGTCGGAGTGACAATGTAGCCAAGTGGATTCCTTAGTAAGGAAAAGAGAGAGGTGTGTAACTTCGAGAGGGAGTGCAAGTTCACGAAAGTGAAAGCGGCAGAGCAGAGTTATGGTTAGAGTAATTCGAGTATGGTTATCGAGCAGCGTGTTTACGGCAGTGGAATAGAAGCTCATCCGGTTTGGGATGTCTGCTGAGGTCGCGGAGGGAATTTCGCAGGTGTAGAGCCAAGAGGCTCGGAAGGGATGCAGGGAGAGAGTCTTGGGCTCTGAGTATGATTTTGATCAGGGTATTGGGTATGTATTAGTGGTTCATCCTGGGGGATGTTGGAGGATATCATCAGTGTATCGGGTTTTCCCAACCTGAGGGTGCTAGAGCTAGTTCAACATGTGTATGTGATTGCAAGAGGAGAACTCGTGGGAGTTGCTCTGAGATTGAAGAGTGGGTCTTTCCGTCAACATGGAATGGATAGAGTGGGATTCGGATCGGGGATCCGATGGTTCATGGTTTTCGAGCCCATATGGTCGAGTGATTGTTGAGATTTGGAGCAGTGATGCATCATGGGTAATTCTCGGTTGATTGAGTGTGATTATCAGAGGGTACAGCCGGTGCCCAGCTCGAGACGGTGGTCAGGACACCGTAAGGAAGGAGAAAACGAGTTTTTGGTTCTATGATTGTGTTTCGAGAAACCTGGTTGGATTAATGCCAGGTGGTGCATGGCAGGAGTATTTCTAGGAGTTGAGTTGTTGCAGGCTTCGAGGACAAAGCCTAATGTAAGAGGGGGAGAATTGTAACATCTCGGAATAGCAAGAATAAAGTTGAAGGGATAAAAGAGTAAAATGGTAAAGATAGACTCGGCGAGTCCATGGGTGGACTCGGCAAGTAAAGTCGCGACTTGGTCGCGTGTTAAGTGGCCGACTCGGCGAGTCAGTGTATTGGACTCGGCGAGTACGCGCTAAAGGAAAAAAACCCTAAATCCGGAAGTTGAGCCCTATATAAGGAACATTATGTTTCCTCCCCAGCCTCCTTATCACCCCTTGAGTCCCAGAAACCCTAATTTCGTGGAGAAACCCCATCGTTGAGTGAATTGGAGCTTGGAGAGGTGGTTGTTGAAGAGATCTTGAAGAAGAAGAGGCTTGGTGAAAGGGGCTTTGCTTGGATTCGGGATCCATTGCAGTTGGGGCGTTCTTTTGAGGTAATATATCGTCCTTGGGCTGTTAGTCTTACGGATTCATCATTATGGGGTTTGTGGGGAGCTTATCTTTTGGTGTTTTGGAGTTTAGAGGTTAGATCTGAGGTTGCTACCTCAGATCTGGAATGGAGAAGGGTTGGAATGCCTGAAAGTCCCTGTGTTCAAGTGTGTAGTGAAGCTATCATGTCCCAAACCCTAGCCCTAAAGTGTTAAAGGCCTAGATCTCTTTGGATTCACGTAAAGTTTGCCAATTTACGTGATGGATGGGATGTAGGAGGCTAGATCTATGTTTTGGATCAATTGCATGGCCTGGAATGCTTCTGTATGGATTCAGACCGGTGGTAATCGGCGAGTCACATGGATGGACTCGACGAGTTGCTTGAAGATAAGCTGGAACTCGACGAGTTGGAAGAACAACTCAGCGAGTTGGATGAGGATGCCCTGGAACTCGGCGAGTTGTATGAACAACTCGGTGAGTAGGTTGAAGATAGCCTGAGACTCGGCGAGTCTGTTCTTGGACTCGGCGAGTCTTGTCGAAGAGTCCCAATATTTTCTAGTTGAGTCAAGAATCGGTGAGTCAAGGGATGACTCGGTGAATTATGTGCGAGGGGACTCAGAGTTGTTGGACTCGACAAGTCTCGGGGTGACTCGGCGAGTTAGGTCGCGGATTGAGGGAAGTTATGAGCATGGGGACTCGGCGAGTCATCGGGTCGAGTCGGCAAGTAGAGTCAGTCCGGGGTTGATTTTGACCTTGTCCCAAAGGTTGACCAGTTGTCTTTCAGGGGTATTTTGGTAATTAAGGGTATTTATTGAGTTGAGTGTGTTGGTGTTCAGTGGAGGAGTCTGTGTCGGAGCTTGGAGCAGCGGGATCTTATCCTTTCAGCCGACAGTTTCGAGGTGAGTTATCCTCACTATATCAACAGGGTCTAAGGCACCAAGGCCGGCCCTTATCGGATTGAGATCCGGGTAGTTGTTGTTATGTTGTTACTGTGATATGTTTGCATCCTGAGAGCTAGGATGGTATATGTTAGAGACCTGATTGAGATCGATATCTTGAGAGACAGGGAGATGCTATGCTAGTGACCTGTTAGGTCGGTATCCTGGTTAGGATGATGATATGTTATGTAATCTGTTTGATCTGCTTGTTGACTGTGAATTGCTATATGATTGTATGTATATGTGCACATGGTTGTTTGGACTGGAGTTGCATTGAGGTGGGTCCTGCTTTGTGCTGTAGGCCAAGATACCCAGGGCGGACCGGTTGTTCCGAAGGCCCGGCGAGCGGTCCGGATAGGCTGTAGGCCTGAAGAGGGCGGACCAGACGTGCCGAGGCTCGGAGAGTGGACCAGGCAGACTGAAGGCCCGGTGTGGGCGGACCAGTCATCCTGTAGACTCAGAGAGTGGACCAGGTGGATTGAAGGCCCGGTGTGGGCGGACCAATCACACTGCAAACTCGATGTATGTGGAGAGTGGACCAGGTGGATTGAAGGCCCGGTGCGGGCAGACCAATCACACTGTAGACTCGAGGTTTATGGCTAGACTCAGAGGGTGGACCAGGTGGACTGTAGGCCGGTGCGGCAGACCAGTCACACAGTAGACCCGAAGTGCATGGCTGTTTTGTGATCTGATATGTTGTGGCATGTTATACGTGTATAGTGTATGTGGTTGGTATTTTGGGGATATCTCCCTAAGCTTTCGGGCTTACAGTTGTGGTCTTATGTTTTTCAGGTTCTTCAGGAGACTGTGGCAAGGCGAAGGCATGATCGTACCGCTCCTCATGATTTTGTAGTAATGTGATTCTGGGAATACGTTAAATGTATTATATTGAAAACCTTTTTGTAAAGATTTAATGGAATTGAGCTGTTTTTGAAAAATTTAAAATTGGTTGTATTTTCCGGTCGTTACATAGGTACTCTGACTAAGTCCTATTAGTCTTCTACTTCTATTTCTCAATATCCTTATCCCTAGGATATAGGCAACTTCTCTGAGGTCCTTCATAGCGAAACACCTCCCAAGCCAAGACTAAACCTCCTATAATGTTGGGATGTCATTTCCAATGAGTAGTATGCCATCTATATACAATATCAGAAAACTCACTATACTCCCACTAGCTTTGACATATACACAGGACTCATCCTCGCTTCTCGAAAATCTAAATTCTTTGACTTTCTCATCAAAACAAAGATTCCATCTGGGAGATGCTTGATTCAATCCATAAATGGATTTTGCAAGCTTACACACTCTATTTGCGTAGTTTGCATTGACAAAACCCTCTGGCTGACTCATGTAAACATCTTCAGCCAACTTTCCATTAAGGAAAGCAGTTTGACATCTATTTGCCATATTTCATTGTCATGAAATGCAGCAATGGCGAACATAACCCTTATAGATTTGATCTTCACTACTAGTGAGAAGGTCTCATCATAGTCAACTCCCAGAGTTTGAGTAAATCTCTTTCGCAACCAGTCGCACCTTATATGTGTGTACATTCCCGTCCATGTCGGTCTTCTTCTTGAAGATCCATTGGCACCCGATCGTCTTACGACCTAGTACATTGTCAACCAAGTTCCAAACTTGAGTGTCATACATGTACTAAATCTCACTGTCCATAGCCTATTTCCATTTAGCAGACTCGGGGCGTGTCATGGCTTCCTTATAATTGTTAGGTTCATCCAAATTTACCAGTGTGCTATCACTAATAAATGTATCACCTTCTACAGTAATATGGAAACCATAAAACTCAGGTGAAAATCTAACTCTACCAGAATGCCTCAGAGGTACAGACTCGTCAATTGGCTCAACCGGAATTTCCACCTCAGGTTGAGTGCTAGTGTTTGAGGTTCTTTCACCGCTTGACTGTTGAAGCTCTTGAAGGTCAATTTTCCTCCCACTGTCGCCTTGGCATATGAGTTCTCTCTCATGAAAGACTCCTTTCCTCGCGATGAAGACATCATTGTCACCCTGCCTATAGAAGAGATATCCAAAGGACTTCTGCGGGTAGCCGATGAAAACACATCGCTTACTCAGAGGTTCGAGCTTGTCGTGAGTCTTGCTTCTCACGAAAGCCTCGTAACCCCAAACCTTGATGTGGTATAATGTGGGATCCTTCCCAATCCACATCTCGTGAGGTGTTTTGAAAACCTTTTTGGTAGGGACTAGATTAAGGATATGGGCGACAGTCTCTAAAGCATACCCTAAGAATGAGATAGGTAACGAAGCTCGACTCATCATGGAAAGAACCATGTCTAGCAAGGTTCTATTACGCCTCTTAGCCACACCACTAAGTTGTGGTGTCCTAGGTGGCGTCAATTATGAAACAATTCCACATTCCTTAAGATAGTCAAGGAACTCGATACTAAGATACTCTCCTCCTCGATCGGATCGCAGCATCTTTATCTTCCTACCCGATTGATTCTCCACTTCTTGTTTAAACTCTTTGAACTTTTTAAAGGTTTCTAACTTATGCTTGATTAAGTAGATATAGCTATATCTGTTGTAATCATCAGTAAAAGTCACATAGAAGCTATTAGCATCCCTTGTGGCGGTTCTGAATAGACCACACACATCAGTGTGTCTGAGATCCAACAGACCTTCACCCTTTTCACAAGTACCAATGAAGGGTGACTTGGTCGTCTTTCCAAGAAAACAAGATTCACAAGTTTCATCCAACTTTCATGCTTTTGGAGTTGGGCTATGCGCTTCTTGTTGACATGTCAAAGACGAGAATGCCACAAACATGCTTTATCCAAATCATTGGAAGAATCAATGTGTAACACATTATTTCCTAGGTTATCTATACCATTCACAGTTTCATATACACCATTGCAAGGTAATGCTTCAAAATAAAATACACCATTGTAATAAGCATTAATACCACCAATTTCATTATTAAAACAAAAGGTAAAACCTTGTTTGCACAAACTGTGAATGGAAATAATATTTCTAGCCATATCGGCCGAGTAACAACAATTATTCAAATATAAATCTAAACCATTACTAAGGAATAAAGAATAAACTCCAATCTTGGTCATAAGCGACATTTTCCTATTTCCCATGATTAAGTTTATCTTCCCGTGCTTCACATCCCTACTTCTTTTTAGTCCCTGCAAATCAGAACAAATGTGAAATCCACAACTTGTATCAAGGACCCAAGAATTAGCATGTGATGATTTTTTAGATTGAACAGTGTAAATACCTGCAATGGAGGGTTTGATCTTCCCATCCTTAATCTCTTGCATATACTTTAGGCAGCTTTGTTTCAAGTGCCCTTTTCATGGCAATGGAAGCACTCTGCATCCTTCGGATTAAAAGAATTAGCATAACCAGCTTTGGTCCCTCTAGAAGAGGATCCATCATGAGACTTTCCCTTAAGGCTCATGGAGGGAGCCTTCCTCTTCTTTCCTTTTCCATGTCTGATTGCCAGAACAGGGGTAGAAGTAGTAGTAGGAGTAGACACAACCGATTTGCCTTTCAGGTTGCTTTCAACAGTCCTTAAAAGGCCTTGAAGCTTGCTAAGGGTGACCTCCTCGTTATTCATATGATAAGTCATACGAAACTAATCTAGCAAGAAGGTAAAGAGTTTAAAATAATATATATGGCCAACTCTTCATCAAAATTGACATTCAATTTAAGCAAGCGGTCCACGAATATCTGCAGCTTTTGCAAGTGGGTCGTGATAGGTTCACCATCCTTCATTTTGGTTGTTATCATGGAGGCAATGATCTCATACCTCTCCTGTCGAGCACTTTGATGTTATCTTTCTATCAAATCATGTTAAATTTCATAGGGAAAGTAGTCCTCATAGGACTTATGTAGCTCTACAGTCATGGTTGCAATCATAAGACATGACACCTTTGTCGCATCCCTCTCATGAGTAGTGTGATTAGCGATTTGTTCAGGAGTAGCACTGGTTATATCAATCTCCTTTAGCTCTTTATCAAGGACATATTCTTTGTACTCATAGTGAATATCCATTCTGATGTTTCGAATTCATTCATTGAAGTTCGAGCCATCAAAAATGACCCTCCCACATAGGTTCATGAGGGAGAAAGATCCTGAAGGAATTGGTGTGGAAGCATTGTTTGGAATAGACATCTGAAAAGAAGAAGAACAAATTTTAGATTAGATGATGACCCTTAATATTACACCCAATATGAAATATTTAGGCTAGGACCCAACACAATATCCTACAATTACGAAAAGGGATGTCGTAATCCAATTGTAGAATATTTGAAGGTAGGTAAATGACAATTTACCAATTTCCACAATGAAAAAGGAAATAGATTATTAAGTTTGAATTGGTTTGAAACTCCTAGATCTTTGAGATTCATTGAACTTTTCAATGGCATGTTTAAATCTTGGTGTGCCCTTCAAGTTTGTGACTGGGATGCCGAGGATCACAAACAAGGTGTGAATAACCATGCAAATTCACTTGGCACACCCAATGTTATAGCTCACCTAATCAATGTGTCGGTTAACCACACACGCTCCATTGATATATGATTAACACAAGGTTACCCTTTGCCACACATTGTCAGTTCCTGATTATTGTGCCGGTTAACCACACACGCTCCACTAATGACTCAACAAAGGTATAAAGTGTAATTTCATGGATTAGCACCATTTTCACATTTTTCCTAAAGTAACTAAGATTGGGAATTTATTAAAGTGTAGTTACTTTATATTTATCATTATACTTTTAATGAATGGAGAATTAATGTCCTATGCTACCCGTTTGGCTAACGACCCTCCACCAGTTAAGGAAGAGGTGGGTAAGAGTGGACACCCATTAAACCACCATTTTATAGGTAGTAACCTTATACCCCCGTTATAGACCGGCTTCGTGAATGAGGCCTACTAACAGTAAGACAGTCATGCTCTTATACATATGTGTGTGTGTGTGTGTGTATATATATATATATATATATATATATATATATATAACTTATAATACTATAAAGTATAAGGGTAGAATTTTAACATTTAAAACTCTAGGGATTGGAATTAAAGTTTCATTTAATGAGACTTTGCAAATTCCAAAACTTGAGGGCAAGTTTTGAATCTTGTCAAAACTCTTCACATTCATAACCTATGAGTTTAATTTGATTTTAATGAAAAGACCTTTCATTTTCCATAACTTGAGGACAAGTTATGGGGGTCATTAAACATCAACTAGATCATTTTTTTCTAACAACTAAATTATCACATAATTCATGATCTAAGTAAACTCATAATCAACACAATTCTAAATCAACAGTTTTAAAGCAACTTTGTTTATCACATAAAACAAAATTTATTTTAAAAACTTTGACAATTATATTGTGGTTGGATCAGTACAAGCACTACCATATCATACAAAACATTTCCAATGATTCAAAATAGTTTGTGGTAGTGTTCCTAATCCGAACCAGTCCAAGAAACTCGAAATTCTGCAAACAGGGCGTTTAACTCGTCGACTGCAAGAACTGACTCGCCGAGTTGCCCTGTTTACATAGTGGACTCGTCGAGTCTGTTCATGTACTCGGCGAGTTCACCAGTTAGAGGCAAAGTTTTGACTTTTTTCAGCTTTGAAAAAGAAGTAAGCATCAAATATAATAGAAAACAATCATAGGCTCTAATTCTACTTTTAGCTTTTGAGCACTATAACACTCATATGGTGCACATGCAACCCTAAATGCTTTGGATCTATGTTTTCTCTAATTATTCATGAATTTGTTTATTAAAAGCATTCTCCCTATCTATCATACAATTGAAGCTATATAATACAAAACTTTAGTTTGGATACTTACCTCTTGAGTAGGGTAGAGTTCTTGACCTTTGAAAGTTTTAGAACCTCAAGTGTGATGCCTCTATTGGTTCACAAACACCAAAATGCAAAAGGAGTCTTGAGAGAATAAGTTGGTTATCTCCAAGATATGGTGTAGCCGATTTTGGCTCTATATGGGCTCTATTTATAGTGTTGCACATGCTAGGGTTACACTTTGCAAACCCTAATAACCCATGACTTTCCACATTCTCATGCTCTATGGGTTTAACCTCCATGGACTATCCATGGATTAGTTTAGCCCACCTACATGATCATGGATCATTGGCCCACACTACAAGAATGATTGATTTACATAATCAATCCCCCTATATTTAATTAGTCTCTTTTGACCACAAAATTAATTCCAAATTAATTTTTGATCAATACTAATTAAATAATGATATGGTTTCATATTAATATATTATTCTTGTAATATATTAATAAAATATATACAACCTTATTCTCAAAATTCAAACTCACAAGTTGCACTGGTGAAGGCAACCCAAAAAAGACCATGCTACAATCGGGTCAAGTACATCCCAGTTATAGTTATGGGCTTAGACACCAAATCCAACATTAGGTTCATCTAAATTTACCAGTGTGCTATCACTGATAAATGTGTCACCATCTGTAGTAATACGGAAACCATATAAAATATGTGTGCTGATGAGGGAACGTTCCCTGCCCACATCTTGTGAGGTGTTTTGGCAACCTTTTTAGTAAGGACTAGATTAAGAATATGGGTGGCAGTCTCTAAGGCATGCCCCCAGAATGAGATAGGTAATGAAGCTCGACTCATCATGGAACGAACCATTTCCAACAAGGTTCGATTGCGCCTCTAAGCCACACCATTAAGTTGTGTCCTGGGTGACATCAATTGTGAAACAGTTCCACATTCCTTAAGATAGTCGTGGAACTCGATACTAAGATACTCACCACCCTGATAAGATCGGAGCATCTTTATCTTCCCGCCCAATTGATTCTCCACTTCTTGTTTAAACTCTTTGAACTTTTCAAAGGTTTTTGAATTATGCTTGATTAAGTAGATATAGCCATATCTGTTGTAATCATCAGTAAAAGTCACATAGAAGTGGTTAGCATCCCTTGTGGCGGATCTGAAGGCTCCACACACATCGGTGTGTATGAGATCCAACAAACCCTCACCCCTTTCACAAGTACCAGTGAAGGGTGACTTGGTCATCTTTCCAAGTAAACAAGATTCGTAAGTGTGACATCCCCATTTTCATGGCCATAAAATACCGATTTTGTTTATTCTTTGTTTGAAAACCAGAGTAACATTTTAAATAAAAGCGTTGCGAAATTTGTCCTAAAACAAAATATGATAAAGATTTATCAAAAGCATTTCCAAATAAATGTATTTCATTAGAAGACTTCGGATGTCATGTTCGATACGGATCAAAAGCATAAACAGTACAACGTAGACCTTACTACATTATTCCGTATTTACAGGCCTAAAATCCCTCAATCTCTCATCCCAAGACATCACATCTATGCTCATGTGCCACTACTTGTAATACAAGAAACTGAGTGGGTCAGGCTTGGGAGCCTGGTGATCACATAGGGTTTTCAACCAACAATAAATAAGTTTATTAATTTCATCAATCAACAATAACCCGATTACCCATTCTCATTATCCTCTCATTACGTCCCTAAACACTTATCATAAGGGACCTAGCTTAAGGATCATCATCGGCATGGAGACTACTGCTAAGGGGATTCCTCAACAATAAATGTCCTTAAGGCAACCATGTGGGGGATGGAGTACACCTGGTGAGCACACAGTTCAAATAAACATATAGTTCAAATTAACACCTACAGGTTGCGAGCCTGCTAGCGTTCCACTAGAATGTCTAGAATAGTCCGTGGTCGTCATCTATACTCTGCTAGATGACTGGATCATCAATAACATCTATAACGAGGCCTCTCATTATTTTATTTTGTCACACAGAAACTATTCATCTACCCATGTTTTACCCAACACATTTTGTAGATATAAAATACATATACAATTTAAATCATTTAAAACATGTATAAAATTGTTCATCCAACATAGATAGCAAGTTTACAGATAATATGAATACACAGCACGTAATTTATATAAAATACTTCATATCTATGTGTAAGCTGAAAGTAACTATGCACTCACTTGAAAGGTGGTGACTCTGCACTTGAACAGCGCTTCGTTATCTCAAAATAATTTTCCCTCGACAAAACCTAGTATCAATACCACTAGGGTTTAGTCTAACGTTAACCGCGACTAATTAATAGTCTACCTATTATTATTATTATTATATAAGCGTTAAACAACACTCTATATAACTAATAATAATAGCCCAAATAATTATTTTAAGGTCCTAATAATGTTACTATCATTAATTAGAAGCTATATAAAAAATTGCATAGGCGTAGCTCACTTACAACGAGTTTTTGTAAAAACCAGGCCTTGCTTGGAGCAGCGTTTCTGAGCCGAAAAGTACTTTTCTCGAGGCTTCGGGAGCCTCGGGGCTTCCTTCGGGTGCTAGGGGGTTTACCTGGACTTTAGGAGGGTTTAGAGAGGCTAAAGGGAGAAAATAGAGAGAGAAAGTGGAATACGAAATGTGTGAGAATGAATGGAACCCGACACCTCTATTTATAGGCTGAATTCCTGATGGACTCACCGAGTCGGTTCACTGACTCGGCGAGTCGGTGCCACGTGTCATCACCTGATGGCTTTTCTTGGGGAGAAAGTTTTGGCCCATATTCAATCGCGTCACCCCTTTTGCAGCAGCAACCTGTCGACTTCTAAAGCCCGTAACTTCCGCATACGAGCTTTGTTTTCGATGTTCTTTTTTTCCAGACGTAGGTAAAAACAAGATCTACAACTTTTTTTAGACTCCGTTGGCTAATTCTCGACCGATCTTAAATTTAACAGTAGGAGGATATTAGATTGTTAAATGACCACGAAGAATTCGTAACTCCTTCATACTGACTCCGTTTTCGTCTGTCTTTTTACCGTTGAGTTCCTATTAAGGAGATATTCAACTCTCATTAAGGTTACATAAGGAAAAATTTGCTCAAACTAAAATTCGAGTTTCGAGCCGTGCACTGCTATGTCAAATCTTAGAAAAATCATAACTTCCTCATACGAAGTCAGATTTGGGCGTTCTTTTTTTGTATGTTCACAGTTTAATGTATACTACAACTTTTGTTTAGATCACTAAGGCTAAAAAGTCCTCTATCATAAATTCACTATTTACGTCTCCCGGTGCCGTGCCGGTTTTGCCGAAAAAACTTCGACGGGTCATAACATTCTTCGTTATAACTCAGATTTCGGCGTGCTTTATATCCCCGGAATCTTTGTTTCGACCATTACAACTTTATATAAAGATATCTGGTTTATCTGACACTTTACTTTTGATGCTTATTTTTATCCTTTATTTGTTATACATTTATAAATAAGTAATAAGCACACAAATACACATAATTCACATAATACTCAAATATTTCATCTTTATTACCTTAAAAAGAGTTACAATAGTTGACCTAGACTATTAAATCGTCTAAAAATTATTAGCCCCGAAACCCGGACGTTACAATTCTCTCACCCTTAGGATGATTCTGTCCCGGAATCATGAATCAGCAAACAGGTGCGGGTAGCGACTCATCATGTCACTTTCTGTTTCCCAAGTGAGATTCAACCCATTTGAATGTTTCCATCAGACTAGCACTAAGTTGACCATCTTGTGTCGTAACTTAGTCTTACGGTTAACGATTACCTCGGGCTCTTCGATCAGCCTCTTATTCTCATCCATTCTTAACTATGAGATTGGAATTATGTCTGGAATTTCTCCCATGAATTTCCTCAAATAACACACATGGAAGGTGTTATGAATACCATCTAGTTCTTCGGGGATTCGAGCTTGTAAGCTTGGTTCCTAATCTTCTGAAGAACTTTGAAGGGTCCAATAAACCTTGGACTCAACTTTCCTCGTTTCCCGAATCTTATAAGTCCCTTCCACTGTGAGACTTTAATCAAAACCGAATCCCCAACTTCGAAGGTCATCAGTCGTCTTTTCTTGTCAGCATAGCTCTTCTGACGATCCTGATCTGCTAACATCCTCTCCTCGATTACTTTCAACTTTTCAGCAATCTCATGGACTATCTTGGGGTCCATAAACTGCTTTTCTCCAGCCTCAAGCCTAGGGGTGTTCGTTTGGATGGATCGTTTTGATCCGATCCAATCAAGTGAATCCAAATTGATTTCGGTTTTCAAAACATGGATCCGAATAGTCCAAACTAAATTCCAATCCGATCCGATCTGATCCAATTACAATTTGGTTGGATCGGTTTTGATAATTCGGTTTTCAAAAACCGAAACATTTTAAAACGACATATAATTATAATATTACCCAATTTTACACAAGAAACGAAAAAATTAATTTAGTTGTGATTTGAAATTTACGTACAAACAACCACTAAGCAGATATATTATAGTTAAATATTTTATAGATAGAAAACTTTTGAGAGATAATACATATTGATGTTTTTTTATCGGTTGAAATGTTTTGAACCAATATGAAAAAATTAAATTACAAAATCAATAGATAACTATAGATATATATTATAAATAAATAAATAATAAATGTTTATTCGGTTTTTTTGGACTATTCGGTTCTTATTTTATAAACCAAAACCAATCCGAAATCCAAAATAATAATTCGGTTTTGTTGAAAACCAATCCAAAAATCCGAATATCCGAACTAAATAGTCCAATCCAAATTGTCCAATTGGACAATTCGGTTTTATCCAAATAGTGAACAACCCTACTCAAGCCAACAAGACGGCGTACGACACTTCTGTCCATATAAAGCTTGATAGGGCGCCAACTTGATACTCGAGTGGAAACTATTGTTGTAGGAAAATTCTACCAAAGGTAAGTGTTCATCCCAGTTACCTTGGAATTCCAGGGTACATGCTCTCAGCATATCTACCAGTGTTTGAATCGTTCTTTCGCTCTGGCCATCAATCTGTGGATGGTAAGTTGTACTTAAACACAACTCTGTACCCAATTCCTCCTGTAGACTTCTCCAGAACCTTGACGTGAAACGACTATCATGATCTGATACAATCGTAACAGCAACACCGTGAAGTCTTACTATCTCCTTCACGTAAGCATTTGCGAGCTTATCCACAAACCACCTCTCGTTGGCTGCTTTGAAGTGTGCAATCTTAGTGAAACGATCCACGACAACCCAAATCATGTCGTGGCCGTTCTTCATCCTAGGCAATTTACTCACAAAATCCATAGTGATGTCTTCCCATTTACCCATGGGTACAGGTAAAGGTTCTAAACTCCTATTCGGTTTCTGATGTTGTGCCTTAACTCTTGCACATGTCACACACTCGGCCACATACTTCGCAACATTGAGTTTCATCATCGGCCACCAGTAGTAGGGTTTTAGGTCCCTATACATTTTAGTGCTACCGGGATGAATTGAGTACATGGTCTTGTGCGCTTCTTCGATCAGAAAGTCTCTTATTCCTCTCGTCTTAGGTACTCAAATCTGATCTTGGAACACCTTCAGTCCATGACGGTTTGTACCGAACAACAACGTTTTTCCCAAACGTTCTTCTTTTCGATCACCCTTTTCTGAAGCTTCTTCTTGAGCTTTCCTGATACTTTCAACAATCATCGAGACAACTTCTATTCTCAAGGCTCTTGACCTTTTTCTCTCAAGGTTGATTTTTTGACTCAGAGCATCATCAACAACATTTGCTTTACCCAGGTGGTAAAGTATCTCACAGTCGTAGTCCTTGAGTAACTCTAGCCAGCGTCGTTGTCTCATGCTCAATTCTTTATGATTAAAGAGATACTGGAGATCTTATGATCAGTGAAAATCTTGCACTTCGTGCCATAGAGGTAATGCCACCATATCTTTAGAGCAAAAACTACTGCTGCCAACTCCAAATCGTGAGTGGGGTAGTTCTATTCATGGTCCTTCAATTGTCGAGACGTGTATGCTATCACCTTTTCTCTTTGAGTTAGAACACACCCTAACCCGACTCCCGACGCATCGCTATACACGGCAAAATCTTCAACTCCATCGGGTAGAGAAAGAATCGGTGCTTCACATAATTTCTTCTTTAGCTTCTTGAATGCTTCTTCATGCTTCTCGCTCCATGTGTATGTAGCTACTTTATGGGTCAATGTTGTCAATGGAGCAGCTATCGAAGAAAATCCTTGGATAAATCGTCGATAATATCTAGCAAATCCAAGAAGGCTTCGAATCTCCGTGGGACTCTTTGGGTGTTCCCACTTCATTATAGCTTCGATTTTTGTTGGGTCAACCATTATTCCCTCCTGGTTAACCACATGACCAAAGAATTGGACTTCTCAGATCCAAAAATCACACTTGGAGAACTTTGCATAAAGCTTCTCCTTCTTCAGCACATCTAATACTTCCCCTAGATGCTTGCCATGCTCCTCTTGGCTTTTCGAGTAGATCAGAATGTCGTCGATGAACACTATCACGGATTTATCGAGGAATGGTTTACAAACACTATTCATCAAATCCATGAATGTTGTTGGAGCATTGGTTAGTCCAAACGACATAACCAAGAACTCGTAGTGTCCATATCTTGTTCTGAATGCAGTCTTCTCAATATCCTGATCTTTCACTTTCAGCTGATGATACCCTGACCTAAGATCGATCTTTGAGAAGTAGCTCGAACCTTGTAGCTGATCGAATAGGTCATCAATCCTTGGCAAAGGGTACTTATTTTTTACCGTTTCCTTGTTCAGCTCTGTGTAGTCTATGCACATTCTCATGCTCCCGTCTTTCTTCTTCACGAATAGCATCGGAGCTCTCCAGGGTGATGAACTAGGTCGAATGAATCTGTTGTCCAACAGCTCCTGAAGTTGCGTCATAAGATCCTTCATCTCCGTCGGTGCTAATCGGTAAGCTTCCTTTGCTATCAGTGTTATGCCTGGTAACAAGTCTATTAGAAACTCCACTTGTCTATCAGGTGGTAATCCGGGAAGATCTTCGGGAAAGACTTCCGGATAATCACATACGACCGGTATATTCTGCACCTCCTTCTTTTCCTTCATAGCATTGATAACAAATGCCAAATATGATGCACATCCCTTGGATAAACATTTCCTGGCTTTCATTAGGGAAATGATTCCATAATTTACTTTGTGTTTGTACCCGTACACCATAAATGACTCTTTCCCCGGTGGGTTTACCCTTACTATCTTCTTTCTGCAAAGAATCTCAGCATCGTTGGCACTAAGCCAATCCATACACAAAACGATGTCAAAACAGTTCAACTCTATGGGTAACAGCTCCTTGTGGAATTCGTTTCCGTTTAAGTCGATGACTACGTTCTTAATACAATTACTAACAGGTACGAACTTGCCACTGGCAACTTCTATAATCAGGGCATTATCAAGTTTTTCTACAGACAATGCTAATTTCACACCAAATTTATGCGATACAAAGGAGTAGTTGGCTCCGGAATCAAATAGTATATTGACAGGCAAACCATTTACAAGAAAGGTACCTGAAGCGACGTCTGCTGCTTCCTTCGCAGCCTCGAGCGTCATCTGGAAGGCTCTCCCCTCCGGCTTTGGTGGAACGTTGGGCCTTCCTACATCCTTCTTCTTTGGGAAATCCTTGGCAATGTGCCCTTCTTCACGGCACTTGTAGCACACACTCTTTTTGATGGTGCACTCATTGGCATAGTGCCCCATTTCGCACACTTGTAGCAGGTTACTTCCTCGCTACATTTTCCTGAGTGCTTCTTCTTGCACTTCTTGCATCATTTCGATTTATTTCCTCCTCCATCGAACTTTTTTTAACTGAACTTACTCTTCTTTTTGTTGGGTTTAGCAGACCCTTCAAATTTCCTCTTCTCGCCAACCTCAACCTTGGTGGCGGCTCTTCCCTTGATCATTTCCTCCACAGATTTGACAGCCCAGATAGTTGCCTCCAGAGTAGGTGCATGACGCACCGGCACCGCGTATTCCCATGGAAGTTCCTTTGCGTACTTGTCGATTTTCGTCAATTCATCTGGCACAAGATGCAAGGCAAACTCCATCTTCTCTGTGAAGTTGTTCGTGTATTCATTGATTGACATGCTTCCCTTCTTCAAGGTCAGGAACTGGTTCTCTAGCTCGAGCAAGTTTTGGGCTAAGCAGTACTCTCGTTTGATCTGCACCAAAAACTCTGCCCATCTTAGTTGTAGGGGCTTATTGGGGCTCAGAGTCTTCCCCAGGGTATTCCACCAACGCACAATGCCTCCTCGGAACTGACGTACTACAAAGGTGGTTTGCAGCTTGCCTCTACAACCGCACGTTATAAAAGCTAACTCCATTTCTGAGATCCAATCCATGACTCCGATCAGATCTTCCTTTCCAGTGAAATTCGATGGCTTGAAAGTCAGAAAATCCTTGTACTTCCATCCGTTTCTCTCGACTACATCATCTTGGTCGTTTCTCCTATCAACTGGTGGATCTGCTTTGCCCACTAACCTACTATAGTTTCCTTCCTCTGATTGTTCGGGAATCAGCTCCTGTTGCACAACGGGCACGATGGCTTTGTCCCTATTCTCTAGCATCATTCGCCTTATTTCTTTCCATTTGTTCAGCTAACATAGCCCGCATCATGGCTTGTACTCCAGCCATGGTGATTGACTCAGGTGCAACTTCTACTACGACTGGTATTTGTTGTATCACTTGGGGTTGATCTTGGTTCCCATTTGTATTTACATTTCCGTTACGGGTCCTTGCATCTTTATCTATACACTGAATAAGGAGAATTTAGATCTTTATTAAGGACTGACGTTCAAATCATCATTATCGCTCCGAAACGTTTACATGTTAGTTCTAATATCATAGTCGAATGTTTAGAATCCAATACACATAAGGTTTCCAGATCCAGTCGGCAACAGACCATGGATCCGAACAATTAACAGCATATCAAGCACAAGCATTTAGCACATAAAAGCAATTTAGGCACAATTCCTAAAATAAGCTAGTGCTTACACCTCACAATCATCGCTTAGCATTCTAAGTTTAAGTCCAAAAATCCTACAAATTCCAAGTTTGCTTAAACTAATTCTCTGATACCAACTGTTACATCCCCATTTTCACGGCCAGAAAAGACCGATTTTGTTTATGCTTTGTTTGAAAAACAGAGTAACTTTTTAAATAAAAGTGTTGCGGAATTTGTCCCAAAACAAAATATGATAAAAAATTATCAAAATCATTTCCAGAGAAATGTATTTCATTAAAAGACTTGGGATGTTATGTTCAATACAGATCAAACACATAAACAGTACAACATAGGCCTTACTACATTATTATGTATATACTGGCCTAAAATCCCTTAATCTCTCATCCTAATACATCACATCTATGCTCATGCGCCACTACCTGTAATACAAGAAACTGAGTGGGTCAGGCTTGGGAGTCTGGTGAGCACATATGGTTTTCAACCCATAATAAATAAGTTTATTAATTTCATCAATCAAAAATAACCCGATTACCCAATCCCGTTATCCTCTCATTACGTCCCTAAACATTTATCATAAGGGACCTAGCCTAAGGATCATCATTGGGATGGACACTACTGCTAAGGGGATTCCTCAGCAATAAATGTCCTTAAGACAACCATGTGGGGGATGGAGTACACCTGGTGAGCACACAGTTCAAATAAAAACCTACTTGTTGCGAGCTTGCTAGCGTTCCACTGGACTATCTAGAATAGTCTGTGGTCGTCATCTATACTTCGCTAGATGACTGGATCATCAACATCTATAACGAGGCCTCTCATTATTTTATTTTGTCACACAGAAACTATTCATCTACCCATGTTTTACCCAACACATTTTGTAGATATAAAATACATATACAATTTAAATCATTTAAAACATGTATAAAATCGTTCATCCAACATAAATAGCAAGTTTACAGATAATATGAATACACAGCACGTAATTTATATAAAATACTTCATATCTATGTGTAAGCTGAAAGTAACTATGCACTCACTTGAAAGGTGGTGACTCTGCACTTGAACAACGCTTCATTATCTCAAAATAATTTTCCCTCGACAAAACCTAGTATCAATACCACTAGGGTTTAGTCTAACGTTAACCGCGACTAATTAATAGTCCAGCTATTATTATTATTATATAAGCGTTAAAAAACACTCTATATAACTCATAATAATAGCCCAAATAATTATTTTAAGGTCCTAATAATGTTACTATCATTAATTAGAAGCTATATAAAAAGTTGCATATATGTAGCTCACTTACAACGAGTTTTCTTAAAAACTGGGCTTTGCTTGGAGCAGCGTTTCTGAGCTAAAAAGCACTTTTCTCGAGGCTTTGAGAGCCTCGGGGCTTCCTTCGGGTGCTAGGGGGTTTACCTAGACTTTAGGAGGGGTTAGGGAGGCTAAAGGGAGAAAGTAGAGAGAGAAAGTGGAAAAGGAAATGTATGAGAATGAATGGAACCTGCCACCTCTATTTACAGGCTGAATTCCTGATGGACTCACTGAGTTGTTTCACTGACTCGCCGATTCGGTGCCACGTGTGATCACCTGATGGCTTTTCTTGGGGAGAAAGCCTTGGCCCATATTCAGCCACGTCACCCCTTTTGCAGCAGCACCCTTCCGACTTCTAAACCCCGTAACGTTCGCATACGAGCTCCATTTTCAACATTCGTTTTTTCCATGCGTAGGTAAAAACAAGATCTAAAAAATTTCATTTAGACTCTGTTGGCTAATTCTCGACCGATTTAACAGTAGGAGGAGATTAGACTGTTAAATGACCACGAAGAATTCGTAACTCCTTTAAACGGACTCTGTTCCGTCTGTCTTTTTACCGTTGAGTTCCTATGAATGAGGTCTTCAACTCTCATTAAGGTTGCGTAAGCCAAAAACCGCTCAAACTAAAATTCGAGTTTCAGGTCATGCAGTGTTATGCCAAATCTTAGAAAAATCATAACTTCCTCATATGAAGTCAGATTTGGGTGTTCTTTTTTTTGTATGTTCTCGGTTTAACGTATACTACAACTTTTGTTTAGATCACTAATGCTATAAAGTCATGTATCATAAATTCAGTATTTACGTCTCCTGGTGTCGTGTTGGTTTTGCCGAAAAAACTTCGACGGGTCATAACTTCTTCGTTATAACTCGGATTTCGGCATTCTTTATATCCCCAGAATCCTTGTTTCGACCACTACAGCTTTATGTAAAGATATCGGGTTTGTCTCACACTTTAATTTTGACGCTTATTTTTATCCTTTATTTATTATACATTTATTAATATGTAATAAGCACACAAATACACATATTTCACATAATACTCAAATATTTCATCTTTATTACTTCAAAAAGAGTTACAATAGTTGACATAGACTATTACATCGTCTAAAAATGCTTAGCCTCGAAACCCGTACGTTACAGCAAGTGTCATCCGACTTTAAGTCAATTGACTCCAAGACTCCATACTTTTGGAGTTGGGCTATATGCTTCTTTTTTACATGTCCAAGACGATAAGTCCACAATGATGCCTTGTGCAAATTATTGTACGAATCAATATGCAATACATTATTTCCTAAGTTGTCTACCACCATCACAGTTTCATATACACCATTACAAGGCAATGCTTTAAAATAAAATACACCATTATAAAAGGCATTAATATGACCAAATTCATTATCAAAGGAAGATCTAAAACCTTGTTTGTACAAACCATGAAAGGAAATGATGTTTCTCGTCATATCAGACGAGTAGCAACAATTATTCAAATCTAATTCTAACCCATTACTAAGTAGTAAAGAATAAACTCCAATCTTGGTGACAAGCGACATTTTCCTATTCCCCATGATCAAGTTCATCTTCCCGTGCTCCACATCCCTGCTTCTTTTTAGTCCCTGCATATCCGAACAAATGTGAAAACCACAACCTGTGTCAAGGACCCAAGAATTAGCATGTGATGAGTTATTAGACAGAATAGTGTAAATACCTGCATGGGTGGGCTTTATCTTCCTATCCTTGACATCCTACAAGTATTTGGGGCAGCTTCATTTCTAGTGCCCTTTATCATGACAGTAGAAGCACTTTAATTCTTTTAGACTGTTAGAGGGATTAGCGGAGCTAGCTTTGGTCCCACTAGAAGATGATCCAACATGAGACTTTCCCTTGTGGCTCTTAGAAAGAGCCTTCATCTTCTTCCCTTTCCCATGACCAATTGTCAGGACTAGGGCAACAACAATAGGAGTAGGAGTAAATACAACATATTTTCCTTTTAGACTACTTTCAGCAGTTCTCAAAAGGCCTTGAAGCTTGCTAAGAGTGACCTCCTCCTTGTTCATATGATAAGTCATATGAAACTGATCATAACAAGGAGGCAAAGAATGTAGGATAATATTAATGATCATTTCTTCATCGAAGTTAACATTCAACCTCGGCAAGCGGTTCAAAAACATTTTCATTCTCTATAAGTGGGCCGTGATGGACTCTCCATCCTTCATTTTTGTTGTTACCATCGAGGAAATGATTTCATACCTTTCCTGACCAGCACTTTGATGGTATATTTCAATCAAGTCTTGGTGCATCTCGAAAGGATAGTAGTCCTCATAGGACTTTTGAAGTTCAGCTGTCATAGTGGCAAGCATGATGCATGACACATTTGTAGCATCTTTCTCATGTGCCCTATGTTTAGCAACCTCTTCAGGAGTAGCAGCGGCTTCATCAATCTCCTGAAGCTCTTTATTGAGGAAATATTCCTTGTCCTCAAAACGATTGACCATCCTAATGTTTCGAATCCAATCATTGAAATTAGAACCATCAAAGATGGCCCTCCCGTACAAGTTCATGAGGGAGAAAGAGCCAGAAGGGTTGGAGCCAGAAACAGTGTTGGAAGACATCTGAAAACAAAGACAAAGTCTATATTAGATAAGAATCCTTAATATAACACCCAAATGAAATATTAAGGCTAGGACCCAACACAATATTTTACAATTCGGAAGAGGGATGTCGTAATCTAATTGCAAAGTATTTGAAGGTAGGTAAATAACAATTTACCAATTTCCACCATGAAAAACGAAATTGATTATTAAGTTTTAAATGAATTGAAATTCCTAGATTCTTTTGAGATTCATTTAACTTTTCAATGGCATGTTTAAATCTCGATTATGCCCTTCATGTTTGTGATTGGGATACCGAGGATCACAAACAAGGTGTGAATAACCATGAAAATGTGTTTGGTACACTCGATGTCATTTATCACCTAATCAATGTGTCGGTAAACCACACACACTCCATTCATCTATGAAAAACATTAAGCTACCCTTTTCCACCCTTGTTAGTCCAAGTTAGTGTGCTGGTTAACCACACACGCTCCACTAACGACTTGGCAAGGTGCAAAGTGCAATTTCATGGAATAGCATCATTTTCACATTTTTCCTAAAGTAACTAGGATTGGGAATTTAATAAAACATTTAGTTACTTTATAATTATCATTATACTTTTAATGATAATTAATGTCCTATCCTACCCGTTTCGCTAACGACCCTCCACCAATCAAGGAAGCGGTGGGTGAGAGTGGACACCCATTAAACCACCATGTTATAGGCAGTATCCTTATATCCCTCCACCCCCCCCCCCCCCTTATAGATTGGCTTTATGAATGAGGCCTACTAACGGTAAGACTGACTTGTCTTATACATATATATATATATATATATATATATATATATATATATATATATATATATATATATATATATAATTATTAAACTTTTCATATTATAATAGTATAATGGTTGAATTTTAAACTTTTAAAATACTAGGTCTTGGAGTTAAATATTTAATGAATGAGACTTTACAAATTCCAAAACTTGAGGGAAAGTTTTGAAACTCTTCAAAACAATTGGTTTCCATAACTTATGAGTTAATGCATTTTTATGAATGAGACTTTTAATTTTCCATAACTTGAGGACAAGTTATGGAATTCTTTAAAAACATTTAGATCAATTTTAACCAATAAAACTATCATGTAATTTATCATTGATCTAATCTAACTCATAAGCCAAGATTATATCAAATTAACAATTTACAAGTAACTAGCTTATCATATAAACTAACAATTATCTCAAAATTTTGTCAATTATCTTTTAATTGGATGAGCATAATCACTACAATATCATAAAAAATGAATTTTGTGATATAAAACAGTTTGTGGTAATGATCATAATCCAATTTAGGCCAAAAAAATCCAAAAACCTTCCACCAGACAATGCAACTCGTCGAGTTCATCATGAACTCATCAAGTTCCTTAATGTACTCATCGAGTTGAGTCTGGCAGAAATAGTTTTTCATTTTGCTTCATGTTTAAACAATCAACCATGCATCAATATAACAGAAAACTACCCTAGGCTCTGATACCACTGATGGGTTTTGAGCATTATAACAACCTGATGGTGCACATACAACCCTAATGCTTTGGATCTATGTTTTCTCTAATTATACATGCAGTATTGTATTCCAAAGCATGAAGCCTAACTAGCATAAAAAATTTGGTATATAAATCATAAAAACTAGTTAAAAGAATACCTCTTGTTGTAGCTTGTTGTATTTGGCCTTTAAGAACTTAGCACCTCAAGTGTGGTGTCTCAAATGGTTCACAAAACACCACCAACAATTGGAGAACTTGAGAGAAAGCTTGGAGGCACTCAAAATCACTAAATTAATTCCAAATTAATTCTTGATCAATATTAATTAAATAATATGATTCCTCAATTAATATATTATACTTATAATATATCAATAAATCATAAATAACCTCTTTCTCAAAGATCCATCCTATCAGATTGTTCTGGTGAATGCAACCCAAAATGGACCATGCTACTCTCAGGTCAAGTACATATCAATTATAGTTATAGGCTTAGACACCTAATCCAACACATTCATTAGATGAAGCATATCCTCATCGGTTGATCTAGATGACCAAATCTGATACGTACCATCATCCTCATCCAATCCCTTCTCCACTAGTGATGGATTGTTTGGCTTTTCCCTCAGTTCTTCAATCTTTAAAGCATAATACGCCTCATTTTTCATGTCGCTTCTCCTCCTTCTTCTTTAACATGCAATCCCTTGCCAAATTGTTTTTGTCATTTCAATAACTATAGTCATATCCAGAGTCACCAACTAACTTCTTCTCACTTGAATTACCATCTTTTTGTTCTCAACAACAAGATTGGATGTCGAAGTTGTTTTCTTGAATGTATTACTTTTGACGTTTCGTTTCATTGGCTTTTGTAAAACTTCTTGAAATTATTATTGGAATAGTAAGCCACAATGTTATCATCAGAGTTCACAATCAAACCTTCTTTATCTTCACTATCTTCGACATCAAAACAAGCTTTATTAACATTGGTTTTAGAAACAAGAGCTAAAGGACCCCAAAAGGTTGTTTTGTCCTTTTCATCTATGATTTCCTTGACTTCGACTTCATGTGATTTCAAGATGTTGTATACGTTCGACAGAGAGTATGAATCAAAATTTTCTTGAGTCTTGATCATCCGAAAAATGTTTTTCTACTCCTTCCTTAAACCTTGAATAAATGTAATACTGAACTCCAAAACTGATCGAACAACATTGTACCGTGAACATTTATAGATGAGATCGTTGAATCGATAATAGTAGGCTTCGATTGACTTTGACTTTTTTGCTTGAATTCAGATAATTCAGAAAGACATTGAGTTACTAAGCTTTTCTTGGTTCGTTCATTAATTTAAACTTCACCTATAAAGTATTCCAGATCTCTTGAGTAGTTTTACAACTCCGAATGTAGTTGTAAGCGATTGGAGGAAATGACACTTTCAGTTCATAGATGCAACTCTTGTCATTTGCTTCTTTCTTCATTTGTTTTATAGTCACATTTTCATTCTGAGTAGATGTTCCAACAGCTTCAAGTGTAGTCGCACGAAATGGACAAATTACTGATTGGACGCCATAGATCTTCATCAATTCCATTTAGATAATCTTCCACGCGATCAACCTATGGATCATAATACTCCGGAAGCAACATTGGGGTTTTTGTGGAAGATCCAAGAAGTTTTGTGTAATTCATCATCGTGTTTGCGTTCATGTTTGCCATCAATTTGATCAGAAATAATGAGAAGTTGAATAAGAATGAAACCAAATTTGATTGATTGAATCTCGATTGCATAATCGTACAATCTCAAACTTCGTTTGAAGAAAAATGATTATCAAACGCAAAAGTTGTTGAATTCAGAAAGATTGAATCAACAAATGAAATCGAAAAGGAAATTCTCCAAACGATTTGATGATTTCTGCTCTGATACCACTTGATGAGTCAAGAATTCAATCAAGTTATAATTTTGTAAAGTAAATTAACACAATAACTAAATAAATTTGGTAACTTATTAATGTCTAGAAGATAGCAATGTTATAAGTGTTCTGAAAAGTGTACCTAGAACCAATGCTATAGTAATATATATATATATATATATATATATATATATATATATATATATATATATATATATGTGTGTGTGTGTGTGTGTGTGTGTGTGTGGAGAGACTTCGACATTAAAAGTATTACAAACAAACATGCTTTCTATTATATATATATATATATATATATATATATATATATATATATATTGAAATTGTGTAACATTCTATATAGACAACATAAGACATTTACTCCGTAAACTATAAGACATAAATAGAATATCTTCAAAACAAACTATAGTTTACACCATTTTTACTACTAAGAGAAATATACTAAAACTATAATTTACTCTGTAAACTATTAAAATTAGGTTTATTTGTTATAATGATGCATATAGATCCATGAACTATTAAAATTAGGTGTCTTGCTATGATGATGCTATTTCCTATGATGATGTTGATCCCCAACCATATAAATGATAAACAACAAAACTAGTTCAATCACACTACATATAATTTGCTTTAGAAAAAACATCATAAATGGTCCATGTGGTTTCCCCAGATCTGAAGTTTAGTCCCGTGGTTTAAAAACATCATAGATGGATTCTATGTTTTCAAAACTTTTAACGATTGGTCCTTATTGCTAACTCCGTTAAATTTTGTCTGTTAACTGAAGGTCATTTTTGTAATTTCACTACCACAGGGACCATTTATGATGTTTTCTCTTATTTTTTTAAAAAAAAATTTAAATATAATTATTTCATATATAAAAGCTCTCTCTCTCTCTCTCTCTCTCTCTCTCTCTCTCTCTCTCCCAAAAATCCTACCCCATCTTCTTCTCTTAAATCACCCCTCCGATCTACAATCTGGTGAAAAGTCTGTACCCTCCCTCGCATTCCTCTCTTTTCGAAAAATACACCACCAGAAAACACCCCTATACTCTCGCCCCACCTACCCGCTTGACCCTGAACATCACCCATCATACCTTGCCTATCACCCAAACCAGACCAGGTAGCATCACACCATCCACCCGTTTGACTCTCTCTCTCTCTCTCTCTCTCTCTCTCTCAACGAAGATGATCGGATTAGCGAGGTCAACAATGACGATAGAGTTGTAGAACTTGATTTTAGTTTCTGAATTATGTATAAATCGCAAACCGACTCCAAGAACTACAAATACAGCCAACGAATAAAATATATTTACAAAACGATATTGATAACGTATTTATAGTGATTTCTATTCAAAAACTCATCAAAGATGCTATAAGATTTCCTATCGTCGTTTTTCAATACAAAAAGTAAACGAATCTACAACAAAAGATCTAGTAGAACCAACAACCAACAGGTAAAGGCAAATACATGTTTAAATCATATAACAAAACCATTTTCTATAACCACTGAAGCTCTGACTTGTGCTTTCACTCTTCTCACAGTGACCTTCCAACCCTGTCGCTACCGCCGGAGGAACATTATCAGGGTTCATTGGTTTTGAAATTAAAGGTTGAATTCTCAATATTGTAATCAATTTATGTACATGTGTAGGTTTCATTTTGGAGATCGATATTTGTATGTTCATCCCCAAAAATCAATTTTTATGTGTTCTTGCATCTGTCTCCCAATCCCTCGATGGAAACACTTGGCATTAGATATGTTCCACTAAGCTACCACCAACTTGCATTTGTTTCTTGTTCATTAAAGGCTTTCTCTTGCATTATAGGCATCACCTCCTTCCTCCTAGTTCATAGTATGAATATGGTGTGTTTATATGTTCATGTGTTTAAAGAACAAACCTATATTGATTTCTTCTAAAAATCGATCCCGGATTGTATATTTTCACCTCTCCTTCCTCGTTCTGAAACCTGCAACTCAAACCCACCAATATTTATGATTCTCTGTAAGCGATTTCACGATCTCCACCACTGTTTTGGTTGAGCGTAGCTCTAAATCATAAGATCATCTTCAAGGTTTATGCAACCGATGATTTCACTGCTTCCCCATTACATACCTAACCACTATACAATTGTGATTTGGGTTTCTCTTTCTTTTTTTCTCATTTAGAAGTTCGGGTGGATGCTAACTTTTGAGGTCTAAAGATTTGAGTTACAAATGAATGGGGATGTTTGGGGGTGATGTTCTTTGAAGTTTAGAGAGAGAAAAAGAGAAAGAGACAAAGAGACAAAGAGTTTTTATATTTGAATTAATTATATTTAATTTTTTTTCTTTTTAAAAGAAATAATAAGAGAAAACATTATAAATGGTCCCTGTGGTAGTGAAATTACGAAAATGCTTTTTAGTTAACGGACAAAACATAACGAATGTAACAATAAGGACTAATCGTCAAACGTTTTGAAAGCACATAGATCATCTATGATGTTTTTAAACCACATGATCTAAACTTCAGATCTAGAGAAACCACATAAACCATTTATAATGTTTTTTCTTTTCTTTAATATATTCATATTTCCTACATTTATAAATGAAAATAATACAAAAGTAAATTGATTTAGATATTTAAAGACTTACTTTTTTAATAAACGACAAAATTTGACACGTCTAATTAAATTAAAAAGTATTTTTCAATCATATGTGTTTATATATATATATATATATATATATATATATATATATATATATATATATATATATATATATATATATATATATATATATATATTACTTTTCAATGAAACAAAAAAAGAAAAATAATAGAGAAAATTCGAACAATAATCAAAAAATGAGGTTAGTTTGAAGAAAATAATCAAGAAAAAACGGATTTCGGAAAATGACCAAATGATCCGCAGAGCACCCTCTACGGATCTCTCTACCACTCTGCGGATCCCTCTACAGCTCTGCGGAATGTCGGTTTTTTAATTTTTTAATTTTTTTTTCATTTTTTCGTATTTTTTTTGCGTGCATTTTCATTTATTAATATATATATATTTTTAAATACACTAATACCTTATGTGATTATTATGTAAAAAATTTGACAAAAAAATGTTAAAAATAATGAAATGTTTTATATAATACGTTTGCTATCGGTGCATATAAATAACCTAATTAAAATTATACAAATATTTCATGTTTTCTATAGGTTACAAAACATACTTTCGAAAACATAAATATACAACCTTCATAATAAACATACTATTAAATAAACTTCATTTATTCAAATCGAACCACGAAAACTTTAATTTGTTTTCGTATTCCGTCCATGGGTTTTTGTTGCTTGTGTCCCTAGGTTTACTGTCGCTTGCGTCCATCGGTCATCTGGCTGTTGCTGCCATTGGTACTCGGTGCAACCCTGCCATTGGTTCTGTGGCTCTTCCTGCGGTCGGTATGAGGTCCCTTGCGTCCATTGGTTATGTGGCTCCTGTTGCCATTGATGTTCGGTCTGTTGTGTCCATTGGTTGTCTGGCTGCTACTGCCATTGATGTTCATTTTGTTATGTCCATTGGTTGTCTGGCTACTGTTGCCATTGTTGTTCGGTATGTTGCGTCCATTGGTTCTCTGGCTCATGCTGCCATTGGTTTTCGGTCGCTTGTGTCGGTTCCTCTTATTTCGCTTTTTTCCCACTCCCTGATGCCCCAGTACGTTTTTTACTTTTACTTTGGTTATTTGGAACGATTCCCTTTAACGTCCTTGCATTATGAGCTACGTTATGGCATCTACTACATCTTCTTATTTTTGGTTCCTCACCTTGAGAGGGAATACGATTGGTGTTTTTTGGTCTACCGGCTTGACGTATTTCCATTACAGGAGGGTTAACAACCATAAGGTCATCCGGAACCTCCCAATCACTAAGTTCTGAAAGAGGGTATACGGCCTGCTGTTATGTACTTCGATATGTTTCAATTTTATAAGCATCTATAGCCATATGCCCACAGTGATAAATTTTCAAGTGTGTTAAAACAATTACCACATGACCACATGGAAAACCAGTTAGTTGTCAATATCTACAAGAACAAGTCTTTTCCCTCAAATTCACTATGCCACCACTTTTGAAGTCATGCACTTGATATGTTGTATTGTCAACACCGGATACCGACCATCCTTGAATCCCCTATTTATTTTTTTAACCATATCTTCAGCCCACTTTGTAACTATTGTTGTACTTTTTTGTGTTAAAACAAACATATATTATTATATATGTCATTTATCATATTATTTAAAAATAAACGTAATCATACTTGCAGCCATCTGTCGTTTGTAAAACCATTTATGCATAAGTGCGCGAAAGAACTCAAGAAGTGGTAATATAGGCAACTTCCTTGCTTTATTTGATACATCATTCATGGACTCCGGACTATTTGAGGTCATATAATCATACCTCGTGGTAGGGCAATATGCTCTGGTCCATTTCTCACGTGGAATTTAACTGAGATATGTCGCTACATCATCTCTTATATTACGAAGTCTCCCCCAATAGAATTCAAACTCAGTGGTTTTGTAACCTCTTACCAGCTTCCAAAACAAAATTGATGCTTTTTTGTTTTTTTCCAAAGGTGTGGACTATGTTTCCTGTTAGATGAAAAGCACACAATCCATGTTGAGGATTTGGGAAAACATTTTGAATACTTACAGCAATTGCGGGTGCTCTATCTGTGACCATTGTCAGACCTTCCACATCACCAATGAATTCATGTAGTTTTTCAGGAAACCATGTCCAAGAATTCGTAGTCTCTTTTGGGCAAATTTTATACCCAATAGGCGAGATCTGATTGTTGCCATCCATGGTCACTGCATGCAAGATGGTGCCTTTGTACTTTCCCTTCAAATGAGCACCATCCATAATAATAACTTTTCTACAACACTCTCTGAAAGCATGTATCTGCAACAACAATATAAAAACCATTAATATATCAACAATATAATTTGTTTATATACATTTAAGAAAATAACAAATATAATTAAAAATATATTACCGTGCATCCAATAGCGAAAAAGCAATACTCAAAACAATCATCTGAATCAGTTTTTATGTACGTCACAGTACTAGGATTATGTTTCTTCAGATTGTGAAAATAAACTGGAAGTTTGGAGAAACTTTCTTCGAGGGTCCCCATCATCAATCCCAGAGCAAATTCTCTAGCATGCAACGCTTGTGAATAACTCATATTTATTTGTAGCAAAGCATTCATATCTCTAATTATATTTTTAGGCTTCCAAACTCTCAAACTTCCTTGACCCATAATGTCATGTATTATGGTTCACACAACTTCGCTATTTGCTTGCCTATGATTTGGGTGTATAAGCAATGAAAAACATGTATGCTCGTCATTAAACATCTTAATTTCAAACATATATGTTCCTTTAATGAGAGATGCATATAAACGCCAATGATAGTTTTCTTGCATACAAACAACCTGGTACCGGGATTTTGAAGATTTTTCAACCTTTATCTGAAACTTTTCTCTAACAACTTTCATTAACAACAAACGCTAGGTCTTTTTGGTGTTATAGGTTTGATTTTCAATTAATTAATCATTCGGACCTAAACTGTGAAATGGTCCAGGTTCAAGAATATGTTCTGGACAATCATGAATAGAAGGAATATAATACAATGGATTAAAAGCAGTTTTCTGTTTCGTGTATTCATCATCCGACCACACTTCATTTGATTTTTCCTCACATCTTTGATCATCAACTTCGGGAACTTCTCCAAACTCGAACAAATTAAGACGTTGTAATTCAGTCATGCCCACTTTTGCTTCTTTATCATTATCTAATACAAAAGTATCATTATCAGATACAAACTTATCAGTAACCGAAACTTTTTTTTCATAACCCATTGGTACTTCATTTCCTCTTCCCCTTGAACGGTTTCCATCACATTGGCTTTCTCTACGACCTCTATTAGTTTTTGCTGGATTGAAGTGGTTGTTAACCACTACTTGTTCTTCAGCTTCTTCACCTACCACCGTTAAATACAAATGCACCGTCTTTTTTGATTTAGACATTACATGTCTCAATTGAAATACATCAGTTTCATTTCCAAGCTCCGTGACATACCCTAACTCCGGGTGCTTAAAAGACAAACATATATGACTATTTAGCACACATGCCTTACTTCTAACCATTTGTAATAACATTTCATGGTCAATGTTAGGAGGAAGATTTAAACCATAGTTTTCCACATTATTTCTAACGTAAACCTCATCTGCATTAACTAACTGCCAAGACCCTCCCATACACAAAATAATAAAGCTCATTTTACAAATCACTCTCCACAAACACAATGAAAAAACAACTTCTACTAGTAATTGAAACTCACAAACTCACAAAAACCCACTAAAATACATCTATAACAACTATAACTGATCCGCAGAGGTGTATACTAATCCGCAGAGATGTACATAGATCCGCAGAGGTATACATTGATCCGCAGAGGTGTACACAGATCCGCAAAGTTGTCCATTGATTCGCAGATAATAGTTATGTGGATTCCCAAACAGTTATGTGGACTGATATTAAACATAAGTTTATTATTTTTAACCTTTTTTGTCAAACTCTTTACATAAATATAAGGTATTAGTGTATTAAAAAAATTAATATTAATAAATGAAAACAAAAAAAATTTAAAAAAAAACGAAAAACTAAAAATTAAAAAACTCAAGATCCGTAGAGGTGTTTCGGTTCCTCAGAGGCAAACGTATTACATAAAACATTTCATTATTTTTAACATTTTTTTGTCAAATTTTTTACATAATAATCACATAAGGTATTAGTATATTTAAAAAAAATTAATATTAATAAACAAAAATGAATGCAAAAAAATACGAAAAAATGAAAAAAAAAATTAAAAAATTAAAAAACCCACATTTCGCAGAGCTGTAGAGGGATCCGCAGGGATCCACAAAGTTGTAAAGAGATCCACAGAGGATGCTCTGCCAATCCTTTAGTCATTTTCCGAAATCCATTTTTTCTTGGTTCTTTTCCTCAAACCAACCTCCTTTTTTGGTTATTGTCCGAACTTTCTCAAAATAATAATATGGAAAATAAAAGTTCTTTTTTAATTTTATTTAAAAATATCTTAAATTTGTAACTACTATATAATATGTTAGTAAGTTATTAAGTTATATGTTTTAATAAGTGACTGTTTAGAAAAATATTCTAAATATTTAACTATTAAATTATATATATATATATATATATATATATATATATATATATATATATATATATATATATATTGGTAAGTCTAGAACGTAAAACCACATAGTTCACTATTGGATTGGACTATTAAAATATAAAATATGGACTATAAAAACCAGATTTATACATATATATATTTTTTTTTGTAGCGGTGAATATAGGATTTAAACTCACAAGTGTCCGGCTTGAATTAGATGTAAAAATAAACTGGTCAAAAAGTTATCGTTTGGAATCAAAAATACTATATAAGAAAAATATAATATTAAACTATTAACTTTAACATGAGAAATAAAAAATAAACATCATAAAAACAATAAATGAATGAAGATTTAGCAATTAATAAACAAATAAATTATTGGGACTATTCTAAAATCTTTGATCAAAGTTGTATAGGGTATATAATTATAACGTTAAAAAATTACCAATCATTAAAAAAATGTTGGAAAGATTGAAAAAAAAAACCTCCAACTAAAATGAGTAAAATCGATTACATTATACTCAAAAGATACATTATTTTGCTTTTAGTCTAGTTATATTCAAACTGGTGCTTAGGATATCTATTATACTTTATATTTTCTAGATTATATTTTCTAGACTAGGCTTCTAGACATTGACGTGTTGCTTTATACTTATTTTGATATCTTTATATATAAATTACTTCTAGATGACAAAGTAAAAAAGTGAAACCTGATACATGGAGATAAATGAGGCTAGCCATCGGACAAAGTGAAGAAGTAGGCGTCTGATTGATCTCTGGCCGGCATAAATTGATAGTGAATCGACGGAGGTGGGTGAAGGTGGACAGAACCGTTAAAGCAACTAAGAGACAAAAAATAATCGATGGAAATAGGCGGAGATTGGCCGACCTAAGTGATGCTACCGGTGACAAAACTTAGCACCGGCAGACAGATGTTGAGGACGGCGAACATCTTCCGAAGACCTAAATATTTTTGTAAATTTTTTTTTTTGGGGTTTTTTCATTTTTCAATCTTCTTTTATTCTTCCATATCTGTGATATTATTTTATTTTATATTTTGTAATTTTGAAAGATTAACATTATTTGTATGACTGTATCCTCCTAAAATGTGGGTAACCATATGTAAATTTTGTTAATTTTGAAACTTGAAAGATTAACATTATTGGTTACTTTTTTTGGTTCACAACGGGTATCCTTATTGCTTTTTATAGGCGTTCATATGAAAACTTTCATATAATAACAAAAAAAAAAATCCAAAATCAGGTGTCGACAATCTTGACTATAACGTAGCATCGTCTCTCTTATTTTTCTAAAATACTAAGGTAGGGCAGTTCACTAAAATTAATTAAGATAGGTAGCCGATTTTAATTGTACATAACTTATTATATAGAGAAAAAAATAGGTGGGTCAAGTGACGCACCAAACCTTAACGTACCCTCGCCACTATATATATATATATATATAAATATATATATATATATATATATATATATATATATATATATATATATATATATATATACTAGTTTATAATTCGTGGAACAACGGTTACAAAATTAATTAAATTTTCTAAGTAAAAACTTAAAACTTTTAATTAAGTATTTTAAATAACTTATTAATTAAGAGATATTTTTTTTATTTATATATAAAATTATAATCGTTGAATCAAATAAATACATAAAATTATATCATCTTATAATTTGTATAAAATTTATTTTATTATAATTTATATAAATTTTATTTAGCTTTTTATTTTAATGTTATTAATTTAATATAATTAAAATGAGAAATTTAAAATGGAGAATCAATAGATTGACAAGTGGCATGATATTAATTAGTAAGTCTAACATGGTGACACATGACAAAAGAATTACTCTTATATATATATATATATATATATATATATATATATATATATATATATATATAGTGTTCTAAAAGGCGCGCCATGGCGTGAGGCGTAGCTCCGCCGTTACGAAAAGTCTCATAACGATGCTGTTAGGCGTGGCGCGTGGCAAGGCGTGATATAGCGCGTCATGACGCGTTATGGCTTGTTATGACGCGTGTTTTTTCGTTTGAGACACGTTTTTTTGCTCTTTTTTATGTCTTTTCTAATCGGAGATACAAGTATTGTGGTTTTCGTTAAATTTTTGTTACTAGTTATTGATCTAACACTTATAAAAAGTAGTTATATTAAATATAAATTTATATTTATGTGGTAATATAATTTTAAATTAATACAAAATTGTCGCCTTACATCACGCCTTGAAAAACGTAATGGCTCGCCATGGCTCGTTAAGCTTGAGGCTTGACCTTGTCGCCACGCCACGCCTCACGCCATTTAGAACATTATATATATATATATATATATATATATATATATATATATATATATATATATATATATATATATATATATATATATATATATAATAGACTATAATTTAAAACAAAATAAAAATGTTTCGCGAAGGTGCTTTTGGCAATGAGTCTGGCGTGCACTACCATATTGACTGGGAAAAGACTTCAGGCATCAAAGTGAGTCCATCATATCAGAGCTTTTGTCCATTTTGGGTGCAACCCTTTCAACTATTCGTGCATCATGCCTTACTGTACAGTAACTTTTTATTTTAGGGAATATATCATAAAAACAATTAAGTTTTTATCCGAAAAATCTTTTTTTTTTGTAGAAAAATCACTCATATTTCTTAAAGTTTTTAGCAAAACCACTTATATAAAAAAAGATTCAAAAAACATCATATTTTAAGAAAAATATTTGTTCCTTAAATATAATATAATTTCTAACCACTAAATAAAGTTTGTTAACAACTAGCTTGTGGAAATTGATTTAGGCTTGACTAATACCAAATTCTTAGTTTCACTTCAAAATTTTAAGTATTGGTTTTTTCATTTGAAATTTTTTATTTCAAAATATAATGCATCCCAAAAAGAATATAAGTTAAAATTTTCATTTTTAATTCAATCATAAACACCATTTATTCTTTTCAATCAATCAATAGTATATCAGAGTTAAAATAGTTATCAAAATAGAATCCAAAAATCATAAAGTTGTAGGTAGGTGGATGTGTTGCGATCAAGCTAGAGTCTTTCCTCTCGAACTGCCAGTACTTGAAACCATAATCATAAAATTGTAAGTACAAAGCTTAGTGAGTTCCCCAAAATACTACATATCATACATATACATCAGCTCAATGTTGTACCAGGTCTATCTCACCCTCATGTCTATTTCACCACGAGTCTATTTCAACTCATATGTCAGCACCTGGTTGTATCTGGTTTATTTCACCCCTTGATCTATTTTTGTAACGTCCCAAAAGTAAGATCCAAAAATTTCATTTTTAATTTAATAAACTAATGTTTAAGACATCATCAAAAGTCCCTAAATGTAACAATTTTATCAAAACATCACAATATAAGAGTAAACATCAAATGCGGAACAAAATGTGTATGCACTGCAATAACCCCAACTCTCCCCTTTTACACAAGAAGTACCTGAAACATAAAATTGAAAATTGTAAGCACAAAACTTAGTGAGTTCCCCAAAATACCACATGTCATACATACATCCATAAACACCTAATGGGCGCTGCCTGACATCGAGACCTGCTCGGTATACAGATCTGTCAGTCATTATGCCCCGCCTGGTATACATATGGACATATAATCAAACAAAAAAAATGTGATAGTCGCAAAGATAATAGCATACAGTACAGTCATCGGGACCCGTCCGACATCGAGCCCCGCTCGATAAACATATAAACATAACACATGCAAAAGTCACCCAGACAACTAGCTTACCAATATATCAAGCCATGGGCCAACATTCGTGCCTTCGACCCACTAATAACAGTAAGGAAACTCACCCAGCACTGCTAAATCACACAAAAAAAATCACTGGCTGCTGGCGCATTAAAATCCTCGAGCTATCAATCACAAAATAACATTCAATTAATAATTGGATCCCAACTCAACCTAAGAGTCCAATCTAGGGTAAAAGACTTAATTTACCCTTTCCCTAAATTAGCCCAAGGCCAAGGCCCAATCCAAACGTCCAAAAGCCCAAATTCCAAGATAATCCTCCAAGGCCCAAATATGGCCCAATTTGCCAAATTAGGCCTAAGCCCCTGATGGGCCTTCAACCAATGGTCCAATAAAATACCCTTAGTCAAAAATTATATTATGATGGCCCAACAAGATCCTAATCATCTTGAATCCAAACATGGCCCGACACCGTGAACCCAACATATCGAAGCCCATCTGCTGAGTACGCGGGGTGTACGCAGCTCATACGCTAAGCGTACTCGCTTAAGGACTTGTACACGCAGTGTACCTGCTTGTACGCCCAGCGTACACCACCCTCTAAACCAACTGTAATGTCCCAAATAAAAGACCCAAAAGTTTCATTTTTATTTGATAAAATCAGTATTCCAAAAATTCATCAATACAATCCCAATAAAACAAGTGTATCAATCGACCTATAAAAGAAAAGTAAATCACAAAACACCGAATGAGGTGGTGTGTGCCCTGCAATCATCTCGAGATCTTACTCTTGAAACCAGAAACACCTCACACTGCCGAATCTCACAGAAAAAATCTTTGGCTATTGGCCCGCAAGAATCCCTATGCTCTAAGAACTTGCAAAGTGATGAATGATTCTGGATCTCTAAGTTCCCCACCAAGCTATGAACCTTCATCCTTCTTCAATATCTTTAAAATGGGCAAAACAACACCAAATTCTCCTTAAGATCTCAAATACACATTCATGGAGGCTAAGGGTCGATTTATGGTTTTAGGAGGCTTGGGGGATGGTAAAGAGGCCAACCCTAAAGACTTAAGATGCTTAAATAGGCTACACACACATAAAATCAAGGTTTCCGCAACTTCTCGTACGTCGCACGTAATTGTCATATGCCCGGTCTACGAGGCCTCGCACTCCCGATCCATCCTTCGCAGTACGCTAAGAATACACCAAGGTACGCTTCACGTACTACACTTTGCACTAGTATTCCCCGTGTAATCCCTATGTACGCCCCACATACTAGGGTTTCCTCTTAAACCCTAAAACACTCTGAAGGCCATAACTTCTTCGTTATAAATCTGATTCCGACGATCCTTATATGCATGAAAAGGTAACGAGAAACTCTACGCTTTAATCAACACATACTTGCCTTATAATTTACCGAATAAAATCCAATTTCCATAAAAGCTCGAGCTGACATATTACCAAAATAACCTTTGGCTCCAAAATGCAAACCGAACACCCAAATCATTTAAATTACATCATCCACCTCCAAATGTGTAACAATTCGGAACAGGGCGTTACATCTCTCCCCCACTTGAATTAGATTTCATCCTCAAAATCATTCCTTACCATTCTTAGCATGCCCAGAAACCTGGGCAACATGGCCACAACCCCGAATATACCCCAACATTCCCAAGGCAACTGAAACCAACCCCAGCAAAGCTCCCTCAACCTGAATATGAACGAGTCCTTTCTCAGCCTAAAACAATCCCTTGCAGAATAACCATGCAAGATAATCACATCTACATCTCCTGAAATCTAAATCTCGAGTTGGTCCGACTCTTTGACAGACCGGCCATACTAAACCACTACCAGACCAAATCCTTATTGAAGTCTAGACTTAGACAAAACGCTTCCAACCCTTGATTGACTTGATGCTTCTAATGGGAACAAAATCACTGCCTATATATTGTTGCAAAACACTTATACTTGATAGAAGGCTAAAATAATCCTTCAAGTAGAAGACTCATCCCTATAACAGTTAGACTCAAACGAGAGCTTCGCGACAGGGTATATGTGACATCCCCAAAATCTCGGCCAGAAAAGACCGATTTTCATTTATGCTTTTAAATATTTTCAGAGTAAATCCTTTTGATTTGAAAGAGTTGCGGAATTTGTTCCCAAAACAAAACATGATAAAATAATATTTATCAAAGCATTTCATCAAGAGATGCATTTCATTATATAATCAAAACTCGGGATGTCATGTTCCGATACAGACCATAAAGCATAAACGATAAACATTACAAGTCATTCAACAAATATATACATATACAGACTTGTAAACAAAACAACAAGATGATCCATCCATCTTACGCCCTTGTGCCACTTCCTGTAATACAAATAAAACTGAGTGGGTCAGGCTTGGGAGCCTGGTGAGCATATAGGGTTTTCAACCCACAATAAATAAGTTATATTTAATTTCACCAACCAATCACTATCCCGATTACCCATTCCCGTTATCCTCACTTTACGTCCCTAAAACAATTATCTCAAGGGACCTAATCTAGGATTTTCATCGGGACGGACATCACTGCGAAGGGGTTTCCTCAACAATAGATATCCTAAAGGCAACCATGAGGGGGATAGAGTACACCGGTGAACACATCGTTCACAACACCTACAGGTTATGAACCTGCTAGCGTTCCACTGGACTGTCTAGAAAGAGTCCATGGTCGTTATCCATACTCCGCTGAATAACTAGATCAACAACAACAACAACATCGAGGCCTCTCATCTGTTTATTACACACCAACTATCTACCCATGTTCTACCCAACATATTAGTAGATAAAATATATATTTTCATACGTAGTTTAAAGAAAACCTGTATAGCATGCTTTAATCAACACATATATCGCATAACAGATGAGGCACACACACACATAACACATATCTCATAACGAAATAAGCAGATCTATAAGATAGAAGAGAGTGAATACTCATTCACACATAACACAACCATATATATATACACATAGCACGTATTTTTATATAAAATACTTCGTATTATTGTATTAGAAGAAATAACTACACACTCACTTGATCAGAAGACGATCGGACAGCACTACGGCTTATAGAAGTAGTAATCCACAGCAGATCTGGAAGATCTCCTCGAAAATTGAACTTCTCGCGGGCAGAGCTTCGACTCGGGAACCGCGCTTCTCGGGATCTTCGGGATCTCGGGACTTGCCTCGGGGCTAGAGTATGATACCGGGGCTTCGGGGTAGCTTCGGGGGTAAAAATGCAGAGCTTCGACACGAAAATGAGAGGGAATTGGCAAAAATACCCGGAACCCTCGCATCCTATTTATAGGAGGCTGGAGCCTCGGAGTACGCGGGGCGTACTGCGTTACGCGGGGCGTACTGCCCAAAACGTCATTGCTTACGTATCCGAAGTGCTCGAGTGCGAGTGTCGACATCCCTCGGAGTACGCTGGGCGTACTCGAGTACGCGGGGCGTACCTCGGATCAGATCGGTGACTCCTTCGGATAATGCTTCCGAATTTCCAATTAAATTTAAATACAAAAATATTAAATAAACTTCGGAAATTCATATCTTCTTCATACGAACTCCGTTTTCGACGTTCTTTATATCCACGCGAAGGTGAGACTACGCTCTACAACTTTCGTTTAGACTCCGTCGGCTAATTTTGACTTTATTTTTTATTACTTATTTTTAATAGGCCGCGACAGAAACTTTCGTTATAAATTCATAACTTCTTCGTTTGACGTCCGTTCTCGCCTAACTTTTTATCGCTTTGATACCAACAATGAGATCTTTGATTCTCATTTAGATTGCTTCGGCTAAAAACCGCTCGATCTCAAATCGAGTATTTCAGGCTGTATACCGCTAAGCCGGAACTTCGATAAATCATAACTTCCTCATACGAAGTCAGATTTGGGCGTTCTATATATATTCGGAAACCTCGTTTCGACTACTACAACATTAACCAAGGATATTAAGTTTATTTTACACTTAAATTTTGACGCTTATTTTTATTCTTAATTAATCAGACCACATAATTAAGCAATTAATCACAAAACACATAATACTCAAATAATACAATCTTATTATTTCAAAACCGGTTACAAAGGTTAACCTAGACTATTATATTGCTAATAACGGCAAGCCCGGAAACACAGGCGTTACAATTCTCTCCACCTTAGAATGATTCCGTCCCCGGAATCACACATCAACAAACAAATGCGGATAGCGACCCATCATGTCACTCTCCGTCTCCCAGGTGAGATTCGGCCCATTCGTGTGTTTCCATCGGACAAGCACTAACCCAACCATCTTGCGTCGCAATTTCTTAGTCTTTCGGTCAACAATTGCCTCTGGTTCTTCAATCAACCTTTTGTTCTCATCAATTCTCAATTCAGAAATTGGAATTATGTCGGGAACTTCTCCCGTGAACTTCCTCAAATAACACACATGAAAAGTGTTATGAATTCCATTCAGTTCTTCTGGTAGTTCGAGCTTGTAAGCTTGGTTCCCAATCCTCTGAAGAACTTTAAACGGTCCAATAAACCTTGGACTTAACTTTCCCCTTTTACCAAATCTTATAAGTCCCTTCCACGGCGAGACTTTAAGCAAAACCAAATCTCCAACTTCAAAAGTCATCGGTCTTCGCTTTTTGTCAGCATAGCTCTTTTGACGATCCTGAGCCGCTAACATTCTTTCCCTAATTATTTTCAACTTTTCAGCAGTTTGATGAACCAACTCCGGTCCCATAAACTGCTTTTCCCCAGCCTCAAGCCAACAAGACGGCGTACGACACTTCTGTCCATACAAAGCTTGGTAAGGTGCCATCTTAATGCTCGAGTGGAAACTATTATTATAGGAAAATTCTACCAACGGTAAATGTTCATCCCAATTACCTAGGAATTCCAGAGTACATGCTCTCAGCATATCTTCAAGTGTTTGTATCGTTCGTTCGCTCTGACCATCAGTCTGCGGATGGTAAGCTGTACTTAAACACAACTTGGTACCCAATTCCTCTTGTAGACTTTTCCAAAACCTCGATGTGAAACGGCTATCACGATCCGACACAATCGTTAACGGAACACCGTGAAGCCTCACAATTTCCTTCACGTAAGAATTCGCAAGCTTATCCATAGACCATTTCTCCCTGGCCGCTATGAAATGCGCACTCTTAGTGAATCGATCAACGACCACCCAAATCATGTCGTGACCATTCTTTGTTCTGGGCAGTTTAGTGACAAAATCCATAGCAATGTCTTCCCACTTACCCATAGGCACAGGCAAAGGTTCTAAACTCCCGTACGGTTTCTGATGTTGTGTCTTGACTCTCGCACAAGTCACACACTCGGCCACATACTTTGCAACATCAAGCTTCATCGTCGGCCACCAGTAGTAGGGTTTCAGGTCCCTATACATTTTAGTGCTACCCGGATGAATCGAGTACATGGTCTTGTGAGCTTCTTCCATCAGAAGATCTCTGACTCCTCCTGTCTTAGGTATCCAAATCCGATCTTGGAACACCTTCAGTCCATGACTGTTTACACCGAACACCAACGTTTTGCCCAAACGTTCCTCCTTTCTGTCATTCTTCGCAGAAGCTTCGCTCTGAGCTTTCTTTATACTTTCCAAAATAGTTGAGACAACTTCAATTCTCAACGCTCTTGGCCTTTTCCTTTCGGGATTGACTTTCCGACTGAGAGCATCAGCAACAACATTAGCTTTACCGGGGTGGTAAAGTATCTCGCAGTCATAGTCTTTAAGTAATTCTAGCCAGCGTCGTTGCCTCATATTCAATTCTTTCTGATTAAAGAGGTATTGGAGACTCTTATGATCAGTGAAAATTTTGCACTTCGTGCCATAGAGGTAATGCCTCCATATTTTCAGAGCGAAAACTACCGCTGCCAACTCCAAATCATGAGTCGGGTAGTTCTTTTCATGCTCTTTCAGCTGTCGAGACGCATATGCTATCACCTTTTCTCTTTGGGTCAAAACACAACCCAAACCAACACCAGACGCATCACTATAAACAGCGAAGTCTTCAACTCCATCGGGTAGAGAAAGTATCGGTGCCTCGCATAGCTTCTTCTTTAGCTTCTCAAATGCTTCCTGATGCTTCTCACCCCAAGCATAAGTAGCTCCTTTATGGGTCAAAGCTGACAATGGACTAGCGATCGAAGAAAAGCCTTGGATAAACCTTCGGTAATATCCGGCTAATCCTAAAAAGCTTCGAATCTCCGTGGGACTTTTCGGTTGTTCCCACTTCGTCACAGCTTCGATCTTCGCTGGATCAACCATTATCCCTTCTTGGTTGACCACGTGACCCAAGAATTGGACTTCACGAATCCAAAAATCACATTTGGGGAACTTAGCATACAGCTTCTCCTTCTTCAAGACTTCTAACACTTCTCGCAAGTGTCTGCCATGCTTCTCCTGGCTTTTCGAGTAAATCAGAATGTCGTCTATAAACACTATCACGGATTTATCAAGGAACGGGTTACAAACCCTATTCATCAAATCCATGAACGCTGCTGGAGCATTGGTTAGTCCAAACGACATAACCAAGAACTCGTAGTGTCCATATCTAGTTCTGAATGCAGTCTTCTCGATATCTTGCTCTCTTACTTTTAGCTGATGATATCCTGACCTAAGATCGATCTTCGAGAAATAGCTCGAACCTTGCAATTGATCAAACAGGTCATCAATCCTCGGCAACGGATATCTATTCTTTATTGTTGCCTTGTTCAGCTCTCTGTAATCGATGCACATTCTCATACTTCCATCTTTCTTCTTTACAAATAACACCGGAGCTCCCCAGGGCGATGAACTAGGTCTAATGAAACCGTTGTCCAATAACTCCTGAAGTTGCATCATTAGTTCCTTCATCTCCGTCGGTGCTAATCGATAAGGTGCTTTCGCAATTGGCGTTGTTCCTGGCAACAAGTCAATACGAAATTCCACTTGTCGATCAGGCGGTAATCCAGGAAGATCTTCGGGAAATACTTCCGGATAATCACACACCACTGGAATATTCTGCATCACCTTCTTTTCCTTCTTAGCATCAATCACGAATGCTAAAAACGATGTACACCCCTTGGTCAAACATTTTCTGGCTTTCATCAATGAAATGATTCCAGAATTCACTCTGCGTTTATCTCCATACACCATAAACGAATCTTTCCCAGGCGGGTTTACTTTGACTATTTTCTTCTTGCATAAAATTTCGGCGTCGTTGGCGCTAAGCCAATCCATTCCCAATACAATGTCGAAACCATTAAGTTCGATAGGCAATAATTCCTCGTGGAACTTATTCCCATTCAGATCAATTAAGATGTTTTTCATGCGATAGCTAACAGGTACAAACTTGCCACTAGCAACTTCGACTAATAAAGCATTATCTAGTCTAACAACAGGCAAAGCTAGCTTTCTACCAAATTCATGCGATATAAAGGAGTAATTGGCTCCAGAATCAAATAAAATTTGGGCAGGCAATTCGTTAACGAGAAAGGTACCTGAAGCGACATCAGCTTCATCTTTAGCAGCTTCCAGTGTCATCTGGAATGCTCTCGCCTTTGGCTTTGGCGGAATGTTGGGTCTAGCTGCCTCCTTCTTCTTCGGGCAGTCCCTTGACATATGACCCTCCTCACCACAACCATAGCAAACTTTCTTTGTGAGGGTACACTCATTGGCATAGTGCCCTGGCTTTCCACACTTGTAGCATGTGTTCGCCACCTCACATCTTCCATGATGCTTCTTCTTACATTTGTCGCACCATTTCGCTTCACCTCCACCTCCCCTCGAACCAGACTTTGAGAACTTGTTTTTCTTGTTGGACCCTGAAGTTCCATCGAACTTCCTCTTTTCTCCAACATCTATTCTTTCCAGACCCTTTTCCTTCTGCTGGGCCTCCACATTCTTAGCTGCACGAACAGCCGTTTTCAGAGTGGTTGCCATTTTGACTGTCGGACCAAAGTCAGCAGGCAGTCCGTTAGCAAACCTCTCAATCTTGGAGAGTTCCGTCGGCACTAGGTACGGAAACAACTTCATCTTCTCAGTAAATGCAGTAGCATAGTCATCTATGCTCATCTTCCCTTTCTTTAAGTTTTGAAACTCATTGTTCAGATCAATCAGATCTATCTCTGAACAATACTGCACCCTCAGCTGTTCCAAGAACTCCTCCCATGACATTTTCAGGGCTTCTCCTCGTGGCATAGTATCTGCCAACAACTTCCACCAACTCAAGACTCCAGTCTTCAGTTGTCTAACTGCAAATACAGTCTTCTGTTTGTTGCTACAGTCGCAACTTTCAAATACCATCTCCATTTCGGAGATCCAATCCATTATCTCAACAGGCTTTGGGCTTCCAGAAAGACTTGGCGGTTTGGCGCCCAAGAAATTCTTGTACATACGCCCATCCTTGTTGTTTCTCCTTTCCGGATCGTTCCTTCGTTCCTCTTGAGTCCCAACTTGACTCATCATGCGACTATTGTTCCCTTCCTCCGATTGCTCGGGAATTAATTCGGGTTCCTCAATAGGTATGATAGGTTCATCCCTATTATTATGCAACATTTGTCGCATCTCCTCCCTTTGTTCGGCTAGCATAGCCCGAATCATGGCTTGCACCGTAGCCATTGTTATTGGTTCTGGTGCTGCTGCTACAACAGGTATTTGCTCAATCACTGGCGGTTGATTCCTGTTTTCATCTGCGTTTCCAACGCCACTCCTTGTTCTCACCATTTTTGATCTACACCGAATAATTTCACCTTATTACTCCAAACGATTACATGCTAGTTCTAATAACGTAGGCATACGCTTAGAATCCTACACACATAAGGTTTCCAGATCCGGTCGGCAACAGACCGTAGATCCAAACAAATAATATCATATATTGCAACATATAACATTTAGCACATAAAGCATTTTAGGCAACTTTCCTAAAATAAACTAGTGCTCGTGTCTAAAATCCAACAGACACACATCTCAAAATTCCACTTAGCATTCTAAGTTTAAGTCTAGAAATCCTACAAATTCCTAGTTCGCTTAAACTAATGCTCTGATACCAACTGTGACATCCCCAAAATCTCGGCCAGAAAAGACCGATTTTCATTTATGCTTTTAAATATTTTCAGAGTAAATCCTTTTGATTTGAAAGAGTTGCGGAATTTGTTCCCAAAACAAAACATGATAAAATAATATTTATCAAAGCATTTCATCAAGAGATGCATTTCATTATATAATCAAAACTCGGGATGTCATGTTCCGATACAGACCATAAAGCATAAACGATAAACATTACAAGTCATTCAACAAATATATACATATACAGACTTGTAAACAAAACAACAAGATGATCCATCCATCTTACGCCCTTGTGCCACTTCCTGTAATACAAATAAAACTGAGTGGGTCAGGCTTGGGAGCCTGGTGAGCATATAGGGTTTTCAACCCACAATAAATAAGTTATATTTAATTTCACCAACCAATCACTATCCCGATTACCCATTCCCGTTATCCTCACTTTACGTCCCTAAAACAACTATCTCAAGGGACCTAATCTAGGATTTTCATCGGGACGGACATCACTGCGAAGGGGTTTCCTCAACAATAGATATCCTAAAGGCAACCATGAGGGGGATAGAGTACACCGGTGAACACATCGTTCACAACACCTACAGGTTATGAACCTGCTAGCGTTCCACTGGACTGTCTAGAAAGAGTCCATGGTCGTTATCCATACTCCGCTGAATAACTAGATCAACAACAACAACAACATCGAGGCCTCTCATCTGTTTATTACACACCAACTATCTACCCATGTTCTACCCAACATATTAGTAGATAAAATATATATTTTCATACGTAGTTTAAAGAAAACCTGTATAGCATGCTTTAATCAACACATATATCGCATAACAGATGAGGCACACACACACATAACACATATCTCATAACGAAATAAGCAGATCTATAAGATAGAAGAGAGTGAATACTCATTCACACATAACACAACCATATATATATACACATAGCACGTATTTTTATATAAAATACTTCGTATTATTGTATTAGAAGAAATAACTACACACTCACTTGATCAGAAGACGATCGGACAGCACTACGGCTTATAGAAGTAGTAATCCACAGCAGATCTGGAAGATCTCCTCGAAAATTGAACTTCTCGCGGGCAGAGCTTTGACTCGGGAACCGCGCTTCTCGGGATCTTCGGGATCTCGGGACTTGCCTCGGGGCTAGAGTATGATACCGGGGCTTCGGGGTAGCTTCGGGGGTAAAAATGCAGAGCTTCGACACGAAAATGAGAGGGAATTGGCAAAAATACCCGGAACCCTCGCATCCTATTTATAGGAGGCTGGAGCCTCGGAGTACGCGGGGCGTACTGCGTTACGCGGGGCGTACTGCCCAAAACGTCATTGCTTACGTATCCGAAGTGCTCGAGTGCGAGTGTCGACATCCCTCGGAGTACGCTGGGCGTACTCGAGTACGCGGGGCGTACCTCGGATCAGATCGGTGACTCCTTCGGATAATGCTTCCGAATTTCCAATTAAATTTAAATACAAAAATATTAAATAAACTTCGGAAATTCATATCTTCTTCATACGAACTCCGTTTTCGACGTTCTTTATATCCACGCGAAGGTGAGACTACGCTCTACAACTTTCGTTTAGACTCCGTCGGCTAATTTTGACTTTATTTTTTATTACTTATTTTTAATAGGCCGCGACAGAAACTTTCGTTATAAATTCATAACTTCTTCGTTTGACGTCCGTTCTCGCCTAACTTTTTATCGCTTTGATACCAACAATGAGATCTTTGATTCTCATTTAGATTGCTTCGGCTAAAAACCGCTCGATCTCAAATCGAGTATTTCAGGCTGTATACCGCTAAGCCGGAACTTCGATAAATCATAACTTCCTCATACGAAGTCAGATTTGGGCGTTCTATATATATTCGGAAACCTCGTTTCGACTACTACAACATTAACCAAGGATATTAAGTTTATTTTACACTTAAATTTTGACGCTTATTTTTATTCTTAATTAATCAGACCACATAATTAAGCAATTAATCACAAAACACATAATACTCAAATAATACAATCTTATTATTTCAAAACCGGTTACAAAGGTTAACCTAGACTATTATATTGCTAATAACGGCAAGCCCGGAAACACAGGCGTTACAGTATATCATCTACTCTGAGATTATTTAATCCAAGCTGCAAGTGAGTTATCATATTCCCTAAAGAACGATTTTCTCCACATACGAGTTCCAAATAATTAATACCGCCTTGACTTATCTTGATGCCCCACACAGTTAGAATGAATCCAAAACACAATCACAAGGGTTTGATCTACCATCAAAACTGAAACCATCCTTCAACCCTGAAGACCTTTCCCACAAATTCTTATGGTCCCCAACACGAGTTCCCACTAAGAACCAACTCAGTACTAAACTCATAATCCGAGATCCAAGGATCTACACTTTTCATTTCACCTGAAACCTTCTGATTCACGGAAACCGCTTACTAAACCGAGATACATAAAGGTTCCTAAACCATCGTAGAGACTACCAGTCCCGCACCTGGTCTAAGCACCAGGTTCCCAAGTGATCAAATGACAAGGCTACCCCGCCTAAACATCCTTTTACGCTACTTACTGACAACACACTCTATCGTGCGACCCATGATCCAATAAATTGAACCAATGGTCTCTACCAGATCCCAATTGTATTGCCATAATCACACGGGGTTTGCCTACGGGTCGCACCCAAACTATACCACATAGGGGCCTCATACATGGGCCCCACCCATCTAGAGCTACATAGGCCCGAATCCGCCTCGGACCCCATTGTTCCTTAGCCTAAAATAGAGAAATGCTCATTGACAATACTGACTATCGTGCCCAAGGAACAAACTGGCCCCCTTTACGCTCATGACCACCTCCAACGACAGTCTACCTCAAACTGGTGGATGCTACGATCCCATGATAATCTTACAACACTTCTAACCAACATGGTTACCACCCATGGTCTTATCGTACCCAAACCATCACAACCCAACGCATACTGAGCCGAAACCTGCATCCAACTACATCCGATCAGGTTTTCGGTTCATGCTTCGAACCCCAAAGCTTTCATCATACAAGAACAGGCAATGAGGCTCAAACACAACCCTCGACCTGAGTTCATCCATAAGCGTGATATGTATAACAAAGAAAGTGTTGCCCGACTGTTGGAAGTTTCCTGAACTTCCAACTTACACAACTTCAATCCAGACGACCACTTGGGTCGTCTCTCCTCCTGAATGGGATACAAAACTTACCCTAGTTTCACAACCGATCCAACTCCCATAAATTTCTGATCGATACTCCCCCACTTGTACTCGTCAAAGCTCTCTTATCCAATGTGATTGATGGATTCCCAACCCATATTATCTTCGTACAACATGAACCGGCTATGATTTGAACTTACCAAAGCTAGCATTCAATTACATGCCAAACTCAATGATTACCCAACTCCTAAAATCCTGAAGAATACTCTCGAAATCTTAGAAAGTCTGATAATCCAAATCACTTCCCATGATACCATACCAATTCCTTGAGTTCTTATGCTAACGACTAAAAACCATAACCCCTGTACTGAACTGGCAAATGTTCACCATAGCTTCCATCCTCAAAGAATCACTAAATTCTAACCGTGTATAACCCATGCGAATAAAAAACTCCCCTGACACTTCCAATGACCAATCAACTCAAGCTACTAACACCATCATCTTCCTGCTACCGCTCCTCTCCTAGTAACGGTAGTGTTTAAACCCAAAAGTTCTTCAATACACAATCGTCGATCCCATTAGATCAGAAGATAAAGCAACTAAATCCCTAACTTCACTGGAGAACTAAACCACTAATCTTGACCCTAGATCCTCCAAACAATACCCCTGAATTTATCCCATCAAGAACCGGAAGAGCAACGAACACACCGAAACCCGCTTAACAAGATACGACCCACTAATGATTCATTAAATACCATTGACATGCAGAATGACATAAAAAATCCTTAATAATATACACCAAACAATAGCAAAAAATCAAACCCGAGATATTGCTTACCCGGACCCAAGCAAAACTCCAAAGTAATACAAATTTCTGTTAATAACCCGGAAGAAAGCAGAACTAGCAATAGAGTCCTCCTTGCTGAAGAATTCTAGGGATCCACAAGCTTTAGGATCCAGATGAGCCCCAACTGCCCCGCTACAATCTCGACCCAAAAGGCCATGAGTTGTCCATCCAAGACTTCTAAAATCCCTTCCTTGACTGAACCAAAGATGACAGGTACCCATTCCAAAATATCACGGGTAATCTCCGACCAAATTAATTCTCGCATCCACGTGTGGACCAGCTCAATACCTACACCTGATCCTAACCTGAACCAGAACCTCCTTCCCAAAAGCTCATCGCCATATAGAAAACAACATGCAAAATCATCAGAACATGTCTAATAATCCTCACCCCACAGGCTCCTTAGATTCTTCGAAACTTTCCACGATTCAAGTATGGATCAATTGCTTTCATTAGTACGGGCCCAATACTACCTTCCATACCTACCCATACTATCCTCAAGAATCATCCCAAATCCTCTAAGTCACCTTCTCAAACTGATACCGAAATACTCGCTTCACTACACACCCAAACCCACTGAAGCACATCCTAAGCTTTGCTAGGTTTCCAACTTCATTCTGCCATCAGCTGCTGAAGAACTCCCCATAATGTCAGCTAGCTACCTCATGAACACAATCACATGCAACAAAGCTTAGATAATCCTTCGAGTAACAAATTCATCCCTACAACCGTTAGACACAAACGAGAGCTGCACAATAGGGTCAGATTAATCAATCTAAGATTACCCAACCTTTGCCACATGTGACTTGACATATTCACCTAACAACTAACTCACATCACTTATGGGTTCCACAAAGCACAAAGCAAGCAACATTCGAGTAGTAACATCCCAATCCATAGAATAATCACGAGCATCCAATCCCACATATACAACTCATACTTGGAACTCCACCTCTAATTACTGATTGCGTTACACATACAAAGTATACCAAATCTAGCATCCCATTCTTCCTAATCTACAAGGCATCACATATCATGCCAATCTACCGCTGACTTATCAGAAATAGCATGCAAGTCTACAAGCTCAAACAATAGGCATAAAAAGGCATCTATCCTAGCATTCTACCATGCAAAAACTGAGTAGATCCTTAGCTCTAACTAGCATGCGATTCACAGATTCATAAATCAAATCATATCAGATAACATGTATGTGTATTTTGGGAAAAAACTTACTTGATTTTAGTAGATTGCATGCACCACAACGTTTCTTGTTTTATAATATTTTTTCCTTTTTAAATCAATTTTCTTTCAGTTTGAGTTCAGACACATCCGAGAGTATGTCTAAATCCCTCAAACCAAGGCTCTGATACCAACTTGTAATGTCCCAAATAAAAGATGCAAAAATTAAATTTTAATATAATAAAATAAGTATTCCAAAAATATCATTAATACAATCCGAATAAAACAAGTGTATCAATCGACCTATAAAATCAGAGTAAATCACAAAACATGAAACAAGGTGGTGTATTCCCTGAAATCATCCCGAGGTCCTACTTTTGAAACCAGAAACACCTCGCACTATCGAATCTCACAGAAAGAATCTCTGGCTGCTAGCCCACAAGAATCCCCGCGCTCTAGTAGCTTGCAAAGTGGTGAATGATTGTGGATCTACAAGTTCCCACCAAGCTATGAACCTTCATACTTCTTCAATCTCTTTAAAATGGGAAAAACAACACCAAATTCTCCTCAAGAGCTCAAATGCACATTCATGGAGGCTAAGGGTCGATTTAGGGTTTTAGGAGGCTTGGGGGGATGGTAAAGAGGCCAGCCCTAAAGACTTAAGATGCTTAAATAGGATACACACACTTAAAATTAGGGTTTCCAATATTCCTCTTACGCTCCACGTAATCCTCGCACGCGCAACATACGAGGCCTCACACTCCCGGTCTATCCTTCGTACTACGCTAAGCATACACCAAAGTATGCCTCGCGTACTACACTTCGCACCAGTACACCCTGCATACTCCCTAAGTACGCCCCGCATAGTATGGTTTCCTCTTAAACCCTAAAATATTATGAAGGCCATAACTTCTTTGTTATAAATCCGATTCCGACGATCCTTATATCCATGAAAAGGTAACGAGAAACTCTACGCTGACATATTACCAAAATACCCTTTGGCTCCAAAACACAAATCGAACACTCGGATCATCTAAATTAGATCATCCACCTTCAAATGAGTAACAATTCGGAACATGGCATTACACCAACGTTCCTATTCAGCTCTTAAACAATTAAGACTTCACTCCAACATTTAGATCTGACTTCCTTAAGGTGGTTTATCATGTAAAGTTGTCAACTTTACGTGCATGCATGGCTTAATGCGACTTTTAGAGCTCAAAAGAGCTTAACAAATGACTTAACACATGCTTGAGACCATAAATGGCATAAAACTTGCATTTTTATGGATAAATGGACCTAAAGGACCCCAGATATACCATCAATCACTTCTGGAGTGAATCAAGAGGCTCAACAACCCATCCATGAACTTAAAAAGTACAAAAATGGCACCAAACTAGATCTAGCAACATAGATTTGCAAGATGGAATCTTTTTACCTCACAAGGAAAGCAAATAAAGAACAAACTGAAGGGTTTTGAGCATTCTAACACCCCTAAGTGTACATGCAACCCTAGAAAACCTTGGATCTATGTTTGTCTAAAATACATGCAAAATATGATTTCCAAGGTTCATAATCCTATCTAGCATACATGGGGAACTTTATCCTAAAAGGATGACTAGAATTACATACCTTGTAGTTGATTTGATTCCTTGAAAACCTTGTGAGCCTAGCACCCCAAGTGTGATGCCCCAAATGCTTCACACAACACCAAATGCCTTAGGAATGACTTTGAGAGAATGCACACACTTGTAAAATCGGCCTAGCCCTCTTATTTCCTTTTGTGTAGCCGATTTTGGTAGATAGCATGTTCCTTATATAGTGTGACACATCTAGGGTTACACCATGTAAACTCTAATGTTTCATGACTCTTCATTTCCATGACCCATGGGTTTGTAACTCCCATGGAGCATCCTATGGGTTTAACCCAACTTGATAATCCATGGAGTCTTTTAGCCCACTATACAAGTTATGGATGATTTACATAATCAACCCATATATTTAATTAGTCATCTTTTGATCACTTAATTAATTCCAAATTAATTGTTTATCAATACTAATTAAATAATACTATTAATATATTAGAACTTATAATATATTAATAAACCACAAGTGTTATTTCTCTCATTTATTCTATCCAAATGCATGATGCCATGCAACCCAAATTGACCATGCCGGGTCGGGTCAAGTACATACCAGAAATAGTTATGGACTTAGACACCTTATCCAACACAAACCTCATATCTTCAAGCTCCTAGCACCACTCCAAATGGTTCAATTCTTCTTCTCCTTCACAAAGCACCAAAAATCACACTTTAAGGCTCAAACTCTCTAGATCTCACTTAAGGTTCGATTTTCTGGACAATAGGGGATGGAGGATGTTTAAACTTGACCTAGTGAGGCTATCACAAGGTTTAAATAGGGAGAAACACCCTAAAATTAGGGCTTCTTATCGGTTCATATACGACCAACATCTGTGGATGAGCTCTGTGACCAACCCTCAGCTAGTAGGCCAAGCATACACTATGGTACACCTCGCGTACTAACCAAAAGGACCAAAATGCCAAGATTTTTAATATGGAGGGATAAACATGAAACTTACAAATCCAAGTGTTACAATTCTCCCACACTTAGACTTTGTCCTCGAAGTCCGCTGCACCGAATAAATCTGGATAGTGCACCCTCATCTCATCTATCGGCTCCCAAGTCCACTCTAAACCCTTGAAGTACTGCCATTGCACCTACACCAATTCCATAACCTTATTCCTCAAGGTTTTTGTCTTTTGATGAAAAATTTTCATCAATCTCTCGATATAATTCAAGTGATCATCCACCTTAATATCCGCCAACGTTACCACTACGGAATCATCTACTAAGCACTTCCGCAACTGAGAGACATGGAACGTGCTATGAATCTGACTAAACTCATCTAGAATATCCAAGCGATATGCAACAAAGCCCACCCGAGCCAAAACCATGAAAATGACCAATATACCTAGGGCCCAACTTTCCCTTCTTCCAGAATCGAATGACACCTTTCCAAGGTGAGACCTTCAGGAGAACCATATCCCCCACCTAGAACTGTAAGTCTGATCGGCGCCTATCGGGATAACCCTTCTACCGACTCTAAGTTGTCTGGAACCTACTATGAACCTGCTGAATTAGCTGAGTGATACTTGAGTACCACCTTGGTACTCCCCATAACCCGTTAACTGACCTCCCCTAACAAATCAAGGTCCTGCATTTCCTCTCATAGATAATCTCAAAAGGAGGTCGATCAATGCTGGCGTCATAACTGTTGTTATACGAATATTCAGCTAACAGAAGATACGTATCCGAACTCCCACCAAAGTCCAAAACACATGCTTGGAGCATATCCTATAATGTTTGAATCTTCCGCTCACTCTGACCATCGGTCTGCGGATGGAAAGTTGTGCTAAAAAGGAGAAGAGTGCCCAAATTGTCATGGAACCTCTTCCAAAACCTAGAAGTAAACCGGACATATCTATCAGATACCACTAAAACTGGAACCCTAGGACGTACCGCAACCTCCCTTATATAAATCTCAGCCAATTTCTCTACATAAATGCTCTTCTGAATCGGAATGAAATGCTCGCTCTTGGTCAATCGATCCACGATAACCCAAATTGAATCCACTTTGCGTGTAGTCCAGGGTAACTTCGTGGTGAAATCCATGGTAATATCCTCCCATTTCCATATGGGCATCTCCAATGGTTACATCTTGCCAAGAGGTTGCTGATGCTCGGCCTTGACTTTCCTACAAGTCAAGCATAGCTCCACATACCAAGCCACATCCCACTTCATGCAGGGCTACTAATAATCAGGACGAAGATCCGTATACATCTTCCTCGCTCTGAGATGAATGGAGAACCTAGACTTGCGCACATCCTCCATCAGAACCTGATCCAAACCCACTGACGCAAAGTCATCAACCCACGACTATTATAATTGAAGGAATCCACCTGACCCACAATACACTCACTCTTCCGGTGCTCTTCCTTCATAGGCTCGACCTGAGCCTCACGAATCCGCTCCAATAGTGGAGTAATCACAATCATCCTCAAACATATGTCTCTGATTGGAGTCGCGACCGCCTTACGGCTGACAGCATCAGCCACCACATTGGCCTTCCCTAGGTAATAAAGGAACTCAAAATCAAAATCCTTCACTATATCCAACCACCGGCGTTGCCTCATATTTAGATTCGTCTGATCTATTAGATACATCAGGCTCTTATGATCTGTGTAAATGGTACAATAGACCCCATAGAGGTAATGGCGAAAAATCTTGAGGTGCAAACCACAACCCCTAGCTCCAAGTCATGCATCGGATAATTCGCCTCATAAGGCTTCAGCTGCCTCGAAGCATAAGTGATCACGTGGCCCCTCTGCATCAATACTGCTCCCAAACCTATGATCGACGTATCATAATAAACCACAAAATCCTCCACACCCTCCGACAGGGTCTGAATCGGTGCCACTCACAACCGTTGTCTCAAGGTATCAAAGGTTGCCTGCTGCTCAGGACCATAGCAAAATGTAATTGTCTTCTTTTTCAATCGAGTCAAAGGAACAACTATCTTGGGAGAATTAGTAGATAAATCTCCGATAGTAACAAGCAACACCAAGGAAACTCCAAATATCAGATGGATACCTCAGAACCTCCCACTGCATCACAGCCTCGACCTTGGCCGGATCGACCAGAATACCATTCTGATTGACAAGGTTCCCTAAAAACTTTACCTCACGCAACCAGAACTCACACTTGGAGAACTTCACGAAAAGTCTCTCCCTCCTCAAAGTCCAACACTTCCCTCATGTACTCCTCGCTCTGGTCCCGAATCTTGGAATAGACCAAGATATCATCAATAAACACAATCATAAGCCGGTCCAGCATCAGCTTGCACACGCGGTTCATTAGATCCATGAACATAGCTGGAGCATTGGTGAGCCTAAAAGGCATCACCACTAACTCGTAATGACCATAGCGAGTTTGGAAATCCATCTTCTGCACATCCTCATCTCTGACCCTCATATTATGATAACCCGATTACAAATCAATCTTGGAAAACCAAGATGCACCGTGAAGCTGGTCAAAAAGACCATCAATCCTCGGGAGTAGATAATGGTTCTTCATCGTTACCTTATTTCAGTGTTGTAAAACTCGCCGAGTTGGCCGATTACTCCTCCGAGTACTCGCTACCCCCCCCTTGCCGAGGCAAGTTACATAATCCCGAGTACTCCCCGATCGGCCCCTTACGAACTAAGTAGTGTTGTTAAATTCGGTCAACTCGGTGATTAATATGTATAATATACTTAATGATTTATTATTTAACACACACACATGTGATTATTACCACAAATATATCTTAAATTTTCAGTAATTATTCACGAAGTGAGACCATTATGTGTTTTTCATTTTTTGTGTATTCACATGTATCCAATTTAGTTATATATTTCAATCAACTTATGATTTTATCTTATGATTTTGACATATATAATTTACCTAAAAATATTTCTACATAAATTTCCAAATCCGAGTACTTCCCGAGTACTCCCGAGTACTCGCTACTCGGTAGTCTGCCGAACAGGTACCGAGTAACGAGTTCTACAACCTTGCCTTATTTAGCTCGCGGTAGTCAATACACATACGATGATACCCATCCTTGTTCTTCAGAAACAAGATCAGTGCTCCCCATAGCAAACTGCTCAGTCGAAAGAATCCCTTGTCTAACAGCTCTTGCAGCTGTATGGACAACTCCTGCATGTCGGGAGGATCCAACCAATACGGTGCCTTGGCTATCAGATTCGCACCAGGAACTAGATCAATCCTGAACTCGAATGGCCTTTCTGGAGGCATCCTAGGAAAATCCTATGGAAATACATTGGGATAATTGCATACAATCGACACATCATCAACGGTCGCCTTACCCTTATCGCGGGTATCCATAACATAGGTGACAACTCCTGAATAACCCTGGTGAATATAACGTCTGGTCGTTGCTTCTGAACATAACATTGGCCCATTCCGAGTTCTCTTTACCTGAATCACTAACTCCCCCCCCCCACTCGGGGTTCGAATCCTGAGTAATTGCTGCTCACAATCGATCACCCCCCATTGGGGCTCAGCCAATCTATACCCATAATAACCTTATTCCCACGCAAAGGGATGGGAACCAAATCAATTGAATACTCCTCACTGAACAACTGAAGAGCACAACTGCGATGAACTCTCGCAACCCAACTAGATCTATCATATGGGATCTCGACATCTAATGAACAATCCATCTCGCCCAGAGCTCCAATAAACCTCTTGCTAAGCGCAAGCGATACAAAGGATCCGGTAGCCCCCGAATCAAACAACACCAAGGCAGAAATACCGTTCACGAGGAATAATCCTAAAATAAAACACATAAATATAACAAGACAAAACAATATAAATAAGTAGATAAGGAGAATATACATACTCGTCACCATGTTGGGATTTGCACGAGCCTCCTCAACCGTCAACTAAAAAGCCCTGCTCTTCACCATAGGTGCATCTGCCTAGCCCTGGTGGCCATCAGTATTTTGAAGATTTGCAGGAGCGGGTGCTGACACCAGTCCTGCTGCAGCCAAACTCGGATAATGGGCCTTCTTGTTGCCCCTCTGATTGCAATGAAAAAAAACAGATAATATACTCGGGTATTGGTGGTGGTAGTAGTCCAATCCCTGCTAATATGACCTGTCCGGCTGCACCTGATGCAAATCGGACCACCCACCTTGCACACTCCCTCGTACATCTTGACGCAATTGCCACAGTGGTTCCGGCCATGCTGGCCTCTCATCCCTGAATCAGATACCTTAGGCCTCTTGCTCGAACCCTCTACACTCAACACATAATCTGGCTTCGTCTTCTTTTCCATCTCCAAATCAATCTCTGTCTCCCTAGCCCTCACTATCATATCCTCCAGCTTCCTACAGCTGGATCGACTCACAAACTGACGAATATCGCTCCTCAACATCTCATGATGCCTTTCCTTCTTCATCTCCTCGTCCTCCACATACCGTGGAACCAAAAGTGCCATCTCTCGAAACATCATGGTGATCTCAGCTACCATCTCAGTAGTTTGGCGGAGATCCTCAAATCTCGCACCAACTGCTACATCTCAATCATTGGTGCAAACTTATCCCTGAACCAGGTCACAAATTAATCACATGTCATCGTATCAACAACCTGATCACCAATTGCGTATCCCACATCCTCCCACCAATCTTGTGCTTTATCCTTCAGAAGATAGGAAGAAAGCTTGACCTTTGCCTCCTCGGGCCAACTGTTGGCGCGGAAGGCATTAGCAACATCCTCTAACGACCTCCTGCTCGCTATTAGGTCCTTCGCCCCGTGATAGTCTGGTGCTCCCATCAAGGCCACCATCTCAGAATGAAACGAGCTGAAATGCTCATGCAAAATCTCCAGAATTCCTTACTAGACCGTACTAAAGATCATATGAGTTTACTCAAGAATGAAACGCCTTATCTCAAACAAAATGAACTCCCTCGTCTAATCATCCAACTGGCCGGCTCCAGAACCTAAGCCCGAGTCCTCTCCAGCACTAGAACTACCAACATGTCTACCCCACAAAGTCACCATAATGAAAAATAGACCATATAAACCATCAGAATAAGCATTAGTGTATATCGAGGAATCACAAGCTCTACAAGCTTCCTGGTTTCATCGAAGCTCTCCTTGACTCGAGTACGGATCCTCTTCTTCCAGTAGTATGTTCCCATACTACCTTCCACATTTATCCGTACTTTCGTCAAGGATTGCCTTGAATCCGCCAAGTCACCTTATATCCATGCAATTAACTCTCATTACAACAAGGCTCCCAGCACTAGATCTCATCCTAGGTTTTCCTAGGGCAACTCCACACCACTCTCCGCCATCAGCTGTAGAAAGAACTCCTGCGAACTTCCTCTAACTAGCTCACGAATACAATTACATATTACCAAAACTATATAATTCTTCGAATGAGAGTTCTTAAACTACAACGTTTAAACTCAAACAAGAGCTGTGCAATAGAGTTAAAACATAACCTTCTAAAATTATTTAGTTCCCATAATATATAACTTAACATATTTGCTTACTAGTTAGATGAAGCTAATGAGAACTTCTAAAAGCAAAAAAGCAAGCACCATTCGAGCATCAAGTAGTTAGAATGAAGCATCACCTAATTAGGACATCCTATAACTGACTGATTAGTATTAGCATGCAAGTCTACAAGCTCATACAATAGGCATACAAAGGCATCTCTCCTAGCATTATATCATGCACATATTGAGCAGATACTTAACCTTAACTAGCATGCGATTCATAGATTCACATATCAAATCATATCAGATAACATGTATGGGTATTTTGGGAGAACTTACTTAAGTTCTGTCGATTGCATACACCACACCCTTTCTTGTCTTAGAAAACTCTTTTCTTAAAAATACATTTCTTTTTGAAAAAAACTTTACCAAATCCTCAGTTTGAGTTCAGAGACACCTGAGAGTATGTCTGAATCCCTCAAACCAAGGCTCTGATACCAACTTGTAACCTCCCAAAAATAAAACCCAAAAATTTCATTTTTAATTTAATAAAAAAATGTTTAAGACATCATCGTAAGCACAAAGCGTAGTGAGTTCCGCAAAATACCACATACCATACATACATAAATAAACATATAATGGACCCCGCCCGTCATTGGGCCCTGCTTGGTATACAAATTTGTCGATCATCAGGCCCCGCCTGGCACGGGCCCCTCCCGGTATACATATGAGCATATAATGATATAATCAAACAAACACATGCAATAATCACAAAGATAATAGCATATAGTATAGTCAGCGGGCCTCGCCTGACATCGAGCCCTACTCAATAAACATATACACATAACACATGAAAGAGTCATGCAGACAACTAGTATACCAATATATCAAACCATGGGCTGGCATTGGTGCCTTCGACCCACTAAACACAGTGAGGAAACTCACCTCGCACTGTTGAATCTCAAAGAAAAATCCTTGGCTGTCAGCCCATTGAAATCTCCGCTATCAATAATAATTGGATCCCGAATCACCCTAAGAGGCCAAACTAGGGTAAAATACCTAATTTACCCTTTTGCTAAATTGGCCCAAGGCCAAGGACCAATCCAAATGTCCAAAAGCCTAAATTCCAAGATAATCCTCGAAGGCCTAAATATGGCCCAATTTTCCAAAGGCCCAAACCCCCTCATGGGCCTTCAACCAACGGTCCAACAAAATATCCTTACCCTAAAATAATATTATGATGGCCCAACAAGAGCCTAATCATCTCGAATCCAAACATAGCCCAACACAGTGAGCCCAACATATCGAAGCCCGTCTGCTGAATACGTGGGGCGTACTTATCACGTACATTAAGCGTACTCACTTAAGGGCTTGTACGTGCAACGTACCTGCTTGTACGCCCATCGTACTCCACCCTCTTAACCAACTTTACTGTTTAGCTCTTAAACTTTTAAGACTTCACTCCAACACTTAAATATGACTTCCTTAACATGGTTTATCACATAAAGTTGCCAACTTTACTTGCATGCATGGCTTAATGAGGCTTTTAGAGCTCAAAAGAGTTTAACAAGTGACTTAAAACATGCATGAGACCACAAATTCCATAAAGCTTGCATTTTTATGGATATAAGGACCTAAAGGACCCTATATCGACCATCAATCTCTTCTGGAGTGAATCAAGAGGCTCAAAAACCCTTATATGGACTCAAAAAGAACAAAAATGGCACTAAACTAGATCTAGCAACATGGATTAACAAGATGGAATCTTTTTACCTCACAAGGAAAGCAAATGAAGAACAAAAATCTCAGATCTTCAAGCTCCAAGCACCACTCCACATGGTTCATTTCTTCTTTTTCTTCACAAAGCACCAAAAATACACCTTTAAGGCTCAAACTCTCAAGATCTCACTTAGGGTTCGATTTTCTTGAAAAAAGGGGATGGTGGATTTCTAAACTTAACATAGTGAGGCTATCACAAGGTTTAAATAGGGTACAACACCCTAAAATTAGGGTTTATTATCGGCTTGCATACGCCCAACGTACGTGGATGAGCTCCGCGACCAAAATGCCAAGCTTTTTAATATGGTGGACTAAACATGAAACCTACAAATCCAAGTGTTACAATGTCACCCCGAGTCTATTGCAACTCATATGTCAGCACCAGGCTGTACCGGGTCTATTTCATCCCACATACATATAGCAAAAAGGCACATAGTCATACAACACATACATTATGAGTCACATAGACTATCAGCACATATGATCTCTATTGTCCTACAATATAGTGAGCAAACTCACCTAATTGGACTGAAAATCGAATAGATGCTTAGGCTACTGGACCAGAGAATCCCTGCGCTAACCAATCAAATACAACCAAAATCAATAATTGAGTCATAACCCATATTCAAAAATTTAGTTTACTAAACCCAAATCCTAGGGTAAAAGACCATTTTACCCTTCCCATCAATTGACCCAATTAACCGTGGCCCATACTCAATAAAATTTAAAGCCCAATGATGACCCAAATCCAAAAGACACTCAAGGTCCAATATGGGCCCAATTTCATAAAGGCCCAAGGCCTGCAGCTGCATAATATACAACTCGCCAAAGTTTGAAAATGGGGAATTCGTTCATTATGCTGAGCGTACACATACGTACGCCCAACATACTCACCAAATGTCCAAAAACTCGTAATAAACACTTAATACATAAGACCAAAACGCCCAAACCTAGATCTATCATAATTTTAAGGTCTAAACACGTAAAGTTGGCACAATTATTCCTTTTCATGTCTTAATGCGACCCAATACCCATCTTTATCCATCTAATTCCATAATATGAACACCAACTCTTACGTGGTTCATCCAAACCCATCAAGATGACATTTTTATGCACTAACATCATCAGAAATGCTAAGATCTAACATTCTAAGCTCCTGGAGTAGTTTATACTCATAAGGATGACTTAAGGGACCATAATATGCGCAAAACAAAGCCCTATACTAGATCTAACACATATAGTCATCAAGATAGAAGCTTTATACCTTTAGATACTAGCAAAATTGATGACCACTCTAAATCTAGGAGCTCCATTCCAACCAATGCTTGAACACTAAGCTCCTTCTTCTTCAAAGTGTATAAAAACATCAAAAGTTAACCACCAAAGGTCAATAACACTCAAGAACGAGCTAGGGTTTCATATTTAGGGTTAGAGGGGATGGAGGTTGAAGATAAGAGGGTTTGAGAATGACTTAGGGCCTTTAAATAGGGTCCAAGATCCTAAATTAGGGATTAAGACTAAGCCGTGTACGCCCAACATATATCTAGTACGCCCATCGTATGCGAAGGAGACTTAGCGATTACTCCAACCAAGTATGCCTAAACTACATCCCTTACACGCCCAACGTACTCAACAATCCCCTAAACCAATCTATCTTCTGATAGCCATAACTTTTGCGTCCTAACTCTGATTTCGATGATCTTTATATCCATGGAAAGGTGATGAGGGGCTTTACAACCCTATCCAATTACTTTTGACTTAGAAGACCTCGAACTAAAATCATTAATTCATGAAACCCTAAGGCTCCAAAGTAGACCCAGACTCTTGGATCACATAATCTACATTACCTACATCCAAATGGGTCCAAACCTTTCTTTCCCCAAGGACTGAATCCTTATGATAGTTGATCTTCGGGTCACTACCCCGAATTAGGAAATTATTCGAAATAGGGTGTTACAACTCTCCCACACTTAAGCTAGATTTCTTCCTCAAAATCACTCCTTATCTTCCAGGAAAATTAGATGATCTGACCAATTATTCTAGACCCCTGATGATAATCGATTCCAACTTACGATCACCTTCTAATAATCAAACCCATCCTTAGCAGAACTCGCATACTGATGATAGACTAATGGTTGCTCCACTAACCTTTACTAATGAAGGACAATCAACACTACTCAAATCAAAACCAGAAATCCAATACCTTATCCGACTTTCCTACATACAAAACCATTCCGAAATACTATCAATAGGACCTACCTCAGGAATTAGAACTTGAAAAGGATCCTTCAAGTCCTAACTCATCTAGCTGACACTTCTGGACGACATGATCCTAATCATACCTTGCTGTTGAAATGATCTTTCATATAAACAAAGGCGACTCTCAACACGAGTCTCGACCACCTTGTGTCAACTGAAAACTCTCATCCCGAAATCCAAAGATTTACACTTGCATTCTATCCAAAATCTTCTGATTCCACTACGACCTTCCAGTGAAGTGAAATATAAAATCCCTAATTCACCGGAGAGACTGACAGTCTCACACATGTTCCCTCCACAAGACTCAAATTGATAATCGAACTAATAAGGGTTACTCTAGCCTAACCACCACACGGATGCCAACCAGTGACCCCAAATTCATCTCACTCTAAACGTGACCTGATACCTTACTCAAGCCAATTCCACCAGATCTCACCCACACTGCTCAATCGAACAGGCCCCACATTGCCTAAGATCCAACGATCCTCATACTACTCAAGGAGTGGTCCTCAATCAATAATGTCTGCCTCGACACATGCATGCGTTGATCTTTCCTCAACCCAATCAGACACTTGTACAATGGCTTACCTCATTCTGGTGAATGCTACAATCTCGTTGCAGACTATAACACTTCCCTGACAGCTTATAATGCTCGTGTATGTTACGGCTACCTCATAGTCTTACAACACTCCCATAACGGCCTATCAATCTGGTAAATGCTACGACTACCCCGTAGTCTTATAACACTCCCATACCGCCATGGACCCAACCCATGGTCTAGCTGTCCATCTACCACACCATCCATGATAAAAAAAAACAGGTCAAAACCATATCGACTATATCCCAACCAGGTGTTTGGGTTATGCTTGAACCCCAAAGCCTTTATCAGACAAGAATAGGTAGAGAGGCTCTAACACAAATCCCTCCACCTATAGCTGCTCACCTCTCCTCTATATCCCATGACATATGTTTCACATATTCATAAAAGATAACTTGAATCCTCCTTCATGTCAAAATCTCAGTCCAGGCCATAATTAGAACTGGGCCTATACTTGTCCGTGTTATAAAATTCTTCCTTGTTTCGCACCTAGATTTATTTCCAATAATCCCAACGGTTCTCCCCCACTTGGATTCAACTACATTCCCCCAACCATAAGATTCATGGATTTCCAAACCATCCCGCAACCTTACTATCCGAAGCTATCAAAAACTTGAGCTCTCAAGAACTAGCATTCTCTGACCAGCCAATCCTAGAAAACACACACACATACATCCCATACCACTAGATAAATACTCCACAACATCTTAATGAACTCAACATCCTTAAGCACCTTCCTCAAATCCACTACAAGTCGTCGACGACTTTATCGATTGACGAATGACAAGGTCTCAACTATCGAAACACGTACCTAACCAATTCAATGTCCTACTAGCACTAGAACGATTCGTGTGTGAACCTGCAACTAACCATGCTTCAAAGGTATGAACTAGACAACTACCATTCTTACTCCTATGACCAAATCAATTCCTTACTACCATGAAACCATGAAAACCCATACACATCCTGCATTCAAATTCGGCATGACCACCTTTCGGATTCCTTGAATTCTCACTAATACCACCAAATATCGGATCAACTGCTGGTCTCTTAAGCGGTATACACAATCTTCTTCTAAACATGACTCACGGTATGCAAAATGGCATACGAAGATTCTCAAGATCATCTTGAAGAAAACTCTAATGACTATATGGAGGTTTAGAAAGACTGTACATATCGTATCACACACAAACATACAATCATAAACACATTTAATACAAGTATGAAGAAAGGAATACAACTCATACCTGCAGTGCCAACTGGTGGAACTGTGATCTCCTTAGCCTGTGACTGCAACACTCAGCTCCTTACCACAGGAACCTCCACTCTTCCCACATGACCATCATAAATCCTCAGAGTGGATGGAGCAAGTTCCCTTACTGCTCCCCTCATCAACTCTGGGTAGTCGGCCTTCTTATGGCCCACTTGGTTGCAGTGAAAACATATCGGAACTGATTCTCGAGGGCAATACCTACTGAAATGACCCATTGTATGGAACTGAAACATGTCCTCCTTATTTCCCGACGGCCTCCCACATGGGTCCTCCTACAATTGGCACAATGGTCTCGGCCCTACTGTCCGGCCAAACGCGAATCCTGAGTCTTGGGCGTCTTTGCCTGGCCTACTATGGTCTGAATTTGCTCTGCCTTCCTCTTCTCGAGGTGCTCCCAATCAATCTCCTGATCTCGGGCTCTAGCAATCATATCATTCAGTGTATTGCACACTAAAATGCTCACAAGCTCACTGATGTCGTCCCTCAACATATCATGATATCTTGCCTTTTTCACACCATCGTTTTCCGCATACTGTGGAACCGAAAAATACCTTTCCCGAAATAAGGCAGTCTGTGCTTCCAAATGTCCTGTTGTGATCTCAAGCCGAAAGTCCCCGAGTCTCTCATCCAGCAAATCCATAATCCCATTGAGGTACATGACCATATGCTCGTCCAAAATCTCCATGATCCCCTCTTTGACAGAACCAAAGATCATAGGAGTCTGCTCTAAAATACCACGGGTGATCTCTGATGAGATGAAATCATGCATCTTCTCATCAATCAACTCAATACCTATTCTTGAGTTTGAACCAGAACCTAAACCTCCTCCACGCGTGCTCATCACCATTCTGATAAGCAATCATGAAGTTGATCAGAACATACCCAAAAAATCCTCACCCCACAGGCTTCCTAGATTCTCAATGACTCCCCTTGGTTTGAGTATGGATCTTGTGCTTTGAGTAGTACGGGCTCAATACTACCTTCCACACGTATCCATACTTTCCTCGAGAATCGTCCCAAATCCTCCAAGTCACCTTCTCAAACTAGTACTTCAAGTGCCTGCTGAACAACGCAACCAACCAATTAAATCACTTCATAAGCTCTCCTAGGTTGATGACCTCACCCTTCCATCAGCTGCTGAAGAACTCCCAATAATTTCAGTTAACTACTTCATGAATAAAATCACATGCAACAAAACTTAGATAATCCTTTGAGTAAAACACTCATCCCTATAACGGTTAGAGTCAGATGAGAGTTACACCTTAGGGTCAAATCAGTCACTCTAAGATTATTTAACCTATGCAACATGTGACTTAACATATTCACTTAATAGCTAATTCACATCATCAAGAGTCCCACAAAGCACAAAGCAAGCAACATTCATGTGGTAACACTCTAAGCCACGACCAAACAGAGGACATCTCAAGCTCACTTTCTACCAAGAAGAATTTCAAATCTAGTATAACATCCAATTCCTTTTAGGCTACAAAAGCATCATATATCAGGCCAATCCATTCAATCATCTGAAATCCATACTAACATGCAACTCTAAAATCTCAACAATCAGGCATATAGAGGCATCTCTCCTAGCATGAAATCCTGAGCAAATCCTTAGCCCTAATCTAGCATGCAATTCTCATAACATATAGCATAACACGCATGTATGGGTATTATGGGAATCACTTAGTTGAGCCCGACTGATTGCACAAACCACACCCTTTCCTTTATTAGAAAATCATTTAATAAAACATTTATTTTTATTAAAAATCTACCAAACCCTCAGTTTGAGTTCAGACACACCCAAGAGTATGTCTGGATTCCTCAAACCAAGGGTCTGATACCAACTTGTAACATCCCAAAAAAATATAAGGTAAAAATTTCCATTTTAATTCAACCATAAACACTATTTATCCTTTACAATCAATCAAAAGTATATTAGAGTAAAATTTGAAAATCATAAAGTTACGGAAACATAGGTGCATGCGCTACGATCAAGTCGAATCCTTGCCTCTCAAACCAGAAGTACCTGAAACCATAACCGTAAAACCGTAATCACAAAGCTTAGTGAGTTCCCCAAAATACCGCATAACATACATATACGTCAGATCAAGGTTGTACTGGGTATATTTCACTCCCAAGTCTGTTTCACCCCTGAGTCTACTTTAACTCCTATGTCAACACCAGGTTGTACTGGGCCTATTTCACCTCGAGTCTATTTCAACTCATATGTCAGCACCAGGTTGTACCGGGTCTATTTCACCTTACATACATATAGCAAACAAGAACACAAGCATACAACACATACAACATGAGTCACAAAGACTACAAGCACATACAATCCCTAGTGTCCTACACTATAGTGAGCAAACTCACATCCGTCTGCTGAAAATCCAACAAATGCTCGGGCTAATGAACCATAGAATCCACACTCTAACCAATCAAATTCAACCAAAATCAATAATTGAGTCATAACCCATTTTGGGAACTTGAATTTACTAAACCCGACTCCTAGGGTAAAATACCATCTTACCCTTCCCCTCAATTAACCCAATTAACAGTGGCCCAAACTGAATAGCACTTAAAGCCCAATGATGACCCAAATCTAAAAGACACTCAAGGCCCAATTCTATAAAGGCCCAAGGCGTAACAATGATGCATCTCAGAAATATTGGTGGCCTAACAAGAGCCCAAAACCCTAGAGTCCAAAAGCGGCCTAAAATCAAAAAGCCCAAATGGCTCCTGGTTGAGTACACTTAGCATACCACATGGATATGCCCCATCGTATGGGCTGCTGTTGCATAACGTACAGCTCGCCAAATCATGAAAACGGGGAATTCGTGCATTACATGGAGCATACACATATGTACACATAACTTATCGCCAAATGTCCAAAACTCATAATAGGCAATTAATGCTTAAGACCAAAATGTCTAGACTTGGATCTATCCTCATTTTAAGGTATAAACACGTAAATTTGGAAACTTTACTCCTTTGCATGTCTTAATGGGACCCAATACCTGTTTTATCCATCTAAGTCCATAATATGAACACCAACTCTTACATGGTTCATCTAAACCCATCAAGATGATATTTTTATGCACTAACATCATCAGAAATGCTAAGATCTAGCATTCTAATATCCTGGAGTAGCTCATACTCACAAGGATGACTCAAGGGACAATAATATGCTTTAAACAAGGCCATAGACTAGATCTAAAACAAAGAGTCATTAAGATATAAGTTTTATACCTTTAGATACTAGCAAAACTGATGAAGACTCTGGATCTAGGAGCTCAACTCCAACCAATGCTTAAACACCAAGCTCCTTCTTATTCAAAGTGTACAAAACACCAAAGTTCAAGAACACTCAAGAACAAGCTAGGGTTTCGTGTTTACAGTTAGAGGGGATGGAGGTTGAAGATAAGAGGGTTTGAGAATGAGTTAAAGCCTTTAAATAGGGTCCAAGACCCTAAATTAGGGTTTGAGATTGAGTCGCGTACGCCCAAGGTACACGAAGGAGCCTTCGCGATTACACCAGCCAAGTACGCCCAAAATACATACCGTGTACACCCAGCTTACTCGGAAAGCCCCCAAACCAATCTATCTTCTAATGACCATAACTTTTCGTCCCAACTCCGTTTCGATGATCTTTATCCACAGAAAGGTAATTAGGGGTTTACAACCCTATCTAATTACTTTTGACTTAAAACACCTCGAACTAAAATCCTTAATTCATGAAAGGCCCGAACCATCACTTTACCATTATACCCTTGGGCTCCAAAGTACACCCAAACTCTTGGATCACATAATCTACATTACCCACATCCAAATAGGTCCAAACCTCTCTTTCCCCAATGCTTAAACCCTTATGATAGTTGATCTTCGGGTCACGACCCCGAATTATGAAATGATTCGAAACAGGGTGTTACAATTTTGGTTTTTTCATTTTTTCGTGTTTATACATATAAAAGCAAACTAAATCAAAATAGACATTTTTTCCGAGGTTTATATATTATTATTTTTTTCAAAATGAACCGCATTTATTTTACAATCAACGGAATTTGTTAACAAATAAAATGAGAATGGTTCTTTTCTTAAATAAAAATTAAAACAAAATCGAAAATTTTGGATTCAGAATTTGGGTAATCAAAATTACCGATTTTCGGTTTTGTTTTCTTTTTTTTTTTCATTAAAATTTTAAAGTTGTAGTGTTATTGTTGTCACATACATCATTAGTAAACTCACATCATAATGTTTAAACTTCAATATAAATCAATAATATCTTTGCAAAACTATTATATCATATACTTTCGTATAACACTTATTGGTGGACAACAGGGTTTGCAAAAACACCGAAACCATACCAAAAACATATATGAAATAATAGAAATAATACAAAAAAAATGGAAAACCAATTGTTTTGGTTTGGTTTCCTTTCTTATATATAAAAACCGGAAAAAAAAACGAACCAAAATATTTATTTGAAAAACCAATTGATTTGTTTTTATTTGCTTTTTATATATAAGAACCGAAAAAACGAGCCAAAATACCAAAATTAAAATTTTCATGTAAAAAATGCAATATTTTTTCAAGATTTTTTTTTCTTAAAACGTAATGTTTTTTTTTTTTGGAATTTTTTTTTGATATAACTGGTTTTTCTGAAAAATAAATATATATAAAATATGAGTGGCTATTTGAAAAATATAATAATTATATAGCAATGGTTTTTTTGATAAAAACTTGACAAGTTAGTGATTTTTATGATATTTCCCTTTATTTAAATTTATCAGAAATTAATATTTTCAAAGAGAAAAATCACAAAATTTTCATGTGAAAGTTTATATTATTATTTTTATTTTACATAAAATAACCACTAATTTCTTAATTAAACCACATAAAATTGTTTTTTGGTATAGAATTATTTTCGTATGCTCGTTGTAAAAAACCTCAAATAAAAAAATCGATGAAAACATGTTAAAATTTCAATACAATTTACATAGTCAAGTTTTTTTTTTTTTTTTTTTAAACGACAAACTAGTTTAATCTTGAATTACTTCTAAATCATCTATGTCTCCATAAAAAAAAAACAAACAAGTTCTACTGCTAGTCTAAAATCTCTTTGGTTACAAAGTCAAATTGTTCATAATTTTCAACATAAAGTTTTTCATAGTGCAAAAATAAATGTTAGGTTAAAAAAATTCAAAAAACATTTGAAGTTGGAAACTGAAATTAAATCAAAAAATAAATATTTTATAAAAAGTCAAATCCTATATGTGTTCTAATAAGTTAAATTTAATTATTTTAATCGAATCTACTTCCACAATTATTTGAAGACTATGTTGTCGAGCAACCACTTGCTTGATGAGACTCCATTAACTTAATATCATTTGTTAGAATAATATTAAATAAATTTTCATTCATCATTTCATCATCTATAATAAAAACAAGAAAATTTTAAATCTTCTTCGATTCTTTTTATCATATGTTTTATCCATGTTAAATATAGATAAGTCTTATAAAATATTATTTATTTTATAAAATATGACATTTTTCATTATTTAAAATTAATAGGATGATGAGTGGGAAGAAAATTCAAGAAAAAAAAAATATTTTCTTTCTCTAAAAGTAAAGTTTATGGTTTTTTCGGATTAAGTGTAAAAAGTTTTTAATTTTTAGTTAAAATACAAGCAGGGAATAACGTATTGTTGAGCAAGTTTGTAAATGAACTTACTCGGAGCAAGGTGTATAAGGCTAAATTAATGGTCAAATGGTTCCAATAAAGATGAAAGTTAACTACATCGAGATATTATATTTTTTTGTAAAGATAACCACGATCACATTAGTTTTTTGCATTGTTGTCACATAAGACCTATAGATAAAACAATTAGATGTGAAGAATGTCTTCTAGAATGGGTAACCTTGAAGAAGAAATCTATATGTTAATCAAAAGGTTTCAACTTATTGGAATAGAAAAACTTGGGATGCAAGTTAAATAAAAGCATTATTACTATCTGAAATAGTTAGGCCCTCTTGTATTATCCTATTAATGTATGTTGTTGACATGTTAGTAGTTGGATATGACATGTTAGATATCAACATATCAAAGATGTGGTTGTCTAGAGAGTTTTAAGACGAAGGAGTTGGGAATTGCCAAGCATACTCCCAAGTGTAGTAAAAAAAAGTTGTTGACACTCTGAAACTTTCCCAACAAAAATACATTATGAAAGTCTTAGCGAAAATGAGCATTGTAGATGCCAAGGCCAGAAGCACACCTCTATGGAGTCATTTGAGACTTTTAAAGAATCAATTCGCAAACAAAGATCAAGACTAGGAAGAAATTGTTAAAGTCCCTTATGCCTCAATAGTTAATAGCCTAACGTGTCTTATGGTATGTACTAGAACAAATATTGCTTCTCGAATGGAAGTTGTTAGCATGTTTATGTCAAATATGTGCAATAAGAATTAGGAACTAGGCAAGTGGCAGCTACATTGTTTGTGTAATGTCCCAAAAATACCGATAAAAATTTTCATTTTTTTAAATAAGTCAAATCCGTTCATTTATTGTTCCAAAAGATGGTCAGAGTAAAAGTATTCTCAAAACATCAGAGTAAAACGATAAATAGTTAATGCGAAATAAATCTTCAGGGGATGCAGTGCGATCAACCCAGGCCTTTCATTTTAAAAAGGTAGTACCTGAAACATTTTAAACATAAAATCGTAAACACAAAGCTTAGTTAGTTCCCCAAGATACCACATACCAAACAAGTAACGGGACCAATGCAACATACATGCTTTCGGGCCCAACCCATGCATTCGGGCCTAACCCATATAAACGGGCTCAACCCAACCTACAAAAGGATCTAACCAACATACAAACGAGCCCAACCCAACATAAAAATGAGCCCAACCCAATATACAAATATGCCAAGCCCAATATACAAATGGGCCCATACCAATATACAAACAGGTCTAACCCAACATATATTGAAGAGTCACAAAGATAGCTAGCATCCTACATAACACAATCCAGTGGGCAGATGTTGGTGCCTTCGAGCCATGAGTATAGTGAGAAGAATCACTTGAACTACTCAACAGAAGCCCAATAGCAACCACAACAACATAACAACCAACCTAAGCTACCTAAAGCCCAACCAAGACCAACCCTTAGTCAAATACACAATGCTACTCAAGTTTGACAGAAAGTCAAACTAGTCCAAAAGTCAACGAACAAAGTCTACTCCAGCTGACGCCCATGTCGTGGCCAACCCATGTCCATGTAGTGGCCACTCAATCAAATCTCGATCAAGTTCTGCTGCCATGCTGTGGCAAGAATAACGCCACATTGTGGGTACGTATGGACAAAACATAAGTTATAAGTCTCGCCACCACGCCATGGGCCTTCCTTGGTCACGTTGTGGTCTTCATTTGAACAACTTTTCTTCAATAAGACCTGAAACCATAAGGACCAAAGCTAAAATCATCAAATCTAATTCCTAATAGCTTCATAATGGATAAAGTTTCCAACTTTATCCATTAGGAAGGTCCAAACCACCAACATCTAGACTTTAAGTCTCAAAGGGACCCAAAAATGCATCTTTCTCTACTTAATCCATTAAGTCCAAGTCACCGACCTTTAGATTTTAATCAACATGATGTTTAGATGGATAAAGTTTCCAACTTTATCCACAACAATGTCACCAACTTTCAAGATCTAAACTTTAATACACCAAAATGACCTAAAGGAATAAGCTAACTTGCAACGCTAAAAGGGAAGGAAAAAGATCATAAGTTTCCTAGTCCATGAGGTCCAAGAAGTATCCCAAACTAATCCAAATATGTTGGAGTCCACTCAGCTCCAATATCACTCATAAAATGGACCAAAAGTTCCAAAAACCACAAATGAAGAAATCTAAAGAACTAAAGAGCAAGATTGAAACTTTATACTCACATAGTCCAGAAATGTAATGTCTTTGATGGATCCAAATTTGAAGCATCATTCCTTGCAACCAAAAGAACCATCTTGATCTTTAAACTTCATGAAAATATCCTGAAAAACATCCAAAAGAGGAGAGAGGAGAGATAAAGAGCTTAAATCTTGAAGGTGGAGGCTAGGGTTTCTCCTAAGGGGTTCTAGAGGTGATAGAGGCTCATAAAATGGACAAAAAGTCGGAATCATATGCTTAAATATGTTGAAAACTCTAAAACCATATGCTTGGTCTTGACATCTTGCCGTACCGTGGCAACCCTTTCGTTGTGTTGTGGCAACTGTCCTGCCGTGGCTATGCTTTCGTCGCGCCGTGGCGAAGCGTTTTCACCCAAATCCACCTCAACTTCAAACAACTATAACTTCTTCATTTCAACTTTGTTTTTGGCAATCTTTATATCTATGGAAAGGTATTGATGAGCCTCACAACCCTATGTAGTTACTTTTGACATAAAATGTAACATCCCAAACTTCGTGACCAAAAATTTCATTTTAAAACAAGTAATTATAAAAAACAGTAATTTGAAACATAATTAGTGTCAATCCATATCAATACCAGTATGTCAATTAACCAAAACATGTCATAGAAAATATGATAAGAGTACAACTTCCAAAGATCTCATATGTAGAAAATCTTAGTGTGATGCATTGCGATCAGGTCGACTCATTTCCTTTTGAAGAATAAGTACCTGAAACCAAAATTGAATTGTAACGCCCGGTTTCCCAGGTACATTAATTAATATTATAATTTGAATTGTGTTGAGGTGACTCGACGAGTTGGTGCTTAGACTCGTCGAGTCAGGTCGCGAATGGGTGACGTGGAAAATGATTAGACTCGACGAGTCAGGGGAATGCACTCGCCGAGTCAGAGCTGGCAAAAGAAACCCTAATTTCTTGGGTTTGGGACCTATTTAAGGACCCTTATAGCCACCATTTGCGGCTACCAGACCCTTGAGAGAAACCCTAAGAGTGCTTGAGCGTTTGTGAGAGGAAAGAAGCCATTATTTGATCTTTGTGGGTTGGTTTTGCAAGAAGAAGGTGGTTCCAGCTTAGAGGAGGCCAAAAAGGTTGCATAACTGTGGATCTCAAGCAAAGAACATCATCCTTGAGGTAGCATATCGATCCTTTTTCTATTTTGTTGAAGAATCCATGGATCTGAGGTTTTCTATACCCTTTATTGGGATGATTGTTGGATATATGGTCCCTTATCATGTTTAGACTTCGGATCTGGACCCATAGTAGTCCAGAGAGCTTTATCTTTCTTGCTTTATGTTGAGTTATGGAAGAAATAGACTTAGGATGTTGTATTTGGGGCAAATGCTTCAAGTAGATTAATTTGGACGATGCATGAGTATCAAGTTCGAACCTTTACGTGTTTATTGAGCTTGGGAAGGTCAGGTCTATGGATTAGAGGAACAGATCTGACCTCAGAAGGCCATTTGAGTTCGAGCATGGCATGAACTCACCGAGTCCATGAGCAGTCTCGAGGAGTCGAACCAGGTTGTCCTGTGACTCACACAGTTGGTGACTCGTTGAGTTGGGGGAATGAATCAGTGAGTCAATTGGGATTTATGGGACTTGAGTTCATGTCTGAACTCGCCAAGTCAATGCCCGACTCGACGAGTTGGGTCAAAGGGGTGGCCATTGACCAGTGTTGACCATAGTTGACTTATGTTGACTTAAGGGCATTAGTCAAACTAAGTCGGGGAGGTATTAATTAGAGATGTATTTATGCCATAGGAGGAAGCTTGGTCGGAAGATTGAGCGCGAGTGATCATCCGACATCTTCGAGGTGACTCTTCTTACTATGCCTTACCCGATGAGGTGATTATGTGTGACCGGAAGGTCTTATGTGTATGATGAAAATGTGATGTATGTTGTATATGTAATATGTTATGATATGAGTATGATGACATGGACCGGAAGGTCAACAGAGTATGGACCGGAAGGTCAATAGAGTTATGGGATGGAAATCCCCTGAGACACTTGGATCGGAAGATCCCATAGAGTTATGGCCTGGAAAGGCGTATGTGCTGTACGTGGTATTTTGGGGAACTCACTAAGCATTATTGCTTACCGTTTGCGTGTTATGTGTTTCAGGTACCAGTGATGATCGCGGGAAGGCGCCGGCTTGATCAGTACACACTTGTGGTGGAGATGTTTTGAGATTCTGGGGATTTTAATTTGCACTTATGTTATGTAAAAGCAATTGATACACATTTTTGAGAATTGTCATTGGAGTATTTTTATTAATTTAACATGAAAAATTGTTTTGAAATTTCATGGTGTTATAAGTTGGTATCAGAGCCTTGGTTTGAAGGATTCGGATTCATCTTCGGGTGTATTTGAACTCAAACTAAGGATTTGAGGAAGTTTTCATAAATAATCAATTTTTCCTAAAAGAATAAAAAGGAATTGAGGAAACAGAAGAAAGCAGTGTGTACGATCAGCCAATGCCCGAACGGTGATTTCCCAAATTACCCTTACATTATGTGTGAAGAAATATGTTGTAATGTGTTATGCATGCTAGAGTAGGCTAGGTATTCATATTAGGACTAGAGTGGCCTGATTTGTGATGCCTTAGCCTAGGAAGATTTATGCTGCTATGAGATGCTTGTGAGTGAATAGGTAGCAGTGAGGTGCTCTGAGGATCTACCGAAGGGTAGCTTATGTGTGGCAAGAGATAGAGTACTTGTGACTTGGGATCCTTGGAGGGTGGCTTGGAATGAATACTGATGCGGTATGGAAGGTAGTATAGGGCCCGTACTACTGGAAACACCAGATTAGTGTGCAGTCCAAGTAGGAATCCTTAGGATACTAAGAAACAAGTAGGGTTGAGTTATCGTGTGCGAGTACGCTCGAGCGAGTCCCTGATATTTTTTATGTTGTATTTCAGAGACATCATGGTTGGGACACGCCACAGACCGAGGACTAGCGAGGGGGGTGTGAGCGATGAGGAGCTCCGCCAAATGATTCATGATGAGGTGGCCGCGGCCATCCGAGCTGAGATACCAGAGATGTTTAGGTCTATCAAGACCACGCTGATTGAGACCTTTGATGAGCGGTACGCCGCTCTTACTGATGCTGCTGTTTCTGCAGCCACCGCAGTCGTTGCTGCTACCAGGCCGCAGGGGGGTGACTCGTTAGTAGCATATCGATCCTTTTTCTGTTTTGTTAAAGAATCCATGGATCTAGGGTTTTCTATACCCTTTATTGGGATGATTGTTGGATATATGGTCCCTTATCATATTTATACTTCGGATCTGGACGCATAGTGGTCCAGAGAGCTTTATCTTTCTTGCTTTATGTTGAGTTATGGAAGAAATGGACTTAGGATGTTGTAATTGGGGCAAATGCTTCAAGTAGTGTTATTTGGACGATGCATGAGTATCAAGTTCGAACCTTTACATGTTTATTGAGCTTGGGAAGGTCAGATCTATGAATTAGAGGAACAGATCTGACCTCAGAAGGCCATTTGAGTTCGAGCATGGCATGAACTCGTCGAGTCCATGAGCAGACTCGACGATTCGGACCAGGTTGTCCCGTGAATCACACAGTTGGTGACTCGCTGAGTTGGCGGAATGACTCGGTGAGTCAGTTGGGATTTAGGGGACTGGAGTTCAATTCTGAACTCGCCGAGTCAATGCCTGACTCGACGAGTTGGGTCAAAGGGGTGGCCATTGACCAACATTGACTAGAGTTGACTTGTGTTGACTTGAGGGCATTAGTCAAACTAAGTTGGGGAGGTATTAGTTAGAGATATATTTATGCCATAGGAGGAATCTAGGTTGGAAGATTGAGCGCGAATGATCATCCGACATCTTCGAGGTGAGTCTTCTCACTATGCCTTACCCGATGGGGTGATTATGTGTGACCGGAAGGTCTTATGTGTATGATGAAAATGTGATGTATGTTGTATATGTAATATGTTATGATATGAGTATAATGATATGGACCGGAAGGTCAACAGAGTTATGGTATGGACATCCCCTGAGACACTTGGATCGGAAGATCACATAGAGTTATGGCTTGGAAAGGCGTATGTGCTGTACATGGTATTTTGGGGAACTCACTAAGCATTATTGCTTACCGTTTGCTTGTTATGTGTTTCAGGTACCAGTGATGATCGCGGGAAGGCGCCGGCTTGATCAGTACACACTTGTGGTGGAGATGTTTTGAGATTCTGGGGATTTTGATTTGCACTTATGTTATGTAAAAGCAATTGATACACGTTTTTGAGAATTGTGATTGGAGTATTTTTATTAATTTAACATGAAAAAATGTTTTGAAATTTCATGGTGTTACTTGAATACCGTAAGCACGAAGCTTAGTGAGTTCCCCCATCATAACACAAGCCATACAATAACATACTCCCTAGCATATCCAGCTGCTGGCCTACCCCTTCAGTCTCTTTCAACCGGTAACCGCCTAGCATATCAGGGTGCCAGCCTACCCCTTCGGTCTTCCGACCGGCTACGGGGACTATTTCACCCCTACTAATACCACGTAATAACATAGCATACAAGCACACAGATATCAACAGATAGTGGAATACCAAAAAATTATCACAAAGACAATCATCTCTAGTATAATCAGCTACTAGCGAGCCGACATTGGTGCCTTCGACTCACTTCTACTGGAAGGTAACTCACCTCGCATGGCTCAAGTTCCTTGCAAGAATTCCTTAGCTGCTGCCCTGGCAACTCCTCAAGCTATCAATACCAAAATATCACCCAATTAGCAATTGGGTTCTAACCCATGATCCATAATCCATACTTGGGGTGAAATGACTGTTTCAACCCCTACTCATCAAGGCCCAAACTATAAATTCCATGAAAGCCCATCAATGGCCCAATTTTCCAAAAATAGCCCAAACCCTTACATGGGACTACCCTCTAGAACCCATTTTGTACTTCATAATCCCCAAAGGTCAACCTTGGTCAAAGTCAAGTCAAGGACAAAGTCAACATCCAAATCAAATTCAAAGTCAACGCTTCGAGTTGGCTCAGCTCGTCGAGTTGTCCTTTAACTCAGCGAGTTCCTATAAACCACATAATCATGATACTACGAACCAACTCGTCGAGTTCTCCCTTAACTCGTCGAGTTCTTTCCTTTTCAACAGAATCAAGACATACTCACATCAACTCGCCAAGTTTCTTTGTGAACTCGTCGAGTTCTTTATTCTATTAACCATCGTTAATGCATTAAGCCATTTCTCTCGAATCTAACAGCTCCAAACCTCAGTTCCTTTCCGTTATGATGTTTAGAAGGGTAAAGTTTCCAACTTTACCCTCAAGAACCATCTACTAAGCTTAAAACTAAAACCCTAGTTTCTTTAAAGGTGGTCTTGATCCATTAAGCCCCTAAATTCCAACTATAACACACCAACATACAGATCTGATGTCCCAAGGTGGACAAGTCACGTCAAGTTGCCAACTTTACGTTCATGCATGCTAGAAACACCCTCAAATGTCCATTTTTGGCTTCACAATAGACATATTGCATGAATGGGACATGGAGGCCATTAAAGTTTGCAACTTTAAGCCTCAATAGGTCATATAGGGGTCAAATCTATCCCATTAACCCCTAGAAACCTCTTCTCTTCGGACCATTCGATCAAATCCCCAAAACTCAAGCTAGAACTTCAAGAAAAGAGATGTAGTAAGCTATATGTCAAGGTGACGAATTTATACCTCAAAGATGCAACTCTTGGTGAAGGGTTTCTTGATCTAGAGTCACTCCACCAAGCTAGGTGCTTCCCTCTTCAAGTCTCCTTCAAGGATCACCAACAAATACTCTTTATGAACTCACAACACTCAAAAATAGCCTTAAGGTCTCGAGGTTAGGGTCTTGGACTATGGAGGATGGAAATGAGGCCAAACCCTAGAGCTTAAGTTGTTTAAATAGGGTGCAAAACCCCGAATTTAGGGTTTCTCAAACCGCAACCAACTCGTCGAGTTGGTCCCCTCCAACTCGTCGAGTTGATCTTCGAAAATGCACGTCACTCATAATTCCTACACGTCGAGTTTACACCTTAAACTCGACGAGTTGACCTTTAAAAATGAGGTTTAATTATCCATAATTAGCCTTCTAGATTTCGCGTGTTGCAACTCTCCCCCACTTAAATTAGATTTCGTCCTCGAAATCACTCCTTATTAACACCCATATCGAAGCAATCAATCTTGATGTTCATGATCGGAATTTCTGTGCATATAATAGCCTTCCCAAGGCAATCGAAACCCAACCGAACTCCTACTCCGAAATAACACCCGAACCTTCAACCCTTGCAAACCATCTCTACCTTCTAAGACCAGGAATCCGCAATATCCTGACTCCTCGAGAGCTCGACCATGTTGAACAAATCCATGCCCTCTCTAAGGAATAGCAACCAATCATAACCCTTCTGACTATGATCATACCACGACCTATCCCGGTCTACTTAAACTATCCTTAGAATAATTCTTCAAACCTAGTGAAGAACAAATCCCTGATAATTGAATATAAACCCATCCCACCTTACATGGAATCCGAAAAAAAAAACTAAAGTCTCAATGGTTCGACTCCCTGTCAGACCTCTCATACCAAATTACTACCAAACCAACCTCATAGAGTCTCGGATCCCACAAAATGCTTTCAATGGTTCGAGTAGAAGATTCATCCCTGCAACGGTTATACTTAGATGAGAGCTGCGCAACAAGGCCAACAATTACTCTGAGATTATTTCATATCACTATGAGTGACCTGGCATTACCCACACAATTAGTTACCTATCCATACATGAAATCCTAAAGCAGTAACATTGCCAAGTATATCTAGGTGCTAGCCTCCGCTTTGGTCTATTTCAACCAGATATTGCCGAGTATATATGGGTGCTCGACCTACCCCTTCGGTCTAACCTGACTAGATACTGCCGAGCATATCTGGGTGCTCGACCTACTCCTTCGGTCTATCTTGACTGGATACCGCAAGAAACACTAGAACTATCTGGAATAGCATGTTGCCTTCCGGCTGCCTTCCATAATCCACCGAGACCTCCCTAGTCTTAATTCGTATGCCAGTAATCTAAAATGCTGGGTTCTAGCCTGGTTACTGAGCCAAAAGGCTCCCACACTATCGCCCTTTGCGACTTCCAACAGAAAACTCTACAGATAATAACCACTCAAACTAACTCGACACTATCCCGATGCTATGTTGAATGTTACAGGTCCAAATATAGTCTTCCTCATACCCGGTCTCCCACGACCTACCATTTACTGATTTCAAACATATCATTGTTTACCCACAATCTTGCGAATTGGTCCACCCTGGCCTAAATCATCTAAACGAATCTGTGAATGCCACAACTTCCCTACAGCCCTTCTGCACTTTCCATACTATCTGACCGCTTGTGAATGCTACGGCTACCCCTGTAGTCTTACAACACTTTCCACATTACCTGCCCAAACGCCCAAATTGAACTCAAGTCATGACTGAAACCCCACCCTGATTTCCCCCAAATTCTACTATCAAGCATCAAGAAGACGCCATTCACATGTTGGGAAGTTTTACCAAACTCCCAACTCACACAACCCTCAAACCAAACAGTCACTTGGGCCGCCCTCCTCCTTGACGGGGATGTGAAACTCATCCTAGTTTCATAACCACTCCTGCTTTTGAATCCCTGGACAATTCTCCCCCACTTTGAATAGTCTAAATCCTCAAAGCACACGAGAATTGAAGGATTCCCATTCCTTCCTTACTTAGAACGATCGACATGTTGACTACCTATGCTTAGCCTTGCTAGTGATCCATTACCAAACCACTCCAAAGACCGCACCATTACCGAAGACTAGATGAACACTTTCCGAATTATAGTGAAAAACCGATAGCCCCTGATACTTGAAATGATACCGCACTCAAATCTTGAAATCCAAACGACAGATGCTCCAACCAATACCTCAGCAAAAAGCCACTTCCCTTGGAGCCTCCAACAATCACTACAAGAACAACTACTGAACCACCGAATCCTGACAAATCTTTACCTCGACCTCCATCTATGAAGAATCTCTGAATTTTTAACCATCTACAACCCATGCGAACATAAGACTCCTTTGGCATTCACAATGACCAATCACTCATGCACTGAGGTCGCCATTTTCCTACTACCGTTCCTCTCCTAGCAACGCTAGTGTGGAACCCCAAAGCTTATTCCAAAGACAATTGTTGATCCTAACGGATCAAGTATGAAACCATTGAACCTTTACTTACTAGAGAGCTACCCTGCTAACCCTGACCAAAGATTTTCCAAGCTATGCCCTGAATTGCCTGCAGCAGAGACCCTGAACAACAACTGAACACACTGAACCTGTCAAACCAGCAAAAGGGAAATGAAGTTTCGCTAACCACTTAGTAATTCACGCTATGCAGATGGCATATGAAAATATTTGAGGATACAAACCAATCATGAGCAAAGAAATGAACCGCATATATGCTTCTCTGTACTGATGCAAGATTCCAACAACCGTAAATATTAATATATACATTAACCAAAGGATGGAAAAAGATACATACCTGTGATATTGCCTAAGAGAGTCTTGACCTCCTTTGTTTGTCACTGCAAAACTCAACCTCTCTCTATTGGGGCTCCTACCCTACCTTCTCGTCTATCAGTGATCCTCAAAGTATTTGGAGCAGTCGCGTGTACTGCCTCTCCCCTCATCATCGGAAAATCGACCTTATTGTGGCCCACCTGATCACAGAGAACACACAACGGACTTGCCCCTTGACGATAATCCCTGCTGACGTGATCAACCCTGCCACACTTGTAGCAGCCTAAACCCCTGGAACGACAAACTCCCTTGTGTACTTTTCCATACGTGCTGTACTGACCCCGACCATGCTGGCCTCTCACCTGATGGTATGAAACCTTGGGTCTCTTCCCGGGACCATCCACTATACGCACCTGATATGACCCTCTCTCCCCACTGTGCTATAAATCGATCTCGCACCCTCAGAAGCTGGATGTCATATTCTTCAGGGTATGACACCCTGTCATGCTCACCAACTAATTCGCCAATGGCTAAACTGCAATAGTTGGAACATCCTCTGCCCCAAACCAGGTCACAAACTCCTCCCAAGACATAGTCTCCAATTTAGAAAGCGCAATAGGTTGCATAATCAATTCCCAGCAACTCCTTGCCTCCCGATACATGAGATTCAAGGCAAACCGAACCTTAGCTCCTATGGGGTAAGGACTAGTGCGAAAAACACCTTCCATCTCCTCAATCCAACGCGAACTCAAAATCCTAGTAGTTCCTCGCTCGACTGGCTCACCGCCTGAGCCAAGACCTAATCCTAAATCAGAACCACCTCCCTGAGTGCTCATCTCCAAACTGGAAAACCACAAACCACTTATCAAAACATACTCAAGGATACTCCTCCCCGAAGCTTCTCAGATTCTCCAATACTCTCACAAATTCGAGGATGGATCATGTGCTTTCAGTAGTACGGGCCCAATACTACCTTCCAGACCTATCCATACTTTCCTTAGCAATCCTCCTGAATCCTCTAAGTCACTTCCTCAAACTGATGCACCCAAACTTACTAACCTCACTACTAGCCCACAAAAGCATATCCTAGGCATTTCTTATGTTCCCGAACCTACCCAGTCCTCAACTGCTGAAAGATTAATCTCAACCAGCTACCTCATGAATATAGTCACATGCAACAGAGATCAGATAATCCTTCGAGTAAAAGAATGAATCCTAGAACGGTTAGACTCAGACGAGAGCTGTGCAATAGGTCCAAGTCCATCACTCTGAGATTATTTAGCCTATGCCACATGTGACTTAGCATATCCACTTAATAGCTAGCTCACATTGCAAAAAGTCCCATAAAGCACAAAGGAAGCAATATTTATACAATGTAAAAACTAACCAATAAAACCATTCTATCCTCTTATCAGGAATCTGTACTAGCATGTAATTCTAAGCCTCATATAATCAGGCATAACCTAAACAGGCCATCCTACCACTGACTAATCAGTACTAGTATGTAGTTCAATAAGCACATATATCAGGCATACAAGGCATCCCCCTAGATCCTTAGCCCTAATCTAGCATGCAGTTCACATATTCTCAATCCATATCATAACATAACATGTATGTGTATCTTGGGGAAAACTTACTTGAGCTCGGCCGATTGAATGCATCACACTCGTTCTTTCTCAAAAACCCTTAATTTTAATCTTTAGAAAATTTATTTTTCTTTTAAAAACCTTTCAATCCCTCGATTTGAGTTTAGACACATCCAATAGTGTGCCTGAATCCCTTAAACCATGGTTCTGATACCAACTTGTAACATCCCAAAATTTGTGACGAAAAATTTCATTTTAAAACAAGTAATTCTAAAAACCAGTAATTTGAAACATCATTAGTGCCAATCTATATCAAAACTAGTATGTCAATTAACCAAAACATGTCATAGAAAATATGATAAGAGTACGGCTCCGAAAGATCTCATCTGCGGAAAATCATAGTGTGATGCGCAGCGATCAGGTTGACTCCTTTCCTTTTGAAGAATAAGTACCTAAAACTAAAACTGAAAACCGTAAACACGAAGCTTAGTGAGTTCCCCCATCATACCACATACGATAAAATAACATACTGCATAACATATCCAGGTGTTGCCTTACCCCTTCGGCTTCTTTCAACCGGTAACCGCCTAGCATATCAGGGTGTTGGCTTACCCCTTCAGTCTCTGTAACTGCCTAGCATATCTGGGTGCTGGCCTACCCCTTCATTCTCTTTCAACTAGTAACGGGTCACCCCCTATCACTACAATATAATATCCTTGCATATAAATGCATAATCACATACTACCTAGCATATATGGGTGCTGGTTTACCCCTTTGGTCTTCCGACCGGCTACGGGGACTATTTCACCCCTACCACTATCACGTGATAGCATAGCATACAAGCACATACATCACAACAGATAGTGGAATACCAAAAAATTATCACAAAGACAATCATCTCTACTATAATCAGCTACTAGCAGGCCGTCATTGGAGCCTTCGACCCACTTCTATTGGAAGGTAACTCACCCCGCACTGCTGAAGTTCCCTGCAAGATTTCCTTAGCTGCTTCCCTGACAACTCCTTAAGCTATCAATACGAAAATATCACCCAATTAGCAATTGGGTTCTAACCCATGATCTATAATCCATACTTGGGATGAAATCACAGTTTCACCCCTGACTCATCAAAGCCAAACTATAAATTCCATGAAAGCCTATCAGTGGCCCAACTTTCCAAACTGGGCCCAAACCCTTACATGGGACTACCCTCTAGAACCCATTATGTACTTCATAATCCCCAAAGGTCAACCTTGGTCATAGTCAAGTCAAGGTCAAAGTCAACATCCAAGTCAAAGTCAAAGTCAACGCTCCAAGTTGGCTCAACTTGTTGAGTTATACTTCAACTCGACGAGTTCCCATAAAGCAAAAAATCATGATACTACGAACCAACTCGTCGAGTTCTACCTTAAGTCATTGATTTCTTTCCTTTTCAACAAAATTGAGACATACTCACATCAACTCATCGAGTTCCTTTGTGAACTCGTCGAGTTCTTCAGTTTGTTAACCATTCTTAATGCATTAAGCCATTTCTCTCGAATCTAACAACTCCAAACCTCAGGTCCTTTCCATTATGATTTTTAGAAGGGTAAAGTTTCCAACTTTACCCTCAAGAACCATCTACTAAGCTTAAAACTCAACCCCTAGTTTCTTTAAAGGTGGTCTTGATCCATTAAGCCCCTAAACTCCTACTACAACACAACAACATACAAATCTGATGTCCGAAGGCGGACAAATCACTTAAAGTTTCCAACTTTACATTCATGCATGCTACAAACACCCTCAAATGTCCATTTTTGGTTCACAATGGACATATTGCATGAATGGGACATGGAGCCATTAAAGTTTGCAACTTTAAGACTCAATAGGTCGTATCGGGGTCAGATCTATCCCATTAACCCCTAGAAACCTCTTTTCTTCGGACCATTTAATCATAGCCCCAAAACTCAAGCTAAAACTTCATAAAAAGAGATCTAGTAAGCTATATGTCAAGGTGAAGACTTTATACCTCCAAGCTAGGTGCTTCCCTCTTCAAGTCTCCTTCAAGAATCACCAGAAGATACACTTTATGAACTCACAACACTGAAAAATAGCCTTAGGGTCTTGAGGTTAGGGTCTTGGACTATGGAGGCTAGAAATGAGGCCAAACCCTAGAGCTTAAGTTGTTTAAGTAGGGTGCAAAACCCCGAATTTAAGGTTTCTCAAGCCGCGACCAACTCGTCGAGTTGATCTTCGAAAATGCGCATGACTCATAATTCCTATATGTTTATGCCTTAAACTCGACGAGTTGACCATTAAAAATGAGTTTTTATTTTTCCATAATAAGCCTTCTAGATTCTAGGTGTTACATAAAACATACCAAACTAAACTCATTAATTCATATAAGAAGTCTGAGACATCACTTTTCCCATTTTACCCTTTGCTCCAAAACACAAATCAAGGGCATAGATCACCTAAACCATATTATTAACATCCCATAAGGTCTAAAATTTATGTCATTGAAGCTCAAGGCCTTTGCATGATCGAATTACATTCCAAAATCCCAACTAAGAAACATCTTGAAACTGAATGTTACAAGTCTCCCCCGCTTAAACTGGCTTTTGTCCTCGAAATCTCTCTCAGTTCTAATCTTTGAAAACAACACCTATAAATTCCATAAGATCCCTCTGACCATGTCGAATTTAAGGCATCCATAAAGAAACTGAAGAGACCACTCAGAAACCCACAGTTGCCCACAAACAACCCAATAACTTGACAACACTCAACCACACACAACTATCTTTCTATCCTTAATTGTAAGACCCAAATCCTAATGCAAACCACTCATACTGGAAACTCTCAAACTACAACCAAACACCAACTCCGTCAATATACTCTCTAAAACCAGGAACCCATTAGTTTAAACTTTGGAAACCGTACCCTAAAACTGATGATAACCCACTTGTTGCATGTACCTCTAACCCTTGAGTAGGAACACCATCAAACCATGCAGAAAGAACACTCAAAACATCATGATCATGAATTTCAACCAATCCTAAATTCGGAAATTATGCCCAAAAACCTGAAATATACACTTGACCTCTTGGCAAGTTATCACTAACCTACTGCTCGCACGAGCGTAATCATTATTAATCCAAGAATCTTACGTAGCATCCAAATCCCTCATCAGCTCAGGTGTACCACCACCTAAAAAATCACTAGATACATTTACAACGAACTTCAAAACCTAAATTTTCAAAACCAATAGGGGTTACCAAAACCCTACTAAACATCCCACAAGAAAACAAGGTCCACACATACCAACATTCAACAAGAGGCTTTTGGTGTACAACCAATACGTCAAACAAAAAAAACTTTACTATCCACATAATAAAAACCAACCGGTCACCGAGCCTCCTTACTCCCTAAAATGTTCTAATACCCAACATGCCAAAGAACTATGATTTGACACCTAAGTGTCTCAATCTAATGACTATCGGGTCCCACCCATATGAGTCATACAACCACTGGTTCACTATACACCTTGACACCATCTAAACATTAGAATGATAAGCTCGCAATACTATGTCAATCTTGTTGTCACTGTATCCTTGGCCTGAAGACTCACGAAAAGCACCATAGGGGCCTAAAGGTACTCAACCATGAACCTACTGACTTGTAGGAACCTAATCAACATCTCTTTCAACATTAACCAAACACAACACAAGTTGTAACTTTCTATGACGCGCAATTCCTTCCATAGTTCAAGCTGCCACCAATGCAAAATCAGACAAAAACATGGTCACACACAACCAGAGAATGAGATAGGTGGTTGTACTTTTGTCCTAATTCAAAAGCTATAAACCAAAAAAAGAACCATGCCAATAGTTCGAACCAAGTGTTCTCATGTAATCTTACTCACTCCACATATACCCCCTCATGACCATATTTGATGAACTACCATATTATACACCCCCAAGGGGAAACGCATAACCAACCCTAGATCTACTATATTCTTTCATCCTCACAACCTTACCCAAAGGGTGAAGTATCGATGGATCTTACAAAATGGCGAACCTCAACTGCTAATAGAAACATCCTCTTGAACAAATGAAACAAGATCACACACCTTACTTAAAACTGAACATATCCCATCAATACATAACTAGCTCGATAAAAACTTCCAAATTTACCCAGAAGTGTTGTCAAAACCCTGGTCGGATGAATCCACATACCAACACTGCCGCAGTAACATGCCAAAATTGGAATCTACGTAGATCCAAAGTCACACCTGGAAAACTGAACAACGCCGCCCCAACATCCGAACTTCCAATAACCAAGGACATCTGCCAAACTTCAGCCCGTTATGAACAATAATTCCACAACTAGAAATTAAGGCTAAACATACCCAAAAGCCAAAATATACAACATACATAACTTGACGAAAGGTTGTCGCATCCATTGAACTTCGAATGAGACACTCGAAACCTTCAAAGAACCTCAACTATTGACGATGAATGAAATAACCAACATCGAGAATACCTAGAAAACTAAACCAATGATCCAATACACTACTAAACAAAACACATGTGGAACAAAACATACCAAACTCTAATGTTGATTGGCAGATCATCAACTGCCCATACTAGACTATAGATAGCAATATATACATTGAGCTGACAAATCCCTCAGCAACTGATACTCAAACTGAGTGACCCAAACATAGGCGATCCCAAAAGGAACCACTGGCTATAATTAGATCCTTCTCCAACAACTTACTGCCTCAAAAACAAATCATGCATTCCTGAGCACATAAATCTGATGGCAACTTGCTCTGCACCCCCGTGTTGACTAGATCTTGAAGCAAAGTATCACATATCCGAATCACATATTCATGTGACCCATTATTCTAAAACAATAAACTAGAATATATCGATGATCCTCCAATCAGAATACCCAGTTCTCCCCCACTTAGGGTTCAGACTACCACCAACTGACATTGCAAACAAACTGAAACTCAAACCGTCTCAACCAGATACATACAATCCCTGACTCTTAGGATGTATAAAACAACACAAGATGATCTTCCAAATGAAGACCAACCAACCTCATAGAGATTTTGAATGTCAAAAGGATACCTCAAAAACTTCCCAAGCAAAATTGCCCCTAACATCAAGAATCAGGTGCAGATGCACAAACAATAATTCTGACAGTCCTAACATTACATCGATTCTCTATCTAAAAAAATGGACTACCACATACCTCACTTCCAAACCCCCAACAAGAAATTCATTGCGCGAATCATTCATAAAGACAGGAGACATCATCATCATAGTTGGGATACATCAGAGACAATGAAACTTGTCATTCCTGATTCACTTTTCATGATCACCCTTGTTCTCATATTTCTAGTCTCAACAATAACGACTCTTTTTCCCACATATGATATATCTTAAGGAAACCATACCATAGGAATCCTCTAGTGTTGGATTTGGTGTCTAAGCCCATAACTATCACTGGTATGTACTTGACCCGATAATAGCATGGTCCTTTTGGGTTGCCTTCACCAGTGTAATTTGATAGGATGGTTTTTTTTAGAATAAGGTTATTTATGATTTATTAATATATTATAAGTATAATATATTAATATGGTTATTTAATAGTATTGTATAATAATTAATTTTGAATTAATTTTGTGGTCAAAAGAGACTAATTAAATATGGAGGGATTGATTATGTAAATATATGATTTTTATAGTATGGGCTAGTGATCCTTGATTATGTAGATGGGTTAAACTAATAAGATAACCCATGTATAGTCCATGAAGGTTAATCCCATGGAGCATAGGAATGTGGAAAGTCATGGATCATTAGGATTTACTAAGTGTAACCCTAGCATTTGCCACAACTATACATAGAACCCTCCATACACCAAAATCGGTTGCATCTTCAATTGATACAAGTAACTTATTCTCTTAGAGCCTCCTTTTGCATATTGGTGCTTGTGAACCATTAGAGGCATCACACTTAAGGTGCTTAGGCTTTCAAAAGACAAGAACTCTAAATTACTCAAGAAGAAAGCATCCAAACTATGTTTTAGTTATATAGCTTCAATTGTATGCTAGTTAGGGTTAATGCTTCGGAAAAAGAAAATGCATGTATAATTAAAGAAATCATAGATCCAAAGCATTTAGGATTGCATGCGCACTTAGGAAGTGTTATAGTGCTCAAAATCCAATAGTGGTATCAGAGCCTAGGATTGTTTTGTATTATATTTGATGCCTACTTGTTTTCAAAGTTGAAAAAATATCGTGTTTTCTGCATTCTGCCTGATGAACTTTCCGAGTCCACTGGGGAACGCGACGAGTCCATGCAGAAATGAAGCTACTCGACGAGTACAATTCATGGACTCGCCGAGTTGGCGAATCAGAGTGCAGAATTTCGTGTTTTTGGCCATAATTGGATATGGTCATTACCACAAACTATTTTGAATTATAAAAATATGTTTTTTTAAGATATGGCAGTGATCATGCTTATCCAATTGAAAGATAATTGTCAAAGTTTCATGTTTTTTATTTAGTTTATATGATTAGGCTAATTACATGAAATTTGTTTGATATGAATTATTTTGTTCTTAAGAGTTTGAATAGATCATGTATGGATTATTTGATTATTGTGTTAGTTAAATTAGTGATCTAAATGCTTTTAAATGTGCTCCATAACTTGGCCTCAAGTTATGGAAAATTAAAAGTCACTTATTTAAAAGACAATAAAAATCGTAAGTTATGGACTTGAAGAGTTTTGAAAAGTTTCAAAACTTGCCCTCGAGTTTTTGAATTTGCAAAGTCTCATTAAATGAAACATTAATTCCAAACACTAGAGTTTTAAAAGTTAAAATGCAACCCTTATACTATTATAATATAATAAGTTTAATAATATATATATATATATATATATATATATATATATATATATATATATATATATATATATATATATAAGAGTAGTCAGTTTTACCGTTAGTAGACCTCATTCACGAAGCTGGTCTATAAGGGGGGTATAAGGTTACTGCCTATAAAATGGTGGTTTAATGGGTATCCACTCTCACTCGCTGCTTCCTTGACTGGTGGAGGGTCGTTAGCCGAACGGGTAGGATAGGAAACTAATTCTCCCTCATTAAAAGTAAAATGATAAATATAAAGTAACTAAACTTATATTTAATTCCCAATCTTATTTACTTTAGGAAAAATGGTGCTAATCCATGAAATTACACTTTACACCTTGTTAAGTCGTTAGTGGAGCGTGTGTGGTTAACCGACACACTAATCTGGGACTGACAATGAGTGGACAAGGGTACCTTGATGTTAATCATATATCAATGGAACGTGTGTGGTTAACTGGCACATTGATTAGGTAATTTGTAACATTAGGTGTAGCATGTTATTTTACATGGTTATTCACACCTTGTTTGTGATCCTCGGCATCCCAGTCACAAACTTGAAGGGCACACTCAAAATTTAAACATGCCTTTGAAAAGTTCAATAAATCTCAAAGATCTGGGAATTTAAATCCAATTAAAACTTAATAACTTATTTCGTCATTTACCTACCTTCAAATATTTTACAATTGGATTACGGCATCCCTCTTCGCAATTGTAGAATATTATGTTGAGTCCTAGCCTTACTATTTCATTTGGGTGTAATATTAAGGATTCTCATCTAATCTAAACTTTGTTCTTATTCTTTTTCAGATGTCTACCCCAAACAATGTTTCAAGACCAATTCCTTCAGGCTCTTTCTCCCTCATGAACCTATGTAGGAGGGTCATTTTTATGTCTCAAACTTCAATGACTGGATTTGTAACATCAGAATGGCTATTCTCTATGAGGACAAAGAATATGTCCTTGATAAAGAGCTTAAGGAGATTGATGTCACCATTGCTACTCCTAAACAAATTACTGAATACACCAATCATGAGAGGGATACGATAAAGGTGTCGTGTCTTATGATTGCAACCATGACTGTAGAGATACAGAAGTCCTATAACTACTATCTCTATGAAATGTATCATGACTTGATGGAAAGATACCATCAAAGTGCTTGGCGTGAGAGGTATGAGATCATTGCCTCCATGATCACAACCAAAATGAAGGATGGTGAACCCATCACGACCCACTTGCAGAAGATACAGAGATATGTGGACCGGTTGCTAAAGTTTAATGTCAATTTTATGAAGAGTTGGCCATAGATATAATTCTACACTCTTTACCTTCTTGTTATGATCAGTTTCATATGACTTATCATATGAACAAGGAGGAGGTCACTCTTAGCAAGCTTCAAGGGCTTTTAAGGACTGCAGAAAGAAAGCTTAAAGGCAATTCGGTTGTGTCTACTCTTACTACTACTACTACTACTACTTCTGCCCCTATTCTGGCAATATGACATGGAAAAGGAAAGAAGAGGAAGGCTCCCTATAAGAGCTGCAAGGGAAAGTCTCTTGATTGATCCTCTTCTAGTGGGACCAAAGTTGGTTCTGTTAATCCCTCTTCTAATTCGAAGGATGTTGGCTGCTTCCATTGTCATGAAAATGGGCACTAGAAACGAAGCTGCCCCAAATACTTGCAGGACATAAAGGATGGGAAGATCAAACCCTCCTTTGCAGGTATTTACACTATTCAATGTAATAACTCATCACTTGCTAATTCTTGGGTCCTTGATACAGGTTGTGGATTTGACATTTGTTATGATTTGCAGGGACTAATAAGAAGAAGGGATGTGGAGCAGGGGAAGATAAACTAAATCACGGGAAATAGGAAAATGACGCATGTAACCAAGATTGGAGTTATTCTTTATTGCTTAGAAATGGTTTAAATTTAGATTTGAATAGTTGTTGTTACTCAGCCGATATGGCGAGAAATATTATTCCCTTTCATAGTTTGTACAAACAAGGTTTTACTTTTTCATTTAATAATGAAGTTGGTACTATTTATGTTTATTATAATGGTGTATTTTATTTTGAACCATTACCTTGCAATAGTGTAGATGAAACTGTGAATGTTGTACATAACCTAGGAAATAATGTGTTGTATATTGATTCGTCCAATGTTTTGGACAAGGCATGCTTGTGGTATTGTCGGCTTGGACATGTCAACAAGAAGCGCATAGCCCAACTCCAAAAGGATGGAAGCTTGGAGTCATTCGACTTAAATTCGGATGACACTTGCAAATCTTGTTTACTTGGAAAGATAACCAAGTCTCCCTTCACTAGTACTTGTGAAAGGGGTGATGGTTTGTTGGACCTCATACACACCGATGTGTGTGAATCATTCAGAACCGCCACAAGGGATGATAAGCGCTTCTATGTGACTTTTGCTGATGATTACAGTAGATATGGCTATGTATACATAATCAAGCATAAGTTAGAAACTTTTGAAAGGTTCAAAAAGTTTAAGAAAGGAGTGGAGAGTCAATTGGGTAGGAAGATACAGTTTCTACAATCCGATCATGGAGGAGAGCATCTTAGTATCGAGTTCCTTGACTATCTTAAGGAATGTAGAATTTTTTTATAATTGACGCCACCTAGGACACCACAGCTAAATGGTGTGGCTGATAGGTGCAATGAGACCTTGCTAGACATGGTTCGTTCCATGATGAGTGGAGCTTCATTACCTATCTCATTTTGAGGGTATGCCTTAGAGATTGCCGCCCATAACCTTAATCTAGTCCGAACCAAAAAGGTTTCCAAAACACCTCATGAAATGTGGACATGGAAGGATCCCTTGTTAGACCACATCAAAGTTTGGGGTTGCGAGGCTTTTGTGAGAAAAGAAACTCACCACAAGATCGAACCTTGGAGTAAGCGATGTATTTTCATCGGCTACCCGAAAAATTCCTTTGGATATCTCTTATATAGACCGAGTGACAATGTTGTCTTCATTATGAGGAGATGAGTCTTTCAAGAGAGAGAGAACTCATATTCCAAGAGGATAGTGGGAGAAAAATTGACCTTGAAGAGCTTCAAGAGTAAATCAATGAAGGAACCTCAAACACTAGCACTCAACCAAAGAGGAAACTCCGGTTGAACCAATTGACAAGTATGTACCTCCGAGGCGTTCCAGTAAAGTTAGTGTCCCACCTGTGTTATATGGTTTTATATAACAGCTAAAGGTGATACATTTATCAATGATAACACACTAATAAATTTAGATGAACCTAACAACTACAAGGAAACCATGGCAAGCCCTGAGTCTGCTAAATGGAAAGAGGCTATGAACAGTGAGATTCAGTCCATGTATGGCAATCAACTTTGGAACTTGGTTGACAATGTACCGGGCCGTAAAACAGTCGGTGCAAATGGATCTTCAAGAAGAAGATCGATATAGATGAAAATGTACACACATATAAGGCGCGACTGGTTGCGAAGGGCTTTACTCAAACTTCGGGAGTTGGCTATGATGAGACCTTCTCACCAGTAGCGAATATTAAATCTATAAGGGTTATGCTAGCCATTGCTGCATTTCATGACTATGAAATATGGCAAATGGATGTGAAAACCACTTTCCTTAATGGAAAGTTGATTGGAGATGTTTACATTAGTCAGCAAGAGGGTTTTGTCAATGCAGAGTACCCTAATAGAGTGTGTAAGCTTGAGAAATCCATATATGGATTGAAACAAGCATCTCACAAATGGATTCTTTGTTTTGATGAGAAAGTCAAAGAGTTTGGTTTTTCGAGAAACGAGGATGAGTCCTGTGTATATGTCAAAGATAGTATATTGAGCTCTTTGGTAATGTATGTAGATGACATACTGCTCATAGGAAATGACATCCTAACCTTGCAGGAGGTCAACTACTGGATTGGGAAGTGTTTCGCTATGAAGGACCTCGGAGAAGCTGCCTATATCCTGTGGATAAGGATATTGAGAAACAGAAGTAAAAGGCTAATAAGACTTAGTGCAAGTCTATACTTGGACAAGGTGTTGAAATGTTTCAGCATGGAGAACTCCAAGAAAGGTGACTTACCTATGCAACGCAATACCAAATTGATTAAGACTCATAGTCCGAGTACAGAGGCTGAGATAGCAAAAATGAGTCATATACCATATGTTTTTGCAGTTGGTTTGATCCTGTATGCTATGACTTGTACTCGCCCTGATGTGGCCTTTGCTTTGAGCATGGTCAGCAGATATCAACGGAACCCTGGTAAAGCTCATTGGACTGCGGTTAAGAACATTCTTAAGTACCTGCAGATGACTAAGGATTAGGTCCTTACCCTCGGTGGGAGCGATGACTTGAGAATAATAGGGTACAACGATGCGAGCTTTCAGACCGACAGAGATAATTTCTGCTCTTAGTCGGGCTGGATATTTACCCTGAATGGAGGAGCAGTGACATGGAAAAGTTCCAAGCAGGAGACTGTAGCTGATTCAACATGTGAATCAAAGTACATATCAGCAAGCGAGGCAACAAAGGAGGCGATATGGTTGAAAAACTTCATCGGAGAGCTTGGAGTCATTCCATCCATAAAGGAGCCTATGGAAATCATCTGTGATAATGAAGGGGCGGTTGCCTTAACCAATAAACTGAGAGATCATGGAAGATACAGACATATCGACAGAAAGTACCACTTCATAAGACATCAAGTAGAAGAAGGGCACCTCATGGTGAAGAGGATATCGTCATAGGACAACCCAATAGATCCCCTCATAAAGGGACTGACTAGGGTTAAGCACATGCAGCATGCGAGGGGCATTGGGATAAAGGACGATATTAGGTTTAGTGATTAGATAAACTGAAACATGTAATAGCTAAATTGTAATTGACATTTGATGTTTAAATAAAAGGGATTTTATTTACATAAAAAGTTATTGTCTTGTGTCAATTATTTACTATTGTTTCACTTTGCATGTTTTAACTTCCAGAATAATAAGATTATTCAAACTATCCACAGTCGATCATACTTTGAAAGTAGGTATGAAAAAATACTGTCATGAGTTGGCTTATAGGATTGTCTAACGAGTTAGGCATAGAACAGGTTTGCTACACCATTCATGAGTACTTATGAAATAAGATTTGAGTATTGGATCAACCCGCGCTCACTTGAATCACTTCATGAAATTTATCACGAGTGATCGTGAGACGATACTATCATATATATATATATATATATATATATATATATATATATATATATATATATATATATGTCTTCAAACCTAGATATATGAGTTGTTCACTATGAGTTAGTCATGCATTGATGGCACGAAAACACATCAGTAACTTGATGTTATAAAACGTGTCGGTGTGCATGATTTAATGAGTAGTTAGTAGAAGCATATAATGTCGAAGTTTATCCGTTCCTTTTATCCTAGGAGGATTAAAAGTGATATCTTGGGCCCCTTGATGATTTTGTTTGACTTATGTGTCCTGCCCGATTACAACTAAATTGATGTGTTCGGTTATTTTCTGTGTCAGACGAATTTAAAATCGGGAAACAAACTTTTGGACAATAAGTATGACATTGTTCCATGTATTTGTCCAGAAAATATCTTGAGAATAGAGGAGTATATGATCCCTTATCTAAAGGATGCGTCATTGACTGAATCAGAGTTGACAGTAGCTTTTGGAAGCTTATGATTGCTAAATCGGATCTTGAAGTCACATAGGCAACTATAGTTATTAGACTTATCCAAGTGAGAGACTGTTGGATTTGGTGTCTAAGCCCATAACTATAGATGGTATGTACTTGACCCGATAGTAGCATGGTCCTTTTGGGTTGCCTTCACCAGTGCAATTTGATAGGATGGTTTTTTGAGAATAAGGTTATTTATGATTTATTAATATATTATAAGTATAATATATTAATATGGTTATTTAATTAGTATTGTCCAAGAATTAATTTGGAGTTAATTTTGTGGTCAAAAGAGACTAGTTAAATATGGAGGGATTGATTATGTAAATCAATGATTCCTATTGTATGGGCTAGTGATCCATGATTATGTAGATGGACTAAACCAATAAGATAACCCATGGATAGTCCATGGAGGTTAAACCCATAGAGCATAGGAATGTGGAATGTCATGGATCATTAGGGTATACAAAGTGTAACCTAGCACTAGCCACAACTATAAATACAACCCTCCATACACCAAAATCGGTTGCACCTTCAATCGATACAACTAACTTATTCTCTTAGAGCCTCCTTTTGCATATTGGTGTTTCTGAACCATTAGAGGCATCACACTTGAGGTGATCAAGCTTTCAAAGGCCAAGAACTCTACCCTACTCAAGAGGTAGGCATCCAAACTATGTTTTAGTTATATAGCTTCAGTTGTATGCTAGCTAGGGTGAATGCTTTGGAAAAAGAAAATGCATGTGTAATTAGAGAAAACATAGATCCAAAGCATTTAGGGTTGCATGTGCACATAGGAAGTGTTATAGTGCCCAAATCCAACATCTAGTGCATTGCCACACTTGTCGCAGAAACTGCAACTATCTAGTCCCCTGCTTGGTCTACCTCCCAATTCTGAAATCATACGTCCGCTCTCTCTTTCCTCCAAACATATAAAGCTGTAAGAACAAATTCCATGTCATACAAAATGATATCCTAAGCCTTTGGCCGATCACTCAACCTGAGGTTGCAAACTGTCACTACTTCGAATAATGCCCTCGAGAACTTAGAATCAGCTAACTCATACTGGTCTACACCACTTAGACCCAAACCGGCCAAACCACTATGGCCTGAAATATTTTCAGACTCATTCTCATCTCGAATAACCATAATCGAAAGGCCGAGAAAGAGAGGAACACACTGTAACGCCTGTGTTTCTGGGCTTGTCATTAATGTTGATATAATAGTCTACGTTAACCTTTGTAACCCGTTTTGAAATAATAGAAGTGTATTATTTGAGTATTATGTGTTTTGTGCTTAATTGCTTAATTGTGTGGTTGGATTAATTAAGAATAAAAATAAGCGTCAAAATTTAAGTGTAAAATAAACTTGATATCTTTGATAATGTTGTAGTAGTTGAAACGAGGTTTCCAAATATATATAGAACGCCCAAATCTGACTTCGTATGAGGAAGTTATGATTTTCTGAAGTTTCGACTTGGCAGTATGCAGCCTGAAATACTCGATTTGAGATCGAGCGGTTTTTAGCCGAAGCAATCTAAACGAGACTCGAAGATCTCGTTGTTGGTATCGAAGCGATGAGAAGTTAGGCGAGAACGGACGTCAAACGAAGAAGTTATGAATTTATAACAAAATTTTTCTGTCCCGGCCTACTAAAAATAATTAATAAAAATAAATTCAATATTAGCTGACGGAGTCTAAATGAAAGTTGAAAGCTGACGGAGTTTAAATTTAATTATTAAACTCGGTATTATCCGAAGGGGAGTCACCGGGCATATCCGAAGTACGCCCAGCGTACTGCTGTACGCCCCGCGTACAGCGAAGCATGACTACCTTCGCACTCGAGTTCTTCGGATGACGAACGCCATGACGATTTCGGACGAGTACGCCCCGCGTATAGGCATACGCCCAGCGTACTCCGAGGCTCCAGCCTCCTATAAATAGGATGCTAGGGCAGCCGGTTCTTTTGCTCATTTTCTCTCTTCTCTCTCCCGTTTACCTCGATTTGCGTGCCAGAAGTACCCCGAAGCCCCGGTAATATTCTCGAGCCCTGAAGCAAGTCCCAAGATCCTGAAGATCCCGAGAAGTGCGATTCCCGAGCCGAAGCTCTGCCCGCGAGAAGTTCGATTTTTGTAGAGATCTTCCAGATCTGCTGATGATTACTACTTCTGCAAGCCGTAGTGCTGTCCGATCATCTTCTGATCAAGTGAGTGTATACTACCTTTCATAAACACGATAATAATACAAGTATGGTTTGAGTGTATTAGGTATATTGTTGTTTATATGCGTGAGTGTGTAGTTACTTTCTTCTAACGCATAATTATGAAGTATTTTATACGAAATACGTGTTATATGTATAATCTTGTTGTTATGTGTGTGAATGTATGTTCAGTCTCTTCAATCTTATAGATCTGATTTGTTTTCTATGAAATACGTGTTATGTGGGTGTGCCTCATCTGTATGTGGAATATATATTGAATGAAAATGCTATACAGGTTTTAAACTATGTATGAAAATATATATTTTTATCTACTGATATGTTGGGTAGAACATGGGTAGATAGTTGGTGTGTAATAAACAGATGAGAGGCCTCGATGTTGTTGTTGTTGATCTAGTTATTCAGCGGAGTATGGATAACGACCACAAACTCCTTCTAGACAGTCTTGTGGAACGCTAGCAGGTTCATAACCTGTAGGTGTTGTGAACGATGTGTTCACCGGTGTACTCTATCCCCCTCATGGTTGCCTTTAGGATATCTATTATTGAGGAAACCCTTTAGCAGTAATGTCCGTCCCGATGAAAATCCTAGATTAGGTCCCTTGAAATAGATGTTGTTTTAGGGACGTAAAGTGAGGATAACGGGAATGGGTAATCGGGATAGTGATTGGTTGGTGAAATTAAATATAATTTTATTTATTGTGGGTTGAAAACCCTATATGCTCACCAGGCTCCCAAGCCTGACCCACTCAGTTTTATTTGTATTACAGGAAGTGGCGCAAGGGCGTAAGATGGATGAATCATCGAGTTGTTTTGTTTACAAGTCTGTATATGTATATATTTGATGAATGACTTGTAATGTTATCGTTTATGCTTTATGGTCTGTATCAGAATATGACATCCCGAGTTTTGATTATATAATGAAAATGCATCTCTTGATGAAATGCTTTGATAAATATTATTTTATCATGTTTTGTTTTGGGAACAAATTCCGCAACACTTTTAAATCAAAAGGATTTACTCTGAAATTATTTTAAAAAGCATAAATGAAATCGGTCTTTTCTAGCCGTGATTTTGGGGATGTCACACACACGACATGAATCATGGTTCAAAACCATGCTATCCACTCTCAACCAACCCCTTATAACTTCCCAAAAAATTTCCTCGATTCGAGTATGAATCATGTGCTTTCAATAGTATGGGCCCAATACTACCTTCCACACCTATCCGTACTTTCCTCAAGAATCATTCCAGAATCCAAGTCATACTCATGTCCACTACCGTCCGATCCAATCACATATACCCACTCGCAAACAAATATACACTGCCAAACATCATACACATTGAGTTAAATACTCCCTAGGATCCCCTATGATTCCTCTCACTATGTATCTGCTATCAGGTGCAAAAGAAATGTTAGATATATGGTTTAGTGGCACTTGGAAATCTGAGAATCGTGATAATCACTTTCAAATCGAAGTATTTGGGTGGTACTCCCAAATCCTCAATTGGATAAGACTCAGATAAAATCAGAGAGAAAAGAAAGAGAGAATAAGATGGTGTAATTTCGTGAGTACCAGAAAAATGACTAAAATTGGTTATAAACCTTCCTTATCTGAAAAAACTGTCAAAATTGTCATATAACAATTTTTCTCAACAGAAAAAACTATTATAAATCCGGGTTTTGTATAAGTATTAATGCAAAGTCAAAATCGGGTAAAATATTCAAAATTTCAACCCCAGCCAGGGGCTCTGCCCCTTGGACCCCGCTCCCAGGGGCGCTGCCCCGGACCCCCATTCCTTCAGGGGCTTCGCCCCTAAATGACAGTATACTTTGATACTTGATGAAACTTAAACAAGTGTGTACTCCACACCTTCCTTACTTGTTTAATATTTATCAAGATCTATTTTAGTCAACAAAGTAATCCTATTAAACTTAAATAACATTAATGATAACAAATCACCAACAAACCTCCCCCATTTAAGTGTAATCTTGATTAACTTAAAATGAAACATAACACCAACAAAACTGATGCATAAATGAAATGTCGTGACGATTGAATTTCACATTAGTATATTATATAATCCAAATATTCGAATATCAGGGTATCACTAAGGATTGAACCCTTTCTATCCATAGTGAATACATGAAGATAATACATACAACAATTTACATTCTCATAAGTTCTAACTTGACACTATATTTTACTAGCGTGTGTCCCATCCTTCAATAAGCATATCAAAGCCAAGTCCTAACTTCTTGAAGCAACTAAACTTCATGCTTATATAGGTAGTTCTTTTATTCTTGCACCTGCAAAGTGCAATTTTTCAAAAGAACTATTAAGAATATAAATTCAACCTCCTTAACTTGCAGTACTGAACACATACCTTGGGATGATGATAATAATGTGTTCCAATCTTCAAATATCAAGCTTTCCACATTGAATTCAGCATCTAATATTACATTAGATGGGAATTGGGTATCTCAATATAAAAGATTTTAAGTGGACTTTAAACCCATCCCTACAGCCGCCTTGTGCACAAGATCTCTTGCTAAGTCTTTTGTTAGATGATCAACTAAATTAAATTGAGTTCTTACAAACTCCACAGATATCACACCAGTCATGATGAGCTCACGAATCATGCTATGTCTAGCACCTAAATGTCTAGATTTCCCATTGTACTATCACATTTGATAGAAATGGTAGATATCGGTTTAGGCCATAATGGAATTTCATAAATCAAATTCCTTAGCCATTTAACTTCTTTACCAGCAGTAGACAATGCAACAAACTTCGACTCCATGGTTGAGTTAGTGATACAAGTCTGTTTCTTAGATGCCCAAGAAATGGCACCTCCTCCAAGAGAAAACACCAAATCACTTGTAGAGGAGTGATCCTCTAAATTGTTAATCTAGCTGGCATCTGAATAACCTTCCAAAAAAGAAGGATATCCACTATAAGTTAAACCATAATTCATGGTCCCTTTCAAGTACTTGAATACTCTACTCACAGCTTACCAATGATGTGAACTAGGATTACTAGTATATCTACTAAGCCTTCCCACATCATATGCTATATCAGGCCTAGTACTAATCATGGCATACATTAGACAACCAATAGCCCTTGAGTATTCTAGTTGAGACACTGGAGATCCTTTATTAGGTAGAAGCTTAAGACTAGGATCTATAGGAGTGTTAACAGGAGAACAACTCTCAAAGTTAAACTTTTTCAATATCTTCTCAATATAATGAGATTGAGAAATTGAAATCCCATTGTTTCCTTTTCTAATTCTTATACCAAGAATTACCTCAGCCTCCCCAATGTCTTTCATATCAAAACTAGATGATAAGAATTTCTTGGTTTTATCAACTTCTTCTAAATCAGTACCAAAAATCAACATATCATCTACATATAAGCAAATCATGACTCCTTTACCAGAAGTATCAAATTTGCTATATACACACTTGTCAGCTTGGTTTAATGCAAAACCATTAGACAAGACAACATCATCAAACTTTTTATGCCATTGTTTTGGTGCTAGTTTCAAACCATATAATGATTTCTTCAACTTGCACACTTTGTGTTCATTTCCAGGCATCACAAACCCTTCAGGTTGTTTCATGTATATTTCCTCATCCAAGTCACCATTCAAGAATGTATTTTTCACATCCATTTGGTGAATAACAAGATTATGTATAGCTGCAAGAGCTAATAATAATCTAATAGTAGAAATTCTGGCAACATGATCATAAGTATCAAAGAAATCAATGCCTTCATTTTGTCTAAAGCCTTGGATAAACAATCTGGCTTTATACATATCAATTGTGCCATCCACCTTCATTTTTCTTTTGATGATCCATTTACATCCTAATGCCTTGCAACCAGGAGGTAAATCAGCCAATACCCAAGTATTGTTCTGCATGATAGACTCAATCTCATCATGAATTGCCTCTTTCCAGAAATGAACATCCCTAGAAGCCATAGCTTCACTGAAAGTCTTTGGATCCTCTGCAATATTAAAACAATATTGATGTTGAGAAATAGTCTCATTCCTTGATCCTTCAACCAAATATAGTTGAAAATTAGATCCGAAAGACTTAGCTTTTCTAGCTCTGGTGCTTTTCCTAGGTTCAGGTACAAAACTTGCACCACCAGAAACATCTTCAGCTTGAGTAGTACTCTTGCTGGAAGATTGATGAATCATGTCCCTTGGCCTAGGTATAGATGTAAATCTTTCTTCATCAAAGATAGCATCTCTTGTCTCTATCACTGTGTTTACAGACACAAAGTCATTAGATTCTAAAATATAGAATCTATATTCTTTGGAATGCTCAGCATATCCAATAAAGATACAATCTATACCTCTCTCCCCCAATGTTTTCCTTTTGGGTTCAGTGAGACTTACAACTGCTCTATAACCCCAAACTTTGAGATAACTCAAATTTGCTACATTTTTATACCAAAGTTCATAAGGAGTATTCTTACTCCTTTTATTTGGAGTTCTATTAAAGATGTAACATGTAGTTAACTTTGCCTCACCCCAAAACCCTTCACTTAAACCAGAATATAACAACATGGAATTAACCATTTCGTTCAATGTCCTATTCTTCCTTTCATCTACACCATTTTGTTGTGGTGTATATGGAGCTGTGGTTTGATGTATTATTCCAGTTGATTCAAAATAAATTGGATCATAATACTCACAACCTCTATCAATACACAATACTTTTATTAATTCATTTTTATGAAGCTCAACTTGTTGTTTATAAATTTTAAATTTGTTACATTAATGTCTAAGTCCATAACTATATTTGGTATGTACTTGACCCCGACCCGACACAGTCCATTTGGGTTGCACTTCACCGACACAATTTATATGGATAGTATTTTGAAAATAGTATATTTATGATTTATATTAATATATTATAAGTTCTAATATATCAATATATAATCATATTATTTAATTAGTATTGATCAAGAATTAATTTATAATTAATTAAGTGATCAAAATGAACTAATTAAATATGGACTCTTATATATATGGAATGGGCCAAGTTCATTTAGGTTGGGCTAAGCTTTCATGGATAGTCCATGGAGTGGTTAACCCATGGATCATATGAAATGAAAGGCCATGGGTTTAACCCTAGTTTCCATACTATATAAAGATGTCCTTGGTTGGTGAAATGGGCACTAGTGTGGGTACACTATGAAGGGCTAGCCGATTTCACTAGAGAGAACCAAGTATCCATATTCCCTAAAGTCTTCCAAGGTGTTTTGGTGATTTGTGATTCCACTTGAGGCTTCCAAACTATTGGGGCTAAGCTCTTAAAGCTTGAAGACATCAAGCTACATCAAAAGGTATGTCATCTAACTAGTACTTTGTAGTATAAGAACTTCACAATATGCTAGTTAGGATTAAAGCCTTGGAAAGTTCTTATTTGCATGTATAATAGAGAAAACATAGATCCAAGGTTTATAGGGTTGCATGTACACCATAGGAGTGTTAGAATGCTCAAAACCCAACAGTGGTATCAGAGCCATGGGTTGTTTTATGTTATATTAATGCAAATGTTTTATTTTCAAAGTTGAAAAAAAATGAAAAAAAAAAACATGACGTTTGTCAAATTTTAAGATAATTACTTGTTTTTGTGAAAAACTAATTATTTGTAAAATTTGAATCATTTTCTATATGAGTTGGATTAGATCAAATTTAGTAAAAGATAAAATTATATGATTATTTTATTAGTTTTAAAAGTTTGATCTAAAGAGTTTTTTGAAACCTCCATAAGTTATGGATATGAAAAGGTTTTAAAAAAATTGATTCAAAGTTTTTTATGGAGTTACAAAACTTGGTCTTAATGTTTTAAAGAATTTCATAACTTGTTCTTAAGTTATGGAACATGAAAAGTTTCATCATAAAAGAAACATTAAACTCCATAAGTTATGGAATCCAAAAGTTTTTTTTGTGTTACCTTGTTTTATGAGTTATTTTTTTGATTAATGAAAAATATGTGTTAATAGTTTTCAATCCAAATTAATCTAAAAGTTGTTCATAAAATGTGTTTTTGTAACTTGTCCTCAAGTTATATGAAAAGTCACATTTATGAATCTTAAAAACTCATAAAAAATGCTTTAGGTTACAAAAAAAAATGAAGAGTCTTTTCTTATTAAATGGTTTATGACTCCATAACTTGTCCTCAAGTTATGGAGAACCAAGAGTCTCTTCATTAAATAATAAATAAATAAAAAAGTGTAACCTTAATTAATTCCATAAGTTATAAAATAAAGAAAAGTTAATTCTTTTATTAGTTTAAATTCTTCCATAACTTGTCCTCAAGTTATGGAACTTGAAGAGTTTTTTTAATTAAAACTACTTTAAACACATAAGTTATGGAATAGAAAAGTTTTGAAAGTTACAAAACTTGCCCTCAAGTTTTGGAATTTGAAAAGTTTTCACTTATGAATACTTTAATTCCAAGTTAGCCCTTAGAATTTTAAAAGTTAAAATTCAACCCTTAAACTTTATAATATTATAAGTTAATAATATTTATATATGTATAAGAGCAAGTCAGTCTTACCGTTAGTAGGCCTCATTCACGAAGCCGGTCTGTAAGGTGGGTATAAGGTTGTTGCATATAAAATGGCAACTTAATGGGTGTCCACTCTCACCCACCGCTTGCTTGACTGGTGGAGGGTCGTTAGCCGAACGGGTTTGACAGGACTATAATTCTCCCTTCATTAAAAGTATTAATGATAAATACTAAGTAACTAAACTCTTAATAATACCCAATCTTAGTTACTTAGGAAAATGTGAATAAGGTGCTAATCCATGAAATTACACTTTGCACTTTGTTTAAGTCGGTTAGTGGAGCGTGTGTAGTTAACCGGCACACAAACTCGTATTTAACAAGGTAGGCAAAGGGTAACTTAATGTTTATCATAGTATCGATGGAGCGTGTGTGGTTAACCGGAACATCGATTGAGGGGTAAACACTTAAGGGTACCAAGTAATTTTCATGGTTACTTCACACCTTGTTTTGTGATCCTCGACATCCCAGTCACAAAACCTGAAGGGCACACTCGAGATTGAAACATATCATTGAACAGTTCAATGAATCTCAAAAGATCTAGGAGTTTCAAATCCAATTAAAACCTAATTATACATTTCGTTTATCTTGGTGGAAATTGGTGAATCGTCATTCACCTACCTTCAAATATTTTATAGCTTGGATTACGGCATCCCTCTTCTAAGTTATAAAATAGTTTGTTGGGTCCTAGCCTTAATATTTCATATTGGGTGTTATATTAAGGACTTTAAATCAACTATCTTGAATATCTCCCAAAAGATGTCAAGTTCAGACATCTATGATCTTCCCAAATATCTTGGAACTTCACTTCCTCCACCTCCTACAATTATTCTCCCTAACCCACAAGTTCAAGGTCACTCAAGCCCTATTGGCAAGGCAAGGTCTAGGTGTGATCACATCTTGGAGATGAAGTCACATGCTGACAAGCCGGGAGAGTTGGGTGTCAAAGTCTTAAGAAAGTTAGTGGTTCAATCACTTTATAAGTCACATAGTGAGTTTCTTTGGAACTCCTATGAAACAGAATATGACAAGACCCTTAATGATCTTATCTATTTGCTAAGATCATCTTCCTAAAACTTTATGGACATTGACAATGATGACATTAGATATCCAGTAAAGCTCTCTCTTCCCAGTGGAAAAGGATCGGCCGTAGTCAACTAGGTTGACCAAATGGTAAAGAGAAAAGCTAAGTCTGTGATAGTCTCGTGTACCATTACCAAAGGGTCCATATGGTTATATTGCCAAAGGAAGGGGCATTGGTTGCGAATCTGCCAATTTACTTAAGGGTGTTAAAGTTAATAAGTTTGACTCTACTTCAGGTAAGTCCACTATCTAACTCTGCTAAGTTTCTATTCTGAAATTCTTGATACATGATGTGACTGGGTCACATGGTGATGTTCTAAGAATCAAAGAAAAGTAAAGAAACTTAAAGAAAGAATATGCTAAATCTGATCGCGTTGATGGATTTCTATCGCATAGTTTGAAGATTGGATTCTTGAGCTACTTCTTAGGAGTTATGAGATATTGCTTAGGAATAGATAACAACAAGTTTTCATATGGATTGTAAGGATAGTTTTTCCGCAAAGTTTTTAAAATAAAAGGAAAAATGATGATTTTATTTATTTTAAAAATATCCTTACAATGGCATTTGAGGAAAAATTTGTTGCTTATATGATTCCATTAATAGCAAGTGTGGAAATATGAAATTGATTCTTTCATTTGTGGTAATGTCTAAATTTACCAAATAAGGAAAGATTCTCATCACCCAAGTTTCAATTGGACCAGAACTTGGAATCATGCAAGTTGTATAGCATGATGAATGAGAACTTTCAAGTATTGGAAAATTAAGACTAATTACTTGTTCACATGGATGTATGAGTCAAGTGAAGGACTAAGGGATCGAGTACACATTCTGGTGCACTGGTCAAGCCCACCACAAAAGATCGATAAGATTATTCATCATAATTTACTAAAGCTCAGTAAATATGGTTATACTTACAAGCTTAAGTGTAATTCTGAGACATTGGAAAAGGTTCCAATGTAAGGCAGAGTGAATAAGAAGAATCAAATTAGGCAGAAGGATAAAAGTTTCTCAAATCTAAAAAGATGGGAGAGTACTTTAGTATCAGTTTTTATGATCATCTTACTGATTTAGAGACCTTATCACAATTCATCCTCTTAGTGCCTTCTTATAGCTAAGAAGAGGAGCTATGAAATGTTGAAGTGGTTAAATCAAGAAGATGATTCATATTTCGTTCCAAAAAAACAATTCTTAGAGTCATAATCCAAGATTGTAACTTGAGTGACATGTCTTAAAGAAGGTTTAAAACACTTGTCAAATGTAAGAGTAAAAGTTTTCTACTCTTGTACATTTGAAATTGGGAAGTTGTGATGTTTTGGATAAAACAAAGACCAACTAAGGCAAATTGTGTGAAGTGTCTGTCTTGATTAGAATCCACACTATCTCTTGAATATTTGACAAGAAAGTCTTATAGGTCAAGGAGACAGTGGGAGTCTAAAAGATCCTGAAAGGGTTTCAAGAAGTAATCAAGAACAAAAAAAAACCCTGTATTTCATCACTAGCACACAACTAGAGGTTTATAACCTATCGTGTTGACATTTCAGTTCCCATTCCAGTTAAAGTTGGCTTTGCATATGAGTTCTTAGAGTTCTAAATTGGTTGCAAAACAACTTGGAAGCAATGGTAGGCCCTTGAGCTGCCAGGTGGCAAGAAGTTAAGATTGCACAAGTTCAATCCACATGAGTTAGGATTTGTCACCAACCTAGTCCTGTGATTATGGTTTTGACAAATTCACATGAATAGGAACACTTACACCATAAAATCTAAGTGTCATAAGGTTTCTCTTTGATTCATGAAAATGAAGGTAAGGAAACTCTTTCACTAAGTAGATTTTAAGTAGATAACAATTGTGATATTTGCAGTTCTCAAAGTCGTTAGTGAAGCGTACATGGTTAACCGGCACACTAACATTGACTTATGAGAAATGGCAAAAGGTCTAAACAATTTAGACTACGATTACGGCATCCCTTTTTATAGTTCTGAAATTGTTTAGACACACTTGTGAGCTATCTAAGAGAGGTGTATGGTTTTGATAAAGTCTTATCAAGGCAATCTAGTATCAGAAATCTGAACTTTGGTAAGAAAGTCAATAAAGTATTGATTTCTAGAAGTCCAGTTGATTTTTGGGTACATGTCAAAGCTAGTGGGAGCATAAGTGTTATGCTATTAATCATCATGTTAGTGGGAGCGTGATAATTATGATAAAGGTTGCAAGTTAGCAATGTTAATTATAGTAAAACAAAAGGTCTCAATTGGGAAAAAGTTGTTTTGCTATAATTAAGGGAGAGGATATTATACTTCATCTCAAATCTAAAAGCTTAGATTGACGTTTTAATCGTATTTAGTCAAGAATATATATGAATTTCATGTTGGAATGGCTCAACATAAGGAAATTCTATATATGGGTTCATTATTTGCGTTCTAAAATTCGATTATGATTACGGCATCCCTTTTCATAATCTGAATTATGAGAAGTTGGCAAATAGAAATGGAAATATTATAGCAAAAGACTGGTTTAGTCTTTATGTGAGACATCATGAATCGTGTCCCATATGCTTCGGATATAGGACCGATTACATGTGCTATATTCATCCTTTCTAAAATTTTCCAAATGCCTGGGGCATTAAGAAGGGAAAAGGTCTAGAATTGGATGTGACTAAAATGATTAAGCAATTGTTGAGGACAATCTAAGGTTTACCAAGGATTGGTTGCTCAAGGATAGTTGGAAGTATAGTGTTGACTTTGGAAGGACCATATTGACATAGTTTGAAAAGAGGCAACTCTTGTTCGGAAGTGATAGTCAAAATGGAATATGGAAATGTTTCAAAGTTAGAAAGTATTCAATCTGTAAGATTAGGAAACTTAATGCAAGAAGGATGTTTCCAAGGAGTTGATCTCCGTTGGAATACTCTGTAATGATTGTTGCCAAGTCTGGTTGAATTTGTGCATAATCATTACAAGAGGATCAATGCATATAAGTTTAGAATCTAACAGATTTCAGTAAATGACATGAATTTGGAATTCTTGCATTTTCAGTAAGGGTTTGGGACTGTGAAAAGATGATCATTGGAGTTATGCTCAATTGATCTATTTCACAAAGTAAAGATCATAGACAAACATAGTATGCATACTTTGTGTATGGCATGACAAGTGTTTAGAAAACATAGTGTACATGCTTGGAGCATGGGACAACTATTGTTTTAAATTCAAGTATAAAGTTGATAAAACCGAAACAATGAATAATGAGTAATCAGTATGGTGATAAATAAAAGTGTTTATTTATATTCATAGGGTTTGATACCATATCTGATTCATTTATTCTTGTGTTTCACTTTACATGTTTTGACTTCCAGAATAAACTAGGTTATTCTTCCGGAATGACAAAGTTATTCAAACCATCCACAGTCGGTCATATGTTGGAAGTAGATATGAATCAAGATTGTCATGGGTTGGCTTGTAGAGGTCTAAGATGTTGGACAAAGGGCTACAACACTCATGAGTGCTCATAAGCTCTGAGTATTGGATTCAACCCGCGCTCATTGGAATCACTTCATGGATTTTATCACGAGTGATCATGAGACGATAATATCTTATATTCTTCAAACCTAGAGATATGAGTTGTTACTATGAGTTGGTTGTACATTGATTGCACGAAAACGCATTCGGTAACTCGGTGTTATAAAACATGCCTTTGTGTATTATTCAACAAGTAGCAGAACAAGCCATATGAGTCGAAGTTTATCCATTCCTTTTACCTTCGGGATAAAAGCGATATATGTGGACCCCTCGATGATTTAATGATGACACATGTGAGTGCTTGGCCAAGCCAGGACTGATTTGATTTGTTCAATCAGTCAGTCGTCATGAATCGGAAATCGGGAAACAACAAATGGACAGAGAGAATGACTATAATCCATGTCTCAGTCCATATGATATCTAGAATGGAGGAATATATGATCCCTTATCTAATGGACAAGTTCGTTGACAAGATCAGAGTTCGACAGCGGCTTTAAGAGCTACGATTGCCAATTAGGTTTTGAAGTCATACTCAATAATAGTTTTAGACTTATCCAAGTGGGAGACTGTTGGATTAATGTCTAAGTCCATAACTATATTTGGTATGTACTTGACCCCGACCCGGCACGGTCCATTTGGGTTGCACTTCACCGACACAATTTATATGGATAGTCTTTTGAGAATAGTATATTTATGATTTATATTAATATATTATAAGTTCTAATATATCAATATATAATCATATTATTTAATTAGTATTGATCAAGAATTAATTTATAATTAATTAAGTGATCAAAATGAACTAATTAAATATGGACTCTTATATATATGGAATGGGCCAAGTTCATTTAGGTTGGGCTAAGCTTTCATGGATAGTCCATGGAGTGGTTAACCCATGGATCATATGAAATGAAAGGTCATGGGTTTAACCCTAGTTTCCATACTATATAAAGATGTCCTTGGTTGGTGAAATGGGCACTAGTGTGGGTACACTATGAAGGGCTAGCCGATTTCACTAGAGAGAACCAAGTATCCATATTCTCTAAAGTCTTCCAAGGTGTTTTGGTGATTTGTGATTCCACTTGAGGCTTCCACGCTATTGGGGCTAAGCTCTTAAAGCTTGAAGACATCAAACTACATCAAAAGGTATGTCATCTAACTAGTACTTTGTAGTATAAGAACTTCATAATATGCTATTTAGGATTAAAGCCTTGGAAAGTTCTTATTTGCATGTATAATAGAGAAAACATAGATCCAAGGTTTATAGGGTTGCATGTACACCATAGGAGTATTAGAATGCTCAAAACCCAACAAAATTTATCAAGTGCTTCATCCTTAGAATGTAGCAAATAGATATAACACTATCTAGATGCATCATCAATAAAAGTAACAACATACTTCTTGTTTCCAAGGGAAGGTGTTGCATGGAAATCACATAAATCACTATGTATAAGATCCAACACCTTGCTTTCCCTAACAACATCTTTGAAAGCTTGTCTAGTGATTTTAGTTATATCATGCATGTTTTACATTTTTCATTATTTTGCATATCAAAAAGTAGGAATTAAACTCATTTTAGACATGTCTTTTAATTTCTTGTAATGAATGTGTCCTAGTCTAGCATGCCATAATTCAGATTTATGAAAATTATTGCTAGTACTACTAGAAGCCATGCAAACAGAATTATCACTAGAAGGATAATTAATATTAAGCCTAATCATTCCATTACATATGTAGCCAAATCCTATAAAAGAACCATGTCTTGACAAGATATACTTGTCACTTTCTAACACTTGTTTGTAACCACAATTATTTAATATAATTTCAGACACGAGATTCTTACGAATCCCTGGAACATATAAAACATTGTTCAAACACAAACATTTCCCAGAAGTAAAAGTAAGTAAAACAGATCCTATGCCCTTGATTGGTTCAGTTGCAACATTTCCCATCTTCACAACAAATCCATCTTCAATTGGTTGAAAGTCCTTGAACCAATATAGATCTTTGCAAACATGACTTGTTGCTCCCGAATCAACCCACCATGCAACTTTATCATCCTGCACATAAAATGCTTCAGAAATCACAGAAATATAATTCCGAATATATTTAGAATTCAGCAATGAAACAAAAATCTGACCTTGTTGCTTTTCTGGATCCTTTGATCCACATGGTCCAGCACCATCCTTATTCACTTTGCAAAGACGCCAATCTTTCTTGAAGTGACCCGGTTTGTTACAATTCCAACAAAACAACTTAGCCTTCTTGTTGGAAGACTTGTCATCCTTTCCTTTAAACTTCCTTTTTCCATTAGACTTATTTTGATTCTTTGATCCTTCTCCATCCACCATGTTCACAGAAGAGGAACCAACTTGGTTCTTGCCTTTGGGATTGTTATCAAGTTCTTGAGTCCTTAAGGACTCTTCAATCCATAAATGGCTTCTAAGTTGAGTCAAAGTCAATTCATCTTTGTTATGTTTCAGATTGTGTTTAAAATCCTTCTAGGAAGGGGGCAGTTTGTCAATGATCACAGCCACAACAATGGCTTCATCCATTTTCAGATTGTGTGGAGCAAACTGTCCGAGGATCCTTAACATTTCATGGTATTGTTCCATAACAGGCCTGGAGTCAAGCATCTTGTAACCCATAAAGTTACTGACAAGAAACTTCTTGCTAGAAGCATTTTCAGCCATATACTTGGATTCAAGAGAATCCCATAGTTCTTTTGCATATTCGAAATTTTGATAGATATCAAAAAGAGAGTCAGACATACCATTGAGAATATGACCACGACATATATAATCATCATTTTCCCACTTTGATCTTCTTCATGTTGCCTCCAAAGGTTCATCTTCAATAGATTCTGGTAAGACTGGCATGGGTGTACTCAAAACATACACCACTTTCAGAGTGGTAAGGAGAAACTTCATCTTCTTCTTCCATCTACGAAAATATTGCCCTTCAAACTTGTTCAATTTTTCAAACCTACTTGTCATTTCCTTCACAGAATCACCACTTGCCATGATCACAGTTTACTTTGATTTTTGTTAGATATATGGTTTAGTGGCACTTGGAAATCTGAGAATCGTGATAATCACTTTCAAATCGAAGTATTTGGGTGGTACTCCCAAATCCTCAATTGGATAAGACTTAGATAAAATCAGAGAGAAAAGAAAGTGAGAATGAGATGGTGTAATTTCGTGAGTACCAGAAAAATGACTAAAATTGGTTATAAACCTTCCTTATCTGAAAAAACTTTCAAAACTGTCATATAACAGTTTTTCTCAATAGAAAAAACTGTTATAAATCCGGGTTTTATATAAGGATAAATGCAAAGTCAAAACCAGGTCAAATATTCAAAATTTCGACCCCAGCCAGGGGCTCCGCCCCTTGGACCTTGCCAGGGGCGCTGCCCCCGGGCCCCCGTTCGTTAAGGGGCTTCGCCCCTAAATGACAGTATATTTTGATACTTGATCAAACTTAAACAAGTGTGTACTCCACACCTTCCTTACTTGTTTAATATTTATCAAGATCATTTTTAAATCAAATTGTATTAAATCGCAGCAATTCATCAGCTTTAATAACTTCTTCTCCACTAAAATCGACGCATCAGATGGGAGACTTGCCTGCTTACCCTTTTGAGCCTACCAGACGAGATACTTCTGAAAGTTAGATGATTGCTGCCATTCTCGATTATTTCTGTCTTTTTAGGAGTCAAACACCTTCCTCTTTCTCCCCTAAAAACCGTGAAGAATTAGAGAGAGGGTGTGGGTGGATTGTGTGTGTGTTTTGCGTGTAACTAGAATCGAGAAGTGGTATCGCAAGAGAGAATAAGAAAACGGGTTTCAAGTTGATGTTCAAGGAATTCCCGATTTGTGTGTGTGTGTGAAAAAGATTTCAAGCAACCCCAAATTGATATAATAAGAACCCTAATCAAAAATCATACTAGGATCGTGAAAAGGGGATAAATCGTTTCATGTCCACCCATAAAATCTCTTCGGATCTGCGTGACACCATGTTAGAGCTCACTAACAATTTGTTTCATCTACCTATGGAAACGAAGGTGAAGAACACTTTTGATCTCCTTGGTTCCGGATACGGGAAGTATGTCTGGTTTGACTGTTTTACCCTCTTCGTTGAAGATGAAGAGGTTTTCCCCATCGATTATTTTTGAATGATTAGTGAGGGTTTCCGAACACGATCTGAAAGCGTCAATACCTTGTAGGATGCTAGGGCTTTATTGGGTGGGAGATTGAGGAAGACACCCTTATTTATTTAGATTATAAATCAATACCATGATTATAGAGATTATTTTTGGAAGTTACTAAACAAATTACTAAATTACCCTTATTTATTTATTTAATTAATTAATTTTTTATTTAATTTCTATTGGCCCACATTGATGCATATAATAACACAATAATTACTTTAAACACCTGAACATATCTCTCTCTCTCTCTCTCTCTCTCTCTCTATATATATATATATATATATATATATATATATATATATATAAGGACTTGAATAGGGAAGTACACGTATGTCACAATTGTTGTAGGATTTAATTAGAGTAATTATACAAAGGTTTGTGTAATTAATTTACTAGTTAAACACGACATTCATCCTCTTTGATATGGCCACAATGGCGTCACATGCTCTTAGCCATCATACAACGAGAGGATCACATAGACAAGTGAGACTCTAAGACTCGTCCATATATAAATATAAGGAGGTGTCATATGCTATTTTGATTGTTTTGATTAAAACAATTTATGTTGCAACCCAATCTCATTATGAATTTATGATTCCAACATTAATCTCATTATGAATCCAACATTTACTTGATAAATTAATGATTTATTTGGAAGTTGAGGGTCAAGTACCAAAGTACTACAAGGAGAACAATTACCAAAAGATTAAAGTAAGGATAAGTACTAAACGATTAGACAAAGATCAAATATCGACTATCTAGAAAAAGTAAAAAGTGATTATATCTCATTGAAAAAAATCTAAAGTAGCATTCATGGAGGACACTCAACACAATTGATTGCTCGGATATCAACATTGTTTCCGATTTTAACCTTTTGCAAGAGAAATATGCACCATCGGGACCATATTATCGGTTCCAACTGTCAAGGACTCTTTAGTTAGTCATTGACAGCATGTCACATGTATTGATTACTATGTCTAACAATATGTAATCGTTTTTGTATTACATGGATAAAGTCGATGTTGCATGTGTACTGCTATCACCATTAAGAAGCTAGATACATTAACTGATATTTCCATGATCTTAATTCGAACTCATCTAAAACTATTCGCATTCTCGAGACTTTTATGATATAAATCCTTCATGCATTTTCTGAGTTTAAATGTGTCGTGGTGGAGGATTGACTATTATAGAACATATGTTTGGTATACATGCAGGTGCACTTTTGGTTAAACACTATGTAATGTGAGTAGTGTATTCTTATAAACTATTAGACTTCTATTCTACGGACACAAAATAATATGTCCATGCCCACATGTTATTTTCTTTCGAACGATCATATTATTATTTGTTGTTTTCTTATTGAGTGCATGTTCTTATCAAGACTCTAACATTCAATTATATGTTACATTGGATTAATTATATAACTCGTAAAAATATCATATTTATTGAGTTGATATTTTATTTTTGACAATAACAACACGCATGAAAGATTAGTCTCAAACACACGTCCATCGTGTCACCATTGAACCAAGAACTAGATATTGTTTTATGGATCTTTGGAGTCATGGAACTATGGAGTTTTCGATCCTAAGGATTTTACTTCGTGGATTTTCCGTCTATAAAACAACTAATTTGATGAAAGTTATTGTTAAATCCTTACATTTCAGTAAATGGCTACGATGTTTATGACCATGAAGCTTTCCGGTGCTAAAAAGAATGATTAAGTTGTTCCATGCTCTTTCGATAAAAAATAAAAAATAAAAAATAAAAAATAAAAAATAAAAAATAAAAAAATAAAAACTATGTAAATGCACGATAAAGACACATCATAATAATTAGGGGTGACAAGTCGTGCTATGGTTTCATGTTTCTATCTGTTTGACACGACACGATAATGTTTTATGTAACACGAACACGACATGACACGATGTCGTGTTTTTTTTAACTAACATGAAAACGAACGAATTAAAAAACGACAAACACGACACGACATGAAAAATATAACATATATACTAAAAACTAGTTTATTTAATAAATACTTTATCAAATATAACACGACAAACACGAAAAACATGATAAAAAACCGCTAAATCGTGTCAATTTCATGTCGAATTTTGAACATGAACACGACACGACACGACATTGTGTGTTTTATAGTTAACACGAACACGACACGAACACAAATTTAAATTTCAGATTCGTTCCAATTTCGTTTCGTATTATGTATTTTTATCGTGACGTGTCATAAATTATCACCTCTAATATTAATAATTTATTTTTGCAACATATAATGTAGTTCCCAACTTTAAAGTTTCAAAACACCACTGTCTAGAAAAGATAGCTCAAAATATTATGAAACTGTTAGTAAATGTAAATTTTAAAACATCTTTGGTCATAAAAGCTATTTCCGAAATCACCCAAGTTTCGAACTTGATGATAATTTTTTCTATTTTGCTAAAAATGGTCCAATTGTTAAAATATAATAAAGAAAATGATTCATTTTTCGTGATTCCTAAAAGATAATTCTAAAATACCCAAATAATAGCATTCCCGAATTATGCTCCTTTCTTAGTTTCAACTTATAATAACGATGCTAGTATAAGTGGTGACATGATTCTAGTTGGTGGTAGATATGATGGTTAGGGTAGCAACCAATGAGTCAAATATAACTAAAAATTTACATAAAGCCACGGACCCCCGACTAGCCCGAACCACATGTTGAGGACCAAAATTAAAGTGATTCCACCACTCCACCCACCACCACCACCACGACCAATGCTACATAGAATGTACGTTTTAATTTGGTTTCTTAGCTTTTTCTCTTCCTTCACTTTGCCCTTTTTAACCCCACCATCCACTCAAAAAAACCCACCACCATTAATTAGATGCACTAAATTGCTTCTATTTTATACATATATTAATTGTCTCCACAAGTGGCCTTCCATTCATAATTGGTGATGGATGGACGGACTTCTTTGGTTCAAATAATAGGATCGGAAATGTATAATTTAATATTAGATTTCATTGTGAATTTATGTCATGATGATCAAGTAAATCGGCATTTGTTAAAATTCAAGTTCTAAATATACACACAAATAAGTATATTACCAAAGTGTGCATTGTCTAACGGTATTAGGTGTTGCATTTCGAAGGCTTAAGTCCAAAGATATAGGTGGAATCCGGAGTAATTTAGGAGTGCTAGACGAAATTTGATGTTAAAAAACATATATTTTGATGTCTTTATGACGATGAATGTTGGTGACTTTAATGTTATCAACATATTTTAGTGTAGATAGTATTGTTATCGAGATATGTTGAATTTTATTTACTTATCCTGAAGGTGTGTGGTACACACTCAAAGTGATAAATTTAAACTCGGGATACGAGGGCAATGTCCTTGGTGGGACCAAGTGGGGTCCAAGGAACAGATCCTCTGACGGTTGTTCCGTCAAAACCTACTTATGACATCATGATGATGTAGACATCAGTTATGTCAAAAAAAACTACCACTTTCTGGTGCCAATTTTGGTGTAACTGAATTTTAACCACTTTCTTCCTTGTATAAATGGAATGTAAATGTTTCAGGAAAAGGGTTGAACTCTCATATATACGAAATTGATCATAAATAGTTTTCTATCTCATCCAACACACAACAACAAGGTATTTTCTGTATTTCAGATTTAGAAGTGACTTAACATCTAAATTGTCATTCTTAGATTATCCCAAAATTGATTTCGTAATACTTCAGACTATAGAGTTGAAATCACACATTTAGACAACGATTGCAATTACGATCCTAAAAATTATCCAAAAATATTGATGTTCTTAAGACCCAAAATCTAACAATGAGTTATTGTGTTTATAAGTTCAAAGACTATTAAAGAGTGAGAGCTCATGGCAGTTAAATTTGATCGACGGAATATATTTTACTTACTTTATTATATAAAGATAACGAACGATTGAAGTTGTCCCTAATTTGTCCATGTAAACCTTTAAGTAAAATATGTTGTAACCTTTTTCTTTTTCTTTTTAATCAAAAGTTTAAGTTTTTTATTTTTATTTATTTTTAATGAATTTATCCTAACTTCTTTTACAATTGTCTCAACTTTTTACGACATTGTTTTAGAAGTTTGATTTTAAGTTTTTAACTTTCAACCCCCCAACCCCGGCCCCTACAATTGCCCTAATATTTTATTCAAATTCTTTTTTAAAATATTTCTTTATACATTTATGAAAACACATACGCAAGAAAGTGAACTTTACATACTTTTAAAAACTTTAATGCAAGAAAACTAAAATGTAAAAAAAAAGTATAGAAAACAACTCTATAAAAAAGAATTGTGAAAAAGAAAACACTATTTTGTTGAAACGAATTAAAAAGCATACATAAAAACAAATACATAAAGAGGACATTGACAAAAATAAAAAAAAATGTAAAAAGGTTATAACAAATTGTAAAATATTAATAGAATTTTAGACAACATGCAAAAACAATATTGAAAAAAAAATGTTTGGATAATTCGTAACAAAATTTAAAACTGAAGTATGATAAAACAAAGAAAGCATGTTGTATCTGCTATAAGAGAGAACATAGAGCAGATCAATATAAACTTTAATGATTTGTCATGTTTTAAGGTAATAAAGAACATAATTTTATTTTGAAACAACAAAAAAAATCATTAGTAAAGTTCTGTGTTTAAAACCTTTCTAATTCTAATGGCAAATAGTAATTTTGTTTGAGGGCTATGATAATGGGTGATCGACTGATAGTTAAGACTACTTATGATAATGTCAAATCGTGATTATCATATCTTTGAGGGCTAGTCTTCGGTTAATATGATTTTTTTGGCGATCAAAAACAGAATACCACTTTCTCTCTTTAAACCCCTATCCGTTTTATTGTGTTTGAATACTATTCCTCTCTCTTTAATTCAAGAACCTAAATCAGAGAACAAGAACTTGTTTTAGAATAATGATATGAGATCATCATGGATTCTTGGGTACCAAAAGGTCCAAAATTAAAACGACATCACACACAACAACCATTGAACTTTAAAAGAAACATATCCTTTAGTGATTAGATGTTTTCTCCAATGGTAGAAAAAACTTTTGCCAACCATGTTAAGCACCACAAAAATAGATAGTGTGAGAACAATATTTTTCTCATGTTCTCACATATGCCACCAAATAAAGATACCAAATTCAATGTACATGGTTGTTATTCCACAAACACCAAACAAGACCTCATACCTCATCTGTGAAAAGAAATTCTTAACTCAATTTCAATGGTTGATTGCTCGGAATAAGTTTATTCCTGATGATCAAGCTAACGACTAGTTTGAGTTTCAGAAACTCATAGTAATCGAACAAAGGATATTTTCCAAAAGAGTAAAAGGTCAACCTTTAATTCAGACCCTCAATTTATAGATTCTCAATTTATAGGGTGTTGCCACATTAACCATATATATGTTGTGTTGTTATGAAGAATTATTCTTCTTGATAACTATCCATACATTACGCTTTTGGAAGAAAACATGGAATAAGTTTGACATATGACATACATTGAATGCATAATGACATATAGTAGACCAATAAAGTTATTCTATATATGACGAATATTGAGATATTCTATGCTACAATTAAACCTTAAGTTTTCATACTAAACATCAAAATAATATTTTAAGTAAATTACTAGAATTGTCCTTGTAGTTTGGTCAAAATTGGTCCCCAACTTTGTTTTTGCATTCAGATCGTCCCTGTAGTTTGATTTGGTTGCGTTTTTCGTCCCTTACATACATAAAGTTAGGGATCAAATGTACAATTTTGTTCAAACCATAGGGATGAAAAACGCAACAAAATCAAACCATAAGGAGGATCTGAATGCAATAAAAGACTATTGACCAAACGTACAAATTTGACCAAATCATAAAAACGATTTCAGTAATTTACCCTAATATTTTCAAAACACACATAACTTGCTTTATATCATTAGTTGGGCCTTACATTTGGTTTAGACTTTACAATTTACATACCAATAAATGGGCCCTTAAATGGATAAAGAAGAGTCCATGTTCTAAAATCAAATTAGCTAGCCCAACACTTTTTCTTTAAAACAAAATCGGAAAAACAATCTATCATCGTTAGTTGTACGTTACAGTTTACACTCCCTATCTTCACCACTCCAATCACCGATACTGATCGCCGATTCGCCGCTAGTCGGTGCATCTACTAAATCTAACAATATCCATGGAGTTTAATGGCTGTTAATCTAAAGAATCGGTCGATTTTGTCGGAGTTAAAGCTCAAAGATGGCGGAATCTTCCACAGGGCCGCCGCCGGCGTATGCTCTGTCATTCACCGACGACAAGCAGCGGCGACGCCTCGAGGAAGACGAGAACCCTTTCGAAGGGAAGTGCTCTTGCTTAACGGTAGCTCTTTGCCCTTGTCTCGTATTTTTTCTGCTTGTGATGATAATAGTCTCCGTCGTACTCACTGTCAAGTTCCATTTATTTTGCCACACTCCTCTTGGATCTCTTCTGTACAAGAAGAAGTGTTAGTAACTTCACACCTTAGGTATATTCCTGTGAATTCGCATTCACAATCGACGAGGTGTGTGAATCCTATGACAAATCATGTGCATTCCTTTAAATCACTTCCTTCAATGGATCTATTAGAGAAAAAACGGCACAACCAAATTAGGGGTTTTTCCGGAGTTGTAAATTCTGATGACGAATCAGAATCGGAAGATACAGAAGGTGTGAAATCTGTAGCAGATGAAGAGGAAGTCAAAAGGATCTGTAACGTGATTGAGGAGTTATTTGCCCTAGATCGAAACATGGAAGCTGTATTAGACGACTGTAAGATTAACTTAACTCATGATCTGGTTATCGATGTGTTAGAAAGGTTTAAACATGCTAGAAGACCAGCTTTCAGATTCTTTTCATGGGCAGGACAACAACCAGGGTATCACCATGATTCAAGAACATACAACACAATGATGAACATTCTTGGGAAGACTAAACAATTCGAAACCATGATCTCTATACTCAATGAAATGGGTGAGAAACAATTACTCACATTAGAAACATTCAACATCTGTATCAAAGCATTTGCAGCAGGTCAACAAAGAAGAAAAGCAGTAGGAATGTTTGATTTGATGAAGAAACACAATTTCAAAGTTGGAGTAGATAGCATCAACTGTTTACTCGATAATCTTGGAAGATCAAAGCTTGGAAAAGAAGCTCAGGTTTTGTTTCACAACTTAAAAGGTAAGTTCACTCCAAACATACAAACATACACAGTGTTGTTAAACGGTTGGTGTAAACTCGGGAATCTTCTAGAAGCAGGAAAGATATGGAATGAGATGACAGATGAAGGTTTCACACCCGACATTGTTGCACACAACATCATGCTTGAAGGACTCTTGAAATCCCACAAAAGATCTGAAGCAATTAAGCTCTTTGAGATCATGAAATCAAAAGGTCCATGTAACACAAGAAGCTTTACAATCATGATTAGGGATTTATGCAAACAGAAAAAGATGAAAGAAGCTATTGAATCCTATGAAAACATGTTGAATCACAATTATAAACCAGATGCTGCAGTTTACACATGTTTGATTACAGGATTTGGAAATGTGAAACAAATGGATAAAGTTTATGGACTTTTAAAGGAAATGAAGGAAAAAGATTGTCCTCCTGATGGAAGACTTTACAATGCTTTGATTAAGTTAATGACAAATAGGCGAATGCCGGATGATGCAGTGAGGATTTATAAAAAGATGATTCAGAGTGGGATTAAGCCAAGTATACATACGTATAACATGATGATTAAGTCGTTTTTTATGATGGAAAATTATGAAATGGGAGTTGCAGTGTGGGAGGAGATGAGTGAGAAGGGTGTATGTAAAGATGATAATTCGTATACTGTGTTTATTGGAGGACTTATTAGGATTGGAAGATCAATGGAGGCTTGTAAGTATCTTGAAGAAATGATGGAGAAAGGTATGAAGGTGCCTAGAATTGATTATGGGAAGTTTGTTGGAGATTGTTGTAAGGGTGGGAAAGGGAATGTTCTTGAGGAATTGGGTGAGAAGATGAAATTGGAAGGAAAGATTGAGGTTTCGGATGTGTTTTCTAGGTATGTTGAGTTGATGAAGAAAACGGATAAAAGGTTGAACTTTGTTAGAGACTAATTGTTTTGAGGAGAAAGTGATGTGCATTTTTAGTTGAGTAAAATGTTTTTTTTTTTAATTCAACACTACTCTTTAGTTTTGGAACCAATGTGTATAGTTTATGATGTTGAGCTTATCTTGATCGACCAGGTGCCACACCTCGTAGGTGTTATTTGTTTTTTATCTACGCGGCGCAAACCATGTGCAGATATTAGGCTTCACATAGTGTTTTTTTGAAGACCATAGAAGGTCTGTGTGTCATTTTCTTGGTGTGGATGTGGGCGAAAGTCCTCAAACCTCTTAAGATATCTTCTAATATTAAAAAAACACATATCTTTGACAAAATTGCAAAAATGGTCCTTGTTGTTGGTAAAATTATATGGTTTTGGTCCAAAATTTTTTGATGGTGCACTAATGGTCTTAAAATAGATCTTTTTATTGGTTTTAGTCCATATACACTTCAAAAGACGATTATGCCCTTATGATTTATATTTTTTTACATTTTCTTTAATTGTTGAAATGCAAAAATTAATTAAATTTATATTTTTAACTTGAAACAAAAAATTAAAAAATGCCCAACAACCTATTTTCTCTTTCCTCCCTCTCAATAAAACACAAGACATAGTCACTCAAGAAACATATCACCTATATGGCTCCCAACCTCCACCATTTACTACCAACCGCTTCCGTTTTTTTGAAGACCATAGAAGGTCTGTGTGTCATTTTCTTGGTGTAGATGTGGGCGAAAGTCCTCAAACCTCTTAAGATATCTTCTAACATTAAAAAAACACATATCTTTGACAAAATTGCAAAAATGGTCCTTGTTGTTGGTAAAATTATATGGTTTTGGTCCAAAATTTTTTGATGGTGCACTAATGGTCTTAAAATAGATCTTTTTATTGGTTTTAGTCCATATACACTTCAAAAGACGATTATGCCCTTATGATTTATATTTTTTTACATTTTCTTTAATTGTTGAAATGCAAAAATTAATTAAATTTATATTTTTAACTTGAAACAAAAAATTAAAAAATGCCCAACAACCTATTTTCTCTTTCCTCCCTCTCAATAAAACACAAGACATAGTCACTCAAGAAACATATCACCTATATGGCTCCCAACCTCCACCATTTACTACCAACCGCTTCCCTTTTTTTGAAGACCATAGAAGGTCTGTGTGTCATTTTCTTGGTGTAGATGTGGGCGAAAGTCCTCAAACCTCTTAAGATATCTTCTAACATTAAAAAAACACATATCTTTGACAAAATTGCAAAAATGGTCCTTGTTGTTGGTAAAATTATATGGTTTTGGTCCAAAATTTTTTGATGGTGCACTAATGGTCTTAAAATAGATCTTTTTATTGGTTTTAGTCCATATACACTTCAAAAGACGATTATGCCCTTATGATTTATATTTTTTTTACATTTTCTTTAATTGTTGAAATGCAAAAATTAATTAAATTTATATTTTTAACTTGAAACAAAAAATTAAAAAATGCCCAACAACCTATTTTCTCTTTCCTCCCTCTCAATAAAACACAAGACATAGTCACTCAAGAAACATATCACCTATATGGCTCCCAACCTCCACCATTTACTACCAACCGCTTCCGTTTTCATCACCCTTACCCTTGTCTCTCATTTATTAAACCGATAAAAGTCCACCAGTGGCCACCACACCATCATTCACCACCATTATTCGCTGCCATCCACCCTATCCCCATCGTCCTTTCTCCTCCTTGTCTCGTTGGAAACCACCAACAAAGCAAATAAATCACCATTAGCAGCTCCCCTTTTTACCTAGATTTAAACCAAGTGCCCAAAAATCATACCTATTCCCCCCCCCCCCCCCCCCAACATCGTTCAACACAACCATCCACTGTCAACTTCCTCCATCCCCCCACATTCACCCTCACGTGTCATTCCTTAACTTGATGATCCTCCACCACCACCATGCGTCGAGCTCCACTATCTTCTCATCATCCACAAATGTCTGATGTGACATCTCGATATTTATGTCCGAAACTGTAAACTGTCAAGTTCACAATAAATCTCTTGGTAATTTGACTCATTGAGTTTTAGTGTATCTTATGTGAAATAAATAAGTTCATTTCAAATATTATAAGATACTAGATAATATCTTACTTGCAAATTTGTAAACTGGCAAACAAATCAAACAACTCAAACTGCAACCCTAAGAATACGTCTAAAAAACTGAAATTTCGTATTAAACAGTTATGATAAAGCAAACATTCTAGTCTTGTAGTACATGTTTCCGTTGAAGGACATGCACACCTCAGATAGAAATTTCGAGAACGTTTTTGGACTCAGGTCATAGTCTATTATTTAATTTCATACTTGAAATATTTTTAGTATATATATATATATATATATATATATATATATATATATATATATATATATATATGTATGTGTGTGTGTGTGTGTGTGCGTGTTCAAATGTTTCTCACATCTATTGTGTACTAGAATGCACCAATAAAGAAGATATTAAATGATTTCCATAATTATATGTATATTAAATGATATTCATAGTTATAATTCTTTTTTTTATGGAAACTAATTACATTCGTCATTAATGTCAACAATAATATTCTTTCAGAATAAATTCGTATCTAGAAGAATGAGAATGTATTCTAGCAGAATAAGAGTGTATTCTAGTAGAATACACTCTCGTTATTCATATTCTATGCAAATTTATTGTATTTTTAAGTAAATGCTGAAACAAAACACGAACTCATATATAAAACCTAGATAGCAATTCATTCTGAAACAATGTTATTGCTGACATTAATGACAAATTTAATTAATTTTCATAAAAAGAGAATTATAATTATAAATATCATTTATTATACATACAATTATGGAAATCATTTCATATCTATCTTTATTTAATTAAATAATTATTTAATTATACTAAATTCATATTGGTGCATTGTAGCACACAATAAATATAAAAAACATATTAACCTAGCCCTATATATATATATATATATATATATATATATATATATATATATATATATATATATATATATATATATATATCATACATGATTTACTAAGCTCAATAGTAAATATAAATAATGAATTTTGGGGTTATATTTGTTGCCATACATATTTTTTTTTATTTTTCTTTTTTTCCCATACATATCAAATACATATATTAAATACTACATACATGTGAGTGTATATCTTGCCAAATACTCTATAACATCTTACAAAATTATCTCTTGTACAAATATCATGTGAGTGTATATCTTGCCAAATAATCTATAGTATCTTACAAAATTATCTCTTGTACAAATATGAGGAAATCAATCATTTATATTTCTAAATCAATTGTACACTGATCATCTTTTTCTTTCTCTACCTTCGTCTCTCTCTTTTCTGTACCATGTTCACCGGAAAAGAATAGCAACAACCGGAGCTGTTGCATCCGTTGACTCCACTGGCGAAGAGAAGGAAACCGATGAGCAGCCGACTGTGACAACCCACCTCCGCCTGACCCGATCACACAACACCACCCACACACACCCATTTCCTCATATGTTCTTCTCCTTCGTTGTTTCCTGCCAAAGAAAACAAAAATGAAGCAACAACGAGGCTACCAGAGCAGCCCCTATGACAACCGTCAAAATTTGAGTCGGTTCTAGATTTGATAAACTTAGTTGTACGTGTAGGTACAACACATACTAGAATTAGTAACTAGAAACTAAGTTATAACCTACTAGAAATTTGGAAACAATTAGAAACGATGGACAATGTACTTAGATTTCACATTGATATGTAAATTCTATAACTACTTAACTGTAGTGACTATCCATATTTGGGTCGCTCTTTGACTCGAACACCATTTCATGAATCATATACACACATCATGCACTTGACCTAGTGGTATAAATTAGGTCCAAGTCTCGTAGGAACTTAAGTTAAAGTTGAAAACTAGGGCTAGTATACTTGATTCCTCAATTTCACTTGAATCTCAGAATCACTATATAGAATCTCAATAAACCGATAAAATAAGTTACAAACATTATTTATAACTATAAAAGAGTTATAATACCATAAGATAATTTGAAGTCTCAAAGATTCTATTTATTTTGATATCCAAAGATTTACAAACTCTCAAAAACCCTAAATGCCCTAAAAACCTAAATTTATAAAATTTGACCTCTAAAATTCAATTAAAATAATCATGAACCTTAAAATATCAATTAAAAATAATTAAAATTAGAAAAATATAACCAAGGAAATAAATTTTAGGTCATTACCAATTACCCTTAATTTATAAGGCAAAAATCAAGGTTTTATGAATGATATATAGGTTAAGGTGAATATTTTATAAAAAATTTATAATTTTTTTAAAATATATGAACTTTATAAAAATGGAAGAGAGGTAAACCCTATTTCATCCCCTAAAATTCGTTCTCTCACTCTCACTATATCTCTTTCCAAAGTAGAAATCATTTAAACAACTCTTACACTCTTCCTTCTCTTTCACACTTCACTTTCTCACACTCTCAGTTACCAACTTCATTCTCTCCCTTCTCCACACTGTAAACCAAGAAATTTTCCAGAAAATATAACCTCATAACACTCAAAACTTTCATCATCAAGTGTTGTTCTTGAGGTAATCACAAAACCTTCATTATCCCTCCACTTTTTCCTTCATAACTTTATGTTGTCTTGCACTTTCTTCTTCTTCTACACCATTCTATGGGTGGATTATGAATCATATGTTCATAACCACAATTTTTATGATGTTGGAGGTAGTATTTAACCCAAAAACCAACATGCATGTGATGATCTTCAATTTTATAGGCTTGATCATTAAAGTATGTTGTTAAAAAGCTTTCAAATGGGTTTATAAAGGATTTATTTCCAAATAAATATCTAAAACAAGTTTTCTGATCAAATCCGATTTTCCCTTGTATTCCACCAACAAAATGAGATGTTCTACAAATTTTCAGAAAACAATTCATTTTTCTCGAATTATTATAATTATTGCAAGAAAATAGGGCAATAATTCATATAAAATACTTTCTGAGTTCTATAAATCATATGTAAATTCTTGGATGACCCCTAAAGTGTGATGACATCTCAGTGAGTTTCATTGATTTTTGTTACTATTTGATATGACTTTGAATTTTTTTTAATTGAAATAAATCATAAAACCACTTTAAGGAATTTGAAAAGTCTATATAATAATTTTCACAGCTACAAACCTATGTGGAAGACTTAGAAAAATATTTTCAAAATTTTTCATAATGCATTCCTATTTTTCCCCGATTTTTGTATTTATAATGGACTAATAAGGAGAAAAATATTTCTACTCATCCAAAATTCATGAAAATTTAGCAGAAGACCTTAAAACAGAGTAGAACACTAAGTAAAAATTTTTGATGATTTTTATATTCATTATACTATTTTTCTCCAATTTTCTAAGATTAAATACATTTAAATCCACAAAATCGGATTACACTATATAAAAATCACCATTTGGATTTTTCCCCGATTATTTACACTGTAAATAAAGTTTACAAAAATTTTGATAATTTACTTTAACTGTTTAATAATTATTCTCCAATTAATGATTTTTTAAGAGGATAAAACAAATAAAAATAGAAAGACTAATTGAAAAATATCTTTTCTATTTTTTGAAGCTTCTAAATGTATAATAACAGTGTTACAAAAAGTGTGGGCAATTTTGGAAATAGTTTTCTATTTATTTCAATGTTTATTTGAATAAATGAACAAAAATCATAAAATCGGGTTAAACGGTTTATAAATCCATTTTTATATTTTTTCCAGCTTAATAATGCTTAATAACAGTAATAAAAAAAAAGTTTGGGCAATTTTGAAAACTATTTTCTATTTATTTCATTTTTTATTAGAATAAATGTACAAAAATCATAAAATTGGGTTAAACAGTTTGGAAATCCATTTTTATATTTTTCCCAGCTTTATTATATTTAATGGAAGTATTATTAAAACTTAGGGAATTTTTATCATTTGGATTCTATTTTTCGCGAATTTATATTGTTAGGAAGGTTTAAAATTTTGGAAAAAATAGTTAATCATATGATAAATTCAAAGAAAATTTTATGGAAGACCTCTACTGTGTTTAGAATCAAAATGCAAAGTTTGAGAATTTTTGGAAACTGTTTGATAATATTTTGGGTTTTTAAGAGCTTAAAACACATTTAAATGTGTTGAAATACCCTCAATTGATATTACAAAAATTCTGGAAAAATAATATCCAAATTTTGTCTAATCACATGAGTTATAAAACTTCACCATTTCAGAAAAATGTTTGTAACTTATCAATATTAAATTTTGACACAATATTGGCATAAATCTATTGTACTAGCAAATATACTAGTGTTAGCTTTCTATTAGAGACTCATTAGTGTGTAACATCGTGTAGGAATCGATACTGGTACAAGTGGATTTTAGTTGAAGGCACCATTTGCATCATCTCAATGCATATTGTGAGTATTCACCACTCCTCTATTTTCGGTTTTTAAATGTTTTGGGGTGGAAAAATATGTCCTAAACTATTTATATTCGTTGTATTTATTTTATTCGTATAAACTTGGTTACTATATTTTGCATATTGTGAGTATTCATGACTCCCCCTATTTTCGGCTTTTGTGTTTTGGGGTGGAAAAACATGTCCTAAACTATTTATGTTTGTTGTATTTAATTTGACATTAATCAAACTTGGTTGCTATATGTTGCTATCTATGCGTATGCTATTGTTAATTCATGAGGCCTTATTGCGTTTAAGTCCCTGGAATCAGTTCACACAACTCATTAACTCATTTGAGCCTATGGTTATTATGGATAGTGCTATTAGGAGGTAGAGAACTCCTCACTCGCACGATTCGCTTGAGTGCATTTTACCATAATTCCCTATGTTAGCGATAGACATAGAAGCAGCCACCCTCGGTCATTAGGCTTGGGTTGTGAACTCATGGTATAATCATTATGCACATACGAATCTTGTATCTCGTTTTAGCAACAATCTTTATTTCCCATGAGAATATGAACGTTGCATCTCATTTGGGCAACATACTTTATCTCTCATGATGGCAACAAACTTTGTTTATGCAAACTTATTTCCTCATTTTTGCAATATATTTTCTATTTATGGAAACTTTATTTCCCTTGAGAATATGAACGTTGCATCTCATTTGGGCAACATACTTCATCTCTCATGATGACAAAGAACTTTGTTTTTTTACAAACTTATTTACTCATTTTAACAATATACTTTTATTATGGAAACTTTTATCAAAACTTTGATTTCGATTCATGAAATCAATATTATTATTATTATTATTATTATTATTATTATTATTATTATTATTATTATTATTATTATTATTATTTTATATGTGAGTACTCACCAACTATTTTTATAGTTGACGCTCGTTTTACATGCTTTTTCAGGAATCATCGAGTAAGTGGCACTTAGGGATACTTCATTATTAGGAGCATTCGCATGTGTTGTATTTCAATTTACATTGTAATTTCATTTAAAATTTGTTCAAACCCATTGTAAATTTGTAATGATTTTTAATACTATGGTTGGTGTTGTCTTTTAACTTTTTCTATGAAACTCTTTATACTGCCACGCCTTGTGTTTCCGTTTTAGCGGGGTGTGACAGAAATGGTATCAAAGCCGAAGGTTATAGAGAATATCGGTTTTCCTTCGGACAACCACAACTATAGCCAAAAAATTTCTAAACGTTTTTAAAATAATGAACATACTACTGGTATAACTAATTCGAGTACACATTATTAGACTTTAATTAAGCATAGCCTGGCCAACTATGCTTAATTAAGGAAAGTTAATGTGAGGATGGAAACGGTTATAGTAGAATTATGCTCAAAACAATTTTCAACTTAAGCTTTTGAAATACAAAATTTTTCGGTGTGTGTACGGGCATTGCATATTGTAGGCATTCATATAGATACACTTAGAAACTAAGTGTACTTTTATAACAATGCCTTTATTTAGAAATATTCTTGTCTTTATCAAGTGCTAGGTTAACTACTTAGGTTATATCATTAGCCACTATAGGAGCAATGTACATAGTACTAAGAATGGGTATTCCTCGGTAGCTATTGAATTTAGATGTAAGGTTAGTAGCTAGATATACACTAGTAATAATCTTAAGTCGAAACCTATACCAATTATTCTTTAATACCTTTTCATCGTCTTCGTATTAGAGTTACAACTAGGAAAAAGCATTTCGATACCGACACGAATGATATTGGAGCATCGTGTAAGGAGGTAGATGAGTCGCCACTAAGTAATCACTTGGATATCATTGGCGGGCATTCCGAATTCGACTCACAAAGAGACACGGAGGTTTAACCTATATGTGAGATCTTATTTCTACGCTACGATTTAGCTCTAGGTTGTTTCCACATTGAGGTTAAAACTTAACATAGGATATCCCTTTGACCTCTATAAAAGGTCGTCAACTGCATTGACACCATAAAATCTTTTTCAAACAATTTTTCTTGTCCTTTATTTTGGGGAAAAGACATCGGCACTCGCCTTATACTCGTTTTGTACCTGCCTTAGTATTTAGGTACGATCAACTACACTAACATACTTTCTCCTTACTTCTTAATCTTCTATCGAAAAATTATTTCACTTCATCGGTTTTATTTATCATCGATAGAATATTTTATGACCACTTCATTCAACTTAGTAGACATTTCCTAACAATGTAAGCCATATTCTCGCTAAAAATCTTTTGACAACTTGCTTTAACTTAACACTTTTCTTCAAAACTCAATTTAACCAATATTGGTTTTAACCTTGCTATTTTAACTTCATTTCAAATCCATTTCAATGGACATATGTGCTTTTAAGAGCATGTAAACCATTTTAAACCTTGCTTACCATTTTGACATGTTTTCGAAAAACTTAGAAACATTTTCTTTTATAAAAGTGTTTAAAATCTATGCTATAAAACTTAAACATATGACATTAAAGTTCATATTATGTGTAAAAGCTTCATCGGATCTTGAAACCACTTTTGTTTTAATTCTTTTGACTAATTTCTCATTTAAGCATTGTACTTAACTTAAATGTGTTTTCTAGTAACCTAAAATGGTATTTTTACAAATTTCTAATCTAAATGTGATTATAAGACATCACTGATGCCTACATTTCAAAACACACCTTATTTGTTTATTTTATTTCAAATTAGTTTTATAATCTGTGTTTATAAAACTTACAACATTGCAAAACTTAGTGTTCACTTTTAAACTTCCAGCGACATACTTTTGACAATGCACAAATTATTCATCTAAATATGTTAAGTCTTTACCTTATCCGTTTTAACCATTGTTGGACCCCATTCAAAAAGGTCAAAAAGGTCAAAACTGTCAAATATTCAGTTACAAGTTTTAGTGTTTCTTCTTTTTCACAAATGGAGCTTAACTTAGTAGATAACTCATGAATTTTTAGCAAACCTTAGAAAACAGTTTAAAACTTCTACATTTCTATGTAACCATAAACATACATCAATATTGAAGTTTGAAATATATCTCAATCTGGTTTTAAATCTACCTATATGTATTGTTCTTAAAATTTTAACAATAACAATCATTGTCGGCGCTACCTTCCTTTTTCTTTCCCCCGAACTTTATTTCTTGCTCTCCTTCTGATTTTAGATCTTGCACGCCATAATATTAACATAATACATTGTCTAACTTTCTTTTTGTCTATTTTGTTTCTCCTGGTATCATGTTCGTATACATAAAGACTAGAAGTCTAACATTTCGTTTTGAGTGATTAATACTTGTATAGTTGTGAGGCATAATTTTGATTTAGTCAACTTTGATATATTCAATTACGCCTTTTACCATATACATCTTGTTTTTATTCTGAAATCTACAATAAACAAGTAATCCTTATTTACATTTGCTCTTTCGATCTAAATGCGGAAACTTAATTCAAAATGCAAGTGTCATTGTATTTTTCCTTATAATTAATACACAAGATGAATACCCTTATGCTTATAATTTTTCTATATCCGGAAAATATATGTGAATGATATGTATCCTTATGTTTTTTTTTTTTTTTTTTTTTTTTAAATGCATCAATAGTTTTGAATTTTACAATTATCTATTCTCTAAATGATTGTTTTTGTAGAAACACTAAACTAAAAATGCACTATTTTCAATGATCGATATTGTTATTCATTTCTTAAAAATAGCATTCTACCTTGCAATTTTCAGTGAGTTTCTAAACTCTCAAACTTGTTTTCATAAATATTCTGACTCCTCTTAAACTTGTATTTGTCTTGACTTAGACAATTAGTCAATTTTACAAAAAACATAATATCAATATTTCTATAAAAAAAATTCTCTTAATGACGACTTAAACATTTGACTTTAATTTATCTTTTTATTATTTTACTACTTCGTTTGATAGTCACACGTGTATCTTCATTATCTTGGAATTATTACACATTTTGATAATAGTGAGATTACTTATTGTTTCTAATCACTCAAATTGTTATCTAGACAAAGAGATTTAATTTATCATAAACTTGCATTGCCTCCATTTGCGACAATGACTCTCTCTCTCTCTCTCTATATATATATATATATATATATATATATATATATATATATATATATATATATATTCTTCGAATATTGTTTTATTATAGTAAGAATAACTGTGGTAGTAAATATTGCTTCGGAAATCCTCAATCATTTTGTAACTTATTTTATAGACGACACTTAAATAACCTTTACATTCGAGAGGTACCAAAACTTCGTTGCTTACCCTTAGTGCGTATCTTTAGGAACTTACCCTCGATTGCTTCTTTTTCATTCGTGCTACCCCTTCTTATTTCAGATTATATATATTTTCCCTATTTAATAGCCAACTCGGAAATGAACAAATTGTTCTTAATCCCTTCTTTATTAGATGGCGAATTTACACTTAGTGCTAATTTAGAATGCGACTTAAGGATCAATGCGGATTTAACGCTCAGTGTAGTTGGTGCTTCAGCAAAACTTATACCGCTCTCTTAATTCAGATAATATCTAACTAGATGATCGTTTTCGACTAGGTCGCCATGGTTGGATCATGATTCCATGAACCAAATTTTCCATAATCTAGACGAAAGAACTCGAATTAAGGAAACATTAATTTGATTATAGCTAAAGAGTTGGGCTCTTCTCTTGAGGAATTAACCCAAAATAATCAAAGAGCTTTTCAAGTCACCACCTCTCCAGCTATACAATTGTATTCGCCTAAGTTCTAATAGAATATGTCACGAATTGAATTTTGGGACGAAATTCTTTCAACCGGGGAAGACTGTGATAACCGTCAAAATTCGAGCCGGTTCTAGATTTGATAAAGTTAGTTGTACGTGTAGGCACGACACATACTAGACTTAGTAACTAGTAACTAAGTTATATGTAACATCCCAAAAATACAGGCCAAAAATTTCATTTTTAAATATATTATTATAAAACCAATAGTATAAGAAAACATCCATAATATCATGTCATGTCAAAACCAAAGTAGAAATAATCAAAACATGTTATCATAAAACAATATCAAAGTGTAATTCCAAAGATCTCATGTGCGCAAAACCATAGTGTGATGCGTTGCGATCAAGCCAGCTCCTTTCTCTTGAAAACGAAGTACCTGAAATTAAAACTGAAAACGGTAAGCACAAAGCTTAGTGAGTTCCCCCAACATACCACATACCATACAATCACAAAGTATACATACTGTCGGACAATTCTGGGGTGCCCGACCTACCCGTTATGGCCATTCTGGGGTGCCGGCCTACCCGTGTCAAGCCATTCTGGGGTGCTGACCTTCCCATGTCAAGCCATTCTGGGGTGCTGACCTACCCGTTAGTCCTAACAACCGACCCTCGGGAACTATTCCACCACCTACTGCTACTATCACATATATCATAACATAAACATACTATCAGACATATCTGGGGTGTCCAAACTACCCTTCGATCCTAACAACCGAACTTGGGGACTTTTCCCCTCCTACTACCACTATCACATATAATATATCATGCCAGCTTATAAACATATCATCACATACTGTCAGACATATCTGGGGTGCCAGACCTACCCTTCGGTCCTAACAACCGAACTCTACTACTATCACATATAACATATCATGCCAACATATAACATATCAGGTAGTAGCAAACCTATATGATATCACAAAGACAATCATCTAACATACAACTCCTACTGGTGGACCAGCATTGTGGCCGTAGACCCACTGCTACTGGAAGGTAACTCACCTCACACTGTTGAAGTCCCGTAGACTCAACCCCACACTGCTGAAGTCCTGCAGACTCAACCCCAACTGTTGGATGACAGATTCTCGAACTGTCAACATCAAAACAACACCCAATTAATAATTCGCCTCTAATACATAACCATAAGTCCATTCTTGGGGGTAAAAGACTACTCTACCCCTAACTTGACTTGATTCAAGCCCGAGGCCCAATCCAAAGGCCCAAAAGTCCAACTAAGCTCAAAGCCCAACATATGGCACAATTTTCCAAATTAGGCCAAAACCTTTACAAGGTCTTACAATAAGGCCCAACCATTTATTCCAGTCCAAGCTTTGACAGTTTAATGGTCCAATAGTATATAATCATTAAGGCCCAACTATGACCTAATTTTCCAAATTGGGCCCAACTCCTCATATGAGCCTTACCTCAAAGCCCATTAATTATTCTAGTCCATTTGCTTGATCTTGACAGCCCATTAATAACCCAGTCATCAAGTCCCAATAAAAGGCCCAACAATAAACCCAAGCGAAATTAGGGTTTCTTCATAAAATGACAATTAGGGTTAAGTGTTTCTCACTTAACCCATTAAGGACTTAATCCATTGAGTCCATCATACTTCTAAATAAGTCATATGTCACACAATTCCATTCCAATGGCCCAAAAGTGGGTCCCAAAGTCCAAGCTCATAAATCCAATATTAGGGTTTTCTAAACCCTAATAGGGTTTCCACCCCATCTTAGCCCAATAGGCCCAGTTGGTATGTCTTTTGATTAATTAAGGTTTATTAGACTCATCAAGGTTTCACTAGGCCCATTAGTCACCTATTTGGGTTTTTAGGTCCATTAAGCTTTATTGGGCCCATTAAGGTTTATTAAGCCCATTAAGCCTCATTGGGCCCATCAGGGTTTCTTAGTCCCATTGTCCAACCATCCAAACAAGTCAAAACACCATCAAAGCATACCGCCACCCAACATGGCGGCCGGTGGTGGTTTGATTTTTCCTTTCATTATTCCAACTGTTTTACAATTTACAATGAACTCATAATTAAACACACACACTACACTAAATAAACACACACAACCACCTTATGGTGGCCAGCGACGACAGATGGCGGCAGCCACCACCTCACGGTGGTGGCGGTGGCTTTTCTGTGAACTCCAACTAAACAAAACACCCAAACACACCTGCTGCTAACGAAAATACAACCACACCCACCCATGCTTCGTTTGTCAAGCATCCAGCCACCCCTTCCGGTGGCGCACGACGGTGATATCAATATCTTGCCATAACAACGACCACCTCATGGTGGTGGCGACGGTTCTTTTGGTTCCCAGCCGAGAAACATTCTCCCACACGAACATGCCCGGAGAACGGCGACGAAGCAGCAGCGTCACGATGGGGAAGGTGCGAATGAGACTTCACCGGTATTGGCGTTTTCCTCCTGATGGCAAGACCTGGCCAGATGCATCCCGGTCGTGACGAGCCCTTGGCGATGACCGCCGACAGTCATACACTGCTGCAGCTATGGGAGAGCACGGAGGAGGGGATAACAACAACCACAGCGAGCGTACTCCGACCCTCCGAGCATCACGTCGGGAAATCGACTTCCCCCTCCCCGTCAACAATGAGGAGACGACGACGCTTCTAGTGGTCTTCGGTTACAACGGAGACGGTTGTGACTTCAATCGGAGGTGATGGTGCAACGCCGGAATTCACAAGAGTAGAGGTGGCGGCTGGACTTCCCAACTAGGGTTTGGGTTACTCGGTGGACTATATACCCGACCACCCTATTAAACTTATCCCATGATTCCACCTTTGGCCCCTCCCCTCCCCTTTTCTTTCAAACTTAACCCATATTTACCCTTTTTAACCCCTGATTCCATAAATCTTTACATTATAACTCCAAAATTTACATTTTATCCCTCGCTTCCATAATTTCTTTCATATTGAGTCCCAATTATTACCAAGCAGCCCATGTCTTCGATATAACTAAAAATTAAGTCCGAAATTCTACACTTTAACCCCCGCCTTCTAAAATCTTTACAAAATAAATCTCAAATTATTACTTTGACCCTCGAATAATCCAACTTATGACATTTACCTCCCCAAAACCAGCACCTTGCTATATAATTATTAATTTTAGGGCTACGAGTCATTCATTAATTAATTTATTTATCTAATAAATAAATAGGGTGTTATAACTCTCCCCCACTTAAATTAGATTTCATCCTTGAAATCATTCTTTATCCTTCCTTACACACCCAAGCACTCTAGTAACATGGTCACCAGCCTGGGCTCACCCTAGCCTTCCCAGGGTAGCCGTAACCAATCTTCGCGAAGCCTTAAAATCCATAGGTGAACGAATTCCTCGCAACCAGATCTCGTCTACTCCGCCTGAATTCTGCTGTCTCGAGATGATCTGAATCCCTAACAGACCACTCATACCGAATCATTATCGTTGAATCTAGTCTGTTTATCCCTCAACTGACTACTCAACTACTGATAACTGGAGGCTCCCACTAGAAAACAGAAATCACAGAACCAATTATCTCTATCGGTCACTTATACTCGGCTAAAGCTCAGATAATCCCGCTGTGATTGACTTAGCATACCCAAAACAATCTGTTATTCCGTCCGAACTTGCAACCCAAAACAAAAATACTAATACCGTCCAAACGCTGATCTGCCTGAAGCACTAGGTTACCACCTGGCTGCTTTCCAAAATCTACCGAGACCTGCCTGGCCTCAACTCGTTCGACAATCATATGAAGTACTGGGTTCCGTCCCGGATTCGGAGTCAAAGGACTCCCACTTAGTTGCCTCGCACAACTTCTGAACGAAATCCTTCTCTGAAGCTAGTTGCCACTAGTTACCCTGCCTCTGCGACTCTAACAAATTTCTGATCTAACCGATCGGGTCCATGCATCGAATCTTGTCATCATCAAATCCAAGGATAAAAGTGATTGCCACCTAACCGATGGTAGCCTTATATTACAACCAATCTTATACAATCCATTGCTTTCCTGACCCCATAACTGTAGTGGCGCTCCTACAGTCCTATCAGTGGCTCAACCAGATCTAATCTATCTGGATAATTCCGAAATCCAATCCATGGATTTCCTTATCCTTACTGCTACACCCGAATTGGTGGGTACTACTGTTCCTTCCGCGTCCTAACAACGCGCTCACATTATCTACTAACCTAGTGAATGTTGCGGCCACACTCGCAGTCTTGCGACACTCTATCACTATCTGACCGCTAGTGAATGCTACAGCTACCCCCGCAATCTTACAACACTTCCCATGCTAACTGACCACTAGTGAATGCTACAGCTACCCCCCGCAGTCTTACAATACTTTCCATACTAACTGACCACTAGCGAATGCTACGGCTACCCCCGTAGTCTTACAACACTTTCCATACCGGTCGAACACGTAATCGACCTAACACACAACTGAACTTGAGTCCTAACTGGAGCTCTAACTTGGTTCCCAAAACCTGCTATCACATGACCTTGCTGCATCGGTACTGCATCCATGCCCGTGATCTAAGCGTCACAGCAAACCATAAAATCATCTACACCCTCTGGCAGGGTGAGATTCGGTGCCTCGCATAAACGTTGTCTGAAAGCCTCGAAGGTTGTCTGTTGCTCAGGCTTCCAATGAAAAGGCCACCTACTTCTTTGTCAGTTGGGTCAAAGGAACCTCAATCTCGAAGAAGTCTCGTATAAATCTCTAGTAATAACTCGTTAGACCCAGGAAGCTTCGAATCTCGGTTGGAGACCTCGAAATCTCCTATTACGTCACGACCTCTATCTTGGCCGGATCAACCAGATTGCCCTTCTGGTTGAGAAGGTGACCAAGAGATTGCACCTCGTGCAACCAGAACTCACATTTGGAGAACTTTACAAAAAGTATCTCCCCCATTTAGATTTGACTAACTCTTCACTGTATATGAGAATTGAAGGATTCCCAATCCTTCTCGCTTTATAATATCCCACTGATGACAACCTGTTCCTGCTAATGCTAGCATTTAATCACCGATTAAACCTTGAGATCTCCCATCCTCAGATATCTTGATGAGTACTCTTGAAATCTGACCCAGTCTGAAACCTCAATCCATCTCACATGCTGTCAATTGAAGACCTTAATCTTGACTCTAGCTGATGAATCCTCGTTCCCCCTCTCAATCTAGTAGCGCTATTGAACTCTGACCGAACACAACCCTTGCGAGAAATGAAATTCTCTTGAACATCTAATGACAGAACACCCATGCGTGTAACACTCACAACTGACTCCACTATCTTCATGCTACTAGTCCTTCCCTAGCAACGGTAGTGCCTTGAACTCCAAAGTTCATCCATAGAGGATCATGAACCATGATAGAACCACTGCACGCTGACTTCACTAGAGAACTATCGCTCAAACCCTGACCGAATATCCTCTAAATAATGTGTGACATCCCCATTTTCACGGCCAGAAAAGACCGATTTTGTTTATGCTTTGTTTAAAAATCAGAGTAACATTTTAAATAAAAGGGTTGCAGAATTTGTCCCAAAACAAAATATGATAAAGATTTATCAAAAGCATTTCCATATAAATGTATTTCATTAAAAAGACACGGCATTTCATGTTCGATACAGATCATAAGCATAAACAATACAGCATAGGCCTTGCTACATTATTCCGTATTTACAGGCCTAAAATCCCTTAATCTCTCATCCCAGTACATCACATCTATGCTCATGCGCCACTACCTGTAATACAAGAAACTGAGTGGGTCAGGCTTGGGAGCCTGGTGAGCACATAGGGTTTTCAACCCACAATAAATAAGTTTATTAACTTTATCAAACCAAACAAACCCGATTACCCGTTCCGTTATCCTCACTTTACGTCCCTAAAACATCTAACACAAGGGACCTAGTCTAAGGACTTTCATTGGGATGGACACTACTGCTAAGGGGATTCCTCAGCAATAAATGTCCTTAAGGCAACCATTTGGGGGATGGAGTACACCTGGTGAGCACACAGTTCAAATAAACACCTACAGGTTGCGAGCCTGCTTGTGTTCTACTGGACTATGTAGAATAGTCTGTGGTCATCATTTATACTCTACTAGATGACTGGAACATCAATGACATCTATAACGAGGCCACTCATCATTTTATTTTGTCACACAACAACTATTACATCTACCCATGTTTTACCCAACACATTTTGTAGATATAAAATACGTATACAGTTTAAATCATTTAAAACATGTATAAAATTGTTCATCCAGCATAGATAGCAAGTATACAGATAATATGCACACACAACACATAATTTATATAAATACTTCATATCTATGTGTAAGCTGAAAGTAACTATGCACTCACCTGAAAGGTGGTGACTTAGCACTCGGACAGCGCTTCGATACTCTCAAAACAATTTTCCTTCGATAAAACCTAGTACCAATACCACTAGGGTTTAGTCTGACGATAACCGCGACAAATTAATAGTCTGACTATTATTACTATTATATAAGCGTTAAATAACACTCAATATAACTCATAATAATAGCCCAAATAATTAGTTTAAGGACCTAATAACATTACTATAATTATTTGAAAGCTATATTAAAAATTACGTAAGCATAGCTCAATTACAGCGAATTTTAAAGAAAACCAGGCTATGCTCGGAGCAGCGTTTCCGAAACCAAAAGACCCTTTTTCTTGGGACTCCGGGAACCTCGGGGCTTCCTTTAGGTGCTAGGGATTTTTCCTAGGGTTTAGGGGTGGTTTGGAACCTTAGAGAGAGAAGTGATTTTGGTGTGAAAAATCCGAAGACCCTCGTAGGGTATTTATAGGGGCGAAGCCTCGAATCTACGCGGGGCATTCAGGAAGTTACGCGGGGCGTAACTTCGGATAAGGTCACCGGCTCGGATCCAGCTAGCTCGCACTCGCAATAGGATCAGGTCCGAAGGTATGCTGGGCGTACCAGCCTTGGAAGCGGGGTGTAGGGCGAAGGCGAGGCGACGTGGCGTTCATCGGATGCGAGACCGTGGGGAGCAAGCAACGACTAGGATTGAGCCACGTCATCGATTCTTCACCAGGTGTCGCAATTTCATGTTTCAACATTAAAAATTTGTAACTTTCGCGTACGAGCTCCGTTTTCGACGTTCTTTATATCCACACGAAGGTGGGAACATACTCTACAATTTTCGTTTAGACTTCGTCGGCTAATTTTGACTTTATTTTAAAAGTTATATTATTAACAGGCCGGGACAGGATTGGTCCGTTAAAAATTCATAACTTCTTCATCCGACGTCCGTTTTCGTCTGTCTTTTTATCGTTATGCTACTATTAATGAGATCTTCGATTCTCGTTTAGGTTGTGTCGGTTAAAAGCCGCTCGATCCAATACTCGAACTTCGGGCTGTACACCGCTAAGTCGAAACTTCGAAAAATCATAACTTCCTTATACGAAGTCAGATTTTGGCGTTCTTTTTATGGACGCTCTCGGTTTAACATATTCTACGACTTTCGTTTAGATTGCTAAGGCTAAAAGTCGATCTATCGTAAATTCACTATTTACACTTCCCGGTGTCGCGTCGGTTCCGTCGTGAAACTTCGACGAGCCATAACTTCTTCGTTATAACTCGGATTTCGGCGTTCTTTATATCCTCGGAATCGTTGTTTCGACCACTACAACTTTATTTAAAGATATCGGGCTTATCTCACACTTTAATTTTGACGCTTATTTTTATCCTTTATTAAGTATATCTTTATAATTAAGTAATAAGCAGACAAATACACATAATTCACATAGAATTCAAATATTTCATCTTTATTACTTCAAAAAGATCTAAAATAGTTGACCTAGACTATTACATTCTCTAAAAATGTTTGGCCCTGAAACCCGAGCATTACATAATACCCCACATAGATCCTGGCGAAGATCTGGAATGATAATGGTACATACAGAACCCACTCCGCAAGGTGCATCCCTCTGTGGATTCATCAAGGACCTTTCGGCATGCCGGATGGCATATATGATCCTTGATAACCCATACACTAGCAGGAAAACCGACCCGAGGACTGACTTATTCAAACTCACTCACAATTCCAAAGCGATACGTATTCCCAACATCCATCTAGTAGCAGTAAAGGATGACATACCCGCAACATCTGGAGGAATCTGAGTCACCTCCAGCTGATATGATCAACCCTGCCACACCTGTAGTAGCCTAAACCCTTGGAGTGACAAACTCCCTCATGCACTTTCTCGTATGCATTGCACTGACTCCGGCCCTGCTGGCCTTTCACACGATGATCAGAAGTCATGGGTCTCTTCCCGGGATCCTCTACTATATGCACCTGGCACGAACCTCTCCTCCCAGGGTGTTCCAAATCGATCTCGCATCTGAAACTTCTTGGAAATCATATCCTTAGGGTCTGACACCCTGTCATGCTCACTAGCTCGCTTGCCCGTGGCTAAGCTGCAACAACCAGAACATCCTCTGTCCCCAAACTTGGTCACTAACTACTTCCCGAAGCTTCTCAGATTCTCCAAGACTCTTACTTGTAACAGCCCGGAATTTCAGGTATTTTTATAATATTGTTTTTGGGGTGTTTTAGGAGGGGACTCGGCGAGTTGGAGCCAGACTCGCCGAGTAGGACCACAGACTGGGTCGCGGGTTCGCGACTGGACTCGACGAGTCCATTATGGACTCGGCGAGTCTGCGCTGTTCAGCGGAAACCCTAGCTGTTTTGTTTTGGAACGTATATAATGCACTTATAGGCCGTCATTGTCCGTCTTTAGTCGACTGAGAAGAACCCTAAACGGCTGTGGGCATCTAGAGCAAGATTGAAGGATATTAGGGCCTTGAAGAAATTGTTGTGCAAGGAGGAGAAGAGTTTTGGCTAAAGGAACAGCAAGGGATTCGAGTTTTGCGGTTTGGGGACACAAAGAGTGCGTTATTCAGGTAATATTTCAGATCTTTTCTGTTATGTTGATGTGTGCATGGATTTAGGGTTATGGAACCCATTTGGGGATTAGATGGATTAGTACCTTGTTACCCAAACAACTATAACCCTGTATTAGGACCTTTAGAGGTCCAGAAGGTCCCATGCTTGTGTATTTCGGGACAATACGTATCTCAGGAAGCAGTTTGATCGACTGCATGGCAGGGACTCGCAACATCCATCTAGTAGCAGTAAAGGATGACATACCCGCAACATCTGGAGGAATCTGAGTCACCTCCAGCTGATATGATCAACCCTGCCACACCTGTAGTAGCCTAAACCCTTGGAGTGACAAACTCCCTCATGCACTTTCTCGTATGCATTGCACTGACTCCGGCCCTGCTGGCCTTTCACACGATGATCAGAAGTCATGGGTCTCTTCCCGGGATCCTCTACTATATGCACCTGGCACGAACCTCTCCTCCCAGGGTGTTCCAAATCGATCTCGCATCTGAAACTTCTTGGAAATCATATCCTTAGGGTCTGACACCCTGTCATGCTCACTAGCTCGCTTGCCCGTGGCTAAGCTGCAACAACCAGAACATCCTCTGTCCCCAAACTTGGTCACTAACTACTTCCCGAAGCTTCTCAGATTCTCCAAGACTCTTACTTGTAACAGCCCGGAATTTCAGGTATTTTTATAATATTGTTTTTGGGGTGTTTTAGGAGGGGACTCGGCGAGTTGGAGCCAGACTCGCCGAGTAGGACCACAGACTGGGTCGCGGGTTCGCGACTGGACTCGACGAGTCCATTATGGACTCGGCGAGTCTGCGCTGTTCAGCGGAAACCCTAGCTGTTTTGTTTTGGAACGTATATAATGCACTTATAGGCCGTCATTGTCCGTCTTTAGTCGACTGAGAAGAACCCTAAACGGCTGTGGGCATCTAGAGCAAGATTGAAGGATATTAGGGCCTTGAAGAAATTGTTGTGCAAGGAGGAGAAGAGTTTTGGCTAAAGGAACAGCAAGGGATTCGAGTTTTGCGGTTTGGGGACACAAAGAGTGCGTTATTCAGGTAATATTTCAGATCTTTTCTGTTATGTTGATGTGTGCATGGATTTAGGGTTATGGAACCCATTTGGGGATTAGATGGATTAGTACCTTGTTACCCAAACAACTATAACCCTGTATTAGGACCTTTAGAGGTCCAGAAGGTCCCATGCTTGTGTATTTCGGGACAATACGTATCTCAGGAAGCAGTTTGATCGACTGCATGGCAGGGACTCGCCGAGTCCGACGAACAGACTCGGCGAGTAGCTTGGAGATTGAATGGAACTCGTCGAGCTGTTCTTCAGACTCGGCGAGTGGAGTCGGGGTGGCCCCGCAATTCTTCCACGAGGATCTCGTCGAGCCAAGAGGGATACTCGACGAGTAGAAAGGGAACATCAGGGAAAGTTGGGGAGGATGTCTAGACTCGCCGAGTCGCCTTTGCACTCGCCGAGTCCGGTCAAGTTGACCGTTGACCGTTGACCAGAGTTGACCTACATGTAATTTCTTAGGGTCAGTTGTCTTGAAAGATAAAAGTATTAATAAGGGATATATGATATTATAGGGAGTCTGTAGCTCGGCGGATCGAGTGCGAGTGATTTCAGGAGTCGCTAGCTTTCATTACCCGCGATGTGAGTCTTCTCACTATACTGTACCCGGAAGGGTTTGACTGTGTGACCGGAAGGTCGGATATGATTTGTGTTATACGTGCTATAAATGGTAAGGTATTTGCTATGCGTGCTATATGTGTTAAGATTAATGTATTAATTATTGTATATGTTTATGGGCCGGAAGGCAATATGTTATGGGCCGGAAGGGAATATGTTATGGGCCGGAAGGCATTATGTTATGGGCCGGAAGGCAATATGTTATGGGCCGGAAGGCGATTATCTCAAGGCCTGGAAAGGCGTATATGCGTAAGTAGTATACTGGGCAGTTGTAACAGCCCGGAATTTCAGGTATTTTTATAATATTGTTTTTGGGGTGTTTTAGGAGGGGACTCGGCGAGTTGGAGCCAGACTCGCCGAGTAGGACCACAGACTGGGTCGCGGGTTCGCGACTGGACTCGACGAGTCCATTATGGACTCGGCGAGTCTGCGCTGTTCAGCGGAAACCCTAGCCGTTTGGTTTTGGAACGTATATAATGCACTTATAGGCCGTCATTGTCCGTCTTTAGTCGACTGAGAAGAACCCTAAACGGCTGTGGGCATCTAGAGCAAGATTGAAGGATATTAGGGCCTTGAAGAAATTGTGGTGCAAGGAGGAGAAGAGTTTTGGCTAAAGGAACAGCAAGGGATTCGAGTTCTGCGGTTTGGGGACACAGAGAGTGCGTTATTCAGGTAATATTTCGGATCTTTTCTATTATGTTGATGTGTGCATGGATTTAGGGTTATGGAACCCATTTGGGGATTAGATGGATTAGTACCTTGTTACCCAAACAACTATAACCCTGTATTAGGACCTTTAGAGGTCCAGAAGGTCCCATGCTTGTGTATTTCGGGACAATACGTATCTCAGGAAGCAGTTTGATCGACTGCATGGCAGGGACTCGCCGAGTCCGACGAACAGACTCGGCGAGTAGCTTGGAGATTGAATGGAACTCGTCGAGCTGTTCTTCAGACTCGACGAGTGGAGTCGGGGTGGCCCCGCAATTTTTCCACGAGGATCTCGTCGAGCCAAGAGGGATACTCGACGAGTAGAAAGGGAACATCAGGGAAAGTTGGGGAGGATGTCTAGACTCGCCGAGTCGCCTTTGCACTCGCCGAGTCCGGTCAAGTTGACCGTTGACCGTTGACCAGAGTTGACCTACATGTAATTTCTTAGGGTCAGTTGTCTTGAAAGATAAAAGTATTAATAAGGGATATATGATATTATAGGGAGTCTGTAGCTCGGCGGATCGAGTGCGAGTGATTTCAGGAGTCGCTAGCTTTCATTACCCGCGAGGTGAGTCTTCTCACTATACTGTACCCGGAAGGGTTTGACTGTGTGACCGGAAGGTCGGATATGATTTGTGTTATACGTGCTATAAATGGTAAGGTATTTGCTATGTGTGCTATATGTGTTAAGATTAATGTATTAATTGTTGTATATGTTTATGGGCCGGAAGGCAATATGTTATGGGCTGGAAGGCAATATGTTATGGGCCGGAAGGCAATATGTTATGGGCCGGAAGGCATTATGTTATGGGCCGGAAGGCGATTATCTCAAGGCCTGGAAAGGCGTATATGCGTAAGTAGTATACTGGGGAACTCACTAAGCATTTATGCTTACAGTTGTCATGTATGTGTTTCAGGTACTAGCGAGGACCGTGGGAAGGCGCCGGCATGACGCGTACACACTGTTGATGTTTTGAGATCTTGGGGATTTTATGATTGTATTTTGATATGAAATTTGGAATAATTATATTTGGTTGAAATAATTCACTTTATTTTAAACGAAAATTTTGTTCGAAAATTTGCGTTGTTACAATTGGTATCAGAGCCTTGGTTTGAGGGATTCGGGTGTACCTTCGGGTGTAACTGAACTCAAACCGAGGATTTGAGGAAAATCGTTTAAAATAATAATAATAATAATAATAAAGGCATAAACTTTTATAAATGGTAAAGTGGTAAACAAGAAAGAAGCAGTGTGTACGATCAGCCAGCGCCCGAACGGTAAAGATCCCCAGAATACCTTACAATGTTATGTTATGCAATGAATTATGAATTATTATGCATGCTAGAAGACTAGGTATTCATGATAGGACTAGAGTGGCCTGATTTGTGATGCCTTAGTCTAGGGAGTTGCCGATATGAAATATTTGGTAGCGTACAGGTAGATAGTGCATATCAAAGTAGAGTACTCACTATTCGGGGTTTGGGGAGGAAGATTTGGGACGAATACTGATACGGTGTGGTTGGTAGTATTGGGCCCGTACTACCGAAGACACCGGGTCGGTGGGAGACCCAAGTAAGAATCCCTGGATATCGGAGACTGAGTAGGGTTGCGTATCAAGTGCAATTGTACTTGATGGAGTCTCTGATAATTTTATGCTGTATTTCAGAGACATCATGGTTACCACACGCCACGGGGCGAGTTCGAGCGGTGTGAGCGACGAGGATATTCGTCAGATGATACAGGAGGAGGTAGCTGCAGCGATCCGGGCTGAGATCCCGGAGATGTTTGGGTCTATTAAGACCACTCTGATGGAGACGTTCGAAGAGCGGTACGCCGCACTGACTGAGACTGCAGCCGCTGCTGCTACCGCAGCCGTGGCCGCTGCCAGGCCGCAAGGGGGCGATTCGTTGCTATTCCGGGAATTCAGCAACACGAAACCCCCTGAGTTCGATGGGACGCAGGATCCGATTACTGCGATGAGGTGGATCGCCGACATTGAAGGGTGCTTCTACACTTGCTCATGCCCGGAGCACCTGAGGGTACGGTTCGCCTTGAACCAGCTCCGTCTGGGAGCGAAGGATTGGTGGAAGTTCGTGACGGCGAACTTCACTTTGGCGGAGATTACAGCGGTGACATGGGAGAGGTTTACTGACATGTTCAGGGACGAGTACGTTCCCCCAGTGGAGAGGGAACGATTGATTCAGGAGTTCTTGACTCTTAAGCAGGGTATTGATTCCGTTGCGGTGGTTACACGGAAGTTTCACGAGAGGGCGATGTTCTGCCCCGAGCTGGTGTCTACAGAGCAATCACGGATGAGCCGATATTTAGGCGTTTTGAGGAGGGATATCCGGGAGTTTGTGTCAAACTCCACCTATCGTACTTTCACTGAGCTTCAGGCGAATGCCAGGAAGCGCGAGATCGAGTTGGAGACCCAGGCCAGGGAGGAGGCCGAGTCTCGGCAGGTGGACCGGCGGCCGGCTCAGTCTCAACCGGCAGCCAAGCGGATCAAGTCCGCTGATTCGAGGATGGGAGGTCAGAAGGGCCGCACTTGCGGGAAGTGCGGCAAAAGTCATGAGGGGGCGTGCCGAGCTGGTGGTTGCTACAAGTGTGGCAAGGAAGGACACATTGCCAGGGATTGTCCTAAGGGGTTTATGGTCTGTTTTCATTGCAACCAGACCGGCCATCGGAAGGCCGAGTGCCCGCAGTTTCGTCAGGGATCTACACCTACTACCAGAACTACTGAGACTCGACCGGCGAAGGTCGAGGCCCCGAGGGCTCGCGGGAGAGCCTTTCAGCTGACTGCGGAAGAGGTCCGCGCTGCGCCCGATGTTGTGGCAGGTATGCTGTAATTCACGTATTTATTTAAAGTCAAGATGTTATGCTTATGTTAATATATGTGTAGGTACTTTTCTTGTGAACTCTATGCCTGCTCTAGTGTTATTTGATTCGGGTGCGAGTAGGTCCTTTGTATCTTTAGCTTTTAGTCAGCATATCAGTATTAGTCGTGAGCCGTTAAGTCGGCCTCTGAGCGTTTCTATAGCGGCCGAGAGGGTGGTTTGTGCCACGGAGGTTCTTCGGGGATGCGTACTAGAAATTTTCGGGGTAGAGTTTCCGATTGACCTAGTTCCTATTGCGATGGGTGATGTCTGTGTCATCGTGGGCATGGACTGGTTGAGCCGATTCAGCGCTGTCATCGACTGTGAGCGCCAGCTGGTGACTATACGAGACCCTAGTGGGGGAGTTCTTACGGTGTACGGTGAGGGTACCCGTTCAGGATCAGCTTTTTGTTCGGCCGCTAGGGCGAGGCAATGTCTACAACAGGGATGTAAGGGTTTTGTGGCGTATGTGATGGATACGCGGGAGGCTTCCGAGAGATCGAGGTCAGTGGAGGAGGTTCCAGTGGTGCGCGAGTTTCCAGATGTTTTTCCCGAGGACTTGCCGGGAGTACCTCCTGCGAGGCAAGTAGAGTTTGGTATCGATCTGATTCCGGGGGCTGCGCCTATTGCGAAGGTGCCTTATCGTCTCGCACCTCCAGAGATGCAAGAGTTGTCCTCGCAACTCCAGGAGTTGGTGGGGAAGGGATTTATTCGGCCGAGCAGCTCGCCGTGGGGAGCACCGATTCTGTTCGTCAAGAAGAAGGATGGTTCACACCGGATGTGCATTGACTATCGGGAGTTGAACAAGGTGACAGTCAAGAACCGCTATCCGTTACCGAGGATCGATGATTTATTCGATCAGTTGCAAGGGGCATCTTGGTTTTCCAAGATCGATCTGAGATCAGGGTACCATCAGGTAAGAGTACGGGATGAGGACGTCCAGAAGACAGCATTTAGGACGCGGTATGGGCATTACGAGTTCGTGGTGATGCCTTTCGGGCTCATCAATGCCCCGGCAGTGTTCATGGACCTCATGAACAGGGTATGCAGGCCGATGCTGGATCGGTCTGTGATTGTATTTATCGACGACATCCTGGTGTATTCGCGATCTAGAGAGCAACATGAGGGACATTTGAGGGAGGTCCTTGGGGTACTGAGGTCGGAGAAGCTATATGCAAAATTCTCCAAATGTGACTTTTGGTTGCGGGAGGTCCAATTTCTTGGAAATGTTGTTAATCAGGCAGGGATATTGGTCGATCCGGCCAAGGTCGAGGCAGTGATGAGTTGGGAGGTACCGAAGTCACCTTCCGAGATCAGGAGTTTCCTTGGGTTGGCGGGGTACTATCGGAGGTTTATTAGGGACTTCTCCAAGATCGCAGTACCGCTCACCAGATTGACCCGGAAGGGTGTTGCATTCTCATGGGGACCCGAGCAACAGACTTCTTTCGAGACACTTCGCCAGAGATTGTGCGAAGTTGTGACATCCCCAAAATCACGGCTAGAAAAGACCGGTTTGTTTATGCTTTGTTTAAAAATCAGAGTTACATTTTAAATGAAAGTGTTGCGGAATTTGTCCCAAAACAAAATATGATAAAGATTTATCAAAAGCATTTCCATAGAAATGTATTTCATTAAAAGACTTGGGATGTCATGTTCGTACAGATCAAAAGCATAAACAGTACAATATAAGCCTTACTACATTATTTCATATCTACAGGCTTATATCCGTAATCCCTCGTCTAAAACATCACATCTATGCTCATGCGCCACTACCTGTAATACATAAAACTGAGTGGGTCAGGCTTGGGAGCCTGGTGAGCACATAGGGTTTTCAACCCACAATAAATAAGTTTATTAATTTCATCGATCAACAATAACCCGATTACCCGTTCCCGTTATCCTCACTTTACGTCCCTAAACACCTATCATAAGGGACCTAGCCTAAGGATCATCATCGGGACGGACACTACTGCTAAGGGGATTCCTCAGCAATAAATGTCCTAAAGGCAACCATGTGGGGGATGGAGTACACCGGTGAACACGTCGTTCACAAACACCTACAGGTTGCGAGCCTGCTAGTGTTCCACTGGACTGTCTAGAAGAGTCCGTGGTCGTCATCCATACTCCGCTAGATGACAGAAACAACAACATCAACATCGAGGCCTCTCATCATTTTATCACGCATCACCTATTACATCTACCCATGTTTTACCCCAACATTTTCGTAGATATAAAATACATATACAGTTTAAATCATTGAAAACATGTATAACAACGTTCATCCAGCATAGATAGCAAGTAATCAGATAATATGCACACATAGCATGTAATTTATAAAATACTTCATATCTATGTGTAAGTTGAAAGTAACTATGCACTCACCTTAACGTTCGATAGACGATTAGTGTTCTGGAATGGATGCGAGAAGGTCGAGTAGTATTTCCGTGAATATGAATCTCCGAGAAAATTTAGTTTCCTAAGGAAATATTAATATAATTAATATTTGGAGGGTAGTTTGGTAATTAACCAAGGTATGGGGTCCATTTACTAATTTAATAAATCAAATGGTGTTATGTTTGTCAATACTTTTCAAATTAATGGCTAACATGAATTATATAAATTCCAAGTTTGCATCTTGGACTTATTTTGCAATGAAATTCCATGGAGGGGGCTTTTAATTATTTTGAATTACTATAAGGACTATATGTAGTTAATTGAAATGGAAGTTTGGAAAAGAAAAAGGAAAAAAGAAAAATATGTATATATGTTTCTTTCGTATTTACATATATAAATATATATGTTGTTTGTAAATTAGGAAATAAGAATGGGCTACTTTGTAAACTAAACACAACTTGAGGGTTTGTTTTCAATAAAATAAATGGAAGTTTGAGCTTTATTTTCAGATTTTACTGATCAAACAGACAATTTGTATGTATGGCTAATAAAAGAAATGAATGGCTTCTTTCTTTTGGCTACTGATCGAAAATACATCACATATGTGCATGAGGTTTTAAAAAAAGAAAACACATGAATTTGCCTTGCTTCCCTAGTGAGTTCGAACAACATAGGAAAATAATAATAATAATAATAATAATAATAATAATCTTAGCGATGGAGGACTTACGGTGGCACCAATATGGTAGTGATGGTGCAAGATTGGTGCTGGACGGAGGAGCTTGTGACAACAGCAGGTGGTGGAAATGGTGGTTATTCAATCTAAGGGAGATAGAAAGGGATATAGAGATCAAGATTGAGAGAGAGAGAGAGAGAGGGGAAGAAGAGGAAGATGATGGCAGATTTTGTGAGTGAGAAATGAAGGTGTCTAAGCCTCATTTTATAGTAAACACACACACTCACATACAAGTTTGGGCCATGCCTCCAGCCAAGCAATGTACTCACAAATTGAAGTGTGCAAGCAAAAGAGTGAGGATGAGGAGAAGATCACGTGGATAAGACCAAGAGGAGAAGCAATTGGCTGGGGATTTTTCTCCCATGCAAGTCATGTGGGTCCACATGGGTTTTTCCTCCTTTAATTGTCCAAAACAGACAAAATCGGGTGTCTCGAGATCTCAACATCGGATTGCGTTTTTGAAAATTTCTTATGAAAGAGGGTAATTCAAGGATTCCAGAAACCCGAACGGATTAATTTTTGGAGTTATGGAACCCCGGGAAATCACACTTAAAGTTTTGCGTCTAAACGACACTCGATGTCCTTTTTCGCAACTTTTATAAATATTTTCGTTAAAAATATTTCGAGTATGAAATCAAATACTAGACCATATCTTGAGTCCAAAAACGCCCTCGGAAATACCGTCGGCAAAGCATAAGTACCGCAAAGGATCGATTCGGTTTTACGCGATTAAAGAAAAGCAGTGTTTTACTGTCTGATTTTCGTAAAACTGCCGTATCTTTTGCATACGAACTCCGTTTTCGACGTTCTTTATATCCACGCGTAGGCAGAAACGTACTCTCCAACTTTATGTAATTATATCAGGTTTATCTCACAATTTAATTTTGACGCTTGTTTTTATTCTTTATTAATTATATCTTTATAATTAAATAATAAGCATATAAATTCACATAATTCACAAAATACTCAAATATTTCATCTTTATTACTTCAAAAAGAGTTACAAGAGTTGACCTAGACTATTTCATTGACAAAAATGTTTAGCCCTGAAACTCGGGCGTTACAATTCTCTCCCCCTTAGGATGATTCCGTCCCGGAATCATACATCAGCAAACAGATGTGGATAGCGACTCATCATGTCATCCTCTGTTTCCCAAGTGAGATTCGGCCCATTCGAATGTTTCCATCGGACTAGCACTAAGTCGACCATCTTGCGTCGTAACTTCTTAGTCTTACGGTCAACAATTGCCTCGGGCTCTTCGATCAGCTTTTTATTCTCATCCATCCTTAACTCTGAGATTGGAATTATGTCGGGAACATCTCCCGTGAATTTCCTCAAATAACACACATGGAAAGTGTTATGAATACCATTGAGTTCTTCGGGCAATTCCAACTTGTAAGCTTGGTTCCCTATCTTCTGAAGAACTTTGAACAGTCCAATAAACCTTGGACTCAACTTTCCTCGTTTCCCAAATCGTATAAGTCCCTTCCATGGTGAGACTTTAAGCAGAACGGAATCCCCAACCTCGAAGGTTATCGGTCGTCTTTTCTTGTCAGCATAGCTCTTCTGACGATCTTGAGCTGCTAACACTCTTTCCCTAATCACCTTCAACTTCTCGGCAGTCTAATGGACTATCTCGGGGCCCATAAACTGCTTCTCTCCGGCTTCAAGCCAACAAGACGGCGTACGACACTTTTTTCCATACAAGGCTTGGTAAGGTGCCATCTTGATGCTCGAGTGAAAACTATTGTTGTAGGAAAATTCTACCAGAGGTAAGTGCTCGTCCCAATTTCCTTGGAATTCGAGGGTACATGCTCTCAGCATATCTTCCAGTGTCTGAATCGTTCTTTCGCTCTGGCCATCAGTTTGCGGATGGTAAGCAGTACTCAAACACAACTTTGTACCCAACTCCTCTTGTAGACTCCTCCAAAACCTTGACGTGAAACGATTATCACGATCTAATACGATCGTAAGAGGAACACCGTGAAGTCTTACAATTTCCTTCACGTAAGCATTTGCGAGCTTATCCATAGACCACTTCTCGTTGGCTGCTATGAAGTGTGCACTCTTGGTGAAACGATCCACGACTACCCAAATCATGTCGTGACCGTTCTTCGTCCTGGGCAGTTTAGTCACAAAATCCATGGTGATGTCTTCCCATTTACCCATGGGTACAGGTAAAGGTTCCAAACTCCCATACGGTTTCTGATGTTGTGCCTTAACCCTCGCACATGTTACGCACTCGGCCACATACTTCGCAACATCGAGCTTCATCGTCGGCCACCAGTAGTATGGTTTTAGGTCCCTATACATTTTAGTGCTACCGGGATGAATCGAGTACATGGTCTTGTGTGCTTCTTCCATCAGAAGATCTCTTATTCCTCCCGTCTTAGGTACCCAAATTCGATCTTGGAATACCTTCAGTCCTCGACTATTTGTACCGAACACTAACGTTCTTCCCAAACGTTCTTCCTTTCGGTCATTTTTCTCTAAAGCTTCTTCTTGAGCTTTCCTGATACTTTCGACAATCGTCGAGACGACTTCAATTCTTAACGCTCTTGGCCTTTTCCTTTCCAGATTGACTTTCCGACTGAGAGCATCAGCAACAATATTTGCTTTACCTGGGTGGTAAAGTATCTCACAGTCGTAGTCCTTGAGAAGTTCTAGCCAGCGTCGTTGCCTCATGTTCAACTCCTTCTGATTAAAGAGATACTGGAGACTCTTATGATCAGTGAAGAGCTTGCACTTCGTGCCGTAGAGGTAATGCCTCCATATCTTTAAGGCAAAAACTACCGCTGCCAACTCCAGATCATGAGTGGGGTAGTTCTTTTCGTGCTCTTTCAATTGTCGAGATGCGTATGCTATCACCTTTTCTCTTTGGTTCAGAACACAACCCAACCCGACTCCAGAAGCGTCACTATAAACCGCGAAATCTTCGACTCCATCGGGTAGAGAAAGTATCGGTGCTTCACATAACTTCTTCTTTAGCTTCTCGAATGCCTCATCGTGTTTCTCACTCCACGTATACGTAGCTCCTTTATGAGTCAAAGCTGTTAATGGAGCAACTATCGAAGAAAAGCCTTGGATAAATCGTCGATAATATCCGGCTAATCCTAGAAAGCTTCGAATTTCCGTGGGACTCTTTGGGCGTTCCCACTTCATTACAGCCTCGATCTTTGCGGGGTCAACCATTATTCCCTCCTGGTTAACAACATGACCCAAGAATTGAACTTCCCGTATCCAAAAGTCGCATTTAGAGAACTTTGCAAAAAGCTTCTCCTTCTTCAACACTTCTAATACTTCCCGTAGATGCTTGCCATGCTCCTCTTGGCTTTTCGAGTAGATGAGAATGTCGTCGATGAACACTATCACGGATTTATCGAGGAATGGTTTACAAACCCTATTCATCAAATCCATGAATGCTGCGGGAGCATTGGTTAGCCCGAATGACATAACCAAGAACTCGTAGTGTCCATATCTCGTTCTAAATGCAGTCTTCTCAATATCCTGCTTTCTCACCTTTAGCTGATGATATCCTGACCTAAGATCGATCTTTGAGAAGTAGCTCGAACCTTGCAGCTGATCGAATAGGTCATCAATCCTCGGCAATGGATACTTGTTCTTCACCGTTGCCTTATTCAGCTCTCGGTAGTCTATGCACATCCTCATGCTTCCGTCCTTCTTCTTTACGAATAACACCGGAGCTCCCCAGGGTGATGAACTAGGTCGAATAAAACCGTTGTCCAACAGCTCCTGAAGTTGCGTCATGAGCTCCTTCATCTCCGTCGGTGCTAATCGGTAAGGTGCCTTTGCTATTGGTGTTGTTCCGGGTAACAAGTCTATACGAAACTACACTTGTCTATCAGGTGGTAATCCGGGAAGATCTTCGGGAAAGACTTCCAGATAATCACACACAACCGGTATATTCTGCACCTCTGTCTTTTCTTTCTTAGCATCGATTACGAATGCCAAGTACGATGCGCATCCTTTGGACAAACATTTCCTGGCTTTCATCAGGGAGATGATTCCAGAATTCACTCTGTGTTTGTCCCCGTACACCATAAATGATTCCTTTCCGGGTGGGTTTACCTTTACTATCTTCTTTCGGCATTGAATCTCAGCATCGTTGGCGCTAAGCCAATCCATACCCAAAACGATGTCGAAACCGTTTAACTCTATGGGTAATAGCTCTTCATCGAATTCGTTTCCGTTTAGGTCAATGACGATGTTCCTAATACGATTACTAACAGGTACGAATTTGCCACTGGCAACTTCTACAATCAAGGCATTATCTAGTTTTTCTACAGGCAATGCTAATTTCCCACCAAATTTATGGTATACAAAGGAGTAGTTGGCTCCGGAATCAAATAGTATATTTGCAGGCAAACCATTTACAAGAAAGGTACCTGAAGCGACGTCTGCTGCCTCCTTTGCAGCCTCGAGCGTCATCTGGAAGGCTCTCGCCTTCGGCTTCGGTGGTATGTTGGGTCTTCCCGTCTCCTTCTTCTTCGGGCAATCCCTTGAAATGTGCCCCTCCTCGTTGCACTCATAACAGACCTTCTTAGTGAACGTGCATTCATTGGCATAGTGCCCAGGCTTTCCGCATTTGTAACAAGTGACCCCTCTGTCACACTTCCCAGAGTGCTTTTTCTTTCACTTGTCACACCACTTCGCTTCTGATCCTCCTCCTCTCGAACCAAACTTCGAGAATCTACCCTTCTTACCGGACCTTGAGGATCCGTCAAATTTCCTTTTCTCGCCAACCTCGACTTTGCTGGCAGCTCTTCCCTTAATCATATCCTCCACAGACTTGGCAGCCCAGATAGCTGCCTCCAAAGTAGGTGCCTGACGCACTGGCACCGCGTACTCCCATGGTAATCCTTTTGCGTACTTATCAATTTTCGTCAGCTCGTCCGGAACAAGAAGCAAGGCAAATTCCATCTTTTCTGTGAAGTTGTTCGTGTATTCATCGATTGACATGCTCCCCTTCTTTAGGGTTAGAAACTGGTTCTCTAGCTCGAGCAGGTTTTAAGCTGAGCAGTACTTTCGTTTGAATTGTACCAGAAATTCTGCCCATGTCAGTTCCAGGGGTTTGTTGGGGCTTAAAGTCTTCCCCAAAGTATTCCACCAACGTACAGCGCCTCCTCGAAACTGACGCACTGCAAACGTGGTCTGTAGCTTCCCTCTGCAACCGCATGTCATGAAAGCTAACTCCATCTCCGAGATCCAATCCATGACTCCGATTGGATCTTCCTTTCCCGTGAAAGTCGATGGCTTGCAAGTCTGAAAATCCTTGTACTTGCATCCATTTCTCTCGAATTCGTCATTTTCTTGAACTATTGGTTGGTTGACTTGACCAACAGTTCCACTGTAGTCTCCTTCCTCAGTCTGCCCTTCGTTCAACTCGGGCTGTTCGATCCGAATAGTGCCTTCCTCTCGATTTTGCTGGAGCAAACGTCTAGTTTCCTCCATTTGACAATCCAACATAGCCTGGATCATCGCTTGCACTCCGGCCATCGTGACTGGCTCAGGTGCAACAGGTATTTGTTGAACCACTGGGGGTTGGTTCCTATCTCCATTCGCGTTCACATTTCCGCTACGAGTCCTTGCCATCTTGATCTATACACCGAATAAGGTGAATTTAGATCTTTATTTAGGATAGACGTTTAAATCGTCCTTATCACTCCGAAACGTTTACATGCTAGTTCTAATATCGTAGTCGTACGTTTAGAACCCTAAACACATAAGGTTTCCAGATCCGGTCGGCAAAAGACCATAGATCCGAACAAATAACAACATATCATGCACAAAGCATTTAGCACATAAAAGCATTTTAGGCACAATTCCTAAAATAAGCTAGTGCTCACACCTCACAATCATCGCTTAGCATTCTAAGTTTAAGTCTAGAAATCCTACAAATTCCTAGTTCGCTTAAACTAATGCTCTGATACCAACTGTGACATCCCCAAAATCACGGCCAGAAAAGACCGGTTTGTTTATGCTTTGTTTAAAAATCAGAGTTACATTTTAAATGAAAGTGTTGCGGAATTTGTCCCAAAACAAAATATGATAAAGATTTATCAAAAGCATTTCCATAGAAATGTATTTCATTAAAAGACTTGGGATGTCATGTTCGTACAGATCAAAAGCATAAACAGTACAATATAAGCCTTACTACATTATTTCATATCTACAGGCCTATATCCGTAATCCCTCGTCCAAAACATCACATCTATGCTCATGCGCCACTACCTGTAATACATAAAACTGAGTGGGTCAGGCTTGGGAGCCTGGTGAGCACATAGGGTTTTCAACCCACAATAAATAAGTTTATTAATTTCATCGATCAACAATAACCCGATTACCCGTTCCCGTTATCCTCACTTTACGTCCCTAAACACCTATCATAAGGGACCTAGCCTAAGGATCATCATCGGGACGGACACTACTGCTAAGGGGATTCCTCAGCAATAAATGTCCTAAAGGCAACCATGTGGGGGATGGAGTACACCGGTGAACACGTCGTTCACAAACACCTACAGGTTGCGAGCCTGCTAGTGTTCCACTGGACTGTCTAGAAGAGTCCGTGGTCGTCATCCATACTCCGCTAGATGACAGAAACAACAACATCAACATCGAGGCCTCTCATCATTTTATCACGCATCACCTATTACATCTACCCATGTTTTACCCCAACATTTTCGTAGATATAAAATACATATACAGTTTAAATCATTGAAAACATGTATAACAACGTTCATCCAGCATAGATAGCAAGTAATCAGATAATATGCACACATAGCACGTAATTTATAAAATACTTCATATCTATGTGTAAGTTGAAAGTAACTATGCACTCACCTTAACGTTCGATAGACGATTAGTGTTCTGGAATGGATGCGAGAAGGTCGAGTAGTATTTCCGTGAATATGAATCTCCGAGAAAATTTAGTTTCCTAAGGAAATATTAATATAATTAATATTTGGAGGGTAGTTTGGTAATTAACCAAGGTATGGGGTCCATTTACTAATTTAATAAATCAAATGGTGTTATGTTTGTCAATACTTTTCAAATTAATGGCTAACATGAATTATATAAATTCCAAGTTTGCATCTTGGACTTATTTTGCAATGAAATTCCATGGAGGGGGCTTTTAATTATTTTGAATTACTATAAGGACTATATGTAGTTAATTGAAATGGAAGTTTGGAAAAGAAAAAGGAAAAAAGAAAAATATGTATATATGTTTCTTTCGTATTTACATATATAAATATATATGTTGTTTGTAAATTAGGAAATAAGAATGGGCTACTTTGTAAACTAAACACAACTTGAGGGTTTGTTTTCAATAAAATAAATGGAAGTTTGAGCTTTATTTTCAGATTTTACTGATCAAACAAACAATTTGTATGTATGGCTAATAAAAGAAATGAATGTCTTCTTTCTTTTGGCTACTGATCGAAAATACATCACATATGTGCATGAGGTTTTAAAAAAAGAAAACACATGAATTTGCCTTGCTTCCCTAGTGAGTTCGAACAACATAGGAAAATAATAATAATAATAATAATAATAATAATAATCTTAGCGATGGAGGACTTACGGTGGCACCAATATGGTAGTGATGGTGCAAGATTGGTGCTGGACGGAGGAGCTTGTGACAACAGCAGGTGGTGGAAATGGTGGTTATTCAATCTAAGGGAGATAGAAAGGGATATAGAGATCAAGATTGAGAGAGAGAGAGAGGGGAAGAAGAGGAAGATGATGGCAGATTTTGTGAGTGAGAAATGAAGGTGTCTAAGCCTCATTTTATAGTAAACACACACACTCACATACAAGTTTGGGCCATGCCTCCAGCCAAGCAATGTACTCACAAATTGAAGTGTGCAAGCAAAAGAGTGAGGATGAGGAGAAGATCACGTGGATAAGACCAAGAGGAGAAGCAATTGGCTGGGGATTTTTCTCCCATGCAAGTCATGTGGGTCCACATGGGTTTTTCCTCCTTTAATTGTCCAAAACAGACAAAATCGGGTGTCTCGAGATCTCAACATCGGATTGCGTTTTTGAAAATTTCTTATGAAAGAGGGTAATTCAAGGATTCCAGAAACCCGAACGGATTAATTTTTGGAGTTATGGAACCCCGGGAAATCGCACTTAAAGTTTTGCGTCTAAACGACACTCGATGTCCTTTTTCGCAACTTTTATAAATATTTTCGTTAAAAATATTTCGAGTATGAAATCAAATACTAGACCATATCTTGAGTCCAAAAACGCCCTCGGAAATACCGTCGGCAAAGCATAAGTACCGCAAAGGATCGATTCGGTTTTACGCGATTAAAGAAAAGCAGTGTTTTACTGTCTGATTTTCGTAAAACTGCCGTATCTTTTGCATACGAACTCCGTTTTCGACGTTCTTTATATCCACGCGTAGGCAGAAACGTACTCTCCAACTTTATGTAATTATATCAGGTTTATCTCACAATTTAATTTTGACGCTTGTTTTTATTCTTTATTAATTATATCTTTATAATTAAATAATAAGCATATAAATTCACATAATTCACAAAATACTCAAATATTTCATCTTTATTACTATGGACGAGGACTTCTGATGTTTCAGGGTCGGATTTGGGTACCATTAGTGGGCGGTACGCGTGCTACTTTGATGGAGGAGGCTCACAGATCGAAATTCTCGATCCATCCCGGTGCTACAAAGATGTATTTGGACTTGAGGAAGGAATACTGGTGGCCTTGTATGAAGAGAGACGTCGCCTGGTTCGTTGAGAGGTGTTTGACCTGCCGTAGGGTTAAGGCCGAGCACCAGAGACCACATGGTAAGTTGCAGCCTTTGGAGATTCCTGAGTGGAAGTGGGAACAGATTACTATGGATTTCATCACCAAATTGCCGAGAACTGCCAGAGGAGTCGATGCAATTTGGGTGATTGTGGATAGATTGACGAAGAGTGCACACTTCCTTGCCATCAGCGAGAGTTCATCAGCGGAGAAGTTGGCGGAGTTATATGTGAGAGAGGTGGTATCTCAGCATGGAGTGCTGATCTCGATTGTTTCGGACCGCGATGTACGCTTCACTTCCAGGTTCTGGAAGAAATTCCATGAGGAGCTGGGTACTAAACTGCATTTTAGTACCGCATACCATCCCCAGACAGACGGTCAGAGCGAGCGGACGATTCAGACACTGGAGGACATGCTTCGAGCGTGTGTGTTAGACTTCGGGGGTAGCTGGGATGCGCATTTACCTTTGGCAGAGTTTTCCTACAACAACAGCCATCATTCGAGCATTGGTATGCCACCTTTTGAGTTGTTGTATGGTAGGAGGTGTCGGACCCCCATTTGCTGGGGAGAGGTGGGACAGAGAGTGATGGGCAGTACAGAGATCGTACTCCAGACGACAGAGCAGATTCAGCAGGTTAGACAGAGGTTATTGACCGCCCAGAGCCGACAGAAGAGTTATGCGGACAGACGCCGGTCCGAGCTTGAATTTCAGGTTGGCGACTTCGTTCTCTTGAAGGTTTCTCCTTGGAAAGGAGTAATCCGGTTCAGGAAGAGGGGCAAGTTGGGGCCCCGGTTCATAGGTCCATTCCGTGTGATTGCAAGGGTAGGCCGGGTAGCTTATCGGTTGGAGTTGCCAGCAGAGTTGGGGCAGATCCACAATACCTTTCACGTATCGCAGTTGAGGAAGTGTATAGCCGATGAATCGGCAGTGGTTCCACTAGAGGATATTCAGGTGGATGCGAGCCTGAATTACGCCGAGAGACCAGTAGCTATCAGGGATCGGAAGATCAAGGTTCTAAGGAACAAGGAGGTACCTCTGGTGTTGGTTCAGTGGCAACACCGGAAAGGATCGGAGATGACTTGGGAGCCGGAGCGTGAGATACGGGAGCAACATCCGGAGTTATTTACAGAGTGAGACTTCGAGGGCGAAGTCTAGTCCTAGTGGGGGAGAGTTGTAACAGCCCGGAATTTCAGGTATTTTTATAATATTGTTTTTGGGGTGTTTTAGGAGGGGACTCGGCGAGTTGGTGCCAGACTCGCCGAGTAGGACCACAGACTGGGTCGCGGGTTCGCGACTGGACTCGGCGAGTCTGCGCTGTTCAGCGGAAACCCTAGCCGTTTGGTTTTGGAACGTATATAATGCACTTATAGGCCTTCATTGTCCGTCTTTAGTCGACTGAGAAGAACCCTAAACGGCTGTGGGCATCTAGAGCAAGATTGAAGGATATTAGGGCCTTGAAGAAATTGTTGTGCAAGGAGGAGAATAGTTTTGGCTAAAGGAACAGCAAGGGATTCGAGTTCTGCGGTTTGGGGACACAGAGAGTGCGTTATTCAGGTAATATTTCGGATCTTTTCTGTTATGTTGATGTGTGCATGGATTTAGGGTTATGGAACCCATTTGGGGATTAGATGGATTAGTACCTTGTTACCCAAACAACTATAACCCTGTATTAGGACCTTTAGAGGTCCAGAAGGTCCCATGCTTGTGTATTTCGGGACAATACGTATCTCAGGAAGCAGTTTGATCGACTGCATGGCAGGGACTCGCCGAGTCCGACGAACAGACTCGGCGAGTAGCTTGGAGATTGAATGGAACTCGTCGAGCTGTTCTTCAGACTCGGCGAGTGGAGTCGGGGTGGCCCCGCGATTCTTCCACGAGGATCTCGTCGAGCCAAGAGGGATACTCGACGAGTAGAAAGGGAACATCAGGGAAAGTTGGGGAGGACGTCTAGACTCGCCGAGTCGCCTTTGCACTCGCCGAGTCCGGTCAAGTTGACCGTTGACCGTTGACCAAAGTTGACCTACATGTAATTTCTTAGGGTCAGTTGTCTTGAAAGATAAAAGTATTAATAAGGGATATATGATATTATAGGGAGTCTGTAGCTCGGCGGATCGAGTGCGAGTGATTTCAGGAGTCGCTAGCTTTCATTACCCGCGAGGTGAGTCTTCTCACTATACTGTACCCGGAAGGGTTTGACTGTGTGACCGGAAGGTCGGATATGATTTGTGTTATACGTGCTATAAATGGTAAGGTATTTGCTATGCGTGCTATATGTGTTAAGATTAATGTATTAATTGTTGTATATGTTTATGGGCCGGAAGGCAATATGTTATGGGCCGGAAGGCAATATGTTATGGGCCGGAAGGCATTATGTTATGGGCCGGAAGGCAATATGTTATGGGCCGGAAGGCGATTATCTCAAGGCCTGGAAAGGCGTATATGCGTAAGTAGTATACTGGGGAACTCACTAAGCATTTATGCTTACAGTTGTCATGTATGTGTTTCAGGTACTAGCGAGGACCGTGGGAAGGCGCCGGCATGACGCGTACACACTGTTGATGTTTTGAGATCTTGGGGATTTTATGATTGTATTTTGATATGAAATTTGGAATAATTATATTTGGTTGAAATAATTCACTTTATTTTAAACGAAAATTTTGTTCGAAAATTTGCGTTGTTACATTACTGATTCGAGTATGGATCATGTGCTTTCAGTAGTATGGGCGGAATACTACCTTCCACACTTATCCATACTTTCCTCAGCAATCCTCCCGAATCCTCCAAGTCAATTCCTCAAACTGGTACTCCCAAGTTTCAATCATCCTCACTACTAATCCACTGAAACATATCCTATGATTTCCTAGGTTTCCGTACCCACCCAGTCCTCAGCTGCTGAAAGATTCCCAGTAATGTCAACTAGCTACCTCATGAATATAGCCACATGCAACAGAGATCTGATAATCCTTCGAGTAAAAGACTCATCCCTAGAATGGTTAGACTCAAACAAGAGCTCCGCAATAGGGTCAAATTTATCACTATGAGATTATCCAGCATGTGCCACATGTGACTTAACATATTCACATAATAGCTAGATCACATCACTAAAAGTCCCACAAAGCACAAAGCAACCGGCATTCAGACAATGGAAACTCTAACAATCATGTTCCAATCAAATCATTCTATCCTCTAATCAGGAATCTATAAATGCAATTCAAAGGCTCATACAATCAGGCATAACCTAAACATGTTATCCTATCACTGAGTGACCAGTACTAGCATGCAAGTCTACAAGCACATACGATAGACATATAAGGCATCCTCTTAGATCCTCAGCCCTAATCTTGCATGCAGTTCTCATAATCATATCAGATCATAACATAACATTTATGGGTATCTTGGGGAATACTTACTTGAGCTCGGCTGATTGCATGCATCACACACTTTGTTCTTTTCAAAGTTTTGTTCCTTTCTCAAATTCTTTTCACTTCTTTTTATAAAAGGGTTTTACTTTGGAAAATTCTTATACTAGTCCTTATTTTGAGTTTAGACACACCCGGGAGTGTGCCCGAATCCCTCAAACCAAGGCTCTGATACCAACTTGTAACATCCCAAAAATACAGGCCAAAAATTTCATTTTTAAATATATTATTATAAAACCAACAGTATAAGAAAACATCCATAATATCATGTCATGTCAAAACTAAAGTAGAAATAATCAAAACATGTTATCATAAAACAATATCAGATTGTAATCCCAAAGATCTCGTGAGCGGAAAACCATAGTGTGATGCGCTGCAATCAAGCCAACTCCTTTCTCTTGAAAACGAAGTACCTGAAACCAAAACTGAAAACGATAAGCACAAAGTGTAGTGAGTTCCCCCATCAGACCACATACCATACAATCACAAAAGCATACATACTGTCGGGCAATTCTGGGGTGCCCGACCTACCCGATACGACCATTCTGGGGTGCCGACCTACCCGTGTCAAGCCATTATGGGGTGCTGACCTACCCATGTCAAGTTATTCTGGGGTGCTGACATACCCGTCGGTCCTAACAACCGACCCTCGGGGACTATTCTACCCCTACTGCTACTATCATATATATCATAACATAAACATACTATCAGACATATCTGGGATGTCCGAACTACCCTTTGGTCCTAACAACCGAACTTGGGGACTATTCCCCTCTTACTACCACTATCACATATAATATATGATGCCAACTTATAAACATATCATCACATACTGTCATACATATCTGGGGTGCCTGACCTACCCTTCGGTCCTAATAACCGAACTCTACTACTATCACATATAACATATCATGCCAGCATATAACATATCAGGTAGTAGCAAACCTATATGATCTCACAAAGACAATCATCTAACATACAACTCCTACTAGTGGGCCGACATTGTGGCCGTAGACCCACCGCTACTAGAAGGTAACTCACCTCACACTGCTGATGTCCCGTAGACTCAACCCTACACTACTGAAGTCCTGCAGGCTCAACCCCAGCTGCTGGATGACAGATTCCTGAACTGTCAACATCAGAACAACACCCAATTAATAATTGAGCTCTAATACATAACCATAAGTCCATGCTTGGGGGTAAAAGACTACTCTACCCCTAACTTGGCTTGATTCAAGCTCGAGGCCCAATCCAAAGGCCCAAAAGTCCAACTATGGCTCAAAGCCCAACATATGGCCCAATTTTCCAAATTAGGCCAAAACCTTTACAAGGTCTTACCATAAGGTCCAACCATTTATTCTAGTCCAAGCTTTGACAGTTTAATGGTCCAATATTATATAATCATTAAGGCCCAACTATGGCCCATCTATGGCCCAATTTTCCAAATTGGGCCTTACCTCAAAGTCCATTAATTATTCTAGTCCATTTGCTTGATCTTGGATGACCCATTAATAACCCAGTCATTAAGGCCCAATAAAAGGCCCAACAATAAACCCAAGTGAAATTAGGGTTTCTTCATAAAATGACAGTTAGGGTTAAGTGTTTCTCACTTAACCCATTAAGGACTTAATCCATTGAGTCCATCATTATTCTAAATAATTCATATGGTGTGATTGGGCTTAATCACGCAATTCCATTCCAATGGCCTAAAAGTGGGTCCAAAAGGCCAAACTCATAAATCTAATATGAGGGTTTTCTAAACCCTAATTAGGGTTTCCAACCCCATCTTAGCCCAATAGGCCCAATTGATATGTATTTTGATTAATTAATGTTCATTAGAATCATCAAGGTTTTACTAGGCCCATTAGTCATCTATTTGGCTTTTAGGTCCATTAAGCTTTATTGGGCCCATTAGGGTTTATTAATTCCATTTAGCCTCATTAGGCCTATTAGGGTTTATTAAGTCCATTAAGCCTCATTAGGCCCATTAGGGTTTCTTAGTACCATTGTCCAACCATACAAACAAGTCAAAACACCATCAAAGCACACCGCCAACCGCCACCCGACACGGCGACCGGTAGCGGCAGGAGGCGGCAGCCACCACCCTATGGTGGTGGTTTGATTTTTCCTTTCATTATTCCAACTGTTTTACAATTTACAATTAACTCACAATTAGACACACACACTACACTAATTAAACACACAAAGCCACCTTATGGTGGCCGGCGGCGGCAGATGGCGGTAGCCACCACCTCACGGTGGTGGCGGTAGCTTTTCCATGAACTCCAACTAAACAAAACACCCAAACACACCTACTGCTAATGGAAATACAACCACACCCAAACATGCTTCGTTTTTCAAGCATCCAGCCACCCCTTCCAGTGGCGCACGACGATGATATCAATATCCTGCCATAACAGCCACCACCTCATGGTGGTGGCGGCGGTTCTTTTGGTTCCCAACCAAGAAACATTCTCCCATACGAACATGCCCAGAGAACGTCGGCGAAGCAGCAGCGTCACGATGAGGAAGGTGCGAATGAGACTTCACCGGTACCGGCGTTTTCCTCCTGATGGCAAGAGCTGGACGGATGCATCCCGGTCATGACGAGCCCTTGGCGATGACTGTCGGCAGTTGTAAACTGCTGCAGCTATGGGAGAACACGGAGGAGGGGTTAACATCAACCACAGCGAGCGTACTCCGACCCTCCGAGCATCACGTCGGGAAATCGACTTCCCCCTCCTCGTCAGCAGTGAGGCGAAGACGGCGCTTCTAGTCGTCTTCAGTTACAACGGCGGCGGTGGTGACTTCAATCGGAGGTGATGGTTCAGGGCCGTAATTTGCAAGAGTAGAGGTGGCGGCTGGACTTCCCAACTAGGGTTAGGGTTACTCGGTGGACTATATACCCGACCACCCTATTAAACTTATCCAATGATGCCACTTTTGGTCCCTCCCCTCTCATTTTCTTTCAAACTTAGCCCATATTTACCCTAATTGAACCCCCAATTCCATAAATCTTTACATTATATCTCCAAAATTTACATTTTATCCTTCACTTCCATAATTTCTTACATATTGAGTCCTAATTATCACCAAGCAGCCCATGTCTTCGATATAACAAAAATTAAGTCCGAAATAACCGCCGCCTTCTAAAATCTTTACAAAATAAATCTCGAATTATTACTTTGACCCCCGAATAATCCAACTTATGACATTTAGCTCCCCAAAACTAACACCTTGCTATATAATTATCAATTTTGGGGCCAGGAGTCATTCATTAATTTATTTATTTATCTAACAAATAAACATGGTGTTACATTATAACCTACTAGAAACTTGGAAACAATTAGAAACGATGGACAATGAACTTAGATTTCACATTGATATGTGAATTCCACAACTACTTAACTGTAGTGACTATCTATATTTGGGTCGTTCTTTGACTCGAACATCTTTTCATGAATCACATATACACATCATGCACTTAACCTAGTGGTATATATTAGGTCAAAGTCTCGTAGGAACTTAAGTTACAGTTGAAAACTAGGGCTAGTATACTTGATTCCTCAATTTCGCTTGAATCTCGGAATCACTACATAGCATGTCAATAAACCGATAAAATAAGTTACAAACATTATTTATAACTATAAAAGAGTTATAATACCATAAGATAATTTGAAGTCTCAAAGATTCTATTTATTTTGATATCCAAAGATTTACAAACTCTCAAAAACCCTAAATGCCCTAAAAACCTAAATTTATAAAATTTGACCTCTAAAATTCAATTAAAATAATCATGAACCTTAAAATATCAATTAAAAATAATTAAAATTAGAAAATATAACCAAGGAAATAAATTTTAGGTCATTACCAATTACCCTTAATTTATAAGGCAAAAATCAAGGTTTTATGAATGATATATAGGTTAAGGTGAATATTTTATAAAAGTTTTATAATTTTATAAAGTATATGAATGTTAGAAAAATGGAAGAGAGGTAAACCCTATTTCATCCCCTAAAATTCGTTCTCTCAATCCCACTATATCTCTTTCCAAAGTAGAAATCATTTAAACAACTCTTACACTCTTCCTTCTCTTTCACACTTCACTCTCTCACACTCTCAATTACCAACTTCATTCTCTCCCTTCTCCACCCTCTAAACCACGAGATTTTCCAGAAAATATAACCTCATAACACTCAAAACTTTCATCATAAAGTGTTGTTCTTGATGTAATCACAAAACCTTCATTCCCCCTTCACTTTTTCCTTCATAACTTTATATTTTCTTGCACTTTCTTCTTCTTCTACACCATTCTATGGGTGGATTATGAATCATATGTTCATAACCATGATTTTTATGATGTTGGAGGTAGTATTTAATCCAAAAACCAACATGCACGTGATGATCTTTAAGCTTAGAGGCTTGATCATCAAAGTGTGTTGTTAAAAAGCTTTCAAATGGGTTTATAAAGGATTTATTCCCAAATAAATATCTAAACCAAGTTTTCTGATCAAATCCAATGTTTCCCCTATATTCGACCAACAAAATGAGATGTTCTACAAATTTTCAGAAAATAATTCATTCATCTCGAATTATTATAATTATTGCAAGAAAATAGGGCAATAGATCATATAAAATACTTTCTGAGGTCTATAAATCATAGGTAAATTCTTGGATGACCCCAAAAGTGAATGATGACATCTCAATGAGTTTCATCGATTTTTGTTACTATTTGCTATGGCTTTGAATTTTCTTTTTGTTTAATTCAAATAAATCATAAAACCACTTTAAGGAATTTGAAAATTCTATATAATAATTTTCGCAGCTCCTATCCTATGTGGAAGACTTAGTAAAATATTTTCAAAATTTTTCATAATGCATTCCTATTTTTCCCTGATTTTTGTATTTATAATGGACTAATAATGAGAAAAATATTTCTACTCATCTAAAATTCATGAAAATTTTAGCAGAAGACCTTAAAATAGAGTAGAACACTAAATAAAAAATTTTGATGATTTTTATATTCAGTATACTATTTTTCTTCTATTTTCTAAGATTAAATACATTTAAATCCACAAAATCGGATTACACTATACAAAAATCACCATTAGGATTTTCCCGATTATTTACACTGTAAATAAAGTTTACAAAATTTTTGATAATTTACTTTAACTGTTTAATAATTATTCTCCAATTAATGATTGTTTAAGAGGATAAAACAAATAAAAATAGAAAGACTATCTGAAAAATATCTTTTCTATTTTTCAAAGCTTCTAAATATATAATAAAAGTGTTACAAAAAGTTTGGTATATTTTGGAAACAGTTTTCTATTAATTTCAATTTTTATTTGAATAAATAAACAAAAATCATAAAATCAGGTTAAACAGTTTATAAATCCATTTTTATATTTTTCCCAGCTTAAGAATGCTTAAGAACAGTAATATTTGTTTTTTTGAGCAATTTCAGAAAATATTTGCTATTTATTTAAGTTTTTATTAGAATAAATGCACAAAAATTTTAAAATTGGGTTAAACAGTTTGGAAATCCATTTTTATATTTTTCCCAGCTTAATTATGTCTAATGGCAGTATCATAAAAAGTTATAGAATTTTATCATTTGATTTCAATTTTTCACGAATTTATATTGTTGGGAAGACTTAAAATTTTGACAAAAATAGTTAATCGTATCATAAATTCAAAGGAAAATTTATGGAAGACCTCTACTGTGTTTAGAATCTAAATACAAAGTTTGAGAATTTTTGGAAACTGTTTGATAATATTTTGGCTTTTTAAGAGCTTAGACACATTTAAATGTGTTGAAATACCCTCAATTCATATTACAAAAATTCTAGAAAATTAATATCCAAAATTTGTCTAATCACATGAGTTATAAAACTTCACCATTTTAGAAAAATGTCTGTAACTTATCAATATTAATTTTTGACACAATATTGGCATAATTCTATTGTAGTAGCAAATATATTAGTGTTAGCTTTCTATTAGAGACTCATTAGTGTGTAACATCGTGTATGAATCGATAGTGGTACAAGTGGATCGTAGTTGAAGGAACCATTTGCATCATCTCAATGCATATTGTGAGTATTCACCACTCCTCTATTTTCGGTTTTTAAATGTTTTGGGGTGGAAAAGCATGTCCTAAACTATTTATATTCGTTGTATTTATTTTATTCGTATAAACTTGGTTACTATATTTTACATATTGTGAGTATTCATGACTCCCCCTATTTTCGGCTTTTGTGTTTTGGGGTGGAAAAACATGTCCTAAACTATTTATGTTTGTTGTATTTAATTTGACTTTAATCAAACTTGGTTGCTATATGTTGCTATCTATGTGTATGCTATTGTTAATTCATGAGGCCTTATTGCGTTTAAGTCCCTGGAATTAGTTCACACAACTCATTAACTCATTTGAGCCTATGGTTATTATGGATAGTGCTATTAGGAGGTAGACAACTCCTCACTCGCACGATTCGCTTGAGTGCATTTTACCATAATTCCTTATGTTAGCGATAGACATAGAAGCAGCCACCCTCGGTCATTAGGCTTGGGTTGTGAACTCATGGTATAATCATTATGCACATACGAATCTTGTATCTCGTTTTAGCAACAAACTTTATTTCCCATGAGAATATGAACATTGCATCTCATTTGGGCAACATACTTTATCTCTCATGATGACAACAAACTTTGTTTATGCAAACTTATTTACTCATTTTTGCAATATATTTCTATTTATGGAAACTTTATTTCCCATGAGTATATGAACGTTGCATCTCATTTGGGCAACATACTTCATCTGTCATGATGACAAAGAACGTTGTTTTTTTTACAAACTTATTTACTGATTTTAACAATATACCTTTATTATGGAAACTTTTATCAAAACTTTGATTTCGATTCATGAAACCAATATTATTATTATTTTTTTTTATCTATGAGTACTCACCAACTATTTTTATAGTTGACACTCGTTTTACATGCTTTTTCAGGAATCATCGAGTAAGTGGCACTTAGGGATACTTCACTATTAGGAGCATTCGCATGTGTTGTATTTCAATTTACATTGTAATTTCATTTAAAATTTGTTCAAACCCATTGTAAATTCGTAATGATTTTTAATACTATGGTTGGTGTTGTCTTTTAACTTTTGCTATGAAACCTTTTATACTGCTACGCCTCATGTTTCTGCTTTAGAACGGTGTAACAGCCCCCTTCACACCCACTACATGAATTAAACGAGGAACATCCATTGTCGGCGACGCATTAGAAGACAGCCCTAAATTTACTTCCATTCTTCTTCTTTCTTCGATACATCCAAACACCGGGGGTGGTTTTCCGGTTCACCACTTCCCAACCGCCTCCCCCTGTTTCCATTCGATTGTCCTCTCCGATCAACAAAGGAACGTAATGCCATTTCATTATTTTTCGTTTGCTCGAAAAACAACATCATCCAAACACCTCCTTGTCGTTTTTCTGTTTCCCTCGGTTTGTGATTAACGACGACGAAGCAAAAGGAACCAAGAAAGGCTCACCGAAGATTGATACCTTCCCTTATCATGATTTCCTTACCACCGTCGGACCACACACAACCACCGTCGCATTCTTCTTTCTTTGTATCAGATGAACACCATATTAGCTCCTTCGATTCATCCACAATCGATGCCTATCAGAGCTGCTTTGTTAGCGCTCTTTTCCTTTTTCTCGTTCTCAGTCAGTTGAAGGGGGAAGAAGACGACACCCTTTTTCATTTGTTTGATCCATGTCTAGATCGGTCGATCATCTATGAGGGCTTCAACGAAAACACATTTTTGATTTTGACCAAGTCAATAGTCAAAGAGACTCAAACTTGAATTTAAATCAATCAAAATTACCCTCATTTGTGTAACATCCCAATTTTCAAGACCAAAAATTTCATTTTAAATTAAGTAGATTATAAAATTGTTTACTGAAAAACATCATCGATATCATAACATCCCATAAATCAAATGTCATAAAACATGTCGTGGAATAATAATAGTGTCAGATTACAATCCCAAGAACATCATAGTGCGGAAATCATGTTGCGATACACTGCTACCATGCCGACTCCTTCCCCTTTGCTGAAGAGGTACCTGAAACAAAACTGAAAACTGTAAGCACAAAGCTTAGCGAGTCCCCGCATCATACCACATACTACATAAGGCCTGTCCCTCGGTATCTTTCAACCGGTATCTAACTGGCATGACTGGGAGCTGGGCTCCACTTCGGTATCTTTCAACCGGTAGTCGAGAGCTAATCTCCCCTTCGGTATCTTGCAACCGGTAACCAGGAGCTGACCTCCCCTTCGGTATCATTCAACGGGTAGCTGCGAGCTAACCTCCCCTTCGGTATCATTCAACCGGTACTAGGGACTATTTCACCCCTACCACCACTACATAATAGCATATCATGAACATATATCTAGGCATGAACGGGTGTTGTCTACCCCTTCGGTATCTTTCAACCGGTAACCGAGGGCTGTTCCGCCCCTATTACTATTAACACATTTAGCATCCTATTGCATAATTATAACAGATGTGTAACATCTGGTTTCCCAGGTATTATATTTTTTTTCTTTTATTTTTGGGTGTTGAGGGGAGACTCGGCGAGTTGGCGTCTAGACTCGCCGAGTATGGTCGCGGATTCGTATGCGAGTTCACAGCTGGACTCGGCGAGTTCATGAGTGGACTCGGCGAGTCCATGCTGTTTAATGAAACCCTAATTTCCAGGGTTTGAGACCTATTTAAAGGGTCTTAGGGCCATCATTTGCGGCCACCAACCCCCAGAGAGAAACCCTAAGAGATCTAGAGCATTTGTGAGGAAGGAGAGGCCATTATTGAACCTTTTGTGGGTGTTTTTGGAAGAAGGAAGTGTTCAAGGCAAGAGGAGGCTGAAGGAGGTGCGATTTTGCTGGTTTTTGAGCTCATAGAGATTGTATTGAGGTATTATTCTCAGACATTCTTCAGTTTTTGGTGTTGATTCTTAGTATTAGGGTTTTCTAACCCTTTTAGAGGTTGATTAAGTGGAGCATTTGGTCCCTTCTCGAGTTGTGTTCTGGATCTGGACCCAAAGAGGTCCAGAGGCCTTAACCCTTGGAGCTTTATGAGTCCTTTTGGGAGCCATGAGTTAGGAATGTCATTTTTGGGGCTAAATCACCATTTTGGACCATTTAGATGTTATATGAGTGCCAAGGTCCGAACTTTACGTGATTATCATGCTTGGGGAGGCCAGATCTATGATTGTATGGAACAGATCTCACCTCAGGAGTATAGAGTTTGTGCATGGCATGAACTCGCCGAGTCCGAAGAACAGACTCGTCGAGTAGTATGAAGGTTGCCCGTTAGTCACTCAGTGAGTGGACTTGCCGAGTTGGGGAATAACTCGGTGAGTCAGGGAAAGTCAGGGGAGTCTGAGTTCAAGTTGGAACTCGCCGAGTTGTTCTTGAGACTCGGCGAGTTGAGTCGGGGTGGCCTCGCGATTCATGCCAGGTGGAACTCGTCGAGTCAGGGGAAGTACTCGATGTGCCAAAAGAGGGACTAAGAGAGTCAACGGACACGTGTGGACTCGCCGAGTCGCCCTAGTGCACTCGACGAGTCGGGTCAAAGTTTGACTGTTGACCTTGTTGACTTTTAGGGTTGAGTACAGTGTATTTATGAGAGTATTTACTTTATATGATTAGGCAGAGGCTAGATCACATTTCTACCGAGTCAGATACTTGCTGAGACTTCGAGGTGAGTCTTCTCACTATACGTTACCTAGAGTGGTATTATGTGTTGACCATAGGGTCTTATGTGTTACGTATGAGTTTATGTGCTATGTGATATATGTATGTGTATGATGTTATAGACCGAACCGGAGGGTCCAACGAACTATGACCGGACCAGAGGGTCCAACGAGCTACGGGACTAGAGGGTCCCGCTGAGACACATCGATCGGAAGGTCGTATTATAGCCTCGAGTGGCGTATATGTTGTATGTGGTATTTTGGGGAACTCATTAAGCATTTATGCTTACAGTTGTTGTGTTATGTGTTTCAGGTACTAGTGATGAGCGCGGGAAGGCGCCGTCATGATTCGTACACACTTATGGAGTTTATGTTTGAGATTCTGGGGAGATGTTTTATGATGATAACAATTGATACAATATGTTTTGACAATATTTTATGAGTATGCGTATGTTTTAAAAATGAAATTTTTTTTTGAAAATTTACGTTGTTACATGATGACAACATACAAGATAATTATCACAAAGATAATCATCTCTACTATAATCTCTTACTATTGGGCCGACCTTGATGCCTTAGACCCACTTCTAATGGAAGGTAACTCACATCTGTGTCGTGAAGTGTCCAAAATGTCTTCGCAGCCTAGATCAACTCATCTCGATTCCTACACATAACAATCTTCCTTAATTACCATTTCATGATCAACTCATGTCAAAGTCAAAGTCAAGGTCAACACCTTCATCAAAGTCAACTATGGGTCATAGTCAACATCTAGCTGACTCAACTCGCTGAGTTCCATAGTCCTTAGAACACTAAAATCTTCGACCCTACTCGCCGAGACTTTCAAGAACTCACCTAATTCTCCTTCATACGAGGTTGGGAGTTTTAACCACTGACTCGTCGAGTCCTTCTTCATGCAAGAAAGCACATTTAGTCCTGGACTCGCCGAGTTCGTCTTCATGTAGTTGGGACTTAGTCTTGAACTCGCCCAATTGCATGATCTTCATGTCCATATTCACATCCATCTTGTTCAGTCCTCTTCTAGACTCAACCAGTTCGATTAGAAACAGAAAAGGTTGGGTAACCATAGCCCGACTCGCCGAGTCCCCCAAAGTCCGTTTACCAAGTCGATTGTTGTCAGGATCAATGCATCTAGAACATAGATCTGACCTCCTAGGGCCCATATTACACGTAAAGTTACAAACTTGACGTTCATGCATGTGGGTATTTAGCTCAAATGGCCCTAAAATGAGGTTATATGATGCATGAGACTCCCATGGCCATAAAGTTGGCACCTTTATGCCATGGGAATCCTCAATGGTTCCAAATCTAAAGTTCTACCGCTTTAGAACCACAAAACCCCGAAGTTGGCTCTACTATAGCTTAGAAAAGGTAGAAATGAACCCTAACTAGAGATCTAAGAGATAGATGGTCAAGGTTGAAGTTTTTTACCTTGAATAAGCTGGAAATGAAGCAAAACCTCAGGATCTACTTGCTTCTTCTAGAGTCCCCAAGCTTCCACTTCTTTCTTCAAGCTTCAAATCACCAAAAACACATAAAAATGGCTCAAGAACACTCCAAATGCTTTAGGGTTTCGAGTTAGGGCTTTTCTGGACTATCAGAGACGATGGAGGTTGGATGGGGACAAGATAAAATGTTTAAATAGGGTGCAAACCCTACATATTAGGCTTTCATCTAGGCAAACCTACTCGCCGAGTCGGGCTCCCGACTCGTCGAGTAGGTTACCTAAAACTTGTTTCGAAAGTCTAGTCTACTCGATGAGTTGGGTCTCCAACTCGTCGAGTCCCAGTGTAAAACATGCAATTATTTAAATTTAAAATATGTACTGGGAACCGGTATTACAACTTTCCCCCAATTATTTCAGACTTCATCCTCGAAGTCTGCTGCTGCATCCGCAAAAAAGCTCGGGGTAGTGCTCTCTCATCTCGTCCTCTGGCTCCCAAGTCCATTCTGAGCCCTTGCTTCTAGGGCTGAGATCCTCATCATTCTTCATCAAAAACCGAAATGTTCAAACCAATGTAAGTTCATACCCCCTATTTTCAGTTTTTACTATGTTTTGGGGGAGAATACAAGTTGTTTTGTGTAGATCTATGTGTATATGCATGATTTTGTGTGTTTTCATGATATAAGTGTGATTGTGTATCATAAAGTTCATAAACTTGAAAATACACTAATATATGATGATATGTGTAGAACATAACACTTATTGCAACTTATTATGCAAAGAAAAGGTTTAAAACACTTCAAAGTTGTGTAAAACTAAGAAAATTGCATGAGAGCGCTAAAAATGATAGAAAAATCAAAGTGAGGTTATTATATATATATATATATATATATATATATATATATATATATATATATATATATATATCACGGTTTTAAGGGACCAAAAAGGAATTATTTGTGATAAACATAAATCTTTATGGTATTTGTGATTTTAAAAGGGCTAAAAGGGTAAATTTTCACAAATGGGCCTCATTTGGGTTTTCACGACTTTTGGGCCAAAATTACAAAATTTTGGACTTTTAGTGGGCTTAAATGTCACTTTAAACAAAGTTGTGCCAAAATGTAAATTTTCGATAAGAAGGACAGAAAAATGTAGATTATTAAATCTTGGGCCAAAAAGATAAATTTATTTATAAATGGGCTGATAATGCACTTTTTCATAAAACTAAGCCAAAAATAATATTTTTGACAAAAGTGAGTTAAAAATGTTATTTTTACTTAAAACTAGCCTTAAATGCAAACCTTTGGCCTTAAAGGACCTAAAGTGTCATTTTTACTAAAAATGTGTCTTAATTGTAAATTTTCGATTTTAGGATCCAAAAATGTCTTTTTTTACAAAAAGCGGCCTTTTATGTCATTTTGGTAAACTACGAAGCTTAATCAACCATCGTAACAACCCACAGATCAATTACATCATTTATACTTTTATTGGGCCTAAAATATAATTTACATGCTTAGTGGTCCTTAGTTGTCCACTTACATGTTTATTGGGTCTGGAATATACCTTATATGCTTCTTGGGCCTGGAATATAATTTACATGCTTATTGGGACTTGGTTGTCCACTTACGTGTTATTGGGCCTGGAATATACCTTACATGCTTATTCGCGTAAATTCGATTAAGGATCTAGTGAGACATTTCGTTTGGCACCAAATGAGTGTACAAATGTAGCATGTAGTTATAACTAAAGTCTCCTGGAGAGATAGCGAGAGTTTGTGTATAGATCTATATGGAGGTGACACCCCACACCTGAGCTGTTCACTACAGTTAGACTAGGCCAGTTTAGGATGACAAACCTTACCTTAAACAAGTTGGCATCTGAAAGACATCATGACAGACGAAATTGTCATTATCAAGTATGGTTATAACGAATCACCTAGAGGAATTAACACCATTATAAAATTTATAGGAAACAATCTATTGTGGATAGCACGGTAACTTACACGCGCTGCTACTCAACCTCGGGTGTTGAGTTCACAATGTTTTCATAAACAGACAACATCAGGTTGTCTGGGTCATTCCCTTATTATTCTCACAAGCATTAACACACGTGCATTAATACAAGATCAGACACAAACATTTCAAACCATTTTTCCCAAAATATCGGATTTTTTGGCAGCTACAAAGTAATACAAAACATTTTACTCAGACATGCTTATGAACTCACCAACATTATATATGTTGACCTTTTTAAATTAACTTGTATTCTCAGGAAATCGTTGAGCAGGTTGGTCAGCAAGAATACATGGATATTTTGTTATGTTTTGTTTCATCATACTTTGAATATTTTGGCATGTAATATTGAAATGCAATACTTGATGTAACAATGACAGTTGTAATATTACATGTGTGATGATGATTATGTTATGTTTCAATTATATACACTATGTCGATACTACAAGAATGAAGTCACTTGAGCCCTCGGACGTTTCCGCCGTCTGGTTTGGGGGTGTGAGACACACTACTATTGTTGGATTAGTATCTAAGTCCATAACTATTTTGGTATGTACTTGACCCGATGGTGCATGGTCCTTTTGGGTTGCCTTCACCAAATCAACTTGATAGGATGAATTATGGAGAGAGAAGATTAATTATGATTTATTAATATATTATGAGAATAATATATTAAAGGAGAAATCATATTATTTAATTAATATTAGCCAAGAATTAATTGATAATTAATTTTGTGGCTAAAAGAGATTAATTACACTTAAGGGACTGGAACTGTAATTATAAGATAATTGCATTTGGGCTATGGATTACCTTGGAATAATAGGTTGGACGAATTCTATGGGGAAACCCATTAGAAATCGTCCAAGGGATATTCTAAAAGGGTCCATGGGCTGCTTAGGGCTTAAGCGGTCAGATTAGGGTTTCCTAGTTGAAAACCCTAATAGCCTACATGTATATATAGTACCCTTAAGCCCCAAAAACGTGGCCAAGAGTTCCACTAGGGTTTCTGGACGTTTTTGGGCAGCCTCCTCTCTCCTTATTCTTCATCCTCTTGGTCTTGGTGTTTGTGAACCATTAGAGGAGTGACACTTGTGACTCTAAGCTTTCTAAAGTCATTACAAGGAGGATTTGAGATTGTTATTGCTACATAACAATCAAGGTAAGATCTAAAAACCCTTTCACATGTTAATATGATTAATTGTATGCTAGAACTAGGGTTTAAAGTCTTGGATGAATTGCATGTACAATAGAGAAACCTAGATCCAAGCATTAGGGTTTGCATGAGCACATATGATGTTCTTATGGCCAAAACCCATCAGTGGTATCAGAGCCTTGATTGGTTTCTATTGTATTGATTCCTTGGTTATTTGTTCAAGCTTCAAAAATCGATTTTTTGGCTCCCTGACTGATGAATTCGGTGAGTTGCTCCAACTCGGCGAGTCCATAGAGGAACTCGGTGAGTTCGAGCGTCAGTAAGAGCAGATTTTGGGATTTCTTGTTGTTTTGCTTGAGGATACTTGCCTTAACTGTTTTGGGTCTTTAATATTCGAATTTTATCTTATATTTAAGTATATCCATGATTAAACAAAAGATAATTACCAATTGATTAGATAATAACTTCCTTATATGATTAAAGATTGATTATTTGTATTAATTGGGTAACTTATCTTGCAAGAAATTGAAATTAGGTCAAATATAGATAATGACAAAATTAATTGTTTAATTTCTATTATTTGTTATTTGATATTTGTGTTGTGAAAAAGTTTCAATTGTGCCCATGTAAGTTTTATGGTTTAAATTTGAACTTAAAGGTTTTGTTTTGAAATTTAAATAGTTGAAACCCTAATGTTTTGAAATGTTTCAAAACTTGCCCTCAAGTTTTGGAATTTAAAAGTTGATTAAAAGTTTAATTTAGAAATGTTAAATTCTAAAACCCTAGTATTGTTTTTGAAAAGTTCAAATCACACCCTTATGGTTTTATTAATTAATTAAAGTGTATAATTAAGATAGATTTAATAAATCCAGAAAATTTTTGGTTTACAATTTAATTAAATTAAAAGTATAATTATTAAATTTGACCACCTAGTATTTTAAAAGTGTAAAATACACCTTATGCTATATATAACATTAAAAGTCTAATATATATATATATATATATATATATATATATATATATATATATATATATATGAGTAAAAGTCAGTCTTACCGTTAGTAGGCCTCATTCACGAAGCTGGTCTATAAGGGGTGTTTAAGGAAATTGCCTATAAAATGGCGATTGAATGGGTATCCACTCTTACCCACCGCACTTTTGACTTGTGGAGGGTCGTTAGCCGAACGGGTAGGACAGGACTGAACCTTCCATTATAAGTATAATGAAGTACAAAAGTAACTAAATACTTTTACAAATTCCGAATCTTAGTTACTTTAGGCAAAAGTGAATTGATGCAATTCCATGAAATTACACGTTGTGCCCTTGCAAAGACGTTAGTGGAGCGTGTGTGGTTAACCGACACACTAAATGGTTTTAAGCAAAGGTAGCAAAGGGTGACTCAATGTTTGTCATAGTTCGGTGGAGCATGTGTGGTTAACCAGCACATCGAATAGATGACTGTAACATGTGGGGGCACCATGTAAGTTTGTATGGTTATTCACACCCGCTTTGTGATCCTCGGTATCCCAGTCACAAACTAGAGGGGCATATCGAGATTTAAACATGCCATTGAAAAGTTCAATGAATCTCAAAAGATCTAGGAATTTTCAATAGATTTAAAACTTAAATTTCGTTTTCGTTTTTCATGGTGGAAATTAGTGAATCGTCATTCACTTACCTTCAAATATTCCGCAACTAGATTACGGCATCCCTTTTCTAGGTTGTAGAGTATTGTGTTGGGTCCTAGCCTTAATATCTCATTTGGGTGATTTATTAAGGACTCAATCAATCAACTAACTTGAATTTAATTTTCTCCCGTTTTGTAGATGTCAAAGTATGATAACTATGGTCTTCCCAAATCCCGTGGAACAAGCCTTTCACATGAAGATGATATTCCACGATTCGATCGAGGAACACGATATCATGCTTCACTTCCTCCACCTCCTTCTATTATTCTCCCTAACCCACAAGTTCAAAAGATTGAAAAGCTCAAACTCTCTCAAGCCTTTTTGGCAAGTAAACATGAAGAAGGAAAGTCAGTGTGTGCACACATCCTAGAGATGAAGTCACACATTGATAGATTAAGAATGTTGGGATCTGTTGTCTGTGAGGAGCTGGCTGTTGACTGGGTTCTTCAGTCACTTCCTAACTGATATAGTGAGTTCGTAAGAGAGTACTATATGTTGAACCACGACGTAACCCTCATTGATCTCACCTATATGCTTATTGCTGCTAAATCAGCAATGATTTGGTGCACTGGAAAAGCAAAGTTGATTGGTGGATCTGCCTTCCAGACCTCTATGGATATAGGCAATGGCAACGAAAGGCATGCCATGATCGAAAAGTTTGATCACAAGAGAAAGGCAAAGTCAGAAGTAGTTCCATGTGCTGTTCCAAAAGAGTTAATTTGCTTTTATTGCCAAGAGAAGGGGCATTGGAGACGAAGCTGCCCTATTTACCTAAGAGATCTAAGAGATGGGAAAGTCAAAATGTATGGCTCTGCTTTAGGTAAAATCCATTAACTAACTCTTTTAAGTTCCTATTCTAGATTCTTAATACATGATGTGATAAGATTACATTTGGTGTTTTGTAGGATCATAGAAAAGAGAGGAAGCTTAAGGGAACAAGTGAGCAGAATCTAATCGTGAAGAAATGGATTTCGATCGCATTACTTGAATATTAGAATCTTGAGCTACTACTTGGAGTTAAAATAAGATTGCTGAGAAATATGTATTAACATAGTTTTTCAATGAATTGCATTGTAAGGATAAATTTTTCCGCAATAAAATAAATTTTGATTTTATATTATTTATTTATCCTTGCAATGGCGTGTATAAAAATTGATGTTTGAATATTTCTATTATTAGCAATAATGGATTTGATTCTTAATTATGTTATTTGTGGAAATGTCAAGAATCTACCAAAAGGGAGAGTTTCTCATCAAGTTTCAATTCGACAGAAACTTGGAATCATACAACTTGGTTGCATGATGAATGAGAAATTTCATATTTGGAAATTAGACTAATTCGTTGACAAAGTGTCAAGTGAAGGACTAGGAGATCAAGCAAACAAGGTTGTGTGTTGATCAAGTCCACCACAAGAGTGACAAAGATATTCGTCATGATTTTCTACAGGTTTAGTATATATGATTATACTTATAAGCTTAAGTGTAATTTCGTGTTGATTGAAAGAGTTTTAATCGATAGCAGAACGAATAAGAAGAATCAAGTAGGCAGAAAGATAAAAGTTTCTCTATTCTAAGAAGAAGGGAGAGTACCTTTTATTATGTTTTATGATAGGTCTTAATGATTAAGAACCATATCTTAATTGATACTCTAAGTAAGTCTTAGTGCAATTGTATGTCTAAGAAGAGGAATCAAGAATTGATGAAATGGTTAAATCAAAAAGTCAATCATACTTCGTTCCAAAAACAAGTCTTAGAGTTAAGATTGTGACATTGAGTGATAAGTCTTAAGAAGGTTTATAACATTCATCAAATGTGGAAAGTTGTGATGTCTTGGATAAGACAAAGACCAACTAGGACCAATTTTGTGAAGTGTTTTAACTTGATAAAAGCTACACTAACTCTTGAATATTTTTTTGTCAAGAAATGTTTATTGACAAAAGAATCTTATATGTCAAGGAGTCAGTGGGAGTCTCAATGGTCTTGAATAGTTTCAAGAACAAATCAAGAATAAACCTTATCGTTCATCACTAGCACACGACTTGAGGCGTACAACCTATCGTGTTGACACTATCTTGTTTCTGTGCGGTTCCAATTGAGTTAATTATGCAAGTGAGTTCTATGAGTTCTCATTTGAACGCATAAAAGGCAAACACTTTGATCAATGAAAGTACATTGATAGGAAAGGGTGAGCTGCTTAACTACTTGGAAGACATGGTGGGCAGCCGTGTTACCATAAGGCAAGAAATCAAGATTGAGAAGGTTCGGTCCATATGAGTTTGGGATTGTCGCAAACTTTGGTTTTGGACAAATTCGCATGGATAGGAACAAATACACCATTAAAATCTAAGTGTCATAAGATTCCCTCCTTCATGAAGATGAGTGTGAGGAAATGCTTTCACCAAGAGAGATTTTAAGAAGACAGTGATTGTGAAAAGTGTATTCTCTAATTTGATTATGGTTACGGTATCCCTTTCCATAATTTGAATTGTGAGATTTGGCAATTAGTCTGAATTGTTTAAGACACACATATGAGTCATCTAAGGCAAAGGTTTATAAGATTGAGAAGCTTTGATAAAAGATTATCAAAGCATTTGGTATTAGAAATATGAACTTAAGAAATTCAATAAGTATTGTTTTTCTGGAAGTTAAGCTGTTTTCTGAATACATGTCAAAGCTAGTGGGAGCATAAGTGTTATGATTATATGATAATAATCATCATGATAGTAGGAGCATAAATGTTGTGCTTGTATGATTATTAAGGCAAGTATTGCAAGTTAGCAATATTAATTATAGAAAACAAGAGTTATACTTTGCAAAGTCGTAAGGGTTGAATAGTTGTTTTGCTATAATTAAGGGAGAGAATATTATGCTTCATTTCAAATCTAAAGGCTTAGGTTGTGGAATGTTAATAAATTTAGTCAAGGATACATAGTGTGTTCTTAAAATTTCGATTATGATTATGGCATCCCTCTTAGAACGTGACACATAAAATATTGTGGCAAAAGATTGATAAAGTATCAGACATTTATGTAAGACATTATGCATCGTGTACCATACGCTTTGGGTAAAGGATCAATTGCAAGTGCTATAATATTTGACCATTCTAAAATTTTCCAAATGTCTAGCACCTTAAGAGGGAAAAAGGACTAGAATTGGTTTTGACTAAGATAATTAAACAACTATCAAAGGACAATCGAAAGCTCGCTGAGGATTGGTCGCTTGTGAGTAGTTGGAAGTATGGTATTGGATGGACCATATCGACATTATTATGAATAGATAAGATTCTATTAAGAATGAATTGTCATATGGCAAATATGGAAATGTTTCCATATTGGGAGTTGGATATTGAGAATTTATATCTAGATTAGAAACTATTATGCAAGAAAGATGTTCAAAGGAATGTACTTTGAGTGAGAGACATCATATCTATAGAATTGTTTCTGATAGAGATTAGCCAAGTCTTGATGATTTTGAGCTATGACTTTACGAAAGAATCATTGCATAAAATGTTAGAATCTAGCATAAGTAACAAGAATTTGATATTCTTATACTTATGATAAGGATTCGGAGTTGTGAAATGAGTATGATTGGAAATGTGTTCATTTGATCTATTTCACAAAGTAAGGACCGTAGGTAAACATTGTGTGCATGCTGGGAGCATAAAACAAGTGTAGTAATAATTCAAGTAAGAAGTTGATTACCTGAAACAACAAATAATGAGTAATCAATATGGTGATTAAATAAAATGTTTTATTTATACCCAGAGTTTGGGGCCATATGGGATTAGCATTATTCTTGTGTTTCACTTTGCATGTTTTGACTTCCTGAATAATTAAATTCGTTCAGAACAATCAAATTACTCGAACGGACCACAGTCGTTCATATGTTGGAAGTAGGTATGAATGAAGACTGTCGTGAATTGGTGTGTGGATTATCTAAAGTGTATTAGACATAAGCAAATGTTTGCTGCAACGTTCATGAGTGCTTATGAATATGAGTTTGAACATTGGATTAAACCCATGCTCACTTGGATCACTTCATGGATTTTATCACGAGTGATTGGTGACACGATAATATCTTATATTATTGAAACGGAGATGTGTGATTTGTATCTTGCGAGTCGGTTACACATTGATAATATGTAAACGCACCAGTAACTTGGTGTTATAAAACATATTATTGTGTGTGAGTCGGTGAGTGAGTGCAAGAAAGCATTGAATCAAAGTTTATCTGTTTCTTTTATCCAAAGTAGGATGAAAGCGATATCTGTGGGCCCCTCGATGATTTAGTGATGACAATAAGTGCTTGTCCAAGCCGAGACTAATTTGATGTGTTCAATTGTAGTCTGTTCTCAGTCGTCATAAATCGGAAATCGAGAAACAACACTTAGACAGAGAGAATGATTTAAATCCATGTCTCAGTCTATACGATATCTAGAATAGAGGAATATATGACCCCTTATCTAAAGGATGCGTATCTGATAAGATCAGAGTTGACAGCGGATTTTGAAAGCTACGATTGCAGATCAGGATCTGAAGTCATACGCAAAATAGTTATTAGACTTATCCGAGTGGGAGACTGTTGGATTAGTGTCTAAGTTGATAACTATTTTGGTATGTACTTGACCCGATGGTGCATGGTCCTTTTGGGCTGCCTTCACCAAAGCAACTTGATAGGATGAATTATGGAGAGAGAAGATTAATTATGATTTATTAATATATTATGAGAATAATATATTAAAGGAGAAATCATATTATTTAATTAATATTAGTCAAGAATTAATTGATAATTAATTTTGTGGCTAAAAGAGATTAATTAAACATAAGGGACTGGAACTGTAATTATAAGATAATTGCATTTGGGCTATGGATTACCTTGGAATAATAGGTTGGACGAATTCTATGGGGAAACCCATTAGAAATCGTCCAAGGGATATTCTAAAAGGGTCCATGGGCTGCTTAGGGCTTAAGCAGTCAGATTAGGGTTTCCTAGTTGAAAACCCTAATAGCCTACATGTATATATAGTACCCTTAAGCCCCAAAAACATGGCCAAGAGTTCCACTAGGGTTTCTGGACGTTTTTGGGCAGCCTCCTCTCTCCTTATTATTCATCCTCTTGCTCTTGGTGTTTGTGAACCATTAGAGGAGTGACACTTGTGACTCTAAGCTTTCTAAAGTCATTACAAGGAGGATTTGAGATTGGTATTGCTACATAACAATCAAGGTAAGATCTAAAAACCCTTTCACATGTTAATATGATTAATTGTATGCTAGAACTAGGGTTTAAAGTCTTGGATGAATTGCATGTACAATAGAGAAACCTAGATCCAAGCATTAGGGTTTACATGAGCACATTGAATGTTCTTATGGCCAAAACCCATCAACTATAACTGTTAATCTTCCGATCGAGATACATATGTATAAATCTATATAGGGTTGCACCCCACCTGTGGTTGCTAGCTACAACCTCAACCAATCAATCGGAGCATGTGATAAGTGTCTACAATTGTTTCTACAACGTCCAATGAAGCGTTGTAGGGGGTACATTCAGTCATAACTCGATTATAGGACTCACTATAAACATTAACTGAAATCTCTCTCTCTTTCTCTCTCTTATCTCTCTCTCTCTCTCTCTCTCTCACTCACTCACTCACTACAAACCATGGGCTTGGTTGATTTCAAAACTATTTAAATTATGGATTTACTTATGTAACAACATAATTTCATTTTCAAGAATATTCAAGGATTATTTACAAACACAGTTTTAAGTAGGAATTTAATATATAGAAAGTTAAATTTTGGCTTTCAAAGACTTTTTACAAACATAGTTTTAAGTATGGATTTACTTATATAAAAATACATTTTGGCTTTATATACTCATTGCAAACGCTGTTTTAACTATTGTTACACATACAAAGAATATGTTGTTTAGACTTTTTAAAAGTATTACTGCTATTAGCAGAAAACCTGTAACTCTCACCAACCTTGTGTTGACCCTCAAAATTACATGTATTCTCAGGAAATCATTAAACAAACATTCAAGACAGATTAGATTATAGGTGAGATGGTTTACTTGTTTTTCTATTATATGCCTATCTGTTAAGGCAATTCATGTACTCTTATTATCTGTAAAAACCTTGTATTCAAATATCAAGATGGAACAAGAATGCTATTTTGTTTATTGTTGTACATGTGCTATATATTTAGTTTACTTATGATCCATGAACTTAGTAGGACAACCCGACATCTTTCGCCGCCTCGGCCAGGGGTGTGACATCTGAGTTTGCATCTCTTCCCATTCTAAATTGAATAGATCGACGAGTTGAAAGAATAGATCAACAACGTTAGGGTTTCAGAAATCTCCTTCGATGACTATCCCTACCAAGTACTATCACATCCTTGTGGAGAACCCTAACTAGAGTTCGTACCCAAACTTTCATCCAGACAATAATGGCGGCGACGCTAGGGATTCAGAAAATGAAAATGGCAGCAACAAAATGAGAACTAGAAAAGTTGATGAAGGTGGTGGTGGTGGTGGATGAAAACCCTCATCATTGAAAGACAAAGAACGATGGTCGAAAAACTCAAAGCTCCATAGAACACCACCATCTTCCACCATGGCGGTAGATCCCATTTTCCGACTTTCCATTATAGATCTCGTTTGTCCGAAGGATGTGCTAGGTCGTTTGGGTAAGTGACAATGACGGTGGTGGTCTAATCGGTGGTGATGGTTTGATGAGGGTGGTTGTCTGGAAGGTGGTCACCGACATAATGAAAACACACACACACACAGAGTGAGAGAGAGTGTTAATGTCTTTAAGAGTGATGGGATTTTTTATTTTTATTTATTTTGAAATTAAATAATAAAAATATGATTAAAAGAAATGAAAAAGGAATCAGTTAAGGGTATTTTAGTTATTTCAGGTAGGGCATGGATTAAAACCACACAAAAATGTCAAACATAGGGACCATAAGCACACAAGGTATCCAACATTGGACCATTGATGCACCACTAAACTTTTCTTTGACCAAAATCATAGAACTTTGACAAACACAAGGTCCATTTTTGCAATTCTGTCTACATCTTTGTTTTTTTGTTTTTTGTTTTTAACTTAGATTTATTCCAACTTTCTCTATGATAAACAATTTGGAAAAAAAAAGTTACAATACTTAAAGAGAAAAGGTTTGACGACACAATCATGACCTTTATGACAAATTTATAAATAAAGATTTAATTACAATAATGGTCATTGAAGCTGTTTATATAAATATAAAAAAAATCCTAATATTGTCTTGTATTTTTTTATGTCAAATTTTATAAAACATTATTTAATGCAGTATCATTCATTTATTAAGAAAAAAATTATAATAAGTTTTTAATTGATTTAATTGAAAAAGTAAATAAAAATTTGAAAATTTTCATTTATAATCAAAATTTATTTACATCCATTTTATGTATTAAATTCTTATATCTCTAATTACAATGTTTATGTATAACTTTGTGATCAAAGTTTGTTGGTTTTTATCAACTATATATGTTAATTCGTAAAAAAAAAATTATTTTTTTTATCTAATAATACATAAAAGTTGATCTATATTTATTAATTATCTATAATAAAGCCATAAAATTATTGAAAAACTCTTTGTAAGTTAAAAAACAGTTTAATTAAATTTTAATTTATTCTAACAGTATATAAATGTTAAAAAACAATCAGTCTTCTTCTTTTAGACTATAGATGTTTGGTCCACCTCTTTTACTGCAGATATTTGGAGATGTGGTCCGCAGACTGCGTACATTTTGTCTCAGAAAAAACAAACAAAACCTTATTGCAAAACTTGTAAGTTGTAACAGACGAATTATCGTTTGACGACATCTATAAAAGTAGAGTTAAACTTAATTGTTTTAATTATAACCCTTAAAAATATTATCATAAATTATTTTAACCAAGGATAAAATCAATATTTCGCTTTCTATTGTAGAGAGGTTTCTGTTATAATGAGGTTTGTCGTAATCACAAAGTGAAGTTATTTAGATAAGTAACTACTTTTCTAATTTCATCCTAATGAAACTTTTAGATTGATGTGGGATTCACCGACTTAGACCATCCGTTATACCCACCATTAACCATTATAGTGCTGGGTGCCACGTCATCACAACTAACTACCGCTAAACATATGTGATACTCACCACTAACCACTCGACTCTACATCATTTTTTTTATTACCTTTAATTCAAAAATACAATAAAATTACATTTTTTGAAAAAAAACATTGAGTTTTTTTAAACTAGTTTTCCATTAATTATAAAAATAAAAATACAACTTCAAACTACATTACTTAATTAACCTAGAATAGAAAAAACATTACATTACTTATATACCTAAATTAAAAATAAAACAAATATAAGTAAAAAAAACTAATATTCGTTCATGTTGAGTTGTTACAAATGCTCCGCGACATCTTCTTGAAGATTAAAACACGTTTTACTATTTTGAATTTCAACAACTCATGATAAAAATTCTTTCGTTTCAGGTACGAACTCTTCAAGCGGGATGAAGACATCGTCTGGATCATATGTGAAAATCGGTTAACCTTGATCTTCAATGATCATATTATGCATTATAATAGATGCTAGGATTATTTTTTTAATTCTTTCCTTATCCAAAGCCAGATAGTGTATTTCACTACATGCCATGTCTGCTTGAGGACTCTAAATGCCATCTCGATATCATTCTCGTTGATTCATGTCTGTTTGTGAACAACTTTTCCTTTTCACTTCGAGGAACCAAATATGTCTTCATAAGTGTAGAATAATTTGGGTATATACCATCACAAAGGTAGTAATCGTATTTATACGAATGTTCATTCACCGTGAACGTCATATCAGGTGCTTTGCCAGTCTAAAGATCGTTGAAAAGTGGAGACTGACCAAGAACGTTAATATCATTGTTAGACCATGTGACTCCAAAAAAAGAATGTCATATCTATAAATCCTGAGATGCAAAAGCTTCTAGGATTATACTTGATTCACCTATATCTCCTCGAGTGAATTGACCACGCCATGCAGTTGTGCAATTTTCCTAAGCCACATGCGTACAATCTAGACTGAAGCATACGCGGAAATCCATGCCTCTCTTCGTGAGCCGGATATAATCTCTCAAAATTGCGGGGAGTAGGTTTACTCAAATATTATTGGTGAAAAATCTCATACATGCATGCACAAAACCAATCTACACAATCAACTGCGGTCATCTCGGTTATTTTCAAGTATTCGCCAGATGCATCAAATGTTATACCATATTCAAATACCTAAGCGCAGCCGCACACTTTTGTATACTACTAAAACCTATTATTCATCTAGCATCGGGTTTTTGTTTGAAAAAAATCATAACGGGCTTCTAAAGCATTATTAATACGTAAAAATATAACATTATTTAGACGGAAACAACGTTCCAATGAGTCATCATTATACAGACAATTATCGGCAAAGTAATCATGTACCAATAAGTCGTGTGCGACTTGGCGATCAAGACTGATGACCGCCATTGTACGAGCAACATCTGAACTTTTCGTCATCGTGAATATGTTGCATAACATTGAAGAAGGCCGAGATGAATTCTTCGTCATCATTCGAGTCAAAATTTTTAAATAAATCCAAATCCTCGATGTGTTTTTTAGTTTATAGATAGAGACTAGAATGTGATGAAAGTTGAGAGTTTTATTAGATTTATATAGGTATTGAATTTTTGTAAAAAAAAATTAAAAACTTAGAAAATGACCGTTGAACGGTCAAGAAAAAGAAAACGATTTTGATTCGTCGTCGGCAACACGAAGGAGCACGATCACGATCGACCACGACCGGCCAGGATGATGTGCACAGTCATGATCGTTGTGCAACTCAACCACAGACTCTTGTGCTATGTATACCACTCGGCTTTAATGTCAATTGACATGGTTTATCAGTTATATGTTTATTATTATTATTATTATTATTATTATTATTATTATTTTGTGACAGATGGATCACATGTATGGATAGTAAATTAACCATAAAAAATACATGATATGCCGCCCAATATTGTGGTTATCAAGAAAGTCACATCACTTTCCCTAAAGCCTAACCATGTGTTTGGATAATGGAAATTCCCACGTCGAAACCTTATTAGTTCTATTGTGTATTTCAAGATGAGTAGTGTAAAATATGCATTATTGGAAAACGAGTTTTTGTTTTCTAGTTAAAAACACTTTTAACAAAACATTGAATGTATTTAAACATTCTAAACCCACAGGTATAAAACCATTTTTATAATTTTGCTTAAGTCTTTTTTTTCAAGTTAAAACATATTGACTCTCTAATTTTTGGCAAAACATTTTAAACCATTTTTAAAATCGTTTACCTACGGCCAAACTTTTAACAATTTTAATTGTTTTTATAATTTTTTTTATAGTTTTCAATGTTAATTTGACAATGTCTTTTGTTAAACTTTTAACAAAACAATTTTGTGTTTCAAGTATATTTAAATTCATAGCATTCAAAATCCTAGACAACTTACAAAATAATAAACACAACCAATTGCAAATTAGCGTTAACAATTGCCCCAATCCTATGTGTATTCCCCGTGGGCAAACAAGAGAAAAACGTGATAATTATAGGGACAACATAACAATATTCGTATGTGGCTCCCATATTAAAATTACCATCAACACTTGATGTTCGGATGGGTACCCACCGAGATTCCAATCTCCGTGGCTATAGTTGGTTGCGTCGATCTTTAAAATACATTACAAAAACTTCACATACATAGATCCTAAAGAGGCAAACCAACCAACCAAACATCGCATACATAGATCCTAAAGAGGCAAACCAAGCTTTTCAAGTATTATGATCAATATTATTTTCATACAATATTGGTACTTCAACACAATCTTTATTTCATGTTTCAATGCCAACAAAAACTTCTTTTAATGACATAAACATAAAATATACTATAATTTTATTGGTACAATTTTATACCAAAATCATAATAACCAAAATCAAAATTATATGTGGAGCAAAATACGTTTCACGATAAACAATAATTAACAATTATTCAAACTATATAAAATAATTCATTTTGCTCATTTTTTTACTTTTAGAAAAGATGAAACTCAATGCAATTAGTTTTATATATACAAATGTTCATTTGAATGTACAAAAAAATTCCCATCTATTTAAGCCTTGTGATTTAATATGAAAAATTGCACATTTTTGTTTTCCCACGACATGGCGAGGAGAATGCCATGACGTGTCCTCGCAATGGTAATCCGAGCTACGTAAAATGAACAATGACAAAACGTACTTTGAAAATACCACGACGTGGAGAGTTTAACCACAATGTGGAAGAAAGAAGATTACTCTTTATTTTTAGTGACAAATCGAGTTTTGTCGCGAATAAGAGAGCCATAAAAGACGCGCCATCACGTGGCGATCAGTGTGCCACGATGTAGCGATCAGTGTGCCACAACGTGGACACTGAATCATGTTAAAAAAATATGACCCTGAACATATCATTTGTTAAAAATTCGGGAATCTTCTAAAAATAGGAAAGATATGGAATGAGATGACAAATGAAGGTTTCATACCCGACATTGTTGCACACAACATCATGCTTGAAGGACTCTTGAAATCCACAAAAGATATGAAGCGATTAAGCTCTTTGAGATCATGAAATCACGGGGTTCATGTAACATAAGAAGCTATACAATCATGATTAGGGATTTATGCAAGAAGAAAAAGATGAAAAAAAAGCTATCGAATGCTATGAAAACATGTTAAGTTACAACTATAAACCAGGTGTTGTTGTTTACACATGTTTGATTACAAGTTTTGGAAATGTAAAATAAATGGACAAGGTTTATGGACTTTTAAAGGAGATTAAGGAAAAATATTGTCCCCTGATGGAAGACTTTACAATGCTTTGATTAAGTTAATGACAGATAGGAAAATGCCAGATGATGTAGTGAGGATTTACAAGAAGATGATTCATAGTAGGATAAGCCAAGTATACGTACTTATAACATGATGATTAAGTATTTTTTATGATGGAAAATTATGAAATAGGTGTTGTAGTTTGGGAGGAGATGAGTAAGAAGGGTGTTTATAAAAATGATAATTTGTATACTGTGTTTATTAGAGGACTTATTTGGATTGGAAGATCAATGGAGGGTTTGTGAGTATCTTGAAGAAATGATGGAGAAAGGTATGAAGGTGCCTAGAATTGATTATCGTAAGTTTTGTTGGTGATTGTTGTAATGGTGGGAAAGGGAATCTTATTGAGGAATTGCGTGAAAAGTTGAAATCAAAAGGAAAGATTGAGCTTTTTGATGTGATTTCTAGGTTGATGAGTTAATGAAGAAAACAGATAACGTGATAACTTGAAATTTCCAAGCTTGTTTAATCAATTAATCCTATCAGTGTTAGACTCATTTTGCTTCCAGTTATCACTGTTTGGAACATGTTTTGAGTGTTCTAACCCTAGTACATCAAAGGAAAAAGAGATTTCAAATAACAGCTTAAGTTCTTAACTGCCTGCAACCGTAAACCTCCTCAAAAAGGGAGTTTACGGTCAAGACCAATGAGTTTTCAGTCATGGTGACCGTAAACCCATCCCAATATATATGGCCCTTAGCGATTTTCAATCACTTTTCACCATTTCAAGCCTAGAAATCGGATTCTCTCTCAAGGATCATAAACTTTTGCTTCCAAATCTTCAAGAACAAGTAAGTGACTCCTTCTTTGGGTGTTAGATCCTTCCCAAATTCATGGTTCACTCTTGATTCATCCAAGGATTTCATCTTTTATCTAGATCATCAAAGATCCTTAAGAACACAGTTGTGTTTTGGACCAAAAACACCTTCTTTGCCTTCAAAACCGTAAGTATCATCTTTCCTTTCATGAATCTAGTTACAATCCTTCATTTTGGACTTAAGATCATCGCTCTTTACATGAACAAAAGAGTTTACGATCCTATGAATCTTCATAGACTGTACACCCTTATAAAGGGTGTTCTTATAGCCTTTACCTTTCCTAAGGATAAGTATGGTCCCTAGAATCCGATGCCTTTGAATGAATCCCTTGAAAACCATAATTTGTGCAAGATTTGATGAGTTTATGGTTGAATCTCCTTAGACCGTGAACTCCATGACCGTAAGTTCATTAGACCGTAAACACTAAGACCGTAAACACCTAAGCCCATAAACACCTTAGACCGTGAACACTTGGACTGTGAACTCCAATGGTCATACCTCTTTGACCGTAAACTCTATAGGGTGGCCATAAACCTTAGTTATCCAATCATATGTGATTATATCCCATAAATCTTAAAGTTTCCTAGCCAATAAGGTTGTTACCCTTCTTATTTAGTCGGGTATACACTAAATTCATACACATACATGTCTATATATTCCTATTAGGATCACTGTGTGCTCAAGGTTTCACCTGATACTTTGCAATCCTCTTCCAACCACACGTCAGAACTACTCACTACAAGTGTGTTCATACCCTTAATAAACCTTTGAAATGATTTTAACTGCTTTTATGGGTGGGGGGAATACAAGTTGAAACATTCTGGTTATTATATCAATCACATGTGATTAATAACTAGAACAAACAAAAAGATTTTCTATTACTTTCGGGCTGTTATCAAACTTACGGATTTCAAATACTTCAAAACATTCTATCAAACTCTTTTATGCTAAAACTCTTTATTAAACTCTTTTAAACTTATATATTGTCAAAATCATGTCTATATAGATATAATTATATAAATAAGGTTGAAAGGACTTAGGACTGATAGCTCACTTTATTTCCTGTTCCTTGTTTGGTTGTGGACTTAGAGTATTCGGTTGTTTGTCCGAGTGTCGTTTGAACCTTAGTTATATATTATGTATATGTATATATATAAAAGCTTTTATTTCTATTCAATGCGCAAACAGTTAGTCAAAGAACATTACTAGTAAATTTTTATATGTATAGTTTAAGGGATTACTACTCACTATTACTAGTACAATGAAACATACAAGAGTCTGTTCATTTATGAGTCGATACAAACTTACTATTATGAGAAACTAAGAGAACATACTATTACGAGAAACAATACATACTATACACTATACAAGAGAACACACTATACACTAGTACAGAGAGAACATTACTACGCTATGACTTACTATACAAACACTAGGATATGATAATTTGAATGTGAAAATACTACTTCATGATACAACAATACATTGTTGTATCACTTTGTAACCAGAGTCTCCTGGAGGGAGAGCGGGCATCATGTGTATAGATCTATACGGGACAGACACTTCCACACCCCGACTGCTAGCTATAGTCCCAGCCAGTAAGGCCAAGGGGTGACAAAATGTCACCTCACTACTTTATGACGCCAGAAGGTCGCCAAGTATTCAACCGTCGATTAGCATGGTTACAAACTAATTCACATCTAAACCTTTAATTGACCAACTAGAATTAAAGGCAATAAGACTCACCAAGGAGCATGGTACATTTAACACGACCTTGAGTCTTCATTTTTATCATTTCATAGTCAGCAGTGTCACTGCTGAGGTAGAACACACTATTTTCCTAGTAGAGAATAGAAATGATTGGGAGAAAACATACTTTTACACAGTAACAAATTACTACTATATTTTTCCTACTATTACAAATACATATACCAACATTACATTTGTATACAAGAACAAACATGTAAAACAGTCGGGCCTCGGGTAGAAGGCTACATTATTTATAAGCAGGAAATATAGGATTTTCTGGAAAAACTTTACAAACTTTTCAAGGTTTTAATACAAACATATGGTGGCTTTTAACTACTAAATGACATTAAATACTTATGAACTCACCATCATTTTATGCTAATACTCTTTCAAAATAACTTGTATTCTCAGGGAACCAATAAGACAGGTACACCCATGCAACTTTTCAAGGACATAGTGGATCCAAGACTCGTCTTTATTTTGTTTATACATTTTTGGTGTCATTTAAACCTTACAAAAGAACACACATGTATTTAATTATTCTATTAATGCAATGGATGTTGTTGCTTGTTTACTATTATGCATTGTTATGATACTGTACATGACGTCCTCTGCCCCAGAACGTTTCCACCGTTCCGGTTTTGCGGTGTGACAGATTGGTATCAGAGCATTGTTTATAGTGAATCGAGTATATCAACCCATAAAAGATATACAAACTATAAACCCAACGGGATTAATACACTCTGACCAAGAGTTTATACTTTTAAATATTAAAATATTTAACTAAGTATACATACCTACATTCATACTAAAATCAGTGTCATTAGGACATAACTAAAGTATTACGATTGTTGAACAACACAATTAGGCTTAGAGACATATAGTCAAATCTGGGGGGATATAGCCTGATCAACTATATTTTCCGAGGATTGACTAGCATGTGCCTAAGAATGGTTGTGGTGTTGCAAAAAGTCTAAAAACTTACCAATACTACTACAACGAGAACATTAGAACAGAACATAAACCTAAAATACTATAGGAGTATTTTGTTACTATAATTACTTATTCGAGAACTAAAAAGGTCTTTACTAGTAGGTCAATAGTTGCTAAGTGGATACGCTAAGGTTATATGTGACTGAGGTGTTATAGACTTAGAATCTATGGTCTTTGCTCTACTTCCTGTTCCTTCTTTGGTTGTGTATTTGGAGTTAGGGTCACTTATTTGAAGGTCTATCCTATTTTGATCCCATATAACTAGTAGGAACTATGCAGGTATTGAAGTAACTGGTAAGGATCATCTTATAATTATCTTAGGTAATACGCCTATTAGATTTAAGATTCTTATACCCCTTTTTCTCGCGTAGATATCATGGCCGGATTCCATCCACCCGACGACCCGTACTTCCCAAACGAAGACAATGTTGGATGGCTTGAAGCAGAGCCAGAAGATGATCATCCAATCGCTTTGGATGATCACCTCGAAGAAGGTTTTTCGGATGGTTCTGACTCTGAGCCAAAATTCAACAACCTACCCCAAGAGGCTCAAATCCCAAATCTCAACCCCCGACTAGCATTTCAAAGCCCCACACCCCTATGGGCGACAACCTTGAACCAATGGAGTCATGAACAGGGTCTACCTTTACCCTACAATGGAGATAGAAGCTTTTAAAATATAAGCGAAGGAGGCTCAGCTAACCGATTCTTGCCCATTATGGTCCGCAGGATTGCTCAGAATGTGGAGCAAGGTCGAGCAGCCATCGACCGAGTCATGGAAATTGATGCCAACTCTGGCGTTAACACAGTCCGCATTTGCCAACTCGAAGAGGATATGGAAAGGACTAGGAGAACCAATGAGGCTCTCCTACAACAACTAGCTGCATCCCGAGCCGAAGTTATGGTACTCCGAGTGCGTCAGAGGGCGCATGAGCGACATCTTCAAGAAGTTGTACGCCAATTGGCAGATCTAAGGGTTCGCCGGAGGGATTCCCGTCGCCAGTAGAAGATGTTGACTCATCTTTTTTTTTTGGTTTAAGGAATAGCCTTTCTTATCTATGCTCTATGAAGCACTTTTTTGTAAAATATTCCCATCTTTCAAGAACTTTAACTAGACTTCTAAGCTTCAACATTTTCCTTATATGGTTTGATGTAAGACCTATTATTAGGTCAGTTTTCCCGAACTCATTTACATCATTAATACTAGTAATATTGGCAGTTATCTAATCTATGGGAAAGTCTTTACTCTTGTGTTTCCCTACCCTATTATGGTGCCTCTATTTCAAACATACACTCATTCTAGTGGTTGGGCTATGGAGATTTAGTCCATGGATCACTCTCATCATACATACAATTGATTCTTACTATTATCACCATCTCTATGAACTTTTAGTAAAAGATGTTGTCCCGCAAGCATCCGAACAGAGGCACGCCTGTAAATCAAACTCCACCACCACTACTTCCACCGCAGTTCGATGCGGTGATGTTCCAAGCTGCCGTGACTGCGGCTGTGACCATAGCCATGACTCAAGTAAGCTCTGGTGGTGCCAGTGGAGCTGGAACGGGCACCAAGTCTAACCATGGTGAAAGCCAATCGCGTACACGAGAGTGTAACTATAAAGACTTCATCAAATGCAAACCAGTGTTCTTCAACGGAACCGGAGGGATCATTCTGCTGTCCCAATGGATCGAAAGAACAGAAGCAATCTTCGAGATGTGCTCTTGTCCCGAAGGAAGCAAGATACAAATTGATGTTTGCACCTTCACTGAAAGGGCCCTGACATGGTGGAATGTCCATGTCAAATCACTCTCACTGGTAGTGGCTAACGCTATGGGCTGGGAGATACTGAAGGATCTAATGGCAACAGAGTACTGCCCGAGGGGCGAAGTTCAGAAACTCGAAGAGGAACTGTGGAGCCTTATGATGAAGGGTTCCGACATAGTGGCTTATACAGCTAGATTCAACGACCTAGTGACTCTGTGTCCCAACATGGTCCCCACCGAAAGCAAGAAACTCAAGAGATACATGTGGGGTTTGGTACCCCCATATCAAGGGAACGTTTTAGCATCGAACCCCGCAACCTTTGATAATGTCAAGCAATTGGCCTAAAGGCTTATCGATCACGAAGTTCCTTCTCCTCCAACAACAACTACAACTACTGTCTCAACACCAACTAAAGTGGACGAAAACAAGAGAAAGCATTGGGATCGAAAGAAGGGCAAATCAGCTCAACCTTGTTCCAAGAACCAACAGGTTGCGGCTGTCCGTACTGCCATAACTCCTGTTGCCCCTGTACTAGCAAAGCCATATACAGGGAGCCTACCCAAGTGCACTAAGTGCAATTTCCACCACAACGGCCCCTGCAGGGAAATGCACTGCCCCAACTGCGACCGGAAGGGCCATACTGTTCGGTTTTGCAAAGCACCACCCAGACCCATCACCTAGGTCCCTAGTAAAGGAGTAAGTCAGGCCTGTTGTGGGTGTGGTGAGACAGGGCACTTCCAAAGAAACTGTCCTAAAGCTGGGAATGTGGGAGGAGCAGGGAGACTACTTGCTATTGGCCACAATGAAGCAGTGGCAGACCCCGTAGTAGTCACGGGTATGTTTCTCCTCAATAACTCATATGCATGCGTCTTATTTGATAGTGGGGCAGAAAGGAGCTTTGTGAACCAAAAATTTAAACACTTACTTAATCAAGCACGGCAAGCACTAAAAGAAACCTTCGTAGTAGAAATGGCTAATGGATGGACAGAGAGTTCTAACGAGATTTACATTGGTTGTACCCTCACACTAGATAATCATTCATTTCCAATTGACCTCATACCCGTGGCAATCAAGAGTTTCGACGTCATTATGGGCATGGATTGGTTGAGTCTTCATCGTACCGATATTCTGTGTTTCGAGAACGCAGTCCGTCTAAACCTACCGAATTACGAAACCTTGTTGATCTACGGGGACAAACCCAGTACAAATCTTCGAATCATCTCGAGCATGCAAGGCCAGAAGTACCTACGAAAGGAATAATGTGCATTCCTTGCTCATATAGTCGGTGTGAACCAAGAAACCAAAGACCTAAAAGACCTCCCCGTAGTACGCAACTTCCCTGATGTCTTTTCGGAAAAACTACCAGTGTTACCCCCGCAACGCCAAGTCTAGTTTAGAATCGACCTAGTTCCAGGAGCTACCCCAGTAGCCAAATTGCCCTATCATCTAGCACTGGAATAAATGTAGGAACTATCCCGTCAACTTAACGAATTGCTCAGTAAAGGCTTTATCAGACCAAGCTTCTCACCATGGGGAGCACCGGTCCTATTTGTGAAAAAGAAAGACAGATCATTCTGTATGTGCACCGACTACAGGGAACTCAACAAACTTACGGTCACAAATCGTTACCCTATTCCTCGCATAGACGATTTATTCGACCAATTGCAAGGGGCGAGCTACTTTTCAAAGATCGATTTGAGGTCCGGGTATCATCAATTACGAGTGCTAGAGGAGGAGGTTCCAAAGACAACCTTCCGAACTCGTTATGGATACTACGAGTTCATGGTGATGCCATTCAGATTGACCAATGCGCCCGCAGTATTCATGGACTTAATGAATACGGTATGTCGTCCTTACTTAGATCGGTTCGTCATCGTCTTCATCGATGACATACTTGTCTACTCTCGAAGTAAGGAGGAATATGATCATCTACGACAAGTCCTAGGAACCTTATGATCAGAGAAGCTCTATGTGAAGTTCTCTAAATGCAAATTTTGGATCTGAAGAGTCGAATTCTTAGGTCACGTGGTTAGCGAAGAAGGAATCCACGTGGTCCCTTCCATAATTAAAGCCATCGAGAACTGGTCAGCACCAAAGACGCCTACATAACTTCGTCAATTTCTAGGCCTCACTGGCTACTACCGCAGGTTCATACAGGACATCTCTCGAATTGCGAAACCTCTTACGACATTGACCCAGAAAGGTGTGGCCTTTGACTTGGAAGAGAAACAAGAGAAGGCGTTTCAAACGCTGAAGCGAGCCTTATGCACCGCACCGATACTATCCCTCCCTGCAGGGATAGAAGACTTCGTGGTATACTGCGATGCATCGAATCAGGGGCTCGGCTGTGTTCTGATGCAACGAGGAAAGGTCATCGCCTATGCCTCGAGACAGCTGAAGACACACGAGGTCAACTACACCACACATGATCTTGAGCTAGGAGCAGTTGTGTTTGCTCTGAAGATCTGGAGACACTACCTATATGGTACGACAAGCACTATTTTTATAGACCACAAGAGCTTACAACACATATTCGACCAGAAGGAGCTCAACATGAGGCAACGATGGTGGGTCGCGCTACTCAATTACTACGAATGTGAAATTCGTTATCATCCGGGTAAAGCCAACATAGTAGCAGATGCTCTAAGTCGGAAGGAATATTCTGGTCGAAGAGTTAAATCATTGACCATGAATATCCATTTGCGCCTATCCACGCAAATCAAAGAGGCTCAACTCGAGGCCTTGAAACCTAAATATGCGGCGGGAGAATCCCTGAGAGGGATGGATAAGATCTTGGAAGTCAAGGGTGGCAGAGCCTTATATCTCATGGACCGGATCTGGACACCGAAGCACGATGGCTTCAGAGACATGGTTATGACCGAAGCACACAACACTCGATATTCCGTCGACCCAGGTTCAGATAAGATGTATCTGGATCTTTAAAAGCTGTAGTGGTGGCCTAACATGAAAGCAGAGATTGCTAACTTCGTAAGTAAATGCCTTACTTGCGCCAAGTTCAAGGTCGAATACCAGAAACCATCAGGTCTACTTCAGCAACCGGAGATACCTGAATGGAAGTGGGAGCGGATCACTATGGACTTCATAACCAAGTTACCCAAGACCACGGGTGGACTTGATACCATTTGGGTTATCGTTGATAGATTGACCAAATCCGCACACTTCCTGCCCATCAAGGAAACTGACTAGATGGAGAAGCTCACAAGAGCATACATACAGGAGATCATACGACTGCATGGTGTCCATATATCCATTACCTCTAATAAAGATAGTAGGTTCACTTCGAGATTTTGTTAGTGACTAAAAAGCTCCTTAGGAACGAGGATGGACATGAGTACAGCCTACCATCCACAGACCGACGGGCAAAGTGAGAGAACTATCCAAACCTTGGAAGATATGTTGCGAGCCTGTGTGATATACTTTGGGAAGGAATGGGATACTCATTTACCCCTTGTCGAGTTTTCCTACAACAACAGTTATCACACGAGCATAAAGGGCTGCTCCATTCGAAGCCCTCTATGGCAGGAAGTGCAGATTCCCTCTGTGCTGGGATGAGGTGGGTGAAACCCAGTTAGCTAAAGGATGATTTCCTAACAACACTCTCACAGGTCCGAAGATCATTCGGGAAAGGACAGAGAAGATCGTTCAGATTCGTGAACGATTGAAAGCCTCTAGAGACCGACAGAAAAGCTACGCTGACAAATGAAGAAAACCTTTGGAATTCCAGGTGGGAGACCGAGTCCTTTTGAAAGTCTCACCCTGGAAGGGATTGATACGCTTTGGAAAGTGTGGAAAGCTCAATCCAAGGTACATAGGGCCTTTTGAGGTTCTTGCTAGAATCGGCCCTGTAGCTTACAAACTCAATCCACCCCGTGAACTCAGCAACGTACATTCAACCTTCCACATCTCGAACTTGAAAAAGTGTCTATCCGACGAGACTTTTGTTATCCCACTCGAAGAGATTGAGATCAATGAGAGCCTCAAATTTGTGGAAGAACCTATAGAGATCATTGACCGAGAGGTCAAACGAACAAAGCAAAGCCGTATCCCAATAGTGAAGGTTCGCTGGAATGCCAAACGAGGACCTGAATTCACTTGGGAGCACGGGGATCAAATGAGACTTAAATATCCTCATCTTTTTACATAGTTATTTGTAATAACTTAGTTGCTTAAACTCTAATTTTGGGACAAAATTCCCTCTAACGGGGGGATGATGTGACAATCTGAAATTTCCAAGATTGTTTAATTAATTAATCCTATCAGTGTTAGACTCATTTTGCTTTCAGTTATCACCATTTGGAACCTGTTTTGAGTGTTCTAACCCTAGTACATCAAAGGAAAAAGAGATTTGAAATAGCAGCTTAAGTTCTTAACTGCCTACAACCGTAAACCTCCTCAAAAGGGGAGTTTACGGTCAAGACCAATGAGTTTACGGTCATGGTAACCGTAGACCCATCCCTATATATATATATATATATATATATATATATATATATATATATATATATATATATATATTTCCCTTAGCCATTTTCAATCACTTTTCACCATTTCAAGCCTAGAAATCGGGTTCTCTCTCAAGGATCATAAACTTTTGCTTCCAAATCTTCAAGAACAAGTAAGGGATTCCTTCTTTGGGTGTTAGATCCTTCACAAATTCATGTTTCACTCTTGATTCATTGAAGGATTTCATCTTTTATCTAGATCATCAAAGATCCTCAAGAACACAGTTGTGTTTTGGACCAAAAACACCTTCTTTGCCTTCAAAACCATAAGTATCATCTTTCCCTTCATGAATCTAGTTACAATCCTTCGTTTTGGACTTAAGATCATCACTCTTTACATGAACAAAAGAGTTTATGATCCTATGAATCTTCATAGACCGTAAACCCTTATAAAGGGTGTTCTTATAGCCTTTACCCTTCCTAAGGCTAAATATGGTCTCTAGAATCTGATGCCTTTGAATGAAGCCCTTGAAAACCATCATTTGTGCATGATTTGATGAGTTTACTGTTGAATTTCCTTAGACCGTGAACTCCATGACCGTAAGTTCATTATACCGTAAACACTAAGACCATAAACACCTAAGACCGTGAACACTTGGACCGTGAACTCCAATGGTCATACCTCTGTAACCGTAAACTCTATAGGTTGGCGATAAACCCTATTTATGCAATCATATGTGATTGTATCCCATAAATCTTAAAGTTTCCTAGCCATTAAGGGTGTTACCCTTCTTATTTAGTCGGCTATACACTAAATTCATACACATACATGTCTATATATGCCTATTAGGCTCATTGTGTTCTCAAGGTTTCACCTGATACTCTGCAATCCTCTTCCAACCACACGTCAGAACTACTCACTACAGGTGAGTTCATACCCCTTAATGAACATTTGAAATGATTTTAAATACTTTTATGGGGGGGGGGGGGGGAATACAAGTTTAAACATTCTAGTTATTATATCAATCACATGTGATTAATAACTAGAACAAACATAAAGATTTTCTATTACTTTCAGGTTGTTATCAAACTTATGGATTTCAAATACTTCAAAACATTTTACCAAACTGTTTTATGATAAAACTCTTTATTAAACTCTTTTAAACTTATATATTGTCAAAATCGTGTCTATATAGATATAATTGTATAAATAAGATTGAAAGGACTTAGGTCTGATAGCTCACTTTATTTCCTGTTCCTTGTTTGGTTGTGCACTTAGAGTATTCGGTTGTTTGTCCACGTGTCATTTGAACCTTAGTTATATATTATGTATATGTATATAAATATAAAAGCTTTTATTTCTATTCAATGCGCAAACAGTTAGTCAAAGAACATTACTAGTAAATTTTTATATGTATAGTTTAAGGGATTACTACTCACTATTACTAGTACAATGAAACATACAAGAGTCTGTTCATTTATTAGTCGATACAAACTTACTATTATGAGAAACTGAGAGAACATACTATTACGAGAAACAATACATACTATACACTATACAAGAGAACACACTATACACTAGTACAGAGAGAACATTACTACGCTATGACTTACTATACAAACACTAGGATATGATAATTTGAATGTGAAATACTACTTCATGATACACCAATACATTGTTGTATCACTTTGTAACCAGAATCTCCTGGAGGGAGAGCGGGCATCATGTGTATAGATCTATACGGGACAGACACTTCCACACCCCGACTGCTAGCTACAGTCCCAGCCGGTAAGGCCAAGGGGTGACAAAATGTCATCAAGTATTCAGCCGTCAATTAGCATGGTTACAAACTAATTCACATCTAAACCTTTAATTGACCAACTAGAATTAAAGGCAATAAGACTCACCAAGGAGCATGGTACATTTAACACGACCTTGAGTCTTCATTTTATCATTTCATAGTCATCAGTGTCACTGCTGAGGTACAACATACTATTTTCCTAGTAGAGAATAGAAATGATTGGGAGAAAACATACTTTTACACAGTAACAAATTACTACTATATTTTTCCTACTATTACAAATACATATACAAACATTTCATTTGTATACAAGAACAAACATGTAAAACAGTCGGGGCTCGGGTAGAAGGCTACATTATTTATAAGCAGGAAATATAGGATTTTCTGGGAAAACTTTACAAACTTTTCAATGTTTTAATACAAACATATGGTGGCTTTTAACTACTAAGTGACACTAAATACTTATGAACTCACCATCCTTCAATGGGTTTGACCTTAGAAGGATCCACGTGTATCCCTTCTTGACTAACAACATGGCCCAAAAAGTTCACACTACGAAGCCAGAACTCACACTTAGAGAGTTTTGCATATAGCTTTTTGGTTCTTTGGGTTTCCAAGATTTGCTAGAGATGTCGGCCCTGCTCCTCTTCTCTTCGAGAATAGACTAGAATATTGTCGATAAAAACGATGACAAAGTTGTCGAGGAATGGTTGGCAGATTCGATTCATTAGGTCCATGAATGCGGCAGGGGCATTCGTTAGACCGAAGGGAATTACAACAAATTCGTAATGTCCATAATGAGTTCAGAAAGAGGTTTTAGGGATATCCTCTTCCCGGACTTTCAGTTGGTGGTATCCGGATTGCAAATCTATCTTAGAGAAGTAGCTTGCTCCTTGGAGTTGGTCATATAGATCATCGATTCGTGGAAGTGGATAGCGATTTTTGATCATGATCTTATTTATTTCTCTGTAGTCAATACACATCCTAAAGGATCTGTCTTTCTTTTTAACGAAGAGAACCGGAGCTCCCCAGGGTGAGAAACTTGTTCGGATGAATCCTTTGTCAAAAGTTCACTGAGTTGGCTGGATAGCTCTTGCATCTCCGCAGGAGCCAATCTGTAGGGCGATTTGGCGATGGGTGTAGCTCCTAGCACGAGATCAATATAAAACTTGACTTGTCTTTCTAGGGGTATCCCCGGAAGAATTTCAGGAAAGACATCTGGAAACTCGCAAGCCACTGGGATGTCTCGAATACTGACCTCTTCTTTGGACTTATCCACAATATGAGGCAGAAACGTCAAGTCCTTCCTTCGTAGATACTTCTGTGCCTTAATGCACTAGATAAGCCGAAGGTTCGTGTTGGGTTTGTCTCCGTATATAATTAGGGTTCTGCGATTTGGGAGGTGAAGGCGAATGGCCTTCTCGTGACACATAATTTCAGCATGGTGGGGGATTAACCAGTCCATGCCGATAATCACATCAAAACTCCTAATGGAAACATGCATTAAGTTTATTTGAAAGTCGTGTTGGTTCAAGGTTAGGGTACATCCGATGTAGAGTTCCCCAGTGGATTCTATTTTCCCATTAGCCATTTCCACCGTAAAGGTTTCATTGAGCTTCTGGGGTTGTTGTTTTAACAAGTTTTTGAATCTATTACTCACAATGCTTCGTTTTGCCTCGGTATCAAATAGGATGCATGAATAAGTGTCATTTAGGAGAAACGTATTGGTAACAACAGTAGGATCCTGAACCGCTTCTCCCTGACCCATGGTCAGCACTCTTCCTATTCCTCCATTCCCAGGGTTGTTGTTGTTGGGGAATTTTCGACGGAAATGCCCAGTCTTTCCACATCCATAGTAGGTGTGGCTTGGTCCAACATTGTTGCCGCTGTTGTTGGTATTGTTGTTGTTGTTGTTGTTGTTGTTTCCTTGCTGCTGGTTCTGGGAAGGATAGGTCCTGCAATATTTTTCCATGTGACTGTTTCGATTGCAATTGGTACAATGCATCTCCCTGCATTCGCCATTATGAAGGAGACTGCACTTGTTGCACTTTGGGAGATTCCCAGAATACTGCCTAGGGGCACTAGGAGTAGTTGAGACTGGAGCATGTGGTGTAGAGGGAACTTGGGTGGTTGCAACATTGACTCTCACTGTTTATTGCTTCTTTGACGACTCTGAGCCTTGTCGTCCTTTTCTCTTGTTATTCTTTCCATTCTTGTTGTCACTTTCCTCTTTGCCTTCAGTTTCCCCTGGCTTCTTGCCCTTCTTGTTGTTGTGGTGGTATAGTTTCTTATCTAACCTCTTGGCACTATCGAAGGTTTCAGGATTTGCTTTCCTTCTAAAGTAATCATGCCAGGGCACAACAGTGACAATTCGCTAAACCTTGATATGTATGCATCAATGTCGGAGTTTCGGATGGTGAGATTCCATAACTCTTGCTCCATTTTATGGATTTCGCCTTGCGGGTAGTACTCGGCCATCATCATTATTTTCAGCTCCGCCCATGGCATGGCATTGGCTACGGGGAGAGTCATGGGTTCTACGTGTCCATTCCACCAAGTGAGAGCTTGGTCAACGAATGTGCATGCGGCAAACTTCACTTTCATCTCCTAGGAGTATTCGCATATCTCAAATACCGATTCCACCTTCTCGATCCATCTTTTTAGGGTTATCATTCCGCCCATGCCATTAAAGGTTCGTGGCTTGGCGTTGGTGAAATTTTTGTATGAGCATGTCTTGGTAGGTCCTTGATTTATCCCGTTGTTCGAACTTCCAGCCCCTTGTCCATTGCCTCCACCATTGTTCCCTTGGTGGATTTGCACGATGGTTGCGGTGACCGTAGCAGATACAGCTGCTTGAAATGCAGCTGAGTTGATTTCTGGTGGGGGTTGTCCTGGGGTTTCCATGGGATGGTCGTTGAGGCATCTTTCTATCATGGAACGAAAAGATGTTGAGTGCCTAAATTTTTTTTGTGAGTTTGTGGTCCTATAAACTAGGTGTATTGCATGTACTTAAGTAGTTTCACATATTAACATATAATCATGGATACATAACACATAACAGATAACAACATCACAATAGAACACATATATTTTCACTAATAATATCCGTACTTTGATACATGAAAATTTGCTCGAAAGAGCATACATAAGTGGTGCAAGTTCGGCAGCGTACCGACTCTATGAGTAGTGTAATGACTTAAACATAGAGTCGACGGTACATAACATAGATCATAGTAGCATAATACTAAAGACGGGTACGACTAGTCCTAGTCATGGTGGGATGCGCCAGGGGGTGGTGCTGAGGAAGTGGACGCTCCCTGAAGGCGAGCCACCTGTCGTTCCGCATCTCGGAGTCGAGCCTCCCACCTCGCCTGCCACATGTGGAACTCTCGGATAACCTCTTGCGTCTCTTGTTCTGCACACTCAACGCTAGTCCACATCTGGTGCATCTGATCGGCGGTGCTCTGAGCTAGGTTGCCAATGTTCCGCAATCGTCTCACCATGACCGGAAGCGCGCGATCATCCGGTCCTCCCTCCCTCAAGTCGTAGAACTCGTGTTCCATGCCAAATGGGGGTCATTGTCCATGTTGCCTACTCCACCTCCAAATGTCAATACCCCAGTGGGGTGTAGGGCCAGTTGGTCCCATCCAATGAGCGGGCACCCTGATCGGGTAAGGGGGTTGATGACTTCGGACTCCGCGTCCGAATCACCCTCATCGTCATCGCTGGGTTCCTCCTCGAGGTCTTCTTCGACTTCCTCTTCTTCTAGGTCCACCACTGGCTCAGCAGGTCCGCCCTCGGCTTCCGCCTCAGGTTTCTCTTCAGACTCCTCCTCGGAGTCTTCTTCAGGTTCCTCTTCAGACTCCTCCTCGGGGTCTTCCTCAGGTTCCTCCTCCAACCATCTGTTATTCCCCTGATTAGGGAAATACGGATCTCCGGGGTGATGGAAGCCGACCATACTGTCTGCGAGAGTGTATAAATATACTAATATTATTCCTAAGATCTTTTAATCATTGTATAAATTGAGTTGATGTTCTCTTCTTGGTAATAAAGGGGTATGTTTTTAAGTTTACCGACCATCGCGATTTCCTCGGGGCATGTGATAGTTGTACTTCAGAGGAAATGTAGTTGATCAGGCTACATTCACCCCTTGATACAGATATGTACAGTCCCGACTTAACCGAGGTGCCAGTATCATCTTATTTGATTTGGTATTACATTGTTTTTCCTATATCGTACAAGTAGAGGTGTTTTATCATTGTGTTTTATTTCTTTCGTTTAGAGTTGTTTTAGTCCCTATTTGGTTTATAGTTGCATACCAATGTGTGGTTAGATATGCCAGTTCACTATAAACAGTGCTCTGATACCAACCTGTCACACCCCCGAACCAGACGACGGAAATGTCCGAGGGCTCGTGTGACTCAAATTAAATATCATCACAATGAATATACTTGAAACATAACATAAACTTCACCATGAATTAATACATTACAACTGACATTGTTCACATCAAGTACATTGTCTTAATATTAGATATTCATATCATAAATTGTTTGAAAGTTTTCAAAAGCATAACACCCTAACATACTTGGTACTACTCCTCAGCTTACCTGTTACCTGAGAATACAAGTTATTTTGAAAAACGTCAACATATGGAATGTTGGTGGGTTTATAAGCAGGGTTGTTTTGAAAATGTTTGTATAGTTTATAAAACCCAGAAAATCCAATATTTTATGAAAAGACAATTGTTTATACCAAAGTGTGAAGATCCATAGTTTTGTACGTGAGTGATTTCAAAGTGTGTATAAATGAGAAGTTTTGCATGATAGTTATTGAAACGTACGAGTGAATGGTGTTGATCTCCTCGAAAAACCCGATGTTTTCCGATAACATAATATAATATAATTGTTTCGAATTGTTATGCAATTACAACGAATGATTATGATTTTCTTTGATTACTCGGATAGGGTTGGATTTATTTATTTGAGTCGTTATAACCATGCATGATAATGACTAGTTCGTCTGTCTTGGCATTCTAACGAACGCCATAATTGATCTTAAGATTTTGTCACCCTAGACTGGCCGACTCTAACTGTAGAGAACAATTGAGGTGTGGGGGAGTCACCCTCGTATAGATCTATACACAAACTCTCGCTCTCCCTCTAGGAGACTTTGATTATAACTACAGACTACAAACGACCCATAAAGGTGACGCCCGTTATTACTCACTGAATCCAAATTGAATTTGATTACCATTGATTAACGACCTGTATTTCTTTACTGAATTGAACTTAAGCCTAACAAACGAGGAGAAGAGGATTACAAGGTCCTGCTAATTCTATGTATTATTTAAGGTTGTTGGGTATACGAAGGACACGTTGGCCCATTTTGCATTTGATTTATTTGGACCTTACTAGCAGTGGTAATGGGCCACTGAGGCCCAATAGCACGTAAAAGCCATTGAGGGTCACTTTAGCATGTAATTGGGTCACGGGAGGCCCAATACACATTTATTATTATCATTGGGCCCAAACGTCATGTTAATAGGTCACGAAGGCCCAATAAGCATGATTATAACATGCAAGCCCAAAGATTTGAATATTTACTTGTTTTAGATATCATATAGTTGTCGGAAAGATTGATTGAATGATTGTTAGATGTGTAACGACACGTGGTTGGACGGTTGTTTATAACGATATTTGCAATTATATGTATATTCATCATTTTATTTTCATAAATTGTGATTTGGTACTTTTGACCCATTATCTTAATAAAAAACTAATTGACTCAAAATATTGGTTCGACCCTTTTCAGCCCTTCTTTAATAAAAATGACAATTTTAGTCCCTTATTTAAAAAAAAAAAGACATTTTAGGCCCTTAAACCATTTTCTTGACATTTTTGACCCATAGACTTGTTTAAGTGATGTTTTTAGTTCAAAATTTACTCTTTGGCAGTTTCAGCCCCTCCAGTAAAGGGTTTTTCAGTTAAAGTCCAAACTTTTCGCAACTTTTACAATTTTGGCCCAAAATCCAAAAAGTTTACATTTTTTATACTTGTTTGGAAAAAAATCATTTAACCCCTGAATTAGTTTTGTTTACCCTTTTACCCCTTGTTTTGAGAATTTTACCATTTCAATCCCTTGAAAATTATATTTTTCGCAGTTTTTGGCTCAATGGGCCGAAAAGCCCAAAAATTGGCCTATTAAGCTACAAATTAGATTTCTAACCCTTTAAACAGTATGATATTCATAAAAACATTTATTTTTACTCTTTTGACTCTTTTGGTCCTTAAGAAAACCATGAATGACGACTTTCAACTCAAGTTTTATTTATTTGACAAATTAAGCCCAAAAATGAGTTTTATGTTGCAATATGTTTATTATCACCTTAGAGGGTAATGTTTCTTGACTTGTTTAGTGTAATATATCTTAGATCATGTTTATCTTCCTCCTAGAGCCATAGATCTCGAGATTTCTTTCCTTTTTGTTACATATTTACCACATGAACACATGAAATCACACATAACATACACATACACATAGATCTATACATTTTACTTGTATTCTCCCCCATAAAACTTGTGAAAACCGAAAAGCAAGGGGTATGAACTCACCTTGTTTCTTATAAAACTCTGAAAGTCTAGTGCTTTTTTGATGGATTTTGGTTAAACCATTGAGATAAATGTCGAAAAATGACATTCATTTTGAACACTTGTGGCAGAAAGAGTTTCTATACCAGCGTCTGGGTTTCCAATAACTTGGTTCAGAGGATGGTCATTAGTCCAATCATGTAATCTCGAAAATTCTTGTGCAACAAGTGATCCAATATCATCAATAGGGTTGTGTTGCTCCACCTGAATGGTTTGAACATGTGGATGATGCTCCCCCTGAACTTCTGAACCGGATAGGTTGACATCGTCATCAGGTGGGAAATTGAAGAAATTTATATCATCATCGATGTTGATAGGATTAGAGTCGAATTCAACAGCTGTATCTAGAAATCCATCCACATTTGATTCAAGGCAAGGTTGACCATTCTCCCCTCAACCTGAGAGAGTTGAAACGGTTTGGAATCAAATTGGAGGAAGACTAGGTGTCGGACCCGAAACATTTTGGGAGACTAGAGCTTCGGATGTGGGTTGTCTTATTCGAGATTCCAAATCATGAGCCATTTCTGAGGGTCCGAAGAAGGTTTCAAAGTCAACTTCATAGATTGTTTGTTGGTTCAAACATCCTGGCGCTGGAGAATCGGACTCCATGATGTGAGTTATAATATGGGTTGGGCCAGAATTCTGAACAAAATTGTCATCAAAGGTAACATCAAAACTTTCTTCCAAAACAGGAGTTCGCCAATTAAGAACTCGATAAGGCTTTGATTTAGCAGAGTATCCAAGAAATATAGGTTCATCAGCTTTGGGTTGGAACTTGGTAAGTTGATCACGGTTATTCTTGATGAAGCATCTACATCCGAAGACATGAAGAAAAGAGATACTTGATTTCCGACCATTCATGGCTTCATACGGTGTTTTGTTAAGGCGTCGATTGATAATACTTTTATTCTGAGTAAAGCATGTTGTAGAAACAGCTTCAGCCCAAAGATAGAGTTGAAGATTTGCAAAGTTGAGCATTGATCGAGCAGCTACAATAGGTGTTATGTTGCGTCATTAGACTACACCGTTTTGTTGAGGAGTGTATGGAATTGAGAATTTTTGGACGATACCCTTCTCGGTGAGGAAGTTTTCAATGGTGGAACTTGTGAATTCTGAACCATTTTCACTTCGGATTCACCTTATTGGGAGTTTGAGGAGAACTTCAATTCCTTTGATAAAGTTGATGAGTTCGGAGGCTGTTTCTGACATGAACCTTAGGAAGAAGAACCAGGTGAACCTAGTAAAGTCATCCAAAATCACAAGAATGTATTTTTTGTGATGCAAACTTTCTACTATTGAGGGTCCACACAGATCAATGTGAAGAAGTTCTAATGGCTCTGAAATTGATTTTTCAATGATGACATGATGACCCTTCTTTGACTGCTTTCTACACTTGCATGTAGCACAAATATGAACATTTTTGAACTTTAAGAGTGGCAAACCTCTGACAATTTCACCGAAAACAAGATCATTCATATATCTAAAGTTTAGGTGAACAAGCCTCCTATGCCATAACCAACTGACGTCAGGAGCAACTTTTGAGAGTAAGCAGAGTTGGGGCTTTCCAATGATCATGTTTATGTCACGAGGATACATGTTCTTGTTGCGATTCGATTTGATCAAGCATTCCTTTCGATCTTCAGACATAATATAGATGTGTTTCTTATAAAATTTAACTCATCGATTTGCATCAGTGAGTTGATCCACACTTATCAAATTATGCTTCAAGTCAGCTACATATGCCACGTTTGAAATGTAGAAGTTGCCATTAGTAAGGATTCCATAACCTCAAATCTAAGAGTTGGAGTTGTTGCCATACATCACGTATCCAACATTTGGTAAAAGTTTGAGATCTTGCAAAAAGTCCTTCTGCCCCATCATGTACATGGAGCAAGCACTATCAATATAACATATTGTTTCTTTCTCTGAAGCATAGAGTGCCTGCAAAATTAGTGAGTTGTGGAGTTTTAGGCTCCGAGTTACGTTTTGGGACAAACGCATGAGTCTTAGGCTTCAGTTGTGAATTTTGAGCAACAGATGGTTTGGAAGGGTTGTTCCGAGATTCCTTAGGAAACAAACATAAGGACATGGTTCTTTCATCTATCTAATATTTATATTCAATAACATGAGGATTTAGAACAATTTTTTTTGTATATTCAACGTCCAGAATAGTGAGAACTACTGTGTCTCTCGGAGTTGTAGTTTCATTATTGTGATTTTTAACTTTCCAAAAAAGATTTTGTTTTGTTTTGGAGAAACGGTTTTCTTAACAACTTTTGTTTTGGTTGATGGTACATTTAGTTTTGAAAGCTGTTGAGGTTTGAAAATTGTACCATCAGCTTTGACTATGAAAACGAATCAAACAGTCCGAGGAGAGTTGGTTTGGACAAATGCAGTGCTTACAATAGGATTTTTCGGAGTGGGACTGACCAGTTTCTTTTGTTTTATAAGTCTTGGATAGATTTGAAGGCGTCTTGAGGATCTTAGCGGGTACGAAGGTGTTTTAACTCTTAGTTGATGAATGAGTAGGCAGAGATATGCTCTTTTTGGAGTTCTCAAGGAATATAGAATTTTGTCTTGACTTAACTTCCTTTTTGTGAGTGTTTTGGGCTTCTACCTTATGATCAACAATATCTTTCCTATTCAACATGGGTTTTCGTTTGGAATGAGGCAAAGATTTGGATGTTTGTCCCACTGAAGGATTGTTGAACACAAGCTTAATTGGAACTAGTTTTATTTTGGAAATCACTTGAGGTTCAGACTCGCATGAGGTTGACTCTTCAACGTCACTATCTAAAGATGCCCAAATGCACTCAGAGACTTCAGGTCCAGTTATCTCTGGAAAAATTTCCTCACCAACATAGTTGTTAGGAGGGCTGTGGTTTGGATTTTGAACGACAGAGTTTGGAATACTAGAGAGGGGTTCTGAGGTTCGATTCAGGTCCAGGTTCGTCAGATGCGGGAAATGCGTGGAATCGGGACACTTGACAACTATATGCTTAAACTCAGGAATTAGTGATGCAAATTGGTCAGAAGTCTCAGGAAGGAGTGAAAAAGGCGAGACAGGGATGTCTAAGTGCTTGATATTCGGAACGTATCCCATAAAAGTTAGGTTTTGCAACTCCTTCAAGGGACAAACAATAGGTTTCGGAAACTCAATTCCGAGACCAGGTGCTTTTGACCAAGGATGACTAAAATTGTGAGTCGTCTGTTCATTTGCTTAAGGAATATCTATGGAATGGTGCAAAGCATCTATTATAGTAATGAGACATTTTTTATCAGAAATTAAAACATTTCTTTCAGAATAAGTGATTTCACATTTGTCTTTAAGAATGATACATTCATCCTGTGACATTACAAGCTCTCATTCTAAAGACTCTACTTTTAACTTCTTATCCTCAAAACGTAGTCTAAGATGACTTAATTCACTTTCCTTCTTCTCATTGGCTTCTATGGCTGACTCATAGGCTTTGTAAATAGTGTTCATATCTGATTGAATATGGGTTAAATAGGGTTCACAAAGAGACAAGTCAAAATTATTATCAGTAATCATAGATTTTACCCGTTGAATGATGTTTCTACTGGGTGTATCGTCGGTAGGCATGTAGCGGTAGTTTGGTTCGGCATCTTCATCATCTCTTTTGGAAACAGATGACTAGTAGCCTTCACCACCTTCAATTTCTTGTCGAGCCATAAGACACATGTTTCTCCCAGTAGTTACATCATCATCATCAATAGAAGAGCAATTGTCAAACCCCCAAACCAGACGGAGGAAACGTTTGGGGGCTTATGTGGCTATAAATTGAAATAACATCACAGTGATTATGGATGAAACATAACACAATCATACCAAACGTTAAATAGTACAACTGGTATTGTTCACATCAAGTACATTGTTTTATATTACATAATCCAAAACATAAATTGTTCAATGATTGACTTTTGCATAAAAGAAATTCCAAATTTCACTTGTTGATTCTTCAGCTTATCGATTACCTAAGAATACAAGTTATTTTGAAAATGGTCAACATATATAATGTTGGTGAGTTCATAAGCATGTTTGAATGAAATTCTTTGTATTATTTGTAAAACCCAGAAAATCTGATATTTTCTGTAAAAAGTCTGAAAATGATTTGTAAAAATCGAGTATAAAAGCATGTGTGAATTTCATAGTAAAAACATGTATAATTAAACGGTCCAATATTTCCTTGTATTATATATATGTTGTATGTAGAAGTTAAATAATAGTACTTTACCCTAGAAAATCTGATATTTTCTGATTTATAAAAATATTTTGGTCCTTGTATTATCGTGTGAATTTGTTTTGTATAAATATGATTTATGAGTTTTGAATTTTCGTAGTATTGTGCTGGTAAAGGATCTCTATGTGAGTCGTTATAACCATGCATAATAGTAACTAATTCGCCTGCCTTGGCATTTTTTTCCAAACGCCGGTTTTGATCAAGGTTTTGTCACCCTAGACTGGCCTAGTCTAACTGTAGCGAACAACTCAAGTGTGTGGGGTAGTTACCCCCGTATAGATCTATACACAAACTCTCGCTCTCTCTCCAGGAGACTCTGATTATAACTATAGGCTACGACTATACACTCAACGGTGTCAACCAAGAAGTCTCACTAGATCCCAATTATTGTCACATGAATATGTATAACGCTGTATGTATTTAGAATTTCGAACACCAGATGATACATGAATGTGAAAGAGTAAAGCCCAACAAACATAAAAGAAAAGACAAATGTGGCCCATTAGACATGTAAGTTATTTCCAAGCTTGTTGAGTATGTAGATGGACACGTTAAAGCCCATTAAGCATATGATGAATTATTTCAGGCTAAATTAGCATGTACATGGGCCACTAAGGCCTAATAACAAGTAAAGGCTAATTTAGGCCCATTAAGCATGTAATTAGGTCACTAAGGCCCAATAGACATGTAATGAATATATTGGGTCCAATAAACATGCAAATGGATCACGAAGGCCCAATAAGCATGTATAGTGAGCACTAGGCACAATAGTCGTACCGTTGTTGTATTTCGTTTATTTGTTATAGTATAGTTCATTTCGTCGAAATATCTATCCATAATGTTATAAAAATCCCGTGTTTTGTTATAATGATATTTTTCATTCGTTACGTCAAAATTCAATAATTTGCGCTCTTGTGTAGTAAAAATTTCACTCTAGGTCCCTTAAGAACTAAGTTGAACATTTAAAAGCTTGTTTTTTTTAGATAAAATGTCATTTTTGGTCTATTTTAATTAAAACTAGGTGGGGACCCCCGCGTTGCGGGGGTTGGATGCGATAATTTTTTCCGTTGTTTTTTCTTTGTAAATGTCATTTGATCAACTATTTGTTTATAGTTTGAGTATTGTTATAGGGCAAGTCAATTTAAAAAACATATACTGACCCATTTTACTGTTATGGACCCTTTTAAAGTTGTATCTTTATATAAGTTCTTAAGAATCATTTATATAAGTTCATAAGAATCATACAGCTTGCCTAACTGCACCTAGTCCAAATACGACCACTATAGTTCCAGTTTTCACATTTGAAGATTCTAGGAAACAACTACCCTTGAAAAAAAAAAGTATTTTCATAAACTCAATTTCCCAAACGCATGATCTACATTCATTCATTTTATTAACAATTTGTATATTAAACATAGTAAAAGGAACATAAAAATTAACAAAGTTACCTGGTGATACTACAAATCAACGAAAAATGGCGGTGAGAAATTCACCTAAAAAAGCTTCATTCTTGACATGTAGATTCATGTAGGCATTCCAGCAAACAGCTATTGTGCAACAATAAAAAAATAAAAATAAAATTAGAAAATATGATCTTAGACAACAAAAAAACAAACACAGCACAACGTCCGGTATAAAAGTTACCTTAAAGAATGGTGAAGTTCTGAAATTGTAGATTAAATCCGACGGTTGGTGTATCCATGGTTCTTCTTTCCTAAATGAGAATGCACTTGGGGCATTTCACTCGTAAGAATGAAAAAAAAAATACATATAAATTGAAAGTATGTTGCCATTTGGGTCATTTTACTCGTAAAAATGGAAAATGCGCCTAATAGCAATGTAGTTTGGTTTTTGGAAAAAATAAAATAAAAGGAATTACAAAAAAACCGAAAAAAATGTGTAAATTCAAAGCTCGTTGCTATTTATTGCATTTAGCACCTAAAGATGGAAAAATAAAAAATGACTATGTACTTTTATTTTTTGGTAAAGGAATAAAAACAAAACGCAAAGTATATCACTATTTACTCAATTTACTACTTAAATATATTCAATATCAATCTGAGTTCAAAACCGTTGAAATCAAAAAAAAGATTAACTATAAAAACGATATGCAAGAGTAGTGTCATCCAAAATTGTTAAATTCAAATTTTTTTTAAGTATAAAAACATTATGTAAGGGAATTTTTGTCCAAAACTATTAAAATAAAAAAAATAACTATAAAATTAGTATGCATGGGGCAAATTGGTCTAAAACTATTAAAAATATTTTTTTTAAAGTTTAACACCAATATGAAGGGGCAGTTTCGTCCAAAAATCTTAAAATCAAAATTTTTAACTATAGAAACAGTATGTAGGGGCAGTTTGGTCCAAAAATGTTAGAATCAAAAATTTGTAACTATAAAAATAGTATGTAGGGGCAGTTTTCAGATACATTTTGGTAAATAGTTCTGTTTGTATAAGACACGAACATGGGAAAGAAGAATAACATAATAGTTATGTAACTACATTTTGGTAAATAGTTCTGTAACTATAAAAATTGAAAGATGCTTACATGTTTAACATAGTTATATCAACTACAGATCTGAAAGAAACCAATTCTTATGCAACATAAAGCATAAAATTTGGTTGAATTGGAGAGAAACCATTGGGTAGTGATGTAACTGTAACCCCTTCTTCACTAAATGCATCTGTGGGTTATAAAAAGACACATTATTTATCAATTTATTTAAAATTATATATATTTACAGAACCTTACGCTGTGGTTGAACAATCAAATCAGCTTTCTCTTCTCTTGTCATGGTGTTAATTGCTTTTGGTAGTGCCGAACATAAATGACCTAGTAAGACAATATAATATTATTTTAAAGAAATTTGGTTAAATGAAAATAACCCAATTACATAATCATTTATTTACCATCTTTCAAGTAAAACTCAACACCCTCTTTTGGTGATTTAGAAATTATAACACGATCTGACAGCTTCACTACATACTTCACTGCTTTAACCAACATCAGTGACTGATTAGATGTGTTTCCATAGCACATGTTAGTTAAAAAATTATTCTTAATATAAAATGGAAAAGAAGCAGTGCAAAAGACTACCTTTAACCTCATCCAAATCGCCAGGTTGTCCTGTGTGTTCTCCATTCTTCACTATTCTCTTAAGAATGCCACTATCTTTACAGACATCTAATACTGTGATCCATGATAGAAGCTCTACCTCAAATGATCAAAAAATAATTAAAAAAAGGAAATATAAACATATGGGCTCAATTTAGAACCATAAGATTATATTCTATTATATATATATATATATACACACACACACACACACATTAATTTTGAAGTCAACAGCTATTTTTGAAGCATCTATAGCAGAATCCTTCATAAACCGTTGCTCTGCAGTCGCATTACCAACAGACTCTTGACCCTGTTTTGAACCTGAAGATTGGACTTCATTGGCCACAGTCACACGCTTTGAGCCTAAATTAAAATACAAAGCTGACTTCAAGTTGGGTCAAAAAAAGTCATAGTCAACATTAGTAACTTGAATTACCATCCTTGCTGAACTCTGGATTTTTATCCATGCTAAAATTTGACTTCCTTGCAGCTAAAACAATTTTATCATCAACGACCTCTATAGGTTCCTTGAAATGTCGGTCCTTTAGTTCCCTAGTCTCCTGTTGTCCACCCACCACCAAAAGTTCATCCCCAAAAGCCCTAAAAGCTAACCAACAAAATTTTGATACCATGGAAACACCCCTTGTGCTGATCCAACGTTGAGATTCAACTAAAAATATTTATTACAAAAATGTGATACCACTTACTTTTGCATAAATTACATACAAAATAGAGCTGTTATTGGTTTAAGCATTCCATCAAATAGGTGGCAGTCAAGCTGGAAGTGGCTTAATCCATTTAGTTATACGAACTATAGTTTGTTGATATGAAGGAATTAGACCATCTCCATTTAATTACTAAGAACAATATGTAAAATCCATGTTTTGGTCAAAGATCTTCTCATTGAGATCAGTTAGCATCTTGTAAAAGCGAACTCCTATCTTGCTGCAAAAAAAATCAAAAAAATAATAAATATAAATAAATAAATACTAAATATTTGGAAATCAAAATCAGTACAAAACTTACCAGAAGGCACTTCAGATTGAACAATAGTAACCTTACACAAATAATTCAATTCCTTCTCTCTCGATTTTTCTTATATGTTATCATCAATGACGCCTCCTTGTAACTTCATTTTGTTAGCTGTTTGCCATGTTTTACTGCTTACCTGATACAACAACAACTCAATTTATTAAGTTATATAATAATAAAACAACAAATATGATAATGAATTACCTCCCTAATGTGACCCATAGCCTGTGAAGCAAAAGATATGATGCTTATTGCTCCCATATCATGCAAAATATCTTTAACATCAATTGTTTCAGCTTGAAATCCGACCAAAACAATGGGGGTTAATTACAGATCATGCAAACCACCCCACAAAAAGATAATAATTGTAAAACAAATCACATTTGCAACATGTTCTTAAAAAAATGTTTGCAGTATGTTCTAGCTCCATTATCGTGTATAAATCCTTGAAGCTTTAAAAGTTTCCTTTAATCGTTGTTACTTTCATCATCTCAACAACTTTTTTTGTCAAAAAAATCTCACAGCTTAGAACTTTTAGATCCAGTTCACAACCTTCATGTGGACATTTAGCCACTATTCCATGAAGTAATATCACCTTTAAATGTGGCTCATGCAAGAAAAGCAGTAGATGTGGTTACAATTTCAGGATGAAAAGAATCGGTTTGTTGATTATCATCCTAACATATAACACAGTGTTCAAGCTTATTGCAGTGATTTGATTCAAGTGGCTACATCTTTTGGAGCAAAAAAAGAGAGGAAATAGAACATGATTCTCTTGAGATCGAAAGCAATGACAACATTCAAAGCCTCAATCAACTCTCGAATCAAGTAAGTGAATGTGTTGTAGCTGTAAACGATAAAAAAATCGCACAAACTTCCAATATAACAACAAATTAAAACAAAATAGTAAGTTATACATCCACAAAATAGGTTTTAGAAGAACGGTGAGATAGCGAAACCATTGATGGAATCGGGGGAGAGCAGGCGGTGTAGCTAGTATACGCTTTAGAAACAGCCTATCGGTAAGACCTAATCGAATAGAGAAGGAGCAACTACACAAACTGGATGACGTCTTCACCAGGTGAAGCAAAAGAGATGAATTGTTACTTCAAATTAATGAATTTGTAACTTAAAAGGAACCATACATGTAGACGATGCAGATAAACGGAAGGATGTGGAGTACATTTGAGTAATGTTTAGACAAAACTACGTCATTAGTAGGGAAGGATGTAGAGCGACGAAGAGCAGAGCTGCCTATTGGTGTTGATGACAAAGAAGTGACAGGCGGAGGCAGAGACGTAGAAGTGAGCACTAAATCAGATATGGTCTTGCAGACTCGTAGCCGGAGATGATGTGGTGTACTGTTCCTACCAAGATCACTCATGCCTTTCGAGCTCTTTGAGTTATTATGCGATGAATCCAGTGGCAATGAAAAGAATTGGGTTACTAGGGTAATACCCCCAAACTGGAAGGAGCTGAATTAGGTATATTAGGTGGTGGGAAGGATCGAGAGACGTATCAGTAGGTTTTCTGAGAAGATAACACGTATCTGGTCCCAGTCCTGTCGTGAGAACCTAAATCGGAACCCGGTCGATGGTCATCTGTATCGTCCCGTTTGTAGATTGGAGAAGAAAAACAAAAGCAGTGATCAACAGAAATTTCAAGCTGATGAGTTTAGAGTGAAATCCGAATAGGACTGGATGAGAAAGCGGGTGAGGGGAAGATAAGGCAGAACCGGTGGGGGGAGACATGGGAATGACACGTATCAGCCCCACCCTTATCTTCAGACCACTCTTAATAATTCATGGGACCAAATTGTCAATATCACAAACTTTAGTGCCAAAAATCTGAACCATTAAAAATATGAAAACTTATGGACCGGTTTTGCCAAAAAATCAGAACGTGCACTATTCCTAAAAAGTGTCCATGTTTAATATATATATATATATATATATATATATATATATATATATATATATATATATATTATATAAGAATAACATTTTAGCACATTATTTTATAAAAAGTTACATTTTCGCTCCAAATGTTTAGTATTTGACGGGTTTGGCCCAAAAATACATATATTGACATTTTCAGCCCTTATTTGAAGTAAAATGACAATTTACGCCCAATTTTTATAAAATTAAAATTTTTGGCCCAATTTTGAAATAAGAGTCATTTTCAGCCCTTATTTTCATTTATTTTCATTGTTTACTCAAGTTTTGATTAAATAACATTTTAATCCCTAAAATTCGATATTTTTACAATTTTGGCCCAAAAAGTCATAAGGCCCAAAAAGAGGCCTAATTTGCAAAATATTATACTTTTTGTCAATTGGAAAGTATAGTTGTTATAAAAACTCATTTTTATACAAATGTGACCCTTTTGATCCTCAAAAAACCATGAGTGACAAAAATTATCCCAATCTTTGGTTTTCTTGTCAAAAATGGTCCATATACAAGATTTTTGTTTTCTTCTTAAAATCTTAGGCATGTATAGCACTTTTAATTTTGTTGTATGATGTATTATAAAGTGTTTTAGTTCATGGATCTCACCCATTTTTGTTAAAGTTTTATAGATCCATCGAGTTTTATCACACAAACAGAACAGAAACCAAGAAAATCACACATACCATGCATAAAACACATAGATATGCACATTTCACTTGTATTCTCCCCAAAAACATGTAAAACCTAAAAACAAGGGGGTATGAAATCACAATAGGTTGATGATCTTGGTTTTGAAGAAGAATGGAGTGAGTGAGTTTATGAGGTTTCTAAGAGTGTGATAACAAGAAAATGTTTAGGAGGAGTGATCTAACATAAGAATGAAGTTGTATAGGTTAGAGGTGTAGTGACTTACCAAGGATTAATGATTTTTGTGAAGGATCCTCTTGAAGCACTTAGAAATCTCAAAATTTTTGATGTAAGGGAGGGGATGTTCTTGATTGCTTAAGAGAGTTTAAAGGAAATTTTGAAGATGTGTATGTGCGTTTCTTGCTCTCGGTCATGAGTAGAAGAAGAGAGGGGAGAGAGGGGTGAGGATGTGATGGATACCAAGATGCATGAGATGTATGGATTATTTAGTGGTTAAATTGCATGCAAGTCCATCATGCAATAATGATGTGTCTAATGCTAGTTAATCCTCTTTTTTTTTTTTTCTTTTTCTTCACATGGGCCGAGATTTAGGCTAGGAGGAAAGAGGATGAAGAAATTTGGGCCTTCTCTTGACTTGTTCAAATTTATGAACCCCAAAAATAATATTTCGGCCCATTGGGCCCTTAGGAGGGTTTAGATCCCAATATGGTATAAAGGAATGGGTTTATGACCCATTAGGGCTAATTAATTCATTTATGGCCCAATAAGGCCCATTAGGGTTAGAATGAATCATTCTAGGCCCAAATGGTCCAAAATGTTATATATTTATGAATTGGGTCCATTTAGAATCCAAATAGAGTTTCTAAGCCAAAAATAGTCGAATTGAATGCTTATTGGCCCATTAGGCCCATTAAGAAAATCCTAGCCCATAATAAACTTGAACTAGGATTTTTAGGGTTTTCAACTCATTATTGACCATTTGAAGTGCTTTGTATTAGGTTTTGAATTTTACTGGGTGAACCTTGATTGAATTTGTTGTCATCAAAATGAACATATTACATATCATCAAGTTAGGGTTACAAGGATTATCATAGATGACATTTACATGATCATAGAATTTCCTATCTAAAATTCCAGTTGTTACATCATCCCCCTATTAGAGGGAATTCCATCCGGAAATTCTTTTGAAAATTAGGATTATGAAGAAGAGAATAAGTGAGGGTACTTTTAGTTCATCTGGTCTTTGTGTTCCCTTCTAAATTGCGGTCCATGCTTAGCGTTCCACTGAACCTTCACATAGGAATACGACTCCACTTCGTACGCTTCACTTCCTTATCCATAATATTGACCGGTTCTTCGATGAATAGAAGATTCTCGTTTATCTCGATCTCTTTCAAAGGAATGATAAGCGTTTCATCTCCTAGTCACTTTTTCAGATTCAAGACGTGGAACACGAGGTGTACGTTGCTGAGCTTGGCAGGTAGCTGCAACTTATAAGCAACTGGACCAATCTAGGCAAGAATCTCGTTGGTCCAATTTATCTCGGGTTCAACTTTCCTCGTTTCCCAAAGTAGATCATCCCTTTCTAGAGAGAGACCTTCAATAGCACTCGATCCTCGACTTGAAATTCTAATGGCTTTCGCCGCTTGTCAGCATATCTCTTCTGTCGGTCTCGCGATGCTTGAAGTCAAGCTTTGATTTGGATTATCTTTTTGGTCATTTCACAAATGATTTCTGGTCCTGTGAGAGTACTGGTTGGTGATTTCCCTTTTGCTAGTTGGGTGTCATCAACCTCAACCCAACATAGTGGCGATATGCATTTACGACCATAAAGAGCCTCGAAAGGAGCAACCTTGATGCTTGTGTGATAAATTTTGTTGTATGAGAATTCAATTAGAGGAAGGTGGGCATCCCATGACTTGCTGAAGTCTATCACACATGCTCGAAGCATATCCTCAAGTGTCTGGATGGTTCATTCACTTTGTCCATCCATTTGAGCATGGTAAGCGGTGCTCATATCAACTTGTGTTCCCATTGCTTTTTGAAGAGATTGCCAAAATCTTGAAGTGAACCTACTATCCCGATCCGAGATAATAGACGCTGGCACTCCATGGAGTCTTACGGTCTCCTTAATGTAGATTCAGGTAAATCTTTCCATCTTGTAAGATTCCTTTATTGACAGGAAATGAGTGGATTTAGTCAACCTATCGAAAATTACCCATATAGCATACAATCCGTTTGTTTCCTTAGGTAATTTGGTTACGAAATCCATAGTAATCCTCTCCCATTTCCACTCGGGTATCACTGGCTGTTGTAATAGTCCCGAGGGCTTTTGATATTCCACTTAAAATTTGGCGCAAGTGAGGCACTTTCCCACGTAAGTGGCTATCTCCGACTTCATATTTGGCCACCAATAATGTTGTTTGATATCCAGGTACATCTTATCTGACCCAGTATGAATAGAGTATCGTGTCTTGTGAGCTTCATTCATGACTACTTCCTTGAATCCCCTATGTTTAGGGACCCAAATTCTATTCATGAAGTAGCATACTCCGCTCTCTTTGGCTTCCAGACTTTTATCCATTCCACACAACATTTCATTTGTGATGTTCTCTGACTTCAACACATCCGTTTGGGCTTCCTTGACTTGTGAGGTTAGGTGAGATTGAATGGTTACCGGGAGGGTTTTCATGCGACGACTAGAGTATTCTTTTCGGCTCAGGGCGTGGGCTACCATATTAGCCTTACCCGGGTGGTACTTGATCTCGCATTCGTAATCATTTAGCAGCTCAACCCATCTTAGTTGCCTCATGTTTAACTCTTTCTGATTCAGAATGTGCTAGAGGCTTTTGTGGTCGGTGAAAATGGTGCACTTTGTACCATAAAGGTAGTGCCTCCAAATCTTTAATGCGAAGACCACAACTCCCAATTCGAGATCATGAGTGGTGTAATTTACTTCATGCGTCTTCAGTTTTCTGGACGCATAAGCGATTACATTTCCCCGTTGCATAAGAACACAACCTAAACCCTGATTTGAAGTGTTGCAGTAGGCTATGAAGTCTTCGGTTCCCTCTGGCAAGGATAGTACTGGTGCACTACAGAGGGCTTGCTTCAGGGTTTGGAAGGCAATTTCTTGTCTTTCAGTCCACTTGAAAACCACGCCTTTTTGTGTTAGTGTGGTGAGTGGTTTGGATATCTTGGAGAAGTTCTGAATGAACCTTTGGTAGTAGCCTGCAAGACCCAAGAATTGGTGAATTTCTGTTTGTGTTGTCGGGATTTCCCGAGCCTTCAATGACTTTGACCTTGGTAGGATCTACATGAATTCCTTCCTGCTGACAACATGGCCTAAGAAATTTACACTGCGGAGCCAAAACTCACATTTAGAGAGTTTCGCATACAACTTCTCAGCTTGCAAGGTCCCTGAGATTTGTCGGATATGTTGACTATGGTCTTCTTCACTTCATGAGTATACGAGAATATCATCGATGGAAAAAATTACGAAGTTATCAAGGAACGGGCAGCAAAATCGATTCATGAGGTCCATAAATGCGGCCGGGGTATTTGTTAGACCGAATGGCATCATGACAAATTCGTAATGTCCGTAGCGAGTTCGGAAAGCAGTCTTTGGAATGTCCTTAATCTCGGACTTTGAGTTGATGATAATCGGATCTCATATCTATCTTCGAAAAGTAATTAGCCCCTTGAAGCTGATCAAATAAATCATCGATTCATGGAAGTGGATACCGGTTTTTGATGGTGAGATTATTTAGTTCCCTATAGTCAATGCACATCCTGAAGGATCTGTCTTTCTTTTTAACGAAAAGAACTGGAGCTCCCCACGGCTAGAAGCTTGGTCTGATGAATCCTTATCCAGGAGTTGGCATAGTTGGCTTGATAATTCCTGCATTTCAGTGGGAGCCAACCTATAGGGCGATTTGGCAATTGGTATGGCTTCCGGTATTAGGTCGATTCGAAATTCGACTTGTCTTTTTGGGGTATTCCTGGAAGTTCTTCAGGAAATACAGCCGGAAAGTGCATGCTACTTGGATATCTTGTATGTTTACTTCTTCTTTGGTCTTGTCCACAATGTGGGCAATGAATGCGTGGTTCTTCTTGTGTAGACACATTTGTGCCTTGATACATGAGATAAGGCGAAGATTTTGTTGGATTAATGTCTATGTCCATAACTATATTTGGTATGTACTTGACCCGACCTGGCATGGTCCATTTGGGTTGCACTTCACCGACACAATTTATATGGATAATCTTTTGAGAATAGTATGTTTATGATTAATATTAATATATTATAAGTTCTAATATATTAATATGGAATCATATTATTTAATTAGTATTGATCAAGAATTAATTTAGAGTTAATTAAGTGATCAAAAGGAACTAATTAAATATGGACTCTTATACATATGGAATGGGCCAAGTTCATTTAGGTTGGGCTAAGCTTTCATGGATAGTCCATGGAGTGTTTAACCCATGGATCCTAGGAAATGAAAGGTCATGGGTATTAGGGTTTAACCCTAATTCTCCACACTATATAAATATGTCCTTGGTTGGTGAAATTGGCACTAGTGTGGTACACTAAGAAGGGCTAGCCAATTTCACTAGAGAGAACCAAGTATCCATATTCTCTAAAGTCTTCCAAGGTGTTTTGGTGATTTGTGATTCCATTTGAGGCTTCCACACTATTGGGGCTAAGCTCTTAAAGCTTGAAGACATCAAGCTACATCATAAGGTATGTCATCTAACTAGTACTTTGTAGTATAAGAACTTCATAATATGCTAGTTAGGATTAAAGCCTTGGAAAGTTCTTATTTGCATGTATAATAGAGAAAAAATAGATCCAAGGTTTATAGGGTTGCATGTCACCATAGGAGTGTTAGAATGCTCAAAACCCAACAGTGGTATCAGAGACACGGGTTGTTTTCTGTTATATTGATGCAAATATTTTATTTTCCAAGTTGAAAAAAAGGGAAAAAAACATGAAGTTTGTCAAATTTTCAGATAATTACTTGTTCTTGTGAAAAATTAATTATTTGTAAAATTTGAATAATTTGTTTTATGAGTTGAATTAGGTCAAATTTAATAAAAGATAAAATGATATGATTATTTTATTAGTTTTAAAAGTTTGATCTAAAGAGTTTTATTTTTGAAACCTCCATAAGTTATGGATATGAAAAGGTTTTTAAAAAAAATTTTGATTCAAAGTTTTTATGGAGTTACAAAATTTGGTGTTAATGTTTTAAAAGATTCCATAACTTAAGAATAAGTTATGGATCACCAAAAGTTTTTTGTGTTACCTTGTTTTATGAGTGAATTTAGATTAATGAATAAAATTATGTGATAGTTGGTTTTAATCCAAATTAATCTAAAAGAAGTTCATAAAATGTGTTTATGTAACTTATAAGTCACATTTATGAATCTTAAAACTCATAAAAGTTGGCAAAGGTTACAAAAATGAAGAGTCTAGTTCTAATTAAAAGGTGTTATGACTCCATAATTTGTCCTCAAGTTATGGAGGACCAAGAGTCTCTTCATTAAATAATAAATTAAAAAAAAAGTGTAACCTTAATTAATTCCATAAGTTATAAAATAAAGAAAAAGTTAATTCTTTTATTAGTTTAAAGTCTTCCATAACTTGTCCTCAAGTTATGAAACTTGAAGAGTTTTTGGATTAAAACTACTTTAAACACATAAGTTATGGAATTAATTAGTTTTGAATAGTTTCAAAACTTTCCCTCAAGTTTTGGAATTTGTAAAGTTTTCTCTTATGAATACTTTAATTCCAATTAAGCCCTTACAATTTTAAAGAGTTAAAATTCAACCCTTATACTTTATAATATTATAAGTTAATAATATATATATATATATATATATATATATATATATATATATATATGTATGTATAAGAGTAAAGTCAGTCTTACCGCTAGTACGCCTCATTCACGAAGCCGGTCTATAAGGTGGGTATAAGGTTGTTGCCTATAAAATGGCAACTTAATGGGTGTCCACTCTCACCCACCGCTTGCTTGACTGGTGGAGGGTCGTTAGCCGAACGGGTTTGACAGGACTATAATTCTCCCTTCATTAAAAGTATTAATGATAAATACTAAGTAACTAAACTCTTAATAATACCCAATCTTAGTTACTTAGGAAAATGTGAATAAGGTGCTAATCCATGAAATTACACTTTGCACTTTGTTTAAGTCGGTTAGTGGAGCGTGTGTGGTTAACCGGCACACTAACGCGTATTTAACAAGGTAGGCAAAGAGTAACTTAATGTTTATCATAGTATCGATGGAGCGTGTGTGGTTCACCGGCACATCGATTGAGGGGTAAACACTTAAGGGTACCAAGTAATTTGCATGGTTACTTCACACCTTGTTTTGTGATCCTCGACATCTCAGTCACAAAACCTGAAGGGCACACTCGAGATTGAAACATGCCATTGAACAGTTCAATGAATCTCAAAGATCTAGGAGTTTCAAATCCAATTAAAACTTAACAATACATTTCGTTTATCTTGGTGGAAATTGGTGAATCGTCATTCACCTACCTTCAAATATTTTATAGCTTGGATTACGGCATACCTCTTCTAAGTTATAAAATAGTTTGTTGGGTCCTAGCCTTAATATTTCATATTGGGTGTCATATTAAGGACTTTAAAATCAACTATCTTGAATATCTCCCAAAAGATGTCTGGTTTAGACATTTATGATATTCCCAAATCTCTTGAAACAAGTTTTCCTAAATGAAGATGGTGTCCCTTGGAAATCATACTTCTTTCACCTCCTCCAATTATTCTCCATAACCCACAAGTTCTTGAAAAGGTTTAAGGTCACTCAAGCCCTATTGGAAAGGCAAGGTCTAGGTGTGATCGCATCTTGGAGATGTAGTCACATATTGACAAGCCGGGAGAGTTGGGTGTCAAAGTCTTGAGAAAGTTGGTGGTTCAACTACTTTCTAAGTCACATAGTGAGTTCTTTTGGAACACCTATGAAACAGACTATGACAAGACCCTTAATGATCTTATCTATTTGCTAAGATCAACTTCCTTAAAACTTGATGGACATTGACAATAGTGACACAGGAAATCCAGAAAAGCATTCTGTTCCCAAAGGAAAGGGATCGGCCATATTCAACTCCATTGACCAAATGGTAAAGAGAAAAGCTAAGTTTGTGATAGTCCCGTGTACCTCTATCAAAGGGTCCATATGTTTATATTGCCAAAGAAAGGGGCATTGGTTGCGAAGCTGCCAAACTTACCTAAGAATGTTAAAGTCAATAAGTTTGACTCTACTTCAGGTAAAGTCCACTATCTAACTCTGTTAAGTTTCTATTCTGAGATTCTTGATACATTATGTGACTGGGTCACATGGTGATGTTTTAAGAATCAAAGAAAAGTAAAGAAACTTAAAGAAAGAATATGCTGAATCTGATCGCGTAGATGGATTTCTATCGCGTAGTTTGAAGATCGGATTCTTGAGCTACTTCTTAGGAGTTATGAGATATTGCTTAGGAATAGATAACAACAAGTTTTCATATGGATTGTAAGGATAAGTTTTTCCGCAAAGTTTTAAAATAAAAGAAAATTTTTGATTTTATTTATTTTAAAATATCCTTACAATGGCATTTGAGGAAAAATTGTTGCTTATATGATTCCATTAATAGCAAGAGTGGAAATATGAAATTGATTCTTTCATTTGTGGTAATGTCTAGATTTACCAAATAAGGAAAGATTCTCATCACCCAAGTTTCAATTGGACAGGAACTTGGAATCATGCAAGCTGTATAGCATGATGAATGAGAACTTTCAAGTATTGAAAAATTAAGACTAATTACTTGTTCACATGGATGTGTGAGTCAAGTAAAGGACTAAGGGATCGAGTACACATTCTTGTGCACTGGTCAAGTCCACCACAAAAGATCGATAAGATTATTCGTCATAATTTACAAAAGCTCAGTAAAGATGATTACACTTACAAGCTTAAGTGTAACTCTGAGACATTGGAAAAAGGTTCCAATGTATGACAGAGCGAATAAGAAGAATCAAATTAGGCAGAAGGATAAAAATTTCTCAAATCTGAAAAGATGGGAGAGTACTTTAGTATCAGTTTTGTGATCATCTTAATGATTAAGAAACCATAGCACAATTAGTTCTCTAAGGAAATCTTAGTGCATTCTTATGACTAAGAAGAGGGATCTTGAATTGTTGAAATGGTTAAATCAAGAACATGAGTCATACTTCGTTCCAATACAAGTCTTAGAGTCATACTCCAAGATTGTAACTTGAGTGACATGTCTTAAAGAAGGTTTAAAACACTTGTCAAATGTAAGAGTAAAAGTTCCTACTCTTGTACATTTGAAATTGGTAAGTTGTGATGTTTTGGATAAAACAAAGACCAACTAAGGCCAATTGTGTGAAGTGTTTGTCTTGATTATAATCCACACTATCTCTTGAATAACTGACAAGAAAGTCTTATATGTCAAGAGGACAGTGGGAGTCTTAAAAGTCTTGAAAGTCTCAAGAACTAATCAAGAGTAAAACCTAAAGTTCTTCACTATCACACGACTTGAGGTTTGTAACCTATCGTGTTGACATAGTCTATGCCCATTCCAGTTAAAGTTGGCTTTGCATATGATTTCTTAGAGTTCTCAATGTGTTGCACAACAACTTGGAAGCAATGGCAGGCCCTTGAGCTGCCAGGTGGAAAGAAGTTAAGATTGAGTTCAATCCATATGAGTTTGGATTTGTCATTATCCCTGTCTTGTGACTATGGTTTTGACAATTCACATTGATAAGAACACATACACCAGTAAATCTAAGTGTCATAAGGTTTCTCTCCGATTCATGAAAATGATGGTGAGGAAACACTTTCACTAAGTAGATTTTAGCTAGATAGCAATTGTGATATTTGCATTCTCAAAGTCGTTAGTGGAGCGTGTGTGGTTTACCGGCATACTAACCTGGACTTGTGAGAAGTGGCAAAAAGGTCTAACCATTATGATTACGGCATCCCTCTTCATAATTGTTTAGACACACCTATGAGCTATCTAAGGGAAAGAGTTGTTTTGCTATAATTAAGGGAGAGGAAATTATTCATCTCAAATCTATAAGCTTAGATCGTGAGGTTTTAATCATTTAGTCAAGGATATATATGAATCTCATGTTGGAATGGCTCAACATAAGGAAATTTTGTATATGGGTCCATTATTTGCGTTCTAAAATTCGATTATGATTACGGCATCCCTTTTCATAATCTGAATTATGAGAACTTGGCAAATTGAAATGGAAATGTTATAGCAAAAGACTGGTTTAATCTTTATGTGAGACATCATGAATCGATTCCCATATGCTTTGGCTATAAGATCGATTACATATGCTATATTCATCCTTTCTAAAATTTTCCAAATGCCTAGGGCATTAAGAAGGGAAAAGGTTTAGAACTGGATATGACTAAAAGGATTAAACAATTGTCGAGGACAATCTAAGGTTTACCAAAGATTGGTTGCTCAAGGACAGTTGGAAGTATAGTGATAATTCTGGAAGAACCATATTGCCATAGTCTGTAAGGAGGCAACTCTTGTTCAGAAGTGATAGTCAAAATGGAATCTGGAAATGTTTCAAAGTTAGAATTTTCAATCTGTTTAAGATTAGGAAACTTAATGCAAGAAGGATGTTTCCAAGGAGCTGATCTCCTTTGGAATACTCTGTAATGATTGTTGTCAAGTCTTTCTGATTTTGTACATAATCATTACAAGAAGATCAATGCATATAAGTTTAAAATCTAACAGATTTCAGTAAATGGCATGAATTTGAAATTCTTGCATTTGCAGTAAGGATTTGGGAGTGTGAAAAGAGAATCATTGAAGTTATGTTCAATGGATCTAGTTCACAAAGTAAAGATCATAGACAAACATAGTATGCATACTTGGTGTATGGCATGACTAGTGTTTAGAAAACATAGTGTACATGCTTGGAGCATGGGACAACTATTGTTTTAAATTCAAGAATAAAGTTGATAGCTGAAACAATATACAATGAATAATGTGTAATCATATGGTGATAAATAAAAGGTGTTTTATTTATGTTCATAGGTTTTGATACCATATTGGATTCAATTATTCTTGTGTTTCATTTTGCATGTTTTGACTTCCCGAATAAACTAGGTTATTCTTCCGGAATGACTAGGTTATTCAAACCATCCACAGTCGGTCATATGTTGGAAGTAGATATGAATTAAGATTGTCATGGGTTGGTTTGTAGAGGTCTAAGGTGTCGGACAAAGGGCTACAACACTCATGAGTGCTCATAAGATCTGAGTATTAGATTCAACCCGCGCTCATTGGAATCACTTCATGGATTTTATCACGAGTGATCATGAGTCAATAATATCTTATATTCTTCAAACCTAGAGATATGAGTTGTTACTATGAGTTGGTTGTACATTGATTGCACGAAAACGCATTTGGTAACTCGGTGCTATAAAACGTGCCTTTGTGTATGATTCAACAAGTAGTAGAACAAGCCATATGAGTCGAAGTTTATCCATTCCTTTTACCTTCGGGATAAAAGCGATATCTGTGGGCCCCTCGAGGATTTGATGATGACAAATGGAAGTGCTCGGCCGGGCCAGGACTGATTTGATTTGTTCAATTAGTCAGTCGTCATAAATCAGAAATCGGGAAACAACAAATGGACAGAGAGAATGATTATAATCCATGTCTCAGTCCATATGATATCTAGAATGGAGGAATATATGATCCCTTATCTAATGGACAAGTTCGTTGACAAGATCAGAGTTCGACAGCGGCTTTAAGAGCTACGATTGCCAGTCAGGTTTGAAGTCATACGCAATAATAGTTTTAGACTTATCCAAGTGGGAGACTATTGGATTAATGTCTAAGTCCATAACTATATTTGGTATGTACTTGACCCGACCTGGCATGGTCCATTTGGGTTGCACTTCACCGACACAATTTATATGGATAATCTTTTGAGAATAGTATGTTTATGATTAATATTAATATATTATAAGTTCTAATATATTAATATGGAATCATATTATTTAATTAGTATTGATCAAGAATTAATTTAGAATTAATTAAGTGATCAAAAGGAACTAATTAAATATGGACTCTTATACATATGGAATGGGCCAAGTTCATTTAGGTTGGGCTAAGCTTTCATGGATAATCCATGGAGTGTTTAACCCATGGATCCTAGGAAAGGAAAGGTCATGGGTATTAGGGTTTAACCCTAATCCTCCACAGTATATAAAGATGTCCTTGGTTGGTGAAATTGGCACTAGTGTGGTACACTAAGAAGGGCTAGCCAATTTCACTAGAGAGAACCAAGTATCCATATTCTCTAAAGTCTTCCAAGGTGTTTTGGTGATTTGTGATTCCATTTGAGGCTTCCACACTATTGGGGCTAAGCTCTTAAAGCTTGAAGACATCATGCTACATCATAAGGTATGTCATCTAACTAGTACTTTGTAGTATAAGAACTTCATAATATGCTAGTTAGGATTAAAGCCTTAGAAAGTTCTTATTTGCATGTATAATAGAGAAAACATAGATCCAAGGTTTATAGGGTTGCATGTACACCATAGGAGTGTTAGAATGCTCAAAACCCAACAGATTTGTGTCTGGTTTATCTCCGTAGATTATTAGGTTTTCGTGATTGGGAAGATGAAGGTAAATGGCCTTCTCGTGACACATAATATCAGCATGATGGGGGCTTAACCAATCCATGCCAATTATCACATCAAAAATCCTAATATATACAAGCATCAAATCTATTTGGAAAGAGTGGTTTTTTAGTGTTAACATGCATCCTATCTAGATATATTTAGTTGATTCAGTCTTCCCATTAGCCATTTCCACCGTGAAGGTTTCATTGAGCTTCTGGGGTCGTTGATTTAGTAAATGTTTCAACTTGTTACTCACAAAACTTCGTTCTACCCCACCATCGAATAAGATGCATGCATATGTGTTGTTAAGAAGGAACGTATTAGGTGACAACTGCAGGGTCCTGGACTACTTCACCTTGTCCCAAAGTGTAAACTCTTCTCGGTCCTCTAACTCCTTGATTGTTAACATTAGGGAAATTGCGCATGAAATGCCCGGTTCTCCCACATCCGTAATACGCATGACTGGCCCCAACATTGGCGTTGTTGTTATTTTTGTTGTTGCGGTTTTTGTTGTTGTTGTTGTTGTTGTTGTTGTTTGGCTTCTGGTTCTATTGAAGTTGAGCCCTACAGTACTTTGTTGTATGACCTTTCCGGTTGCACCTTGTGCAAATCATTTCTTGGCATTCCCTATGATGATGGAAGTTGCATTTCTTACATTTAGGGAGATTTCCTGAGTACTACTTCGGTTTAGTTTGTGTGGATGAGGCTGGAGCATGTGGTGCGGTGGTAGCTTGATTTGTAGTATGGATAGTCATAGTTTGTTGTTTCTTTGATGATTCAGGGTTTTGCTTTCCCTTCCCCTTGTTTTTTCCATTTCTTGTTCTCACCTTCTTTCTTAACTTCTGCTTCTCCTGTTTTGGCATCCTTTCTGTTACATTAATCATACAATTTTTTGGCCAGCCTCTTTACACTATCATACGTCTCAAGGTTTGCCACAATGACATTCCCTTGGATAGGTGTGGTTAATCTCCAGATAAACCTCTCAATCTTTTTCCCTTCAGAGGTGATCATTCCGGGACACAGGAGAGATAGCTCACTAAATCTGGATATGTATGCGTCTATATTGGAGTTTTGAACCGTGAGGTTCCACAACTCTTGTTCCATCTTCTGAATTTCGCCTCTTGAACAGTATTCAGCTAACAACATCTCCTTACATTCTTCCCATTGCATTGCGTTTGCCACCAGGATTGTCATGGCCTCTACGTCGCCATTCCACCAGGAGAAAGCTTGATCAATGAATGTGCAGGGCGCAAACTTGACCTTGCACCCATCCGAACACCCGTGAATTTCAAAAATTGATTCCACCTTCTCAATCCATTGCTTCAGGGCTATTATGCCTCTTGTTTCATTAAAGGTTCGAGGCTTGGTGTTGGTGAAACCCTTGTAAGTGCAAGTTCTTACGGTTCCTCAGTTTGCTCCTTGATTTGTGCTTCCGGTTCCCTGTCTGTTTCCTTCCCCGTTGTTTCTGTTGCGAATCTGCATGAGTGCTGCAATGACCGTAGCAGACACTGCTGCTTGGAATGCAACTGAGTTTATTTCAGTTGGGGTCGGCGTTGCGTTGTTTCCACGGTTGGGTCTTTGAGGCATCTTTCTGTCAAAGAACGGAAAGACGTTGAGTACTTATCGTATTCCGAGTTTAGAGTTCCATAGACTCGGCGAATTGTGTGTGCATCTAAATGATTCCATGTATTAACATAAAACAAGAAAATAAAACACACAGCAGATAACAACATCATAATAAAACATAGAGCATTCTCATGAATAATAATTGTTTTTAATACATGAAAATTAGCCAAAAGGCATACAGTACATGGGGAAACATACAATCCGGCAGCATGACGAACCTATAAGTAGTGTAATCACTTAAACATATGGTCGATAGTACATAGAGCAAAACATAAAGAAGGAAATCGTAACTGGAGCACATGAATAGGTGCTAGTCGTGGCGGGGTGGATCTACCAACAACATCACATGCCGAAATGTCATGCGACTAGATTAGCCATTTCGGTCATCTGTCTGATCACTTCGTCTCTCTCGTGTTAGGCCTAGGCCGCTCGGGTCTCTATCGATAGAAGTTGTTGCCAAAGAGTGGCAACCTCCTCTTCTAGGGAGCGAGTCCTATCTACGAGATCCTGTGGTGCTATGGAGTGGCCCTGTACTGTCTTAGAAGTAGGAAGTTTGCTAGGCTCTTCATTCGTTTCTCCATTCTCCTCTGTGATCTCATCGTATTCCCAAAACTCATAATCTGTCTCCATGTATTCTTCGGGCCCGACACCGGGGCCGCCTCCACCACGGGGTCTTCCTCAACTACTCCGTGGGCCACTAGATTCTAGTAGAAAAGAATGCCTTGTTGTGCTTCGTCCATGGCGGCTGGGTGAGGAACTGGGAGTGAGAAGTGTTTAAAGGGGTGTAAGACATTGTAAAAGAAATCACGTATGCATATAGTATTTTTAAAATACTCCTATAGTATTTTAATTATTTATGTTTGAATTCCTGAAAAGTTTTGGATATGGGGTAAGTTTCTAGGTCAATTTCCCGCCATGATTACCCCCAACACATGTTGGTCATATGGTGAATAAATATAGTTGATCATGCTACATTTATCCCCAATATGACTACATAACTGCCTGGGTCTACTCGCGGTGTTCCATTTCCTCTAGAGACTTTTAGTGTTATCTTTTCAAAGTATGCATTTTATTCAGAGTGTTTTAGTCCCATTGTATTTATACTTGCATATTAAGTATGGTTAGATATGCCAGTTCACTATAAATAATGCTCTGATACCAATTTATCACACCCCCGAACTAGACAGCAGAAACGTCTGGGGGCTAGTGTGACTATAAACTGAAATATCATCACAGTGATTATACATGAAACATAACAAAATCATCACCAAACATTACATTGTACAACTGGTATTGTTCACATCAAGTACATTGTTTTATATTACATAATCCCAAACATAAATTGTTCGATGATTGACTTTTGCATAAAAGAAATTCCAAATTACACTTGATGATTCTTCAGCTTATCGATTACCTGAGAATACAAGTTATTTTGAAAATGGTCAACATATATAATGTTGGTGAGTTCATAAGCATGTTTGAATGAAAGTGTTTGTATTATTTGTAAAACCCAAAAAATCTGATATTTTCTGTAAAAAGTCTAAAAACGATGCGTAAAAATTGAGTATAAATGCATGTGTGAATTTCATAGTAAAAACATGTATAAGTAAACGGTCCAATATTTCCTTGTATTATATCTGTTGTATGTCAAAGTTAAATAATAGTATTTTCCCCAGAAAATACGATATTTTATGATTTATAAAAATATTGTGGTTCTTGTATTATCATGTGAATTTGTTTTCTATCAATATGATTTACGAGTTTTGAATTTCCATAGTATTGTGCTGGTAAAAGATCTCAATGTGAGTCGTTATAACCATGCATAATAGTAACTAATTCGCTTGTCTTGGCATTTTTTTCCAAACGTCGGGTTTGATCAAGGTTTTGTCACCCTAGATTGGCCTTGTTTAACTGTAGCGAACAACTCAGGTGTGTGGGGCTGTTACCCCGTATAAATCTATACACAAACTCTCGCTCTCCCTCCAGGAGACTCTGATTATAACTACAGGCTACGACTATACACTCAACGGTGTCAACCAAGAAGTCTCACTAGATCCCAATTATTGTCACATGAATATGTATCACGTTGTATGTATTTAGAATTTCGAACACCAGATGATACATGAATATAAAAGAGTAAAGCCCAACAAACATAAAAGAAAAGACAAATGTGGCCCATTAGACATGTAAGTTATTTCCAGGCTTGTTGAGTATGCAGATGGACACGTTAAAGCCTATTAAGCATATGATGAATTATTTCAGGCTAAATTAGCATGTACATGGGCCAGTAAGGCCCAATAACAAGTAAAGGCTAATTTAGGCCCATTAAGCATGTAATTGGGTCACTAAGGCCCAATAGACATGTAATAAATATATTGAGTCCAATAAACATGCAAATGCATCATGAAGGCCCAATAAGCATGTATAGTGAGCACTAGGCGCAATAGTCTTACTGTTGTATTTCGTTTGTTTGTTATAGTATAGTTCATTTCGTCGAAACATTTATTCATAATGTTATAAAAATCATGTGTTTTGTTATAACGATATTTTTCGTTCTTTACGTCAAAATTCTATAATCTGCGCTCGTGTTTAGTAAAAATTTCACTCTAGGTCCCTTAAGAACTAAGTGGAAAATTTAAAAGCTTATTTTCTTATATAAAATGTCATTTTTGGTCTCTTTTAATTAAAATAACATTTTAGAACATTATTTTATAAAAATTTACATTTTTGCCGGAAATGTTTAGTATTTGACAGGTTTGGCCCAAATATACATATATTGACATTTTCAGCCCTTATTTGAAGTAAAATGACATTTTCGGCCAAATTTTTATAAAATTAACATTTTTGCCCCAATTTTGAAATAAGTCATTTTCAACCCTTATTTTCGTTTATTTTCATTTTTAACTCAATTTTTGATTAAATAACATTTTAATGCCTAATATTTGATATTTTTGCAACTTGGGCCCAAAAAACCGTAAGGCCCAAAAAGAGACCCAATATGCAAAATATTACACTTTTGGTCCATTTTAATGTATAGTTGTTATAAAAACTCATTTCTATACAAATGTGACCCTTTTGATCCTCACAAAACCGTGAGCAACAAAAATTATCCCAATCTTTGGTTTACTTGTCAAAAATGGTCCATATTGATCCATCGAGTTTTATCACACAAACACAACATAAGCTAAGAAAATCACACATAACATGCATAAAACACATAGATCTACAAATTTCACATGTATTCTCCCCCAAAAACATGTAAAAACCGAAAACAAGGGGGTATGAACTCACAATGGGTTGATGATCTCCGTTTTGAAGAAGAATGGAGTGAGTTTATGATCCTAGCAAGCTTCCATGAGTAGATCTCGAGTTTATGAGGTTTCTAAGAGTGTGATCACAAGCAAATGTTTAGGAGGAGTGATCTAACAGAAGAATGAAGTTGTATAACTTAGAGGTGGAGTGACTTACCAAGGATTGATGATTTTTATGAAGGATCCTCATGAAGCACTTAGAAATATTGAAATTTTTGATGGAGGGGAGGGGATGTTTTTGAGTGCTTGAGAGAGTTTGAAGGAAATTTTGAAGATGCGTGTGTGTGTGTTTCTTGCTCTTGGCCGTGAGTAGAAGAAGAAAGGGGAGAGAGGGGTTAGGATGTGATGGATACCTAGATGCATGAGATGTATGGATTATTTAGTGGTTAAATTGCATGGAAGTCCATCATGCAATAATGGTGTGTCTAATTCAAGTTAATCCTCTTTTTTTTTCTTTTTTTTACATGAGCCAAGATTTGGGCTAGGAGGAAAGTGGATGAAGAAATTTGGGCCTTCTCTTGACTTGTTAAAATTTATGAAGCACAAAAATAATTTTCAGCCCATTGGGCCCTTAGGAGGATTCACGGCCCAATATGGTATAAAGGAATGGGTTTATGGCGCATTAGGGCTAATTAATTCATTTATGACCCAATAAGGCCCATTAGGGTTAGAATGAATCATTCTAGGCCCAAATGGTCCAAAATGTTATAGATTTATGAATTGGGTCCATTTAGAATCAAAATAGGGTTTCTAAGCCAAAAATAGTCGAATTGAATGCTTATTGGCCCATTAGGCACAATAAGAAAATCCTAGCCTAGAATAAACTCAAACTGGGATTTTTAGGGTTTTCAACTCATATCTGACCATTTGAAGTGCTTTGTATTAGGTTTTGAATTTTACTGGTGAACCTTGATTCAGTTTGTTGTCATTAAAATGAACATATTGCATATTATCAAGTTTGGATTACGAGGATTATCATAGATGACATTTACAAGATCACAAAATTTCCTGGCTAAAATGCCAGTTGTGACACCAATACCCTTCCACATCCTTTGATATAGTTCTAACAAAATCCTTTTCACTTTATGCCATTTATTGAGATTGATGTGCATAGCAAGTAGAGTCCAGGATCTTCGGTTTCCGTGGGACCTCGGCTAAGCAGTCTTTGGCAAAGTGGTTTGCATGACCACATTTGTGACATCGATCTTGGCTTTTTCAGACTTCGGAATCTGTGGAGGTTCTGAGGTGTGATTCGGAGTAAGAAGGTTAGGCTTGTACGCTGGTGGGTTTTCGAAAGGTTTGTTGAATGGTTGATGATTATTTTGGTGAGAAGCTTGGAAGCAGTTGTTTTGGTGAGAAGTTTAGATACGATTGCTGTGAGGCTTGTTGAAAGGACGATTGTATTTCATCGAAAGTAGGGCAACCTCTTGTTGGAAACGTAGTTCGGAGTCCATTTCCTCCGGGTTAAAATTACCCATAGATTGATAGTTAGACATTGTAAGAGCAAGAACGGTTGGAGACGAGGATTGAATCGGAGGAATATCAGGAACAACAACAATGAGGGGGTCTGAAATGGTTAGGTTTGAGGATTGTGGATCATAGGAACTGACTAGTGATATGTGCATATTTATACACATATTTATACAATATATCCAGGAAATAATTACTTTTATGCCCTTAATAGAACAAAAGATACTTAATTTGCTATGAATCATGTTGCAGGTATTAAAAGACTTGTTTAAGCAAAAAGGAAGCTGGAAGCTGGATTAAAGAAGCTTGGAGTTGAAAGTTTGGACTAAAGCTCTAAAATGAAGAAAAATATGCCCAAAACATCGTGGTAATATCTGCCACGACGTGGTGTCATAAAGATTCCCGATCAGATTTGATGACGTGTAGAATACGGGATAAACACAATCACCACGGCGTGGTGTACCTACCACGACGTTGTGCCCTACTTTCGGGAGAAGTATAAATATCTTACATAAACCTCAGAATGGGGACTTTTGGCTCTGGAGAATTCGAAGTTTTATAAGGCAAAGGCACTGGACTTAAGCATTGGAAGCGAGGAACTCAATTACAATCATTAGGCGAAGGAAATCGAAGGCAACTAAACTCTACTTTTCGATTTTTCATTAGGAATAACGATGTCTTTACTTTTGAATCTCGATTTTATGATTTTGTTTGCTGAAATCATGAGCTAAACACTCATGACTTTCGTTTGGCTAGGATGAGTTGACTAAATATGGTTGATTTCATAGTTAGGATTTAGTGATTTGGTTATTTGTTGACTTTTTCTTATTAAAGAACCTCAAGTATTTTTGATAACCCCTTTCAATCTGCTTATTGTTGAATTTGATTAGGATAGAATGACTATTTTTCTTAATTGATTTTGAATCTTATGATCTTGTGACTTGCAAAATCGTAGGACTAGAGTTTTGATTAAAACCTAGGGGTAAGTAGAAAAGTGGGTAAAAAAGTATAGGAGCCAATATATGACGAAAAATCATATATAGAATTGAATCAATAAAATCAATTGGTCAATTAATTATAATTCTAAGCAACTCGAACTGTACACTAGTGAACTTGTAAGTTTGTCCGCTTGATCACCGAATAAATAAGCTAGTTTGCTAAAGGATTAAATTGGTGAATACCAATTTGGTCATCTCAGGAATCCATAGCCAAAGAAACTAAGTCCATTACACTTCTATGAAACAACCATAATAACAACAAACCCGAAGTAAACGAAAGTCTCTTTCTCACCTTGATTAATTCATACTTGTTTGCTTGCTTAGCTTAGTGTTAGTTTAATTAAGTGAATTTTGAGTAATTTCGTAATTTAAGTATCTAGTCTTGCAAAACTAGGAAAACAAAACCTTTCTAATTTACTTAGTAATTAGCTAATAGTAAAATAAATTTAATTGAAACACCGTTCCTTGAGATCGACACTCGTTCTTACCATAGCTATACTATTGCACGATTAGGTACACTAGCTAGTGTGTTTAATAGTCTAGTTAAGTAAATTATTTTTATAAAATTAACTTGAATAAAATATAAGCATATTAAAATACACATCAAGTTTTTGGCGCCATTGCCGGGGAACGGCTCAGTTTTAATTACTTTATATTGCTATTGTTAGGACTATTTTCTGTTAAAGTTTAGTTTTAATTTTAAGTATTTTCGTAAATTAGGTTCACCACGACGTGGTGATTTATACCACGACGTGGTATAGCTACTGTAAGAATTCTATTTTTCGTTTTTTTTCCTTTCTCGTGTTTTCTTTGTTTATTTGCAGACAGTTTATGACCTGTGGATCAAATTCATCATTGATTCCACCACTCGAAGACCCGGAATCCGTTCATCGAAAGAACAAGGACAAGACCGACAAAGATACTCCGAATAAGTCCCCTTTAAAGAGTCTGAATTCAGTTTTTGGTAAAAAGAAAGGAAAGAAGACGTGGGAGTCCAACAACACAAAAGACGACACTGAGTACGAGACCGAGAAGGAGGAAGGTTTTACTAATTTTGAAGGAAGTGATCACGAAGAACCTGACAACACCATGGCCAACATTGCGGACCTCTCAATGGAGGCATACAAGAAGAGAGTTCGAGACGACACCAGACTGGGCCTCGTGCAACCCACCATTCCCGCCACTGCAACTTTTGAACTCAAGGGGCATATACTTACCGCACTAAAGGAGGTTCCTTTCACCGGAAAGGATCATGAAGATGCTTACAAGCATCTCGATGAAGTGAACGAGATTGCCGACTACTTTAACATCCCAAATGTGCCAAGAGAAACTGTATTGTTACGACTTCTCCCTGTCACTTTTAAGGGAGCCGCAAAAGATTAACTGAAGGCATTACCACCAGGCGCGGTAACAACATGGGCACGAATGCGTGAACTATTTTTGGAACAATTTTGCCCACCATCCAAGGTAGCTAAGCTCAAAAAGGCCATCGCCAACTTTCAACAACAATTGAGAGAATCATTATATGAAGCTTGGGAATGTTATAAAGGTCTAATAAGGAATTGCCCCCAAAATGACCTAAATGTGCAGCGAGAGGTCTCGATCTTTTATGATAGGGTGAATGTCACCACCCGCCGACTTCTTGACTATCAAGGCCCTCTTACTAAGAAAAATCCGGCGGAAATTAAGCAACTCATCGAAGAATTCTCTAAACACTCTAGAGAATACCATAATCCATGGAATGATGTGACCAGGGGTTCGGCAAATGCTGCTTCGGAGGATATGTCAGCGGTAATGGCAATGTTGCAAAGCATGGATAGAAGAATGACTAAAATGGACCAAACAATCCATGCTCTTCAGGTTGGGTGTGAAAACTGCAATGGGCCGCATTTAACCAAGGAATGTGACCTAGATGAAAATGGAAACCAGAAGGTCCAAGCTTGCTACTCAAGTGGGGATCGTCTAGATGAAGACTGGAGAAAGCCTAAGAAGAAGTGGTTGCCCTATGATGAGTATAAAAAGGCCAAGGAAGAAAAGTATGAACAAAGAGGGAGGGGCATTTATCAAAGAGAAGAACCAACGGTTGAGAAGAAATCTGATTTTGAGAGTATGCTCACTCGCTTTGCAGCAGTATCTGAACAAAGGCATGAGGTAACGGAAGCAGCAATTAAAGAGAAACAATTAACAATCAAAGACCAACAACTTATGATGAAGGAACAGAAACAGATGATGAAAAACCAGCAAGCACTCTTGAGAAATCAGCAAGCTTTGATCCTAAATATAGAGAAACAACTTGGGCAACTAGCTACACAATTCAATGAAAGAGCACCAGGAGGACTTCCGGGAAATACCGAACAAAACCCAAGAGGGGCACACATCCAAGCCATCACCACTAGAAGTGGGAAAATTATCACTCACTTAGCCCCTATTGAAAGAAACAAACCTGAAGCAGAACAGGAAGGACAATAAGAAAATAAAGATAACAAGTATGGGCAATCACCACGACGTGGCAAGACTCTGAGGAGAAAAATACCGAGCCGGCGAAGACATATCGCCCACCACTTCCTTTACCAAGCAGAGCAATCCAAGAGAAGCATGCTGAAGATTACCAGAAATTCTTAGATCACATAAAATCTCTTGAAATCAACATTCCATTTTTTAAGGCTTTAGTTGAAATGCCCAAGTATGCCAAGTTTTTGAAAGACCTATTGACAAATCGCAAGAAAATGGAAGGATTATCAAAAGTTGTACTAAATGAAACTTGCTCTGTTGCTATTCTAAACATGCTACCAAAGAAGATGGGGGATCCAGGGAGCACAACTTTACCGTGCCAATTCGGGAATCTAGCAACAAGTCATGCTCTAGCCGACTCTGGAGCAAGTGTCAACTTGATGCCATACTCATTCTTCAAAAAGCTTGATCTTCCCGAACCGAGACCGGTCCGCATGGTTATCCATCTAGCCAATAAGACCATGACCTTCCTAAGGGGTGTTTGTAAAGACCTACTATTGAAAGTAGACAAGTTTGTTTTCCCCATGGATTTTATTATGTTGGATATGTAGGAGGATGAGCAAATCCCGATCATTCTTGGAAGACCATTTTTGAGCACTGCCCGAGCTTTAGTTGATATAAGGGAATCCAAGCTTACATTACGTGTTGGAGAGGAAGCGGTGACTTTTGGAGTTAATCAGGCAATCAAACATTCAAGGATGAGTGATGATACGACGTTTTTTTGTTGATGTGTTGGATGAAATATTGGAAAAAGAATTAGTGGGTTGGAAAGAAAAAGAAAATAAGGGATTTATGGTGCTTGATGAAGGATATTTTGATCCTGAATTCGACCTTAAAGATTTGGAGAAGTTATTGGAAGAAGGGGAGTACAATGAAGCAATGCAAGAGACAGAAGACACAACACGACGTGGTCATAGTGCCACGACGTGTCAAAGTTTTTTTTCTCGATCTGGAATTAAAATGACACCACGACGTGGTAGGATCATCATGTCGTGGTAGCTGACACAACCCCCAAACTCGAGCTGAAAGCCCTTCCCGAACACCTGGAGTATGCATTCTTAGAAGGAGAACAACAAAAAACAGTAATCATTGCTTCCGACTTGGCGAAACACGAGAAAGAAAGCTTAGTTAAAGTTCTAAATAAGAGAAAAGGTGCCATTGCATGTAAGATCACAGATATCAAGGGGATTAGTCCAGCCTATTGTTCTCATAAGATCAATTTAGAAGAAGGAGCTAAACCAATAGTACAACGGCAAAGAAGACTCAACCCAAACATGAAAGAAGTAGTAAAAAATGAGGTGGTGAAACTATTAGATGCTGGTAGCATTTACCGAATATCTGATAGCACATGGGTAAGTCTAGTTCATGTTGTGCCAAAGAAAGGAGGAATGACAGTGGTAACCAATGAAGCTAACGAGTTGATCCCAACAAGGACAGTTACCGGGTGGCACGTTTGTATTGACTATCGAAGACTTAATGATGCAACATGCAAAGATCATTTTCCGCTTCCATTCATCAATCAAATGCTAGAGAGGTTGTTCGGGCATCTTTATTATTGTTTCCTTGATGGTTTCTCAGGGTACTTTCAAATTCCGATTGACCCACAAGATCAAGAGAAATCCACTTTTACATGCCCAAGTGGAACATTTGCATATAGACGCATGCCTTTTGGGTTATGCAATGAACCAACCACTTTCCAAAGATGCATGATGGCTATATTTCATGATATGATCGAAAAGTTTATGGAGGTTTTCATGGATGACTTCTCGGTTTTCGGGTCCTCTTTTGAAGACTGTTTGTCCAACTTGGATCTTATGCTAGCAAGATGTGAGAAGACCAACCTTGTTCTCAATTGGGAGAGGTGTCATTTTATGGTGAAGGAAGGCATTGTGTTAGGTCATAAGGTCTCAAGGATGGGGATAGAGGTGGATAGAGAGAAGGTTGATACCATAGCCAAATTACCACCTCCAACAAATGTCAAGGGGGTAAGAAGCTTTTTAGGACATGCGGGATTTTATAGGCGTTTTATTAAAGACTTTTCCAAGATCACAAGGCCCTTGACTCAACTTCTCTTGAAGGATGCCCATTTCAACTTTTCTAAAGAGTGTCTAGATGCATTTCATTTGTTGAAGGAAAGATTGACCACTACACCTATTATGATAGCTCCAGATTGGAGTCTTCTTTTTGAGCTTATGTGTGATGCCAGTGACTTCGTGGTGGGAGCTGTCTTGGGACAAAGAATGGACAAGCATTTTTAGCCTATCTACTATGCAAGTAAGACCTTGAACCAACACAAGAGAACTACACTACTACATAAAAGGAGCTACTAGAAGTGGTTTTTGCATTTGATAAATTTTGCTCTTATTTGGTTTTGTCTAAAACCATAGTTTTTACCGACCATTATGCCCTTAAGTATCTTTTTGCCAAACAAGATGCTAAGCCAAGGTTGATTCGTTAGGTATTGCTGCTACAAGAATTTGACATCGAAATACGAGATAAAAAGGGGATGAAGAACGTGGCTGCCGATCATCTATCAAGACCGCAAAACCCGCACTTGGAGGAGTTAGAAGAAAACAAGATTGGAGACGAGTTTCCCGAAGAATATTTATTGGTTATAGCGGGAGAGATTCCATGGTTTGCGGATATAGCTAACTATTTAGCAAGTGAATACATTCCAAACGACTTGACCCGCCAACAAAAGAAGAAATTCTTTTCAGAAATTAAGTATTACTTTTGGGATGACCCATACCTCTTTCACATCTATGATGATGGTATGATAAGAAGATGTGTATTCGGGAAGGAAAGTCGTGACATCTTGAAGCACTGTCATAGGGGGCCCACCGGAGGACATCATGGAGCGCAATATACGGCAAAAAAGGTTTTTGATTCGGGTTTTTATTGGCCGACTATATTTAAAGATGCTACAAAATTTGTCAAAGAATGTGATTCATGCCAAAGGTCGGGAAATATTTCATCACGAAATGAGATGCCCCAAAATAGCATTCAAGTTTTTGAAATATTTGATATTTGGGGAATCGACTTCATGGGACCTTTCCCAATCTCAAAGGGGAATAAATACATATTGGTAGCAGTCGATTACGTATCCAAATGGGCAAAGGCACAAGCATTACCCACAAATGATGCTCGTGTAGTAGTACGTTTCCTCAAAAGGTTATTTTCAAGATTTGGAGTTCCAAAGGCTCTAATTAGTGATCGAGGCTCCCACTTCGCAAATGATCAGTTAGCTAAGGTGTTGCAAAAATATGGTGTTCACCATAGGTTTTCAACATCATATCATCCTCAAACAAGCGGCCAAACTGAAGTTACAAATCGAGCATTGAAGAGAATATTAGAAAGATCGGTTGGAAGTAATAGAAAGGAATGGTCGGATAAGCATTATGATGCACTATGGGCGTTTAGAGCCGCTTTTAAAACGCCTATTGGTAATACACCATATAGGTTGGTTTATGGGAAGAGTTGCCACTTGCCAGTCGATATAGAGCATAAAGCATTTTGTGCTTTGAAGATATGTAATTTTGAGTTAGATGAACTGCGTGCCAACCGGTTGATACAAATGAATGCTCTCGAAGAACATAGAAACGAAGCCTACACAAGTTCTTTGATTTATAAAGACAAAACTAAGAAATGGCATGATATGAGGCTTAAAGGTAATAAAGAGTTCCATGAAGGACAAAGAGTGCTACTTTTCAACTCATGGTTGAAGCTGTTTCCTGAAAAATCGCAAACAAGGTGGGGCGGGCCATTTGTTGTCAAACAAGTCTTCCCACATGGAGCTATCGAGCTTATTTCAAGAGACAGGATCCCTTTCAAGGTTAATGGGCATCGAGTGAAGCATTACGAGGACGGAATGCCAAGTGAAGAAAGGGAGGGTGAAATCGTCAAGTTCACACGAGCGGAAACAATGTAGCTTGGAAAGGAGTCTGGCTCATGACTCTTTCAAAAGAAGCACTTGCAGGAGGCAACCTGTGGTTTTGAGTTTGCATTTTCTTTTCTTTACTTTTATTTGTTTTTTTTTACTTTTAGTTTATCTAGGTCTTTATTATCTCATTATTTTGGTGTGTCTATGAATACGTCATAGGGTGTGGCATAAAACGAGTGTGGGATGTGTATTTTTAAGAGATTTTGTTAAACAAATTTTTTTTTGCCCACCACGAGGTGGTGATTTCTTTTTCACGATTTTACTATGAAAAAAACCTCGACACCACGACGTGTTGTATTCTACCACGTCGTGGCGACAAATGTAACTGCTTTAATTAAAGGGCTTTTGAACTTAGGTTAAAACATTTTTACTTTTTACACCACCCTATCTCTCTAGTCGTGCCAGCCTCCATGAAAACTCTTTGTCCTCTCCATCAATTTCGTGTTCCTTGTCCCCAAAAGGTATGATTTTCTTGTGATTTGCTTACTCTTGATAGTTATTAGGGTATTAAAGAACATCTATTTCTTAGTTTGAACACATTTAGGACTAATTTTGGAAAAGTAGGGTTCCAATTTTTGCAAAAATCGGAGCCAATTTAGGATGTTTTGCTCCCTAATTTTGCTACCATTCTACTCTATTTTATCCACTGAACAAACCTTGAACTTAGATTTAGTTAATATGGGGTTGAAATTGGAGCGATTTGATCTTATCTCGTTACTATCACGACGCCACAACGAGCTCATTGTGGTCCTCGTCGTGGTGGCTGGAATCAAAGTTTTTCTTTTTCTGTTTCAATTATAATAATGCATATGGTTTGTTTGGTAGTTCTTTTGTGGCTATTATGCAGAACTAGCAGGATTAGAAGAAGTCAACCCGTTACTCGTGATTTTCCATGGTATTCTTTTCCACGGGATGTTGCACCCGAGACACGTGCACAATGGACTGCTAAGCTTGATTTACTCAAGAAAAGGAAGGTGCCTGTTCCAGCTGAGGTTGATTGGCACTGGATTGGAAGTTCGGGTTTGATGGAGGCTATGGAGCCTTATCTTGACAAGGTATTCAATTGAGTTCAAGGGCAGTTTATGTGTTTGGGATGGAGGCAAATTTTTGAGATTCAAGAGATGGTTTACAAAGAATTGGTGTATGAATTTCTTGCCACAACATCTTTCGCAAAAAAAGATGGAATTTATGTGGATGATAATCTTATTTTTTGCCTTAGAGGGGAAAGGCGTTCCTTAATCCTAGTTGATTTTGCATTACGGGTCGGTATCTACCTTCCAGCTGAAGTCCATACACCCTTATACCAACAATTTATAGAAACCTCCATTAGGAACATTGAAGGGTTCAAGGCAGAGGACCATTGGCATTCTATTGCTAATGGGGTTTACCACAAGGGTACTGCACAGGAAAGCGACATCCGGTCGCCAATTCACCACCTTTTACACCGCCTGATCACTAATACCATTAATGAACGTTAGGAGGGGGATAAATGTCCTACTGTGGATGTTTGCTTTTTATGGGTTCTCACCTCAACTGAGGTTTATGCTGATTTACCTTTTCTCTTGGCTGATTTCCTTACAGTCCGGGTAGCCAAGGACAGGCGTGGGTCCCTGCTTTATGGCGGTATGTGGATTACCCGACTCGTGCGATCTTTTGGTATTTTTGAGAAGCGGGAGGCTTCTATGCTTACAGTTGAACCTCAAAAGACCTTTTCCACTCTTCTTTATAAGAGGGCTCAGATTATTGTTGATCATGGAATGGGTGGTTTTAGCATTCCTGACGATACTCCACGACACCAGGTTCCAAGTCGTGGAAGGCAACGGGGAAATGAAGCAGAAGCGGATGAGCCAGTGGTACCGGAAGAAGATGAGATGCCCATAGATTCCTACAGTGTGGCAAGGAGACGATATGAGGACTATATGTCTAGTGCAGCAAATTACACCAACATGAGCCTAGATCATTTAATGAGCTCTATGTATATATCTCGACCAGATCATTTTCCTTCTGCCTACCCACATGTTCCAACGTGGGGCGACATTTAGCAAGAGCAGTTGGGTGGAGCTGGAGGCAGTGGTGGTGGAGCTGGTGATGAGGCAGAAGATTGAGTTCTTATCCTTTTTTTTGGTTTTATTTTCTCTTGTTCTAGACTAGTCTTTTATTATGGTTTTCTTTTGTTTACTTTATGTTTTGTATTCTTTGGTTGTTTGGATATTTTTCCTACTTCTATTACCGTTTCCTTTGTCCTAGTCTCAGGTTATATGTAAGAGTCAAGTAAGGGTATATCCGGAACAAGAAAGTTCGTTAGAGTAAAGGTATAAGAGAACGTCAAGAGAACCATGATTTGAGAGCATTTTTCGAGGTCTAATTGAGTCATAGAGTGAAAGGGTCGTGTTCTACAGCTATATGGAAGAAATGGTGTCATTTTAGTTCAAGTTGTAGCTCTTTTCGCCCTTCGAATTTCACTTTTCAACACCACCACGACGCGGTATCTGGCACCACGACATGGTGTCGCAACTTTCCTCACCGAGAAGTGTTCTGTTTGGTCTACCACGACGTGGTTATATTCACCACGATGTGGTGTTTTTCGAGTCAGTTTTCTGACCCTACTCTCGTATTTCCAGTAGTCTCCGTAATGTGGGTAGCGTCATATTCATTTTCATGGTATGGATGAGTTTTTCCCATGCCTTTGAATTTTCTTTTTGCGCTTCAATGAAGAATTCCACCGATTACCACAAGGAGGCCGCTATTCTTTCACCTTCTGTGTCCACACGTTCCAACAAGTTAGAACTCTTTTCCATAAGTCAAGTCACATCTTCTATCCCAGGGGAGTCTGCTCCTTTTTCTCCCTCTTTTTAAGTTTATATTTTTCATACCATACAATGAGGGCATTGCATAAGGAAATGAATTTGATTTTTAAATTTTAAGTCTTAATATGCTAATTTAGGAAACTTAGCCAATTAAAACTTTTGCTAGTATAGTATTAGATGATCTGATGAGAGCCCAAATGTTTACTTGAGCCAACACATGTTATAGTTTATTTGTGCCTTCCCATTTTCTAGTGAAAAGTCATGAAGCATGAAAGCTAATCTTGTAACTTATATGGCATAACACGTTTTGCAGCCTAAACCTGAAATCTATCCAGGAAAGCTTAGGTAGTCATTGCACTTAGACTAATATCTTACCCAATAAAGGTTGAAGCTAAGCTCCTTGCTTAAGCATGTAGGATTTGAGAGAAAAAAGAAAAGTGAGAATATATGTAAAAAAAGAGAGAGGAATTACTAAAGATTTAAAGAAGTTTGGAGTTTTCAAAGTGTGAAGATCAAAAGAACAAAATTTCTGAAGAAATCAAAAATTGAAGATACCAGAAAATCAAACAAATAAGGTGGTGAGTTCAAGTAAATCAAAGATCAAATATACAACAAAGTTAAGAATTCAGAGAAAAAGAGCTCTATTATGGTATCAAAGTTGTAATTTCTAGAATTTATGTATGCTTTGTTGTTTAGCCAAAAACACCATGAGGGAAAGCAAGATTTATGAGGATTGATTCGGAGGGTTGCAAAAATGAATGTCATATAAGTTAAGGGGTGAAGATTCATAGGGATTGTGAGTATTTAGGAATGGGAAGTTCTTAGGAATTATAGACACAATTACATGCATTGAGGTCTTGGGATAATGGATGGGTTTGAAATGGATTGTCTCGTATCTTGCTGGTAAAAATAAATTTGCTTGGGGGCAAGCAAAGAATAAGTGTGGGGTATTTTGATAAGTGCATATTTATACACATATTTATACAACATATCAAGGAAATAATTACTTTTATGCCCTTAATAGAACAAAAGATACTTAATTTGCTATGAATCATGTTGCAGGTATTAAAAGACTTGTTTAAGCAAAAAGGAAGCTGGAAGCTGGATTAAAGAAGCTTGGAGTTGAAAGTTTGGACTAAAGCTCTAAAATGAAGAAAAATATGTCCAAAACATCGTGGTAATATCTGCCACGACGTGGTGTCTTAAAGATTCCCGATCAGATTCGATGACGTGTAGAATACGGGATAAACACAATCACCACGGCGTGGTGTACCTACCATGACGTGGTGCCCTACTTTCGGGAGAAGTATAAATATCTTACATAAACCTCAGAATGGGGACTTTTGGCTCTGAAGAATTCGAAGTTTTATAAGGCAAAAGCACTGGAATTAAGCATTGGAAGCGAGGAACTCAATTACAATCATTAGGCGAAGGAGATCGAAGGCAACTAAACTCTACTTTTCGATTTTTCATTAGGAATAACGATGTCATTACTTTTGAATCTCGATTTTATGATTTTGTTTGCTGAAATCATGAGCTAAACACTCATGACTTTCGTTTGGCTAGGATGAGTTGACTAAATATGGTTGATTTCATAGTTAGGATTTAGTGATTTGGTTATTTGTTGACTTTTTCTTATTAAAGAACCTCAAGTATTTTTGATAACTGCTTTCAATCTGCTTATTGCTGAATTTGATTAGGATAGAATGACTATTTTTCTGAATTGAATTTGAATCTTATGATCTTGTGACTTGCAAAATCGTTGGACTAGAGTTTTGATTAAAACCTAGGGGTAAGTAGAAAAGTGGGTAAAAAAGTATAGGAGGCAATATATGACGAAAAATCATATATAGAATTGAATCAATAAAATCAATTGGTCAATTAATTATAAGTCTAAGCAACTCAAACTGAATACTAGTGAACTTGTAAGTTTGTCCGCTTGATCGCCGAATAAATAAGCCAGTTTGCTAAAGTATTAAATTGGTGAATAGCAATTTGGTCATCTTAGGAATCGGTAGCCAAAGAAACTAAATCTATTGCACTTCTATGAAAGAACCATAATAACAACAAACCCGAAGCTAAACGAAAATCTCTTTCTCACCTTGATTAATTCATACTTGTTTTCTTGCTTAGGTTAGTGTTAGTTTAATTAAGTGAATTTTGAGTAATTTGGTAATTTAAGTATCTAGTCTTGCAAAAATAGGAAAACAAAACCTTTCTAATTTAATTAGTAATTAGCTAATAGTAAAATAAAGTTAATTGAAACACCGTTCTTTGAGATTGACACTCGTTCTTACCATAGCTATACTATTGCACGATTAGGTACACCGTCTAGTGTGTTTAATAGTCTAGTTAAGTAAATTATTTTTATAAAATTAACTTGAATAAAATATAAGCATATTAAAATACACATCAACTAGAGCTAGAGGACCTCCAGTGAGTTCGCGTAGAGTTTGCGTAACATTTGACTCATGACTTTGAAGCTCATTGAAAAGTTGATAAAGCTTGAGCTTTTTCACAGACCCATTGCTATGAAGACATGATTTCACATTTCCCCATCCCTTTCCGAGACTGTTAATGAACTTGAGATTGTACTCAAGAGGAGTTCGGACTATCCCATGAGCTGTCATGTTGTTAACAATGATTCGATATCTGTTTGAGGCTGAGGTAACATATTCACCAACTGTTGTGGTTAAAGTGTCGAACTCATTGACAACCGAGGTTAGACGCTTATCCTTCATGTTCTCTGAACCTTCAAACAAATCTTGATGTGTGTCCCAAATCTATTTTGCGGACTTGCATAGTTTGATGTGCTCAAAGAGAGAAGGTGGAACACCAAACAACATTTATGAAAAGGAAACTTGATCAGCATGCAACTTTTCAAGATTATCAGCAGTGAGAGGTGCTTGTCGTTGTTGATCCTGTCCCAAGATAGTTACAGCACCATCTCTAACAATGGTTCGAACTGGAACATGAGGACCTTCTTTAACGAATCTCCAGATAGATTCACCTTTTGCTTTTCAAGTATAAATCTTCCCATTCTAACTTTCTAGTGATCATAATCTTCAACAACTAGCAGTGGGGCACGTATATGGTAACCCACGCTATTTGCTATTTTCATTGAGTACATTTGTTGAGAATTAGAAGTAGCCATTGAAGTTAAGATATCTTGAGAAAAAGTGGTATACAAAAGAACTTTTATCCTGAACACAAAAATGATCAAAATATCAAGGTAATCTTGAATCAACTATAATTTGTTCTTATGGATTCAAAGGACAACCACTCAAGCTCTGATACCAATTGTGAGAACAAGGATCTGATTGCGCAGGGACAAGGCTTGAAAACTCAAACATTGAGTTAATGCTTAAGATCAATGTCTACTTCAGATTAATAGTTCTAGTCAAGTCTGGCAATACCACTCAAGACTGAATATAAGAATCAACAAAGTACTTTGAGTATTAAATATAAGACCGTGAATATGATCAAGCAAAGACAATAAATGAGCACAAGGAATGTTTGAAAGAATGATGTGAGAGAAAGGTGTAAGTGAAGTAAATGTGAAAATATATATCTTTGGTAGAACAATCCGTTGTTTGATTTGTCATTGAATGCTCCTTAAATAGGAGAATAAGTTACATTGTACTAACCATAAACATACATAGGACCGGATAATAGAGTTACTCCTGACACTCTGATTATCTAAGTTGACAAAAGAGACTAAGTCCTACGATACGTTACATCAAGGTAAATGACAAAAGTAATTAATACATATGAACAAACGGATTCTGACATGCACTATCTTGGATCATCAATCATTTGAACACCATCTTCATTCTGGAGATCAATTTGACTCTGGACCATAAGTTGACTTCGGAACACCATTCTGATCTAACCTGACTGACTTCGGAACATCAAAAGGTTGATGATTGCTAGAGGTTCACTTTCAGGTTCCAACACCATGGACACAAAATATGCATATATGCTTACAATAACAGGAAATCAAGAAACATTTTTGTTGTCTAAGTCCATTCAACAGACACTAAAAAAATATCAGAAGAATTTCATGATCATGATTTTGTTGTCATGGATATAGTGACATTGATGAGCTTGGTCTCTTCTTTTGACATGCATTTAATAATTATCTTCCTATACCTAAGAAATACCTCCTTTGTTATGGACAATCCAAAGTGACTAACTAGCAAAGGTTCGGCCACAGCTCTCATACATTTTGCCATGTTATATCCTCCAATGTCACTCTCTTTACATTCTTCTGGTCGTATGATGTTGTTGTTTGTAGATGAATCCCAAGTTACCTCAGATACATCAAGGCAATCAATTAAGAATGATCCTTCTTTCTCAACTTCATTCTTGACCTCTTTGGGACTAGGTGTATACTGAGGAATGTTGAATGAGTCCATTTGACTTTCTTCTATTCGTCCCTATCCGACCATTTTTATGAATTAGAGATAGTCACAAAAATTACCACATTTTCTAAAAAGATATTAGAAAAATAACAACTTTTTTTTTTCTTCAGAATAAAGCTAAAATGACCACCTAATTCAAAAATGTGGATTTTTGAATTACTTTATTATTTTCGAAATACATTTGAATTATTATTTGATATTCTCTCTCTCTCTCTCTCTCTCTCTCTATGTATATATATATATATATATATATATATATATATATATATATATATTATAATTTCTTTTCATGATTTTTTTTCCAAATTTTTATTTTGTGATGAAGAAGATTGTTTTTTTTTCTTCTCTCGTCTCTATTAACCCTTGTATAAGTGCGAAAATAAAAACTCCCACACAAAAAACAAGTCAAAACTCTTGAAAAATAGTTCTGAATTCTGAAATATATACTAATTTTAGAATTTGATATGGATTTTGGAACCTAATTAAAATACTTTGTGTGGAATTTGGAACTACTTTAAAGAAAAAACTATTTTTGAATTTTTTTTTGTCAAAAAAGAAAATAAATAATTTCAAAATTATCAAATTTTCGAGCTTCATAATAATTTGTGTTGCTTGTACGATTGGCGGGTCATGTTCTAATACTTTTAAGAAAAGGTGGTATTGGTGAATATCTCCTACAATTATTTATTATTGAAGTACCTCTACTCACATGCGTGGCATATTCACATGGCCCTAAAATCATCGACAAAGACGTAAGAATGGAAGATGTACCTCATAAACCATATCATTGAGAGCCATGGCTAAGAGCTCCCAAATGTAACAACATTCTCTGCTACAAGGATCATCACTTCTTCTCCCTAATATAGTCAAAACCATACGCCCTCCACTCACCATCTCATCTGCACGACACTTGAGAAACATCGAAAAATCTGTCTGGAATTGTTGATAGTATGCTCTTATTACACTTGATGGACTTGTACTTGACATGTATATGTTCCCTTTGTTGGTCTCTTCAAGTTCAGGAACCTGCTCATTGCTCAATGAATTTTGATCACATTTACTTATTTGTCCACCATAATTTTTCTACACGAGGCTGTAGCGATGAAATTTATCATCTACATGCATATATAGTTCCTTATATTCTACAGTGAGAGAGAGAGAGAGAGAGAGAGAGAGAGAGAGAGAGAGAGAGAGAGAGAAAGAGAGAGAGAGATGTAAGATGTGAACCTGAGAGAGCCACATAAGACTGTACGAGGAATGGACGAAATGAAGGCTTTTACTAGGAAAAAGCCTCGTATAAAATGAACCGGCTACCCCACTGAAGTAGCAAGAAGGTGAAGAGGGATTAGAATGACACACATCTTTTCTCAAACTCTCAAGGAATTTGGGCAACGAAAGAAAGACGATGTTAAAATCATTTCCTGGAAGATCATTCAAATGAATTTGGATTTCAGGTGGTTCATGACCCATTTTGAGACTAATCTCGTTAATCATTTTGATAAACGTAGCCGCGACAAGCAGAGTGTTTGGTCCAGATGAACATCCAAGATCGGCCATGACTATCGTTTTTGGACAATTCATGGCACAGTAAAGATCTACTGTAGCTTTTTTTAGGATGGGCTTTGTAATCGATATCACCTTTCTCTATCATCATAGCAAACATCAAAAAGCTTATTACACAAACTTTTTGATTCCCACATGTAAAAAGTTCTTTTGTATGGACACTTTTATCAAAAAAAGATGTATAAATTAATAGTTTTTACCTGAAGAAGAGAATTATTTGAATAGCTTGCATCACCATTTCCCCCATTCATATGAAGTAATTGGACAACTTCCATCCTGTGTGTGTGGGTGGGGTATATGCGTTTGTGTGTTCGACGTCTAGATGTATGTTTCTATTTATAGATGCTTCAAATAATTATATATCGAATGCTTGGCACCTAAATTAGCTATTTGAGATCTTTATTCACTAAATTCAATTTATATTTATAAATATTATTTTTTGTTCATGAGTAATAAATAAAGAAAAAATGATAATAATAGCTATCTTTTAATTTTTTTACCACAAAAAAAGTCAAAAGAAAATGAAAATTGACCAAAATAGCCACCATTTTCGTAGATGACCGTCTACGATTTTTTTTTTGGTCAAAATGAACATTGGACAAGTGACTAAGAAAAAATCTGCTGACTGAAAATCTATGGGTTGGATGCGGAAATCTTTGAGTCTCAAGGCCCGGTCCGGTTGGAAGTTATAAAAACCAAAAAAAAAAAAAAAAAAAAAAAAAAAAAAAATTATTTTCCCCATATCTATACTACATTTTCACAAGACACTATCAATTTTCTATGAAGAAAATAGCTATAAATGACAAGGATCTTCCCCGTTCAGTTGTTTTTTCTATCTACTTTTTTTTAGATTTTAGCCCGCAAATTAGAACAAGTAGTATTTGGTAGTATGTTTTAGAAGGTAACTGTACATTTTAGCACATGAACATTTGCTAAAACATAAAGTTTTCTAGATTTTGGTAGATGTTCAACTGCTAAAATGTCTAGTTACCTGTTAAATTTTCAATATTTTTTTTTAAATCTAGTTAAATTTCCTTATAAAGTTTTGATGTTTTTATTTGGTTGCTCATTTGTAACCATTATATGTTAACTAGGTGAATATCCGTGCGTTGCGCATAAACATCTATCTAGCTGAAATATTTATCAATATATGTTTTTTTAAATTTAACAATAATGTGGTTATTAAATTTAATATAATAATTCATATACTAAGTTGATATAATATATTGATTAATTTGAATTATATGATAATATATACATCTATTAAAACCGCATAATCTGTTATTGTAAATTATTTTTTTTAATTTATTTGCTTAACGTTTTAATTTCTATCATTGTAATTATTTAAAACATCAAACATTTTTTTTTATTTTAAAGGTAATAATATAATCATTTATATAATGTTATTTTTAACTATTGTTATTGTAAGTTATTTTAAGCTACTTATTTGAAAACTTTTAACGATTATACGAATATCTTTAGGAAATATTTTAGTTAAATTGATACTACAATTTAGTTTTTGTATTTAGCACTATAATTTTTCATTTTTAACTATTCACAAAATATTCTTTGAGTTATAAGTAGAACTGAAATTTATATTGAAGTTGACTTTGTAATGTTATATTTAAATTAACCATTTAAGTATTTTGCACAAATTGTTTAAAAGTTGTAGCTTTAAATTGAGAATGATTTACATACAACAACATATTAAATCTAATAAATTAAGTATAATATGTTAAAAGTTAAAGACAAAACTTTCTAAGTAGAAGTAAAAATATTATTTAAATATTGAAATTTAGTTTATTTATGATTACACTTTAGGTTTGATACTTATTTAACCTTATTAACCAACTTATAATCACTATTAGAAAGATACTACAATTTATCACTTTTAACTATTTACAAAATATTCTTTAGGTTACTTAAGTTTAACTAAAATTTATATTTAAGTTGATCTTGTAAGGTTATATTTAAAATAACAATTTAAGTGTTTTTCACAAATTGTTCAAAAGTTGTAGCTTTAAAATGATAATGGTTTACATACAACAACATAGTAAACCTAATTAATTAAGTATAATATGTTAAATATTAAAAACATAACTTTATAAGTAGAAGAAAATATATATTCTTTTAATATTGAAATTTAGTTTATATATGATTACACTTTAGGTTTCATATTTATTTAAGCTTATTAACCAACATATAATCATTATTAGAAAGAAATTGAAAAGTCATGGAAGTTTCAAATGAATGTGGTTAAAGGAAAAATGAATGGGAGTTTCAAATGCATGAGATTCAAGAAAAAATGCTAGCTTTATAAGTATATAATGATAATGATATAGCATTATTAACGGTCTTACTATGGGTCAAAGAATGCTAAGGCCAATGTCGATAAGGTAAAAGCTACCATAGACCGTTTAACTGATAGAAGACCGGAGTTATTCCACAAGACAATGTTCAGATAGTGGATGGATGTACCTCCTATCAAATGACCTATTGCTTCTTTATTACCGATGTTGCAAAAGAAGGTTAGACCGGATGTTCAACTACTATCCGTGGAGCGGTTATAGATTTTGATTGCCTACCACTTGATATATTTCGGTCGAGAGGAATTCTATCCGATCATCATGTTTAACTTTGGTGGTTGGCATCCTAATGTATCAAAAAATGATTTCAAATTTTTATGTAATCATTACGAAAATGTTGTTTCCCGTATGAGACTGACAGTTCTATGTCGGCCGGAGATTTGTATTCCTTCATTCTTTACAACCAGTTTACTATATTACCAATGAAGGCGTTTTGCTATATATTCTTTGTAACAGGTTTATAGGAAAAAAGATAAATGAAAAGATAACTATTTGTTGGCTCGAGCCGAGGACATTTGTAATTGGAATAAGTATAAACTTTAAAAATAATTTGTAAAGGTTTTCAAAAAAATATGTTTTATACATTATGTTAATTGAAAACCTATTTATTTCCTTAAATTACAGTACAAAAATAACAGGCAATAACAGCGACATCTTTAGCAGCGATGGACGCTTATAGCGGAGACAACAAACGCTTTTTTTGTCGTCGCTAAAAGTGTATGTTGCCGCTAAAGGCGTCGCCGCAAAACGCTTATATTGGCTATCTGCATCATTTTAACCCTAATCATCGATTTAAGCTATGATCCAACGGCTAGGAGGACATAGCAAACCCCGTATTGTTTTCCCTCCGATGTGCGCCGCTAAAGGCTGATCGTCGTCGCTAAAGGCTTATTCAGGCGATCCACATCATTTAAACCCCATCTGTCGATTTAAGCGAGGATCCAACCTCGTAGGAAACCCCATATTGCTTTCTTTCCGCTGTGTCGCCGTTAAAGGCTGCCCGTCGCCGTTAAAAAGCGTTGACAATAAAATCCTCTTGTCCTCACTTTCTTTCCCAATCTTCTATGTTTTCCCTACTTCTCTCTGCTCACTACCGTCGACCTCATCGAAATTTCACCGAAATCTTCGATATATCACCCCTCTTCATCTCCATTTTTTAAAATTTTCTTTTCCTTTTCACTTCTCCTTACTAAATTTGTGTTGGTTGTCGGAATTTTAAGATCCCCCACCGTTCTCGTCGGAGTATACCGCCACCACCAACATTCTTGACAAAATTTTGATAATTTTGATTTTTTAGATGTTTATTTGTATGTGTATTTTGTGTTTATAGATGTGGATATGTATTTGTATGTGCATTTATATGTATAGGTGTATCTTGAGTGAATTTTATGTACGTATATCCATGTGTTTTTGTATATATATATATATATATATATATATATATATATATATATATATATATATATATATTGTGTGTGTGTTTTATATATGTATTATCACTACATGAATAACCAACAATAGCAGCGACACTTTTAGCGGCGTTGGAGACTTTTAGCAACGACAAAAAAACAAATGCGTTTTTGTCACCACTAAAAGTATCCGTCGTCGCTAATGGTGTCGCCACTAAAGGCTTTTGTTGGCGATACACGTCTTTTCAATCTCATCCGTCGATTTAAGAGATGATTCTACGAATGGGATGACATAAAAAATCCCGCGTTGTTTCCCTCCGGTGTGTCGCCGCTAAAGAGTATCCGTCGCCGCTAAAGGCTTATTTGGCGATCCGCATCATTTCAATCACATCCGTCGATTCAAGCGATGATCCAACGACGTAGAAAACTCCGCGTTGTTTTCCCTCCCATGTGTCGCCGCCAATGAGTATGAGTCGCCGCTAAAGGTCGTTGGCAATAAAACCCTCTTTGTTCTAACTTTCTTTCTCGATCTTCTTTTTTCCCTTCTTCTCTCTACTCACCATCATCGACCTCATCGGAATTTCTCAGAAAACTTCGTAATTTCACCCCTTTCTTTTCCAATTTTCTCCTTTTCTCTTCTCCTTACTAAATTTCTAGCATTTGAGATGTATGTGTATTTTATAGATGTGTATTTATATGCGTATTTTGTGTTTGTAGATATGGATGTGTATTTGTATGTATATGTGTATTTTAAATGTATTTTATGTATGTATATGTGTTTTTGTATGTGCAATTTTATGTATATATGTATTTTTATGTATCTGTATGTTAATTATGTATGTGTATGTATTATGTATGTGTATGTATTTCTGTATGTTTATGTGCATTTTGAGTGTGTATTATGTATGTATATTTGTATTTGTACGAATAAAAATACATATAAATAGCGGCGACACCTTTAGTGGCGACGGAGAAAATTAACGGTGCACATCTTTAGCGGCAACCACTGGAGCATTAGCGATGAATCAAAAAACGACCCTTTAGTGTCACAAATACTCGTGGGGGAGTTATTTGTGATCGTGTTAAAAAGCTACATAAAAATCAATTTAATTGATATATTATATATAACCTGAAAACTAGCGTGAAACTCATAAATAATTTCAAAACTCAAACCACATGAAAAAACAAGTTCGAACTACATTTCAGAAAACAAAAAACCATTTTTGAATTTGCATTTTGTGAAACAATGTGAGTTTGAAATTTTCAAAATTTCAAACTTTACATTAATTTTCAACAATAAGTTTGTAGCTTCCTGCTACCGTTTAGTGTTGTATAAATACTTTGTTGTTTTCAAATATTTTTAAGAAAATGTGGTCCGTATAAATTATTTATTATTGAAGTACAATTAACTCATCACGTGGCCGGTCACTTATGCTGAAAATGGACAGGTTCTAAAATCATCGATTAAGACCTAAGAATGGAAGATTTACCTCTGCCTCATAAACCATATCATTGAGAGCCATGGCTAAGAGTTCAAGGATCATCACTTCTTTTGCCTAATATGGTCAAAACCATACTCCATCCAATCACCATCTCATCTACACGACACTTGAGAAACACCGAGAAATCTGACTGGAATTTTGGACATATTCATATATTTGTCAACCATAATTTTTCTACACGTTTGCAATGAGGCTGTAGGCTGTATTGTGGTCGACATGATGTTAGAAGCTTGCAAAGCATAATGTATGTGTGCATCATATAAAATAATTAACTTTAAACCGGTACTCTGCACGGTTATGTTGCTACGTAATAAAAATGAATTCTATTTTTTAAAAACATAGCTTTGTATTTGGATGAAAACGTTATTTTTGGAGACTTTCCAAAGTAAAATGCAATAAGAGGAAGAAAATAATATGCAATTATAACCCAAAACCAAAAATGAAAGTAAAGTGCATTGCCCTTTCAACAAATCATAAAAGAAAAAAAAAAATATATATATATATATATATATATATATATATATATATATATATATATATATATATATATATATATATATATATATTTTGATGTTATTTAGTGCAAAGTACGAAAGAAAAAGAATGATAGAAATGATAAATGTATATGCGTATGTGTTTGGAAGTAGCATGCAAGTAATAGATAAAACTGAAAGTAAGTTACTATTTGTTGATAATAAAAGAATGTACGTTGTTATTAGTTGCATTTAGGGTTGTTCACTAATTGGATAAAACCGAATTGTCCAATTGGACAATTTGGATTGGACTATTTGGTTCGGATATTCGGATTTTTAGATTGGTTTTCAACAAAATTGAATTATTATTTTGGATTTCGGATTGGTTTTGGTTTATAAAGTAAGAACCGAATAGTCCAAAAAAACCGAATAAATATTTATTATTTATTTATTATAATATATATCTATAGTTATTTATTAATTTTGTAATTTATTTTTTCAAATAAGTTCAAAACGTTTCATCCAATAAAAAAAAACATTAATATACATTTTCTCTAAAAAGTTTCTATCTATAAAATATTCAACTATAATATATCTTCTTAGTAGTTGTTTATAAATTTCATATCACAACTAAATAATTTGTTTTCGTTATTGAGTAAAGCTGGATAATAGTATAATTATATATCGTTTTACAATATTTTGGTTTTTGAAAACCGAATTATAAAAACCGATCCAACCGAACTATAATCGGATCAGATCGGATTGGATTTGAATATAGTTTGGATTATTCGGATCCATGTTTTGAAAACCGAAATCAATTTGGATTCACTTGATTGTATCGGATCAAACCGATCCATCCAAACGAACACCTCTAGTTGCATTAAACTAAAGAATTATGAGTTTTTGAAATTAAAGCTCAAAAGAAAACTATAAAACTTGATAGTATAATAAAATAGAAAGAGAATGTAACATCTCAAAAATTTAAGAAAAAAATTTCATTTTAAATTCATTTCAAAACATCCAATAATCATGTCAAAACAACCGAAAGTGTATCGTAGTGAAATAAAATCGTAGTACAAATTCATAAAATCACATAACGTCGAAAACATGGACGGATACAGTGCTATCAAGTCGGGTCCTTCCCTTTCGAGCTGGAAGTACCTTAAACATAAACTGAAAACGTAAGCACAAAGCTCAGTGAGCTCCCCCAAAATACTCCATACTATACACATGTAACATTCAAAACATAACTGCGTTTATTTCAGCCCATTCGGTCTCTTTCAACTGGTACTGGGTATATTTCAACCCGTTCGGTCTCTTTCAACTGGTATTAGGTCTATTTCACCCATTTCGGTCTCTTTCTATAGGTACGGAGTGTATTTCAACCCCTTTAGTCTCTTTTGAACCGGTACTGGGTGTATTTGAAGCCCTTCGGTCTTTTGCAACCGGTATCGGGTCTGTTTCACCCCTACATCTAGCATATAATCATAACAGTAAGAGTCACAGAGACAACAAGCATATACAGGCAATACAAGAAATTGTCACGAAGACAATTATTATCCTACCAACATAATCTTGTGGGCCGTCATTGGTGCCTTGGAATCACGAATATAGTGAAGGAAACTCACATGAACTACACAAAAAAGCATGCAGCTACCTCAGCAACAGATGAGCCAACCTAAGCTTCCTAAACCCAAACCGATACCAGACATTAGTCAAATACTCCATGCTACCCAAGGTTGACCAAAAGTCAACTAGTTAAAAAAATTAACAGTCAAAGTCAATCCAGTTGGCACCCACGTCGTGGCCAACCCATGGCCATATCGTGGCCACTCACTCCAGTTCCTATCCAAATCTGCTACCACTTCGTGGAAGACATGCCACCACGTCAAGGGCACATCCATACAAAACAAACGCGATAAGTCCCGCCACCACGTCGTGGCCTTCCTCGACCATGCTGTGCTCCTTGGTTTGAAAGAATTTTCTTCAAAAAGATCTTAATTCATAAGGACCAAGGTAAAACATCACATCTGATTCCTAATGGCTTCATAATGGATAAATTTTCCAACTTTATCCATTAAGATGGTCCAAACCACTAAGATCTAGACTTTAATTCTTAAAGGGACCCAAAATGCATCTTTCTCTATTTAATCCTTCAAGATCTAAACTTTATTGCACCAAAAGGACCTAAAGGACCAAGATAACTTGGATGACTAAAAAGGAAGACAAAAAATCATAACATTCCTAGTCCATGAGGTCCAAGAAATACTCCAAACTAATCAAAAGGTGTTGAAGTCCACTTGACTCCAAGATCACTCATAAAATGGGCCAAAATTGCCAAAAACGACACATGAAGATATCTAAAGAACTAAAGAGCAAAATTGGAACTTTATACTTACAATAGTCCAGAAATGTTGTGCCTTTAATGGATCCAAGCTTGAAGCATCATTCCTTGCAACAAAAAGAACTTCCTTAATCTTTGTGCTTCATGAAAATATCATAAAAGCTTCCAAAAGAGGAAAGAGCAGGGGATCAAAAAAGAACTTCCTTAATCTTGGTCTGACTCACCACGTCGTGGTGACAACCACCTTGTGGTCCTGTCACACCACTCTGTGGTGACGGTTTTCACTCAAATCCTTTCCAGCTTCAAACAGTCATAACTTCTTCATTTTTTCGGTGATCCTTATATCCACGAAAAGGTATTGATGAGCCCCACACTCGTATCTAGTTAATTTTGACTTATCACATGCCTAACTAAAAACCATAATACATAAAGGAAGACCAAAACATCACTTTTCCCAGTTTCCCTTTTACTCTAAAACACAAAACCAAGGCTTAGATCACATAACAAATATTATCAACGTTCAATAGGTTCTAAACCATATTCCCTTGAAGTCCTAGGCCTTTACTTGAAACATTTATTGTCCACAATCCTGAAATAAGAAACTTCTTGAAGCCAGATGTTACAACTATCCCTCACTTAAACTGGATTTTGTCGTTGAAATCCTTCTTAGTTAGAATCTCTAAAAAGAACGCCAACATATCTATTAAGCTTCCTCTAATCATTTCGAAACCAAGGCATCTTATAAAGAAAACTCTAGAGACCAGTTGGTATTTCATAATTGCCAACAAAGAACCCAATAACTTGAAAATACTCAATTGCAACAACCCTCTTCTCTTCCTAGCTAAAGACCCAACTTCCAGAATCATACCTTATGACTGATAATCATCCATTCGTCGTACCTACCCCATCCAGACTAGCAATATGACTAAACCATGTAGAAAGGATACTCAAAACATACCGATCAAAAATTTCAACCACCCTGAATCCGGAAATTGTGCCCAACCGCCTTAAATACACACTCGACTTCCTGCCAAGTCATCACCAACCCGCTACTACCATGAGCATAATGATGGTTAATGCAAGAATTCTCACGTTGCATCTAAATCCCTTATTCCCTCAGGTGTACATCTACCTAAAAAATTACTCGAGGCATTTAAAACAAACTCCATGACTCAGGATTTCAGAACCGATACCCAACACTAATAACCAAACTCCTAATAAACAACCCACAAGAAAACGGGGTTCTTAACATAAAAATTCAGCAAGAGGTTTCTGATGCATAATTAATACTCCCATCAACCTTTTACTTCCCACATGATCCCAACCAGCTGGTCACTGATTCTCTTGACTCCCACCAATGCACTAACACCCAAACATGCCAACAAGACTAATGATCCGAAACCTAAGAGTCTAAATGTAATGACTACTGGGTTCCACCCACATGAATCATACATCCACTGCTCCACGATACATCGTGGCACCCTCTAGCCATTAGAACCGTAATCTCATGGTACTACGCCAATCTTGCCACTATTCCATCATTATCCAGATGACTCATGACCAACATCACAGGGGCCTAAAGATACTCAACCACCAATTCACCGCTTGCAAGAACCCAAGAAACATCCCCCATAATGCTAACCGAACACACCACGGGCCATACCCTTTTATCATGCCTAATTCCTTTCAAAGTACAGGCTATTACTAATGCAAAATCAGACGAAAACATGGTCGTATACAACCAAAGAATGAGATAGGCGGCCGTACTTTTGTTCCAATTCAAAAGCTATAAACCAAAAAGAACCAAGCCAATAATTCGAATCAAGTGCTCTCGTGCCATCATACTTAGTCGACACACATGAACTTGTAACCATAATCAAGGAACTACCACAATGTACATCCCTAATGGGAGACACATAACCAACCTTGGATCTATTGCATTCCTTTTTCCTAACAACATTACTCAAAGGGTGAGGTACCAGTAGATATAACGAAATAAAGAACCCCAATCGTTAACAGAAACATGCATGTGAACGATCGAAACAAGATCCCACACCTTGATTGAAGCTGAGTAGATCTCACTATTACATAACTAGCTCGATAAAACATCCAAAATTACCCAGATTTGCTGTCAAAACTCAGGTCGGATCGATCCAACTATTAACCCTGACATGCCCCAGAATTAGGCCCTGTTTGATATGGCATCTGACTGAGTCAGGTCAGACATTTTTGCTGACTCGGTCAGACAAAAGGTGTTTGATAGACAAAATCTTGGCGTCTGACTCGGAAAGCAATGTCTGACTGAGAAAGAAGTTGGGAGTTAGCTGACTGAGAAAGAAAACAAGGCTTTCCAATAGTACCCTTGTCTTGGATAAAAATTCACAACTAATGAAGGCTACAAGAATAGAACTTGGGTCTACCTTGTAGAAGCAATGGTGTTTACCAGCAAGCTGAAGGGTTTTTTGTGTTTTATGTTTAAAATAATATATTTAATGTCTATTATGGTGGAGGTTTTTGTATAAATTATTATTATTATTATTATTATTATTATTATAATTATTAATGTCTATTATTATTACTATTATTATTATTATTATTATTATTAATGTCTATTATTATTATTATTATTATTATTATTATTATTAATGTCTATTATTATTATTATTATTATTATTATTATTATTATTATTATTATTATTATTATTATTATTATTGTAATATTGCATAGAAACGTGTATAGCATCAGGGTAAAATGGTCATTTTACACCAATCAGCACATTCGGTCAGATTTTCAATCAAACAACATGATTTCTTACTCAGTCAGAATTTCTTATTCAGACAGACCTTTCTCAGTCAGCACTTTCTCAGTCAGCAACTATCAAACGGGGCCTTAGATTCGAAGCTGATCTAGGGTTACACCTGAAAAACTAACGACATTGACCCGACATCCAAACTCCCAGTAACCAAGGATACCTACTGAGCCTGATCCCGCTATGGAAATACCCCATAATCAATGATTGAGGGTACCCATAGCCAGAAACCAGAATATACAACATACAGAACTGGGCAATGGTTGAAGCATCCATTAAGCTTAAACTGGTACATCTCGAAGCCTTCGAAGAACCTTAACTACCGACAATGAACGAAATGAGCAACGATCGAGAAGGCATTGGTAACTAATCCAATGATCTAATACACTTCTGAATAAAGCCCATGAGGAGCTACACATGTTGAACTCTGAACTTGATTTACCAATCAAAAACTGCCCATCCAAGACTATTGATATCAATATATACTATGAGCTAGCAAATCCCTCAACAACTGATCCTCAAAATGAGCGACCCGAACGCCTTTTGATATATACATCGACATTCACGAAAGGAACCACTGGCTATAATGAGCTCTCTGACGAATGAATTCCTATCACGAATACAAATCATGCATTCCTAAGCGCATACATCTGATGGCAACTTACTCCGCACCCGGCTTGACAAACTCTTGAATCAAAGTCTCGCGTACTTGAATCGCTGATTCGTGCGACCCATTATTCTAAAACCAATTGTCTGAACAGATCGAAGATCTCTCAGCTAAGTACCTAGATCTCTGCCACTTAGGGTTCGAACTACCACCAACTGACATTGCAAACCGACTAAAACTCAAACTAACTCAACCACATACATAACATTGATGACCCTTTGAATGTATAATACAACGCAAGATGATCTTCTAGATAAAGACCAATAAAACTCATAGAGATTCAAAATCTCAGATGGAGACCTCAGAAACCTCCCAATCATAACCACCTCTAATATAAAGAATCACATGCAGATGCAGAAACAATAATTGACAGTCCATTCATAACACCGAATTCCTATACACGAACAATTAGACTACCATACTCCCTATCTGCAAATCCACAACCATTAATTTATTGTGGGGATCATTCGTAAACACAAAGGGCAAAGTCCTTATAGTCGGGATACATCGGAGATAAAAAAAAAGTTATCGCTCCCAATTCACATTCCTTGATTACATGGAACAATCAAGTAGACCGGGCCTAACAATTTCAAAGGGAACAAACCCCTAATCTCATATCAAGGCCACCATACCACAAGAATCCTCTTGTTCATTCCCACACTATAGTACCTGATGCTAACAAACCGTAACCATCTAGCCCTAGACCTGAACACCATAGCGAGCAATGATCTCGTGAATATACACATCAGCCAACTTCTTGGCCGAAGAACTCTCCTAAATTGCTAGGAAATGGACACTCTCGTTCACTCGATCCGCGATGACCCAAATAGCATCAAAACCATTTGCCGTCCTCGGTAACTTGGTGATGAAGTCCATCAAAATATGCTCCCATTTCTAAATGGGAACCTCCATAGGCTGCAGCTTGCCATGCGGCCTCTGATGCTCGACCTTGACCATCTTGTAGGTCAAGAACATCTCAACGTACCAGGCGATCTCCCTCTTCATGCACGACCACTAATAGCTCAATCTCAGATCCCGATAAGCGAGACATATGGTCATCCTCCAACACAAATCCTTCTGACCCCACTAGACATAGGAACCCATACCCAAACACAATGATTCAACAAACCACGATTATCTAGAACAAATCTGGCAATCTCACCTCTAATCATCTTAATCTTCCAGTTCTCTTCCCAAACACCCTCGAACCTAGCATCCCTAATCAATCCTACAAGCGGAGAATCCAATGATATCCTCATACATGACATCCCATCAGAAGACCAAACCGACTCGCAGCTCAAATTATATGCCACCATATTCGCTTTATCCGGATGGTAAAGGATCTCACAGCCATAATCCTTGACTACGTCCAACCACCTGTGATGCCTCATGTTCAAGTTCGGCTGATCCATAATGTGTCGTAAACTCTTGTGATCAGTGTAGATTGTATAGTAGACCCCATAAAGATAATGCCTCCAAATATTGAGGGCAAAAACCATAGCCCCCAACTCAAGATCATGTGTGGGATATCTCGTTTCATGCGACTTCAGCTGTCGTGAAGCATAAGCTATCACTCATCCTCTTTGAATGAGGACTGTCCCCAAAGCAGTGAGGGATGCATCACATAAAACCACAAAATCCTCAATTCCCTCTGGGAGGGTCAAAACTCGGGCCTCACATAGTCTCTTTCGAAGGTTCTCAAATGTTGCATGTTGCTCAGGTCCCCATCGGAAATCCACCCCTTCCTCGTCAAACGAGTGAGGGGTACTGCAATCTTGGAGAAATCCTAAATGAATCTCTGATAGTACCCTGCCAAACCTAAGAAACTCCTGATATCCGAGGGAGATTTTGGAAGCTCCCACTTCATCAAATCCTCGATCTTGGCCGGATCGACCAATATCCCATCCTGGTTAACGAGGTGTCCAAGGAACGAACCTCTCGCAACCAAAACTCACACTTCGAGAACTTCACATAAAGCCGTTCTCGCCTCAAAACCCCCAGAAGCTCGCAAAGATGCTCTTCATGCTACTCCCTAGTCTTGGAATATACCAAGATATCATCAATAAATACGATAAGTAAACGATAGAGCATTGGCCTACATACTCGATTCATCAAATCCTTAAATACTACAGGCGCATTGGTGAGCCCAAATGGCATCACCACGAACTCGTAATGCCCATAACGAGTTTGGAATGCGCTCGTCTCCACATCCTCCTCTCTCACCTTAACTTGATGGTACTCGGACCTCAGATCTATCTTAGAGAACCACAATGCACCCAACAATTGATCAAAGAGATCATCAATCCGCGGAAGGGGATAAATATTCTTGACGGTTCTCTTTTTGAACTCCAGGGGGCTCCGCCCTGCCCTGAATCCCATATGTGATCCTCAAAGTAGCCAATGCTGGAACCTGCACCAACCTGGCGGTAAGCAAAGGAAATTGGGCCTTCATATGGCCCACCTGATCACAATGGTAACAAAGTCTGACGCCAGAAGTTGGAGTCTTCTACCAACAATCCCTCGCAATGTGGCCCTGATTTCCACATTTATGGAAACCCGAAGAGGATCTACAAGATCCATCATGCACCTTGCCGCACTTCCCACAAGTTCATCCCCTCTGACTCCCTAGCGTAGAATCAACAACCCTAAACCGCATGAAGGCAGGCTGTGACTGCACCGGGGCCGGTCTCAACTCCCTCTTCTGCATATCAATCTTAATCTCATGCCAACTGGCAGCCTCCTGCATCTCTAACAATATACCATAGCGCTGAGTAGAAACAAACTGTATGATCTCTGTCTTGAGCATGCTCAAGTAACGGGTCATCTGAGACTGCTCGGATGCAGCAAACTTAGGACATAACATATCCCTCTCTTTGAACATCTTGGTGATCTATGTCACCATTTTAGACCCCTACCTCAAATCCAGGTACTCCTGGGCCAAGCTCTTTCTCTTTATCAATGGAACATAACAGGAGCAGAACATACCAGAGAACTGATCCCAAGTCACATCAGCGCTCTACTCAACAGAATTGGAACTGGTAGCGAGCCTCCACCTATCCTTCGCTCCGGTCCTCAAAAGGTTTAGAGCGCACCTGACCTTCTGGTCAGTAGGACAAAAGCAAGTGAAGAAACATCCCTTGACGTCAGATAACTAGCTCATTGCTATGATCGGGTCCTGCACTCCATCGAAAGTCGGGGGCTTCGTATTGTCGAAGTCCAGATACTAAACAAACCCGACCCAGTACAATACCTATAGTTGTCACGGCTATGGAGGCTGCGGCAACAACAGTCTCAGCAATGGCTACCTATCTGTCATCAAAGAACTTCATCATCACATTCTTAATAGACCCGAACAACTCTGATATCTGATCCCGGATGATGGCCACATCATCACATTCATAATCCTCGCATCCAACTCATCTGATCCAATCTACCTGCTAGCTCATGATCTCGATCCGGATCCGGTCTCAACTTGTCTCGTAGTCACCATACTGAAAATACACCAGGGAGATATTAGATAATACACATAACATAAAAGGGAAACCAACTCCCGATAAATCCCTAGGGGTTATGACTTCTATGTTACGCGTACGGGTCCTGTGCTTTTATTAGTACGAACCCATACTACCTTCCACAGCTACATGTAGTTGTCTCAGAGGGTCATCACAACATGCTAACAATACATGCTAGCATACTCATATACTAAATCCTTACACCGTAGAGGAAGGCTATATTTCTCAAAACTGGTCGACTAGCCCCACACAACTCATCCATGAAACTTCCACCAACCCTGCGGCACTCGTGTATACTAGTCATACATAACGTTGGACGTTATAGACATATGATTATCTGAAGCTACCCTAAGCCCTTCATCAAACAAGAACATGAAATAAGGCCAAACCAAGCATTCTCGGGCTATAAGATCTTAGTTACATATAACCATGATTCATACACTAAGAAACTATAGTAATGATGTCATTTCCATAAAAAGAAAGGTTCTAGGCTATCAGGCATCATATAATCAGACAAATCTATCATGTAATTCCTAAAGATCCATAGCATGTCACTAGCATGTTGTTCTAACATATCACAATATCAGTAACAGTGTGGTATTTTAGGGTCTACTTACTGGCACCGACTGATCGTACACCTTGCTTCCTTATCGACCATTTTGAAAATTGTTTGAAATTTTTTTGAAAATTGTTTGAAAATTGTTTTGAAAATCTGTTTCCTTAGTTTGAGACTAGATTCACACGCGTGCTACTCCAATCACTCAAACCAAGTCTCTGATACCAACATGTAACATCCATAAAATTTCATAAAAATTTGAACTTTTCAACCAACCAAAAACCATAATTGTTTGCATTGTAATTCTTCAAAACAAGTTTAACATCAGAGTTTTTCCTAAAATCATAAAACACAACATGAGGAAGTGCACGACCAAGCCTTTGCCTTCCCACGATCATCTGAGGTACCTGAAACATAACCTAAAAACTTTAAGCCCAAATCTTAGTGGGTTCCCCCAAAATACAATAATAATGCATATACAATAACAACATACTATGGGTCCAATCAACCACTGAGTTTGAATACCCCAGGCCCCTCAAATATCAGGTTGGAATGCGAACATACTATGGGTCTAATCAACCATCGGGTTGGAATATCCGATGCCCCTCAACCATCTAGTTGGAATGCCAACATACAATGGGTCCACTCATCATCGGGATGGAATACCCTAGGCCCTCAAACATCGGGTTGGAATGCCCCGGCCTATTGGCTTACGCATAAAGCAGGGAAGCCTTAGCCACCAATCAAACATGTGCACCTAATACAAATAACCATGATATTTACCAACTAGCAAAAAAAAAAACAGATCTTACAGATCACTAAGCATAGGATCATCCGATCTACTAGGATAACGATCTAAAAAATCATTATAGCATAACATGCATAATAGGATATCAATCCAAGGGCCGACATTGGTGCCTTCGACCCGCAAGTACAGTGAGGAAGACTCACTTCACACTGCTGAATCGAACTGAAAGTCTCCGGCTACTAGCTCACTAAAATCCACACACTAACACAACAAATAAACATCCAATTAATAATTAGATTACCATCCCTGACTAACAGACCATACTTAGGGTAAATGGGCACTTTTACCCTTTCCCTAAACTGGCTAAGATCCAAGCCCAAATCTTGATCCAAAAAGGCCCAACAACAATGATCACACAAAGCCCATAATTAGCCCAACTTTCCAAATTGGGACCAACTCCTAATTGGGCCTTACTCCAAGGTCCAACACTTCACTTGGCCAAAAATACTCCTAAACAGATGGACCAATGAGGACCCAAGCATCCTAGCCCAATAGGTGGCCCAAAGCTTGAAGCCCAAAACGAAAATCCAACACGTTAAGTATGCGGGGCGTACCCAGCTGTACACTCAGTGTACACCACATTGACCAAAAATGTGCCCTGACTGCCTACGCCCAGCGTACGCCTTGGTATGCCCAATGTATGCTGTGGCCATGCAAAACGTGATTAAGGACTTATTCCATTCAGTCCAATGTCCAAATTTCAGATCTAAGTCCTAAGAGGTGTTCCAAACCATAAAGTATCCAACTTTATGGCCATACATGTCTTAATAAGGCCCAATATCAATATTCTAGCATGTCTTAAACACTAAAGTTCTCATGCATGTACTAAAAGGACCAAGATAGCATTTTTATGACTTATGAGTTATTGTACCTCATTTTTTCAGAAAGGTAGGGCCATTTGGTCTTAGAGTAGCATATACTCATTAACACCAAGAAAAAGGCCCAAAACACATAGATTTTCCCCATGGCAAGATCTAAAAGAAAACAAGGTAAGATTGAAGATTTATACCTTTTGAAGTTTCTCAAGAAGGTAGAAATCTAAGATCTACAAGTTGCTCCTTCACCAAAGCTTCCCTAAGGATCTTTTTCTTCCTTTAACACACCAAGAACACACCAAAATCACACACTACAGCTCAAAAAGGCACACTCAAAGATCAGGGTTTGCAAAAACAAAGGAGTGGATGCTGAAAGGTGGAAAGGAAATAAGCCAATATGATGCTTAAATACCCTTCAAACCCTAGAACTTAGGGTTTCCTTTTGACGTGAGTACACCCAACATACGTGAGTGTATACACAGCGTACTAGGGAGCCCCCTAGTACGCTCAACGTACACACATGTACGCTTAGCGTACTCCTCCAACTCGATTTACCAAAATGCCATATGGACTTCAAGGCAATACTTCTTGGACTTAGGGATCAAATTGACTAATAATTTAAACAAAGAGATGAATTTGAAAATACCTGAAATCCAAGGTCTTACAACTCTCCCCCACTTGAACTAGACTTCTTCCTCGAAGTCTGCTGTAGAAAAATTTTTGGATAATGCTCCCACACATCAACCTCCGGCTCCCAGGTCCACTCGATGCCCCTCCGATGCTGCCTTTGTACCTTTACCAAAGGTACTTCCTTGCTACACAAAACCTTCACTTTCCTCTCTAGAATATCTACAAGCCTCTCAACATAATTCAAGCGCTCATCAACCAGAATGTCATCTAAAGATAGCACTGCATCCTCATCCAATACACACTTTCGCAACTGCGAAAGATGGAAAGTGCTATGAATCTGACTGAGCTCATCATAAAGATCCAATCCGTAGGCAACCTAGCCAACCCTGGATAATCCAGAATGGCCCAATATAACGGGGACCAAATTTTACCATCTTCCTGAAGTGATTCATGCCTTTCCAAGGTGACACCTTCAGTAATACCATATCGCCAACCTGGAACTCCAACTCGAATCGGTGCCGGTCGGCATACCTCTTCTGCTGACTCTGAGCAGTCTCCAATCTCTACCTGATCTGCTGATTCATCTTCGTAGTCTGAGGGACCACTTCGGTATGCCCTATAACCCTATGACCAACCTATCCCTAACAAACTAGGGTACAACATCTCCGCCCATACAAGAGCTCGAAAGGTGGAGCACCAATACTGGAGTGAAAATTATTGTTGTAAGAGAACTCCGCAAGAGGTAGGTAGGAGTCCCAACTCCCACCAAAGCTGATGACATAGTCCCGCAACATATGCTGAAGGGTCTGTATCGTCCACTCACTCTGGTCGTCGGTCTGCTGTTGCTAGCTACAACCTTGTGGGTCGAATCGTAGCAAGCATAACTTTCTAAACTATTTTACGACGTCTAATGAAGTGTCGTGCGGGGAAAATATCAAGTCAAAAGCTCAATTATAGGAAATCATTATAGCATTGTTCAGCCAACCTTAACTAATTAAACTACCTAGAGGGGAAAGCCTTGAAGTAGTAATAGTATACATCAATATGCGAAAGGGGTAAAATTCTTATAAGAAAAGTGATACACCAAGAAATATGTTAAATGGGTGGCACATATGAGAAGTTAAGTTATGATACCAATATGTTAAGAGTAATAAGTACATAAACAAATATCCTATACTAAAAAGTATCTAAGAGTATTTTCAATATTTATAAAAACAAAACCTTTGAACTCACCAACATTATGTTGACTGTTTTCAATATTTCATGTATTCCTAGGAAATCAATGAACAGAATATCACAACATGAAGGAGCAAGTCGCAAGGATATAGATAGGATATGTCCTGTAAAGATCAAATGTACAAGGTCATACCTTATGATTTAATGAGTCAAACACATAACATTTTGATCTATCAGCATCAACGTCTACAAGTCGACAACGCCATTGTCTTAAGTTCAACAGCTTCAGCTTATAATATAGTTGTTCGATTGTAATCTTTTGTATATTAGGAATTTATTATATATAAATATAGAATATATATTAGATCTTGTATCTTTATGATAAGATCTATTCTTAGTATAGATTAGATACAATCCTTTCAATCATGGGATATACAGGTATAGATTAGCATATATATACAATATTTGGGCAAACCATAATGTTGTGGTCGAGTAGTTTTGTTTGTGGATTTATGTTCATTGTCTTTCTGACAAACCCGTCTACTTGGTGAAGAAAAAACCTCTTTTCTTGGTGAAAGGAACACTTCGAAAACTCCTGTGTTATTTACTTTCTATTGATTAATTTGTATAGACTAGTTTTTCTTTTCAAATTCATACATGAAGTGTATCTGATCAAATACAAACCTTCAATTGGTATCAAAGAAGGTTTGTGATATACTCAAGTTATCATGTTGAATTCAAGCAATTCCAAATCCTTTGGTCTCAACAAAATTCCTTCCTTCGATGAACACAACTTCGCCATGTGGAAAACCAAGGCCACGGTGGTTCTTGAAACCATTGACTCTGAGATGAAAAATATTGTCGAAAAAGGTCCTCATGTTCCTTTGTACTAACGCATGGCAAACAACACTCCCATTGGCCCTCTGAAGCAAAAGCCAACAACAAGTTATGACCAAGATGAGAAAACACTGCTCAGTCTTGATGTAAAAGCCAGGGCGGCTATTGGAAATTCTCTTCCATACAATGTGTATCATCTCATACATAATTTTGAATCAACCCAAGAGATTACGGACATGTTGACGGTGGCTTATGAAGGCGCTATGGAAGTCCAGGCTCCGACCATCAACAATCTTAATCGAAGATACGAGTATTTCTTTTTCTCAACAAGGTGAGTCTCTAACTCAAACCTTCAATAGGTTTAATTGTTTGGTTATGATATGCGCATGCTGGGAATCCTTAAGCACTCATCACAGTTTGTTCTAAAGCTTCTTGATTCTCTTGGGAAGAGTTGGGAACATCACACTGATGTTCTTAAGAACGGTGAGAAGAATGATTACATGGATTTGAACTCATTGTTCGGTAATCTTCGAAATTATGAAGAGACCAAAGCGCTTCATAAAGAAATCATGAAGTACTCGAGCAACGAAAAGTCTGTTGCCCTAATGTCTCAAAAGGAAACAATAAAGCGTATCAGTGAATCAGACAATTAAGATCAGGGTGAACAAAGTGATGAAGATCTCATCGATGCGCTTGTTGCCAACGTTACACTTATAGTCAAGCGTTATGAAGAAAGAAGATCAAATGGGGTTAGAAAAGCTCAATTCAAGGGAAGTAGTTCAGCGGAAAGATCCACTTCAAATAAGAAAAAGCTCGGGTAATTGCTTTAATTGTAGGAGCCCTAACCATTTTTCCTGGGATTGCAAGGAGAAGAAAGAAGCCCAGAGTCCTGAGAACTACGAAGTTTTCTACAAGAAGTTGGTGGCTCATATGAAGAAGGAAAACATGTCTCTACTAAAAGCTTTCGTTGCAAAACAAGAGGATCACAAAGAATAGGTGGATGAAGAGGATACATCTGAAGATGATGCGCTGAATGTTAAGGGTCTCATGGAACTTGTAAATGATTCCCGTGATGGAATATGTCATGCTGATGGTTCTCACGCTGACACTGAATCTAATCCAAATCTAGGTCAAACTTGGTACCTAGATAGTGGAAGTTCTAGACACTTCGCCTGTTACAAGTCACTCCTAACAAATTTTATAGAGAAGGATGGTCCAATGGTGACTTTCGGTGACAATAGCGGAAGATTTGTAAGAGGTGTTGGAACTTATGAGTGTAGGACGATTGAGCTGAAGTACGTATTCTATGTAGAAGGATTGAAATGCAATTTCATCTCCATCAGTTAACTTTGTGACACTGGTTACAAATTTCTTTTCAACCGTCATGAGGGAAAAGTGTTAGATTCTGGAAAGAAAATTGTGCTTTCTGCTCTCAGGGAGAATGCTATTTATATGGTTTGATTTGTTGATTTTGATGCTGATACTTTATTCTTGTTTTAAGCTTTGCTACTTTTCAAATTTGAGAATAAGTTGCTACACTTTTAATTTCTTTTGTTTGCATTAGTTTTCTTCTTTTATTCTTTAACAAAGAAGTATACATTATGAATGCACTTTCTTTTTCTACTAACTTTTCCTACATAATCTTCTCTATCAATAGTGACCGCTTCTGACTGATCTACTTTGAAGGGATCAACATGTCATTCCTTGAATGCATAACTCTCATTGTGAAATCATTTGATGCTGACATGTTTTATGTTGATGAGACCAGATGGAGGATAACTGTGCCAAAGGATGTTCTTCTGGACACATATCTCTTCTATCGTCAGAGGAAATTCAAATGTTCTTGGAACAAATTTTTCATTTGGAAATTCATTGAAAATTGGTACTCCTTTAAAATCAACATTATAAATGCTTTTGTCATCATATTTCACTATTGGAATATCTCCCATGAATTTTCCATGGTCTTTCTTTAATTATTCCTTCAGAGGAGTATGGTTTTTTATGCCAAGAGCTCCTCATTTGGACCATGGACATTGAAAATTAATTGTTAGATGTTCATTTTGCTTAATTTGATTCATATTAGAATCAACGTTTTATATTAAACCATTCAAATGTACATTACCAGCTACTAATACATCTCGTTGTTCTAAGTAAAACTTTACAATCAGCAAAAATTCTAGCATTTTTATAAGGAAAGCTCCTGCTCCAAACGATCTATTCTTATCTCCTGTTCCTCAAAATGCTCTCTTATTCGATAAAGCTCCTCGTAGGTCGAGTCTTTTTTACATATCTTTTTGATAGATTTCTAAGGTATCTGAAAGTGACGGAGAAATTTGTTCTAGGTAAGGCTCACAGATCTTAGGACATAATCTTTTTCATAGATCATAACTTTTGCCTTCTCGATTGTAACATCCCAAAAATCACAATAAAATTTTGATTTTTTCAAAAACCACCCATTGACTATAATTGTTTACGAAAAACTATTTCCAAAAGTTATAATTACAAATTAGGGTATCCCAATATCGAATATCATAAAATCTGAAGGATGTGCACAATCAAACCTTCGCCTTGTCCCAATCATCTGAAGTACCTGAAATAATAAATTGAAGCTGTAAGCATGAAGCTTCGTAACTCCCTACAACTACCACTACACAACATATAACATATAGAATCATGCATGAAGGATCCAATCAGCCATCAAACTTTAATACCCTCGGGTCCACAATCTCCCGGTTGGATTACCCTAGCCCACAACCTCTCAGTTGTATTGTCATACATACAACATACTAGGTCCACATCCTCCCGGTTGGATTGCCATATATACCACATACTGGGTCCACAACCTCCCGGCTGGAATACCTTGGACCACAACCTCCCGATGGGATTTCCCCGCGTTTTTTGAATGGCAGCACAAAGCAGTACAATCTCAACCTAACCATACTATGCCGACAAATAACATGCATACAACAAACAACTAATCATATAACCAGTCAGCAGACTAACAAATTAATCTATATATCACTACCGCATAGCAGCGTCTTATGTACTAGGATACAGATCTAACAGAGCTCTACAACATAGCAACAATCTCTATACCATGATACATAACCTATCGGGTCGACATTGGTGCCTTGGACCCACAAGTACAGTGAGGAAAACTCACCTCCCAGACTGGAAAGGTCTCTGAATAGCACACTGGTCCGAATAGCAGCTCTACCAGTCACTTATTTATCAAATAGTGACCAAAATCAAATACAACTCAAAATACCAAAATACCCTTAGGTTAAACTTGGTCAAATCCTGTTCAAATTCAAAACTCAACGACGTCAACCGATTTGACTCGGGCTGAGTACGCCCAACGTACTCAGCATGTACGCTTAGCGTACTCAAGGTCCAGATCAGGCTTCCAAGGTAGTACCCCGAACGTACTTAGAAGTACGCCCAATGTACTCAGCTAAAAGTCACTTCCCCATGAAGTGCTTATTTCATGAAGTCCTTCCGTCTAATTGCAGATCTAGGCCCTAAATATAATTCTAAACCATAAAGTTTCCATATTTATGAGTTTGCATGCATAGAAATTGCCCAACACCAACACCAAAACCATAATTTTTCCTAAGCTCTTTAGCTCTCTAACATTTGCATGGAAGGGAATATGGGACCACGATTACACTTTTATGCTTCCTAATAACTCCATAATGGATAAAGTCTCAAACTTTATCCATTTCAATGGTCCAAAAACTTAATATTTATTCTTTAAGTCTCAAAGGGACCCAAAAGTGCATCTTTATGGACTTAATCCATTAATTCTAACTCTCCAACCATCAGATCTAAATCAAAATATGTTTAGATTGTGAAAGTTTCCAACTTTATCTATAACAAGGTCACAAACTTTAAAGATCGAAACTTTATGCACTAAAATGACCAAAAGCTCATAACATACAAAACTAGCTAGATCTAACAAATTCATCATCATGATTCAATCTTTATAACACTAGAAGAAAGATCAAGGTGAACAAAGTATTGATCTACAAGCTCCAATGCAACCAACACTTCTCTAATAAGCTCCTTCTTCTCCAAGAATAACAAAGAACACTACAAAGCACTTTTTTTTTCTCACAACGCTCAAACTAGGGTTAGGGTTTCAAGGGAGGGTGTGGAAGAGGTGGAGGTTGAGAAAGTAATGGGATTGGGGAAGTTAAGGAGGTTATATAGAGCCAAAACACAAAAATAGGGTTTGGGTTTTGATCGTGTACACCCAACATGTTGGATTAGGTGTCTAAGCCCATAACTATAATTGATATGTACTTCACCCGATAGTAGCATGGCCCTTTTGGGTTGCCTTCACCATAGCAATTTGATAGGATGAATTATTGAAAAAGAGGTTAATTGTGATTTATTTATATATTATAAGAATAATATATTAATTTAGAAATCATATTATTTAATTAGGATTGACCAGATATTAATTTGGAATTAATTTGGTGATCAAAAGAGATTGATTAAATTAACGGGGACTGATTATGTAAATCAATAATAGTTTTAGTTTGGGCTAATGAATCGTATTGGCATAGGATGGACGAAAATCTATGGGGAGCCCATAGAATTTCGTCCAAGGTTTCCATATGGGGATCCACAGGTTGCTTGAGGCCTAAGCAAGGGATTTAGGGTTTCCAGTAGATAACCCTAAGCATCCTCAACTATAAAAGGAACCCACAGCTTCTTGAAATTGGCATATGCACTTAAGAAAGAACCCTAGCTGATTTTTAGAGCCTCTCCCTCTCTCTCATTTACCTCCAATGGTTACTTGGTGTTTGTGACTCGTTAGAGGTGCAAGAATTGAGGCACTAAGCTCTTGAAGGTCAAGATCAAGCAAGCTACAAGAAAAGTTATTCATCTAACTTTGTTTTACGTATGAATTTCGATAAATAGCATGCTATTTTAGGGTTTACGCTTTGGATAATTTAATTGTATAACTTGAGAAAAACCTAGATCTAAAGCATTAGGGTTGCATGTAAACCATCGTAATGTTGTAGTGCTCAAAACCCGTCACAGCATACTCCAGGTACGCCCAACATACTCCAGGTATTCCTAGTACACCCAACATACATCTTGTACGCCTAACATACTAGACTAAGCCCAAGACCTTCATAATTTCAAATGGTCATAACTTCTTCGTTCCAACTTTGTTTTCAATGATCTTTATATCCGCGGAAAGGTATTGAATATCCCTACAATATTATCTATATATCTTGGACTAAAAACTTCCCGAACAAAAATCCATATTTCATGCAAGAAGTCCGAAAAATCATTTTTCCCATTTTACCCTTTGACTCCAACACAAACCAAGGGCTTGAATTGCATATTCAATATTGTAAACATCCAATAGGGTCTAAACCCTATTCCATTTAATCCCAAGGCCTTTACTTGATGCATTTATTGTCCACAATCATGAAAAAAAAATTCTCCAAACCGGATGTAACAACTCTCCCCCACATAAGCTAGATTTTGTTCTCGAAATCCTCCTCGATTGCAATTTCTGAAACAACAACATATTCCATAAACTCTCCGTAACCATTTCCAAATCAAGGAATCTATTAAAGAAAACTCAACAGACCACTCAAAAACCAACAACTGCCAACAAATTTTCTTCCTCTCTCTAACTGAATAATCCAACTTCTATAGAAAACCACACAAAGTGGGAACCCTCATTACTACAACCACAAACCATCCTTTTTACTATACTTCCCAAAAATGGGAACCTGTTAGTCTATTCTTCAGAAAACTTACCCTAAGACTGATGATCATCCTTTTGTCGAACCTAACCTTAATCCTTTACTAGGAACACCACCAAAACACGCTAAAAGAATACTCAAATCATACCGATCGCTAATTCCGCCTAAAAACTTTAATTATACTCTTGACTTCCTGACAAGTCATCACCAACCTGCTGCCCCCACAGGTATAAGGATGGTCAATCCAAGAATTTGCACGTTGAACCAAAATCCCTCATCAGCTCAAGTGTACCTCCACCTGATAAATCACTCAAGACATCTACAACGAACTTCGTGACTCGAGATTTCAAAACCAACTCCTCATACTGGAAACCAAACTGCTAATAGACAGCCCACAAGTAGACGGGGTCCACCATATCAACCATTCATTAAGAAAGTTTCTGTGCACAAATAATATATCATTTTAAATAACTTTTTATTTTATGATAACATGATCCAAACCAGCTGGTCACCGAGTCTCCTGACTCCCAAAAACAACGCACTATCATCCGACCATGACAATAAGACTAATGATCCAAGATTTAAGAGTCTAAACTAAATGACTACTAGGTCTCGCCTAGAAGAATCATACATCTACGGGTTCATGATACATCGTGACACCTTCTAACCACTAAAATGATAAGCTCATCATACTACATTGTACTTACCGTCGTTCCATTACTAGCTTGAAGACTCACGAACACTGCCACCGGGTCTAAAGATACTCAACCATCAACCCAATATCTTGCAGAAAATCCATTCAACATTCCTTTCGACGCTAACTGAACACAACCAAGGCCATACCCTTTTATCATGCACAATTCCCTCCCCATCACACAATGTTACTAATGAAAAATTTTAGGCGAAAACATGGTCGCACACATCCAGAGAATGAGATAGGCAGTTGCATTCTGGTTCCAATTTAAAGGCTATAACCAAAATTAAGAACTATGCATATAATTTGAACCAAGTGCTCCATTGGTATCTTGTCTAGCCCACATACATCCCTTAGGACAATATCTAATCAACTTATCTCCATACATGCCCTCAATAGAATCCCATAACCAACCCTGGATATACTATAATGCTGCTTACTCATAACCTTACCCATGGGGTGTAGTATTAGTAGATCTAACCAAATTACGAACCTCCACCACTAACATAAACATTCTCGTGGATGGCCGAACTAAGATTTGGCACCTTGATTGAAACCGAAAAGATCCTACCATCGCGCAAGTAGCTCGATAAAACATCCAAGGAACTTTTTCTATTGACGATAAACGAAGGACCAACGATCGATAATGCATTGTGACTATTCCAATGTCCATGCAAAACTAAACATACCAAACTCTGAAACTTATCGACCAAATAGCAACTGCCCATCCCAAACTATAGATATAAATCTATATAACAAGCTAAAAAATCCCTCAACAATAGATACTCAACTGGAGAGTATCAAATGCCTCCTGACCTATTCCCCAACATTCCCGAAAGGAAGCAATAGCTACAATGAGCTCCTTATTGAACAGATCCTTGTCATGAAGGCGACACTTGCATTCCCGAACACGTACATTGGTAACTACCTGCTCTACACCCCTAACTTGACCAAATCTTGAAACAATGTCTCGCATACATGAATCGCAGATCCATATGTACCATTCATCTGAAACCAGTGACTCGAATGAATCAATGATACTCCATGAAGAATACTCAGTTCTCCCCCTTCTTAAGGTTCGAATTACCACCCACTGGTGTTGTAACCAAAGCATATGTCAAACCAGCTCAACCAGGTACAAACCATCCTTGACTCTTGGAATGTATAAGACACACAAGATGAACTTCCATATATGGACCAAGAAAAAACTAAGATATTTTGATTCTAAGATGAAGACCTCAGAAATTTCCAATCATAACCACTTTTAACATTGAAAACTCTACGCAGATACACAAACAATAATTATGACAGTTCATTCATAGTATATATTTTCCATCTAGAAACCAATGGACTAACAATTACCTTGACCACAATTCCCCAACCATCAATGCAATAAATCCACAAAAATCCTGCAATGCATTCCCACACTACCATACTGCCGATCCTTAAGCCTATAGCTGCAATCCTTGAGCTGATTATAACAATCGTTTCCTTCTTAAGTCCCACGATTCAACTAGCACTAACATCAATCAAGGCCCTCAAGACCACATTTAACATCTGGTTTTGAGAAGTTTCTTATTTTAGGACTTTGGACAATAAATGTATCAAGTAAAGGCCTTGGGCTTCAAGGTAATAGGGTTTAGAACCTATTGGAAGTCGATAATATCTTTTTATCTAATCTAATCCTTGGTTTTGTGTTTTGAAGTCAAAAGGGAAAGTGGGAAAAGTGATGTTTTGGGCTTCCTTTATGGATTATGGTTTTTAGTTCGACATGTTTAAGACAAAATTAACTAGATAGAACTGGGGGGCTCGCCGATACCTTTTTTAAGATATAAGGATCGCCGAAAATGGAGCTGAAACAAAGAAGTTATGATTGTTTGAAATTGGAAAGGATTTGGGCGAAAACTGTCACCACGGAGTGGTGTGACGAGACCACGAGGTGGTGGTCACCACGTTGTGGTGAATCGGCCCACGACGTGGTGGTCACAATGGAGTGGTGATTGGGGACCACGAGGTGGTGATCTCTCAAGCCTAAGCCCATGATTTTAGGTTTTTCAATGTATTTAAGCTTAACGTTCTGCATTTTTGGGCATTTTATTAGCCACCACCACCCCTACGTCCCTGTGCGAGAAACCCTAGCCTCCGCCTTCAAGATTTGAGCCCCTCCCCTCTATTTTCTCCTCTTTTGGATGCTTTTTTTATGGTATTTTGATGAGGCACAATGTTTAAGGAAGTTCTTTTGGTTGCATGAAATGATGCTTCAAGATTGGATCCATCAAAGGCACAACATTTCTGGACTATTGTTAATATAAAGTTCCATTATTTCTCTTTAGTTCTTTAGATATATTCATATGTGGTTTTTGGCACTTTTGGTCCATTTTATGAGTGATATTGGAGTTGAGTGGACTACAAAACCTTTTGATTAGTTTGGAGTGTTTGTTAGACCTCATGGACTAGAAAAGTTATGATCTTTTGTCTTCCCTTTTAGCCATGCAAGTTATCAGGGGTCCTTTAGGTCATTTTGGTGCATTACAGTTTAGATCTTGAAGTATTGTGGCGTTATTATGGATAAAGTTGGAAACTTTATCCATCTAGACATCTTGTTGATTCAGATCCAAAAGTGGGAGCCTTGGACTTAATGGATTAAATTGAGAAAGATGCATTTTTGGGTCCCTTTGAGACTTAAAGTCTAGATCTTGATGGTTTGGACCATCTTAATAGATAAATCTAGAAACTTTATCCATTATGAATTAGATCTGATGTTTTAGCTTTGGTCCTTATGAATTAAGCTCTTTTGAAGAAAAGTCTTTCTGACTGAGGACCACGGCGGGGCCAAGGAATGTCACAACGTGTTGGCGAGACTTATCGTGTTTGTTTTGTCAGGACGTACCCACAACATGGTGGCATGTCTGCCACGACATGGTAGCAAATTTGGATCAGGACTAGATTGAGTGACGACGGCGTCCCATGGGTTGGGCAAGATGTGGATGCTAACTGGATTGACTTTGGTCGTTGAGTATTTAACCAGTTGACTTTTTGTTAACCATGGGTAGCGTGGAGTATTTAACTAAGGGCTGTTATTAGTTTGGCTTTAGGAAGCTTGGGTTTGCTGATTTGTTGCTGAGGTAGCTATGAGATTCTATTGAGTAGTTCAAGTGAGTTTCCTTCACTATACTCGTGGTTCTAAGGTACCAATTTTGGCCGACTAAATTATGTTGGTAGCATAATAATTGTCTTCATGACAATTTCCTGTATTGCCTGTAAATGCTTGTGATCTTTGTGACTCTTACTGTTATGATTATACGTTAGTTGTAGGGGTGAAATAGACCTGATACCAATTGAAAGAGACCGAAGGGTTTGAAATACATCCAGTACCAGTTGAAAGAGATCGAATGGGGTGAAATAGACCCAATATCAGTTGAAAGAGATCGATGGGGTTGAAATGTACCTAGTACTAGTTGAAAGAGACAGATGGGGTGAAATACTCCCAGTTATGTTTTGACTATCATATATGTATCGTATGTGGAATTTTGGGAGAGCTCACTATTGATTCTATGGATTGCGCCATTGGGCTTCTCTAGTGTAGTCTAATGTATTCACAGTTTGGGCCTGTCCAACCGTGTATTTGTTTTTGGGGTTTAGTATTTATGGTGCATGCATGCATCACATTAGAGAGGCTTCTTGAATATTTCTTTTATCGTACTGTAACCCTAACACACCTCTATAGTAGAAGTTCTTCGTCGAGCTCTTCTGAGGTGTTGTTGTTTTAATCATTTGACCTATGTTTGATTCATTGTGTGTTTGCACTTTGTTTTACTCACTATTTTACTTGTTAAGAATATTATCGATCTTAGAAGAGTTTTCAACTCATCAGTTGGTATCAGAGTAGGAGGTTGTGTAAATCATACGTATCTCTTCTGTTTGAAGAATTTTCTTAGGGTTTCCACTTTTATTGAATCTGTTGAGCCATCATTCATTCATTGAAGTCGCTCATAGATCTCGATATTACTCTATTCAATTTTTACAAGTCTGATTCTTGACAAACATTCTAAACATGTCGTCAAGTCTCTCAATGATTCACAGACCAACCCCATCAACATTTCCAACAACATCGGATCTACTACGAGAATCCCAATCTTGTATACTCAAGATTACGAAGTCTGGACTCATCACTTTGAATATTATTTTCTTTGTTCATAGGACAATGGCTATCTAATCTGGGAAGTGATCACTGTGGGTCCTCTTTCTCATACTAGAACCAAAAGAGTCGTCAAGACTCAAAAGGAGTACAATCAACTGATGATTGACGTGAAAGATGTTGCTAAAGATGAGAAGGACATGATACTTTGCAACATTTAAGCTATGAGGATGATCGGATTTGCATTGCAATCGGATAGCTTTCGTATGGTTAGTACATGCACAACTGCGAAACAGATCTGGGATAGGCTTAAAGAGCTGTATTCTATAGATGAAGATTTAGAGCACTCAATACAAACTCTTTTGCTCTTTGAGTTTAGTGATTTCAAGCAGAATCCAGAAGAAAAACTCATTCAGGCCTTTGATCGCTTTAATCACCTCCTCAGCAAAATGATCAAGCATGGAAATGGTAGAGAAGTAATTGAGCAGAAGGTGACTTTTATGAATGCCCTAAAACCTAAAAGGATGGTGGTGGTTTCAACTGTAAAAGCCCATGAACACTTCAAATACTATTCGTTGGTGAAGCTTGTGGGAATACTCAAATCACACGAAAGCGTTGTAACTAAGGAAACGAAAGTGGTCTCTAGTATGGGATCGTTGGCTCCTCTTTATAAAGGGAAGAATGTGGATGAAGAAGAAGAATATTTGGATCTCTCTGAATGTGATCTGACGAATGATGAATATGATTTAATGGTCTCTAATCCCAAAAAGTTTGCTCGCAAGAAGTTCCCTACGCCTAAGAACCGAAACTGGCAAGGGAGGTTCAGCTCCGAAAAAGCGAAAGAGGAACCTAAAAACGCTCCTCAGCATGAAGAAACGAAGAAGGAGAACAAGCTTGTTGGTGACTCTGGATATGATTGCAATTACTTCCATGGAAAAAATCATTTTGCCAAAGATTGCATGTTGAGAAAGCTGGCTGAGAAGAAGGATGGAGAGGATGATGAAGCATACCATTCACACAAGTTGAAGGAGATAAAGAATAAGAAAATATCTAACAATACTCTGTGTGCTTTAGTTGTGCAGTGAAACATTACTGATGATGAGTTCCGTGGTGTGGAAGTCTGGTCTACAGACTCTGAAAATGAAGAAGTTCGCAAGCCCACGCATGGCAAAGCTTTTATGGAAAAGGAAGGAAACTCTGAGTTTGGTGGAAGATGTTTGATGGTGACTTCTGGAGTGTCACAGATGAGAGGCTACACAACCGAAGGTGAAAGTGAGGAAGCGAAAGATAGAGAAGACAAGTTCTTCACAACCAAACCAATGGGTGAACAGATCAATGAATGCGATAAGTTTATCAAGAAGGTACAATCTATCCTCAAATCTCTGAAAATACCAGTTAATAACTATGAAAAGGAATTAAATGATTTAAAATTTAAGTTTTCAATTTTAAGCGGTACTTTAAAACAAAATCGCCTAGAAAATTCTAACCTAACTGATCAAATCAGCAGGGTCTCTTCAAAGAGTGAGGAAAGAAGAATTTGGATAGAGCAGAAGGAGGTGGAGTTAGTTAGGACGAACGATGAAGTAATTTATTTGCAACGTGATAATTGAAGCTTTTGAAACAAAGAAATATTTTTTGCTTGATTGCCAAACGTTTATATACTAATATCACTCAATTGCATTTAGATTTTGAGATTGGCAAAACGATTCACAAGATAATTTTGCCCTTCCTAGAGTTAAAGGAGGACGGATAACTGTGAATCTATTGTTTCTTTAGATGAAATCTCTGACGCCTATAAGATTGGTCCGGACAAAATCGAGTCCTTTATTAAGTCCAAAGACCATAAGGACATGCTGAAAAACCTTTTGGACGAAAATGATAAATTGAAAATAAAGACCGAAACCATGCAGAAACTTGACTCATTGAATGCCAAGTTGAGTTCAGAAAACAAGTTAGATGTGGAAAACACTTCTGAATTTGACGAGGACAGTGATATGAGTTAAATATCTGTAGAGGATGTGGTTAACTGTTCAAAATTTGTCAAAAGCAAAACTAAATCTGCCAAAGGTCTTATCTCTGAAAACTCAGTTGAATTCGCTCGAATGTCCCAGGATAAATCCAAAGTTATGAAACAAAAGGCGGTGATATATAAGAAGATTCAAACAGTACCAAATCAAGTATACATCATATAGGGAGTTACTCAGGAACAAACCGCCGAACTTATAGCCTTGGTGAACGAAGACAATGCTGGTGGCGATGATGATCATTTCTGGTCTGCTCCAATCGACAATGCAAATGAGACCGTCGGTTTATCATAAAGAATCTCATGGAGGGTTAAAGGGAGATATGTGGCCGAACCACTCAATAAACCTATAAGCTTTGATATACCAACCACAAGTGCTACTAAAGAGATTCCAGGAGAACTGAGAAAGGTAGCAAGCGAATCCTCTTAAATGAAGATCGAATCTCACACTGAAAAACCGAAGCCGAAAGTAAATATTCACAAGTCTCAAAAGCAACTCGCTGAACAAAAACGCCAGCGAAACAGGAGATATCAAAAAGAATCTCAATGAAAGGAAGCAGTTTTGGCAATCCCAAAACTACAATTATGTTCACACAGAAAAAGCATCAAATCTCTAAGCCAAAGCAAGATAAGAGGATAATTATGGTCCATGCACTCACTACCAATCTTGCTGTCAAACTAACCGAAAAAGAAGTTTCCGGTCCCAGATCAAGTGATGACAAGAACCGAAAGCCCAAATTCAGTCCTACACCTCATCCTCCTCATTCTCGACCAAAGCGGAATCCTAACAAGGATGTTAAGGATGTCAAGGGAAAAGGGAAGCTCGTCTCTGAAGAAAAAACACAAACAAAGAAGACGTCAGCTAACCCTAGGAGACACGAAAAAAAAGGTCTCTTAAGAATCAAAATAAAAATTCTCAACCTGACTTAAACAAACCAAAAGATAACAAAATTAAGGTTTTTACCATCAAGAGAAAAGACATAACCACCTTAATAAAAAGATCCTATATGGTTGATCTTTCAATTGCTATTCCTTGATCTGCAAATGGCTCACGTGGACCCAAGCAACTTTGGGTTCCTAAATCTGCTTGATTTTTGCAGGTTATCATAGACGAGCAGTTCGATGACAAACGATACATCGATAGTGGCTGCTCGTGTCACATGATAGGAAAAAGAGAAGAGTTGAGGGAGTTTCGGGCTCAAAAAGATGCTGGATGTGTCAAATATGGTAACAACTCATATGTCATAATAAAAGGCTATGGAATGATCACAAACGAAGATTTTTAGATTCGAAAAGTGGCATATGTGGAAGGATTGTAACACAATCTCATCAGTGTCTCGCAATTGGTGTTAGGGACTGACATGAAGGTCTCATTTGATGATGAAGGATCAGAGATCATTGAAAAGAAAACTAAGACAACTCTGTTGAAGTCACATCGAAAAGGCGAAATGTATCCATTAAATCTGAACCCAATACGTGGAAAACCTGATGTATGTCTCCTAACGAAAGCTCATTCTAATGAAAGCTGGTTGTGGCATCGATGACTTTCGCATCTTAAATTCAAAGAAATCAACAAGTTAGATCTTGGTGATCATGTGCGAGGACTGCCACTTCTAAAGTTTGACAAGGAACATCTGTGTGCTGTGAAATGGGAAAGCAAAGCGGAAAGAGTCATCCCACAATTGTTAACACAACGATCATCCAAGCTCTTGAGCTTCTTCACATTAATCTATGTGGTCCTTTGGCCATAGAAAGCATTAGTGGCAGCAAGTACATTCTCATTGTAGTTGATGATTTTTCATGCTTCACCTAGGTTTTCTTTCTTAAACAGAAATCAGAGGCGACTCCAAAGCTCAAGAGCTTTATTAAGAAAGTGGAACTTAAATTGCGAAAGGTGGTTAGAAATGTACGAAGTGACAATGGGCTGGAATTCAAAAACCAAGAGTTTGAATAATTTCTTACTGAAAAGGGAGTGTCTCATAGCTTCTCTACTCCTTATACGCCACAACAAAATGGTGTAGCTGAGAGGCGAAACCGTTCGTTGTGCGAAGCAGCCCGAACCATGCTCATCTTCGCTTCTCTGCCTCTGTACTTCTGGGTTGATGCAATTGCACCTGCCTGCTATACCCTGAATCGAACCTTCCTCAATAAGCGATTTTTCATTACACCCTATGAAATTCTGAATAATCGCAAGCCTAATGTTAAATTTTTTCTCGTTTTCGGTTCCAGGTGCTTCATCTTTAACTCTAAAGAGAACCGAAACAAGTTTTGTTAAATATTATTCCTTTTATATCAGCTCAGATACCGATTGTTGGAAATATAAAAATCTGATCCCCACAACAAAAGGCTCGGTTACCAGTTACTGTGTGACAGATATATATGAGTTAAAGGTATAAGATATATATATATATATATATATATATATATATATATATATATATAAAGAGTAATAATTGCGGAATAAGTATAAATATGAAAGCTATAAATGACTGAAAGCTATAATAATATAAATGACTGTATTTAAATGACATAAAGCTATAAATAATATAAATGACTATATTTAAATGGCATAAAGCTATAATAAAGTATATAAATATATATCAAGTAGGTTCGTCAATAATTTGACTGAACTGGACTGATGGAACGAATGGTTGATATTTGTTCTCTTGGAAGGACTGGTCGATATTGGGACTCTTGGAGCGACTAGTCTATATTGGAACTCTTTGAACAACTAATCGATATTGGAACTTTTGGAACCACTGGTCGGTATTTGTTCAAAAATCAATCCAGCATTGGATATGTAACAAAAAGTTCATTTAAAGCTCGGTTTTATGTAAAAAAATTTGTTTACAAAAGGGTACAAAATACATGAGTTTATGTATTTGCATTTGAGGTATTTTTGGGTAAAACTTGCACATGGGTTGTGTAAGATAGTGCACAAGTAACACAGGTCGTGTAGGAAGGTTTAGGAGGGTTTTCTTGATGATGATCCTGAACACGGGCTGTGTTGGATTTAGGCGTGGTTTGAATACGGGCCGTGTTGAAGTACAGAGGCAAACAGAAGAGTACACGGGCCGTGTCTGATATAAGGGATGCTGAACACGGGCCGTGTTGATGCAGCTGTCAATTTCGGGATTTTTGTGATTTGAAGGTAAGTTTTGTTTGTGATGTTTTGGCTAAGGTAATGTTTTTATGGTGTTTTGAGGATGTTTTCAAGGTTGTTTAGAGGTTGGAAGAAGGTTGATGTAAGGTGGTGATGGTGGTGAAAGTTTTATGAAGATGATGATGAATAGTGATGGGTTTTGTGGTTGATCTTGATGTAGAAGGTTTTGGGTTGTTTCATGGTTGTGTTTTGGTGTAGTTATGTAAGGAAAGTGTTTGGTGGTGTATGGTGTGATGAACAAACGTAGTGAAGATGAAGAACCTTGAGTTTCAATGAAGAAGATGAAGATGGTTGATGGTGTTCTTCATTTCATTGTTGATGATCTTGATGTTCTTCACTACATTGTTGTTTGATCTTGGTGTTCTTCATTTTCTCCATGGATTTGTCTTTGTTCTTGAAGAAGATGAAGATTGGTGATGTTCTTGGGAGTGTTTGTAGGAAGTTTTACAAGTTAACAAAATGAACACACACTCTCATACATACATACTCACGTGTACTTATATACATGAATAGATATCTTTGTCTAGTGCACTTGAGTTCAAGTGAAAGAGTATGGCTGCAAGTTGTGGTAGAGTAGGAGGAAAAAACGTGGGTCTTCATTTAGCTTCTCATTTCCATGCTTTGTTTAGTTTTCCTTTATTTTGACTATTCAACACAACATATCTATATATAATACATATATAGATATATAATACATATATATATATATATATATATATATATATATATATATAATACATATATACATAATACACACACACACACACACACATATATATATATATATATATATATATATATATATATATATATATATATATTGTTGAACTGTTCTGTCACAAGGCTAATTTTTCTCGTCTATGTGTTTTCTGTCATTCGCATGTTTTCGTATTTTCTGTTTTGATCACGCATTCATGCAACCTGAAATAACTGATAATATTTGTTAGATAATACAAAAACAGTTCATCTTATTTCAGTGATGGTCACATACAAGGTCACATACAAAAACATTTTTCAACATGTTTGATGTGAAGGAAGATGAAGGGATCTTTCTTGGCTACTCTCTTACCTCCAAGGCATATAGGGTTCTGAACAGAAAATCAAAGAAGATTTAAGAAACCTATTATGTCACATTTTATGATAGTTACATGAAGAAACTTTAATCAAGCGACAGTCCAATGAAGGAGATCTTTCTACAAAAGCTCGAGTCACGGTTCCTATATCAAATGTGTTTGAAGAGTACATAATGTTGTTTCATGATCCGGAGAAAGCCATTCTCTCTGAAGCAAAAGCAGCAAATAATAAAGTTGACAACCTGAAGGAGATAATAAACAAAGCGGCGCAAGACATGGAAGGTGAACCTCAAAGTTCAAGCGAACCTCAAGATCAAGGCTAACCTTAAAGCTCAAGAGAACCTACTCATAGATGTTCTACATTCCATGGGGAGAGTTCATCTACACCAAATTGATATGCCTTACCATTCCAGGGGGAGAACCCATCTCCAAAAATGAACCATGAAAGTCCAATCGAGGGGGAGAATTCTGAATCGGATGTTGAGATTGTTTCGTCATTCGCGGGGGAGAATAATAATACAAATGACGAAGACTCTCAATCAGAATTCAAAGAAGAAATAAATGATGAATTTGATCCTGCTTATGATCCAGATTATCCCCCACTCGTAAAATGGACACGCGATCATCCAAAAACTCAAGTAATTGGTGAATCATATGAGGGAGTTCTTACACGCTCACAATTGAAAGCGAAGCAAACTGCTTTATTCTCTCAAGTAGAATTATGTATGTTTAATTTGTTTGTTTCCAAGATTGAGCCAAAAACAGTGTATACTGCACTTGATCATTCTGATTCGGTACAGGCTATGCAAGACGAACTCAATGAGTTTGAGCGAAATCAGGTCTGGAGACTGATTCCCACACCAAAGGATGCATATGTGGTTGGATTAAAATAGGTGTTCGGAAACAAGATGGACAAAGAAGGGAACGTAATACGCAACAAGGTAAGGCTGGTAGTTAAGGGTTATTGTCAGGAAGAAGGTATAGATTACGAAGAAACATTCGCTCCTGTAGCAAGGTTAGAATTTGTTCTGATCTTTCTGGCATATGCTGCTCACAAAAATTTTGAAGTTTTTCAAATGGACGTCAAATGTGTGTTCTTGAATGGAGAACTAGAAGAGACAGTGTACGTTAAGCAACCACCTGGGTTTGTGAATGAGAAGTATCCTAATCATTGCTACATTATGGACAAGGTAGTTTATGGTCTGAAACAAGCCCCGAGAGCCTGGTGTGAAACTCTAACTCATTTTCTGAAATTATCTAAATTCAAACAAGGTTCGGTTGACCCAACCTTTTTTCGCAAGAAAGAAGGTGACCACCTAATGATCGTCCAAATTTATGTCGATGACATCATCTTCGGTTCCACGAATCCTAGCTTAACATCTAATTTCAGAAGTTGATGGAGACTAAATTTGAGATGAGCTCAATGGGTCTAATTAAATTTTTACTTGGACTGAACATAAGATAGGAACCTGAAGGCATATTTATAAATTAGGAGGCTTATACTAAGACACTACTAGCAAAGTTCGATATGCTAGGAGATTCTAAAGTGAAGGTTCCGATGGCATTCGGAATGAAGCTGACACCATCTCTAGAAAAAACCAGTTGTTGATATGACTCTCTATCGTCAAATGATTGGGTCTCTTATGTATCTAACAGCTAGTAGACCAGACATAATGTTTTCTGTCTGCTATTGTGTCAAGTTCCAAGCTAATCCATGAGAACCTCATATGGTGGATGTGAAAAATATCTTATGGTATATGAAGCGAACCTCGTCTCTCAGTCTTTAGTACCTGGCGAAATCTGGCTTCTTTGTTCAAGCATTCTCTAATGTAGATCTTGGAGGATGTGGTTTAAACCAAAAGAGCGCAATTGGTGGGTGTCAATTCCTTGATGGAAAACTCATTAGCTGGCAATCCAAGAAGTAAACATGCGTGTCTCTCTCTACAGTCGAAGCTGAATACATAGTTGCAGCATCCTTCACTTCACAGGTTATATGGATACAAAGTCAACTAAGAGACTATGGCCTAAACATGAAGAAGATTCTAGTCTATTGTGAAACATAAAACGCTAGTCGGATATGTCACAACGCAGTGCAAGACTCCAAAACGAAACATATAGCACTGAGATACCACTTCATCAAGGATCACATTGAAGATGGTAATGTAGAAGTCTACTTTGTTCGATATGCTGATCAACTAGCTGACATCTTCACAAAAGCCTTACCTGAAGTAAGTTTTAATAATATACTCCTAGGCTTAGGAATGATGGAAGCTGAATCAGTACCGAAACGTCTTTCGCCTCATTAAAATTGGACAAGCAAAATAGAGTGAACGCTCGGTCTATTTCGGCTCCGGATTTTTCGGGAACCGAAATGAATCGAAGGCTCGGTCCATTTCGCTTCACTACTTCTAGGTGAAGTTTCGGTTGTATACTTTGTACACTATGTATATCTTTTCTCAATTCATTTCTTTTCATAAAATTCAAAAATATTTTTCTTTCTGTTTTTCTTTCTTTTTTTTTTCCAAAATTCATAAAAATCCAAAAATATATTTTTTTTTGATTTGTTTTGTTTTTGTTGCTTTTTATCAAAATCAAAAATACCAAAAATATCACTGAAAGGTATTATGGACGATTCAAATGATGGAGCTGGGACATGTATAAATCTTTTTATCTTTGTACTAGCTAAGTGTTCCTAGAAGCATCCTACTGTATGTTGACCAAAGCCTCAAAGACTTCAAGTGAAGCCTTACTGATTTGATATATACAAATCAATTTTTCCCAATCAGGCTGATAAAATCACTTAAGTCATGAGCTACATTACTCGTCTCATATTGAGTTAAGAGTTTTCTGCCCGGCCCTTACTATATAGCAGAGGTACGTTCGGTTCTTTAACCTCCTTATCACTTTTCCCATCACACTTCGATTTATAAACTTAACCATTGAGACTCTCATAATTTACCACTGAGGTTTACGGTTACACAAAATCTTTGTTAATGATCTTAGCTTCGTTTCACCACGTGCTAAGTGAAACCCAAAATCCAATACCTATAACGAATTGACGGTGAACAATCAAAAGTTCTAGTTTTCACCCAAGTTTTAACGAAACCACTTTAGTGGAAGGTACCAAGAAATCTCCTTTTAATTTTTGAGGTATCTTTATGAGATTGTCTAATACTAAGGCTTTTCTTCCCATAAGATCCAATTTTTTTTTTGAGATTTCTACAAAAATCACCAAGTCACTGAAAATTGATCATACCTACTTTTTTAATAGACTACACCGGTCTCACAAGTACTTCATTCAACTTTCGGTCTTATATCAAGTTCCATAGTTTGAATGAAGCGAAAGCCACCTTTATAGCCATACAATTAAAATATGCCTTTCAATGTTTCTTAATAAGCATTTGATCGTATTTCAACGGGAAACCACACAGACACTTCTAAGTCTCTCTTGACCTTGAAGGAAGAGATTCGTGCCTGGGATCCATAGTTTCATGTCTGAATTGACATCACTTAAATCCCACAAATTATTTCCTTTATTTATTTTTCTTTGACACACTCTTACACAAAGATCTTTATGATTTTCCACAAGTCTTGATCGTGGTACTAATTATTATTTCTCAGATACATTGTTCGGTTTATGCTGTAGTGGTACACTTTGTTGGGAGAGAAGAGCAATTTCATATGAAGCGAAAGGGTGATTTGAAATCTCAACGAGAATTTGGATCGTTTCAAAATTAAAGACAAGATGAAAGGATCAGATTTTAAAGGCGTGTGAATTTGAATCGTTTCCTTTTTCATGCCGCCTGACACGCTTGACACACTTTTCGGGGTAATAGTTGTCAAATCGCGCTTTTTCAGGCGTTACGTCAGAGGATCGTACAATCATCACTCTGGATTTTTCTCTGTCATGGTAATCATATAAAGAGATTTCTCAACTTCCTTTTATGCTCTTACCACTTACAAATCCTCTCGAGTATTATACGGCGGATTCTCTCTACTCTTCATCTTTTTCTCTTCAAGGTTCATCAATGGCAAATTCCTCTTTTGTTCATGAACATAGTGCCCAGTCCTCTCTTCTCACCGTTAAACTAAATCAAAACCTCATCATTGATCTCTTACCTTTCCAGTATGATCCCTACATGCTCCAGTTGGTTGAATGCCTCAAATATTCACCACTTGTTGTTGCCCTAACCAAGGTGGAGTATGTTCCAATGTCGCTACTTTCTCCAGTTTACTCTACTGCTGTATACGATAAGGTCAATGAGAGAATTTTCTTTGAGATCTTCAATCAAAAGGTGCGGATTTCAAAAGCTAGGTTTTGCTTGTTGCTAAGTATTGCTATCGACGACTCCATGATCAACCCTGAATCCATTACCACCACTCAACTCTTTACAATGTTCTATGATATGGGGTACACTAAAGTTCTCACCACCATCACAAGGTTCAAGAAATCATGCCTTCCTCCTCAGTGGAATGATCTTTTTACCCTCCTCTTCAAGGTTTTATCGGAGAGGGTTACAAGGTCTGATGGGGCTAGCAAGGCATTCATGACCCTTCTTTACGGTTTGTACCATGGGATCAACATGGACTATGGGTCTATTTTATGGTCTCAACTGGTTCAAAGTCTCAGTTCGACTTCTCGCTACTCTGAAATCTCTTGTGCTAGGTTTTGGACTCTAGTTACTCAATGGGCGATGGAGAAGTTTCAAGTTCCAACAATGGCAGACTCATTGATGTCGTCTATTGCTACCTTTCACACGACGAAAATAATTGTTTCTGATCCATCAAAGTTTATGTTCATTGGTTCGGTTCCGGAATCCATGTACAGGTGTGTTTCCAGTGAAAGCAAGTTGGTGAATTAATACAAGAAGCTCCCTCCTTCAGGACCAAGGCAGCTTAAACCCGAAATGCAAAGCTCATTGGACGCAGCAGACAAACCAGCAAAACGAGGGAAGAAGCCTGAAAGAAAAAAGGGAGAAGGACGGTCAATCATCTAATGTTTCTACACCTGAGAAGAGAAAGTCTGAACAAGCATCCCCTTCTGCTCCAAAGAAACGAAAGCTCAAGAAGAAGGCACACAAGCCGAAGTCTCCTTCTTCAAGTGATTCTAACTACGTTCCATCTGACCAACAGCCTCGAACCAGAGTCAAATGATGATGACGTTTCTCAACTCGAGAGTTCACTCCGAGGTAATTCGCCTCCACCTTCACTAGCTCATGAAGGTAACTGAAACTCACCTCCTCCTTCTCCTACTTGCACAGTGCCTATAACAATTGATCCATGTCCTCCTCCCATTTCATCTTCAACTACAACTTCAATACCCATTCCCACCCCTTTATTCACAGAAGTTCCACAACCACTACTACTACAACCGAACCTCAAGTTCATGTCAAAGAGTCTGATACGGGGGCACCTACTTCAGAAACTGAAACCCCAACTAGTTCTAAACCTCAATCCCCACCTCCCTCACACGAATCTAACACTGTTCTTGGCAGAGCAGAAATAGAGTTTGATTTAGTATATTTTAGCCCTTACCGAGTCCAAAGAGATGATAATGATGATGATCTTGTGAGGAAGAGGCATTTGAGATATCTGAATGCCAAGCTTGACCATTTGTTTTCTTCTTCCTTTTCTACTCCAAGTGAGGCATACTCTGAGGCTGCAATAAAGGTTTTATTGGCAACCTTTGTCAAGGAGCATGATACTTCCATTTCCAATGCTGCCAGAGCTATAGATGCTTCCACTTCCTCATGCCAGAAAGCATCAATTGCCGTTGAAGAATCCACCAACAATTGTAAGCAAGCGACCGCAAAAGTCGAAAAACTAATTTCTGATGCTCAAATTTTTCTAGATTCTCTTCAGGCTGCTGCTCAGAAGAATGCTCAAATGGTGAATGCTTCTATTGATAATCTTACCAGTTCGCTTCAAGCTAAGAAGATACACTTTGAGGAGGCACGCCAAGGCATCAAAATTGACTACACCGCTCTTCAATCTTCTATCAATGAGCGTCTTGATAAACTCCAGGCTGATCTAGCCATGGAAAACAAAGTCATGGATGAACTTGCTCTCAAAACCCCCAAAATCAAGAGTCAGGATATGAAGCTCAACCAAGAGCTAAAAGAAAATGATAACCTTAAGTCAGAGCGAGCTGTCATCAAAAGCAGCGTTGGTGATTTGCATTCTATTCTTTTAAATCTTTATAGAAGCACATGACTCGGTCCTCACTATCTTAGTTCGGTGCCACTTGGCTAAGAAGTTGAGACCTGCTCTTGATATTCTAAGCAGGATTGAACGTGTTCCGGAGACCGTTGTCCCTCCGAAACAAGGGGGAGAAGATATTGGTGAGGCTCTATCACAAAAACCTCCAAAAAGCAAACCCATCTTCCAACCAAAAAGTCACTGCTGAACCAAAGGGTTATGAAGCTTCGGGTAGAAACCGAAGATGTGGTTGAAACCAAAGAAAAAGCTCCCAAATCCAAAGATCTCAAAATAAAGCGAAATGACTGAGAGCTTGAGGAAAAGCTTCAAAAAGCTTCGGAAATCTATGTTCCCTCTGTGGACTATGGAAACACTTCTGAAGGAGGCAATTGAATCTCCAAGCACACATTGACTCGAAACAGTCCTCTCATTTGACCGAGAAATCTCCAAAGACACTCAATTTGATATGTCAATCACTCGAAAGGCGTTTATCTTTCATTATTTCGAGTCAACGGTTAATGTCCCCTCTCCTGACCTGAACGTTGATCGAGACCTGATTGAAGACTATCTTGCATTCTCTCAACTGCAATACCTGACTTGGAGTAAACATGTAACAGCTCAAATTTTCAAATAAATTTTTCATTAAAAACAAAACATCATTATTCGACAAAAGGGTTTTATTCCAAGTTTATTTCAAAAATATAAATAATAAATCTCCAGGATCTTCAACAGTGGCAGTGTGTACGTGTCACGCCGGCGCCTTTCCACGGTCATCACTAGCACCTGAAAAACATAAACACAACTAGTAAGCATAAATGCTTAGTGAGTTCCCCAGTATACGACTTACCCACATACGCCTTCCGGCCCGAACCTTTCGGTCCACATAACATTGCCTTCCGGCCCGTAATATAATCGCCTTCCGGCCCATAATATATATCGCCTTCCGGCCCGTATTAGATTGCCTTCCGGCCCATAGTATTTTGCCTTCCGGCCCATGATAGTATAAAACATAACACATGTAACATAATACACATAACACATAAATCATACATCATACCGTCCTTTCTATCACATAGAGTCTCGCCTTCCGGCCCGTATAAGCATACATCACATATAAGCACACATCACATATAAAGCATCTACCTCTCTAGACATAGCATGAATATAACACATACGACCTTCCGGTCTCACAGTCAAACCCTTCCGGGTGAAGTATAGTGAGAAGACTCACCTCGCAGTATGCAAGCTATAGACTCTTCGAGCTACTCGCACACGATCCGCTAATCCGCAGGTTCCCTATAATACCACATCCTTTGTTAATGATCTTATCAAACAAGACAACTGACCCTACTAAGTTATATACAGGTCAACGGTCAATCTTGACCGGACTCGTCGAGTGCAAAGGGTAACTCGACGAGTATAGACACCCTGACACCACTCGCCGAGTCTGAAGAACGACTCGACGAGTTCCAGTAGATCTTCAAGCTACTCGCCGAGTCTGAAGAACAACTCGGCGAGTCCTAGTGAACCTTCAAGCTACTCGTCGAGTCCAGTCGCGTATCTGCGACTGCGACCAAGACATGGCCCTACTCGGCGAGTCATGCACCTACTCGCCGAGTTCCCTCTTAAATGTGCCCAAAAATAATTTAAAGAAATACCTGAAATTCCGGGCTATTACAACTCTCCCCCACTAGAACTAGACTTCGCCCTCGAAGTCTCTCATTCTGCGAATAACTCCGGATGTTGCTCCCGCATTTCTCTTTCCGGCTCCCAAGTCATCTCCGATCCTTTCCGATGTTGCCACTGAACCAACACCAGAGGTATCTCCTTGTTCCGTAGAACCTTGGTCTTCCGATCCCTGATAGCTACTGGTCTCTCGGCGTAATTCAGGCTCGCATCCACCTGAATATCTTCTAACGGAACCACTGCTGCCTCATCGGCTATACACTTCCTCAACTGCGACACGTGGAAGGTATTGTGAATCTGACTCAGCTCCACTGGCAACCCCAACCGATAAGCTACCCGACCTACCCTTGCAATTACCCGAAATGGACCTATGAACCGGGGCCCCAATTTGCCCCTCTTCCTGAACCGAATTACCCCTTTCCAAGGAGAAACCTTTAGGAGAACGAAGTCGCCGACCTGGAATTCGAGCTCGGATCGGCGTCTGTCCGCATAACTCTTCTGTCGGCTCTGGGCGGTCAATAACCTCTGCCTCACTCGCTGAATCTGCTCGGTCGTCTGAAGTACAATCTCTGTACTGCCCATCACTCTCTGTCCCACTTCTCCCCAGCAAATGGGAGTCCGACACCTCCTACCATACAACAACTCAAAAGGTGGCATACCAATGCTCGAATGATGGCTGTTGTTGTAGGAAAACTCAGCCAACGGCAGATGCGCGTCCCAGCTACCCCCGAAGTCTAACACACACGCTCTAAGCATGTCTTCCAATGTCTGAATCGTCCGCTCGCTCTGACCGTCGGTCTGGGGATGGTATGCGGTACTAAAATGCAGCTTAGTACCCAACTCCTCATGAAATTTCTTCCAGAACCTGGAAGTGAAACGTACATCGCGATCCGAAACAATCGAGGTCGGCACTCCATGCCGAGATACTATCTCTCTCACGTACAACTCCGCCAACTTCTCTGCTGATGAACTTTCACTAATGGCAAGGAAATGTGCACTCTTTGTTAGCCTATCCACAATCACCCAAATCGCATCGACTCCCCTGGCAGTTTTCGGCAATTTGGTGATGAAATCCATCGTGATCTGATCCCACTTCCACTCAGGGATCTCCAAGGGTTGCAACTTACCATGCGGTCTCTGGTGCTCGGCCTTAACTTTACGGCAGGTCAAACACCTCTCCACGAACCAGGCAACGTCTCTCTTCATGCAAGGCCACCAGTACTCCTTTTTCAAATCCAGATACATTTTCGTAGCACCGGGATGGATCGAGAATTTCGATCTATGTGCCTCCTCCATCAAAATAACACGCGTACCGCCCACGAATGGCACCCAGATCCGACCCTGAAATGTCAGAAGTCCCCGCCCCTCCGTAACGAACTCTGAAATCAACCCGACGACCCGCTCCTGTTTCTGCATCCCAGACTTCACAACCTCGGCCTGTGCCCCACGAATAGTATCTAATACCGGAGTCATCACCGTCAATCTCAAACATACGTCCCGCAATGGAGTACCCTCCGCCCTACGACTCAATGCATCGGCTACCACATTAGCCTTGCCTGGGTGGTATAGGATCTCACAGTCATAATCCTTAACCACGTCTAACCATCTCCTCTGATGCATGTTTAGGTTGGGTTGATCCATCAAATACTTCAAACTCTTATGGTCCGTGTATATGGTACAACGAACCCCGTACAGGTAGTGACGCCAAATTTTGAGGGCGAACACTACTGCCCCCAACTCTAAGTCATGCATGGGATATCTCGCTTCGTGAGGCTTCAGCTGCCTCGATGCATAGGCTATCACATGGCCCCTCTGCATCAACACTGCACCCAGTCCTGAAATCGACGCGTCGCAATATACGACAAAGTCCTCCATCCCTTCCGGAAGAGCTAATACTGGTGCTTCGCACAGTCTCTGACGAAGTGTCTCGAAGGAAGTCTGCTGTTCGGGTCCCCATGAGAATGTAACACCCTTTCGGGTCAATTTGGTAAGTGGCACCGCGATCTTGGAGAAGTCCCTAATGAACCTTCGATAGTACCCCGCCAACCCAAGGAAACTCCTGATCTCCGAAGGTGACTTCGGTGCCTCCCATCTCATCACCGCTTCCACCTTGGCCGGATCGACCAATATCCCTGCCTGATTTACAACGTGCCCCAGAAATTGAACCTCCCGTAACCAGAAGTCACATTTGGAGAATTTTGCATATAGCTTCTCCGACCTCAGTACCTCAAGGACCTCCCTCAAATGTCCCTCATGCTGCTCCCTAGACCGCGAATACACCAGTATGTCGTCGATGAATACAATCACAGACCGATCCAGCATCGGCCTGCATACCCTGTTCATGAGATCCATGAACACTGCTGGGGCATTGGTGAGCCCAAAAGGCATCACCACGAACTCGTAGTGCCCATACCGCGTCCTAAAGGCTGTCTTTTGGACGTCCTCATCCCGCACTCTTACCTGATGGTACCCTGATCTCAAATCAATCTTGGAAAACCAAGATGCCCCTTGCAACTGATCGAAAAGATCATCGATCCTTGGTAACGGATAGCGGTTATTAACTGTCACCTTGTTCAGTTCCCGGTAATCGATACACATCCGGTGTGAACCATCCTTCTTCTTGACGAACAGAATCGGCGCTCCCCACGGCGAGCTACTCGGCCGAATAAATCCCTTCCCCAACAACTCTTGAAGTTGCGAGAACAATTCTTGCATCTCTGGAGGTTCAAGACGATATGGCACCTTCGCAATAGGCGTAGCCCCTGGAACTAGATCGATACCAAACTCCACTTGCCTCGCAGGAGGTATTCCCGGCAAATCCTCGGGAAAAACATCTGGAAACTCGCGCACCACTGGAACCTCCTTCAATGTCTTCGGTCTCTCGGAACTCTCCCACGTATCCATCACATACGCCACAAAACCGTTACATCCCTGCTGTAGACATTGCCTCGCCCTAGCGGCCGAACAAAAAGCTGATCCCGAACGGGTACCCTCGCCGTATACCGTAAGAACTCCCCCACTAGGGTCTCGTATAGTCACCAGCTGACGCTCGCAGTCGATGACAGCGCTGAATCGACTCAACCAGTCCATGCCTACGATGACACAGACATCACCCATCGCAATAGGAACTAAGTCAATCGGAAATGCGACCCCGAAGATCTCTAGCACGCATCCCCTAAGAATCCCCGTAGCACAAATCACCCTCTCAGCCGCAATAGAAACGCTCAAGGGCCGACTTAACGGCTCACAACTAATGCCGATGTGCTGACTAAAAGCTAACGATACAAACGATCTACTCGCACCCGAATCAAATAATACTAGAGCAGGTATAGAGTTCACAAGGAAAGTACCTACACATACATTAACATAAGCATAACATTTCGACCTTTAATTAAATACGTGAATGATAACATACCTGCCACAACATCGGGCGCAGCGCGGACCTCCTCCGCAGTCAGCTGAAAGGCTCTCCCGTGAGCCCTCGGGGCCTCGACCTTCGCCGGTCGGGTCTCAGTAGTCCGGGTAGTAGGTGTAGCTCCCTGACGAAGTTGCGGGCACTCGGCCTTCCGATGGCCTGTCTGGTTGCAGTGAAAGCAAACCATAAACCCCTTAGGGCAATCCCTGGCAATATGTCCCTCCTTGCCACACTTGTAGCAACCACCAGCTCGACACGCCCCCCCGTGACTCTTGCCGCACTTCGCGCAAGTGCGACCCTTCGAACCTCCCATCCTCGAATTAGCGAACTTAGTCCGCTTGGCTGCCGGCTGAGACTGGGCCGGCCGTCGATCCACCTGCCGGGACTCAGCCTCCTCCCTCGCTTGAGTCTCCAACTCAATCTCGCGCTTCCTGGCGTTCGCCTGAAGCTCAGTGAAAGTACGATAGGTGGAGTTTGACACAAACTCCCGAATCTCCCTCTTCAAAACACCCAAATAGCGGCTCATTCGCGACTGCTCCGTAGATACCAGCTCGGGGCAGAACATTGCCCTCTCATGAAACTTCCGTGTGATCACTGCCACGGAATCAGTACCCTGCTTAAGGGTCAAGAACTCCTGAATCAATCGCTCCCTCTCTACCGGGGGAACGTACTCATCCCTGAACATCTCCGTAAACCTCTCCCATGTCACCGCCGAAATCTCTGCCTGAGTGAAGTTCGCTGTCACGAACTTCCACCAATCCTTCGCTCCCAGACGGAGCTGGTTCAAGGCGAACCGTACCCTCAAGTGCTCCGGGCATGAGCAAGTATAGAAACACCCCTCGATGTCAGCGATCCACCTCATAGCTGCAATCGGATCCTGCGTCCCATCAAATTCAGGGGGTTTCGTGTTGCTGAATTCCCTGAATAGTAATGAATCACCCCCCTGTGGCCTGGCAGCAGCCACCGCTGCGGTAGCGGCAGCAACTGCAGCTTCAGTAAGTGCGGCGTACCGCTCCTCAAACTCCTCCATCAACGTGGTCTTAATAGACCCAAACATCTCCGGGATCTCAGCCCGGACCGCCGCAGCCACCTCTTCCTGAATAATCTGACGAATCTCCTCGTCACTCGCACCGCTCGAACTCGCCCCATTGCGTGTGATAACCATGATGTATCTGAAATGCAACATAAAATCATCAGAGACTCCACCAAGTACAATTGTACTCGATACGCGCCCTACCCAGTCTCCGATTTCCAGGGATTCTTATTTGAGTCTTCCACTGATCCGGTGCCTTCGATAGTACGGGCCCAATACTACCGACCACACCGTATCAGTATTCGTCCCAAATCTTCCTCCCCAAATTCCGAATAATGAGTACTCTACCTCTAATATGCACTATCTACTTGCACGCTACCAAATATCTCATATAAGCAATCTCCCTAGACTAAGGCATCACAAAACAGGCAATTTTAGTCCTATCATGAATACCTAGTCTTCTAGCATGCATAACAATTCATAATTCAGTGCATAACATAACATCGTAAGGTATTCTGGGGATCTTTACCGTTCGGACGCTAGCTGCTCGTACACACTGTTCCACCCTTGTTTTTACCGCCTTACCCTTTATAAAATGTTATGTCCTTATTATTTTTAAGAAAAATTTTTTCCTCAAATCCCCGGTCTGAGTTCAGTTGCACCCAAAAGTACACCCGAATCCCTCAAACCAAGGCTCTGATACCAATTGTAACAGCTCAAATTTTCAAATAAATTTTTCATTAAAAACAAAACATCATTATTCGACAAAAGGGTTTTATTCCAAGTTTATTTCAAAAATATAAATAATAAATCTCCAGGATCTTCAACAGTGGCAGTGTGTACGTGTCACGCCGGCGCCTTTCCACGGTCATCACTAGCACCTGAAAAACATAAACACAACTAGTAAGCATAAATGCTTAGTGAGTTCCCCAGTATACGACTTACCCACATACGCCTTCCGGCCCGAACCTTTCGGTCCACATAACATTGCCTTCCGGCCCGTAATATAATCGCCTTCCGGCCCATAATATATATCGCCTTCCGGCCCGTATTAGATTGCCTTCCGGCCCATAGTATTTTGCCTTCCGGCCCATGATAGTATAAAACATAACACATGTAACATAATACACATAACACATAAATCATACATCATACCGTCCTTTCTATCACATAGAGTCTCACCTTCCGGCCCGTATAAGCATACATCACATATAAGCACACATCACATATAAAGCATCTACCTCTCTAGACATAGCATGAATATAACACATACGACCTTCCGGTCTCACAGTCAAACCCTTCCGGGTGAAGTATAGTGAGAAGACTCACCTCGCAGTATGCAAGCTATAGACTCTTCGAGCTACTCGCACACGATCCGCTAATCCGCAGGTTCCCTATAATACCACATCCTTTGTTAATGATCTTATCAAACAAGACAACTGACCCTACTAAGTTATATACAGGTCAACGGTCAATCTTGACCGGACTCGTCGAGTGCAAAGGGTAACTCGACGAGTATAGACACCCTGACACCACTCGCCGAGTCTGAAGAACGACTCGACGAGTTCCAGTAGATCTTCAAGCTACTCGCCGAGTCTGAAGAACAACTCGGCGAGTCCTAGTGAACCTTCAAGCTACTCGTCGAGTCCAGTCGCGTATCTGCGACTGCGACCAAGACATGGCCCTACTCGGCGAGTCATGCACCTACTCGCCGAGTTCCCTCTTAAATGTGCCCAAAAATAATTTAAAGAAATACCTGAAATTCCGGGCTGTTACAAAACAGAAGATCACAACAGTCAAGTTGTTGAAACCTACTTCAGCAGGGAAGTTTATCAATGTCAAATTTAAAGTGGACCGAGGCTCAAACAGTTCGGTTCATATGATCTCCCTCGCTGATTTGCCGAACTTAAATCCACATGACTAGATTCTCCTGAACAATATCTTGCTGTCTGATGAACTTCAATACGAGCTTGTAATCGATCACGTCAAGCGAATGTTGGTGTCTTACATTCTTGAAGTAGCAAATATGGATAGGAGATCGCCTCTGCCTTGAGGAAGAGACCCACTATCAAGCCAATTGGGAAGGAAAGCGACATCAACTTGATGATTAAAGGAAAAATCGACCCACAGTTTCATATTGTCATGATCACTAGGGGCGAAGGTCAAAAATGCTTGTTCGCTCTTATTGACAAACAACTGTTCTCCACTTCTTGCCTGGAACACATTCTCGATATCATCTACATGTGTAATCAGAACAGTGAAGCTGATAAGAAGATGTTTTCGGATATGCCTCCGTGGTATATTAACTTTTGTCAAAATCTACTTGCCATCATACCGAAGCTGTTCAAGACTGTGAAGAAAACCACGGTTACTCAGCCAAAATGATCTCATGCCTCAATTGGCACAAAGGGGGAGATTTTTGAGTCTATCGATTGCGCCATTGGGCTTCTCTAATGTAGTCCAATGTATTCACGGTTTGGGTCTGTCCAACCGTGTATTTGTTTTTAGGTTTTAGTATTTATGGTGTATGCATGCATCACATTAGAGAGGCTTCTTGAATATTCCTTTTATCGTACTGTAACCCTAGCACACCTCTACAGTAGAGGTTCTTCATCGAGATTTTCTAAGGTGTTGCTGTTTTAATCATTTGACATCTGTTTGATTCATTGTGTGTTTGCACTTTGGTTTACTTACTCTTTTACTTGTTAAGAAGGTTATCGATCTTAGAAGAGTTTTCAACTCATCACTCACTAAGCTTTATGCTTACGGTTTTCAGTTTTTGTTTCAGGTACTTGCAACTCGAAAGGGTAGGGACCAACTTGATCGCCTTGTATCCACCCATGTTTTTCGTATTATGTGATTTTGGGATTTTGTAATCAGATGTTATTTCACTACGATACACTTTCGTTTGTTTTGACATGATTATTGGATGTTTCGAAATAAATGTAAAATGAAATTTTTGGGATTTTACAAGTTTGTATCAAAGCCTTGGTTTGATGGATTTGGGTATACCCTTGGGTGATTCTGAACTCAAACTAAGGATCTATAAAATCTTTTAAAAGAAAATTATTTTCTAAAAGGTTTTTCAAATAAAAAGGGGTGTGATGCGTGCAATCAGCTAAGCTCAAGTAAGTATTTCCCAAAATACCCATACATGTTTTGTGTTTGATGTTTGATATAGGTATATAAGAATTGCATGCTACATTAGCTAAGGAACTGATCAGTATTACATGATAGTACACTAGGAGAGATGCCTGTATACATGCTAGTATTGATTTATATAGCGGATAAAATGGCCTGATTAGGTTATGGTTTGGATAACTCGATGCTCGAATGTTGCTTGCTTTGTGATTTTAGAGACCTCCACTAATATCATCTAACTATTAAGAAAATATGTAGGGTTACATGTTACAAAGATTAGATAATTTTAGAAGGTTGGGTTTAACTCTATTTCGCAACTCTTGCTTGAGTCCAACCGTTGTAGGGTGACACCTGGAAATCAAAGAATTATCTAGTGCCTGTGGCATGTAATTGTATTCGTCAGGCAGTTAGTAAGTAGTAGAGGTAGTTTCTTCTGCAGCTGATGACGGAGAGAGGTGTAAAGGGAATCCTAGGATATCCTAGGGAGTATCTTTAGCTCAATGCTCGCATTATTTAGAAATGTGTATTTGTTTGGGTACGGGTATATGGGATTCGATAGGACGGATGTGGACAGGAGTAGTTACTTAGAGGACCCGAGATGGTTCTTGAGGAAAGTATAGATAGGTGTGGAAGGTAGTATTGGGCTCATAGTACTGGAAGCACAAAATCCTTCCTCGGATCGAGGAAAATTTTGGGGACTCTAAGGAGATGATTGGAGGTAGATTGTATGGTTTGACACCATGGTTTATTGCAAATATTTCTATCTTATTCAGTTTATCGATCATGGTTGTTCAGGCTAGGGATGGGTATGGTGATTTTTTGGACTTTGGACCTTTGTGGCATTGTCATATTTGGATTGAATAGTGCAGACCTAGGTGAAATAGTTGATTTCAAGGTCTCGAGGGACATGCTCGAGGTAGTGCCAGTTGAGTCACAGGACCCAAGAAGGAATCGACTATGAAGATCAACTCGAGGATTGCATTCAGTGGCTGAGTGATTAGATATAGATTGGAATTTCTATATCTTCGATGGGAATTATATTCGTCCAACCTTTTGTATTCATAGGAAAAAGAGATCATACATGAGATTTTGATAGTTAGGTTGTAGACTCAGCAGGGGGCTAGATGGTTACAGTTTGTTAGCAGCAGGTAAGATAGTGTGGGAATTCACAAGAGGACTCTTGTGGTATGGTGGGATTGAGATGAGATCAAGGGTCTGTTTCCTTTGAAATTTGTTAGATGTGTTGCTAGTTGATTGTTCCAGGTAATCAAGGAAGGTGAATTAGGAGCGACAACTTTTGGTGTCTACTACGTATCCCGACTATGAGGAAATTGCCCCTTTTATTTATGAATGATCCTCGCGATGAATTAATGGTAAGGGATTTGTAGGCGGGGAGTGTGGTAGTCCATTTATTCCTATATAGGAAATTGGTGTTATGAATAAACTGTCAATTATTGTTTGAGCATCTGCATGGGATTCTTTATACTAGAGGCGGTTATGATTGGGAGGTTTTTGAGGTCTCCATCTGAGATACATAAGCTTTGTGAGTTTTCTTAGTATGTATCTAGACGATCATCTTGCGTTGTATTATACATTCCAAGGGTCAAGAATTCTATGTATCTGTCTGAGTTAATTTGAGTTTCGGTCAGTTTTCAATATCATTCGGTGGTAGTTCAAACCCTATGTAAGGGAGAATTAGGTACTCGGCTGAGTGATCTTCGATCTGTTCAGTCAAGTGTTTTCAGAATAATGGGTCGTAAGAATCTGCCGTTCGAGTATGCGAGACTTTGGTTCAAGAGTTAGTCAATTCGGGGGTGATGAGTAAGTTTCCATTAGATGTATGTGCTTAGTAATGCATTAGTTGTATTCACGACAGGAAGTCATTGGTCACGGATCTCATTGTAGCTAGTGGTTCCTTTCGGGAATGTCAGTGTATAGGTCGACAAGCACTTGGGTCGCTCAGGATGAGGATCAGTTGTCGATGGATTTTCCAGCTCGTAGTATACATTGCTATCTATAGTATAGGATGGGCAATTAGTGATCGGTAAATCAACTTCAGAGTTCGGCATGTGTAGCTCCTCATAGGCTTTGTTCAGAAGTGTATTGGATCAATGGATTAGTTGTCAATGCATTCTCGATTGTTAGTCATTCCGTTCATCATCAATAGTTGAGGTTCTTCAAAGGTTCCGAGATGTATCAGTTGAAGTTCAATGGATGTGTCAACCATTGCCCAGTTATGTACATTGTATATTTTGGTTTCCTAGTCGGGGCTAGGGGTAGGTACAGAGAATGGATGATCATCAGTCATAGGGTATGGTTCTGGAAGTTGGGTCTTCAGTTAGGAAGAGAAGAGAGTTGTTTCGGTTGAGTATGTTCAATTTATTGCATTATTTGTTGGCAATTTTTGGATACCGAGTGGTCTCTCAGTTCTATTTATAATATGCATTGATTTAAAAGTGGTTACAGAAAGCTTAAGGGATATGTTGGCGTTCTTTTCAGAGATTCTAACCAAGACAGATTTCAAGGACGAAATCCAGTTTAAGTGGGGAAGATTTGTAACATCCGGTTTCGAAAAGTTTCTTATTTCAGGATTATGGACAATACATGGATCAAGTAAAGGCCTTGGGCATCAAGTTAATAGGGTTTAGAACCTATTGGATTTTGATAATATTGGTAATGTGATCTAATCGTAGGTTTTGTGTTTTGGAGTTAAAAGGGAAAGTGGGAAAAGTGATTTTTCGGGCTTCCTTTATGGATTATGGTTTCTAGTTCGGCATGTGTTAAGCCAAAACTAAGTAGATAGAAGTGTGGGGCTCGTTAATACATTTTTGTTGGATATAAGGATCGCCGAAAACGGAGTTGAAAGAAAGAAGTTATGATTGTTTGAACCTGGAAAGGCTTTGGGCAAAAACCATCACCACTGAGTGGTATCACGGGACCACGATGTGGTGGTTTAGACCACGAGGTAGTGGTCACCACGGAGTGGTGCGTCGGGACCACAAGGTGATGATCTGTCAAGCCCAAGCCCATGGTTCTAGGGTTTTCAACGTATTTAAGCTTAATGTTTCGTAATTTTGGGCATTTTATCAGCCTACACCACCTTTAAGACCCATTAGGAGAAACCATAGCCTCCACCTCCAAGATTTGAGCCCTTCCTCTCTCATCTCTCCTCTTTTGGATGTTTTTATGATATTTTGATGAAGCACAAAGATTAAGGATTTTCTTTTGGTTTCAATGAATGATGCTTCAATCTTGGATTCATCAAAGGCACAACATTTCTGGACTATCATAAGTATAAAATTCCAATCTTACCCTTTAGTTCTTTATATCTCTTCATATGTGGTTTTTGGAACTTTTAGTACATTTTATGAGTGATCTTGGAGTTGAATGGACTCTAACACTTTTTGATTAGTTTGGAGTGTTTCTTGGACCTCATCGACTAAGAAAGTTATGATCTTTTGTCTTCATTTTTAGCCATGCAAGTTATCGGGGTCCTTTAGGTCATTTTGGTGCAATAAAGTTTAGATCTTCAAGGATTTTGGCATTATTATTATGGATAAAGTTGGAAACTTATCCATCTAGACATCTTGTTGATTCAGATCTGAAAGTGGGAGACTTTGACTTATTGGATTAAGTTGAGAAAGATGCATTTTAGGGTCCCTTTAAGACTTAAAGTCTGCATCTTGGTGTTTTAGACCATTTTAATAGATAAAGTTGGAAACCTTATCCATTATGAAGCCATTAGGAATTAGATCTGATGTTTTAGCTTTGGTCCTTATGAGTTAAGCTCTTTTTGAAGAAAATCCTTTAAGACTAAGGACCACGACATGGGCCAAGGAAGACCATGATGTGGTGGTGGGACTTATCACGTCTGTTTTGTCTAGACATGCCCATGGCATGGTGGTATGTCTTCCAAGGTGTAGTAGCATATTCGGATCGGGACTAGATTGAGTGGCCACATCGTGGCCATCGCTTGGCAACAGCGTGGGTGCCAATTGGATTGAATTTGACCGTTGACTTTTTGAACAGTTGACTTTTCGTTAACCATGGGTAGCATGTAGTATTTGAATAAGGTCTGGTATCGCTTTGGCTTTAGGAATCTTGGGTTGACTGATCTGTTGTTGAGGTAGCTGTGAGCTTCTGTTGAGTAATTCATGTGAGTTTCCTTCACTATACTCGTAGGTCGAAGACTCCAATGCCGACGCATTAGATTATGTTGGTAGGATAATGATTTTCTTCGTGACAATTTCATGTATTGCTTGTATATGCTTGTTGTCTCTATGACTCTTATTGTTATGATTATATGCTAGTTTATGGGGGTGAAATACACTGATACCGGTTGAAAGAGACCGAAGGGGTTAAATTACAACCAATACCGGCTGAAAGTGACCGAAGGGGTTGAAATACACCCAATACCATGTGAAAGAGATTGAAGGGGGTGAAATAGATCCAGTACCGGTTGAAAGAGACCAAAGGGGTTGAAATATACGCAGTACCGGTTGAAAGAGACCAAATGGGGTAAAATAGACCCAGTTATGTTTTGACTGTTATGTATATATGGTATGGGGTACTTTGGGGGAGCTCACTAAGATTTGTACTTACGGTTTTCACTTTACGTTTTAGATACTTCTAGCTCGAAAGCGCGGGGCACCATATCCTCCCATGTTTTCCGCATTATGTGATTTTGGGATTTTGTACTCTTATTCTATTTCAGTATAATACACTTTTGTTTGTTTTGACATGATTATTGGTTGTTTTGAAATGAATTTAAAATGAAAATTTTGTCTAAAATTTTTGGGATGTTACACCTCAAATCAACTAACTCACCTAGGTCTGCAACATTCCAACCCAAACTGACATGGCTACTAGGGCCTAGAAAACCACTAAACCCATCCTCATCCTTAACAACCATAACCAAAAGATCGCTAGATATAGTAACACTATCACGAATCATCGTACCAACCATGCCATCTACCCTCAACCAGCTCCTTAGAATCCTCGTGACTTCCTCGATTCGAGTATGGATCATGTGCTTACAGTAGTACGAGCCTAATACTACCCCCACACATATCCATACTTTCCTCAAGAATCATCATGAGTCCTCTAAGTCGCGTGCTCATAACAGTACTTCCAACACCCACTAAATAGCATACCAACTGCACTAAAGTACGTTCTAGGCTCTCATAGGATTCACTATCTCCCTTACCATCAGCTGCTGAAGAACCCCTATTAATGTCAGCTAACCACTTCATGAATACAATTACATTCAACAAAACTCAAATAATCTTTCGACTAAAGGACTCAAACTCCAACGGTTAGACTCAGACGACAGCTGCACAATAGGAACAAATCCTCCACTCTAATATTATTTAATCTTCGTAGCACGTAATTTAACGTATTCATTTGATGGTTAACTCACATCAATATGGGTCCCACAAAGCACAAAGCAAGAAACATTCGAGAAGTGGTGTTTATTGGCACTAAGACATAATAAAATCAAGCAGATCCTCGAACGAAATTCTCGACCTCTAGGACCAAGCATCTAGGATACACAAATCTTGTCCTTCCTCTCTCAAGAGTGGCTAATCATTCCTCATACTAACCTACTACACACGACACCCACTCATGAAACTTCCACCAACCTTGTAGCCATCCATGCATGCTAATCATACATAACACTTGCTCGTATAGACAGTCGAATATTTGACCCTACCCTAAGCCCTTTATCAGAGAGGAACATGAAAAAATGCTAAATAAAAAATTCTCACCTATATAATCATTTTTATGTACAACTATGATGCACACACTAAGCGACTATAATAATGATGTCAATTTCATTTAACATATAAGAAGTCCTCCTATGCTATTAGGCATTATACATCAGGCAATTCTATCACGCAATTTCTAAAGATCCTTAGCCTATCACTAACATGTAGTTCTATCATAATCAACGTTAACAAGTAATAGTGTGGTAACTTTGGGTACACCATATTGTTGCGTCTGATCGTACACATCTCATACTTATTTGTTTACCTTTAAAGGAATTTGGAAAACATGTTGGGTTTAATCAGTCATCGGACCGGAATACCCTCAGGTCCACAATTTACCAGTTTTATTACCCTGGCCCACAACCTCCCGGTTGGATTTCCATACTTACTACATACTGGGACCACAACCTCCCGGTTGGATTGCCACGAGTTTGTTGAGTGGTAGCACAAAGTAGTACAATCTTAACCCAACCATACTGTTTCGACAAATAACATGAATACAACAAACATATAATCATATAACCAGTCAGAAGACTGATAGACAAATCCACAGATACCGCATAGCAACGTCCTAGATACCAGGACACAGATCTAAAATATATCTACAACATAGCAACATTCTCTATAACATGATACATAACCTAGTGGGTTGTCATTGGTGCTTTTGACCCACAAGTACAGAACGGAAAACTCACCTCCTGGTCTGAAAGGTCGTTGAACAGCATACTGCCTCGAATATCAACTCTATCGGTCACCTATCTATCAAATAATGACCAAACTCAAATACAACTCAAAATACCCTTCGGTTAAACTTACTCAAATCCTGTTCAAAGTCAAAATTCAACGAAGTCAACCGAGTTGACTCAGGCTGAGTACGTTGGGTGTACTCAGCATGTACGCTTAGCGTACTCAAGATCCAGACCGGGCTTCCAAGGGAGTACGCCCAACGTACTCACCGAAAAGTCACTTCCCCATTAAGTGCTTATTTCATGAAGTCCTTTCGTCCAATGGCAGATCTAGCCCCCAAATATCATTCTAAACCATAAATTGTCCATCTTTATGAGTTTGCATGCATAGCAAAGGCCCAACACCAAAACCCTAACTTGTGTTAAGCTCTTTAGCTCTCTAACATTTGCATGGAAGGGAATAAGGGACCAAGATTAAATTTTTATGCTTCCTAATAACTCCATAATGGATAAAGTTTCCAACTTTATCCATTTAAATGGTCCAAACAACCAAGATCTAGTCTTTACATCTCAAGGGGACTAAAAAGTGCATCTTTATTAACTTAATCCATTAACTCCAAGTCTCCAACCTTCAGATTTGAATCAAAATGATGTTAAATGGATAAAGTTTCCAACTTCATCCATAACAAAGTCACAAACTTTCAAGATCTAAATTTATGCATTAAAATGACCAAAAGCTCATAACATCTGAAACCAGCTAGATCTAGCAAATGCATCATTAAGATTCAAGCTTTATACCTCTTAAAGAAAGATCAAGGTGAACAAAGTATGGATCTACAAGCTCCAATGCAACCAACACTTCCCGAATGAGCTCTTTATTCTCCAAGATGCACCAAGAACACTCCAAAGCACTTGAAAACACCTGCATTTTGCTCACAAGGCACAAACTAGGGTTAAGGTTTCAAGGGTGGGTGTTGGAGAGGTGGAGGCTGAGAATTTAATTGGTTTGGGGAAGTTAAAGAGCTTAAACGGGGCTCAAGCCACGTAAATATTGTTTGGGTTCTGATCACGTAGGCCCAACGTACTCTAGGTACGCCCTTTGTACTCCAAGTATGCCTAGTACGCCCATTGTACACCCTTTACGTCCAACGTACTAGACTTGGCCTAAAACCTTCCTAACTTCAAACAGCTATAACTTCTTCATTCCAACTCTGTTTTGAACAATTTTTATATCCACAGAAAGCTATTGAAGAGCCCTATAATATTATCTAGATGTCTTGGAATAAAATCTTCCCAAACAAAAATAAATATTTCATTCAAGAAGTCTGAAACATCACTTTTCCCATTTTACCCTTTGAATCCAATACAAAACAAGGGCTTGGATCGCATAACAAATATTATAAACATTCAATAGGGTTTAAAACTTATTTCCTTGAAGCCCAAGGAATTTACTTGATACATTTATTTTCCACAATCTCGAAATACAAAATTTCTCGAAACAGGATGTTACATCGGTGATGCATCGGCCAAAAGGAGATGAGTTGGTGGTCATCAAGTAGTAGTTGTTGATAACTTTGTGCTCCGATTCATCATCAAATCCAGATAACCACAAGTCTTCTGGAATACAATCAACATCATTATTTGCAATCATGCATAGCTTTCTTATTTTCTGATAGTTTTCACCTTCTTTATCATCCCTCGGGGACCATATATGTTCTTTTCCTCTAAAAAACAATGCCTCTTCTTTGTCAGAAGTCTCGATTTCCCTTTCCATGTAATACTCAAACTTCTTCACATTCTTTGACTTGCAGTCATGTGTAAAGTGGTTTACACCATTGTGGTTGTGACATATGATGGCTTCTTTCTTGTCTTTAGTGCCCGAAGTGTTGTTGAAGCCAAAAGAGTTTTTAGAGTGAGATTGAGTTACAGGGATATCTTACAGTTACGCTTTAGGTTGAGTAGAAGATGAATGAGTGTTTTTGAAGAAACGATAGTTATTTGTTTGTTGAGATTGTGTCCTAAGGATGTTTGGTCCGGAGAAGTGATGTGTTTTAGGAGAGTACCGATGAGGAAACCTATGGTTGAACTTGTGAAAAAGAAGTGCATACTCATTCTAAAATTCTTCTTCAAGTGAATCTTCAGATAGGTATGGGTCATTTAGATTAAAACTATTGGAACTTTGAGCAACAAGATCGAAGGGTCCTCCACTTTTTTGATGCTGTTAAAGAACTGTTGATTCTTAGGCTTGAAGTTCTCCACAAAGTTCAATAAGATTCATTTTCTTAGTTTGATCAGGTAAAATGTTGTAACTTTTATATATATATATATATATATATATATATATATATATATATATATATATACCCCTTGTAATCCATTGCTCAAAGTTTAAGGACGATTCCTTGGTCTCCTTCATATTGTACCCTTGTAATCCATTGCTCAATGTACATGAATATTTTCACAGTATCTTGACCTCTTTAAGGACAATTCCATGGACTCCTTCATAAACTACATTGACCATTTGTATAATTTTGTTTGATTATAATATCCATTACTACAAATAAAATTACATTTAGTTGTATATTTATTTTTGTGCCACTATATCATGTTCGGAGCCTGTCCATACATTTTCAATGCTTCGGGCGAAAAAACTTAAATATACAACATAAATTTATAAAAATAGTGGAGCACTTTTTAGGATTTCAAAAATTCAGAAATATATAACTAAACTTGCAGTCATCGCCTAAAACAATTTCTCAATGGATTTCCTGAAAGATGATTCTCAATTTCTTATCATATTTAGTATTTTTTTTTTTTTTGCGAATTAACTTTCAGTATTTAAAATTGCTAACCCATTTGATCTCTTTTGAGTCATAGTAATCCGTAAACATGACTTCGATTTTTCCTTTATATATCTAACAACAACATGCCCTTTCAAATTTGTAGCTTAATAAACAAATATTATCCATCAATTTTGTTTCCAGTTGCTAACAAAAATGTTAGGAACTTTTCAAACAAGATAATATGGAAAATAAACAAACAAAACAAAAATTAAAATATAATGACACTAATAAAATTTGATCATAAAACAATCAAATTCACAAAATAGTCAATTAAAATGTCAAGGGATGTGGGCTAATGGCCTACGTTTTCAACCTACATTTAAAAAAAAATTTCTTGTATATAGATAAAAACTTATTTGATTTAACATCTTTTTAAATAAGTTATTTTGTAGGTGAATAAGCATGTTAGCACCTAGTGTTTGTTTAAACAAGCTACATCATCACTATAAGAAAACATGTTATTAGCGGCGACAAAAATCGCCGCTATTGATCACCAAAGTCACCGCTAATACATTTACTGACAACAAGTCGTCTCTATTGAGTCGCCGCTACTATCTCGTCGTTATTTCTCAAAAGTTGCCGCCAATGATAATGTCGCTGCAAGTGCTACGTGTCACCGATAATGCTCTATTCGCTGCTAATTCTCTATTCGCCACTAATAGTGTCGTCGCTATTGCAGTTTTTTGTTTATTTATAAAACCAACTCTTTTCGTGTGTCCAAAAACTTATACATAATAACGTTAAATGCAGGAAAAACAATTACATAACATTCAATTTTTATAATATCATACATACACAAAAATAAATAATGAAAGTCTTATCAATTTATGTCATACTACAATCTCTAATAGAAGATAGAACTAAAACGACGTGTCATCATCCCCACCACCCTCGTTCCCTCCTATAGGTTCTGCAGTACACTCTTGATCAGTGGATACTAATTAAAGATTCTCCAACTACATAGTAAATAACAACATATACACTTGTAAGTTAAACTATTATCATAAACCAAACTAAAAATTAACAAATGATAAAAACAACTACAAATTACCAATTTATCTATATATCGACAAACTATCAAATTAACAAACCAACGAACTAACATTAACCTTCTAAGTTAAATCAACAATCAAACTAACAAACCAACAAACTAATAATTACCAATTTTTCTAGAAATACACATTGCATAGGAAATAGTATAGTAATGTACTTTAAATAACATTTTCATTAATAACCTGCTACTTTTTTTCCATTATGGCATTGTAGTTTACACATTGCATACAAATACAATCCAAATTGCATACAAATACACACATACATTATACACATGTATATGTACTTTTTATATACATAAAACAACCATCATCACAACAACAGGGGTGGAACCAAGAATTTCCGTAAAGAGTAGCACATATTTTATTAGTTCCCACCTGTTACATTCATTAGTTCTTCCTACTTTACATTGGTGCACAAGGTGCAACTGCAAGTCAACCCCTGTCATTAAAATAGGCACTGAAGGAGCCCCTCTAATTTACATTATCACATATATATATATATATATATATATATATATATATATATATATATATATAGGAAATACACACACATATAGCATATTTCACACACATACATACAAAATTCACACACAAATGAACACATATATACAATATCAAATATATACCTATATACACCCACACATAAGAATAAATACACCCATAAATACACACATACAAGATTAAATACACCCATAAATACACACATACGTATTGTCATACCCCGCTAAAGCGGAACCATAATATATGACAACGATAAAGGTTTCATTGCAAAAGATAAAGATACATCACCATAGTAGTAATTAAAAGTTTACAACCCATAATTTAAAAAAAAAAAAAAACAAAATACAAGTTTCCCAAAATAACATTGTTTAAAAGTCAACTTCACGAAATAACTTCCACATGATGCAACATGCTCTATGATGATGAATCTTTATATTAACTTACTAAATATTTCCTGAGAAAGCATGTAAAATAAGCATCAACTACGAAAATAGTTGGTAAGCTCACTTGTTTACTAAACCAAAGTTTAGTATAAAAGTTTCCATAAATAAAAGTACATTGCCATAAAGAGAATCAAAATTCATCGCTATAATAAGTAAACAAGTCTTGTTTATACAATGAATATACAAGTTTCATTGATAAAATGAGAACACAAGTTTCGTTGCTAAAATGCTATGTAAGATTCATATGTGCATCAAGTTTCCATTCATGAGTTCGCAACCCAATCCTAATGACCGAATCGTGCCCTATTGACTACTATGTGTATCTCAAACATAGAGAATAAAATGGTAAAATACACTCAAGCGAATCGTGCGAGTGAGGAGTTGTCTACCTCTTGGTAGCGCTATCAATAATAACCATAGGCTAAAAAGAGTTAATGAGTTGTGCCGAATGGTTCCAGGGACTTAACCGCAATACAATCCTCATGAATTTAAGTAACATACACATACATACAAAATATAGCAACCAAGTTTCATACGAGTCAAAATAGATACAACGAACATAAATAGTTTAGGACATGCTTTTCCACTCCAAAACACTTAGAAACCGAAAATAGGGGGAGTCGTGAATACTCACAATGTTTCAAGTTGTTACAAGTGGTGCCTCGGAGTACACTAATGCCTTACTACCAGGATCCTAAGACATCAAACACATGCTAGTGAGTTTCTATGTCGAAATCTAATGCTAATATACTAAATTCTACATATAGAGAAATGGCAAATTTTTGTTCTAATATTGGTTTTTATTGAATGGGTAACAATTTATTTGTAATGATGATATTTTATGACTCATGTGATTAAGATAAGTTTGGATATTATTTTCCAAATTTTTGTAATATTAATTGAGGGTATTTCAACACATTTAAATGTGTTTTAAACTCCTAAAATCCAAAAATGCTATCAAACAGTTTCGGAAATTTTTCAAACTTTAATTTTCATTCCAAATACTGTAGATGTCTTCCAGAAAATTTCCCTTGAATTTTTGATGTTATTAGCTATTTTTACAAATTTCTAAGCCTTCATATTAACATAAATTCCTGAAAAATAGCATTCAGATGATAAAACGTCCCAAACGTTTTGTACTACTGCTATTAAATATACTTAAGCTGGAAAAAATATAAAAAATATAATTCTAAACAGTTTAACCATATTTTATGATTTTTGTGCATTTATTTTAACAAAAATAGAGAAAAATAAAAAACAGTTTCCTAAATTACCCAAACTTTTTGTAACACTGTTATTATACATATATAAGCTGTGAAAAATACAAAAGGTATTTTTTTAATTAGTTTGACTATTTTTCTTTGTTTTATTCTTTTAAATAATCATTAATTGGTGAATATATACTAAACTGTTAAAGTAATTACCAAAATTTTTGTAAACTTTATTTACAGTGTACATAATCTGGGAATTATAGCAAAGATGATTTGTATATGTTGGAATCCAATTTTGTGGATTTATGTGTATTTAATTTTAGAACAATAAAAGAAAATATCATACAGAAGAGAAAAATCATCCAAATTTTTATTTAGCATTCAAATATATTATACGGTATTCTAGAAAACGTTCATGAATTTTGGATGAGTAAAACCATTTTTCCTGTTTTTAGTCCATTATAAACACAAAAATCATGGAAAAATAGATATGCATTATGAAAAATTCCCAAAATATTTTTTTGAATTTTCCACATGAGGTAGGATCTGCGCAAAGTCATAGATAATCTTGTCACACTCCCTATAATGGTTTTATGATTTATTGGAACTAAACAAAAAGAAAATTAAAAACCATACTAAACAGTAACAAAAATCGATGAAACTTAATGAGAGGCCATTATTTACTTTAGGGGTCGCCCATGAATTTATCTAGGATTTATAGATCTCAGAAAGTATTTTAAATTATTTATGGCCTTGTTTCCTTGTAAAATTTTTAATAAATAAAGGAAATGATAAAAACTCTTAGGATTTTTATGATCTTCTTACTATCTTAGTGGGACTCGGGGAAAATTTTATTTTGAACAGAAAAGGTTATTTAGATTTTTTTATGAATAAATTAGTTTACATGCACTATTAACAATGTATTTTGATCGTCAAGCTCTTTAACTTGATGTTCATCACATGCATCACGGTTTGAAGACCATGCATGGACATATTTTGTTCATAGTGATGTTTTCAAAGAAAAAACTTGAATGCATAAGGTATATGAACCTTTAAAACTTGTAAAAATCCATATTTTAGGGTTTGACATAGGTTTTGGTCCTTGGATTTCACCATTAAACAACATGCATGTTGTTCTTGGGTGAAACCCTACCACCATCATCATGAAACTCGACATTCATGGCTATGCTCATGAATGTTCCTAAATAATGGTGTAGGAGAAGGAGAAGTGTAAGAAAAACTTTTAAAACTAGAAAGAAAAGTGAAGGAGAATGAAGGATTTTCGTGATTACCTTGAAGAACAACCCTAGAAGATGAGGATTTGAAGATTGAGAGGTGTTCTTGGCTGGAGAATTTCATTGGTTTAGAGAAAGAAAGAGAGAGTTTGAGTGTTGTAAATGGTGGAGTGTGATAGAGAGTGTAGGGAGGGATGAATTATAAGAGAAATAATGATTGAAAGACTTCGGGAAAGAGTATATTGGGAGGTGGTGGCCAATTTTATGAGTGTAAGAGAGGCCTTCTCTCTCATAATTTAAATTTATAAACTTTTCATTTCAATAGTTTTTTAAACTTCCAATTTTTTTTATAATGATGCTCCTTTATTTAAATCTTGATACATTAAAATCTTTCTTTCTAGCACATAAAATATGATTTATGTTTGATAATTAAAACTTTTCTATCATTGAATATATCCCTTAACTTAATTATTTTAATTTGATATTAGGAGTTTCAAAATGAATCTTATAGAGTTTTTTGGTTTTAAAGCTTATAAATTTGGATTTTTGGGCTCTTTAGGGCTTTTGGAACTTTGTTGGATATTTACCATCATATTGAAATGAGAAGATTTTAATTTATTGGTAGGCTTTTATATCATTTTTCAATTGTAACAAATGTTTGGAGGTTCGTTCTAATTCGGGTACTGGCATTTCCTATAGTAGCTAGACAACTTACTAGAATCGTAAGAGTCAGCTATATGAGTCCTAGATTTTAGCTGGATCCTAGTTTATACAATATTATGACGTAATTATACAACTAGGCCAAGGCATGATGTCAATATATGGTTTATAAAAAGATACATGAGTCTGAGAATCACCTGAATTTGACAGTTGTCACAGTATCCCCCACACAAAAAGAATTTTGTCCCGAAATTCAATTTAAGTCATCATTTGTCATTGCATGGAAGAAGTTGTGGATATTTTTTTTATATGAAGTCCTCACGCTCCTAGGTGTACTCCGTCCCGCATTTTGAGTTCCATCGAACTTTCAGAATCGGAATCTTACTCCGCTTGAATTGTTTCACCTATTTGTCAAGGATTTCTATCGGCTCCTCAATGAAATTCAAGTTTTCATTGATCTTGATTTCCTCCAAAGGCACTATCAATGATTTGTCAGCTAAACATTTTGTGAGATTCGAGACGTGGATTGTGTCGTGAATGGCGCTTAATTCTTTGGGTAATTGGAGTTTATATGCCACCTGACCGATCCTTTCAATGATCTCAAAGGGTCTAACATATATTAGGCTTAGTTTTTCCTTCTTACCGAAGTGTACAATCCCTTTCCAAGGCGACACCTTTAGAAGTACCTTGTCTCCAACTTGGAATTCTAAAGGTTTCCGACGATTGTCTGCATAACTTTTTTGATGATCTCTGGCGGCTTTAAGCCTATCTCTGATGATAGCAATATTGTCAGTTGTTTCCTGCATAAGGTCGAGTCTAGTCAATTGTCTATCTCTGCTTTCTATCCAACACAATGGAGAACGACACTTGCGTCCATACAATGCTTCATATGGAGCACATTGGATACTCGTGTGGTAACTGTTATTGTAGGAAAACTCAATTAGAGGCAAATGATTGTCCCAATTTCCTTTGAATTCAATGGCACATGCCTGAAGCATGTCTTCCAATGTTTGTATTATTCTCTCTGTTTGCCCATCTGTCTGAGAGTGATAAGTTGTGCTCAAATTTATTTGGGTTCCTATAGCCTTTTGTAACATCCACCAAAATCGTGATGTGAAACGACTATCTCTGTCAGAAATTATAGATAGAGGTACACCATGTAGAGAAACCATTTTGTCGATGTAGACTTGGGCCAATTTTTCCATCTTGAAGTCTTCCCGAATAAGGAGAAAGTGAGCAGATTTTGTTAGTCGATCCACTATGACCCAAATCAAATCATGACCGTTAGAAGTTCTAGGGAGTTTGGTAACGAAATCCATGGATATTTCCTCCCATTTCCATTGTGTAATTTCAGGCTGTTGCAGTAAGTCGGATGGTTTTTGATGTTCAGCTTTGACTATTGAGCATGTCAAACACTTCCCAACATACAAGGCAATATATTTTTTCATTCTAGACCACCAATAGTACTCTTTAACATCTTTGTACATCTTATCCGCTCCAGGGTAGATTGAGTAGATTGAGTATTTAGATCGCTGAGACTCCTCTAGTACTATGACTATCAGATTGTTAACCCTTGGAATCCAAACTATGTCCTTAAAATAATGTACTCCATCAGGTTTGGTTTCAAATCTCACTTCTAAACCATGTAGAGTTTCACCTGGAAGATTTTCCTTGATCAAGTCTTTCTCTTGGGCATCAATGATTTGAGATTTCAAGCTTGTCTGTATTACCATTCCCAAAGCTCTCATACAGGAAGCTTTCACTTTTTTCTTTTCTGCTAAGAGCATCGGCTACTACGTTAGCCTTGCATGTGTGATATCGTATTTCACAGTCATAATCACTAAACAACTCTACCCATCTCCCCTGCCGCATGTTTAACATTTTCTCATCTAGGATATGCTGAAGGCTTTTGTGGTCGGTATAAATGATGCACTTGGTTCCGTATAAAGAGTTTATCAGCTAAGCTCAAGGTACATCCTGGAATTATTTTATTAGCCCTAATTTCATACCCAGTAGCAAGTTCAATAGCATTAGTATTCCTCATCTTTCTCAATTTCAAGTCAATTAATGGTGTAAATGCTAAAGAAATGAAACTCCTATCTGCTCGCACATTAAATATTACTGATGCAAAGTGATTGTTTAGGAGGAACGTACCTATAATCACTTCAGGGTTTCGACGAGCTTCTTCTGCACCAATCACAAAGGCTACACCCCTAGGCTGCCCACCATGATTCCTCTGGTTGACTTGCCTTCCCAGGTTCTTACCATTGTTACCAGGCCTCCTGTTCAATTTTAGACAAACCTTTATGAGGTGGTCTGTACTCCTACACTCATAGCATGCCCTTTTTTCATCCTTATTCAGCCTGCAATACTTGGCTATATGCCCGTCCGGTTACATTTCTGACACACTGCACACAATCCTTAATAATGGAACCTACACTTATCGCATTTTGGATTCGGCCCAATTTACTGCCCTCGTTCTTGAGTCCTCACCGGCTCTTGTTCCCGCGTTTTCACCATGAAGTTCCTTATGATTTTCTGCTTCCACCCTGAACCACCATCATTTTCCTTTTCTCCTAGATTTTCTTACTTTCTCTTTTCACCAGAGCTTCCCTTTACCGAATTCTTAGTTCGAATCATGTCCTTAGTCAATCGATTTGCCAAAGTCGCTACACTCTGAATGGTAGTTGGGTTTGCTGAAGTAACCATTCCTCGAATCTATGGTGTCAAACCCTAGATGTAGCGATCTATCCGTTTCTCCTCAGGAGTGAACATGTAAGGTACCAGTTTTTCTAGTTCATGAAATCGGATTGTGTACTTCTCTATTTGTGTTCCAACCATAGAATGGTTCTAGAACTCAGATTCAAGATTTTGAATTTCATCCTTGGGACAATACTCCTCTATCATCAGCTTCTTCGGGTCTTCCTAAGTTAGTTGATATGTCGTTGCACGACTTCGGGTTTGCACTAGAGTATTCCACCAGGTCAATGCCCTATCCTAGAGTAGACAAGTTGCATAGTCAACATTTTTGCGTTCGAGGCATTTGCTAATGTAAAGGACCGACTCCATGCTATCAATCCATTTCAGCAATCTGCCCGCACCTTCCTTTCCATGGAATTCCTTAGGTTTACAGGCTATAAAGGACTTGTAGCTTCATTCTCTTTCATTGTTTCCCTGGTTTCCTCCTCTACTTCCTTGGTTAGCATTAAGACCCGCAATTTCTTCAGTAACAATGTTTGGGATTGCTGCCAAGAATTGTTGTGCTGCCAATTGAGCAACATCGGGTGTTTAGTTCTGTGGGTGCCCGCAAGTATGCCTTCCTGACATGGTTATAAGACATAAGAGAAGAATACATATAAATATATAAAATAATCTATAATATTTGGTTCACTTCCATTTTTAAAACCATATGTGAAGTAAAATTAATGGTTTGTATTATTATTATTCATATAGATTTGAAAAAGAGAAAAAAAATCTTCTTGTTCAACCATAGACTAAATAAAATCTTGGGTTTGATCTCATAGTAAAAGTTTTCAAACATAAAATAATCTTTTTCATGACCATTTGAAATAGTTTTAATACAAAAACAATACATCAATCCCAAAATAAAGTTTTAGTGTTTCTACTAAAAGACATCCTACATGGGTTTTCAATACATGATAAAATAAAATATTGAAATCAGAACCAAATACGAATTGCTATCCCAACAAGGAACATCCACACAATAATTAGTAGCAGCCCTCCAAACACACAACATGCAGTAACCGCATGACCTGCCACTCACCTGGTAGCTCTAGCAGTATCGGTAGCCTCCATCCCATGCTGAAACAGGATGCCCATTCCTGTCATCACCTTGTCCAAAACCTCATGATGCCCATTTATCACTGTGAGACTCTGTCGTAGGTCCACTGCCATCCACTACATTCTTCAAGACTCCTTCTTGGTCACACCTGCTTGCCTGACAAGTATCCCTATGAATCGCTGTGGTGGGGGTACTCTCGGTCCTGCCATGTTGGGTCCTTCCCTACTGGGTGTTGCTCCATCGGGTGACATCCTTCCATAGGAACACTCTTCCATGTCGTCCTCTGAACACAAAGCCCGTAAAGTGGTGGTTATGGCAACACCGATGTAGGCGATGCCTCACGTTGCTGACTCGGGGTGCTGTCGCTACTAATCTTCACCGAGTCTACCATGTATTCCATGTCTTCTGAGGGGTCTTCTTCCACAGAGTCGGGGGATCACGTCGAGGGATAATAGTGACATAGTCGGACTCATCAGCCGAAGGGGTAGCTTGAGAGGATGACGATGTCAATAGTGGATCGAGACATAGTTTTAATGATCCATCAAATAAATAACAATGAATCCTATAATATGCAATGCTTACACACACCAAAAGTGACCTTTTGAATTTTTGAAATAGAGTTTTCACGAATATTTGGTTTAACATATTCCCATTATAATTAGCTCAAGTCTTGTATAAATCTTTCCCTAATTAAACATAGGTGACAAGGCTATGTTTAATTGACGTCTAATAATACAACTCCTGACCTAATTACATTAGTCGTATGTTCGATGTAAAAGAAAATTTAAAGATTTTGGTTATAGGTTGTGTTTTCTTAAAAGAAAACTGATGTTCTCTATAACTTCAGCTCTGATACCATTTCTATTGCACCCCACTAAAGCGAAAACGCAAGATATGATAGCGATAAAGGTTTCATTGCAAAAGATAAAGATATATCACCATAGTAGTATTTAAAAGTTTACAACCCATAATTTAAACAAAACAAAATACAAGTCTCCTAAAATAACATTGTTCAAAAGTCAACTTCACAAAATAACTTCCACATGATGCAGCATGCTCTATGATGATGAATCTTTATATCCACTTACTCAATATTTCACTGAAAAAGCATGTAGAATGAGCGTCAACTATGAAAATAGTTGGTTAGTTCACTTGCTTACTAAATTAAATTTTAGTATAGAAGTTTCCAAAAATAAAGTACATTGCTATAATTAGAAAAAAAATCCATTGTTATAATAAGTAAACAAGTCTTGTTAATATAATGAATATACATGTTTCTTTGATAAATGAGTACACAAGTTTTCTTGCTAAAATGCGATGTAAGATTCATATGTGCATAAGCTTCCATTCATGAGTTCACAACCCAAGCCAAATGACAGAATCGTGCCTTATTGACTACTATGTGTATCGCAAACATAGAGAATAAAATGGTAAAATGCACTCAAGCGAATCGTGTGAGTAAGGAGTTGTCTACCTCTTGATAGCGCTATCCATAATAACCATAGGCTCAAAAGAGTTAATGAGTTGTGTCGAATGATTCTAGGGACTTAGCCGCGATACAGTCCTCATGAACTTAAGTAACATACACATACATACAAAATATGGCCACCAAGTTTCATACAAGTCAAAATAAATACAACGAACATAAATATTTTAGGACATTCTTTTTCACCCAAAAACATTTAAAAACCGAAAATAGGGGGAATCATGAATACTCATAATGTTTGAAGTTGCTACAAGTGGTGCCTCAGAATACACCAACGCCTTACTACCGAGATTCTACGACATCATACACACAGTAGTGAGTTTCTGTGCCGAAATCTAATGATAATACACTATATTCTACATATAGAGAAATGCCAAAATTTTGTTCTAATATTGGTTTTATATTAAATGGATAACAATTTTTTTGAAATGGTGATATTTTATAACTCGTTTGATGAAGGCAATTTTACTATTTTCCAAATTTTTGTAATATTAATTGAGGGTATTTCAACACATTTAAAGGTGTTTTAAAATCCTAAAATCCAAAAATGTGAACAAAAAGTTTCCAAAATTTTTCAAACATCACATTTTCATTCCAAATACAGTAAAGGTCTTCTAGAAAATTTCCCTTGAATTTTTGATGTTATTAGCTACTTTTACAAATTTCTAAGCCTTCATATCAACATAAATTCCTGAAAAATAGCATTCAGATGATAAAAAGTCTTAAACATTTTGTAGTACTGCTATTAAATATACTTAAGCTAGAAAAAATATAAAAATAGAATTCTAAACAGTTTAACCATATTTTATGATTTTTGTGCATTTATTCTAACAAAAATAGAGAAAAACAGAAAACATTTTCCAAAATTACCCAAACTTTTTGTAACACTGTTGTTATACATATAGAAGCTGTGAAAAATATAAAAGATATTTTTCAATTAGTTTGACTATTTTTCTTTGTTTTATTCTCTTAAATAATCATTAACTGGTGAATAACTATTAAACAGTTAAAGAAAATTACCAAAAATTTTGTAAACTTCATTCACAGTGTACATAATCTTGGAAAAATACCAAAGGTGATATTTATATGCTGGAATTCGATTTTGTGGATTTAAGTGTATTTAATATTAGAAAAATGGAAGAAAAATAGCATACAGAAGAGAAAAAGCATCCAAAATTTTATTGAGCATCCTAATATAATATAAGGTTTTCTGTTAAACTTTCATGAATTTTGGATGAGCAGAACTATTTTTCCTATTTTTAGGCCATTATAAACACAAAAATCGTGGAAAAATAGATATGCATTATGAAAATTTCCTAAAATATTTTTCTAAGTATTCCACATGAGGTAGGATATATGAAAAATCATAGATAATCTTTTCACATTCCCTATAGTGGTTTTATGATTTATTGGAACTAAACAAAAAGAAAATTAAAAACCATACTAAACAGTAACAAAACATGATGAAACTTAATGAGAGACCATTATTTACTTTAGGCGTCATCTACGATAGGATTTACTTGGGGAAAGAGTGTATTCGGAGGTGGTGGCCGATTTTATGACGATGAGAGAGGCCTTCTCTCTAATAATTTAAATTTATAAACTTTTCATTTCAATATTTTTATAAACTTCCAAATTTTTTATAACAATGCTCCTTTATTTAAATCTTGATACATTAAAATCTTTGTTTCTAGCTCATAAGATATGTTTATGTTTGATAATTAAAATTTTCTATCTTTGATTATATCCTATAACTTAATTATTTTAATTTGATATTAGGAGGTTCAAAACGAATCTTATAGATCTTTTAGGTTTTAAAATTTATAAATTTGGGTTTTTGGGATCTTTAGGACTTTTGCAACTTTGTTAGGTATTTACCATGATATTGAAATGAAATTAGAAGATTTTAATTTATTTTTAGGGTTTTATACCCTTTTTTAGTTGAAACAAATCTTTGGAGTTCGTTCTAATTCGGGTATTGTTATTTCCTACAGTAGCTAGACAACTTACTAGAATCGTAAGAGTCAAGTATATTAGCCCTAGATTTTACCTGGATCGTAGTTTATACAAGATTGTGACATAATTTATACTACTAGACCATGACATGATGTGCATAATGGTTTATAAAAAGACGCATGAGTCTGAGAATGACTTGAATTTGACAGTTGTCACACACACACACACACACACACATATATATATATATATACACACACACACACACACACACATATATAACAAATTACAAAAAAATGCACCTAGTCCCCAAAATTTTTCCCTCTTTTCAACCGATGGTGTTTTTGTGGTGGTAGTCTTTGGTTTTGCAATAGTGCTAGTGTAACTTAAGACAATAAAAAACAATTAGATCTAAAGTTATGGTCAAGATGGAAAGGGGAATAGGGAATAGGGAAGAGGGAAGAGGGAAGATACTGTCGCCGAAAAAACGAAAAGTGTCGTCGATAAATGCTTCATTGCTGACAGATTGTGGCCGATAATGGTGTATGTGTGGCCAAAGCTTCAATCGAGGGTGGTTGGAGCTTCAATCGTGGGTTTGGATGTCGAAATTTTCGAAGGATGAGTTCAATTGAGGTTTTGCTGTGATCTGGGAATTAAAGCAGGAATGTCCTAAGGTAGATGGAGATAAGTAGTGGCGACAGGAAATAACGGTGACGCAAGGATTTACCGACGACATTTTGGGGTAATTTGAGGGAATTTATTCGCGCTTCATATTTTCGAGCTTGAGCGGTGACAAAATCATCGCTATTTGTGTTGGCGGTAATGGTATCTAAGAAGTAATGGATCGGAAGCCGTTAGATTGGGTGATATGATCAACGGATGGAGTTACATCCTGGAAGAAGACGCGGATCGTTGTGTACCACCTTTACCGGCGAGGCTATTAGCGGCAACTCCACCTTTAGCAGCAACAAATACATTTGTCGCCTTTATTTGTCAGCGCTAATGGTGGAGTCGCCGCTAATGGCATCGCCGGTATTGTACGTTTTTCTTGTAGTGCATATAGTCCTTATATAACCAACATACACAAACTGACTCTGCTTGCATCTTAGTATCTAGTGTTCATGTAATGTTCTTAACAACAAGAAAACAAAAAGAAAACTTGAAAATCAGAAATAGATTTGAATTGGAAATCAGAAATAGATTTGTATTGGAAATCAGATAGTGCAAAACTCTACATCAATTTCATCTACTTAGACTAAAATTTGTGAATATCTTGGAATAAAAGTACATCTAGTCCTGGACCTAAAGTCATCTCCATTGGTGATTTAATGAGGAGTTGAATGGGAAGTTTAATCTTATTAAACTTAAAATCAACATTGTGGGTTAATGACATGACACTTAATAGAACGAGGATTTCAATCCTCATTGAACTCTGCACTCTCTATCTCCTCACACACACACACATAAATTATATGACAATCCATTAAATTGTATTGAGTTTAATGGGTAAAATTATAAGGTGAATGAAATGTGGATGTCATAATTCATTGAACAGATTTGAGTTCAATGAATTGAAGATGACCTAATGACGAAAATTCTACATCAGCACTCAATACATATTTTCATTGAGAAGTTATATCATTGAAATCTTTTCCCCGCATGTAAATTTATGCATTCCTTCAACAAGTATCAGTTTCAATCAATAATTAAAGATAAATTAAATATCCTCCTACTTTTGTTACTACAAATCCTCCTACCCAATTAAATGATGACATGTGTCATATTAATGTATTAAAATATCATTAAATGAGTATTAAATGATACACATGTCACAATTCAATGGAGGATTTGTAAGAAGAAATAGTAGGAAGATATTTAATTTCTCATAATTAAATTTCTATAGACATTAAAGAAGTAAAAAGAGTTCCTTTATAATATTATCAAAAATTACACATCGAGCATAATAAAAACTAGTTCACTAACCATTTGATAAAATAAACAATTAGTCAATATTTATTGAACATTTGATAAAAAAATAGTTACATGATGATATGAAAAGAAAACAATATTTGCAAAAAGCACAAACCATACAATTTTAACAAAATAGAAATAAAAAATTACTTCAAATATGTGGAGAAGAAGAGAAATAATTGGGCGATTTTGATTTTTTCTACAAAACAAATGGGAAACCGACAAAAGAGGAGTCAGACGATGAGAGCTTAGATACAAAATAACAGATTAATAGATGTGATGAAATTGAGATTTCGATTAATACTCAAAGCAAAAGAGGCAAAGATAAAAATGCAGATGCAGGTAAGGGCGTATGGGAAGTTACCATTCAATTGAATAAGAAAATAGGATTTGGTGGTTGTTAAGGTTTTACATTTCTACTAACACTCTTTCTTTTTCACTTTTCTTAGCTGCACATTGAAATGCTAAACATACATCGATCATCTTCTCATCTTCCTCTCCCGATCAGTTAATCACCGACCTCGATCCCTCATGTTGTCGTGTATTCACTGTTTCCGGTCACCTTCCTCGGTAAGAGACTAACTTCCACTGATTTAGGCCACCACCACAACCACCAACAATTTTTGACTTCTACTCTATAATCATCCTTCAGTTTGTTCAAGTAAATATATAATATCTTAGTAATTTTCCTCAATTTAAATGATTTTGGTATCTTCGTTGTTTCTTAGGGATTTTGGAATCTTAATTGGTTTTTCCTTATGCTATTTGGTTATGATACCTGCGTACATTTTAGTTTTCCCATGGCTTTTTTTTTTTGCTTATTGGTGGTTTTTCACATGAGCAATCTCATAAATAGGCATATAGTAAACATGTGGATTTATTTTGTATAAGATTTTCTAAAAAAACAAAGATGATGAGCACTGAAATCAACTTCATCACACATATAAGCAGATTTTGTCGAATCCTCCTTATGGTTTTGTATTGTGTTTATTGTTATAGTTACATAAATGGTCCATGTACCAAAAAATTACATAAACAGTCCATGGTGAAGAAAACTGTTACAGAATGGTTCTTGTGATAGCTAACTGTTACAGAAAAAGGTCCATATGACAGTAAAGTGTGACAAAAATGGTCCATGTGACAATTTACTGTTACAAAAACCATTTTTGTAACAGTTAACTGTCACAAGGACCATTTCTGTACCAGTTTACTATCATATGGACCTTTCATGTAACAGTATACTATCATAAGGACCATTTTTATAATCGTAAATTTTTAGAAGGACCATTTCTGCAACTGTTATACTATCATAGAGACCATTTCTATAATAGTTAACTGTCACATGGACTATTTCTGAAAGAGTTTGCTACAATAGGGACCATTTCTGTAATTGTTTTGTATTAGAGCGACCACATGAACCATTTATTTAGATGCAAATAATTACTTTTTATAGTGTAATGCAAATAATTACTTTTTATAGTGTAATGTTATTCCCATACAAAACTAACAATATATGAGCTTTTTTTTATATATAAAAAGCAGTGTTGTAAAAATCCCGATTAGGTCCCAATTAATCCCTGGGCGCTACTCGACTGATTAGAGAGCGCCTAGCGATTAATCCATGCATACACAATGACTGAAACAGTAGAACCCGATGAAATTTTAACACTTTGAAGAATTTATATCGCAATAAAAACTATTTGATGTATGATTATTGTTGTATTTATCATATTAACCTATTTTGTTATGATATTAGTGACATTTATGAACTTTTATATGATATTAGTTATATTTAATTTTTTAAAATCTAACAAATTAGCAATTAATAGTCCCCGATTAATCTCGGCCTAGCCGATTAATCCCTTAACCTCAGTCTACCGATTAACTAACGCCGAACGATTTTTATAACCTTGATAAAAAGTCATGATTATTGGTGATATTTCTATATGTTTTATATGATGTATTATGTATAGGCAATTGTTTGTAAGTTTAATAAACAAGAAAAGCAATTATAAAAAGTTCAAGGTCAATAAAGTTTCGTATTTCTTCTCCAACAAGTAATTACATCGATGTTATTGTGTTTTGAGTAGTAACACAACATTTAGACTTATTAAACTTTTTTTGAAAACGTTTGTGTTGTAACTATCTATATTTAGAATATAGTTTTAAAGATTTCGAATTTAGTTAATGATATTTTGTTTCTATTTGTTATCTTAATCGTCTTATATAATTTATATTCTATTTAGAAATAAATCAGACCTAATTTATTAATATAAAAATATTTTATGAAAAAGATATCACTAAAAATATGAAAATAATAATTATTTTAGTAGTTAAATAATATCATAAAAATAGTGCCACTAAATTTAGTAGCATGATCGAAAAGTGTCATAAAAACCAATAAGGCTGCAGTCATACAACCAAAAAGTGTTATTAAAGGCCTTTAGTGCGAACACTTCTGGTGACAATTTTTTTTTGTGCTGCTAATTGTTTGAGGGTCTTTAGCTGTATTTTTTTTATTTTTAGTAACACTTTTTATAAATGTCATTTTATTTGTTGTGCAAGGATAACATCATTACCTCGGCCCATTAGCTAGTGTTATAAATGAACACTACCATAAAATCGCATTACATATATATGCAATATCAATATACTTTCCTTTTTATACAACAAGATTTAACTAATAAAAAAGGATACAACACGCAAATAAATTTCTTATAACCCACCACACGTGAGATGCTACATAGACCTTCAACATGAGGATTTTTCAGCTCTCATCTTTTAACACTGTTAATGTAATCGGAACTCCGCTCTTCAGTCTAGGAATGTGAGATTTCTTTTCTAAGCTAGGATCTTGATTGTCCACAGTCCACCTTCAGGGAATACGATGAAAACATTAACATAACAAACAGCTAAAGAAATTCAGATGCACGAGAAACAAAAATCATGAACTAACTTGTATCCACTTGTTAGCCTGTGCAAGAATACTAGCATTGTCACTTTTGCCATGTTGATCCCCAAGCATGTCCTTGGCCCTGATCCGAAAGGTATATAGCTATATGGCTTCGGTATTTCCTAAAAATCATTAAAAGTCAATTAGTCACGTAAATTTCATGATCTTAGCTTTATAAGTTGGTTCTTCTTGGATGAACATTTGTACATAGTGTGATTAAAAAGAAGAAATTAAATGGGTAATTTGATACATCAAATCTTGATGGATTGAACTTCAAAGGATCCTTATACATAGCCGGATCATAGTGTATGTGAGTAGCATCAATATTGACATGCCATCCTTTCTTTATCTCAAAATCTGCACTAAAAGAATCAAGATTCAGCATTGCATGAAATACTCCTTTCTAGCTAACAAGAAAACAGATTAATACTTACCCTGAATTTTGCAATCATCAAGCGCAACACGTGGGAACCAAAGCAACACATTTGACATTCTCAACGTCTCTTTCACAACCTGAAAAATATTATATTAGCCATAGCTAGATCGGTATGAAGAGAAAAAGCAAACAACACACGCTTGTAACCTTTGAGCTATAAGACATCTTGTTAAGATCCTCATGAGAAAGTAAAGCCCCTTTTGGTTTATTCCTTAGTATAATCAACTGTTCTTCCTGTAATATCACTAAAAATGATCATTTTTTTATGCCAAAAAAGATCGATTTTGATGACATAAATTGTGTAACATTACTTACTCTTAACATATTTTGGACTTCTTTATTCTCATCTAAGAACTTTACGCTCCACATCATTGCAGCTGCAGTGGTGGTTTGTCCAGCTATTATCAATGTTAACATGTTATCCATAATCTCTGAATCATTAAGCTTCTGATCATCAGGAAACGAATCTCTTTCTAACATGGATTGCAAGAAGTCTTCATGAGGCTCTTTGCTACTACGTCTGCTACTAATCATTTCTTCAAAAAGTTTCATGAGTCTTTCACGTGCCTGTATCATCAATATATTTCTCAGTTAGAAGATATCAATGATGAGTAAATTATACGAATGGTCCGTAATTTACGCGTTTGGTCTCTAACTTATTTTTTTAACTCGGAAGGTCCCTATTGTTTGTTTTTGTTACGTGCTTCGTCCCTGTCATACCTAAAAAGACTATTTTGCTCTTGATTTTTTTAATTTATTTAAATAAACACACCCCAACCTCACCCCCTCACATTACCTTACCTACCCTAACATTTTTTCATATTTAAATAATAGTCTTTTTAGCTAAGATAGGACCAAGCACGTAACAAAAACAAACAGTAGGGACCAAGCGTGTAACAAAAACAAACAAAAGGGATCTTCCGAGTTAAAAAAATAAGTTAGGGACCAAACGCACAAATTACCCTAAACCAAACGGACCATTCGTGTAATTTACTCTAAAAAAAAATATAAAAATTCACAAGGTCTACCTTCATGCCTTTGTAATATCTAGTACCAGGAATCATGACTGGAAATGAAAGCATGGCGTTAGAAATGGCTGTGCAGTCTCTTTCGATTTTTTCCAGCAAAGATTCGTCTGTGACACTCATCAGCATGCCACACATTGCATCGAATGCTATCTGAATGATACGATTGTAATGAAAAAGAGCACAAAATTAAACTTCTTGTTTATTGGGAAAATTAAACTAAGTGCGATGATTACCTTCATGCTGAAATCAAGAACTACAAAGCTCTTGCCATTTTCAGCCAACTTCTTGAATCTTGTGGAAAGCAACTTATCGAACTTCTTAACAAATACAGACAAGGAATCCATGGAGAAAGGAGTAGAAAGAAGGCGTCTGATTCTTTTATGACTCTCGACTGGAACAGATAGTAAGCTTTTCTTTCCAACAGCATCCGCCATTGATTTAATGTAGCCTTTGTTAAACAACTGAAAGTCGTTTGTCAAAATCGTTTTTGCTCCCACAACACTTGGAACAAACACATGGACTTTCCCAAACAATCTTGTCTTGAACCATTTGCCATACCTTCATACACATTTCCATCATTTCAAGTAATTAAAGATCAGTCAACTTAACTACTAGCTAGGTAGAAAACCCATGTTAACGAATCCATCATGAAAATAACAACTATTATGCTTGTAAAATACCAAACTAAGCATAGTATTTGGAAGAAAAAACAGTTATTCATCATGTCTTTCAACTGTGACATCATCAAGCTCAGTTACCTGTATTATTTCTGGTCAAAAGCCATGACTTTTTCCAAGGATATTGGTATTCTTCTGGGGATATTATAATGATCGTTTCAAAAACATATAACTAACACCATGGTTAGATTAATCACTTAGTTTTTGCTGAATAGATGTTTTCAGGATCAAGTCGACTGTTTTCTATAATGGCTTGTTGTTTAGGTGGAGAAAGAATAGCATGAAATTAACAAGTACATGTCATGAGAAAATGATTACCGAAGTCTACGAAGACGAACAAAATCATAGCAGCCTTTGGTACTATTAATAGCCGACAGAAAGGAAAATGTTTCGCCAACCAGTGGAAGACCAAGGCGTCCAGGGATAGCTTCCGTTGACTTCCTCAGTTTCTTGGTGACAAAACTTGTGACCAATCCAGAAAGCAGAACAGCAAAGATTATGTCGTAGTTGTTCTTTAAAAGTAAGTAAACCTCCTGCACTTGCAAAATCATCATCGTCTTCAGAATAACACAATGGTAAGATTTAGAAAGATTTTAAGTACATAAAAACAAATGTTCTAGGAGGTGTCTTATATAGATGGTGTATTAGGTGAGTATGATGTCTTGTGTTGTTGTTTTAATTACATTGTTTATTGTATCTATGATATTATTATAATTCCTCCCAAGAATTGTCTAATTTAAACTAATATGAATAAGACAAAATTACTGAACTAGGCATCTTAGAATTAATAAAAGGACACTAAATATTAAAGATTCCATGTGATTTTATACTAATATTTGAAAGGTTATTTGATATATATAAACGCCATTCTCATTTAATACTATATTCAACACTCAAAATTTTTGTGTGTCGAATATATTGAAGACTGATTCAAAGACTCAAGAAAATCAATGAAGACTCAACAGAAATAGACATAAAGTCTAGTTATCTAGATTGTTTAGTTTCTCTTTTTTATTTGCAAGATTTCTAGTGATTTCCTTTTTCTCTAAGCTATATATATATATATATATATATATATATATATATATATATATATATATATATATATATATATATATATATATTAGAGCCTTTTGTTTCGGGTTTACAAGAAAGTTTAGTATCTGATAACATTGTTATATGATTATAATAAAGAAAAATTAGAAGGGTTCTCAATGAAAAACATAAAGACTACAAAGAAGAAAGCGGATATAAATACTAGCTAGACAAAACCCTAATGGGCTAATTAAAGACTAAATGGCCCATAAGCAAGTGGGCTAATAATATATAGGCTAACATTTCCCCTCAAACTCATAATGCCGCAGCAATAAGCATTGAGAGTTTGTCACATAAGAACCGAAACCAAAAAGCCGATAGAGCCTTCGTAAAAATATCCACAATCTGCAAGGTTGATGAAACAAATGGAAGCGATATGGTCCCAGGCTACAGGTGATAACGGGTAAAATGACAATTAATCTTAATGTGCTTCGTCCGCTCATGAAAAACATAATTCTTTGCAATTTGTATCGTACTATTGTTATCATAATGCAAGGGAGTAGATGAAGAAATATGAACTCCAATATCCGCAAGTAGCCACCGTAACCAGATAATCTCACATGTAGTTACAGTCATAGCACGATATTCGGCCTCCGTGGAAGATCTAGAGACAACGTCTGTTTCTTAGTCTTCCACAAAATGAGAGACTCTCCAAGAAATACGCAAAATCCAGTGGTGGACTTACAATCATGGCGATCACCATCCTAATCAGCATCACTATATGCACGTAACTCAAGAGAAGACGTCGAGGGAGACAAGAGGATCGGAAACTGAGTGCCACGAAGATATCTCAGAATACGGAGAACAGTTCCCCAATGAACAGAGGTAGGGATAGTAACAAACTGACTGGCAACATGAATAACATGGGCAATATCTGGACGAGTAACTGTAAGACAGACCAAACTTCCCACAACAATGCGATAAAGGTTCGGATCGGACAAAGGAACACCATCAGTAGGAGAGTAGCGTGCATTAGTTTCAAGGGGAGTATTAACAGTCCGATTGTCAGAGAGGCTCGCCGTGTAAACAAGTCAGATATATATTTAGCTTGAGAAAGAAGATACCCTTTCTTAGACTGAGCTACCACAATACCCAATAAATAACGCAGCAAGCCTAAATCCTTCATAGCAAATTGATGAGCTAGATCGTGCTTCAAAGACTCAATACCACTGTGGTCATCACCTGTAATAATCATGTCATCCACATATAAGGACTGATGAATCCGTCCTGCACTCGAGCATCTAATAAACAAAACAAAATCGTGATTACTCTAGACAAATCCAACAGAGGTAATCACTGTGGAGAATTTCTCAAACCAAGCACGAGGGGCTTGCTTGAGACCATACAAAGCTTTGCGAAGCCGACAAACCTCAACCGGCCAGTGCTGAATTCCTGGGGGAGGAGTCATATAAACCTCTTCATGGAGATCACCATTCAAAAAAGCATTATTGACATCTATTTGAAAAATCTTCCACTGTCGAACGGATGCAACTGCAATCATAGTACGGACTGTCGTCATCTTTGCAACTGGGGAAAATGTCTCCTCGTACTCAAAACCATACTGTTGAGAATACCCTTTTGCTACAAGTCTGGCCTTATACCGCTCAACAGACCCATAAAATTTTGTTTTTATCTTGTACACCCAATGACAACCTATTGTATGTTTCCTAGGAGGAAGCGAAACCAAATCCCTTGTATGAGCCTGATGAAGAGCAGTGAGTTTCTCAACCATAACATTCTGCCAAAGAGGATCTAAAACAGCTTCTCTATATGATTCAGGTTCAGACAGGAGATGGATAGTTGTTATAAATGAAGCAAATGGTCCTGAATATGTAGAGTAAGTAAAATATGGAAGCTTGGTGGACTTGACAGGATGAGTAGATCTCCTGAGGGGTGGTGGTGGAGGTGGATCCTCAATTCAACGATCGGAGGAGAAGGCTCAGGAACAGGGGGAGTTGAGGAACTCTATGAAGAGGTGGATGTATCATGAGCTGAAGGATCAGGTTGCGTAGATTGATCTCAAGCCTCTATCTCTTCATTAAAAGGATCAATATGCAGAAGATCATACTTCATTACATTGTGGGCTGGAGCAGGAATTGAGTAGAAAGGAAAATGTTCCAAAAAAGTGACATGTCGGGAAACATATAACTTCTGAGTCACAGGATCATAGCAACGGTATCCATTCGGTCCAATACCATACCCCAAAAAACACAAATAGTAGATTTCGGGCCCAACTTGTTCCTCTCAACATGAGGACGGAGAACAAAACAAGTACATCCAAAAACTCGTAAGGAAGAATAGTCTGGTAGATGACCATATAGCTTCTTAAAAGGAGACATTTCTGAATTCAATGAAGTAGGGATACGATTAATCACATAAACATCAGCTAGGACTAATTCTCCCCAAAAGGCACTAGGAACCTGCGCAGACAAGAGCAATGAACGGGCAGTGTCGAAAATATGACAATGTTTTCGTTCTGCCACACCATTTTGCTGAGGTGTGTCAGTACACGAGGAATGGTGTATGGTACCATCAGAAGCAAGTAAATGAGTAAAATTATTAGAGGCATATTCACCCCCTCAGTCACACCTGAAGCACTTAATCACAGCCGAATGTTGAGTTTTAACAAGAGCTCTAAAATTACTGTAAATATCAAAGAAATCATATATGTGTTTCATAAGATAAACCCATGTATATCGAGTATAATCATCTATAAAAGATACATAATAGGTTGACCTACCGTTTGTCGTTACTGGTGTATGACCCCATACATCAGAATGAATAATGTCAAAAGAGCAGTAGAACAAGACATACTTTTATTGAAAGGTAAAGCAGAGAATTTTTCCAGTTTACAACCAGAAATATCACAAGTGTCTAAATGACCCAAAACACCACTAGATGCTAAAACCTCTAACACGATACAGACTCATGTCCTAAACGAGAAAGCCAAAGATAAAACTTAGACGACAAAGGACTCAAACGGAAAGAATATAAATCAATGTTGGAGGCAGCAATAGCAGACACTTTGAGAACCTCCAAGAAATACAGTTCCCTCACCCTACGGCCAATCTCATTCACCTTCTGGATGTGTTGATCCTGTATAACACAGACAAAATTAGAAAAGAACACCCATTTACCAGACTTACATAACTGACTGACTAAGGCAAGATTCAAATTAAGTTTGGGAATTTAATAAACACCAGGGAGAGTGATATGAGAAATAGAGACAGGCCCAACACCCTCAACTAGCATAGACGTATCACTAGCAGATTTAACAGAAATAGATGACACTTGCGACAAAGAAGTAAATGATGAAAAATGAGGGGTCATATGATGGGTTGCACCAGAATCTAAAATCCACAAAGATGAGGGAATACCTGATGTACCAAATGAAGTAGGACCAGAGTGAGACATAGATACAGACATGGCAGTGGGATTAGAAGCCAAATATTGTCTGAAGCTCTCGAACACCTTGGGATCCAATGCAGATGGGGTCGTGTTTCCAACAGAATATGTATCAACTGGTGAGATAGCAGCAACAACAAACTTTGGAGGACGAGGGGTCCATGGAGGACTACTAGATGAACGTGGGTGAAACTTCTATTGACCATACCTATTTTGTTGTCCCGACTGAGGTTGACCAGATTTACCCTTCTTGACTAATAATGGACAATGAGCTTTCCAATGATTCTTCTGTTTCCAGAATATACACTCATCATAAGCAACCCTTAGAGTTTGTCGGGACTAATTAGAGGAGACAACAAGCACAGCAGGAGCAGGAGTAGGAATAGAGGTTGCTTTAAACCCTTTGTCTGCATGAGACTTGATACGAATCTCTTCTACAATTAATTCATGGACAACAGAATCAACTGAGGGAAGAAGAGAGCGATGAAGAATTGTTCCACGTAGACCTTCAAATTCAAAACGCATGGCCATCAAGAATTGGACCAAGCGTTGTTCTTCCCTCCTAGTAATGTAAGGCTCAAAATCTTTTAACTCTTTAGATTCAGTAAGAGCCAATGGATCCCACAGATCAGACATACCAGCATAGAAATCTTGAATACTCTGGTCATTCTGTTGAAGGGCACAAATATCATATTCTAACCAGTATTGTTTAGCAAAATTTGACTGAGTATACAGTCTCTCCAAGTGATTCCAAACTTCCTTTGATGTGTCATACTTAGCCAAATGCATACCAATGGACTGAGTAACAAAGTTATTAATCCAATTAATAACCTTGGAGTTATCAGTCTCCCAACCATCAAGCTACAAATCAAAATTATCAGTTTGAGGCACTGAGGGTTTGGTTTTAGTCCCAGTGACATAGCCACGTATATTCTTCCCACGAAGGAAGTTCTTCATAACGTAACTTCAATACGTATAATTCTTTCCATCTAGATGAGTATTGATTGACTGAAGGGAATCATCCTTTCCAGTCATGTTGGTAGCGAATAAATAACCGCAATAACTGTATAACAATTTTAGAATGAAAGGAATAAGAAACCAGCGGAAGCAATCAATCGGACAATAAATAAACAACGACAACGAATCAACGTAACAACGGATATTGGCAACAACAAACGAATTAACTGTTGAGTTTTGAGCATCCTAACAACCTTAAGGTGCACATACAACCCTAGAAGCTTTGGAACTATGTTTTCTCTATTATACATGTAAAATGATTTCCAAAGCCTTAACATATCTAGCATGCAATCCTAGGTACATGAATAACAATAATTATAGATAGAAGTACATACCTTTTCTTTGTAGTGAGTAGCTTGGAGTTTACGAGCCTAGCACCAATAGTGTGGATGCGTCAAGTGGTGTCACAAATTACCCAAAACAACTTGGTAATACTTAAGAGAATGATGCTCACAAAATCGGCCCACTCTTGTTCTCACACACACTAGTGCCAATTTTAGAACCAAGGACCTCTTTATATACTATGGAGGATTAGGGTTACACCGTAATACCCATGACTTTTCATTTACATAGGATCCATGGGTTAACAGCTCCATGGATTATCCATGGACTTCCATATACTCTTAGCCCATCCTAAATAAATCTTAGTCCATTCCATATATATGTAAGAGTCCATATTTAATTACCATCTTTTGATCACTAAATTAATTTCAAAATCAATTCTTGATCAACACTAATTAAACAATTTGATTTCATATTAATATATTATAACTTATAACATATTAATAGATCATAAACATCTTATTCTCAAAATTATATCCATACAAATTGTTAGGTGAAGTGCAACCCACATGGACCATGTCAGGTCGGGTCAAGTTGATACAAAATTAAGTTATGGACTTAGACACCTTATCTAACAGTCTCCCACTTGGATAAGTCTGATAATTATAGTTGCAAATATAACTTCAGGAACCAACCAGCAATCGTAGCTCTTTAAAACTCTGTTGAACGATGAAGCGCCATTTTAGATAAGTGACCATATAATCCTCTGTTCTCAAGATATCAACCAGACAAATACATGGAACAATGTCATACTTATTATCCATCAGTTGTTTCTAGATCTCTGATTTGTTTGACATAGAACTAAATTGAACATGTCAATTAGGTTCTGACCAGGCCCGATACATAAGTCAAAACCAAATCATTGAGGGGCCCAGATATCGCTTCTATTGCTAGAAGGAACAAATGAACTTTGACTCATATGCTTGTACTAACTATTTGTTGAATTATGCACGAAAGCACGTTTTATGACATCAAGTTACTGATGCGTTTTCGTATAATCAATGGATAATCAACTCATAGTCAACAACTGATATCTTTAGGTTCGAAGATGTATATGATATTACCGTATCGCGATCACTCGAGATAAATTCCATGAAGTGATACTAGCGAGTGTCGGTTTAATCTAATACTCAGACCTTATGAGTACTTATGAATGTTGCAGCAACCATTGCTATGTCTAATGCACCTTAGAAAAATCTTACAAGCCAAATTCATGACAGTCTTAATTCAATACCTACTTCCAACGTATGACCGACTGTGGAGAGTTTGTGTAACAGCCTGAAATCCAGGTTAGCTTTATAACCCTTCTATTTTGGAGAATTGGCTAGTTAGTCCCTTAAAGAGAAAGATGTAGTGGGTGATTACGCTGGGCGTACTGGGGGTATGCCGCGCGTACTCGCGCGCTTAATTTGTACGTGGGTCATCCGGGTACGCTGGGCGTACCCAACGTTACACTGGGCGTAACCGACCCAGATGCAAAACCCTAATTTGTGGCCTTGCTCTATAAAAGGAACATGTAGTCCTTTGCCCTAGCCACCATACACCCTTGAGAGAGACCTTGAAGAGCTGAGATCCATGCTTTAGCTGGTGTGTGAGTTTTTGAGCTTGAAGTTGTCTTTTCAAGGTGAAGAAGGAGAAGAAGGAGCCATTGTTGGAGCTGAAGTTGAAGAACAAGTGTAGATCTAAGTTCTACAGTGGTTGGAGATCCTTCCTAAGGTAAAAAGCTCAAAGCTTTCCTTGTTCTTCATAAGTTTTGGCTTATTGGACCATTTTTAGGGTTTTTGGTTCAAAGTTGGAGACTTTTTTGTGCAAAGAGTCTCTATAAGCTTAAATCTGACCTTTTCTAGTGTAGTATGTGTTGAGGAGTCATAAAAATTGAGTCTTGGACATGGATCTTGTGGCATGCATGAGTTATAGTCTCATTATGGAAAGAGGAAAGGTGTTTTGAGCACAAAGTGACCTTTTCAGCCATGCAAAGGCTTAAAGTTTCCAACTTTATGGTTTAAGACATATTAGAGGAGTCATATCTGAAGTTTGGACGCAAGTCTTAACCGTTTAAGACCTGAATGGGCTGAACAAGGAAACCGGGCATACGTCGGGCGTAATCCCAGTATGCGTCGCGTAAGGGGTTGCGTACCCCGTTTCTGGAATGCAAGAGTAAACCCCGCGTACAGGAGCTGGTACGCCCCGTGTACCGGTTGCTGTTGACTTTGTTGACTTTTAGGTTTTTAGTCAACATGTGGACTATTGGGTCAGGGAGGGGTAAAATGGTCTTTTACCCTTTTGTGGAGTTTTATAAGGAGTATAGTATAGCCTTGCGAGCCGTTAATGATTTAGAATGATTATTTGATGTGATTAGGCGAGGCTAGGTCGAGGTTACGAGATTCCGAAATATCAAGCACGTGAGGCTTAGACATCATACGAGTTGAGTCTTCTCACTATACTGTACCTGGAAGGGTACCTATGTTTGACCGGAAGATCTGGTATGCTATAAGATATATGCATTGTATGTTAAGTTGCCTGTTTTGTATGCGTTATGTATGCTATGGTTGATATGGGCCAGAAGGCATTATGTTATGGGCCGGAAGGCATTGTGATGTAGACCGGAAGGTCAGGGAGTTATGGACCGGAAGGTCGACAAGGGTAGGACCGAAAGGTTTACCGGGTTGGGACGGAAGTCCCCTGAGACACATGGACCGGAAGGTCATGGCCTGGAAGGCCGTATGTGTGTAAGTGATATATTTGGGGAACTCACTAAGCATTTATGCTTACAGTTGTTGTGTTATGTGTTTCAGGTACTAGCGAGGACCGTGGGAAGGCGCCGACATGACTTGTACACACACACGCAGGCGAATTTGGATATAATTGATCTTGGGATTTGATATGTTTTGTACTATGATTATGATACATTGGATTTTTTGGAACAATTTATGTTTTTAAGAAATTAAAAATTGTTTGAAAAATTACGTTGTTACAAGTTGGTATCAGAGCCTTGGTTTGAGGGACTCGGATGCACCTTTGGGCGTATCTGAACTCAAATTGAGGATTTGAGAAATTTTCAACAATAAAAACTAAATTTTCTAAAAGAGAAAGGAGTTTTGAAACAAACAGAGCAGAGCAGTGTGTACGGTCAGCCAGCACCCGAACGGTGAATCCCCAGAATACCCTTACATTGTGTGTTATGAGATATGCTATGTTATGTTATGAATGCTAGAGTAGGCTAGGGATTCATATTAGGACTAGAGTGGCCTGATTTGTGATGCCTTAGCCTAGGAGAATCTTGCTGTTGTGAGATGCCTTGAGAGCGAGTAGGTAGCCAATTCATAGCGAGAGTAGAGTACACGCGATCCGGGATCCAAGGAGGAGGACTTGGGGTGAATGCTGATGCGGTGTGGTCAGTAGTATAGGGCCCGTACTACTGAAGACACCGGATCAGTGAGCAGCCCAGGTAAGAATCCTTTGGGTATTGGAAGACGAGTAGGGTTGCGATATCGAGTGCGAGTATGCTCAATCGAGTCTCTGATTTTTATGTCGTATTTCAGAGGCATCATGGTTGGGACACGACACACACCAGAAAGCAGTGGGGTCATTGACGAGGAGATCCGCCGATTGATTCATGAGGAGGTGGCTGCTGTCATCCGGGCTGAGATTCCAGAGATGTTTGGGGACATCAAGATTCCATAAATCCATTTTCTTTTTGTTTGGGTATAATAAATCACCAAACCACTTTAGGAAGTGTGCAAATTGTATCTAACAATTTTCGCAGCTCTTACCTATGGTGGGAAACTCAGAAAAATAATTTCAGAGTTTTTCATCATGCCTTCCTATTTTTCGCAATTTTTGGTAATTATAATGGCCTAAAAATAGGAAAAACAGTTTTGATTATCTAAAATTCATGAAATTTTACCAGAACATCATGTTGTACATTAGGAGGTTACATAAAATTTTTGATGATTTTTCTCTACTGTATACTATTTTCTCCTATTTTCTAAGGTTAAATACACTTAAATACACTTAAATACACATAAATACCCAAAACCGGATTATACAATATGAAAACCACTTTTGGTATTTTTCCCATATTACTTACACTGTGAATAATGTTACAAAATTTTTTGGTAATTTATTTTAACTGTTTATTATTTATTCTTCAATTAATGATTATTTAAGGGGATAAAACAAGGAAAAATAGAAATACCCACTGAAAAATATCTTTTATATTTTTTCCAGCCTATTTATGTATAATAACATTTAAATAAAAAGTTTGGATAATTTTAGAAACTATTTTCTATTTATTTCAATTTTTATTAGAGTAAATTCTCAAAAATCATAAAATTGGATTAAACAGTTTATAAATCGATTTTTATATTTTTCACAGCTTAATAATGTTTAATAACAGTAATAAAAAAATTTTTGGGTAATTTTGGAAACTTTTTTCTATTTATTTCAATTTTTATTATAATAAATGCACAAAAATCATAAAAATGGGTTAAACAGTTTAGAAACCCATTTTTATATTTTTCACAGATTAAGTATGTGTAGTGAAATTACTATAAAACTTTTGGGGCATTTTCTTAACTTATTCTATTTTTCATGAGTTTTTATATATTTAGAGAATTAAATATATGAAAACTGGTTATGCATATCCATAATCCATGAAAAATTATCTAATAGTCTTTTAACACATTTAGAACCAAAATCTGAAGTTTGATAATTTTTATTAACTGTTTAGTATTTTTCATAATTTTATGGTTATTCAAGAAACTAAAGTGGTGAAAAATAGTTACACAAATCAAAAATTCAAGAAATATTATCTTGAGGTCTTTGACTTCAATTAAAACTAAAATGCAAAGTTTGGGAAATTTTAGAACTAAATTGATTTAGTTTTGAATATTTAATCATTGGAACACCTCTAAAATGTTAAATATTAACATTCCAATAATGGAAATTTTTCCACTTAAATTGTTATGGAACAATTGATTCTTTGAAATTTAATTTCCACAGAAAAATGTTTGTAACTTATCAATATTAAATTTGGACACATTATTGGCATAATTCTATTGTAGTAGTAAGTATACTAGTGTTAGATTTCGATTAGAGACTCACTAGCGAATACCATTATTGTAGGAATCGATAGTGGTACGAGTGGATCTTAGCTCAAGGCATCATTTGCATCATCTCAATGCATATTGTGAGTATTCACCACTCCCCTGTTTTCGGTTTTTATGTTTTGGGGTGGAAAAGCATGTCCTAAACTACTTATGTTCGTTATATTTAATTGACTCGTATAAACTTGATTACTATATTTTGCATATTGTGAGTATTCACGGGCTCCCCTATTTTCAGTATTTAAATGTTTTGGGGTGGAAAAGCATGTCCTAAACTATTTTTATGTTTGTTGTATTTATTTTGACTTGTATGAAACTTGGTTGCTATATTTCGTATGTATGTGTATGTTACTTTAATTCATGAGGACTGTATCGCGGTTAAGTCCCTGGAATCTCTAGACACAACTCATTAACTCTTTTAAGCCTATGGTTATTATGGATAGCGCTATCAGGAGGTAGACAACTCCTCACTCGCACGATTCGCTTGAGTGCATTTTACCATTTTATACACTATGTTTACGATACACATAGTAGTCAATAGGGCACGATTCGGTCATTAGGCTTGGGTTGTGAACTCATGAATGGAAACTTGATGCGCATACAAATCTTTATGCACACGTGAAACTTGTATTCTCATGTTAGCAACGACACTTGTATACTTATTTTAGCAATGAAACTTGTATACTTATTTTCGCAACGAAACTTTTATGCTTATTATAGCAACGAACTTTGTTTCTCATTATACCAACAAACTTATATTACTGAAAACTTATATACATGTTTTAGCAATGAAATTGTTTGCTCCTTGTAGCAACGAAATTGATTGTTCATTATAGCAATGAAACTTGTTTACTCGTTTGAGTAACGAACTTTATCTTCCATGAGAATATGAATGTTGCATCCTATTCGGGCAACATACTTTATCTCTCATGATGACAAAGAACTTTGTTTTTACAAACTTATTTACTCCTTTTAACAATATACTTTTATTATTGGAAACTTTTATCAAAACTTTGATTTCAATTCATGGAACCAATATTATTTTGTTTATCTGTGAGTACTCACCAACTATTTCTATAGTTGACGCTTGTTTTCCATGCTTTTTTAGGAATCATCGAGTAAGTGGCACTTAGGGACACTTCAATTTTAGGAGCATTCGCATGTGTTTTATTTCAATTTACAATTTAATTTCTTTTAAAAATTGTTCAAAGCCGTTGTAAATTTGTAATGATTTTTAATACCATGGTTGGTGTTGTCTTTAAACTTTTGCTATGAAACCTTTTGTACCGCCACGCCTCGTGTTTCCGCTTTAGCGGGGTGTGACACCAATGCACCAGCCGCGTTCATGGATCTCATGAATAGGGTATGCAGACTGATGTTGGATCGATCAGTGATTGTTTTCATCGATGATATATTGGTATATTCAAAATCCAGAGAGCAGGATGAGGAGCATTTGAGGGAAATCCTCGGAGTTCTGAGATCGGAGAGGCTTTATGCTAAATTCTCCAAGTGTGATTTTTGGTTATAGGAGGTCCAGTTCCTGGGACATCTCGTTAACTAGCAGGGGATATTGGTCGATCCAGCCAAAATTGAGGCTGTGATGAGTTGGGAAGTGCCGAGGTCACCTTCTGAGATCAGGAGTTTCTTAGGGTTGGCAGGCTACTATTGGAGATTTATCAGGGATTTCTCTAAGATCGTCGTGCCACTCACCAAGTTCCCCTTTCCCTGCCCAATTTCTAGAACAAGGGCTGTTATAGGAGTAAGAGTAGAAGTAACAACCGTTTTACCTTTAAGGCCACTTTTAGCGGTCCTTAAAATCCCTTGAAGTTTGCTAAGTGTAACTTCCTCCTTGTTCATATGATAAGTCATACGAAACTGATCATAACTTGGAGGTAAGGAATGGAGAATGATATCAATCTCCATGTCCTCAGGGAAGTCCACATTAAGCTTCAGCAACCGGTCCACGAACATTTGCATTTTCTGCAAATGACCAGTGATGGATTCACCATCCTTCATCATGGTTGTTATCATGGAGGAGATGATTCCATGCCTCTATTGAAGTTCACTCTAATGGCACCTTTCCATCAGATCCAGGTGCATCTCATAGGGGTAGAAATCTTCATAGTAGCCAACATAATGCAGGACACTTTAGTAGCATCCCTCTCATGTGCAGCATACTCCTTAATCTCCTCAGGAGTAGCAGTGGACTCATTGATAACCTTAAGCTCCTTCTCAAGGACATATTCCTTTCCCTCGTAGCGAGTAATCATTATGATGTTCCTAATCTATTCATTTGAATTAGAACCGTCAAAAGTTACTTTCCCACACAAGTTCATGAGGGAAAAGAAGCTTGTAGGGTTTCAGCCAGCAGTAGTCTTGGAAGACATCTGAAAGAAAAGAAGGACATGTTTTAATTGGATAAGAAGTCCTTAATAAGTCACCCAAATGAAATATTAAGGCTAGGATCCTATAAACTATTTCATAACTTGGAAGAGGGATGTTGTAATCCAAGCTATAAAATATTTGAAGGTAGGTAAATGATGATTTACCAATTTCCACCATTATAAACGAAATAAGTTATTAGGTTTTAATTGGATTTGAAACTCCTAGATCTTTTGAGATTCATTGAACTTTCAATGGCATGTTTAAATCTCGATTGTGCCCTCTCAAGTTTGTGATGGGATGTTGAGGATCACAAATAAGGTGTGAATGACCATGCAAATTGACTTGGTACCCTTAATTTTATCACCCAATCGATGTGCCGGTTAACCACACGCGCTCCACCGATCTATGATAAAACTTAAGTCACCCTTTGTCACTCTTACTAGTCCTTGTTAGTGTGCTAGTTAACCACACGCTCCACTAACGACTTGGTAAGGTACAAAGTGTAATTTCATGGGTTAGCACCTATTTCACATTTTCCTAAATTAACTAAGATTGGGAATTAATAAAGGTTTAGTTACTTTATAATTTCATCATACTTTTAATGAGGATTAAGGTCCTATCCTACCCATTCAGCTAACGACCCTCCACCAGTCAAGGAAGCGATGGGTGAGAGTGGACACCCATTAAACTGCCATTTTATAGGCAGTAACCTTATACCCCCCTTATAGACCGGCTTTGTGAATGAGGCCTACTAACGGTAAGACCAGCTTATTCTTATACATACATATATATATATATATATATATATATATATATATATATATATATATATATATAATTAAACTTTTAATACTATAGAAGTATAAGGGTTGAATTTTAAACTTTTAAAATTCTAAGGATCAATTTGGAATTAAAGTATTAATGTGTGAGACTTTACAAATTCCAAAACTTGAGGGAAAGTTTTGAAACTATTCAAGACTCCTCAACTTCATAACTTATGAGTTAATGGCCAATAAAATGAAGACTCTTTATTTCATGTAACCTATGAGTTCTTTAAATGGTTTTAATGAAAAAGACTTTTGGTAATCCATAACTTGAGGAAAAATTATGGACTTCATTAAAACATATAATCATGGATTTAACTAATCATAGTAATCAAATAAACACACATACATGATCATATTCAAACTCATAGTGCAAGACAATTCATATCATCAAATTCAAGACATTTAGCATAATCATATTAACACTAATCTTGAAATTATGACAATTACCTTGTAGTTAGATTAAGATATTAATTACCATATCACAAAACACAGTTTAAATGATTCAAAACAGTTATAGGCAATGATCCTAACCCAATTCTAGCCACAAAAACTTGAACAACATGCTGTCTGCACAACAAACTCGTCGAGATCCTTGAAGAACTCGTCGAGTTCATGCCCAAAGTCATGAACTCATCGAGTTTTCGAACTAAACTCGTCGAGTTTTGCAGTCTGGACAGATTTCATCTTTGAAAAATCACATAAACAACAATATAACAGAAAACAAGCCTAGGCTCTGATACCACTGTTGAGTTTTGAGCATCCTAACAACCTTAAGGTACACATACAACCCTAGAAGCTTTGGAACTGTGTTTTCTCTATTATACATGTAAAATGATTTCCAAAGCTTAACATATCTAGCATGCAATCCTAGGTACATGAATAACAATAATTATAGATAGAATTACATACCTTTTCTTTGTAGTGAGTAGCTTGGAGTTTATGAGCCTAGCACCAAGAGTGTGGATGCTTCAAGTGGTGTCACAAATCACCCAAAACAACTTGGTAATACTTGAGAGAATATGATGCTCACAAAATCGGCCCACTCTTGTTCTCACACACACTAGTGCCAATTTTAGAACTAAGGACCACTTTATATACTATGGAGGATTAGGGTTACACCTTAATACCCATGACTCTTCATATACCTAGGATCCATGGGTTAAAAGCTCCATGGATTATCCATGGACTTCCATATACTCTTAGCCCATCCTAAATAAATCTTAGCCCATTCCATATATATGTAAGAGTCCATATTTAATTACCATCTTTTGATCACTAAATTAATTCCAAAATCAATTCTTGATCAACACTAATTAAATAATATGATTTCATATTAATATATTATAACTTATAATATATTAATAGATCATAAACATCTTATCTCAAAAGTATATCCATATAAATTGTTAGGTGAAGTGCAACCCAATGGACCATGTCGGGTCAGGTCAAGTTGATACCAAATATAGTTATGGACTTAGACACCTTATCCAACATTAACAGCAACAACGAATGAATCAACAGCAACAGCAAATCAACACATCAATCTGCTACGATCGAATTTGCTACAGTAACCCTACACATCAATCCGCGCCACATATGACTACTACAAAGGCTTCTAACAACGTATCAAACCTCTGCTCTGATACCATGATAACATTGTCATATGATTATAATAAAGAGAAAATACAAGGTTTCTCAATGAAAAGCATAAAGACTACAAAGAAGAAAGTGGATATAAATACTAGATAGACAAAACCCTAATGGGCTAAAGACTAAAGGGCCCATAAGCAAGTGGGCTAATAATATATAGGCTAACAGTATCATAGTCTGGTCTTACAAGATTTCTCACGTACCAAGACTGTTCTTGCCACAAAGGAGCACCATCGTCAACATCACCGACACAATCTCATATTCTCATCTCCAAGGGAGACTCTTATAAGTTTTGGAGCACCAAAATGAAGACACTCATCAAATTACTGGACCTATGGGATTTTATGGAGATTGGATCTATACATAGAAGGTACCATTGATTAGGTTAGAATAACAGAAAATTAGAAGAAAGATGCAAAAGGTTTGTTCGTCATCAAATAAAGTTCATTCTGAAGAGTGTCTTCATTTTGGTGCTCCAAAAATCATAAGAGTCTCCCCTGAAGATGAGAATTTGAGGTTGTGTACGTGATGTTGATAATGAGAATTTGATGAATCCATTTTTTCTAGACTTGCAACAGCCACTTCTAAGAAAAAAAATGGCTTATACCGACAAACATTGTCTTTTGTATGGCTATATATATATATATATATATATATATATATATATATATATATATATATATATATATATATATAGCCATACAAAAGACAGTGTTTGTCAGTATAAGCCATTTTTTTTTCTTAGAAGAAAGATGCAAAAGGTTTGTTCGTCATCAAATAAAGTTCATTCTGAAGAGTGTCTTCATTTTGGTGCTCCAAAACTCATAAGAGTCTCCCCTGAAGATGAGAATTTGAGGTTGTGTATGTGATGTTGATAATGAGAATTTGATGAATCCATTTTTTCTAGACTTGCAGCAGCCACTTCTAAGAAAAAAAATGGCTTATACTGACAAACATTATCTTTTGGATGGCTATATATATATATATATATATATATATATATATATATATATATATATATATATATATATATATATATATATATAACCGCTAACACACACCCATTATATCATACTCCCAAAATACCCCTAATTATGGCTACAGATGACAGAAAAATATCTGTCATTTGATGCATAATCAAAGCAAAAGTAGAGAGAAACCCCAAGTTATTTTATTAGTGAAAATTCAAGATGCCTTTCAAGGCTTACAATAGACCCATTATAAAGGGTAATGCTAAATTTTGTAGGTACGACCAATAACAAGGGGACATTCAAAAAATAAGGAAAATAGATATCCTCCTTAAAACAGAATAAAACAAAAACAGAAAATTAGGGAAATTAGGGAAAACTAGTATATATCGCATGCCTCCAAATTTCTTATGAATCAAAAGTTATGCCCGTTTAAAGTTGGGGCTCTTTTAACCCTGTTTGTTGTTCTCCCACTTGTCCATGAAAGCTTCTGCCAGATCATCTATGTGCTCTGCATCATCATTGAAAGCCCCTCATAATGAAAAACGTAACACACATATGTTTATCGTGAATTTATGACAAACATTTATGACATACAGTTACAACCAACATTTACATCAGACCTTTTTTATGTCATAACTTTTGACATCTTTTAAAATTCTTGACAAACATTGTACGACATAAGATTCTGACAGATCTTGTAAGTCATGAATGTTGACAGATTTTTAAGACATATGTATGTCATTATTTTACGTTTTTGTATAAATGTATTGTTAAATGTGACTTAAGCATTTGGAACATACTCATGTACCATATGACTTCAGTGGAGCATCTTGGATATGATTGCACTCTTGGATCTGACGACACTCTTGGATACGATGGCACTCTTGGTTATGATTGCAGTCTCAAATATGATGTCACTCTTTGGGATGGAGCATCTGACAGAAGGCTAGTGCATCAAAAGAAGTTTCTCTTATAGTATCTAGTTTCTCCATAAAAGAAACAAGATCTAACTATGTGCGCCTTCTTGTATTTCATGGGTCTAAAGGTGTTTAGTCCATAAAACATGGGCTTCTTAGATCACACAAGGTGACTCCTTTTAGCCTTCCCATTGTGTGAACAAGTTTAAAACAAATATGATTGTACTTATTAGAATATGCTTAACCTGTTATATCATCATATATATTTCTAAATTATCCAAGACTTCCTGGAAGTAAAGAATAACTATTCCTAGTGTGATGTTAGAAGCATCTTAACCATCACGGTGATGCCTGAACTAGGTATCATGTTCAGGTCTATTGTTTAAAGAAAGTCGTTTGAGACTAGGACCTTTAAGTGTATACAATTTCACATCTCTCATGAGATTGTCTCTCAATATATGAACCTATTCATTGAAATTGTATTTATTGAATTTTATTGTTTTATCAAGTCATTTAAAGGAAATCACTACTCATGGTAATGAGAGTGGATTATATATCTAAAAAAATTTAACAAAATTCGTTTAGTATTTTTAACATTTAATCATTAATAATTAATACCTTTTAGTTTCCGAAAACATTAATTATCAAAGTCTAGGAATGATGATGCAAAAAATAAAATAAATGGTTTGGTGACTTTTATGCCATTCATTTGAATTCAACCCGGTAGATATTGATTATCAATTATATCTTACTTTATAATTCTTACATTTATGGGATCGCTAATAACAAATTTAATTAGACATGTTTGATTACATATATGCCTCATATCTCTCTTTCTAATGTGACCTTAATCATAAAAGATTTCCGATCAAATCATCATCCAATTTGAAAAACTTGTATAATCGGCCTATAACTTGGTTATAGAAATCGCTAATTCACCGTGACCATAAAAAGATGACACTATGCAGTTAGGTGACCTTTATCCTGTTAGTAAATACAACAGATGTGCAAGTGTTCTTACAAAAGGGATTGCATAGATTTGAGGTTTGTAAGGGGTCTTAATATTTTTATAATTCTATTTTAAAAAACATATTATATCATGGTTATTGCATGCATCCAATAAAGCATAGTATACTTTTAAAAATCTTATTTTATCTAAAACTCACATTTTAACAATGTTCTTTTATAAAACCAGGTTTTATAAATTTGACGCGATTAAATATTAATAACTAGTATTAAGATTTTATAAATTTGACGCGATCAAATATTAATAACTAGTATTAAGGTTTTATAAATTTGACGCAATCAAATATTAATAGCTAGCATTAAGTCGACGATTGAGCGCTTTAGAACATTTGTAAACCTTTTAATAAAACTTACTTTTATAAAATAAGGTTTGGACTTTGATAAGTTTACCAATCTGTATTTAAATTTATATAATTTTAGTTCCGAAATTTACCGGTTACTAGTTTTAATGGTAAATTTTGTTTTATTTTAAAGCTATTTTTACCAATTTATGTTAAAAGGTAAATTTCATTAAAACCAAACTCCTTAGTGATGTTTATTTATATTCAAATATTATTTTGCATTTGAAAAACTAATTTATCAACAATAACATAATAATGACGACATAAATATAAAATAACACAAGCACGTTATAAATATATGTACAAACCATAAACTAGTAATATTTTTGTGAGTCATCACAAAAATATTAAGTCCATTCCTAAAAAGTCATAAGGGACCTTCATCTTGTAATGTCTTTATGTGCTCCTACTTGCTTCAACAACTTGTAGCAAGTTTATAAAAATAAATTTATAAAGTTTGAAAAACTTTAATAAAATCAAGTTTATAAACTTTTGAACTTCAAAAAGACCACCATTTTCATTCTTGTTACATTTTTATGAAAATAAACAATTTCTAAAACTAATTTATTACTTACACAAATTAACAAATGAAAACCATCTATTTAATTATTACATACCTTATAAATAAATAAATAATTACAACCATTTTAAATAAATCAACACATTCAACAACACAAAGGTTCATGGCTAATTCATACACATCATACACATTTATATATTAAAAACTATATAAGATAACTCTTTGTTTTTCTAAGAAAAGTTTTATGACTAAAAAGATGCATGTAAACATTTAGTCAAAAATAACGATTATAAACATTTTAAAGTTTTCATAGAAAATATGTAAGGATTTTTCTTTCAAAGAGACAACCATTTATGTTTTCCAAAAACAAAGATTTCATCAACTTAAGAAATAATCTAACTAATCTTGCAAAAATGTCCTAAATAACCATAATTTGAATATAATATTATTAATTCAAATCTTGTAATTATCTACCTCCTTAATTTTCCACATGGGATATTTTAGAAACACTAGAATATCCTTGGAGAAACCATCCAAGCCTTCCCTAGGAAGGTTCTAAAACTTCTTGCTCAACTATTGAACAATTGCACTTTAGCTCCTGTACTTTTAACTAACTCTTAAAATCTGGAAATTAATTACAATTAATTTCTGATTAAATATTAATTAAATATTATTATTTCTAATTAATATATTGTTCTCCTAATATATTAACAAATTATTTATTTCAATTTATTAATAAAATAATAAATTCAACCTCTCTCTAAAAGTCATCATGTCTAGTTGTTAATTATGAGGGCAACCCAAAAGGCTTATGATATTATCAATTCAAGTATATATCAATTATAGTTATGGACTTAGACACCTAATCCAAGAGTCTCTCATTTGGATAAGTCTAATAACTACAATTGTCACTATAACTTCAAAAACTTATTAGCAAATTGTAGCTCTCAAAGTCGGTGACAAACTCTAACCTAGTTAGTTACGTGTCCTAAGATAAGTGATTGTATAATCCTCCATTCTGCAAGATATCATGTGGAAATGAGATAGAACAAAATCAATCTTACTGTCTAATACTTTGTTTCCTGATTTCTGATTTGTAATGAAAAAGAACTACTAATCGAACACATCAATTTAGTTCTGGTTGGACCCAACACTATAAGTCAACACCAAATCATCGAGGGGCCCAACATATCGTTTTTTTCCATTAGGGAAAAAGGAATAGATAAACTGACTTATATGCTTGTGATATTTTCTCACCAAATCATTCACAACAATACATTTTATAACATCAAGTTACTGATGCGTTTACATATCATCAATGCACAACTGATTTGTAAACCACGACTCATATATCTCTATTTAAAGATTATAAGATATTATTGTCTCAGAATTACTCGTGATAAATTCCATGAAGAATTCTCTAAGCGTGGGTTAATCCAATACTTAAATCCCCATTTCAAAGTACTCATGAATATTGCAGCAAAGCCATTACTATGTCTAAAACTCTTTAGACAATCTACAATCCAATTCATGGCATTCTTGATTCGCTACTTACTTCCAAAAGTATGATCGACTATGGATGTTTGAATAATCTAACTATTCGGGAAGTAAAACATGCAAAATGAAACATAATAATAAAAAATTGACAAAAGATAACTAGTAAACAATACACATAAATAGTTCTCCATTACTTAATCATAAAATGTCAATTACATTTACTTTGTTACAAGTTTCTAAATATCTATCTAACTACTAAAACTAATATCATCTTTCAAACCAATGCCCATTGCATGTTGAACGTGCTAAACCCTACTCAGACCCTTTGTGAGGGGGTTAACATGATTCTCTTCCGATGATACCCTCTTCACGACGAGGTGTCCTTTTCCTACTCTATGTTTAAAAAAATGGTATTTTTTGTCGATATGTCTTGATCTATGATGATCTCTCGGTTCCTTTGTCAAAGCAACCGCTCCTCCATCAAGAGTAAACACCTAGCCAGATTGAGAGCGGAAGTTGTTTCTGTCTGTCTGAAAGTTTGCGTCACTATACCCAGTTACTCTTAAGTCATCACTGCCACCAAGCACAAGGACCTAGTCCTTAGTTCTTCGCTGATACTTAAGAATATTCTTAACTGCTATCCAATGAGCTCTACCCAGATTTCCCTTGTATCGATTAACCATGCTCAAAGTAAAAGCTACGTCAGGGCGAGTACATGTCATAACATACATGATCGATCCAACGGCAGAAGCATATGGAACTCCACTCATTTCTGTTATCTCTGCATCTGTACTCGGACATTGAGTCTTACTCAATGTTCGAGTACTAATACAAAGATATGTGACACTTCTTTGCTTACATTCTTATAATCCGTCACAAAATAACTTAGCATTCTATTTTCCACCATGTCATGGTTTTATGTCACCATGCGACGAACCATTAAAGCACATTGTCGTCACTATTCATTTTACTTGTGGTTTATATTTTACTTCATATGTAACATACACACACTACTAACAAAACATTTAAAAATGCAAAAGAATTAAAAAATTTCAAATTTTTTTTCAAATGTTATTTTCGGAATTTATATTTTCCAAAAAAAAAAATACTTTTTTAACATATTCTAGTAGATTATTAGAATATTAGAATATTCTATATATCCGACAAATCTAATAGAATATTCTACCTTTCTAAAAATCACATTAGAATATTTACAGTGTAATATTGTATTAGAATATTTTACGTATTTTAAAAAAATTGGTAATTTTGTTTTTTTTTTGTCTTTTTTTAGGTAATTAAAGTTCCTAAAATAATAATTAAATTTTTTTTTTGGATTTTTCCTTCTATTTTGTATTTTAAAATTATTTTTAGATTTGGTCTCACGGTCTCACAAAATTAGTATGGTTTCAAATAAACCTGAATATATATATATATATATATATATATATATATATATATATATATATATATATATATATATATATATATATATATATGTGCTAGTTATGGTTTGAATATAAGGATGGGAAAAAACATTGTTGAATTGATTGTGGACTATTTAGTGTATATCTAGTACAAGGATGAGTGTCAAATCCTAAAATACAAGCATATAATAATTATATATAACGTATACACAATCTTATGGGATATTAACACTAATGCCCCCAACCCCCCCCCCCCCCCCAAGAGAAGAGGTGGTGGAGGAACCCATAGCTTGGCCCAAAAATGTTCAAATAGAGGACACGGAAGACTTTTGGTTAAAACGTCTACTAGTGGCAAAGAGGTTGGGATGAAACGTGTCTATAATTTACCATAAACAATGCATTGACGAACGAAGTGGTCTTCTATGCTAATATCATTAGCTCATTTGTGTGAGACTGTGTTCTTACCGAGAAACAATGCATTGCGGTTGTCAAATATATTTCTAAAGATTTCAAATATATTATTGTATTCTGCGCATCGCACGAGTATTCACCATATATGTATGTGTGTGTGAGTGTGTGTGTGTGTGTGTCTATATATATATATATATATATATATGTGTGTGTGTGTGTGTGTGTGTGTGTATGTGTGTTTACAAGTTCGTTTGAGTCCAAAACAATTGTGTGAGAGAAAAAGAGGTGTTTCTAACCAAACATTTTCGGTTGTCAAAAAATTAAGAAAAATGAAAACAAAAAGTATACTTCTTTATAGTTTTTGGAAACATTTTATTTTGACAAAAATTAAAAATTATGAAAGAAATGAAAATTAAATATTTATTTATATTTTTCGACACTTTTTAGTTCAAAATAAATAAAAAATAATCTTCCATGCTGAATACTTTAATAACATTTTCATATAATATTACTCATATATATATATATATATATATATATATATATATATATATATATATATATATATATATATATATATATATAGAGAGAGAGAGAGAGAGAGAGAGAGAATTAGAGTTAGATTAAGGAAGAATTAACACTTGGATATTACTTGGATTGTGATTATATCACTTTCCGAGATATGTAATTTGTCCCTTATAGGTTGGGATTACAGAATTCGGTAGTGAGATAATCCAAGAAATCTGATTTTGATTACAAGCTTAATCTAAAACCATAAAACACAAAATACCTTATGATGTATTGTGTTCTTGAGAGAAAGATAATTGATAATGATGAATTTCTTGTATATGAAGTATCCACCCTGTTCCTCGAACATTCACATTCCATTTATATAGGGAAGAAAAGTGGTTGAATGTTGGTTGCACCGCATTGGTGCCAAAAAAAAATTGTTATTAGACACAACCACCATAGGGGCTCTACCCCTGGACCCCACAATGTGTGGACTACAATGTGATGGAAAATGATCTCAAAACCCTAGATCTCAGGTATTGAGCCCTACATAATGATGGTAATGTTTAGGGTTTCTCTCTTGAGATCATCATTTTAGGATCGAGGAGTGAGAATAATGGGAATGGGTAATCAGGATTGAGATCATCATTTCCGGGTTGGAATCCCTATGTGCTCACCAGGCTCCCAAGTCTGACCCACTCAGTTTCTTTGTATCATAGGTAGCGTTACGAAGGTACAAGAATAATAATGTTTGAATCCATTGAGAGATTCGAGGAGTTTAGGACATTAGTACAATACGTTGTTGTAAGGCATGTAATGACTATGTTTATGCTTATGTTTCGAGGTGTCGGACCTTGGAAGTTCTGTAGGGGATTGGGATTTTGGGCAACTTGGGGTGGATCATAGACTTTTGGTTCCGAGTTAGAGTCTTCTTGGATATCCTCTTCATCCTCATCCTCGAAGTCTTCTTCTATTGGAGTTACAGGGTCGTCCTCTGGTTCATCTTCAATCCAACCACCGCTTCGTTGACTGGGAAAGTATGAGTCTCCCAGTAGATGAAATCCATCCATTATATATGCGCAGGAATAGGGGTGAAAGAGGTATTAATAAACCTATAGATGATGTCATCATTCTATAAATACTCATATAGTATTTAAATTTATGTTAAGTTCTAGTGCTCCTTTGTAGTGAGAGTTGGTAAACTGTTAGACTTGTTACAACACCACGACCATTCTTAGGCATATGTTAATCACCTATCTAATAGATATAGTTTATCCGGCTATATCAATCCCTGACATGATTATAAATATCCCAAGGTCTACTCATGCAGTTCAACAATGATAATACTTTTGTTTTGTTCTATCTATAATACTGATCTAGTATGTATACATGTATGTTAGTATACTTTTTATAAAAATACTTAGATTTTAAAAGTATACTTTTAGTCAGACCGCTTCAGCACCATAGCATTTAGAGTTTTATATCTTCTTATGGTCTAATATACTTAGTTCACTATAAACAATGATCTGATACCAATCTGTCACACCCACAAACCGAAACGGCGGAATCGTTCGGGGGCGGACGACGTCATGTACAGTATCATAACAATTGCATAATAGTAAAACAAGCAACAACATCCATTGTATTTAAAATATAATTAATACATGTGTGTTCTGTGTATTGTTTAAGACACCAAAAATGTATAGAAAACTATAAGCAGAGTCTTGAATAAGCTCAGTCTTCTCAAAAACCTGGGTGGGTGTACCTGTCTACCGGTTCCCTAAGAATACAAATTATTTTGAAAAGAGAGAATCAACATTTAAGTTGGATAGTTCATAAGAATTTATTATTTGATGCTTGTACTTGTTCCATGAAAAGGATAGTGTGTTCTCTAGAAAATCTCATCTTTTATCTATTTAAATGAAAAGCAGTCTTATGCCTTAAGACCAAAATGTTTTGTATGTTATTGTACTCTGAAATAGTATGAATATATTTTTTTCTATAAATGTATGTTTTCTTTGGAAGAAAATAGTGTACTGCACGTGTATGAACTGTATAGTGTAATAGTTCTGTAAAGTAATGATAGGTAGTCCTATTACTTATAATAAAACCACTGAAGTAATGTTTGGTTAGTAAACCGAAATGTTTAGTTAATGCTTAATGTGAATGAGATTATAACCATGCAAAATTGACTAGTATTTTACACGACATTCTTCAGGCGTCGAAAAGTTATGACATTTGTCACCCGTAGACCTGCTGGTCCAACTCTAGCTAACAGTCGAGGTGCGGGATTGTTAGTCCCATATAGATCTATACACAAACTCACGCTCTCCCTCAAGGAGACTCTGGTTATATCTTAGCATGAACCTTATTAGGTAGCATGAAGTAGTGTCTCAGATTTTAATATTAACTCGTTTACGTATAGTATGTATATGTTTTCTTGTTCTTGTAATTGAATTATGTACTCGTAAATGAAAAGTAATTTGTACTTATGTATTGATTCATGTAATGTATTATTGAACTAGATATTAGTGTGAATGGATCTCAAAACTATACCTATTATAGTTTCCAAATGTTATGTTTGTACTGGAATGATTGGCAAAGTCATTGAAAGAAGTTTAATACTTATGTATATTTGGCATGTATAATTAAGGTTTAAGTGACAGTCGGACCGGTGATCCTTCCCTAAGCCCACAACCAAACAATGAATAAGAGTCAAGGTAAAATCAATAGTCCTAAATCTGTCAAATCCTAATTATACATAAAGATATATATATATATATATATATATATATATATATATATATATGAATATGGTTTGATAAAAACAACAATTTAAGAGTTTGAAAATAGTTTAAAAATAGTTTAATAAGTTTATAAAAACATTAATTCTTTAGTAATGGTTTGTAATTCCATGTGACTGTTAACACAAATATATTGTGTTCTACTTGTATTCTCCCCCTAAAAGCATTTTAAAATGGTAAAACATAGGGGTATGAACTCACCTTATGTGAGTAATATTCTAGGGAAGATTCAAAATGGTAGAGTTAATTCAACAGTTAAATCTCGTAGCAAAATCGAGTAATAATAGCATTTCAAGCAATATATGTATATAATTAGCGAATGTAGTGATATACATAATATGGAATAGCCTAAGATGTAAGAATCAGTTACAAATGGAAGGATTTGAAGTGAACTATGAAACTGCTAGGAGTTTTCAGTCAGTTGGGCGTTTTCTGGCAGTTGAAAGGGTGAAGTGTTCTTGCTGCTCTTAGTGAAATCAAGAGGATCAGTTTGTTTTTGGTTGGGTTTTAAGGAGTTTGGATGATGATTTCTTGATGGTATGTGTAATACCCTGTTTATTTATTAAATAAATTAATTAATTAATGAACAAATGGTAGCCCTAAAATAAATAATTACATATCAAAGGATGGTCTCGAGGATCTAATTGTCACAAGTTTAGAAGATGGAGGTTAAAAGTGTAAAATATGGATTTAATTTGTAAGTATTAATGAAGTCAAGGACTAAATTGTAACTTCTGGACTTCATTTGAAGGGATTTTAGAGGCTTAGGGGTTGTATTGTAAATTAGGGGCTTTATTTTGTAAGGAATTATGGAAGGGAGGGCTAAAGGGTAACTTTTGGATTTAAATTGAAAAGGATATGGTAAGGAGGGACTAGAGGTGACAAATTTGTAGAAAGTTTGGATGGGATACGAGACTTTAAACCCGTGCATTCTTTCCCTCCCATGTTTGGATGAACAAAACCCTAACCCTATCTAGAGTTCTCTACAGCCGCCACCATGTTGGGAGCCTCCTCAGCCGCCTGCATCAAGAACCAATCACCCCCCCCCCCCCCCACCTTTGTGTTTCTGATCGAGCAAGACCGTCGGGCGCTGCCATTTCTCTCGTTGCCGACGACCAATCCGTCACAGCGCTGTCACCATTCCATCGTGGGGGCGATGAAGACCACCAGCGGGAGTCCGCCCCGTTGTCGACGTTGTTTCCATTCGCGACCACACCTCCTTTTCATCTTCTACTGATGTGTCACATAGTGAAGACGAAATCGTTGCTGCCGCTGTGCTTAATCCCGATGAGAGGACGAAGTCGCCGCTCCTGTCGCTCATGGTTCCTCAACCCATCACGTTCCTTCGCCTATGATTCGTTCCGAAGCTATAGTCGCTGTCGACCGTCTCCTTTGTTGCTGCTTGTCTAGGAGCCAACAGAGCCGCCACTACCACCACCTCACAGTGGTGGCTGCCATCTCAGATTCGCTATTGCCATCGCCAGGAGCCACTAGGTGGGTGGCTTGTGGGTGAGCTACTCTTCAAAATGTGTGTTATGTGTGCTTGTCAAGTCAAAAAGCCGAGAACCGCCGCATGCCGCCGCCGGCCACCAGATTATTGTGTATAGGTGTTTGTATTAGTGTGTGTGTGTGTGCGTAATTTTGGGGTTTTAGTGATGTAAATGTAACAAAAATAGAATAAAGAAAGTCATAACCACCACCGTGAGGTGGTGGCTGCCGCCTCCTGCCGCCACAGCTTGTCTTGTGAGTTGACTCGTTTGGGGATGCTTGAAACCCTAATGGGCCCAAAGAAGCTCAAATGGGCCCAATGAAGCTTATTGGACCCTAATAAAACCCTAATGGGCTTAATAATATTTTAGTGGGCTTAATAGGCCCAATAAAGCCCTAATTGACATAAAAGACCAACAAATTGATAAATTGGCTAATATTTGGATTGGAAAATCCTAATGCCAATAAAACCCTAATTTGGGAAATTAATCGGGACACACGAGAATTATTTAATAACTTAAAGTATTAAATAATAAACTTTGGCCAAGAATAATCTAAGCGATAATGGACTTAATGGATTAAGTCCTTAATGGGTTAAGTAGGAAACTTAACCCTAATCATCATTTTATGTGAAACCCTAATTTCACCTGGGTTTATTGTTGGGCCTTTCTTTTGGGCCTTGAGGGTTGGGTAATTAATGGGCCATCCAAAGTCAAGCCAAAGAACTAGAATAATTTAATAGGCCTGGGGTAAGGCCCATGTAAGGGGCTTGGGCCGAATTTGGAAAATTGGGCCATAGTTTGGGCCTTAATGATTATATGGTGTTGGGCCTTAGAATGAGACCATGTGTAGGCCTAGGCCCAATTTGGAAAATTGGGCCATGTGTTGGGCTTTGATTTCTAATTGACTTTGGGCCTATGGATTGGGCCTTAGGCTTGAATAAGCCATGTTAGGGGTAATGTAGTAATTACCCAAAGAATATACTTATGGTTATGTATTGGGACCCAATTATTAATTGGGTGTTATTTTGGTGTTGACAGTTCGGGAATCTGTCAGCCAGCAGTTGGGGTCGAGTCTGCGGGACTTCAGCAGTGTGGGATTGTTTCTACGGGACTTCAACAATGTGAGGTGAGTTACCTTCCAGTAGCGGTGGGTCTATGGCCACAATGCCGGCCCACCAGTAGGAGTTGTATGTTAGATGATTGTCTTTGTGATATTCATCTAGGTTTGCTACTACTTGATATGTTTATGTGCTAGTATGTTATGATGTTATGTGATAGTGGTAGTACGGGTGAAATAGTGCCCGGTTACCGGTCGATAGGACCGAAGGGGAAGTTTAGTACCCAGCCATGCTAGCCAGATTATGATATATGTGATATGATATTATTGTTGGATTAGTGTCTAAGCCCATAACCATATTTGGTAAGTACTTGACCCGGTTGTGCATGGTCCTTTTGGGTTGCCTTCACCAAAGCAACTTGACTGGAGAAATTAAATAGAGAGAGAGGTTATTGTGATTTATTAATATGTTATAAGAATAATATATTAAAGGAAAAAATCATATTTGTTTAATTAATATTGGTAAATAATTAATTAGGAATTAATTTTGTGATCAAGTGTAATTAATTAAACTAGAGGGGCTGAATTGTAATTATAAGATAGTTGCAAGATAGGGCAATATTTATCCTTGTTAAAGGATGGACGAATTCAAGGATAAGGATATCCTTAAAATCGTCCAAGGATAAGTAGATAAGGGTTTTTCAAGGCTTATCTTATGGTTGTTTGGTGGGCAAGCAGCTGGATAAGGATAAGGACTGAAACCCTAATCTAAACCCTATATAAAGACCCCTAGGCCTTTAGAATTCGTGTACATGCTCCTAAGAGGTCCCAAGGACGAATTCCATCTCCTCCCTCCTCTATCTTAAGCCTCTCCAATTGCTTGTGGTGTTTGTGAGCCATTAGAGGCACTACACTTGTGGTGCTTGCTTTCAAGACTTAGGATTTGAAGATTTAAGTTGTTATTGCAATATAACAACAAGAGGTATGTAATCCAACCTTGTATGTTAATTTCGAAAATAGCAATGCACATTAGGGTTTTATTCTTGTGTTCATAATGTTGTGTATCTAATAGTGAAAACATAGATCCAAACTAGAGTTGCATGCACACTTAGGATTGTTTGTATAAAACCCATCAGTGGTATCAGAGCCTTTGGTTAACTTGTTTTCAATTAGTTTTATTCAATTGTATGAACTTGACAAATCAGGATTTATAGCCAATAAACCCTAGGAGGCCATAGATTTCGAGATTAGGGTTTTCTAACCCTAATTTGCGAAAACCTTGAAAGGGTTTTTGAATCCTTTCCTTTCAATACAAGATTTCGAAATCTAGGGTTTGCAAACCCTTAGATTTCGAGATTTGCCTCCTTCCCCAAGATAAGATCCTAAATTTTAGGGATTTGGATAATCCCATATCTTGTAATTATCCTTTGATAGTTAAATATGGTAATTAAAGATCATGAATTATCCCATCCCTATTTTCGAAATTTATAGAGGGGTTTAAGGGATTAGGATAACTTAAATGTTTAAATGGTAATTATCTTTTAGATTTAGATAATCCCTTATGATTTAATAATTTAAATTAATAGTTTAATTTAAGATAATTATTAAATCAAGAGTTTTAATAATTAAAATTTTAATTTAAGTGACATTAAATTTTGAAAATTTTAATTGAAGATTAAAACCCTAGTATTTTAAAATGTTTAAAATACACCCTATACTATTATATTATTACAAGCTTAATAAATAAATAAATATATATATATATATATATATATATATATATATATATATATATATATATATATATATATATATATATATATATATATATATGTATAATTAAAATGCTAGTCTTACCGTTAGTAGGCCTCATTCACGAAGCCGGTCTATAAGGTGGGTATAAGGTTGCGGCCTATAAAATGGCGCTTAATGGGTGTACACTCACACCCACTGCTTGCTTGATCGGTGGAGGGTCGTTAGCCGAACGGGTAGGATAGGGCAACCTCATCCTCTCATTAAAAGTATAATAAGAAATACAAAGTAACTACATGTTTTCTAAAATTTCCCAATCTTAGTTACTTTAGGAAAAGTGAATTGATGCAATCCCATGAAATTACACTTTGCACCTTGCTAAGAAGTTAGTGGAGCGTGTGTGGTTTACCGGCACACTAATTGGTTATAAGCGAAAGTGGCAAAGGGTGATTCATTGTTTATCATAGTTCGATGGAGCGTGTGTGGTTTACCGGCACATCGAATAGGTGATTGATACAATGAAGGCACCATGTGAATTTGCATGGTAATTCACACCCGCTTTGTGATCCTCGGTATCCCAGTCACAAACGAGAGGGGCATATCGAGATTTAAACATGCCATTGAAAAGTTTCAATGAATCTCATCCGAACTTAGGAATTCTCAATACATTTAGAACTTAGAGTTAGGTTTTTCATGATGGAGAATTAGTGAATCGTCATTCACTTACCTTCAAATTATTTGCATTTAGATTACGACATCCCTTTTCTAAGATGTAAATATTGTTGTTGGATCCTAGCCCTAATTTTTCTTATTGGGTGATAATTAGGGATTCATATTCTAATCTATCTTTCTCCTTATCTTTTGTAGATGTCGAAATCAAACAACGTTGCCGATAGTTCCTTCTCATTGATGAGCCTTTGCCAAAAGGTTACTTTCGATGGAACGAACTTTAGCGAATGGATAAGATACATTCGCACAATTGCTCGCTACGAGGACAAGGAGTATGTCCTTGATGAAAAGCTCGAGAAGATCAATCCAGAAATCGCTACTCCGGCTGAAATGAGTGCTTTTGAGACTCATGAGCGTGATGCAACGAAGGTTCACTGCATCATCATAGCCACAATGAACTCCGAATTCCAAAAGTCCTATGAGGACATGTATCCATACGAGATGCACCAAGACTTATTGGAGAGATACCACCAAAACGTGAGACAAGAGCGTTATGAGATTTTCACTAACATGATTTCCGCTAAGATGGGTCATGGAGAGTCTCTTACCATGCACCTACAAAAGATGCAAAGGTATGTCGATCGTCTTCACAAGTTAAATGTTGACTTTGGGGAAGACTTGGCGATCGACATGGTGCTTCACTCTTTGCCTCCGATGTACAATCAATTTAGGATGACCTACCACATGAACAAAGAAGAGGTCACCCTAAGCAAACTCCAAGGTCTCTTGAGGGTCGCTGAGAGCAACTTCAAGGACAAGTCTGTTGCACCAACTCCCAATCCACCCGCTGCTCCTGTCTTGGCTATTGGTCAAGGAAAGGGAAAGAAGAGGAAGGCTTCGTCTAAAAACTATCACAAGGTTAAAGCCCGAGATGGTGCCTCTTCTAGTGGGACCAAATTTGATACCGCTAAGCCCTGCCCTAACCCTAAGGAGGCAGAGTGCCACCACTGCCACAAGATAGGACATTGGAAGAGAAGCTGCCCAGAGTACCTGCAAGCCATCAAAGAAGGAAAGATCAAGCCATCTTTCGCAGGTATATACACAATTAAATCTAACGATTCTAGTCATGCTATTTCTTGGGTTCTTGATACCGGTTGTGGTTACCACATTTGTTCTAATGTGCAGGGACTAAGAAGAAGTAGGGATGTGGAGCAAGGAAGAATCAATCTAATCATGGGGAACAGAAGATCGTCGCCTGTGACCAAGATTGGAGTGTATTCTTTAGTGCTTAGGAATAATTTATGTTTAGATTTGAACAATTGTTGCTATTCGCCAGAAATGGCTAGAAACATCATTTCATTTCATGGTTTATATAGACAAGGTTTTAGATTTTCTTTTAATAATGAGAAGGGTTCTATTTTGGCTTATCTGAATGGTGTCTTTTACTTTGAAGCTATACCATGTAATGGAATTTATGAAACTGTTATGATTGTTGATAACTTAGGAAATGATGTTTTGAACATAGATTCTTCCACTAGTATGGATAAAGCATCCTTGTGGCATTGTCGTCTTGGACATGTTAACAAGAAATGCATAGCCCAACTCCAAAAGGATGGAGTGTTGGAGTCATTCGAACTTAGGGAAGATGACACGTGCGAGTCTTGTTTGCTTGGAAAGATGACTAAGTCACCCTTTGCTGGTACGTGCGAAAGGGGTGAAGGTTTATTGGACCTAATACATACCGATGTATGTGGACCGTTTAGATCAACCACGAAGGATGGGAACCGCTTCTAATTTGAAGATTTAAGTTGTTATTGCAATATAACAATAAGAGGTATGTAATCCAACCTTGTATGTTAATTTCGAAAATAGCAATGCACATTAGGGTTTTATTCTTGTGTTCATAATGTTGTGTATCTAATAGTGAAAACATAGATCCAAACTAGGGTTGCATGCACACTTAGGATTGTTTGTATAAAACCCATCAATTATGTGGTAGTAGTAGGGGGAAATAGTCCCCGGTTATCGGTCGAATGGACCGAAGGGGAGGCCAGCACCCAGATATGCTAGGTAGTATCCGGTCGAAAGGACCGAAGAGGAGGCCAGCACCCAGATATGCTAGGCAGTAGCCGGTCGAAAGGACCGAAGGGGAGGCCAGCACCCAGATATGCTAGGCAGTATCCGGTCGAAAGGACCAAAGGGGTAGGTCAAGCACCCAGATATGCCTGCCAGTATTTGTATGTTATGTGATTATATGGTATGTGGTATGATGGGGGAACTCACTAAGCTTCGTGCTTACGGTTTTCAGTTTTGGTTTCAAGTACTTCGTGTCTAAAGGAACAGAGTCGGCTTGATCGCAGCGCATCACACTATGGTTTTCCGCACATGAGATCTTTGGTATTACACTCTGATATTTTCTTATGATAACATGTTTAATTATTTCAACTTTGGTTTTGACATGACAAGATATTACAAATGTTTTATTACACTGTTGGTTTTATAATGACGTATTTAAAAATGAAATTTTTGGCCTGTATTTTTGGGATGTTACAGTATGAAGAACACTTGAAGAACTTGGTACGATCTTATGCAGATTCAAGTGATCTTCAGATGATAGTTGAGAGAGAATGGTGATTTTCGGTTGTGACTTTGAGAGGAAAAAGAGGTGTTTTCGGCTAGCAAGAGTAAGAATGAAGTGTTGATTTTGGTATACCAGTGTATACAGCCGAAATCATTATGCGACACTTGCATTGGAAATGACAAACACTTAAAATCTTATGCCAATGGATAGGACAGAGGGTTCTCGGTCGGAAACAATTTGTGGTATGAGATAGTGGTTATGCGAGGTTTTTCGGCCGAAAAGAGTTATCGGTATGAAGGTGTAGCCTTGAAGGTTTGTGGCCGAGAACTCGATTTCATTTATGCGAGTGTTTTCGGTGGGAAGGCTCCTATGCGAGACTTCTTAGTTTGTGTGTTTTTAAATTTAAAATTTTACAACACTATTAATAAGAGGTTTATGTATGTCAATATTATTAATTTAACTATAAAAAATTAACAAAACATACAATTTGACTTTTGTTTTACATGTTTGACTAAGAAAAATAACAGGTTGTCACAAAACCCGCAAATTATTCAACACAACATTAAGGAAATGGAAGAGTCAATATGGTATTACCTAAGCTATATCGTTTAACAAGTTAATACATGATATTTCTTAGCGCTCAACACACTATCACATTTGTATGTGTAAATCGCACCTTAGTGTGTGTTTGAGAGTGTTCCCCTTTTCTTTTAACCGACCGAGTGATTAATTCAGTTGGATATAGTGTCTAAGTCCATAACTTTATTTGGTATGTACTTGACCCGACCCGGCATGGTCCATTTGGGTTGCATGGCATTGCAATACTTGGATAGACTAAATGAGAGAATAAGGCACTTATGATTATTAATATATTATAAGTTCTAATATATTAATAATAGTATTATTTAATTAGTATTGATCAACTATTAATCTAGTATTACTTTGGTGATCAAAGTGAGACTAATTAGATATATAGGGTTGATTATGACAATCATCAATTCTTTTATGGTGGATTAATGATCCATGGTTTATGGGTTATGGATGTAACCATTTGGAGCTCCATGGATAGTCCATGGGAGTTACAAACCCATGGGTCATGAGAAATGAAGAGTCATGACAATTATGGGTCTTCTTAATGAAACCCTAATTGTGACACCACTATAAAAGGGACCCTTTGGCTAGCAAAATCGTGACCTAGTGTTACTAGAGAGGGCATAACTGATTTTGAGTGCTAGAAGTGTTCTCTCAAGTTATTCCAAGTTTTGTGGTGTTGTGTGAAGCATTTGAGGCACAACATTTGGGGTGCTAGGCTCACAAACTCTTGAAGGAATCCAAGCAACAATAATGTATGTATTTCTACTAGTTTTATATTTTATTTATTCCCCATGCCATGCTAGTTAGGAAATAACCTTGAAAAATAAATTTGCATGTATATAGAGAAAACATAGATTCAAGGTTATTAGGGTTGCATGTACACTTAGGAAGTGTTAGAATGCTCAAAACCCATATGTGGTATCAGAGCCTAGGATTGTTTTTTGTATACTTGATGCAAAACTGCTTGAAAATCGAAAATTTTGCTCACTGACGACTGGACTCGCCGAGTCCATGAAAAAATTCATCCTACTCGTCGAGTAGGATCTTGCACTCGACGAGTAGGAGTGTGCTGGGCAGCTTTTCGTGTTTTGTTGCTAGAAATGGATTAAAATCATTATCCCAATCTGTTTTGGACTTGTAAAACCTATTTTTCAAAATGATAATGATTATGTTAACCCATTTTGCATGACTTTTATCAATTTTCAAGTATTGTATATGTTAATATGATTCTTGAAATTGCTTGACATGAATTTGTGTTCTTATGAGTTTTTAGAAGATCATAGGAATTAAGTGTAACCTCCATGTATGTTTAATTCATGATCTTAATGGCAATGATGGTGTCCATAACTTGTCCTCAAGTTATGGATAACCAAAAGTCACTTCTTTAAATTGTAATTAAAGAACTAAAGAGGTTTCATAAAATGAAGAGTCTTCATTTTTTATGAACCATTAAAACTCATAAGTTACAAATTAAAGAGACTTGGAATAGTTTCAATTCGTGCCCTCAAGTTTTGGAATTTGAAAAGTCTTACACTCTAATACTTTAATTCCAAATTAAACCTTAGATTATTAAAAAAGTTTAAAAATCAACACTTATACCATTATTATAATTTTATTATATAGATATGTATAAGAATATGTCATTCTTACCGTTAGTAGGCCTCATTCACGAAGTCGGTCTATAAGGTGGGTATAAGGTTGTTGCCTATAAAATGGTGACTTAATGGGTGTCCACTCTCACCTACCGCTTCCTTGATCGGTGGAGGGTCGTTAGCCGAACGGGTAGGATACGACTTTAAATTCTCATTAAAAGTATAATGAATTATAAAGTAACTATACATTCTAAATTCCCAATATTAGTTACTTTAGGAAAATGTGAAATTGGTGCTAGCCCATAAAATTACACTTTGTACCTTACCAAGTCGTTAGTGGAGCATGTGTGGTTAACCGGCACACTAACATGGACTAGTAAGAGTGGAAAAGGGTAACTTGACTTTATTATAGATCGTTGGAGCGTGTGTGGTTAACCGGCACATCGATTAGGTAATATTGTTAAGGGTACCAAGTCAATTTGTATGGTAATTTACACCTTGTTTGTGATCCTCGGCATCCCAGTCACAAACTTGAGAGGGCACATTCGAGATTCAAACATGCCATTGAATAGTTCAATGTATCTCAAAAGATCTAGGAGTTTCAAAACCAATAAAACCTAATAATAAAATATTTCGTTCTTATGGTGGAAATTGGTAAATCACCATTTACCTACCTTCAAATATTTTATAGTGTGGATTACGGCATCCCTCTTCCACCTATAAATAGTTTGTTGGATCCTATCCTTAATATTTCATTTGGGTGACTTATTAAGGACTCCTAATCTAATGAAACTTATCTTCCTTTTATTCCATATGTCTTCCAATAACGCTGCTGGCTCAAACCCTAAAGGCTCCTTTTCCCTAATGAACTTGTGTGGTAAGGTCATCTTTGATGGATCCAACTTTAATTAGTGGATCAGAAACATCAGGATGATTACCCGCTATGAGGACAAAGAATATGTCCTTGACAGGGAGCTTAAGGTTGTTAATGAAGCCACTGCTACTCCTGAAGAGTTTGCGGAGTTCATTGCACGTGAGAAGGATACCACCAAGGTGTCCTGCATCATGATGGCCATAATGACTCCGGAACTCCAAAAATCTTATGAAGATTTCTACCCCTATGAGATGCACCTAGATCTGATGGAAAGGTACCATCAGAGCGCGCGTCAAGAGAGGTATGAAATCATTTCCTCCATGATAACCGCAAGGATGAAGGATGGTGAGCCCATCACCGGTCACTTGCAGAAGATGCAGAGGTTCGTTGACCGGTTGCTAAAGCTCAATGTTGACTTCCCTGAGGAATTGGAGATTGACATCATTCTCCATTCCTTACCTCCAAGTTATGATCAGTTTCGTATGACTTATCATATGAACAAGGAGGAAGTCACACTTAGCAAACTTCAAGGACTCTTAAGGACAGCTGAAAATGGCCTTAAGGGTAAAGCGGTTGCTACTTATACTCCTTTAACAGCCCCTGTTCTGGCTATTGGGCAGGGAAAGGGTAAGAAGAGGAAAAGCCCTTCAAAGGGTACCAAGGGTAAGACTCTTAATGGTTCCTCTTCAAGTGGGATAAAGAAAGGTCCCATTACTCCTTCTTCAAACCCAAAGAAGCACAGTGCTTCTATTGCCAGGATAAGGGACACTTTAAGCGAAGCTGCGCCAAATATCTGCATGATGTAAAGGATGGGAAGGTTAAACCCACCCATGCAGGTATTTACACAATATTGTCTAACAACTCATCTAATGCTAATTCTTGGGTGCTTGATACAGGGTGTGGTATTCACATTTGTACTGATTTGCAGGAACTAAGAAGAAGTGAGCAAGTGGAGCACAGGAAGATAAACTTAGTCATGGGCAACAGGAAAGCATCACCTGTTACCAAGATAGGAGTTTATTCTTTATTGCTTAATAATGGGTTAATGTTAGATTTGAATAAGTGTTGTTACTCGCCCGAAATGGCGAGAAATATTATTTCTTTTCATGGCTTGTACAAACAAGGTTTTATCCCTAAACCAAGGGCCATTTTCATTTGATAATAAAAATGGTGCTATTAATGTTTATTACAATGATGTATTTTACTTTAAAGCAGTACCTTGTGATGGTGTATATGAAGCTGTGAATGTTGTAGACAATTTAGGAAATAATGTGTTGTATATTGATTCTTCTGATAGCTTGGACAAAGCATCCTTGTGGCATTGTCGTCTTGGACATGTTAATAAGAAGTGCATAGGCCAACTCCAAAAGGCTGGAGTCTTGGAATCATTTGACCTCAAGTCAGATGATAGTTGCGAGTCTTATTTACTTGGAAAAATGACAAAGTCACCCTTCACAGGTACTTGTGATAGGGGTGAAGGTTTGTTGGACCTTGTACACACGGATGTGTGGGCCCTTCAGAGTTGCTACAAGGGATGCTAATCGTTATTATGTGACTTTTACTGATGATTACAGTAGATATGGATATATTTACTTAATCAAACATAAGTCGGAAACCTTTGAAAAATTCAAAGAGTTTAAGCAGGAAGTTGAGAATCAATTAGGCATGAACATCAAGATGCTCCGATCCGATTGGGTAATAGAGTATCTTAGCATTGAGTTCCTTGACTATCTTAAGGAATGTGGGATTGTCTCACAATTGACACCTCCCAGGACACCACAGTTGAATGGTGTAGCTGAGAGGTGAAATCGAACCCTGTTGGATATGGTTCATTCCATGATGAGTCGAGCTTCGTTACCAATCTCTTTCTGGGGGTATGCCTTAGAGACTGCCGCCCATATCCTTAATCTAGTCCCTACTAAAAAGGTTGCCAAAACACCTCACGAGATGTGGACTGAGAAAGTGCCCAATTTTGACCACATCAAGATTTGGGGTTGTGAAGCTTTTGTGAGGTGTGAGACTCATGACAAGCTTAAACCCCGAAGCGAGAGGTGTATTTTCATCGGCTACCCACAGAGATCCTCTGGTTACCTCTTCTACAGACCCAGTGATAATGCGGTCTTTGTAGCAAGAAGAGGAGTCTTTCGTGGGAGAGACTTCATAAGCCAATGGGACAGTGGGAAGCAAATTGACCTTGAAGAGCTTCAAGAGTCAAGTGGTGAAGGAACCTCAAATGCTGTCAGCCAACCTGAGGAGGAAACTCCTGTTGAGCCGATAGATGAGTCTGTACCTCCAAGACGTTCCACTAGGGTGAGGAACACACCTGAATTTTATTATGGTTATCACATCACCACTGAAGGTGATACATTTATCAGTGATAGTACACTGATAGATTTGGATGAACCTAATAATTATAAGGAAGCCATGGCAAGCCCTGAGTCTGCGAAATGAAAGGAGGCTATGGACAGCGAGATTCAGTCCATGTATGACAATCAAGTTTGGAACTTCGATGACAATGTACCAGGTCGTAAGACAATTGGGTGCAAATGGATCTTCAAGAAAAAGACCGACATGGATGGGAAAGTACACACTTATGAAGTGCGACTGGTTGAGAATGGCTTTACTCAAACTCCGGGAGTTGACTATGATGAGACCTTCTCACTAGTAGATAAGATTAAGTCTATTAGAGTGTTGTTAGCCATAGCTGCATTTCATGACTATGAAATATGGCAAATGGATGTCAAAACCGCTTTCCTTAATGGGAAGTTGGCTGAGGATGTTTACATGGCTCATCCAGAGGGTTTTGTCGATCCAAAATACCCTAATAGAGTGTGTAAGCTTGAAAAATCCATTTATGGACTGAAACAAGCATCTCGCAGGTGGAATATTTGCTTTGATGAGAAAGTCAAAGAGTTTGGCTTTTCTAGGAGTGAGGATGAGGCTTGTGTGTATGTCAGGGCTAGTGGGAGCATAGTTAGCTTCTTGGTGTTGTATGTGGATGACATACTTCTCATAGGGAACGACGTCCCAACTTTTTAGGAGGTTAAGGCCTGGCTTGGGAAGTGTTTTGCTATGAAGGACCTTGGGGAAGTTTCCTATATCCTAGGGATAAGGATATTGAAAGATAGGAGTAAGAGACTAATTGGACTTAGTCAAAGTACTTATGTGGATAAGGTACTGAAGAGGTTCAGTATGCAAGATTCCAAGAAAGGTGAATTACCAATCCAGAGGAATTCCAAGTTTAGTAAGACTCAGAGTCCAAGTACAGAGGCTGAGATAACTGAAATGAGTCAGATACCATATGCTTCCTTTGTGGGCTCGATCATGTATGCTATGACTTGTACTCGCCCTGATGTGGCCTTTGCTTTGAGCATGGTCAGTAGATATCAAGGGAATCCTGGCAAGGCACACTGGACAGCGGTAAAGAACATTCTCAAGTATTTGCGAAGGACTAAGGACTGGGTCCTTACCCTCGGAGGTAATGATGACTTGAGAGTCGAAGGATATAGTGATGCTAGCTTTCAAACTGATAGGGATAATTTCCGCTCTCAGTCAGGCTGGGTCTTTATCCTCCTAAATGGAGGAGCGATTACTTGGAAAAGTTCCAAGCAGGAGACAGTAGCTGATTCAACTTGTGAATCAGAGTACATAGCAGCAAGCGAGGCAGCAAAAGAGGCGATATGGCTAAAGAACTTCATCGGAAACCTTGGAGTTGTACCAGCTATAAAGGAGCCAATGGAAATTTTCTGTGACAGTGAAAGTGCGGTTGCTTTGGCTAAAGAACCAAGAAATCACGGGAGATCTAGGCACATTGACAGAAAATACCATTTCATTAAACATAGAATAGAAGAAGGACTCCTCGTGGCAAAGAGAGTATCATCAGATGAGAACCCGACAGATCCCCTCACGAAGGGACTGAGCAGGGTTAAGCATTTACAGCATGCGAGGCGCATTGGGCTGAAGGATGATATTAGTTTCAATAATTAGATTCCTGAAACTTGTAAAATGTAATTGACATTTGATGATAAATAAAAGTTGTTATTTATTTATGAGTAAGGTGTTACTATCTTGTGTTGATTGTTTACTATGTTTCAATTTTGCATGTTTTTACTTCCAGAATAATCATGTTATTATTCAAACCATCCACAGTCAGTCAAACTTTGGAAGTAAGTATTGATTCTAAGACTGTCATGAATTTGGCTTGTATGATTTGTCTAAAGTGCTTTAGACAATGCAATGGTTGCTACAACATTCATGAGTACTCATAAGGGCTGAGTATTGGATTCAACCCACGCTCACTTGCATCACTTCATGGAATTTATCTCGAGTGATCATGAGACGGTAATATCATATAAATCTTCAAACCTAGAGATATGAGTTGGTTATTCATTGATTGTACGAAAACGCAGTGGTAACTCGATGTTATAAAACGTGCCTTTGTGAATAATCCAACAAATAGTTAGTACAAGCATATCAATAGAAGTTTATCTGTTCCTTCTAGAAATAGAAGCGATATCTGGGCCCCTCGATGATTTGGTTTTGACCTATGTACCGGGCCCGGTCAGAACCTAATTGATGTGTTCAATTTAGTTCTATGTCGAAACAAATCGGAGATCGAGAAACAAATGCTGGAAAATAAGTAAGACCATGTTCCATGTGTTTGTCCAGCTGATATCGTGAGAGCAGAGGATTATATGATCACTTATCTTAAATGGCGTATCATCATCATCTCAGTTCCGAGAGACTTTGAAAGAGCTACGATTGCTAGTCGGATTTTGAAGTCATATTTGCAAATATAGTTATTAGACTTATCGAAGTGTGAGACTGTTGGATATAGTGTCTAAGTGCATAACTTTATTTGGTATGTACTTGACCCGACCCGGCATGGTCCATTTGGGTTGCATGGCATTGCAATACTTGGATAGACTAAATGAGAGAATAAGGCACTTATGATTATTAATATATTATAAGTTCTAATATATTAATAATAGTATTATTTAATTAGTATTGATCAACTATTAATCTAGTATTACTTTGGTGATCAAAGTGAGACTAATTAGATATATAGGGTTGATTATGACAATCATCAATTCTTTTATGGTGGATTAATGATCCATGGTTTATGGGTTATGGATGTAACCATTTGGAGCTCCATGGATAGTCCATGGGAGTTACAAACCCATGGGTCATGAGAAATGAAGAGTCATGACAATTATGGGTCTTCTTAATGAAACCCTAATTGTGACACCACTATAAAAGGGACCCTTTGGCTAGCAAAATCGTGACCTAGTGTTACTAGAGAGGGCATAACTGATTTTGAGTGCTAGAAGTGTTCTCTCAAGTTATTCCAAGTTTTGTGGTGTTGTGTGAAGCATTTGAGGCACAACATTTGGGGTGCTAGGCTCACAAACTCTTGAAGGAATCCAAGCAACAATAATGTATGTATTTCTACTAGTTTTATATTTTATTTATTCCCCATGCCATGCTAGTTAGGAAATAACCTTGAAAAATAAATTTGCATGTATATAGAGAAAACATAGATTCAAGGTTATTAGGGTTGCATGTACACTTAGGAAGTGTTAGAATGCTTAAAACCCATATGTGGTATCAGAGCCTAGGATTGTTTTCTGTATACTTGATGCAAAACTGCTTGAAAATCGAAAATTTTGCTCACTGACGACTGGACTCGCCGAGTCCATGAAAAAATTCATCCTACTCGTCGAGTAGGATCTTGCACTCGACGAGTAGGAGTGTGCTGGGCAGCTTTTCGTGTTTTGTTGCTAGAAATGGATTAAAATCATTATCCCAATCTGTTTTGGACTTGTAAAACCTATTTTTCAAAATGATAATGATTATGTTAACCCATTTTTGCATGACTTTTATCAATTTTCAAGTATTGTATATGTTAATATGATTCTTGAAATTGCTTGACATGAATTTGTGTTCTTATGAGTTTTTAGAAGATCATAGGAATTAAGTGTAACCTCCATGTATGTTTAATTCATGATCTTAATGGCAATGATGGTGTCCATAACTTGTCCTCAAGTTATGGATAACCAAAAGTCACTTCTTTAAATTGTAATTAAAGAACTAAAGAGGTTTCATAAAATGAAGAGTCTTCATTTTTTATGAACCATTAAAACTCATAAGTTACAAATTAAAGAGACTTGGAATAGTTTCAATTCGTGCCCTCAAGTTTTGGAATTTGAAAAGTCTTACACTCTAATACTTTAATTCCAAATTAAACCTTAGATTATTAAAAAAGTTTAAAAATCAACACTTATACCATTATTATAATTTTATTATATAGATATGTATAAGAATATGTCATTCTTACCGTTAGTAGGCCTCATTCACGAAGTCGGTCTATAAGGTGGGTATAAGGTTGTTGCCTATAAAATGGTGACTTAATGGGTGTCCACTCTCACCTACCGCTTCCTTGATCGGTGGAGGGTCGTTAGCCGAACGGGTAGGATACGACTTTAAATTCTCATTAAAAGTATAATGAATTATAAAGTAACTATACATTCTAAATTCCCAATATTAGTTACTTTAGGAAAATGTGAAATTGGTGCTAGCCCATAAAATTACACTTTGTACCTTACCAAGTCGTTAGTGGAGCATGTGTGGTTAACCGGCACACTAACATGGACTAGTAAGAGTGGAAAAGGGTAACTTGACTTTATTATAGATCGTTGGAGCGTGTGTGGTTAACCGGCACATCGATTAGGTAATATTGTTAAGGGTACCAAGTCAATTTGTATGGTAATTTACACCTTGTTTGTGATCCTCGGCATCCCAGTCACAAACTTGAGAGGGCACATTCGAGATTCAAACATGCCATTGAATAGTTCAATGTATCTCAAAAGATCTAGGAGTTTCAAAACCAATAAAACCTAATAATAAAATATTTCGTTCTTATGGTGGAAATTGGTAAATCACCATTTACCTACCTTCAAATATTTTATAGTGTGGATTACGGCATCCCTCTTCCACCTATAAATAGTTTGTTGGATCCTATCCTTAATATTTCATTTGGGTGACTTATTAAGGACTCCTAATCTAATGAAACTTATCTTCCTTTTATTCCATATGTCTTCCAATAACGCTGCTGGCTCAAACCCTAAAGGCTCCTTTTCCCTAATGAACTTGTGTGGTAAGGTCATCTTTGATGGATCCAACTTTAATTAGTGGATCAGAAACATCAGGATGATTACCCGCTATGAGGACAAAGAATATGTCCTTGACAGGGAGCTTAAGGTTGTTAATGAAGCCACTGCTACTCCTGAAGAGTTTGCGGAGTTCATTGCACGTGAGAAGGATGCCACCAAGGTGTCCTGCATCATGATGGCCATAATGACTCCGGAACTCCAAAAATCTTATGAAGATTTCTACCCCTATGAGATGCACCTAGATCTGATGGAAAGGTACCATCAGAGCGCGCGTCAAGAGAGGTATGAAATCATTTCCTCCATGATAACCGCAAGGATGAAGGATGGTGAGCCCATCACCGGTCACTTGCAGAAGATGCAGAGGTTCGTTGACCGGTTGCTAAAGCTCAATGTTGACTTCCCTGAGGAATTGGAGATTGACATCATTCTCCATTCCTTACCTCCAAGTTATGATCAGTTTCGTATGACTTATCATATGAACAAGGAGGAAGTCACACTTAGCAAACTTCAAGGACTCTTAAGGACAGCTGAAAATGGCCTTAAGGGTAAAGCGGTTGCTACTTATACTCCTTTAACAGCCCCTGTTCTGGCTATTGGGCAGGGAAAGGGTAAGAAGAGGAAAAGCCCTTCAAAGGGTACCAAGGGTAAGACTCTTAATGGTTCCTCTTCAAGTGGGATAAAGAAAGGTCCCATTACTCCTTCTTCAAACCCAAAGAAGCACAGTGCTTCTATTGCCAGGATAAGGGACACTTTAAGCGAAGCTGCGCCAAATATCTGCATGATGTAAAGGATGGGAAGGTTAAACCCACCCATGCAGGTATTTACACAATATTGTCTAACAACTCATCTAATGCTAATTCTTGGGTGCTTGATACAGGGTGTGGTATTCACATTTGTACTGATTTGCAGGAACTAAGAAGAAGTGAGCAAGTGGAGCACAGGAAGATAAACTTAGTCATGGGCAACAGGAAAGCATCACCTGTTACCAAGATAGGAGTTTATTCTTTATTGCTTAATAATGGGTTAATGTTAGATTTGAATAAGTGTTGTTACTCGCCCGAAATGGCGAGAAATATTATTTCTTTTCATGGCTTGTACAAACAAGGTTTTATCCCTAAACCAAGGGCCATTTTCATTTGATAATAAAAATGGTGCTATTAATGTTTATTACAATGATGTATTTTACTTTAAAGCAGTACCTTGTGATGGTGTATATGAAGCTGTGAATGTTGTAGACAATTTAGGAAATAATGTGTTGTATATTGATTCTTCTGATAGCTTGGACAAAGCATCCTTGTGGCATTGTCGTCTTGGACATGTTAATAAGAAGTGCATAGGCCAACTCCAAAAGGCTGGAGTCTTGGAATCATTTGACCTCAAGTCAGATGATAGTTGCGAGTCTTATTTACTTGGAAAAATGACAAAGTCACCCTTCACAGGTACTTGTGATAGGGGTGAAGGTTTGTTGGACCTTGTACACACGGATGTGTGGGCCCTTCAGAGTTGCTACAAGGGATGCTAATCGTTATTATGTGACTTTTACTGATGATTACAGTAGATATGGATATATTTACTTAATCAAACATAAGTCGGAAACCTTTGAAAAATTCAAAGAGTTTAAGCAGGAAGTTGAGAATCAATTAGGCATGAACATCAAGATGCTCCGATCCGATTGGGTAATAGAGTATCTTAGCATTGAGTTCCTTGACTATCTTAAGGAATGTGGGATTGTCTCACAATTGACACCTCCCAGGACACCACAGTTGAATGGTGTAGCTGAGAGGTGAAATCGAACCCTGTTGGATATGGTTCATTCCATGATGAGTCGAGCTTCGTTACCAATCTCTTTCTGGGGGTATGCCTTAGAGACTGCCGCCCATATCCTTAATCTAGTCCCTACTAAAAAGGTTGCCAAAACACCTCACGAGATGTGGACTGAGAAAGTGCCCAATTTTGACCACATCAAGATTTGGGGTTGTGAAGCTTTTGTGAGGTGTGAGACTCATGACAAGCTTAAACCCCAAAGCGAGAGGTGTATTTTCATCGGCTACCCACAGAGATCCTCTGGTTACCTCTTCTACAGACCCAGTGATAATGCGGTCTTTGTAGCAAGAAGAGGAGTCTTTCGTGGGAGAGACTTCATAAGCCAATGGGACAGTGGGAAGCAAATTGACCTTGAAGAGCTTCAAGAGTCAAGTGGTGAAGGAACCTCAAATGCTGTCAGCCAACCTGAGGAGGAAACTCCTGTTGAGCCGATAGATGAGTCTGTACCTCCAAGACGTTCCACTAGGGTGAGGAACACACCTGAATTTTATTATGGTTATCACATCACCACTGAAGGTGATACATTTATCAGTGATAGTACACTGATAGATTTGGATGAACCTAATAATTATAAGGAAGCCATGGCAGGCCCTGAGTCTGCGAAATGGAAGGAGGCTATGGACAGCGAGATTCAGTCCATGTATGACAATCAAGTTTGGAACTTCGATGACAATGTACCAGGTCGTAAGACAATTGGGTGCAAATGGATCTTCAAGAAAAAGACCGACATGGATGGGAAAGTACACACTTATAAAGTGCGACTGGTTGAGAATGGCTTTACTCAAACTCCGGGAGTTGACTATGATGAGACCTTCTCACCAGTAGATAAGATTAAGTCTATTAGAGTGTTGTTAGCCATAGCTGCATTTCATGACTATGAAATATGGCAAATGGATGTCAAAACCGCTTTCCTTAATGGGAAGTTGGCTGAGGATGTTTACATGGCTCATCCAGAGGGTTTTGTCGATCCAAAATACCCTAATAGAGTGTGTAAGCTTGAAAAATCCATTTATGGACTGAAACAAGCATCTCGCAGGTGGAATATTTGCTTTGATGAGAAAGTCAAAGAGTTTGGCTTTTCTAGGAGTGAGGATGAGGCTTGTGTGTATGTCAGGGCTAGTGGGAGCATAGTTAGCTTCTTGGTGTTGTATGTGGATGACATACTTCTCATAGGAAACGACGTCCCAACTTTTCAGGAGGTTAAGGCCTGGCTTGGGAAGTGTTTTGCTATGAAGGACCTTGGGGAAGTTTCCTATATCCTAGGGATAAGGATATTGAAAGATAGGAGTAAGAGACTAATTGGACTTAGTCAAAGTACTTATGTGGATAAGGTACTGAAGAGGTTCAGTATGCAAGATTCCAAGAAAGGTGAATTACCAATCCAGAGGAATTCCAAGTTTAGTAAGACTCAGAGTCCAAGTACAGAGGCTGAGATAACTGAAATGAGTCAGATACCATATGCTTCCTTTGTGGGCTCGATCATGTATGCTATGACTTGTACTCGCCCTGATGTGGCCTTTGCTTTGAGCATGGTCAGTAGATATCAAGGGAATCCTGGCAAGGCACACTGGACAGCGGTAAAGAACATTCTCAAGTATTTGTGAAGGACTAAGGACTGGGTCCTTACCCTCGGAGGTAATGATGACTTGAGAGTCGAAGGATATAGTGATGCTAGCTTTCAAACTGATAGGGATAATTTCCGCTCTCAGTCAGGCTGGGTCTTTATCCTAAATGGAGGAGCGATTACTTGGAAAAGTTCCAAGCAGGAGACAGTAGCTTATTCAACTTGTGAATCAGAGTACATAGCAGCAAGCGAGGCAGCAAAAGAGGCGATATGGCTAAAGAACTTCATCGGAAACCTTGGAGTTGTACCAGCTATAAAGGAGCCAATGGAAATTTTCTGTGACAGTGAAAGTGCGGTTGCTTTGGCTAAAGAACCAAGAAATCACGGGAGATCTAGGCACATTGACAGAAAATACCATTTCATTAAACATAGAATAGAAGAAGGACTCCTCGTGGCAAAGAGAGTATCATCAGATGAGAACCCGACAGATCCCCTCACGAAGGGACTGAGCAGGGTTAAGCATTTACAGCATGCGAGGCGCATTGGGCTGAAGGATGATATTAGTTTCAATAATTAGATTCCTGAAACTTGTAAAATGTAATTGACATTTGATGATAAATAAAAGTTGTTATTTATTTATGAGTAAGGTGTTACTATCTTGTGTTGATTGTTTACTATGTTTCAATTTTGCATGTTTTTACTTCCAGAATAATCATGTTATTATTCAAACCATCCACAGTCAGTCAAACTTTGGAAGTAAGTATTGATTCTAAGACTGTCATGAATTTGGCTTGTATGATTTGTCTAAAGTGCTTTAGACAATGCAATGGTTGCTACAACATTCATGAGTACTCATAAGGGCTGAGTATTGGATTCAACCCACGCTCACTTGCATCACTTCATGGAATTTATCTCGAGTGATCATGAGACGGTAATATCATATAAATCTTCAAACCTAGAGATATGAGTTGGTTATTCATTGATTGTACGAAAACGCAGTGGTAACTCGATGTTATAAAACGTGCCTTTGTGAATAATCCAACAAATAGTTAGTACAAGCGTATCAATAGAAGTTTATCTGTTCCTTCTAGAAATAGAAGCGATATCTGGGCCCCTCGATGATTTGGTTTTGACCTATGTACCGGGCCCGGTCAGAACCTAATTGATGTGTTCAATTTAGTTCTATGTCGAAACAAATCGGAGATCGAGAAACAAATGCTGGAAAATAAGTAAGACCATGTTCCATGTGTTTGTCCAACTGATATCGTGAGAGCAGAGGATTATATGATCACTTATCTTAAATGGCGTATCATCATCATCTCAGTTCCGAGAGACTTTGAAAGAGCTACGATTGCTAGTCGGATTTTGAAGTCATATTTGCAAATATAGTTATTAGACTTATCCAAGTGTGAGACTGTTGGATATAGTGTCTAAGTGCATAACTTTATTTGGTATGTACTTGACCCGACCCGGCATGGTCCATTTGGGTTGCATGGCATTGCAATACTTGGATAGACTAAATGAGAGAATAAGGCACTTATGATTATTAATATATTATAAGTTCTAATATATTAATAATAGTATTATTTAATTAGTATTGATCAACTATTAATCTAGTATTACTTTGGTGATCAAAGTGAGACTAATTAGATATATAGGGTTGATTATGACAATCATCAATTCTTTTATGGTGGATTAATGATCCATGGTTTATGGGTTATGGATGTAACCATTTGGAGCTCCATGGATAGTCCATGGGAGTTACAAACCCATGGGTCATGAGAAATGAAGAGTCATGACAATTATGGGTCTTCTTAATGAAACCCTAATTGTGACACCACTATAAAAGGGACCCTTTGGCTAGCAAAATCGTGACCTAGTGTTACTAGAGAGGGCATAACTGATTTTGAGTGCTAGAAGTGTTCTCTCAAGTTATTCCAAGTTTTATGGTGTTGTGTGAAGCATTTGAGGCACAACATTTGGGGTGCTAGGCTCACAAACTCTTGAAGGAATCCAAGCAACAATAATGTATGTATTTCTACTAGTTTTATATTTTATTTATTCCCCATGCCATGCTAGTTAGGAAATAACCTTGAAAAATAAATTTGCATGTATATAGAGAAAACATAGATTCAAGGTTATTAGGGTTGCATGTACACTTAGGAAGTGTTAGAATGCTTAAAACCCATATGTGGTATCAGAGCCTAGGATTGTTTTCTGTATACTTGATGCAAAACTGCTTGAAAATCGAAAATTTTGCTCACTGACGACTGGACTCGCCGAGTCCATGAAAAAATTCATCCTACTCGTCGAGTAGGATCTTGCACTCGACGAGTAGGAGTGTGCTGGGCAGCTTTTCGTGTTTTGTTGCTAGAAATGGATTAAAATCATTATCCCAATCTGTTTTGGACTTGTAAAACCTATTTTTCAAAATGATAATGATTATGTTAACCCATTTTTGCATGACTTTTATCAATTTTCAAGTATTGTATATGTTAATATGATTCTTGAAATTGCTTGACATGAATTTGTGTTCTTATGAGTTTTTAGAAGATCATAGGAATTAAGTGTAACCTCCATATATGTTTAATTCATGATCTTAATGGCAATGATGGTGTCCATAACTTGTCCTCAAGTTATGGATAACCAAAAGTCACTTCTTTAAATTGTAATTAAAGAACTAAAGAGGTTTCATAAAATGAAGAGTCTTCATTTTTTATGAACCATTAAAACTCATAAGTTACAAATTAAAGAGACTTGGAATAGTTTCAATTCGTGCCCTCAAGTTTTGGAATTTGAAAAGTCTTACACTCTAATACTTTAATTCCAAATTAAACCTTAGATTATTAAAAAAGTTTAAAAATCAACACTTATACCATTATTATAATTTTATTATATAGATATGTATAAGAATATGTCATTCTTACCGTTAGTAGGCCTCATTCACGAAGTCGGTCTATAAGGTGGGTATAAGGTTGTTGCCTATAAAATGGTGACTTAATGGGTGTCCACTCTCACCTACCGCTTCCTTGATCGGTGGAGGGTCGTTAGCCGAACGGGTAGGATACGACTTTAAATTCTCATTAAAAGTATAATGAATTATAAAGTAACTATACATTCTAAATTCCCAATATTAGTTACTTTAGGAAAATGTGAAATTGGTGCTAGCCCATAAAATTACACTTTGTACCTTACCAAGTCGTTAGTGGAGCATGTGTGGTTAACCGGCACACTAACATGGACTAGTAAGAGTGGAAAAGGGTAACTTGACTTTATTATAGATCGTTGGAGCGTGTGTGGTTAACCGGCACATCGATTAGGTAATATTGTTAAGGGTACCAAGTCAATTTGTATGGTAATTTACACCTTGTTTGTGATCCTCGGCATCCCAGTCACAAACTTGAGAGGGCACATTCGAGATTCAAACATCCCATTGAATAGTTCAATGTATCTCAAAAGATCTAGGAGTTTCAAAACCAATAAAACCTAATAATAAAATATTTCGTTCTTATGGTGGAAATTGTTAAATCACCATTTACCTACCTTCAAATATTTTATAGTGTGGATTACGGCATCCCTCTTCCACCTATAAATAGTTTGTTGGATCCTATCCTTAATATTTCATTTGGGTGACTTATTAAGGACTCCTAATCTAATGAAACTTATCTTCCTTTTATTCCATATGTCTTCCAATAACGCTGCTGGCTCAAACCCTAAAGGCTCCTTTTCCCTAATGAACTTGTGTGGTAAGGTCATCTTTGATGGATCCAACTTTAATTAGTGGATCAGAAACATCAGGATGATTACCCGCTATGAGGACAAAGAATATGTCCTTGACAGGGAGCTTAAGGTTGTTAATGAAGCCACTGCTACTCCTGAAGAGTTTGCGGAGTTCATTGCACGTGAGAAGGATGCCACCAAGGTGTCCTGCATCATGATGGCCATAATGACTCCGGAACTCCAAAAATCTTATGAAGATTTCTACCCCTATGAGATGCACCTAGATCTGATGGAAAGGTACCATCAGAGCGCGCGTCAAGAGAGGTATGAAATCATTTCCTCCATGATAACCGCAAGGATGAAGGATGGTGAGCCCATCACCGGTCACTTGCAGAAGATGCAGAGGTTCGTTGACCGGTTGCTAAAGCTCAATGTTGACTTCCCTGAGGAATTGGAGATTGACATCATTCTCCATTCCTTACCTCCAAGTTATGATCAGTTTCATATGACTTATCATATGAACAAGGAGCAAGTCACACTTAGCAAACTTCAAGGACTCTTAAGGACAGCTGAAAATGGCCTTAAGGGTAAAGCGGTTGCTACTTATACTCCTTTAACAGCCCCTGTTCTGGCTATTGGGCAGGGAAAGGGTAAGAAGAGGAAAAGCCCTTCAAAGGGTACCAAGGGTAAGACTCTTAATGGTTCCTCTTCAAGTGGGATAAAGAAAGGTCCCATTACTCCTTCTTCAAACCCAAAGAAGCACAGTGCTTCTATTGCCAGGATAAGGGACACTTTAAGCGAAGCTGCGCCAAATATCTGCATGATGTAAAGGATGGGAAGGTTAAACCCACCCATGCAGGTATTTACACAATATTGTCTAACAACTCATCTAATGCTAATTCTTGGGTGCTTGATACAGGGTGTGGTATTCACATTTGTACTGATTTGCAGGAACTAAGAAGAAGTGAGCAAGTGGAGCACAGGAAGATAAACTTAGTCATGGGCAACAGGAAAGCATCACCTGTTACCAAGATAGGAGTTTATTCTTTATTGCTTAATAATGGGTTAATGTTAGATTTGAATAAGTGTTGTTACTCGCCCGAAATGGCGAGAAATATTATTTCTTTTCATGGCTTGTACAAACAAGGTTTTATCCCTAAACCAAGGGCCATTTTCATTTGATAATAAAAATGGTGCTATTAATGTTTATTACAATGATGTATTTTACTTTAAAGCAGTACCTTGTGATGGTGTATATGAAGCTGTGAATGTTGTAGACAATTTAGGAAATAATGTGTTGTATATTGATTCTTCTGATAGCTTGGACAAAGCATCCTTGTGGCATTGTCGTCTTGGACATGTTAATAAGAAGTGCATAGGCCAACTCCAAAAGGCTGGAGTCTTGGAATCATTTGACCTCAAGTCAGATGATAGTTGCGAGTCTTATTTACTTGGAAAAATGACAAAGTCACCCTTCACAGGTACTTGTGATAGGGGTGAAGGTTTGTTGGACCTTGTACACACGGATGTGTGGGCCCTTCAGAGTTGCTACAAGGGATGCTAATCGTTATTATGTGACTTTTACTGATGACTACAGTAGATATGGATATATTTACTTAATCAAACATAAGTCGGAAACCTTTGAAAAATTCAAAGAGTTTAAGCAGGAAGTTGAGAATCAATTAGGCATGAACATCAAGATGCTCCGATCCGATTGGGTAATAGAGTATCTTAGCATTGAGTTCCTTGACTATCTTAAGGAATGTGGGATTGTCTCACAATTGACACCTCCCAGGACACCACAGTTGAATGGTGTAGCTGAGAGGTGAAATCGAACCCTGTTGGATATGGTTCATTCCATGATGAGTCGAGCTTCGTTACCAATCTCTTTCTGGGGGTATGCCTTAGAGACTGCCGCCCATATCCTTAATCTAGTCCCTACTAAAAAGGTTGCCAAAACACCTCACGAGATGTGGACTGAGAAAGTGCCCAATTTTGACCACATCAAGATTTGGGGTTGTGAAGCTTTTGTGAGGTGTGAGACTCATGACAAGCTTAAACCCCGGAGCGAGAGGTGTATTTTCATCGGCTACCCACAGAGATCCTCTGGTTACCTCTTCTACAAACCCAGTGATAATGCGGTCTTTGTAGCAAGAAGAGGAGTCTTTCGTGGGAGAGACTTCATAAGCCAATGGGACAGTGGGAAGCAAATTGACCTTGAAGAGCTTCAAGAGTCAAGTGGTGAAGGAACCTCAAATGCTGTCAGCCAACCTGAGGAGGAAACTCCTGTTGAGCCGATAGATGAGTCTGTACCTCCAAGACGTTCCACTAGGGTGAGGAACACACCTGAATTTTATTATGGTTATCACATCACCACTGAAGGTGATACATTTATCAGTGATAGTACACTGATAGATTTGGATGAACCTAATAATTATAAGGAAGCCATGGCAGGCCCTGAGTCTGCGAAATGAAAGGAGGCTATGGACAGCGAGATTCAGTCCATGTATGACAATCAAGTTTGGAACTTCGATGACAATGTACCAGGTCGTAAGACAATTGGGTGCAAATGGATCTTCAAGAAAAAGACCGACATGGATGGGAAAGTACACACTTATGAACTGCGACTGGTTGAGAATGGCTTTACTCAAACTCCGGGAGTTGACTATGATGAGACCTTCTCACCAGTAGATAAGATTAAGTCTATTAGAGTTTTGTTAGCCATAGCTGCATTTCATGACTATGAAATATGGCAAATGGATGTCAAAACCGCTTTCCTTAATGGGAAGTTGGCTGAGGATGTTTACATGGCTCATCCAGAGGGTTTTGTCGATCCAAAATACCCTAATAGAGTGTGTAAGCTTGAAAAATCCATTTATGGACTGAAACAAGCATCTCGCAGGTGGAATATTTGCTTTGATGAGAAAGTCAAAGAGTTTGGCTTTTCTAGGAGTGAGGATGAGGCTTGTGTGTATGTCAGGGCTAGTGGGAGCATAGTTAGCTTCTTGGTGTTGTATGTGGATGACATACTTCTCATAGGAAACGACGTCCCAACTTTTTAGGAGGTTAAGGCCTGGCTTGGGAAGTGTTTTGCTATGAAGGACCTTGGGGAAGTTTCCTATATCCTAGGGATAAGGATATTGAAAGATAGGAGTAAGAGACTAATTGGACTTAGTCAAAGTACTTATGTGGATAAGGTACTGAAGAGGTTCAGTATGCAAGATTCCAAGAAAGGTGAATTACCAATCCAGAGGAATTCCAAGTTTAGTAAGACTCAGAGTCCAAGTACAGAGGCTGAGATAACTGAAATGAGTCAGATACCATATGCTTCCTTTGTGGGCTCGATCATGTATGCTATGACTTGTACTCGCCCTGATGTGGCCTTTGCTTTGAGCATGGTCAGTAGATATCAAGGGAATCCTGGCAAGGCACACTGGACAGCGGTAAAGAACATTCTCAAGTATTTGTGAAGGACTAAGGACTGGGTCCTTACCCTCGGAGGTAATGATGACTTGAGAGTCGAAGGATATAGTGATGCTAGCTTTCAAACTGATAGGGATAATTTCCGCTCTCAGTCAGGCTGGGTCTTTATCCTAAATGGAGTAGCGATTACTTGGAAAAGTTCCAAGCAGGAGACAGTAGCTGATTCAACTTGTGAATCAGAGTACATAACAGCAAGCGAGGCAGCAAAAGAGGCGATATGGCTAAAGAACTTCATCGGAAACCTTGGAGTTGTACCAGCTATAAAGGAGCCAATGGAAATTTTCTGTGACAGTGAAAGTGCGGTTGCTTTGGCTAAAGAACCAAGAAATCACGGGAGATCTAGGCACATTGACAGAAAATACCATTTCATTAAACATAGAATAGAAGAAGGACTCCTCGTGGCAAAGAGAGTATCATCAGATGAGAACCCGACAGATCCCCTCACGAAGGGACTGAGCAGGGTTAAGCATTTACAGCATGCGAGGCGCATTGGGCTGAAGGATGATATTAGTTTCAATAATTAGATTCCTGAAACTTGTAAAATGTAATTGACATTTGATGATAAATAAAAGTTGTTATTTATTTATGAGTAAGGTGTTACTATCTTGTGTTGATTGTTTACTATGTTTCAATTTTGCATGTTTTTACTTCCAGAATAATCATGTTATTATTCAAACCATCCACAGTCAGTCAAACTTTGGAAGTAAGTATTGATTCAAGACTGTCATGAATTTGGCTTGTATGATTTGTCTAAAGTGCTTTAGACAATGCAATGGTTGCTACAACATTCATGAGTACTCATAAGGGCTGAGTATTGGATTCAACCCACGCTCACTTGCATCACTTCATGGAATTTATCTCGAGTGATCATGAGACGGTAATATCATATAAATCTTCAAACCTAGAGATATGAGTTGGTTATTCATTGATTGTACGAAAACGCAGTGGTAACTCGATGTTATAAAACGTGCCTTTGTGAATAATCCAACAAATAGTTAGTACAAGCATATCAATAGAAGTTTATCTGTTCCTTCTAGAAATAGAAGCGATATCTGGGCCCCTCGATGATTTGGTTTTGACCTATGTACCGGGCCCGGTCAGAACCTAATTGATGTGTTCAATTTAGTTCTATGTCGAAACAAATCGGAGATCGAGAAACAAATGCTGGAAAATAAGTAAGACCATGTTCCATGTGTTTGTCCAGCTGATATCGTGAGAGCAGAGGATTATATGATCACTTATCTTAAATGGCGTATCATCATCATCTCAGTTCCGAGAGACTTTGAAAGAGCTATGATTGCTAGTCGGATTTTGAAGTCATATTTGCAAATATAGTTATTAGACTTATCCAAGTGTGAGACTGTTGGATATAGTGTCTAAGTGCATAACTTTATTTGGTATGTACTTGACCCGACCCGGCATGGTCCATTTGGGTTGCATGGCATTGCAATACTTGGATAGACTAAATGAGAGAATAAGGCACTTATGATTATTAATATATTATAAGTTCTAATATATTAATAATAGTATTATTTAATTAGTATTGATCAACTATTAATCTAGTATTACTTTGGTGATCAAAGTGAGACTAATTAGATATATAGGGTTGATTATGACAATCATCAATTCTTTTATGGTGGATTAATGATCCATGGTTTATGGGTTATGGATGTAACCATTTGGAGCTCCATGGATAGTCCATGGGAGTTACAAACCCATGGGTCATGAGAAATGAAGAGTCATGACAATTATGGGTCTTCTTAATGAAACCCTAATTGTGACACCACTATAAAAGGGACCCTTTGGCTAGCAAAATCGTGACCTAGTGTTACTAGAGAGGGCATAACTGATTTTGAGTGCTAGAAGTGTTCTCTCAAGTTATTCCAAGTTTTGTGGTGTTGTGTGAAGCATTTGAGGCACAACATTTGGGGTGCTAGGCTCACAAACTCTTGAAGGAATCCAAGCAACAATAATGTATGTATTTCTACTAGTTTTATATTTTATTTATTCCCCATGCCATGCTAGTTAGGAAATAACCTTGAAAAATAAATTTGCATGTATATAGAGAAAACATAGATTCAAGGTTATTAGGGTTGCATGTACACTTAGGAAGTGTTAGAATGCTCAAAACCCATATGTGGTATCAGAGCCTAGGATTGTTTTCTGTATACTTGATGCAAAACTGCTTGAAAATCGAAAATTTTGCTCACTGACGACTGGACTCGCCGAGTCCATGAAAAAATTCATCCTACTCGTCGAGTAGGATCTTGCACTCGACGAGTAGGAGTGTGCTGGGCAGCTTTTCGTGTTTTGTTGCTAGAAATGGATTAAAATCATTATCCCAATCTGTTTTGGACTTGTAAAACCTATTTTTCAAAATGATAATGATTATGTTAACCCATTTTTGCATGACTTTTATCAATTTTCAAGTATTGTATATGTTAATATGATTCTTGAAATTGCTTGACATGAATTTGTGTTCTTATGAGTTTTTAGAAGATCATAGGAATTAAGTGTAACCTCCATGTATGTTTAATTCATGATCTTAATGGCAATGATGGTGTCCATAACTTGTCCTCAAGTTATGGATAACCAAAAGTCACTTCTTTAAATTGTAATTAAAGAACTAAAGAGGTTTCATAAAATGAAGAGTCTTCATTTTTTATGAACCATTAAAACTCATAAGTTACAAATTAAAGAGACTTGGAATAGTTTCAATTCGTGCCCTCAAGTTTTGGAATTTGAAAAGTCTTACACTCTAATACTTTAATTCCAAATTAAACCTTAGATTATTAAAAAAGTTTAAAAATCAACACTTATACCATTATTATAATTTTATTATATAGATATGTATAAGAATATGTCATTCTTACCGTTAGTAGGCCTCATTCACGAAGTCGGTCTATAAGGTGGGTATAAGGTTGTTGCCTATAAAATGGTGACTTAATGGGTGTCCACTCTCACCTACCGCTTCCTTGATCGGTGGACGGTCGTTAGCCGAACGGGTAGGATACGACTTTAAATTCTCATTAAAAGTATAATGAATTATAAAGTAACTATACATTCTAAATTCCCAATATTAGTTACTTTAGGAAAATGTGAAATTGGTGCTAGCCCATAAAATTACACTTTGTACCTTACCAAGTCGTTAGTGGAGCATGTGTGGTTAACCGGCACACTAACATGGACTAGTAAGAGTGGAAAAGGGTAACTTGACTTTATTATAGATCGTTGGAGCGTGTGTGGTTAACCGGCACATCGATTAGGTAATATTGTTAAGGGTACCAAGTCAATTTGTATGGTAATTTACTCCTTGTTTGTGATCCTCGGCATCCCAGTCACAAACTTGAGAGGGCACATTCGAGATTCAAACATGCCATTGAATAGTTCAATGTATCTCAAAAGATCTAGGAGTTTCAAAACCAATAAAACCTAATAATAAAATATTTCGTTCTTATGGTGGAAATTGGTAAATCACCATTTACCTACCTTCAAATATTTTATAGTGTGGATTACGGCATCCCTCTTCCACCTATAAATAGTTTGTTGGATCCTATCCTTAATATTTCATTTGGGTGACTTATTAAGGACTCCTAATCTAATGAAACTTATCTTCCTTTTATTCCATATGTCTTCCAATAACGCTGCTGGCTCAAACCCTAAAGGCTCCTTTTCCCTAATGAACTTGTGTGGTAAGGTCATCTTTGATGGATCCAACTTTAATTAGTGGATCAGAAACATCAGGACGATTACCCGCTATGAGGACAAAGAATATGTCCTTGACAGGGAGCTTAAGGTTGTTAATGAAGCCACTGCTACTCCTGAAGAGTTTGCGGAGTTCATTGCACGTGAGAAGGATGCCACCAAGGTGTCCTGCATCATGATGGCCATAATGACTCCGGAACTCCAAAAATCTTATGAAGATTTCTACCCCTATGAGATGCACCTAGATCTGATGGAAAGGTACCATCAGAGCGCACGTCAAGAGAGGTATGAAATCATTTCCTCCATGATAACCGCAAGGATGAAGGATGGTGAGCCCACCACCGGTCACTTGCAGAAGATGCAGAGGTTCGTTGACCGGTTGCTAAAGCTCAATGTTGACTTCCCTGAGGAATTGGAGATTGACATCATTCTCCATTCCTTACCTCCAAGTTATGATCAGTTTCGTATGACTTATCATATGAACAAGGAGGAAGTCACACTTAGCAAACTTCAAGGACTCTTAAGGACAGCTGAAAATGGCCTTAAGGGTAAAGCGGTTGCTACTTATACTCCTTTAACAGACCCTGTTCTGGCTATTGGGCAGGGAAAGGGTAAGAAGAGGAAAAGCCCTTCAAAGGGTACCAAGGGTAAGACTCTTAATGGTTCCTCTTCAAGTGGGATAAAGAAAGGTCCCATTACTCCTTCTTCAAACCCAAAGAAGCACAGTGCTTCTATTGCCAGGATAAGGGACACTTTAAGCGAAGCTGCGCCAAATATCTGCATGATGTAAAGGATGGGAAGGTTAAACCCACCCATGCAGGTATTTACACAATATTGTCTAACAACTCATCTAATGCTAATTCTTGGGTGCTTGATACAGGGTGTGGTATTCACATTTGTACTGATTTGCAGGAACTAAGAAGAAGTGAGCAAGTGGAGCACAGGAAGATAAACTTAGTCATGGGCAACAGGAAAGCATCACCTGTTACCAAGATAGGAGTTTATTCTTTATTGCTTAATAATGGGTTAATGTTAGATTTGAATAAGTGTTGTTACTCGCCCGAAATGGCGAGAAATATTATTTCTTTTCATGGCTTGTACAAACAAGGTTTTATCCCTAAACCAAGGGCCATTTTCATTTGATAATAAAAATGGTGCTATTAATGTTTATTACAATGATGTATTTTACTTTAAAGCAGTACCTTGTGATGGTGTATATGAAGCTGTGAATGTTGTAGACAATTTAGGAAATAATGTGTTGTATATTGATTCTTCTGATAGCTTGGACAAAGCATCCTTGTGGCATTGTCGTCTTGGACATGTTAATAAGAAGTGCATAGGCCAACTCCAAAAGGCTGGAGTCTTGGAATCATTTGACCTCAAGTCAGATGATAGTTGCGAGTCTTATTTACTTGGAAAAATGACAAAGTCACCCTTCACAGGTACTTGTGATAGGGGTGAAGGTTTGTTGGACCTTGTACACACGGATGTGTGGGCCCTTCAGAGTTGCTACAAGGGATGCTAATCGTTATTATGTGACTTTTACTGATGACTACAGTAGATATGGATATATTTACTTAATCAAACATAAGTCGGAAACCTTTGAAAAATTCAAAGAGTTTAAGCAGGAAGTTGAGAATCAATTAGGCATGAACATCAAGATGCTCCGATCCGATTGGGTAATAGAGTATCTTAGCATTGAGTTCCTTGACTATCTTAAGGAATGTGGGATTGTCTCACAATTGACACCTCCCAGGACACCACAGTTGAATGGTGTAGCTGAGAGGTGAAATCGAACCCTGTTGGATATGGTTCATTCCATGATGAGTCGAGCTTCGTTACCAATCTCTTTCTGGGGGTATGCCTTAGAGACTGCCGCCCATATCCTTAATCTAGTCCCTACTAAAAAGGTTGCCAAAACACCTCACGAGATGTGGACTGAGAAAGTGCCCAATTTTGACCACATCAAGATTTGGGGTTGTGAAGCTTTTGTGAGGTGTGAGACTCATGACAAGCTTAAACCCCGGAGCGAGAGGTGTATTTTCATCGGCTACCCACAGAGATCCTCTGGTTACCTCTTCTACAGACCCAGTGATAATGCGGTCTTTGTAGCAAGAAGAGGAGTCTTTCGTGGGAGAGACTTCATAAGCCAATGGGACAGTGGGAAGCAAATTGACCTTGAAGAGCTTCAAGAGTCAAGTGGTGAAGGAACCTCAAATGCTGTCAGCCAACCTGAGGAGGAAACTCCTGTTGAGCCGACAGATGAGTCTGTACCTCCAAGACGTTCCACTAGGGTGAGGAACACACCTGAATTTTATTATGGTTATCACATCACCACTGAAGGTGATACATTTATCAGTGATAGTACACTGATAGATTTGGATGAACCTAATAATTATAAGGAAGCCATGGCAGGCCCTGAGTCTGCGAAATGAAAGGAGGCTATGGACAGCGAGATTCAGTCCATGTATGACAATCAAGTTTGGAACTTCGATGACAATGTACCAGGTCGTAAGACAATTGGGTGCAAATGGATCTTCAAGAAAAAGACCGACATGGATGGGAAAGTACACACTTATAAAGTGCGACTGGTTGAGAATGGCTTTACTCAAACTCCGGGAGTTGACTATGATGAGACCTTCTCACCAGTAGATAAGATTAAGTCTATTAGAGTGTTGTTAGCCATAGCTGCATTTCATGACTATGAAATATGGCAAATGGATGTCAAAACCGCTTTCCTTAATGGGAAGTTGGCTGAGGATGTTTACATGGCTCATCCAGAGGGTTTTGTCGATCCAAAATACCCTAATAGAGTGTGTAAGCTTGAAAAATCCATTTATGGACTGAAACAAGCATCTCGCAGGTGGAATATTTGCTTTGATGAGAAAGTCAAAGAGTTTGGCTTTTCTAGGAGTGAGGATGAGGCTTGTGTGTATGTCAGGGCTAGTGGGAGCATAGTTAGCTTCTTGGTGTTGTATGTGGATGACATACTTCTCATAGGAAACGACGTCCCAACTTTTTAGGAGGTTAAGGCCTGGCTTGGGAAGTGTTTTGCTATGAAGGACCTTGGGGAAGTTTCCTATATCCTAGGGATAAGGATATTGAAAGATAGGAGTAAGAGACTAATTGGACTTAGTCAAAGTACTTATGTGGATAAGGTACTGAAGAGGTTCAGTATGCAAGATTCCAAGAAAGGTGAATTACCAATCCAGAGGAATTCCAAGTTTAGTAAGACTCAGAGTCCAAGTACAGAGGCTGAGATAACTGAAATGAGTCAGATACCATATGCTTCCTTTGTGGGCTCGATCATGTATGCTATGACTTGTACTCGCCCTGATGTGGCCTTTGCTTTGAGCATGGTCAGTAGATATCAAGGGAATCCTGGCAAGGCACACTGGACAGCGGTAAAGAACATTCTCAAGTATTTGTGAAGGACTAAGGACTGGGTCCTTACCCTCGGAGGTAATGATGACTTGAGAGTCGAAGGATATAGTGATGCTAGCTTTCAAACTGATAGGGATAATTTCCGCTCTCAGTCAGGCTGGGTCTTTATCCTAAATGGAGTAGCGATTACTTGGAAAAGTTCCAAGCAGGAGACAGTAGCTGATTCAACTTGTGAATCAGAGTACATAGCAGCAAGCGAGGCAGCAAAAGAGGCGATATGGCTAAAGAACTTCATCAGAAACCTTGGAGTTGTACCAGCTATAAAGGAGCCAATGGAAATTTTCTGTGACAGTGAAAGTGCGGTTGCTTTGGCTAAAGAACCAAGAAATCACGGGAGATCTAGGCACATTGACAGAAAATACCATTTCATTAAACATAGAATAGAAGAAGGACTCCTCGTGGCAAAGAGAGTATCATCAGATGAGAACCCGACAGATCCCCTCACGAAGGGACTGAGCAGGGTTAAGCATTTACAGCATGCGAGGCGCATTGGGCTGAAGGATGATATTAGTTTCAATAATTAGATTCCTGAAACTTGTAAAATGTAATTGACATTTGATGATAAATAAAAGTTGTTATTTATTTATGAGTAAGGTGTTACTATCTTGTGTTGATTGTTTACTATGTTTCAATTTTGCATGTTTTTACTTCCAGAATAATCATGTTATTATTCAAACCATCCACAGTCAGTCAAACTTTGGAAGTAAGTATTGATTCAAGACTGTCATGAATTTGGCTTGTATGATTTGTCTAAAGTGCTTTAGACAATGCAATGGTTGCTACAACATTCATGAGTACTCATAAGGGCTGAGTATTGGATTCAACCCACGCTCACTTGCATCACTTCATGGAATTTATCTCGAGTGATCATGAGACGGTAATATCATATAAATCTTCAAACCTAGAGATATGAGTTGTTGACTATGAGTTGGTTATTCATTGATTGTACGAAAACGCAGTGGTAACTCGATGTTATAAAACGTGCCTTTGTGAATAATCCAACAAATAGTTAGTACAAGCATATCAATAGAAGTTTATCTGTTCCTTCTAGAAATAGAAGCGATATCTGGGCCCCTCGATGATTTGGTTTTGACCTATGTACCGGGCCCGGTCAGAACCTAATTGATGTGTTCAATTTAGTTCTATGTCGAAACAAATCGGAGATCGAGAAACAAATGCTGGAAAATAAGTAAGACCATGTTCCATGTGTTTGTCCAGCTGATATCGTGAGAGCAGAGGATTATATGATCACTTATCTTAAATGGCGTATCATCATCATCTCAGTTCCGAGAGACTTTGAAAGAGCTACGATTGCTAGTCGGATTTTGAAGTCATATTTGCAAATATAGTTATTAGACTTATCCAAGTGTGAGACTGTTGGATATAGTGTCTAAGTGCATAACTTTATTTGGTATGTACTTGACCCGACCCGGCATGGTCCATTTGGGTTGCATGGCATTGCAATACTTGGATAGACTAAATGAGAGAATAAGGCACTTATGATTATTAATATATTATAAGTTCTAATATATTAATAATAGTATTATTTAATTAGTATTGATCAACTATTAATCTAGTATTACTTTGGTGATCAAAGTGAGACTAATTAGATATATAGGGTTGATTATGACAATCATCAATTCTTTTATGGTGGATTAATGATCCATGGTTTATGGGTTATGGATGTAACCATTTGGAGCTCCATGGATAGTCCATGGGAGTTACAAACCCATGGGTCATGAGAAATGAAGAGTCATGACAATTATGGGTCTTCTTAATGAAACCCTAATTGTGACACCACTATAAAAGGGACCCTTTGGCTAGCAAAATCGTGACCTAGTGTTACTAGAGAGGGCATAACTGATTTTGAGTGCTAGAAGTGTTCTCTCAAGTTATTCCAAGTTTTGTGGTGTTGTGTGAAGCATTTGAGGCACAACATTTGGGGTGCTAGGCTCACAAACTCTTGAAGGAATCCAAGCAACAATAATGTATGTATTTCTACTAGTTTTATATTTTATTTATTCCCCATGCCATGCTAGTTAGGAAATAACCTTGAAAAATAAATTTGCATGTATATAGAGAAAACATAGATTCAAGGTTATTAGGGTTGCATGTACACTTAGGAAGTGTTAGAATGCTCAAAACCCATATGTGGTATCAGAGCCTAGGATTGTTTTCTGTATACTTGATGCAAAACTGCTTGAAAATCGAAAATTTTGCTCACTGACGACTGGACTCGCCGAGTCCATGAAAAAATTCATCCTACTCGTCGAGTAGGATCTTGCACTCGACGAGTAGGAGTGTACTGGGCAGCTTTTCGTGTTTTGTTGCTAGAAATGGATTAAAATCATTATCCCAATCTGTTTTGGACTTGTAAAACCTATTTTTCAAAATGATAATGATTATGTTAACCCATTTTTGCATGACTTTTATCAATTTTCAAGTATTGTATATGTTAATATGATTCTTGAAATTGCTTGACATGAATTTGTGTTCTTATGAGTTTTTAGAAGATCATAGGAATTAAGTGTAACCTCCATGTATGTTTAATTCATGATCTTAATGGCAATGATGGTGTCCATAACTTGTCCTCAAGTTATGGATAACCAAAAGTCACTTCTTTAAATTGTAATTAAAGAACTAAAGAGGTTTCATAAAATGAAGAGTCTTCATTTTTTATGAACCATTAAAACTCATAAGTTACAAATTAAAGAGACTTGGAATAGTTTCAATTCGTGCCCTCAAGTTTTGGAATTTGAAAAGTCTTACACTCTAATACTTTAATTCCAAATTAAACCTTAGATTATTAAAAAAGTTTAAAAATAAACACTTATACCATTATTATAATTTTATTATATAGATATGTATAAGAATATGTCATTCTTACCGTTAGTAGGCCTCATTCACGAAGTTGGTCTATAAGGTGGGTATAAGGTTGTTGCCTATAAAATGGTGACTTAATGGGTGTCCACTCTCACCTACCGCTTCCTTGATCGGTGGACGGTCGTTAGCCGAACGGGTAGGATACGACTTTAAATTCTCATTAAAAGTATAATGAATTATAAAGTAACTATACATTCTAAATTCCCAATATTAGTTACTTTAGGAAAATGTGAAATTGGTGCTAGCCCATAAAATTACACTTTGTACCTTACCAAGTCGTTAGTGGAGCATGTGTGGTTAACCGGCACACTAACATGGACTAGTAAGAGTGGAAAAGGGTAACTTGACTTTATTATAGATCGTTGGAGCGTGTGTGGTTAACCGGCACATCGATTAGGTAATATTGTTAAGGGTACCAAGTCAATTTGTATGGTAATTTACACCTTGTTTGTGATCCTCGGCATCCCAGTCACAAACTTGAGAGGGCACATTCGAGATTCAAACATGCCATTGAATAGTTCAATGTATCTCAAAAGATCTAGGAGTTTCAAAACCAATAAAACCTAATAATAAAATATTTCGTTCTTATGGTGGAAATTGGTAAATCACCATTTACCTACCTTCAAATATTTTATAGTGTGGATTACGGCATCCCTCTTCCACCTATAAATAGTTTGTTGGATCCTATCCTTAATATTTCATTTGGGTGACTTATTAAGGACTCCTAATCTAATGAAACTTATCTTCCTTTTATTCCATATGTCTTCCAATAACGTTGCTGGCTCAAACCCTAAAGGCTCCTTTTCCCTAATGAACTTGTGTGGTAAGGTCATCTGTGATGGATCCAACTTTAATTAGTGGATCAGAAACATCAGGATGATTACCCGCTATGAGGACAAAGAATATGTCCTTGACAGGGAGCTTAAGGTTGTTAATGAAGCCACTGCTACTCCTGAAGAGTTTGCGGAGTTCATTGCACGTGAGAAGGATGCCACCAAGGTGTCCTGCATCATGATGGCCATAATGACTCCGGAACTCCAAAAATCTTATGAAGATTTCTACCCCTATGAGATGCACCTAGATCTGATGGAAAGGTACCATCAGAGCGCGCGTCAAGAGAGGTATGAAATCATTTCCTCCATGATAACCGCAAGGATGAAGGATGGTGAGCCCATCACCGGTCACTTGCAGAAGATGCAGAGGTTCGTTGACCGGTTGCTAAAGCTTAATGTTGACTTCCCTGAGGAATTGGAGATTGACATCATTCTCCATTCCTTACCTCCAAGTTATGATCAGTTTCGTATGACTTATCATATGAACAAGGAGGAAGTTACACTTAGCAAACTTCAAGGACTCTTAAGGACAGCTGAAAATGGCCTTAAGGGTAAAGCGGTTGCTACTTATACTCCTTTAACAGCCCCTGTTCTGGCTATTGGGCAGGGAAAGGGTAAGAAGAGGAAAAGCCCTTCAAAGGGTACCAAGGGTAAGACTCTTAATGGTTCCTCTTCAAGTGGGATAAAGAAAGGTCCCATTACTCCTTCTTCAAACCCAAAGAAGCACAGTGCTTCTATTGCCAGGATAAGGGACACTTTAAGCGAAGCTGCGCCAAATATCTGCATGATGTAAAGGATGGGAAGGTTAAACCCACCCATGCAGGTATTTACACAATATTGTCTAACAACTCATCTAATGCTAATTCTTGGGTGCTTGATACAAGGTGTGGTATTCACATTTGTACTGATTTGCAGGAACTAAGAAGAAGTGAGCAAGTGGAGCACAGGAAGATAAACTTAGTCATGGGCAACAGGAAAGCATCACCTGTTACCAAGATAGGAGTTTATTCTTTATTGCTTAATAATGGGTTAATGTTAGATTTGAATAAGTGTTGTTACTCGCCCGAAATGGCGAGAAATATTATTTCTTTTCATGGCTTGTACAAACAAGGTTTTATCCCTAAACCAAGGGCCATTTTCATTTGATAATAAAAATGGTGCTATTAATGTTTATTACAATGATGTATTTTACTTTAAAGCAGTACCTTGTGATGGTGTATATGAAGCTGTGAATGTTGTAGACAATTTAGGAAATAATGTGTTGTATATTGATTCTTCTGATAGCTTGGACAAATCATCCTTGTGGCATTGTCGTCTTGGACATGTTAATAAGAAGTGCATAGGCCAACTCCAAAAGGCTGGAGTCTTGGAATCATTTGACCTCAAGTCAGATGATAGTTGCGAGTCTTATTTACTTGGAAAAATGACAAAGTCACCCTTCACAGGTACTTGTGATAGGGGTGAAGGTTTGTTGGACCTTGTACACACGGATGTGTGGGCCCTTCAGAGTTGCTACAAGGGATGCTAATCGTTATTATGTGACTTTTACTGATGATTACAGTAGATATGGATATATTTACTTAATCAAACATAAGTCGGAAACCTTTGACAAATTCAAAGAGTTTAAGCAGGAAGTTGAGAATCAATTAGGCATGAACATCAAGATGCTCCGATCCGATTGGGTAATAGAGTATCTTAGCATTGAGTTCCTTGACTATCTTAAGGAATGTGGGATTGTCTCACAATTGACACCTCCCAGGACACCACAGTTGAATGGTGTAGCTGAGAGGTGAAATCGAACCCTGTTGGATATGGTTCATTCCATGATGAGTCGAGCTTCGTTACCAATCTCTTTCTGGGGGTATGCCTTAGAGACTGCCGCCCATATCCTTAATCTAGTCCCTACTAAAAAGGTTGCCAAAACACCTCACGAGATGTGGACTGAGAAAGTGCCCAATTTTGACCACATCAAGATTTGGGGTTGTGAAGCTTTTGTGAGGTGTGAGACTCATGACAAGCTTAAACCCCGAAGCGAGAGGTGTATTTTCATCGGCTACCCACAGAGATCCTCTGGTTACCTCTTCTACAGACCCAGTGATAATGCGGTCTTTGTAGCAAGAAGAGGAGTCTTTCGTGGGAGAGACTTCATAAGCCAATGGGACAGTGGGAAGCAAATTGACCTTGAAGAGCTTCAAGAGTCAAGTGGTGAAGGAACCTCAAATGCTGTCAGCCAACCTGAGGAGGAAACTCCTGTTGAGCCGATAGATGAGTCTGTACCTCCAAGACGTTCCACTAGGGTGAGGAACACACCTGAATTTTATTATGGTTATCACATCACCACTGAAGGTGATACATTTATCAGTGATAGTACACTGATAGATTTGGATGAACCTAATAATTATAAGGAAGCCATGGCAGGCCCTGAGTCTGCGAAATGAAAGGAGGCTATGGACAGCGAGATTCAGTCCATGTATGACAATCAAGTTTGGAACTTCGATGACAATGTACCAGGTCGTAAGACAATTGGGTGCAAATGGATCTTCAAGAAAAAGACCGACATGGATGGGAAAGTACACACTTATGAAGTGCGACTGGTTGAGAATGGATTTACTCAAACTCCGGGAGTTGACTATGATGAGACCTTCTCACCAGTAGATAAGATTAAGTCTATTAGAGTGTTGTTAGCCATAGCTGCATTTCATGACTATGAAATATGGCAAATGGATGTCAAAACCGCTTTCCTTAATGGGAAGTTGGCTGAGGATGTTTACATGGCTCATCCATAGGGTTTTGTCGATCCAAAATACCCTAATAGAGTGTGTAAGCTTGAAAAATCCATTTATGGACTGAAACAAGCATCTCGCAGGTGGAATATTTGCTTTGATGAGAAAGTCAAAGAGTTTGGCTTTTCTAGGAGTGAGGATGAGGCTTGTGTGTATGTCAGGGCTAGTGGGAGCATAGTTAGCTTCTTGGTGTTGTATGTGGATGACATACTTCTCATAGGAAACGACGTCCCAACTTTTCAGTAGGTTAAGGCCTGGCTTGGGAAGTGTTTTGCTATGAAGGACCTTGGGGAAGTTTCCTATATCCTAGGGATAAGGATATTGAAAGATAGGAGTAAGAGATTAATTGGACTTAGTCAAAGTACTTATGTGGATAAGGTACTGAAGAGGTTCAGTATGCAAGATTCCAAGAAAGGTGAATTACCAATCCAGAGGAATTCCAAGTTTAGTAAGACTCAGAGTCCAAGTACAGAGGCTGAGATAACTGAAATGAGTCAGATACCATATGCTTCCTTTGTGGGCTCGATCATGAATGCTATGACTTGTACTCGCCCTGATGTGGCCTTTGCTTTGAGCATGGTCAGTAGATATCAAGGGAATCCTGGCAAGGCACACTGGACAGCGGTAAAGAACATTCTCAAGTATTTGCGAAGGACTAAGGACTGGGTCCTTACCCTCGGAGGTAATGATGACTTGAGAGTCGAAGGATATAGTGATGCTAGCTTTCAAACTGATAGGGATAATTTCCGCTCTCAGTCAGGCTGGGTCTTTATCCTAAATGGAGGAGCGATTACTTGGAAAAGTTCCAAGCAGGAGACAGTAGCTGATTCAACTTGTGAATCAGAGTACATAGCAGCAAGCGAGGCAGCAAAAGAGGCGATATGGCTAAAGAACTTCATCGGAAACCTTGGAGTTGTACCAGCTATAAAGGAGCCAATGGAAATTTTCTGTGACAGTGAAAGTGCGGTTGCTTTGGCTAAAGAACCAAGAAATCACGGGAGATCTAGGCACATTGACAGAAAATACCATTTCATTAAACATAGAATAGAAGAAGGACTCCTCGTGGCAAAGAGAGTATCATCAGATGAGAACCCGACAGATCCCCTCACGAAGGGACTGAGCAGGGTTAAGCATTTACAGCATGCGAGGCGCATTGGGCTGAAGGATGATATTAGTTTCAATAATTAGATTCCTGAAACTTGTAAAATGTAATGGACATTTGATGATAAATAAAAGTTGTTATTTATTTATGAGTAAGGTGTTACTATCTTGTGTTGATTGTTTACTATGTTTCAATTTTGCATGTTTTTACTTCCAGAATAATCATGTTATTATTCAAACCATCCACAGTCAGTCAAACTTTGGAAGTAAGTATTGATTCAAGACTGTCATGAATTTGGCTTGTATGATTTGTCTAAAGTGCTTTAGACAATGCAATGGTTGCTACAACATTCATGAGTACTCATAAGGGCTGAGTATTGGATTCAACCCACGCTCACTTGCATCACTTCATGGAATTTATCTCGAGTGATCATGAGACGTTAATATCATATAAATCTTCAAACCTAGAGATATGAGTTGTTGACTATGAGTTGGTTATTCATTGATTGTACGAAAACGCAGTGGTAACTCGATGTTATAAAACGTGCCTTTGTGAATAATCCAACAAATAGTTAGTACAAGCATATCAATAGAAGTTTATCTGTTCCTTCTAGAAATAGAAGCGATATCTGGGCCCCTCGATGATTTGGTTTTGACCTATGTACCGGGCCCGGTCAGAACCTAATTGATGTGTTCAATTTAGTTCTATGTCGAAACAAATCGGAGATCGAGAAACAAATGCTGGAAAATAAGTAAGACCATGTTCCATGTGTTTGTCCAGCTGATATCGTGAGAGCAGAGGATTATATGATCACTTATCTTAAATGGCGTATCATCATCATCTCAGTTCCGAGAGACTTTGAAAGAGCTACGATTGCTAGTCGGATTTTGAAGTCATATTTGCAAATATAGTTATTAGACTTATCCAAGTGTGAGACTGTTGGATATAGTGTCTAAGTGCATAACTTTATTTGGTATGTACTTGACCCGACCCGGCATGGTCCATTTGGGTTGCATGGCATTGCAATACTTGGATAGACTAAATGAGAGAATAAGGCACTTATGATTATTAATATATTATAAGTTCTAATATATTAATAATAGTATTATTTAATTAGTATTGATCAACTATTAATCTAGTATTACTTTGGTGATCAAAGTGAGACTAATTAGATATATAGGGTTGATTATGACAATCATCAATTCTTTTATGGTGGATTAATGATCCATGGTTTATGGGTTATGGATGTAACCATTTGGAGCTCCATGGATAGTCCATGGGAGTTACAAACCCATGGGTCATGAGAAATGAAGAGTCATGACAATTATGGGTCTTCTTAATGAAACCCTAATTGTGACACCACTATAAAAGGGACCCTTTGGCTAGCAAAATCGTGACCTAGTGTTACTAGAGAGGGCATAACTGATTTTGAGTGCTAGAAGTGTTCTCTCAAGTTATTCCAAGTTTTGTGGTGTTGTGTGAAGCATTTGAGGCACAACATTTGGGGTGCTAGGCTCACAAACTCTTGAAGGAATCCAAGCAACAATAATGTATGTATTTCTACTAGTTTTATATTTTATTTATTCCCCATGCCATGCTAGTTAGGAAATAACCTTGAAAAATAAATTTGCATGTATATAGAGAAAACATAGATTCAAGGTTATTAGGGTTGCATGTACACTTAGGAAGTGTTAGAATGCTCAAAACCCATATGTGGTATCAGAGCCTAGGATTGTTTTCTGTATACTTGATGCAAAACTGCTTGAAAATCGAAAATTTTGCTCACTGACGACTGGACTCGCCGAGTCCATGAAAAAATTCATCCTACTCGTCGAGTAGGATCTTGCACTCGACGAGTAGGAGTGTGCTGGGCAGCTTTTCGTGTTTTGTTGCTAGAAATGGATTAAAATCATTATCCCAATCTGTTTTGGACTTGTAAAACCTATTTTTCAAAATGATAATGATTATGTTAACCCATTTTTGCATGACTTTTATCAATTTTCAAGTATTGTATATGTTAATATGATTCTTGAAATTGCTTGACATGAATTTGTGTTCTTATGAGTTTTTAGAAGATCATAGGAATTAAGTGTAACCTCCATGTATGTTTAATTCATGATCTTAATGGCAATGATGGTGTCCATAACTTGTCCTCAAGTTATGGATAACCAAAAGTCACTTCTTTAAATTGTAATTAAAGAACTAAAGAGGTTTCATAAAATGAAGAGTCTTCATTTTTTATGAACCATTAAAACTCATAAGTTACAAATTAAAGAGACTTGGAATAGTTTCAATTCGTGCCCTCAAGTTTTGGAATTTGAAAAGTCTTACACTCTAATACTTTAATTCCAAATTAAACCTTAGATTATTAAAAAAGTTTAAAAATCAACACTTATACCATTATTATAATTTTATTATATAGATATGTATAAGAATATGTCATTCTTACCGTTAGTAGGCCTCATTCACGAAGTCGGTCTATAAGGTGGGTATAAGGTTGTTGCCTATAAAATGGTGACTTAATGGGTGTCCACTCTCACCTACCGCTTCCTTGATCGGTGGAGGGTCGTTAGCCGAACGGGTAGGATACGACTTTAAATTCTCATTAAAAGTATAATGAATTATAAAGTAACTATACATTCTAAATTCCCAATATTAGTTACTTTAGGAAAATGTGAAATTGGTGCTAGCCCATAAAATTACACTTTGTACCTTACCAAGTCGTTAGTGGAGCATGTGTGGTTAACCGGCACACTAACATGGACTAGTAAGAGTGGAAAAGGGTAACTTGACTTTATTATAGATCGTTGGAGCGTGTGTGGTTAACCGGCACATCGATTAGGTAATATTGTTAAGGGTACCAAGTCAATTTGTATGGTAATTTACACCTTGTTTGTGATCCTCGGCATCCCAGTCACAAACTTGAGAGGGCACATTCGAGATTCAAACATGCCATTGAATAGTTCAATGTATCTCAAAAGATCTAGGAGTTTCAAAACCAATAAAACCTAATAATAAAATATTTCGTTCTTATGGTGGAAATTGGTAAATCACCATTTACCTACCTTCAAATATTTTATAGTGTGGATTACGGCATCCCTCTTCCACCTATAAATAGTTTGTTGGATCCTATCCTTAATATTTCATTTGGGTGACTTATTAAGGACTCCTAATCTAATGAAACTTATCTTCCTTTTATTCCATATGTCTTCCAATAACGCTGCTGGCTCAAACCCTAAAGGCTCCTTTTCCCTAATGAACTTGTGTGGTAAGGTCATCTTTGATGGATCCAACTTTAATTAGTGGATCAGAAACATCAGGATGATTACCCGCTATGAGGACAAAGAATATGTCCTTGACAGGGAGCTTAAGGTTGTTAATGAAGCCACTGCTACTCCTGAAGAGTTTGCGGAGTTCATTGCACGTGAGAAGGATGCCACCAAGGTGTCCTGCATCATGATGGCCATAATGACTCCGGAACTCCAAAAATCTTATGAAGATTTCTACCCCTATGAGATGCACCTAGATCTGATGGAAAGGTACCATCAGAGCGCGCGTCAAGAGAGGTATGAAATCATTTCCTCCATGATAACCGCAAGGATGAAGGATGGTGAGCCCATCACCGGTCACTTGCAGAAGATGCAGAGGTTCGTTGACCGGTTGCTAAAGCTCAATGTTGACTTCCCTGAGGAATTGGAGATTGACATCATTCTCCATTCCTTACCTCCAAGTTATGATCAGTTTCGTATGACTTATCATATGAACAAGGAGGAAGTCACACTTAGCAAACTTCAAGGACTCTTAAGGACAGCTGAAAATGGCCTTAAGGGTAAAGCGGTTGGTACTTATACTCCTTTAACAGCCCCTGTTCTGGCTATTGGGCATGGAAAGGGTAAGAAGAGGAAAAGCCCTTCAAAGGGTACCAAGGGTAAGACTCTTAATGGTTCCTCTTCAAGTGGGATAAAGAAAGGTCCCATTACTCCTTCTTCAAACCCAAAGAAGCACAGTGCTTCTATTGCCAGGATAAGGGACACTTTAAGCGAAGCTGCGCCAAATATCTGCATGATGTAAAGGATGGGAAGGTTAAACCCACCCATGCAGGTATTTACACAATATTGTCTAACAACTCATCTAATGCTAATTCTTGGGTGCTTGATACAGGGTGTGGTATTCACATTTGTACTGATTTGCAGGAACTAAGAAGAAGTGAGCAAGTGGAGCACAGGAAGATAAACTTAGTCATGGGCAACAGGAAAGCATCACCTGTTACCAAGATAGGAGTTTATTCTTTATTGCTTAATAATGGGTTAATGTTAGATTTGAATAAGTGTTGTTACTCGCCCGAAATGGCGAGAAATATTATTTCTTTTCATGGCTTGTACAAACAAGGTTTTATCCCTAAACCAAGGGCCATTTTCATTTGATAATAAAAATGGTGCTATTAATGTTTATTACAATGATGTATTTTACTTTAAAGCAGTACCTTGTGATGGTGTATATGAAGCTGTGAATGTTGTAGACAATTTAGGAAATAATGTGTTGTATATTGATTCTTCTGATAGCTTGGACAAAGCATCCTTGTGGCATTGTCGTCTTGGACATGTTAATAAGAAGTGCATAGGCCAACTCCAAAAGGCTGGAGTCTTGGAATCATTTGACCTCAAGTCAGATGATAGTTGCGAGTCTTATTTACTTGGAAAAATGACAAAGTCACCCTTCACAGGTACTTGTGATAGGGGTGAAGGTTTGTTGGACCTTGTACACACGGATGTGTGGGCCCTTCAGAGTTGCTACAAGGGATGCTAATCGTTATTATGTGACTTTTACTGATGATTACAGTAGATATGGATATATTTACTTAATCAAACATAAGTCGGAAACCTTTGAAAAATTCAAAGAGTTTAAGCAGGAAGTTGAGAATCAATTAGGCATGAACATCAAGATGCTCCGATCCGATTGGGTAATAGAGTATCTTAGCATTGAGTTCCTTGACTATCTTAAGGAATGTGGGATTGTCTCACAATTGACACCTCCCAGGACACCACAGTTGAATGGTGTAGCTGAGAGGTGAAATCGAACCCTGTTGGATATGGTTCATTCCATGATGAGTCGAGCTTCGTTACCAATCTCTTTCTGGGGGTATGCCTTAGAGACTGCCGCCCATATCCTTAATCTAGTCCCTACTAAAAAGGTTGCCAAAACACCTCACGAGATGTGGACTGAGAAAGTGCCCAATTTTGACCACATCAAGATTTGGGGTTGTGAAGCTTTTGTGAGGTGTGAGACTCATGACAAGCTTAAACCCCGAAGCGAGAGGTGTATTTTCATCGGCTACCCACAGAGATCCTCTGGTTACCTCTTCTACAGACCCAGTCATAATGCGGTCTTTGTAGCAAGAAGAGGAGTCTTTCGTGGGAGAGACTTCATAAGCCAATGGGACAGTGGGAAGCAAATTGACCTTGAAGAGCTTCAAGAGTCAAGTGGTGAAGGAACCTCAAATGCTGTCAGCCAACCTGAGGAGGAAACTCCTGTTGAGCCGATAGATGAGTCTGTACCTCCAAGACGTTCCACTAGGGTGAGGAACACACCTGAATTTTATTATGGTTATCACATAACCACTGAAGGTGATACATTTATCAGTGATAGTACACTGATAGATTTGGATGAACCTAATAATTATAAGGAAGCCATGGCAGGCCCTGAGTCTGCGAAATGGAAGGAGGCTATGGACAGCGAGATTCAGTCCATGTATGACAATCAAGTTTGGAACTTCGATGACAATGTACCAAGTCGTAAGACAATTGGGTGCAAATGGATCTTCAAGAAAAAGACCGACATGGATGGGAAAGTACACACTTATAAAGTGCGACTGGTTGAGAATGGATTTACTCAAACTCCGGGAGTTGACTATGATGAGACCTTCTCACCAGTAGATAAGATTAAGTCTATTAGAGTGTTGTTAGCCATAGCTGCATTTCATGACTATGAAATATGGCAAATGGATGTCAAAACCGCTTTCCTTAATGGGAAGTTGGCTGAGGATGTTTACATGGCTCATCCAGAGGGTTTTGTCGATCCAAAATACCCTAATAGAGTGTGTAAGCTTGAAAAATCCATTTATGGATTGAAACAAGCATCTCGCAGGTGGAATATTTGCTTTGATGAGAAAGTCAAAGAGTTTGGCTTTTCTAGGAGTGAGGATGAGGCTTGTGTGTATGTCAGGGCTAGTGGGAGTATAGTTAGCTTCTTGGTGTTGTATGTGGATGACATACTTCTCATAGGAAACGACGTCCCAACTTTTTAGGAGGTTAAGGCCTGCCTTGGGAAGTGTTTTGCTATGAAGGACCTTGGGGAAGTTTCCTATATCCTAGGGATAAGGATATTGAAAGATAGGAGTAAGAGACTAATTGGACTTAGTCAAAGTACTTATGTGGATAAGGTACTGAAGAGGTTCAGTATGCAAGATTCCAAGAAAGGTGAATTACCAATCCAGAGGAATTCCAAGTTTAGTAAGACTCAGAGTCCAAGTACAGAGGCTGAGATAACTGAAATGAGTCAGATACCATATGCTTCCTTTATGGGCTCGATTATGTATGCTATGACTTGTACTCGCCCTGATGTGGCCTTTGCTTTGAGCATGGTCAGTAGATATCAAGGGAATCCTGGCAAGGCACACTGGACAGCGGTAAAGAACATTCTCAAGTATTTGTGAAGGACTAAGGACTGGGTCCTTACCCTCGGAGGTAATGATGACTTGAGAGTCGAAGGATATAGTGATGCTAGCTTTCAAACTGATAGGGATAATTTCCGCTCTCAGTCAGGCTGGGTCTTTATCCTAAATGGAGTAGCGATTACTTGGAAAAGTTCCAAGCAGGAGACAGTAGCTGATTCAACTTGTGAATCAGAGTACATAGCAGCAAGCGAGGCAGCAAAAGAGGCGATATGGCTAAAGAACTTCATCGGAAACCTTGGAGTTGTACCAGCTATAAAGGAGCCAATGGAAATTTTCTGTAACAGTGAAAGTGCGGTTGCTTTGGCTAAAGAACCAAGAAATCACGGGAGATCTAGGCACATTGACAGAAAATACCATTTCATTAAACATAGAATAGAAGAAGGACTCCTCGTGGCAAAGAGAGTATCATCAGATGAGAACCCGACAGATCCCCTCACGAAGGGACTGAGCAGGGTTAAGCATTTACAGCATGCGAGGCGCATTGGGCTGAAGGATGATATTAGTTTCAATAATTAGATTCCTGAAACTTGTAAAATGTAATTGACATTTGATGATAAATAAAAGTTGTTATTTATTTATGAGTAAGGTGTTACTATCTTGTGTTGATTGTTTACTATGTTTCAATTTTGCATGTTTTTACTTCCAGAATAATCATGTTATTATTCAAACCATCCACAGTCAGTCAAACTTTGGAAGTAAGTATTGATTCAAGACTGTCATGAATTTGGCTTGTATGATTTGTCTAAAGTGCTTTAGACAATGCAATGGTTGCTACAACATTCATGAGTACTCATAAGGGCTGAGTATTGGATTCAACCCACGCTCACTTGCATCACTTCATGGAATTTATCTCGAGTGATCATGAGACGGTAATATCATATAAATCTTCAAACCTAGAGATATGAGTTGTTGACTATGAGTTGGTTATTCATTGATTGTACGAAAACGCAGTGGTAACTCGATGTTATAAAACGTGCCTTTGTGAATAATCCAACAAATAGTTAGTACAAGCATATCAATAGAGGTTTATCTGTTCCTTCTAGAAATAGAAGCGATATCTGGGCCCCTCGATGATTTGGTTTTGACCTATGTACCGGGCCCGGTCAGAACCTAATTGATGTGTTCAATTTAGTTCTATGTCGAAACAAATCGGAGATCGAGAAACAAATGCTGGAAAATAAGTAAGACCATGTTCCATGTGTTTGTCCAGCTGATATCGTGAGAGCAGAGGATTATATGATCACTTATCTTAAATGGCGTATCATCATCATCTCAGTTCCGAGAGACTTTGAAAGAGCTACGATTGCTAGTCGGATTTTGAAGTCATATTTGCAAATATAGTTATTAGACTTATCCAAGTGTGAGACTGTTGGATATAGTGTCTAAGTGCATAACTTTATTTGGTATGTACTTGACCCGACCCGGCATGGTCCATTTGGGTTGCATGGCATTGCAATACTTGGATAGACTAAATGAGAGAATAAGGCACTTATGATTATTAATATATTATAAGTTCTAATATATTAATAATAGTATTATTTAATTAGTATTGATCAACTATTAATCTAGTATTACTTTGGTGATCAAAGTGAGACTAATTAGATATATAGGGTTGATTATGACAATCATCAATTCTTTTATGGTGGATTAATGATCCATGGTTTATGGGTTATGGATGTAACCATTTGGAGCTCCATGGATAGTCCATGGGAGTTACAAACCCATGGGTCATGAGAAATGAAGAGTCATGACAATTATGGGTCTTCTTAATGAAACCCTAATTGTGACACCACTATAAAAGGGACCCTTTGGCTAGCAAAATCGTGACCTAGTGTTACTAGAGAGGGCATAACTGATTTTGAGTGCTAGAAGTGTTCTCTCAAGTTATTCCAAGTTTTGTGGTGTTGTGTGAAGCATTTGAGGCACAACATTTGGGGTGCTAGGCTCACAAACTCTTGAAGGAATCCAAGCAACAATAATGTATGTATTTCTACTAGTTTTATATTTTATTTATTCCCCATGCCATGCTAGTTAGGAAATAACCTTGAAAAATAAATTTGCATGTATATAGAGAAAACATAGATTCAAGGTTATTAGGGTTGCATGTACACTTAGGAAGTGTTAGAATGCTCAAAACCCATATGTGGTATCAGAGCCTAGGATTGTTTTCTGTATACTTGATGCAAAACTGCTTGAAAATCGAAAATTTTGCTCACTGATGACTGGACTCGCCGAGTCCATGAAAAAATTCATCCTACTCGTCGAGTAGGATCTTGCACTCGACGAGTAGGAGTGTGCTGGGCAGCTTTTCGTGTTTTGTTGCTAGAAATGGATTAAAATCATTATCCCAATCTGTTTTGGACTTGTAAAACCTATTTTTCAAAATGATAATGATTATGTTAACCCATTTTTGCATGACTTTTATCAATTTTCAAGTATTGTATATGTTAATATGATTCTTGAAATTGCTTGACATGAATTTGTGTTCTTATGAGTTTTTAGAAGATCATAGGAATTAAGTGTAACCTCCATGTATGTTTAATTCATGATCTTAATGGCAATGATGGTGTCCATAACTTGTCCTCAAGTTATGGATAACCAAAAGTCACTTCTTTAAATTGTAATTAAAGAACTAAAGAGGTTTCATAAAATGAAGAGTCTTCATTTTTTATGAACCATTAAAACTCATAAGTTACAAATTAAAGAGACTTGGAATAGTTTCAATTCGTGCCCTCAAGTTTTGGAATTTGAAAAGTCTTACACTCTAATACTTTAATTCCAAATTAAACCTTAGATTATTAAAAAAGTTTAAAAATCAACACTTATACCATTATTATAATTTTATTATATAGATATGTATAAGAATATGTCATTCTTACCGTTAGTAGGCCTCATTCACGAAGTCGGTCTATAAGGTGGGTATAAGGTTGTTGCCTATAAAATGGTGACTTAATGGGTGTCCACTCTCACCTACCGCTTCCTTGATCGGTGGACGGTCGTTAGCCGAACGGGTAGGATACGACTTTAAATTCTCATTAAAAGTATAATGAATTATAAAGTAACTATACATTCTAAATTCCCAATATTAGTTACTTTAGGAAAATGTGAAATTGGTGCTAGCCCATAAAATTACACTTTGTACCTTACCAAGTCGTTAGTGGAGCATGTGTGGTTAACCGGCACACTAACATGGACTAGTAAGAGTGGAAAAGGGTAACTTGACTTTATTATAGATCGTTGGAGCGTGTGTGGTTAACCGGCACATCGATTAGGTAATATTGTTAAGGGTACCAAGTCAATTTGTATGGTAATTTACACCTTGTTTGTGATCCTCGGCATCCCAGTCACAAACTTGAGAGGGCACATTCGAGATTCAAACATGCCATTGAATAGTTCAATGTATCTCAAAAGATCTAGGAGTTTCAAAACCAATAAAACCTAATAATAAAATATTTCGTTCTTATGGTGGAAATTGGTAAATCACCATTTACCTACCTTCAAATATTTTATAGTGTGGATTACGGCATCCCTCTTCCACCTATAAATAGTTTGTTGGATCCTATCCTTAATATTTCATTTGGGTGACTTATTAAGGACTCCTAATCTAATGAAACTTATCTTCCTTTTATTCCATATGTCTTCCAATAACGCTGCTGGCTCAAACCCTAAAGGCTCCTTTTCCCTAATGAACTTGTGTGGTAAGGTCATCTTTGATGGATCCAACTTTAATTAGTGGATCAGAAACATCAGGATGATTACCCGCTATGAGGACAAAGAACATGTCCTTGACAGGGAGCTTAAGGTTGTTAATGAAGCCACTGCTACTCCTGAAGAGTTTGCGGAGTTCATTGCACGTGAGAAGGATGCCACCAAGGTGTCCTGCATCATGATGGCCATAATGACTCCGGAACTCCAAAATTCTTATGAAGATTTCTACCCCTATGAGATGCACCTAGATCTGATGGAAAGGTACCATCAGAGCGCGCGTCAAGAGAGGTATGAAATCATTTCCTCCATGATAACCGCAAGGATGAAGGATGGTGAGCCCATCACCGGTCACTTGCAGAAGATGCAGAGGTTCGTTGACCGGTTGCTAAAGCTCAATGTTGACTTCCCTGAGGAATTGGAGATTGACATCATTCTCCATTCCTTACCTCCAAGTTATGATCAGTTTCGTATGACTTATCATATGAACAAGGAGGAAGTCACACTTAGCAAACTTCAAGGACTCTTAAGGACAGCTGAAAATGGCCTTAAGGGTAAAGCGGTTGCTACTTATACTCCTTTTACAGCCCCTGTTCTGGCTATTGGGCAGGGAAAGGGTAAGAAGAGGAAAAGCCCTTCAAAGGGTACCAAGGCTAAGACTCTTAATGGTTCCTCTTCAAGTGGGATAAAGAAAGGTCCCATTACTCCTTCTTCAAACCCAAAGAAGCACAGTGCTTCTATTGCCAGGATAAGGGACACTTTAAGCGAAGCTGCGCCAAATATCTGCATGATGTAAAGGATGGGAAGGTTAAACCCACCCATGCAGGTATTTACACAATATTGTCTAACAACTCATCTAATGCTAATTCTTGGGTGCTTGATACAGGGTGTGGTATTCACATTTGTACTGATTTGCAGGAACTAAGAAGAAGTGAGCAAGTGGAGCACAGGAAGATAAACTTAGTCATGGGCAACAGGAAAGCATCACCTGTTACCAAGATAGGAGTTTATTCTTTATTGCTTAATAATGGGTTAATGTTAGATTTGAATAAGTGTTGTTACTCGCCCGAAATGGCGAGAAATATTATTTCTTTTCATGGCTTGTACAAACAAGGTTTTATCCCTAAACCAAGGGCCATTTTCATTTGATAATAAAAATGGTGCTATTAATGTTTATTACAATGATGTATTTTACTTTAAAGCAGTACCTTGTGATGGTGTATATGAAGCTGTGAATGTTGTAGACAATTTAGGAAATAATGTGTTGTATATTGATTCTTCTGATAGCTTGGACAAAGCATCCTTGTGGCATTGTCGTCTTGGACATGTTAATAAGAAGTGCATAGGCCAACTCCAAAAGGCTGGAGTCTTGGAATCATTTGACCTCAAGTCAGATGATAGTTGCGAGTCTTACTTACTTGGAAAAATGACAAAGTCACCCTTCACAGGTACTTGTGATAGGGGTGAAGGTTTGTTGGACCTTGTACACACGGATGTGTGGGCCCTTCAGAGTTGCTACAAGGGATGCTAATCGTTATTATGTGACTTTTACTGATCATTACAGTAGATATGGATATATTTACTTAATCAAACATAAGTCGGAAACCTTTGAAAAATTCAAAGAGTTTAAGCAGGAAGTTGAGAATCAATTAGGCATGAACATCAAGATGCTCCGATCCGATTGGGTAATAGAGTATCTTAGCATTGAGTTCCTTGACTATCTTAAGGAATGTGGGATTGTCTCACAATTGACACCTCCCAGGACACCACAGTTGAATGGTGTAGCTGAGAGGTGAAATCGAACCCTGTTGGATATGGTTCATTCCATGATGAGTCGAGCTTCGTTACCAATCTCTTTCTGGGGGTATGCCTTAGAGACTGCCGCCCATATCCTTAATCTAGTCCCTACTAAAAAGGTTGCCAAAACACCTCACGAGATGTGGACTGAGAAAGTGCCCAATTTTGACCACATCAAGATTTGGGGTTGTGAAGCTTTTGTGAGGTGTGAGACTCATGACAAGCTTAAACCCCGAAGCGAGAGGTGTATTTTCATCGGCTACCCACAGAGATCCTCTGGTTACCTCTTCTACAGACCCAGTCATAATGCGGTCTTTGTAGCAAGAAGAGGAGTCTTTCGTGGGAGAGACTTCATAAGCCAATGGGACAGTGGGAAGCAAATTGACCTTGAAGAGCTTCAAGAGTCAAGTGGTGAAGGAACCTCAAATGCTGTCAGCCAACCTGAGGAGGAAACTCCTGTTGAGCCGATAGATGAGTCTGTACCTCCAAGACGTTCCACTAGGGTGAGGAACACACCTGAATTTTATTATGGATATCACTTCACCACTGAAGGTGATACATTTATCAGTGATAGTACACTGATAGATTTGGATGAACCTAATAATTATAAGGAAGCCATGGCAGGCCCTGAGTCTGCGAAATGGAAGGAGGCTATGGACAGCGAGATTCAGTCCATGTATGACAATCAAGTTTGGAACTTCGATGACAATGTACCAGGTCGTAAGACAATTGGGTGCAAATGGATCTTCAAGAAAAAGACCGACATGGATGGGAAAGTACACACTTATAAAGTGCGACTGGTTGAGAATGGCTTTACTCAAACTCCGGGAGTTGACTATGATGAGACCTTCTCACCAGTAGATAAGATTAAGTCTATTAGAGTGTTGTTAGCCATAGCTGCATTTCATGACTATGAAATATGGCAAATGGATGTCAAAACCGCTTTCCTTAATGGGAAGTTGGCTGAGGATGTTTACATGGCTCATCCAGAGGGTTTTGTCGATCCAAAATACCCTAATAGAGTGTGTAAGCTTGAAAAATCCATTTATGGATTGAAACAAGCATCTCGCAGGTGGAATATTTGCTTTGATGAGAAAGTCAAAGAGTTTGGCTTTTCTAGGAGAGAGGATGAGGCTTGTGTGTATGTCAGGGCTAGTGGGAGCATAGTTAGCTTCTTGGTGTTGTATGTGGATGACATACTTCTCATAGGAAACGACGTCCCAACTTTTCAGGAGGTTAAGGCCTGGCTTGGGAAGTGTTTTGCTATGAAGGACCTTGGGGAAGTTTCCTATATCCTAGGGATAAGGATATTGAAAGATAGGAGTAAGAGACTAATTGGACTTAGTCAAAGTACTTATGTGGATAAGGTACTGAAGAGGTTCAGTATGCAAGATTCCAAGAAAGGTGAATTACCAATCCAGAGGAATTCCAAGTTTAGTAAGACTCAGAGTCCAAGTACAGAGGCTGAGATAACTGAAATGAGTCAGATACCATATGCTTCCTTTGTGGGCTCGATCATGTATGCTATGACTTGTACTCGCCCTGATGTGGCCTTTGCTTTGAGCATGGTCAGTAGATATCAAGGGAATCCTGGCAAGGCACACTGGACAGCGGTAAAGAACATTCTCAAGTATTTGCGAAGGACTAAGGACTGGGTCCTTACCCTCGGAGGTAATGATGACTTGAGAGTCGAAGGATATAGTGATGCTAGCTTTCAAACTGATAGGGATAATTTCCGCTCTCAGTCAGGCTGGGTCTTTATCCTAAATGGAGGAGCGATTACGTGGAAAAGTTCCAAGCAGGAGACAGTAGCTGATTCAACTTGTGAATCAGAGTACATAGCAGCAAGCGAGGCAGCAAAAGAGGCGATATGGCTAAAGAACTTCATCGGAAACCTTGGAGTTGTACCAGCTATAAAGGAGCCAATGGAAATTTTCTGTGACAGTGAAAGTGCGGTTGCTTTGGATAAAGAACCAAGAAATCACGGGAGATCTAGGCACATTGACAGAAAATACCATTTCATTAAACATAGAATAGAAGAAGGACTCCTCGTGGCAAAGAGAGTATCATCAGATGAGAACCCGACAGATCCCCTCACGAAGGGACTGAGCAGGGTTAAGCATTTACAGCATGCGAGGCGCATTGGGCTGAAGGATGATATTAGTTTCAATAATTAGATTCCTGAAACTTGTAAAATGTAATTGACATTTGATGATAAATAAAAGTTGTTATTTATTTATGAGTAAGGTGTTACTATCTTGTGTTGATTGTTTACTATGTTTCAATTTTGCATGTTTTTACTTCCAGAATAATCATGTTATTATTCAAACCATCCACAGTCAGTCAAACTTTGGAAGTAAGTATTGATTCAAGACTGTCATGAATTTGGCTTGTATGATTTGTCTAAAGTGCTTTAGACAATGCAATGGTTGCTACAACATTCATGAGTACTCATAAGGGCTGAGTATTGGATTCAACCCACGCTCACTTGCATCACTTCATGGAATTTATCTCGAGTGATCATGAGACGGTAATATCATATAAATCTTCAAACCTAGAGATATGAGTTGTTGACTATGAGTTGGTTATTCATTGATTGTACGAAAACGCAGTGGTAACTCGATGTTATAAAACGTGCCTTTGTGAATAATCCAACAAATAGTTAGTACAAGCATATCAATAGAAGTTTATCTGTTCCTTCTAGAAATAGACGCGATATCTGGGCCCCTCGATGATTTGGTTTTGACCTATGTACCGGGCCCGGTCAGAACCTAATTGATGTGTTCAATTTAGTTCTATGTCGAAACAAATCGGAGATCGAGAAACAAATGCTGGAAAATAAGTAAGACCATGTTCCATGTGTTTGTCCAGCTGATATCGTGAGAGCAGAGGATTATATGATCACTTATCTTAAATGGCGTATCATCATCATCTCAGTTCCGAGAGACTTTGAAAGAGCTACGATTGCTAGTCGGATTTTGAAGTCATATTTGCAAATATAGTTATTAGACTTATCCAAGTGTGAGACTGTTGGATATAGTGTCTAAGTGCATAACTTTATTTGGTATGTACTTGACCCGACCCGGCATGGTCCATTTGGGTTGCATGGCATTGCAATACTTGGATAGACTAAATGAGAGAATAAGGCACTTATGATTATTAATATATTATAAGTTCTAATATATTAATAATAGTATTATTTAATTAGTATTGATCAACTATTAATCTAGTATTACTTTGGTGATCAAAGTGAGACTAATTAGATATATAGGGTTGATTATGACAATCATCAATTCTTTTATGGTGGATTAATGATCCATGGTTTATGGGTTATGGATGTAACCATTTGGAGCTCCATGGATAGTCCATGGGAGTTACAAACCCATGGGTCATGAGAAATGAAGAGTCATGACAATTATGGGTCTTCTTAATGAAACCCTAATTGTGACACCACTATAAAAGGGACCCTTTGGCTAGCAAAATCGTGACCTAGTGTTACTAGAGAGGGCATAACTGATTTTGAGTGCTAGAAGTGTTCTCTCAAGTTATTCCAAGTTTTGTGGTGTTGTGTGAAGCATTTGAGGCACAACATTTGGGGTGCTAGGCTCACAAACTCTTGAAGGAATCCAAGCAACAATAATGTATGTATTTCTACTAGTTTTATATTTTATTTATTCCCCATGCCATGCTAGTTAGGAAATAACCTTGAAAAATAAATTTGCATGTATATAGAGAAAACATAGATTCAAGGTTATTAGGGTTGCATGTACACTTAGGAAGTGTTAGAATGCTCAAAACCCATATGTGGTATCAGAGCCTAGGATTGTTTTCTGTATACTTGATGCAAAACTGCTTGAAAATCGAAAATTTTGCTCACTGACGACTGGACTCGCCGAGTCCATGAAAAAATTCATCCTACTCGTCGAGTAGGATCTTGCACTCGACGAGTAGGAGTGTGCTGGGCAGCTTTTCGTGTTTTGTTGCTAGAAATGGATTAAAATCATTATCCCAATCTGTTTTGGACTTGTAAAACCTATTTTTCAAAATGATAATGATTATGTTAACCCATTTTTGCATGACTTTTATCAATTTTCAAGTATTGTATATGTTAATATGATTCTTGAAATTGCTTGACATGAATTTGTGTTCTTATGAGTTTTTAGAAGATCATAGGAATTAAGTGTAACCTCCATGTATGTTTAATTCATGATCTTAATGGCAATGATGGTGTCCATAACTTGTCCTCAAGTTATGGATAACCAAAAGTCACTTCTTTAAATTGTAATTAAAGAACTAAAGAGGTTTCATAAAATGAAGAGTCTTCATTTTTTATGAACCATTAAAACTCATAAGTTACAAATTAAAGAGACTTGGAATAGTTTCAATTCGTGCCCTCAAGTTTTGGAATTTGAAAAGTCTTACACTCTAATACTTTAATTCCAAATTAAACCTTAGATTATTAAAAAAGTTTAAAAATCAACACTTATACCATTATTATAATTTTATTATATAGATATGTATAAGAATATGTCATTCTTACCGTTAGTAGGCCTCATTCACGAAGTCGGTCTATAAGGTGGGTATAAGGTTGTTGCCTATAAAATGGTGACTTAATGGGTGTCCACTCTCACCTACCGCTTCCTTGATCGGTGGAGGGTCGTTAGCCGAACGGGTAGGATACGACTTTAAATTCTCATTAAAAGTATAATGAATTATAAAGTAACTATACATTCTAAATTCCCAATATTAGTTACTTTAGGAAAATGTGAAATTGGTGCTAGCCCATAAAATTACACTTTGTACCTTACCAAGTCGTTAGTGGAGCATGTGTGGTTAACCGGCACACTAACATGGACTAGTAAGAGTGGAAAAGGGTAACTTGACTTTATTATAGATCGTTGGAGCGTGTGTGGTTAACCGGCACATCGATTAGGTAATATTGTTAAGGGTACCAAGTCAATTTGTATGGTAATTTACACCTTGTTTGTGATCCTCGGCATCCCAGTCACAAACTTGAGAGGGCACATTCGAGATTCAAACATGCCATTGAATAGTTCAATGTATCTCAAAAGATCTAGGAGTTTCAAAACCAATAAAACCTAATAATAAAATATTTCGTTCTTATGGTGGAAATTGGTAAATCACCATTTACCTACCTTCAAATATTTTATAGTGTGGATTACGGCATCCCTCTTCCACCTATAAATAGTTTGTTGGATCCTATCCTTAATATTTCATTTGGGTGACTTATTAAGGACTCCTAATCTAATGAAACTTATCTTCCTTTTATTCCATATGTCTTCCAATAACGTTGCTGGCTCAAACCCTAAAGGCTCCTTTTCCCTAATGAACTTGTGTGGTAAGGTCATCTGTGATGGATCCAACTTTAATTAGTGGATCAGAAACATCAGGATGATTACCCGCTATGAGGACAAAGAATATGTCCTTGACAGGGAGCTTAAGGTTGTTAATGAAGCCACTGCTACTCCTGAAGAGTTTGCGGAGTTCATTGCACGTGAGAAGGATGCCACCAAGGTGTCCTGCATCATGATGGCCATAATGACTCCGGAACTCCAAAAATCTTATGAAGATTTCTACCCCTATGAGATGCACCTAGATCTGATGGAAAGGTACCATCAGAGCGCGCGTCAAGAGAGGTATGAAATCATTTCCTCCATGATAACCGCAAGGATGAAGGATGGTGAGCCCATCACCGGTCACTTGCAGAAGATGCAGAGGTTCGTTGACCGGTTGCTAAAGCTCAATGTTGACTTCCCTGAGGAATTGGAGATTGACATCATTCTCCATTCCTTACCTCCAAGTTATGATCAGTTTCGTATGACTTATCATATGAACAAGGAGGAAGTCACACTTAGCAAACTTCAAGGACTCTTAAGGACAGCTGAAAATGGCCTTAAGGGTAAAGCGGTTGGTACTTATACTCCTTTAACAGCCCCTGTTCTGGCTATTGGGCATGGAAAGGGTAAGAAGAGGAAAAGCCCTTCAAAGGGTACCAAGGGTAAGACTCTTAATGGTTCCTCTTCAAGTGGGATAAAGAAAGGTCCCATTACTCCTTCTTCAAACCCAAAGAAGCACAGTGCTTCTATTGCCAGGATAAGGGACACTTTAAGCGAAGCTGCGCCAAATATCTGCATGATGTAAAGGATGGGAAGGTTAAACCCACCCATGCAGGTATTTACACAATATTGTCTAACAACTCATCTAATGCTAATTCTTGGGTGCTTGATACAGGGTGTGGTATTCACATTTGTACTGATTTGCAGGAACTAAGAAGAAGTGAGCAAGTGGAGCACAGGAAGATAAACTTAGTCATGGGCAACAGGAAAGCATCACCTGTTACCAAGATAGGAGTTTATTCTTTATTGCTTAATAATGGGTTAATGTTAGATTTGAATAAGTGTTGTTACTCGCCCGAAATGGCGAGAAATATTATTTCTTTTCATGGCTTGTACAAACAAGGTTTTATCCCTAAACCAAGGGCCATTTTCATTTGATAATAAAAATGGTGCTATTAATGTTTATTACAATGATGTATTTTACTTTAAAGCAGTACCTTGTGATGGTGTATATGAAGCTGTGAATGTTGTAGACAATTTAGGAAATAATGTGTTGTATATTGATTCTTCTGATAGCTTGGACAAAGCATCCTTGTGGCATTGTCGTCTTGGACATGTTAATAAGAAGTGCATAGGCCAACTCCAAAAGGCTGGAGTCTTGGAATCATTTGACCTCAAGTCAGATGATAGTTGCGAGTCTTATTTACTTGGAAAAATGACAAAGTCACCCTTCACAGGTACTTGTGATAGGGGTGAAGGTTTGTTGGACCTTGTACACACGGATGTGTGGGCCCTTCAGAGTTGCTACAAGGGATGCTAATCGTTATTATGTGACTTTTACTGATGATTACAGTAGATATGGATATATTTACTTAATCAAACATAAGTCGGAAACCTTTGAAAAATTCAAAGAGTTTAAGCAGGAAGTTGAGAATCAATTAGGCATGAACATCAAGATGCTCCGATCCGATTGGGTAATAGAGTATCTTAGCATTGAGTTCCTTGACTATCTTAAGGAATGTGGGATTGTCTCACAATTGACACCTCCCAGGACACCACAGTTGAATGGTGTAGCTGAGAGGTGAAATCGAACCCTGTTGGATATGGTTCATTCCATGATGAGTCGAGCTTCGTTACCAATCTCTTTCTGGGGGTATGCCTTAGAGACTGCCGCCCATATCCTTAATCTAGTCCCTACTAAAAAGGTTGCCAAAACACCTCACGAGATGTGGACTGAGAAAGTGCCCAATTTTGACCACATCAAGATTTGGGGTTGTGAAGCTTTTGTGAGGTGTGAGACTCATGACAAGCTTAAACCCCGAAGCGAGAGGTGTATTTTCATCGGCTACCCACAGAGATCCTCTGGTTACCTCTTCTACAGACCCAGTCATAATGCGGTCTTTGTAGCAAGAAGAGGAGTCTTTCGTGGGAGAGACTTCATAAGCCAATGGGACAGTGGGAAGCAAATTGACCTTGAAGAGCTTCAAGAGTCAAGTGGTGAAGGAACCTCAAATGCTGTCAGCCAACCTGAGGAGGAAACTCCTGTTGAGCCGATAGATGAGTCTGTACCTCCAAGACGTTCCACTAGGGTGAGGAACACACCTGAATTTTATTATGGTTATCACATCACCACTGAAGGTGATACATTTATCAGTGATAGTACACTGATAGATTTGGATGAACCTAATAATTATAAGGAAGCCATGGCAGGCCCTGAGTCTGCGAAATGGAAGGAGGCTATGGACAGCGAGATTCAGTCCATGTATGACAATCAAGTTTGGAACTTCGATGACAATGTACCAAGTCGTAAGACAATTGGGTGCAAATGGATCTTCAAGAAAAAGACCGACATGGATGGGAAAGTACACACTTATAAAGTGCGACTGGTTGAGAATGGATTTACTCAAACTCCGGGAGTTGACTATGATGAGACCTTCTCACCAGTAGATAAGATTAAGTCTATTAGAGTGTTGTTAGCCATAGCTGCATTTCATGACTATGAAATATGGCAAATGGATGTCAAAACCGCTTTCCTTAATGGGAAGTTGGCTGAGGATGTTTACATGGCTCATCCAGAGGGTTTTGTCGATCCAAAATACCCTAATAGAGTGTGTAAGCTTGAAAAATCCATTTATGGATTGAAACAAGCATCTCGCAGGTGGAATATTTGCTTTGATGAGAAAGTCAAAGAGTTTGGCTTTTCTAGGAGTGAGGATGAGGCTTGTGTGTATGTCAGGGCTAGTGGGAGTATAGTTAGCTTCTTGGTGTTGTATGTGGATGACATACTTCTCATAGGAAACGACGTCCCAACTTTTTAGGAGGTTAAGGCCTGCCTTGGGAAGTGTTTTGCTATGAAGGACCTTGGGGAAGTTTCCTATATCCTAGGGATAAGGATATTGAAAGATAGGAGTAAGAGACTAATTGGACTTAGTCAAAGTACTTATGTGGATAAGGTACTGAAGAGGTTCAGTATGCAAGATTCCAAGAAAGGTGAATTACCAATCCAGAGGAATTCCAAGTTTAGTAAGACTCAGAGTCCAAGTACAGAGGCTGAGATAACTGAAATGAGTCAGATACCATATGCTTCCTTTATGGGCTCGATTATGTATGCTATGACTTGTACTCGCCCTGATGTGGCCTTTGCTTTGAGCATGGTCAGTAGATATCAAGGGAATCCTGGCAAGGCACACTGGACAGCGGTAAAGAACATTCTCAAGTATTTGTGAAGGACTAAGGACTGGGTCCTTACCCTCGGAGGTAATGATGACTTGAGAGTCGAAGGATATAGTGATGCTAGCTTTCAAACTGATAGGGATAATTTCCGCTCTCAGTCAGGCTGGGTCTTTATCCTAAATGGAGTAGCGATTACTTGGAAAAGTTCCAAGCAGGAGACAGTAGCTGATTCAACTTGTGAATCAGAGTACATAGCAGCAAGCGAGGCAGCAAAAGAGGCGATATGGCTAAAGAACTTCATCGGAAACCTTGGAGTTGTACCAGCTATAAAGGAGCCAATGGAAATTTTCTGTAACAGTGAAAGTGCGGTTGCTTTGGCTAAAGAACCAAGAAATCACGGGAGATCTAGGCACATTGACAGAAAATACCATTTCATTAAACATAGAATAGAAGAAGGACTCCTCGTGGCAAAGAGAGTATCATCAGATGAGAACCCGACAGATCCCCTCACGAAGGGACTGAGCAGGGTTAAGCATTTACAGCATGCGAGGCGCATTGGGCTGAAGGATGATATTAGTTTCAATAATTAGATTCCTGAAACTTGTAAAATGTAATTGACATTTGATGATAAATAAAAGTTGTTATTTATTTATGAGTAAGGTGTTACTATCTTGTGTTGATTGTTTACTATGTTTCAATTTTGCATGTTTTTACTTCCAGAATAATCATGTTATTATTCAAACCATCCACAGTCAGTCAAACTTTGGAAGTAAGTATTGATTCAAGACTGTCATGAATTTGGCTTGTATGATTTGTCTAAAGTGCTTTAGACAATGCAATGGTTGCTACAACATTCATGAGTACTCATAAGGGCTGAGTATTGGATTCAACCCACGCTCACTTGCATCACTTCATGGAATTTATCTCGAGTGATCATGAGACGGTAATATCATATAAATCTTCAAACCTAGAGATATGAGTTGTTGACTATGAGTTGGTTATTCATTGATTGTACGAAAACGCAGTGGTAACTCGATGTTATAAAACGTGCCTTTGTGAATAATCCAACAAATAGTTAGTACAAGCATATCAATAGAGGTTTATCTGTTCCTTCTAGAAATAGAAGCGATATCTGGGCCCCTCGATGATTTGGTTTTGACCTATGTACCGGGCCCGGTCAGAACCTAATTGATGTGTTCAATTTAGTTCTATGTCGAAACAAATCGGAGATCGAGAAACAAATGCTGGAAAATAAGTAAGACCATGTTCCATGTGTTTGTCCAGCTGATATCGTGAGAGCAGAGGATTATATGATCACTTATCTTAAATGGCGTATCATCATCATCTCAGTTCCGAGAGACTTTGAAAGAGCTACGATTGCTAGTCGGATTTTGAAGTCATATTTGCAAATATAGTTATTAGACTTATCCAAGTGTGAGACTGTTGGATATAGTGTCTAAGTGCATAACTTTATTTGGTATGTACTTGACCCGACCCGGCATGGTCCATTTGGGTTGCATGGCATTGCAATACTTGGATAGACTAAATGAGAGAATAAGGCACTTATGATTATTAATATATTATAAGTTCTAATATATTAATAATAGTATTATTTAATTAGTATTGATCAACTATTAATCTAGTATTACTTTGGTGATCAAAGTGAGACTAATTAGATATATAGGGTTGATTATGACAATCATCAATTCTTTTATGGTGGATTAATGATCCATGGTTTATGGGTTATGGATGTAACCATTTGGAGCTCCATGGATAGTCCATGGGAGTTACAAACCCATGGGTCATGAGAAATGAAGAGTCATGACAATTATGGGTCTTCTTAATGAAACCCTAATTGTGACACCACTATAAAAGGGACCCTTTGGCTAGCAAAATCGTGACCTAGTGTTACTAGAGAGGGCATAACTGATTTTGAGTGCTAGAAGTGTTCTCTCAAGTTATTCCAAGTTTTGTGGTGTTGTGTGAAGCATTTGAGGCACAACATTTGGGGTGCTAGGCTCACAAACTCTTGAAGGAATCCAAGCAACAATAATGTATGTATTTCTACTAGTTTTATATTTTATTTATTCCCCATGCCATGCTAGTTAGGAAATAACCTTGAAAAATAAATTTGCATGTATATAGAGAAAACATAGATTCAAGGTTATTAGGGTTGCATGTACACTTAGGAAGTGTTAGAATGCTCAAAACCCATATGTGGTATCAGAGCCTAGGATTGTTTTCTGTATACTTGATGCAAAACTGCTTGAAAATCGAAAATTTTGCTCACTGATGACTGGACTCGCCGAGTCCATGAAAAAATTCATCCTACTCGTCGAGTAGGATCTTGCACTCGACGAGTAGGAGTGTGCTGGGCAGCTTTTCGTGTTTTGTTGCTAGAAATGGATTAAAATCATTATCCCAATCTGTTTTGGACTTGTAAAACCTATTTTTCAAAATGATAATGATTATGTTAACCCATTTTTGCATGACTTTTATCAATTTTCAAGTATTGTATATGTTAATATGATTCTTGAAATTGCTTGACATGAATTTGTGTTCTTATGAGTTTTTAGAAGATCATAGGAATTAAGTGTAACCTCCATGTATGTTTAATTCATGATCTTAATGGCAATGATGGTGTCCATAACTTGTCCTCAAGTTATGGATAACCAAAAGTCACTTCTTTAAATTGTAATTAAAGAACTAAAGAGGTTTCATAAAATGAAGAGTCTTCATTTTTTATGAACCATTAAAACTCATAAGTTACAAATTAAAGAGACTTGGAATAGTTTCAATTCGTGCCCTCAAGTTTTGGAATTTGAAAAGTCTTACACTCTAATACTTTAATTCCAAATTAAACCTTAGATTATTAAAAAAGTTTAAAAATCAACACTTATACCATTATTATAATTTTATTATATAGATATGTATAAGAATATGTCATTCTTACCGTTAGTAGGCCTCATTCACGAAGTCGGTCTATAAGGTGGGTATAAGGTTGTTGCCTATAAAATGGTGACTTAATGGGTGTCCACTCTCACCTACCGCTTCCTTGATCGGTGGACGGTCGTTAGCCGAACGGGTAGGATACGACTTTAAATTCTCATTAAAAGTATAATGAATTATAAAGTAACTATACATTCTAAATTCCCAATATTAGTTACTTTAGGAAAATGTGAAATTGGTGCTAGCCCATAAAATTACACTTTGTACCTTACCAAGTCGTTAGTGGAGCATGTGTGGTTAACCGGCACACTAACATGGACTAGTAAGAGTGGAAAAGGGTAACTTGACTTTATTATAGATCGTTGGAGCGTGTGTGGTTAACCGGCACATCGATTAGGTAATATTGTTAAGGGTACCAAGTCAATTTGTATGGTAATTTACACCTTGTTTGTGATCCTCGGCATCCCAGTCACAAACTTGAGAGGGCACATTCGAGATTCAAACATGCCATTGAATAGTTCAATGTATCTCAAAAGATCTAGGAGTTTCAAAACCAATAAAACCTAATAATAAAATATTTCGTTCTTATGGTGGAAATTGGTAAATCACCATTTACCTACCTTCAAATATTTTATAGTGTGGATTACGGCATCCCTCTTCCACCTATAAATAGTTTGTTGGATCCTATCCTTAATATTTCATTTGGGTGACTTATTAAGGACTCCTAATCTAATGAAACTTATCTTCCTTTTATTCCATATGTCTTCCAATAACGCTGCTGGCTCAAACCCTAAAGGCTCCTTTTCCCTAATGAACTTGTGTGGTAAGGTCATCTTTGATGGATCCAACTTTAATTAGTGGATCAGAAACATCAGGATGATTACCCGCTATGAGGACAAAGAACATGTCCTTGACAGGGAGCTTAAGGTTGTTAATGAAGCCACTGCTACTCCTGAAGAGTTTGCGGAGTTCATTGCACGTGAGAAGGATGCCACCAAGGTGTCCTGCATCATGATGGCCATAATGACTCCGGAACTCCAAAATTCTTATGAAGATTTCTACCCCTATGAGATGCACCTAGATCTGATGGAAAGGTACCATCAGAGCGCGCGTCAAGAGAGGTATGAAATCATTTCCTCCATGATAACCGCAAGGATGAAGGATGGTGAGCCCATCACCGGTCACTTGCAGAAGATGCAGAGGTTCGTTGACCGGTTGCTAAAGCTCAATGTTGACTTCCCTGAGGAATTGGAGATTGACATCATTCTCCATTCCTTACCTCCAAGTTATGATCAGTTTCGTATGACTTATCATATGAACAAGGAGGAAGTCACACTTAGCAAACTTCAAGGACTCTTAAGGACAGCTGAAAATGGCCTTAAGGGTAAAGCGGTTGCTACTTATACTCCTTTTACAGCCCCTGTTCTGGCTATTGGGCAGGGAAAGGGTAAGAAGAGGAAAAGCCCTTCAAAGGGTACCAAGGCTAAGACTCTTAATGGTTCCTCTTCAAGTGGGATAAAGAAAGGTCCCATTACTCCTTCTTCAAACCCAAAGAAGCACAGTGCTTCTATTGCCAGGATAAGGACACTTTAAGCGAAGCTGCGCCAAATATCTGCATGATGTAAAGGATGGGAAGGTTAAACCCACCCATGCAGGTATTTACACAATATTGTCTAACAACTCATCTAATGCTAATTCTTGGGTGCTTGATACAGGGTGTGGTATTCACATTTGTACTGATTTGCAGGAACTAAGAAGAAGTGAGCAAGTGGAGCACAGGAAGATAAACTTAGTCATGGGCAACAGGAAAGCATCACCTGTTACCAAGATAGGAGTTTATTCTTTATTGCTTAATAATGGGTTAATGTTAGATTTGAATAAGTGTTGTTACTCGCCCGAAATGGCGAGAAATATTATTTCTTTTCATGGCTTGTACAAACAAGGTTTTATCCCTAAACCAAGGGCCATTTTCATTTGATAATAAAAATGGTGCTATTAATGTTTATTACAATGATGTATTTTACTTTAAAGCAGTACCTTGTGATGGTGTATATGAAGCTGTGAATGTTGTAGACAATTTAGGAAATAATGTGTTGTATATTGATTCTTCTGATAGCTTGGACAAAGCATCCTTGTGGCATTGTCGTCTTGGACATGTTAATAAGAAGTGCATAGGCCAACTCCAAAAGGCTGGAGTCTTGGAATCATTTGACCTCAAGTCAGATGATAGTTGCGAGTCTTACTTACTTGGAAAAATGACAAAGTCACCCTTCACAGGTACTTGTGATAGGGGTGAAGGTTTGTTGGACCTTGTACACACGGATGTGTGGGCCCTTCAGAGTTGCTACAAGGGATGCTAATCGTTATTATGTGACTTTTACTGATCATTACAGTAGATATGGATATATTTACTTAATCAAACATAAGTCGGAAACCTTTGAAAAATTCAAAGAGTTTAAGCAGGAAGTTGAGAATCAATTAGGCATGAACATCAAGATGCTCCGATCCGATTGGGTAATAGAGTATCTTAGCATTGAGTTCCTTGACTATCTTAAGGAATGTGGGATTGTCTCACAATTGACACCTCCCAGGACACCACAGTTGAATGGTGTAGCTGAGAGGTGAAATCGAACCCTGTTGGATATGGTTCATTCCATGATGAGTCGAGCTTCGTTACCAATCTCTTTCTGGGGGTATGCCTTAGAGACTGCCGCCCATATCCTTAATCTAGTCCCTACTAAAAAGGTTGCCAAAACACCTCACGAGATGTGGACTGAGAAAGTGCCCAATTTTGACCACATCAAGATTTGGGGTTGTGAAGCTTTTGTGAGGTGTGAGACTCATGACAAGCTTAAACCCCGAAGCGAGAGGTGTATTTTCATCGGCTACCCACAGAGATCCTCTGGTTACCTCTTCTACAGACCCAGTGATAATGCGGTCTTTGTAGCAAGAAGAGGAGTCTTTCGTGGGAGAGACTTCATAAGCCAATGGGACAGTGGGAAGCAAATTGACCTTGAAGAGCTTCAAGAGTCAAGTGGTGAAGGAACCTCAAATGCTGTCAGCCAACCTGAGGAGGAAACTCCTGTTGAGCCGATAGATGAGTCTGTACCTCCAAGACGTTCCACTAGGGTGAGGAACACACCTGAATTTTATTATGGATATCACATCACCACTGAAGGTGATACATTTATCAGTGATAGTACACTGATAGATTTGGATGAACCTAATAATTATAAGGAAGCCATGGCAGGCCCTGAGTCTGCGAAATGGAAGGAGGCTATGGACAGCGAGATTCAGTCCATGTATGACAATCAAGTTTGGAACTTCGATGACAATGTACCAGGTCGTAAGACAATTGGGTGCAAATGGATCTTCAAGAAAAAGACCGACATGGATGGGAAAGTACACACTTATAAAGTGCGACTGGTTGAGAATGGCTTTACTCAAACTCCGGGAGTTGACTATGATGAGACCTTCTCACCAGTAGATAAGATTAAGTCTATTAGAGTGTTGTTAGCCATAGCTGCATTTCATGACTATGAAATATGGCAAATGGATGTCAAAACCGCTTTCCTTAATGGGAAGTTGGCTGAGGATGTTTACATGGCTCATCCAGAGGGTTTTGTCGATCCAAAATACCCTAATAGAGTGTGTAAGCTTGAAAAATCCATTTATGGATTGAAACAAGCATCTCGCAGGTGGAATATTTGCTTTGATGAGAAAGTCAAAGAGTTTGGCTTTTCTAGGAGAGAGGATGAGGCTTGTGTGTATGTCAGGGCTAGTGGGAGCATAGTTAGCTTCTTGGTGTTGTATGTGGATGACATACTTCTCATAGGAAACGACGTCCCAACTTTTCAGGAGGTTAAGGCCTGGCTTGGGAAGTGTTTTGCTATGAAGGACCTTGGGGAAGTTTCCTATATCCTAGGGATAAGGATATTGAAAGATAGGAGTAAGAGACTAATTGGACTTAGTCAAAGTACTTATGTGGATAAGGTACTGAAGAGGTTCAGTATGCAAGATTCCAAGAAAGGTGAATTACCAATCCAGAGGAATTCCAAGTTTAGTAAGACTCAGAGTCCAAGTACAGAGGCTGAGATAACTGAAATGAGTCAGATACCATATGCTTCCTTTGTGGGCTCGATCATGTATGCTATGACTTGTACTCGCCCTGATGTGGCCTTTGCTTTGAGCATGGTCAGTAGATATCAAGGGAATCCTGGCAAGGCACACTGGACAGCGGTAAAGAACATTCTCAAGTATTTGCGAAGGACTAAGGACTGGGTCCTTACCCTCGGAGGTAATGATGACTTGAGAGTCGAAGGATATAGTGATGCTAGCTTTCAAACTGATAGGGATAATTTCCGCTCTCAGTCAGGCTGGGTCTTTATCCTAAATGGAGGAGCGATTACGTGGAAAAGTTCCAAGCAGGAGACAGTAGCTGATTCAACTTGTGAATCAGAGTACATAGCAGCAAGCGAGGCAGCAAAAGAGGCGATATGGCTAAAGAACTTCATCGGAAACCTTGGAGTTGTACCAGCTATAAAGGAGCCAATGGAAATTTTCTGTGACAGTGAAAGTGCGGTTGCTTTGGATAAAGAACCAAGAAATCACGGGAGATCTAGGCACATTGACAGAAAATACCATTTCATTAAACATAGAATAGAAGAAGGACTCCTCGTGGCAAAGAGAGTATCATCAGATGAGAACCCGACAGATCCCCTCACGAAGGGACTGAGCAGGGTTAAGCATTTACAGCATGCGAGGCGCATTGGGCTGAAGGATGATATTAGTTTCAATAATTAGATTCCTGAAACTTGTAAAATGTAATTGACATTTGATGATAAATAAAAGTTGTTATTTATTTATGAGTAAGGTGTTACTATCTTGTGTTGATTGTTTACTATGTTTCAATTTTGCATGTTTTTACTTCCAGAATAATCATGTTATTATTCAAACCATCCACAGTCAGTCAAACTTTGGAAGTAAGTATTGATTCAAGACTGTCATGAATTTGGCTTGTATGATTTGTCTAAAGTGCTTTAGACAATGCAATGGTTGCTACAACATTCATGAGTACTCATAAGGGCTGAGTATTGGATTCAACCCACGCTCACTTGCATCACTTCATGGAATTTATCTCGAGTGATCATGAGACGGTAATATCATATAAATCTTCAAACCTAGAGATATGAGTTGTTGACTATGAGTTGGTTATTCATTGATTGTACGAAAACGCAGTGGTAACTCGATGTTATAAAACGTGCCTTTGTGAATAATCCAACAAATAGTTAGTACAAGCATATCAATAGAAGTTTATCTGTTCCTTCTAGAAATAGACGCGATATCTGGGCCCCTCGATGATTTGGTTTTGACCTATGTACCGGGCCCGGTCAGAACCTAATTGATGTGTTCAATTTAGTTCTATGTCGAAACAAATCGGAGATCGAGAAACAAATGCTGGAAAATAAGTAAGACCATGTTCCATGTGTTTGTCCAGCTGATATCGTGAGAGCAGAGGATTATATGATCACTTATCTTAAATGGCGTATCATCATCATCTCAGTTCCGAGAGACTTTGAAAGAGCTACGATTGCTAGTCGGATTTTGAAGTCATATTTGCAAATATAGTTATTAGACTTATCCAAGTGTGAGACTGTTGGATATAGTGTCTAAGTGCATAACTTTATTTGGTATGTACTTGACCCGACCCGGCATGGTCCATTTGGGTTGCATGGCATTGCAATACTTGGATAGACTAAATGAGAGAATAAGGCACTTATGATTATTAATATATTATAAGTTCTAATATATTAATAATAGTATTATTTAATTAGTATTGATCAACTATTAATCTAGTATTACTTTGGTGATCAAAGTGAGACTAATTAGATATATAGGGTTGATTATGACAATCATCAATTCTTTTATGGTGGATTAATGATCCATGGTTTATGGGTTATGGATGTAACCATTTGGAGCTCCATGGATAGTCCATGGGAGTTACAAACCCATGGGTCATGAGAAATGAAGAGTCATGACAATTATGGGTCTTCTTAATGAAACCCTAATTGTGACACCACTATAAAAGGGACCCTTTGGCTAGCAAAATCGTGACCTAGTGTTACTAGAGAGGGCATAACTGATTTTGAGTGCTAGAAGTGTTCTCTCAAGTTATTCCAAGTTTTGTGGTGTTGTGTGAAGCATTTGAGGCACAACATTTGGGGTGCTAGGCTCACAAACTCTTGAAGGAATCCAAGCAACAATAATGTATGTATTTCTACTAGTTTTATATTTTATTTATTCCCCATGCCATGCTAGTTAGGAAATAACCTTGAAAAATAAATTTGCATGTATATAGAGAAAACATAGATTCAAGGTTATTAGGGTTGCATGTACACTTAGGAAGTGTTAGAATGCTCAAAACCCATATGTGGTATCAGAGCCTAGGATTGTTTTCTGTATACTTGATGCAAAACTGCTTGAAAATCGAAAATTTTGCTCACTGACGACTGGACTCGCCGAGTCCATGAAAAAATTCATCCTACTCGTCGAGTAGGATCTTGCACTCGACGAGTAGGAGTGTGCTGGGCAGCTTTTCGTGTTTTGTTGCTAGAAATGGATTAAAATCATTATCCCAATCTGTTTTGGACTTGTAAAACCTATTTTTCAAAATGATAATGATTATGTTAACCCATTTTTGCATGACTTTTATCAATTTTCAAGTATTGTATATGTTAATATGATTCTTGAAATTGCTTGACATGAATTTGTGTTCTTATGAGTTTTTAGAAGATCATAGGAATTAAGTGTAACCTCCATGTATGTTTAATTCATGATCTTAATGGCAATGATGGTGTCCATAACTTGTCCTCAAGTTATGGATAACCAAAAGTCACTTCTTTAAATTGTAATTAAAGAACTAAAGAGGTTTCATAAAATGAAGAGTCTTCATTTTTTATGAACCATTAAAACTCATAAGTTACAAATTAAAGAGACTTGGAATAGTTTCAATTCGTGCCCTCAAGTTTTGGAATTTGAAAAGTCTTACACTCTAATACTTTAATTCCAAATTAAACCTTAGATTATTAAAAAAGTTTAAAAATCAACACTTATACCATTATTATAATATTATTATATAGATATGTATAAGAATATGTCATTCTTACCGTTAGTAGGCCTCATTCACGAAGTCGGTCTATAAGGTGAGTATAAGGTCGTTGCCTATAAAATGGTGACTTAATGGGTGTCCACTCTCACCTACCGCTTCCTTGATCGGTGGAGGGTCGTTAGCCGAACGGGTAGGATACGACTTTAAATTCTCACTAAAAGTATAATGAATTATAAAGTAACTATACATTCTAAATTCCCAATATTAGTTACTTTAGGAAAATGTGAAATTGGTGCTAGCCCATAAAATTACACTTTGTACCTTACCAAGTCGTTAGTGGAGCATGTGTGGTTAACCGGCACACTAACATGGACTAGTAAGAGTGGAAAAGGGTAACTTGACTTTATTATAGATCGTTGGAGCGTGTGTGGTTAACCGGCACATCGATTAGGTAATATTGTTAAGGGTACCAAGTCAATTTGTATGGTAATTTACACCTTGTTTGTGATCCTCGGCATCCCAGTCACAAACTTGAGAGGGCACATTCGAGATTCAAACATGCCATTGAATAGTTCAATGTATCTCAAAAGATCTAGGAGTTTCAAAACCAATAAAACCTAATAATAAAATATTTCGTTCTTATGGTGGAAATTGGTAAATCACCATTTACCTACCTTCAAATATTTTATAGTGTGGATTACGGCATCCCTCTTCCACCTATAAATAGTTTGTTGGATCCTATCCTTAATATTTCATTTGGGTGACTTATTAAGGACTCCTAATCTAATGAAACTTATCTTCCTTTTATTCCATATGTCTTCCAATAACGCTGCTGGCTCAAACCCTAAAGGCTCCTTTTCCCTAATGAACTTGTGTGGTAAGGTCATCTTTGATGGATCCAACTTTAATTAGTGGATCAGAAACATCAGGATGATTACCCGCTATGAGGACAAAGAACATGTCCTTGACAGGGAGCTTAAGGTTGTTAATGAAGCCACTGCTACTCCTGAAGAGTTTGCGGAGTTCATTGCACGTGAGAAGGATGCCACCAAGGTGTCCTGCATCATGATGGCCATAATGACTCCGGAACTCCAAAATTCTTATGAAGATTTCTACCCCTATGAGATGCACCTAGATCTGATGGAAAGGTACCATCAGAGCGCGCGTCAAGAGAGGTATGAAATCATTTCCTCCATGATAACCGCAAGGATGAAGGATGGTGAGCCCATCACCGGTCACTTGCAGAAGATGCAGAGGTTCGTTGACCGGTTGCTAAAGCTCAATGTTGACTTCCCTGAGGAATTGGAGATTGACATCATTCTCCATTCCTTACCTCCAAGTTATGATCAGTTTCGTATGACTTATCATATGAACAAGGAGGAAGTCACACTTAGCAAACTTCAAGGACTCTTAAGGACAGCTGAAAATGGCCTTAAGGGTAAAGCGGTTGCTACTTATACTCCTTTTACAGCCCCTGTTCTGGCTATTGGGCAGGGAAAGGGTAAGAAGAGGAAAAGCCCTTCAAAGGGTACCAAGGCTAAGACTCTTAATGGTTCCTCTTCAAGTGGGATAAAGAAAGGTCCCATTACTCCTTCTTCAAACCCAAAGAAGCACAGTGCTTCTATTGCCAGGATAAGGGACACTTTAAGCGAAGCTGCGCCAAATATCTGCATGATGTAAAGGATGGGAAGGTTAAACCCACCCATGCAGGTATTTACACAATATTGTCTAACAACTCATCTAATGCTAATTCTTGGGTGCTTGATACAGGGTGTGGTATTCACATTTGTACTGATTTGCAGGAACTAAGAAGAAGTGAGCAAGTGGAGCACAGGAAGATAAACTTAGTCATGGGCAACAGGAAAGCATCACCTGTTACCAAGATAGGAGTTTATTCTTTATTGCTTAATAATGGGTTAATGTTAGATTTGAATAAGTGTTGTTACTCGCCCGAAATGGCGAGAAATATTATTTCTTTTCATGGCTTGTACAAACAAGGTTTTATCCCTAAACCAAGGGCCATTTTCATTTGATAATAAAAATGGTGCTATTAATGTTTATTACAATGATGTATTTTACTTTAAAGCAGTACCTTGTGATGGTGTATATGAAGCTGTGAATGTTGTAGACAATTTAGGAAATAATGTGTTGTATATTGATTCTTCTGATAGCTTGGACAAAGCATCCTTGTGGTATTGTCGTCTTGGACATGTTAATAAGAAGTGCATAGGCCAACTCCAAAAGGCTGGAGTCTTGGAATCATTTGAGCTCAAGTCAGATGATAGTTGCGAGTCTTATTTACTTGGAAAAATGACAAAGTCACCCTTCACAGGTACTTGTGATAGAGGTGAAGGTTTGTTGGACCTTGTACACACGGATGTGTGGGCCCTTCAGAGTTGCTACAAGGGATGCTAATCGTTATTATGTGACTTTTATTGATGATTACAGTAGATATGGATATATTTTCTTAATCAAACATAAGTCGGAAACCTTTGAAAAATTCAAAGAGTTTAAGCAGGAAGTTGAGAATCAATTAGGCATGAACATCAAGATGCTCCGATCCGATTGGGTAATAGAGTATCTTAGCATTGAGTTCCTTGACTATCTTAAGGAATGTGGGATTGTCTCACAATTGACAACTCCCAGGACACCACAGTTGAATGGTGTAGCTGAGAGGTGAAATCGAACCCTGTTGGATATGGTTCATTCCATGATGAGTCGAGCTTCGTTACCAATCTCTTTCTGGGGGTATGCCTTAGAGACTGCCGCCCATATCCTTAATCTAGTCCCTACTAAAAAGGTTGCCAAAACACCTCACGAGATGTGGACTGAGAAAGTGCCCAATTTTGACCACATCAAGATTTGGGGTTGTGAAGCTTTTGTGAGGTGTGAGACTCATGACAAGCTTAAACCCCGAAGCGAGAGGTGTATTTTCATCGGCTACCCACAGAGATCCTTTGGTTACCTCTTCTACAGACCCAGTCATAATGCGGTCTTTGTAGCAAGAAGAGGAGTCTTTCGTGGGAGAGACTTCATAAGCCAATGGGACAGTGGGAAGCAAATTGACCTTGAAGAGCTTCAAGAGTCAAGTGGTGCAGGAACCTCAAATGCTGTCAGCCAACCTGAGGAGGAAACTCCTGTTGAGCCGATAGATGAGTCTGTACCTCCAAGACGTTCCACTAGGGTGTGGAACACACCTGAATTTTATTATGGTTATCACATCACGACTGAAGGTGATACATTTATCAGTGATAGTACACTGATAGATTTGGATGAACCTAATAATTATAAGGAAGCCATGGCAGGCCCTGAGTCTGCGAAATGGAAGGAGGCTATGGACAGCGAGATTCAGTCCATGTATGACAATCAAGTTTGGAACTTCGATGACAATGTACCAGGTCGTAAGACAATTGGGTGCAAATGGATCTTCAAGAAAAAGACCGACATGGATGGGAAAGTACACACTTATAAAGTGCGACTGGTTGAGAATGGCTTTACTCAAACTCCGGGAGTTGACTATGATGAGACCTTCTCACCAGTAGATAAGATTAAGTCTATTAGAGTGTTGTTAGCCATAGCTGCATTTCATGACTATGAAATATGGCAAATGGATGTCAAAACCGCTTTCCTAAATGGGAAGTGGGCTGAGGATGTTTACATGGCTCATCCAGAGGGTTTTGTCGATCCAAAATACCCTAATAGAGTGTGTAAGCTTGAAAAATCCATTTATGGATTGAAACAAGCATCTCGCAGGTGGAATCTTTGCTTTGATGAGAAAGTCAAAGAGTTTGGCTTTTCTAGGAGTGAGGATGAGGCTTGTGTGTATGTCAGGGCTAGTGGGAGCATAGTTAGCTTCTTGGTGTTGTATGTGGATGACATACTTCTCATAGGAAACGACGTCCCAACTTTTCAGGAGGTTAAGGCCTGGCTTGGGAAGTGTTTTGCTATGAAGGACCTTGGGGAAGTTTCCTATATCCTAGGGATAAGGATATTGAAAGATAGGAGTAAGAGACTAATTGAACTTAGTCAAAGTACTTATGTGGATAAGGTACTGAAGAGGTTCAGTATGCAAGATTCCAAGAAAGGTGAATTACCAATCCAGAGGAATTCCAAGTTTAGTAAGACTCAGAGTCCAAGTACAGAGGCTGAGATAACTGAAATGAGTCAGATACCATATGCTTCCTTTGTGGGCTCGATCATGTATGCTATGACTTGTACTCGCCCTGATGTGGCCTTTGCTTTGAGCATGGTCAGTAGATATCAAGGGAACCCTGGCAAGGCACACTGGACAGCGGTAAAGAACATTCTCAAGTATTTGCGAAGGACTAAGGACTGGGTCCTTACCCTCGGAGGTAATGATGACTTGAGAGTCGAAGGATATAGTGATGCTAGCTTTCAAACTGATAGGGATAATTTCCGCTCTTAGTCAGGCTGGGTCTTTATCCTAAATGGAGGAGCGATTACGTGGAAAAGTTCCAAGCAGGAGACAATAGCTGATTCAACTTGTGAATCAGAGTACATAGCAGCAAGCGAGGCAGCAAAAGAGGCGATATGGCTAAAGAACTTCATCAAAAACCTTGGAGTTGTACCAGCTATAAAGGAGCCAATGGAAATTTTCTGTGACAGTGAAAGTGCGGTTGCTTTGGCTAAAGAACCAAGAAATCACGGGAGATCTAGGCACATTGACAGAAAATACCATTTCATTAAACATAGAATAGAAGGACTCCTCGTGGCAAAGAGAGTATCATCAGATGAGAACCCGACAGATCCCCTCACGAAGGGACTGAGCAGGGTTAAGCATTTACAGCATGCGAGGCGTATTGGGCTGAAGGATGATATTAGTTTCAATAATTAGATTCCTAAAACTTGTAAAATGTAATTGACATTTGATGATAAATAAAAGTTGTTATTTATTTATGAGTAAGGTGTTACTATCTTGTGTTGATTGTTTACTATGTTTCAATTTTGCATGTTTTTACTTCCAGAATAATCATGTTATTATTCAAACCATCCACAGTCAGTCAAACTTTGGAAGTAAGTATTGATTCAAGACTGTCATGAATTTGGCTTGTATGATTTGTCTAAAGTGCTTTAGACAATGCAATGGTTGCTACAACATTCATGAGTACTCATAAGGGCTGAGTATTGGATTCAACCCACGCTCACTTGCATCACTTCATGGAATTTATCTCGAGTGATCATGAGACGGTAATATCATATAAATCTTCAAACCTAGAGATATGAGTTGTTGACTATGAGTTGGTTATTCATTGATTGTACGAAAACGCAGTGGTAACTCGATGTTATAAAACGTGCCTTTGTGAATAATCCAACAAATAGTTAGTACAAGCATATCAATAGAAGTTTATCTGTTCCTTCTAGAAATAGAAGCGATATCTGGGCCCCTCGATGATTTGGTTTTGACCTATGTACCGGGCCCGGTCAGAACCTAATTGATGTGTTCAATTTAGTTCTATGTCGAAACAAATCGGAGATCGAGAAACAAATGCTGGAAAATAAGTAAGACCATGTTCCATGTGTTTGTCCAGCTGATATCGTGAGAGCAGAGGATTATATGATCACTTATCTTAAATGGCGTATCATCATCATCTCAGTTCCGAGAGACTTTGAAAGAGCTACGATTGCTAGTCGGATTTTGAAGTCATATTTGCAAATATAGTTATTAGACTTATCCAAGTGTGAGACTGTTGGATATAGTGTCTAAGTGCATAACTTTATTTGGTATGTACTTGACCCGACCCGGCATGGTCCATTTGGGTTGCATGGCATTGCAATACTTGGATAGACTAAATGAGAGAATAAGGCACTTATGATTATTAATATATTATAAGTTCTAATATATTAATAATAGTATTATTTAATTAGTATTGATCAACTATTAATCTAGTATTACTTTGGTGATCAAAGTGAGACTAATTAGATATATAGGGTTGATTATGACAATCATCAATTCTTTTATGGTGGATTAATGATCCATGGTTTATGGGTTATGGATGTAACCATTTGGAGCTCCATGGATAGTCCATGGGAGTTACAAACCCATGGGTCATGAGAAATGAAGAGTCATGACAATTATAGGTCTTCTTAATGAAACCCTAATTGTGACACCACTATAAAAGGGACCCTTTGGCTAGCAAAATCGTGACCTAGTGTTACTAGAGAGGGCATAACTGATTTTGAGTGCTAGAAGTGTTCTCTCAAGTTATTCCAAGTTTTGTGGTGTTGTGTGAAGCATTTGAGGCACAACATTTGGGGTGCTAGGCTCACAAACTCTTGAAGGAATCCAAGCAACAATAATGTATGTATTTCTACTAGTTTTATATTTTATTTATTCCCCATGCCATGCTAGTTAGGAAATAACCTTGAAAAATAAATTTGCATGTATATAGAGAAAACATAGATTCAAGGTTATTAGGGTTGCATGTACACTTAGGAAGTGTTAGAATGCTCATAACCCATCAAATTCGACTTATGTTATATTTTGAATAGCATGTCGCGGTAAACTTGCACCGTGTCGTGTTGGACATTATGTGACACTTCGTTGCTTACGTTCTTAAAGTCCGTCACAAAATAACTTAGCATTCTATTTTCCATCATGTGGTAGTTTGATGTCACCACGCGGCAAACCATTAAAGCACATTGTCGTCGCTATTCATTTTACTTGTGTTTTATATTTTTCTTCTTATGTAACATACACACACTATTAACTATATATGTATATATATATATATATATATATATATATATATATATATATATATATATTTATATATATCTATCTATCTATCTATATATATATATATATATATATATATATATATATATATACACACACACACACGCTAGTTATGGTTTGCACATAAACTATGAATATAGGACCATATAAGGATTGGAAAAAACATTATTGAATTGATTGTGGACTATTTAGTGTATATCTAGTACACGGATAAGAGTCGAATCCTAAAATACAAGCATATAATAATTATATATAACTTATACACAATCTTATGGGATATTAACTCTAATACCCCCCCCCCCTTCCCACCCCTCAAGAGAAGAGGTGGCGGAGGAACCCATAGTTTGGCCTAAAACTATTCAAATAGAGGACTCGGAAGACTTTTGGTTAAAACGTTTGCTAGTGGCAACGAGGTTGGGATGAAACGTGTGTACAATTTACCATAAATAATGCATTGACGAACGACGTGGTCTTCTATGTTAATATATTTAGCTCATTTGTGTGAGATTGTGTTCTTGCCGAGAAACAGTGCACTATGGTTGTCAAATACTAAAGTATATGAGTTTTCCAAATGATTTAAGTAGCGATGTTAGCCATGACTCGATATTCTGTTTCACAGCTTGAGCGAGATATGTTGGGCTTCTTGGAACTCCATGAAACAAGCTTTCCAACAATAAAAAATAGAGTAGCCATAGGTGGATCGATAGTTTTCAATGCACCGTGCTCATGCATCAAAATATCTAACTAGCGAGGAAGCACTTTGATAGCTGAAGTGAAGGTTGTAGGATAAGTACATTTATGTCTATAGGAGAATGTTGGTGTAATCCAGAAAGTTTAGGGACCATTTATGTTTATTTCATTTGTGTTTGTTTCAGTTTTTCATAGGAAGCTGTCAAAAGGCCATGTTGGCCATTTTCCCTTTTCTTTAGGAAGTAGTAATCAAGTGGTTTCATGTTTCCACATTTCTAGCTGATTAGTAGCTTAAGTAGCTAACGTTCCAGTTTTTTATTGTGAAGATAATCAGAAAATTGCCTGAAAATACTCTCCATCTTTGCTCTGTTTTGCTATGTAAAGAACAGGGCCTGTAACAATACTTGGTATCAGAGCAAATCTGGTATATGCCCAAGTATCAACCACGAGTGACAGAGATAACGGGAAACAACAATGACAAAGATGGTTCTATCACTTTACACTACCCCAGGCTCTCGAGAAGTAATTATGTTGCTTGGGCAATCAAAATGAAAGTTTTCATGCAGGCTCAACGTGTTTGGGAGGTAGTAGAACCAAGAACAGCCAATACAGTCGTTGAAGTCCGGAAAGATAAGATGGCAATGGCGGCTATCTACCAGGGTATTCTAGAAGATATGCTCCTATTGTTGGCAGAAAAGCAGACAGCAAAGAAGGCATGGGAAACTCTGAAAACAATGTATCTAGGGGCTGATCGGGTGAAGACGGCTAGGGTTCAGACGTTGAAGACTGAACTTGAAATGATGAGCATGATGGAGTCAGAAACAGTAGACGAGTTTGCTGCCAAAGTCACGAACACAGTTAGCAACGTTCGTGCCTTAGGAGAGACAATGGGAGAGGCATACGTTGTCAAGAAATTGCTTCACGCAGTACCTAACAAGTTTGTGCAAATCGCGTCCACCATAGAACAATTTGCAGATCTAGAAACCATGATAGTTGAAGAGGTCATAGGGAGACTAAAAGCACATGAGGAACGGGTGCGAGGTCAAAGCAGCTCTAACGAAGGAAAGTTACTCCTGACACATCAGGAATGACTTGAAAAAACGAAGAAGAAGAAGGATGAAGGTCAAAAATCATCACAGCGGGACTCCAGGCAACACAATCCAAGTTCGTGTGGCCGTGGGAGAGGTCGGGGGAGAGGTAACTCAAACCGTGGGGGTCACCGTGGTGGAGCTTCACAGTCGAGTCGCGATGGAGGACGGAACACAACCAGTCGAGAAAAAAGCACAGTGGTGTGTTACAACTATCAGGAACAAGGCCATTATGCAGCAGAGTGCAAGAACCCACGAAAGGAAAGGTTTCAGGAAGCCAATTTGATGCAGGGATTTGATGATCAAGAACCTGCCCTATTATTAGCTTCATACAGTAAGAATGAAGTGCATGAAGAGGTGTATTTGAATGAAAAGCAGGTGACTCCAAAACTGAAAACAAATGGCTATGAAGTTACAAAATCCAAGATATGGTACTTGGATAATGGGGACAGTAACCACATGAAAGGAGAGGAAGAGAAGTTCTGTGAGATAAACAAGACAATAAAAGGGTATGTTCGTTTTAGAGATGGCTCAAAAGTGAGAATAGAAGGAAAGGGTTCGATTCTTTTCCAATGCAATAATGGAGAACAAAGATTACTAAGTGAGGTGTACTACATCCCAAGCCTATGTAACAATATCATAAGCTTGGGTCAACTGGCAGAAACCGGTGACAAAATCGTGATGCTTGGGTCATTCTTATGGATTCACGATCAAACCAGAAGATTACTCATGAAGGTGAAAATATCAGAAAATAGGTTGTACAAAATTGCATTGGAAAGGTGAAGGGTGAATGCTTGTTGGGAGAAGGAAGACAACAATATTGGCTATGGCATGCAAGACTTGGGCACGTAAATTTCACTACCCTTAAACTAATGTCAGAGAATGAAGTTGTACATGGTTTGCCACGAATCATCAATCCTTCTCACCCTTGTGAGTGGTGCTTGGCTGGAAAGCAAACAAGGACACCATACCCACAACAAGCCTCGTACAAAGCAAGCAAGAAACTCGAGCTGGTTCACGGAGATCTTTGTGGCCCCATCACACCCGCAACACCTTCAGGGAATAGGTATTTTCTACTTCTTGTTGACGACTTTAGTCGTGTGATGTGGATATACCTGATGAAGACAAAGGATGAAACCTTTAAGATATTCAAGAAATTTCGAGCCCTAGTAGAGAATGAAATAGGTGATAGAATGAAAACATTCAGAACTGATCGTGGTGGTGAGTTCACGTCTAAAGACTTTACCACTTACTGTGAGGCAACTGGTCTAAAGAGACACCTTACAGCACCGTTCTCCCCACAGCAGAACGGGGTGGTAGAGAGAAGAAATAGGACGGTGGTTGAAATGGAAAGAACAATGCTAAAACACATGAGAGTTCCTGAAACCTTATGGGGGGAAGCTGTGAGGCATGTTGTCTATGTACTGAACCGTGTGACAACCAAAGCACTGAAATAAAAAACACCGTATGAGGCATGGTCTGGAAGGAAACCAAATCTGGAGCACCTGAAGGTATTTGGCTGCATAGCTTACACAAAAGTTGTAAGAGAGCATTTAAGGAAACTCGAAAACAGAAGCAAACCATTGGTGTACTTGGGAACGGAGCTTGGAAGCAAAGCCTATCGTTTACTTGACCCCGACACCGGAAGAATTTGTGTAAGTCGTGATGTCTGCTTCAAGGAAGATAGAGAATGGTCATGGAGAAACTCAGTCAAGTTTAAAGATAACCTTGGTGTACCGTTTGTGATTGAAGGGTACGGTGATGATTTTATAAGCCAAGAACAATACAATGGATCTTTTAATGGGGAAGGTAGCAGCCACTTGAGAAATGTAACCTACGAAGACATCTCACAACAGAGCCCAATTCAACATGCCCATGATGAAGAATACTCTGACTCAGTGGAGCTAGCCCAAGAGAGTCCCCATAACAGCCCATTACCATTGACAGAAGAAAACCCTACCACACCCAACAACTCAACGGGTTCAAACACTACCTCATCGGAATCAACAGGAGGCGGAGCCCCAAAAAGATACATGAGGCTGTCAGACATTTACAGACAGGAGGATGAGCTGTTACTTACAGTTGACCATGAGGAACCAGAATCATACGCTCAAGCCAATAAAGAAAGCAAGTGGGTGAAAGCAATGGAAGAAGAATTGTCTGCAATAGAAAGAAACAACATATGGGAGTTAGTTAAACTGCCACATGATCGAAGACCCATTGGTCTCAAATGGGTCTTTAAAGTGAAACGAGACCCTCTTGGTAATATTCTGAAGCATAAGGCCAGGTTAGTAGCTAAGGGTTACGTTCAAAAGCAAGGCGTTGATTTTAACGAGGTATTTTCTCCTGTGGCTCGTTTAGAGATGGTGAGAATAATCTTGGCTCTCGCATGTATCAATGGGTGGCATGTTCACCACCTGGATGTGAAATCAGCCTTCCTACATGGCAAGTTAGAAGAGGAGGTGTTTGTATCCCAACCTGGAGGATTCGTGCAGAAAAACAAACAGGAGATGGTGTATAAGCTATCTAAAGCCTTGTATGGACTCCGTCAAGCCCCCCGGGCATGGAACGCACATCTAGATAAACACCTAAAGCTGCTTGGGTTCGTTAGATGTGCTCATGAATACGTAGTGTACACAAGGAAAACAGGTAATAACTCATTGATTGTAGGGGTCTACATTGATGACCTTATCGTCACAGGAGGAAGCAAGGAAGAAGTTGAACTCTTTAAGAAGGAGATGAATCAAGAGTTTGAGATGAGTGACCTGGGGTTGCTGTCATATTACCTGGGAATTGAAGTATCACAAGAGCTGCATGGAATAAGCTTAAAATAGGAGGGGTATGCAAGAAAACTATTGGAAAAGGCAGGCATGCTAGATTACAACCCAACCGAGACCCCAATGGAGAATAGCCTGGAGCTCATCAAAGATGAGAGTGGAAAACCTGTGAATGCCACTGAATATAGAAGCATAGTGGTAAGGCTGAGATATCTGTGCCATACACTACCTGACATCTCCTATGCTGTTGGAATTGTAAGTCGCTTCCTAGAAAGGCCCACCGAACAACACAATTAGGTAGTGAAAAGAATCCTAAGGTACATAAAGGGAACCCTCAACCTTGGTTTGGTGTACACACGAAGCAAAGAAAAGAAGCACATAATTGCATACTCTGATAGCAATCATGCAAAGGATGTGAATGATAAGCGAAGCACAAGTGGCATGGTATTTTACTTGAACAAAAATCTGGTGACATGGAGCTCTCAAAAGCAACAGTGTATTGCACTTTCCTCATGCGAGGCAAAATTCATGGTTGCAAACTTGGCAACATGCCAAGGCATATGGGTCCGGAGACTTGTTCAAGAAATAACAGGTGAAAAGTTGGGTCCAGTGACAATACTCATTAATAACAAGTCCACACTTGAATTGGTCAAACATTCAGTCTTCCATGGACGCAGCAAACATATAGACACACGCTTTCACTTCATTAGAAACTGCATTGAACGTGGAGACGTCATTGCAAAGTTTGTTGCAAGTATGGAACAGCAAGCTGATATTCTCACCAAGCCACTGGCAAAGAACAAGTTCAAGGAGATGAGGAACATGCTTGGAATGAAGATCATCTAGCATTCTGGATTAGGGGGAATTTGTTGGTGTAATCCACAAAGTTTGGGGACCATTTATGTTTATTTCATTTGTGTTTGTTTCAGTTTTTCATAGGAAGCTGTCAAAAGGCCATGTTGGCCATTTTCCCTTTTCTTTAGGAAGTAGTAATCAAGTGGTTTCATGTTTCCACATTTCTAGCTGATTAGTAGCTTAAGTAGCATGTAACGTTCCAGTTTTTTAGTGTGAAGATAATCAGAAAATTGCCTCAAAATACTCTCCATCTTTGCTCTGTTTTGTTGTGTAAAGAATAAGGCCTGCAACAATAGAGAAATTATACAAAAGGTGAATGTGAGAAATCCCATCAACAACATGGATATTAGTGAAAACATTTGTTTTTCAAATGTGTTTTTGAGAAATTAAAAAAAAGATCTAATTTGCTACTAATTCATTTTTTTAAGTAGTTAATTATTATGTCCTTTGTCACTACAAAAACCATTTGTCGCAGTTCTTAAGGCTAAGTGATGAGAGCAGTTGAGAAACAAACAAGAGCAGTCAAGAAACAGACAATATTTACATATTAACCAAGTAAATAATACATTAGGCCTTCCAGTATGGGGCATCACCTTACGTGTGACGTCCTATGTGGCATAGAAAGTCACGCGTGAACACCGTCGTAATGATGGGTGGGTGTCTTGTGGCGTGGTACTGGCTATGAAAGCGTGAACACCGTCCCAATGATAGGTGTATGTCTTGTGGCGTGGTACTGGCTATGAAAAAAAGATGAGGGTTGTGATTGGTGGAACATTTGTTTTTTGTCTATCTCTCTCTACAATCTGTGTCTTCTTCACCACCTCTTCACTATTGAACACTATTTCCACAACCTAGTGAATTGGTTGTGGAATGGTTAAAATAATGACGTGACCTCTGTTGGAAAATTTAGTATAAATATTTATATTTTTACTAACTTTGGACATATATAAATATATACATATGTTGTATATATAAGTAACTCTAAGTGGGTTTGTGTTCTCCTCCACGAGGACTTCGAAACGATATATTATATGTCCAAATTAGAGTATATGTGAATGAAATATCGATACTTAAAAATTGGTATTTGAAAATAAATTTAGCAAAAAAAGAGGAATGTGGGAATGATTCACATATTGGTAGAAAGACCAAACCAAATAAGGTTTATAAGCTTGAATGCATGAAAGGATTAAAAGTTTGTGTTTATGGTTGTGTTAGAATTCCTACCCGCCTGTAGGGGTGCAGATCTTAGATGTGAACAAAAGCAGAAATAGGTACACTTTAGAAATGATACGGCGACGATACATTGTTGCAACAAAACAAAATTTAATATTTTGAAGCATTGTGGCCACGTCGTTTCACTTAAGGGTGTGATGACGTGCAAAGTGCTAGCCAAGATGATCAAATTAGATAACATATTTATGGTTAAATTGTATGAAACTTTTAAGCAATTACCTAAGATATTTTTAGTGTTTTTTTAGTTTTATTTTATTAAATTTACAAGGTTAATTCATAAAATGACGACCATTAAGGAACTTATCTTTTAATTATATTAAATGTGTTACTAAAATATTTTGTGTGTTCTTATTACTTCATTAGAATGAATCCTTATTGTAATAAATGAATAAGTATATTCATCTATTGACAAGTGTCATACAATTAATATTGTATGTCACCTATCATGTCACTTGTCAACCTATTAATTATCTGTTTTAAATTGTTCATTCTAATTATATTAAATTAATAATTGACTTTTCATTTTAAATTTCAAACTTTTAAATTTTTTTCGTTCTAATTATATTAAATTAATAACATTAGATTAAAAAAATAAAATTAAATTAATACAGATTATAAGGTGATATAACTTCACGTATTTATGTAAATCAACTATTACAATTTTATATAACTAAAAAATATCTTTTAAGGAATAATTTATTTAAAATAATTGATTAAAAATTTTGATTTTTTAATATAAAAGTTTAATTAATTTTATAACCGTGGTTCTGACGGGTTATAAACTAGTTTTTAATATGTAAGATGTCAACGAAAAAGTTAGCTCACATAGACTTAGGGGTGTTTGGGATATCTTTTGAGATGACAAAAGAACTTTTGGAAAAAGATAACAAACAAAAGATGTTTGGGGAAAGCTCCTTAAAAGCTTCTTTTGGATTTTTTAAAGAAGGAAAACTGACTTTTTAGAAAAGTCAGGAAAACCTAGTTTTTTGGAACTTTTCCCAAAAAAAATTTTGCCCTCTGAAAAGATACCCCAAACACCCTTAATAGAACAAATTACGTCATTAAATGTCACAGTAGAATTAACAAAAGGGATCCATAGTCACGAAGTTGTGGCGACATACGCTATGGCATAATGACTATTATATTAGTTTTCAAAATGTTAATCAAGCATTACTAATATTAAGGTCTAGTTAAATCTAGCTAACCATTAGAGTTATCAAAAAATAATTGTTTCAAATTATGAGATAACTTTTGCCTTTTTCGCTTCAGGAACTTCATCATTACCACCATCACCTTGCTCTTTAGCTGTATCCTCCTCCGTCTTCTTCCGTTTCAAAAAGTTCACAACTCCCTCCAACACAATCTCCTGATCGTCGGACTTCATGAGTTCCTCCGCCACCTCCGCTGGTGTAACATTCGTGCCATTGATTAATTCTTCAATTTCAGTAAACCTCAAATGTGTGTCATGAATGTTGAGATAGTTAGCAGCTAAAGTTTTGAACCCATCAATGGTCAAATACGACATATGAATATGCACATCCATCCTTCCTGGTCGAAGCAATGCAGGATCGAGTCTTTCTTTGTGGTTTGTTGTAAAGATTATAATACGTTCATCCCCACAACACGACCATAACCCATCTATGAAGTTTAAAAGCCCACATAAAGAAAACTACAAAAACCAACGAAAAAAGAAACAATATTTAATTACCCTCTTCCAAATTCCAATCATCTGTAGCAAGAAGATTAACGAAACAAACCTGGGGAGAATGTTTAGGTTTATCGTGGATATATTTTGAAGGAATGGTTCCCTTCCGATCATGCACTTGTATGCTACAATCAATATCTTCGATCACAATAATGGAACGATTCGATGTGCTTAACATCAGTTTCTTCAAACTCGAATCACTCCCAACACTGTTCAACTGTAGATCATAAATATCAAACTTAAGGTAGTTCGCCATGGCAGCAATCAAGCTTGATTTCCCAGTCCCCGGTGGACCATACAGTAGATACCCTCTCTTCCATGCCTTCCCTACTTTCCTGTAAAAATCCTTTCTCCTTAAAAACAAATCCAAATCCTCCATTATCGTCTTTTTCATCGTTGGATCCATAGCTAATGTATCAAACGTCGATGGATGGTCTAGTTTTACCGATTCCTTTTCTGTTCTATTATAACCGCTGCGTTCGAATTGTAGGTTATGGAGCTTCACGACATTCTTCTGGTTTTCAATTTCTTTAGCTTTTTGAAGTATCCATGGTAAGTAAGAATTTATTATTTTGTCTTTATATTCTTTGTCAAATTTCAGTTCGATGTATTTCTTCTCCGGAGTTTCACAGCCGTTAGACTTTTCTTGTGGTGGCACGATGACGTACCTCCATGCAAGTGAGATTCCCTCAAACGAATCTTGTATCGCCTCCCATTTTGCAAACTTAACATTGATGTGATCTTCTTTGACAGTTTTGGTTATTCTACAATAAGATTTTTAGGGTTGAAATTAAAATCTATAAAACAAGAATTAAACAATTGAGAATCACCTGAGACAGTTGGAATCTGGTTTCATTCTGGTACAGAGGAAGGCTTCGGCGGCATCGAACATCTGGTTTGGAGAAACGCCGTCTCTCTGGTCGAAGAGGAGAGTGAGTTTTGAGGATTTAGGTTTCCAGTAGAATCGGACGGCGTTGACGACGTATTTTAGGAGTTGTGTTGGGACTAGGTTGTACATTGTGAGCAAAAGCATGACTGAGGGGGCGTATTGTGGGGCATACGCTAACAGCAGAGATAACGGTGTCGCCATCGCCGGAAAACTTAGACCACGAAGCCTCGGTTCCGCCATTACTGTCTGCTTTCCTAGCTAGGAATTTCTTTAGAAGAGGGTAGAAACTAGAAAGATCTTGTATACGGATAGTTGCTAATCTTCGGGAATATTTGGGACGCCATTTAATGATGATTAGTTAAAAAAAGTAATGTATATCTATACAAAATATTATCAGTTTTTATAAAAAGAATAGTGATACTTTTATTTGTTCTTTTTTTCTCCATCCACTTAACAAAAAGGTAGCTTTCGTTTAATATCCTTTGGAAACTACCCTCATCCCTCTTCTTGATATCTATTCCTTAAATTGAATTCACACATTATTCTAATTTTGTTCAAGATTTTAATTTTTATTTTACACATTTGACTCGATAGTTTTGGGTTCCCAAGCTTACCCGCAATTGGTTTTGGGCTAATGAGCTATAGGTAATGAACTTTGGGTTTTGTCCACATTTGGATAACCATGTTTTTTCCGTTCATTTTTAACTATTGAACTTGTTTGACCTGTTTAAAATAGAGTAATATAATTGGTAATTACGGTAATATTACCCTATTATGAACACGTCAAAAAAGTTTATTGGTCAAATGTGTAAAAAAAAATGGTTACCTAAATATGGATAAAAATCAAAGTTTCTTCGTTGTTTTGATAATATTCGACAAAAACCGTCTCATGGACTGTGGCTTGGGATCAGGCAACAACAGTCCATAAACAATTACGTTAGGCTTGGCACAACCAGGTTCAGGCCCGACTAGTCTGGGCTAGGCTGTTCTGCTAGCTCTTTAAAACACATATGACGTCCTTAAGCGTATACAACTTAAACCCTAACTAGCTGGGCTTAAACAAAGTTGGCCAAATATCTGACCATTTCTTCGTATACAAACACGGGACAACCAACTTTCATGTCACATCAATGGGTCTTATGACTCCTTGGATGTAACATAAAGAACCTAATATTATCAAAACAGGTAATGAACTTTGATTTTTTCTATATTTAGGTATCCATGTTTTTTCGTACACATTTGACTAGTAAACTTGGTTGACTTGTTTATAATAAGGTAATATTGCCGTTAATTATCAGTCTTATTACCCTATTTTGAACATATTAAGCAAGTTCAATGGTCAAATATTAAAAAAAAAAAAAAAAAAAAAAAAAAAAAAAAAAAAAAAACATTATTACCTTATAAACATGCCCCTCATGGTTCATACTCCTATCTTATAAACATGATGTTGTAATTGAGACAAAAACATGCGAGTTTAAAAAAAATCATTTTATTTGTTTGTTTGGAAAATTGGTTTTTGAGAGTTACAAATTTTAAATTTTAAAAAATAACTCGAATATAAAATTGGCTTTTTCCAGGAATAACATTTAATAAAAAGTTGTAGCCTAATGTAACAACTTTATTAGATCACATTTAAAAATATAATTTTTAACAAATGTCTCTATGTATAATATACATTTCAATTTTTCAATAACTTTCAGTTATTTTATCGAACACATATTTACAAATAAAATCTATAACTTTCTGTTTCAAGTTATCAAGTGTCATCAATTGTTATTAACTAACAGCTTCCAGTTATTTTATCGAACACATATTTACAAATAAAATCTATAACTTTCTGCTTCAAGTTATCAAGTGTTATCAAGTTGCTATTAACTAACAGCTTCCAACTAATTTTGGTAACGCAACTTAATTTATTTAAATAATAATCTACTATACTTAATTAATCATACAACAATATTTTACATTATTTTAACAATTTATTCGATCTATTATCAATTCGATCATGCAAATAATATGAACCGTAGAACCATGTTTCTATATTATAAATGTATTACTAATAAAATATTGCATCTTCTAATTTTTTATGAAATCATGTCTTTTCGTGTTTTGTTTAATAAAATAAAAAGAATTTGAAACATCGTTATATAAAATCATATTTAAAAATTAAAACATATACTTGAAAAGTTCTAAATGAGGTGTTGGGAGTAACTGAAAGATATTTATGTACATTAACGTGTCTAACTTCATTTAGAAATATAAAAATAAGCAAAAGTAAGAACAGAAAAAAGAGAGCAAAATGTTGATTTTTGGAAACTATTTGTTAAAATCTACTTAATAAATGAAACCTTTTGTACACATATCATCTCTCTAGATCCATCTTTTGATTATTATGAATTGACCATAATGCCCTTCATCTTATTTTTCAGAATATAATTTCATATTTGTTTCCTATTTATTTTACGGAAATATTTAATGCACAATGAATATAATTGGTATACAATCCTCTATATACGGAATGTGTATGCAATTATTTATATCAAATCCTATGCCTCATATGTGATTTCGGCAAAATAGTAATAATAATAATAATAATAATAATAATAATAATAATAATAATAAAACAAAAAAACAAACAAACATCAACATCAACACCCTTATACATTGCAAATACGATTAATAAGTATATTTTTACTTTAGAAGCAATTCATACGTATCACCAAATAAAGAAAAACTATAATTCATAAACAATAATGGTGAGATTTTCCCATTTTAGTGTCAAGCTTTATATCCTATTCCGGAGTTCAAGTTAACAAGAAAACATAATTTAATCTCATATAAAACACATTATTGAGGTTCTTAGTTATTAGTTGAATCTTCTTGAACATATCATTTGAATCACCAATATTTGTATCTAACAGAATGTGTGATTGGTATTTCAACGGATAACCACTCATATACACAAATGATGTAAATTAACTTAATTTCTTTATATCGTCCAAACATAAAGTCTTCCTAATGCTATTTTAAATAGCTTCACCAACTATTAATGGAGAAAATACCTAAAACAAAAATTCTTAATAATAATTATGAATGTTTTATAAATATTTTACCCGTAGCTTACATGAGTTGTAACCTAGTATATAATCAATGAGAATGTAATCGTAGAAGATATGAAAATCAAAGAGTTGATTTCTTTTTTTGATTTCACGCATAAATAATAGGAGGGCAGTTGTAATTTAATTTAAAGCAAAAAGATAAGAAATTGAATTTAGAATCTTGTCGAAGGATGGAAGAATTTGAAATCTTTTAATTAAACAATCAAATTGTTATTATGGAAATCTAGTTCCATTCATTTGATAAACTGAATACGTTTTCCTCTTGATTTTAGTTTTTAATTCCTTTTAATTGCAAAAGAATCATACCAAAAAAACGTCCCCTTACTATTGTTAAAGATCACAATGACCTAGAGAATCATACTATGCAAAAATTGTTCATCTAAAATTCATTTTTGCACAATGTTTCTTCATCAATATAGTGACCATAATCTCACAGTTTCCCTTATTCTTAAGGATCTCTAAACAAAAACCAGAAGTTTCCGATAAAGCAACCGTCATCAAATAGTTCTCTCACCTCTCTCACACATATATCGGATGAACCTCTTCCCTGACGCAACGTGGATCAACCCACCCCTCTCCCTGTGTAACGTCAATGAAATGTTGTGCGTCGAACAACTCAAAAAGTGTGTCAAACAAAATTACCAATATGAACTTGTCTTTAATTAGTTCCATCATTATCATTGTCTTTATCGACAATATTAAGGACCAAAGGTTTTGGTTGTTTTCCAACAACCAAACCAACAAAAGTTAGATTTTTTGTCAATGTTTCTTTCTTTTTTCTTCTTTTTGGATTAAAAGATAGGACACGCGCATAACTAAGGTTCCTCATGATCAAAACTACCCCATAGCATAATACCAATAACTAGAAATATATTTGTTTCTAACATGTTAACCCACCTCTGATTGATGATTAAATTTAGCAAAATATAATTGTTTTAGATACTATCCACTCGATTCAATTTTTTCCTTCTCTGCATCAATTTTTTTCTTCTTTTCTTCAACTTCAAGAACTGCATCTTTACCCTTATTAATTCGCTCCTTCGCTGCATCCTCTTCTGTCCTCTTCCGTTGCAAAAACTTGACAACTTCCAACACAACCTCCTGATCATCGGATTTCATGAGTTCCTCCGCCGCCTCCGCGGGTGTAACCTTGGTGCCACTGAGTAAATCTTCGATCTCAGTAAATCTCCAATGGTGGTCAAGAATGTTGATATAGTTAGCCGCTAGTGTTTTGAACCCATCAATGGTCAAATACGACATGTGAATGTGCACATCCATCCTTCCTGGTCGAAGCAATGCTGGATCGAGTCTTTTTTTGTGGTTCGTTGTAAAGATTATGATACGTTCATCCCCACAACACGACCATAACCCATCTATGAAGTTTAAAAGTCCCGATAAAGAAAACTACACAACAAGAAAAGAAACAAAATCATCCTAATTCCGATCCAGGGGTAAAGTAGCAAAAAGGAAGTTAAATAAACAAACCTGGGAAAAACGTTTAGGTTGAACAGGAGATGTGCAGGAGGAAGAGCTTGTTCTCTTCCGATCATGCGTTTGTTTGCTACAATCAATATCTTCGATCACAATAATGGATCGATTTGATGTGTTTAACATCATTTTCTTCAAACAAGAATCACTCACAACATTATTCAACTGTAGATCATATATGTCAAACTGCAGGTAATTCGCCATGGCAGCAATCAAACTCGATTTCCCAGTTCCCGGCGGACCATACAGTAGATAACTCCACGCCTTCCCTACTTTCTTGTAAAAATCCTTCCTTTTTAAAAACAAATCCAAATCGTCAATGATGTTCTTTTTCATAATCGGATCCATAGCTAATGTATCAAAGGTTGATGGATGATCGAGTTTACTGATTGCTTCTTATCATAACCGCTGCAGTAGCCTTGTAGGTTATGAAGCTTTACGAATTTTTTCTTGTTTTCGAGTTCCTTAGCTTTTTTAATGATCCATGGCAAGTAGGAATTTATTATTTTCTCTTTGTATTCTTTCTCGAATTTCAACTTGATGAATTTTTTTCCGGGGTTTGACCGCCGTTAGTCTTTTCCTTAGGCGACACGATGATGTACTTCCATGCAACTGAGATTCCCTCAAACGAATCTTCTATCGTCTCCGATTTTGCAAACTTGACATTGATTTGGTCGTCTTTCAAGTTTTTAGTTATCCTAGAATCAAGAAAAGATAACATATTTAATAAGGTTCGAAATCAAAATATATAAAGCGAAGAAGAAATAATATAGAACAATCACATGAGCCGTTTGGAATCGATGTTGACTCTGGAACAAAGGAAGACTTCGGCGGCATCGAACATCTGGTTTGGGGACATGTCGTCTTTTTCTCGAAAAACGAGAGTGAGTTTTGAGGGTTTGGGTTTCAAGTATTTTCGGACAGCGTCGACAACGGTTTGTAGGAATGGGAGGAGGTTAAATATTGTGAGGAAGAGCATGACTAAGGGGGAGTAATGTGGGGCATACGCCGTGTAACGTCCGGGTTTCAGGGCTAAGCATTTTTGACAATGTAATAGTCTAGGTCAACTATTGTAACTCTTTTTAAAGTAATAAAGATGAAATATTTGAGTGTTATTTGAATGATGTGTATTTATGTGCTTATTATTTAATTATAAATGTATAATTAATAAAGAATAAAAATAAGCGTCAAAATTAAAGTGTGAGATAAGCCCGATATCTTTATATAAAGTTGTAGTGGTCGAAACAAGGATTCCGGGAATACAAAGAACGCCGAAATCCGAGTTATAATGAAGAGGTTATGACCCGTCGAAGTTTCGCGACAAAACCGGCACGATACCGGGAAGCGTAAATAGTGAATTTACGATAGAGCGAGATTTAGCCTTAGCGATCTAAACGAAAGTCGTAGTGTATGTTAAACTAAGAGCGTCGATAAAAAGAACGCCCAAATCTGACTTCGTATGGGGAAGTTATGATTTTTCAAAGTTTCGGATTAGCAGTGTACAACCCGAAATTCGAATATTAGATTGAACGGTTTTTAGCCGACACAACCTAAACGAGAATCGAAGATCTCGTTAATAGTAGCATAACGAAAAAAAAGATGGGCGAAAACGGACGTCGGATGAAAAAGTTTTGAGGATTTAACGGACCAATCCTGTCCCGGCCTGTTAATAATATAAAATTTAAAATCGAGTCAAAATTAGCCAACGGAGTCTAAATGAAAGTTGTAGAGTACGTTCTCACCTTCACGTGGATATAAAAAACGTCGAAAACAGAGCTCGTACACGAAAGTTACGAATTTTTAAAGTTTGCACTTGAATTTGCGAAGCTGATTTCGAAGTTGCTGACATGGCCAAATCTCAGTCGTCGCTTGCTGAGCACGGACTCGCTTCGGATGATGACACGTAGCCTCGCATTACGTCCCGCGTCTGAGATTAGTACGCCCAGCGTACCTTCGCTTCCTATCCGACTGGTGTGCGAGACAGCTGGAACCGAGGTAGCATGCTTATCCGAAGTTACGTCCCGCGTAGCCAAGGATTACGCCCAGCGTAGTCCGAGGTTTTTTCAAGTATTAGTGAAATAATTCTAGGCCAGAGAGGTTTTTTCAATTCGGGTTGCGGAGTGGAGTTATTATGGTTGTAGTTTGGAATGCTTCTATTTTCATGGAATTCTGACAAGGAATGACGCTTCCAGTTCTTGAGCAGAGTGATCGAATTTTCTCTGTATGAATAGGGTTAACATGTTAAGGTTTGTTCCATCACAAGGTCATGTGATTTCAGTTAAGATTGAGTTTTGGTAGCATTATCAGAAGGTGGTTGTTTAGGTGAGATGATTTCTAAGTTCTATATTACATTCAGGAAAGTTCGGGTGGGGTCAAGCGGTGTAAAAAAGGAATTATAAGGAAAGATTACGAGGAAGAAATCTAATTTAAGTAGGGGAGATTGTAACATCAAATTTTCTAAGGTATGAATTTTATAACAAAAATAATAACTAATTTGGAAATCTGGTTAGCCATGACGTGGTGAAGGTATCACCACGACGTAGCAATTTGGTTTGGAACCACACATATTTAACGAGTACCACGATGTGGCATCTGTTCTGGCACAAGTCCATGATTTTTTAGAATTTCCTTCATATTTAAACCTTGTTAGCTTGAATCTGGGGTTCCTTATTATCCTCCATCACCCTCAAACCCCAGAAAACCCTAACCCTAAACCCTCTTGGTGATTCTTGGTCCATTTTAGTCTTCTTAGTGCTTTGAAGAAGAATAATAATGTGTTTTGGTGAATTCATCCAGCAAGAAAACATCATCATCATCATCATTATCATCATCTTGTGCATATTTTGAACCCTTGTGAGTATTCAAGTTCCCACCTTTTTGGTTTGTGCTTCTAGATCTAGAGTTTTTGTCCCTTTTCTTCATGTTGTGAGAGTTTGAAGGATTGGATTCCATAAAGTTGGCAACTTTATGGATCCTAAAGATCCATTTGAGGTTATGTTCTCCAAAACTAATGTTCCTTGGTGTATTTGGCCTCATGCACAAGTTTGAGTTCATTTCTTTCATGGTTTTGACTTATTTTGGGAGAGACATGCATTGGACTTACATGTCCATAAAGCACTAAATTTTATGATGCTTTTGGAGTATCAAATTCTTATGGAAAGTTGGGTTGGATGGCTCTAGTGATTAAGAGTTCGAAGGATGACCTCATGTCTTATAATGTCATTAAGGACTTAGGGTTAGAAGTTTTGGCTTATTGGTATGACTTAAAGGATAAAGTTGGAAACTTTATCCATTAAGACCTTGGGGTGTACAAGGTCGGAGCTTTGGAGTTCTTTGAATTGTTGGAAAACAACTTAATAGGTTAAGTTTTTCAGACCAATCCCCACGGCGTGGCATTAGGCTGCCATGGCGTGATGACTGGGAGAGGACTCGACTGTTCTGTCTTCACACTGCCACAATGTGGCCAATGGAAGGCCGGAATGTGGCGATTAGCTGGGATGATTTTGGGCCATTGACTTGTTGACATGTGGACTTTTGGCCATGATTGTTGGATTTAGTGTGTAGGCCAAGATTAGATCTTGTATGTTTTGATAGATGTGTGGTAGCATCAGTTGCATAGATTTGAGGGGTGGTTTAGCTGACTTTGTGAATCAGGTGAGTCTTCTCACTATATTTTGTAGGATGTTAGCTGTCTTTGTGACTCTTCCATGGGTACGTTGGGTTGGGCCCATTTGTATGCTGGTTTGGGCCTATTTTTATGTTGCGTTGGGTCCATTGATAAGTTGGGTGTAACGATCGTCTTCCGAGGTATAAATTTATTTAAATTCTCAAGTTTTATTTTGGGCTATAATAGAATTGTATTTTATGGATTGGTCCTCTTTGCCTTGGGTCGAGGCATAGGCTGCCCATAAGCCGTACGCGGGGCGTAGCGCCTAAATGAAACGCTGGGATGAGAAGCGTACGCGCAGTGTACCATATGGTACGCCCAACATACGTGGTCGAAGGAAAAACCCTAATTTTAGGGGTTTAAGGCTATATAAACTCCATTATAGCCTCCTTCCCTATTTCCCCATCAACCTCCTTACTCTCAAGAAAACCCTAATTCGTTATTATCCTTTCTTTGTGTGTGAAGAAGCTTTTGTGAGTGTTTCAAGGAAAGGAAGTAGTGAAGAAGGAAAGGAAGAAGTTGGAGAAGAAGCTTGAGCTCAGAGATCTGGACTTAGCACCCTCTTGGTCATCAAAAGAAGGTATAAAGCTCTGAACTTTCTTCCTCTTTCATTCTAGATCTAGGTTATGGAAGTTTGGACCTTTTTAGGTCCTAAGGTTGAGTCTTGATTTGTAAGTCAGTTTTGGAGCTTGGGTTGCCATCCTTAAGGCTCAGAAACATCTTCCTAGCAATAAAGTTTTAATCTTTGTAGCTTATATGGAACCATGCATGAGATATAGTTAGCTATATGGAAGTAGAATGTTATTTATGGAAGTTTGAGCCTTTATGAGACTTGTAAGCCATCAAGTAAGCAACTTTATGGCTTAAGACATGGAACAAGCTTAGGATCTGGATTTGTAGCTTCTGGATCGGATTATTAAGCACTTAATGAGATTTTGGCTTAACAGGGCTGTACGCTGGGCATACAAGGAGGTACGCGCCACGTACAAGCCAACAGCCAGTACGCTCAGCGTACCTTGGTGTACACCCTGCGTACGCTGCCAATTTGGGCTTCGAGTGTTTTGGGCCTCGGTGTAGGCTGAGTTTCAGGCTTAGGGTACTTGGGCCTTAATGGCCCATAAGAATTTAGTTGCTAAGGACCAAGGATTTAGTATTGGGCTTGAGTAAGGCCTAATAAAGGGTTTTGGGCCCAATATAGCAAATTGGGCCATTAATGGGCTAATAGTAAGCTTGGAAAGCCTATCTTGTTATTAGACCCCCAGAATTTAGATTTTGGGCCAAGTTTATTGTGGGCTTAAGTAGGGACCAAATGAGGAGATAAGCCCAATTTAGAAAATTGGGCCATTAGTGGGCCTATAGTGGGGCCATGGATGGACTTAGAAGGAATTGAGGGTTTTGGGCCATGTTGTGACCCATGCCATAGCAGGGGTAAAATGGTCATTTTATCCATAGGAGAATCCCTATTTTGATTTAGTATTTTATTTCCCATGATAGCTGGGAAGCATCCGGAGCAGCAGTCAGGGATTTCTCGTTCAGGAGTTCAACAGTCAGCATCACGAGGTGAGTTTCCTTTCACTAGGAACGGGTCTACGGCCACAATGTCGGCTCGTTTAGTTAGCAGTAGTTTCGGACCTCGGTCTGATGCAGTAGTTAGATTGCTTGATGTCTTTGTGATTCAAGCATGTTTTGTGTTATGTGTTCCGGACCCTGGTCCGATGCAGTATGCAGTATCAGTGTTTATGTTATTTGCTATGTTATGCTATGCTATGTTCAGTCAGTTAGTTCCGGACTTCGGTCCGATGCAGTTTTCGGACCTCGGTCCGATGTAGGGGGTAAGGCCCCAGATAGTTCCGGACTTTGGTCCGATGCAGTTAGTTCCGGACTTCGGTCTGATGTAGTTTCCGGACTTCGGTCCGATGCAGAGGGCAAGGCCCTGGTTAGTTCCGGAAATCGGTCCGATGCAGTTTCCAGACTCCGGTCCGATTGTAACGACCCATCTCTGGTATGTTGTTTCCATGTTATTTATTTAGAAGCTTTCAAGAGGGACTCGGCGAGTCTATATCCCGACTCGTCGAGTAGAGACGGGATTTCGAGCACGTGTAAGTCGACGACTCGACGAGTTCATATTCGGGACTCAGCGAGTCCGCCTGCCAGGAAGAAACCCTAAATACCCGGGTTTGCTCACTATTTAAGCAATGTTATGTGCCCCAAACTCGCGTCCTTCACCCTCAGAGAGCTTGTGAGAAACCCTAAACCATTCCTTGTATGATTAAAGTGTTTTTGTGTGGATTCTTGAAGGATTGAAGAAGAAAAAGAAGAAAGGACCAAAAAGAGGTAGTGTAGAGCAAAGATCCAAGGCCAAAGTCAGAGTTCATTGAGGTATGTCTCGGAATTATTCTATTTTGTGCTTAAAACCTCCATTAGAACACCTCTAAGGCTAGTTTAATGTATTTTCCAAGCTTTTTAGTTGTATGGATGCCTTGTTGGGTCGAGATATCCCTAGATTTGTTCATTTAGGAGTTTTAGAGCCCTGATCTTTTTCCTTTTTCGAAGTTGCCTTCATAAGAACCCTAGATCTAGCCTTCATTATGCTTTTTGAGCCTTTTAATCTTCATGGATGCTTATGGGCACGTAAAGATAGAATCTTTACGTGTTAATCGAGCATAAGAAGCCCAGATCTACAAGTTACATGCGCTGGACTCAAGCAGAATCGAGTTTTTAGTAACTGCATGCATGCAACTCGGCGAGTCGAGCCGCGAGTCCCCGATTTTTCCCCTTTTGAGTGATTCCGAGTGGGGACCAGTGAGTAGTAGAATGGACTCAGTGAGCCGGAGGTCAGACTCAGTAATGGAGGGACTCGACGAGTTGTTCATACAACATGGCGAGTCCAAGGCAATCTTCGTAGATTCAAGAACAACTCGTCGAGTTGTTCATACAACTCGGCGAGTCGGATGCAGATAGCCTGAGTTCTAGAATCGAAAGGAAACTCGTCGAGTTGATGCCATACTCGACGAGTAGCAGCGAACAGGGTTGAGAAATGAGAGTAGGGACTCGGCGAGTTGACGGCCCAACTCAGCGATTCGGGTCAACTGTAAGTTGACTTTGACCAGGAGAGTTGATTTTGGCCAGGGGTAAAAGATTCATTTTACCCCAATGCAGTTCTTAGTATTTGATTGAGTGTGTTTATGGAATTGTAGCCGGGGAGATACCGGAGCAGCAGCAGATAGCTTCCAGAGCCATACACTCAGCAGCCAGTTCACGAGGTGAGTTTCCTACCAGTAGGAACGGGTCTACGGCCACAATGCCGGCCCGTTTAGCTAGCAGTTAGTTCCGGACTTCGGTCCGAAGCAGTAGTTCAGGGTGCTTGATGTCTTTGTGATTCAGGCTTGTCTATGTGTTATGTGTTCCGGATTTCGGTCCGATGTAGTATATGTGTTATGTTAGCAGATACGTGTTTATGTTTTGCTATGTTCAGACAGTTCCGGATTTCGGTCCGATGCAGCTAGTTCCGGACTTTGGTCCGATGCAGGGGACAAGGTCCCAGTCAGTTCCGGACTTCGGTCCGATGCAGTCAGTTCCGGACTTCAGTCTGATGCAGTTAGTTCTGGACTTCGGTCCGATGCAGTCAGTTCCGGACTTTGGTCCGACGCAGTTAGTTCCGAACTTCGGTCTGATGCAGTGGGCAAGGCCCGGTATGTGCTTTATTTGTTATTGTGTGGTATGTGGTAGTTCGGGGGAGCTCACTAAGCTTCGTGCTTACAGTTTCAGTTTTGGTTTCAGGTACTTCCACAAGTAAAGGGAAGAGCTCGGGATGATGGCATCGCACACACCACAGCTTCAGTTTTTTTCCTGGGAGTTGATTTAGTTTCTTAGATATGTTTTGATACAGTTGTGACACAGTTTTTCTCGCAATATTTTATTATGGGTTTGAGATACGCAACGTATGGTTTTATTATGTGATACTCAGTTTTATGATCTTTGTTATATTAAAAATGAAATTTTCGGGTCGTATTTTTGGGATGTTACAAGTTGGTATCAGAGCCTTGGTTTGAGGGATTCGGATACACTTCCGGGTGTATTTGAACTCAAACTAAGGGAAGGATAAAAATATTTTCAAAAGGAAAAATGTTTTCGAAAGAAATTTTGAAAAGCACTTAGAAAGAAAAGAATCTTTAAACGAGATAAGGGTGTGGTGCATGCGATCAGCCGCGCTCAAGTAAGTACTCCCAAATTACCCATACAAGTTATGTTATGATTGTCAGTTTCAGTTTCAGTAGGACATCATGCTAGAATAGGACTAAGGATTTAGGAGGATGCCTTATGTGCCTGCTATATGTGTTTCAGCTTTACAATATTTGCATGCTAGTATTGAGTAGACAATAGTAGGATAGCCTGTTTAGGTTATGCCTGATAGTATGAGCTTAGCATTGTATGCTAGTACAGTTTCTCGTTATGAGAATAGATTTGCTTGAGTAGTTTCCTATGTCTGAATGCTGCTTTCTTTGTGCTTTGTAGGACTCTTAATGATGGGAGTTAGCCGTTAGGTGAATACGTCACGTCACATGTGGTCAGGGTTGAATAATCTCAGAGTGTTGGATTTGGCCCTATTGCGCAGCTCTTGTTTGAGTCTAACCGTTGTAGGGATGAGTCTTTTACTCGAAGGATTATCTGAGCCTCATCACATGTGATGGTATTCAGGTGATGGCTAATTAGCATTACAAGGAGGCCTTCAGTAGCTGAGGACTGATTTGAGTGGAGTCAGAGATTTCCCTAGGGCAAGCCTAGGATGAGAGTAGCAGAGATCAGTAGTAATAGAAGTGACTTAGTGGAGTCAAGGCAGTTCTTGAGGAAAGTACGGATAGATGTGGAAGGTAGTATGGGCCCGTACTACTGAAAGCAGAGGATCCGTACTCGAATCAAGAAAGGCTGAGACAAGACTAGGAAGCTAGTATTAGTATCAATGATCCCTTGAGATATTTCAGTTTTCTGATGTTGCTATAATGTGTTTCAGAATGGTGGTTTTGCGTTCGAGGCCAACAGCCGGTAGTGGAGGTGCCGGGGAGGGATCAGGATCAGGCTCGGGAGACGAGCGTATGGATGAGCAGACCAGAGAGTTTCTTTCTTCAGAGATTACTTGTATCATACTGGAGCAGACTCCTGTGATCTTCGGTTCGATCAAGGAGGGTATCCTAGAGCTGATGGATGAGAGGTTGGGCACCTTCCGTGTCGAGGTGGCGGCCATGATGGGGTTGCGCACACTTACGTTCAGGGAGTTCAGGGCATGTGGAGCTCCAGATTACCACAGGGCGCGGGACCCCATAGCGAGTATTAGATGGTTGGCGGATGTGGCCAACACTTTCCGCACGAGCAGGTGTCCCGAGGGGGACAAGGTTAGATTGGCGTCCTGTCTTCTGAAGGACAGGGCACGAGATTGGTGGGAAGAGGTCGGACATACCATTGGAGATGATGCAGCGCTAGATGCCATGACCTGGGCTGACTTCTCTACCAGGTTTAGGGCGGAGTTTGCACCAGTTATTGAGGTGCAGCAGTTAGCCAGAGAGTTTCAGGACCTCACCCAGACTACAGAGACCGTGGCGGAGATCACCGCCAAGTTCAGGGAGAGGGCTCTTCTCGTTCCTCAGTATGTAGCCGATGAGGAAATGAAGAAGGCCCGTTATCATGAGATGTTGCGGAGCGATATCCGCCAGTTTGTGAGCCGGTCCAGCTATAAAACGCTGGATGACATGATTGTTAGGGCTCAGGAGAGGGAGATTGACCTTGAGATGGAGAAGAAGAGGAAACCGGAGGCGGTTTTGGGTACAGGCAGTTCGGGCAAAAAGCCCAAGGTTTTAGATCACAGATCCAGGAGTTAGCAGAGCCACGGTCGATGTGGCAAGTCTGGGAGATTGCACGATGGGGTGTGCAAGGCAGGGAGTTCCGGCTACTACAAGTGCCGTCGGACTGGGCATTTGAGCAGGGATTGTACTGCCCCTGCTACCACCATTGCAGCATCAAATCTGATTTGCTTTCAGTGCAATCAGAGGGGACATAAAAAGTCCCAGTGTCCGAGTTTAGTTGCAGCAGGGAAGGTGGCTGCACCTGCCCCTGCTACTTTGAGGATTACAGATGGCCGGCAAGGCCGAGCCGAGGCGCCGGTGACGAAGAGTAGAGCTTTTCAGATGACAGCAGAGGAGACACGAGCGACTCCTGATGTGGTGACGGGTATGTATCTTCCCTTTATCTCTATATTATTATTGATTATTGCTTATGGTTATATGTTTTGTATAGGTTCGTTCTCTGTGAACGGCATTTCTGCTACAATATTATTTGATTCGGGGGCTACCCGATCGTTTGTATCGCTAGCGCTTAGCAAGAGATTTAGTAGAGCTCCAGGGGAGCTGGATTGTCCACTAGAGGTCGAGATAGCAGATGACAGGACCGTGAGGGTCGCCAGAGTGCATAGAGGATGTTCTCTTCAGTTGTTCGACGAGCAGTTTCCAGTGGACTTGGTCCCTATTCCCCTGCGAGGGAATAAGGTTATAGTGGGCATGGATTGGTTGAGTCCCAATGGGGCGGTGATTGATTGCGAGCTGCAGCTAGTGAGGGTTCGCACTCCCAGTGGGGGAGAGTTAGTGATTCAGGGCGAGAGGCCACAACGCGGACCAGCTCTTTGTTCAGCCGCGAGAGCGAGGCGCTATTTTCAGCAGGGTTGCACCGGTTATGTAGCTTATGTCTTGGATGCCCGGGAGAAGGGCAAGACGACAGTTGATGATGTTCTGGTGGTGCGAGACTTCCCGGATGTATTTCCAGAGGATTTACCGGGAATACCTCCTGAGAGGCAGGTCGAGTTTGGGATCGACCTAATTCCGGTGCGGCTCCGATAGATAAGGCACCATACCAGCTAGTGTTGGATTAGTGTCTAAGTCAGTAACCATATTTGGTATATACTTGACCCGAGTGTGCATGGTCCTTTTGGGTTGCCTTCACCAAAGCAACTTGACAAGGTAATTTGATAAGAGAGAGGAGATATTATGATTTATTAATATATTATAAGAATAATATATTAAAGGAGAAATCATATTTGTTTAATTAGTATTAGTCATAAATTAATTAGGAATTAATTTGGTGACTAAAAGAGATTAATTATATAAAATGGTATAAACTGTCAAATGTGTGATAGTTGAGTTTTGGGCTAGGAAACCTAATGGACTAAGGGGGAACGAAATTATGATGAAGGATCATCATATTTTCGTCCAAGGCCTCATTCCATAAGGTTCCTTGGGCTGCTTGGTGGCTAAGTTGTCCATTAGGGTTTTGACTAAAACCCTAGCACCCTATAGTATAAATACATGCCCTATGCTTCAATTTAAGGCCACTTGATTCCAAGGAAACCCTAGGGCCGAAATTAGCATCATTCCCTTCTCTCTCTTAGTTGCCTTCTTGCTTCAAGGTGTTTGTGAGCCATTAGAGGCACTACAATTGTGGTGCTTGCTTTCAAGAGTTCAAGAGAGTTCAAGAGATCAAGGAAACTAGTTGTTATTGCTATATAAACAACAAAGGTATGTTTACTACACTTCTATGTGATTTTCGAAAATTATAGAAGCATGCCAGGGTTTTATTTTGTGTTCATAAAGTTATATGTCTCATAGTGAAAACATAGATCCAACTAGGGTTGCATGCACACATAGGATTGTTTGTATAAAACCTAACAGTGGTATCAGAGCCATTGGTTTTTTGTTTTCAATTGGATTTGATGCATATTATGAATTTGACAAATTAGGGTTTATGGCAAGTAAACCCTAAGGCTTGGTGATTTTCGCAAATTAGGGTTGCAAAACCCTAGTTGGCGATTTTTGATAGGGTTCTTAAAACTCTTTTGCCTAGCCTCCATATTTCGAAAATTAGGGTTAAGAAACCCTAGGGATTTCGAAATTCCCTTGCCCCCCAAGATAAGATCCCAAGATTTTAGGGATTTGGATATTGCTATCTTTATGATTATCCATTTAATTGTTTAAACTAGATAATTGAAGATCTTGTATTATCCTTTCCATATATTTAAAAATCTAGGGGATAAAAAGGATTAATTAAATTAATAACTTAATTTTATGATAAACCTTAAAGATTTAATAGTTCAAATTAATTGTTTAATTTTGATAATTATTAAATCAAAGTTTTCTTGGTGTTTAAAATTTTTTAAATTAAATAGCCTTAATATTCGAAAATTTTAAATACACATTAAGATACTAGTATTTTGAAATGCTTTAAAATACACCCTTATACAATTATGACATTATAAGATTAATTATTATATATGTATAAGAATAAGCTAGTCTTATCGCTAGTAGGCCTCATTCACGAAGCCGGTCTATAAGGTGGGTATAAGGTTGCTGCCTATAAAATGGCGCTTAATGGATGTACACTCACATCTACCGCTTGCTTGACTGGTGGAGGGTCGTTAGCCGAACGGATAGGATAGGGCACTTAATTCCTCATTAAAAGTATAATGGAAATATTAAAGTAACTACATTGTTTTACAAATTCCCACTCTTAGTTACTTTAGGGTAAAATGTGAAAATGATGCTAATCCATGGAATTACACTTCGTACCCTTGTCAAACGTTGATGGAGCGCGTGTGGTTAACCGGCACATCAATTTGGGGATGGCTTAGGTAGTGAAGGGTGACTCGATGTTTGTCATAGATCAATGGAGCGTGTGTGGTTTACCGGCACATTGATTAGGTGATAGTGACGTTGAGTGCACCACGTTAATTCGCATGGTTATTCACAAATTTGTTTGCGATCCTCGGCATCCCAGTCGCAAATGTGAAATGCATATCGAGATTTAAACATGCCATTGAAAAGTTCAATGAATCTCAAAGATCTAGGAGTTTTCAATACATTTAAAACCTAAATTGCTTTTTCGTTTTTCATGGTGAGAATTAGTGAATCGTCATTCACTTACCTTCAAGTTATTTACTTTTAGAGTACGGCATCCCTTTCTAAGTTGTAAATAATGTTGTTGGATCCTAGCCCTAATTTCTCATTTGGGTGTTTAATTAGGGATTCATTTCTAATCAAGCTTTGTCCCTTTCTTTTTCAGATGTCTGCTAACAACAACAACAACAACGCTTCTGGGTCATTCTCATTGATGAACTTGTGTCAGAAAGTGACATTTGATGGTTCAAACTTCAACGAATGGATGAGATACATTCGCATGATCACACGCTACGAGGACAAAGAATATGTCCTCGATGAAAAGCTTGAGAAGATCATCCCAGATGTTGCTACTCCTGAGGAACTGGCCGCCTTTGAGGCCCACGAGCGTGATGCCACGAAAGTTCACTGCATCATGCTGGCCACCATGAACCTCGAACTCCAAAAGTCCTATGAGGACATGTATCCATATGAAATGCATCAGGATTTGCTGGACAGGTATCACCAGAGCGCGAGGCAAGAGCGCTATGAGATCATTACTAACATGATCACCGCTAAGATGGGGAGTGGAGAATCCCTAACCTCTCATTTGCAGAAAATGCAGAGGTATGTTGATCGTCTTCTCAAACTTAATGTTAAGTTTGATGAGGATTTGGCTATCGACATAATCCTCCACTCCTTGCCCTCCTGCTACAATCAGTTTAGGATGACCTACCATATGAACAAAGAGGAGGTCTCCTTGAGCAAGCTCCAAGGACTTTTGAGGACTGCTGAGAGCAACCTCAAAGACAAATCCGTTGCACCGTCCCCTGCTGTGGCCGCTCCTGTGATGGCAATAGGTCAAGGAAAGGGTAAAAAGAGGAAGGCACCATGTAAGAGCCACCATAAGGGGAAACCCCGTGATGGTTCATCCTCAAGTAGGACCAAAGCTGGCTCCGTTAAACCCTCTTCCGATCCTAAAGAAGCAGAGTGCTTCTATTGCCACCAAAAGGGCCACTGGAAGCGAAGCTGCCCACAATATCTGCAGGACATAAGAGATGGGAAGATCAAGCCCACATTTGCAGGTATGTATTCTATTAAATCTAATAACTCATCATTTGCTACTTCATGGGTTCTTGATACAGGATGTGGTTACCACATTTGTTCTGATTTGCAGGGCCTAAAAAGAAGTAGGGAGATGGAGCATGGGAAGATGAACCTGATTATGGGAAACAGAAGATCGTCGCCTGTGACCAAAGTCGGTGTTTATTCTTTAGTGTTAAGTAATGGGTTAGGAATAGATTTAGAGAATTGTTGTTATTCGCCAGATATGGCAAGAAACATTATTTCTTTTCATGGGTTGTTTAGACAAGGTTTCAGATATTCTTTTGATAATAGTAATGGTTCTATTAATGTTTATTTGAATGGTGTCTTTTATTTCAATGCATTACCTTGTAATGGGATTTATGAATCAGTGATGATTGTTGATAATTTTGGAAATAATGTTTTAAATATTGATTCGTCTACTAGTCTAGACAAAGCATGCTTGTGGCATTGTCGTCTTGGCCATGTCAACAAGAAACGCATAGCCCAACTCCAAAAGGATGGAGTGTTGGAGTCATTCGACCTTAGGGACGATGACACGTGTGAGTCTTGTTTACTTGGGAAGATGACCAAGTCACCCTTTACTGGCACTTGTGAAAGGGGTGAGGGTTTATTGGATCTCATACACACCGATGTGTGTGGGCCCTTTAGATCCACCACAACGGATGCTTGCCGCTTCTACGTGACTTTTACAGATGATTATAGCAGATATGGATATATCTACTTGATCAAGCAAAAGTCGGAAACCTTTGAAAAGTTCAAAGAGTTTAAGAATGAAGTGGAGAATCAGCTGGGCAGGAAAATCAAGATGCTTTGGTCAGACCGAGGAGGAGAGTACCTAAGTCTTGAGTTTCACGACTATCTAAAAGGATGTGGAATCGTTTCGCAATTGACGCCTCCGAGAACGCCACAATTGAATGGTGTGGCTGAGAGACGTAATCGGACCTTGTTGGACATGGTTCGTTCTATGATGAGTCGGACTTCGCTACCAATAGCTTTCTGGGGGTATGCCTTAGAGACTGCCGCCCATATACTTAACTTAGTTCCCACTAAGAAGGTTTCCAAGACTCCTCACGAGATGTGGACAGGGAAGGCTCCCTCGTTGGCACATATCAAGGTTTGGGGTTGTGAGGCTTTCGTAAGACGAGAGACTCACGACAAACTAGAACCTCGCAGTGAGAAGTGTTATTTCATCGGCTATCCGCAGAAGTCTTTTGGCTACCTTTTCTATAGACCGAGTGACAATGTTGTCTTCGTTGCTAGAAGAGGGGTTTTCCGAGAAAGGGAATTAATAAGCCAAGAAGACAGTGGGAGGCAAATTGAACTTGAAGAAATTCAAGATCAAAGCGATGAAGGAACCTCGGACACTGGCACTCAACTTGAGGAGGAAACTCCTGTTGAACCTATTGACGAGTCCCTACCTCTTCGACGTTCCACTAGGGCTAGCGTTCCACCCCAGTTTTATGGTTTTCATATTACTACTGAAGGGGATACATTTATTAGTGATAGTACACTAGTAAATTTGGATGAACCTAGCAGCTATAAGGAAGCCATGGCAAGCCCGGAGTCTGCAAAATGGAAAGAGGCTATGGACAGTGAGATTCAGTCCATGTACGACAACCAAGTTTGGAATTTGGTTGATAATGTACCGGGTCGTAAGACAGTCGGGTGCAAGTGGATCTTCAAGAAGAAGACGGACATGGATGGGAAAGTGCATACTTATAAAGCGCGATTGGTTGCGAAGGGCTTTACTCAAACTCCCGGAGTTGACTATGATGAGACCTTCTCACCAGTTGCGAAAATAAAGTCTATTAGGGTGATGCTTGCCATAGCTGCATTTCATGATTATGAAATATGGCAGATGGACGTGAAAACCGCTTTCCTTAATGGAAAGTTGGCTGAGGATGTCTATATGAATCAGCCAGAAGGTTTTGTCGATGTGAGGCATCCGAATAGAGTATGCAAGCTTGAGAAATCTATTTATGGATTGAAACAAGCATCTCGCAGATGGAATCTTTGTTTTGACGAGAAGGTTAAAGAGTTTGGCTTTCTGCGAAGCGAAGATGAATCTTGTGTGTATGTCAAAGCCAGTGGGAGTATAGTAAGCTTCCTCGTATTGTATGTCGACGACATACTACTCATAGGAAACGATGTCCCAACCTTGCAGGAAGTCAAGTCCTGGCTTGGGAAATGCTTCGCTATGAAGGACCTCGGAGAAGCCGCTTATATTCTGGGAATAAGAATAGTAAGAAACAGGGAAAAGAGACTGATAGGACTCAGTCAGGATACATACTTGGAAAAGGTACTAAAGCGTTTTAGTATGGAAAATTCCAAGAAAGGGGAGTTGTCAATCCAAAGCAATACCAAGCTGAGTAAGACTCAGAGCCCGAGTACAGAGACAGAGATAGCTGATATGAGCCGAGTACCTTACGCTTCCGCAGTAGGCTCTATCATGTACGCTATGACTTGTACTCGCCCTGATGTGGCCTTCGCTTTAAGCATGGTCAGCAGATATCAAGGGAATCCTGGTAGGGCACATTGGATTGCGGTTAAGAATATTCTTAAGTACCTTCGGAGGACCAAGGGATGGTTTCTAGTCCTCGGTGGGAGTGATGACTTAAGGGTACGAGGGTACAGTGATGCTAGTTTTCAGACGGATCGGGATAACTTCCGATCACAGTCAGGCTGGGTCTTTACCCTAAATGGAGGAGCAGTGACTTGGAAAAGTTCCAAGCAAGAGACCGTAGCTGATTCAACGTGCGCATCAGAGTATATTGCGGCGAGCGAAGCGTCAAAGGAGGCTATATGGTTGAAGAACTTCATTGGAGACCTTGGAGTTGTGCCATCCATAAAAGAGCCCGTGGAAATTTTCTGTGATAATGAAGGAGCGGTTGCCTTAACCAAGGAACCAAGGGATCATGGCAGATCTCGACATATCGACAGGAAATACCACTTTATTAGACATCGGGTAGAAGAGGGACTCCTCGTTGTGAAGAGGGTATCGTCAGAAGATAACCCAGCAGATCCCCTTACAAAGGGACTGAGTAGGGTCAAGCATTTGCAGCACGCTAGGAGCGTAGGGCTGAAGGACGATATTAGTTTAGATTAGATAGGTAGAAAACTTGTAATAGATAATGTCATATTCAACAAATGATGATTAAATAAAGGTGTGTTATTTATAAGAAAGTTTCTATCTTGTGTTGATTATTTATCTATTGTGTCGATTTTGCATGTTTTGACTTCCTGAATAATAAGATTATTCGAACAGTTCACAATCGCTCATATGTTGGAAGTAGATATGAAGGAAGATTGTCATAAATTTGTTTGTAGATTGTCTGAAAAGTTTTAGACATAGCAAAGGTTTGCTGCAAAGTTTATGAGTGCTTATGAAATCTGTATTGAGCATTGAAATAGACCCACACTTGCTGGTATTACTTCATGAATGTTATCACAAGTGATCGCAAGATGATAATATCATATAATCTTTAAACCTAGAGATATGGTTATTGTTTATTAGTTGATTATACATTGATAATGCGAAAACGCATCAGTAACTTGATGTTATAAAACGTATTATTGTGTGTGGTTTAACTAGTAAATGATAAAGGCATATTAGTCAACGTTTTCTGTTCCTTTTATTCTGTGAGGATAAAAGCAATATCTCGGCCACTTGATGATTTGGTTTGACTTATGTGCCGGGCCCGGTCAGGATAAAGTTGATGTGTTCATCTGAGTTCTATGTCGAACAAATCAGAAATCAAGAAATAAAATGCTAGACAATAAGTATTGTTAGCATGATATCTAGAACAGAGGATTATACGATCCCTTATCTAAAGGACAGATTATTGGTCAGAGTTGACAGCGGCTATTAAAAGCTACGATTGCTATTGGGTATGGAAGTTATACGTGAGATATAGTTACTAGACTTATCCAAGTGGGAGACTGTTGGATTAGTGTCTAAGTCAGTAACCATATTTGGTATATACTTGACCCGAGTGTGCATGGTCCTTTTGGGTTGCCTTCACCAAAGCAACTTGACAAGGTAATTTGATAAGAGAGAGGAGATATTATGATTTATTAATATATTATAAGAATAATATATTAAAGGAGAAATCATATTTGTTTAATTAGTATTAGTCATAAATTAATTAGGAATTAATTTGGTGACTAAAAGAGATTAATTAAATAAAAGGGTATAAACTGTCAAATGTGTGATAGTTGAGTTTTGGGCTAGGAAACCTAATGGACTAAGGGGGAACGAAATTATGATGAAGGATCATCATATTTTCGTCCAAGGCCTCATTCCATAAGGTTCCTTGGGCTGCTTGGTGGCTAAGTTGTCCATTAGGGTTTTGACTAAAACCCTAGCACCCTATAGTATAAATACATGCCCTATGCTTCAATTTAAGGCCACTTGATTCCAAGGAAACCCTAGGGCCGAAATTAGCATCATTCCCTTCTCTCTCTTAGTTGCCTTCTTGCTTCAAGGTGTTTGTGAGCCATTAGAGGCACTACAATTGTGGTGCTTGCTTTCAAGAGTTCAAGAGAGTTCAAGAGATCAAGGAAACTAGTTGTTATTGCTATATAAACAACAAAGGTATGTTTACTACACTTCTATGTGATTTTCGAAAATTATAGAAGCATGCCAGGGTTTTATTTTGTGTTCATAAAGTTGTATGTCTCATAGTGAAAACATAGATCCAACTAGGGTTGCATGCACACATAGGATTGTTTGTATAAAACCTAACAGCTAGCTCCCCCTGAGATGCAGGAGTTGTCTACGCAGCTGTAGGAGCTGCTAGAAAAGGGTTTTATTCGACCGAGTAGTTCGCCTTAGGGAGCGCCGATCCTGTTTGTGAAGAAGAAGGATGGGTCGCACCATATGTGTATAGACTACTGGGAGTCGAATAAGGTAACGGTGAAGAACCGTTACCCCCTCCCGAGGATAGACGATTTGTTTGATCAGCTTCATGGGGCATCTTGGTTCTCCAAGATCGATTTACGCTCCGGATATCACCAGATGCGGGTCAGAGGCGAGGATGTGCAGAAGACTGCTTTCAGGACCCGTTATGGTCATTTCGAGTTCGTGGTGATGCCTTTTGGGCTCACTAACGCTCCAGCCGCGTTCATGGACCTCATGCATCGTGTGTGTAGGCCGATGCTGGATCAGTCTGTGATAGTATTCATAGACGATATTTTGGTGTATTCCAAGACTCAGGAGCAACACGAGGAGCACCTGAGGGAGGTGCTATAAGTTTTAAGGAGGGAGAGACTTTTCGCGAAGTTCTCCAAGTGCGAGTTCTGGTTGTGCGAGGTGCAGTTCCTTGGAAACCTCGTCAACCAAAAGGGTATTTTGGTAGATCCGGCCAAGATAGAGGCCGTGATGCAGTGGGAGGTCCCGAAGTCTCCATCCGAGATTCAGAGCTTCCTAGGTTTGGCAGGGTATTACAGGAGATTCATTCAGGATTCCTCCAAGATAGCAGTACCGCTCACCCGATTGACCAAGAAGTCGGTGGTGTTTCGTTGGGGGCCTGAGCAGCAGGGCGTTTGAGACCCTCAGGCAGAGATTGTGCGAGGCTCCGATCCTTACCTTGCCAGAGGGAGTAAAGGATTTTGTAGTCTACTGTGATGCCTCAATCACAGGTATGGGAGTAGTATTGATGCAGCGAGGCCATGTGATAGCTTACGCCTCTAGACAGTTGAAGCCTCACAAGGCTAACTATCCTACCCATGATTTAGAGCTGGGGGCGGTTGTGTTTGCCCTCAAGATTTGGAGACATTACCTTTATGGGGTCCGTTGTACCATCTACACGGATCACAAGAGTTTGAGGTACCTTATGGATCAGTCGAGTCTAAACATGAGACAGAGGAGGTGGTTGGATGTGTTGAAGGATTATGATTGTGAAATCCTTTACCATCCAGGGAAGGCCAATGTAGTGGCCGACGCCCTAAGCCACAAGGTGACAGTAGCCCCTATGAGAGACTTATGTCTGAGGATGACAGTGATTACTCTGTTATTGGAACGGATCAGGGAGGCTCAAGTTGAGGGCCTCAAGGAGGAGAGGAAGAAGTGTGAGAGGATAGTGGGCCAAGTAGCTTCGTTTGATTATGACAGTCGGGGGTTGTTGACCATTCATGGGAGAGTGTGGGTACCGTACGGGGGCAGAGTACCGCAGGTATTGATGGACGAGGCTCGTAAGTCTCGATTTTCTATCCACCCAGGGGCGACGAAGATGTATAGAGATCTTCGACCCGATTACTGGTGGCCCTGCATGAAGCGGGATGTCACCTGGTATGTAGAGAGGTGCCTGACCTGCAAGAAGGTCAAGACAGAACACCAGAGGCCTCACGGCAAGATGCAACCGTTAGACATTCCCGTGTGGAAATGGGAGGACATCACCATGGATTTTATCACCAAGCTTCCCAGGACCGCACGTGGGGTAGATTCGATTTGGGTAATAGTGGATCGGTTGACGAAGAGTGCTCATTTCATACCGATCCAGGAGAGCATATCGGCGGAAAAGTTAGCCGATATCTATGTGTGGGAGGTAGTGGCACGTCATGGAGTGCCAATATCGGTGGTGTCAGACCGAGACGTCCGTTTTACATCCAGATTCTGGAAGCGGTTTCACAACGATATGGGTACTCGTCTCCTTTTCAGCACCGCTTTCCACCCTCAGACGGACGGGCAGAGCGAGAGGACAATTCAGACTCTCGAGGACATGCTCTGGGCATGTGTCCTAGACTTCGGTGGCAGTTGGGATATGTATCTTCCGTTAGCGGAATTTTCGTATAACAACAGTTATCATGTGAGCATTGATCGACCTCCCTTTGAGATGCTTTATGGGAGGAAGTGCAGGACCCCGATTTGTTAGGGCGAGGTCGGTCAGCGAGTCATTGGTAGCACGGAGGTGGTGCTCAAGACGGCCGAGTTGATTCAGCAGGTTCGTAGTAGACTGCAAACTGCGCAGAGTCGGCAGAAGAGCTACGCCGACAGGAGGCGTTCAGACTTGGAGTTCTGAGTTGGCGATATGGTCCTTCTGAAGGTCTCACCTTGGAAGGGTGTCATCAGGTTTCAGGAGAGGGGCAAGCTGGGCCCCAGGTTCATTGGTCCTTTCAGGGTTTTGGCCCGAGTGGGTCGGGTTGCTTATCGGTTGGATCTTCCGGCAGTGCTTAGCCAGATCCACAACACTTTCCATGTGTCTCAGTTGAGGAAGTGTTTGGTGGATGATTCAGCAGTTGTTCCTTTAGAAGATAATCAGGTTGATAGCAGCCTGAATTATATTGAGAAGCCGGTCGCGATTCTGGACCGGAAGACAAAGACCTTGAGGAACAAGGTAATTCAGCTAGTGAAGGTGCAGTGGCAGCACCGGAAGGGTCTGAGTGGACGTGGGATGCTGAGAATGAGATGAGAGAGCACTACCCGGAGTTATTTGCAGATTCAGCCGTAGCAGACTTCGAGGACGAAGTCTGAGTCAAGTGGGGGAGAATTGTAATGACCCGTCTCTGGTATGTTGTTTCCATGTTATTTATTTAGAAGTTTTCAAGAGGGACTCGGCAAGTCTATAGCCCGACTCGTCGAGTAGAGACGGGATTCAAGCACGTGTAAGTCAGCGACTCGACTAGTTCATATTCGGGACTCAGCGAGTCCGCCTGCCAGGAAGAAACCCTAAATCCCCAGGTTTGCTCACTATTTAAGCAATGTTATATGCCCCAAACTCGCCTCCTTCACCCTCAGAGAGCTTGTGAGAAACCCTAAACCATTCCTTGTATGATTAAAGTGTTTTTGTGTGGATTCTTGAAGGATTGAAGAAGAAAAAGACGAAAAGACCAAAAAGAGGTAGTGTAGAGCAAAGATCCAAGGCCAAAGTCAGAGTTCATTGAGGTATGTCTCGGAATTATTCTGTTTTGTGCTTAAAACCTCCATTAGAACACCTCTAAGGCTAGTTTAATGTATTTTCCAAGCTTTTTGGTTGTATGGATGCCTTGTTGGGTCGAGATATCCCTAGATTTGTTCATTTAGGAGTTTTAGAGCCCTGATCTTTTGCCTTTTTCGAAGTTGCCTTGCATGAGAACCCTAGATCTAGCGTTCATTATGCTTTTTGAGCCTTTTAATCTTCATGGATGCTTATGGGCACGTAAAGATAGAATATTTACGTGTTAATCGAGCATAAGAAGCCCGGATCTACAAGTTACATGCGCTGGATTCAAGCAGAATCGAGTTTTTAGTAACTGCATGCATGCGACTCGGCGAGTCGTTCTTCGGACTCGGCGAGTCCCCGATTTGTCCCCTTTTGAGTGATTCCGAGTGGGGACCAGTGAGTAGTAGAATGGACTCAGTGAGCCAGAGGTCAGACTCAGTAATGGAGGGACTCGACGAGTTGTTCATACAACTCGGCGAGTCCAAGGCAATCTTTGTAGATTCAAGAACAACTCGTCGAGTTGTTCATACAACTCGGCGAGTCGGATGCAGATATCCTGAGTTCTAGAATCGAAAGGAAACTCGTCGAGTTGATGCCATACTCGACGAGTAGCAGCGAACAGGGTTGAGAAATGAGAGTAAGGACTCGGCGAGTTGGCGGCCCAACTCGGCGAGTCGGGTCAACTGTAAGTTGACTTTGACCGGGAGAGTTGATTTTGGCCAGGGGTAAAATAGTCATTTTACCCTAACACAGTTCTTAGTATTTGATTGAGTGTGTTTATGGAATTGTAGCCGGGGAGATACGGAGCAGCAGCAGATAGCTTCCAGAGCCATACACTCAGCAGCTAGTTCACGAGGTGAGTTTCCTACCAGTAGGAACGGGTCTACGGCCACAATGCCGGCCCGTTTAGCTAGCAGTTAGTTCCGGACTTCGGTCCGAAGCAGTAGTTTAGGGTGCTTGATGTCTTTGTGATTCAGGCATGTCTATGTGTTATGTGTTCCGGATTTCGGTCCGATGCAGTATATGTGTTATGTTAGCAAATACGTGTTTATGTTTTGCTATGTTCAGACAGTTCCGGATTTCGGTCCGATGCAGCTAGTTCCGGACTCCAGACCGATGCAGGGGACAAGGTCCCAGTCAGTTCCGGACATCGGTCCGATGCAGTCAGTTCCGGACTTCAGTCCGATGCAGTTAGTTCCGGACTTCGGTCCGACGCAGTTAGTTCCGAACTTCGGTCCGATGCAGTGGGCAAGGCCCAGTATGTGCTTTATTTGTTATTGTGTGGTATCTGTTAGTTCGGGGGAGCTCACTAAGCTTCATGCTTACAGTTTCAGTTTTGGTTTCAGGTACTTCCGCAAGTAAAGGGAAGAGCTCGAGATGATGGCATCGCACACACCACAGCTTCAGTTTTGTCCTGGGAGTTGATTCAGTTTCTTAGATATGTTTTGATACAGTTGTGACACAGTGTTTCTCACAGTATTTTATTATGGGTTTGAGATACGCAACTTATGGTTTTATTATGTGATACTCAGTTTTATGATCTTTGTTATATTAAAAATGAAATTTTCGGGTTGTATTTTTGGGATGTTACACCGATGCAGTGGGCAAGGCCCAGTAGTTGTTATATGTTTGTATGGTATGTGGTAGTTTGGGGGGGCTCACTAAGCTTCATGCTTATGGTTTTCAGTTTTTGTTTCAAGTACTTCCGCAAATAAAGTGAAGAGCTTGGGATGATGGCATCGCACACACTACAACTTCAACTTTTATTCATGGGAGTTTATTCAGTTTTTCCTTATATGTGATTTGATACAGTTTGATACAGTTTTTATCATGATACTTATTTATGGCTTGAGATATTGACGTATGGTTTTCATGAGATAACATTCAGTATATGATTTTTTAATATTGTTAAAACGAAAAAATTTTGGGTCGTATTTTGGGGTGTTTCATTGGGGTAGGCCCATTGGCATGAAGGGTTGTGCCCGTTATTATAGGTTGGGCCCGTTTATATGTATGATATGTCGTAATTTGGGGAAGCCACCAAGCTTTATGCTTACGGTTTGTGGTTTAAACATTTTTCAGGTACTTCCGGTTCCAAAGGGAAAGGCCCAACGTGATCACACTTCATCCCCTAGAGTTTATTCTGCATTGGTTATTTGTGATTTTACTCTAATGTTTTGAGAATACTATTACTCTTATTATCTTTTGAAATAAATGAATGAAGTGTTTGATTAACTAAAAATGAAGTTTTTACTTGGTATTTTTGGGACATTACACCGTTTTTAATAATCAAACCACATCACCTAAGCAATATAGAAAAACTTATCAAAGATCTAGTACATAGAAGTTCTTTGTCATTTTTTATGGTATACAAAGTTGGCCAATATGAGTTTTATAAATCAAGTCAAATGTTATCTGATTATCTCATATTAAAAGGTTCTCATATTCACTTTATAGATTTGCAAAGAATGGGTTTGCAACCGGTTATCAAACAACAGATGTGCATAATGATAAGAGGTGTAAATAGATTTGTAAAGAATGGGTCTGCAACCAGTTATCAAACATCTTGCCCGATTACACCGGTTCAACTATTTCAACTGGGTTTATGTAAAAACCTTTCATTTCAGTGCATAATAGGAATAAAACTAGTGATAATTGAATCATCCCATTCTCTAATTCCCAGTCCAACCAGACAGTTAAAAGTAGTATTTTTATATAGATTTGTTTTTTAAAACAACTTAGTCATCCCACAACAGACACAAGTTATTTTGGATACGTTACTCATCACTAACTTATCAAAAACTCTCAAATATTTTTTTAGACCTCTGTTGTTGTACAACTATTACTTAATAAGCTAATATGTTAAAAGTGTTTTTTTTTAATAATAAGCACTCCCACACACCTTCAAAATACAAGGTTCATAAAATATTACAAAAATGTGAGTTAGATGTTAAAATCCTCAAGAAATAGCATCGAACTTTAAGGCTACTGGCATAGAAAAACCAAGTACTTGCAATTTATCATTCCTTTAAAAATCTTGAATTTGGAGTTCCTTAAGCTCCATCAAAAGAGTAGTAGTCTTTCTTTCCATCCATAATTATAAAAAAGAGGCGTACTCCAAATCCTAGTTAATCTGAAAGAGAGTCATTTAATAACAACGAACTTTCCCTTCTTCGCCCAAAATACCAATATACTTCTATATGACTTGAAATTTAAGCTGACTTGAAAAGTAACACAACGGTTCAGCAACATAAATACAATATCTTGAAATAATTAGACAAATTAAGGACTCCACCCTGAAGTAGTAAGATGGAACATACAAGAAAATGTGGATGATATATCCCAAAAACCAAATAAAATTACACCAAACACATCCAATACTAGAATTAACATGAAAGAACACCAACCTGATGAAAATGAAATACGAACTACAATAGAAAACCTAGAATGTGAGCTTGACCATTTATATGAAAAAAATACAAAAAAAACTCATGCCAAACACAATTAATACACCCATGCGATAATGATAAACCCCAAAGAAACTCCAAATGTAATTTTTTTTAATAGAAAACTACCCAGAATCCCACCATTAATAAGTCAATTACATAAAGCCATAAGCATAAGGTGATCGAGTAGCATTAAGAGTGCCAAAATGCTTGGAATATGTTTGAAATTTAACGTAATTAACAAGTTTAATTGGATTTCATCCTTTATTTTGGTTGGATTAGGACACCATTTCTTGAACATAATTACATTCCTTGCCTTCCAAATAAACCAAACAATCGAGTGAAAACTGAAAAAGATCAAAGACAACTTTTTGTTTTTTGGGTTGCTACAAAATAGACCGAGGTTAGTAATCCACTTGTAAAGGGTTTCAAATAGACCAATGTTGAACTGGCACCAACCCAAGGCCCAGTTATAAATAGCTTTTGAGAATATCCATTGAAAAAAAAGAGTGATTCACGCTTTCTTCTTTCTTATCACAAAAGGGGGATAGGATACATTGCATATAAATACCATGTAAGTGCAAAGTGTGCAAAAACGAAATCCAGTTTAGCTCAAGTCTCCTCAAAAAAAAAATTCAATTTGTTTGAGACCCAAACATATATATCTCATAATTCCTAGTTAATGAAACAATAATGTATCTTAGAAATTTTAATAAGAAATCGTCCTCACTTCCTCCTAGTCGAGCCATTTATCTCCTATGATAGAGAAAGTGAAGTTTTACATAAAAATAGATAAATTATAAAATTTCTTCTCTTCTTGACATGCATGTTTTCTCATTTCCAATTCAATCAATATGATCTTCGACCATTATCGTGAGTTGGTGTAACATCCCAAATTTCAAATCAAAATTTTTATTTTTAAAAAACAGAGGAAACCATACCATCATATCATAAAAATTAACATTCATTTTATATGATAATATAAATCAAAGTAATAAATTCATTAGTGCAGAACATTTATAAATCATAATAGTAAATATGATGCAATCACGTCGTGCTCTTCCCCATGCTTTCAAAAGCACCTGCAATAGGTAAACATAAATTCGTTAGCATAAAGTTTAGTGAGTTCCCCAAGATACCATAAAAAACATATAATAGTGGGCCTCGAACTAGGGGTATATTTATAATGGGTTTTCTAGGTTACATTAAACATATATGTACAACGGAATTATCATAAAATCTAATTATGGGCACATACAACCTAAAGATCTATGTATTTTCATATTATAGAAACATACTATTGAAACAACCATAAACCTTATACTAGATCGAAATCAATAGATTAAATTACATACCTTTAGTGTTATAATTGTATGTGGCACTCTTGAATCCTCAGATCTGCTTTAGAAAGCTAGCACCAAAAGTATGGTTGCCTCTAATGGCTCTCACCTAATACACTATAACCCTAAAATCAATAGGATAGAGGGGATATGAAGAGAAATTCTTTCTTCACCTTATGAGAAGTAAAACCCACAAAATTTAAGAGCCAAGGGTCTTATTTATAGCAATGGAAACTTCAGGATAAACCCTAATTTGAATAATAAAATAATCAGATTTTGTCTACTCAAGACAGTTATCCTTATCAATTATAGGAAGATTCCAAAAGCCCTAAAATGCTCCATAAAACCGTCCATGGGATGAAGCTTCTAGAATTGCTTATTTTTTTCAACTACTAAACAATTACAATTCAGTCATTGCACCTTTAATAATAAAATAATCAGATTTTCTAAATATTTGAGGGAACCCATATAAATAGTAGACTGTGAATTGGAAAATACACCCGAAAGATATGCAAAGTAGAATGGTCAATTGAGAATAAAAAAATCTCAAATATGGGAATATGTTGTGTAAAACATGATGCATTCTAAACGAGAACGTGGTGTGTAGGGGAACGAGATGTGTTCTTTAGAAAAACACGACACATAATTCTCGTGCACTCATTTTATACTTGGTCGCCAAAAAACTATTTTTTCATAGCTTTTGCATATGAACTCGAAATCACATATCGTTTTCGCCTATGTTCATGTTTTAGAATAATAATTTGAAACTATAAAATTTATATATTGGAGTTAAGAGTTTAATAAGTGGCTTAATGGGTCACTTAATGGAATATTTACTTCTAAGTGATAATTATGTTCTATAACCATTCTTGAAGGGTATATTTATCTTTTGACACATATTAATGATAACCATATGTGTTATTGAGTATCATAAAGCTTGGACAATAGTAGTTCAGATAAAGATGAGTATTATATTTGTTAAGTTTGTATTAAGATGAGTTACTTGGAACACATATCTTGTACCTTACTTTGAATTTTGTAATGTTTTCCTCAAATGATATTACTTGATATTTGTATACTATATGTATGTGTGTATTCATGAAATGTCATCTTTGAAAATTGGTTTGATTATAAAAGCAAAACATTTATGTACTTGAAAATGATTTAAGCATCGTACTTGTGCATATCATGCTAGGATGGGTTACTGTGTACCCAAATATTGATTTTTCTTCATGTTCGTCATTTGTGAGTAGATTTCGAGATAAACCTCAACTACTCATTTGGGCTAGCTACCCCCTATTTAACAACATAGAATGTGGTCCCGTTAATTGCCGAACATTTGATTTTTATGGGACAACATTTGGTAGTGGTTCCTTGATGGAACTAACCATGAACCCAAGATGTTAAACCCCCAAATTTTTGTGAATTGGACTATTGAGATTGATAAGGGCGGGGTGTAGCTTCATACAAGACCTTTTGTTTTGATTGGGTTATTAAACCTACTAGTTTGTGTTTTTAAATTGTTTTTTGAGGTTTGATTTGAGTAAGTTGTATTCTCATTCCTTACTCTAAATGAATCAATCGCGGGTAACTTGCTAGACAAATTCGTTTCCTAACGTATTTTGAAGTGTGTTCAAATTGAAAATTTTAAAGGAAACAGAGGATTGGAACTTTTAGAAGGCCCCGAATTTGTTGAGCTTGATCCATGCTTCGATATCTATTATTACCTTGCATTTTTAAAACAACAAATCTTTTGATAACTTATTTTACCATTTGATATTCCGCAAACTTATTAAAAGCTTTCAAGTTTATTTTAAAACTAAAAAATAGTTTTAAATGTATGATTTTATAATACACAAGCGAGGGGTGTTACGAATGTGGCCAAGATGTGGTCACGCTATGTTGCGTGATGTTTACCCGATAGCCATACACTTAGCACAACATCCGCATATTGATTTATCGTAATTTGTCATTTTCTGTTGTTTTGTGTGCTTGCTAGCTGATAATTTAACGTTTCGAAAAATATTATTATTAACAAAATACATTATTATAATTACAAATATAATAAATTTATTGATAATGGCAATTTGTAAATAAAACTTTTACAAATTTCATGACGTATATTAATATTATTAGTAACAAAATGTAAGTATGTTGTTATAATTAAAAACATTTATATACATTGTTCTTATTTCTAAATAAATATATACTTTGCAATTATATGTAGAAAATAAAGTACATTTTGTGAATTTCTGATATCAGATTGTGCATGCCGCTAAAAATATAAATATATTGTTATTATACATAAATCAATATAAAAATATCTCAATTCCATGGTAAATCAAACATAATTGTTAAAATTATCCACCCTAGTTCTTCACTCATGAAATAACTTTTGCCTTTTTTGGCTCACGAACTTCACCTTCTCCATAATGCACTCCATCTTTCGTTATTTCATCTTCTGTCTTCTTACGTTTCAAAAAATTTACAAGCCCTTCTAATACAACCTCCGAATTATCAGACTTCATGAGTTCCTCGGCTACCTCAGCTGGTGTAACTTTGGTGTCATTAATCAACTCTTTAATTTCCCTAAATCTCCAATGGTGATCATGAATGTTTAGATAGTTAGCAGCTAGTGTCTTAAACCCTTCAGTCGTTAAGTATGACATGTGAATGTGCACATCCATCCTTCCTGGTCGTAGCAATGCTGGATCGAGTCTTTCTTTGTGGTTTGTTGTAAAGATTATGATACGTTCATCACCACAACATGACCATAACCCATCTATGAAGTTTAAAAGCCCCGATAAAGAGAACTACAAAAATAATGAGATGTAAAACAAAATTACTCGTATGTGCTATGAAAAATGTTTTAAGATATCATATATATTCCTATTATGAAATGATTTTTTTTAGTACTGCAAAAAAATCCATGATTTTGAAAATTCAAATACATGAGATCAGTTTAATTAGCTAAAGTTAAATCTTGGTGGTGTGGGGGAAGGGGTGTAATTAATAAATCGTTATTATTTTTTGAATCAATTATATAAAAAGTAATAAAAAATCAGATACTTAGGGACGTGGGAACGTGTTATAAAGTAATTTATAAAAATTCATGAAACTGATAATTATTTTGAAAATAATTATTTTGAAAGTTCCAATATTTTGGGACAATTTAAGGTTTAATTTCATCATTATTTTTTAACAGAAAAGAAAAGTCTGGATTATATAATTTTATACAATATAAAAAATGACTGTTTCATTAATTTGTGTAATATATAAAATAATCAGGATTTTTCTGTCTAAAAAATAAAAGTTGAAATTAAACCGTAAACTGTCTCAAAATATTAGAATTTTATCCGAGATTTCTCTCTTCTACTAAAAATAACATATAGATAAGAATGCAAGGGTAGAAATTTTACGAAAAAATTGTATATTATGTTTATTTCATTTTGGCATGGTTCAATAGAAAATAAAAGTTGATCATATATTTTTATATTTTTATAATCATATAATTTTAATATATAGTAATTATTTGAAGTGTAAATCCAAGACAAAAAGGCCAAAAGAAAAAATAAAATAAAATAAAAAGAAATGATACTATAATAATTGCATGTTGTCCAAATAAAGCAAAGGTTTTATCATTTATGAATATTCAGTCTAAATACACACCTTTTAATACACAAAAAGAAAGTTAAACCAATCAAATGCATGAATCACTTGGCAATCAAACTCAGAGTAGCAAAATAAACAAATAAAAATGAATATGAAATTAATTAAAGAAAAACAAACCTGGGAATCACGAACAGGTTTAACATCGGGAAGTTTAGAGAACATGGGCATGGCTCCCTTCCGATCAGGCAACTGTATGCTACAATCAATATCTTCAATCACAAGTATCGATCGATTCGAAGTTCTCAACATCAATTTCTTCAAACTCGAATCACTCCCAACATTCATCAACTGTAAATCATAAATATCAAACTTCAGATAATTCGCCATGGCAGCAATCAAGCTCGATTTCCCCGTCCCCGGCGGACCATACAGTAAATACCCTCTCTTCCACGCCTTCCCAACTCTCCTGTAAAAATCCCTCCTTTTCAAAAACAAATCCAAATCATCAATGATCGCCTTTTTCATCTTCGGATCCATCGCCAATGTGTCAAACGTTGATGGGTGGTCAAGATTCACCGATTCCTTGAATCCGCCGGGTCCGCCGCCGTATGATTGGAGGTTATGGAGCTTCACGACTTTCTTCTCGTTCTCAAGTTCTTGAGATTTTTTAATTATCAATGGCAAGTAAGAAGTTATTATAGTCTCTTTGTATTTTTTGTCAAATTTCAACTCGATGTATTTCCTCTCGAGTGAAAAGCTACCACCGGAGCTATTCTTTCCGCCACCGTAACCAGAGTCATCCCCGCCGCCGCCGCTTGGCTGTGGCTGGTGACGAACGTATTTCCATGTAAGCATGATCCCTTCAAACGAATCCACTACTTCCTCAGAATCTGCAAACTTGATATTGATGTGGTTTTCTTTCACAGATTTCGTAATCCTATGATCATTGAAAACATAAGATTCCGGGTAGGTTTCAGATCAAAATCCAGAAACAAGAAATTAGTAGTACTCGGGATTCGGGAATCACCTGAGTCGTTCAGAATCGGGGTTGATTCTGGAACAGAGAAAGGCTTCGGCAGCTTCAAACATGTGGTTCATGGACATGCCGTCTTTCTCCTCGAAGACGAGAGTGAGTTTGGAGGATTTGGGTTTCCAGTAGAAACGGACGGCGTCGACGACGTATCGCCGGAGTTGTCTAGGGAAGAGCTGGTCAAACATTGTACGGAAGAGCATGATTGATGTTGACATTGAGGCGTACGCCGACAGAAGCGACGACGGAGTGGGCATCTCCGGAAAACTTCGAGACGCCATTTTTGTCTGGTTTCGTAAAACAGAGGAATGTGTGTGTGTGTGTTTTCTTTTTGAAAAGGGTAAGATCTTGTTATATCTACGATGTTTTTTGTTTTACATCCGATATTTAATAGTATTGCTTATCTGCTTTAACTTTGTAAATGAACTAAAAAGTATGGTCGTTGCAATAAGTCAATAAGGCGAATACTTAAATGAGTTAATGCCTTAACAAGGTAAACAACTATTATGTTATACCAATTATTTTTACATATTTTTGTTCACAATAATTATTAGAGTAATCTAGAACATTTCCTAAAAAGAACCTCAACAAAGTTTCAATATATTAAGTCTATTTACGGCATAATATCAAATTAATTTTTGTTTATAAACGGATAAAACTTTAGAATAACCTGTTTGGCTCGTTTCGTAAATTTATTTTGTATCCTGTTATTTTTCGTGTATTTGTTAAAATATTTGAATTTTTCTGAAAATTACGTTATTTTTTTACCAATAACAAAAATATTGAAAATTTTGTGAATATTAGCCTTAAACTAATCTATATTATTACGTTTTTTTTTGTACCAACAACTAAAATATTGAGACTTTTATGAAGATTACCACTGAACTAAGATTAACGGGTTTGGGTTCTATTTTTCTGACACGCTAACCTGCAACTCGTTTGTTATACGGATAGTGTTTGGGTTTACACATAACTTTACGGGTTGACCCATGATCTCGTTTATTTTATTATATTAAAAAAATTAAAACATATTTATTAAATAAATGAGAGTATAAGAACCAATAAATAAATATGTGATATTTATACTTTTTTCATGTGACCCATGAACACATATTTGACCCACGAACATGAATCTTTAATTCGGATTAGAATTGAACAAGACGACATATATATTTATATGGGTCGTGTACGGGTTAAGTTAATGACCCACCAACCTAACCACAACATGATTGTCACCACCATGTAAAAATCATTTCTAACAACTAATATGGTAGGTTCAAGAGTTTATTTGATAAAGAACTAAGAGAAAATTATAAAATTGATCAATATTCCTAATTTCTTTTCAAAAAAATAGCAAACACCTAGGATTTTTCTAAAAATCACCACAAGAAAGTGACTATTTCATTCGATCTACCTACGATCTTGTGCACATGGATTGTAATTTGGACCCATTTTCAACTTTCAGCTCAATAATACGTAGGTATAAAATGGAAGATTTTTTTTTTTTAAATTTCAAATTACTAAGGACATGTCTGACAAAACTAGCTGATAGCGGGTAGCTTATGGACGTGTTTGGCACGGAGCTTTTGAAAACGTTTGGAAGCTTCTAGCTTTTAACTTTTGACAAAACACTCTAGTTCAAATAAAGAGTACCGTTTGGTAGTACGAGCGTTTATCTTTTAGTTTAAACAAAGCGCTACAAATCTAAAAGTTATTTTATGTAGCGTTTAGCAAAACGCTATTGAGCTTTTGAAATCAATTTCCGTAATTACCCTTAAAATATATTTATATATTTATTTATTTTTAATCAGTTGTGATTTTATGTAATTTTATATATTTCAAAAGCTTTCAGTTACTTCTGTCAAACACTCATATAACAAATAAAAGTTACAGCTTCCTGCTACTAGCTACCTGCTACATGTTACCTGCTACCCGCTTCCAGCTAACATCTACTTTTGCCAAACACGCCTATAGCAGGTAGCGGGTAGCTTGTACCTTGTAGTATTTTGTTAAACGCTACATGAAGTGACATTTGGATTTGGAGCGTTTTGATTAAACTAAACGCTAGAAGCTTGTAGTGTCAAACGAGATTTTTTGTTTTAAATGGAGCGTTTTGTCAACGCTAGAAGCTAGAAGCTCTCAAACGCTCCGTGCCGAACACGCCCTAATAGCCGACTATGATTTCCGATAAATATAATATTAGTCTTGCTTTCCAACATCCTAAAATATATTATTATATAGTCATAGTTGATGATGGTGGTGTTAGACACTTGATCCAGGTGATTAATGTGGTTAGAGGAAAATTTGTGAATGTATATGTGGTGGTTGATAAAGGTGGTGGTGCTAACTTTGACATCCCCAATTTTTCAGAACGGAAAAAAGATTTTTTTATGCTCATAATATATTGGTTTGTGAAAATCCCATTTTATTAAACATTTTGAGTACAAAAGATTGTCTCAAACTAAGGATGTTATAATCAATATATTACATAAGTTACAACGTAGAAACATAACGGTTCTGAATAATATTGCAAGTCTTCTATTCAATCACTCAACATCTTATTCAAGTCTTCAGTAGTCTTAATATCACTACCTATGATGCATATAAATAGAGTGAGTCAGGTTGGGAAACCTGATGAAATACATAGGGTTTTCAATCCTACAATGTTATTATGATAATAAATCATAATTAATAAACCTACAAAACCAACTGTCATCCAATCAACACATCAGAAACATCTATAAGACATTTTAATCTTACTTACACATCCCGTCGATCCTTACATGTTGATCCTATAACAGTGATCTTATAAGATTCATCCTGATGGATTTACTATAAGCTACGATTTGACTATACTGCTTTGGTGAGCCTTGGCAACAGGCGTTAGTCGCTAAAGGCATCCATGAGGGGGATGGGGCGCATCAAATAAACACACAATCATTTTTGGATTAATATGATTCATCAATACCATAAGACAGTTAAGTCAGGGCTGGCCATCTATACTCCGCTTGATAACTTAGACATACACGTTGATGGTCTAATACAGATTCTCACATATCCTTAATCTAATGCTAAATAATTTCCAAAACTTAATTGAACTAAGCATCTTTTTTGGGTCTTAGTCTATTACTATATAAGTTTACAATACCCGTAACCAACCTCCAATACAAATTTTCCAATCTATGTAATATTTTTACAACACAGGATATAACTAACGCTCTTTCTTGAAGATAAAGTCATTCACTGTAATGCCCGCGTTTCTGATCTAAGCATTAAAGATGATTTAATAGTCTAGGTCAACCAATGTAACTTGTTTTGAAGTAATAAAAATGAATTATTTGAGTATTATGTGTTTTAAACTTAATTATTATGATATAATAAATTAAGAATAAAAATAAGCATCAAAAATAAATTTTTAAACAAACCCGATATCTATGAAGAAAATTGTATTGGTCGTAACAAGGATTCCAGAGATATAAAGAATACCGAAATTTGAGTTATAACGAAGAAGTTATGATCTGTCGAAGTTTCGCGACAGAACCGGCACAACGCTGTGTGATGTAAAAAGTGAGTTTACAATAAAATGATTTTTATCATTAGCGATCTAAATGAAATTCGTAGTATACGTTAAACTAAGAGCGTGCATAAAACGAATGTCTAAATCTGACTTCGTATAAGGAAGTTATGGATTTTCTAAGATTTTGTATAGCAGTAAGCATCCTGGAATTTGAATTATTGATCAAGCTTTTTTTAGCCGACACAACCGAAACAAGAATCGAAAATCTTGTCGGTAGTAGTTCAACGGTAAAAAGACAGACGAAAACGGACGTCGGATGAAGAAATTATGAAATTTTAACGGACTTTTCCTGTCCCGCCTGTTAAACATATAACTCTAAAAAGAAACTCAGAATTAGCCGACAGAGTCTAAACGAAACATGGTCTTACCTACGTGTGGATATAAAGAACGTAAAAAACGGAGCTCGTATGCAAAAGTTATAATTTTTTGAAGTTTGAAAAACAAAATTCGAGGGAGTACGTTTAGCGTTCAGGAGTACGCCTAGCGTACTTGTGTATATGGTCCGAAGTCGGGCACGTCACCCTATAACTTTGCATGATAGACGTGTGTCTATAGTTGTGACGCGTCCGAAGCTCGGAATCCGATCAGGTGCCACGTTCCCCCTACGCCTAGTGTACGAGAATACGCCCATCGCAGGGCTAAATAAAGTAGTCCGCTCCGCATACCAAAAACTTACGCTCAGCGTAATGAGAGGCTTCGGCCACCTATAAAAGGGGCGCGGGGCTGCCCGATTTCTTTTACAATTTTCAACACTTTTTCACCCTATACTCTCTCTTAAACTAAACTAAACCCCCGGAGCCTAGGGTACCATCCTAGCACCAGAAGAAAGCCCCGGAGAGCCTGAAGTCTCCGAGAAAAAAGAGTTTTTCGAGTCGAAACTTTGCGGGCGTAAAGCCCGCTTTTTTAGCAAACCTCCAGGTTTCATCGAAAAAGATTGTTTTTAAGGAACGAAGTGTTGTCCAATCACCATCTTATCAGGTGAATTTATTGTCACTTTCATCTTACACATAGATATGAAATATTTTATATAAAATACGTGTATGTGTATATATATTGTTTGTTTATTTGAGATGGATGTTGAATGAATGTTTTATACATGTTTAGAATGATTTAAACTGTATATGTATTTTTATCTACAAATATGTTGGGTATAACATGGGTAGATGAAATAGTTGATGTGTGATGAAATAAAATGATGAGAGGCCTCAAAGTTTTCGATGTTTCAGTCATCTAGCGGAGTATAGGTGACGACCATGGACCTGTCTAGACACTCCAGTGGTATGCTATCAGGCTCGCAACCTGTAGTTTTTTGTGAACGATGTGTTCATCGATGTACTTCATCCCCCTCATGGTTGCCTTACGAACATATATGGTTGAGGAATCCCCTTAGCAGTATTGTCCATCCTGATGATGATCATTAGGCTAAGTCGCTTATGATAGGTATTTAGGGACGTAAAGTGAGGATAACGGGAACGGGTAATCAGGGTTATTGTTGGTTGAAGAAATTAATAAATTTATTGTTGGTTGATGAAATTAATAAATTTATTTATTGTGGGTTGAAAACTCTATGTGCTCACCAGACTCCCAAGCTTGACCCACTTAGCTTTCTGTATTAGAGGTAGTGGAACAAGAGTATAGTTGGATGATGATGAGGGATTTTGGATTATAGGCTAGTAGATGTAAATATATGTTGTAAAGGCTATATCACAATGTTTATGCTTTTGATCTGTATCGATGTTGACATCCCGAGTTTTCTAATGAAATGAAAAATACATTTCTTTAATAAATGTTTTGATAAATCTTTATCGTATTTTGTTTTGGGAACAAATATTGCATTACTTTTGATTGAAAGATTACTCTGATTTTTTTATAAAAGCATAAACAATATCAGTCTTTTCTGGCCGTGAAAATGAGGATGTAATAGTTGGTATCAGAACATTAGTTTAAGCGAACTAGGAATTTGTAGGATTTATAGACTTAAACTTAGCATGCTAAGTGATGATCGTGAGATGAGTGTCTACCATATTTTAGACACGGACACTAGTATATTTTAGGAAAGATGCCTAAAATGCTTGTATGTGCTAAATGTTATATGTTTGCCATATATACCATTACTTGTGCAGATCTATGGTCTGTTGCCGACCGGATCTGAAAACCTTATGTGTTCAGGATTTTAAGTGTATGACTATGATATTTGAACTAGGATGTAATGTTTCAGAGTGATAAGGTGAATTACGATAGTTGACATCAATAACTTCATAAATAACGATCGATGTATATCGTAAAATAATACATACCAAATGATATCGTAAATAGTGTATTAATACCTATAAAGTGGTGTTGTACATTCAAAGTATGTTTTACGAAATAATAACACCTTTGGAGGAATGGTGTGTGTTTGAAGTACATCTAGACGAGATGTATGAATTGGCATAATCCATGAATTTTGTTCCAGCGCTGACCAGAATGAAGCAGTGATTGCTTATGGAGTTAGAAGAGCTAAAGATGGTGATAAATAATTCTATGATACTGAAATGGATGTTGTGTAAGATTAAGAAGAATTGAATGGAGATTAAAGGAAAGGCTAACAGAGTTTTTAGACTCAATAAGCTAATACCTTGTCTAACATTGTGATATAGTATGCAGTTCGAGTGGTGTAATAAGAGTTGATTTGTACCCTATACAGGATGCTCAGACTTAGTATTTAAAAATGCAGAGTGACAGTTGACACTTATCCCATCCTTACGAAAGTTGGATATTGTGTTAAGCCGACTTTAACATACATGATTAGGGTGGTGAAATGAATCATTTGGTTGTGAAAGTCTGAGTGACTTAGTTATCTAATGTAGAATACTTAGTTGAAGAAGAAATGCGCCCATAGTATTGTATGAGAAGAGATATTGTTGTTAGGAATGACAGAGAACCAAGTTGAAGCTAGTAGAACATGCTGAGATGCAGCTAAAATGAAGACTTCCTAGGATTGACTCTTATGAAGAAGACATGAAAAATATACAAATGAGAAGCAGACCTTCTAAGATTAATGACAATGTCATGGAAGGATGATATGCATGGAAACTTACATGAGTTAGAAAATGATACAAGTAGTTGGAGATCATTTGTCTCCATACCACCAGAGTATATTCTGGTTTAGTGTGCCTTGTAGACTAGCACTACCCAAGAAAGAATTTTTGTGAAAAGTTTGGAAGTGAAATTCCTAGAGAACTATAAAAAGTATGAGAATATGCTAAATCAAGTATATACGTGAGAAGGGTCCTAGAAAGTGAGTCTAGGAAAGCCAAGATGTGCTTGATAGAGACGTGAAATCCATAGTTAAGTCTAGGAGGAATTTTTGTATGTGCTTGTCTGAACACACTCATGTGTGATAAGTTGTTTTGTGATTTTTGGTTTGGTGACTTAGGGACTGCGTGGCAATTCTTAGGACGAGTATGAGTAGGTGTGAAAGGTAGTAGAGGCTTATACTACTCGAAGTACAAGACTCTCACTTGGATCAGAAAAAGTCATAAGGTAACTAAGGCATTGGTAGCTAAATTTATTTCGTCAATTCCGTCGTTACCATCATTTCGGTGATGACTAGGAATATGATTTTTTTTTTCAAACCCTAGTGATCATAAAGAATCGATTATGGTTGATATAAATCTGCAAAGTGAGTTGATTCGTTCAGAGAACCATGTCTAGTGTAGTGACCAACTTTAGTCGAAAGATTGGACAAGGAGATGGTTGGAGTAATTAATAGAAGTATAATAACCTTCGTTAAAGTATTAAGTAGGCATTAGCTAGAAATGATTCATGCTATGATGTGATTGTACCACATTAGAACATGAAGGAAGGTTCCTTTAGTGTTAGTATTTGACTCGTAAAGACAACAGTGTAATTCATTAAGTATTTTTACGACATGCAAAGGAAGGTCCTTGGAATATGACCATTCGATTTCTATATCTAAAGTAAAAGAAGTGTCAGAAGTTCTAAAGAAGAAGAAGTTGTATGCAAAGTTCTCCAAATGTGATTTTTGGATTCAAGAAGTCCAATTTTTGGGTCATATGGTTAACCAATAAGGGATCATGGTTGACCCAGCTAAGATTAAAGATATAATAAAGTGGGAACAACCAAAAAGTCCCATGGAGATCTAAAGATTTTTGGGATTAGGTGGATATTACCGAATATTTATCCAAGGCTTTTCTTCGATAGCCGCTCCATTGACAACTTTTATCCATAAATAAGCTACTTATACTTGGAATGAGAAGCACGAGGAAACATTCGAGAAGCTAAAGAAGAAGTTTTGTGAAGCACCGATTCTTTCTTTACTTGATGGAGTTGAAGACTTCGCAGTTTATAGCGATGCATCTGGAGTTAGGTTAGGTTGTGTACTGACCCAAATGGATAAAGTGAAAGCATACGCATCAAGACAATTGAAAGAATGGAGGCATTATCTTTATGGCACAAAGTGCAAACTTTTCACTGATCATAAGAGTCTTCAGTATCTCTTTAATCAAAAGGAATTGAACATGAGACAATGACGCTGGCTAGAGTTACTTAAGGATTACGACTATGAAATACTTTACCACCCTGGTAAAGCAAATGTTGTAGTTGATGCTTTAAGCCGACAAGTGAGCCTTGAAAGAAAAAGGCCAAGAGCATTAAGAATCGAAGTTGTCTCAACGAGTGTAGAAAGCATCAAGAAAGCTCGGGAAGAAGCTTTAGAGAAAAATGACCAAAAGGAATAACGTTTGGGCAAAACATTAGTGTTTGGTACAAACGGTCAAGGACTGAAGGTATTCCAAGATAGGATTTGGGTATGTAAGAGGGGAGGAATAAGTGATCTTCTAATGGAAGAAGCTCACAAGACCATGTACTGGATTCATACTGGCAGCATGAAAAAGTATAGGGATCTAAAACCCTACTACTGGTGGTCGATGATGAAGCTCGATGTTGCAAAGTATGTGGTCGAGTGTGTGACATGTGCAAGGGTTAAGGCACAACATCAGAAATCGTATGGGAGTTTAGAAGCTTTACCTATACCTATGGGTAAATGGGAAGACATCACTATGGATTTTGTGACTAAACTACCCAGAACGAAGAGTGGTCACAACATGATTTGGGTGGCCGTTGATTGGTTTACTAAAAGTGCACACTTCATAGCAACCAATGAAAAATGGTCTATGGATAAACTTGCAAATGCTTACGTGAAGGAGATAGTAAGACTTCACATTGTTCCTTTAACAATTGTATCAAATCGTGATAGTCGTTTCACGTCAAGGTTTTGGAGAAGTCTACAAGAGGAATTAGGTACGAAGTTGTGTCTAAGTACAGCCTACCATCTGCAAACCGATGGTTAGAGCGAAAAAACGATTCAAACATTCGAGGATATGCTAAGAGCTTGTACCCTGGAATTCCAAGGTACTAGGATGAACATTTACCTCTGGTAGAATTTTCTTACAATAATAGTTTCCACTCGAGCATCAAGATGGCACCTTATCAAGCTTTTTATGGAAAAAAGTGTCAAAGGCCGTCATATTGGCTTGAAGCTGGAGAAAAGTAGTTTATGGTACCCGAGATAGTCCATCAGACTACTGAAAAGCTGAAAGTGATTAGGGAAAGGATGTTAGCAGCTCAGGATCGTCAAAAGAGCTATGCTGATAAGAAAAGACAACCGATGACATTCGAAGTTGGGGATTCGGTTTTACTTAAAGTCTCACCATGGAAGAGACTTATAACATTTGGAAGAGACTTACTCATTGACCGTAAGACTAAAAAGTTACGATGAAAAATGGTCGATTTAGTGCTTGTGCGATGGAAACATATGAATGGGCCAAATCTCACCGAAGAAACGGAGAGTGACATGATGAGTCGCTATCCGTATTTGTTTGCTAGTATATGATTCCGGTGATGGAATCATCCTAAGGGGGAGAGAATTGTAAAGCCCATTCTTATGGGCTACACATTAAAGATGATATAATAGTCTAGGTCAACCAATATAACTTATTTTGAAGTAATAAAAATGAATTATTTGAGTATTATGTGCTTTATACTTAATTATTATGATATAATGAATTAAGGATAAAAATAAACATCAAAAATAAAATGTTAAATAAACTCAATATCTATTAAAAAAGTTGTAGTGGTCGTAACAAGGATTCCGGAGATATAAAGAATACCGAAATCCGAGTTATAACAAATAAGTTATGACATGTCGAAGTTTCGCGACAGAACCGACACGACGCTATGTGACAAAAAAAGTGAGTTTACGATAAAGTGCTTTTTAGGCTTAGCGATCTAAATAAAAGTTGTAGTATACGTTAAACCTAGAGCGTGCATTAAAAGAATGTCCAAATCTGACTTCGTATGAGGAAGTTATGAATATTCTAAGATTTGGCATAGCAGCATGCAGCCCGAAATTTGAATTATAGATCAAACGATTTTTAGCCGACACAACCTAAAGAAGAATCGAAGATCTTGTCGATAATGGTTCAACGGTAAAAAGACAGACAAAAACAGATGTCGAATGAAGAAGTTATGAATTTTTAACGGACTTTTCCGGTCCTGGCCTGTTAAAAATATAACTTTAAAAAGAAATTCAAAATTAGCCGACGGAATCTAAACAAAAGTTATAGAGCATAGTCTTACCTACATGTGGATATAAAGAACGTAAAAAACGGAGCTTGTATGCGAAAGTTATAAATTTTTGAAGTTTGAGAAACAAAATTCGGGGGAGTACGCTTAGCGTACAAGAGTACGCCCAGCGTACTCGTGTACATGGTCCGAAGTCTACCATGTCACCCTATAAATTTGCATGATGGACGCGTGTCTATAGCTGTAATGCGTCCGAAGCTCGTAATCTGATCACACGCCATGTTCCCCCTACACCTAGCGTACGTGAGTACGCTCAACGTAATGAGAGGCTTCAGCCACCTCTAAAAGGGGCGCAAGGCTGACCGATTTCTTTTACAAATTTCAACACTTTTTTCACCCTATATTCTCTCTTAAACTACACTAAACCCCCCCGAAGCCTAGGATACCATCCTAGCACCAAAAGAAAGCCTTGGAGAGCCCGAAGTCTCCGAGAAAAAAGAGTTTTTCGAGTCGAAACTCTACACATGTAAAGCCCAGTTTTTGAGCAAACCTGTCACACCCCCAACCAGAACGGCGGAAACGTCCGGGGGTTAGGTGGCTTCAACTTGTAATATCATCACAGTGTATATAATTGAATCAAGACAAACATCATCATCACAAATACAATAATACAACATACTATATACTGGGTTTACATCATTGTAAATTGTAATTGTTCACAAAAGTTACATCCCCAAAATAATAAGCGTATGATGGAAACAAAATGCAACATAATCCACAAGTTCCTGAAGACCGACCTGCTTAACGATTCCCTAAGAATACAAGTTATTTTGAAAACTGTCAACATATATAATGTTGGTGAGTTCATAAGCATGTTTGTATGAAAAGTTTTGTATCACTTTGTAAGAACCAGAAAATCCGATATTTTCTGTAAAAATGGTTTGGAAGTTTTTGTATCAAATCTTGTATTAAAGTATGTGTGTTTCTGTTTTGAAAATGTATAAAGAGAGTATTCCAGAAAATCTCAAAATCTTATATTTTCTGTTGTAAGTAGAAGGTAATGTATAATGTATGTTTCCTAGAAAATCCGATATTTTCTGCTTATAAAAGTGTTGTGGTCTAAAAACCCTAAGACTGAGTAACAATGTATGTATGATTTTGTATCACCAGCAATGTATATGTATTCCATAAATTTACAGTGGAGTTAATCTCTATGTGAGTCATTATAATCATGCTTGATATGACTTATCTGTCTGTTATGACATTTTTCAGGTGTCGACTTGTTTAAGGTAAGACGTTTGTCACCCTAGACTGGCCTAGTCTAACTGTAGCGAACAACTCAGGTGCGGGGCTGTCAACCCAATATTGATCTACACATAAACACTCACTCTTCCTCCAGGAGACTCTGGTTATAACTACAGGACTTAGGGTTGTACACTAGGTAGCTACGAATGAAAGAACGTCTCACAAGAAACTTAACTATCTTTATACGAATATTGTAACACCCTGTTTAATGTTTTAAATAATGTTTCCATGTATGTATTTAGGTTACAAGGCCCAATGTGTATGTATATGAATGAATGAGGCCCAATAAGCATTAAATGAGTATACCAGGCCTGTCGAGCATGTAGATGGGTTAACAAGGCCCAATAAACACATAAGCAGTATACATAACCTATCAAACATGTAAATGGGTCACTAAGGCCCAATAACATGTAATGAAAGTATCAGACCCAATAAGCATGTAAATGGACCACAAAGGCCCAATAACATGAAAATGGGTAAACAAGGCCTAATAAAAGTGAGAACGACGTAATCATCCCGTTTGTTATTATATTGCTTGTTTTAGCTCAATTATTTACCAAAATGACATAAAAGGCATACTCTTAGTAAAAATGACATTCTTGGCCCATTAGGCCGAAAATTTACAATTAAGGCACATTTTTTGTAAAAATGACACTTTAGGCCCATTAAGACCGAAAGTTTACTTTTAAGGGCTTATTTTGTATAAAATGACATTTTCAACCCGCTTTTGATAGAAATAATATTTTTGGCCCAAATTCAATGGAAATGGTATTTTCAGCCCATTTAACCGAAAATTTACATTTTTGGCCCATGTTTGTTTAAAATAACAATTTAATCCATAAAAAGTCAAATATTACCTTTTAGGCCCATGAACCCGTGAGTTTCTAAATAAGACCCATTTTGTGAAAATTGACAAATTTAGCCCATTAAAACTGTGAAGGCCGAAATAGAAGCCCATTTTGTGAAAATTAACACTTTTGACCCCTTTCAAACCGTGAATATCATAAAGATTCATTTTTATCTAAAATAATTATTTTGGTACTCTTCAAAGCCATGAGTGTCATAAAGACCTCACTTTTTTTATTTGTCAAAAATGGCCCCTTATACGGTTTTATTTAGTTTTCAAACATCCTTAGCATGTTTAATCATTTCAACTTCATAGTAAGTCACATAAGATGGTTTAGTTTACAAACGGGCTAATTACATCGGGTTTGGTGATGATATAACATGTTTTCATAACATAATCACAACATATAACATGAAAACACACATATACATGCATAAATACATAGATCTAACACAAAGCAACTTGTATCCTCCCCTAAAACATAGTAAAAAACAAAAAACAAGGGGGTATGAACTCACCTTGGGCTTGATAGGTTTTGAAGAAGGAGAAAGAAGGAAGTTTTTGGCCTAGCTTGCATCTTGAGGAGATTTTTCAAAATAAAGATGGTTCTACGAGCATGAACACGAAATCAGAGTGGTGTAAGGAGAGTTTTTTAGTGTAAACTTGAAGTTAAACCATAGAGTGAAAGAAGAACTTACCAAGTTCGGATCTTTGGTGAGGAACTTTTGAACAACCACGATTTTTGGAAGGGAAGTATAAGAGGGTTTCTTTGAGTTTGAGAGGAAGAGATGAGAGAATATTGTGTTTGACGTGAAAAATGGATGAGGTATAATGAGAGGGGTTCGACCGATGGGAGGGGGAGACAGAGAAGAGAGAGACTAGTTCTTGAAGTATGTTGGATAACAATGTAAGTCTTAGATGTCTGGGAGGTAAATGCATGGATATCCTCCATGCAATATGGAGGTGGCAAACATTCATCATTTGGAAATCATTTTTTTGTATATAGGGCCGAGAATATAGAGAGGATGAAAGAAGAGAGTCTATTGGGCTTGAGTTTAAAATGAAACCTAAAAAATGGCCTAATCGAGGTTTTACGGCCCATGAAGTCCCATTAGGGTCTCTCGGCCCAAAAGAGGTAAAAACAATGGCTTTTCGGGCTATTAAAAACAAATGGGTGGTTTTCGGCCCGATAAGGCCAATGATGTGTCTTATAGCCCAAAATCAATTACTTAGTGAATGTGGGTCCAATTACGGCCCAAATGAGGATTCATAGCCCAAAAGAATCAAGTTGTGAGTTTATTGACCCATTAGGCCCAATAAATGATTCCTGGCCCAATAATATGTTTGAACCGGGAAGTTAGGGTTACAAGCCCAAAGTCGAGTGAGTGTAGTGCATTGAATTAGGTTTAGGGTTTCACGAGTGAGTTTTGATTTGAATAATTGTTTTTGAATGAGTAGCATGTATAACATAAAACTTAGAGTTACAAGATATATCAAGAGTTGACCATACATGGATAGAATTTCCTAGCCAAAAATGCTAATTGTGACAAAACCTCCTGGTTTCATCGAAAAATATTGTTTTAAGGAACGAAGTGTTGTCCAATCACCATCTTATCAGGTGAGTGTATAGTTACTTTCATCTTACACGTAGATATGAAGCATTTTATATAAAATACGTGCTACGTGTATATTGTTTGTTTATTAGAGATGGATGTTGAATGAATGTTTTATACATGTTTAGAATGATTTAAACTTTATACGTATTTTTATCTACAAATATGTTGGGTATAAGATTGGTAGATGAAATAGTTGATGTGTGATGAAATAAAATGATGAGAGGCCTCGAATTTTTCGATGTTCTAGTCATCTAGTGGAGTATAGGTAACGACCACAGACCTTTCTATACAGTCCAGTGGAACGCTAGTAGACTCGCAACTGTAGGTGCTTGTGAATGATGTGTTCATCGATGTACTCTATCTCCCTCATGGTTTCCTTACAGACATATATGGCTGAGGAATCCCCTTAGCAGTATTGTCCATCCCGATGATGATTCTTAGGCTAGGTCCCTTATGATAGGTATTTAGGGACATAAAGTGAGGATAACAGGAACGGGTAATGTAACATCTCAAAAAACAAGGTCCCGAAAATTTCTTTTTAATTAATTAATGAAAACCATAACAACAGATCACATCATTCATAAACAAAAGTTGTTATATCAAATCAGAGTATCATCTCAAAACATAATCTTTTATCAAAGTATAAGCCTCACAGGCTAAAACTTCTTGGTGTGTGCCATGCGATCATCCCGAGCTCTTTCCTCCGCTACCAGAAGTACCTGAAACCAAAACTTAAAACCGTAAGCATGAAGCTTAGTGAGTTCCCCAACCTATAACATACCATATATAATCACATACTTCAAACACTAGGCCTAGCCAACTACATCAGGCCCAGCCAGGCGTCGGACAAATCCGGCATCAGGCCTCGCCTGCCATCGAGCCCTGCTCCGTATACATATATGTTTCTACCAGGCCCCGCTTGTCTTTGGGCCCCGCCCGCTACTCACATACAACAATAACATATAAACAAGCTAACACAATCACTATACTATAACTGCTAGTCTCAAGGCCCCGCCTATCTTGGTCCTCACCCCTATTCTACTACTAATGAGATATGGAACCCCGTCCACACTCAGCTAGTGATGAGATACGGGCCCCCACCCACACTCATCCCCCTACCAGGTATATACAAGTATCACGAAGACAAAGAGTATAACTACACATACACTACTGCCTCGGGTACCACCTGGCATCGAGCCGTAGCTCGGAAACATACATATAAACCTTCCTTGGGCCTCGCCCGACATCGGATATTCGAATCTAAATCCGGTATTCACTAACACACATAAATAGGCCGACATTGGTGCCTTAGACCCGTTACTACTGGAGAAAACTCACCTCGCAAGGCTGACTGAAGAATCCTGCGAATACCCCTCGCTGCTAGCTGGCCGACCCCCGAACTGCTAATCCCTCGGCTTCCTGAGCTATCAATACCACAATATCACTTAGTCCAATTCAATAACCCTTCATAGGGTAGAATGACCATTCTACACCTAAGCCAACCTGATCCATAACTAAGGCCCAATACTAGGTAAGCTTCCCAAGCCCACTAATGGCCTAATTTGCTAAATCATGCCCAATCCCTCTAATGAGCCTTACCCTAATCCCAAATATCTTTTGGGACCACATCATTTGACTTCTGCTGGCCCAATAAGGTCCAAAACATGACCCAAACCGAGGCCCAATAACACGAAGCCGAAACTGACCGAGTACGTCGGGCATACCCCCACATACGCTAAGTGTACTAGGTAAGTGGTGAGTACGTTGGGCAAACCTGCATGTATGCTTAGCGTAACCCCCCTGTTAAGTCCATTTCTCATTAAGAGCTTAATACTCTACTTTAGAGGCTACAAACATAAATCTAAGTCATTTTCACGTCTGAATCCATAAAGTCACTGACTTGGTGACTTAACTTGGACCAACAAGCCCAAACTCCCCTAAATGATACCCCTCTTCCATAAAGAGGGCTAAATCTCATGCATGAACTCATTAAGTCACTCAAGCTGGAATCTTTACTGCTTATTGAACCCTTTTAGCTTTGAGGGTGGCAACCCAAAGCTCACAAACGGAATTTCATCATAAAGGTCCAATCTTGGGACCAAAACTAACTCCAAAACCACACTACACTAGATCTAAGCACCCTTAAAAAAAGTTATGAACTTTATACCTCCAAAGGTTCCAAATGAGGATGTTATTCCAGATCTATGAGCTTCAACCTTCCAGATTCTTCCTTGCCCACTTCTTCTTTGCCTCCTCCAAGCCTACGCCACCAAAATGATATTCTTGAAGTCAAAATCACCCAAGGATGAAGAGATGAGGCGTTCTAGGGTTTCACTGAGGTTGGAGGAATAGATAAGGATGCTTTGGTTTGAGACATTATGTTCGTTATTTAGTGGCTAACCCTAAAGTTAGGGTTTCTGGGCACTGGACGTATGCTGGGAGCACATCCTGTACGTTGGGCGTACGCCAAAAGCACTCGCGATCTTATGCCATTATACGTTGGGCGTAACCCAGCCTTACGTTGGGCGTACTCACGTGCTCACCACCTTGCATGCATGGTCCTTCTTTGTCATATTTCTCCCTTAAAAACCAATATTGCCAACAACTTCAAAGTGTTATAACTCCTTCGTTCTGAGTCCATTTCCGACGAAATTTATATCCACGAAAAGGTGGCGAGAAGCCCTCCACTTATAGCAGCACACCTCGGCTCCAAACCTCTCGAATAAAAACCTCAAAACTTATAAAAGACCAAAATGCCCCTAGCCTGAGCCTCCGAACAAACATTTTCAGAACAGGGTGTTACAGGTAATCAAGGTTATTGTTGGTTGAAGAAATTAACACATTTATTGTTGGTTGATAAAATTAATAAATTTATTTATTGTGGGTTGAAAACCCTATGTGCTCACCAGACTCCCAAGCCTGACCCACTCAGCTTTCTGTATTAGAGGTAGTGGAACAAGAGCATAGTTGGATGATGATGAGGGATTTTGGATTATATGCCAGTAAATGTAAATATATGTTGCAAGGCCTATATCGTACTGTTTATGCTTTTGATTTGTATCGATGTTGACATCCCGAGTTCTGTAATGAAATGAAAAATACATTTCTTTAAGAAATGCTTTGATAAAATTTTATCATATTTTGTTTTGGGAACAAATTCTGCATTACTTTTAATTGAAAGATTAATCTAATTTTATTATAAAAGCACAAACAAAATCGGTCATTTCTGGCCGTGAAAATGGGGATGTCACATTCACGAACCTTAGTTTTTAACTAGACTAGTTCACTAATCATCGACAATACAATCTTCACGATACTATCGCAATATAGAGTATGACTATACTATTATCCAAATTAATTGGATCTAAACATCCATTATAAGTATCAGTTTAGAACTTAACTAGACTACAATCCATGTAATCAACTTCCAATACCAACTTTGGTTAAGCAACATTATCCTAATTTAATGTATATATTTAATGTTGGATTAGGTGTCTAATCCCATAACTATAATTGGTATAAACTTGAATTGATAGTAGGACAATCATTTTGGGTTGCCCTCAAACCTAGAAATGGTTAGGATATTTTTAGAGAAAGATATTGATTTATTGTTTGATTAATAAAGTGAAATAAAAAGGTTGTTAATATAATATGGAAAAAAATATATTAATTGGAAATAGTAATATTTAATTAATATTTAATTAGAAATTAATTAAAATTAATTTGGTGATTAAAAGAACTAATTGAAAGTGCAGGGACTGAAGCGCAATTGTTCAATAGTTGAACAAGAGGCATTATAGAACCTCCTTGAGGCTATGAACGGTTTTAAGGAGCCATTAGGGTTTCTACAATTATCCTTGGTGGATAATTCAGAAGTTGGATAATTACACAGTTCAACATATTATTATTATATTGGGTTTGGGCTTATCTAGGGTTTCCCGACTGCACTATATAAAGGCCCCTAGCGCTATGATTTTCAGCCACTCATACCATAGAGAGTATAGGCCGAAATTATGATTCCTTTTTCCCTCTATCCTCAATATCCTCATTTCTTGTGTTGGGTGTGAACAACTAGAGGTACGACGCTTGTGGTGCTTGCTTCTAAAAGATCAACAAAAGGTTTCTTGAATGTTTACTTACACAATTAATAAGGTATGTATTCCATCTTATGAATTCAGATTTAGATAAGAAGTTTTGTAGTTTTGATAGTTCACAGTATGTTGCCTTTACATGAAAGAAATAGATCCTTCATAGGTTGCATGTTCCCTAATCATTCATTTAGATATTAATTGAACTTAATAATTAATGGCAAATATTTTTTGGTATATTTTTAAATTTAAATTAATTGTTTAATTTTCGAAATTTAAATATAAACAAGTATTGTTGAAAAAGTTTTTAAACAATACACCTTATACTATATGTAGAATTAAATGTTTAATTCTCACTATACGTATAAGACTAAGTCAGTTGAACCGCTAGTACGCCTCATTCATGAAGCCGATCTATACAGGAGGTATAAGGAAACTACCTATAAAATGGTAGTTGAATGGGTGTCCACTCTCACCAACCACTTCCTTGATTGGAGGATGGTCGTTAGCCGAACGGGTTTGATAGGACAATTAATTCTTATTAATAAGTATAATGCAATTATAAGTAACTAAATATTTTATTTTAAATCACAATCTTAGTTACTTTGGGAAAATGTGAATTTGTATGCTAACCCATGAAATTGCACATTATATTTTATAGTAGTTAGTGGAGCGTGTGTGGTTAACGGACACACTAATAGTGACTATAAAGAGCGATAATGGGCATGTCGAAAATTATTATTGATTAATGGAGCATGTATTGTTAACCGACACATTAAAATGAGATGATAAATGACATCGAGAGTACCAAGGTAATTTGCATGGTTATTTACATCTTGTTTATGATCCTTGGTATCCTAGTCACAAATGGAAGAGCATAATTTGAGATTAAACATGTCATTGAATAGTTTCAATGAGTCCCAAAAGATCTAGGAATTTCACTTGACTTAATTTCCCTCAAATTTTGTTTTTCGATAGTAGAATTGTAAATCGTCATTTACATACCTTTATATACTTTACAATCAAATTACGAGATCCCTTTTCTATGTTGTGAATTATTTAGTTGGATCTTAGCCTTGATATTTTACTTTTGGGTTGTTATATTAATGATTGTTCTTATCTGACCAAAACCACCATTCTCTTACATATATCTACTCCAAATGATGCTTCTGGTTCCTCTTCCTCCTCCCTTAACTTTTCCTTGTTGAACATCTGCTCCAAGCTGCAATTAGATGGCACCAACTACAATGATGGGATGCACAACATTAAAATGGCCCTTTGTTTCACGGACAAGGAGTATGTCCTTGAGAGACCATTAGATGAGATCAACGAAGAATAGGCCACTCTTGAAGAAATGGTCACCTACAAAAATCACTACAATGATGCGACAAAAGTTGCTAGTATCATGGTGGTCACTATGACTCCTAAATTGTAGAGATACTATGAGGATTAATGGCCATATGAGATGAACAAGTAATTTATGGAGAAGTACCATAAGCGAGCTGTGACATCCCCATATTTAAGGCCAGAAAAGACCGATTTTGTTTATGCTTTATAAAAATCAGAGTATCTCTTTTAATAAAAATGATGTGGAATTTGTTCCCAGAAGAACATGATAATCGTGTTATCAAAGCATTTATAAAGAAATATATTTTTATTCACTTTTAAAACATTTGGGATGTCATCTTCAATACAGAAACATAAGCATAAACAGAACTTACATTTATTTACACTAGTGATCTACATCTCTTTTAAATCTCTCAGTGTAATGTGACTTCATATCAACACCTGTGATATAAATAAACTGAGTGATCAGGTTGGGAAACCTGGTGAGTACATAGGGTTTTCAACCCACAATAATATAATTATTATGTTTAAACAATTAAACAATCAACCCAATTACCCATTCTCATTATCTTCTTTATTCTTAAGGATCTACCCTAAGAATCAACTATTCCTCGTTCATTTATTCCTAAGGAGTATCCTAAGGAAGAAGTACGAATTCCATCATTGTAAATGACACATCTGTCAAGCACAACTGCTAGTTCTGTCACTAGGGCGCAACTGCCAAAATTATGACATTCTCTATGGGGCACATATGTCAAAATAGTCCTTTAGGCGCATCTACCGGGGTTATGAGGTTCTCTATTAGGTGCTTCTGCCGGTAGAGTCCTTTAGGTGCATCTGCCAGGGTTTTATTGACAGTATCGTTTTTGAGAGTCCACTCGCAATACATATCAATGGGTTTTTAGAGTACACCGGTGAACACATCGTTCACAACACCTACAAGTTGTGAGCCTGCTAGTGTTCCACTAGACTTTCTAGAATAGTCCGTGGTTGTCATCCATACTCTGCTGAATGACGAGGCCATCATTTGGGAAAAAGGCTTCTCACATCATCCACCTCTCACCCTCACCTCATGATCTATTTCACTTCTCAACTCATCATCCAACTCATATTTCATCTATTACATCTACCCATGTCTTACCCCAACATTTTCGTAGATATAAAATACACATACATTTTAAATCATTTAAAACATGTATAAAATCGGTCATCCAGCATAGACAACAAGTACTCAGGTAATATGCACACAGAGCACGTAATTTATATAAAATACTTCATATCTATGTGTAAGATGAAAGTAACTATGCACTCACTAGATAAGGTGATGACTCGGTACTCGGACAACACTTCGTTACTGTTAAAACAATTTCCCTCGGACAAAACCTAGTATCATTACCACTAGAGTTTAGTCTAACGTTAACCGCAACTAATTAATAGTCTAGATATTATTACTATTATATAAGCATTAAATAACACTCAATATAACTCATAATAATAGCCCAAATAATTATTTTAAGGACCTAATAACATTACTATAATTATTTGAAAGCTATATTAAAAGTTGCGTAAGCGTAGCTCACTTACAGCAGATTTTAAAGAAAACCGGGCTTTATTTGGAGCAGCGTTTTGAAACCGAAAGACCCTTTTTCTCGGGACTCCGGGAGCCTCGGGGCTTCCTTCGGGAGCTAGGGGGTTTACCTAGGGTTTAGGAGGGTTAGAAACCCTAGAGAGAGAAAGAAATCTAGAGAGAGAAAGGAAATGGTGTGAAAAACTTGGAAATCTTCACAGCCTTTTATAGGCGTACAACAGCTCAGACTACGCTGCTCGTTCAGCAGCTACGCTGGGCGTAGTTTGTCACACCCCAAAACCAAGAACGGCGGAAACGTTCTGGGGCGGAGGACGTCATGTAAGGTAATCACAACACAGTAAATGTAAATAGGCAAACAACATCATCCATTGCATTAAATATATAAATTTAATACATGCGTGTTCTGTATAGTTTTAGACACCAAAATATAACATAAATCAAAATAATAAAATGATGAGTCTTTGAGTACGCTCCATCATCTCAAAAGCTGGCATCGGTAACTGTCTACCGATGACCTGAGAATACAAGTTATTTTGAAAGAGTTTATCAGCATTAAGCTGGTGAGTTCATAAGTATTTTAGTGTCAATGTTCGTTGTCAAAAACGTTTGAACCTGTCTCAATGTATAAGTTTGTAAAAATGTAAGTAAATGTTTAAAAGTGTTTGCAAAAGTTTGAATCTCTCAGAAAATCCTATATTTTCTATAAAAGTAACCTTCTACCGAGGCTTAAATGTTTTGTAAACTCGTCTGTTGTAAAAGTGTGTAATTACCCAAGTATAACTATCATTTGATAAAATATAGTTCATACATTAATGCTTAAGTGAGATTATCACCAAAATATGTAATGGGTAAATCATTGTAGTACTGTAGTTTTGTATAATAAGAACTACTGTTGTACTAATTACTACTACCTTAAACCGAATTTATATTAAGGTATAATGTGATAATTGCACCATACTATCGACTGATAACAACGACATAAAGAACGGTCGTAATAACGGAATGACGTTTGGCACCCGCAAACCTGCAGGTCCGGCTGTAGCTAGCAGCAAGGTGTAGGATAGTCAATCCAGTATAGATCTATACGCAAACTCAACGCTCTCCCTCCAAGAGAATTCTGGCTACAACTCGGGCCATGACATTTAAGGCATGCTCCGATACAGTGGATCACATTTGTTATCGTATTCTTGCATATGTGATGAAATGTTTCTTGTTCTAGTATAGTTGTATATGTTATCGTAGTATAGTTGTATATATTCTCTTCCTAGTATAGACTCATGAATGAACTGACTCATTGATCTAGTAGTTGTAATAGTATGGTTCTGTGTTACCCCGATGGTAACTTGTTAACGGTGCGTCTAGTACGTATGGTTATGGAAGTACTTTTATGTCTATATATGTATATTTGATATATACTTAACATGGAAACGACCTTCGGATGGTCACCCAAAATCCTATCAGACCACATCCAAATCGAGGAAAAGGAAACAAGGTGGGTAGCCTTCCTAAGTCTTTTAAACATTACTTATATAACTACACATATACGGGCATGCAATTCATAATATAAAAGCATAAATAAGTATTTATAAGGCATTTGAAACATAAGTATTATTTTTAAAGAAAGATTGACTTGATGTCAATCTATAAAACAATTTGAAGGCGTAGATTTGATTAAAACAGTTTAAGTATAAGGAACATTTGTTTAAATCACAGTTGCAGTGTAAATTCGAAAAGTAAATGGGTTTGGAAAACATTTAGAAGTAAAGCAGTTTGATAGATAGTTTGAATAGTGATAAAATCACTGATTTCCCTAGTTATTAATCACATGTGATTTGTGCAATCACATGTGATTGAAACAATAGCTATAAGTATTTAACTTGTATTCCCCCCCTTTAAAAGCATATAAAAGCATTTAGAATATTTAACAGGCTGATTAAGGGGTATGAAACTCACTTGATTGATTGAAGAAAGCGAGATGGAAAACCGGGCAGAGTTTCGTCTCGGAAAACGGATTTTTCTCGGGATTCTCGGGAATCTAGGGAGTAAAATCGACCCTCGGGACTTGAGCAAAAAGACCAGAGCTTCGGGTTATAACGGGCACGGAAAACGAGGCAAGGTTGTGAGAGAGAGAAGAGAAATGAGCAACATTTTTAGAAAGCCTCGCATCCTATTTATAGGAAGGCTGAACTGCCTCCGTACGCGGGGCGTACGCTCGTACGCAGCGCGTACGCGTACGTCATGCATGACCGAAGCCTCGACTGCCTCGGCTCGGATGGGACGGGTTGCTGGGTACGCGGGTCGGATGGGACGGCGGGTCGGACGGGACAGCGGGTCGGACGGGTCGGAGCTTCGGACGGGTCGGACGGGTTAGATTTCTTTGGATAGTGCGACGTGGACGATCCGAGACCCTCGATCTCAGTACGCGGGGCGTACGAAGGTACGCAGGGCGTACTTCGGTCCAATTCGATGACTCCCCTTCGGATATTACCGGGAATTTATAATTAAATTTATATCTATTATAAATAAACTTCAAAAATTCATATCTCCCTCATACGAACTCCGTTTTTGACGTTCTTTATATCCACGCGAAGGTGAGACCATGATCTATGACTTTCGTTTAGATTCCGTTGGCAAATTCCGAAATTATTTTTATTATTTATTTATTAAAATGACGTGATTAAGGAATTTCTTCAAAATTTCATAACTTCCTCATCCGAAGTCAGATTTGGACGTTCTTTTTATGTACGCAAACCTTGATATGATTCCTACTACTTTATTTAATCCGAACAAGATTTTAGGAAGGTTACATTTTGACCTAAATTTGATCGGTTTTACATTACATTGACTCGAAATATCGGGTTGTCACATCATCCCCCCGTTAGAAGGAATTTCGTCCCGAAATTAGAATTTTAAGCAAGTTAGAAATTACAAATAACTAAGCAAAAAGGTGAGGGTATTTCGGTTTCATCTGATCCTCACGTTCCCAAGTGAAGTCCGGTCCTCGCTTGGCATTCCAGCAAACCTTCACGATAGGGATACGACTTTGCTTTGTCTGCTTGACCTCACGGTCCATGATCTCTATAGGTTCTTCCACGAAGTTGAGGCTCTCGTTGATTTCGATCTCGTCGAGTGGGATTACAAGAGTCTCGCCGGATAGACACTTTTTCAAGTTAGATATGTGGAATGTAGAATGTACGTTACGAAGTGCGTCTGGTAGTTCGAGTTTATAAGCTACGGGGCCGACTCTTGCAAGAATCTCGAAAGGCCCTATGTACCTCGGATTAAGCTTTCCACGCTTGCCGAAGCGTATCAAGCCCTTCCAGGGTGAGACTTTGAGGAGGACTCGGTCTCCCACCTGAAATTCCAAAGGTTTCCTTCGTTTATCAGCGTAGCTCTTCTGTCGGTCTCTAGAGGCTTTCAATCGTTCACGGATCTGAACGATTTTCTCTGTTGTTTCCCGAATGATCTCCGGACCGGTGAGAGTACTGTCGGATGTTTGCCCCCTGGCTAATTGGGTATCACCCACCTCAGCCCAGCACAGAGGGGATCTGCACTTACGGCCGTAGAGAGCTTCAAATGGAGCAGCCTTGATGCTCGTGTGATAACTGTTATTATAGGAAAACTCGACAAGGGGTAAATGAGTATCCCATGCCTTCCCAAAGTCAATCACGCAGGCTCGCAACATATCTTCTAGAGTTTGGATGGTCCTCTCACTCTGTCTGTCGGTCTGAGGATGGTAGGCTGTGCTCATGTCCAGCCTTGTTCCTAGGGAATGTTGTAGTGATTGCCAAAATCTTGAGGTGAACCTACTATCTCTATCGGAGATAATGGACATAGGTACACCATGTAGCCGTACGATTTCCCTAATGTATGTTCTCGTAAGTTTCTCCATCTTGTCGGTTTCTTTGATAGGCAGGAAGTGTGCAGACTTGGTCAATCTATCAACGATGACCCATATGGTGTCAAGTCCACCCGTTGTCTTGGGCAACTTGGTTATGAAATCCATAGTGATCCGCTCCCACTTCCATTCCGGGATCTCTGGTTGTTGCAATAAACCAGAGGGCTTCTGGTACTCGACCTTAACCTTTGCGCAAGTAAGGCATTTACTTACGAAGGTAGCAATCTCTGCTTTCATATTAGGCCACCAGTATAGCTTCTTAAGATCCAGATACATCTTATCTGAAACTGGGTGGACGGAATACCGAGTGTTGTGCGCCTCGGTCATGACCAAGTCTCGGAAACCACCATGTTTCGGTGTCCAGATCCGGTTCATGAAATATAAAGCTCCGTCACCCTTGGCTTCTAAATTCTTGTCCATTCCTCTAAGGGATTCACTTGACACATTTTCAGGTTTCATGGCCTCAAGTTGAGCCGCCTGAATTTGCTTAGTCAGATGTGAATGGATGGTTATCGATAATGACTTGACTTTGCGACCAGAATATTCCTTCCGACTTAGGGCGTCTGCTACTACGTTGGCTTTACCCGGATGATAACGAATATCGCATTCGTAATCACTGAGTAGTTCGACCCACCGTCGTTGTCTCATGTTGAGCTCCTTCTGATCGAAAATGTGTTGTAAACTCTTGTGATCGGTAAAGATAGTGCTCTTCGTTCCATACAAGTAATGTCTCCAGATCTTCAGAGCAAACACTACTGCTCCTAGTTCAAGATCGTGGGTCGTGTAGTTAACCTCGTGTGTCTTCAATTGTCTCGAGGCGTAGGCGATGACCTTACCTCGCTGCATCAGAACACATCCGAGCCCTTGATTCGATGCATCGCAATAAACTATGAAGTCTTCTATTCCTTCTGGAAGGGATAGTATTGGTGCGGTGCACAAGGCTCGTTTGAGCGTTTGGAACGCTCTTTCTTGTTTCTCTTCCCAGTCAAAGGCCACGCCTTTCTGGGTTAGGGTTGTAAGAGGCTTCGCTATTCGTGAGAAGTTCTGAATGAACCTGCGGTAGTAGCCAGCGAGACCTAGAAATTGACGAATTTCTGTAGGCGTCTTCGGTGCTGACCAGTTCTCAATGGCCTTAATTTTGGATGGGTCCACGTGGATTCCCTCTTCGCTTACCACGTGTCCTAAGAATTCGACTCTTCGGATCCAAAATTCACATTTCGAGAACTTCGCATAAAGTTTCTCTTTCCGTAATGTCCCTAGAACTTGTCGTAGGTGATCGCCATGTTCTTTCTTACTTCGGGAGTAGATTAGGATGTCGTCAATGAAAACGATGACGAACTGATCCAAGTAGGGTCGGCATACTCTATTCATCAGATCCATGAAGACTGCGGGCGCATTGGTCAATCCGAATGGCATCACCACGAACTCGTAATGTCCGTAACGAGTTCGGAAGGCGGTCTTCGGCACATCCTCCTCTAGCACTCGTAACTGGTGATATCCGGATCTCAGATCAATCTTAGAAAAATAGCTCGCCCCTTGCAGTTGGTCGAATAGATCATCTATGCGTGGTAGAGGATAACGATTCTTGACCGTCAGTTTGTTGAGTTCTCTGTAGTCAATACACATACGGAAGGATCCGTCCTTCTTCTTAACGAACAAGGCCGGTGCTCCCCAAGGTAAGAAACTCGGTCTTATAAAGCCCTTGCTGAGCAGTTCGTTAAGTTGACCAGAGAGTTCCTGCATCTCAGCTGGTGCTAAACGGTAGGGCGACTTGGCTACTGGGGTAGCTCCTGGGACTAAGTCGATTCTGAACTCGACTTGTCGCTGCGGAGGCAACCCGGGTAGTTCTTCTGGGAAAATGTCGGGGAAGTCGCTCACTACTGGGAGGTTCTTTAGTTCTTTCGTTTCTAGGTTCGTGTCGACGACGTGAGCAAGGAATGCGTGGTATTCCTTACGCAGGTATTTCTGTGCTTGAATACTTGATATGATGCGAAGACTTGCACCGGGTTTGTCGCCATAGACTATAAGAGTTTCGTTAGACGGAAGGTTTAGACGGACTGCTTTCTCAAAGCACATGATGTCGGCACGATGAAGGCTTAACCAGTCCATGCCAATGATGACGTCGAAACTTTTTATTGAGACTGGCATGAGGTCGATTGGAAATGAATGGTTATCTAGAGTTAGGGTACAACCTAAGTATATGCTACTCGTATTTTCAGTTTTTCCATTAGCCATTTCTACTGTGAATAGTTCTTTGAGTGCGTGCGGTGGTTGATTAAGCATGCGAGCAAATTTATGGTTTATGAAGCTTCGCTCCGCTCCACTATCGAACAGAATGCATGCATAGGAGTTATCGAGGAGGAACGTACCGGTCACCACTGTCGGGTCAGCAACTGCTTCCCCGTGGCCAATAGCTAGTACCCTCCCTGCTCCTCCCGCATTCCTCGCTTTGGGGCAGTCCCTCTTAAAGTGGCCTGATTCACCACATCCATAGCAGGTTGGGCTCGCGCCAGATCCAGGGACTTGGTTGATAGGTTGTGCCGGGAACTTACAGAATCGGACGGTGTGTCCTTTCTTGTTGCAGTTAGAGCACTGCAATTCACGGCAGGGGCCGTTGTGGTGGTAGCTGCATTTGTTGCACTTGGGCGAACTTCCAGCATACCGACTCACTGGAGCAGTAGTAGTAGCAGTAGGGGTTACTGCGGCATGAATTGCCACCAATTGCTGCTTTTTGGCAGCCTGCTGCTTCTTCCTTTCATCCCAGAATTTCCGCTTAGTATCGGCGGGTTTGGAGGGTTCCGGGATGGCTAGGGTGGTTGTGGTTGCAGGGGTTTTGACTCCATGGTCAATGAGTCGTTGTGCCAATCGTTTGGCACTGTAGAAGGTAGCGGGGTTTGATGCTAGCACATTCCCCTGATACGGAGGCACTAGCCCCCATATGTACCTCTCGATCTTCTTCCCCTCGGTGGGAACCATATTGGGGCAGAGGGCCACCAGCTCGCTGAAGCGGGCAGTATAAGCGACCACATTGGTGCCCTTCATTGACAGGTTCCAGAGTTCCTGCTCCAGTTTCTGGATCTCGCCCCTCGGGCAGTATTCCTCAGTCATGAGGTCTTTCATTGTTTCCCAACCCATGTCGTTGGCTATGACGAGAGTTAGGGCTTTGACGTGGCCGTTCCACCACGTTAGGGCTTTACCCTCAAAGGTGCATGCGACATATTTCACTTTGCACGCAGCAGGGCATGAACAGATTTCGAAGACTGATTCAGTCTTCTCGAACCATTGTGAGAGAGCAATGACTCCGCCGGTGCCATAGAAAGGCTTCGGCTTGCAGTTTGTAAAATCCTTGTAAGAGCACTCCCTTGAGCGCACAGGGATTTCGATCAGGATAGATTCCACAGGGGTTCCACCTCTGCTGGCATCAGAAGAGTGATACTGAGCCATGGCAGTTGCCACTGCTGCAGCTACGACAGCATTCAGGGCTACAGTATCGATGACCGGAGGCGGAGGAGGTGGTGGAGGTGCAGGATTATTCCTATTCCTGGGAGATTTGCGAGGAGGCATCCTCCAGCTAAAAGTTTATAAAGATAAGAAAGATGGTAAGAATCAATTTGTAAGCAACGTGAGAGTGACACATGGACTAACTAAACATAGTCCAACAATTGAAAGAGTGCTTGAAACCACAATAAGAAATATTAGAAGGAAAGCATAAGTGTATAGATTTTTCCCAGATAGATAGATCTCAAGAATACTGGCATTACTGATGTAATAAGTTCAGGGAAAATCGACCTAACAGTAGGTCATACATCATACCGTATAGAAAAGTTTGATAGTTCTTAGATTTCAAATTTTGAGTAAGGAAAGTTAGAAACATTTTACACACAAGTGCTACTTGGAGCACAGATGTTAAAGGCTATCCTTTAATTAAAAGACAGAGATGTACTAGACATCAACCAACGGCGATGGGAAAGTCCCGGGCGAGTACTGCGGTCGGATACTTGACGAAACACCTCTTGAATGGGTCGATCCTGTGTCCTCTGACGAGCTCGAAGTTCCAATATTTCAGCTCGTGAGGCAGCCGACTGCTACTGCAGGGTTTTATTTGTCCTCTGGGTCTGTTCCATGTCTTCTTCAAGACGGCGGATGCTGACTGTGTTGATTCCTGAGTCAGCATCAATCTCTATGACCCGGTCGACGGCTGCTCTACCTTGCTCGACAATACGAGCTATTCTGCGGATAAAGACAGGCAGAGCTCGGTCAGTAGAGCCACCATTGCTGACGTTGTAAAAGGTTCGGTCCCCAAAGTATTGTAAGGGTTGACCCTGATCATTACTCCAGCGGTTCAGGTTGTTGACTTTTAGGCTCGGAGTCGGATCCATCTGAAAAGCCTTCTGCAAGGTGATCATCCAAAGGGATTGGATGATCAACTTCGGGCTCTTCATCGATCCACCCGGCATTGCCTTCATTGGGAAAGTACGGGTCGCCATGATGGATATCTAGCCATCAAGATCGACGCGAGAATAGAGGTATAAGAATATAGTATACGTGTAACTAGTAGCGCAAAATACTCCTATAGTATTTTAAGTTTTAAGTTCTTTTGATCTTCTTGTGGTATTGTTGGTAAGTTTTTAGACTTGTTAACCTATCACAACCATTCTAAGGCATGTGCTAATCACTCCTAGGATCAGCATAGTTGATCAGGCTATGCCATTCCCAGGACTGACCATACATCCCCGAGCTCACTTGTGATATTTAACAATCGTAATACTTTTGTTCTTGTCATTGTGACACTTATTTTAGTATGAATGCAGACTAGTATACTTAGTTAAATATTTTATTATTTAAAGTAGAGACTCTTGGTCAAAGTTTAATCCCTAATGGGTTTATAGTCTAGTATATCTTTTATGGGTTGATATACTCAATTCACTATAAACAATGCTCTGATACCAATCTGTCACACCCCAAAACCAAGAACGGCGGAAACGTTCTGGGGCGGAGGACGTCATGTAAGGTAATCACAACACAGTAAATGTAAATAGGCAAACAACATCATCCATTGCATTAAATATATAAATTTAATACATGCGTGTTCTGTACAATTTTAGACACCAAAAATATAACGTAAATCAAAATAATAAAATGATGAGTCTTTGAGTACGCTCCATCATCTCAAAAGCTGGCATCGGTAACTGTCTACTGATGACCTGAGAATACAAGTTATTTTGAAAGAGTTTATCAGCATTAAGCTGGTGAGTTCATAAGTATTTTAGTGTCAATGTTCGTTGTCAAAAACGTTTGAACCTGTCTCAATGTATAAGTTTGTAAAAATGTAAGTAAATGTTTAAAAGTGTTTGCAAAAGTTTGAATCTCTCAGAAAATCCTATATTTTCTATAAAAGTAACCTTCTACCGAGGCTTAAATGTTTTGTAAACTCGTCTGTTGTAAAAGTGTGTAATTACCCAAGTATAACTATCATTTGATAAAATATAGTTCATACATTAATGCTTAAGTGAGATTATCACCAAAATATGTAATGGGTAAATCATTGTAGTACTGTAGTTTTGTATAATAAGAACTACTGTTGTACTAATTACTACTACCTTAAACCGGATTTATATTAAGGTATAATGTGATAATTGCACCATACTATCGACTGATAACAACGACATAAAGAACGATCGTAATAACGGAATGACGTTTGGCACCCGCAGACCTGCAGGTCCGGCTGTAGCTAGCAGCAAGGTGTCGGATAGTCAATCCAGTATAGATCTATACGCAAACTCAACGCTCTCCCTCCAAGAGAATTCTGGCTACAACTCGGGCCATGACATTTAAGGCATGCTCCGATACAGTGGATCACATTTGTTATCGTATTCTTGCATATGTGATGAAATGTTTCTTGTTCTAGTATAGTTGTATATGTTATCGTAGTATAGTTGTATATATTCTCTTCCTAGTATAGACTCATGAATGAACTGACTCATTGATCTAGTAGTTGTAATAGTATGGTTCTGTTTTACCCCGATGGTAACTTGTTAACGGTGCGTCTAGTACGTATGGTTATGGAAGTACTTTTATGTCTATATATGTATATTTGATATATACTTAACATGGAAACGACCTTCGGATGGTCACCCAAAATCCTATCAGACCACATCCAAATCGAGGAAAAGGAAACAAGGTGGGTAGCCTTCCTAAGTCTTTTAAACATTACTTATATAACTACACATATACGGGCATGCAATTCATAATATAAAAGCATAAATAAGTATTTATAAGGCATTTGAAACATAAGTATTATTTTTAAAGAAAGATTGACTTGATGTCAATCTATAAAACAATTTGAAGGCGTAGATTTGATTAAAACAGTTTAAGTATAAGGAACATTTGTTTAAATCACAGTTGCAGTGTAAATTCGAAAAGTAAATGGGTTTGGAAAACATTTAGAAGTAAAGCAGTTTGATAGATAGTTTGAATAGTGATAAAATCACTGATTTCCCTAGTTATTAATCACATGTGATTTGTGCAATCACATGTGATTGAAACAATAGCTATAAGTATTTAACTTGTATTCCCCCCCTTTAAAAGCATATAAAAGCATTTAGAATATTTAACAGGCTGATTAAGGGGTATGAAACTCACTTGATTGATTGAAGAAAGCGAGATGGAAAACCGGGCAGAGTTTCGTCTCGGAAAACGGATTTTTCTCGGGATTCTCGGGAATCTCGGGAGTAAAATCGACCCTCGGGACTTGAGCAAAAAGACCAGAGCTTCGGGTTATAACGGGCACGGAAAACGAGGCAAGGTTGTGAGAGAGAGAAGAGAAATGAGCAACATTTTTAGAAAGCCTCGCATCCTATTTATAGGAAGGCTGAACTGCCTCCGTACGCGGGGCGTACGCTCGTACGCAGCGCGTACGCGTACGTCATGCATGACTGAAGCCTCGACTGCCTCGGTTCGGATGGGACGGGTTGCTGGGTACGCGGGTCGGATGGGACGGCGGGTCGGACGGGACAGCGGGTCGGACGGGTCGGACGGGTCGGAGCTTCGGACGGATAGTGCGACGTGGACGATCCGAGACCCTCGATCTCAGTACGCGGGGCGTACGAAGGTACGCAGGGCGTACTTCGGTCCAATTCGATGACTCCCCTTCGGATATTACCGGGAATTTATAATTAAATTTATATTTATTATAAATAAACTTCAAAAATTCATATCTCCCTCATACGAACTCCGTTTTTGACGTTCTTTATATCCACGCGAAGGTGAGACCATGATCTATGACTTTCGTTTAGATTCCGTTGGCAAATTCCGAAATTATTTTTATTATTTATTTATTAAAATGACGTGATTAAGGAATTTCTTCAAAATTTCATAACTTCCTCATCCGAAGTCAGATTTGGACGTTCTTTTTATGTACGCAAACCTTGATATGATTCCTACTACTTTATTTAATCCGAACAAGATTTTAGGAAGGTTACATTTTGACCTAAATTTGATCGGTTTTACATTACATTGACTCGAAATATCGGGTTGTCACATAGTTCGGATAAGGCTGAGACGTGGCAAGCTTCAGATGGTGAGACATGGAGGCTTGTGGACCGAGGAAGAGCTCTTGTACGCGGGGCGTTCCGAACCTCGTACGGGGGGCGTCGGATGCTAACGTTGGGCGTATGCGAGGGGTTGCGTATCATGCATCCGAGGCGGGTACTGAGGTCAGCGATGGAGGGTCCAGATTGGGCCACGTCATCGACTCGCATCAGACTTCGCAAATTCGAGTATCGACTTTAAAAATTCGTATTTTCCTCATACGAGCTCCGTTTTTGACGTGCTTTATATCCACGCGAAGGCGGGAACGTACTATACAACTTTCGTTAATACTCCGTTGGCTAATTTTGACTTTATTTTAAAAGTTATATTATTAATAGGCCGGGACAACATTGGTCCGTTGAATTCTCATAACTTCATTATCCGACGTCCGTTTTCGCCCATCTTTTTCTCGTTATGCTAAAAATAACGAGATCTTCGATTCTCGTTTAGGTCATGTCGGCTAAAAACCGATCGATCTAATATTTGAATTTCGGGTTGTACACTGCTAAGCCGAAACTTTGAAAAATCATAACTTCCTTATACGAAGTCAGATTTGGACATTCTTTTTATGGACGCTCTCGGTTTAGTGTATTCTACAACTTTTGTTTAGATCGCTAAGGCTAAATCTCGCTCTATCGTAAATTCACTATTTACGTTTCCTGATATCGTGCCGGTTCCGTCGCAAAACTTCGACGGGTCATAACTTCTTCGTTATAGCTCGGATTTTGACGCTCTTTATATGTACGGAAACCTTGTAACATATTCTACAACTTGGTTAAGACTATTTATTCTTAATAATCTTTTGTCGAAAAGTCGTTTTCGACCCCTATTGCCTCTAAATCGACTAGCCCGGATCTGCAGGCGTTACACGAGCTCATCAGGAAAAGTACGACATGGTAAAGTCCCTCATAGCTAGCAAGGTGAAAGAGTCAGAATCTGTTATAAATCACATACAAAGAATGAAACTATACGTGGATAGGCTTGTCAAGCTTAATTCAAATTTTGTTGAAGAATTGGAAATCGACATAGTGTGGAACTCCTTGCCAAGTTGTTATGATCAGTTGATATTGACTTATCATTTGAATAATAATGAAACTACTTTGTCTCAATTGCACAACCTCCTGCGAACAGCTGAAACAGGAATGAAGGGAAAAAGTGTTACCTCCATTCCTGCTAATGCTCTCCTTCTGTCCATTGGTCAAGGGAAAGGAAAAAGATGAAAGGTCCTCCAAAGCAAAACTGGAAGGGAAAGTCTCACGCTGGGTTGTCAGGAAATGGACCCAAAGGGAAATCCAGTTCTGATTCCCCCTTGTCTCTGATCCCTAAGAGGCCACTTGCTTCTACTGCAATGACAAAGGTAATTGGAAATGAAGCTACTTAAAGTATCTTTAAGACATCAAAGACGGCAAGGTGAAGCCGACTTCTGCAGGTATATACATTATCTTATCTAAAAACTCATCATCTTCTCATTCTTAAGTCATTCAAATAGGATGTGGATTTCACATTTGTTTTGATTTGTAGGGTCTAAGAAGAAGTGAGAATGTGGAGCATGGTCGAATAAACTTGATCATGGGGGAATAGGCGATCTTCACTTGTCACAAAGATTGGAGTTTATAGTCTAGTGCTCGGTGATGGAGTTAGTTTAGATTTATTGAATTGTTGCTACTCGTCAGAAATGACACGAACGATTATTTCCTTTCATGCATTGTTTCAACAAGGTTTTAGATATTCTTTTAGTGATGAGAATGGTTATATTTCTACTTAAAAATGGAATTTTTTATTTTGAAGCTTTACCTTGTGATATGTGTAGACAATTTAGGTAATAGTGTTTTTCATATTGATTTGTCTAATGGTATAGATAATGCGTACTTGTGGCATTATCGTCTTGGACACTATAACAAGAAACATATTACCCAACTCCAAAAGGATGGAGTGCTAGAATCATTTGACCTAAGGTTAGATGATGAATGTGAATCTTGTCTATTGAGTAAGATGACAAAATAACCTATCACTGGTTCTTGTGAAAGTGGTGAAGGTTTGTTGGATCTCATACACACAGATGTGTGTTGGCCCTTTAAATCCATCACAAGGGATGCTAATATATTCTATGAGACTTTACTGATGATTATAGAAGATATGGCTATTTCGACTTAATCATGCATAAGTCAGAAACCTTTGAAAAGCTCAAAGAGTCTAAACAAGAAGTCAAGAATCAATTGGGCGGGAAGATAAAGATTCTTAGATCCGATAGAGGCAGTGAGTATCTTAGTATCGAGTTCCACGACTACCTCAAGGAATGTGGAATAGTTTCAAAACTGACACCTCCTAAGACATCACAACTTAATGGTGTTGCTGAGAGGCACAATCGAACCTTGTTGGACTCGGTTTGTTCCATGATGCGTCGAGCTTCTATTCCAATTTCTTTTTGGGGGTATGCCTTAGAGACTTCCGCCTATATTCTTAATCATGTCCCAACTAAGAAGGTTGCCAAAACAACTCACGAGATGTGGACAATGAAGGTTCCCTCATTAGCGCATATCAAGTTTGGGGTTGCGAAGCTGTTTCTAGATGAGAGACTCACGACAAGCTTGAACCTCTAAGTGAGAGATGTATTTTTATCCGCTACCCATAGAAGTCCATTGGATATTTGTTCTACAGAACTAATGAGAACATGGTCTTTGTAGCATGAAGAGGAGTCTTTTATGAGAGTGAGCTCATATGCAAAGAGGATAGTGGGAGTACAATTGATCTTGAAGAGATTTAGGAATCAAGAGATGAAGGAACCTTTTAAGATGCTAAGGTTCAAACAGAGGAAGAAATTCCAGTTGAACCAGTTGCCAATTCATTACCTCTTAGGCGTTCCATTAGAGTTAGAATGAAACTTGAGTTATATGGTTTCCATATTATTGAAGAAGGTGATACATTTATCAGTGACAGTATACTAATAAATTTGGATAAATCAACTAACTACAAGGAACCACTGGTATGCCCTGAGGCTGCCAAATGGAAGAAGCAATGGACATCGAGATCAAGTCCAAGTATGACAACCAAGTTTAGAATTTGGTTGATAATGTACCAGGTCGTAAGACAATTGGGTGCAAATGGATCTTCATGAAGAAGACCGACATGGATGGAAATGTAAATACTTTCAAGGCTCGCCTGGTTTCGAAGGGCTTTACTCAAACCCTAGGGGTTGACTGTAATGAGACCTTCTCGCCAGTGGCTAAGATTAAATCTATTAGGATAATGCTCGCCATAGCTGCATTTCATGACTATGAAATTTGGCAAATGGATGTCAAAAATGCTTTCCTTAATGGGATGTTAGCTATGGATGTTTACATGAGCCAGCCAGAGGGTTTATTAAATGCAAAGTATCCAAATAGAAATCAATCTATGGATTGAAAAAATCTTCTCGCAGATGGAATCTTTACTTTGACAAGAATGTCAAGGGATTTAGCTTCTCTAGAAGTGAAGATGAATCTTGTCTATATGTCAAAGCTAGTGGGAATATAGTAAACTTCCTGGTATTGGATGTTGATGACATACTTCTTATAGGAAATGACATTCCAACTTTGAAAGTGGTTAAGTCTTGGCTTGGAAAGTGTTTCGCTATGAAGGATTTGGGAGAGGCTGCTTATATTCTAGGGATAAAGATTTTGAGAGACAGGACCAAAAGACTAATTGGACTTAGTCAACGTACATAATTGGAAAATGTGATGAAACGTTTTAGTATGGAAAATTTCAAGAAAAGAGAACTACCTATATAGAGTAATACGAAACTAGGTAAGACTCAGAGCCCAAGTACCGATGCAGAGATAGCAGATATGAGTAGAGTTCCATATGCTTCTGTTGTTGGATCTATCATGTATCCTATGACATTTACTCACCCTGATGTGGGTTTTGCTTTGAGCCTAGTCAGTCGTTATCAGGGAAATCCAGGTAGAGCTCATTGGATAGCAGTTAAGAATATTCTCAAGTATCTACGAAGAACTAAGGAATGGGTCCTTGTGCTTGGTTGCAGTGATACGTTGAGAGTAAATGGGTATAGTGATGCTAGCTTTCAAACAAACAGAGACAACTTTCATTCTCAATCTGGCTGGATGTTTACCTTAAATAGAGGAGCGGTAACCTAGAAAAGTTCCAAACAAGAGACGGTGGCTGATTCTACCTGTGAATCAAAGTACATAGCTGCGAGCGAAGCATCAAAGGAGGCAATTTGGTTGAATAAGTTCATTAGAGACCTTGGAGTGTTTTTACCCATCAAGGTGCCAATGGAAATTTTCTGTGATAATGAAGTAGCAGTTTCCTTAACTAAGGAACCAGGAGATCATAAAAGATCAAGATATATCAACAAAAAAATACCATTTCATCAGACATAGGGTAGAATAAGGTCACCTCGTCGTGAAGAGGGTATCATCAGAAGAGAATCTTGTAGATCCCCTCACAAAGGCTCTGAGTAGGGTTAAACACGTTCAAAATGCTATGAGCATTGGTCTGAAAGATGATATTAGTTTTAGTAGTTAGATAGGTTTTGAAACTTGTAACAAAGTAAATGTAATTGAATTTTGGTGATTAAATAATAAAGAATTATTTATGAGTTTGTTTACTACCTTTTATCATTTGTCTATTATTGTGTTTTGTTTTGCATGTTTTACTTCCTAAATAATTTGATTATTCAAAACTCCATAGTCAATCATACTTTTGGAAGTAAGTAGTGAATTAAGACAGTCATGAATTAGATTGTAGATTGTCTGAAGAGTTTTAGACATAACAATGGTCTGGTGCAATGTTCATGAGTACTATGAAATAGAGATTTAAGTATTGAATTAACCCACGCTCAGATAATTACTTCATGGAATTTATCACGAGTAATTATGAGATGATAAAATTTTATAATCTTGAAATGGAGATATATGAGCTGTAGTTTACGAATCAGTTGTGCGTTAATGATACAAAAACGCATTAGCAACTTGATGTTATAAAACGTATTGTTGAGAATGATTTGATGAGTAAATGGTGCAAGCAAATAATTCAAAGTTTATTCGTTCCTTTTGCCTTAACGGGAAAATCGATATCTTTGGGCACCTCGGTGATTTGGTCTTAACTTATAGTGTCGGGCCCAACCAGGACTTAATTGACGTGTTCGATTAGAAGTTATATGTAATTCCAAATCTAAAATCGGGAAATAAAGTATTGTACAATGAGATTGATTCTATTCCATGTTTAATATTTGAATGATATCTTGTAGAACGGACGATTGTATGATCACTTATCTTAGGACATGTAACTGATTGGGTCAAAGTTCGACTACGGCTTTTGGAAGCTACAATTTGTTGATCAGTTTAGAAGTTATACTGGAAATTATAGTTACAGACTTGTCCTAATGGGAGACTATTGGATTAGGTGTCTAAGCCCATAACTATAATTGGTATAAACTTGAATTGAATGTAGCACAGTCCTTTTGGGTTACCCTCAAACCTAGCAATGGATAAGATATTTTTGGAGAGAGACATTGATTTATTATTTGATTAATAAATTGAAATAAATAATTTGTTAATATATTATGGAAATAACATATTATTTGGAAATAGAAATATTTAATTAATATTTAATTAGAAGTTAATTGGAATTAAGTTGGTGATTAAAAGAATTAACCAAAAGTGCAGGGATAGAAGTGCAATTGTTCAATAGTTAAACAAGAGGCATTCTAGAACCATTCTTGAGGATATGGATGGTTTTAAGGAGCCATTAGGGTTTCTAGAATTATCCTTGGTGGATAATTCGGAAGTTGGATAATTACCAAGTTCAAGATAATATTATTATATTGGATTTGGGCTTATCTAGGATTTCCTGATTGCACTAGAGGCACTCATACCTTAGAGAGAATAGGTGAAAATTCTGATCCCTTTTTCCCTCTCTCCTCAATATCCTTCTTGATTGTGTTGGGTGTGAATCACTAGAGGCACGACGCTTGTGGTGCTTGCTTCCAAAAGATCAACAAAAGGGTTTCTTGATTGTTTTAAAGTACACAATCATTAAGGTATGTATTCCATCGTATTAATTCAGATTTAGAAAAGAAGTTTTGTAGTTTTGATAGTTCTTATTATGTTGCCTTTATGTGAAAGACATAGATCCTCCATAGGTTGCCTATGCCCTAATCATTTTATTGTTAAATGTTTTTCCGCTTTGTGCATAGAATTATTGGAACCTACATTTTCATTCATTTAATTCAAAGTATTAGGTATTAACATACATTTATCTTCTCATTTTTAATACTTATATTATTATGTCATGTAATAATACCACACACACACACACACACACACATATATATATATATATATATATATATATATATATATATCTATATGTATATGTATGTATGTATGTATATATGTATGTATGTTTGTATGTATGTATGTATGTATGTATGTATGTATGTATGTATGTATGTATATATACATCTTAACACATATAGAACCATATCTGGTTCGCACAATGTATGTCATCAGCTATGCATTTAACACATAATCCAGATAATAAGCATTTGATTCACATATAATCTTTCAACAAATATTTAATACTTTTAGTAAATACTTTTATTAAAATCATGTTCGTGAAAGTAACTATGCACTCACTTGATTGAGATGGAAAACCCTCGTGAAAGATAGCTCTTCAGCTTATCCCCTTTAAACAAACGAAATACGAATATTGTTATGATTCAATATTCATTCGTATTAATAAGATTATAAGTTATTTCTAGATTCTTCCATAGTCCCAAGAAATACTTCAAGTATTATCACTAAAGGAACAACCAGGTAAGATCATATCAGAGGTAGGATCCATTTGGTATATAAAGTATATTGTTTAGAAAATTCACTTTAAACACCTCACTCTAGCCTAGACATCATTCCCGTAAGTAAATCAATTGGTATAACAATTGGAATTACTGATAAATCTTATTTATAAATTCATAATAATGGTTATGAATATAAACATAAGTTACACTTAAAGTGTAGTAAGTTGAGCTTAACTTGTAGAGTTTCTAGCAAAAAGTCGAATCTTTTGATGCTTCAGTGTCCCACTAAAATGGCTGATAAACTTTGAAATTTATGATTTTCATAGAGAGATTGAGAGATTTTGGTGTGAAGAATAAATGAGGGCTGGAGCTCTATTTATAGGCAGTCTACAAAGGAAGTACATTGCGCTTTACCATGGGCGCACCACACCTTACCGTGTTGGCTTCTCCCGTTTGTTGCCACGTGTAGTCGTCTCATTGGGCCATGTCTCCTGGCTGGTGGAGAGTCCAGGCTTAGCTTCACCATGTGTTACAAATACGTGGTGCCACATCATCGATGATACTTGGTCTTCGGAGCTGCCACGTTGCGCCCTCTGGTGGTGCCACATTACCTCTTTCACATGCATTTTTCTCAATCTTCGGAAACACATAACTTTCAGATACGATTTTCGCTTTCGACATTCTTTATATCCCTGGAATTTTCTCGATGAGTACAACAACTTTCGTTTAGATTCCAACAGCTAATTCTTATTGTATTTTAAATTCATATTTTTATACGAGTTGCACTTTCAACATTCTTTATATCCCCAAATTTTACTCGACTGTCTCTATATCGACGTATTCGTATTTATGAGATCTTCAACTCATGTTTACATTGTCTTGGCTAACAATTAATATCGATTCTTGTGTCGCACCGAATCTTAGAAAAATCATAATTTTCTCATACGAAGTCAGATTTTAGCGTTCTTTATACCTACAAAATCTGCATCACAACCATTACAAATTTCGTTAAGATTATTTAACCTAAATAATATTTTATTTATAAGCTATGATTTAACGTAATTCTTTAAATTTATAAAAATAATATTCTATACAAATATTTTAAGCTCATAATATTTGCCCATAAAACATGTACACAATATATAAATATCATTTATATAACTCATATCGTGTACGAATGATTCTTAATTATTTATAATTATCATATTTGTGGATTTAATTATTCGATAATAGAAATATTCATAATCTATAATCATTAAAATATCTAGCCCGAATTCGTGTGCGTTACAATTCTCCCTCACTTAGGATGATTTCGTCCCCGGAATCTCAAACTCAACGAATAAGTGTGATCTTCCCCGCTCGCTTTCAGTTTCTCTTCTAAGTAAGAATTGTCTCCATACTATTCTCCAACAGTACTAAATCACTAGCAATACAACATTCTAGGTTCTTTAATGACAGCTTATTAGCATGTCGGCCTAGTTTTGCATCGAAACATCAACTATGTTGTCTAAAATTTTACTATAACTAAACAACTCTTTTTCACTGAGTTTCTCCACACAGCCATCCGTTTTATCACTAAGGGTTAAAGTACTAAATCACACAGCCATCCCTTTTATCACTAAGGGTTAAAGTACATAGTTTACGAACATAACTGTTTCATGTTCCCTTTGGGTGTCGACTTTGTCGACTACCACTGTTTTCTCAGTATCATTAATATAAGTTTTCTGATAATAATCAAAACCTCATGATAATGAGTTTATGAAACATTCTATATAAACCAATTCTCCATAGATGTAATGCCCAGAAAGGCTTACTTTTATTTCTTGGTCAATTATAACTAAAAACACATCGTGGTTCTACTCCATCCTATGACACTTGGTGACTAGATCTAAGATATGATCGTTCCCTTTTTACCCATAGGTAAAGGTTTCATGTTCCCTCACAATAATTAATGTCATTTTCTCACTTTTCAACCAAACATTCCATTCTACCACCATCATAACAACAATAAAAGCTAATAAATCTCTCTTAGCTTCTGGTGCTATAATTCTTCTGGATCTTGACATTGAATCCAAAGTCGAGTTTCCTTTCACACTTTTTCCATAGTGGTTGGTTCTCCCTCACTTGCTTTCGAACTCCCATATGTTTCTACTCACAATCGACCAAAGCTCAAGCTAGATTTGCCTATGTGATTTTTAGTTCTCTTTCTTTTTAGAAAAAAACTTCTAATTGTCCTATCAATGACCTTATCACCCAAACATAGTAGCACTGCTTCTGCTCTTAATGAGTGATCTTCTTGTATTTCACAATCACAATCTGATCAAGATCTTGAGAAGCAAAATGTAACAGACCAAAAATTACAAATAAAATTTTCATTTTTAAATCGGGAATTTCATTCATAATTGTTTAAAAGAAATCCATTAGATAAATTCATAACAAAAGATCAGAGTATCTATAATAATAAATGCAGAAAATGTGGGAGAGTGAATGCTGCGCCATTAAGCCGGGTCCATCCTTTTAGTACTGGAAGTACCTGAAACACCTAAATAAACTGTTAGCAAAAGCTTAGTGAGTTTCCCAAAAAACACATACCAAGCATACAAGTGGGCCAAACCTGGGGTTCATACCAAACCAACACAAATATGGGCTCCCTTCATGTGGTTTATGTCAACCCAACAATACACAATGGGCCCTGCCTTGGGGTATATTTCAACCCGACATATTGTAACCCCCATGTTTCTAGGCTAAGCATTAATAGTATGATTTAACAGTTATGGTTGATAATTGTAACCTATTTTGAAGTAATGAAGACTAATTACTTGAGTATTATGTGAATTATGTGATTTTATGTGCATTATACTTGCTATTAAGGTTGTAATAAAATATTTATAAAAATAAGTGTCAAAAATAAAAAAATAGATAGACCCAATATCTATGAAGAAAGTTGAAGTATTACTAACAAGGATTTCGGTGATATAAATGTTGAAATCCGACTTATAGCAAAGAAGTTATGACCCGACGAAGTTTTACGACTAAATCGACACGAGACTGTGTGACGTAAAAAGTAAGTTTGTGATAAAATACTTTTTAACCTTAGCGATCTAAACAAAAGGCGTAGTATACATTAAACCGAAAGTGTGCATAAAAAGAACGTCAAAATAGGACTTCGTATGAGGAAGTTATGATTTTTCTAAGATTTAGCATAGTAGTGGACAACCCGTAAATTGAATTTTAGATCGATCGATTTTTAGCTGACACAACCTAAATGAGAATTCAAGATCTCATTAATAGGAGTTCAATGATATAAAGACAGTCGAAAATGGACATCGGATGACAAAAGTTAGGAATTTTTAACGTACTTTAACTGTCTAAGCATGTTAAAATATAACTTTAAAAATAAATTCAAACCTACCCGATGGTGTCTAAAAGAAAGTTGTATATTACGTCACCACCTATGCGTGGATATAAATAACGTCAAAAACGGAGCTCATATACGAAAGTTATGGAATTTAAAAGTTGTGTATAGGCTGATGCGAGGAGTGACACGTGGCTGAATCTGGACCATCGCTTGCTCTCCACGGCTTCACTTCCGATCGCAACACTTGGCCCTCGTACGTGCATCATAGCACTTCAGACACGCAGTATACTGAGTACGCGTAGCATACTCTAAGACTACACCCAACATAGTCTGGAGCTGCCCCCTATAAATAGATGCGAGGATTCTCCATATTTCTCACATTTTTCCCATTCTTTCTCTCTCAATTACTTCTCTTAATACCTCTTCTTCCCTAGCACTTCCCATGTGCTAGAGGCGAGTATTGGAGCACCACAAGGCTCCGGGAAGAAGAGATTTCGGCTCAGACTTTTTGCCCCTGCAGAGCCCGACTCCTAGCTAAACCCCCTTGTAAGTAAGTTATGCTTACCCTACTTTAAGTATAACTTATGTTTAATTTCATTATCGTTATTATGAACCTATAAACAATATATATGTTATAAAATATACAAAGTGTTATTATATTACCTTTTAACTGCTTGCAGTACGGGGAATCTTGTTTAAAGGACCGCATAAGGTTGTTGGATTTCAGAACAACTTAAATGCCAAAATGGTACTGCCCTCTAGTGTTTCATGTATGTCTCCTGTCTGTACATAGTGGTTGAAAAGTATTGTTTAGCACTTATATCATACAACAAAAGCAATATTACTTAGACTAAGATCTAGTGATAATGATATTAGGTTTCGTCAAAGGAAAATAAGATTGTTAGAAGCGAAGAATTGTCCGAGTTTGGAGTCATCGATTTAACAAGTGAGTGCATAGTTACTTTCATCTTAGATATAGATATGAAGTATTTAATATAAATTATGTGTTATGTGTGCATATTATATGTGTTCTTGATATTTATGCTAGATTAACATAATATACATGTTTCATTTGATTTAAACTGTATATGTATTTTGTACCTATAACTATGATGGGAAAAGATAGGTAGATGATGAAATTAATGATGAGAGGCCTTGATGTTTAAGATGACCCAGTCATCTAGCGGAGTATAGATAATGTCCACAGACTATTCTAGACAGTCTAGTGAAATGCTGGCAAGCTCGCAGCATGTAGGTGTTTTTGAACTATGTGTTCACCAGGTGTACTCCATCCCCCTCATGGTTGCCTTATTTGACATATATTACTAAGGAATCCCCTAAGTTGTGTTGTCATCCCGATGAGAATCCTTAGTCTAGGTCCCTTGAATTAGATGTTTTACGGACAGAAAGTGAGGATAAGGGGAATGGGTAATCGGGTTGATTGGTTGATGAAATTAATAAACTTAATTATTATGGGTTGAAAGCCCTATGAGCTCACTAGGCTCCCAAGCCTGGCCCACTTAGTTTCTTGTATTACAAGTAGTGGCATAAGAGCATAGATGCGATGATCTGATGAGAGATTGTGGATTATAAGCCAATAGGAATAAGTAAAATGTTATAAGGTCTATGTTGTTTCTGTTTATGCTTTTGATCTGTATTGCAATGACATCCCGAGGGTTTTAATATAATGAAAACGTATTTCTTTGGAAATGCTTTGATAAATTCTTTATCACATTTTTGTGAACAAATTTTGTAAATATTTATTCAAAAGTATACTCTATTTTCAAATAAAGCATAAGCAAATCGGTCTTTTTTGGCCGTGAAATTGGGGATGTCACACATACCATATTGGCCACCCGCCCTAGGGTGTATTTCAACCCGATAATAACATACAACACACAACAATTAATATATTGCATAACAAATAATGGGACGATGTTGGTGCCTTTGATCCGTAATACCGGGAAGAGACTCACCTCGGTATGCTGAAAGTAAAATCTGCTTGGCTACCAATCCAAAATCTAATACCATAGAGATATAAATTACCCTAATTAGGATTATCACACAAACCTGACTAAGGGTCCAAAATCCTAAGTCCAAAATCCTCCACTAAGTCCCTAAAGTCTTTATTCCTAAATGGGCCTACATTCAAGGACAAAAACAATAATGGGCCACAAGGCCCAATAGACCCAACCTTGACATCCATGGCCCAAAAATAATTTCCAAGGCCCAATTGCCCTAATTGATCCAGGCCCAAGGCTAAGTAGGTCCCAAATGGCTCAAAAGTCCACCAAAATCCCAACACCCACTAGAGACGTACGCCCATCGTACAACCTCAGTACGCTTAGCGTATACGCTTTTGTGGTGGTACGCAGAACATACAAGATAGTATGCCCAACGTATAAGCCACTTATGCACCAACAACCATTATGTGCTTAATACGTGGAAACACAACGTCTAAAACCAGATCTAAGTCGATTAAGAGGTCCTAGGGCATAAAGTTTGGCAACTTTATGACCTTGCATGCCTTATGGGAACCCAACACTTCATTTAACCCATTAAGACCTTCTTTAAGACATTAAATTTATGCATGGAATCTTAACAATCACCAACCTAGAATTTTTATGCTTTCAACATGTCCAAGGAGCTTAGATCAAACATCTCAACCCTCTGGAGTTGCCTAAACTCGCAAGAGAGGGTTCATGGACCAAGAAAGGACTTAAAGCAATGGAGGCTGGTAAGAAAGGGGGTCCAAGGTCATAAATGGGATTTAATAGGTAACAAGCCCGTTAATTAGCATTAATTACGGTTTTTATCCTCGGCCTCATACACGCCGCATCCGAGCTTATACGCCCCATGTACGAACCTTAGCCACCCGATGCATCCACTTGTGTATGCTAAGCGTACACACATGTACGTCTAGCATACATAGGGTCCTCATTTGACAAAAATTAACTACTTCAAGGGTTAAATGAAATACCTGAATTTCTGAATGTCACACACAAAGTCATCTACTAACGTACATGTATACAAAATGGTATAAAAGGTTAACACTAGCAACACCGATGGTTGTTGAACTCAATAATTTGTTTTCCTATTTTGTGGGACTTTTAACTTTGCCATGATCCAATTGACCCTATATAATGATCTTCTCGATCATATAACTTCACATACCAACCACAACGACTACATCTCTCCTATTCTTTTGAGCAACAAAAATGATTTTAAACTTATTCGCCAAAAGTGTTGCTAGAACCTGCACTTGTTCTTTCATCCACCAGTGGGCCTTCAGTCCCAGCTCTTTAAGTTACAAACTCAACTCTTTATTAGAGACTCTAGTTCCTCTTTAAATTTGGATCGTAGAATCGACTCAAGATAACGTTTTTACTTTGACTACATCAACTGACCAAATGATGATACTCTAATATTGCACCGTACAATAGATACATAACACACTAGACTCTTGTCTTTACAAGTCAAACACTAACATACAATACGCCTTCCTTCATGTGCTAATGTGGTACTTCCACATCATAGCAAGTAACATGTCTAGCCACTAACTGCTCAGTCCTAACAAAGAATCCAATTATTTTTTGAGCACCTAGATCATGTCCTTCTTCAATCTTTCAACTAAAGTTGGTCACTACACATGACATGGTTCTTTGAACCAGTCAACTTACTTACACAAATTCATATTATTTGGAATTGGCCCTTCATTACCACTAGGTTCTGAACAAAAATAATTTTCCTAGTCGTCACGAAAACATAGGAAATGACGGAAAAACACAAAAGAAACTTAACTACTAGTGTCTTAGCAACCTTATGACACTTCATGATCCAACTACAGATCCTGTGCTTCCTATGGTACAGGCCTTTACTACCTTTGAAACATATGACTACTCATCCCAAGAGTTATCCCGCAGTTCTCAAGTCGCTATACCATAAAAATTCACAAAGCAGATTAATAAATATGTATGTGCCTAAATAAGCACATGCAACCAATTTTTTCCTAGACTCCACTTAGATCTCCATCACGTATATGTATGATCTAGCATACTCTATCTTGGCGGTCCTTCATTTCAGTACCAGTAATCCACATAAATTTTCAATATCAAAGAAGTCTTTAGGAATGCCTCTACTAGAATATGATCTTCAAAACAACAGGTTCTTCTCCTCCACTTGATCGTATCCCATCAATAAGTCATTTTATAGCATAATATAGTAGTATCTTGTGGCCAACATTTGTTTGGTGGCATAATTACATATAATCACCAAAAATACTATATTTGTTTATCAATTGTAATGTCCGGTTCCCAATACGTATTTTAATTATGAGTTTCTGCATTTTATACTAGGACTTGACGAGTTGAGGCCCCAAACTCATCGAGTAGGGGCAAATCTTGGACGCGGGTGGAAGGGTCTACACAACGAGTCGGAAGCCCCGACTCGGCAAGTACATCTGTCGGAATGAAACCCTAAATCTAAGGGTTTGCACCCTATTTAAACAACTTATATGGCCTCCACTCCAGCCTCCATCACCCTCAGACCTTATTCTCGAAACCCTAATCATTTGTGAGTGTTCTTGAGCTATTTTGTGCCATTTTAGTGATTTGAAGCTTGGAGAAGGAAGGAAAGGCTTTGAGATCCAAGAAGAAGGCAGTAGATCTAGAGTTTTGGTTGCATTTCCATTTTGTTTGAGGTAAAAAGCTTCAAGCTTGGCTTTCCATCACTTACATCTTCTTTAGGGCTTGCATTATGTCATTTTTGGGCCATTTCTAAGTCACTCTCGGGATTTGAGTGCATAATAGAGTAATGACTTCAGGTCTGGGAACTTATAAGCTGAAGGAAGCTTAAAGTTGCCACCTTTATTGAGCTATGGTTGTATCCCATGTATTAGAACTCATTTATGGCTTAGTTTTGGTGTTTTAGCTTCACTTCTAGAGAAGTTTGTAAAGTTTGTAACTTTACGGGTCATGGTTCCCCAACTTTTTCTGTTTCTGATCAATCTGGTTGAGTCTGGAAGAGTACTCAACAAGATGGACATGAATATGGACTTGAAGATCAAAGAACTTGACGAGTTCAAGGATGAACTCGACGAGTTCAAGGCAATGTCCCAACTAATATGAAGAAGAACTCGACGAGTTCAAGGAAGAACCCGGTGAGTAAAGGGCTAAACATTCCAACTTATATGAAGCAGGACTCAACGAGTTCAAGGGTGAGCTCGGCGAGTCATGAGCAAAAGGTCTGGATTCTGTATGAAGGAGAACTCGACGAGTTCTTGAAAGACTCGATGAGTGGGATCGAAGTTCTTGTATTTTGTGGATTATGGAACTCAACGAGTTGATGGACCAACTCGGCGAGTTGAGTCAACCAGATGTTGACTTTGACCAAAAGTTGACTTTTACCAAGGTGTTGACCTTGACTTTGACTTTAACCTGAGTTGACCCTTGAAAGGGTTATGAGTATGAAATGGTAATTAAGGAAGGTTGTTATGTGTAGGAGTTTGAGGCGTTTGAGAGGAGTTGATCCCAACACCGAGGACAGTTCAGATACTACACAACATTAAAGTGAGTTACCTTCTGGTAGAAATGGGTCTAAGGCCACAATGTCGGCCCACTAGTAGGAGTGATTGTGGATGACTGTCTTCGTGATAATTGTCTCGTTGGACACTATCTGTTATGTTTTATGTGCTAGTATGTGATGGTGGTAGTAGGGGGAATAGTCCCCATATACGGTGGATAGGGCCAAGGGGTAGGTTGAGCACCCCAGTATGCCTGACAGTATGATTATGTTATGTTTTTATTTGGTAGAAGTAGGGGTGAAATAGTCCCCATAATCGGTTGAGATAAACCGGAGGGGTAGGTCGGACACCCCGATATGTTTGACAGGGGTAGGTTAGGAACCCCGGTATGCCTACCAGGGGTAGGTTGAGCACCCCGGTATGCTCAGCAGGGTAGGTCGGGCACCCAAATATGTATGGTAGTATGTGTTATGTATGGTATGTGGTATGATGGGGAAACTCACTAAGCTTCATGCTTATAATTTTCAGTTTTGTTTTCAGGTACCTCTTTATTGAAGGGGAAGAAGCCGGCACGGTAGCAGCGTAGCACACACACACATTATTTCCAAACTATGAGATTCTTGGGATTGTACTCTAACATTTTTACTATTTTATGATATGGCTTTGAGACATGTGACTATGGTTTTATGAGATGATGTGACTCGATGGTGTATTCTTATAAATGTTTTTTTGAATCGTTACTATACCATTCGATAGTTATTATTTACACTATTTACGAAGTTACCAATGTTAACTATCGTAATTCTTCTTATGTAACACCTGATTTGCCAAGAAAAAATCTTAGCAAATTATTTCATTTATTTATTGTATTGGAGTCGAGTACATTCGGTGTACATAAGGTACGTTGGGCGTACTCCTATGCATGCATAAGGCGGGGAGCCCCCCTGGTTCGCTGGGAGTTTGCATGTGTACGCAGGGCATACATGTGTCAGGGGACAACCCTAATTTTTGGGTATTCACCATATTTAAACACATTAAGTCCCCTCAAACCCTCACCTTATCAGCGTCCATTGCCTTTTTGAGCAAGCCTCGAATCCCTGATTCATTTCTCAAAGCGATTGAGCTTGTATGTGTGTTTTGTGTGTGTGTGTGTGTGTGGCTCTTATTGAAGAAGAAGAAGGCTTGGGGAGAAGAATTGGACAAGAAGGAGCTTGTAGATCTAGAAGTTATTCACTATTTCAAGCGCATTGGAGGTATAAAGTCTAAAACTTGTTCATCCTATGTCTCGATCTAAGTTTAGGGAAGAATTTGGCATATTTTGGTCCCATGGATGAACTCTTATGAGTAAACGCTACTCCTGATGTTATGAGATGTTCCTTTTATTGTTTTGAGGTCTATTAATCCATAAAGCTTGTATCTTGATGGCTGTGGATTATCCATGCATGATTTAGTGACCATTTAATGGAAGTAAAGTGTTAAATCTATGACTTGAGTCCCATCAAGGCATGCAAAGGGATAACATTGCCAAATTTATTGTGTACGACGTCTTTATGAGGCTAGATCTAAAGTTGAGTGTTAGGTATTAACTGATTATGACCCTTAATTTGGTCAAGTGGGGCGTACATAGTTGTATGTTGAGTATGATGGGTTTTATGCATAAGAAACAATCCTATGTGCTCATACAAACCCTAATGCTTGGATCTAGGTTTCTCTATTGTACATGCTTTGAATCCAAGACTAATAAACTTAGATCTAACATATTATTAACTGAATTAGGGTTTATAGAATTACCTTTGATTGTTATATAGCAATAACAATCAATTCCTTGCTTGGATTGGCCTTAGAAAGCTTAGTGCCTCAAGTGCTGCACCTCTAATGGAGTCACAAACACCTTATGCAACTTGGATGAAGAGGAGAAGAAAGGAGGCTGCCAAAAACGACTAGAAACCCTAGAGAATCAGTTGTCCACGTTTTGGGAGCCTAAGGGGTCCTTTATATACTTGTGTGGGTTGCTAGGGTTTCAGTCAAAACCCTAATGGACAGCTTAAACTCTAAGCAGCCCATGGAACCTTCTGGATAAGGCCATGGACGAAAATATGATGGGCTTCCATCATAATTTCGTTCACCCCTTATTCCTTTAGAATTCCTTAGCCCAATAACTCAATTATCCAATAATTGCAGTCCAGTCCCCTAAATTTAATTAATCTCTTTTAGCCACACAATTAATTCAAAATTAATTATTGACTAATATTAATTAAACAATATGATTTCTCCTTTAATATATTATTCTCATAATATATTAATAAATCATATTTAAACCTCTCTCTTCTTAATTCATCCTACATATTGCTATGGTGAAGGCAACCCAAAAGGACCATGCTCATAATCGGGTCAAGTACATACCAAAATAGTTATGGACTTAGACACTAATCCAAAAGTCTCCCACTTGGATAAGTCTAATAACTATTTTCCGTATGACTTCAGAACCTGATCAGCAATCGTAGCTTTCAAAAGCCGCTGTCAACTCTGATCTTATCAGATAGTGCGTCCTCTAGATAAGGGATTATATATTCCTCCATTCTCAAGATATCGTATAGACAAAAGACATGAATTTCAATCATTCTCTCTATACTGTTTCCCGACTTCCGATTTAGGACGACTGATAAGAGACTACAATTGAACACATCAACTTACTCCCGGCTTGGCCAAGCGCTTAGGTGTCATCACTAAATCATCGAAAGGCCCACAGATATCGCTTTTATCCCACTTTGGATAAAAGGAATGGATAAACTTCGACTCAAATGCTCGCTTGCATTTACTGATTGAATCACACACAACAATAAGTTTTATAACACCAAGTTACTAGTGCGTTTACTTATTATCAATGTGCAACCGACCAACAAATAACAACTCACATGTCTCGGTTTTAAGAATATACAATATTATCGTCTCACTAATCACTCGTGATAAATCTATGAAGTGATCCAAGTGAGCGTGGGTTTAATCCAATACTCTAATCTTATCAAAGCACTCATGAACTCTGCAGCAAACTTGTGCTATGTCTAAACACTTTAGACAATCTACAGACAGATTCATGACAGTCTTTATTCATACCTACTCCCAACGTATGACCGACTGTGGATGTTTGAATAACCTAGTTATTATGGAAGTCAAAACATGCAAATTGAAACATAACAATAATACTTAATCCTATATGGCCTCAAACTTGTGAGAGTAAATAAAACACTTCTATTTAACCACCATATTGATTACTCATTATTATCGTTTACTGTTTCAGAAAATCAACTTATTACTCAAATTACAACAATAGCTATCCCATGCATAAAGCATGCACACTATGTTTCCTATGGTCCTTTACTTTGTGAAATAGATTAATTGAAAAACCTTTTCAATGATGCTCATTTCACAATTCCCAATCCTTATCATTAGTGTAAGAACACAAGGTTCTTTCACTACTAGAATATGCTAGATTCTAACATTTTACGCAACGATCCTTTCGTAAAGTCATAGCACAAAAGTCACCAAGACTTGGCTAATGAAATTACAAAGTACTTTCTTAGAAATTGTTACAAGACAATTCCATAGACGTGAAGTCTCACATTCAAAGTACATTCCTTTGAACATCCTTCTTGCATAAAGTTTTCTAATCTAGACACAGAATCTTAATATCCAACTTCCAATATGGAAACATTTCCACATTTGCCATATGACAACTTATTCTTAATAGAATCTTATCTATTCATAATAATGTCGATATGGTCCATCCAATACCATACTTCCAACTACTCACAAGCGACCAATCCTCAGCGAACTTTGGATCGTCCTTTGATAGTTGTTTAATAATTTTTAGTCAAAATCCATTCTAGTCCTTTTTCCCTCTTAATGTGCTAGACATTTGAAAAATTTTAGAATGGTAAATATTATAGCATTTGCAATCGATCCTATACCCGAAGCGTATGGGACACGATGCATAATGTCTTACATAAAGATATGATACTTTACCAATATTTTGCCATAATATTTTATGTGTCATGTTCTCACAGTTCGAACTATGAAGAGGGATGCCGTAATCATAATCGAATTTTAAGAACACACAATGTATCCTTTGACTGAAAATGTTAAAATTTCTCAATCTAAGCTTTAGATTTTTGAAATGAAGTATAATATTCTCTCCCTTAATTATATTAAAACAAATTTTCAACCCATGCAACTTTGCAAATTGAATCTTTGTTTTTCTATAATTAATATTGCTAACTTGCAATACTCGCCATAATAATCATACAAGCATAACACTTATGCTCCCACTATCATGATGATTATTATCATATAAGCATAACACTTATGCTCCCACTAGCTTTGACATGTATTCAGAAAACAAATGAACTTTCAGAAAACAATGCCTATTGAGTTTCTGAAATTCATATTTCTAATACCAGATGCTTCGACAAGCCTTTATCTAGGCTTCTTAACCTTATACACCTTTGTCTTAGATAGCTCATATGTGTGTTTAAACAATTCAGAACTTATGTTACTAAGTTCCAAATGTTGAAACTAATTGCCAAATCTCATAATTTGAACTATGGAAAGGGATGCCGTAACCATAATCGAATTTTGAGAATACAATTTTCACAATCGCTATCTTCTTAAAATCTCTTTTAGTGAAAGCATTTCCTCACAGTCATTTTCATGAAGGAGGGAATCTTATGACACTTAGATTTTATGGTGTATGAGTTCCTATCCATGTGAATTTTCCAAAACCAAGGTTTGCGACAAATCCAAACTCATGTGGACTGAACTTTCTTAATCTTGATTTCTTGCCTTATGGTAACACGAGTGCCCACCATGTCTTCCAAGTAGTTTAGTAACTTGTCCTTACATATCAATGTACTTTCCATCGACTAAGGCTCTAGTATGCATTCAAATGAGAACTCATAGAACTCACATACGCAATTAACTCAATTGGAATGGCACAAAAACAAAATAATGTCAGCACGATAGGTTGCAAACCTCAAGTCGTGTGCTAGTGATGATCGATAAGGTATATTCTTGATTTGTTATTGAAACCTTTCAAGACCATTAAGACTCCCACTGACTCCTTGACATATAAGATTCTCTTGTCAAGAAACATTTCTTGACAAAGCAAATATTCAAGAGTTAGTGTAGTTCTTATCAAGACAAAACACTTCACAAATTGGTCCTAGTTGGTCTTTGTCTTATCCAAGACATCACAACTTACCAATTTCTAATGTGCAAGAATAAGAAAACTTTTCCAACTTCCACATTTGATGAGTTTTATAAACCTACTTAAGACTTGTTGCTCAATGTCACAATCTTGGAGTATGACTCTAAGACTTGATATTGGAACGAAGTATGATTGACTTATTGATTTAACCATTTCTACAACACTCGATTCCTCTTCTTAGACATGCAATTGCACTAAGACTCACTTAGAGGATCTATTGAGACATGGTTCTTAATCTTTAAGACTTATCATAAATAACAATAAAAAGCACTCTCCCTTCTTCTTAGAAAAGAGAAACTTTTATCTTTCTGCCTACTTGATTCTTCTTTATTCGTTCTACTATTCATTGAAACTTTTTCAATTAACTCAGAATTACACTTAATCTTATAAGTATAATCATATTTACTAAACTTTAGTAAATCATGACGAATGTCTTTGTCGCTCTTGTGGTGGACTTGATGAATGCACAACCTTGTGTACTTGATCTCCTTGTCCTTCAATAGACACTTTGCCAAAGAATTAGTCTAAGTTTCCCAAATGTGAAAGTTTTTCATTCATCATACAATACACATTGCATGATTCCAAGTTTCTGTCCAATTGAAACTTGGGCGATGAGAAACTCTCCCTATTTGGTAAACTTTTTGATATTTCCACAAATAACATAATTAAGAATCAAATCCATTGTTGCTAATAATAGAAACATTCAAACATCAATTTTTCATACATGCCATTGCAAGGATAAATAAATAAGATAAAATCAAAATTCATTTTATTGCGGAAAAATTTTGTCCTTACAATGCAATTTAATTGAAAAACTATGTTATTACATATTTCTTAACAATCTATTCTAACTCCAAGTAGTAGCTCAAGAATCCATTCTTCAAGTAACGCGATCGAAATTCATTTCTTCATGATTAGATTCAGCTCACTTCTTCCCTCAAGATTCCTCTCTTTTCTTCGATTCTACAAAACATCAAAATGTAATCTTATCACATCATGTATTAAGAATCTAGAATAGGAGCTCAAAAGATTTAGATAATGGATTTTACCTGAAGCAGAGCCATACGTCTTGACTCTCCCATCTCTTAGATCTCTCAGGTAGTTAGGGCAGCTTCGTCTCCAATGCCCCTTCTCTTAGCAATAAAAGCAAATGGACTCCTTTGGCACAGCACATTGGACAATCACAGACTTAGTTCTTTCTGTACTTCCAATGTTGCCAGTGTCCATTGAAGTTTGGGAGTTTGATTCACCAGACAAGTTTGCTTGACCAGCACGCCAAATCATTGCTGATTCAGCAGCTATAAGCAAATAGGTGAGATTAATGAGGGTCACGTCGTGATCCATCATATAGTACTCTCTAACGAACTCACTATATGATTCAGGAAGTGACTGAAGAACCCAGTCAGCAGCCAACTCGCTTGAAATCTCGACACCCAACATGCTTAACCTATCAATGTGTGACTTCATCTCTAAGACGTGTGCACACACAGGTTTCCCATCTTCGTGTTTACTTGCCAAAAGGGCTTGAGTGAGCCTGAACTTTTCAAGCCTTTGAACTTATGGGTCAGGGAGAACAATTGGAGGAGGTGGAGGAAGTGAAGCATGACTCTCATTTCCTTGATCGTATCTCGGAACGTCATCTTCATTTGGAAAGCTTGTTCCAAAGGATTTGGGAAGACCATTGTAAGATTTAGACATCTACAAAACGGGAGAAAATTCAAGTTATGTTGATTAGAATTCTTGATGTAACACCCAAATGAAACATCAAGCTAGGATCTAACTCAATATTCTACAACCTAGAAAAGGGATGCCGTAATCTAGTTGCAGAATATTTGAAGGTAGGTAAATGACGATTTACCAATTTCCACCATGAAAAACGAAAAGGAAGATTAAGTTTTAAATGAATTGAAACTCCTAGATCTTTTGAGATTCATTGAAATTTTCAATGGCATGTTTAATCTCGATTATGCCCTACTATTTGTGACTGGGATGCCGAGGATCACAAATAAGGTGTGAATAACCATACGAATCACGTGGTGCACCCAATGCTACTATCACCTAATCAATGTGCCGGTTAGCCACACACACTCCACTAACGTTTGGCAGGGGTACGAAGTGTAATTCTATGGATTAGCATACAATTTCACATTTTTCCTAAAGTAACTATGATTTGGGAATTTGAAAAAGCATTTAGTTACTTTGTACTTCATTATACTTACAATGGAAGGTTTGTGTCCTATCCTACCCGTTCGGCTAACGACCCTCCACTAGTCAAGAGTGCGATGGGTAAGAGTGGATACCCATTCAATCGCCATTTTATAGGCAATTTCCTTAAACACCCCTTATAGACCAGCTTCGTGAATGAGGCCTACTAACGGTAAGACTGACTGTTTACTCATACATATATAATATTAGACTTTTAATGTTATATATAGTATAGGGTGTATTTTACACTTTTAAAATACTAGGTGGTTTAACTTAGTAAATTATACTTTTAATTTAATTAAATGTAAACCAAAAACTTTATGGGTTTATTAAATCACTTTTAATTATACACTTTAATTAATTAACGAAACCATAAGGGTGTGATTTGAACTTTTCAAATTACTAGGGTTTTAGAATTTAACATTTCAAAATTAAACTTTTAGTCAAATTTTAAATTCCAAAACTTGAGGGCAAGTTTTGAAACATTTCAAAACATTAGGGATCAAATAACAAATAACATAAATTAAACAATTAATTTCATAATTATCTATATTTGACCTAATCTTATTTTAGTCATTAGATAATTACCAAATAACTTTAAATAATCCATATTTATCACATAAACAACCAATATTTAAAAGATTTGAAATTATCTATTGTTTTGGCATGGATAAACACTTAATTAAGAGAAAATTCGGATTTTAACTTCATAAAACAAATTAAGCATCAGGTCCAAGTCAAAACAGCAGCCAAAACCCGAAAATCCCTCTGTCTGACGAACTGACTCACCGAGTCAGACCTGAACTCGCCGAGTAGGGGTCAACTCGCCGAGTCCAGATACTGACTCGCCGAGTTGAGTCGGGCAGGGACCAAAAACTCGATTTTCAGTAAATAATTCAACATAGCATCACATACAACTGAAACCAATCAAGGCTCTGATACCACTGATGGGTTTTATGCATAAGAAACAATCATATGTGCCCATACAAACCCTAATGCTTGGATCTAGGTTTCTCTATTGTACATGCTTTGAATCCAAGACTAATAAACTTAGATCTAACATATTATTAACTTAATTAGGGTTTGTAGAATTACCTTTGATTGTTATATAGCAATAACAATCAATTCCTTGCTTGGATTGGCCTTAGAAAGCTTAGTGCCTCAAGTGTTGCACCTCTAATGGAGTCACAAACACCTTATGCAACTTGGATGAAGAGGAGAAGAAAGGAGGCTGCCAAAAACGACTAGAAACCCTAGAGAATCAGTTTTCCACGTTTTGGGAGCCTAAGGGGTCCTTTATATACTTGTGTGGGTTGCTAGGGTTTCAGTCAAAACCCTAATGGACAGCTTAAACTCTAAGCAGCCCATGGAACCTTCTGGATAAGGCCATGGACGAAAATATGATGGGCTTCCATCATAATTTCGTTCACCCCTTATTCCTTTAGCATTCCTTAGCCCAATAACTCAATTATCCAATAATTGCAGTCCAGTCCCCTAAATTTAATTAATCTCTTTTAGCCACACAATTAATTCAAAATTAATTATTGACTAATATTAATTAAACAATATGATTTCTCCTTTAATATATTATTCTCATAATATATTAACAAATCATATTTAAACCTCTCTCTTCTTAATTCATCCTACATATTGCTATGGTGAAGGCAACCCAAAAGGACCATGCTCATAATCGGGTCAAGTACATACCAAAATAGTTATGGACTTAGACACTAATCCAACAGAGTATACACGCCTAGGGTCTCGATCTAGTGAAGCATCTTAATATGCTAGGCATACTGAGAGTACGCTTAGCATACTCACGAAAGGGGGGGGGGGTTTATGGGCTTTAATTTTAGGCCATCTTGGGCTTTAGGGTTTTGCGCCCTTGTTCGACCACAAATTTTTTATGAGTTAGGCCTTTATAGATTTAGGCCCATGTTAGACTTGGAATGCCTTTTTGGACTTTTAGGATAGTTTGGATTTGGGTCTTGGTATGTTAGGACCAATAAAGGAAGGGTACAGAATCCTTTTACCTTTAAGGTCGGGATTTAGGGTTTGGTGAGTTGGGTTGGGTTATTGACGTAATTTCTAATTACGGTTTTGTTAATTGTGACATAGTGAGAGGATTTCATGATTCAACAGCCTGAGTGTGATTTGACATATTCAGACTAAGGTAAGTTTCCTTTGCTTTAATCGTGGGTCAAAGGCACCAATGTCATCCCACTAGAATATATTGGTAGGATGATAATTGTCTTCGTGATAATTTCTTGTATTGCCTTTATATGCTTAGTGTCTCTATGACTCTTACTGTTATGATTATGTGTTAGTTGTAGGCATAAAATATAACCGATACCAGTTGAAAGAGACCAAAGAGGTTGACACATACCCCATACTGGTTGAAAGAGACCGAAGGGGTTGAAATATACCCAATATCGGTTGAAAGAGACTGAAGGGGTTCAAATAGACTCAGTAATGGATGAAAGGGACGGAAGAGGTTGAAATAGACCCAATTATGCTTTGAATGTTAAGTATGTATGGTATGGGTTATTTCGAGGGAGCTCACTAAGCTTTGTACTTACAATTTTTAGAGTATGTTTCAGGTACTCCCAGCTCGAAAGGTAAGGGTCGGACTTAATCGCACCACATCTGACCTTGTGCTTTTTTGGAATTCTCCTTAGTACCAGCTGAGTAGTGGATGAGTGTGTTTGGTTACATATGGTTGAGATTAGGTATTTTTAGAGGTTTAGGTTTAACTTTATTGTGCGAATCTTGTTTGAGTCCAACCGTTGTAGTGTGGGACTTTTCATTCAAACAATTATCTATTATCGATAATATGTAATTGTATTAGTGTAGTAGTTAGATGGTATTAGAGGGAGTTCCTTCAGTAACTGATAGTAGAGAATGGTGAAGGAAGGAACCCTAGGAAGTTCCTGGAATATATCTTTACGCACCGGCACTCTATAGTATGATAGGGGTAATAGATAGAAAGGAAATGACTTGGAAGGATCATGACAGTCCTTGGGGAGGGTATGGATAGGTATGGAAGGTAGTATTGGGCCCGTACTACTGAAAGCACATGATATATGCCTAAGACAAGGAAGACCATGGTGAATTCAATAAACTTTTTTAGTGTGAACCTCTTCGTGTGTATATTGATTATTTATGTGTTATATTTCAACATGGTGATGACATGCGGTCGGGAAGGAGTTGCAGGAACTGGATTCGGTTCGGGCTCGGGCGCCGAACCAATTGATGCGATTTTATACGAGTTCATTGCGTTTGAGATTACTAGAGGCATCCTTGATGAGGTCCCGGTGATGTTTGGGTCAATCTAGAGCATGAACCCTCTCCTACAAGGATTTCAGTGGATGTGGGGCGCCGTAATTCCTTGCAGAGAAGGACACCATTATAGCTAGGAGATAGATATCAGATATTGAGTGTGCTCAGATGACTAGCTTTTGTCCCGAGGGGTCGAAGGTGAGGTTTGTTGCAAGCTGTCTGAGGGATCGAGATCGGGATTGGTGGGAGGAGGTTAGCTACACTCTAGGAGCCCCACCCATTGAGTCCTTGAGCTGGCTAGATTTTGTGACCCGATTTCGAAAGGAGTTTGCACCAGCTGTTGATGTGAAACAGCTAGTGGGGGAGTTCCTGGATATGCAACAAGACGACTGAGAATGTGGCGGAGATCACCGCCAAGTTTTGGGAGAGAGCTTTATTGTTACCCCGGTATGCTGCAGATGAGGAGATGAGGAAGACTCAGTACCATGACATGCTGAGATATGACATGAGGGTATTTGTTAGTTTTTCTACCTGTCTGACTCTAGATTACATGATATCCAGGGCTCGAAAATGAGAGATTGATTTGGAGAACATACGGAAGAGGAAGGCAGAACATGGGCAGACGATTGGGGTTTTGTCAAAAAAACCCAAGGGATTTGATTCTAGGTCGAGGTTCCAAAAGGTTCGAGTCACTGTAGAAAGTGCGGCAAGGTACATGACAGAGTCTGTAGGGCGGGTGGTTTGGGCTGCTACAAGTGCGGCAAGAGAGGGCACTTTGGTAGGGATTGTACTACCATTACCACCACCTAGGTATTAGATCTGATTTACTTCTATTACAACCAGATGGGCTATAAGAAGGAAAATTTACTGAATTTAGCATTAGGAGGACCGGTAGTAGCACCTGTTTCGGCGAATCTGAGGATCATTGATGGAAGCCAGGGCAAGGTGGAGGTGCCAGTTGTTCGGAGCAGGGCATTTTAGCTGACATCCGAGGAGGCTCACACAACACCAGATGTGGTGACGGGTATGTATTTCTCCTTATCTTTTATTTATGTTATTTATCATGCTTATATGTCTATATTGTTGTATAGTGTCGTTCCACATGAACGGTATTCCTACGTTGGTTGTATTCGATTCGGGGGCTATCCGATCTTTTGTATCCCTTGCACTTAACAATATGTTTGGCGATGTTCCAGGACAATTGGATTATCCGCTAGAGGTTGAGATTGTTAATGACCGACTGGTCCAAGTATCGAGGGTTCACTGGGGATGGACTTTGGAGTTATGCAGTGAGTCCTACCCGATTGATTTGGTTTAAATTCCCCTATACGGGAGCAAGGTCATCATGAGGATGATCTAGTTGATCCCCAACGGGATGATGATTGACTGTGGGCGTCAGTTGGATTGGGTTTGAGCCCCAAGTGAGGGAGATTTGGTGATCCATTGGGAGAGTGCTCAGCATGGGCCGACTCTATTCGGCAGCCAAGGTTAGACATTACATTCTTCAGGGATGTTTCGAGTTTGTCACCTATGTGATGGATACTCGAAAGAAGGGTGAGGTGACCATGGATGATGTACAAATTGTTTTGGAGTACCCGAATATGTTCAATGAGGATTTTTCGTGAGTGCCTACGAAGAGGCAGGTCCTGTTTCAGTTTGATTTACTTCTTGGTGCAGCTTTAATAGCCAAATCACCTAATTGGGTAGAACCTCTAGAGATGCAGGAGTTGTCTACATAGCTGTAGGAGTTGTTAGACAAGGGATTTATTCAGCCGAGTAGTTCACGATGCGGAGCGTCGATCTTGTTTGTGAAAAAGACGGACGGGTCGCATCAGATGTGTATCGACTATCGGGAGCTGAATAAGCTAACGGTGAAGAACCCTTACCCGCTTCCAAGGATTGATGATTTATTTGATTAACTTTAGGGCTTTACGAGTTCGTCGTGATGCCCTTCGGCCTCACCAATGCTCCAACTGCATTCATGGATCTCATGAATCGCGTATGCAGGCCCATGTTGGATTTGTCTATGATTGTGTTTATTAATGACATCCTGGTCTATTCCAAGACCCAGGAGCAACATGAGGAGCATCTAAGGGTGGTATTAGAGACTGAGGAGGGAGTGATATTATGTGGAGTTCTCCATGTGTGACTTGTAGTTGCGTGAGGAGTAGTTTCTGGGGCAGATTGTCAACCAGAACGTTATTCTGGTCGATCCAGCCAAGGTCGAGGAAGTAATGAGGTGGGAGGTTCTGAGGTCTCCATATGAGATCTAGAGTTTCCTTGGATTTACATGTTATTATCAGATATTCATTCAAGATTTCTCCAAGATAACAGTACCTTTGAATCGGTTGATGAAGAAGACTGTCACGTTTCGTTGGGGGCCTGAGCAGCAGGTAGCTTTTGAGACCCTAAGACAGAGATTGTGTGAGGCGCCGATTTTGACCCTGCCAGAGGGTGTTGAGGATTTTATGGTATATTGTGATGCATCAATTATAGTTTTTTGAGAAGTAATGATGCAACGGTGTCATGTGATTACTTACGCTTCAAGGCAGCTGAAGTCTCATGAGACGAATTACCCTACGCAGGATTTGGAATTGGGGTTTGTGGTGCTTGCTCTCAATATTTGCTGACATTACTCCTATGGGGTCCGCTATACTATCTACACGTATAACAAGATCCTGATGTATTTAATGGATCAGCCACTCTAAACATGAGGACGCATAGGTGGTTGGATGTGATGAAGGATTATGATTATGAAATCCTTTATCACCCGAGGAAGGCCAATGTGGTAGCCGATGCTCTCATCCGCAAGGCAGTTTCTCCCCCGATCAGGGATGTATGTTTGAGGATGAAAGTGATTACCCTACTATTTAGGTTAAGACCATGAAGGAAGAACATTGGAAGAGTAAGCATATAGTTGGTCAGGTGGCTTCCTTTGATTATGAAAATGGGGATTGCTGACTCTCCATCAGAGGGTGTGGGTTCTATACTAGGGTGGTGCGCATCAGGTTTTGATGGAGGAGGCACACAAGCCGAGATTCTCTATTCATCCCGGAGCGAAAAAATGTATAGAGATCTCTGACCTAACTATTGGTGACCATGCATCAAGCGGGATGTGGCCTGGTATGTGGGGAGGTGCTTGACTTGCAAGAAAGTCATGGTCAAGCATCAGCGACCTCATGGCAAGATGGAGCCTTTAGAGGTCTCTGTTTGGAAACGGGAGGAGATTACGATGGATTTTATCACCAAATTGCCCTGAACGGCGCATGAAGTGAACTCGATTTGGGTCATTGTGGATCGGTTGACCATGAGCCTGCACTTCATTCCGATTCAGGAGAGTAGAGAAGCTAGCCGACATCTACATTCGGGAGGTGGTGGCACATCATGGGGTGTCAGTTTCAATGGTATCTAATAGGGATATTCGGTTCACTTCCAGGTTCTAGAAGAGATTCCATGAGGAGTTGGGTACTCGTCTGCATTTCAACACAACTTTCCACCTACAGACAGATGGTTAGAGTGAGTGGGCTATTCAGACTTCGGAGGATATGTTGTGGGAATGCATTCTAGATTTAGGAAGTAGTTGGGATACATATCTTCCTTTGGTGGAATTTTCATATAACAACAGTTATCACACCAGCATTCATCGACCTCCTTTTGAGATGCTCTATGGGTGCCGGTTAACCACACACGCTCCACTAACGTTTGACAGGGGTACGAGGTGTAATTCTATGGATTAGCATACAATTTCACATTTTTCCTAAAGTAACTATGATTTGGGAATTTGAAAAAGCATTTAGTTACTTTGTACTTCATTATACTTACAATGGAAGGTTTGTGTCCTATCCTACCCGTTCGGCTAACGACCCTCCACTAGTCAAGAGTGCGATGGGTAAGAGTGGATACCCATTCAATCGCCATTTTATAGGCAATTTCCTTAAACACCCCTTATAGACCAGCTTCGTGAATGAGGCCTACTAACGGTAAGACTGACTGTTTACTCATACATATATAATTTGGGTTTATATAACAACAGTTAGTGGAGCGTATCGTTTGGTTCTTCCGAAGGAGCTCAGTTAGATTCAAAGCACTTTTCACGTCTCTCAGCTGCAGAAGTGTTTGATTGATGATTCCAAAGTATTCTCATTAGAGGATATTCAGGTGGATAACTGTTTAAATTACATTGAGAAACCGACGACAATCCTTGACCGGGATACAAAAAGCTTAAGGAACAAGGTTGTGAGATTGGTGAAGGTGTAGTGGCGGCACTGGAAGGGTCCTAAGTGGACATGGGAACCTGAGGAAGATATGAGAGAGCATTACCCATTGTTGTTTGCAACAACAGACTTCTAGGACGAAGTCTGATCCAAGTGGGGGAGAAATGTAACGCCTGATTTTTCAGGTAAAACTCTTAGCAAATTATTTCATTAATTTCTTTTCTTGCACCTAAGTATTCTGGACGTACATAACGTACGTCGGGCGTACCCCTATGAATGCATGAGGCGAGGAGCCCCCTGGTACGCTGGGTGTACCCATGTGTATGCAGGGCGTGCGTGGGTCAGCCCCCATTGCCTTTTTGAGCTAACATCAAAACCCGAACTCATTTCTCAAATAGATTGAGCTTGTATGTGTTTTTTATGTGTGCGTGTGTGGTGGTGGTTATTGAAGAAGAAGAAAGCTTGAGGAGAAGCACTGGACAAGAAGGATCTTGTAAACATAGTCTACCCAATGCAGGTTCAGCGAGTGCCCATGAACAAGGCCCCAAAAATTAGAGGACCCCTTTTTTGCATTATTTAATAGGGAATGTTCATTCGACCCAAAAAATTAGGCTATATCCATCTATCATCAGCTAACGAACGCAGGAGGAAGCAAGAAAAAAAGGAGCGGGAACTGAATTTTCGGTAAAAAAATCTTCGGTTTCTTCATTGATAACGCACACATGGGTAATAAGAACCATCATTATTGGAATGGTAACATCGATCTACATTCATTTTATCATTTATCATTCGATTCTATTCCATCAATTTACATTCACTTCTTAGTTCTTCCTTCTTTATCTTCTCCTTCACTGATTAGTTTCTACAAAGATTACCAACAATTTTAGAAGATCCAAAATAAGAATACGGATCCATCAAATTTTGAAATCAGAAGGTTCAAAATCAGAATTCAGAACCATCAAAATTCGAAATAAGAAGCTTCAAAATCTTACAGCTTGTGGTTTCGAAATCAAAGGTAAAATACTAAAATTAAACTTTAGTTTTGTTTTTCATGGGTTTGTTTTTTCTAATTGTGTAATTTGATAATTTCAGATTTCTTATCGGTTCTTCTTTTTTCATTTTCTTTAATTCAAAATTATTAATCGGTAGACAATAAATCAGGAGGAACAATCAACAATGATATCAATTTTCAAAAATTTTAACTCAAAAGGAACAAGGAAACAAGGTAAATTCTAATTTCATATTTCTACTTTTTTTTTGATTTTTTGTTTATGATAAATTCTGATTTGTAAGAACTAAGAAGTAATTATGATCTCATCATCTCAGATTGCAAATTTTCTGATTTCCTTAGTAGCATATTCTAGTATTTTTGATTTGAAGTGTCGAAAATAATTAGGTAATTTTTGGATTTCTGATATGATATCATTATAGCTTTTTCTAATTTCATTCTTTAGAAGCATGCATATTCTGATTTTTTTTCTTTGCAGTTTTGATACCTTCTCTTGGCGATTTGAAGTGTGGAGAATCTGAACCAAGAAGGAATCTATAAATTGGAAGTCGTAAATAAGGTCATTTCTTTCTTTTCTATAACTTATGATGCCTCCTAGAATAAAAAAAATATTAATCTAAATATGAAAAACGTAAGAAGAAACAAAAAATTGAAGAAGATAATAAAACTTAAGATCATATACAATGTATTACAAATGAAGATCTGCAATCTGAGATGATGAGATCATAATTACTAGAATATGCTACTAAGGAAATACTAGAAAAAGAAAAAGTTCATTGAAGACAAGCTTTGTTGAGAATTATTTCTATTGTGAAATTTCTTGCTAAACATAATCTAGCTTTTCGTGGTACTGATGAGAAATTGTATGATGACAACAATGGAAATTTTTTAGGCTTATTTGAAATGTTGGCTGAATTTGACATGGTTTCTTTTGATCATATACAATGTATTACAAATGAAATTAAACATTATCTTAGGCATAGGATACAAAATGAATAATACTTTCGCTTTCTTCATAAATAAAGTCTATGATTATCAAAAGGATAAAAAATGCAAAATATTTTTCTATAACCCTTGATTCTACTCCCAATATAAGTCACCAAGAGAAAATAACTATTATTTTAAGATATGTAGATGTCTTGTCAAATGTTGTTTGGATTGAAGAAACTTTTTTTTGGGTTTTTAGATGTAAATGATACAACCGGCCAAGGACTCTTTGATGTTTTAAAAAATGAAATGAATTTGCTTGATCTTGACATTAATAATGTACGTAGACAAGGTTATGATAATGGATCAAATATGAAAGGAAAACGTCAAGGAGTGTAAAAATAGCTTTTACATATAAATTAAAGGGATTTTTATACTCATTGTGGTTGTCATAGTTTGAACTTAACTTTGTATGATATGGCTAATACTTGTGGTAAAGCTAAACATTTTTTTGGAACAATACAACGTATCTATACAAATTTTGAAAATTCCACTAAGTGATGGAAAATTTTATAAGCTAATGTGGAATTGTTAACTCTTAAATCTTTTTCATCCATTCATTGGGAGAGTCGTGTTGATGCTATTAAAGCTATAAGATTTCAAAATTTTGATATACAAAAAACTTTACTTAAAGTAGCCAAAAACGATAATAATCCGAAAAATAACAAGTGAAGCTAAACCCTTAGCAAAAAATGAACTTGGAAACTTTGAGTTTATATTGGTATTAGTAATTTGGTATGAAATGTTAAACATTGTTAATTTAATTAGAAAACAATTCTAATCAAAAGATATGCTTATTGATGTTGCTATGGAAAAAATAAAGGGATTGATTTCGTATTGTAAGGAATATAGAGAAAATGAGTTTTTAAATGCCTTACAAACTGCAAAGGATATTGCCTTAGAAATGGGCATTGATCCAATATTTTCTAAAGCACGTGAACCTAAAATAAAATTAAAAACATTTTGATGAGATTTCAAATGATACTTCTTGTAGTTTTTCACAATCCACCCAAGAGAAATTTAGGGTTAAATATTTTATTTATATTGTTGATCAAGCAATTACTTCTTTAACTATAGATTTGAACAATATCAACAATATCATAAAATATTTGGCTTTTTGTTTAATTCAGAAAAATTACTTTCATTAGATGATATAACCTTAAAGTCTTGTTGTATATCTTTTGAAACTTCACTCAAGAAAGATGAACAATCGGATATTAATGGAAATGTCTTATATGTTGAATTAAAATTACTTTTACATCTCTTGCCTAAGGAAAAAGTGACAACATTTGATATTCTAAATTTTTTAAAACGTTTTGATTGTTTTCCTATTACGTCTATTGCATATAGAATTATGTTAACTATTCCTGTTACTGTTGCATCTGCAGAACGGAGTTTTTCAATATTGAAGCTTTTGAAGTCCTACTTAAGATCTACTATGACTCAATAATGACTTAATGGAATGGCTTTGATGACGATTGAGCGTAACATGTTGGATATAGTTACTTATGAAGATGTTATTGAAAAGTTTATTTCAACGAATATTATGAGGATGGCTGCTTTCAAGTAGAAACTATTTTTTTTTGTATTATTTTGAATAAAATTTTAATTTTATGTATTTGCAATAGAAAATTAAATTATAATTTTTTACTTAAATTTTGAGATCTTTCAAATTTTAGTGCCTATTTTTGTCAAATCGTATAAGGTCTCCAAAATCTTGGGGCTGGCCTTGCTTGTAGATCTAGATGTTATTCATTATTTCTAGATCATTGGAGGTATAAAGTCTTAAACTTGTTCATCCTATGTCTAGATCTAAGTTTGGGAAGAATTTGGCATATTTTGGTCCAATGGATGAACTCTTATTAGTAAATGCTACACTTAGTGTTATGAGACGTCCCTTTTGTTGTTTTGAGGTCCATTGATCCATAAAGCTTGTATCTTGGTGGTTGTAGATCAACCATGCATGAGTTTGTGACCATTTAATGGAAGTAGAGTGTTAAAACTATGACTTGAGTCCCATTAAGACATGCAAAGGGATAAAGTTGCCAACTTTATTGTTTTCGATGTCTTTATGAGGCTAGATCTGATGTTGGATGTTAGGTCTTAACTTATTATGACCTTAAAAAGGGAAATTGGTAAATAGGGGTGTATGCAGGCGTACGCAAATGTACGTTGAGCATACGCGCTTGGGGTCACGTTCTAGTGAAGCATCCGAGTACGCCTGGCATACTGAGAGTACGCTTAGCGTACTCACGGAAGGGGAGTGTTGGGCTTTAGATTCGGGCCATCGTGGGCTTTGGGATGTTGGGACCTTGTTGGACCATAAGTTTTTTTTTGAGTTAGGCCTTTATGGATTGGGCCCATATTGGACGTGGAATGCCTTTTTGGACTTTTGGGCTAGTTTGATTTGGTCCTTGGTATGTTAGGCCCAATAAGTGAAGGTTAAAGAAGCCTTTTACCCCTAAGGTCGAGATTTAGGGTTTGGACTCTCGAGTTGGGTTATTGACCTAATTTCTAATTAGGGTTTTTATTAATGCTAACTTAGTGAGAGGATTTCATGATTCAGCAGCCCGAGTATGATTTGACATCTTCAAACTGAGGTGAGATTACTTCGCTTTACTCGTGAGTCAAATACACCAATGTCGGCCCACCAGACTATACTGTTAGAATGATAATTGTTTTGTGACAATTTCTTGTATTGCAGGTATATGCTTATTGTCTTTGTGAATCTTACTGTTATGATTATGTGTTAGATGTAGGGGGTGAAATAGACCCAATATCGGTTGAAAGAGACTGTAGGGGTAGAAATATACCCAGTACCACTTGAAAGATACTAAAGGGGTTGAAATATACCCAGTATCGGTTAAAAGAGACGGAAGGGGTTGAAATAGACCCAATACCAGTTGAAAGAGACTGAAGGGGTTGAAATAGACCCAATTATGCTTTGATTGTTATGTATGTATGGTATGGGGTATTTTAAAAGAGCTCACTAAGCTTTGTGCTTACAGTTTTCAGTTTATGTTTTAGGTACTTCTAGCTCAAAATGGAAGGGCTCGACTTGATTGCACAACATCTGCCCTTGTTTTACACATTATGTGATTTTGGGATTTGTACATTGATATTATTCCACTATGATACACTTTTGGTTGTTTTGACATAATTACTAGATGTTTTGAAATGAATTAAAAATGAAATTTTTTTCTGAATTTTTTTGGATGTTACATCTTATCACCTCGAAACGTTATATGCTATTTCTAATACCGTAAGTACACACTTAGAATATTGTACATATAAAATTCCTCTTTCCAAATAAAGGTTGGCAACAAAACTTCAATCTCTTCAAGTAATAGCAATATAGGTAAGCAAGCTAAGGCATGTTATATTATTTATCATTTAGCACATATTAGCATGTAAGGCGTCTCTCCTAAAGTATGCTAATGGACATCATAGTAAGTAAGGTATTCAACTTAAGTCATGCTAAAAAATAAATCTTATTAGCACATAATAGTTACTAAGGTATACACCCTAAAGTATTCTCATGCTTCTATCAATTTAGGTATACAACCTAAAGTATACTAGACATACACCTCACTATCATCAATTAGAAATAAGTTGAAGTCTAAAAATCCTCATAATTCCTAGTTCGCTTAAACTAATACTCTGATACCAACTATGACATCTCCTTTTTTTTAGATTTGTAAAATAAAAAGATTTTCTTTATGCTCATAATACCATGGTTTGCAGAAAACCCCAGTATATTAAAACATTTTGAGTACAAATGATTGTCTTAAATTAAGGATGTCATAATCAATGTAGTAAATGAGTTACAATATAAATACCTAATTGTCCAGAATACTATTGCATGTATTCTCTTTAATCACTCAACATCCTATTCAAGTCTTCAATAGTCTTAGTACCACTACCTGTGATGCGTATAAATTAAGTGGGCCACGTTGAGAAACCTAGTAAGATACATACGATTTTCAATCCCATAATGTTATTATGATATATTATGATAATAAATCATAATTAATAAACCAGGAAAACCAACTATCATCCAATCAACATAACCTAAATATCTATAAGACATTTTAACCATAGTTACCTGTCTCGTCGATCCTCACATATCGATCCTATAACAGCGATCTTATGAGATTTATCCCGATGGATCACTACAAGCAATGAGTTAACAATACTGCTTCAGGGAACGCTTGGAAGCAGGCGTTAATCACTAAAGGCAATCACGAGCGGAGTGGAGCACATCAAATGAACACACAAAAATTTTAGATTGAAATGATTCATTAATACCATAATATAGTTAAGTCAGGGCTGGTCATCTATACTTTGCTAGATAACTCAAACATACCTGTTGATTAACGTATACACACTCACCCTTTCCAGATGTCTAGATGACATACCTGTTGATGGTCTGATACAAATCATCCTTTCCGGCTGTCTAAAAAGGAAAAGGAAGGGGAATACTAATATAGTTATCATGTACACACTTGTACCCCTACTAAACTTCAATATTATCGAATAAAGTTCTACTCTCCATTCCCATCTTACACATACCCTTAAGCTTATGCTACTTAATATCCAAACTTAATTGAACTAAGCATCTCTTTTGAGTCTAATTCTATAATAGAAAATATTACAATACCCATAATCAACCTCTAATACAAATTTTCATGTCTATATAATATCTTTACAATATTACATATAATTGACACTGTTTCTTGAACCTAAAGTCCTTGACAAACCTCAGTTTTTAACTAGACCGGTTCACTAATCATGATCAATACAGTGTTCATGATACTATCTCAATACAGGGTATTATTCTATTAATATGCAACTTAATTGGATCTAAACATTCTTTATACGTCCCAGTTTAGAACTAGACTAGACTACAATCCCTATAATCAACTTCCAATACCAACTCTGTTTAGGCAACATTATCCTAATTTATTGTATATATATTTAATATAAAGTATTAGGTATTAACACACATTTATCTTTATATCCCTAAAATCTTTCCTTTAGGTATTAACACACATTTATCTTTATATCCCTAAAATCTTTCCTTTAGATTCCAACATTCAAAAATCCTTACTCGTTCAAACGAACTTCGTTCTCGACTCTCTATATTGACAGATTCGTATTTACGAGATCTTTAACTTATGTTTACATTGTTTTGGCTAACAGTCAACCGATTTTAATTTTAATTTCAATGTCACACACTATTGTACTGTGTCACACCGACGCTTTGAAAAATCATAACTTCCTCATATGAAGTCATATTTGAGAGTTCTTTCTACCTAAACGATTGTCATCATAGCCAGTACAACGTTCGTTAAGTTTATGTATCCTAAATAATCTTTTATTTTTAAACATTTATTTAACGTAACTTGTTAAATTTATAATAATAATGTTTTGTACAAATATATAAATATCATTTATATAACTCGTATCGCGTACGAAGTAATCTTAATTATTTATGATTATCCTATTTGAGGATTTAATTATTTGATAAAACAAATTTATTATCTATAATCTTTAAAATGTTTAGCCTAGATTAGCAGGCATTACACTAACAAAGGGGACGATAAAGGAAAAGCATATGGTGCAAACATATTTAGCGGAAAAGTGACCAATAATTCAATACGTACTTTTGTTACTCCTAGTGCACCTCAGATTCATAGTGTTGTTGAAAATAAAAACATTTTACATACATCGATTCACTATGAGGATCCTCAAAATTATAAGTATATTGGTGATGATTGATAATTTTTGTATGTTACAAAAAAATATGTGGCAGAAAAAACATAACCCTAAGTTCACATGCAACCTATTGGATCTAAGTTTTCTCTATTGATTTGCAACAAACAATTGAACATCAAGAACCTAGGAGTACACTACTATTTTTGAAATTCATAAAGGGTTTTAGAGTTTAAATACCTTTTGATTATTATAGTAAATAATCAACACTTCCTTCTTGATCAAGCTTTAGAAAGCAAGCACCAAAAATATAGTGCCTCTAATGGTTTGTACCCAAACCCTCGCAATAGAAGACTGAAAAGGAGAAAGGAGAGGGGAAGGAATTTCGGCTCTTAGTCTCTTAGAAATGGATGGCCAAAATTATGAACCCATAAGGGGTTTATATGGGTGAGTAAGGAGGCAAGGATAAGGAAAGTTTCCTTGGATAACCTTATCCTTTTTCTTGCTCCTTAAGGCTTTCTAAGGCTTCCAAGAAGCTCTAGGAATGTCCTCCAAGACCGCCCCCCTATGGAAAGGTTCTGGAATTTTTCAATGCCCAACTTTTGAAAATTTTCACCTTTAGTCCCTATACTTTTATGTAACCCAATTAATCGAAAAATTATTTCCAATTTATTTCTGATTAATTATTAATTAAATAATACTATTTCTAATTAAAATATTTATCTCATAATATATTAATAAATCATTTATTACTATTTATTAATCTTATAATAAAGCAACAAATCAACCTCTTTCTCTAAAAGTCATTCTATCAATTACTAGTTTTGAGGGCAGTCCAAAAGAATCTTGCTTTTAATTCAAGTACGTACCAGTTTAGTTATTTGCTTAGACACTTAATCCAACAGTCTCCAACTTGGATAAGTCTATAACTACAATTATAAGTATAACTTATAAATCAAACAGCAAAAGGTGCTTTCCAAAGCGACTCCAGATTCTGATCCAATCAGATATTTGTCCTAAGATAAGTGATCAAATATTCGTCGTTCTACAAGATATTGTATTGACACGAGACATGCATTATAATCATTACCTTCTCCAAAATTTTGTTTCTTGATTTCCCCATTTGTGATCACCTCATAGGACTTACTAATTGAACACATCAATTTAATGGCTTAGACACTTAATCCAACAGTCCTCAACTTGGATAAGTCTATAACTACAATTACAAGTATAACTTCTAAATCAAACAGCAAAGGGGTGCTTTCCAAAGCGACTCCAGATTCTGATCCGATTAGATATTTGTCCTAAGATAAGTGATCAAATATTCTTCGTTCTACAAAATATCATATTGACATGAGACATGCATTATAATCAATCTCTTATCCAAAATTCTATTTCTTGATTTCACCATTTGTGATCACCTCATAAGACTTACTAATTGAACACATCAATTTAGTCTTAGCTAGGCCCAACACTATAATGTCCACACCAAATCACCGAGGGGCCCAAATATATCGTTTTTCCTTTTAGGGAAAAAAGGAACGAATAAATTTTGACTCATATGCCTGTATCTATTACTCACCAAATCATGCATGACACTACGTTGTATAACTTCATGTTACTGATGCGTTTACATAGCACCAATGCACAACCGACTTGTAAATTACAACTCATATATCTCCATTTAAGAATATAAGATATTATTGTCTCAAAATTACTTGTGATATCATCAATGAATTAATTCCCTGAGCGTGGGATTATCCAATACTCAAAATCTCCATTTTCTAGGTACTCATGAATATTGTAGAAACCATTGCAATGTTTATTCTCTATAGACAATCTACAATATATTCATGTTAATTCACTACTTACTTCCAAAAGTATGAGCAACTGTGGGGTTTTGAATAATTAAATCATGCAAAATGAAACATAACATTGAATAATTGAAAAAGACAACGATACTCATAAACAATCTCATTTACTTAATCACCAAAGTCAATTACATTTATTTTGTTACATGTTTCAAAAATATCAGTGAATGTAATGACGTAAAAATTAAACCAATTTTTCATTTTTCAAACAACATAAAAGTCGTTCAATATTATCAATCTCATGTTTAACAAATGTCATTATGATAAAAACATATCCCAAGACCATAAAACAAATCCTCTGCCAGTGCGTACAGATCATGCCGGCGCCTTCCCGCGATCCTTGCTAGTACCTAAAACACATAACACATAACACGGTAAGCATAAATGCTTAGTGAGTTCCCCAAAATACCACATACAACACATACGCCACTCAAGGCCATAACTCTATGGGACCTTCTGGTCCATGTGTCTCAGGGGACTTCCATCCCAGCCCTGGTAAACCTTCCGGTCCTACACATAATGAACTTCCGGTCCATACACTGTTGACCTTCCGGTCCAAATACATACTACTCATAACATAACATAACACATACATATCGTATATCACCTATCAACATATATCATATACTCTTCATAGCTCATAGGACCTTCCAGTCACACATAATTACCACTCTAGTAACGTATAGTGAGAAGACTCACCTCGTATGCTGTCTAGTAACTCACATGCTCGGTATCCCTGAACCTCACCTAGCCCTGCCTAAACACATAAGCAATCATCTCAAATCAATAACAGCTCTCTAGGCTAGACTAGTCCTTACCAATGTCCTCTCAGAAGGCTAAAAGACCATTTTACCATTGTAATGGTCCAAAAGTCCAAGTGTTGACCAAACCCTAAAAGTCAACAAAAGTCAACTGTAGCCAAAGGTCAAATTTTGACCAGACTCGTCGAGTGCACTAGTGTGACTCGGCGAGTCCAAGCGTGTCCTTATAATCCTCATAAATCCTCACTCAACTCATCGAGTTAACCTTTCACTCGACGGGTTACCACTAGTCACGAATCGCGGGGCAACCCGACTAGACTCGTCGAGTCCCTTTATGGACTCAACAAGTTCCTTCCATGGCAACACTCAAATGACCTTCTCAGGTCATATCTGTTTCTCTAACCTACAGATCTAACATCCTAAGGCTCAATAACTACGTAAAGGTTCAATCTTTACACCCATGCAACACATATAAGACTCTTTTTTGGTGAAATAGCTTCTAAAATGGCAACCTAGGTTCATATCTCTAATAGAACAACATAAAGTAGGGAGGTTGGGGCTCTCTGGACATATCAAGGTCCAGATCTAGAGTTTAACACTCAAAGGGACATCATAAGCATCATATCGAAGCCAATAAAGGGTAGAGAAAACCCTAGATTCAAGGGTTCTACACCAAAACAGAAGAAGGATCAATTTAATACCTCAAAGCTGGAGTTCCTTGCTTGAAATCACAGAATAGCAACCCCCTTGACCTTCTTTTGCTGGAATCTACCTCTTCTTTGCAAAAAACCACACCAACAAGGATCAAACTAGCCCTTCTTCTCACACCACGCACTCAAGCTCACTAGGGATTCTCTCTCTGGACTAGTAGCCGCAAATGAGGGCCATAAGGTCCCTTAAATAGGGCACAGGCCTGAGGATTTAGGGTTTCCACCCACAGCGCGGACTCGTCGAGTCCGTTCATTAATCCAGTCAACAAATCGCGATCCTACTCAACGAGTCTAGGCGTCAACTTGTCGAGTTCCTCCTCATAACTCAAAATAAACAATTTAAATATGGTACCTGGAAATCCAGATGTTACAGTTAACTACTAAAACTAATATCATCTCTCAAGCCTATGCTCCTACCCTGCTGGTTATGCTTAACCCTACTAAGAGCCTTTATGAAAGGATCTGAAGGATTATCTTCTAAGGACTCTATTCATTATAACATGGCCTTTTTCAACTCTATGTCTTATGTAATGGTACTTTCTGTCGATATGCTTGGATCTACCATGATCCTTTGGTTCTTTGGTCAAAGAAACCACTCCTTCATTATCACAGTAAAGTTCCACTGGCTCTTGAATGGTCGGGACTACTCCGAGATCTTCGATGAAGTTCTTTAATCAAACTGCCTATTTTGTTGTTTCTCTTCTTGCGATGTACTCTGATTCACCAGTAGAATCAAACAATATATCCTTCTTAGAACTTTTCCAATTCACTGCTCCACTATTTTACACAAACACCCAACCCGACTAAGAGCAAAAGTTTTCTCAATCTGTCGAATACCACTAAGTATTTTCTTTTTGTCTCTCAGAATCCTTATTTTAAGAATATAAGCAACTTTATATCCTTCATGGAAAAAATATTTCCCAAGCCAAGACTTTACTTTTTGCAAGGTTGGAATTTCTTTTCCCATAAGGAGTATGTCATCAACATATAAAACTAGGAAAGTTACTATACCCCTACTAGCTTTGACATACACGCACGATGCATCCTTGCTCCTAGAGAAACCAAAATCTTTCACTTTCACAAGGAAACAAAGATTCCAACTGCAAGAAGATTTTTTAATCTACAAATGGATTTCCCAAGCTTACACACTCTATTAGGAAATTTTCATGTACAAAACCCTCCGGATGACTCATGTAAACATCTTCAGCCAACTTCCCATTAAGGAAACCAGTTTTGGCATCTATCTACCATATTTCTTAATCATGAAAGGCACCTATGACAAGATCCATTTGCAACTAGTCTTGCTTTGAATGTCTATACATTCCTATCCATGTCGGTCTTCTTCTTCAATATCCATTTGCAACTCACTGTCTTTCGACTAGGTTCTTGATCAACCAAATTCCAAACTTGGTTGTCATATATGGAATGAATCTCACTGTCCATTGCATATTTCCATTTGGCTGCCTCAGGGCTCTCCATCGCTTCCTTGTAGTCATATGTCTCATCCAAATTTACCAGTGTGCCATCACTAATAAACGATGTCATCATCAGATGTTATATGGAAACTATAGAATGTTGATGGCATAATAACTCTAGCTGATTGGCGAAGAGGTAATGAATTGTCAATGGTATCAACAAGAGTATCATCCTCTGGTTGAGAGCTAGTGTCTTCTAAGGTTCCTTTATTGGATTATTCTAGAATTTCTTCCAGATCAATAGGACTCATATTGTCCTATTTGAATATAAGCTCTCTCTCACGAAAGACTCATCTTCAAGCTACGAAGACCACTTTCTCACTAGGTTTGTAGAACAAGTATCCAAAAGACATTTTTAGGTAACCAATGAAAATATATATCTCACTTCTAGGTTCTATCTTTTTGTGAGTCTCTCATCTAAAGAAAACTCCACAGCCCCAAACCTTGATATGACCGAGCGAGAGAACTTTCCTTGTCCACATCTTGTGAGGTGTTTTGTAAACCTTTGTATTAGGGACAAGATTAAGAATATGGACAGAAATCTCTAAGTTATACCCCCAGAAAGAAATTGGAAGTGAAGCTCGACCCATCCTGGAACGAAGCATGTCTAGAAATGTTCGATTTCTCCTCTCAACCACACCATTAAGTTGTGGTGTCTTAGTAGGATTCAATTGTGAAGCTATTCCACATTCCTTGAGATAATCAATGAACTCGATACTAAGATACTCTCCACCTCTATCAGATCGAAGCATCTTTATCTTCTTGCCCAGTTGATTCTCGACCTCATTTTTTAAAATCTTTGAACTTTTTAAAGGTTTCTTATTTATGTTTGATTAAGTTGATATATTCATATCTGCGATAATCATATGTAAATGTCACATAGAATCGATTGCCATCCCTTGTGGTTGATATGAAGGGGCCACACACATTTATGTGTACAAGGTCCAACAAACCTTCACCTCTTTCAAAGGATCCAGTGAAAGGTGATTTTGTCATCCTACCTGAAAGACAAGACTTGCATTTGTTATTCGACCTTAATTTAAATGATTCCAACACTCCATCCTTTTGGAGTTGGGTAATGCGTTACTTGTTAATGTGTCTAAAATGACAATGCCATAAGCATGCTTTGTCTATACCATTAAACGAATCAATATTTAACACACTATTTCTTAAGCTATCAACACAAATCATTGTAGCATACACACCATTACAAGGTAAAACTTCAAACATAAAAACACCATTTATATAAGCTAAATTTGAACCATTCATATCATTAAAAGAATATTGAAATCATTTTTTAAATAATACATGAAAAGAAACAATGTTTCGTATCATTTCTGACGAGTAGCAACAATTTATAAAATCTATCCAAACATTACTAATAAGCATAAGACTATAAGTTCCAATCTTGGTAACAGGAGAAGATCACCTATTTCCCATGATCAAATTTATTCTTCCATGTTCCACCTCCTCATTTTCTCTTAGCCCCTATCGACGATGGTTTGACCTTTCCATCCTTGATGTATTGTAAGTATTTAGGGAAATTTCTTTTCCAATGGCCCTTATCATTATAGTAGTAGCAAGAAACCTATTTGGGGTTACTAACAGTAGGAATATCATAATTGGGCTTTTTCTTTGATCCATTGCTAGACGATCTAGCTTGGGTCTTGCTCTTCCAGTTCGATTAAGGTGTAGTCTTTCTCTTCTTTCCTCTACTTTTCCTAATGGCAAGGACGAGAGTACTTCTAGTAGAAAGGACTTGATTCTTTTTCATCTCTGATTTAGCTGTCTGCAACAAGTTATGGAGTTGGTCCAATATGGTCTCTGTATTTTTCAAATGATAAGTCAGGATGAAGTAATCATAATAAGATGGAAGAGAGTTAAGGACTATCTCAATAGCCAACTCCTCGTCAAAGTTCACATTGATCCTTTCAAGATGCTCCACATATATCTGCATTCTCTACACATGATTGCAAACAGATTCTCCCCCTCCCCCTTCAACTTGCAGGCCATTAACACTTTGAAGACCTCAAACTTTTCTTGATGCGCTCTCTTGTGGAACTTTTCTGTAAGATCCAAGCCCATCTCGTATGGCCAATAGTCATCATAGAACTTTTGCAACTCAGGTACCATGGTTTCAACCATGATGCAAGCGATCTTTTTTGCATCGTTATAGTGTTTCTTATAGGTAGCAATCTCTTCTAGAGTAGCAATTGAGTCATCGATCTCAACAAGAGCTTTGTCGAGGACATATTCTTTGCCCTCATATCGAAGAGTCATCTTGAGATTACACAACCGATCCATATAGTTTGTACCATATAGCTTCTCTTTAGAGAGTATTGATAGTAGGGTGAAGTTGTCGTTGGTGGATGATTGTGTAGCAGAAGCATCTCCTGGATTAGACATCTATATGAAGGAAGTAGTTTTAATTAGTTGATATAATTCCTCAATATTTTAACCCATAATTAATATTTAAGGCTAGGATCCAAGATAACAATGCACAACTAAGAAGTGGGATCGTAATCTTATTATGAATTTATAAAGGTAGGTAAAAACAATTCACCAATTTCAAACTATCAAACTCCTAGATCTTTGAGTTCCATTGAATCTTATCAATGACATTTTAATATCATATTATGCTCTTCTATTTGTAAGTGGGATGCCGAGGATCACAAAAAAGATGTAAATAACCATGCAAACATGCTTGGCACCTTCGATGTCATTTATCATCTCCAATTAATGTGTTGGTTAACCACATGTGCTCCATTAAAAATGATAATATTCGAGATACCCATCATTTCTCTTTAAAGTTCGTATTAATGTGTCGGTTAACCACACATACTCCATTAATGACCTATTAAAGTATGAAGTGTATTTTTATGGATTAGCATACTATTTCACGTTCTTCCTAAAGTAACTAGAGTGAGAAATTTTTATAAAATAGTTTTGTTACTTTATATCATTATACTTATTAATGAGATTATGTCCTATCAAACCCGTTTGGCTAACGAACCTCCACAGCACAGGAGAGCGGTAGGTGATAGTGGATACCCATTCAACGACTATTTTATAAGCCGCTTCCTTATACCTTCTTCATAACACGCATTCATGAATGAGGCCTACTATTTATTTGACTGACTTTTTTTATATATGTTATAGTTAACTTTTAATTATATATATATATATATATATATATATATATATATATATAGTATATTTTAAAACCTTTTAAATATGAGGTTCAAATATTAATTATTTAAATTAATATTTTTAATTAATTAAGATTAACGAGTTATGATTTATCTATATCTTTTAATTAAAAATTGAATTAAATAAATTAAATCATTTGTGGATTAAATAATTATTTATAATTAACCATTTAATAAAATAATTCAAAATTAATCCTAATCCAAAACACCCTAATTTGCGAAACTAGGGTTTGGGTTTAACAGGCTTTAATTATTCTAATTTTAAGGATCTTAAAATAATAATTAAGGAAACTAGATAAATCTTAAAAGGCCTCCCTAATTTAAACAAAAAAGTTGAAGGACGCTAGGGTTTGAAGAACCCTAGCAAATTTCGTAAACCTAAGGATGGAGGCTAGGGTTTCAAGAACCCTAACAAGTTTTGAAAATGCCTCCTTAGGGTTTAATTTCTATAACTCTAATTTTTATCTATTCAACTTTATGGAAGATTAATTGAAAACATTGGCTCCGATACCACTGATAGGTTTTATAGGTTACAAATAAAAGTATAGCGGAAAAAACTTAACGCTAAGTTCACATGCAACCTATTGGATCTAAGTTTTCTCTATTGATTTGCAACAAACAATTTAACGTCAAGAACCCTAGGAGTACTCTACTATTTTTGAAATTCAAAAAGGGTATTAGAGTTTACATACCTTTTGATTATTGTAGTAAATAATTAAAAATTCCTTCTTTATCAAGCTTCATAAAGCAAGCACTAGAAATCTCGTGCCTCTAATAGTTTGTACCCAAACCCTAGCAATAGTAGACTTTAGAGGAGAAAATAGAGGGGGAGGAATTTTGGATCTAAGGCTCTTTGAAAGCGATGGCCAAAATTATGAACCCATAAGGGGTTTATATAAGTAAGTAAGGGGGCTAGGATAAGGCATGTTTCATTGGTTAACCTTTATCCTTTTTCTTGCTCCTTAAGGTTTCCTAAGGCTCCCAATTAATTTTTTATTAACTATTAATTCAAAAAAATTATTTCTAATGATTATATTTATCTCGTAATATATTAATAAGTCATTTATTACTATTTATTAATCTTATAATAAACCAATAAATCAATCTCTTTCTCCAAAAGTCATTCTGCTAATTACTAGTTTTGACGGAAACCCAAAGAGACTTTGCTTTTAATTCAAGTACAGACCAATTTCGTTATTAGTTTAGACAACTAATCAAACAATGATGATGTTGGTACATTTCTTAATGATGTAGGTGCATGTGATGATATTGAATGCTAAAAACAAACTAAGGTTAGTGAGGTCGATTAATTGGATGAAACTACAAACTAAAAAATTCCATTTCTAAATAATGATAATCTAGATGGTTACAAGGACCATGTAGATGTTCGTTTAGATATATTTGACCTATAAAGTAATTCTACTAGAGAAATGCTAGATAATAAATCTAAACATAGGTATTTAGTACCTTATTGTATGGTATGCCCCATTTACCGTCATTACCTAGTATTGGTAATGTCAAAATTCCTCACATAGGATGGACCCTAGTCGAAAGATCGAACTACTGCAAATATGCTCAAGCAAATATGATCTTAAAGTGGTGATTGGAGAAAAATCCCTTGAGGGAGGTTTTCATTGCAAGACAAGAAGATCGACTAAAATCAAGGTTTGAGGTTGTTTGTTATGAGAAAAATGTTCTTCATTAATAAGGGAAAAGGGAATCAAATCTTGTGATGGACTTTTCCAAGTCACAAATTTTTTTGACGAACACACATGTTCTTTAACATATTTTCACCCTCGACATTGAAAAGAAAACAAAAAAATAATGGGTCACTTGATTTTTGGGGTTATGTCTATAGATTATAGTAGAGCCTACCGAGGAGGTGAGATTGTTAAGGATATGAAGTCAATATAAAAAGTTAATATCACATACCAATAGGCTTGGTGGGCGAAACAACAGGCACTCATGTTGTGAACGGGTACTAAAGATGATTCATTTACCAAACTCCAACGTATTTCTACAACTTGGTCAAACATAATCTCGACACGATGACACATATTAAAACAGACGGTGATGATTAGTTTGAGTTCCTATATATCGCAGTTGGTTGCTCGGTAAGTATTACTACTTTTTATAATTAAATTTTGGATGTACTGACAAGAATAAGTAATTGTAAATACACTTTCAATGTTTTGTAGGTACGCTCTTTCCTTAATTACTATAGTTTGACCCTTGTAGTAGATGTTGTCTACCTAAATGGCAACTTCAAAGATACGATGTTACTTGTCGTTACCGTGTATGGACAGAACCAAATATTATCGGTTTCATATTACATATGAAAAAGTGAGTATACAAATTCTTGGTCATGGTTCCTTCATAAATTGTATGATTATGTAGGTAATGTGTATCTTACATTTATATATGTTATATATCCATCAATCAACATCCATTGCTAACATAAGTCCTCACGCCCATCACGGAATATATGGTGTCCATTTGTATTTCAACATAGCAACTAAATACGGAAGTAGCGACATAGTTAATGGATTGATTTTTGGAGGGATTCAAAACCTATAAAGCTAAAGATTTCAATGATGCCATGTGTAACAACCTAAATTTCCTGTCATTAACGAGGTTAGTGTTGCATTTAGTTTTCTTCTTAAACTAACATTTTCCTTGCTTTAAATATGATTTTATGGGGCCTAAAGTGTGATAAAATGAACCTTGAACCTATACATGGGTCAAGGGGTCTTTTTATAATACTTTGAGGGCCAAATATGTAAATTATAAATAATTAATTGTGGATAACCCTAAAATTCGGGTTCGTAACCCTATCTGCAGCCAACAACTTCTAGATTCAAAGTTTTCTTGTGAGAGAGCTGAATTTCGCCTTTCCTGCTCTAGAGGTGCTTACGCTTTCCCTTCTTCCTGACCCAGTGTGTGTTGTAGCCGTGGGAAGCATCTCCACGCGACCTGGTGAGAGTACCACCTGTGCTTTCCTGCGTGCCTATCAACCTTGTGCTTAATACTATCGCTCGGAGTGTCATTTAAACTCATCATTGGCTCTTGTTGCTTCTCTTCTATAGGAACGCTTGCGTGCTAGGAAGAGTGGCACTCTGCCTCTAGTTTTGGTGCTCCTGGTGTTTATCTTCCTTATTCCACGAGATTTTGGTTCACATTTGACATTGGCCAAGGTGTGCTTTGAGTCCCGAATCTCCCTTTGGTTGGGCATGACTCGGCCATCGATTGTGGGCTAGAGTGGAGCCCTTGCCTGTGAGTAGGCACTTCTTTGCCTTGTGATTTTTGCTTCATACTATGGTTGATCCATCCTTAGGTCCACGCTTGTTTCCTTCTGTGGGAGAGATGCTGTGAGCTGACTGAACACGTCTCTTTGCCTTTTCTTGGACTCATGGGTCAGCACTTGTGCTATTGCAGGTCTCCACTGTGGAACTTCCACCTTCGGACAACTTTTGCTTCGACACAGTTGGGTTCTTTGCTTTGTTTCTCGATGAGCATCACATCCATTTTCTGGCTTGGTTGCTACTACCGTTGTTGATCCTTCACTTGCACTGAATTTGAGAATACCGTGGAGAGTGGACGAAATTGATTGTAGCTGGAAAAGTGTTGGCCGACCTAGTAAAATATTGTATTCAGCCAGTTGGTCGACGACCAAGAATTCGAGCACCCTTGTGATATGCTTTGCCCCACCATGACTGATCAATGTAAATGGGAGCTTGAATGTTCCTGTTGGCCAGATGTTGTGACCGGTGAACACGACTAGCGGGCCCTAGCGTGGTGGTTGGAGGTGCTTTTTCTATTCAATTGGTAACCACCGAAGGAAGTGTTCATAAATTAACCCTGCTTCCGTTATCGATGTACACTTGTTAGACACGGTTTGGCTGAGGAAGCCGACGATGTACAACGGGTCATTAAGGTCACAGTGTTCTGGCATGGGATCATTCATTGAAAATTCTATGTTGAGTACATTTTGATGGTATACCTTCGCACCCATGTGCTGGCCCTGGTGATTGCTGAATGGGCTGGGCGCAGTGATGGTAAGTATCTCTGCCCTCTGGTCATGATCCTTCCCGCATCCTTTCAGTTTTTATGCTGGTGTTTATCCTCGACAAATTTTGCCCGAAGCTCTTTGGCTATGTCAACGATGTTTCCAACTAGTTGTTTCTCATCGATTTCCCACTTCAATATTGTGCATTCGTTGGTATCATTAGTTTTGCTTTTATGGTATTCGCAGAACTTCGTCTTGTCCTTGCTCTCCTTTGTTGGAGTTTTGTTGATTGCATGGACATCATTGTGACCACTCCTATTGTCATCTCTGTTGAACGGTCGATGTCTCCTCGACATGTTCCTAGAGTGGCGATTGTGCCTTTGTTTGTTGCCATCTTGCCTCTCTTGCTGGGTTGGGCTGGGCTCGGCCGAGATGCTGCTTCCTCCTACTTGATGTATGCATTGGCCACAACTTTGAGATTAGCCTCCTTTCGCTCTCCCCCCTCAACTTGTATCAGATATTTTCCACACGAAACTTTATTTTTTCCCTGGATCTAGGAACTGTTCCTTGCATTTTCCTCGATAAGGGTCCAGGGAGCAGACCTTGGGCAAAGGCACCTGTCACTAGGAGCTCTTCATGTCTTGGGGCATTCAAGGTAGCTAGCGTGAACCAGTCGTAATAGTCACGGATCGACTCTCCTTCTTTTTGCTTACACGCCATCACATAGTTGGCGTCCCCTTTTCCTTTCCTTAACCGCATGAAGTTGTTGAGGAAAAAGTATTTCAGCTCTTCAAAACTCGAGATACTGCCTGGCCTTAGAGACTTGAACCACTTGCCTGCGTTTCCTATTAAGGTGTAGGGGAAATAGGTGCAAGTGAAGAGATGATCCATCTTAAGAGATGCCATCGTCCACACATAGTTATTTATGTGGTCGTCTGGGTCTGTATTGTCGTCATACTTTTGCATATTTGGTATCATCGCAGTGTGCGGCATCTCATACTGCAGCAGTTCATGGCTGAAATTGTAGCTTACGCTTCACATGGGGTTGTCCATGTACGAGTATGACATACCACCATAAGTTATGTGTTGCTACATCTGGTAAGGGCTCGCGTACATCTGGTTATGCATGGCTACCGGGGAGATATACGGTTGATACTGATGTATGTTTGGCGGCAAACCAAATTGTTGGATTGCGTATTGCCCTGTCAGGGGAGGCATATTTAGGCTTGCTCAAGTGTACTGTGGCATGTACGGATTGAACCATTGAGAGGCAGTCATGAAGGGGTTGAATTCAAGTGTTGCTGAGAACTAAACGTTCGGCCCATAGGAACTGGATCCTTGATTGGTCGAGGTCTGCACGCTTGTGACTTGTGGCCGAGACAGTGCAGGGGTTGAATTTAAGGTTTGTTGTACAAACGGGTTGAAAATCGGTGGTTGTTGTACGAATAATGGCATGTGAGGAAAGCCTGCCATGGTGGCGTGTGGGTAGACTATCGGGGGATATTGTGGTTGCGGCTGAAATTTGTGAGGGATCCAGGTTCTGGTACCGGAAGTTTACGGGAATGATTGTTGCTGCGAAACAAGGATGTCTGTTTGTTGCGTTGAGATAATCTGCGGAGTTGTGGTCACGATTTCTACTTCTGGAACTGGGTTGGTTGTTAGGCACCATAGATTGGTTATGTAAGTTGCCTCCGTTTTAGCTGCAGATTTGGACGGTATCTGTGAGACTGGTGTGTGGTTTGAAGCATGTTCTTCCTGAACGGAGGTTTGCCCTACATCTAGTGGTTGCATTGGACGCAACGGACTTCTCTTAGCTGTTCATGATGCTACTGGGATGTCGCCTGCCATCGTTGCTATTTGGGTTTGCTTCGTGGATGTATCATTCTAGAGATACGCCTGGATGGTGTCAAATGTTGTGATATGTCAGATATGGTTGGGTTGAGGGTACATATGAGATCCGTACAGGTTTCTTCTCCTGATATCACAGTGCAAAAGAGAAAGATGATCGTTAGTCGACGTCCGGGAGGAATTCCCGGGATGAAGCTCTGACGATCAAGTTAGTATGAGGTCTGAGAGAAATAAGAGTAAATCACAGGAAAAAGACTTCGTTAGATGGGCAAGTGGAACTCTCTGATTGGTCCCACATTTTTCAGGGTGTAATTCCTTGGTGAAGGGGTTAAGGCGCAGTTCTGCACCTTAACCGCCATACCTGTTAACTCCGTGTTGGCAAAAGCTTGGTCTTGGCATCAGATTGGGTCCGACTGGATTCTGACCAAGCCAAGCACGGTGTTAGTTTGACTTCTCCTTTTTTGACGTTCTCCCTGAGGGATACTTAGCATTAAACATATTTTTAGGGATATTTTTAACACTTTTATGAATTTTTTAATGATAGAAATAGGATAACGTAAACATAATAGTTTTTTATTTATGTTTTGTAGCTATAAAGGACACATTGATGAAATAGACGTTGAAAAGGACTCTATTGGAATATTTCTGTGAGGCCTCAAATAAGAAAGATAGTTGGAGTTTAGCAAGGAAAGAAATAAGAACATTCTAAATAAAATTATCAAATTTATCATATTTAAGTCGGTCATAAAATCTATAAACTGAACCATAATATTGGTTAGAAGCATCATATCACGTAAGATACATCAAAATTGAAGAGAAATCTAGAAGATCACTACCAATGAGGGACATTTTAAGGGTCCGAATTCGATATTAACCGGAAGGCTGATATGAAGTAGAAATCTGAAGATCAAGAGAAGAATTATTAGGTTATCAGTTTGTGTATTTTTTTTTGTCTATAATTGGCCAACTTGTTGATTTCTTCATTGTTCTTGTTGACATTTGGGATCATACCCTATATGAATATTTGATTTTTATGAAATAGTAGTTTTATTGTTGATTGATGATTTGGATATTGAAAAGTTGTTTAATCGATTATATTTTCATGATTAAAAATCCACAAATATTAATATACTTGCTTTTAAATCTATGTAATTGAGATTTATGATTTAGTTTCAATTCATATTATGTTGTCTGAATCATAATTGCACTATTAGCGTACGCAATTCTAAATAGAGGATGGTATCACACAATTCTAAATGGAGGATGGTATCCCTAGTTTAGACATAAGAATGTTGATTTAATGCACATGATTGCACTATTTACGTAGGCAATTGAAAAGTTACAACTAGCACTAGGACCAATCATACCAACTAAGTCTTACATAATATGAGTTAACAGAATGGATCTAGGAAAGTTATTCATGTTGGAAGATAACTTTGAAACATGTGATTAATGATATTAACAACTGATATAATCATTTTAGGAATCAGTAAACAATAGACCAAAATCCATAATAGAAATCATCTGTAGAATAATGAATGAGTAAGTCTAAATATGAATACTTTCGTATATGTTTATTTTAGTGACACTTATCATAAACTCCTCTTTGTATGCTTTCTTTTTAAGGTTGATAGTCTTAGTTTGTTTTGTTTGGTTTCATGAATTTAAAACTGGATTTCTATTTCAAGTTTAAATAATATATAAATTATGTCTATTGTACATCAATTTTTTAGTGCTAGCAGGGGAATGGTTTTCAACAACTTTTAATTTATTTAATTATCGACCAAGTGATCCTTTCTGGAAAGAAAGTTATTGTTTTTCATGTGATGTTTAATTTTTTTTTCATTAATAACATGTCACTTGATGGAAAGATATTTTTTTTGGTGTACAAGAATTCAAAGATAATCAAATGTGGGGTCATAACTAAAGTAATCCAATTGGAAATGTGGAGAAATTTTTTTAGACAAAAATCATGTCGCATCTATCTGTAACTCGACAAGAAGAACCCTTTCATTCTCTAATCATGGTGCAATTTCACCAATCACGCTACAAATTTTGATAAAAAACGGATTACTTGATTTGTGTACTTGCATGGGTTTGGCGATGACAAGCAATTTGAGAATTCTTGGCCCGATTTAGTCTACTAATTTGGTGATTCTTCAAACTAAATCCACGAGACGTATTGTGGTGATTAAGCTGAAAACCGAACTCTTGCTACTTTTGACTAGATTAGTTGCTCTTGATCTGCTTGTTGGTTAATAGTGAGAAGAAACAACGGAAGTAGCCTAAAGGGTCCCGAATGTTTTGTTTTCACAAACCTCTTCTTGCATGCAAGAGATTTAGGTGCTGTTTTTTTTTCAAGCAAAAATTCATGAAGTCTGCGGACCATCTTTCCAACCCTCTACAGTAGAAGATGTTGACAAAACGGCTGCAAACTGCAATAAGAAGCATGTTTGTTTTTTAACATCTGCATGTTGCTACAATTATTAAAAAATTAAAATAAACTGATTTTATATACTGAAATTAGTTTTTTTAATACCGAAAATTTAATAATGTATGATATTTCAACAATATTTTATGATATTTTAGCAACAAATAATTATCTTTCAGCAAAAAATTATCATTATTCAATATAAAAAAAACGAAAAAGTAATTCAGCAAAAATAAACAAAAAAACAAAAAACAAAAAAGAAGGTGAAACAATAATTCAACAAGATTTTAGCAACATATAATCAAGATTCATCAAGATTTCAGCAATAAAAAAAGAAGAATAAGTTGGAAGAGGTTGGACGAGGCAATACAAGTGTTGCCTCAAACAACTGCGCATATTTTTTTTTACTCCGAAGTCTTCTAAAAAAACAAACAACTGTGAGATAAAAAGTATTGAGTGTGTGCTACATCGCACAACAATAAGGTACCGTTTGTTTTTTTTTTTAAAAACCACTTCAGACCATTTATTGCTGCGCCACGCAGCACACGCGCAACACTTGGCCTTTCGCAGCTGTTTGTTTTCCTGAACACTTCTGACTTAAAAACTGTTGCGCATGTGCTGCATGGCGCAACACTAAACCAACTGCTTCAAACCTCTTCGCGCCTTACTTTAACTTACTGCAGCAGTCTGCAGACGTTAAAAAACAAACAAACTTTTTATTAAATGCTGCAGCCTTTTGTTCCACCTCTTCTGCTACAGAGAATTGCAGAAATGGTCCGCAGACTTAAGACATTTTGCTTTTGAAAAAACAAACAGCACCTAAGAGATCTGAATAAGTTTTTTATAAAAACAAACAACACCTTAGTCAACCATCCTTCCTTTAAAAAAAAATAAAGCATCAAAAGGGCCGTAGAGGTAGGATTTTTTTTTTCTTACAAGGATGTTTATTCTTCTATTTGGTTATATTTTATTTGTTTTCAAAATGATACTTTTAGTCTTTTTAGACTTTTTTTTTCAAAATATTTTGTGCCTTACTGCCTTTGTTGCATGCTGACACAAACTTAAACAATTTGGACGCATTTAGAAAACTCAGAAAAAATGCATACCTTATTTTTCAAAATATTTTCAGCATTGTATTTTTTCAAAATATTTTGAGCATTTGTTGCATGCGGACACTAACTTAATGATTTGCACGCATTTAGAAAACTCAAATACATGCGAACCTTATGGAAAAATTTTCAAAACAATATTGAGGAGTTGGCTTCATACAAGTAAGGGTTACATCAATAGGAGCATAATAAAAAGCTTATGAAGAAAAAAAGACTAGTTCTTAATTGACACAGGTCGTTGTCGAGAATTTTGGGTAGAAAATAGTGAAGGCATTGTACAACTTGTGTCGCAATTACTACATTCGCAAAGCGAAAAAGTGCCAAAACAAAAACAGAAAAATTATGCATAAACTTGTCATATTAGTCTAAACGTATTGTATGAATATGTCTTTTAAAAGTTGTGGTTCAACATCTCGATATTCTAATCTCTATATTCCAATAAATTAATAAGTTTGTTCTCCTATTAACAAATGTTATAATATTAAAAATCATCATTAATATTATATGTCACATATAATGCCACATGTTAACCTATTAATTCACCATTTTAAATTTTAAATTTTGAATTTCTCATTCTAATTACATTAAATTAGTAATTGATTTTTCATTTCAAATACCAAATTTTAAATTTCACACTTTAATTACATTAAGCTTGATAAAACTAAAATAAAAGATAAAATAAAATTAATATATATTATAAGGTGATATAATTTTATATATTTATTTAAATCAACGTTTATAATTTTATATAACTAAAAAAAATCTTTTAATTAAGAGTTTATTTAAAATAATTTATTTCAAATAATTTATTAATAATTTTAAATTTTTACTATAAAAATTTAATTAATTTTATAGCTATAGTTCTCAAGGTTATAAACTAGTTATATTATTTAAATTTTGAAAAACCAAAAAAGTAAACTTTAATTATTTTTTTATGTAAACTAGAAAAATATCTATTATCTATCAAGGCACGAAGGTGTAACCCAAACCATAGTGTGGGATGCGATGATTTGGTATGAATTATATGTAGGAATATCACACTTTAGGAGTTTAGGTGTTGTTTAGCCACAAGCGGAGTTGCTATCGTTGCTTATTTCTTCTTTTGATTGGTCAATGTTAGAAAATGTTTTTTTTTATTAAAAGATATATTTTATAAACTACTATAAAAATATATTAGTATAAAATATATTAAAAAAAAGGATTTTCTAACATGTGCCCTAAGAACATATATAAGAAACATTAATTATAACAAATATTATCATAATTAAATATGAAACACATTAATTAATTAATTAAAAAGATTGTCACCATAATTAAATGTAAGATATATTAATAATTTCTATAATAAATGCATTTCATATTTAATATGATAATATTTTTTGTAATTAATGTTCCTTATATATGTCCTTAGGGCACTCATTAGAAAATCTTTTAAAAAAAAGTAAATAAAAGATAAAAATAAAATATGTCATAAGAAAAAAAAAAAAAAAAAAAAGTAAAATGACCCCTAAAATGCCATAAAAAATAAAAAGAAAAAAAATAAATAATTGGAAGATGAACGTCCCGTTTAAATTCACACAAAAAACATGTTTCGATTACAAATATATTTGGTAACTCGTAGTATCAAGCAATAATTGTTCACTGTTTATAAAAGTTAAACATCTAATAATAACAAGAGTTCAGTGGGCCCACAGCTTACCCTTGGTGAGCAAGCAAACCTAGTTACTATCCATTTTATAATAATCTTATCTAATGAAGAATTACAGAAACGACCAATATTTTAATTGTTTCGAGAAAATAATTCAAAATTTTGTGTTTCAAATTTCTTTCATGACAAAACGGAGTTATAAATACCAACCTTCAAATAAGGTGTTTAAAATTGAATTATTCAATTGTATAATTTGATTTTAACAATTTGATTCAGATATTTAGATTTTTAAATTGATTTTAAGTTAAACTGAATTATTATTTTGGATTTTGGATTTGTTTGGTTTATAAAATAAAAATAAAATAGTCTAAAAAACCCGAATAACAACTAATTATTTATTTGTAATATATATCTTTAATCATTTATAAATTTACTAAATTATTTTTAATTTAGTAATATATAGTTTTTTTATCAAAAGTTTTTTTGACAATGAAATATTAAACTATAATAAAATTTTCTTAATAATTGTTTATAAATTATAATTCATAACTAAAAAGTTTTTTTTTTTTATGTATTTTAATAGAGTTACTAATATTTAAGTTATATATATTTTAAAATGTATAGCCTCTTAAAAGCGAATTATAAAAACCGATCCAACCGAATTGTAATTTGGTTAGATCAGCTTGGATTTGAATTTAGCTTGGATTAATCAGATCCATGTTTCGAAAACCGAAACCTATTTAGATTTACTTGATCGGATTATATCAAACCGATCTATTTAAACGAACACCCCTACATCTACAAATAAATTCAAAACTCTTTTAAGATGACATTTGAGAAATATGTCACCAACTTTGAAAAGAAAATCTTTATATTTTGATTCTACTGATAAAAAACTTACCTTTAATTTTTTTTTATTTGCTATTATTATTATTTTACAATTTAATTATTGAAACTGATAAACATTTGCAAAATAATCATTATAACCACTTAGTGTTGATTTTAAGGGTTAAATTACAAAAAGAAAAAAATTATTGATGAGTTTGTTTAATAAGATTAAGGTTTAAAGATTTTTCTGGAGATTTTCTTTTTATATATACTAAATTTATTTGAAGAAAACTTATTTATTAAAAAAACAATAATGATAATTTATATATCATTTTTGGAATTTTTTAAATTTTCTTTAATAAATATCATTACTACAAGTATAAAGATGTCATTTATATCATATATAACTTAAGATGATTTTGTTGATTTGGCGTAAGAAGTGCATTTTTAAACAAAAATGTTACTTCATTGTTGAATTTCCATGTCGTATGTGTAAAACGATTATAATAAAATTACAACTTACCGAAGATCTTAATGTTTGTATGAGACTGTTATTCTAAGATAAAGCTCCATTATACACACTATGTGGCCTAGAAACCCACTTTTTACAATAACTCAACAAAAGTCCGTTTTTATGTTCATTAATGCCTCATATTTGACAAAAAAATTCATTTCAACTTTTTTTTAGACTTTACATCTTCTTACCTGGTCACCATTGCCATAAAGCCCTCATATTTACACATGACAACCACCCTTTGCCACCAACAATATCATCTTCACCATAAAACACTGGTAGCCCCTTCACTCACCTTTTGCATTCTTCATCTCCGACCCACCTTCATCACTATTGTCCACCTACTGTTCTTTCTCTTCACAACCTGATAAAAAACCCAAAATGACAAAAACTCACCTAAATGTGAGGTGTTATTGAATACAAATTTAAACTTGGAACATAACCACGCATTTCCTATAAATATGAGGGCTTTTATGGTCATAACCTTAATATAATAGCTACCATAGTTATAAGAACACATGCTAAATACAATTAATAGGACTTTTGTTGACTTGTCGTAATGGTGTTTTTCTAGGCCACATATATCATTAAGCACTATTTAGGAATTGTATTTAGATGATATCTTTATGATTGTAGTAATGATATTTATTAAAAAAAAATAAAAAAAATCGCAAAATGATATATAAATTATCATTATTGTGTTTTTTAATAAAAAAATATGAGTTTTTTTTAGTGAAAAGAGTGTAGATGGTATCTTTGTTTTATGTTTTTGAATAAATAAATATAAATTTTCTTTAAATAAATATAGTATATATATAAGAGAAAGTCCTAAGAAAAGTCATTAACCTTTTATTCTTATCAACAAAAAAACTCACTCATGTCTTTTTTTTTTTTTCAATTTAACCGTTAAAACCGACACTAACTAGTTACAAGGGTTATTTTGCAAGTGTTTATCAGTTTTAATGGTTAAATTGCATAATAATAATAATAATAATAATAATAATAATAATAATAATAATGAGGGGTGACTTTTTTTTCAATAGAGCCAAAATGTTTGGATATTTTTGCAGATTTGAAATTTAGGTGTTTATTTTCTATATTTTTGAGTTTCACAGGGTTTAGGGTTTTGCATAGTGTTTCTTCAGAGAAGTTAATGTGATATATTTAGAGGTGTTTTGCACAAAGAAGTTCATGTGATATATTTAACGGTGTTCTACACGCTATAAAGACTTTTCATGCACTAAATAAACCCGAAGAGTTATTGTCAATAAAATCCTATGAATTTTTTATTTTGGTTTTAAACGGTCTCAAAACTTTTTTTTTGTGTCTTCTAAGCCATTAAAGTAGAAAATATTAGGTAAAAAAACCATTTTACAAACACTGAAGGGGTCAACCGATAATAAAACTAGTGTTGACACAACAAAAGTTATGTAAACTTTAAACAATGATTGATATGTCAAATGTCCTGACCTAGGTTTTTGTTTTTTCTCCAATCGACAAACCATGAAGGTTCACCTTGACACCCAAAAGGTGAAATATCACTATTCGATATGATTTCACCTTTCAATCCAACTCCGCCAACTTTCTTTGTCGACAAAAGAAGCTCTGGGGACCCCTTATATCTTTGCCAAAGTCATGGAGCTCCCTTATACTTTGACGTCCATCCAAGAAATGAGTGATTCACTTAAATTTTTTGTCAATACAGATAATGAAATATGATACCGATATTGTTACTTACACAATCGAGATCTACCTGATGTTACTAAAATATTATAGGGGTGAGAGTGGTTAATAATTTTCCTAATCAGGTTAACGAGCTTGAGCTTGTAATTTGGTGGTTTCGGCTTCTTGCAGCTATGTAGTTGGAGCTTGCGACTGCATCGTTTGCTATAGGAGAGCTAGTATTATCGTGCCGAAGGATGTTAATTTGGATGGAAATAAGGAAGATATATAGGATGAAGGTAACAGAACAAGACAATTTGTTCTTATCCAATGTCTTAACAAGATTTCACTTGACGTGTGGCAGTTCACTCCACTTGCTTCACCATTATTCTTGACTTGTAACACCCTGTTTTGGGATGTTCCTTAATTCAGGGCTCATGGACCGTAATTCAATCATGTGAAGGCTTTGGACTTTGAGGAAGTGAATTTTGGACCTAATTTAGAGTTGATAATAATTAAGCACTTGATTCGTGTGTGGGAATCAAAGGATAAAAAGGGAAAAGTTATACGTTAGGATTCTTGCACGGATTATCATTTTTAGTTCGACATGTGTTAATCTAAAGGTACGTAACTAGATAGAATTGTGTGGCTCATCGATACCTTTCTGTGCATATAAAGAACATCAAAATTGGAGTTGAAACGAAGAAGTTATGATTGTTTGAAATTGAATTGGAAGTTTGGGGTTTTGCCCTATGTATGGCATAAGCAAGTTACGCATGGCGTAACTTGCTGAATGTTGATCGCGTTTTTAATAAGATACACATGGAATAACTTAGGTTACGCATGACGTTTTTGCTGCTAACCAAAACCCTAATCCTAAGGTTTTGAGCCCTATTTAAGGGCTTTAACTTCTTTGAACCCTTCCCATTACCAACCTCCATCACCTCATACAATTCTTTTGAAACCCTAGCCATAAATTGTGAGTTTTGGAAACCTTGATGTGATATTGGGTTCATTCTTGAAGAAGGATTCCATTGGAGAAGCAAGTGTGAACACCAAGCTACGTAGATCCAGACATTACACTTCCTTACCAATATCCAGAAGGTATAAATCTTGCATCTTGATGTTCCGTTCATTATATCTAATTAGCTCATGGGTTCTATGATTTTTTGTCCCTTAATCTTATTTATTGTGAGTATTGGTTACTCCAAACTATTTGATTGCCGCCTTCCGATGCTTTTGAGGTTACTAAGTCATAAAAATGAGACCTTGGGCACTCTCATCCATCCATGCATGAGTTTTTGAGCAATAGATAACTTTATGGACCTAGGTTTTGGTATTGTCCTCTTTGTGACCAAGTAAATTGATAAAGTTAGAGACTTTACCATTAAGACATTCATTTTAGATTAGATATGAGAGTTTGAGAGTTTTTCTTGATGTATTAAGAGTTTAATAGGAGTTTTTGGGATCAGGGGTATTATGTAGGGCGTAATCTAAGTACGGAGGGCGTAGATTAGTTATGCATGGCGTAAGTCAATTAAGAGTTGATCGTTGACTTTTTGGCCTCTTAGACTTTTGGTCTTTGTATTGGAAGGAAAAAATGGTATTTTTTCTAAATGAGGTTTAATTATGAGCCTACACCTTTTGTGGGCCTGTCATTTCCATGATTGTTAATTAGGATTTTATTATGGTTATGTTTAGCAAGAGAAGCCTTGATATCGTCGGCTCGAGTGGGTGGTTTATCTTATCTTTAGGATTGATGTGAGTGTTCTCAATATACTAGTGGGTCGAAGGCACCAATGCTGACCCACTGGATTGTGCTCGTTGTCTTTGTGACTCTTGCTGTTATGATTATATATTATATGCATGGGGTGAAATAGACCCGTTCGGTTGAAAACACTGATTGAGTTGAATAGAATCGAGGATGAAATAGACCCATTCAGTTGAAAAACACCGATTGAGTTGAAATAGACTCGGGGGTGAAATAGACACGTTACAGCTTTTAGTTAATATATATGTATGGTATGCGGTATTTTGGGGAACTCACTAAGCTTTATGCTTACGGTTTGTACTTTAACATTTTTCAGGTACTTCCAGTTCCAAGGGGAAGGGCTCTACTTGATCTCATGGAATGCCCCCGACCGCATGATATTCTGATTATCACTATGTTTTGAGAATACATTTTATACTTTGATCTTTTGAAATGAATGAATGAATGATGGGTTTGATTTAATAAAAATGAAATTTTTATCTCATATTTTTGGGACGTTACAAGTTGCTATTAGAGACTTGGTTTGAGGGATTCAGGCACATTCTCGGGTGTATCTGAACTCCAACTGATGAATTGGTAATATTTTTAACAGAAAATAAATTTTGTAAAAAGTTTTTTTTTTACAAATGAAAGGGGTGTGATGCGTGCAATCAGTCGGGCTCAAGTAAGTGATTCCCAGAATACCTATACATGTTTTTATGTTATATGTTTTGCATGTTATAAGATAGCATAGGGATATAACCAAGGTTGCATTCTAGAATGCCTATTAGAAGAGATGCCAATTAGGAAGGATGCCTATTGATGTTTTGTGGCCTATAGAGTTCTACTGCTCGAATACTTCTTGCTTTGCGCTTTGTAGGAATCATATTGATGTGAGTTAATTATTATATGAATATATTAAGTTACATGATGAAAAGGTTAAATAATCTTAGAGTGGTTGATTTGGACCTATTGCGCAGCTCTCATCTACGTATAAACGTTGTAGGGGTGAGTCTTTTAATCGAAGGATTATCTAGGCTTTATTGCATGTAATTGTATTCATGAAGTAGTTAGCTGTCATTAATAGGAGTTTTCAACAGCTGATGGCAAGGTGAGGTGGGAATCCTAGGATAGCCTAGGAAGTGCTTTAGTAGGAATGGTACGTTGTTCAGCATGTTTTGGGAATACCAATTTGAGAATGTGGCTTAGAGGATTCAGGATGATTCTTGAGGGAGGTAAGGATAGGTGTGGAAGGTAGTATTGGGCCCATACTACTCACAGGATCTGTGCTCGAATCAAGGAGAGTCATGGAGATTCTAGGAAGCCTATGGAATGAGGATTATTTGAGTATGTTCGGGTCATTTGTATGGTTGCCTTTTAGTTTAGTGTTGAGCACTCGTGGATAAGCTACTGGTTCTGGTTCAGGTTTAAGCTCTCGCACTGAGTCGATTGATGAGAGGATTCGCGAGTTTGTTTCGTATGAGATCACTCATGGTATTTTATATGTAACTCCTAGGATGGTTTGTGCATCAAGGAGGGGGTCATAGAGAAACTGGAAGAGTGGCTTGGAGATTTACGTCCTGAGATTACAGCTGGTAAGATTGGGGTGTGAGATCTCTCTTTTTGGGAGTTCAAGGCTTGTGGATCCCCAAAGTTCTTCAGGAAGAAGAAACCTATTGCTACTAAGCAGTTGATTTCTGACATGGAGAATGCTCAACGGACTACGTTCTGCCCTGTGGGATCAAAAGTGGGATTTATGTCTTGCGTCTGAGGGTTGGAACCTGCAACTGGAGGGAGAATGTTGGTTATTCTCTTAGAGATGTGGTCATGGCAGCCATGTCTTGGGTAGATTTTGTGTCAAGATTCAAGGTAGAGTTTTCACCAACTATTGAGGTGCAGCGGTTGGCGGGGGAGTTTCAGGATCTTCTCCAAATGACAGAGACTATGGTAGAGATCACCGCCAAGTTCAGGGAGAGGACATTATTGGTTCTATAGTACGCTATGGATGAAGAGATAAAGAAGATAAAGTTCCATGATGTGCTACGAGATAATATTCGTAAGTTTGTGAGCCTGTCGAGCTGCAAGACTTTGGTTGGTATGATTGTTGGAGCCTGGGAGCGGGAGATTGAGTTACAGCTTCGGTCATAGCAGGCTAGATCAAATTCATACAACAGTGGGCCAGGCAAAGAGGCCCAAGATTCCAGATTCATGATCAGGAGTCCAGCAAAACTGGGACCATTATGTCAAGTGTGTGAGAATTCATGGGGTGAGCTGTCGTGAGAAAGGGAGGGGCTGATTCAGTTGCGGCCAGGCTGGTCATTTTAGCAAGGATAGTCCTCGGGGTTTGAGTTCGATTTTTTTCACTACAGTTAGGTAGGGCCATAAGAAGGCTGATTGTTCAAGGTTGGCGAGTGGAGCAGAGAGGGCACCTAGTCCAGCTACATTGAGGATCATATATGGCAGTGAGGGTGGAGTGGAGGCTCCATTGGGTAGGAGTCGAGCATTTCAGTTGCAGGCCGAGGAGACTCGAGTTCCATCTGATGCAGTTATGTAACATTCAGATTCAAGTATGTTTCCTTCTGGTCCTTGGAATGACATTTTATTGCAAAAATGGTCCTTTTAGTACATTGGGCGTACATCCATATATGCGTAGCGTACATGTACATGCAAAGTCGGGGGCAATGGGCCATGTATGCTGGGCGTACGTAGCGTACGCGGGGCATATATAGCCTTCCATTAAAACCCTAATCTCAAGGTTTGAGCCCTACTTAAGCTCACTTATGACCTTGAACCCTCTTTCTTAGTAGCCTCCACTACCTTTGAACGTCCCTAAAACCCTAGTTACCATTGAGTGTGTTCTCGGATCTTTAAAGTGACATTAGTGGTCCTTTTTGGTGTGTTTGCAAGAAGAAGAAGTTAGTAAGCAAGCCTTTGACGTGGTTGAGCTTCAAGATCCTGATTCTACATCATCTTGGGAAGCTTTGGGAGGTAAAAAGCCTCGACCTTGCTGATCCTGTTGATTATTAGAGCTATAGTTTGCTATAAGGTCATTTTTGGGTTCATGGAATCTCCTTTGTGAGTTTGGGCAACTCCAAAGGATAGAAATGCTAGATCTTAGTCACTTTAGCATGTTAGAAGCATAAAAGTGTAATTTTTTGATGGGTTTGATGTCATGCATGAGTTTAGGACCTTTAAGTTAGTTGTGATGGACTAAAATAGATATTGTGCTCCCATAAATCATGTTGGAGCATAAAGTTGCCAACTTTATGCTCTAAGACCCTTATTCTAATCGAGATCTGGTATTGAAGTTGATTGTCTGCTTTGGATAAGAACCAAATGGCTATTCAAATTAAGTTGGGTAGTACACTGAGTGTACCAAAGTGTACACAACACATACTATATGGTGGGCTTGTATGCTACGCGATCATGGATTACGCCCAACATACGCTCCCAGTGAGATTTTGGGCTCGCGTTGGGTTGTTGAGTCATTTGGGTCCTATTTATGTAACTCCCGGTTCTTGGTACGTATTTAAATTCTATTAATTTCATGTTTTGCCCTCGGACTCGGCGAGTGGGAGGACCAACTCGTCGAGTAGACTCGACATCCATCGGGAGTTTAAGTGACCTACTCGACGAGTCGGGGAACCGAATCAACGAGTAGGAGTTGTCCGTATGAAACCCTAAAATTTAGGGTTTACACCCTATTTAAACGACTTATCTTCTCCCCAACCAGCATCCATCGTCCCCTCTTACTTCCAGAAGGCCCTAAACTGATACCCTAGCATTGTTTGAGTGTTATTAAGCCATTTTTGTGCATTTTTGGCGGTTGTGAAGCTTGAGAAGAAGGAAGGAGCTTGAGAGATCGAGTTGAAGCTAGTAGATCTAGAGGTTGTGTTCCCTTTCCAATTCATTTAAGGTAAAAAGCTTCAAACTTTGTTTTCCATTTGATAGATCCTCCTTAAGGCTCGAATCTTGTCATTTTGGGGAAATTTTAAGTCACCTTTAGGTTTGGAGCATTATATGGAGAAATAGCTTCAGATCAGGATCATAAGGGGGGCTTTCATGGCATAAAGATGCCAACTTTACTGCCAGAAGAGCCCATGCATCTTAAAGACTCCATTTTAGAGCCTTTTGAACTAAATGGCCCATGCATGAACCTAAAGTTTGCAAGTTTACATATAAATGGGGCCCTAGGAGGCCAGATCTATGAATTGAACGCATTAAAAACCAATATAATCGACTGTATAGTATTGGACAAGATGGACTTGGTGAGTTGTTCATGGTACTCAGCGATTTAGGGTTTTTTTTTCCTACCAAATCCTTTCTGTTAGGGACTAGAAGTTAAGATTGAAGGCCCATCAGTTGTTTGGGCTCATTAGGGACGTGGAGATCATAGAACTCGGCGAGTGTATGAGTAGACTCGGCGAGTTCAAGACAATGTCCCAACCACATGAAGACAGACTCGGCGAGTTCAAGGGGAACTCGACAAGTCATAAACTGAACACCTTCTTATGGATGATGATGGACTCGACGAGTTCAAGGACGAACTTGGCGAGTCGATTGAAGATAGTATGATGTTTTGTTGAAGGAGAACTCGTCGAGTTCTTGCTGGAATCAACGAGTAGGGACGGGGTTATGACATTATATGAATATGGGGACTCGGCTTGTTAGTGGACTAACTCGGCGAGTCGAGTCAACCAGATGTTGAATTTGACCGAATGATTGACCATTGACCAAGGTGTTGACCTTGAATTTATCTGGGACTTGAGTTGACCCTTGTAAGGGTTACAAGTACGAATTGATAACTTAGAAAAGTTGTTGTGTAGGGATTGAGGATTCGAGGAGAGTTTGTTTTCATACCGAGATCAATGCAGACACTACACGACTTTGAGGTGAGTTTTCTCCCAATAGGAGTGGGTCTACGGCCACAATGTCGGCCCACAAGTAAGAGTGTTGGATAGATCATTGTCTTTGTGATAATTATCTAGCGTGGATATAATATATGATTATTATGCCTGATATTATTATTGTACTTGATATGTTTACTGTGCTTGATATGTGTTAGTAGTAATAGGGGGTGAAATAGTCCCCGGTTACTAGTTGAAAGATACCGAAGGGGAGGTTAGTTCCCAGTTACCGGTTGAAAGATACCGAAGGGGAGGTTAGTTCCCAGTTACCAGTTGAAATATACCGAGGAGGACCCAGCTCCTGGTTATGCCCGATAGATACCGGTTGAAAGATACCGAAGATTATGTATTATTTGGTATAAATATGATGGGGGAACTCACTAAACTTTGTGCTTTTGGTTTTTAGTTTTGGTTTCAGGTATCTCTTCATCGAAGGGGAAGGAGCCGGCGGGGTAGCAATGCATCACAGATTCACTCATGATATTCCGCATTTGACATGTGGAATTGATAGCTGTCTATATGCTTACTTATCTGAAAACCCCAGGGGTTTCCCATGGCACTTGTATGGAAGACCATAGGGGTAGCCCATTGCATGGAAGACCATAAGGGTAGCCCATGACACTTGGATATCAGACCATGGGGGTAGCCCATGGGATTCTAGGGGAAAGACCATAGAGGCAGCCCATGGAAATCATATGTATGTTGTGTGGTATTTTGTGATTATATGTTATGCGGTATTTTGGGAACTCACTAAGCTTTTTCTTATAGTTTGTATTAGTGTTTCTGGTACTTCTGATACTAAAGGGAAGGGCCCGACTTGATGGTGCAGGATTCAATCTCCACCATTTTCCCACAGTTACTAATGTTGCTACTCTGATAACTAAGATGGTTACTATGTAATGAATTTTGGAATGCAAATTATGACTGTAATATCTATTTTTAAAAGTGAAAATTTTATCCGATTTTGGGTCGTTACAAGTTGCAGTTAAGTCTCCACCTAAGGATCATAGTTTCTTTATGGTTGTCTGGTTATTATCATTCGAGAGACTATCATATGCCATTTTTCATACCGAGATTCATGATTAGAGCGTATTTGGATGAGCCGGTTTTAGGCTTCTATGTGGGAGACGTCGACCAACGACAGGGTAAGCCTTAAGCGGAGGAAGACTGAGCGTTCTGCTTGAAGGATCGACAGCCGGACTGATTCGATGGTTTTAGTGCATTGAATCCAAGGAAGTTGCAGTGTGAACATATTGTATTTGAATCCAGGATTTGTAGGGATAGTTCTTGGTTCCAAGGCGATGAAGGATTGGTCGGATTGCAGGTGTAAGGATAGTTGCTGTTAGATTCATACCTTCAGGGCATAGTTGATGCATGTTTGCTTAATTTCCCCCAGTAGAAAGTGAGTTGTTGGATTGGTTATCTATATGTTCCGATAGTGGGTTTATTTTTTCTTACTCATCAGATGATGTTGTTTAAGGATTCAAAATTATATAAGGTGAAGGTGCTTGGCATGCAACAAACTTTCGTCAAGAGGAGCGAAGTGCTTAACCTGGTTTTAGGGCGGGTGTACCTTAGATTGTTTGATCTTGGAATCTTAGTTCTTGTAATCCCAGGAAAATAGTTGTGGAATAGTGAGGTTGTGAGATGATTCATAAATCCAATGGTCATGAGGTTGGCAATGCACAACTGAATTCAAGTGGGGGAGAAACTTTTGGGAATTAAAGGAGATATTTCCAAACACGTGTCAACATGGAATTCCGTAAATAAGGGGAAGTGTGTAGCCAGTTAGGTTGGGCTATGAGTCAAGGACTATGCAAGGGATAATGACCGTGGTTACTTGTAATCAGCGAAGCAAAAGTTAAAGATTTAGGGTTATCTCGTTTGAGGACATAAAGCAGCGATAGTGGTGCATGACAACCTTGATGGGTTTGAGCATTCTAACACTCCTATAGTGTGCATGCAACCCTATGTGCCTTGGATCTATGTTTTCACTATTATACATGCAAATATACAAAATTCCAAAGCATCATCCTAACTAGCATATTATGGAGCAACTATACTACAAAAGTGTAGTTAGATGACATACCTTTTGATGGAATTTGAAGTCTTGAACCTTTAATAGCTTAGCCCCAATAGCGTGGAAGCCTAAAATGGAATCACACAACACCACCAACAAATGGAATAACTTGAGAAGAAGGTTACTTTGGTTCTCCCAATGATATCGGCTCTTGCATTCACTATATGTATCCACTAGTCCCATTTCATGAACCATGAGATCCTTTATATAGTGTGGCTCATTAGGGTTACACCATGTAAACCCTAATGTTCATGACTTTCCATTTCCTTCATGATCCATGGGTTTTAACCTCCATGGAGTATCCATGGGTAACCACATGGGTTAAGCCCAACATAAAGGACAATGGATCATAAGCCCATATATATAAGAATGAATGATTTACACAATCAATCCCATATATTTAATTAGTCTCTTTTGATCACAAAATTAATTCTTGATTAATACTAATTAAATAATATGATTTCATATTAATATATTAGAACTTATAATATATTAATATAAATCATAAATACAATTTTCTCACTTGTCTATCCAATTGTTCTGATGCCATGCAAGCCAAATGGACCATGCTACTCTTGGGTCGAGTATGTACCAATAATAGTTATGGGCTTAGACATCTAATCCAACAGTCTCCCGCTTGGATAAGTCTAAAACTATTATTCAAGTATGACTCCAAGATACCGACTAACAATCGTAGCTCTTAAAGTCGTTGTCGAACTCTGACCTAGTCAAATGACGTATCCATTAGATAAGGGATCATATATTCCTCCATTATAGATATCATATGGACTGATACATGGATTATAATCATTCTCTCTGTCCATTTGTTGTTTCCTGATTTCCGATTTATAATGATTGACTAATTGAACAAATCAAATCAGTCCAGGCTTGGCCAAACACTTAGGGGTGTCATCAAAAAATCATTGAGGGGCCCACAAATATCGCTTAAGGGTAAAATGAGTGTGGGTTGAATCCAATACTCGAATCTCATTCCAAGAGCACTCATGAACACTGCAGCCACTTTGTCCCAGACAAACTACAGACCCATTCATGATAGTCTTGCCTCAATACCTACTTCCAAAGTATGATTGACTGTGGATGGTTTGAATAACTTGGTTATCTGGGAAGTCAAAACATGCAAAGTGAAACACATGAATAATCAAATCCAATATGGTCTCCGAACTTATGAATATAAATAAAACACCTTTTATTTAATCATCATATTGATTACACATTATTCATTGCATAATGTTTCAAATAATCAAGTTAATACTTGAATTAAAACAATAGTTGTCCCATGCTCCAAGCATGCACACTATGTTTTCTAAACAATAGTTATGCCATACTCCAAGTATGCACACTATATTTGTTTATGATCCTTACTTTGTGAAAAAGATCAATTGAACATGATTCCATTGATGCTCATTTCACAATCCCAAATCCTTACCGTAAATGTAAGAATATCAAATTCTTGTCATTTATTGTAATCTGTTAGATTTTAAACTCATATGCATTGGTCCTGTTGTAATGACTATGCACAAAAGTCACAAAGACTTGACAACAGACATTACAAAGTATTCCAATGGAGATCAATTCCATGGAAACGAAGTCTCACATTCAAAGTACATTCCTTTGAACATCCTTCTTGCATTAAGTTTTTCTATTCTTACACAGATTTTGAAGAATAACTTCCTCCTATGGAACCATTTCCATATTCCCATTTTGAGTCTTACTTCTGAACAAGAGTTGACTCTTTTCAGAATACGTCAATATGGTCCTTCTCCAAAATTTTACGCCATGCTTCTAACTGTCCATGAGAAACCAATATTTGGTAAACCTCGAACTGTCCTCGACAATTGCTTAATCATTTTAGTCATATCCGGTTCTCTTCCTTTTTTCCCTCTTAATGCCCTAGACATTTGAAAATTTTAGAACGGATAAATATTATAGCATATGTAATCGATCCTATATCCAAAGCATACGGGACACGATTCATGATGTCTCATATAAAGACATGATACTTGACCAGTCTTTTGCTACAATATTTTATAATTTACCATGTTCTCATAATTCGAATTATGAAGAGGTATGTCATAATCATAATCGAATTTTAGAATGCAAATAATGTAATCATGACTAAATTTGATTGAAATCTCACACTCTAAGCTTATAGATTTGAAATGAAGTATGAATTCCTCTCCCTTAATTATATCAAAACATCTTTTTCAACCCCTACAACTTCACGAATTGAAACTTTTGTTTTCTATAATTAACATTGCTTACTTGCAATATTTATCATAATTAATTATGCTCACACTAGCACAATAATTATTATCTTACCAGCATAACACTTATGCTTCCACTAGCTCTGACACGTACTCAGAAATCAGCTGGACTTCTAGAAATTGATGCTTCATTAACTTTCATTACCAAAGTTTAGATTTCTGATACGAGATGCTTCGATAAAACTTAATCTAAGCTTCTCAAAATCATACACCTTTCCTTAGATAGCTCACATGTATGTCTAAACACTTATAAAAATGGATGTCGTAATCATAATGTTTAGTCCCTTTTCCATTCTCACTAGTCCATGTTAGTGTGCCGGTTAACCACACACGCTCCACTAATGACTTTGAGAACGAAAAATATCACAATTTCTATCTACTTAAAATATAAATAGTGAAAGTGTTTCCTCACCATCATTTTCATGAATCGGAGAGAAACCTTATGACACTTAGATTTTATGGTGTTTGTGTTCCTATCCATATGAATTTTGCAAAACCATAATCACAAGACAAGGTTAGTGACAAATTCAACTCATATGGACTGAACTTGTTCAATCTTAATTTCTTGCCACCTGGCAGCACAAGGGCCTACCAATGCTTCCAAGTTGTTATGCATGCAATTGAGAACTCATAGAGCTCACATACATAGTCAATTTTACTGGAATAGGCACAGAAACAAGAATTATTTCAGCATGATAGGTTACAAACCTCAAGTTGTGTGGTAGTGATAAACTACAGGTTTTATTATTGATTAGTTCTTGAAACTCTTTCAGGATCTTTAAGACTCCCACAGACCTCTTGAGATATAAGTTTCTCTTTGTCAAATACCATTACTTGACAACAAATATTCTAGAGTTAGTGCGGATTCTTATGAAGACAAACACTTCACACAATTGGCATTAGTTGGTTTTTGTTTTACTCAAAACATCACAACTTACTAATTTCAAATGTGCAAGCGTAGAAAAGATTTTACTCTATATTTGATAAGTGTTATAAACCTTCTTTAAGATATGTCACTCAAGTTACAATCTTGGAGTATGACTCTAAGAATTGTTTTGGAACGAATTAAGACTCATCTTCTTGATTTAGCCGCTTCAACAATTCATGACTCCTCTTCTTTGCCATAAGAATGCACTAAGATTTCCATAGAGGATCAATTGTGATATGGTTTCATAATCATTAAGATGATAATAAAACATGATACTAAAGTACTCTCCCATCTTTTCATATTTGAGAAAATTTAATCTTTCTTCCTAATTTGATTCTTCTCATTCGTTCCGCCATACATTGAAACCTTTCCAATGTTTCAGAATTATACTTAAACTTGTAAGTATAACCATATTTACTAAACTTTAGTAAATCATGACGAATAGTCTTATCGATCTTTGTGGTGGACTTTACCATTGCACAAGAATGTGTAGTCAATCCCTTAATCCTTCACTTGACTCACATGTACATGTGAACAAGGAATTAGTCTTAATTTTCCAAAGATGAAAATTCTCATTCATCATACAATACAACTTGCATGATTCCAAGTTTCTGTCCAATTGAAACTTGGGTGATGATAATCTTTCCTTATTTGGTAAATTTAGACACTACCATAAATGAAAGAATCAAATTAATATTTCCAATATTGCTAGAAACATATAAACATCAATTTTTCATAAATGTCATTACAAGGAGCTATAAAATAAAACAAAAACAAAATTTTATTTATTTATAAAATGTGGAATAAACTTTTCCTTACAATGCAATTACAAGTGAAAAACAATGCTACTAAATATTTCCTAGCAATCTATCATAACCCTAAGTAGTAGCTCAAAAATCCGATCTTCGAACCATTCGATTGAAAATCATCTTCGAGATCAGATTCAACATACTCTTCTTTTAAGCTTCCTTCCCTTTGCTTGATTTTGCAAAACATCAAAATGCGACCTAGTCACATAATGTATTAAGAATCAATAATTAGGAACTTAACAGAGTTAGATAGTGTACTTACTTGAAGCAGAGTCAAATGTTTTGTCTCTACTTTCTTTCAGATCTTTCAGGTACTCAAGGCAACTTCGCTTCCAATGTCCCTTCTCTTGATAGTAAAAACATACAGACTCTTTGGGAATGGTACACGAGACTATCACAAAATTAGCCTATCTCTCTACCATTTTGTCAACCGAGTTGACCATGACCAATCCCTTTCCATTGGGAAGAGAATACTTTTCCGGACTTCCAATGTTACCTTGAGAGGCAGGCCTTCCAATCAAATTTGCTTGGCCATTGCGCCAAATCATTGCTAATTCAGCAGCAATTAGCAAATAAGTAAGATCTATTAGGGTCATGTCGTGATCTGTCACATAGTAGTCTTTAATGAACTCACTATATGACTCAGGAAGTGACTGAAGAACCCAGTCAATAGTAACTTCCTTGGGACAACGACACCCAACATTCTCAACCTGTCAATGTGTGATGTCATCTCTAAGACATGAGTACACACATGTCTTCCATCTTTATATTTCATTGCAAGTAGGGCTTGAGTGATCTTGAACTTTTCAAGTCTTCAAGCTTGTGGCTCAGGGAGAATAATTAGAGGAGGTGGAGGAAGAGAAGTATGATTTCCATGATCCAATCGTGGAACATCATCTTCATTAGGAAAGCTTGTTCCAAGAGATTTGGGAAGATCATAGTTGTCTGATCTAGACATCTACAATGGGAGAAATTTCAAGTTAGTTGATTTAAATCCTTATTATAACACCCAATATGAAATATTAAGGCTAGGAACCAACACAATATTTTATCACTTGGAAGAGGGATGCCATAATCCAAGCTGTAAAATATTTGAAGGTAGGTAAATGACGATTTACCAATATCCACCACGAAAAACAAAAAAGAATTTTAGTTCATAAGTGAATTGAATCTCCTAAATCCTTTGAGATTCATTGAAATTTTCAATGGCATGTTTAAATCTCGATTGCGCCCTCTCATGTTTGTGACTGGGATGCTGAGGATCACAAACAAGGTGTGAATAACCATGCAAATTAACTTGGTACCCTTAATTTTATCACCTAATCGATCTGCCGGTTAACCACACACGCTCCACTAATCTATGATAAACATTAAGTTACCATTTGTCACTCTTACTAGTCCATGTTAGTGTGTCGGTTAACCACACACGCTCCACCAACGACTTAGTAAGGTACAAAGTGTAATTTCATGGGTTAGCACCAAATTCACATTTTCCTAAAGTAACTAAGATTGGGTATTTATAAGTGTTTAGTTGCTTTATATTTATCATTATACTTTTAATGAATGGAGAATTAGAGTCTTACCCTACCCGTTCAACAAATGGCCCTCCACCAGTCAAGGAAGCGGTGGGTGGGAGTGGACACCCATTAAATTGCCATTTTATAGGCAGTAACCTTATACCCCCTTATAGACCAGCTTCGCGAATGAGGCCTACTAATGGTAATATTGACTTTTACTCTTATACATACATACATATATGTATATATATATATATATATATATATATATATATATATATATATATATATCTATATATATATATATATATATATATATATATATATTAAACCTATAATATTATATAGTATAAGGGTTGAACTTTAAACTATTTAAAATTCTAGGGTTTGGAACTAAAGTATTCAAAAGTGTAACTTTATAAATTCCAAAACTTGAGGGCAAGTTTTGAACAATTCAAAAACTTTTGGAATGTATAACATATGAGTTTAATATGGCTTTTAACGGTAAGACTCTTGAAAATCCATAACTTGAGGACAAGTTATGGATGTCATAAAACTATTTATGGGAAAAAACTCTTCAAATACATAACTCGTGACTTTTAAAGACTCATTAACAAGAAAGAATTTTGGTTTTCCATAACTTGAGAACAAGTTATGGAATCCATTAAAGGACATTTAGATCATCTAATAAACAAACAAACATGTCAAGAAAAACTATGATCTAGATTAAACTCATATGAACAAGACAATTCAAATCAAACAATCTTCATGTAATTAGCCTAACTATTAAACAAATACAAAACATGTAACTTTTGAAAATTATCTTTTGAGTTGGATTAGCATGATCATTACCACATCAAAAACAGGTTTATAAGTTCAAAAACAGCTTAGGGTAATGATCATAGTCCAATTCCAGCCAAAAACATTGAAAATCTGCACTTAGGGGCTCCTACTCGTTGGGTGCAGGAACAAACTCGGCGAGTTGGATGAATTTACTCTTGGACTCGGTGATTCCCCCAGTGGACTCGGCGAGTCCACACTCTAGAAATCTATAAATTTGATTTTTACATCATTGCATCAAGTATAATTGAAAACCAAGCCTAAGCACTGATACCACTAATGGGTTTTGAGCATTCTAACACTCCTATGGTGTGCGTGCAACCCTGTGCCTTGGATCTATGTTTTCACTATTATACATGCAAATATAAACAATTCCAAATCATCATCCTAACTAGCATATTATGGAGCAACTATACTACAAAAGTGTAGTTAGATGACATACCTTTTGATGGAATTTGAAGTCCTGAACCTTTAATAGCTTAGCCCTAATAGCGTGGAAGCCTAAAATGGAATCACACAACACCACCAACAAATGGAATAACTTGAGAAGAAGGTTACTTTGGTTCTCCCTATGATATCGGCTCTTGCCCTTACTACATGTATCCACTAGTCCCATTTCATGAACCATGAGATCCTTTATATAGTGTGGCTCATTAAGGTTACACCATGTAAACCCTAATGTGCATGACTTTCCATTTCTTTCATGGTCCATGGGTTTTAACCTCCATGGAGTATCCATGGGTAACCACATGGTTTAAGCCCAACATAAAGGACAATGGATCATAAGCCCATATATATAAGAATGAATGATTTACACAATCAATCCCATATATTTAATTAGTCTCTTTTGATCACAAAATTAATTCTTGATCAATACTAATTAAATAATATGATTTCATATTAATATATTAGAAATTATAATATATTAATATAAATCATAAATAACCTTTTCTCACTTGTCTGTCCAATTGTTCTGATGCCATGCAAGCCAAATAGACCATGCTACTCTCGGGTCGAGTACATACCAATAATAGTTATGGGCTTATACATCTAATCCAACATAATTCATGAATAGGTTTAGGTTGAGGGTTGTGTTAGAACCTCTCTACCTTTTCTTATCTGATAAAGGCCTTGGGTCTGAAGCATAACTCGAACACCTGATTAGGGTTCAGTAGGTTGGGGGTTTCGGCTCGTAATAATCTTTGGTTAGATATTCTTGTAGGTAGTTGGCAAGACAATGGGTTAGGCCAATGGCAGTTGTGGAAGTTTTGTATGACTGTAGGGTAGCCATAGCATTTACTAGGTTGGTAGGTAATTGTGGAAGTGTTGTAAGACTACAGGGGTAGCTATAACATTCATTAGCCTGATAAGCAGTTGTGGAAGTGTTTTTAGACTACAGGGTAGCCGTAGCATTCACCAGGTTGGTAGGTAGTTGTGGAAGTGTTGTAAGACTGCAGGGTAGCCATAGCATTCACTAAAATGATAGGCGGTTATGGAAGTGTGGTAAGTCAACAACTTGGCTTGAAGTAGTCGCTAGGGTGAGTTATACCATTGTAGGAATGGTTATAAGACTATCAGGGAATCACATCCTTCGTTCAAGATAAGTTGGGTTCTATTTCAATTTGGCCACTCCGTGTTCAGGTAGGAGGATTGTTAGATTTGTATCGGCGGTTAGACTTGCATAACTCCCGAATTGACGGTGAGGCATGTTTGGTTATGCTAGCTTGAGTGAGACCCATAGGCGAGGCTTGATTGGTTATCTTATCTTGGCTGAGAGGATCATTCCTAAGTTTAAGTTCAAGCTCAGGGAATGTGGTTTTGGTTGTGAATTTCCAGGATAGTGATGGAATGATGGCAAGATCAGGGTGATCTATAATCCTAATATTCAAGTGGAATAAATGGTGTTACAGTGTATCATGAAGCAGTAAGTGTATAACTTATTAGTGTCGAACCTGACGATGTCCAACATGGGTGGGGAATTTGATCAAGTGTGGAGTAGGTAAATTCAATGATTAGTGAGTTAAATCCACGTGGTAGATAGGCTAAGGTAGCCTTGACCAGTTAGACTCCTGGGCGGAATCTCGTTGTGTGACCATGTGTGATAGTTTCAGTTTCAGCAAGCTGTTAAGGATTCTACATCCTGGTTTATTAAAAGGTCAACATGGAATCAGGAGATCTTTGATAGATTTAATATGTGAATTTTGGTTATCAAGTTGTGATTTATGTATTGGTTTTGCACCAATGGTTGAGACTTGCATTGGGAATCGCCTTGTGTTCGGATGCAAGGTTTCGGCAGTGATGAATGATTAGGGATTCTATTTTTCTAACTTATCAGAAAGATAATTCAGGGTCGGAGGGGTTCATTTGGTTCGAGTTTCTAAGCGGGGTTCTTATGGATGTTATATGCAATGGATCTGTGAAGTCAGACATAATTTAGGGTTTTCAATTTTTGGGCAAAGTGTAACATCCCAAATTAACCAAATAAAAATTTCATTTGTAGATAAAAAAAACATTCCCATAAATATGAAATCTCAATAACATTTTTTTTCAAAATTCATAACATCAAATATTTTATTCAATATATTAGAGTGTCCCAAAATAAAATCACCGGAGAGAGTGCACGCCACGCCATGAAGTCGGGCGCTTTCCCTTAGGCTTTGAAGTACCTTAAACAAACAACAAACTATAAGCTAATGCTTAGTGAGTTCCCCATAGCATACCGCACACAATTCATATAATCATATAATCCATAATAGCTCTATAAGCTACACATGATACATAAGCCATGCATACAAACATATAAAGATGCCATGGAAACCTTCCAAGGTCATATATCCAGTGTCACTGGAATCCCCACATGGTCTTAACTATCTGAAATGAGAACCCCCCACATGGTCTTTGCTAGCTGTCACTGCAAACCCCAATGTGGTCTTGGCTACCTGCCGTGGGAATGTGACAACCGTCAATTTTCGGTCAAGTCAAAGTCAACTGAAGTCAACAAGTCAAACCGTTCGACTCAATTTTCCCGTGGGTGCTAGAGTTTACATTATGTAATTCCTAAACAACTCGCTATTCTAATGAGAGATCATAAGTCGAAAAGTACGTACATCTAGATCTCCTTAACCTAAAACTATGGTACGTGGCGAGCCAAACCGATAAAACAATGTTGCATACCCATCGGGAGTGTGTAAGATCCTTAAACAAGCTTAACAGGGTTTACGGACCTTGCAATGCGAAGCCGGACACTCGCATTTGCCACACACGAAACCTCTCTCAATCATTTTCACTCTATCTCTCTTTATCGAGAATCTCTCCCAAACCTCCCCACGTATGTCAAATCTCTCCCAAATCTCTCTGAGTATATGAAATCTCTCCCAAAACTCTCTTTGTATGAGAAATCTCTCCAAGAATATGAAATCTCTCCCAAAACTCTCTTTGTATGAGAAATCTCTCCAAGAATGTGAAATCTCTCCCAAATCTCTCTAAAAAATTCCCGTAACTTTTTGAAGTCATTCGGGTCATTCCGTCCCTTAACCGGATCAAAAACGGCTTGAATCGGGGTAAAAACGAGTAAAATAGGCTTAAGGACCAGAAACCCCTCTTAAGGAGCCGAAACCCCTCTTAGGACCGAAAGTCCTCTTAGGGACCGAACCCTTCTGAGCCGAACCCGAAGGGTCCTCTCGGGCCCGAACCTCGCACAAGATCCGAACCCGAAGCCTCGGTCCATTTCACCCATGATGCCTTCTGTCCATTTCGCTTCTGACTGCTTCGGACCGAGCCTACTCTCCTCGCTGTAACGCTTCGCTTCGCCTCGTGCCTAGCCTCAGGAGGACCGAACCTCCGACCCAATCAGAGAGGCCTCGCTGGAAGATCAATTTTTTTCGGTTTTCGACTACGACTTCATTTTAGCTTCTTTTTTAAATGTTTTAACGCGGGATTTTCACCCAAAAATTTATTTTAACATATAAGGACCCTTAATTAATGATTTATCACGTTTTTAAGGATAAAACCTTATCCAAAAAGAGTGGGTGAAGTACAAAAGGTGGAGTGTTGACTTTCCTTTATTCTATGACACAAGCAACCACCCATACCCACTCATGTCACTATTCCCCATCAGCCCTTACCTAGTCACTTCATTGTACTTTTCCCACCTTTTTCCAACCTCACAATTGGTCAAAGGCTAGAAAAGTCCCCTTTCTCCTCACACTTCATTCATTATCTCATTTTTCCACCAATAATCACACTCCAAACTCTCTCATCTTTCTCTCTCAATTTCGAGAACTTCAAGGAATACTCCAAGGCTTTTCTCCTTCATTTAGTAAGTATCATCCTCTTTCTTATGATTATTACACATCCTCCTACTCAAAATCATAGGTTGCTTACACAAACATCATCACATTCTTGTTAGATCTTCGAATCTTCAAGTGATTCTTGAAGTGTTCTTGAGTTGGACACTTCTCTTCTTCAACACTCATCTACTGAAACTAATCAAGGTGATTTCATACCCTTACATTTTCATGTTTTCTCATGTTTTTAGGGGGGGGGGGGGGGATACAAGTTAAAACACCAAGAACATAACTAAAATTTTCTAACAGCTCTCATCAGAAAAGTTGGACTCCATTCACGGACTGTTTTGGACAATTTAAACATTTTTGTTTGAAAAACTGTTTTAGGTGTAAGTAGTTCCAGTTATTATCTTTAAAATGACTACTTTCACATCTCCATACGATTTTTCTACAATTTATGGTGATTTGTACAAAACTGTCTATCATTTCAAACACCAATCCGGACCAGTCTGTGGTTATGGACTATTTCACCCAAGTTGGAGGTTATTAAAAATCATGATAAAAATTATGAGTAAACTAGACACATTTTGGGAACTCTCAGAATTTACGGATTTAGTTTTCGACTTTGTATGATTTTTCTATGACTTTTCTAAAACAGCGCAGGAAGGTTAAATTTAGTTAACAACATATAAATTTCATAACACTTTGTATTATGTTGAGCAAAGTGTATAACAATAAGTTCTAAATATTGAATGTGTTTCCTTGATAGTTTATTATCATAAAATGAAACTTAGTCATTCATAATAAGATTATTCATTCATTTAGAACACGTATATTAAGCTATAACAAGCATAGTTTATGGATTCATAACACAAATGCGTTTTCATAAAAGAGTTCTTATACATTACAAACGTTTTGGGATAAACTATAATAGGTATGGTTTATGTTTCCATTAACACAACAAACATATTTCGGAAGGTTTTATTCCCACAGAAAAAGGTTTTACACTCATGCACACCACACGTAAACTTGTTAACCTAAATTGTGAGACAATCTATTCCGTACGTTCGAGTGCGGAATCTAAATTCCTGATAGTTATAATCAGAGTCTCCTGGAGGGAGAACGTGATAATTGTGTATAGATCTATATTGGGTTAGACACCCCACACCAGAGCTGCTTGCAACAGCTAGACCGGCAGGTCTGAGGTGACAAGTGTCATTTCAGTTTCGCGACGCCTGAGAAACGCCGTGGCAGGTTTATTCAGTCATTAGTATGATTATAGCGGCTCACATAGGGATTTAACAACATAAAGTTTACAGGGATTTTCATGAATCGAAAGGGGTTTTATGTCGATTTAAAATCACTTTTTATATCAATAATTACAGATATTATGGTATATTTTCAGTCTTGGTATTTAAGACTACACATCATTCATTTCGGGATTTTTCTCAAATCAGAAAGGGTTTTACGCCAATTTAAAACCACATTTATATCCTTAAGTATGACAAATACTTGTTCATTCTCGGACCTGGCATTTAGGACCACATAGCTTTTATAAGGAAAATATTGGATTTTTCTTGGTATCATACATCTCTTTACAAAGATCGATTTTCAAACTCTTACTGTCAAAAGCTTATGAACTCACCAACCTTTGTGTTGACACTTTTCAAAACTACTTGTATTCTCAGGAATTCAGTGAAAACAGGAAATCAACAACGTTTTGAGGATGGGACGATAAATCGTCAAACAGTTCATTTTGTATCATAATGTAATTGATTTGAATCATGTAAACATATACTTTGGTGTAACTTTTTCAATTATATTTATGAGGGTTGTATTTACTTTGAGCACTATTATACTTGTTGTTGTGATACTCTACATGAAGTCCTCCACCCCCGGACGTTTCCGTCATCCTTGGTTTGGGGGTGTGACAGATTGGTATCAGAGCATTGTTTATAGTGAACTCAGTATATCGAACCAATAAGATATACAAACTATAAATTCATTGGGACTAAAAGTCTCTGATTTAAAGTTTTCAAAACAATTATACTTTTAGAAATAAATAATTTCCTATTAAAAGTATACATGCATGCATACATATTAAGGTCAGCATCATTCTCGAACAAAACAAAAGTAACGATTGTTGAATATCACAGGTAAGCTCGAGTGTTTATGTTTAGTCTTGGGAATGGCATAGCCTGATCAACTATGCTAGTCTGAGGAGTGATTAGCACATGCCCAAGAATGGTTGTGATATGGCATCAAGTCTAAATACTTACCAACACTACCACAATGAGAACATTAGAACAGAATAGGAGTTGAAAATACTATAGGAGTATTTTGTAATATCATAACTTATATGAAAACTAAATAGATCCTTAATAATAGGTCTATAGTCCCTAGGTGGATACCCTAATATATTATATAACTTAGAAATCATAGACTTAGAATTTGTGGTCACTGCCTTACTTCCTTTTCCCTTTTTGGATGTGGATCTAGGGTATAATCACTTATTTGAAGGTCTATCATATCTTGTTATATGTAATTAGTATGCACTATGTCATTATAGAAGTAACTAATAAGGATCACCCCTATAAGTAACTAATTATAGAGTTAGACGCCTAGTAATTATCTCTTCCACTTCTATTCTCGCACGAACAACATAGTGAGATCCTACTTACCGGACGACCCCTACTTTCCCAATCCGAACCCGAGAAATGGTGAATGGTTATGAGGAGAATCAGAAGCAGAACCGGAGGTAATCAATCCTCCATGCATAGCAAGGGTTTCCGTGAACCGTTTCAACTACATCGAACCTGTGCCCCATTGGGCAATCGTGATCGAGGGTTGAATGTCGATAGCAATGACAACAACCACCATGTGGAGACCAACGAGGGTGCTATGACCTCAATCATGGGGGACCGACTGACAGAGCCCTCCCGGCGAAGACCCGGCAGATCGCGAACACCGGGGATTAAAGCAGGTAGACTACAACCCGAGTTCGGAAACTGCGCGCTACTACAGGCCCTACTGTCTCACGTACCCGAGACTCGGAAAGAGACTACTATTTTGGAGACCAAATCTCTGTTTTGGACCTTATCGCCACTCAGGCAGAGGCAAAAGAGTAACGGGGTAGACACACGACATTCAAAGAGAGGAGGATTGCAGCCACGCATTGATTGACAGAGCTGCAAGGTGCATCGACTTTGCCTCAGGCATCGCAAGGGACGGATCGTCGTAAGTAGAGTTCATACCGCTCACAAGACCTTGTAAATTAGGTTCGTGAGTATGCGTTGGTGCTACTTATTCTAGGCGTAAGCATGACACTGGGATTTAAGTGGTCATACTAAACGAGGGATCTAGTTGCTATCAAAACTTTCCCATGCACGGATGTGAGGTAAACCTACATCTAGGTCAAAAATTTTCACTGAAACCAGAATTACTAGAATCATATTTACAAGATGGGCATAGGATATACCTAATAGACTCGAAGGTCTATTTAGTCTTAGTTATATAACTAAGCATACTTCAATTGGTCATAATAAGGACCTAGCTTGGGTTAAGTATAAGGGTTCACTTGGATACAGAACTACTGAAATACATGAATATACCATATAAAGAATCTCGATATGAATTGTTTTCAGAACACCCTTAATGACCAGATTGCGTTACAAATCAATATAAGATAAACTTAGTTAGAAACTCGCGACGTATAGCCATTCTAAAAACTCATTATCATCTCACCCTTAAACATTTTGTTGAGAAGTTCCTTCTTCATAGACCTATGGGTGCGATCATACCAGCACTAATGCACCGGGTCCCATCAAAACTCCTCAACCAAGCGTGTTCAGACAAACATGATTCTAAGATGAGTAAATCCTAACGCCTGTATGAAACCTACTCTTACCCACTGCCATAACTCCATTTCAAGAACGTTAGCGGGAACACTAGGAATAGTACAGTAATGTGCAAAAATTTATATGCGTAAATGTAACTCGTAAGGATGCACTTAAGATAATCACTTCCACTAACGAAGTCTTTTTTCATCATGGAACAGAGCTATGTCTTCACCAAGGGGAAACCAACCAACTAGCAAGGCGCCAACCATGCAGATAGATTCTGCTACTTTTCAGGCTGCAGTCACGGCAGCCATGGCAGCCGTCATGGCGCAGTTCAATGCTAACAACGCCAGCAGAAATGGAAGCGGTACTGACAATACAGATTGTGGTAAAAATCAGGAACACCAACGGGTGTTTTCCAGCGAAAATACCTCAGGCCACAAACCTAAGAACAAGAAGAGAAAGTTTTGGAACATGAAGGAGCGCAACCAATCACAAAAACTCGCTAAAAGACAGCAATATGGGGCTGCTCCTACTATAATGACAGCAGTCACAAATCATGTCTCGACACTAGCCACAACGTCTGCCACTCCAGCACCGGTCAGGCAGTATATAGGAGCACTCCCGAAGTGTAACAAGTGTAACTACCATCACACAGGAGCTTGCCAGATTCCACACTGTAATAACTACAACAGGAAAGGACATACCTTCCGTTTCTGTAAGGCCCCGACCCATTATCTCCCTTGAATCACCAGCACCAAGGTAGACCAAGTATGCTACTTATGCGGTGAAACGGGACACTTCAAGAGAGAGTGTCCAACCGAGAAGAATGACGGGGGGCAGGAGGAGTGTGATGAACACACCAGCAGGAGCAGCAGGGAACCATATTAGGACTTTTGTAATGTTACCAACGACAAAAACGTTTAAGTACCATATGTTTGTAAGGAATTTGATATGTTTTCTAAAATCTCAGTCTTTCTAAAAGTAGTTAAAACACTCTCTCGTTCAAATCAAACCAAAGACATTGATATATAACCTTAGGATCATTACCTGTAAGATGTGATGACTTTATACATACATCAGGGATTATTTGTAATCAAAATAAAGAAGCCTTGAAACAAATAATTCCATCCTGACTCCTATTCCATGTCTAGTAGTAGGAATTGAGTGGGGCCACCCACTCGACGATTTCACCAACATCAACTTACATACAACGTTCATATACCACTCGATCGTAGGGAAACCTGTCAGGGATCATGATATCAAGTATCATTACTGGCAATCGAAACACACCCACTACCAGTTCCAGACATTGTGGTATGAATCATCTATAGTAAATAATAATATCAAACGAATCAGAACACCCTGATAAGAAACACAAGATACTCTATCACTCTAGCGATCTCTTCTTACGAATACAGCTTAACACATGTTATCTAAAAAGATACTGTTGTCATCATCCAATTTTGATTGATATAGCCCTCATCTTTCGAATTTAACGACTACAAAATGGCCCTTCACCTAACCCACGAAAATATCGGAACCTTTGTCTCCCATAAACACGTCCAGCACGGATCTCCGGGTCATCTCTTGCTGCGAAACTCCAAAACACGCACCAAAGGGGTGTTATACTTCCCGAAACCTTATCACAAGTATTTACAGGAGACCTTCGGGAATGTCACGCATGTAGCAGGCAAGGTTCAAGCACAGAAGCTTGGGACGGATACGGTTAGTCTACCACTACTACGTGTATACGCGAGGATAATGTATAATTAAGATTCTACGAACATTGGATGTGTGCTTCCGCCCTAATTCGTGTTCCATGTCTGATTGTGGAATTGGGGCAGAGTCACCCATCCAACTGTGTTGCCAATCTTAAGCACATACGACCTATATGGGCAAGTTAATGATAGATGGAGCAGGTACGAGCCCTGCCATGAGCTTCGAGCCAAGGTTGCCCAGGAGGACGAGTGAATGTCCTACCATCCGAAAAGGTCTAGTCGCAAAAACCAAACCCACATGCTTCCTACCGAGCTACAAGAACTGTCAGGTCAAATCTGTCGAACTACTCAGCAATGAAATTGAAGAACCAAGCTTCTCACCCTGGAGAACTCCGGTCTTATTCTTCAAATAGAAAGACAAATTGCTCGTAGTTCCATCAACCTCTGAGGCCCCGACAATATCTCCAATAGAAACCTTTACTATTTGCCTCGCATAGGCGAATAGGTCGACCAACCGCAAGGAACGAGGTACCCTTCAGGAATTGGACCTAAGATCTGAATATCACCAGTCGTGAGTATTGGAGAAGGATGTCTGAGGACAATCCTCCAAATTCGATATAGACGCTGCAAGTCCGTAGTGATACCCCTCGGATAGGACCAACCCGCTCGCAGTATTCATGAACGTAATAAATAGGATATGCCATTCTTACTAGGATCAGTTCGTCATTGTCATTGTAAATGACTTGCTTATCTACCCTCGTAGTAAGAAGGAAACCAAGGAGAGCAGCTACAACAAATCGCAGAAGCAATACGATCAGAGAAGCCCAACCCGAAGTTCTCTGATACGAGTTTTTGAATTGAGGAGTCAAATTCCTAAGACACATCATTATCAATGTGGAAATTCTTAAGGACCCTTTCAATTGATCAAAACCGTTGAGAAACAGTCAGCACCAAAGGCGTCAGTAGGAATACGCCAAAATTTCGGGTCTCGCTGACCTACCGTCTTAGTTCCTTTGGAACTTCTCGTAAATTACAAAACCCCTTACGACTTTGACTTGGAAGGGAGAACCCTTGACTGGGAAGAGAATCAAGAGGGAAACCTTTAGAGCTGCAGAATAAGAGACCAAATTCCTCTGGAAGCCTCACTCTAGGAAGGCTTAGTACGCTTCGGAAAGCGTGGAAAGCCAAAACCCCAGATAACTATGCCTTTCGAGATTCTTGTCAGAATCATCCCTGTAACTTGCTACTTCAATCTACTCCCGCGAGCTTGGTAAAGTACATTCTACCTGACACGTCCCAAACTTGTAGAAGTATCTATCCGACGAGACTCTTGTAATCCCCCTCGACGAAATCGAGTTCCACAAGAGCCTCACCTTTGTGAAAGAACCGTAGTGACCATGGACCGAGAGGTCAAGCGAACGCAGCAACGCCGCTTCCCATTAGTGAAGGTTCGCTGGAATACTAACCAAGGACCTGGAGTCACTTGGAAGCGCGAGAATCAGTCGATTAGGAAGTATCCCCACTTCTTGACTCGATTGTTCATGCTTACTCCATGCCTAAATTCAAATTTCGGGACGAAATTCCCTCTAACGGGGGGATGATGTGACAACCGTCAATTTTCGGTCAAGTCAAAGTCAACTGAAGTCAACAAGTCAAACCGTTCGACTCAATTTGCCTGTGGGTGCTAGAGTTTACATTATGTAATTCCTAAACAACTCGCTATTCTAATGAGAGATCATAAGTCGAAAAGTACGTACATCTAGATCTCCTTAACCTAAAACCGTGGTACGTGGCGAGCGAAACCGATAAAACAATGTTGCATACCCATAGGGAGTGTGTAAGATCCTTAAACAGGCTTAACACGGTTTACGGACCTTGCAATGCGAAGCCGTACACTCGCATTTGCCACACACGAAACCTCTCTCAATCGTTTTCACTCTATCTCTCTTTATCGAGAATCTCTCCCAAACCTCCCCACGTATGTCAAATCTCTCCCAAATCTCTCTGAGTATGTGAAACCTCTCCCAAAACTCTCTTTGTATGAGAAATCTCTCCAAGAATATGAAATCTCTCCCAAATCTCTCCAAGAATGTGAAATCTCTCCCAAAACTCTCTATGTATGAGAAATCTCTCCAAGAATGTGAAATCTCTCCCAAATCTCTCTCAAAAATTCCCGTAACTTTTTGAAGTCATTCGGGTCATTCCGACCCTTAACCGGATAAAAAACGGCTTGAATCGGGGTAAAAACGAGTAAAATAGGCTTAAGGACCCGAAACCCCTCTTAAGGAGCCGAAACCCTTCTTAGGACCGAAAGTCCTCTTAGGGACCGAACCCTTCTGAGCCGAAAGCTGCTAAACCGAACCCAAAGGGTCCTCTCAGGCCCGAACCTCGCACAAGACCCGAACCCGAAGCCTCGATCCATTTCGCCCATGATGCCTTCAGTACATTTCGCTTCTGACTGCTTCGGACCGAGCCTACTCTTCTCGCTGTAACGCTTCGCTTCGCCTCGCGCCTAGCCTCAGGAGGACCGAACCTCCGACCCAATCCGAGAGGCCTCGCTAGAAGATCAATTCTTTCCGGTTTTCGACTACGACTTCATTTTAGCTTCGTTTTTAATTGTTCTAACGCGGGATTTTCACCAAAAACTTTATTTTAACATATAAGGACCCTTAATTAATGATTTATCACGTTTTTAAGGATAAAACCTTATCCAAAAAGAGTGGGTGAAGTACAAAAGGTGGAGTGTTGACTTTCCTTTATTCTATGACACAAGCAACCACCCATACCCACTCATGTCACTATTCCCCATCAGCCCTTACCTAGTCACTTCATTGTACTTTTCCCACCTTTTTCCAACCTCACAATTGGTCAAAGGCTAGAAAAGTCCCCTTTCTCCTCACACTTCATTCATTATCTCATTTTTCCACCAATAATCACACTCCAAACTCTCTCATCTTTCTCTCTCAATTTCGAGAACTTCAAGGAATACTCCAAGGCTTTTCTCCTTCATTTAGTAAGTATCATCCTCTTTCTTATGATTATTACACATCCTCCTACTCAAAATCATAGGTTGCTTACACAAACATCATCACATTCTTGTTAGATCTTCGAATCTTCAAGTGATTCTTGAAGTGTTCTTGAGTTGGACACTTCTCTTCTTCAACACTCATCTACTGAAACTAATCAAGGTGATTTCATACCCTTACATTTTCATGTTTTCTCATGTTTTTAGGGGGGGGGGGGGATACAAGTTAAAACACCAAGAACATAACTAAAATTTTCTAACAGCTCTCATCAGAAAAGTTGGACTCCATTCACGGACTGTTTTGGACAATTTAAACATTTTTGTTTGAAAAACTGTTTTAGGTGTAAGTAGTTCCAGTTATTATCTTTAAAATGACTACTTTCACATCTCCATACGATTTTTCTACAATTTATGGTGATTTGTACAAAACTGTCTATCATTTCAAACACCAATCCGGACCAGTTTGTGGTTATGGACTATTTCACCCAAGTTGGAGGTTATTAAAAATCATGATAAAAATGATGAGTAAACTAGACACATTTTGGGAACTCTCAGAATTTACGGATTTAGTTTTTGACTTCGTATGATTTTTCTATGACTTTTCTAAAACAGCGCAGGAAGGTTAAATTTAGTTAACAGCATATAAATTTCATAACACTTTGTATTATGTTGAGCAAAGTGTATAACAATAAGTTCTAAATATTGAATGTGTTTCCTTGATATTTTATCATCATAAAATGAAACTTAGTCATTCATAATAAGATTATTCATTCATTTAGAACACGTATATTAAGCTATAACAAGCATAGTTTATGGATTCATAACACAAATGCGTTTTCATAAAAGAGTTCTTATACATTACAAACGTTTTGGGATAAACTATAATAGGTATGGTTTATGTTTCCATTAACACAACAAACACATTTCGGAAGGTTTTATTCCCACAGAAAAAGGTTTTAAACTCATGCACACCACACGTAAACTTGTTAACCTAAATTGTGAGACAGTCTCTTCCGTACGTTCGAGTGCGGAATCTAAATTCCTGATAGTTATAATCAGAGTCTCCTGGAGGGAGAACGTGATAATTGTGTATAGATCTATATTGGGTTAGACACCCCACACCAGAGCTGCTTGCAACAGCTAGACCGGCAGGTCTGAGGTGACAAGTGTCATTTCAGTTTCGCGACGCCTGAGAAACGTCGTGGCAGGTTTATTCAGTCATTAGTATGATTATAGCGGCTCACATAGGGATTTAACAACATAAAGTTTACAGGGATTTTCATGAATCAAAAGGGGTTTTATGTCGATTTAAAATCACTTTTTATATCAATAATTACAGATATTATGGTATATTTTCAGTCTTGGTATTTAAGACTACACATCATTCATTTCGGGATTTTTCTCAAATCAGAAAGAGTTTTACGCCAATTTAAAACCACATTTATATCCTTAAGTATGACAAATACTTGTTCATTCTCGGACCTGGCATTTAGGACCACATAGCTTTTATAAGGAAAATATTGGATTTTTCTTGGTAACATACATCTCTTTACAAAGATCGATTTTCAAACTCTTACTGTCAAAAGCTTATGAACTCACCAACCTTTTTGTTGACACTTTTCAAAACTACTTGTATTCTCAGGAATTCAGTGAAAACAGGAAATCAACAACGTTTCGAGGATGGGACGATAAATCGTCAAACAGTTCATTTTGTATCATAATGTAATTGATTTGAATCATGTAAACATATACTTTGGTGTAACTTTTTCAATTATATTTATGATGGTTGTATTTACTTTGAGCACTATTATACTTGTTGTTGTGATACTCTACATGAAGTCCTCCACCCCCGGACGTTTCCGCCATCCTTGGTTTGGGGTGTGACAGGGAACCTCCACACGGTCTTCATTAACCATAGAATAACATACGAGCTAAACATGTAGACATACTAGGAATCCTTGAAAACCCTCCAAGGACTTATACCTAATGCCATAGGAACCTCCTCATGATCTTAATCTACTGCCACGGGAACCCGACGGGGACTTCCATACAAATGTCATACCAATATATTGCATAATCAACTAACAATCCGTATATCATGTAATGGGCTGGCCTTGGTGTCTTGGACCCATTGGTATGGTGAGAAGACTCACCTCTCAATAAATGCTAAAGTGATAAGATAAATCCTAACTTGCAGCTCCAACTCAGATACTAATAATACCCTCAAAGTCAAACTTGGTCAACCATGGTCAAAGTCAAGGTCAACAATCCATGTTGACCCCAACTCGTCGAGTGCATCTAGCAACTCATCGAGTTCCTTCAGTGTTTAGAAGACCTGGGAAAAACCCTAGCCAACTCGCCGATATGTCTCCTCAACTCGTCGGGTTCCTTCAGTATCTAGAAAGAATGGTAGCTTGATCCAACTCGTCGAGTTGCCAGGGCAAATCGTCTATTTTTCCCTTGTCTAAACTTATTTAGCCCTTTTTTAGTCGAATTTAAAGCTCCAAACTACAGATCAAGTCCCCTAGGGTGTAGTCTCCATGTAAAGTTGCCAACTTTACATGCATGCAAGGCTTCAAGAGGCTAAAATGCTAAAACCAAACTTGATAATAGGTTTAGGGCATGAAGAAGGGCCAAAGCTTGCTAAAGCCGATAACTTTATGACTATAGGGGCCTAGAAGAGTTTAGATCTGAAGTTACAACTTCAATTCATTCCCAACTTCCAAAAATAGGTCCAAAATGGGCTAAAAAGGCCTTAATCTCTTGAATGGAGAGATCTAACTAAAGAAAGATCAAGATATAGCCTTTTACCTTCAAATGATTGCTAAAACTAGTATATGTTGGATCTATAAGCTCTTTCTCGTTCCAAGCTCTTAAATCCTTGAGTTCTTTAAGAAATGTACCAAACACACACTCTTTAGCCTTACACACACTCGATATGGAGGGTTAACCCGAATAGGGTGTGCTTCTGTATTGTAAAGACGACGAGGGAGGCCAAAAATGGACCATAATTTCTTTATATAGGGTGCAAAGCCCGGAAAATTAGGGTTTTCCTTTCCAGCGCCTACTTGTTGACTTGGGGCTCCTAACTCGTTGAGTAGGGTCATTAACCTGCGTCCAGAAAAATCTCTACACGACGAGTTGGAGCTCTACAACTCGTTAAGTTCTAATCCAAAACATTAAAACTTGAAAAAAAATAAATATCACCTGAACCAAGCGTTACACAGAGTAGATGTATCTTATTTTATTGGTTGTAGGCAGAATGTTAAGGTTCGTTCTTCAATAGGGTATGTTATTTCTGCTAATATTTGGCTTCGATAGTAGTGTTGGTAGGCGGTCGTTAGTGTATGATGGCTTCTCAGTCTTCATTGGAATTTAGGAAGTTCGGGCAGGATCGACTGGTGTGGCGGAGGAGGTAGTAAGGAATGATTTCGAGGACAAAATCTAATTTAAGTGGGGGAGAGTTGTAATAACCTGTTTCGAGACATTTGTTAATTCAGGGCTCATGGACTGTAATTCAATCATGTAAAGGATTTAGGCTTTTAGGAAATAAATTTTGGACCTTATTGAGGGTTAATAATATTGGTTATGAGATCTAGCCCTTGATTCGTGTGCGGGAACCAAAGGATAAAATGGGAAAAGTTTTATGTTATCCTTCGTGCATGGATTATGGAATTTATTTCTACATGTGTTAAGCCAAAAGTAGCAAGATTGAATTGGGGGGCTCGTCAATACCTTTTCGTGCATATAAAGAACGTCAAAATCGGAGTTGAAACGAAGAAGCTATGGTTGTTTGAAGTTGTATTGGAAGCTTGAGGTTCTGCACTACGCAGGGCGTAAGCAAGTTATGAACATTGTAACTTGCTGAATGTTGATCGCGTTTTAATGAGTTACACATGGTGTAACTTAGGTTACGCAGGGCTTCATCACCTCATACCATTATTTTGAAACCCTAGCCATCAATTGTAAGTTTTGGAAGCCTTAGTGTGACTTTGGGTGCTTTCTTGAAGAATGAGTCCATTGGAGAAGCAAGTGTGAGCTCCAAGCTTTGAAGATCCAGACATTATACTTCATCCCCATTCTCCAGAAGGTATAAAGCTTGCATCTTGATATTCCATTTTTTAGATCAAATTAGCTTATGGTTTTATGCTTTTTGTCCCTTAATCTTGGTTCTTGTAAGTATGGGCTACTCTAGACTGTTTGAGTGCCTTCTTCTGATGCTTTTGAGGTGATAAGTCATAAAAGTGTGACCTTGGGAACTCTCATCCATCCATGCATGAGTTTATGAGCAATAGATAACTTTATGGACCCAAGTTTTGGTATTGCGCTCTGGAGTTTAAGAGTTTGGCTTGTTGGATTAAGAGCTTAATAGAAGTTTTTGGGATTAGGGGCATTACGCAGGGCGTAATCTAAGTACACACGACGAAGATTAGTTACGCATGGTGTAGGTCAACTGAGAGTTGAACATTGGCTTTTTGGTCGGTTTGACTTTTGAACTTCGTATTTGAAGGGCAAAATGGTCTTTTTCCTAAAGGAGGTTTAATTATGATCCTAGACCTTTCATGGGCCAGTCATTTCCTTGATTGTTAATTAGGGTTTTATTATGGTTATGTTTAGCAAGAGGAGGCTTGATATCATCAGCTCTAGCGGGTGGTTTAACTTATCTTCAGGATTGAGGTGAGTCTTCTCACTATACTCGTGGGTCGAAAGCACCAACTCTGACCCATTAAATTATGCTTGTTGTCTTTGTGGCTCTTGATGTTATTAATGTATGTTATATGCATAGGGGTGAACTAAACTCGAGGGTGAAATACACCCGTTCGGTTGAAAAACACCAATTGAGTTGAAACTGACTCGGGGATGAAAAAGTTGACTAAGTTGAGATATGATCGGGAGTGAAATAGACCCATTACAGTTTCGAACTAATATGCATGTATGGTATGCGTTACTTTAGGGAACTTACTAAGCTTTGTGTTTACGTTTTGTGGTTTAACATTTTTCAGGTACTTCCAGCTCCAAGGGGAAGGCTCGACTTGATCGCATGGCATGCTACAGAGTTTTATTATGCATGTTTTTTTTATTACCACTATGTTTTGAGAATACATTTTATACCCTGATCTTTTGAAATGAATGAATGAATGACGGGTTTGATTTAATAAAATGATATTTTTATCTCATATTTTTGGGACGTTACATGACTCCTCCTATAACTCCTTGGAATTCTACTTAGAGAACTTTATTCCTCTTCTTCACACATCGACTGAAGAAAATTTCAACAAGATTTAGGCATCACTACATCCAAAATTCATGTTTGTCGCACCCCAAAACCAGAACGGCGGAAACGTTCGGGGGTGGAGGACGTCATGTCAAGTATCACAAGAGATGTATATGGTAAGCAAGTAATGAACAACCATTTCATTTAGAAAGAAAGTGATTACAATGTGTGTGCTCACAAAACATAGAAGTCATAAACAAATAACAAAACAAGACTTGAAGCTGTAATGCTCCATCTTCTAAATTCACAGCACGAGCACCTGTCTAATAGTCTCCTGAGAATACAAGTTATTTAAAAGAGTTGTCAACAATTAAGTTGGTGAGTTCATAAGATTTTAGTGATGTGAGTAAGCTGTAAAATGTGGTTGAAAATGTATATGCACAAGTGATGCAAGTTGTAAGTTCTGTTTTGAAATGTTCGCCTGTTCCTCTAGAAAATCCTATATTTTCTACTTTAATGGAAGTTAAGTAAAATGACACTAAAAGCCTTTCTATGCGTACTAAGTGGCTACAAGTTATATATACTTAGAGTAAATAAACAATCGATTATGCGCATCTGCCCTAAACTCACAACCCAACGGGGAACATCAAGTAAGACAGATAGCACACATTCCATTGGTTATTAGATCGTTTTCATATATAACCTTGGTGTATTCACTTGTTACTCATGGAGTTATTTGTAATGGTTCCTTTATATCTAATGGAGAGTTCTTTTAAGAAAAGCTATTTTTCTTATAGTAAAATATTGACTACGGTGATTACTTTTATTATAGCTTTGTTTATACTGCTATATATAATCTGATATCGGGTAGATAGTTAATTGGGGGAATCTGCCCTAAGCCCACATCCAAAGGGAACAGGACGTCGGGGGAAAACACACATTTAGCTATCTATCAGATATTAGTTTTATATATAAACATGGTGTATAAACTAAGGTGTTATAGAGTTAACTCACTTAAAGTCTCTAAAACTGTACTGGCTTAGTAAAATGGATTAAGCCCTTTTCTGGGAAATCTCTAGTTTTGTCTACCAAAAATACTGTCTTTGATAAGTAAGTTTTGTACTAGAATAATTGTGCGTTGACTCTGTGTCCTATGACCTGATCCATACCTGGTACCCTTATGATGACTTAATGTATACTAAGCATATATATATATATATATATATATATATATATATATATATATATATATATATATATATATAGATTCGGGTAGATAATAGATTGGGTGACCTCGGTGCAAGCCCACATCCAACGAGAACAGGAATTACAGCGAAGAGCACACATCCTATTAGCTGTCGGAATCTACTAGCATATATGTATCCTATAGCGTATGCATTAAGGAATTATAAAGTTAGCATCATGATCCTAACCTTTAATAGTAGCCTTCTACCAAGGCATCTTCCGTTCTGAGTTAAACCCGACTGTTCCTTTGTAAAATGTAGAAGTATATTCACCCTAGTTTATAACTATCTCGACTAGAAAATAGATCAACTTTCAAGTGTTATCGACACTTTATGAAATTAATGGGAGAAGTGAGTACTCTGATGTCATTTATAATGACATGCGGAGGTACTAATAACCTAAAAACATATTTGTTTTATTACGGTCATAATGTGAAAGCTAGAACCCCTACTAAACGCTCTCAATGTAAAGAGATTGAGGGAAACCAACGCGACTCCAGCAAATCCATGCAAGCCGCGTAATTCACATTAAAGTTATATGTGACAACCCGAAATTTCCATTTTGTACAAACATTATCAAGTCAATAGAAGTTAGAACAGTCGCAGTAAATTTTTCAGACTTTTCTGTATAAGTTTGAGTATTTCAGGATTTACACTTAAGGAGATATCAGGAGAGTGGATGCACTAGGGTTTTGTGCAACTCTGTTATTCCAAAACCCTATGATATTAGAGTTCATTTCATGAATAAAATATTTTCTGCCAAAAATCCCAAGACTATATATAGGATTCTGAGCCATATTTATTCATTAGTTACATTTCCAACAAGAGAAAAGCCATTTTCTCTCTCACGGATCTTCGGGTTTTCATCCCAAATCGTGAGTACCTCTCTCTAGTTGTATTATATGGCTTATTATGTGCTTATTAACCTAGAATTCATAACAAAACAACATGATTTAAGAGTTCACGGCCCAAGAAGTTCTTGGACCGTGAACCCTTCTTTAAGGGGCAAAATGATGCCTAGTCCTTTCCTTATGCAATGAAACTATGCTAGGCTTGTATGTTAATGTATATAGGACTAGAAATCACCCATGAACACCAAGAGTAAGGTGTTCACGACCTAAGAAGTTCTTGGACCGTGAACTCAAAACTCAAGGGCCAAAGGGTGCCTTAATCACTCCTAAAGCCTTGGACAATTACCTTGATTTACTCCTATTTAATTCAAGGACCTTAAATCATCAAAAACCCATCCCAAAGAGAGATTACGACCGTAATCTCTAATGGTTATGGTCCTTGGGCTGTGAACATCAAAGAAGGGTACCAAAGTGTGCCTAAGGCCTTCATTAGCCTTAGATAAATGTCTAAAAACCTATCCTAGTTGAGCATGGGACTTGAAGACATAAAAATACCCTTTCCATATGGGTTTACGGCAGTAAACCCAAAAGTAAATGGCCTTGGGGCCGTAAACTCCTCAAAGGAGTGTAGTTAAGCCCTAAACCCTTCCAATGATTAATCCATCAAGTGGGAATGCTTCTAGGGATCATTTAGAACTCCAAAACACCAAATGACATAAGGCCTAGGAGCTTACGGCCGTAAACTCAAGGGTTTACGACCATAAACTCCTTGTGTGAGGTTTATTGGAGAGTAAACTCATCTATGGGGTCCTTTGGAACCCTAAACCCACTAGCCTTGTCCTACAACAACTTAGATGCAATCCTTAGGGCTTATAAAACTTATATAAAGTGTTTATCATGTTCTAGGATGTCTTAACATTTTCAATTAGTAGTTTAAGACTAATTGGGTGCATATATGTGTGATTATGTGTTCTTTAGGATCATAGTGTGTGTACAAGTCCTCACTTGACACCTAACAATCCTACACCGTTCAATTCATCCTAACCACCATCTTCAGGTGAGTTCATACCCCTTAATCAATGTTTTAAATAATTTTAAATGCTTTAATGGGGGGGGGGATACAAGTAGAAAACAACATGTTATTAAATCAATCATAGGTATTTATAACTGTGTTTTCATCCAACTGATTTCACATGCTTCAAAATGTGATGTATGAAAGGATTTTCTATCTTAAAAATACCATGTTATCAAAAGTATTACATTTGAAATGTTTATTAAAATGACATCAAGTCATTGTTAATTATTGTTCAAAACTCTTAGATGTCTTACAAAACCATTTTTACCTTCTTGAACAAAACTATATCTATACACTTATGTTCTTATATATGTATTGATGTTATAGTTTTCAACCTTCATTCAGTTTCCCACACTCTTGTGTAGCAAGGGTGTATAAACCTGATTGGACAATCAATTACCTTCCAGTTAACTATTATAGGGATAGTTAGGAGATACAAAACATTATTCCTATTATAAGGAATTACACCAGAGTCAGTTCATTCATGAGTCTATACTATACATTACATGTTATATGAATACGTCTACAACGATACGCTTATATGAATACATTTACATATATAGATTAATTTGTACACACTTACATGGATACTTGTACCTAGATTCGCTAGGATGATTTACTAGTACATTATGTGTAAATTGCCCTGCCTATCCCAGTTCAACGGGATGTCTAGACGGGACTAACCATTCCGGAACCCACCTGTTAGCAACAGTGGTAGATGAACATCTACAGATGCCTACGGTTAATACTTATATTAGGAGTACCTTTACGAGACTAACCATTCCTTAAACCTGCTGCAGCTACAGAGGAAAATCGAACAATCTACGGATGTTCAAAGGTTATACATTTCGCTAGTCGCGATGTCGTGTTGATCCTAATACAAACGGACAACACTTACATGATTCTATTTTTCCTATTATTTTATTTTGTGATACATTCACATAAACGATGAGTTAGACTAAGTATTGTTAGTAATAGTCAAAAAGAAGGAAAAACAATCGTTGTTATAGCAAAACATTCGGGTCTTGGTATAAGACTACATTTCATACTAGTAGGAAATATGGGATTTTCTAGGGTTTTCATAATTATATCTGTTGGATAAGGTGTCTAAGTCCATAGCTATTTCTGGTATGTACTTGACCCGACCCGGCATGGTCCATTTGGGTTGCATGGCACCATGCAATTGGTTAGACTAAATGAGAGAAATAACACTTGGAGATTATTAATATATTATAAGTTCTAATATATTAATAATATTATTTGATTAGTTTGATCAATAATTAATTTAGAATTAATTAAGTGGTCAAAAGAGAACTAATTAAATATATGGGTTGATTATGTAAATCATCCATATCTTGTATAGTGGGCTAAGAGGCTCCATGGATTATCAAGTTGGGTTCTACCCATAGGATGCTCCATGGATGCTCCATGGGAGTTACAAACCCATGGGTCATGGAAATGAAGAGTCATGACACATTAGGGTTTACATGGTGTAACCCTAGATGTGTCAACACTATATAAGAATCATATTCTCCACCAAAATTGGTTACACTAAGAAAACAAGAGGGCTTGGCCGATTTCAAGAAGTGTGTGTTCTCTCATAAGTTTTTCCAAGAGCATTTGGTGTTGTGTGAAGCATTTGAGGCATCACACTTGGGGTGCTAGGCTCACAAGGTTTCAAGGAACACAAGCAACAACAAGGTAAGTTATTCTATCTATTATTCAAGTTAAAATTGTTCCCCATGTATGCTAGATAAGAATATAGCCTTGGAATTCAACTTAGCATGATAATTAGACAAACATAGATCCAAGGTTATTAGGGTTGCATGTACACTTAGGAAGTGTTAGAATGCTCAAAACCCATCAGTGGTATCAGAGCCTAGGCTTGTTTGTTTGTTATTTGTGCTTAAAAGTTGAAGAAAGTCGAAAAACTTGCTGTCTGACTGCTGGACTCATCGAGTCCATGGGGGGACTCGTCGAGTTCACTTGTATCTTCAACCTACTCGGCGAGTAGATTTATGCACTCGGCGAGTAGGGTCGACAGAGTGCAGGTTTTCGACTTTAGTTGCTGGAAATGGATTAGAAACATTACCCTAAATTGTTTTGGTACTTGAAAACTTGTTTTAGAAGGTGTAATGTCTTTTCTAACTCATTTACAACAACTAGTTATCAAAATTACAAAGTTTAATGTGATTTTGATTCTTGAAGGTGTTCATATTCATATTCTTGTTCTTATGATGTTTAGATGATCATAGGAATTATTTGTAACCTATGTGGTAGTTTAATTCTTGATCATAATGTGTTTTAATGGAGTCCATAACTTGTCCTCAAGTTATGGAAAACCAAAAGTCTCTTGGATTAAAAACCATTAAAAGAACACAAGAGTTAGGAAAAATGAAAAGTCCTCATTTTATTACTCTATTAAACTCATAAGTTACAAGAAATGAAAAGTTTTGAAAGTTTACAAAACTTTCCCTCAAGTTTTGGAACAAGTAAAGTTAAGTTAAAACTTTAGTTCCAACCCCTAGAATTTTAAAAGTTAAAATTCAACCCTTATACTTATATTATTATGATTTAATAATATATATATATATATATATATATATATATATATATATATATATATATATATATATATATATGTATGTATAAGAACAAAGTCATCTTACCGCTAGTACGCCTCATTCACGAAGCCGGTCTATAAGGTGGGTATAAGGTTGTTGCCTATAAAATGGTGACTTAATGGGTGTCCACTCTCACCCACCGCTTGCTTGACCGGTGGAGGGTCGTTAGCCGAACGGGTAAGACAAGGACTTACAAATTCTCATTCAAAGTATGATGAATATTATAAAGTAACTAAATGTTTTATTAAATTCCCAATCTTAGTTACTTTAGGAAAAATGTGAATAAGGTGCTATTCCATGAAATTACACTTTACACTTTGATTAAGTCGTTGGTGGAGCGTGTGTGGTTAACCGGCACACTAACTTGGACTTAACAAGGTAGGTAAAGGGTGACTTAGGGTTTATTATAGTATCGATGGAGCGTGTGTGGTTTACCGGCACATCGATTGAGTGATAAACTTTAAGGGTACCAAGTGATTTGCATGGTTACTTCACACCTCGTTTTGTGATCCTCGGTATCCCAGTCACAAAACTTGGAGGGCACACTCGAGATTGAAACATGCCTTTGAAAAGTTCATTGAATCTCAAAGAATCTAGGAATTTCTAAGAACCATTCAAAAACCTAATACTTAAATATTGCGTTTTTCGTGGTGGAAATTGGTGAATCGTCATTCACCTACCTTTCAAATATGATATAGCTTAGATTACGGCATACCTCTTCTAAGTTATATTATATTGTGATTGGATCCTAGCCTTAATATTACATTTGGGTGTTTTATTAAGGACTCTCTTATATATCTAAACTAACCTTGTTCTCTTCTCTTCAGATGTCTTTCAACAATGCTTCTGGCTCTAATCCTAATGGCTCCTTTACCCTTATGAACTTGTGTGAGAAAGTCACCTTTGATGGATCCAACTTCAATGAGTGGATCAGAAACATCAGAATGATTACCCGCTACGAGGACAAAGAATATGTCCTTGACAAGGAGCTTAAGGAGATTGATGAGACCACTGCAACTCCTCAGGAGATCGCTGACTTTCGGACACATGAAAGGGATGCTATGAAAGTGGCTTGCATCATGATGGCCACGATGACAGGGGAACTCCAAAAGTCTTATGAGGATTTCAACCCTTATGAAATGCACCAAGATTTGATGGAAAGATACCATCAAAGTGCAAGACAAGAGAGGTATGAAATCATCTTCTCCATGATAACAACCATGATGAAGGACGGGGAATCCGTCACGAGCCACATGCAGAAAATGCAAAGGTATGTGGATCGTTTGCTGAAGCTTAATGTGAACTTCCCTGAGGATCTTGCAATAGATATCATTTTGCACTCCTTACTATCGTGCTATGATCAATTCCGCATGACATATCACATGAACAAGGAAGAAGTCACCCTCAGCAAACTTCAGGGACTTCTCAAGACCGCAGAATCAGGTCTTAAGGGGAAGTCGGTTGCTATCACTCCTACTCCAAACTCAACTCCGGTTTTGGCAATCGGGAAAAGTCGAGGGAGGAAGAGAAAGAGATCTTCGAAGGGTACCAAGGTTCGGACCCTTGATGGCTCTTCTTCAAGTGGAACCAAGAAAGGTTTCATTACTCCTTCTTCTGACCCAAAAGAGGCTGAATGCTTCTATTGCCATGAAAAGGCTCATTGGAAGCGGAACTGCCCAAAGTACCAGCAGGATGTGAAGGATGGGAAAGTCAAACCCAACCATGCAGGTATTTACACTATCATTTCTAATAACTCACCCCATTCTAAATCTTGGGTCCTTGATACCGGTTGTGGTATTCATATTTGTTGTGACTTGCAGGGACTAAGAAGAAGTGAGGATGTGGAGCAAGGAAGAATAAACTTGATCATGGGGAATAGGAAAGCTTCACCTGTCACCAAGATTGGAGTTTATACTTTATCGCTAAGTAGTGGGTTTAGTTTAGATTTGAATAAATGTTGTTACTCGCCAGGAATGGCAAGAAATATTATTTCCTTTCATGCTTTGTACAAACAAGGGTTTACCTTTTCGTTTAATAATGAAGTTGGTTCTATTGATGCTTTCTTTAATAATGTTCTTTATTTTAAAGCATTACCTTGTGATGGTGTGTATGAAGCTGTGTCTGTTGTAGATAACTTAGGAAATAATGTTTTGTGTATTGATTCTACTACTAATAATAACTTGGATAAAGCATCATTATGGCATTGTCGCCTTGGACATATAAGCAAGAAACGCATAGGCCAACTCCAAAAGGATGGAGTCTTGGAGTCGTTTGACCTTAAGTCAGATGATAGTTGCGAATCATGCTTACTTGGAAAAATGACAAAGTCACCCTTCACAGGCTCGTGTGAAAGGGGTGAAGGTTTGTTGGACCTTATACACACGGATGTGTGTGGACCATTCAAACATGCCACAAGGGATGCTAATCGTTATTATTTGACTTTTACTGATGATTACAGTAGATATGGATATGTCTACTTAATCAAACATAAGTCAGAGACTTTCGAGAGGTTTAAGGCATTTAAACAGGAAGTCGAGAATCAATTGGGCAGGAACATTAAGATGCTTCGATCCGATCGAGGAGGTGAGTATCTTAGTTCAGAGTTCCTCGACTATCTTAGGGAATGTGGGATTGTCTCACAATTGACACCTCCCAGGACACCACAATTGAATGGTGTGGCTGAGAGGCGTAATCGAACCTTGTTAGATATGGTTCATTCCATGATGAGTCGAGCTTCGCTACCAATCTCATTCTGGGGGTGTGCCTTAGAGACTGCCGCCCATATCCTTAATCTAGTCCCTACAAAGAAAGTTGCCAAAACTCCTCACGAGATGTGGACTGGTAAAGTACCTAAACTAGACCACATCAAGATTTGGGGTTGCGAGGCTTTCGTGAGACGCGAGACTCATGATAAACTCGAACCTCGAAGCGAGAGGTGTATTTTCATCGGTTACCCACAACAATCCTTTGGCTACCTCTTCTACAGACCCAGTGACAATGTGGTCTTTGTAGCAAGAAGAGGAGTCTTTCGAGAAAGAGAGTTTATAAGCCAAGGAGACAGTGGAAGGCAAATTGATCTTGAAGAAATTCAAGAATCAAGTGGTGAAGGAACTTCAAACTCTAGCCCTCAACTTGAGGAGGAAACTCCTGTTGAGCCAATTGACAAACCTGTACCTCTGAGGCGTTCCACGAGAGTTAGGAGTGCACCTGAGCATTACTATGGATTCCATATTACTGCAGAAGGTGAGACACTTATTAGTGATGACCCTAACAGCTACGAGGAAGCCATGGCAGGCCCCGAGTCTGCTAAATGGAAAGAGGCTATGGATAGCGAGATACAATCCATGTATGACAATCAAGTTTGGAACTTGGTTGAAAAATGTACCAGGTCGTAAGACAGTAGGGTGCAAATGGGTCTTCAAGAAGAAGACCGACATGGATGGTAAAGTACACACTTATAAGGCTAGACTGGTTGCAAAGGGCTTCTCTCAAATTCCTGGAGTGGATTATGATGAGACCTTTTCTCCAGTAGCCAAGATTAAGTCTATTCGGGTTCTGTTAGCCATAGCTGCATTTCATGACTATGAAATATGGCAGATGGATGTCAAAACCGCTTTCCTTAATGGAAAGTTGGCTGAAGATGTTTACATGAGTCAGCCAGAAGGTTTTGTCAGCAACGAGTACCCTAATAGAGTGTGTAAACTCGAGAAATCCATTTATGGATTGAAACAGGCACCTCGCAGGTGGAATCTTTGCTTTGATGAGAAGGTCAAGGAATTTGGCTTTACTAGGAGTGAAGATGAATCTTGCGTGTATGTCAAGGCTAGTGGGAGTATAGTTAGCTTTTTGGTATTGTATATGGATGACATACTACTCATAGGAAACGACATTCCAACCCTGCAGGAAGTAAAGTCCTGGCTTGGGAAGTGTTTCGCTATGAAGGACCTTGGTGAAGCTGCCTATATTTTAGGGATAAGGATCTTGAGAGATCGGAGTAAAAGACTAATTGGACTTAGTCAGAGTACCTACTTGGATAAGGTGCTGAAGAGATTCAGCATGCAGGATTCCAAGAAAGGAAAGTTACCCATCCAGAGTAACGCCAAATTGAGTAAGTCACAAAGCCCTAGCACTGAGGTTGAGATAGCAGAAATGAGTCGAATAACTTATGCTTCGGATGTAGGATCGATCATGTATGATATGACGTGTACTCGACCCGATGTAGCCTTTGCCCTGAGCATGGTTAGCAGGTATCAGGCAAACCCTGGCAAGGCACACTGGACTGCGGTAAAGAATATTCTTAAGTACTTACGAAGGACTAAGGACTGGGTCCTTACCCTCGGTGGGAGTGATGACTTGAGAGTAGTAGGGTACAGTGATGCTAGCTTCCAGACTGATAGGGATAATTTCCGCTCTCAGTCAGGCTGGGTCTTTACCCTAAATGGAGGAGCAATTTCTTGGAAGAGTTCCAAGCAAGAGACAGTGGCAGATTCTACTTGTGAATCAGAGTATATTGCAGCTAGCGAGGCAGCAAAGGAGGCGATATGGCTGAAGAACTTCATTGGAGACCTTGGAGTTGTACCAGCTATTAAAGAGCCAATGGAAATTTTCTGTGATAGTGAAAGTGCTGTTGCCTTAGCCAAGGAACCAAGGGATCACGGGAGATCCAGACACATCGACAGAAAATACCATTTCATCAGACATCGGATCGAAGAAGGACTCCTCGTGGCAAAGAGGGTATCATCAGATGAGAATCCGGCAGATCCCCTCACAAAGGGACTGACTTGGGTTAAGCATCTTCAGCATGCTCGGAGCATAGGGCTGAAGGATGATATTAGATTTTGTAGTTAGATAACCTCGAAATTTGTAAAGTGTAATTGACATTTGATGATGAATAAAAAAATGTTTTATTTATGAGTAAGGTGTTGCTATCTCTTGTCGATCGTTTACTATATTTCTTTTGCATGTTTTGACTTCCAGAATAATTTTTGTTTGGTATAACATATTATTCAAACCTCCACAGTCGGTCATATGTCGGAAGTAGGTATGAATCAAGACTGTCATGTTTGGTTGTAGAGGTCTTGGACAAGGCTACAGCAATCATGAGTGCTCATAAGTCCTGAGCATTGGACTCAACCCACGCTCACTGGAATCACTTCATGGAATTCTATCTCGAGTGATCGTGAGACGGTAATATCGTATAAGTCTTCAAACCTAGAGATATGATTTGTTACTTACAAGTTGGTTATGCATTGATTGTACGAAAACACATTGGTAACTCGATGTTATAAATCGTGCTCTTGTGTGTATTTCAATGAGTGGTAGAACAAACATATGAGTCGAAGTTTATCTGTTCCTTCTTGGATTAGAAGCTGATATCTGGGCCCCTCGATGATTTTGTTTTGACCTATGTACCGGGCCCGGTCAGAACTAAGTTGATGTGTTCAATTAAGTTCTTTGTCAAAAAAATCGGAGATCGAGAAACAAACTGTTGGACAATAAGAAAGACATTGTTCCATGTATTTGTCCGGCTGATATCTAGAACGGAGGATTATATGATCACTTATCTTAAATGGCGTACCATCATCTTCTCAGTTCCGAGAAACCTTGAAAAGAGCTACGATTGCCGATCGGTTCCTGAAGTCATACTTGCAGTAATAGTTATTAGACTTATCCAAGTGGGAGACTGTTGGATAAGGTGTCTAAGTCCATAACTATTTCTGGTATGTACTTGACCCGACCCGGCATGGTCCATTTGGGTTGCATGGCACCATGCAATTGGTTAGACTAAATGAGAGAAATAACACTTGGAGATTATTAATATATTATAAGTTCTAATATATTAATAATATTATTTTATTAGTTTGATCAATAATTAATTTAGAATTAATTAAGTGGTCAAAAGAGAACTAATTAAATATATGGGTTGATTATGTAAATCATCCATATCTTGTATAGTGGGCTAAGAGGCTCCATGGATTATCAAGTTGGGTTCTACCCATAGGATGCTCCATGGATGCTCCATGGGAGTTACAAACCCATGGGTCATGGAAATGAAGAGTCATGACACATTAGGGTTTACATGGTGTAACCCTAGATGTGTCAACACTATATAAGAATCATATTCTCCACCAAAATTGGTTACACTAAGAAAACAAGAGGGCTTGGCCGATTTCAAGAAGTGTGTGTTCTCTCATAAGTTTTTCCAAGAGCATTTGGTGTTGTGTGAAGCATTTGTGGCATCACACTTGGGGTGCTAGGCTCACAAGGTTTCAAGGAACACAAGCAACAACAAGGTAAGTTATTCTATCTATTATTCAAGTTAAACTTGTTCCCCATGTATGCTAGATAGGAATATAGCCTTGGAATTCAACTTAGCATGATAATTAGACAAACATAGATCCAAGGTTATTAGGGTTGCATGTACACTTAGGAAGTGTTAGAATGCTCAAAACCTATCAATATCAACTGTTTCATTCAAAGATTTACATGGCATTCATAACAGCTTTTCCAAAACAAGAGAATGACACTTAAATACTTATGAATTCACCAACTTTAGGCTGATACTCGCTTTCAAAATAACTCATATTCTCAGGTCACCAGTAGACAGGTACGATGGCCAGATTTTGAGAAGACGGAGCACAGACAAGACTCGTCATTTATTTTGATTACATATTTTGGTGTCTTATTACAATGAAAGAGAACACATGTATTAAAACTTTACTTTTAATGCAATGGATGATGTTCTTGCTTGTTTAGTACTTTACACTGTTGTGATACAATACATGACGTCCTCCACCCCGGAACGTTTCCGCCGTTCTTGGTTTTGGGGTGTGACATTATATGATCATGTATAGCCAATATAACTATCACTAATGCGTTAGTGATTCATTGGTATAAGTAGATCCTATCTGTGTGTGATCATGGTATAGCAACCTAACTTGTTTGTTATGTTCTGTTCTGGTATTGTTTGATTCTCTTCACTATTTGTTTTGTTTTGGTATTGTTCGATTCTCTTCACTGTTTGTTATGTTCTGGTATTGATTCCTTGTGTGCTTCATTGTACTAGAAGTAATGAATAGCATTCTCCTAAACTATACCTATTATAGTTTACTAATGCTCTACTTGGACTGTTACTGAAATGACTCATTTCTCTACTAAGTTATGCTTTTAATCTACAAACGGAGTTTTAACATAACTTTAAACGAGTTATTGAAATGTTTTGACAACTTATAATTAGCATAAGTAACATTTTTAAAGATGTTTAACAATAAACATTTACACCAATAACATTGTGTTCAACCTGTATTCCCCCCTTAAAACAGTTAAAATAGTTTAAAGATTCATTACGGGGTATGAACTCACCTGATGTGGGTGATTCAAACGGGTATGCGTGTAAGGATGAGAAGTTCCACGAATGAAGTCCCGAGACATAATAAGTCCCAAATGATATATAAGGACACATATTGTGACAGCCCGAAATTTCCATTATGTACAAACTATATCACTTCAATAGAAGTTATAGCAGTCACAGTTAATTTTCAGACTTTTTCGCGTAAGTTTGAGTTATTCAGGGTTTACACTTCAGGAGATATCAGGAGAGTGGATGCACTAGGGTTTAGTGCAACACTGTTATTCCAACACTCTGTTATATGAGAAATCATTTCAGGAATAAAAATATTTTCTGCCAAAAATATCTCAGGACTATAAATAGAATTCTGAACCAAATTCATTCATTATTCGCATTTCCAACTAGAGAAAAGCCATTTCTCTCTCATGGATCTTCGGGTTTTTATATCAAAACATGAGTAACTCTTTCTAGTAGTGTTAGAAAGCTTATTATGTGTTTATAACATGATTTAGATGGCTAAATCACTAGATTTAGGAGTTTACTCCCCTAGGTGTTCTTGGGCGGTAAACTCCCGAAACATTGCCTATACCTTTCCTTATGATATGATACTACCTTATACTTGTATAGAAGTGTGTTAGGGACAAGAAAACATCAAAGAATCACCCAAGTTTAGGTGTTCACAGCCCAAGATGATCTTGGACCGTGAACTCCAAAATCATGGACAAAAGGGTGCTTTTAAGGCACCTAAAGCCTTGGACATTTACCAGGAATTGTTCCCACTTAAATCAAGGACCAAAACACATCAAAAACACCCCTCAAAGTGAGTTCACGGCCCTAATTAGGTTCTTGGGCCGTGAGCATCATAGAAGGGCACCAAAGTGTGCCTAAGGCCTTCAAATGCTTGGTATAAAAGTCTAAGACCTATGGCACATGTATAAGGGACTTGAAAGCAACAAAAACACCATTACAAGGGAGTTTACGGCCGTAAACTTCAAATGAAGTGGCCTTGGGGCCATAAACTCCTCTAAGGAGTGTTTCTATGCCTTAAACCCTTCCAAGGATTTAACCACCAAGTTGGAATAATTCTAGGAATCATTTAGAACTTCAAAACACAAAACACCACCAAGGTTGGGAGTTTACGGCCGTAAACTCAAGAGTTTACAACCGTAAACTCCATGTGTGAGAATATATGGAGAGTAAACTCATATATGGGGTCCTTTGGAACCCTAAACCCAAGTACCTTGTCCCACAATAGCTTAGATGAAATCCTTAGGGCTTAAAACACTTATATAAAGTGTTTATTATGTTCTAGGATGTCTTAACATTATCAATGAGTAATTTAAAACTAATTGAGTGCATATATGTGTGATTATATGTTCATTAGGATCATAGTGTGTGTGCAAGTCCTCACTTGACACCTAACAATCCTACTCCGTCCAGTTCATCCAAACCACCATCTACAGGTGAGTTCATACCCCTAATCAATGTTTTAAATGATTTTAAATGCTTTAATGGGGGGGGGGGGAATACAAGTAGAAAACAACATGTTATTAAATCATCTATATGTATTTTATAACTGTGTTTTCATTCAAAGATTTCACATACTACACAATGTGATGCATGAAATGGTTTTCAATCTTTAAAATATTTTGTTATCAAATGTATTACTTTTGAAATGTTTATCAAAAGGACATCAAGTCACTTTTAAATTTGTTCAAAACCCTTAGATGTCTTACAAAACCATTTTTCATTCTTGAACTAAACTATATACACTTATAATCTTATATATGTATTGATGTTATAGTTTACATCTTTCATTTAGTTTCCCACACCCTTGAGTAGTAAGAGTGTATAAACCTACTTGAACAACCAATTACCTTTCAGTAAATTATCATAGGGATAATTTGAAGAATTCAAACATTATTCCTATTACGAGGAATCACACAAGAGTCAGTTCATTCATGAGTCTATACCAATACATTACATGATACCTGAGTACATTTATCTAGGATTACATGATACATAGATACATTTATCTGAATACGCTTACATGAATACCATACATGAGTACTGTTACATAGATACATTATCTTGTATTCACTTACCTGGATACTTGTACCTAGAGTTATGAGGAAGATTTATTCGTACATTCTATGTAAATTTTCCTGCCTATCCCTGTTCGACGGGATGTTCTGACGGGACTAACCATTCCGGAACCCAGCTGTTAGCACCACTGGGTGATGAACATCTACGGATGTCTAAGGTTATCACTTATCATATATAGATTGATATGGGAACTAACCATTCCTCCATCCTGTTGTTGCAACACAGGATGAGATGAAAATCTTCGAATGATCATTAGGTTACCACTTATATCAGGAGTCGGCTACGGGACTAACCCTTCCTCCAACCTGCTGCTGCTACAGAGGACAATTGGACCATCTTTGGAGGTTCATTAGGTTATACATATCGCTTACTGCGATGGCGTGTTAGTCCTGGTATCCAGGGATAACAATTACATGGTTATATTTTTCCTATTTACTTTATTTTGTGATATATTCACATAAACGATGAGTTAGACTAATTATTGTTTGTAGTAGTCAAAAAGAAGGAAAAACTATCATTTTACTTACAAAACATTTGGGTCTTGGTAGAAGACTACATTATCATAACAAAACATTCGGGTCTTGGTAGAAGACTACATTATCATAACAAAACATTCAGGTCTTTGTAGAAGACTACATTATCATAACAAAACATTCGGGTCTTGGTAGAAGACTACATTATCATAACAAAACATTCGGGTCTTGTTAGAAGACTACATTATCATAACAAAACATCCGGGTCTTGGTAGAAGACTACATTATCATAACAAAACCTTCAGGTCTTGGTAGAAGACTACATTGTCATAACAAAACATTCAGGTCTTGGTAGAAGGCTACATTTCATACTAGTAGGAAATAAGGGATTTCTTAGGGCTTTTCATACTTATATCAACTGTCTTACTTAAAGGTTTTACATGACATTTATAACAGCTTTTCAAAGCAAGACAATGACACTTAAATACTTATGAATTCACTAGCTTTAAAGTTGATACTCTCTTTTAAAATAACTTATATTCTCAGGTCATCAGTAGACAGGTACGGTGGCCAGGTTTTGAGAAGACGGAGCAGACAAGTCTCGTCTTTCATTTTGATTATATATATTTTTGGTGTCTTATTACAATGAAAGAACACATATGTATTAAAACTTTACTTATAATGCAATGGATGATGTTGTTGCTTGTTTACTATTTTACACTGTTGTGATACTGTACATGACGTCCTCCACCCATAAACATTTCCGCCGTTCGTGGTTTTGGGGTGTGACAGATTGGTATCAGAGCATTGTTTATAGTGAATAAAGTATATCAACCCATAAAAGATATACTAACTATAAATACATAGGGATTAAAAAACTCTGTCTAAGAGTTATACTTTTAAATAATAAAATATTTAAGTAAGTGTACGTGCCTGCATTCATACTAAAATCAGTGTCACAATGACAAGAACAAAAGTATTACGATTGTTGAATATCACAAGTAAGCCTGGGGATATATAGTCAGTCTTGGGAATGGCATAGCCTGATCAACTATGATGGTCCGAGGAGTGATTAGCATATGCCCAAGATTGGTTGTGATATGGCAACAAGTCTAAAAAGCTACCAACATAACCATAAAGAAATAGCATAGGGGTATTTGGTCTTACTATAATTATCTTAGTCAGTTCGTCTATTTAGCTATTTCTTATATCCCTTTTCTCGCGTAGATTTTAATGGATGAATTTCACCATCGCGATCCGTACTTCCCAAACCAAGGCAATGTTGGTTGGCTAAAGGCAGAACCAGAAGATGATCACCCAATCCCTTTGGATGATCACCATACTGAGGGTTTTTCCGATAATTCTGACTCGGAGCCTGAAGTCAACAACCTACCCCCAGCTGCTCAAAACCCAAACCTGAACCCCCGTCCCACGTTTCAAGGACCCATACCTCTGTGGGCCAATAACTTGACTAGATGGAGTCAGGAACAATGTCAACCCATTCCCTACAATGGAGACCGAAGTTTCTACAACCTCACTGAAGGAGGTTCTGCTGACAGGTTCCTACCCATCATGGTTCGTAGAATTTCCAGAAACACGATACTGGGTCAGGAAACTATTGACCGGGTCATGGAGATTGAAGCCAACTCTTGCGTTAACACTGTCCACATTCGCCAACTAGAGTCTGATCATGAAAGGAATCTGGTCCGCAATGCAAATCTGCAGAGGGAACTTGCTAAAACTCAAGCTGAAGTTTGGGAACTTCGAGCTCAGCAAGTGAGAGCTGACAGGCATATGAGGGACATGGAACGTCTACTATCGGGATCAAGAACTCATGCTAGCAGTTCTTGTCGCCGATAGAATCTCGTCAACTCATCTTTTGGATATAACCTAGTTTATGTAAAACTTTGGTCTAATTTCCTGTCTTTATAAATCTCAGACCTGTTAGGTCTTGATCTAGTATTAAATCTGTCAAAACTTTCCATCTTGGTTGATGTAAGGCCTACTTCTAAGCCATTTTTCCCGAACTTGTTACATCTGTAATTCCTGTATTATTGACAGATATCTAATCTTATGGAAATTATTATCCAAATGTTGTCATCTTCATTTAGTCACTCTATTCATTCTGTTGTTGAACTATGGGGAGTTAGTCCATGAGACACATTCATTAATCATTTATTCTTATCCATCTCGTCAACTTTTAAACGTATAGTTAAAGATGCCACCACGCAGAAATACCGGGCGTAACCCAAACAACGAAGCACCGATACCACCACCTCCAGCACCACCTGAACCTCTTCAACCACCTAACCCCTTTGATGCCAACATGTTCCAGGCAGCTTTCATAGCAGCAGTTGCAGTTGTTGTGTCAGCAATCAACGCCCCTGTCCCTAGTGGATCGGGAACAGGTGCACTTTCCTCGAACCATGGCGAAAGCCATGGGCACCCTCAGGAATGCACCTACAAGGACTTCACGAACGCCAAACCCCGCAACTTCAATGGAACTGGGGGTGTTATGGTGTTGAGACAATGGATTGAAAAGATGGAATCCGTCTTTGAAATCTGTGCTTGCCAGGAGGGAAACAAGGTCAAGTTTGCAGCTTGTACCTTCTTTGACAGAGCACTAACATGGTGGAACGGCCATGTTAAGTATCTGACATTGGTGTTGGCGTATTCCATCGGCTGGGAAAAGTTGAAAGACATACTGATGAAAGAATACTGTCCTCGAGGTGAAGTACAAAAACTCGATCAGGAATTCTGGGGTTTTCAAATGGTTGGATCCGACATCACGACCTACACAAATAGGTTCTGTGATCTGGCAAACCTATGCCCTGATATGGTTGCTCTTGAGAGCAAGAAGATAGAGAGATATATCTGGGGACTGTCGCCCAAAATCCAGTCAAGTTTGTTAGCTTCCAGGCCTATTACTTTTGATAGCGCCAAAGAACTGGCACAATCTCTCAATGATCACACGAAACCTCAGAACCCAACAATCCCTACACCCGTACCACAAAAGTCCAACCCCGACCACAACAGGAAGGGGTGGAATAAGAGGAAAAGAGGGGCTTCGCAAGGATCCTCCAAGAAACAACAACTTGTGTCGATCAATGCTGCCACAGTGACTCCCATTGTCCCTCCGAAACCCTTACCAGCAAAAACATACGCTGGAACTCTCCCGAGGTGCACCAAGTGTAATTTCCACCACCACGGACCATGCAAGGAGATCCAGTGCTCTAACTGCAATAGGAAGGGACACACAGTCCGTTTCTGCAAGACTCCAACAACTCAGGCCGCCCAGGTTCCTAACGCCGGTATGGGCCAAATTTATACGGTTGTGGCGAGGTGGGCCACTACAAGAGGAACTGCCGTAAAGCTGGGATGGCTGGAGGAGTAGGAAGAGTTATGGCCCTAGGCCACGAGGAAGCGGTAGCTGATCCTACGATAGTTACTGGTACGTTTCTCCTCGATAACTCATATGCTTGCATACTATTCGATAGTGGAGCAGAGAAAAGTTTTGTAAGTCACAAATTTGCACACCTGCTTAAAAAAAAACCCTGTGCATTAGATAATTCATTCACAGTAGAAATGGCTAACGGGAAAACGGAGAGTACTAACTGCATATACGTAGGTTGTACTTTGACTTTAGATGGCCATACTTTCAAGATAGATCTCATGCCAGTCCCAATTAAATGTTTCGACGTTATCATCGGCATGGATTGGTTGAGTCTTCTTCGCGTCGACATCATGTGCTTTGAAAAAGCAGTTTGTCTTAACCTTCCTAACAACGAAACTTTAATTATCTACGGCGACAAACCTAGTACGAACCTTCGCATCATTTCGTGCATTCAAGCCCAGAAGTGCTTGCGGAAGGAGTACCATGCATTCCTCGCACACGTCGTCGATACCAGTCAAGAACTGAAAGATATCCAGAACATCCTAGATGTACGCGACTTTCCCGACATCTTCCCAGAAGAACTTACCGGTTTACCACCGCAACGCCAAGTCGAGTTCAGAATCGACTTAGTGCCAGGAGCTACCCCAGTAGCCAAATCTCCTTATCGTCTGGCACCGGCCGAAATGCAGGAACTTTCTAGCCATCTTAACGAACTTCTCAAGAAGGGATTCATTTGACCAAGCTTCTCACCATGGGGAGCACCGGTCTTGTTCGTCAAGAAGAAGGATGGATCGTTTCGCATGTGCATCGACTATAGATAACTCAACAAACTTACCATTAAAAATCGTTATCCTTTTCCCCGCATTGACGATTTATTTGATCAACATCAAGGAGCCAGCTACTTCTCGAAAATAGATCTACGATCCGGATATCAACAACTACGAGTGTTAGAGGAGGATGTTCCCAAGACAGCCTTCCGAACTCGTTATGGGCATTACGAGTTTGTAGTGATGTCGTTCGGCTTAACTAACGCGCCCATAATATTCATGGATCTGATGAATAGGGTGTGTCGTCCTTACTTGGATCAGTTCGTCATCGTCTTCATTGATTACATACTCATCTACTCTCGAAGTAAGGAGGAACATAGCCAACATCTCTGAAAAATCTTAGAAACATTGCGGTCGGAGAAGCTCTACGCGAAGTTCTCCAAATGCGAATTTTGGATTCGGCGAGTCGAATTTTTCGGCCATGTTGTTAGCGAAGAGGTGAATACACGTGGACCCTTACAAAATTAAGGCCATAGAGAACTGGTCAGCACCGAAGACACCTACAGAAATTCGTTAATTTCTAGGTCTGGCTGGCTACTATCGCAGGTTCATTCAGAACATCTCTCGCATAGCAAAACCTCTGACAACCCTGAACCAGAAAGGCGTAGCCTTTGACTGGGAAGAGTAGCAGGAAAGAGCGTTCCAAATGCTCAAGCAAGCCTTGTGCACCGCACCGATACTATCCCTCCCCGAAGGGATAGAAGACTTCATTGTCTATTGTGATGCATCCAATCAAGGACTCGGATGTGTTCTGATGCAGCGAGGTAAAGTCATAGCCTATGCCTCGAGACAGCTGAAGACACATGAGGTTAACTACACCCCCCACGATCTTGAGCTAGGAGCGGTTGTGTTTGCTCTGAAGATCTGGCGACATTACCTATATGGTACAAAGAGCACGATCTTTACAGACCATAAGAGCCTACAACACATTTTCGACCAGAAAGAGCTCAACATGAGACAACTACGGTGGGTCGACCAACTCAGTGATTACGAGTGCGATATTCGTTATCATCAGGGTAAAGCCAATGTAGTAGCCGACGCCCTAAGTCGGAAAGAATATTCTGGTCATAGGGTCAAATCTTTGACTCTAACTATCCATTCAAACTTGTCCATGCAAATTAAGGAGGCTCAGCTCGACGCTTTGAAACCTGAAAATGTGGCAGGTGAATCCCTTAGAGGGATGGATAAGAACTTGGAAGTCTAGGGCGGTGGATCCTTATACCTCATGGATCGGATCTGGACACCGAAACACGGTGGCTTCAGAGACTTGGTCATGACGGAAGCTCACAACACTCGTTATTCCGTCCACCCGGGTTCAGATAAGATGTATCTGGATCTTAAAAAGTTATACTGGTGGCCTAACATGAAAGCAGATATTGCTACCTTCGTGAGTAAATGCCTTAGTTGCGCAAAGGTCAAGGTCGAATACCAGAAACCCTCCGGTCTCCTACAGTAGTCGGAGATACCAGAATGGAAGTGGGAGCGGATCACTATGGACTTCATAACCAAGTTGCCCAAGACGACGGGTGGACTTGATTCCATTTGGGTCATCGTCGATAGATTGACCAAGTCCGCACACTTCATGCCGATCAAAGAAACAGACAAGATGGAGAAACTTACAAGAACTTACATTAAGGAAATTGTAAGGCTGCATAGTGATCCTTTATCTATTATCTCGGACAAAGATAGTAGATTCACTTCGAGGTTCTGGCAGTCGTTACAAAGTTCGCTAGGAACTAGGTTGGACATGAGTACAGCCTACCATCCACAGACCGACGGACAAAGTGAGAGAACTATCCAAACCTTAGAAGATATGTTGCGTGCCTGTGTGATTGACTTTGGAAAAGCTTGGGATACCCATTTACCCCTCGTCGAATTTTCCTACAACAACAGTTATCACACGAGCATAAAGGCAGCTCCATTCGAGGCCCTCTATGGCCAAAAGTGCAGATCCCCTCTATGCTGGGCTGAAGTGGGTGATACCCAGTTAGCTAAGGGACGAGTTCCCGAAAGCACTCTCACGGGTCCAGAGATCATTTGGGAAACGACAGAGAAGATCGTTCAAATTCGTGAACGATTGAAAGCCTCTAGAGACCGACAGAAAAGTTATGCTGACAAGCGAAGGAAACCTTTGGAATTCCAGGTGGGCGACCGAGTCCTACTGAAGGTCTCACCCTGGAAGGGCTTGATACGCTTTGGAAAGCGTGGAAAGCTCAATCCAAGATACATAGGGCCTTTCAAGATTCTCACAAGAATCGGCCCTGTAGCTTACAAACGCAATCTACCGCACAAACTCAGTAACGTACATCCTACCTTCCACGTCTCGAACTTGAAAAAGTGTTTATCCGATGAGACTCTTGTTATTCCACTCGACGAGATCGAGATCAACGAGAGCCTCAACTTCGTGGAGGAACCAGTAGAGATCATGGACTGAGAGGTGAAGCAAACAATGCAGAGCCGTATCCCGGTAGTGAAGGTGCGCTCGAATGCAAAGCATGGACCTGAATTCACTTGGGAACGAGAGGATCAGATGAAACTAAAATACCCTCATCTTTTCGCTTAGTTATGTGTAATTTCTTAATTGCTTAAATTATAATTTCGGGAAGAAATTCCTTCTAACGGGGGGATGACGTGACAACGCGAAATTTCCATTATGTAGAAACTATATCACTTCAATAGAAGTTATAGCAGTCAAAGTTAATTTTCAGACTTTTTCGCGTAAGTTTGAGTAATTCAGGGTTTACACTTCAGGAGATATCAGGAGAGTGGATGCACTAGGGTTTAGTGCAACACTGTTATTCCAACACTCTGTTATATGAGAAATCATTTCAGGAATAAAAATATTTTCTGCCAAAAATATCTCACGACTATAAATAGAATTCTGAACCAAATTCATTCATTATTCGCATTTCCAACTAAAGAAAAACCATTTTCTCCCTCACGGATCTTTGGGTTTTTATACCAAAACGTGAGTAACTCTTTCTAGTAGTGTTAGAAAGCTTATTAAGTGTTTATAACATGATTTAGATGGCTAAATCACTAGATTTAGGAGTTTACTCCCCAAGGTGTTCTTGGGCGGTAAACTCCCAAAACAATGCCTATACCTTTCCTTATGATATGATACTAACTTGGACTTGTGTAGAAGTGTGTTAGGGAAAAGAAAACATCAAAGAATCACCCAAGTTTAGGTGTTCACGGCCCAAGATGATCTTGGACCGTGAACTCCAAAATCGTGGACAAAAGGGTGTTTTTAAGGCACCTAAAGCCTTGCACATTAACTAGGGATTGTTCCCACAAAAATCAAGGACCAAATCACATCAAAAACACCCCTCAAAGTGAGTTCACGGCCCTAATTAGGTTCTTGGGCCATGAACATCAAAGAAGGGCACCAAAGTGTGCCTAAACCTTCAAATGCTTAGGATAAAAGTCTAAGACCTATAGCACATGTATAAGGGACTTGAAAGCAACAAAAACACCATTCCAAGGGAGTTTACAGCCATAAACTCCAAAGGAAATGGCCATGGGGCCATAAACTCCTCTAAGGAGTGTTTTGTACGCCTTAAACCCTTCCAAGGATTTAACCACCAAGTTGGAATAATTCTAGGAATCATTTAGAACTTCAAAACACAAAATACCACCAAGATTGGGAGTTTACGGCCGTAAACTCAAGAGTTTACAACCGTAAACTCCATGTGTGTGGATATATGGAGAGTAAACTCATATATGGGGTCCTTTGGAACCCTAAACCCAAGTACCTTGTCCCACAATAGCTTAGATGAAATCCTTAGGGCTTAAAACACTTATATAAAGTGTTTATTATGTTCTAGGATGTCTTAACATTATCAATTAGTAATTTAAGACTTATTGAGTGCATATATGTGTGATTATATGTTCATTAGGATCGTAGTGTGTGTGCAAGTCCTCACTTGACACCTAACAATCCTACACCGTCCAGTTCATCCAAACCACCATCTACAGGTGAGTTCATATCCCTAATCAATGTTTTAAATGATTTTAAATGCTTTAATGTGGGGGGGGGGGGGGAATACAAGTAGAAAACAGCATGTTATTAAATCATCTATATGTATTTTATAACTGTGTTTTCATTCAAAGATTTCACATACTACAACATGTGATGCATGAAATGGTTTTCTATCTTTAAAATACTTTGTTATCAAATGTATTACTTTTGAAATGTTTATCAAAAGGACATCAAGTCACTTTTAAATTTGTTCAAAACCCTTAGATGTCTTACAAAACCATTTTTCATTCTTGAACTAAACTATGCATATACACTTATAATCTTATATATGTATTGATGTTATAGTTTACATCTTTCATTTAGTTTCCCACACCCTTGAGTAGTAAGAGTGTATAAACCTACTTGAACAACCAATTACCTTTCAGTAAATTATCATAGGTATAATTTGAAGAATTCAAACATTATTCCTATTACGAGGAATCACACAAGAGTCAGTTCATTCATGAGTCTATACCAGTACATTACATGATACCTGAGTACATTTATCTAGGATTACATGATACATAGATACATTTATCTGAATACGCTTACATGAATACCATAAATGAGTACTGTTACATAGATACATTATCCTGTATTCACTTACATGGATACGTGTACCTAGAGTTATGAGGAAGATTTATTCGTACCTTCTGTGTAAATTTTCCTGCCTATCCCTGTTCGACGGGATGTTCTGACGGGACTAACCATTCCGGAACCCAGCTGTTAGCACCACTGGGTGATGAACATCTACGGATGTCTAAGGTTATCACTTATCATAGATAGATTGATATCGGAGCTAACCATTCCTCCATCCTGCTGTTGCAACAGAGGATGAGATGAAAATCTTCGGATGATCATTAGGTTACCACTTATATTAGGAGTCGGCTACGGGACTAACCCTTCCTCCAACCTACTGCTGCTACAGAGGACAATTGGACCATCTTCGGAGGTTTATTAGGTTATACATATCGCTTACTGCGATGGCGTGTTAGTCCTGGTATCCAGGGATAACACTTACATGGTTATATTTTTCCTATTTACTTTATTTTGTGATATATTCACATAAACGATGAGTTAGACTAATTATTGTTTGTAGTAGTCAAAAAGAAGGAAAAACTATCATTTTACTTACAAAACATTTGGGTCTTGGTAGAAGACTACATTATCATAACAAAACATTCGGGTCTTGGTAGAAGACTACATTATCATAACAAAACATTCAGGTCTTTGTAGAAGACTACATTATCATAACAAAACATTCGGGTCTTGGTAGAAGACTACATTATGATAACAAAACATTCGGGTCTTGGTAGAAGACTACATTATCATAACAAAACATTCGGGTCTTGGTGGAAGACTACATTATCATAACAAAACCTTCAGGTCTTGGTAGAATACTACATTGTCATAACAAAACATTCGGGTCTTGGTAGAAGACTACATTTCATACTAGTAGGAAATAAGGGCTTTCTTAGGGCTTTTCATACTTATATCAACTGTCTTACATAAAGGTTTTACATGACATTCATAACAGCTTTTTAAAGCAAGACAATGACACTTAAATAATTATGAATTCACTAGCTTTAAAGCTGATACTCTCTTTCAAAATTACTTGTATTCTCAGGTCATCAGTAGACAGGTACGGTGGCCAGGTTTTGAGAAGACGGAGCAGACAAGTCTCATCTTTTATTTTGATTATATATATTTTTGGTGTCTTATTACAATGAAAGAACACACATGTATTAAAACTTTACTTATAATGCAATGGATGATGTTGTTGCTTGTTTACTATTTTACACTGTTGTGATACTGTACATGACGTCCTCCACCCCTGAACGTTTCCGCCGTTCGTGGTTTTGGGGTGTGACAGATTGGTATCAGAGCATTGTTTATAGTGAATAAAGTATATCAACCCATAAAAGATATACTAACTATAAATACATAGGGATTAAAACACTCTGTCTAAGAGTTATACTTTTAAATAATAAAATATTTAAGTAAGTATACGTGCCTGCATTCATACTAAAATCAGTCTCACAATGACAAGAACAAAAGTATTACGATTGTTGAATATCACAAGTAAGCCTGGGATATATAGTCAGTCTTGGGAATGGCATAGCCTGATCAACTATGTTGGTCTGAGGAGTGATTAGCATATGCCCAAGATTGGTTGTGATATGGCAACACGTCTAAAAATTTACCAACATAACCATAAAGAAATAGCATAGGGGTATTTGGTCTTACTGTAATTATCTTATTCAGTTCGTCTATTTAGCTATTTCTTATATCCGTTTTCTCGCGTATATTTTAATGGATGAATTTCACCATCGCGATCCGTACTTCCCAAACCAAGGCAATGCTGGTTGGCTAGAGGCAGAACCAGAAGATGATCACCTAATCCCTTTGGATGATCACCATGCTGAGGGTTTTTCCGATAGTTCTGACTCGGAGCCTGAAGTCAACAACCTACCCCTAGCTACCCAAACCTGAACCCCCGTCCCGCGTTTCAAGGACCCACACCTCTGTGGGCCACTAACTTGACTAGATGGAGTTAGGAACAAGGTCAACCCATTCCCTACAATGGAGACCAAAGTTTCTACAACCTCACTGAAGGAGGTTCTGCTGACAGGTTCCTACCCATCATGGTTCATAGAATTTCCAGAAACACGATACTGGGTCAAGCAACTATTGACCGGGTCGTGGAGATTGAAGCCAACTCTTGCGTTAACATTGTCTACATTCGCCAATTAGAGTCTGCTCATGAAAGGACTCTGGTCCGCAATGCAAATCTGCAGACGGAACTTGCTGAAACTCAAGCTGAAGTTAGGGAACTTCGAGCTCAGCAAGTGAGAGCTGACAGGCATATGAGGGACATGGAACGTCTACTATCGGGATCAAGAACTCATGCTAGCAGTTCTCATCGTTGATAGAATCTCGTCAACTCATCTTTTGGATATAACCTAGTTTATGTAAAACTTTGGTCTAATTTCCTGTCATTATAAATCTTAGACCTGTTAGGTCTTGATCTAGTCTTAAATCTGTCAAAACTTTCCATCTTGGTTGATGTAAGGCCTACTTCTAGGCTATTTTTCCCGAACTTGTTACATCTGTAATTCCAGTATTATTGACAGATATCTAATCTTATGGAAATTATTATCCAAATGCTGTCATCTTCATTTAGTCACTCTATTCATTCTGTTGTTGGACTATGGGGAGTTAGTCCATGAGACACATTCATTAATCATTTGTTCTTATCCATCTCGTCATCCTTTAAATGTATAATTAAAGATGCCGACACGCAGAAATACCAGGCATAACCCAAACAACGAAGCACCGATACCACCACCTCCACCACCACCTGAACCTCTTCAACCACCTAACCCCTTCGATGCCAACATTTTCCAGGCAGCTTTCACAGCAGCAGTTGCAGCTGCTATTTCAGTAATCAACGCCCCTGTCCCTAGTGGATCGGGAACAGGTGCACCTCCCTCGAACCATGGCGAAAGCCATGGGCACCCTCGGGAATGCACCTACAAGGACTTCATGAACGCCAAACGCCGCAGGTTCAATGGAACTGGGGGTGTTATGGTGTTGAGACAATGGATTGAAAATATGGAATCCGTCTTTGAAATCTGTGCTTGCCAGGAGGGCAACAAGGTCAAGTTTGCAGCTTGTACCTTCTTTGACAGAGCACTAACATGGTGGAACGGCCATGTTAAGTATCTGACTTTGGTGGTGGCGTATTCCATCAGCTGGGAAAAGTTGAAAGACATGCTGATGAAAGAATACTGTCCTCAAGGTGAAGTACAAAAACTCGAGCAGGAATTCTGTGGTCTTCAAATGGTTGGATCCGACATCACGACCTACACAAATAGGTTCTGTGATCTGGCAAACCTATGCCTTGATATGGTTGCTCTTGAGAGCAAGAAGATAGAGAGATATATTTGGGGACTGTCGCCCCAGATCCAGTCAAGTGTGTTAGCTTCCAGGCCTATTACTTTCGATAGCGGCAAAGAACTGGCACAATCTCTCATAAATCACACGAAACCTCAGAACCCAACAATCCCTACACCCGTACCACAAAATTCCAACCCCGACCACAACAGGAAGGGGTGGAATAAGAGGAAAAGAGGGGCTTCGCAAGGATCTTCCAAGAAACAACAACTTATGGCGATCAATGCTGCCACAGTGAGTCCCATTGTCCCTCCGAACCCCTTACCAGCAAAAAAAATATGTTGGAACTCTCCCGAGGTGCACCAAGTGTAATTTCCACCACCACGGACCTTGCAAGGAGATGTAGTGTTCTAACTGCAACAGGAAGGGACACAGAGTCCGTTTCTGCAAGACTCCAAGAACTCAGGCCGCCCAGGTTCCTAACGCCGGTATGGGCCAAACTTGCTACGGTTGTGGCGAGGTGGGCCACTACAAGAGTAACTGTCCTAAAGTTGGGATGACTGGAGGAGTAGGAAGAGTTATGGCCCTAGGCCACGAGGAAGCGGTAGCTGATCCTACGATCGTTACTGGTACGTTTCTCCTCGATAACTCATATGCTTGCATACTATTCGATAGTGGAGCAGAGAAAAGTTTCGTAAGTCACAAATTTGCACACCCGCTTAAACAAAAACCCTGTGCATTAGATAACTCATTCACAGTAGAAATGGATAACGGGAAAACGGAGAGTACTAACTGAATATACGTAGGTTGTACTTTAACTTTAGATGGCCATACTTTCAAGATAGATCTCATGCCAGTCCCAATTAAATGTTTCGACGTTATCATCGGCATGGATTGGTTGAGTCTTCTTCGCGCCGACATCATGTGCTTTGAAAAAGAAGTTCATCTTAACCTTCCTAACAACGAAACCTTAATTATCTATGGCGACAAACCTAGTACGAACCTTCACATCATTTCGTGCATTCAAGCTCAGAAGTGCTTGCGGAAGGAGTACCGTGCATTCCTCGCACACGTCGTCGATACCAGTCAAGAACTGAAAGATATCCAGAACATCCCAGATGTACGCGACTTTCCTGACATCTTCCTAGAAGAACTTCCCGGTTTACCACCGCAACGCCATGTCGAGTTCAGAATCGACTTAGTGCCAGGAGCTACCCCAGTAGCCAAATCTCCTTATCGTCTGGCACCGGCCGAAATGCAGGAACTTTCCAGCCAGCTTAACGAACTTCTCAAGAAGGGATTCATTCAACCAAGCTTCTCACCATGGGGAGCACCAGTCTTGTTCGTCAAGAAGAAGGATGGATCGTTTCGCATGTGCATCGACTATAGAGAACTCAACAAACTTACCATTAAAAATCGTTATCCTTTGCCCCGCATTGACGATTTATTTGATCAACATCAAGGAGCCAGCTACTTCTCGAAAATAGATCTACGATCCGGATATCACCAACTACGAGTGTTAGAGGAGGATGTTCCCAAGACAGCCTTCCGAAATCATTATGGGCACTACGAGTTTGTAGTGATGTCGTTCGGGTTAACTAACGCGTCCACAGTATTCATGGATCTGATGAATAGGGTGTGTCGTCCTTACTTGGATCAGTTCGTCATCGTCTTCATTGATTACATACTCATCTACTCTCGAAGTAAGGGGGAACATAGCCAACATCTCCATAAAATCTTAGAAACATTACGGTCGGAGAAGCTCTACGCGAAGTTCTCCAAATGCGAATTTTGGATTCGGCGAGTCGAATTTTTGGGCCATGTTGTTAGCGAAGAGGGAATACACGTGGACCCTTCCAAAATTAAGGCCATAGAGAACTGGTCAGCACCGAAGACACCTACAGAAATTCGTCAATTTCTAGGTCTGGCTGGCTACTATCGCAGGTTCATTCAGAACTTCTCCCGAATAGCAAAACCTCTGAAAACCCTGACCCAGAAAGGCGTAGCCTTTGACTGGGAAGAGAAGCAGGAAAGAGCGTTCCAAACGCTCAAGCGAGCCTTGTGAACCGCACTGATACTATCCCTCCTCGAAGGGATAGAAGACTTCATTGTCTATTGCGATGCATCCAATCCTGGACTCGGATGTGTTCTGATGCAGCGAGGTAAAGTCATAGCCTATGCCTCGAGACAGCTGAAGACACATGAGGTTAACTACACCACCCACGATCTTGAGCTAGGAGCGGTTGTGTTTGCTCTGAAGATCTGGCGACATTACCTATATGGTACAAAAAGCACGATCTTTACAGACCATAAGAGCCTACAACACATTTTCGACCAGAAAGAGCTCAACATGAGACAACTACGGTGGGACGAGCTACTCAGTGATTACGAGTGCGAAATTCGTTATCATCCGGGTAAAGCCAATGTAGTAGCCGACGCCCTAAGTCAGAAAGAATATTCTGGTCATAGGGCCAAATCTTTGACTCTAACTATCCATTCACACTTATCCACGCAAATTAAGGAGGCTCAGCTCGACGCTTTGAAACCTGAAAATGTGGCAGGTGAATCCCTTAGAGGGATGGATAAGAACTTGGAAGTCAAGGGTGGTGGAGCTTTATACCTCATGGATCGGATCTGGACACCGAAACACAGTGGCTTCAGAGACTTGGTCATGACGGAAGCTTACAACACACGTTATTCCGTCCACCCAGGTTCAGATAAGATGTATCTGGATCTTAAAAAGTTATACTGGTGGCCTAACATGAAAGCAGATATTGCTACCTTCGTGAGTAAATGCCTTAGTTGCGCAAAGGTCAAGGTCGAATACCAGAAACCCTCCGGTCTCCTACAGCAGTCGGAGATACCAGAATGGAAGTGGGAGCTGATCACTATGGACTTCATAACCAAGTTGCCCAAGACGACGGGTGGACTTGATTCCATTTGGGTCATCGTCGATAGATTGACCAAGTCTGCACACTTCCTGCCGATCAAAGAAACAGATAAGATGGAGAAACTTACAAGAACTTACATTAAGGAAATTGTAAGGCTGCACAGTGATCCTTTATCTATTATCTTGGACAAAGATAGTAGATTCACTTCGAGGTTCTGGCAGTCGTTACAAAGTTCCCTAGGAACTAGGTTGGACATGAGTACAGCCTACCATCCACACACCGACGGACAAAGTGAGAGAACTATCCAAACCTTAGAAGATATGTTGCGTGCCTGTGTGATTGACTTTGGAAAAGCTTGGGATACCCATTTACCCCTCGTCGAATTTTCCTACAACAACAGTTATCACACGAGCATAAAGGCAGCTCCATTCGAGGCCCTCTATGGCCGAAAGTGCAGATCCCCTCTATGCTGGGCTGAAGTGGGTGATACCCAGTTAGCTAAGGGACGAGTTCCCGAAAGCACTCTCACGGGTCCAGAGATCATTTGGGAAACGACAAAGAAGATCGTTCAAATTCGTGAACGATTGAAAGCCTCTAGAGACCGACAGAAAAGCTACGCTGACAAGCGAAGGAAACCGTTGGAATTCCAGGTGGGCGACCGAGTCCTACTGAAGGTCTCAACCTGGAAGGGCTTGATACGCTTTGGAAAGCGTGGAAAGCTCAATCCAAGATACAAAGGGAGTTTCGAGATTCTCGTGAGAATCGGCCCTGTAGCTTACAAACTCAATCTATCGCACGAACTCAGTAACGTACATCCTACCTTCCACGTCTCGAACTTGAAAAAGTGTCTGTCCGACGAGACTCTTGTTATTCCACTCGACGAGATCGAGATATACGAGAGCCTCAACTTTGTTGAGGAACCAGTAGAGATCATGGACCGAGAGGTGAAGCAAACAATGCAGAGTCGTATCCCGATAGTGAAGGTGCGCTGGAACGCAAAGCGTGGACCTGAATTCACTTGGGAACGAGAGGATCAGATGAAACTGAAATACCCTCATCTTTTCGCTTAGTATGTGTAATTTCTTAATTGCTTAAATTCTAATTTCAGGATGAAATTCCTTCTAACGGGGGATGATGTGACAAGCCGAAATTTCCATTCTGTACAAACTATATCACTTCAATAAAAGTTATAGCAGTCACAGTTAATTTTTAGACTTTTTCGCGTAAGTTTGAGTAATTCAGGGTTTACACTTCAGGAGATATCAGGAGAGTGGATGCACTAGGGTTTAGTGCAACACTGTTATTCCAACACTCTGTTATATGAGAAATCATTTCAGGAATAAAAATATTTTCTGCCAAAAATATCTCACGACTATAAATAGAATTCTGAACCAAATTCATTCATTATTCGAATTTCCAACTAGAGAAAAGTCATTTTCCCTCTCACAGATCTTCGGGTTTTTATACCAAAACGTGAGTAACTCTTTCTAGTAGTGTTAGAAAGCTTATTATGTGTTTATAACATGATTTAGATGGCTAAATCACTATATTTAGGAGTTTACTCCCCAAGGTGTTCTTGGGCGGTAAACTCCTGAAACAATGCCTATACCTTTCCTTATGATATGATACTACCTTGGACTTGTATAGAAGTGTGTTAGGGACAAGAAAACATCAACGAATCACCCAAGTTTAGGTGTTCACGGCCCAAGATGATCTTGGACCGTGAACTCCAAAATCCTGGACAAAAGGGTGCTTTTAAGGCACCTAAAGCCTTGGACATTTACTAGGAATTGTTCCCACTTAAATCAAGGACCAAAACACATCAAAAATACCCCTCAAAGTGAGTTCATGGCCCTAATTAGGTTCTTGGGCCGTGAACATCAAAGAAGGGCACCAAAGTGTGCCTAAACCTTCAAATGCTTAGGATAAAAGTGTAAGACCTATAACACATGTATAAGGGACTTGAAAGCAACAAAAACACCATTACAAGGGAGTTTACGGCCGTAAACTTCAAATGAAGTGGCCTTGGGGCCATAAACTCCTCTAAGGAGTGTTTCTATGCCTTAAACCCTTCCAAGGATTTAACCACCAAGTTGGAATAATTCTAGGAATCATTTAGAACTTCAAAAGATAAAATACCACCAAGGTTGGGAGTTTACGGCCGTAAACTCAGGAGTTTACAATCGTAAACTCCATGTGTGAGGATATATGGAGAGTAAACTCATATATGGGGTCCTTTGGAACCCTAAACCCAAGTACCTTGTCCCATAATAGTTTAGATGAAATCCTTAGGGCTTAAAACACTTATATAAAGTGTTTATTATGTTCTAGGATGTCTTAACATTATCAATTAGTAATTTAAGACTAATTGAGTGCATATATGTGTGATTATATGTTCATTAGGATCGTAGTGTGTGTGCAAGTCCTCACTTGACACCTAACAATCCTATGCCGTCCAGATCATCCAAACCACCATCTATAGGTGAGTTCATACCCCTAATCAATGTTTTAAATGATTTTAAATGCTTTAATGGGGGGGGGGGGGAATACAAGTAGAAAACAGCATGTTATTAAATCATCAATATGTATTTTATAGTTGTGTTTTCATTCAAAGATTTCACATACTACAACATGTGATGCATGAAATGGTTTTCTATCTTTAAAATACTTTGTTATCAAATGTATTACTTTTGAAATGTTTATCAAAATGACATCAAGTCACTTTTAAATTTGTTCAAAACCCTTAGATGTCTTACAAAACCATTTTTCATTCTTGAACTAAACTATGCATATACACTTATAATCTTATATATGTATTGATGTTATAGTTTACATCTTTCATTTAGTTTCCCACATCCTTGAGTAGTAAGAGTGTATAAACCTACTTGAACAACCAATTACCTTTCAGTAAATTATCATAGGGATAATTTGAAGAATTCAAACATTATTCCTATTACGAGGAATCACACAAGAGTCAGTTCATTCATGAGTCTATACCAGTACATTACATGATACCTGAGTACATTTATCTAGGATTACATGATACATAGATACATTTATCTGAATACGCTTACATGAATACCATAAATGAGTACTGTTACATAGATACATTATCCTGTATTCACTTACCTGGATACGTGTACCTAGAGTTATGAGGAAGATTTATTCGTACCTTCTGTGTAAATTTTCCTGCCTATCCCTATTCGACGGGATGTCTAGATGGGACTAACCATTCCAGAACCCAGCTGTTAGCACCACTGGGTGATGAACATCTACGGATGTCTAAGGTTATCACTTATCATAGATAGATTGATATCAGAACTAACCATTCCTCCATCCTGCTGTTGCAACAGAGGATGAGATGAAAATCTTCGGATGATCATTAGGTTACCACTTATATTAGGAGTCGGCTACGGGACTAACCCTTCCTCCAACCTACTGCTGCTACAGAGGACAATTGGACCATCTTCGGAGGTTCATTAGGTTATACATATCGCTTACTGCGATGGCGTGTTAGTCCTGGTATCCAGGGATAACACTTACATGGTTATATTTTTCCTATTTACTTTATTTTGTGATATATTCACATAAACGATGAGTTAGACTAATTACTGTTTGTAGTAGTCACAAAGAAGGAAAAACTATCATTTTACTTACAAAACATTCGGGTCTTGGTAGAAGACTACATTATCATAACAAAACATTCGGGTCTTGGTAGAAGACTACAATATCATAACAAAACATTCGGGTCTTGGTAGAAGACTACATTATCATAACAAAACATTCGGGTCTTGGTAGAAGACTACATTATCATAACACAACATTCGGGTCTTGGTAGAAGACTACATTATCATAACAAAACATTCGGGTCTTGGTAGAAGACTACATTATCATAACAAAACATTCGGGTCTTGGTAGAAGACTACATTATCATAACAAAACATTCGGGTCTTGGTAGAAGACTACATTATCATAACAAAACCTTTGGGTCTTGGTAGAAGACTACATTGTCATAACAAAACATTCGAGTCTTGGTAGAAGTCTACATTTCATACTAGTAGGAAATAAGGGATTTCTTAGGGCTTTTCATACTTATATCAACTGTCTTACCTAAAGGTTTTACATGACATTCATAACAGCTTTTCAAATCAATACAATGACACTTAAATACTTATGAATTCACCAGCTTTAAAGTTGATACTCTCTTTCAAAATAACTTGTATTCTTAGGTCATCAGTAGACAGGTACGGTGGCCAGGTTTTGAGAAGACGGAGCAGACAAGTCTCGTATTTTATTTTGATTATATATATTTTTGGTGTCTTATTACAATGAAAGAACACACATGTATTAAAACTTTACTTATAATTCAATGGATGATGTTGTTGCTTGTTTACTATTTGAGACTGTTGTGAAACTGTACATGACGTCCTCCACCCCCGAACGTTTCTGCCGTTCGTTGTTTTGGGGTGTGACACATATTGACATGAATATAGTGTTTATAAACAACTATATGAAAGGAAACACCTTCCGGGACTAGGAAAAACCTTGACCATGTGTTGGTATCACATGTGTTTACTACCATGGGTTTATGGCCCAAGGGAGTTTACGGCCGTAAACGCATGGCTACTCTTGTGTAAGTGCAAGTTTGAAGGCTAGAGAATGATTTAGGGACATTAGCTCTACCCTAGGATGAGAAATACCACCTTATTTGCATTTTTTGAGGAGTTCACGGCCCAAATGAGTTTACTACCATAAAATCATGGCCATTTATGTTTATGAGGGTCCTAAAGGTCAAAAGGAAGCATCCTAAAGTCAAGCCTAAGCCTTAGGAAGTGTTTGTGGCATCAAAACACCCCTAACTTGAGTTTACGGCCCATGGACCATTTGGTCATGTGTTTGCGGCCGTAAACACCTATGGGTGTTGGTATTTTGGTTGCTTTGAGTCCTAAACACATCAGGGTAAAGTGCTAGGCTAGTCTATTGGCTTAAGGAAGGCATTTAGGGCATTTTGGCACCATAAAATGGAGTTCACGGCCCAAGAACATCCTTGGCCGTGAACTCACTTCTAGCCCTTGTTTCTTAATGATTTTGAGGTCTAAACAAGTCATGGTAGTCTCCAGGTTAAGTTCCAAGGTTTGGAGGGTCATTGGGCACACTTTGGCCCTCAAATTTATTGTTCACGGTCCAAGAAGATCTTGGGCCGTGAACACCATTTCCTTGGTGTTTTGGCTGATTTTCATGTTATCAAGGTATATAACACACTTAAATACACTCTAGGTTGAGTACTTACAATCCGGGGTGATCGGGTGAAGATCCTTGAGAGAGAAATCGGCTTTTATCTAGCTGGGAATGTAACAAATGAATAAATACGCCTAAGAACCATATATATACCCCTGGGTTTTTGGCAGAAAAAATTTTATTCAAGCATTGAACTCTATTATCAATGAGTTTTGGAAAATCAGAGTTGCACAATACCCTAGTGCATCATCTCTCCTGATATCTCTTTAACTGTAAATCCTGAAATACTCAAACTTATCCCAAAAGTTTGAAAGTTAGCAGAACGGATTTGACTTCTATTGTTGTGGATGGTTTTACAAAATGGAAACTTTTGGGTTGTCACATCATCCCCCCGTTAGAATGAATTTCGTCCCGAAATTAGCTCTCTTAACGTTACTACTGGGGTTGAGCTCTTTTGCTTTGTAGAATACTCACTCGTAGACCTGGCAACTTTGCCCTTGTGTTCTTGATAGGATTCATACTTGGTCCATCTATCATTACCTCGTGTATACAAGCGATATATATGATTAAGATTAGTAGGACTGTCGGATGTGCGACTCTGCCCCAGGTCCACAACCCACTAGGAAAGAGAAGATAGGGCGGAAACACACATACTAGATATGCGTAATCATACTCATATACCACCCTTGCATATACATTCAAAAATAATAGGCAGACTGTATTCGTCCATAGCCTCTGTGCACGAACTTGGTCTGCTGGACGAGTGGTATTTCGTGACGTTCTGCGGACGTCTGACGATAAGGCTTCGGAGGACAAAGTACCCTTCACACGAGTACTTCGGGGGTTTAGAATGTGAAAGATAAAATTTCTAATTCAGGTCAGACTTTCGATACGAATAATGAAAGTTTCGAGAACTTGCCCATTGAGGCGATAGAAACATATGAACTCAGTATGGTGAGGACCATGCCAACTTATGACGAAAGAAAACAACAGACTCTATACCGAACAAAGTTTTGGTCAAATGAAAGAAACGTTTGATAAACAACGATGCATCCCTGGTATGCTTGGTACTGTACTCCTAGTATGTTCAACAATGTACTCCTTGTAACTGTTCTCAAGTTTCCTGTTTTCTATTTTGAAATTAACACTCCTATGTATCGTACCGCTATGTGCGCATACATACAAATAAAAGTGCTTTACTTACTGAAGGGATACTTTTATACCATGATCCCCCATGGTACCACTACCATCGCCCGTGATATATAAGTTGTGAATACTTAAGATGATCCAGGCAGTCGACTGAGCATATCTGCCTCAAATCCTTAGCCAATTAAGGAAAAGGGGACCTAAGCGGAGTCACTCACTCTAAGTCTGCAACATCTCAGTTGCGCACAACCCTGATGTATATGGTGAGTCATAATAGCTTCTCTAAGGGATCTTTTAGTTCTCTTGAATATTACGACCTATTTCAACATGTGAGTTGTTATAGTTACTTTTAAGTGTCATCCCAAATTTTAATCTTATATGAATATAAATTAATTTTAAATGTAATTACTACTTTGAAAAAGTACCACTAGTCGAAGACGACTCCGGGGTAGATTCTCCTGCGGTGATCATCAGAATACGTCCATCCGCGCCTGAGTTCCTAATTATCGGGCAGTCCCTCTGATTGTGCCCAGTCTCACCACAGCCATAGCAGGCTTGGTTTACTTCAGCTCCGAAGACTTGGGAGATCGGCTGAATCAGTGCCCTGCAGTAACGGGCTGTGTGTCCTTTTCTGTGGCAGTTCTGACACTGTATTTCCCGGCATACTCCGGTGTTGTGAAAGTTGCTCTTTCCACACTTTGGAAGGTTTCTAGCATAACGACTGGCAGATGCTGAAGCAGTAGGCGTCGTAGCGGCGTACATAGTACTCGCTCGTTGCTCTTGTGGGGTGTCTTTGTGTTGTTCGCTTCTTCTTTCTCTTGTTCTCCGACTCTTGATTATAGTCCTCTTCCCTTGATGACTCGGGAATAGGGACTTTTACGCTGTGGCGGACTCCATGATGGATGAGTTGCTGAGCCAAGCGTTTAGCACTATCGAACGTGGCTGGGTTAGAAGACAGCACATTTCCTTGGGTCGGAGCACTCATACCCCAAATGTATCTTTCTATCTTCTTGCTCTCCGAGGTAATCATCTCGGGGCATAGGGCTGCTAGTTCACTGAACCGATCCATGTAGGTCACTATGTCTGAGCCTACCATAGTCAGATCCCAGAACTCTTGTTCCAGTTTTTGAATCTTGCCTTACGGGCAATATTCTTCCCGCATTAACTCTTTTAGGTTTTCCCAACCTATTGAGTTTGCAACTGATAGGGTCAGTGACTTAACATGGCTGTTCCACCATGTTAGGGCCTTCCCATCGAAGGTGCAGGCAGCAAACTTCACTTTGCTTCCTTCTAGGCATAAACAGATTTCGAAAACTGACTCTGTTTTCTCAAACCATTTCAGGAGGGCAATGACTCCTTCAGTTCCTTTAAAGGACAGTGGTTGGCATCTGGTGAAGTCCTTGTAGGAGAACTCTCCCTGACGCACAGGGATTTACCTTAAGTAGAATCAGCAGGCGTTTCACCTCCACCTGTACTGATGGGGTGATATTGTGCCATGGCTGTTGCCACAGCCGTGGCCACTGCAGCGTTCAGAGTTGCTGCATCGATTTGTGGAGAAGGTATGGGAGTTATCGGAGTAGCGTGTCTGGGTGATCTGCGAGGAGGCATCTTTGCTAGAAGAAAACAAAGATGAGAGAGAATAAGTCTATAGCAACGGACACAAGCTGAAAGCTGAAAAGACAAGGTTATCCTAGTTCTGGATGTATCGGCTCCTGACTTCCACAGCGTTCTAGAAACAATTCATAAATGAGTGTATACCAATTAAACTCTATGAATTTGAAATAACTATCCTCGAATGAATATCTGTTTCCTGAATAACCGTTACCAGCTGCATGTACGAAAATAATTCTAACACATGTAATGTGAGCAGTGTTTCCACTCGCTCGATAAATTAACCTAATTAATATTTATTAGTGTGACGCGTAAGACGTTTTGGTTACTTCGACCGATCTCTCCTTGAAATCTTCTCATGAATTTGTCCTTGTTCCTCCTGAACTCTTCTGTTTTCTACTATGAGGAATTGGTTACGTTTATCTGGGCTTGTCGTGCGAGAATGAAAGTGACTAAACAACCTATGAACTTTCAGGTAACTTTATGGGGTGATCCTTACGGAATCCTCCTATAATTGTACAAGGTACACCAGTTTGTATTGTATAGAATTGAAGATCAAATAGACCTTCAAATAATTGATCCCACATCAACACTACTTCCTTAAAAGGAATGGATAGCGAAGCGTCGGTCACAGATTCTATGTCTATAAGATCTTGATTATATATAAAGCTTTATGAATATACCTTGTAAGATTATAGACCTATCCGCAAGGGTCTTTTAAGTTATCACATAAGTTATTTATCTTGACTAAAATACTCCTATAGTATTCTAACGTAATGTACTTGGTATGTTCTAAACTTGTTATCGCGCTATCGTATCATAGAATACTCCCATAGTACTCTAACTCTAACTGTACTTGTTCTGACGTTCTCTTCACTGGTGTTTTGGTAAGTTTTAACTCTGTCGCAACACCACATCATTCCCAAACACATGTCGGTCACATCTCGAATGAATATAGTTGATCAAGCTATATTGATTCTAGCTATGATTACAAAATTGTTCAGGTTGACGACAGTGTCCAACCTTTAAATACTTTTAGTTCTGTTATCCTCGTGGCCCTAGTTCTATTATGTACATGTATGAGCAAGTAAATATATTTTTATAACTTGTAGTTATACTCTAAAATATATCATTATCCAGAGCACTTAAGCCCCCATTGTATTTATAGACGTATATCTTTTGTCGGTTGATATACTTAGTTCACTATAAACAATGCTCTGATACCAATCTGTCGCACCCCAAAACCGGAACGGCGGAAACGTTCGGGGGTGGAGGACGTCATGTCAAGTATCACGAGATATGTATATGGTAAGCAAGTAATGAACAACCATTTCATTTAGAAAGAAAGTGATTACAATGTATGTGTTCACAAAACATAGAAGTCATAAACAAATAACAAAACAAGACTTGAAGTTGTAATGCTCCATCTTCTAAATTCCCAGCACAAGCACCTGTCTAATAGTCTCCTGAGAATACAAGTTATTTGAAAGAGTTGAAAACAATTAAGCTGGTGATTTCATAAGATTTTAGTGATGTGAGTAAGCTGTAAAATGTGGTTGAAAATGTATATGCACAAGTGATGTAAGTTGTAAGTTCTGTTTTAAAATGTTCGCCTATTCCTCTAGAAAATCCTATATTTCCTACTTTAATGGAAGTTAAGTAAAATGAAACTACAAGCCTTTCTATGCGTAATAAGTGGGTACAAGTTATATATACTTAGAGTAAATAAACAATCGATTGTGCGCATCTACCCTAAACTCACAACCCAACGGGGAACAGCAAGTAAGGCAGATAGCACACATTCCATTGGTTGTTAGATCTTTGTCATATATAACCTTGGTGTATTCACTTGTTACTCATGGAGTTATTCGTAATGGTTCGTATATATCTAATGGATAGTTCTTTTTAGAAAACCTATTTTACTTATAGTAAAATATTGACTACGGTGATTACTTTTATAATAGCTTTGTTTATACTGCTATATATAATTTGATATCGGGTAGATAGTTAATTGGGGGAATCTTCTCTAAGCCCGCATCCAATGGGAACAGGACGTCGAGGGAAAATACACATTTAGCTATCTATCGGATATTAGTTTTATATATAAACATGGTGTATAAACTAAGGTGTTAAAGAGTTAACTCACTTAAAGTCTCTAAAACTGTACTGGCTTAATAAAATGGATTAAGCCCTTTTCTGGGAAATCTCTAGTTTTCTACCAAAAATACTGTCTTTGATAAGTAAGTTTTGTACTAGAATAACTGTGCACTGAATCTGTGTCCTATGACCTGATCCATACCTAGTACCCTTATGATGACTTAATGTATACTAAGCATAGATATATATAGATTTGGGTAGATAATAGATTGGGTGACCTCGGTGCAAGCCCACATCCAACGGGAACAGGAATTACAGCGAAGAGCACACATCCTATTAGCTGTTGGAATATACTAGAATATATGTATCCCATAGCGTATACATTAAGGAATCATAAAGTTAGCATCATAATCCTAACCTTTAATCATAGCCTTCTACCAAGGCATCTTCTGTTCTGAGTTAAACCCGACTGTTCCTTTGTCAAATGTAGAAGTATATTTCCCTAGTTTATAACTATCTCGACTAGAAAATAGATAAAATTTCAAGTGTTACCTAAAAACATATTTGTTTTATTACGGTCATAATGTGAAAGCTAGAACCCCTGCTAAACGCTCTCAATGTAAAGATATTGATGGAACCCAACGTTACTCCAACAAATCCATGCAAGTCGTGTAATTCACATTAAAGTTATATGATCATGTATACCCAATATAACTATCACTAATGCGTTAGTGATTCATTTGTATAATTAGATCCTGTCTGTGTGTTATCATGCTATAGCAACCTAACTTGCTTGTTATGTTCTGTTCTGGTATTGTTTGATTCTCTTCACTATTTGTTCTATTCTGGTATTGTTCGATTCTCTTCACTATTTGTTATGTTCTGGTATTGATTCCTTGTGTGCTTCATTGTACTAGAAGTAATGAATAGCATTCTCCTAAACTATACCTATTATAGTTTACTAATGCTCTACTTGGACTGTTACTGAAATGACTCATTTCTCTACTAAGTTATGCTTTTAATCTACAAACAGAGTTTTGTATAACTATCAAGTAACATAACTTTAACCGAGTTATTGAAATGTTTTGACAACTTATAATTAACATAAGTAACATTTTGAAAGATGTTTAATAATAAACATTTACACCATTAACATTGTGTTCAACCTGTATTCCCCCCCTTAAAACAGTTAAAATAGTTAAAAGATTCATTACGGGTATGAACTCACCTGATGTGGGTGATTCAAACGGGTATGCGTGTAAGGATGAGAAGTTCCACGAATGAAGTCCCGAGACACAATAAGTCCTAAATGATATATAAGGACACATATTGACATGAATATAGTGTTTATAAACAACTATATGAAAGGAAACACCTTCCGGGACTAGGAAAGACCTTAACCAAGTGTTGGAATCACATGTGATTCGACAAAGGAAGGTATAAAGGCACTCACATGAGTTTACTACCATCGGTTTACGGACCAAGGGAGTTTACGACCGTAAACTCATGGCCACTCATGTGTAAGTGCAAGTTTCAAGGCTAGGGAATGATTTAGGGACATTAGCTCTACCCTAGGATGAGAAAGACCACCTTATTTGGAGTTTTTGAGGAGTTAATGGCCCAAATGAGTTTACTACCATAAACTCATGGCCATTTATGTTTATGAGGGTCCTAAAGGTCAAAAGGAAGCATCCTAAATTCAAGCCTAAGCCTTAGGAAGTGTTTGTGGCATCAAAACACCCCTAACTTGAGTTTATGGCCCATGGACCATTTGGTTATGTGTTTGCAGCCGTAAACACCTATGGGTGTTGGTATTTTGGTTGCTTTGAGTCCTATAAACATCAGGGTAAAGTGCTTGGCTAGTCTCTTGGCTTAAGGAAGGCATTTAGGGCATTTTGGCACCATAAAATGGAGTTCACGGCCCAAGAACATCCTTGTCCGTGAACTCACTTCTAGCCCTTGTTTCTTAATGATCTTGAGGTCTAAACAAGTCATGGTAGTCTCTAGGTTTAGTTCCAAGGTTTGGAGGGTCATTGGGCACACTTTGGCCCTCAAATTTAGTGTTCACGGTCCAAGAAGATCTTGGGCCGTGAACACCATTTCCTTGGTGTTTTGGCTGATTTTCATGTTATCAAGGTATATAACACGCTTAAATACACTCTAGGTTGAAGTACTTACAATCCGGTGTGATCGGGTGAAGATCCTTGAGAGAGAAATCGGCTTTTCTCTAGCTAGGAATGTAACAAATGAATAAATATGGTTAAGAACCATATATATACCCCTGGGGTTTTTGGCAGAAAAAATTCTATTCAAGCATTGAACTCTAATATCAATGAGTTTTGGAAAATCAGAGTTGCACAATACCCTAGTGCATCCTCTCTCCTGATATCTCTTTAAGTGTAAATCCTGAAATACTCAAACTTGTCCCTAAAGTTTGAAAGTTAGCAGAACGGATTTGACTTCAATTGCTGTGGATGGTTTTACAGAATGGAAACTTTTGGGTTGTCACAATGTTCTTGAGAGATGTGAATGATAAACTTCAATTTTAAATAAAACTGATTGAAAGATTTGGATTTAAGGATTTTAGTAAAAATGGTAATGATGATGTTGGTGTAAAAAATTTTCAAAATGGACTATCACACTTATTGTCTCTAAAAAAAAGGAATTAAGGATTACATCTCCAGATCTTCACATGTACCCACTTTAGTTGTTGCACCTGCTACGTCCAGACCATAATTTCACAAGAATCTAAGCTCAAGCTCATAAATTTATGTAGTATTTATGTGTATGTAACATCCCAAAAATACCGAGTAACATTTTCTTTTTAAATACATCAAAACAATTAATTCATTATTCCCAAAAGACGATTATAGTCAACGTATTCTCAAATCATCAGAGTAAATTGTAAACATTTAGAACGTAATAAATCTCCAGGGGATGCAGTGCGATCAAGCCGGGCCCTTCCTTTTGAAACCAGAAGTACCTTAAAGCATTTTAAACGTAAATCGTAAGCACAAATCTAAGTGAGTTCCCCAAAATACCACATACAACAAATATAACAACACATAGTTGTATCGGGTCCGTAACAACACCGACTCCATAATGAATCTGAGCCCAGTTCGGCTCCATCGAGTCCGTATCAACCCCGAGTTTGTAATGACTTCGAGCCCATATCGGCTTTATCGGGTCTACATCAACCCTAAGTTTGTAATGACTCCGTGCTTAGATTGGCTCCATGTATACAACATAAATCATACCAACAATAATCACATAGACACATGCATCGTACATATACAAATTAGTGGGTCGGCATTGATGCCTTCGATCCACAAGTATGGAGAGATGAATCACCTTGATCCATAAACAAATATATCTAACATCTAAGTTGTCGGTGCTAAAGTACCTCCCACTAAACATAGACACAAACCAAACCCTAATTTGCACTTAAGGTATATACGCGAACTCAGCAATTCCAACTACCAAGATAATTGCTCACTTAGGAAAAAGCTCATTTTCCGTTCTAAGTCCTCAACCCCTCACATCTGACCAAAAGTTAAACCGGTCAAAAAGTCGACGGTCAACCTTTCGTTGACTTACATGCAGCGTACACCTAGATCTACCCAGGGCATAAAGTCTTATCCAGAAAGCTGGTGAAAATCACATTATACTAGGCATAGCCCATATTACGCCCCGCATATGGTGTCTATTGCCAAACTTCATTTTAAGCACTTAATATATTAAGACCTTTCACTCAAAGCTCAAATCTGGTCCAAATAGCTACATAATGGATAAAGTTTCCAACTTTATCCATGTGGATGGTCCAAACAAACCAAATCTAGTCTTTTAAGTCTCAAAGGGACCAAAAATGCATCTTTCTTAACTTAGTCCATTAAGTCCAAGTCTCCAACCTTTATATCTGAATTAATGTAATGTTTAGATGAATAAAGTTTCCAACTTTATCCTTGACAAGGTCACAAACTTGCAAGATATAAATTTTATGTAATAATATGACCACAAATGCTAACACAAATTGCATGGCATAATGAACAAGCACCAAAGCACAACTTTCCAAGTCCAATAAGTCTCAACAGTGTTCCATATAGCTCAAAGGTGTTGGAGTTCTTACAAATCCCAAAACACAAGCTCAAGGGACCAAAAAGTGGAAAATATGACAAAAAAAACTATATTTAAGAAACCAATGAGCAAGTTTGAAGATTTTTACTCATAATGGTCCATGAATGAAGGAACCTAGCTGGATCTATACTTGAACCCTTCTTCTATACACTTTGCCACCACCTTCTTCTTCAAGCTTCAACCTTCCAATGGAGAAAAATCTCATAAATGATTTCAAGGCTCGAAAACAAGTAAGAATAGGCTAGGGTTTCTTAAGGGATGATTTTAGGTAATGGAGGTTGTTCATGATAGTTTTTCCATAACTTAGAGCCCTTAAATAGAGCTTAAAACCGAAGAATCAGGGTTTTGATCTGACGGGATTACCCCCTGCATAGCATAGCCTATACCATACGTATGTTAATAAACCCATGTCCAGTATTTCAGCATATATGTCTTGCGTAATTTTCCTATGCCTTGTGTAGCAGCTACGCCCTGTGTAAATTTCCTACGCCCTTCATAGGACAACACCCTAATTTCCACTTCAACTTCAACTTCAAACAACCATAACTTCTTCATTTCAGCTCTGTTTTCGGCGTTCTTTTTATATGCATGGAAAGGTATCGAAGAGCCCCACAATTCTATCTAATTAACTTTGAATTCAAACACACTGAACTAAAGTCCTTAATTCATGAAAGAAGTTCGAAACATCAGTTTTCCGAGTTTACCCTTTGAATCCAAAACACAAACCAAGGGCTTAGATCTCATAACCAATATTATCAACATCCAATAGGTTCTAAACCCTATTCCCTTGAATCCTAAGGCTTTTAATTGATCAATTTGTTTTCCACAATCCCGAAATAAGAAACTTCTCGAAACAGGATGTCACTACTCTCCCTCGTTTAAACTATATTTCATACTCGGAATCTGTCTTGGTTAGGATCTCTGAAACAGAGCTAACATATTCCATAAGCTCCTTCTAACCATTTCGAAGATCAAGGAATCTTATAAAGAAAACTCGAGAGACTACTCAAAAACCTACATCTTACAATAAACAACCCAATAACTTGAAAATACTCATCCTCAACAACTTTCCTTCTCACCATAACTGTATGAACTAACTTCCATAGAAAACCACTCAAACCAGGAACTCTCGGAACTACAACCACAAACCAACTTCGTCAATATACTCCCTGAAGTTGGGAACCCATCAGTCTAACCTTCAGAAACCATACCTTAGGACCGATGATCAACCAATCGTCATACCTACCCCTAGTTCCCCAACTAAGAAAACCACCAAACCATGCAGAAAGAATATTGAAACTTCCTGATCATGAATTTCACCATATCCCAAATCCAAAAATTATGCCCAAACACCTTAAATACACACTTTTTTTACGAACAAGTCATCACCAACCTGCTACTCCCAGTAGCATAATGCTGGTAAAACCAAGAACCTCATGTTGCATCCAAATCCCTCATCAGCTTAGGTGTACACCCACCTGACAAATCACTCGAGACATCTACAACGAACTCCATGACTCAAGATTTTAGAACCGATGCCCAACATTACTAACCAAACTCCTTTAAAACAGTCTTCCAGCAAACGGGGTTCATAATGCAAACGTTTAGCAAGAGACTTCTGATTCACAGTTAATACTTCCAAAAAACGTTTACTGTACACATAATCCAAACCGGATGTTCACTGAGTTTCCCGACTCCCAACAATGACCCAACACATAAACATGCCAACAAGACTAACGATCTGAGGCCTATGAATCTCAATCAAATGACTACCGGGTCCTGCCATTGTGAATCATACAACCACTGGTTCATGATACATTGTGACACCCTCTAGCCATTAAAACGATAAGCGCATGGTACTGCACTGATCTTTCTGTTATTTCATCACTATCCTAAAGGATCACGACTTGCACCATAGTGGCCTAAATGTGCTTAACCATCAACCCACCGACTTGCAAGAACCCAATAAACATCCCTCTCAATCACTAACCAAACACATCATGATCCATACCCTACTATAACGCAAAATTCCATTCACAGTACAGGCTGCTACCAATGCAAAATCAGACGAAAACATGGTCACACACAATCAACGAATTTAAAGGGCGGCTGTAGTGTTGCTCCATTTCAACAAATATAACCCAAATAAGAACCATGCCTATAATTCGAACCATGTGCTCCTTTTTATCTTGTTCAGCACAAATAAATTCCTCACAATAATATCTAATGAACTTAGCACCATACACACCCTCAAGAGAACCCATAACCAACCCTGGTTCTAATGCATTCCTTTTTCCTCACAACCTTACCTAAAGGGTGAAGTACCAGTACATCTAAAAAAATGGCGAACCTCGATCATTTACAGAAACGTCCTCATAAATGACTGAGAGAGGATCCTACCCCTTGACTGAAACTGAACAGATTCCACCAATACATAACTAGCCTCATAAAACTTCCAAACTTATCAATAAATGTTGCCAAAACCCTGTTCAGATCAATCCAGATACTAACCCTATCGATATGACATGCCAAAATTGGATTCTATGTAGAGCCAAAGCCACACTTAAAAAACTAAACAATATCGCTCTGATGTTCGAACTCCTAATAACCAAGGATAGCTGCCAAACCTAAATTTGATATGAACAATACTTCCATAAACAATAATTGTAGGTACCTATACCTAGAAACCAAAAGGTACAATGTATAGACTTTGACGATATCTTGACACATCAATTAAACTTCCACTAATATAGCTTGAAACTTTTGAAGAACCTCAACTATTGATGATAAACGAAATGACCAACGATCGAGAATGCATTGGCAACTAATCCACTACTCAGATACACTATTGAAAAAAGCCCATGTGGAACTACCTATACCAAAATCTGAAGTTGATTGAAAGATCATGAAAAGCTCATCCTATACTATAGATGACCATCTATACAACGAGCTAAAAAATCCCTCAACAACCGATACTCAACATGAGCGACCCAAACACATCATGACCTAATCCTCGGTGATACCAAAAGAAACCCCTAGACACAATGAGCTCCTTGCCCAACATCATCCTCCCACGAAGACAACTCATGCATTCTTGAGCACATAAATCTCATGGCAACTTGCTCTACACCCCGTTTTTACCAATTCTTAAACCCAAAATATCGCATACCGAACCGTAGATACTTATGGCCTATTATGCTGATACCATAAACTCAAAAAGATCAACGATCCTTGTAGAAGAATACTATGTTCTTCCCCACTTAGGGTTCGAACTGCCATCAACTGGCATTGCAAACATACTAAATCTCAAACCGGCTCAACCAGATACATAGCATCCCAGACCCTTGGAATGTATAACACAAGACAAGATGATCTTCCAGATAACAACCAAGCAAACTAAAAGAGATTCCGAATCTCAGATGGACATCTTGGAAACTCCTCAATTAGAACCACCTCTAACATCAACAATCCCATGCATATGCACAAGCAATAATTCCAGCAGTCCTTTCATAACACTAATTCTTTATCTCGAAACAAATGGACTACCATATACATTACCTATAAATCCACAACCATCAATTCATCATGAGAATCATTCATACATATAGGAGGCATCATTCTCATAGTTGGGATACATCAGAGACAACAAAAGTTTTTCGCTGATTCCTAGAACAACCAACTAGCACATGACCTAACTATATTCAAAGAAAGCAGACCGAACCATACCACAAGTATATCACAGTATAAATTTTCATTTTTAAATTAAGAGAAATCATTGTTTTCAAACAAAACCCATATAAAAAACAAGTATCAAATACAAATTTCCCAAGACCATTATATCACAAAATCTTTCAGAAACATGTCATCGAAGGATGTGTACGATCACGCCTTTGCTTTTCCCCGATCTTCTGAAGTATCTGAAACCATAAGAAGCAAACTGTAAGCATGAAGCTTAGTGAGTTCCTCTAAAATACTACTACACAAACATATACCAACATGCATAATGGGTCCACAACTAATAGAATGGATTACCCCTGAGCCCACAATATGAGTCCGGCTTGCCTCTCGGCCCACAACTCATGTATGGCTTGCTCCCGAGCCCAGGTCATAAGTCTGATTGCCTCACTATCCCACATTTTATGTCTGGCTTGTTCCCGAGCCCACAACATAAGTCTGGCTTACCCTACTAGCCCACAACTTATATCTGGCTTGCTCCAAGGTTTGTTGGCTTCCACACAGAGTAGGATTACCTCAACCCAACCATACTATGTCGATATATACATAAAAAATAACATATATCTAGCAAAAAAAATGATCATATAACCAATCAGACAAATAGGTAGATCTATAGATCACTACTGCATTGCAACATCCTATATACTAGGACACAGGTCTAACAAATCACTATAACATAACAACATCCTCTATACCAGGATACATAACTTAGTGGACCGACATTGGTGCCTTCGACCCATAGGTACAGTGAGGAAAAACTCACCTAAATCAAAGGACTCTGAAACACTGCGATTTGATCCCCTTTTCTGCATTGCTTGGACCCACGAATCCACTCAAAATAGGACCAGATAAAATCTTAATCAATAGCCCAAATCCTAAAGTTTTACCCAATATCAAACTTGGTTAAATGTTAAAGTTCAACGAAAGTAAAAGTCCAAGACTGGTTGCATACGCCTAGCGTACTCCACGTACACGCAACGTATACGCTTCAAGTCCAGTACGCCAAGCATACTTCCAAGTACGCGAACATACGATGGCTGATCCCAACATTCCATTAAGCACACCTTTTTTCCAAAGCTCAGATCTAGACTCAAAACATCGACTTAAGTCATAAAGTTTCCACCTTTATGACTTCCCATGGCTAGAAAAGGTCCAAAAGCTAAAACCCTAACTTATTAATCCATTAAGACATCATAACTCTTGCATGGAAGGGATATAAGGATCAAGATCACATTTTTATGGTTCCTAATAACTCTATATTTAATAAAGTTTCCAACTTTATCCATTACATTGGCCCAAGCAACCAAGATCTAGTCTTTTAAGTTTCAAAGGGACCAAAAGTGCATCTTTCTTACTTAATCCATTAAGTCCAAGTTCCAAACCTTCAATCTAAATCAAATAATATTAAATTGATAAATTTTGCAACTTTATCCATAATAAGGTCACAAACTTTCAAGATCTAAAATTTATGCACTAAAGTGACCAAAAGCTCATAACATCCAAAAATAGCTAGATCTAAGAAAAACATCATCTAGATTCAATCTTTATATCTCTAAAACAAAGATCAAGGTGAACACAATCTGGATCTACAAGCTTCAATGCAACCATCACTTCTCCAATGAGATCCTTCTTCTCCAAGATGCATCGAGAATTGAATGGGTTTGGGGAAGTTAAGGAGCTTAAATAGGGCTCAAACCATGAAAATATGATTTTGGCACTGATCGCATATGCCTAGCTTACTCCTGGTACGCCCAGCTTACTCAGGGATGCCTTGGTATGCCTAGCGTATATGACTTAACCCAAAATTGTCCTAAATTCAAAATAGTTATAACTTCTTTGTTTCAAATCCAATTTCGACAATCTTTATATCCACATAAATGAGTTGAGGAGCCCCACAGTATTATCTAAATATCATGGACTAAAAACTTCTCAAACAAATATCCATATTTCATGCAAGGACACAGACTATGGCTTTTCCCTTTTTACCCTTCAGTCCAAAACAAAATTAAAGGGTTAAATCTCTTAACTATCACTACCTCCTTCCACAAGGACTAAACCTTAACTCTTTAATGCCTAAAGCCTTACACAATCAACTTCCGGCTCATGATCCTGAAGAAGAAATGACAGAAAACATGATGTTACAATTCTCCCCCACGTAAATTAGAGTTTGTCCTTGAAATCAGCTCTCGCTTCCACTTCATGATGCAACCCTTCATAACAACCAAGTCTTTCGAAAACCCGCAGACTTGATTGACACAAAACCATTCTCGTCCAAACTCCATCATGCTAATCCACACATAATTGCACCATCGCAACAAAACTAAGATTACATACTAAACTAGACCACACTCATACTAATCTCCGACAAACCAAATCAACTTACCACTAACAAGAATCAAACTCACTCCCGATGCACTAACCAACCACAACACTCATGCTTACCTCCGATCCACTATAACCTTAATTCTATCAAATCCTTTAGAAGTCTGAGGTACTTCCTCTTAACAAAACACTCAAGATATCTACAACGAACTTCATTACTCGAGATTCCATAACCGATACCAAACCTTGTTAACCAAAATCTTAATACATATCCCGGAAGAAAATGGGGTTCAAAATGAAAGCACTATGCAAGGACTTCTGACGCACAACTATTACTCCCAACAACCTTTAACTGCCCACAAGATCCAAATTAGTTGGACAGCGAGTCTCCCGACTTCCAACAATACGCTAACACGGAAAGTACCCTACACAGAAAAATAAACAATCATGATCACTAGGTCCACAACCTCTTTTTGGAATACCCCTACAACTTCCTCAGCATAATTCTATATTACCTCCAAGCACATAAGATGAGTCTGGAATGTCCTTCCCGACCCTCAGCCTAGGTCTAGAATGCTATCGGTATCACACCGATCTTGTCTCCATTCCATCACTCGCCTACAAACTCACGACCAGGACCACAAGGCCTAAAGAAACTCAACCTCATTCCACCGCCTTACAGAAACCCAATTAATGTCCCTGTTAAGACTGACTAATCACAACACCACCATACTCTTTTACCACATACAATTCCTTTCATAGTATGTGCTGCTACCACCATACTCTTTTACCACATACAATTCCTTTCACATACGCTTCCTTCCACAGTATCGGCTGCAATTTGTCTCTTTTTTTATATAACTCTCTTTTTTCGCTCAAATCATACATGCTTAAGCAAGGGAGATTAACTTCAACCATTATTGGTTAGATGTGTTGGTCTAAGTGCAATGACTACATAAGCTATCTTGGATAGATTGTAGGTACTCGCTACAAAACCTTTTATGTCTTTCAAACTACTAGATTACCTTTCATATCTCATGACTGGGAAGCCACAAATATACTATAATATATGTTGGATCAATTAAACATTTGAGATCGAATTGGATCATCCCACTCAACACAAGCAACTTAAGTTTTTAATTATCACTAGATTAATTTTTAGATTATTATTTCAAATTTATTAGAAAATTTTATTTTCTAGAAATTTTATTTTCCAACTTCAACTTAAATTCCTTTTTAAACCCCATACTCCACACTTACTTCATACAATGCCCTCATTGTATGCATAAAACAATAAAAACAGTAAAAAAGGAAAAAGAGGAACAAACTCCCCTGGGTGGTAGTGGCGAGATCGAAGTCTTAAAGCGTGGAAAACTCGAACATCTTGAATATGTAACTGGAACTTGGACTTTTCTGGTACTCGTGAATGTGTCGAATGATGTATGAATCATAAACTTGCATCTTCAAAAAGTGTGGTAAAAAAATCTCCCAAGTAAGGCATCTCAATGTGGGAAATCATACGCAACATTGTAAGGTTTAGAGTGTAATGTGTGATATATGATGACTCACGACGTGAGAGTTGCTAGGTCACGACGTGAGCATGGTTCAAAACGAATTCCCAATTGTAGTGGTATCTGCCACACGACGGGAGAAATAGAAGCACACGTCATGAGAACTGGGTCCTGGCAGAGTGCATTTTTTTTTTCAACATCCTTCTATGTATGATTTCCCTCTTAATTCATTAAGACTTGTTTTCCGACCCTTAATTTTTATATAACTATTCCTTTTCTCTAATCTACCTTTGCACATGAATGTTACCCCACACTAATCAAAGATTATAGTCTTCGATTTTTATCTCTAACTCCCACGACTTTCTTTTCTCTCGACATTCTAACAATTCCGCGGACAAAACAATCCATTGGTTGCAAGAAGAAAACCAACATCTACCATTTGGTTACATGTATTTAAACAATCCAAATAAAAAAAACATACATTAAAACACACCAAAAGTAAACTAAAAATAAATATAAAAACTAAAATAAAAATAAAAGGATAGAAATTCTTCAAACACCAGGTTACCTCCCAATAAGCGCTTCTTTTTGTGCAAGTCTTGAGTTGGAATCCAATCTTAAAAAACTGTTAATCCGCTCGTTATTTATTCATCTGTTTATCAAACACTATTTTCAAACCAACTTGTAAAATTTGACTTCTCGTTTTTATTTTTTGTCAACAAGCGAGCATCTATTTAGTCCCAAAAATTAAAAATTATTGGGACCGGTTGGTCTCTTGTCAAAAAATGATCGTTCTTCGGAACCTTCTTCAAAGATGGAATTGTCACCTCATGCGTTGAAACACAAACTGAAATATCAGGAGATCGTGTTGTGGTACTGATCATACCATGACCATGTTCTTGAAAGTCTGGTTGTTTTTGTTCCTCGTCCGAGCATTCTGCTAGCAAACTTTCCAGCTTCTCCAAATTTCTTTCTGGATAAATTCCTTTAGCTCAACTTGTTCTTGTTCGTCAGGAAGGATATCATCCATCCATCTTTTCAGCTCCCTTAAATCTTCGTCTGAGTCACATCCCTCATCTTCCCGTGCTAATTCATGTTCCATTTCATCAAGAAATGAGTCAAAAGCATCGAGATTTGAAAAATACATACAAAGACCTAAAACAAAATAAATAAAAAATAAAACTACTAAACTCACGTCGGGAGAGGTGAATCTCATGACGTGAGAACAATAAAATTAGAAAAATTATTTTTTCAGAAAATCAACTTTTGCGGTTTTTACCCAACAAAAAAGATCAATAAAGCTAAATCAATTAAATTAACAACTGAAATAGTCGTTCCCCGACAACGGTGCCAAAAAAACCTGTTGCGTAATATTATACCTACTAGTTTTAACAACTATTTAGTCTACTAACATAACTACTAAAAGACTAATTTAAAAGCAAGCAAAATTTAGAAGAGGTTTTTATCTGATTTTGCAAGTTCATACTAACTTAAGCACTCAAGTAAAAAACAATTCTAATTAAGATATTAAAAACACTTTTTTTCAGTTTTGAATCCACCTTTTTCCTATAGTTAGCTTTTATTTATGGATTAATAAAGCTGGTTACCAATTTATATGTAATTATCAATCTTGGTCCAATCTACTAATATTTTTACGAATTTATATGTAATTAGCAATCGTGGTCCAATCTATTAATGATAATTGGGCTATGTAAGATATATCTAGACAATTATCTATAGCCAAGACAATTAGTCAAACACAATTATGATCACAATTATGTTCTCAAACACAGCTAAAGTTGTTACTTTTATTACTTATCAAAGATGTGGTCAATCCTGACTCTAGTAATTTAATGGTCACTAAACTACTAGGTAACAAGTTCATGCAATTTAATAGTCACTAAACTACATTTAACTTGAATTAAAGCAGCAAAGATGAACACTTTAACATGCTAGGTAACGATAATCAAACACATACGTAAAACCAACTTCATAAAACTCATAAAATAATAAGCTATTTTTAAGGTTTCATCTAGTTAAATGAAAGTCAACTAAATTAGCTTCTTATAAATGGAAGTAAACACAAAGGTTCATAAGAAATTGGCATGATTATTAATTAAAACCAAATATAATTATTTAATCTTCAAATTCTCAATCTTCAAACAATTTTTCCTTCGAAAGGATGTTTTTCGTTGGTTTCTGACCTTCAAACTCGAGTATCTCTCTAGAATATGTCTAAGCCAACCTCCTATGTTTAATGAGCAAATGGAGATATATATATATATATATATATATATATATATATATATATATATATATATATATATATATATATATATATTTCCAAAAATCATGTCTTACGACGTGAGAATTAAGTTCTCACGTCGTGATCTCAGTAGAATTCGTGTTCGGCAAAGAAACTACATTCGCATAGTTATCTTCTAGAAGAATCAATCGCACGTCTTGATATTCTACTCCTCACGTCGTGAGAACTAGGAATTAGAATTTGGCACAAAATCAAAGTCGTCCGAAATTTTGTCTACTTTTCAAATCATTTTGAATCTTGTCAATCGGAGTTATGAGTCAAGAGATGTGGTCAAAATACTGATGAGGGGTCAAATTGTCCATCAACATCTTTTTTGTATCTTTTTCAGCTCCAATCCTGCAAGTATCCAGCTTTTGTTGGTTTCAATCCTTTTCTTCAAGAATGTCCACTTTTCGCTGCAAAATACAATTTAAATATTCTAAGTACCAAACATATTTGCAATTAATCAAATTATAGCTTAAAATGTATTAAAATACTGCCTAGAAATGTGTATAAATATGGCATTATCAGACTGCTTGGTTAGTGTTATTAGCATGATTATTATTCGGGTTATAGCCTTTAATTTGGAACAAGCGTTTGACTGTCTATCTCATTCTTTGGTTGTGTGCGAGCATGTTTTCGTCCAGTTTTACGTTGATATCAGTATGTGATGTGAAAAGAATTGTGTGTGATAAAAGGGTATGGCCTATGTTGTATTCGGTTAGCATTGAGAGGGTTCCTGATTGGGCTCCTGAAAGTTGGTGGACTGATGGTTGGGTATCTTTAGGCCTATATGGTGCTGGTCACGAGTCTTTCGACTATAGATGTGATGACAGCGAGATCAGTTTAATGCCATGATCTTATCGTTTTGTGGATAGCAGGTGTCACAATGTATCATGAACCAGTGGTTGTATGATTTATATAGGTAAGACCCTATATTCTTTTGATTGAGACTCTTAGTTCTCGTATTGTTAGATTTCTTGCCTTATTTGGGTGTTAGTGCATTGTGGGAGTTAGGAGATTTAGTGACCATCTGGTTTAGATCATGTGGGCATATAATAGTTGTGCATCAGTAGCCTCTTGCAGAGTGTTTTCATTATGAAATTTGTTTGCTTGTAGGTTGTCTATCAGGAGTTCGGTTATCAATGTTGCGCATCGGTTATGGAATCTCGAGTCATGAAGTTTATTGTGAATCTCTTGAGTGATTTTTTAGGTGGCGGTACTCCTGAGCTGACGTGAGACTTCTTGGATTGACTATCCTTATACTCGTGGGATCAGCAGGTTGGTGATGACTTGTTAGGAAGTCAGGTATGTATTTAAGATTATTAGGCGTAACCTTCGAATTTGGGATTTGGTGAAATTCACTACGGGTATATTTTGAGCATTTTATCTACATAGTAGAATGGTATTCCTAATCAGAGACTAAGCAAGGGTGCGATGAATGAATGATCAGTAGACCTAGCAAATAATTTGTAGGTTTAAATTGACGGGTTTATCTTTTCGGGAAATTTCCAACTTTGAGTGGTTATCATTGTGATATGAGGTCTTCCAGTTGACAAGAGTAAGGTAATTGTTTCAGTTCTCAGGTAGAGCAGTTGGGCTTCCTTCTTTGGCTAAGGACAGAGTGTTAAGGTTCATTCTTTTGGAGGTATATGTGATTTATGCTAAGACAGGGGTTGGATGGCAGGTTTGGGAGACAGTCTTCAGTATGGGATCATTCTTCAGTGTTAATCGGAATTCAGGATGTTTGGGAAAGATCGACTAGCATGGCAGAGGAATTAGTAAGGAATCTTTTCGAGGACGAAATCTAATTTAAGTTGGGGAGAGTTGTAACACCCTATTTCAAATCATTTCAAAATTTGCAACCGTGACCTAAAGATCAGTTATCATAAGGCTTAGGGCCTTCAGGGAGAGTGAGATTTAGGCCCCTTTGGATGTGTATAATGTAGATTAGGTGTTCGAAGAGTTCGGTTGGTGCTTTGGAGCCCATGGGTATAAACGTAAAGTGATAGTTTGGGCCATTTTTGGATTTAATTTCGAAAAGTTTTAAGGCAAAGCAGAGTTGATAGGATTGTAGAGCTTCTCATTATCTTTCCGTGGATATAAAGATTGTCAAAAATGTAGTTGGGATGAAGTTACGAAGAAGTTATGATCGTATGAAGTTAGGAGGATTTTAGGGCTTAGTCTAGTACGTTGGGCATACCTGGAGTATGTTGGGCGTACTAGGCATACATAGAGTATGCTAGGCATACACGATCAATGGCCAAACCCTATTTTTTGTGGTTTGAGACCTATTTAAGCTCCTTAACTTCCACAAACCCATTTTATTCTTAGCCTCCACCTCTACAATAACCTCCCTTGAAACCCTAACCCTAGTTTGACATAACATCCCAAAAACATGCTCAAAAATTTCATTTTTAAAAGAAGTAAAATAGTATTCCAATCATTATCTATACATCCCAAATAAAACAAGTGTATCAAATATCATAAAATCATAGTGAAATATCAAATGTTGAATTAATGTGGTGTGTACAATGCAGTCACCCCGAGCTCTTCCCCTTGCAACTGGAAGTACCTGAAAAAGAAAGTGAAAACCGTAAGCATAAAGCTTAGTTAATTACCTAAACTACCCCATACCATACATAAAAAAATAATATAATTGGCGCCCGCTCGGCATCGGGCCCCGCCCGACATCGAGCCCCACTCGGTTTACAGATCTGTTATTCTCAGGCATCGCCTGTCACTATGCCTCGCCCGCTATACACATACAATCTATATCATATAATCATGTTAATACATATAATGATCATAAACACTAGCATATGTTCTAGTTCTCAGGCCTTGCCTGGCATCGAGCCCCACCCAATATACATAGCAGCATAGAGCACATGCAAGGGTCGCACAGACTCCTAGCATCCTAGCATAATCAATAAGGGTCGTCATTAGTGCCTTAGGCCTGCTAAACCCAATGAGGAAACTCACGTTGAATGTTGAAGCTCACTGAAAGAAATCCCCAGGTGTTGCCTTGACGACTCCCTGAGTTATCAGTACAAAATAAACACCCAATTCACACTTGGTTTCCAATCTATAGCCCATAATACATACTTTGGGTAAAATGACCATTTTACCCCTGCCTAGCTTGAACCAAAACAAGGCACAAATCCATAATCCAAAAATGCCCAAATCTATAAACCAAAAGGCCCAAAACCAATAGATCCACTAAGGTCACTTGTAGCCTAATTTTCCAAATTGGGCCTAACCCCCATATGGGCCTTACCCTAAAGCCCAATAATTTCCTTAGCCCAAAAGCTTGATTTCAGATGGCCCAAAACGCCCAAAGCAACAAATTCCAAAGAAGTAGCCCAACTGAGGCCCAAAGATGCGAAGCCCAAACTGACTGACTATGCAGGGTGTACTCAGCTATACGCTAAGCATACTTGCATGGCTTGTATGCTGCACATACCGGCATGTACGCCCAAGGTACTCCTCCATTAAGTTATTTCTTCCATTAAGCTCTTATTACTCACATCTAATGGTCCAAAACATAGATCTGAGTCCCAAATGTGACAACCCGAAACTCTTATTCTGTACGATTGGTCAACTTTATAAACATTAAACTCAATTTCGTTACCTTTTAACGTCGTTTACGGGTTCGTTTAAGTGTTCTAAGCCCGAGTATAGCCGGGAATGAGATTAGGAATGAGCCAACAAGACGTATAGGGACCAAACCGGGTCATACACCCTCCTAAGAGGGGTGTACGGCCGCACACATGGGTGTGCGGCCGCACACCCATCCCCTTGCCGCACACTCCCCTCTGTATATAAGGGGTGACCCCCTTCACACATACCTTTCCTTTGGCTGCACTCTACTTTCTCACTCTACTTTCTCTCTCTATAAACTTCATATAAGAACACTCCAAAGGCCTAAAAAACGTGAAGTGCTCTATCATTCATCTTGTTATACTGGTAAGACACCTTGATCTAAGCCTAAACTCTTCATGTTCTTCGTGTTCTTTATCACTTGAAGGTGAACCGCCGCACACCTTCATAAGGTGGATGTACACACCTCAAAAACCCTCCAAAGTGAGAGTTTGGGCCACCATCTTCTAGTTGGACTTGGTTTGAGCCTTAAAACACTTGAAAAATCGACTTCTGAGCATAAATGAAGAGTGTACGGCCGCACACCCCTGTGTACGGCCGTACACACCCACTGTACGGCTGCACACCCCTATGTGCAGCTGCACACACACCCTAGCTGCACACTATGGCCGCACACCCACCTTTATAGCCTTACACCCACGTTAATGCTCATATTTGGCGTTAAACTTGCAAAAACCACTAAGTGTGGGACCTAGAACACTTAGTACAAGCATTTCCAAGACCTGAGGGCCCGTCATGTTTAGTCATGAAATACCCTAATCTAATATGTATATGTGTTATCATATGTTAATAGGGTCCACTTGCGTACGAAACATCAGTTGACACTCAACACTTATACCGATCGTACACACGAATCTTACGTTAAACAGTGAATTCATACCCCTAGACTTTTATAGTTTTTAAAACATTTTCAGGGGGATAAAAGCCACACATAAAGATTTTCATAACTTAAAAACTGATGCAATTACAACAGTATTTCCATCAAACATTTTGATACTTTATCCCTTTTGTATTATGCGGAGCATAAGGGACACTTTCTAAACATAATTGTATAGTTTTCCGAACAGTACATGAACATAACAAACAAGTCAAACTATAACGGGTATAGTTTGGGAAATTCATTACCGGTTTTATAGATTCAAACTTCATGCAATGTCAAACACATAAACTATTACAAATTTAGTTTATCTATTAGTACGAAAACAAAACTAGAGTATCATGCTAAATAATTATTTTGCGTATAATTATTTATACTCTTTGCCGTATACAAATGATTTCGAGCATGAGTATCACAGAACAACACGTAAACTAGTTAATTCAGGATTGTGAGACCTATCTTTGTTATGCCCTTCGGGGCACCAATAAATCCTCTCCAGTAGTATAACCAGAGTCTCCTGGAGGGAGAGCGTGAAATTTGTGAATAGATCTATTTGGGACCGACATCCCAGACCTAAACTGTTAGCTATAGTTAGGCGGGCACGCCTAGGGTGACAAATTTTGTAATCGTACAACGCCTGAAGAAACGTCAAGGAGGTCACCGGTCGTATTAGCATGGTTATATGAACTCACAATAGTATCAACTAACCTTTGTTTACGGGATTTCTTTCTTCTATAGTTATATTTTAATTAATAAAACTACCTATCTACTTACTAGAGGGTATTCCAGGGACACAACCTTTGGTTTTATTTGACGTATTAAAACTACTATACATCCTGGTGGTAGCTAGGGTTTTCAAACAGATCATACACTACGTACTAGTGGTAGCCTGGTTTTTCAAACAGATCATACACTACGTACTGGTGGTAGCCAGGGTTTTCAAACAGAACTTACACTACTGGTGGTAGCCAGGGTTTTCAAACGGAACATACTTTTCATATAGAAATCAACAAACTTGTTAGAAAACATTGGATTTTATTGGAAAGCATGCATACATACTTCAGAACTTGATAACAATGGTTTTCGATACAAACGACATTTCACTTATAACGAAAAGAAACCATTTGTACAAACTCAGTGAATACTTTTTCTTACAAAAACATGCTTATGAACTCACCTGCTTTATGCTGATACGTTTTTAAAACCGCTTGTATTCTCAGGGCAACGATAGACAGGTACCTTGCCAGATTTTGGAGAATACGGAGTATTTTTGGAGTCTCGTCTTTATCTTTTGTTTAAACTAATGTATATAAACTATGTTTCCAAATAGATGTAAATATTCATATTGTAATGTAATGGATGTGTTTACATTGATTGCTATGATATGAGTGTTGTGATACTACGCATGACGTCACCCGCCCCTGGACGTTTTTGCTGTTGTTTTTCTGACGGTTTGTGGGTGTGACAGATTGGTATCAGAGCTATTGTTTATAGTGAACTAATTATACTAAACCTTACATGGTATAAAACTATAAACACTAAGAGGCCGAAGCGCTCTGAACTAAAAGTATAGTTTAAAAATATAAGTATTTTTACTCCAAGTATACCTACATACCAGAAATCGTATCGTAAAAAGAACCAAACAGAAGTATTTGGATGTTGAATACTGCGGTTAAACCTAGGAAATTATGTAATCATGTCTAGGGTCAATATAGCCTGATCAACTATATTTATTCGAGACATGACCAACATGTGCTTGGGAGTGACTATGGTATTGCAGCAGACCTAAAACTTACCAAGTATTTCTTACCACAATATATCAATAGAACAAAGCATTCAACATAAAATACTATAGGAGTATTTTAGTCAGAGCTGAATACATTGTAGAAATTCATTCCAAGTGTTGCTACTCATTATTTCCTAGCGATAGTTTACTGGTTTTAGTAACTCTTTCCTGTTTATCACTTAGTGGAATACTTTATCTATCATACAGAGATATACCTTGTTTCATATCTCTTGATTCTAAAGTAAAAAGAGGCTTATCATCTTCTTCTTCCTGATATAGAACAAGATGGCCCCAAAGAAAAGACCTAACAAAAAGAACAACAATTCCTCGACGGATCCAACGCCACCACCACCTCCTCAATTCGATCCCGCTATGTTCCAAGCAGCTCTTACTGCTGTTGTGACTGCTGCTTTGTCGCAGATAAATCCTGGTGGTTCTGGTGGTTCCGGGAGTGGTAATCATTCCCAAAGTCATGAAGGTAGTCAAGGGCATCAGAAGGAGTGCTCCTATAAGGACTTCATGAATGCAAAACCTACGTCCTTCTATGGCAATGGAGGTGTTATAGCCCTGACTCGATGGTTCGAGAAGATCGAGTCTATCTTCAAAATTTGTTCCTGTTCTAAACCCAACAAGGTGAAATTTGCCGCCTGCACTTTCACCAACAGAGCATTGACCTGGTGGAATAGTCGGGTCAAATCCCTAACCCTTCCAGTAGTAAATGCTATGGGTTGGGATAGCTTGAAAGAGCTCATGCTTACTGAGTACTGCCCAAGGGGCGAAATGCAGAAACTGGAGCACGAGCTATGGAAATTGAAAATGAAGGGTTCCGACATTCCTGCCTACACTTTTTGGTTTGAAGACCTAGAACTTCTTTTCTCGGGAATGGTCACTCCAGAAAGCAAGAATATAGAGAGATACATTTGGGGATTGACGCCCTCAACTCAAGGAAATGTCTTGGCTACTAGGCCAATCACTTTTGACAGCGCGAAGTGCCTGGCGCGAACTCTCATAGAACACAAGGTTGATCTAGATAATGTAACAACCACTCCCAAACCAGCGAAAGGAAGTGGCAAGAAAAGAAAGTTCTGGAAGCAGCGAAAGGGCCAGTCTTCGCAGGAGCCTTCCAAGAAACAACATACTGTGACAGTCCATGCTGCCACTACTCCTGCTGCTGCTCCTACAACTCAAGCACCTACCAGTGGATATACTGGTACCCTCCCTTGGTGCAGCAAGTGCAGTTATCATCACCTTATTCCCTACCCATGTCATGAAATGCTTTGCAGCAACTGTGGCAAGAAAGGTCACACTGCTCGAAGCTTCAGAAAACCAACCCAACCAACCAATCAGACATCTGGAGCAGGTGTCGGTCAGGCCTGTTATGGTTGTGGTGAGGTCAGTCAATACAAGAGAAACTGCCCCAAGGTAGCAACAACTGGCAACACTAGAAGAGTTCTAGCGATGTGGCAAGAGGAGGCAATCGCTGACCCTACCGTTGTTACGGGTACGTTCCTCCTCGAAAACTCTTATGCATGCATTCTTTTCGATTTTGGTGTGGAGAGAAGTTTTACTAGTCATGCCTTCAAACATCTCCTCAAATGTAAACCTCAACCCCTAACCGAAACGTTTACCGTCGAGATGGCTAACAGTGAGAAAGAAAGCACTAACGACATATTCACCGGTTGTACCCTTACGCTAAATGATCATTCCTTTCCCATCGACCTTATGTCATTCTCCATAAAAAGATTTGATGTTATCATTGGCATGGATTGGTTGAGCCCCAATCATGCTGATATCCTTTGTTACGAAAAAGCCATCCGCCTTAATCTTCCCTCTGGAGAAACCCTTATGATCTATGGTGATAAACTCAGCTCAAACCTTCGCATCATTTTGTGCATCAAATCCCAAAAACTTCTGCGAAAGGAGTGTCATACATTCCTAGCCCAAGTTGTTAATGAGAAATAGGAAGTAAAAGACCTCGAGAGCATCCCCGAAGTCTGCAATTTTCCTGATGTCTTTCCTGGAGACCTTCCGAGAATTCCACTTGAGCGCCAAGCCGAGTTTTGCATCGACTTAATTCCTAGAGCTACCCCCATAGCTAAATCCCCATACCGCCTAGCGCTAGCAGAAATGCAACAGTTATCCAGCCAACTCAATGAGCTGCTTAGCAACGGATTCATCAGACCGAGTTCCTCACCCTAGGGAGCCCCGGTTTTATTTTGAAAAAGAAGGATGGATCTTTTCGGATGTGCATTGACTACCGCGAACTGAACAAGCTCGCCGTCAAAAACAGTTATTCTCTTCCTTGGATCGATGACCTTTTCGACCAGCTTCAAGGACCCAGCTATTTCTCCAAAATAGACCTCAGATTAGGGTACCATCAGCTGCGATTCCACGAGGGTGATGTTTCTAAAACAACATTCCGGACTCGATATGGTCACTATGAGTTCGTAGTAATGCCCTTCAGTCTAACCAACGCACCGACAGTATTCATGGACCTAATGAATCGGGTGTGCCATCCTTTCCTTGACAAGTTCGTTATCGTGTTCATCGACGATATACTTGTCTATTCCAGAAGTGAGGAAGATCACAAATAGCATTTGAGATTAGTGCTGGAAACTCTAAGGACAGAGAGGCTATATGCTAAATTCTCCAAGTGCAAATTCTGGATTCGAAAAGTAGCCTTCGTAGGTCACGTGGTAAGTGAGGAAGGCATACACGTGGACCTGTCCAAAATCAAAGCAATAGAGAACTCGCCAGCACCGAAGACCTACAGAAATCCGTCAATTCTTGGGTCTTGCTGGCTATTAACGTAGGTTCATCCAGAATTTCTCTAGAATTGCCAAACCCTTAACCACTCTGACACAGAAAGGTGTACCCTTTTGTTGGAGTGTGAAACAAGACACTGGGTTTCAGACATTGAAGCAGACCCTATGCAGCGAACCTATCCTGTCTCTGCCCGAATGGACGGAGGACTTCATTGTCTACTGTGATGCATCCAATCAGGGCTTAGGTTGTGTGCTTATGCAACGAGGAAAGGTTATTGCTTATGCCTCAAGACAGCTAAGGCACATGAAGTCAATTATACAACTCACGACCTGGAGTTGGGAGTAGTGGTCTTCGCATTGAAAATATGGATACATTACCTCTACGGAACCAAGTGCACAATCTTCACTGACCATAAAAGCTTGCAACATATCTTTGATCAGAAAGAGTTGAACATGAGACAACGGCGATGGGTAGAGCTACTTTATGATTATGAGTGTGAGATACACTACCATCCCGACAAGGCCAATGTGGTAGCAGATGCCCTTAGACGAAAAGGGTACTCAGGTCACAGTGTGAAAGCACTTACTATGACTACCCATTCCCACTTATCCGCACAAATCAGAGAGGATCAGCTGGAAGCCCTGAAACCAAAGAACGTGGCGGATGAAGCCTTGAGAGGAATGGAGAAAAACATAGAGATCAAATGATACGGAGTCTACTATTTCATGAACCGGATCTGGACCCCAAATTTCGGTGGATACAGAGAGTTTGTTATGAACGAAGCTTACAAAACCAGATACTCCGTTCACCCAGGATCGGACAAGATGTACCTTGATATCAAGAAACTATATTGGTGGCCAAACATGAAAGTAGATAGCTACATTCGTGGGCAAGTTTCTAACTTGCGCCAAGGTGAAGGTCAAATATCAGAAGCCCTCAGGTTTGCTGCAGCAGCCAGAGATACCTGAGTGCAAGTAGGAGAGGATTACCATGGATTTCATTACCAAATTACCCAAATCTCTGAGTGGGTACGACACCATCTGGGTAATAGTTGACCGATTGACAAAATCCTCTCACTTCCTGCCAGTCAAAGAAACATTCAAAATGGAAAGACTCACACGAATCTAAATCCAAGAAATAGTTCGACTGCACTGAGTGCCTGTATCCATTATCTCCGATCGAGATAGCAGGTTCACCTCGAGATTTTTGCAGTCCATACAGAAAGATCTTGGAACTAAGTTGGATATGAGTACAACTTACCACCCTCAGATAGACGGACAGAGTGAGAGAACCATCCAGACCTTGGAAGACATGTTAAGAGCATGTGTCATCGACTTCGGTAAATCGTGGGACACCCATTTTCCCTTGGTTGAATTCTCCTACAAAAATAGTTATCATACCAATATCAAGGTTGTGCCTTTCGAAGCCCTCTATGGCCGCAAGTGCAGGTCCCCTTTGTGTTGGGCAGAGGTAGGTGACACGCAGCTAGCCAAGGGGCAAGTTCCTAATAGCACTCTCACTGGTCCAGAAATCATCCGCGAAACCACTAAAAAGATTATACAAATCTGGGAACAAGTAAAAGCTTCACAAGATCGACAAAAGAGCTATGCCGATAAACGAAGAAAACCCTTGGAGTTCCAGGTTGGTGACCGCATCTTGCTGAAGGTCTCACCCTGGATAGGCATGATATGCTTTGGAAAGCGTGGGAAGTTAAATCCGAAGTACATAGGACCATTCGAAATCCTTTCAAGGATTGGTCTCGTAGCCTACAAACTTCGTTTACCACATGAACTTAGCAACATTCACCCTGTCTTCCATGTTTCAAATCTCAAGAAATGCCTATCCGACGAAACCCTTGTGGTCCCTCTCGACGAAATTGAAATCAACGAAAACCTGAATTTCGTGGAAGAACCAATCGAAACCATGGACCGGGAGGTCAAATGAACAAAGCAAAGCCGCATCCCGATAGTGAAGGTTCGATGGAATGCCAAGCGGGGACCTGAATTCACTTGGGAGTGCGAGGATTCAATGAAACAGAAGTACCCACATCTTTTTTTTCAAATCCATGATTTGTACCTTTATTCTTGAATTTCAGAATGAAATTCCCTCTAACGGGAGGATGATGTGACTACCTGAAACTTTTATTCTGTACGATTGGTCAAATTTATCAACATTAAACTCAATTTTGTTACCTTTTAACGTCGTTTAAGGGTTCGTTTAAGTGTTCTAAGCCAACGTACAGCTGGGAATGAGATTAGCAATGAGTCAACAAGTCGTATAGGGACCAAACCGGGCCATACACCCTCCTGAGAGGTGTGTACGACCGCACACCCATCCCCTAGCCGCACACTCCCCTCTGTATATAAGGGGTGACCCCCTTCACTCATTCCTTTCCTTTGGCTGCATTCTACTTTCTCTCTCTAGAAACTTCATCCAAGAACACTCCAAAGGCCTCAAAAATGTGAAGTACTCCATCATTCATCTTGTTATGCTGGTAAGACACATTGATCTAAGCCTAAACTCTTCATGTTCTTAATGTTCTTCATCACTTGAAGGTGTACAGCCGCACACCTTCATAAGGTGGACGTACACACCTCAAAAACCCTCCAAAGTGAGAGTTTGGGCCTCCATCTTCTAGTTGGACTTGGTTTGAGCCTTAAAACACTTGAAAAATCGACTTTTGAGCATAAATAAAGAGTGTACGGCCGCACACCCCTGTGTACGGCCGTACACACCCTCTATACGGCACACACCCCTGTGTGGAGCCGCACACAAACCCTGGTCGCACACTCTGGCCGCACACCCACTTTTATGGCCTTACACCTAGATTAATGCTCGTATTTAGCCTTAAACTTGCAAAAACCACTAAGTGTGGGGCCTAGAACACTTAGTACAAGAATTTCCAAGACCTTAGGGTGGTTTCCCATCATGTTTAGTCATGAAATACCCTAATCTAATACATATATGTGTTACCATATGTTAATAGGGTCCACTTTCATACGAAACATCAGTTGACACTCAACACTCATACCGATCGTACAGTCGAATCCTACGTTAAACAGTGAGTTCATACCCCTAGGCTTTTATAGTTTTCAAAACGTTTTCAGGGGGATACAAGCAACACATAAAGGTTTTCATAACTTAAAAACTGATGCAATTACAACGGTATTTCCATCAAACATTTAGATATTTTATCCCTTTTGTATAATGTGGAGCATAAGGGACGCTTTCTAAACCTAATTGCATAGTTTTCCGAATAGTACATGAACATAACAAACCAGTCAAACTATAATAGGTATAGTTTGGGAAATTCATTACCGGTTTTACAGATTCAAACTTCATGCAAAGTCAAATACATAAACTATGATAGATTTAGTTTATTTATTACTACGAAAACAAAACTAGAGTATCTTGCTAAATAATTATTTTGTGTATAATTATTTATACTCTACACCGTATACAAACGATTTCGAACACGAGTATCACAGAAAAACACGTAAACTAGTTAATACAGGATTGTGAGCCTATCTTCGTTATGCCATTTGGGGTACCAATAAATCCTCTCCGGTAGTATAACTAGAGTCTCCTAGAGGGAGAGCTTGAAATTTGTGAATAGATCTATTCGGGACAGACAATCCCACACCTGAACTGTTAGCTATAGTTAGGCGGGCACACCTGGGGTGACAAATTTTGTAATCGTACGACGCCTGAAGAAATGTCAACGAGGTCATCGGTCATATTAGCATGGTTATACGAACTCACAATAGTATCAACTAACCTTTGTTTACGAGATTTCTTTCTTTTATAGTTATATTTTAATTAATAAAACTACCTATCTACTTACTAGAGGGTATTTCATGGACACAACCATTGGTTTTATTTTACGTAACAAAACTACTATACATCCTGGTGGTAGCTAGGGTTTTCAAACAGATCATACACTACGTACTAGTGGTGGCCAGGGTTTTCAAACAGATCATACAGTACGTACTAGTGGTAGCCAGGGTTTTCGAACAGAACTTACACTACATACTGGTGGTAGCCAGGGTTTTCAAACGGAACATACTTTTCATACAGAAATCAACAAACATGTTAGAAAATATTGGATTTTGTTGGAAAGCATGCATACATAGTTAAGAACTTGATAACAATGGTTTTCGATACAAACGACATTTCACTTATAACGAAAAGAAACCATTTGTACAAACTCAGTGACTAGTTTTCAATACAAAAACATGCGTATGAACTCACCAGCTTTATGATGTTACGTTTTTAAAACCGCTTGTATTCTCAGGGAAACGATAGACAGGTACCTTGCCAGCTTTTAAAGAAGACGGAGGATTTTTGGAGTCTCGTCTTTATCTTTTGTTTACTCTAATGTATATAAACTATGTTTCCAAACAGATGTAAATATTCATATTGTAATGTAATGGATGTGTTTACTATGATTGCTATGATACGATTGTTGTGATACTACGCATGACGTCACCCGTCCCCGGACGTTTCCGCCATTGTTTTTCTGACGGTTCGGGGGCGTGACACCAAAGAATATCTACAACCCTAAATTCACTTACTTGGTGACTTTGTATGCCCCAAAAGATCCAAACATTGATTTATAACATTCTACTTTCAATATAATGTCCATAACTCATGTATGGATGGTTCTAAGTTTCAAATATGACAACTTTATGACTCTATGAACAAAAGAACACCAAGAGTAGCAACTATAAGCTTCAAAAATGATAATAATACACAAGATCCATCTATGGGACCAAAAAGGGTCCAAAATTCAAACGAAGGAGATCTAAGCTATAACACAACAAGTTCAGAACTTTAATCCTCAAATGAGTGCCAAATGATGATGATAACTCGGATCTATAAGATCTCACTCCTCCAATGAAGCTTCAAGATGATCTCCTTCCTTCAAAACACCAAAAATTCACCCAAAAGACCTTCTATGCTGAAGAACACTCAACTATAGAGTTAGGGTTTCGAGTACAGGGCTGGGAGGACAAGGAGGCTAAATAGATGAGGGTTTCAAGTCCATAAGGATTACTATATAGCGGCCAACCTCGGAAATTAGGGTTTTCAAAAGTCCTTACATACACCTCGTGTACACTTCTGTATTCCTAGCATACACCATCGGATCTACGATCAAATCCTTGCATGAGTACACTAAGTGTACTACTTGGTACGCCCCGTGTACTCGCTTTACAGCTTGTACGCTGAGCGTACCTTGTTGTATGCCCCCACATAAAACTCAAGGACTAAATGGAAAAATTAAATAATGTAAGGGAAAAATATAAACTTACTAAGACTCAAGTGTTACATTTGAGACTTGTAAGCAAAAGAAGGTGTTTTAAGTTCTTTGGAGTGTTCTCGGTGCATCCTAGAGAAAAAGAAGCTCATTAGAGAAGTGTTGGTTGCATTGGAGCTTTTATATCCAGACTTTGTTTGCATTGATATTTCTTCTACATGTATAAATTTGAATATGCATTTGATAGATCTAACTACTCTTGGATGTTATGAGCTTTTGGTCACTTTAGTGCATAAAGTTTAGATCTTGAAAGTTTGTGACCTTTTAAAGGATAAAGTTCAAAACTTTATCCATCTAAACATCATATTAATTCATATCTAAGAGCTTGAGACTTAGACTTAATGGATTAAGTTAGAAAAGATGCACTTTTGGTCCCTTTGTGACTTGAAGACTAGATCTTTGATGGTTGGACCATTCTAATCGATAAATTTGGAAACTTTATCTATTATGGAGTTATTAGGAACCATAAAAATATCATATTGATGGGTTTTGATGAATCATGCTTAAAATAATGTTCGGGTTTTGGGTCCCATTAAGACATGCAAAATCATAAAGTTGGCAACTTTATTGCTTACTTCATTTTAAGGTGCCTAGATCTGAAGTTGGACGTTATGACTTAATCGAATAAGACCTCAAAAACGGAAGTTGGTCATCTGTGGCGTACATAGGGCGTACATATATGTACATAGTGCGTACGTGCTGAAGGTCCCGATTTTATGAGGGTTTTGAGTACGACGGGTGTCCTCTGAGGGTACGCCGCACGTACTCACCAGAGGGAAGACTTGGGCTTATTTCGGGCTGTTTTTGTAACGTCCCAAAAATCACGACTGGAAATTTTCTTTAAACATTACTAAAACCATATTTATAAAATCCATGTCATAATACATAACATACATTCAAAGTATTAATTCAAAACATATTCTCATTATCATAGTAAAACATCTCAGGCTATCTAATTAATGGTGTGTGCCATGCGATCTCCTAGAGCTCTTCCCTCCGCTACCGTAAGTACCTGAAACCAAAAATGAAAACCGTAAGCACGAAGCTTAGTAAGTTCCCCAACCTACCACATACCCTGCACAAACACATATAGCACATACTAGGCCACACCCGCTATTTCGAGCCTCGTCCCCTACCTCGGGCCTTGCCCGCTACAACGGCCCCACCACTCCAGGCCCCGCCTGGCTTCGAGCCCCGCTTGGATAAAGATATGTTTCATTTAGGCCCCGCCTGTCTCCGGGCCCATCCCGCTAACAACATAATACAAAAGACCATATAACACATAACTAAACATACCCTACTGTATTCCTGTCCTAACGCCTCGCCTGTCTTGGGCCTTGCCCCTATCCTGTTACAAGTGAGTCATGGAACCCCGTCCAAGATCCTACTGTAGGTGAGATACGGGCCCCCCGTCCACACTCACCCCATACCTATCTCGGGCCTCGCCCCTGCTTTGCTACTAATGAGATATGGAACACAATCCATACTCTACTATTGGTGAGATACGGGACCTCGGCCACACTCACCTCCCCTACCAGGCACATACATGCATCACACAGACAACAAGTATACTCTATCATGAAAACCACTCCTTGGGCACCCGTCCGACATTGGACCTTGGTCCTGAATATCATAATAGCAAACAGTGCCCAAGGCTAACCCCCGGGTCTTCCTACTCATAAATACATGGGCTGACATTTTGGCCGTAGACCCATTCATACAAAGGGAAACTCACCTGCACTGCTGAACTTTGCTAGTAACCCTCTGGCTGCTGTCCGACAATTCTCTGAACCGCTGCTCCACTAGCTCCCCGAGCTACCAATATCAATATATATATATATATATATATATATATATATATATATATATATATATATATATATATATCACTTAGATCCAAACTGAACTCTAAAAGCCAACTAAGTCCACTCTTGACAAAGTCAAAGTCCTGGTCAAAGTCAACCTTCCTAGCTGAATCTACTCGCCGAGTCAACCCGTTGACTCGTCAAGTCCTTAGACTCAGAAACTCTCAAAATACGCCTCAACTCACCTATTCACCCCGTCGACTCGTCGATTTCAACGATCTCCGAGTCCCATCCTGTCCAACTCACCGAGTCACCACTCAACTCACCGATCAAGTCTTAACCAGAAAAGGTTGAGGTTATGAGATCCAACTCGTCGAGTCCAAGAACAGACTCGCCGAGTCCACGACAATCTTCAGCAGACTCGTCGAGTTGTTCTTCAACTCGTCGAGTTCCTGCCTATCTCCATACAACTCGTCGAGTCCAAGAACAGACTCGCCGAGTAGCTTCAGTTCATAATCCATACAGTGGCTTTTCGAGCCATGCAGGGGCTCCAAACTGTAGATCCACTCTTCTAAGGCCCATCCTTCACGTAAAGTTGAAAACTTTACGTGAAACCAAGGAGCTATAGGCTTAAAACACTCTAGGGCTAGGGTTTGAGACAAGCATGCTTCACCAACACACCAAAGACTGATACTTTATGGGTTTCTGGGCCAAGACAACTCTCGATCCGAAGTTCTCTTTGCTCACAAAGGCACAATACATGAATTGGCCTTGGAAATGGCCCAAAATGATAAAATCTAACTAGGAAAGGGAATCTAAATGAATAACAGCCAAGGTATGAGCTCCATACCTTCCAATGATCTAAAATAGCACACCAACTTAGAGCCCACTACCACTTATTGAATCACCCAAGGTTCCTTTCTTCCTTTTTGCATCTAAGCACCCAAATGGCAAAGAAAGCTTGAGAGTACTACAATGGAGGCTAAGGGTATCGAGGGAAGGTAAAGGGAGTGATGGAGGCTAGGGTGAAGGCCTGAAATGAAGCTTAAATAGGGAACCAAGCTCGGATATCATGGTTTCCCAACCCAAACCTGACTCGCCGAGTCAGTCCCTCAGACTCACCGAGTCGGTCACTTAAATCCCGACACGGACCAGCTCCAACTCGTCGAGTTCACCTATGGACTTGACGAGTTGACCCCTTTGACTTAGGGTTTTCCTTCCCTTTCTTGGTCTTTCTGATTCTGAGTGTTACAACTCTCTCCCACTTAAACAAAACCTTGTCCTCGAAGTTTCTCTATGGACAAACGCCCTACAATCTGCTTTCAACACTCTGCTTGAAAATCCTAATACCCGCTGACCACTTCCATTGGCATTCTGCCCGGTCATTCAGAATGACACTTGACCTTGCAATTAACAATCCTGCGAATATAAGTCTTTAAACCGACGATCCTTCCGGTACTCCCCGAGTACTTATGTTGGACATCCTGGGGGTTCACCTCCTTTTCCTTGCGCATTTACTGGCCATCCCAAAGCAATGTTCCATAACCAACTACTTCCCCTGTCACTGTGAAGGACCTGTTCTTCACCGAATCCATTACTCCCGCTGTTTCCAGTGCGGGTCATTACTGCCAGTACTCACTAGATACTTCTTACTACTATATCTTAGTGTTGAGCACCCATCACGAAGAATGGTTCAGATAATCCTTCGAGTAAAAGACTCATCCCTGCAACAGTTAGACTCAAACAAGAGCTGCGCAACAGGGTCAAACCCTTCCCTATGAGATTATCCAACCCTGTTGTGGGATGCATAGCACTCCCCGATTAATTAGCTGTCTTATACCATCGTCTTCTTACCATCACTGCCACTGACTGAAAATTCTGATGTCCCTTATCCGCCTTCCAGATGAATCGAGACCACCCTAGTCCCTACTAATCTATCAATATTTGGATTACCGGACTCCTACCGGTTGCTAGTCCCATTATAATCTCTCAGTTGCTCCCAGCGACTTCCGAAGAAACTTCGGCCACCTAATACTGCTCCATCTACCCTGCCACTCTAGCGCTACAAGTCCTGGGATCCTCGGTCCCCTAACTTGACCCTAAGGTCCTTACCAGGTCCCACTTGTGCTACTAAAACTCACGGGCCTCGCCCACGGGTCTCACCCGACTATACTAATGAACAACCCTGCTCTTAGGTCTCACCTATACGGCTACTCACATACGGTCCTCGCCCACGGGTCTCACCCAACTACATCTTGGAGCGGCCTCTCCCAAGGCCTCGCCTTTCTTGGGCTATGCAGGCTAGTTCCATACAATTCTCATCAACTACCTATTCCTGATCCTTACCTTGATCACTAGGAGGTAAGGGCCTCGCCCAAACTCCGCTAACTAAGAGATACGGGCCCCAGACCACTCTCTGTTAACTAAGCTGCTGGGGAATGCTGCGGCTTACCTGTAGTCTTACAACACCTTCCATGCTAACTGACCGCTGGTGAATGCTACGACCACCCCGTAGCCTTACAACACCTTCCACCACTGGCTCGCTGACGGAAAAACGTTGTGGCTCTCCTGCCGCTCTACCACGCTCTACCTGTTGTCTATGCCCCAAACTACTAACACGAAAGCATCCCATGCCAACCGTTCTCAAAATCGTCATTCCAACTCTCTCGAGTCCTATAGGCGATCCTCCAACCCAAATTCCAAACCAGATACTAACCATCTTGATTACATGAACTAACTGTTAGGAAGTTTCTCAAACTCCCAACGCTGAAATCCTCAATCGATCAATCACTATGCTACTTCCTTTCCTTGTCAGAGGTCGTGTACGTATTCTGGATCTGTGTGCTCTTACTCTTGTACACTAGGAGGGTTCTCCCCCACTTTGATCCAGCTTATACCTCGCTGATCAATGCTTGAGAGAAATTCCCAATCTTTTGTACTATACCGTAGTCAATCTGCTGAAAATCCCAAGCTTGCCACAGCTAGGGTTCTAACTAATCCATCACTCAATAACACCTTCCTGAATCTAGCAGACCACTATTGAGTTCCACATAAGCATGCTATAGTTACTGCATCCTAAGTAACCTCCTTCCATAGGGCACAACCCCCTAACTACCATTTTATTATCTAAGGTATGCATATGGAATATAACTAAATCACAAGCAAGCCGCCCAATTCTAAAATACTTATACCAATAACGATGCAGAACCATAATAATATAAACGAGAATAAAGAAAACAGAAAATGGAAGACACACACCTGCAACGTCCGGAGCTGCTTGCGTCTCCATGGTAGTCATCTAAAAATCCTTGCCTCCTACCGCAGGCACCTCACTCGGCCCTGACGTCCGTTTGAGATCCTCAGAGTTGCATGGGCAGGTGCTATCACCCGTCCTACTGGAATCAAACTAGGACACTGGGCCTTCTTGTGGCCCCACCGACTGCAGTGGAAACATATCAGGTCTGATCCCTGTGTGGTGGTAGCAGTACAATCTCTGCTAAAATGACCAGTCTGGCCGCACTTGAAGCAACCCGAATGTAACATCCTGAATTCCCAGGTATATTATTTTATTTAATTATTTTGGAATTTGTGGAGGAACTCAGCGAGTTGGAGCCAAGACTAGCCGAGTAGGGTCGCAGATGTTCACCCGGGTTCACGCCCGGACACAACGAGTCCATTAGTGGACTCAGCGAGTCTATTAGTGAACTCGTCGAGTCCACACTGTTTAATGAAACCCTAATCCTCCGGGTTTGGAGCCTATTTAAGGGCACTTATAGCCTCCCATTGCGGCTACCAGTCCCTTGAGAGAACCCTAAGTGAGCTAAATCGTTATGAGGGAGAAGAAGTCACTTTTTGATCCTTGTACCTTTGGTTTAGCAAGAAGAAGGTGACAAGAGCAAATAGGAGGTGCGATTCAAGCAGTTCCAGATTTCAGAGACTTCATTTTGAGGTAATAGTTCGAACCTCCTTCAGTTTTGGTGTTGATCTTTAGAGTTAGGGTTTTCTAACCCCTTTGGAGAGTGATTATGTGGAGAAAATGGTCCCTCTTCGAGTTTGTGCCTTGGATCTGGACTCAAAGAGGTCCAGAGACCTTAACCCTTGGAGCTTTATGGATAAGTTTGGGGTTATTGGACTTAGGTTGCCATGTTTGGGACTAAATCTCCTTTTGATGCCTTGTTGTGGTTGTACAAGCATCAAGTTTTGAACTTTACGTGACATTCATGCTTGGGGAGGCCAGATCCATGGTTTGGGGAAATAGATCTCACCCCAGGAGGTCAGTATAGTTTGTGCATGGCATGAACTCGCCGAGTTGTTCTTGAGACTCGACGAGTAGGGCTAGGGTTTCACATAAATTGGTCAGTGAGTAGACTTGCCGAGCTGGGAGATGACTCAGTGAGTCAGGAGGGAGTTAGAGGACTGGAGTTGAAGGCGATACTCGCCGAGTTGTTCTTGAGACATGGCGAGTTGAGTCGGGGTGGCCCTGCGATTCATGACTGGGATGACTAGTCGAGTATAGGGAGGGACTCGGCGTGTCAAGCGGGACAAAGAGTTAAAGGACATGTGAGAACTCGCCGAGTCACCAGGGTGCACTCGGCGAGTAGGGTCAAAGTGGGACCGTTGACTTTTGTTGACTTTTAGGGTTGGGTCATCAATGGAGTCCTTGTGACAAGAGGGGAGGGTAAAATAGTCTTTTACCTTTCTGAGGGTGCCAATAGCAGGTTGAGTCTAGTCTCGAGAGTTATATTTATAAGAGTATTTATTTATGTGAATAGGCAGAGGCTAGGTAATATTTTCCATCGAGTCAGAGATTTACCGAGACGCCTGAGGTGAGTCTTCTCACTGTACTTTACCTAGTGTGGTAACAGAGTTATGTGACAGAGTACTATAGAGTTATATGCCAGTGTATTTGGATGTTATTTATGTGTTGTGATTTATTGTGATATGTGATATGCATGATTCAGAGTTACAGAGTTGGGACTTTCGGGTCCCTAGAGTTAGGGCCAGAGGGCCCACAGAGAGTTTGGGCTGGAGGGCCCCAATGAGACACATTGACCAGAGGGTCGACAAAGTTACAGCCTCGAGTGGCTATTATGTGTTTGAGTGGTATTTTGGGGAACTCACTAAGCTTATGCTTACAGTGTTATGTGTTATGTGTGTCAGGTACCAGTGATGACCGCGGGAAGGCGCCGACTTGATTCGTATACACGCACACCGGAGTTTATATGTTTTTGATCTTGGGGTTTTGTATTGAGATAATGTTGACACAATGTTTCGAAAAATGAATGTGAATGATATTTTATGGTTTTTAAAAAGTGAAAAATTGTTTAAATTTTTACGGTGTTACAAGTTGGTATCAGAGCCTTGGTTTGAGGGATTCGGGTGCACCTTTGGGCGAATCTAAACTCAAACCGAGGATTTGAGGAAATTTTGATAATAAAATAAGTTTTCAAAAGAAGAACTTACGAGACAAACAGAGCAGAGTCGTGTGTACGAACAGCCAGTGCCTGAACGGTGATTTCCCAAAATACCATTATTATAAGTGTTATAAGATATGATGTGATATGTTATATGATGAGCTATGCTATGCATGCTAGAGTAGACTAGGTATTCTTATTAGGACTAGAGTGGCCTGATATGTGATGCCTAAGTCTAGGAGTCTTGCTGCTAGGAATACTTCAGAGTGTTTAGGTAGCAGCGAGGAGGTTGTGAGAGATCTGCTAGCGAGTATCATATGATTAGAGAGAGTAGAGTACTTGTGATTTGGGACTCTGGGAGGAGGACTTGAGGTGGATGTTGATGCGGTGTGGACGGTAGTATTGGGCCCGTACTACTGAAGACACCGGGTCAGTGCACAGTCCAAGTAAAAATCCTTGGAGTACCAAGGGACAAGTAGGGTGTAGTATTCGAGTGTGAGCATACTCGAGCGAGTCCCTGATATTTATTCTTGTGATGTATTTCAGAGAGAGGGAGATCATGGTTGGGACGCGCCACACACCAGGGACCAGCGGTACGAGTGATGAGGAGATCCGTAGGATCATCCAGGAGGAGGTGGCTGCGGCCATCAGGGCAGAGATACCAGAGATGTTCGGGTCTATCAAGACCACGCTGATAGAGACGTTTGATGAGAAGTACGCTGCTCTTTCTTAGGTTGCTGTTGCTGCAGCCACTGCAGCTATAGCTACGACTAGGCCGCAGGGTGGTGATGCGTTGCTGTTCCGAGAGTTCCGCAACACAAAACCATCGGAGTTTGACGGGACCCGGGACCCGATTTCGGCGATGAGATGGATTTCAGACATAGAGGGGTGTTTCTTTACTTGCTCATCTCCAGAGCATTTGAGAGTTCGGTTCGCGTTGAACCAGCTTCACTTGGGAGCGAAGCATTGGTGGAAGTTTGTGACGGTGCACTATACGCCTGCTGAGCTTGCTGTAGTGACCTGGGAGAGGTTCGCTGCTATGTTCCGAGATGAGTACGTTCCCCAGGTGGAGAGGGAGCATTTGGCCCAGGAGTTTCTGACCCTCAAGTAGGGTACTGAGTCAGTTACAGTGATTACGAGGATGTTTCATGAGCGGGAGATGTTCTGCCCAGAGCACGTGTTCTCCGAGCAGGCACGTATGAGCCGATATTTGAGCATTTTGAGGAGGAATATACGAGAGTTCGTGGCGAACTCGACATAGCGGACATTTGCCGAGCTTCAGGCAAATGCCCGGAAGAGGGAGATAGAGCTGGAGACCCAGGCTAGGGAGGAGGCTGAGTCTCAGGGGAGGGATCAGCGACCGGTGCAGTCTTAGCCGGTAGCCAAGTGGGACAAGCCCGTTGATTCGAGATCAGGGGACCAGAAGGGCCGCACTTATGGAAAGTGCGGCAAGAGCCACGATGGGGTATGCAAAGCAGGGTCTTGCTACAAATGTGTCAAGGAGGGGCATATGGCCAAGGACTGCCCCAAGGGGTTGCAATATGTTTTCACTACAACCAGACCGGACACCGGAAGGCAGAGTGTCCGCAGCTGCGGGGATCAGCACAGGGAACATCTCAGGGATCTGCCCCTGCTGCCATCAGAGCTACTGAGAGCCGTCCAGTGAAGGCCGAGGCACCGAAGGCACGAGGGAGAGCCTTTCAGTTGACCGTAGAGGAGCTCCGCGCAGCACCCGATGTCGTGGCTGGTATGTATTCTTTCGTGTATTTATTTTGATGTTGAGATATTGTGCTTATATTATGTTATGCGTAGGTACTTTTCTTGTGAGTTCTGTACCTGCCTTGGTGCTATTTGACTCGGGTGCGAGTCGGTCTTTTGTATCTTTGGCTTTTAGTCAGCACATCAGTGTTAGTCGTGAGGCGTTGAGTCGACCTCTGAGAGTTTCCATAGCTGACGAGAGGGCGGTGTATGCCACAGAGGTGATCCGAGGGTGTGAGCTCGAGATTTTCGGTGTTGGGTTCCCAATTGACTTAGTTCCTATTGCAATGGGGGATGTCTGTGTAATCGTGTGTATGGACTGGTTGAGCAGATTCGGAGCGGTTATCGACTGCGAGCGACAGCTTGTGACCATACGAGACCCTAGTGGGGGAGTTCTTACGGTGTACGGCGAGGGTACACGTTCTGGGTCAGCATTTTGTTCGGCCGCTAGGGCAAGGCAGTGTCTACAGCAGGGCTGTAGGGGTTTTGTAGCGTATATGATGGATATGTGGGTTGATTCAGAGACCCCGAGGTCAGTTGAGGAGGAGGTTCCGATAGTGCGTGAGTTCCCAGATGTATTTCCAGAGGAGTTGTCGGGCGTGCCTCCCGTGAGGCAAGTGGAGTTCAGTAGCGATTTGGTTCCGGGGGCCACGCCTATCGCCAAGGTGCCCTATCGCCTTGCACCTCCAAAGATGTAGGAGTTATCCTCGCAGCTTCAGGAGTTGCTGGGAAAGGGGTTTATTCGGCCGAGCAGCTCGCCATGGGGAGCGCCTATCCTTTTATTCAAAAAGAAGGATGGTTCACACCGGATGTGCATTGATTACTGGGAGTTGAACAAGCTGACGGTCAAAAACCATTACCCGTTACCGAGGATCGACGATTGGTTCGATCAGTTGCAGGGAGCATCTTGGTTCTCCAAGATCGATTTGAGATCTGGGTATCATCAGGTGAGGGTGCAAGATGAGGACATTCAGAAGACAGCGTTCAGGACTCGTTATGGGCATTACGAGTTTGTGTTGATGCCCTTCAGACTCACCAATTCCCCGGCAGTGTTCATGGATCTCATGAACAGAGTGTGCAGGCCGATGTTGGATCGGTCGGTGATCGTATTCATCGACGACATTTTGGTGTATTCGAGATCTAGAGAGCACCATGAGGAGCATTTGAGGGAGATCCTCGGAGTTCTGAGATCGGAGAGGCTTTATGCCAAATTCTCCAAGTGTGATTTCTGGTTGCGAGAGCTCCAGTTCCTAGGGAACCTCGTTAACCAGAAAGGGATATTGGTCGACCCGGCCAAAGTTGAGGCAGTGATGAGTTGGGAGGTGCTAAGGTCACCCTCCGAGATCAGGAGTTTCTTAGGGTTGGCAGGCTATTATCGGAGATTTATCAGGGATTTCTCCAAGATCGCCGTGCCACTCACCAGGTTGACCCAGAAGGGTGTCGCTTTTTCAAGGGGCCCAGAGCAGCAGGCCTCCTTTGAGACGCTTCGCCAGAGGCTATGCGAAGCCCCAGTGTTAGCCCTCCCAAAGGGAATGGAGGACTTTGTGGTGTTTTGTGATGTGTCGATCTTGGGGTTGGGAGCAGTGCTGATGCAAAGAAGGCATGTGATAGCATACGCATCGAGGCAGCTGAAGCCTCATGAGACGAGGTATCCCACCTACGATCTAGAGTTGGGGGCAGTGGTGTTCACCCTCAAGATCTGGCGTCACTATATGTACGGGGTTCGGTGTACGATATACACGGACCACAAGAGCTTGAAGTATTTGATGGATCAGCCCAACCTAAATATGCGACAGAGGAGGTGGTTGGACGTGGTCAAGGATTATGATTGTTAGATCCTGTACCACCCGAGCAAGGCTAATGTTGTAGCCAATGCACTGAGCCGTAGGGCGGAGAGCGCCCCATTGCGAGATGTATGTTTGAGATTGACGGTGATGACCCCGGTTTTGGATGCTATTCGTGGGGCCCAGGCTGAGGCTGTGCAGCCTGAGAGCCAGAAGAGAGAGCGAGTTTTCGGGTTAGTATCGGAGTTCGTTACCGATAGCCGGGGGCTTATGACATTTCAGGGTCATATCTGGGTACCGTTTGTGGGAGGGACGCGTACCATTTTGATGGAAGAGGCTCATCGGTCGAAGTTCTCGATCCATCCTGGGGCCACTAAGATGTATTTAGATCTGAAGAGGGAGTATTGGTGGCCCTGTATGAAGAGGGATGTCGCATGGTTTGTTGAGAGGTGCTTAACCTGTCGTAGGGTTAAAGCCGAGCACCAGAGACCGCATGGTAAGTTACAGCCGTTAGAGGTTCCCGAGTGGAAGTAGGAACAGATTACCATGGATTTTATCACCAAATTGCCAAGGACTACTAGGGGAGTCGATGCAATTTGGGTGATTGTGGACAGGTTGACAAAGAGCGCCCACTTCCTTGCTATCAATGAGAGCTCTTCTGCAGAGAAATTGGCAGAGATGTACGTGCAGGAGGTGGTATCGCGGCATGGAGTGCCGATCTCGATTGTCTCAGATCGAGATGTGCGTTTCACTTCCAGATTCTGGAAGAAATTTCATGAGAAATTGGGTACTAGGCTGCAGTTTAGTACCGCATACCACCCCCAGACTGACTGACAGAGAGAGCGGACGATTCAGACGCTTGAGGATATGCTCCGGGCATGTGTGTTGGATTTCGGTGGGAGTTGGGACATGTATTTGCCCTTGGCAGAGTTTTCCTACAACAACAACCATCATTCGAGCATTGGTATGCCACCCTTTGAGCTGTTGTATGGGAGAAGGTGTCGGACCCCCATTTGCTGGGGAGAGGTCGGGCAGCGTGTTATGGGTAGTACCGAGATCGTGCTTCAGACGACTGAGTAGATACAGCTGGTCAAGCAGAGGTTATTGACCGCTCAGAGTCGTCAGAAGAGTTATGCGGATAGGCGTCAGTCCGAGCTCGAGTTCCAGGTCGGCGACTTTGTACTCCTGAAGGTCTCTCCTTGGAAAGGAGTGATTCGATTCAAGAAGAGGGGCAAGTTGGGGCCTCGATATATTGGTCCTTTTCGGGTGATCGCAAAGGTAGGCAGGGTAGCCTACCGGCTGGAGCTACCTGCAGAGCTAGGACAGATCCATGACACTTTCCATGTGTCGCAGCTGCGAAAGTGTATAGCCGATGAGTCGGCAGTGGTGCCATTAGAGGATATTCAGGTGGATGTGGGCATGAACTACGTTGAGAGACCGGTGGCTATTCGGGATCGAAAGATCAAGGTTCTGAGGAACAAAGAGGTGCCTCTGGTGCAAGTCCAGTGGCAACACCGGAAAGGGTCAGAGCTTACTTGGGAGCCGGAGTGCGAGATGCGTGAGCAGCATCCAGAGTTGTTTCCAGAGTGAGACTTCGAGGGTCAAGTCTGATTCTAGTGGGGGAGAATTGTAACATCCTGAATTCCTAGGTATATTATTTTATTTAATTATTTTGGAATTTGTGGAGGAACTCGGCGTGTTGGAGCCAAGACTCGCCGAGTAGGGTCGCGGACGTTCATTCGGGTTCACGTCCGGACTCGGCGAGTCCACAGTGTTTAATGAAACCCTAATCCCCCGGGTTTGGAGCCTATTTAAGGGCACTTATAGCCTTCCATTGCAGCTACCAGTCCCTTAAGAGAACCCTAAGTGAGCTAAATCGTTGTGAGGGAGAAGAAGTCACTTTTTGATCCTTGTACCTTTGGTTTAGCAAGAAGAAGGTGACAAGAGCACAGAGGAGGTGCGATTCAAGCAGTTCCAGAGTTCAGAGACTTCATTTTGAGGTAATAGTTCGAACCTCCTTCAATTTTGGTGTTGATCTTTAGAGTTAGGGTTTTCTAACCCCTTTGGAGAGTGATTATGTGGAGCAAATGCTCCCTCTTCGAGTTTTTGCCTTGGATCTGGACTCAAAGAGGTCCAGAGACCTTAACCCTTGGAGCTTTATGGATAAGTTTGGGGTTATTGGACTTAGGTTGCCATTTTTGGGACTAAATCTCCTTTTGATGCCTTGTTGTGGTTGTACAAGCATCAAGTTTCGAACTTTACGTGACATTCATGCTTGGGGAGGCCAGATCCATGGTTTGGGGAAACATATCTGACCTCAGGAGGTCAGTAGAGTTTGTGCATGGCATGAACTCGCCGAGTTGTTCTTGAGACTCGGCGAGTAGGGCTAGGGTTTCACGTAAATTGGTCAGTGAGTAGACTTGCCGAGCTGGGAGATGACTCAGTGAGTCAGGAGGGAGTTAGAGGACTGGAGTTCAAGGCGATACTCACCGAGTTGTTCTTGAGACTTGGCGAGTTGAGTCGGGGTGGCCCTGCGATTCATGACTGGGATGACTCGTCGAGTATAGGGAGGGACTCGGCATGTCAAGCGGGACAAAGAGTTAAAGGACATGTGAGAACTCGCCGAGTCACCAGGGTGCACTCAGCGAGTAGGGTCAAAGTGGGACCGTTGACTTTTGTTGACTTTTAGGGTTGGGTTATCAATGGAGTCCTTGTGACAAGAGGGGAGGGTAAAATAGTCTTTTACCTTTCTGAGGGTGCCAATGGCAGGTTGAGTCTAGTCTCGAGAGTTATATTTATAAGAGTATTTATTTATGTGAATAGGCGGAGACTAGGCAATATTTTCCATCGAGTCAGAGATTTACCGAGACGCCTGAGGTGAGTCTTCTCACTGTACTTTACCTAGTTTGGTAACAGAGTTATGTGACAGAGTACTATAGAGTTATATGCCAGTGTATTTGCATGTTATTTATGTGTTGTGATTTATTGTGATATGTGATATGCATGATTCAGAGTTATAGAGTTGGGACTTTCGGGTCCTTAGAGCTATGGCCAGAGGGCCCACAAAGAGTTGGGACTGGAGGGCCCCATTGAGACACATTAACCAGAGGGTCGACAGAGTTACAGCCTCGAGTGGCTATTATGTGTTTTAGTGGTATTTTAGGGAACTCACTAAGCTTATGCTTACAGTGTTATGTGTTATGTGTTTCAGGTACCAGTGATGACCGCGGGAAGGCGTCGACTTGATTCGTACACACGCACACCGAAGTTTATATGTTTTTGATCTTGGGGTTTTGTATTGAGATAATGTTGATACAATGTTTCGAAAAATGAATGTGAATGGTATTTTATGGTTTTTAAAAAGTGAAAAATTGTTTAAATTTTTACAGTGTTACATCAAATCTCCACCACTACCACTCCTACACGCTCCTTTGTGCGTCCTGTCGCACCTCCCGCATCGGCCGCGGCTCTGGTAATCCTTCGATCTCGAATCTGAGCCCTTGGGTCTTTTGCCCGAACCTGTGGCTACCTGCACCTCATCCGACTTCCTCTTCCGGATCTGTTCCAAATCAATCTCCCTCTCTCTAGCCCGTGCGATCATATCGTCCAACGTTTTGCAGCTGGACCTGCTCACAAACTGCCTGATGTCATCCCTCAACATCTCGTGGTATCGGGCCTTCTTCATCTCCACATCTGCGACATACTGCAGAACAAGAAGGGCCCTCTCCCTGAACTTGGCGGTGATCTCCGCCACAGTCTCAGTAGTCTGCGTCAAATCCTGAAACTCCCGTGCCAACTGCTGCACCTCAATAATTAGGGAAAACTCAGCCCTGAACCTGGCCGAGAAATCACTCCATGTCATCGCGTCCAACGCGGCATCGTCACCAATGGCATGTCCAACCTCCTCCCACCAATCCCGCTCTCTGTCCTTTAGAAGACAGGAGGCGAGTCTGACCTTGTCCCCCTCGGGACACCGGCTCGTACCGAATGCATTAGCGACATCGGCCAACCACCTGCTGCTGGAAATGGGGTCCCTGGCCCCATGATAATCTGGTGCTCCACAAGCTCTAAACTCTCGGAATGTCAAGGTACGTGCTCCCATCAAGGCCATCATCTCGGTACGGAAGGCTCCCAGCCTCTCATCCAAGATCTCCAATATACCCTCCTTGACAGTGCCAAAGATCACAGGAGTCTGATCTAGTATGTTGCGCGTAACCTCCGCCGATACAAACTCTCTCATATGCTCCTCGAGCTGCTCGGTCCCTAAACCTAAGCCTGATCCCTCTCCAGCGCCTGACCCGCCCACTGGTCTCTCACATAATGTCACCATGCTGAAAACATATCACATTAACTATCATAATACTCATCACTGCTGAAGTATCATACACACACACTACAAGTTTCCCGGTCTCATCTAGGCCTTTCTTGAATCGAGTACAGATCCTCTATTTTCAGTAGTACTAGCCCATACTACCTTCCACATCTATCCTTACTTTCCTCAAGAACTACTTCGACTCCACCAGGTCCCTTTTTCTACTACTACTGCTCCCATCACTATCTCATCCTAGGCTTACCCTAGGGAAACCTCTGACTCCACCCAAACCAGTCCTCAACTGTTGAAGGCCTCTTTGCAATGCCAATTAGCCATCACCTGAATACCGTCACATGTGATGAGGCTCAAATAATCCTTCGAGTAAAAGACCTGTCCCTACAACAGTTAGACTCAAACGAGAGCTGCACAATAGGGCCAAATCCAGCACTCTGAGATTATTCAACCCTGATCACATGTGACGTGACGTATTCACCTCAGGGCTAACTCCCATCACTCAAAATCCCACAATGCACAAAGCAAACAACAATCATACAAGTGAAAATCTAACCATAACATACTCAAGCAATCATAATCTCATATCAAGAATCTGTACTAGCAAGCAGCATAATCTCATATACTCAGGCATGACCTAAACAAGCTACCCTACTACTGTCTAACCAGTACCATCATGAAGCTCAAAAGCACATATAATAGGCACATAAGGCATCCTCCCTAGATCTTTAGTCCTAATCTAGCATGCTGTTCTACTAACTGATAATCATAACATAAACTTGTATGGGTATTTTGGGGTACTTACATGAGCTCGACTGATTGCATGCACCACACCATTTTCTCTTATCAAAGTTCTTTTCTTTCTGAATTCTTTTTGATTTTCTAAATTTGTTTCATTTCTCAAAACTCTTTTACAAAACTGTCTTTTCATTTTGAAAACTTCTATACCAATTCCTTAGTTTGAGTTCATACACACCCGAGAGTATGTCTGAATCCCTCAAACCAAGGCTCTGATACCAACTTGTAACGTCCCAAAAATCACGACTGAAAATTTTCTTTGAACATTACTAAAACCATATTTATAAAAGCCATGTCATAATTCATAACATACATTCAGAGTATTAATTCAAAACATATTCTTATTATCAGAGTAAAACATCCCAGGCTGTCTAGTTAATGGTGTGTGCCATGCGATCACCCCGACCTCTTCCCTTCGCTACCGTAACTACCTGAAACCAAAACTGAAAACCGTAAGCATGAAGCTTAGTGAGTTCCCCAACCTACCACATACCCTGCACAAATACATATAGCACATACTAGGCCACACCCGCTATTTCGGGCCTCGCCCCTACCTCGGGCCTTGCCCGCTACAACGGCCCCGCCACTCCAAGCCCCGCCTGGCTTCGAGCCCCGCTCGGATACAGATCTGTTTCATTTAGGCCCCGCCTATCTCCGGGCCCCGCCCGCTAACAACATAATACAAAATAGCATATAACACATAACTGAACACACCCTACTGTATTCCTGTCCTAAGGCCTCACTTGTCTTGGGCCTCACCCCTATCCTATTACGAGTGAGTCATGGAACCCCGTCCAAGCTCCTACTATAAGTGAGATACAGCCCTCCAGTCCACACTCATTTCATACCTATCTCGGGCCTCACCCCTGCTTTGCTACTAATGAGATATGGAACACCGTCCATACTCTGCTATTGGTGAGATACGGGACCTCACCCATACTCACCTCCCTACCAGGCACATACATGCATCACACAGACAACAAGTATACTCTATCATGCAAACCACTCCTTGGGTTACCAGCCATACTCTAGATCCGAAGTTTTCTTTGCTCACAAAGGCACAATACATGAATTGGCCTTGGAAATGGCCCAAAATGATAAAATCTAACTAAGAAAGGGAATCTAAATGAATAACAGCCAAGGTATGAGCTCCATACCTTCCAATGATCTAAAATAGCACACCAACTCAGAGCCCACTACCACTTATTGAATCACCCAAGGTTCCTTTCTTCCTTTTTGCATCTAAGCACCCAAATGGCAAAGAAAGCTTGAGATTACTACAATGGAGGCTAAGGGTATCGAGGGAAGGTAAAGGGAGTGATGGAGGCTAGGGTGAAGGCCTGAAATGAAGCTTAAATAGGGCACTAAGCTCAGATATCAGGGTTTCCCAACCCAAACCTGACTCGCCGAGTCAGTCCCTCAGACTCACCGAGTCGGTCACTTAAATCCCAACACGGACCAGCTCCAACTCGTCGAGTTCACCTATGGACTTGACGAGTTGACCCCTTTGACTTAGGGTTTTCCTTCCCTTTCTTGGTCTTTCTGATTCTGAGTGTTATAGTTTTATGGCTTAAGGACTTTGGGCCCTTGTTGGGCCGTGATTTTTTCTGTGATGGGATTTTAGACTTGGACCCATTTTTTACATGACATATCTTTTGGGCCTTGGGACTAGTTGTATGTGGGCCTTGGTGTGTTAGGCCCAATAAGGCAAGGATTAAGTAACTTTTTCCCTTAAAGATAGGATTTGGAGTTTAGACCCTCGTGGCAGGATATTAATCTAATTTCTAATTAGGGTTTTTTTACTTGTGATTTAGAGTGATAGGATTTCACGAGTCAGTAGCTCGAGTGTGATTTGATACCTTCAATCTGAGGTAAGTTTCCTTTACTGTATCCATGGGTCGAAGGCATCAATGCCAGCCCATTAGTTTATGATGTAGTATGATGATTATCCGTATGACAATTGTTAGTAATGCCTATATTTGCTTGAAAACTTTGTGATTCTTTTGTTATGATTTTATGTGGTAGTGGTAGGAGTGAAATAGACCCGATACTAGTTGAAATGGACCGAAGGGGATTGCAAGCACCCATATATGCTTGACTGTATCCGATTGAAATATACCGAAGCAGATTGCAAGCACCCATATATACTTGATTGTATCCGGTTGAAAGAGACTGAAGGGGATTGCAAGCACCCATATACACCTGGTTGTATCCAGTTAAAATAGACGGAATGGGATTTCTAGCACCCAAATATGCTTGACTGTATGTTTGTATGGTATGGGGTATTTTGGGGAAACTCATTAAGCTTTGTACTTACGGTTTTCAGTTTATGTTTCAGGTACTTTCAGCTCGAAAGGGAAGGGCCCGGTCTGATCGCACTGTATCCACCTTTGTTTTTCCGTATCATGTGATATTCGGATTTTGAACTCTGATAATATTTTATTATGATATACTCTCAACTGTTTTGATAGGATTATCGTATGATTGAAAAGAAATTAAAATGAAAATTTTATCTGAATTTTTGAGATGTTACAAAGACCTTTCACTCAAAGCTTAAATTTGGTCAGATAAAGTTTCCAACTTTATCTATTTGGATGGTCCAAAAAAACAAGATTTAGTGTTTAAGTCTCAAAGGGACTATAAATGAATCTTTCTTAACTTAATCCTTTAAGTGCAAGTCTCCAACCTTCAGATCTGAATCAATGTGATGTTTAGATGGATAAAGTTTTCAACTTTATCCATGAAAAGGTCACAAACTTTCAAGATCTAGACTTTACGCACTAAAATGACCAAAAATGCTAACACAACTTGCGTGGCTTAATGAACAAGCACCAAAGCCAACTTTCTAAGTCTAATAAGTCCCAAGAGTGTTCCATATAGCTCAAAAGGTGTTGGAGTTATTACAACTTCCAAAACACAAGCTCAAGGGATCAAAAAGTGGAAAATATGAACAATAACTATATCTATGAAACCAATTAGCAAGTTAGAATCTTTTTACTCACAATGGTCTAGGAATGAAAAAACCTTGTTGGATCTATACTTGAACCCCTCTTCTATACACTTTAGCACCACCTTGCTCTTCAAGATTCAACCATCCAATGGAGAAATAAGCTCATAAATAATGTCAGGACTCAAAAACAAGTAAAAAAAATGCTAGGGTTTCTCAAAGGATGATTTTAGGTGATGGAGGCTTGTCATGAGAGGGTTTCCTATAAATTAGAGCCATTAAATAAGGCTCAAAACCAAAGAATTAGGGTTTTGATCGGCCGCGATTATGACCTGCATAGCATAACCTACACCATGCATAGGTTATTAAACCCGCATCTAGTATTTTAGCATTTACGCCCTGCATAGCAGCTACCCCCTGCGTAACTTTCCTACACTCTTCGTAGGATAAAACCCCAAATTTCCACTTCAACTTCAAACAACCATAAATTCTTCGTTTCAACTCCGTTTTTGGCATTATTTTTATGCAAGGTCCTACAATTCTATGTAATTACTATTGAATTAAAATATACTGAACTAAAATCCTTAATTCGTGAAAGAAGTCTGAAACATCACTTTTCCTATTTTACCCTTTGACTCCAAAACACAAACCAAGGGCTTATATCTCATAAACAATATTATCAACATACAATAGGTTCTAAACCCTATTCACCTGAAGCCCAATTCCTTTACTTGATCCATTTATTATCTACAATCCCAAAATAAGAAACTTCTTAAAACAAGATGTTATAACTCTCCCGCACTTAAACTGGATTTCGTCCTCAAAATCTGTTTTGGTTAGGATATTAGAAACAATGCTAACATATTCCATAAGATCCCTCTAACCCTTTTGAGATCAAGGTAACTAAAGTGACCACTCACAAACCTACAACAACCAACAAACAACACAATAACTTGAAAATATTCAAATACAACAACTTTCCTTCTCTCCCTGACTATATGAACCAACTTCTAGAGAAAACCACTCTAACCGGGAACTCTTAGAATTAGAACCACACACTAACTTCCTTAATATATTCCTTGAAACCGGGAACCCATCACTGTAAACTTCAGAACTATACCCTAGGACTGATGATCAATGAACCGTTGTACCAATCCCTAGTTCCCCGACTAGGAACACCACCAAACCATGCATAAAGAATACTCAAACCTCCTAATTGTGAATTTCACCTAATCCCAAATCCATAAATTGTGCCCAAAAACCTTAAATACACACTTGATTTACGGATAATTCATCACCAACCCGCTGCTCATACGAGCATAATGGTGGTCAGTCCAGAAAACCTCATGTTGCATCCAAATCCCTCGTCATCTCATGTTTACATCCACCTGACAAATCACTCGAGACATTTACAACGGATTCCATGACTCGAGATTTCAGAACCGGTACCCTACATTGTTAACCAAACTCCTAATAAACAGTTTGCAAGCAAAATGGGTTCATAATGTAAATATTCAACAAGAGACTTCTAATTCACAGTTAATACTTCCAACAAAATTTTACTGTCCACATGATCAAAATCGGCTGGTTACAAAGTCTCCCAAGTCCCAACAATGCACCAACACCCAAACTTGTCAATAAGACAATGATCCGAGGCCTAAGAGTCTCAATCAAATGACTATCGGTTCTCACCCTTGTGAATTATACAATTACTGGTTCACGATACATCGTGACACCCTCTAACCACTAGAACAGAAAGCTTACAGTAGTATAGCCTCTAGAACCTTGAAGAGAGTGCCCTCAAGTGTTCACCACCATTTTTCGTGCATATAAAGAATGCCGAAAATGGAGTTGAAACGAAGACTTTATGGATGTTTGAGGGCACTCTCCTCATGTTTCTAGAGAAGATGGGTCTCCCATCTTTATGTTCTGTAGGAAAAGGACACTCTCCTTATCTTTGTCCAATTAGGTAGGTCTCCCACCATCGATCTAGAAACTAAGTAGCCATGATCCCTAGCACCACACAAGGGGTAGCGAGCCTATATGTGCATGTGAAGATTATCTAGAAATCTACTCATAATAACTCACAACACAATGAATGTCGGGACATAACCACACAAGTCTCTCATCCTAGTATGCATGCATGCAACAAGTAGGATGCCAAAACCTCTTTTTTCAAAATAAGAAATTTTAGCTTTATATCGACCAAAAGCATTTCTGAAAATATAATTTCATAAATGCACAAACAATCCACACAGGGACAAGTAGCAATCTAAGATATATTAGATCGTTTCGATTCGAAACGCAAAACCAATAATAAGGGATGTCTTCTTTCGATAACTCACAGTGAAAACCAAAAAGGTAAGTATACCCATATTACTAAAAACACGTTTAACCTCCCTACATTAAAAATCCATTTTTCAAAATCATGTCCTTACATAAAAAAGGTCGTCCTCAAATAATAAACCATAATATTAAGCAAGGAACATATATTGTACAGATCGTATCCAAGAACATGTATATTTATAATATAACATAAAAAGGGAAAACACAAGTAAGATAATTATATTGTGAGAAAATGTTCCAAGATAAATGTACACGCCTTAAAAATCAACGCTTTATCCTCGTGTATATCCAAGTCTGAAATACTGAAATCCTAGACATCGTCTTCTTGTTTACCAAAACATCCTAAGATATCAAATGTATAACAAAAAAGAAAAGTTAGTCTAAATAGTATCTATTTTTTGCCTTTAAATCTTTTGAGATACTTGTAATAATGTCCCAAAGGCACGTATTCAGGGGATGCTAAACTAAATTAAAATACTGATTTTAGTCCATTTCAACGTTTATAAAATTCTTAATTTAAAGCATTTATAAAATTCCAAATTTTAGATTACATAATTTAATATCCATTTAACTCATTTTTTTTATCATATCCTTTTATAATATGATCTAGAATAAATAGTGTTAATTCGGTATTTATATAAACCCAGTAACTTGATTTATCCAATATAGCCCACACTCAACTCTTGTTAATTCCAATAGTCTCGTCAGAATAAGCCCGGACACAATGAGTTCATGAAGCTAAAGGCCCAATGATATCCATACTACCTAGCATCTCACTGGTGATGCATCGCCGGCATTATTATAATATAACTAAAAAAAGATAATACAATATATAATTTTATGTAGTTATATGAAATTATCAGACCAAAAATATAGATTTAATCAAATGGTCTCCATTAACAATTGCTTAATGGATTAAATTTGTAATAGCCAAGAAAAGAGAAAAAAAAAAAAAGCTACTTAACAAAAGGTAAATAAAATACAAAGAGAACGAAGCTACTTTTAATAATCCCGGTTTATATCCTATTCATTGCTCTGTTATGCTTTCAGATATGTCAAATGAAAACACCACAGAAGCTTCCATTATGATTTCGGGACCTTGGTTTAATCTTCCAATACATTTACACAATCTATTTGGATTAACTCATTCTAGTGGTTGATCAAAATGAAATGGAAACAGTCATCGGGAATTTCATAAACAACCACCATCTAATTGTAGTTCAAGCTAGAAGCTGAATCTTATAGCTCATCCTTGTGGTTACTAAAGTCTTGTGGTGCACGTACTAAAGGGTAAAAGATTCTTACTGGCTACGTTATGAACCATTCTGTTATCTAAAATCATAAATTCCGAAAATGCCCTCCAAAACATGTAGGTATACCTCATGGAGATATTTAGCATTAACTTAAATGATATTATATCATTTTCATATAACTAAAAATAATATACAATTTATACCCGTTTCACCGACCGGAGATGTTAAGTGACTTTATTGCCTTCCGGAGAGATTATCAAAATATTCAAAATATTCAATTAATTCGTATTAGCAACCATCTAATAGAATGTCTAATCTCTATATTAATTATTATTTTTAAGTATTTAATCTAATTTAATTTAACTTTTATTTATTTATTTATTTATATATATATATTTTTACTTATTTTAACAATTTAAAGGATTTGTTGAAATTGTCTACAACTTTTAGGCCCAATAACCTTTTACATGTTACCTCCTAAAAGTTATGTTTAGTTCCATTTTATTCGTTCAATTCCAATCCCTAAAGTTTTGTTGACTGAATGGGTGGCTTAACTAGTTTGACGGTTCTAAACGAACTAAAAATATATAGTCTTTTGACATTTACTATATTTAATGTTATAAACCATCTTCTTTTATTTGGATATGAGACCGACTATAATAAACTAAAAAGTTTATAAATGATGGAGTTAATTATTATTATTATATATATATATATATGCTTTTTGTGAATATATTTAGAACATTAAGTTAATTTTTCTAGAATGTATTTAATAAAAATTTCATAATTTAATTTTCTAGCCTTTTTTATATGTATATGTTTTTTTTGCGAATATATTTGATCATTATCAATTTCAATATTAATTTGTTCATGATTATTATTATTATCAAGAATATCAAGATTACTTTGTTCTTGTTCATTATCAACATTTTTGTTTGTAGTTAAAAAATAAAAAAGTGACCCTTCCCGTGATACTATAAAAGCTTTTTGTTGCATTTTTCTTTTCCTTTTTAAAGACCATGATTCGTATTTTCTCTTAGACATGATTATTAATTGTTTGAATAATAATAACTATCATCAAGACAACTACAAATAAACAAATAATAAAATGAAACTAATGAATTATCTTTTATAAAATAATGGAAATACCTATTTTGCATGCTTGTCAGTTGTCACAATGAGTTCTTAACAACCTTAAAAAGTGAGTTCTTGATTAACTTTGAGAAAACTCAAATTCCTTTTAACTTTCAACAAAAACCGTTCCAAACCTGATTCAATGGTAATGTACTACACATTTAAAATTCAAACTAGACTACTAGAGCCACATCATAATTCATAAATGAAAAAAAAAACCCTTAGAAAAATAATCCACCACGGTCTGTGCTCAATTTTTTTGGTCCAAAAGTTGTTATACATATAACATATCAAACATTAACCCTAATAGATAATTTGATAACCAAATTCGGATATTCAGATAATGGAAGGTCCAAAAACTTATACATATAACATATCAAACATAAGCCTAATAGAGTAATAGATAATCATATCGACAGATTATCAGATGAAGAAGAACAATCGCTTGGTTATTAGAGGAAGAAAAAAAAAACATATCAATTATCAAACATAAAAAGAATCGGGAATCAACTAATCATATTATCATATTATTAGAGGATGAAGAAGAACATATCAAACTTAACATAATGTTTCACTGTTTCAGAGGAAGGAGAAGAATCAAGAATCAACTAATTAAGATTCAAGAATCGATCAATATTCAATCGATATTGTAGATTGGTAACGGTTCTTGCTTGTTTCTGCTAAGACTGGAGAATCAAATAACGGGAAGCCGAGAAGGAAGATTGGAAGAACAGTCGCTTGGTTTTATTGATTTCTGTAATTCGTGGCGTGTGCAATTTGGAGAATCACTAATCGAGATTTAGGTTACATAGGGCCCTAAGCACTTGCTTAATTTCACATGAAGTAAGTTCGACCATGTTCGAAGGTGGAATTTAATGAAGACATAAACAAAATTCCATTTATATTTCCTTCCATTGTAAATTATTTAAAAGTATCTCTATTTTTTGAGTCGATATTTTTTCCCAAGTGCAACACTTTAGAGTTAATAAAGAGGATCGTTTTACATGTACAGTGATTAAAGTGATTGGGTGATAACTATAGGATAATGAAAAGCTAGTAAAATGATGTATAAACTTTGTTAGTTGTAAAAGGGGATATGTTTAAGGAGAGGGCATAAAAGAAAGCAATGGTAGGTGTAAGAACCAAAATTCATGCTATTACATTTCACTCAAAGTTCTAGATCATCTTAATGTTAGTATACTTGTATTTTTATATGTTGTAGCCCATATTGATAGCCTACATGTGTAGTGTAGCATTGGCCCATGGCCTTGTATGCATGTATTTATACCTTTATATTGTTCTTGTTATGGGAGTCGAATCATATATTCTATTCAATTAAATGGTAACAGCCAATCTCCTAAAATCTCTCTAACCTTCCCCCTCTTTCCCTCCATATGCCTTCTTCTTCCTCCTGTAAACCCTATTTCTTGATCAAATCACCATGACAGGTGACGGCTCCACACCAAACACTACATCTCACAAAGTTTTCGGCATATCCAATATCAAATCTCTAGTCCCACTTATCCTAGATCTTGAAAGAGCCAATTATGATGATTTGAGGCAACTGTTCATGAACCACTGTGAAGCTTACAATGCTATTGAACACATCGAAGAAACCTATGATGAGCCAAACCACCCACCAACCGAACCCATCTGGAAGAAAGTAGGTGCTATTGTGAAGGGATGTGTATACTCTACGTTATCTCATAACCTTCTAAACACTGTGCTTAAGAATCAGACGAATGCTAGGAAATTATGGCTTATGTTAGATCGACTCTTTCGTGCTAATAAGGACACCCGTGCAATCCAGTTGGACTTCGAGATTCGAAGCATCAACATGGGAGACATGAGCATGCTTACATATTGTAACAAGATCAAAACAACAGTTGATCAGTTGAATAACCTCAACCCGAAAATAAATTACCAAAAAAATCTCGTTATATACACAATCAATGGCCTTGCATCACATTTTAACAGTGTCGGCCTCATGATTCGCCACCGCCAACCTTTTCCTACATTTGATGAAACTCATTCAATCCTCACATCATAAGAACAACGACTCTCTATTTCTCGGTGCTCTTCTCTATCGGCTTACCAATATCATCCCTTCTCTCCAACTTCGCTTCAAACTGCTGGGACTGGTGTGAATGATAACCGCCACAGCCACTGTTGTCCAGATCGCCGACAACAGTACAACCACCGATAGTAGTTAGTGTGACATCCCCAAAATCTCGGCCAGAAAAGACCGGTTTCATTTATGATTTTTAAACATTTTCAAAGTAAATCCTTTTGATTTTAAAAGAGATGCGGAATTTGTTCCCAAAAACAAAACATGATAAAATAGATTTTTATCAAAACATTTCATAAAGAAATATAATTTCATTTCATAATCAAAAATCGGGATGTCATGTTCCGATACAGACCATAAAGCATAAACGATAACATTACAATTCATTCAACAAATATGTACATATACAGACTTGTAAACAAAACAACTTGATGATTCATCCATCTTATGCCCTTGCGCCACTTCTTGTAATACAAATAAACTGAGTGGGTCAGGCTTGGGGGCCTGGTGAGCATATAGGGTTTTCAACCCACAATAAATAATTATATTTAATTCAACAATCAACAATAACCCAATTACCCATTCCCATTATCCTCACTTTACGTCCCTAAAATAACATCTATCTCAAGGGATCTAATCTAGAATTTTCATTGGGACGGACATTATTGCAGAGGGGCTTCCTCAACAATAAGTTTCCTAAAGGCAACAATGTGGGGGATAGAGTACACCGGTGAACACATCGTTCACAACACCTACAGGTTATGAGCCTGCTAGCGTTCCACATGACTGTCTAGAATAGTCCGTGGTTGTCATCCATATTCTGCTGAATGACTAGAATAACACTAACAACGAGGCCTTTCATCAATTTATTTCATTGCACACCAACTGTCTACCCATGCTCTACCCAACATATTAGTAGATAAAAATATACATGTTTTATACATAATTTAAAAAAAAAAAAAAAACAAAAAAAAAAAAAACTGTATAGCATGCTCTTTCAATATTCCATCCAAATAGCAAGTAATACGTAAACACATAACAAGAAATTTCAAGGAGAGTCATATAAGTCTATATGTTAGAAGGTAATAATAATACCCTCACACAACCCGTATTCTTAAATACATTCAACGATTACTTGTATAATATCGTGTATTGAAAAGGACTATACACTCACTTGATCAGAAGATGATCGGACAGCACTACGACTTGTAGAAGTAGTATTCTTTGGTAGATCTGGAAGATCTTCACAAAAACCGGGCTCCTCGCGGGCAGGGCTTCGGCTCGGGAATAACGCTCCTCGGGATCCTCGGGACTTCGGAACTTACTTTGGGGCTCGGGAATGATACCAGGGCTTCGGGATATAATTGGCACGCAAAACGATGAAAATTAGAGAGAAAGGAAGAAAAATAGCAAGGAAAATGGCTGATCTCAGGTTCTATTTATAGGTTGTTGGGTTTGGGATTACGCTGGGCGTAACCTCAAGTACGCTGGGCGTACTCAATACGCTGGGGCATACCAGGCCTTATGCTAGGTGTATAAAACGTCACTGCATGCGTCACTTGGTGGCACTCGAGTATTGGTCAGGCAACTTGCACACCTCTGAGTACGTTGGGCGCACTCAAATTACGCTCGGCGTAATTTGACTCGTCAAACTTCTAAATTGCGTAACTTTCGCATACAAGCTCCGTTTTCGACGTTCTTTATATCCACATGTAGGTCAGACCATACTCTAAAACTTTCATTTAGACTCCAGCGGCTAATTTTGATTTTATTTTTATTATTAACTTTTAGTAGGCCGGGACAGAAAAACTTCATTAGAAATTCATAACTTCTTCGTCTGACATCCGTTTTTGTCCCTATTTCTGTCGTTGCACTACCATTGACGAGATCTTCGATTCTTGTTTAGAAAATTTCGGCTAAAACTCGCTCGATCTCAATTCGAACTTTTGGGTTGTCTACCGCTAAGCTGAAACTTCGAAAAATCATAACTTCCTCATACGAAGTCAGATTTAGGCGTTCTTTTTATGCACACTCTCGGTTCAACATTATCTACGTCTTTCATGTTGATCACTAAGGCTAAATATCACTCCTTCATAAATTCACTATTTACATCACGCTGTGTCACACCAGTTTTGTCGCGAAACTTCGACAGGTCATAACTTCTTCGTTATAACTCGGATTTCAGCATTCTTTATATTTTCGGAAACCTCGTCTCAACCACTACATCTTCGTGCATCAATATCGGGTTTATATAACATTTCATTTTTACGCTTCTTTTTATTCTTGATTAAATCAAACCACATAATTAAACGGATAAGTATAAAACACATAATTCACAAATAATACATTCTTATTATTTCAAATTGGGTTACAAATGTTAACCTAGACTATTAAATTGCTAAAAATGGCAAGCCCAGAAACATGGGCGTTACAATTAGACCGCCACAAACTTTCTGTAAACAACATCAGCAACAACAACATAAATCACCCACCACCGTAATAAGGGTGGGTGTTTATTCCTCCACCGACTCGGACCTCCTGGAATTATCGCCCTGCCTATACAAATCAGTGGGTCGGCCCATAGAACTCACGTCAACAGCCTCCTAAAGTTGATTGACTTATTGGTCCTCCTGCTACCGGCCCAATTGCTACACCACAAGCCCATCTCAGAGTTGCAGGTCCACACCAATCGCAACCCTCTTCAGTAACATCCCCTTGGACTTGGTTTGTGAATGAGCAACAACTAACCGTATTTCGATAACTTTTTTCTTCGATGTCTCTACAACAATCGGGTGAATGGGTGATGGATACTGGTGCTACAGATCACGTTCATAATAACCAAGGTATACTCTATTCTTGCCTTGACAATAGTGTACCTCGTCATGTCCTAGTCGAGGATGGTTCTAAAATAGCTGTAGTTGCAACCGAAAATACTTCTTTTTCACTTAAAAACCCACATCACCCACTTTATCTCAACAATGTTTTAATCACTCCCTTTATTATTCGAAATCTTATTTCCCTTCGTAAATTTACTCGTCATAATAAATGTTCTATTGAATTTGACGAATTTGGTTTTTTTGTCAAGGATATTAGGACGCACCAACCCCTAATCCAATGTGACAGTGACGGTCCACACTACCCGGTTCTTCCTCAACCACCTCAAGTCCTTTCCACAAGTTCCACCGTTTGGCACCAACATCTCGGACATCCCCGGAAACATGTTTTTCAGTTTTTAATTTCCAATAATTTGCTTCCATGTAATAAAACCATATCCAATTTCTTTGTGTCAAGCTTGTGAACTTGGAAAACATGTTAGACTTCCATTTGATGTTTTTGATTCTGTTGTTTCTCATGCGTTTGACATTATACATTTTGATGTTTGGACATCACCCATTACTAGTACTAGTGGTTTAAAATATTATGTTATTTTTCTTGATCACTTCTGTCACTACCTATGGGTAAATCCTTTAAAACACAAATCTGACGTTTTCTCCAAATTTGTTGAATTTTCAAACTACATTAAAACCCAATTCAACAAAACTATTAGATCTCTTCAATGCGAAAACAATGGTAAGTACAACAACAAACAATTCCATGACCACATTTCTTCTCATGGCATACAATTTCGTTTCTCTTGTCCTCATACCTCCCAACAAAATGGGAAATTTGAACACATGTTATACATAATCAATAACATAATTTGTACTCTCCTCTTCCATGCTCACATTCGACCTACCTATTGGGTGGAAGCTTTACATATGGCCACACATCTCCTAAACATATTACCCTCCACATCCATAAAAAATGACACTCCCCATTTCCGACTCTTTCACTCTCACCCTTACTTACTCACACCTACATATTTTTGGTTGTCTTTGTTTCACTTACATCACCACCTCCCATAAACTTGAACCTCGGTCATATCCATGTGTCTTTACTGGGTACCCAACACACCATCGAGGGTACCGATGTCTTGACCTTGCCACCCATAAAATTATATTGCCTCATCATGTCATGTTTGACGAAAACACCTTCCCTTTCCAATCCGTAACCCCCAACGCTCCTCCATTTTATGATTTTCTTGATGACATCCTTGATACTCTTTCACACTTCCATTTCTCCTCAAAATCTCCACCACCACCTACACCACATAACTCTAATTCCACCACCACCAAAAGTATGAATTCGCCTGAGCCAAATTCACCAAATTCAATCTGAGGGTACATCTACCTCCTCTTCCTCTTCCTCTTCAGACTCACTTACTCCTTCACCTCCTCCTGGCCATCCTATGACTACTCATCTCAAAAGTAGGATCGTAGAGCCCATTAAAAGACACAAATTACATGTATCCCCTCTCTCCTCTATTCCCCAGTCTCATATACATGATATTGAAGACCCCAGCTGGCACTAGGTCATGCACGATGAGTACAATGCTCTTATCTCAAACGGGACTTGGAACATTTTCGTGCGACCCCTAGGGATCAACATTGTCAGATCCATATGGCTGTTTTGTGACAAGTATAATGTCGATGGCACTTTATCTCACTATAAAGCTAGACTTGTAGCAAACATGTGTAGTCAACAGAAGAGCATAGACTATGACGAGACCTTCAGTCTGGTTGTCAAACCGGCTACCATCCGTACTATTCTTAGCATTGTAATTTCGAGACATTTGCCCATTCAGCAGCTTGTTGTGAAGAATGCTTTGCTTACGGTCACTTGTAGGAAAATTTTTACACGCATCAGCCTCCAGGATTTCAGGACTCTCAACACCCGAACCACGTGTGCCACCTTCAATGATCTCTTTATGGCCTGAAACAAGCCCCTAGGGTCTGGTATCACCGCTTTGCACAACATGCTCTCAAGATTGCTTTTCAACATAGTCACATAGATCCATCATTGTTTATAATGCATACCGCTGACGCAATCGCTTACCAATTATTATATGTTGACAATATCATACTCACAACATCTTCTACAATTCTTCTCCAGTATATTATAACGAAACTCGGCCACGAGTTTTCAATGACAGATCTTGGACCTCTTAACTATTTTTTAGGTACTTCTGCCATTCGCTCTTCTACATGCTTGTTTTTATCACAACAAAAGTATGCCAAATAGATCCTAGAACGTGCCAACATGTTGAATTACAATCCTAGTCGCACTCTTGCTAAACCAGTCCATAAACTGGACACGGGTCCCCCGGTCGCTAATCCTACTCTCCTCCGTAGTCTTGAAGGAGCTCTCCAGTACCTAACTTTCACGAGACTCGACATCTCCTTCGCATTTCAACAAATTTGTCTCTATATACATAACCCCAGAAAGCCACATCTTCACGCTCTCAAGTGGATCCTACGATACATACGTGGCACACTTGACCATGGTCTTCAAATGCATGTCTCCCCCACTGAGTCCTTATTTGCTTACTCTGATGCAGATTGGGGGGTGTCCAGCTACACGTCACTTTACATCCTGCTACTACGTCTTTTTAGGGGACAACCTCATCTCCTGGTCCTCCAAAAGACAGGGCATAATTTCCAGATCAAGTGTCGAGGTTGAATACCGCGGCATTGTCAACGTTGTCGTAGAGACTTCATGGATCCAAAACCTTTTATTAAAGCTATGTTTCCCTACCATTAAGGCGACCATCGTTTATTGTGACAACGTCAACGTGGTTTACATGTCAACTAATATGGTTCAATATTAACCGAAAATGCACAAAGAAATTGATATTCACTTAGTTCGTGACAAAGTAGCTCTTGGCAATATTCGAGTTCTTCATGTTCCATATACTGCTCAGTATGTCGATATCTTCACCAAAGGGCTGCCCACCAGCTTGTTTTTAGACTTTCGTTCCAGTTTGAATGTTCTTCATTCACCTCTCGATCAAATTGTGGGGGGATGTTAGTATAGTTGTATTTGTATATGTTGTAGCCCATATTGATAGCCCACGTTTGTAGTATAGCATTGGGTTATGATCTTGTACGCATGTAATTATACCTTTGTATTGTCCTGGTTATGTGAGTAGAATCATATATTCTATTTAATTATACTTAAGCATAAGGCTAAGAGGTATGGTCACCACCAACCCACTAGAGAAGTGCTGCCACCTATAGGCCACGTCAGCTACACTACATTTCTACCACTAAATCACTAGCCATTGGAAATGGTTACCACTCCTTTGTATTTATCTTTTTTTTTAACATTTGAATAAATTAAAAAAATTATTAAACAAAAATGTTAATTAAAGACACATTACATTAACTAAAAACACATAAATTTAAATCCTAGCTTACTTAAAAACATATAAAACTAAAACCTAAATTACTGAAAAAAAAACATTAAAAAATAGAATATTACTCGTCGTCGTTGTCGCCCTCGTAATCGTAGACCTTGTTTTAATCATTAGATTCCTCATTATCCTCCTCGTCGATATTATTTTTTTAGAATTATCTTTTCCATATGTGCTAAATCAAATCATGGCGTAGATTGTGATGTGTTTCACTGCTTTGTATTTCCAGTAGTCTTGTGAAGTATGTCGGGTTGCCGATTTGTATTACTGTAGGTGGATTAAGTATGTAGTCCGGAATATACATACAAATTGCTCTGACATCTTCTTCTATTTCCATGTTATATAAAATAACACAAGTTATCAACACCTTAGTTAACTTTTCCCTATTCCATGCTCGGGCCAATTGTTTGATTATGTGCCACTTTTGTTTAAGGACCCACAAACGCCCGCTCCACATCCTTCCTTGTCGATACTTGTGCTAACTTGAACTATTTTTTTTCATCGGCCGGATATGAGTATGATTTGACAAACGTAGCATACTCTGGATATATCTCATCACTAAGGTAATACCCATAATTATATTGACGCCCATTCACAAGGTATGGTATGTTTGGTTCTTTACCCAACAAAATTTTATTAAATAGCGGAGACACTCTAAGAACATTCAGGTCATTGTTTGACCTAATCATACCAAAGGATGGATGCCAAAACCATAGGTTCAGTAAAAACAACTACCTCTAGTATAATAGTCGGCACGCCATGATCATCTCGCGTGAATTGAGCTCGCCATGCATCAGGATAATTTTTCTCACTCCTAATGTGTACAGTCAAAGCTATCAAGCATTCCTGGAAAGCCATGTTTAACTTCATGTGCAACATACAACTGTTCGACATCACTCTTAGTCGGATGTCGCAAGCATATGTCACCGTAAAACTCTATAAGATACTCACAAAAAAGATAGGTACATTCTCGACCCATCCTCTCAGACATTTTCAAATACTCATTTGATGCGTCTTTGACTATACCGTATGCCAATTGTCTAAGAGTTGTTGTGTATTTTTGTATTGTATTAAAACCACGTTTACCTCTAGCATCCCATCTTCATTGAAAAAAATCATATTTTTTTTGCCAAATCTCTAGCTATACGTATAATTAAATTTCTACTAAAACGAAAACTATATTCAATTTTCGATAGGTCATATAAACTATCATGGACAAAGTAATCACATACAAAAAGTTCGTGTGTCATGATACAATTTCGGTTGATCGAAATTCTACGCTTCTTCTCGACATTTGAACTTTCGCCTCTTTGATGCACCATGTCGCATGTCGTGGACAACATGTGCAAAACCAACTTATCATCATCAATTGAAGAAGAAGAAATTGAACCCACAAAATTATTCATATTGTTTGAAAGTGTGTCTGTTTTGTTGAATATATATAAATATATATATTAGGGGTGTGCATAAAACCGCATAAACAACCTGTATCAGATAAGACGGTTTAGAACTAATCTGATATGGTTTACGGTTTCCAATCATAAAACCGCACTTCAAACCACACCGCGTAATATATATATATATATATATATATATATATATATATATATATATATATATATATATATATCTTAATTACCTTATAAAGCATTTTTCGTCAAATGCTAAATTTTAAGTCGTAGAAACATACAATGCATTTGTACAATCAATTTATGCATTACAAAAAGAGTAGAGTACATATGGTCAACAGTTGAAAAGGTCAAATCTCTAATCCCCTATTCTTAGGCTATTTTGACCCAGTTCATTCCTTATCTCCGTATTTCCCCTAATCTTGCAATTTCTGTTCACAAATCTTGGATATATATCGCTGACGTTTCCATTCTAGGGTTTAATTCATCTTTCAGCATTCAACCACCATTGTCACACCCGTCGCTTGGCGCGGGTAAACGGCTATTTTATATATATATATATATATATATATATATATATATATATATATATATATATATATATATATATATATTGTTAGGTTATAATATAGATGACATGTATTGTATGGTCGTAGGAACAATTCCGGACCAATGGATGAAAATAATGAATAGTTATAATCTTAGGGTCCATACTATTAAAATGGAATAACATGTACTATATAATTATATAAATTTTATTAAAGGGTATTTTAGTCCAATAAAATGAATTTAAAAAGTAAAAATCCGAATTTTAAGAGACAATTAATTCTCCAATTTTAAAAAAATCTAATTTTTAAAATTAATTCACATAATTTTTTTTTTAGTTTGGATTTATTCTTAGAGAATATGGTTTCATTGATTATATATATTTTTTAAGAACTAACATTCTTAAAGAGTATTACATCATATATAATCAAAAATAACAATTTGTATGAAAAAAAATTCTATGAGAATGACATTCTAATCAAACTTTATTTTTCTAAGAAAACAATTAATGTAAGAATTTAATACACAAATTCTGTTCTTGAACTAATAATATATCAAATGATTATATGAAAGGAATGTGATACAAGAAAAATATTCTTAAAGAATAAACATTCTCAAAGAATTACAACATTAAGAAAAAATAAAAAATGCAATTCTTAAAGAATAACAACATTCTTTATCCTTAAGTGTTCTTGTATTTTAATCCTTCTTCAAGCCATTAGCTCTTAGCTTCTCTTCACTGTAAAAACAAGAAGGTACAAAAAAACACAAAATTATTACACGAACCTCTAAAATATTAATAAAAGAATGCGATAATATTGATTAAATAAAAAATAAAAAACTAACAAAACACAAACACCAAACCAAATAGATGTATAAATCTCCTGATATTTATCCTGTTGTATCTCTTTGAAACACATATACGAAAATGTGACTTTGTGGTGTCATGTTTTTTTGGAATTCATGCCACATATATGATTTATATTAAATGCTTAAAGGAATATGATCTACGAAGTGTAAATTATATATGAACGACTAGTTGTGAAACCCGTATATTATACCGGTTGATTAAAACAAAATGTTAAATAGAAAAGATTAAATGAGAAGTTTATTTGAATTCGAAAATTGAAATAAATAAAAATTATGAGAAAAAAAAACATGCAAAAAATAAATAAATTAAAATTATTGTTTAGTTATCAGACCCGTATACTAAACAGGTAACAAAATGTTAAACACAAAGGTTTAAACTGTAAATTTATTTGAAATTGAAATTGAAATTTAAAATTTAAAATTTGAAACTGATATCATTATGGTAGGTTTAATTTATGGAAACTAATTAATAATATATTAGAAATGGAAAATGAAATAAATGACAAGTGGAAAATAAATATATCTCTAAATTATGACAAAATGACATGTGGCAAATTGAATGAGAAAAGGACATGTGGCAAAGTCATTTTCATTTATTAGGGTAGATTTGAAAATTTAAATAAAACAGTTAATAGTAATGTAATTTGTATGAAACGATAACTAGAAAAAAGAAAAATTAATTCACGAAAGTAATAGAACCTACCTTAATGGAGGAGGCACTTTATTCCCCAATGGAGGAGGCACCGGTGATGCAAGTTCTTTAGTTGCAGAAGATAAGGAAAGTGTTTTTTCTCTTTTACTTATCTAATCAATCAACATGAATTAATTTATCATTCTTCACCTTTTATACGTAGCCTCTAAAAAAAATCGAAAGATGGGGGTGGCAGTGAGGGTACATAGATAATACAAGAGGATTGCTCGGGTGTGGTGAATGGTTAACATTGCTCCCATGAGGAAGACGGTGTGGTGATCGTCTATGGTGATGAGCAAATGATATTTTGATGAAAGAGTGGCCCATAGATAATGATACGTTCATATATTTGATGAATGATATTGTAGATAGAATTTTATAAAGGAATTAAAGGACTGATTCCTAAAATAATGGCATATTTATTATTAATTTTAGATATCTCCTTAATAAATCATTCACAATAGTTCTCCTTTAATTTGACAAATATCAATTTGTGATAATTTTGAATTAATTTTTTTTTCCAAATGTCATTATATGAATTTTCCTATTTTATTAAATTTCATACTAGTTGTAAAACTCATTTATTATATGGGTTAATTTAAAAAAAAAATTAAATATTAAAGTCAAAATATTTGAAAACTTTAAATTTATAAAAAATTAAAAAAATAATGAATTATTATAGTGGAAATGTTTTTATCTTTTAAATTTAAATAAATAATTTAAATAAAGAAAAGAAACTAATATGCTTTAATTTTGGGAATTTTGCAAATTAAAAAGTAAGTTTTTTAATAAAATTCATATCCATTTATTACTATATTATTGCAATTATTACATTAAAATATTATATAAAGTTTAATAAAATAAAAAAAATAATAAAATCACATCTGGAAAAAAAAATTAATTCAAAATAACCATAAAATGACATTTGGTAAGTTAAATGAGAGTATGTAAAGTGGCAAAAAAGCTTCATTTATTAGAGAGTATAATATTTTAATGCAATAATTGCAATAAATATAATAATAAATGCACATCAATTTTATTAACAAACTTATCTTCTAATTTCAAAAAAATTAAATTAAAGTTTATTAGTTTCTTTTATTTATTCATTTAAATTATTTGTTTAAATTTAAAATATAAAAAACATTTTAATTTTAACAATTTATTTTTTCTCTTTTTCTTATAAATTCAAAGTTCTCAATTATTTAGACCTTCACATTTAACATTTTTTTTTAAATTAACTCATGTAATATATGGGTATCACAACTAGTTAATTAATATATAGGTGGTATTACTTATTTACACTTATTGATTAAATTTATAATTTATTTTTTGCTAAATTCTGATTGGTTCCTACGTCCACAGAATAGATGTTCGTTCACACAATATGAACCTACCCTCTCTCTCTCTCTCTCTCTCTCTTTATATATATATATATATATATATATATATATATATATATATATAGGGTTAGGTTATTTTGTTTGTAGTAATTATTGTGTGCCAGAACAAAATAAGGGTCCCTGGGACCCATTTTCCAATAATGAACTTGTGTTTTCAGAAAACTTTGATGATAATCAAAGTAGTGGAGTGTCAAATTGTAATAATCAGGATGGTGATACAGTTGTTGATCAATCATCAGGTGCAACTGATGTAGGTATTGATGGTAGTCCTAGCTTAGATGCAACTATATCTCATCAGGCAGGCGCTCTTTGTTGTGAAACTTCTGGTTCGCAACCTAAGAGTGTTGCATTAGACTCCACTAGTAGTTCTGAGAAAAATCTTAATAATAACAATACTATTTTTGATTCTCTGTATATAGGGGTTAGAAAGTCTACTCGTGAATCTAGATTCCCTCAAAAATTTAATGATTTTGTTATAGAAGGAAAATATAAATATGGAATTGAATGATCTATTAATTACTCTTTTCTTAGCCTTGATAATAAATGTTTTGCAACCAATTTAAATAAATAAATAGAACCACATTCTTATTATCAAGCTTCCTTAGATCCGAATTGGGTAAATGCTATAAATGAAGAAATTGAAGCTTTGTACAGAAATAATACTTGGGAAATTTGTGATTTACCTGTTGATAGAAAATCCATTGGTTGTAAATGGGTGTATAAAATAAAGTATAAATCTAATGGTGAAGTAGAAGGTTTAAGGCAAGGCTTGTAGTTAAGGGTTATAACCAAAGAGAAGGGATATATTTTGATGAAACTTTTCACCTGTTGCAAAAATGGTTTCTATCAGAATTGCTATTTCTCTTGCAATTAATTTTAATTGGAGTTTATTTCAATTAGATATAAACAATGCTTTTCTTTATGGTGAATTAGATGAAGATGTTTATATGTCATTACCTTTTGCTTATAGTGATAAAAATAGTAACAAAGTTTGTAAGTTACTAAAATCTTTATATGGATTAAAACAGGCTCCCAGAAAATGGAATGAAAAATTATATGGCTTCTTACTTGAGTTTGGATTTGTTCAAAGTATGAATGATTTTACATTATTTGTTAAAATTTCTAATGGTACTATTGTTATATTACTGGTATATGTTGATGACATAATTTTGAGTGGTAATTCAAATGAAGAAGTTAACAAGGTTAAAGATTTTTTGAAATCAAAATTTTTAATTAAAGATTTAGGAAAATTAAAGTTTTTCTTAGGAATTGAGGTTATAGATATTAATAAAGGAGTATGTTTGTGTCAAAGGAAATATTGTATGGAATTATTACATGAATTTGGCATGTTGAGTTGTAAACTATTTAAAACTCCTTTAGATTGTAATGTTGTAATTAGAGGAGAAGGATTTGATAGTAATGATGTACTTATTCAAAATGTTGTTATTTATCAAAAATTAATTGGAAAACTCATTTATTTGACTATTACTCGTCCAAATATTTCATATGTTGTACAAGTACTGAGTCAATTTATGCATTCACTAAGAAAATCTCATTTTAATATTGCTATAAGATTACTTAGATATTTAAAGTTAAATCCTGGAAGGGGTTTTGCTGTTACAAAAGGTAATCCAATTTTAAAAAGCTTTGTTGATGCTGATTGGGCTAAATGTTTAGTGTCTAGAGGATCTATTACAGGCTCTATAGTTTTTCTTGGTGATACAATTATATCTTGGAAAAGTAAGAAACAAGATACACTTTCTAGATCTTCTACTGAATCAGAGTATAGAGCGCTTGGTGTAATTTCATGTGAAATTATGTGGATTTTGAAGATTTTTTTTGATGTTGGGTTGAAAGATCTAACTCATGTTCCTATATTTTGTGACAATGAGTCAGCTATAAAGCTTGTTCATAATCCAGTATTTAATGAAAAAACGAAACATTTTGATGTAGACACTCATTTTATAAGGGACAGGGTGTCCAAAGGTGTTGTTGAAGTTCATAAAGTAAGTTCAGATTTTAATCTGACAGATATTTTTACTAAACCATTGGGTGTTGTTCAACATGAGTGGATTTGTAAAAATTTGGGGCTTGTTGATCCATTTCAGAATAAATGTTGAAACTAGTTTTGAATTATAAGTTTGTGGAGGGGTGTTGAATTCTATGGATTTAATATAACAAACTTATAATTCATTGTATCCTTTTTTAGTTTGTTTTAGTTTATTTATTATATATATATATATATATATATATATATATATATATATATATATATATATATGTATTTGCTTGTGTTTGTTATGATTTTGTGCAAGAGGATATAAAATGTACAGGTTGTGTAAATATTGGATTAAAATAAGATATGGTGGGGATATAAACGCGGGTTGTATTTGATCCATTCAGTGACCCGAATTGAGTTGTCAATACTATATATAAGTTGTTATGTGAGAGAGCTAATAACGGGGCGCATATTCTTACACTGATATCTTCTTCTTCCTCTCATCTTTAGGGTTTTCTGTATATTGTCGTAACCTTCTGATCTTAGTCATTCTTTCATAAGATGTGTAGAATAGGTGAGTGAAATTGTAGTGAGGTAATATTGTAGAGTGAAGAGGGTTTATGTAATGAGGTTTTGTTTTGTAAGTATGCTTGTCAACCTTCTGGTTCTTAATAAATAAGAGTTGTTGATGTTGTATATTTTGTGTTTGAGTTTCTTTTGAAAATGTAAAATTCACAAAGGAAAAAAACGGTAAAAAAGTATCCCACAATCAGTTCAAACGTTTTCGTCCGTAGCTGGAGTCATGCCACAATGCATGTATGCACACCAGGGGCGGTGTTCATGCGTAGGCTGTCTTGCCACGTTGGCGGTCACGCGTAGAAATTCCTCCATACCGCTTAGCCTAATAGTGTATGTTTAAAATTAATCATAAAACCTAGTTCCTTTAGATATATTTAGGGGTACATATTATAACACCATTTATAGAGATAATTTGAAATATCATTTATAACGATATAAATATATTTTAAATAAGAATAAATCTATAATTTTTCGATTTTCAAAGTTGTATATACTTATTTTAAAAGTCGTAAGAGAGATAGTTGTTATCAAATCCTAGACAAATATAAGTATTAATGTCTAAGCCATCTTTATGCCCAAAATTTCTCCTGGTACTTCGTTTTCTCATCATTCCTCACATCTAATGCTTGTACTAAGTTGTTTGTTTCTCACATAAATTACATGTTAAAATAGTATAATTGGATGATAAGTATAGTGAGTTACATGAGATTTAGAAATCATAAAAACAATGAAACAACACCCTAATCACATAGTAAATAGTGGATTTAATATTTGTTGATAACTTATTCTCTCAACTCCTGAGTCTTATAAACCTCTATAATACTGCTCCATGAAATCATTTTGGTTTAGCTTGAAAAATTCTGCTTCTTTCATGGGTCTTTGTTTTAGCTTTTGCCCGGACCCAAAATTGCTTGTGGACTAGTCTTAAAAAATTAAATATGTTTTTCATCTATTATGCTATTTCCTTCTCTCCTATTAATTTAAAGAACATATATCCCATTTTTTCTTCCACTTTAAAAAAGGAATTAATCATCTTCATCTCTGTTGTTCTTCACTTGTATCTCCTTTATTCTTCACCTGCATATCTACGTTCTTCATCTCCTTATTTTCCTACAAAACCCATCACTTATGACCTAATGTACGTTCTTCAAATTTTGACCATTTCATAAGTTGCTCCTTTTTTTTATAATTTAGAGTTATGTAGTCTTCATTATTGGATACTGTAAATCCATCAAACAATAAAATGGCATACATAATTGCAGTCAATAGTAGATGTCATAACATACACATCAAATACAATTGTTAAATATATTAATTATACAAGTTATTTTTATCAAACATGTAAATTGCTTATGGTATAACACCCGCATTTTTGAACTAAATGTTTTTGCCATCAAATGTAAATTTTTAACAAAAGAAATGTCGTAAGATTTATTAAAAAAATTGAAGGATAATGAGATTAATTTTATCTTAGTAATTTGCATTAGTTTAGGAACAATTTTTATGTAACGCTAGTGCCTGTGAGAAGTCCTATAATTGAAGGCCAAAGACATAAATACAGCGTGTTATAATTATTTCGACAAAGCTTAGTACCAATGAATTCTATTTTTAGGATTTGTGAAACTCATTCACCCATCGCTGGACTCCAATGGGATTATATGGTCTCCCATGATAACCGAAGTGAGCTCATTACTTCGGTAACATAGAAGACACTGTCTTTGGCGTTTCCATTTGGTTCCAATGGAAAATCGATGGAGTTTAGAGTAAATGAAGTTAATGGTGGTAGTGTTAAGCCAAGTAGCGTCTCCATTTATGTTTTCTAGGTTGCATGAGCAGGATGATTCTCTATGTGCTTCCAAATTCCAGTAAGGATGGTTTTGAACAGAGTTCTGCCAGGGAAGACCTCCTTTAACGATCAGAGATGGATGTGGAAAGTGCCGCGCCGATGACGACGTAGCAAGGTGATACGACTTGGGTTTAATCCGTTGGATAGAGAATTGTGGTTTACACTAATGGGCTAATTGGAATGCAAGTATCTTGGGTTATCAAGTTATTTAATTTTGGACATATAGTTAAATGATTATAGACTTGATTATCACAGAATTAGTCAAGTTGAAAAGAGGGCAAGCGAAAACCGAACTACAAACCTTAGAAAACCAGAAAACAAAAATCCAGCAAATACATCACTACAAAAAAAAAGACCATTAGCGGCAACAAATCGCCGCTAATGTGCCGCCGCTACCACTCCGTGACTATTGCTGAAAAAATCGGCGCTAAAAAGAAATGTCGCCACTAATAGGCGCCATTAATACCACCTATCGCCGCTAATACCATTTTTTTTTAAACAACCTGTTTGTGCAAAAAAATCGATATAGAATATAAAAAACACAAAACATAAAATACAGAAAAGCTGATATATATAACATGTCAACTTAAGTAACAAAAGTGTTATAATTTCATACATGCCAAAATAAGTACCAAATGTGTTATAAAGTTATGTTATACAAAGTCTAACAAAACATAAACTAGTCGGAAGTGTCATTATCATCGTTTCCCTCCTTTCCTCTGGTATCATCTTGGTTCCCTTTGTTTCTTTTGGTATCAATTGTTGGTTTCCTCGAAAAAAACGCATGAAGTTCCACACCACACGTCGAGTCGTTGAGCATTGATTCTCCAACTACATAACATGTACCAACATATATATATATATATATATATATATATATATATATATATATATATATATATATATATATATATAAGTTAAACTATCAACACAAACAAAAACTAACAATTACCAAATGATAAAAAAAAAAAACTACAAATTACCGACATAAACCAAACTAACAAACCAGCTATGATCAAACTAATAATTACCAAAATGAAGGTAAACTACTAATTACCAAACTATAATCAAACTAATTATTACCAAAATGTAAGAGAGGAGAACATGGAGAAGACCACATTTCGGATTCGCTATGGACATTCCGAGTTCGTGGTGATGTCATTTGGGCTCACGAATGCGCATGTTGTGTTTATGGATTTGATGAATCGGGTGTGCAGGCTGATGCTCGACCGATCTGTCATTGCGTTTATTAATGATATCTTAGTGTGTTCCAAGAGCAGAGAGCAACATGAGGAGCACCTTTGAGAGCTTATGGGAGTATTAAGCCGGGAAAGACTTTATTCCAAGTTCTCGAAATGTGAGTTTCGGTTATGAGAGGTCCAGTTTCTGGGGCACCTCGTTAACTAGGACGAGATTTTGGTAAACCCGGCCAAGGTTGAGGCTATGATGTCGTGGGAGGTTCTGAAATCTCCCTCAAAGATCAGTAGTTTCTTGGGTTTGGCGGGTTACTATCGGAGATTTATTAAGGATTTCTCCAAGATTACGGTACCCCTTACTCGTCTGATGATGAAGCGAGTGGATTTTTTGATGGGGCCATGAGCAGCAGCCGCATTCGAGACTCTTCAGCGGAGGTTATGTGAGGCCTCGATATTGACCCTTCCGGAGGGAGTGGAGAATTTTTTGGTATTATGTGATGCATCCATCACCGTTTTAGGGGCAGTCCTTATGTAAAGGGGGCGAGTGATTGCTTATGCTTCATGGCAGCTAAAGCCGCATGAGACGCGATAACTTACTCATGACTTGGAGTTGGGGGCAGTGGTGTTTGCTTTCAAGATTTGGAGGCATTAACTTTATGTGGTCCGTTGTACCGTCTACACGGATCACAAGAGTTTGAGATATCTTATGGATCAGCCGAACCTAAACATGAGGCAGTGCAAGTGGCTGGACGTGGCCAAGGATTATGACTTCGAGATCCTTTACCATCCAGGTAAAGCGATTTTGTAGCGGATGCTTTGAGCCGCAAGTCGGTTAGGTCTTCGGTTAGGGAGGTTTCTATGAGGATATCTGTTGATTCTCTGTTTTTGGGATTGATCAGAGAGGCACATGCAAAATGAGTTCGGAAGGAGAATTGGAAACAGGAGAGGACCAGGGGTGAGATTGACAAGTTTGTCACTGATAGTCAAGGGTTGTTAACTTGATGTTGTCGAGTTTGGGTCCAAGTTTCTAGAGGGTTCAGACAGATTGTGCTGGAGGAGACTCATAAGTCTCGTTTATCTATACACCCGACAGCCACCAAAATGTATCGGGATTTGAGATTGAGCTATTGGTGGTTGTGTATGAAGAAGGAGATAGTCTGGTATGTCAAGAGGTGCTTGACATGTATGATGGTCAAGGCCAAGCATCAGAAGCCGCATGGCAAGTTGCAGCCTTTGGAGGTTCCCATGTGGAAGTGGGAACAAATCACGATGGATTTTATCTCTAAGTTGCCGAAGACAACCAAGGGTTTTGATGCTATTTGGGTCATCATGGATCGATTGATCAAGAGTGCCCACTTTCTGGCTATTCGAGAGAGCTTTTCGGCCGAAAAGTTGGCTGATATGTATGTCCGGAAGATTGTTGCTCATTATGGGGTTCCGGTCTCCATTGTTTCGGACCGAGATGTTTAGTTCACTTCTCGATTATGGCATAGGTTAAACGAGGAACTAGGCACGAGATTACATTTCAGCACCACTTAAGATCCGCAGACCGATGGTCGGATTGAGCGAACCATCCAGACCCTTGAGGATATGTTGCAGACCTGCGCCATTGATTTTCGTGGGTGTTGGGATTCCTACCTACCTCTTGCAGATTTCTCCTATAACAGTAGTTACCACTCCAACATTGGTGCCCCACCTTTTGAGCTCTTGTATGTTCGGAGATGTCGCACCCCAGTATGTTGGGGAGAGGTTGGTCATCGGGTAATGGGAAGGACCCCTTCAGACCACAAAGCTTATTCAACAAAACAAATAGAGACTACAGACAGCACAGAGTCGGCAGAAGAGCTATGCCGACCGTTGTCGATCTAAGTTGGAGTTTCAGGTCGGTTATATGGTATTACAGAAGGTCTCACCTTGGAAGGGTGTGATACGCTTTAGGAAGAGGGGGAAGTTAGGTCCCCATAATATTGCACCTTTCCGTTTGATCGCCAGGGTAGGCAGGGTGGCTTATCGGTTGGATTTACCGAGCGAGCTCAGTCAGATCCACAATAATTTCCATGTGTCTCAGTTGCAGAAGTGTGTGTTGGACAGTGAGGCAGTGGTTTCGTTGGATGATATCCAGGTCAATGAGCGCCTGAACTATATTAATAGGCTGGTGGCTATTCTGAAAAGAAAGATGAAGGTCTTGCACAACAATAAGATATCCTTGGTAAAGGTTCAGTGGCAGCATCAGAGTGGCTTCGAGTGGACCTGGGAGCCGGAGGTTGACATACGGGAGCATTATGCTGAGTTAGTTTCCACAACCGACTTCATGGATGAAGTGTACTTCAAGTGGGGGAGAATTGTAACATACCAATGATGAGGTATTTCAAATTTTGATCCTATAATTAAATTATATTGCATTTTCGTCCCTAAGTTCAAGAAAGAATGCAAAAAGGGCCCATAGTGGCATTTTGGTAAATTGGGACTTTGAGGAGTATGATGTGCGTACATGTGTACGCTGAGCGTACTAGGGTGTACACCTCCTACACAAGGCTTATGTGGAAAGCATGCAAACCCTAATTTTTAGGGTTTTGGCTCATATTTAAGCATCCTTAAGGCCTCACATTTCATTTTTACCCAGCCTCCTTCTGTGACATCGACCGCCAAGCAACCCTAAGAGAAAAAGAGCAACTTTGGAGCCTTTAAAAGAGTTTAGAAGTGGTTTTCAAGAAATAAGAAGGTGGTGAGAAGATCTTGGAGTTGAGAGAACCTTGGATCTGTGATTTCTTCCTTGTTTGCAACCTCTAAAATGTATAAAGCTTGCAACTTTACCACTCCATCTTGTAGATATAGGTTTTTGCTCTTTTAAGTCACTTTTTAGTCCCAAAATGGTAATTCTTGAGCATACCTTGTTCTTGACCCATTAAGTCATCCTTTCATACCTTAGGAAGGGTCTTAAATCATAAAAATGGGGTCTTAATGGTTGGTTTTGCTCAATGCATTCTTTAAAAGGTATTAATGTAATAAGACCTTGATTTAAGCACTTAATGGTCATGGAAGGTCATAAAGTTGGAAACTTTATGACTCATGAAGATGATTTAGCCTTGGATCTTAAAGTTGGACGTAAGTGCTTAAGGCATTATGCTCTTAGTGAGAGTTTGGGAAGACTGGTTATACGCACTGCGTAATTTGAGTACGCATTGCGTAGGTGGTCAACCTCCCCGATGGTGGTCAAAGCTTGAGTACGCCTCGCGTACATTTGGACTACGTACCACGTACGTGTTCTATGTCAACTTGACTGAGTTGACTCAACTGGGTTGACCCGGTTGGGTTGACTCAGTTGACTTATGGATTTTGACCAGCTTGACTTTGACTTTGACCAAGGTGTATTTTGGGTAATTTTATTGGTATTTGATAAATTGGTCATTTTAGTGGATAAGTGACAATTAGATCTGAGATTCAGAGTCGAGACCTCATCAAATTTTTTCCAGACTGTGAGGTGAGTTTTCCTCACTATAATTATGGGTCTAAGGCACCAAGGCCGGCCCATTGGATTATATATCTTGTTTTGTGATAGTATATTTTCATGCTATATTGATCTGTTAGATCTGGATCTTGGTATATAAGATGATGTTACGCTTAGTTATCTGTAGATCTTCCTGATTGTCTGGTGATTGATTATATGTTTATATGTTTTGTGTCAACCCGATGGTTGATTGGGCTCAAGGGTATTCCATCCCGAGGATGACTGGACCCATTGTATATCGGCATTCCAACTCGATGGTTGACTGGACCCATTATATATTGGCATTCCAGCTGGGGTATGCCAACCCGATGGTTGACTGGACCCATTATATATTGGTATTCCACCTAGGGTATTCCATCCCGAGGATGACTGGACCCGGAGGGTGATTAGGCCTAGAGTATTCGATCCCGATGGTTGATTGGACCCGACATGTTGTTATAAATGTTATCTTCTTATGTGCTGGTACTTTGGGGGAAATCACTAGGCTTTGGTTTATAGTTTTTAGTTATTGTTTCAGGTTCTGATTATCATAGAAAGCCAATGGCATGACCGTACACATCCTCTGTTTTATGTGCTTTTTGATCTATGGGATACTCTGATATGGAACAACACTTTGAAAACAATGATTTTGTAAACATTCTATGATTTAGGTTTGTTTTAAACAGTTTACATTTGTTGTGATTTTTATGGGTGTTACAATGACAACTTACATATGAGTATTCAATGAGTTAGGAACAAACTTTGTAAGTTTTAGATGTGTAATTGGAAATTAGACTAATTAACTCTCTATAAAGTCTGAGGATCACTATGTTCTTAAGAGGTTTCAGTAAACACCTAATGGATTAATTGGAGTGTTTTATGATGATAAAACACTTCCTAAACATGTGTGGGAACCTAACCAAGTGGTACAAAATGAATTGGAATGAGGCTTCAAGAGTTATATGTAGAAGAGTTCCATTTTGTGAAAAATCATATTTTATGTGTCCAGACCTCATTACACGGGTCTTGTAATGGCAAGGCAACCTTTAAGCGGGCCATGTTACCTTCTGAGCAATGTCATGTGATTTTTCATAACTTTTGCATAGGGACTCGAATTTACGCACGGTTTTCGCCTACGTTTATAAATTTGCATAAGGAATGAGATGAAACAATAAAATTTAGTACTTGAACCTATTAGGGGTATTTTGGTTAATTTAATGACTTATGTCCATGTTATATATGTGATGTTTGAGAGTGTTGCTCTAAGGAAATTTACTAGAATAGGACTAAGTAACCTACAGGTGATTGAGATGAGTACGTTTTGGCATTTTCCCACTTTCGGGTACATGGCAAAATGATTTTATGATAATGAAATACCAATGATTTGATATACTAAATGTTTTCAAATGAAAGTAATAAATTTTTTTAAAGGAATGTTTTGAAAGAATGTCTTAAAAGCAAGAATGTTTTGAAAGAAAATAATACTTTTAAAGAACGAATGGTTTGATAATATATTTGAAACGTTTGAAGTATAGATGTTTTACTTTTGAACTGATTATTTTGATACTAATGAATGAAATTTGTAAAACATGGAAAGTAATGATAAGAAATAGAAAGTAATGATAAGAAACGGAAAATAATAAAAAGAATTAGAAAGTAATGACAAGAATATATTGCTTGAGCCATGATGTCCCCGCAACAGGATCTTGAGGAATCTACTGGAGTGCTTGAAAGGTCTAGTATGCTCAAGAGTCATATTATAGCGATATTGCTAAATAACATATGATACTAATGGGTCACACTAACAACAACTTGATACAATTGATTATTTCTTAGAAATTGATTTTAATAAATATTCAATAAAACTCTTATAATTAAGTTGGAAATTATTTATTTCATGGAAATAATAATTTTCATTAGCAAGCATCATTATATTATTTCATATGTTATGAAGTAATAAGTCATGTACAACTTTTTAGACTAGTTGAAAACCTTTTGTATTTTACTCAAAAGACAAAGTTTATATTTTATAAACCTTGAGTTTATAAAATTTAAACTAACTTTCCTCTATACAATTTTCGTAATTTGCATAAAAGGAAGAAAAGTATGGCCACTACTAGAAAAACAACCTTTTACGACGCTCATTGCGCGTCGTAAAAGGCTCAGACGACCCGCAAATGCACGTCAAGGAAGGCCCTGTCATAAAGAGAGACGACGCGCATTTACGACGCGCGTTTACGACACGCAATGCGTATAAAGGAAGGCCCTGTCATAAAGGAAGACGACACGCATTCGCGTGTCGTAACCTTACGACGCGCGTGTTAATGACACGTAATGCGTATCAAGAAAGCCCCTGTCAAGAAAGACCATGTCATAAATGAAGATGACACACATTTTTGCGTATCATAATTTTAAATGTTTAAAAAAAATATTATTTATAGATTTACTTATTTTCAAATTAAATTTGTATTTAATGTTTCATAATAGAAAATAAAATATCATACACAAAAAATAGAATCCATTGCATAAATTTAATGTCATACAATTCTATTTCTTACAATATATAAATTTGCATCTAATCTACTATGTACATGGAATTCCAACTAACTAAAGTTGCATCTTGCCTTTCATAATTCTTTAATACTAATGCTCCAAACAGCTGATTATATGGATAAGCAGTTGTACATTGGCCCATCTCACTCAATAATGACTTAGCAAAATTCAACTCCAAGTCTTTACTGCATCTTGCTGATAATGCTGCAAGATTTAAATAAAATTCAACTCCAAGTCTTTACTCAATAATCAAAATCCCAAGAGCAACATCCATTGTAGAGGCAAGTTCATTTTCAAAACAAAACATAGTATTTATAATGATAAGGATGTGGAGGGTATACTGTAAAAACTCAGACATGGCTATAATGGAGATAACAGGGATATATATATATATATATATATATATATATATATATATATATATATATATACCTTAAACAAATTAGCTTCCAGATCAGATTAAGAGCTGCAAAAAAACTAATATATGTTAAGGTAGTATTTGGAGAATGTAATATGATGACATACACGTCCAGAAGGCTATTATCTATGAGCTTGACCAACACCAAGGGCATTATTGGTAGAAATAATGTTACTATTTGTAGGGTTGATAGGGATAATGTCTCCTCACTTTGTTCATGTACTGAAGCTCCCTGTTGAATATATTATGTTTTTCTATGCATATGGGAACATGAGGAGGCGTCCTATGGGGGTAGATTTGTCATTTAACATACCGGTGACTGAACTGAAGGTGAAGACAAAGCATTTTCATGAAATTTTTTGTTCATATGAATTCCTTCTACATAGGGCAATTAAGCCAACTAACTTGACTAAGTTGACATGGTTTCTAATTGAAACTAGTTTCTAGATGATGAATGGAATATAAATTCAAGTAGGGTTTTGAAGTTTGAACAACAAATATGTTGTTACCTTAACGAGGCCAGGTGGAATTACTAACCATCAACACCAATAGGCCAATGCGGAGCCTTAGCTGCAACATCCAGGCATTGCAGAATTGCTTGCTCTGCCTTAATTATAGATATTGAAAACGCTACACCACAACACAACACAAAGATCTTAGCCACTTTTTTTGCATCAGAAAACAAAATGAACTTAACAAACCTCCCATATCAAGAGAAGTCATGAATGACCCTGCATACACTGTAACAACAACTACTCCCTGTTCCAGCTGTAAAATAGGAATAACCTTTCGAGCAACAATCATCAGTTCCATTACAAGTGTCCTCCCTAATCTGAGATTTACAATTTTCAAATCACAAATCCAATTTGTTAAAAAGAAATAAATAATTAGCAATCTTATTTACTTTGAAAAAGATAAAACAATATGCATATAGATAGCTTCTGAGTTCTGACTTCCCTTAAAATGTTAATGTATAGGGTAAGATACCACTTATCAAAGGGAAAGAAGCAACTAAGCAAGAGAGATTACAGTGCATACCCATTAATCATAAGTACAACAACTCCCACATTTAATTGGAACATAGTTAAGGTTCATATTTAAGATAAAAGTGTATATTTATTGGTTATGGTTCATATGAGGTGAGATATCGCTTAATCGCTTAACCCGCAAAAAATCCATGTCACAAAATATAAAAAAAATAATAATAATAAAGAAAAAAAATAGCAGGATATCTTCCCTAAAACAACCAATTCTGCAAATATCCAATAACATGGTAGAACCAATGGTGATCATCTTGCATAATGGAGTGGAGTTGAGGAATTGACATGCCATAAATACTTTATTTCTGTCTGTTAAAATACAACTAAGCAGCTGATGTGTCAAAAAATTTAAAAACTTATGCCACATCATACACATAAGTCATAGCAGGTTGCATGAACCATTGTCCTATTTTGAAACACCATTGCATATTATATATAACAACAAACATTATAAATCAGAAAAAATGTGAAACATTGTTGTATAAATAAGTAACTAACCCTAAACAAGAATTAGGAGTCCCTTATAAGTCTTTAGTAGCATACTAATAACTTCCATTCCACCAAGGTTTTTATAACAATTTAGAGGTCACGAGAAATGCATGGAAAATGAAATTCATCATTTACAAGAACCTACTACCATAATACATACCTCAGAAAGAACCAGGAGCATCTGATCAATGTACCAAATCTTATCAAGGGAAAGCCTACAACACCAATCAAGAAATGTTATTGTGTGTATGATACTTTGAAAATCATAAAAATATGCTATAACAATATTACATTCACCAAATTAAAAGATAAAAATGAAACCTTCAACTTACTTTTCTACAATGGAGCAAATTTTTTCAGTAAGATCTCCCTTGAAGTCCTGGTCACTTACATGTAGACAATCAGTTAACTCCTTGGTCAAAGGTTTGACATTCGTCTCATTCACCAGAAGGTATACAAGTTCAAGAGCTCTTTTACGAATTAAAGCATCTGAATCCTGAATCATAAAGAAGCATTCAGAAACCACAACAAACTTATATAACTTGATTGATATTTCTTTTTGTTAAGAGAAAAGTTTTACCTTTACACATTCCAAGATTATTGCACGATGTCTCTGAACTGCTTGATCATCTACTGAAATTGCTTTCATCAGCATCTTCAATGCAACATATCTGCCATATAACAAATCCCAATATTTTAGACCATAATAAAGGGAATACTCATTACACATATTAAGACATAACTCACATGATATTGTTGTCACAATTAGACAAGAATCTTCCCAATATATTGATTGCAAGAACACGTAAACCACTGATATATTCAATGCTCATAATGGTTTCTACACATTCATAAAGTATTGCATTCCCTGCATTCTTGTTTGACTCAGTTTTTGTTGCCACCTACACAAGGAATTTCATAAATTCTTATAATTTTGAATTATATATAACAATTCACAATAAGCTTTATTAAAATAAAAGTTAACCTGGGCAAGAATGTCATTCATGGAATCACTAGCATCAGCATCTCCATGGCCCAAAACACGCAAAAGGCGAAGCAGTCTTATATGAAGAAAAGGGTCTGCAATACCTGAAACATCATATTCAGGAGCATATGGGCTGTTGACAACATCCTTCAAAACTTTCACCAACACCTCTATGCATATCTATACCAAAGGAAGAAAAAAGAAAATATATCTCATCACTAAAATTACTAATTTGCACTTATAGAATCATATGTCAAACAGTTCTTAGCACAAATACACAGTAGAAAGATAAAGAAAGAGAACAAGAATTAGAAGAAGACAATCCCAACAAATAATAGAGGATCTTTAACAAGATCAAGTATATTTACCTTCCTGAAAAATTCAAGAGCCTCTTCATTAAGGTTACAGAGATCTGTACAGAGTTGGATTGCTGTTAAAAGAACCCCATGATGTTTTTCTTTAAGTAAGGAAACAACAGGGTTGACAAAATTTTCTGCAAGGTCAGGGACCTTCTTTGCAATCCTTATTGAGCACAGTGCTGCCTGTAAATTGTAAGAACTTATGTGAGTATGATTCTTCATATGAAATGTGAGAATTAGATGAAACATCCTTGAGAGATCATGAAATGAAATAAATGTTAACATCAACTTACTTTCTTACGAATATTTGGATCTCAAAATTGCAGCAATCTTTCAACTTCGGGTGCAAGATCACGAGCCATTTCTACAGAACATATATTACCCAAAGCACAAAGAGCTAGTCCCACAATGTACTGATTGGTGTGGTTAAGATCTCTGCAGATGATGAAAAAAAAATATTCTCAAGTCAACCATGTTGCTTGAACACAAGATATAGGAAAGATAAGAGTGAACAAATACAAGAGCATACTGCTTTAGTGAATTGCTGACAAGCATCAAAACTTCTTGTCTTTCATCAAGAAGCAACATAAGTCCCAGATATCCTATTCTCTTTTCAGGGAATCCAAGAGCTGCTATAAGTTTCAAGCACTCCATTTGGCCAAAATGTGTGGGGTATCCTAACATGTGAATGAACATGAGCTTTGCCAAGTTACGGTGTCTGTAATCATTATCATTATCACTAACTGATGCACGAATAGAAGCACATTCTTTTCTAACAACAGCACGCTCTTATGCAGCAATTTTGCAGGCTCGTATTGCCCTAATCATGTCCCTGCAGTAGACCAATAATGTTTCATTAACAGTTTCAGACCAAACTAATTAACAGCAAATTACGCATGTGGTATGAAATGTAGTCAAATCTTTTGCAGGTGAACGATAAACCAAATCTTTTGTGGTATGAAATGTAGTCAAATCTTTTACAGTTTCAGACCCAACTAATTAACAGGCAAGCAACTCAATGGTTTTTCCTAGACCCATTTTATTTGTTGTTTTTATAGAAACAAATCAGTAAAAACATCAAAAAAAAGATATGTGAAATATTATAAAACCAATCGGATTCTTCTGGAATTAGGGTTCTAATATGGCTTAAGATATCAGGGAAGAATAAGAGGAATAAGTGAAGAAATTGTACGTGTTCCAAAAGTGAAGAAATTGTAGCTATTACACGAAAAATTAAGATATCAGGGAAAGAAGAAGAAGAAGAAGAAGAAGAAGAAGAAGAAGAAGAAGAAGAGACTAGATGAATAACAGTAAGCACGACATACCTTAGTGCAACCAGAAGAGAAGAATCATACATGTTTCATTGAATAGAATGAGATATTTCTTGAAATTGGACGTAGGGCTTGTAAGCAGAATAAAAAAATCATGAGAAATCATACTCAGTAAAGCATACCTTAGTTCAATCCGAGCTAGGGCTTGTAAGGCCCTAAATCGTTGGCGCTGTGTGGGATGAGAAGCTGTAAGGCCCTAAATCGTCGGCTCTAGGATTGAAGTAGATGGAGCATGTAAGTTCTTCACACTTTCAAGCATAATTGTAACCCAATCGTCGGCTCAAGCATAACTGTAACCCAATAATAGCCACTCAACGCGAAAATATGCGATTTTGAAATATGTTTTGCAAATATGAAATGTTTTTAATGAAAATATGATACATGTTTTGAGTCACAAACCCATGTAGCTCACCAGTCATTTTTGTCTTACGTGTCTCTTTTTAATGGCATGTATCCCAGGTTGTAATTAAAGAGAAAAATGATAGATGGAAGATAGAAGTTAAGAGATAGAGAATGGAGTGGAACTTGTTAAGTTCCTTTTTAATTGATATTGATGAAATTTATAGTTTCTTTCAATTTTTGGTATGATGTTTAATGGTAACAATCTACGTTTTAATCATAAATATTTTTATGAAACTAGTTTTTGTTAAATGTGGATTAATAACCGTAATGATCTAGTTTAAACCATAACATTTTACAATTTAAAAAATTTGGGGTGTTACAGTTTGGTATCAGAGTCATAGTTTAAGCGAATTACCATTGGATAATTCCACTCCTAGGCTTAGACTTTGCTTATGGAAAGTGTTAATGGGACATAGGATTGCTATGCCTTAATTTAGTTAGAACTTTGTGCGACAAGTAATAGTAAAGAATTTCCATGTTAGATATTTATGAATCCCTAGATGGATTAGATGAACTTGTAGAATGCTACATTAAGTGCTCCTAAAGTGAGTAATTGAAGTATGAATAAGGTAGGAACAATCAAAACCAATGGATCAAATCTCCTAAGTGCTGAAGACAAGTTTAGATATGCATGATGTGGATATAATAGTATAGGACCCGTACTATTATAAAGGCATGATACATACACGAAATCAATGGAAGCATGAAGGGGTTTTGTGAAATGTGGTAAGGATATGAGTGAGTTAGGGACTTACTAAATGCATACCTTGTGACAAATAGGAGTCATGTAAGAGTTTAAAACATTATAATGAATAACGAAATTTTTTTATAACTTTGACTAGTCTGTCAAAATCAAAAAACTTGTATAAAAATGAAAATGACTTGGTATACATTGATATATGTTTGAAATTGAGTTTGTACCCTTTTAGTGTCATTGGTAATGAGTTAGTAACACCAAAGAATTAAGTGAATTGATCTATTTAATTTGTTAATAAGGAAGTAGAAAAAGAGGAACATAGTTGACTTTTGGTAAAAGTCTAAAATGGGACAAGAACTAGAACTCCAAATTCATGATTAAGAAAATTAGTTGAAGTTGGTAATTTAGGACGAGCTTATGTTACAACACAGGAGTGATAACTTTAAGTTACAATCAAGTTGATTCATAAAATAATGGAATGGAATCATGAATTCTATCCTTAGATAAATACTAGGATGTGATTGACAACAATAAAAGGTGACCCAACGACCTAATTGGAGAAATGGTGATATGATGATGAAAGCAAGAGAATATAAGATAGTGAGAATGAGATAGCTTGGGAAGGAACATGATATTGTTGACTTAATAAGATATTTTGGGATTATAAGGAATTGGTGACTGAATGACAACATTATGAAGTTCCAAGTGTGATGGTAGCTTTGGAAGAAAGGTGTCCATGTAACACCAAGACTCTAGTAAAAGATGAGTGATGGTGCATTAACCTAATGCACTAGACTGGAAAGTGAAGTCGTCATAAGGAAAGAAGAATAATGAAAGATACCTGAAGGTATTTATCAAGCCTGAAAGGAAGACAACCAATATCAAGACTGTCTCGAAGCATGCAAATAATGGATACTAAGTGACAATGATAAGTCCATGAGAGTACCTCACCTTAGGGTACTAGACTACCATGATGAGCAGTTTAACGAGAGAAACTTTGTAAGCCCTACTTACAAGTTTTGTGATTTGTGATGAAGTGTTAATATTATGCAGAGAACATGATGAGGGTGTTAGGAGGACTAAGACTGCAATAGGTGATAACTTGATGATGGAGGAGTTGTATCCAAAATATGTCCTATGATCGATCAAGGAGGAAAACGATTTCACGTGATGAAATATCAAAGATTGCAAATTGAACATCAAAAGATTTCATAGTACTAAAAGGGTGTGGAGAAGAATTAACACTTAAAGTTTGTTAAAAACGACTGTCAATAAAACAATGACGAACAAAGGAAATTTTTGAAATTTCCATGGATTAGTCAAAGAGACAAACTGCTAAATGTAAGAATCATAAGGTGACTTGGACCTTAAAAGAATTTCCCTCATTTATTTTACTGGGTGGATGGTAAGAAGGATAGATAGTGTGATGATGCAATGTACAAGATCTCAAAACACTCTTTAGGTTGAGTAAGAACAACACGTGATACTTGGAGTTATGAGTGAAACAAATGAAGCAAGGATATAAGACTCGGAACTTCCAAGTTGTGTAACTCGATTACTAGCACACCCAAAAAACAGCTAGGTACTAGATTTGAGTGTTGCTGCTAATCTGGATTCCATAACAAGAAAAGAGTAGGAGAACTTGTGATAATGAGATCTTCGGTTATGAGTTCATATAGAGGATATAACTTTGGCTCAAAGCATTATGGGTTACTTAACTGTGACTAGAGGACATGAAAAACAATTGATTAAAATTTTGCTTATGTATCCATAAGGAAGGGACAATAAATAGTAAGAAGTGAAGTATCATGATCTTTGAGAAGTTAAATTGACGAAGTTTTGAATGGAAGAGTAGAATACTCGAGCAACAATGTTGAAGGGCACATGAATGATGAAATTATGATAAATGCTATATGTGATCACTGGTGAAAAGAAAAAGTGGAATTCTATGTCCATAAGGAGGAAATGCAAGGCAACAAGTTTCCATGAAGAAATAAACGAAACATCTTGCTACATGATGATGATCATCTTGTGGTTTAACCTTAAAAGAAATGCCTTTATTTCTTTTAAGGGGTAGATATCCGGGAAGAATCAAGTTATAAGTGATGAGATAATTCGTACCTAACAAGATTTTCAAAGATGTGTAGGAACAACACCATGTGCTTTAGATCTTGTCATGGTATGCTTAGGCTTGCAGGCCTAAGAATTTCGTTAACTCGTGAAATCAGATTTTGGGTTTGAAGCGACAGTTAGAGTGAATGAAAGAGGATATGGACAAGGTGGGAAACAGACATTGACATGGATGGTATGATACATGTTGGTACAAAAGTATACAATTTACAGTGATATACATGGTTGATTTGTCTTATGGGTAAATTTAGAAAGAGAAAATCATCAGTATTAATGAACTGACAACATATCTTCAAGGTAAAATGTTAGTATTATGACTTGGAAATCAAGACATATAGAAATGAAACACAGAAATGAGAGGCCATGAAGAGTGAGTAAACTCTAAGTATATAACCCAACAACGGTTTAACTTTAATTATATGGTAATGAAATGGTATGTATAACGGCCAAAAAGATTTACCGTTAACATACCATTAATGATGTTAACGTTCAGTTACTCAAAGAAATATATACGCAAAGAATTAAGATTTATTGGATTAAAATGGAAGAAATCACATAAAAAATAAATAATAATATTCAATACCTAACATGGATCGACGGGTTTAACATGCAATTAAGGATATGAGTGTTAGATTCATTGGTGTAATTAAGGTTGAGGGGGAAAATTGTCATAAAAAGAAATTTAATTTGTTAAATCTTTAGGTATAGGAGTGTTTAAGATCTACTTATAACAATGGAGGGGCTTAATTAAAAAAATACCCATAATGGATCGACGGGTTTAACGTGTAATTAAGGGGTGTCCATTTTTTTCTCATGTGTGCGTAAATCCTGTTAAGATCAATCGTTTTTTTTGTGTGACTCATAAGGATAGAAATGATTCAACAGAAGAGAGAAAGAGGAAGTAGTGATCGACTTTCTTGAAGGAGAAGAAGAAAAAAATGATTGATTGCGCCCTGCATTTGATATCGTGATCGTCACTTGCAAGGTGGGAATACGAGAAGAAAAAACACGAGGAGTATATTTGAGGCTATTGGAGATCGATTCTTCCTCCTTGTAACTCTAAGGTTTTTCTTCTCATGATAATTCATCTTCAATTAGTGTGGATTGTTTGAAAACATTGTCAATTGCTTTCTATTTGACACTCTTGATCATTATGCTTTCTACCCTAAATTCTTGAAGTTAAGTATTGTTAATTTTACAGCCCTATTGGATATGTTTTTGTGGTTAATTGGCTGTAAAAATCTTTTTATGAACACTCCTTAATGTATTTTTAATCATGTTCAAGAATTGCTCAAAATCATGGAATCAATGTATTTCTTTTGTTGCTAGATTTCATGCTTCTTTCTATGTCAATTCTAGTTATTCTCCATGAGGTATTTTTCTGTAAAAAGCCCATCTTTTAAGCCATCCAATATGTCTCCAAAGCATCCCATAAAGGTCTTAATATGAGGCTTAATGGTGGAGGAAATCAAGCGCTAGTGGTGTTTTCTCTTTTAGCAATGAACTTTGTTTTTTCCATAAAAGCAATGTACTTTGAATCATGGCCCGAGGTTGATATTGTTACTTTAACATCTTCACATTTTCCTACTGTTAAGAATTCAATTTACTTCTTTATAGTTGATTTTCGTTATGGCTTAATGGGTTAAGTTGTAGATTAACCCTTAAAATGCAATGCTGGGAAATTCTGAAAATTTACTAATCTGTCCTTGTTTTGAAAAAAAAACCGCGAAAATCATTAGAAGTTGGATTGATGATCTGTAAACTATAAAAGTTTTGATTTTGAGTCTAGTTTGACCATGATGTTTCCTAAGACCTGATATTCTATCTAACCAAGGTTAAAATCATATTTTTCACTGACTGGTAAGAAATTCGCTGCACAGACATGTTGTCATGTAAAATTCATAGAAAATTCTAGAAAAATTATATGGAATTGTGCGAGAATTTTATGAAAATATAAAAGTGTAGTATATTGGAGTACCAAAAAAGATTGCAACTTATTCAGGTCTAAGTGGAACAAAAGTGGCCTTGAACTATGGAAAAGTTTGATACATCAGGCCCTACAAGATTTGAAGTATGGAAAGAGTGCTTGTTTGTCAAAGTTGAGTCAATCTTTGTGGTTATTTTAAAGTACTTGTTAGGGATTCTATATCTTAGAGGGATTCGAATGAAACTAGTTTGTTTAGGTTACATGCACCCCAATTATGGATGATAATTTGAATTTAATGATGTTTCCTTCATGCTATACTTTTTTGTTGCTATTTTGATGTGAGGGTGTGATAGGTCCATGATAGAAGGAGAGATTTGTGTTGATTGTGTGTGAATAAATACATGCAATAATTTATTGGTAATATTTGTCTATGTTGGTTAGGACAATACATGCTAGTGATATAATATGCCTTAATGATGAAGTGCTAATATGAGCATGATTATATAAAAGATGTAAAATGCCTTAACTTGTGATACCTTGTTGCATGTTTACATAATATGAAGTATGGAGGTAATATGCCATCTAATATTATTCATTGAAATTGAGCTTGATCACTTAAGGATGTTTGTAGTGTAGTCCTTATAGGATGAATTAATAATTTATTAATTAAAAATAGGAATACACTTAGTGGGGTGTAAAGGGTAGCAACCTAGACTTAGGTGTGTGTAACCTATCCGAGTAATTGTGAGGGCCTTATAGGTTGGAAGATACCAAAATGGAACGAGCTTAAGCCACTAGTGACATCGAGTGGTTTTTCTAGACCACCACTCGGGACATGGTTCATGGATACTAAGGTGTTCAAGGAATGGAGTGATATTAGCGTAGTGATGGAGTTGGATCAAATATGATGTTTGAGTAAGAAGTTCTTGTTTTGGGGACAATGACAAGTACCACTCTCGAACAACAACATGCATATTTGTATGTGCAAAGTTGGAGTAGCAAATGCATTTAACCTGGAGCAATGTTACGAGTAAGAGTCATGCCTCAATTAGTGCATTGGATCGAGTCGGTCACGTTAGTAGTGAATGAGGTTTTTACCTCTTGGGTTAGTGATGGACCCAGTGGGGTAGGGTTGGGTCGGTCACTTAGTAGTGAACGAGTTTTGCCTTCAGGTTAGTGATGGACTTACGTGCGGGGTGTCTACCTTACGGGTTAGTGATGGACCCATGTGTGGGGAGTCTTCCTTACAGGTTAGTGATGGACCCATGTGTGTGGAATCTTCCTTGCGGGTTAGTGATGGACCCAGGGCTAGGAATAATTGTTAAATATCTAATATTAGAAGATAAATAATAATGGTAGACCCTAACGATACTCTAGTGATGAACATGCGATGTAAATGATATATATGATGTGTGTGATGTATGTGATGCATGCGATGATATGCTATGTGTGTTTTCCTAACATTGTATTTATGTTTTACTCACTTAGCATTTACTGACACTTCTTTATTTGCTTGTTGTTGCCTTGCACTGGTCCATGTAGCATAGTTTGATGGCTTTGTGAGGATGAGGAATATGGATAGTTACATTCCAGATTATGTCTTAGTATTGATACAGTTTGAACATGTCGTGGAGTTTCTTAACACTTGTTTTTGAGAACTTTTTTATTTGGTTTATTAACTTTATTTTGAGGAATAATGTTTTTGAAAATAAACATAACATTGGTGATGTTTTATTTAAACTTTAAATAAGACTTCCGCTAACGTATTCTGTTAAATAAAGGTTTTGAAAAAAATTGGATCAAAAATCACGGTGTTACAATTTGGTATTAGAGATATGATATGAGTGAACGGAATACAGAAGCTGGTGTTCAGACTTACAGTGTAGATTGGCTCGATTAGGTGCTTTAGGAGCTTAATGGGGGAGGGTGTGTGCTGAGAGATTTAGGACAGTTCCTTGTAACTTTCTGAACTCTCTTTTGCTTAAATTGTTATGCATACCTAAAATTCTTTGTTATTTAGGAACATGTCGCACTTGGAAGGGAATGTTAATTCATGAGGAACTGGTGGGGTCAGGACAACCGCACACCCAAGATGCCACCATTTATTTTTTAGACCCCACCTGCTAGTCGTCAGCCACGAGTTCAGCCAGCATGTAGCGATCGCGGCACTGCGAGTGCTGCTATTATTCCAGATCTTCGGGAGCAACTTGAGGCATAGGATATTGAGTTTCATAGACACAGTCGATCCATGGAGCGGTTTCAGCAGGCTATGCAAGTTTCCAGTCTCTTACCCGCAGAGGATGAAGAATTGGAGAATGAGGATCCATGCAAGGTGATAGCTGAGAGTCGCTCAGTTACCCGGGAGCGGAGCAGTGATCCCACTAGAGATTGTGATGAGGGGTGAGGTAGTTCCTTTACAGAATTCACAGACCTAAAACCCCATGTATTTCTAAAAGGTGATGACCCAACATTGTGCATGAAATGGTTACACAAGATGAGGCAGATTTTCCATTCAAGAGACTTCACTGAGTCACAGAAAGTCATTTATGCACAATGTTGTATGGAAAATCTGCCTCATCTTGTGTAAAATTCATAGAAAATTCTAGAAAGTCACAGAAAGGCTTGTAAAATTCATAGAAAATTCTAGAAAAAATCATATGGCCTTGTGCGAGAATTTTATGTAAGGCTTAAATTCTAATATATTGTAATACCAAAAAATATTGCAACTTATTCAAGTCTAAGTGGGACAAAAGTGGCCTTGAACAGGCTATTGTTTCAGGTCAAAATATGAGAATTTGACCTAATAACCAATGTTTGGGTAGTAAATTGTCATTCTTTTTTCATGTAAACTTCTAGTTATCCATTTGTTTGTGTTTAACTAAGGGAATGTTTGATACCTCAGGTCCTACAAGATTTTAAGTGTGGAAAGGGTGCTTATTTGTCAAAGGTGAGTCAATCTTTGTGGTTATTTAAAGTGCTTGTTAGGGATTCCACATCTTAGAGGGATTGGAATGAACCTACGTCCTTTAGGTTGCTTGTACCCCAATTTTGGATGATATGTTGAGTTGAATAATGTTTCGTTCATGCTATACTCTGTGGTTTCTATTTTGATGTCAGGGTGTTATAGGTCCATGATAGAAGGAGAGGTTTATGATGATTGTGTGTGAATATATGAATGCAATAATTTATTGGTAATATTTGTCTATGTTGGCTAGGACAATGCATGTTAAGCATGATTATATAAAATACGTAAAATGCCTTAACTTGTGATACCTTGTTGCATGTTTATAGAATATGAAGTATGGAGGTAACATGATATCTAATATTATTCATTGAAATTGAGCATGATCACTTAAGGAGGTTTGTAATGTAATCCTTATGGGATGAATTAATAATTTATTAATAAAAAATAGGAATACACTTAGTGGGGCGTAAAGAGTAGCAACCTAGACTTAGGTTTGTATACCCTATTCAGATACTTGTGAGGGCATTATAGGTTAGAAGATACCTAAAGGGAAAGAGCTTAAGCAAATAGTGACGTCGAGTGGTTTTTCTAGACCACCACTCGAGACATGGTTCATGGAAACTAAGGTGCTCAAGGACTGGACTGATATTGGCATAGTGATGGTGCTAGATCAAATATCATGTTTAAGTGAGAAGTTCTAATGATGGGAACAATGACAAGTACCACTCTCGAACGACAACGTGCATACTTGTATGTGCAGCGTTAGAGTAGCAAACGTAACGAATCAGGATAAATGTTATGAGTGAGAGTCGCACCTCACTTAGTGCATTGGGTCACACTAACAATGTTAGTATTGAATAAGGTTTTTACCTCTTGGTTTAGTGATGGACCCAAGGTTAGTGATGGACTCAATGGGGGTAGGGTTAGGTCGGTCACTTAGTAGTGAATGAGTTTTTCCTTCAGGTTAGTGATGGACCTACATGCGGGTTGTCTACCTTACGGGTTAGTGATGGACCCATGTGTGGGGAGTCTTCCGTATAGGTTAGTTATGGACCCATGTGTGGGGAATCTTCCTTATGGGTTAGTGATGGACCCAAGGCTAGGAATAATTATTAATTATCTAATACTAGAAGATAAATAATAATGGTAGACCCTAATGATACTTTAGTGACGAACATGCGATGTAAACAACGTATATGATATGTGTGATGTATGCGATGATATGCTATGTTTGTTTTCCTAACATTGTATTTATGGTTGACTCACTTAGCATTTGCTGACACTTGTTTCTTTGTTTGTTGTTGCCTTGCACTGGTACAAGTATCATAGTTTAACACCCTTGTAAGGATGGGGAATTTGGGTACTTACATTCCAGTTTATGTCTTAATATTGATACTCTTTAGACATGTCGTGGAGTTTCTTAACACTTGTTTTTGAGAACTTGTTTTTGATTTTCTTTATGAACTTTATTTTGATGAATGACGTTTTTGAAAATAAACGTAAAATTGGTGATGTTTTCTTTAAACTTTAAATAGGACTTTTGTTAATGTGTTTTGTTAAATAAAGGTTTTGAAAAAAAAATTGGATGAAAAATCGCAGTGTTACAGTATGTGTACCATAGTGTGTTTTGGCATGTAGGCTATATGAGATGTTAGTATGTAGACCATGCAAATCGTGATTTTGTACACATCCAGACCATGTTGAAGATAATCTGTTATGTATGGGGATTTGATACCAGAGGAGGTCAAAAACAGCGTTCTTAAGCAATGTAGAATAACTAAGGAAATGATCAAATGGTGACTTGAAGATGGAAATGACCCGATAAGGCCTCTTACATGCCTTAATCCTTGTTGGATCATGATGAGACTTAATATCTTAGCATATTTGATATCATCATTAAGGTAATTGTTTAAGAGTTCAAAAAATGGTTAAAGTGTCCAACAGGGTTAATAAACTCTAATTATGTATTATTCATTATTAGGCTTATTGTAATTGTGACAATTGACTAAAGCGATGTAATCATCACGAAAATTGAAAAGTGACCGGATGAAATTCTAATGAGATGGCTCAGAAAGTAATTCTGAGGATGGAAAACTTTTAAGGGGTAAACAGTTCAAACATCATAAAATTTAAGACTATGTTCTTAAACTAATACATTACATAAATGAAAAAATATTTATAAATGTAACACCCGGATTTTGAGGAGAAACTTTGGGTATAAATCACCTTTGAGGATTGGACATGGCTTGTTGGAGGCACCAACACGGCGTGTCTAGATAAGGAAAAAAAATGCAGGTCTCATTAAGAAAAACATGGCGTGTTGCCTAATGGAACACAGCATGTTGATCGCTGGAATGAAACCCTAATCTTCCGAGTTTTTATCCCTATTTAAAGAAATGAGGAGACTAGGGTTTGTTTACCCTTAGCTCCCGTCAACCCTAAAAGAATTCCTAGTCATCTTTCCCTCTCATTTTTGAGCTAGTGTGGTGTTTTTTAAGCAAAAGAAGGAAGAATGTGGAAGAAGGAAGCAAGATCCAACAAGAAAGCTCCCATTCTTCAGTTTGGCACTATTATGGACCTTTGTAAGTGTCCAAGACTTGATTTTTATCATTCCAAGTTGTTATATCTTGAGTTTTTTTCCCTTTAGCTTCTTGTTCTTGAATGTTGGAAAGGTTAGATCTCATAAAGTTTGCAACTTTATGAATCTTCAGGTCAAGGTGACCTAGTAGTGGCTTGGATCTGGTCTATAGTCAAGTTTTGATGTCATGTATAGAGATTAGGTCATAAATCCCCATTTTGACCTAATATGTGTTCAAGACATGCATTGGGCATGTATGTCTAAAAAGCACCAACCTTTGGGATGGTTTAGGTGTTGGAATCACTTCTGGATTGGATGATCTGTAGACTTTCATGATTAAGTGCTTATTGGTTAAGCCCTTGCATATTTAAGATTTATGGTTAGGTTTTGGACCCTTTTTAGTAGTCCCAGTGGATAAATTAAGTTGGAAACTTTATCCTTTCTATTATCATTTTGGTCTAGATCTGGGCTTTGGAGCTCTTGGAGTCGAAGAAAGCAGCTGAATATATTAAGTTGTTGGGACTCAGGCGAACACGACGCGTTTTCAAGTCAACACATTTTGATATGTTAGAAAGTTAGAAGTGAAAACAACAACATTTTAAAACTTAAAGGGTCAAAAGTGCTAAGTTTGAAAAGTAAGTTGACTAGAGGGTTGACTCAATTAATCTAAAGGACTGCAAAAGTTAGATAATGGAAAAAGGAAGTTTTATGTAAAAATTAATTTTAAATCACAAAATATGAGTTTATGGTGGAAATTGGAAAAATGAGCAAATTTGAAGGACCAAATGGTAAAATTTTGGAAAATAAGATACATCGTTCTTCCCTTATTCATTAGAACGTGTTTTTCAAGAAGTAGGAAGTGAAATGGTGATTCAAGATCAATGGAAACCCTAGGAGTCAATCTCAAGCCGTCTTGGTTCATTTGGTGCAATTTGTGAAGAAATCAAGTGGTTCAAGGTATACTTTCTTCCTCCCTTAATGTACAATTTGAGTTTCATCTATGGATTAGGAGTTATATATGATTTTCTTCTCATTTGAGGATTAAGGATTGTTTTTCTATCCTCCCTTGAGTGGTTTCCAAGGTTCTAATCTCAATCCAATCATCCCATTGATGGATTTGATGATTTGGGTAAAAATCTCCATGAACCCTCGAAATCTAATATGGGGATATTATAATTGATGATGAAATTAGATTGTATTCTATGACCTATATGATGTTTGATGATAATGAATCTAATTGCAATGCTCATACACATCTATGATGGTAGAATATTACATAAACATGGATTTTTAGATGGCTTCGGGAAAGTTATGATGATGTCAATGGATTTTATGCATTAAGGTATGATTGTTGAGAAAATAAAGTTCATAACCATGAATCAATGCTATTAGAATGCTTTGGATAAAAAATACTATGTGTTGGTTGATTATTGGATGAACGCATGGATTTTGTACTCATAAGGGCATTTTGGGAAACTTATGAATAACTAAATGATAGTTGACATCTAAGAGGTGAATGACATTCATTAACATGAATTGGCACTCTAGAGATGAAATTAGAATATAAACATGAAAGGATGATAGTGAAGTTCTAGCATTAGTGATCGTTTTGGCCCAAAGGGCAATTTGGGAAACATGGAATGGAATTTAGGATTCCATAGTTAACTTATGTACTTATAATGAGATTAATGTATGCTTGACAACTTACATAGGAGTATTCAATGAATTGGTAACAAACTATGTGATTTTTAGATGTGTAATTGGAAACTAGACTAGTTAGCTCTCCATTTAAAGTTTGAGGATCTCTATGTTATTAAGACGTTTCAGTAAGCCGTTAATGGATTAAGAGGAGTGTTTTAATATGATAAAACACATCCTAAACATGTGTGAGAACCTAACCAAGTGCTACAAACTCAATTGGAATGATGCTTCAAGAGTTATGTAAAGTACAATACCATTTTGTGAAAAATCACATTTTATGTCTGCAAACCTCATTAGACGGGTTGTGTAATGGCAAGGCAATCATTACATGGGTCATGTTTCTTTCTGAGCAGTGCGATGTGATTTTTCATAACTTTTGCATATGGACTCGGGTTTGCGCACAGTTTTCGCCTATGTTCATATTTTTGCATAAGGAATGAGATGGAACAATAAAATTTAGTAATAAAACCTATGAGGGGTATTTTTTTTCACATTAATGACTTATGACCATGTTATATAGGTGATGTTTGAGGGTGTTGTTCCAAGGAAAGAAACTAGAAGAGGACTAGCTAACCTACAGCTGATTGGGGTGAGCACGTGTAGGAATTTTTCCACTTTGGAGTACATGGAAAAATGATTTTATGATAATGAAATACCAATGATTTGATGTACTAAATGTTTTGAAATGAAAGTATTACATTCTTTTTAAAGGAATGTTTATGCATGTCTTAAAAGGAAGAATGTTTTGAAAGAAAAGAATACTTTTAAAGAACGAATGGTTTCATAATAAGTTTGAAAAGTTTGAAGTATAGATGTTTTACTTTTGAAATGATTATTTTGATATTAACATATGAAATGTATAAAACATGGAAAGTGATGATAAGAAACAGAAAGTAATAACAAGAAACATAAAATAATGACAAGAATTTTGAGAGTAATAATTAGAATATCACTACTAGAATACATACCTTTAATGTTGCGCGAACAATGACACACAGTGATTTACGTATGCTTTTTTGCGTGCCCTAAAAATAATGTCAACTTTCCTAAAATCAAAGGGTAGAGGACACACATTTATACGTGCCCTAAAATTAACGTCAAAAAAAACACGGAGGACACCTATTATAAAAAGTGTGTCGTCTAGGCCTGTCGTTTTATAATATTTTAATGAAATGCGCGTCTCCTCCATATAGAATCACTGTATACCTAAGGAGGGAAATGAAATCCCAAAATTCAAAAACCCCGCTCATATTCCTCTCCCTTGTTTCCACTGGTTTTGCTATTGATTTTTTGATTTGTTCACACTTTAGAACAAGCACATTTATCACTCTCTTATCATTCTCCTTTAACTTCTTACCCAGTTAAGGATTTAGGGTTTTTTCATATTACTATTCTAATTTTTTTTGTTCATGTTTGGATTTTAGTCAAATGGCGTCCCTGAACGAAAATCTAATTGGTCGAGCCATCAGCCAGTGGCGACGACAGTCCGTCTCACTATCCCAGCCGGCGGAGCAATACCTGGACCACTGATAGTAGGTCAGGACAAAGACAATGCTTGCACCCAGAAATAGAAATCAGAAGCCTTGATCGCTACTATTATGATTGGTTTCAATGACAAACTTTTGAGATGAGTGTTCATTTCTCTTTAGTGACCCGATTTCTTAAAAAAGTTAATGGAATTAATTCCGGGAGTGGGCATTCAAGTCATGTTGTTGCATCAACCATAACCCTAAAACACATCTATGAAATCACAAAGGTGAAGCAAGCAGATCCACATTGTTTGTACATGTCCCTGGAGGCAATTTCAAAATCAATTCTAGGTACGAATAAATCGCAATGAACGTTTTGGAGTGATTTTGCTTGCTCATCCATCCGGAGTCCGATTTCTTCTACATCGATCCTCACCTTAAATGGTTCAACGACTGTAACTCCTCTCGATTGTAGTGCCGATCAACAAGTACGACTCATCAACTGTCAATCGAATCTACCAGTTCAACGACCCCTAATCGATAACTACATGGATAAGGTACTTGTTGGCTATTCAATTCTATTCATCTTAATTTCCCGTTTCATATATGTTTTTCATTAGTTCTTTATTTGTATAATCAACCACTTTCTCCCAAAGATGAAAACATTGTTTCTCCAAATCCTTCTCCAGATGCAGCCCTCACAGGGTCCATGAGAAATATATCTAACTACTTATTGGGAGAGCATCATTGAAAGCCTAAATGGTGTTCTTGATACATTAAAAGAATTCCGTGTAAGTTATTTTTATTTATTTATTTTTAAAGCTATAATGAGGACTCTCACTTGTGTCTTCCTATTTTCAGGCGCCACCTGTCATTAGGGTGTATTTCCGGTAATTGGATTTGCTAGACTTGATTAATGATTGAATGATGCATTCATATTCTTCGTGCTCATAAGTTTGAGGAACATGCGGGTGGAAAAACTAGGTACCCTTATAATCACATATATCTGAAGAAACGTAGCTGGTTCATCTGTTAATGAGGAATTCCTTCATGTTTGGAAAGGTGAGACTGATGGCATTTTTGTTATTTATAGATGAAAGGCTTTTATTACTTCTTTTTGTTACATTTTCTTGTAATCTGCGCAGGGGGTCTTCAAGGAAACATGGACATGGGTAAAATAGATAACAATCATCATATGATGCTTATGAACTTGTTCCATGATTTGCCAACTGATGATAATAGTATTGGCTTGGAGTTGGTGTCTTGTTACTTTATGCTTTGGCTTTCAATATCATACTGACTCTCAGTTTGCTTATCTTAATCTTAAGTGTCACTTATTCATATTTCCATCTCTTACATTTTTTTTGGAAGTCTGGTAACTATTTTAATTCGTATCACAGCTCTAAAAGTGCACAGATAGTTCCACCTGATACCGGAGAAAACAATTCAACAGATTCCACATGTTAAATTACTCTTACAGTTGCATGCTTTAAAATTATAGTATATAATTGTCTACTCCCTCCTTCCAAAAAAATGAAACTTTTTCCTTTTTGGGTTATCCTGAAATTATTTTTATAAGCTATATGATGTTGCAATTTACATTATGGAGGGAGTATATGTTAAAAAAACTCCAATTTGCAATTTGCATCTTAACTGGTCATGCAGCTAGCAACCAGGCACCACCTGTTGACTTTTCATAATGTCAATTACTTTTTTTGACATGTCAAACGTATGGCTTCCACCATTCCATGAACAATTAGGTGGCTAGAATTAGAAATCTCTTTTCATAATGTCAATTACTTGACTTTTTCCAGGACATGAATTTGGAAGGTGTACCAGAAACAGAAAGGAAGCTGCAACTGTTGTCAGAGTATTAGTACAACAGTAATCTATAGTTTTGATTGAGTTTCGTGATTATCATACTTTTTCCCTTGATCAAAGATGTAAATATTGTTCGTCAGGTAGTAGGATGAATGTTTGTGTTTTCTGGAATCCGAGATTTGTGATTTTGATGATACGAAATTGGATCACTAGCCTAAAATGTTTTCGTGATGCAATTTCTTCCATATTAGTTGATTATGCTAGATATTCTTTTTAGCTATTTCCTTGTATTAATTGAAAGGATATTAGCATGTTGTTGTTCATAAATTTGTTGTCGGGTCGTTGCTTGAGCTCAACAATGAATGGTTTATTTGTGACAACCTTTCAAGTTGATATTATTTTGGATTACATATAATGGATGATTCAGAGGGAAGTCCTATTAATACTCCTACAACTGAAGAGATATTTGTTGGTGGTGGTTTCCTCTCCAGTCTTATGGAAGACAAATACAGTGCCGCAGTTGCAGTTGCAGTTATTTTCACCATTGTTGTTTCACTGGTTCTTTATTCCATGTTCTTGGGGAAGAAGAAGGTGAAACAAAGTGGTGTTCCTGTTGACGTTGGTTGTGAGGCAGGTTTTGCCTCTCATGCTGCAGGTAGTGGTGGTAAATGATGTTTGTTCTTGATTCTTATTGTAATGCTCTTTGTTATCCATTACACTTGGAATGCTCTAAAAAATCTACAGCTTAACTATAATCAGTTTAGTTTTTTCTCTGTATGTTTTTGATATTATTTTATTATATATATTTCTAATTGAGCTTAGTTTTTTTAAAGCATGTAACTCTTCCAAGGTGGGCAGTTTGAGCTTGGTTTTTTTTAAAGCAGATAACTCTTCCAACTATTACATATGCATCTGGTATAAGAAACTCTATAATGCTTAATTTATCATATTGTTATATGAAGTTACCTTATCATCTCAGTGTGAAACTGCTCAGAGATGATCACTACTGATAAAAGTGCTAAATAGTTTTTTTTAAGATCAGTGTTAGATATAGAGTGGTAGTGAATCTGGTATCTGAACTTTCTTAACCATTTGAATCTTGCTGAAAGAATCAATGCAATGTAGGAATAGAAGCGAATATTGGGTTATGTAGAAAGAAACAACTAAAATGGAACTAAGATTCTAAGGGGTCTTTTGGTCTAAGGGATTTCCAAGGATTGTGGTGAAATGAGATACAAACTCTTTGTTTGGTAAAAAAAAAAAAGAACAGGATTTTAATCCTAAAAAATTAATTGTTTATGAGATTTCATAATTCCCCCTGATGACCAAGTGTTTTGAAATCCATGAATTTAGGATTTCATAGAAAAATCCTTTAACAAATCAACATTAGTTATAATTGGGGACGTTAGATCTATATTTTATTTTATCAAAAGAAAACATTTCACTCAAATTCTGAAAACTAATACGTAATATCTATGTTAATTATAAATTAATTTGTGTACGATAGTGAGAAAATGGTAAAATAATATTTCTACCTTTTTTTTAACTTTTATTATCCTCTTTTAGGTCACATGTGTCAAGTTTGTGTCCGGTTGTAAGTTGGTTTTTACTGGTTCAGCTGATAAAGTAAGTTTAATCTCTCTTTTTTTAATCATTTTCCTTCTTCACCTGTTGTTATAAATACATAATATATTCACATTATAATAAATAAATTTTGCATTGAAATTAAAGTTACTTGTTTATTTATTTGAAGACGGCAAAAATGTTGCAAGGGCCTGGAAATGGAAACTACGATTGTAAGCATGTCTTAAAGGATCCTACAGCCGAGGTACTTAATTATTATTTTAATTATATCATTTTACTTAAGAGTAACAATAATAAATTTTATTATTTTTCTTATTTAGTATATGGATTGTTTAACAGGTGCAAGTTATAACTGTTCATGCTACAAATAACTACTTTGTAACAGCTTCTTTAGACTACTCTTGGTGCTTATATGAGCTTTCATCCGGTTTATGCCTTACATAGGTTTTTATTTATTTTACATTAAAAAAAGTATCTTTGTGACAATGTATCATGTAGTGAAATATAGCACCATATTTTCATTTGTTCATGTCTAAACATTCTATTTATGAAAAAACTACCCAATTATATCACTTCATCCAAATACAAAGCAATTGGATTTTGCCATTTCAAAGTACAATGTACTAGTTATAAAAAAAAATGAAAGTATGATGGCTATAATTGGATTTTTTTTTTAAAGAATAATGCTTTTTTAAGATTTTTTTTTGCTATAATAGAAAGGCATGAAGGTAAGTGCTATAATGGGAGAATTTTCAAAGCAAAATGCCCTAACAAGGAAAATTTTGGAAGGACAATGCTCTAATCCTTTAAATTTGTAGAGTACAATATGTTAATAACATTTTTTTGAAAACACGATGCTCTAATAGAAAGAAATGAAAGTAGGATAATATAATAAACAAATAAATGAGTGTACATTGCTATTTTTCAAGGCATCATACTTTATTTTTTTGTAGCTAAACTTGATTGTGTGATTAATAAAAGTTTTTTTGTTTCACCTAATGTTCAAGTCATTACTTGCCATCCATGCCTAGTGAACAGCAGCCTGGTACACCAGGTGGCAAACAATGATATGGAGGATTTTTATGACATGATATATGAAACAAGAAGGTGCCTCTTTATAGTAATGTAGTATTAGGTTATATAGTTAGGGAAAACCTCTTAACAACAATGTACAATCAGATCCCTTTAATATCAATGTATTACAATTTTTTGACATGATGTTATTCGATGAAATTGATTGTTTTGGTATATATTTGTTTCTATATTTTTGTATTATGCGTAAAAGAGTATCGTAAAGGCACGTCGTATATACTTATTGTAATTGGTTGTTGAAGTTTATGAAATACAAATGCGTGTCATCTTCATTTATGACATGGGATTTAATGATACACAATACGTGTCCTAAATGCGCGTTGTAAGGTTACGACACGCAAATACGTGTCGTCTTCCTTTATGACAGGGCCTTCCTTGATATGCATTGCGTGTTGTAAATGAGCGTCGTAACTGTGCATCGTAAATAGACGACGCGCAAAAGTGTGTCGTCTTTCGTCATCACAGGGGCTTCCTTGACATGCATTTGCGTTTCGTCTGAGGATTTTACGACACACATTGCGCATCGTAAAAGGCTGTTTTTCTAGTTGTGTATATTGCTCGAGCCATGATGTCCCCATAATGGGATTTAGAGGAACCTACTAGGGTGGTACCTTCCCCTTCGCGAAGTAGATTTCCTAATCGAAATGGTGCCTTGGTGGATTTAATTTTTCTTTCCACCTTGGTTTAATCTTGGGAGTGGCTCCATTACTGGTTGTAGAACCTAAGTATAAAAATGACAACGATTAAATACCAGAATTAGTCCTTAATGAAAGAAGGAACAAAATGTGAAAAGAAATGTATTTTCAATTATGTTATGGCTAATGAAATGTTTTGACAATGAGTGAATTGTGGAAAATGTCTATCTGATTTATGTTTTGCAAAGATGAAATGTTTTTAATGAAAATGTGATACATGTTTTGGGTCACAAAGCCACATAGCTCACGAGACATTTTTCTCTTACGTGTCTCTTTTTAATGTCATGTGTCTCAGGTTGTAATTAATGAGAAAGATAATAGATGTAAGATAGAAGTTAAGAGATAGATAATAGAGTGGAACTTGTTCATATCCTTTTGAATTGATATTGATGTAACTCTAATTTGCTTGCTATGGTTGGTATGATGCTTAAAGGTAACACCCAATGTTTTAATCATAAATAGGTTTTATGGGACTGTTTTTGTTAAATGTGGGATAATACCTGTAATGATTTTGTTTAAACCATGACTTTTTAAAGTTTGAAAATTTTGGGGTGTTACACTGTTACGAAGAAAAATGGATAAGTAGCAAAATTATAAGCACACAAGACACAGTATTTACGTGGTTCGGTCAAGGTGACCTATTTCTAGGGGCAGAAGAGGAGTATTCTTTATTTTAGAGCTCACAAATAGGGTTACAAGTACAATTTCACAGACCTAAAACCCTAATGGGCCAAGCCCATTGGCCCATAGGCCCATGAAAGGTGTCAACCAATCACAATCCACCATGCAACATCTTCAGAACATTCTTGAGCAGCATCATCTTCTAAGCATAATAGGATCAATATGGCACAACAAAGGAATCAATATGGTGCATCATGTACCAAGATGGTCCATAATGGTGCAACAGCTTCTTCATGGCGCAACAACATCTCCAGATGGTGCATAAAGGATATGAATGGTGCAATAGGCATCAAGAACATCAAGCTTGAAGCAACAACATCACAATGGAGCAACAGGCACATGCATGGTGCAACAACAAGCCTCATGGCGCTAGATTGAACAAAATGGTGAAAGAGGAGTGCCATGATGGCGCAAGAAGGAGTGTCATGGTGCAAGATCATCCTTTGTGGCACATCTCTTTATCATATGGCGCAACAAGGACCACTTGGTGCTCCATATCCCTCGCAAGTGCTCCAAACCTCTTACAAGTACTCCAAACCTCTTCCAGGTGCTCCAAACCCCTTTGTACATGATTCGTTCATTTGACACTGATTCGTTCCTTTATCTGATGATTATTCCTTTCTCAGAAGATTCGTTCCTTTGTCACATGCTCCACGAACCCCAAGTGCTCCATTGAGGTCCACGTGCTCCCAATGCTCCATGAACATGATCCAAATGTTCAAGTCATATTTAACAATCTCCACCTTGACTTGAGCATCCTTTGAACTCCACCTCAAACAAGAACTTCCTCTCCCTTCTTGCCATTCGTCCCCGAAAAGACCTATCTCCTACGAACATCAACCAAGTCTAAGCAAAGCTTGAACTTCTCCGTGGGAAACGGCTTTGTCAACATACCTATTGGGTTGACCTTGGTATCCATCTTCAGTATTGAAAACTTGTCTCCTTCCAGATTATCCCGAATGAAATTCAGTCTGACATCAATGTGCTTCGTCTTCTCGTGATACATGGAATTCTTTGCAAGACTCAAAGCACTTTGATTGTCACAATACAATACATGCTTCTCCACCATCAGACCAAGACTCTTAATAAGACCTTGCATCCATATGTCCTCCTTTATTCCTTCTGTCATGGACATGTACTCGGATTCAGTTGTGGAGAAAGCAACAATATCTTGCAATGTTGACTTCTAACTGATGGCACATTTGAATAAAGTGAATATGTAGCACGTCCGTGACCTGAACTTCAACAAGTCACCACCATAATCAGAGTCAGAATATCCCACTAAGTCACTCTTCTTATTTGCTCCATACACCAATAAACCATCCATCGTTCCCTTCAAGTATCGCAAGATCTAGTTTACAGCTTCCTAATGAGTCTTCCCTAGATTACTGATAAACCTACTAATCACACTAACTGCATGATCCAAATCAGTTCTTCTATATACCATAGCACACATGAGACTTCCAACAGCACTTAATTATGGAACCCTGCTCATGTACTTCCTTTCTTCGTAGTAGTGGGTATAATGTTTGGACCAATTTTAAAGTGAGCCATGAAAGGAGTTTCAACTGGCTTGGATTGATCATAATTGAAAGACTGCAGGACTTTCTCAGTGTACTTTTTTTGAGAAATACATAACCGCATTGATCTTCTGTCCCTTTGAATCTATATCCCTAGTATCTTCTTTGCTGCTCCCAAATCCTTCATCTCAAACTCATTCTTAAGGGTCGCCTTCAAGTCATTTATTCAAGCCATATCTTTAGCTGCGACAAGCATATCATCAACATATAGCAATAGATATATATATGTAGGAATCTGGTGACAATTCCTTGGAGTATATACAATTGTCAAACTGGTTCTGAGTGTATCCATTCGAGATCATGATTGAATCAAATCTCTTGTACGATTGTCTTAGAGACTGCTTCAACCCATACATGGATTTCTTTAGCAAACATACATGATCCTTCTTAGAATCAAAGAACCCTTCTGGCTAGGACATTTAAATCTTCTCTTCTAAATTCCCATGAAGAAATGTTGTTTTCACATACAGTTGCTCAAGCACCAGATCCAATGCACTCACCATTGCCAAAAGAACCTGAATTTTCTTGTGCTTCACGACTGGTGGGGACACCTCATGATAATCAATTCCTTAATTATGAGAAAACCCTTTTCGCCACCAACCTTGCTTTGAACCTATCTAGTTCAACTTCTGGTATCCCTTCCTTCTTCTTAAGGATCCATTTGCATCCCACTAGCTTCGCTCCCTTTGGTAATGGAACAAGATCCAATGTTTCATTCTTCTCTAAAGATCACATTTCTTCATTCATGGCCATCAACCAGTCATTTGCTTCTTTACTCGCCACAACCTCTTTATACGATTGATGTTCCTCAGTGTCAATGTCTTCTCCAGATGCTAAAGCAAAAGCAATGGAGTCAAGTTCACCTGAAATCACAAATAAGTATACTGAGAAGACTCACCTCGATCGGTAAACAATTAGGTCTCTCACATGAGCTGCCGATGCTAAAGTCCCTCCCACCAAACATATCCACAAACAAAACACTAATTAGAAATTAAGGTAATTACTCCAACATATCAAGTCCAATTACTAAGATAAAACCTCATTTGGGCAAAAGACCATTTTTCCCTTCTAAGTCCACAACCCTTCACAGTTAACTATAAGTCAAACTGTTCAAAAATTCAATGGTCAACCTTTCGCTGACTTACATGCGATGTACGTCTTACTCTACGCAGGTTGTAGAGTCTTATCCATAAAATGGGCAAAAATCAGGCTACGCCGGGTGTAGCCCAGATTATGCACCGCGTACGGTGTAACACCCACAAATCCGGGCTAGTCAATTTAGAGGCACTAGGGATCGAAAACGACTTTTCAACAAACGATTATTTAGAATAAATAATCTTAACCAAATTGTATAATATGTCACAAGGTTTCCGTACATATAAAGAACGCCAAAATCCGAGTTATAACGAAGAAGTTATGACCCGTCGAAGTTTCGCGTCGGAACCGGCACGGCACCGGGAAGCGTAAATAGCAAATTTATGATAGAGCAAGATTTAGCCTTAGCAATCTAAACAAAATTCGTAGAATATGTTAAACTAAGAACATCGATAAAAAGAACGCCCAAATCTGACTACGTATGAAGAAGTTATGATTTTTCGAAGTTTCGGATTAGTAGTGTACAGCCCGAAATTCGAATATTGGATCTAGTGGTTTTTAGCCGACACGACCTAAAAGAGAATCGGAAATATCGTTAAGAGTAGTGTAACGATAAAAAGATGGGCGAAAACGGATGTCGGATGAAGGAGTTATGAGGATTTAACGGACCAATCCTGTCCCGGCACGTTAATAATATAAAATTTAAAATCAAGTCAAAATTAGCCGACGAAGTCTAAACGAAAGTTGTAGAATACGTTCCCACCTTCGCGTGGATATAAAGAACGTCGAAAACGGAGCTCGTATGCGAAAGTTACGAATTTTTAAAGTTGAAGCATGAAATTGTGAAGTCTGTTGCGAGGTTGATGACGTGGCTGCATCTGGGCCGTTCCTTGTTGACCAAGGCTTCGCTTCGGATTGTGACACGCCACCCTCGCGGTACGCCCCGCGTAGGTCTGATCTGATCCATCCGATGAGTGCAAGACAGTTGGGTCCGAGCTGGTGGTCTTATCCGAGGAGTACGCCCAGCGTAGTCCGCAGCCAGCAGCCTATAAATAGCTGGGAGGGCAGCCTTCATTTTTCACACCATTATCCTTCTCTCTCTAAAATACTTTCTCTCTCTAGCTCCTAAACCACCCCCTAAGCCCTAGATAAAATCCCTAGCTCCCGAGGGAAGCCCCGAGGCTCCCGGAGTCCCGAGAAAAAGAGTCTTTCGGTTTCGAAACGCTGCTCCAATTAAGTTCCGGTTTTCGATAAAATTCACTGTTTTATCGAAGGAATATCATTTTGAGAGTATCGAAGCGCTGTCCGAGTGCTGAGTCACCACCTTTCAGGTGAGTGCATAGTCCCTTTCAGCTTACAAATAGATATGAAATATTTTATATAAATTACGTGCTATGTGTGCATATTATCTGAATACTTGCTATTTATGCTGGATGAACGTTTTATACATGTTTTCAATGATTTAAATTGTATATGTATTTTATATCTACAAAATGTGTTGGGTAAAACATGGGTAGATGTATTAGTTGTTGTGTGATAAAATGAAATAATGAGAGGCCTCGTTGTAGATGTTATTGATGATCCAGTCATCTAGCGGAGTATAGAGGACAACCACAGACTATTCTAAACAATCCAATGGAACACTAGCAGGCTTGCAACCTGTAGGTGTTTATTCGAACTGTGTGTTTATTCGAACTGTGTGATTATTCGAACTGTGTGAACTATGTGCTCACCAGGTATACTTCATCCCCTACATGGTTGCCTTTAGGACTTTCATTGCCAAGGAATCCCCTTAGCAGTAGTGTCCATCCCAATGATAGTCCTTAGACTAGGTCCCTTGTGTTAGATGTTTTAGGGATGTAATGTGAGGATAACGGGAATGGGTAATTGGGTTGATTGTTTGATGTTTAAAAATAATAATTATATTATTGTGGGTTGAAAACCCTATGTGCTCACCAGGTTTCCCAACCTGACCCACTCAGTTTATTTATATCACAGGTGTTGATATGAATTCACATTACACTGAGAGATTTAAAGAGATGTAGATCACTAGTGTAAATAAATGTAAGTTCTGTTTATGCTTATGTTTCTATATTAACGATGACATCCCAAACGTTTTAAAATTAAATAAATACGTTTCTTCGAAAATGGTTTTAATAACGTATTTATCATGTTTTTCTGGGAACAAATTCCGCAACGTTTTTATTAAAAGAAGAACTCTGATTTTTATAAAGCATAAACAAAATCGGTCTTTTCTGGCCGTGAAAATGGGGATGTCACATACGGCGTTATAAGCACTTAATACATTTATACATTTCACTCCAAGCTCAAATTTGGGTCCTAATAGCTCCATAATGGATAAAGTTTCCAACTTTATCCATTAGGATGTTCCAAACAACCAAGACCTAGTCTTTAAGTCTAAAAAGGACAAAAAATGCATCTTTCTCAACTTAATCCATTTAGTCTAAGTTTCCAACCTTCAGATCTGAATCAATATGATGTTTAGATGGATAAAGTTTCCAACTTTATCCATAACAATGTCACAGACTTTCAAGATCTAAATTTATGCACTAAAATGACCAAATAGTGGAAAATATGACAAATAACTGGATCTATGAAACCAATGAGCAAGTTAGAAGCTTTTTACTCACAATGGTACATGAATGATGTAATCTTATTCGATCTATACTTGAACTCTTATTCTATACACTTTGCCACCATCGTATTCTTCAACATTCCACCTTCCAATGGAGAAATAATCTCATAAATGATGCAAGTCTCAAAACAAGTGAGGGGAGGCTAGGGTTTCTCAAGGAATGATCTTTGGTGATGGAGGTTGGTAATGAGAGGGTTTCCCATAAGTTAGAGCCCTTAAATAGGGCTCAAAATCGGAGAATTAGGGATTTGATCTACCCAGATTATGCCTTGCGTAACCTAAGTTACGACATGTGTAACTCATTAAAAGCACGTCCAAAATCAACAAGTTACGCCCTACATAACTTTTAGTTATGCCCTGACTAATCCAAAAGTGCCCAATTTCCACTTCAACTTCAAACAACCATCACTTCTTCGTTTCAACTCCGTTTTTGGCGTTCTTTATATGCACATAAAGGTATTGAAGAGCCCCAAAATCCTATCTAATTACTTTTGACTTAAAACATGCTGAATTAAAATTCTTCATTCATGAAAGAAGCCTGAAACATCACTTTTCCTATTTTACCCTTTTTGCTTCGAAGCACAGTTCGATGGCTTTAATCGCTTCCCAATATTTTCAACATCCGATAGGGTCTAAACTCTACTTCCTTGAAGCCCAAGACCTTTACTCCATCCATTTACGACCTGCTATCCCAATAATAGAAACATTCGGAAACTAGGTATTACAGAAATCGGTTCTATGGAAAATGCATAAAGCCAAAAAAACCTTTAAAACCCTAGAAATACATAGAAAATACTTTTAGATATCTATTTTTTTGACTTTATAAACATTAAAATCACATACACACACGAGATTTTGGTGTTTCTAAAGTAATAAAAAGATGTCTCCAAGTTTTTTTTTTTTTGTATTTGTATTGATTTTCTAGGGTTTTTGAGGGTTATTTTTGGGTTTTTATATTTTCATAGAACTCTTCCATATATATAATGCTAACTATTTATGAGCTCGGATTATTTATGAGTTTGAACTATTAAGATTGACATGAGATGGGAGAATAGTAACATTTGTATTGCATGCTTGTTTTGTGAACTATTACTTTTGATTTATGTTTCTGTTGATCTCTTGCTACTGTTTATTTTTACTAAACAATGGTTGACTTTGCATGTGGAAGTATACATTTGGTATTATTGGTTTAACTAACCATTTGATGTTGTATGTCAAGTTTTGGCTTTGAAATGTGTTCAAACCTATATTTGGAGGTTTAACTTAACACCTGTATTTTAAATGAGATGTTTTTTTAATAACTTATATGTTTATTTTTAATATATTGAGTGGTAAATATATTTTTGCTGTTTAGTGTATCCATTTTTCATTCTTTTAATTATATTTCATTTTATCCTCTTAATTATATTTTAGTTTTAAATAATTTTTATTTTTTTACTAACTAACTATTTCTATTAAATATTGTATTGGTAGAAGTTAACTATTGGAGGGATCATTTAATTATAGGTTAAAATTAGTAGAATCATGAATTGATAATTTTTTAAAATCATAACATAGTTTAATCATTGGAGATGTTCTAAGAGCATTTCAAATGATTATATTTTTACAACTTATTACTATTAACGTTTTTTATTGATCACTTTTTACCCTTGGAAAACATAAATTATCTGCCTTTTTTTATACTTTAAAGTTTTGTACATTAAACCCCTTGTGGTCATAATTCATTTTACCACTTGACATATATTAAGTTTTAAATACGCTCTTTCAAAAAAATATCTATATTAAGTTTTAAATAGATATTTTATTTACTAATTAATTGTTTTTGTTAAATATTTAATTTATGAAATATTAATTATAAAGATTATATAATATTATCATGTGGAAGTATACATTTGGTATTATTGGTTTAACTAACCATTTGATGTTGTATGTCAAGCTTTGGCTTTGAAATGTGTTCAAACCTATATTTGGAGGTTTAACTTAACACCTGCATTTTAAATGAGATGCTTTTTTAATAACTTATATGTTTATTTTTAATATATTGAGTGGTAAATATATTTTTGCTGTTTAGTGTATCTATTCTTCATTCTTTTAATTATATTTCATTTTATCCTCTTAATTATATTTTAGTTTTGAATAATTTTTATTTTTTTACTAACTATTTCTATTAAATATAGTATTGGTAGAAGTTAACTATTAGAGGGATCATTTAATTATAGGTTAAAATTAGTAGAATCATGAATTGATAATTTTTTAAAATCATAACATAGCTTAATCATTGGAGATGTTCTAAGAGCATTTCAAATGATTATATTTTTACAACTTATTACTATTAACGTTTTTTATTGATCATTTTTTACCCTTGGAAAACATAAATTATCTGCCTTTTTTTATACTTTAAAGTTTTGTACATTAAACCCCTTGTGGTCATAGTTCATTTTACCACTTGACATATATTAAGTTTTAAATACGCTCTTTCAAAAATATATATATATATATATATATATATATATATATATATATATATATATATATATATATATTAAGTTTTAAATACATATTTTATTTACTAATTAATTGTTTTTGTTAAATATTTAATTTATGAAATATTAATTATAAAGATTATATAATATTATCATTTTGTTTTTTTATAATTATGACCATTAATTTTTTATATTATCTTTTTCTGATATTTTTTTCTAATAAAATATTATAATATTTCAATTGCAATATACATAACATTTAAATAAAATTACATTCTTCATCCTTGTGGTTAGATAGATTTTTTTTAAAATAAGTCTAGTCTTCTTTATTTTAAATTTATATATTATTGTTTCTCAAATTTTTTACTTGTCACACTTTTGGTCATTTAACATTTAACTTTGTTAAATCTATATTATGATCTTCATCACTCATTCCTTCTTTTTTTCAAGAAACCTCGGGCCTAATTCAAACCTCCAAACCGATCATATCAATATAAAATCTAAAATAGATCTTAAATATAATTCTTAAATCAAACATAACATTAAAAAGAAAACCAAAACAAAATTAAAACCTATCATAAATCGTCCAGTAAATCAAAGACATGTATTGCATTCGAGTCTAAGACACCATCTTTGAAACATGATTTTGCACTCCAAGAATCAAATGTCAGTATTTCCAAATGAAGACTTGGAAAAGACAAAGAAAAAAAAAAAAAAAAAAAAAAAAAAAAAAAAAAAAAAAGTGAAATGTGTGATCATTACTTTATCAATGTTTTCAAACACTAGGCGATGTCTTCCCCTCAAAGCGTCCCTCCTCCTACCTCTACGACTTATGGTACACCTCTCCCCTGCGATTAACTAATTTGGTATGTTCGCCCTTTCTTTAACGTAGCCCTCATCTTATTCTATATATTCAAATTAGTAGAAGAAAATTATTTAAACTCAATGTTGATCAAATACTGTATGTAGTTGCTGATGGACGATGGGATGGGGAAAAAGGATGGGTTTGGTGGGTGGTGAAAGGGAAGGGATGGGTTTGTTAAAAAATCAATAATAATAATAATAATAATAATAATAATAATTAAAGTGTATGGGTGCAATGGAACATGGGCGGGAAAGTTTTTAGTGTATTCCTTCTTGTATTGCCACGCGGGAGATTTGTAATCTAAGAGTTGGACAAGTGAATTCTAGGAGAGGTTTTTATTAGGATTATATATATATATATATATATATATATATATATATATATATATATATATATATATATATATATATATATATCACATCAGGGTTAGTCGTTCATTAGTGAGTCATTCATTAGTGTTGCAACACAAGAGAGACAAAATAAAAAATAAAATAAACTAGACATAGGAGTGATTGTAGATTTCCGGCACTACAAAGGTTTTCGAAGGATGACGCTTCACATGATCAGTTAAACAGAAAAGTGAGTGTAGGGTTATGTCATGAGATTTTTTTGAACAATGGTATTTTTTTGAACATTTTGAAAACTTCGTTACCATTTTAAGTAATTGTTATGAACTGGACTTACAAGAACATATTCAATAACATAAACAATGACCAACAGCTTCAAATATTGATTGATAACCTTAAATATAACCAAAAGATTACAAGAACAATTGATAGGATAGCTGATTCGAGATAGCTACTCTCATAAGGAATACATTCCAGATTTCACAAAAAGATTGATATCTCACTCCCTGCCCACTACCCTCTTCTTATACTATCTGTCATAACAAATTAACTAATATAAAATGCCTAAAATGCCCTGCACTAATAAGATTATCTTTATTTAATGATTTTCCCATATTGCCCTTATCTAACATATGGGACCGAAGTTGATGCATAACAATACCCCACCCCAAAAGAACCACCTTGTCCTCAAGGTGGATACAAATAGTGTATACCATCCAAATTCTCTCAATTGGCCTCTTTTTCTTGCCCTCAGCCTTACCATGATCTGCCACCACCATAACAATCACCATATATATTCCACCCACTTGTTCCATTGCACCCATGATCAACTTAACAGCTTCATCAGTATTGCCATTCTCATGAATAATCAAACATGGGGGCAAATATTGGAAACTAGAACCATCATCCTTCTTAAACTTGACTAAAGCCTTAGCAATACCCCATCCTAAAAGATGCACCTTGCCCTCAAGGTGAAAGGAAAAAACGTAAGGCAGAGTTATGAATTCTTCCCAAGTAACTTCCGATATAAGTTTGCCCTTCCACTGTATAATGACTTCTACTTGACTCTCTTTTGATTCTTTAACCTCACTACAGCTACCCTCCTCCATAAATTCAGAGTGAGAAGTTGTCCCCGGTGCAGAATTCCTCTCATTAGATATCACCACAGCTTCTCCATCTTTCTTGTTTTCAGCAATCTTGCTGAACATTTCAATGTGTTTCTTCTTGATAACTTGTAGAATCTTGTTCCGGTGTAGCCTTTCATGGGAATTGTTGACTAGTAAGTCATAGGAATCCACAACATTCCCCAAGGGACCAAGATATTTTTGCATCAGCTCGTTGCAGTCATTCATAATAAACACCCTTCTCATGTGCAACTTGGTGTTGTGCATCTTCTTGCTTTTGTCAAAAGGATCAAACATAGCTCTCTTTAGAACAACTAACTTCCCCTCCTTGCAATATCCATGAATAAAATGATTGTAAGTAATTGAATTAGGCTTCACGTTTGTTGATATAAGCCCATTGAGCAACGCTCTAGCTAGAATGGTCTTTTTAAGCTTACACATGATTTGAATCCTGATATTGTACATTCCAAGGGTTATAGGAACTTCATGCTTCTTCATCATTTCGAGCACTTTCCCATCTTCCTCAAAATTTTCTTCTTTGTAACACCCAATACAACCGTCACGTAGCAACCACAAACTACCATCATGTAAATCTACATCAATTTCTTCAGGGACTTTAGTAGCAATTACTCTCATAATTTCTTGTAGTGTAACAACTACATCCAGAGTAGCCTTGCAACGAACCTGCCTGGTTAGAGAAAAATCATTCAACCAAGTAGGATCAAATAGTTTAACAAAGCTAACTTGTGGGTTTTGCATCCATGTCAGAGCTTTAATCCCCATTGCACCAACATAAGCACATTCACCTGACATAGTTGTACGCACCACCTCCATCAATGGTGCCCATGGACTTGATATTCTACTGTTGTTATCTTCATGTTGAGACTTATGTTCTTCCTGATCATCATTTTCAGCAATTGTATTAACATCTTTTCCTTCATTAATATTGTCACGTAAACTCCAAGGAAAAGCGACAGGACCTTTCCCAATCACTTTGTCTTTCTTTGAACCTTGAAGTTTAGCACGATGACATTTTGTTCCTGCTATTTCGTTTTTTCTCTTAGAATTAGATCACCATCTTGTAGCTCCTCGGTAGGAAACGGTGAAATTGACAAGGGTAAGGTTGATGCGTACGTGAGAATCGGTGCCAAGGTTGCAGATTGTGGGATTGATTTGGTAATCTTTGATTCAATCTCACGTGGTGAGTTTAAGTTCTCTTCATGATTAACTGATTTAAGTAAGATTGGGCTAGATTTTAAACTCTTACCTTTAAACAAGTCGCTTTCCCTGATTCGGTTTATGTGAGCCCAAGGTGTTAGTTTCAGCCCAATTGTCAATTTTAGGCCCATTTTTGCAAAACCCTAAAAATGCTTCTTCCTGTCTATTCTCCCGTCCATCATCTAACAGATCTGTTGTCTCCCTGAGACTCCATCGGTGCTCCGACTGCCTTCCACCATGGTAGTCCGACCACCATGACTCCGCTGCAAACATTGAGGATCCAAATCGCCGGAGGATTAGGAATTTTAGTTCTTCCCAATCTCTAATGGGTCGACGATAGTGTTCTTCATCATACTAGAGAGCAGCGTAGCCCTCTAGTGCCGCTACCGCAACCTCCAGTTTTTCTACTTCTGATTATTGATAATCTACAAATCTTCTCTCTGCCTCAAGAACCCAACCATTCGAATTATTTCCATTAAATAGTGGTATCTCCAGCTTCTTGATTCTCCAGTTGGTTCCTCTGTTGTGTTCGCCTCCGGTTGTACGGGCACCGCCACCGCCATCGGAACCACCTCATGTTCCATTTCTTGAACCTCCACTGAATCCCATAGGGTTTGTCCCTTTCGTCCGCGAAAAAACAGGGTCGCTGCTGTGCTCTTCTCCCACTGATTTCTTTCCATTTGGTTCTTCCGGATGGCTCTTGGCTATTGCCATCAAAACCTCTTCGAACTTCTGCTCCATCTTCAACTGAAGAGAGGCTATGGAGTCAGCAGTATGTTGGATCAGATGCCCTGGATTCTCCATTCGATCGTACACATGCCCTAATTCTGTCTCTAGCAACTCAACCCTCTTGAGTTGAGCTCCTCCAGCCTCCTTCCTTCCTTTATCTCCAGCCCTAATCCCAGATGAATGCTCAGATACCATTTGTTATGAACTAGACTTACAAGAACAGATTCAATAACATAAATAATGACCAACAGCTTCAAATATTGATTGATAACCTTAAATATAACCAAAAGATTACAAGAACAATTGATAGGATAGCTGATTCGAGATAGCTACTCTCCCAAGGAATACATTCCAGATTTCACAAAAAGATTGATATCTCACTCCCTGCCCACTACCATCTTCTTATACTATCTGTCATAACAAATTAACTAATATAAAATGCCTAAAATGCCCCTGCACTAATAAGATTATCTTTATTTAATGATTTTCCCATATTGCCCTTATCTAACATATGGGACCGAAGTTGATGCATAACAGTAATTTTCCCAAATAATAAAATAGGACGATTACAAAAAACGTTTCGAATGTTATTATTTATTCGTAAATAGTCCTTAAAATGATGAAGAATGTTATCATTTTCAAAGTTTGAGTCACGGGGTAAGACCAATTATTTCAATGCCAAACTGCCTTTGAAGTATTTTCTTCACAAAACCCACTGCCACTAACGAGTAACCCCTCATTATTTTCATTTCACCCCTCCGTGTTTCAAATGATTGTACTTAGCTCCTAAACAGTGTTTGGAAGCATAACAAATATTATCATGTACCTCTCTTTGTTTTCACTAACATACTAATGGTTTCAAATATTTGTAGTAATTAATTTTGGTAAGAAGATAAACTATATAGAATAAATATTTGTGATGTTCATGATAAGGTTAAAAGAAGATGCATTTTATGTACAAATAGTAATTGGATGTTAAGTTGTTGGGTATTTTTACACTTTTATAAACATATCACAATACCAAATACATTTCTTTTTTCAATTACATTGTTTGGTTTTTAGAAGTAATAAATTGAAGTTCAGTTGAGAAGCAAAGTTATGGAACTCTTCAATTGGATATTTTTTTGGGGAAATTCACTTCTAGTTCAACCACTATGTAACATACGTAATTTTTTTATGCAAATGGGTATATAGTAAACTAGACTCTTGATGTGGCGTTATGTACCTTATGGGAATTTTTAAGAAGTAAGTAATTAGATGATTAATTAGGTAATCCTATACACCATCTTCATGAGTGGTCGACATATTGCTTATTTATGTGCATCGTGCAATGCTATTATTCTAGGCACGATGTTAGGAGGCAAGAAATACGTCTCACTTAAACATAGTTATGGACGTTGTCGACATATTGCTTATTTATGTGCCTTATGTGGGATGTTAAAGGAGTAAGTGCTCATATGATTTGTTAGGTAATTTAATAAACTAAAATGTACTCCTTAGGAGCTACATAATTAGAGAAAGGATGAAACCACATGTTGGAAATATAATGATGCGATTGTCACTTGAAATAAGTTAAGTATTGATTTATATTTTCTAACAAACATTATCAGAATGTTTCAAGTTGGAAAGATACTGAATATTGACCAAGTGTTTGAAAAATCAGATGTTGTGATACATTTAGTTGACATGGAGAACTTCCTGGAAGCAAGGTGGTGCATCGTAATCATAAATGGCACCTCTTGGTTATGAGTAACGCATCCTTAACATGTGTGGAGCATCTTGGTCATCTTTGGCACTCCTTGATGTTCATGGCACTTCTTGACATTCAAGGCACTCCAACTTTCATGACACTTCTTGAAATGCATGGTACTCCTTGAACATGATGTCACTCAGAAGACCCTTCTGAAGAGGATTGCACATCATGATCTGCTCAACACATTCTCAAAGTTGATCAAGAATACTCAAGTGAATTCAAGACTCAAGACTTGGATAGAAACTTTATGGAAACCTAACAAAATTGGAATATTCCATCCATTCTCTTTTAAGTATGGCAAGGTGTCAATTGATGACTCAGTCATGATGACATGTCAACACCTGATTGGTCAAGCCATGTTATTGGCTTTTCCAAAGCCTAAAAATAGGCCCCTTAGGACCCATTATAAAATTTCTCAGTCTGCTCAGTTTACTCGCTCTTACTCATTCTGCTCACCTTACTCATACATTATCATAAGTTCTTAGAGAATATATTGAGAGTGGTTTACTTTGTAATATTTTTGAGCACTTTAGTGTTTTAGAGCACCTTCAGATCTTCCAAACACCTGTAACCAAAGTTAAAAATATGAATATGAAACATCTTCTCAACTTTACCTGTGAAGAAAGTACTTAAATATTTATATCATAGTTTTTAAAATTTCAGCACCTCTTATCATTTGACAATTCTGAAACTTGGTTTCATTACTTCATTAAGTTTTTATTATTTTCAACAAAAAGAATTCCATGGTTCTTAAAAATCAAGTGAGAGAGTGAGAGAAGAGAAGAAGGGTGATTATTGGTATAGAATAAAGAAGCAATTATATTTAATGAAAGAGATTATTATGTCAATTTTCATATATGGCACATGATAATATATGCATCAAAATAGGACGTTAAGGTGTGTGGCACAAAATTGTATAATTAATTGTTCATGGTGATGTTGTGGGCAAGGACTCTTGTAATTAGTTTTAAGACATTTTTTGTGATGCAAGTTACATTAGAAGGTGTCTTAATCCTTTCAGAGATCAAATAATGTCGGGGAACCGCAACAATTGTATGGTATTTTGGCATGCTTCTATTAAAGTTAGAATGGGGTTGTCATCGCATAGAACTCTAAAATTTATCACAAAAACTTCATGAGTAGTGTTTTCAAGTACTGGAGGTGAAGTTATCATATGTTATCTTAAAGTGTGAAGTCGAAGCCTATTGTAAAGATATTGACCAATGTTAAGAACGATATTTGGAGGAATGGAATATGTCTCAGACAAACATAGTTATTGAATTTGTCAATGTAGATCCCAGTTAGTGTACCCCCATGAGGTGGGGTTTCACCTTATACCAGTGATAAGAAAATTCTATATTGGTGGAGAAACATATGAAATTATAGCATACATTCAACATAAATCCTTATGATTTTGATATTTTTATATGTTTCATTATAGTCTTCAAGGACTATAGAATCTTAAGGATCGAGTTAGGAATTAAGTAAATTTATGATCAGTTATATTATTTTAAATCGAGGATTCTCACAAAATTATGTATTGTATTTACCTGATTTTACATGTATATTTTATGTGTAGATGTCATGTGATATATGCTGGTATTCACCATAAAAATAGTTTTGGTACTAATTTTTGTTCATTTCATGGGTGCTACATTCACCCAAAAAGAAGAATTAGTTCATGGAATCGCTTATACATAAGATAGGTACTTATACCTTAAAATGCATCCTTCAATTATTAGAGTACAATAACATTATTAAGGATGCAAACACTACATTGTACCCAATCCCACTTCTTTATTCAGTAGTTTCTTATTCATACAATTGGGAATTTTCTCGAGGCCTGTTATACATTCTAACTCCTCTCTCATTACACATCCTATAGTGAACTAATTTAATGCATCAACTAACAAGGCTACTTTGTACGTGCGATGCATGAAATACATCATATGTATTTCATAATACACTATGATAATTTCCAATAATAAATCATTAAATCTAACATCTTCTAAAACAATGAGATACACTTGTAATCAGTGGACTCATTTACCATATTCCCAAACATAATAAGTCGATTTGCATTGAAGAACCCTTATTAACATGTATATATTAATTAGTATCCTATTTTGTGTATTTAAGTCCACCATTATTTTATGGTGATGTTGGGGTGTACTGACTTGATCAAATCATAAGTGAGCATCAAGAATCACGAGTGAGCATCAGGGATCACAATTGAGCATCGTGAATCACGAGTGAGAACTAGGGATCACAAGTGAGCAACAGGAATAACAAGTGAGCATCAGGGATCACGTGTGAGCATCATGGATGCTCACAAGTTGAAGATGCTCAAGGAGGATGTTCATTAGTTGAAGATGTTCAAGGAGGATGCTCATCAGTTAAAGATGCGCAATGAGGATGCTCATCAGTTAAAGACGCTCAAGGAGGACACTCATCAGTTAAAGATGCTCAATGAGGACACTCATCAGTTGAAGATGCTAAAGGAGGACAATCATCAGTTGGAGATGCTCGATGAAGACGCTCATCATTTAACGATGCTTATTGATGATGTTCATGGACGATACCCATGAGGTTGAAGGTTCCAAAAACACCCACATGGAATTCCATGATTGGTTAAAAATAAGGCATCCCCTTCATGGGTCTGGCCCATCAGTTTTAAGGTTTCCCATGCTTTCCTATAATTAGCTTCATATCCTCGTTTATTATTCTTTTCAAGTGCATGCTTATGTGTGTGCATAGTAATTTCAAGGTAATCATTGTTAGGTTGAGAGCACATCCTTTGGAGTAGTTAGTAAGTGATAGTTTATTTTATTTCCTTAGTTTTATTAGTTTATTTTAGATTTTTATCTTATTTTCATTAGTTTTGTATTGTATATTTCTTTATCATGGATCGTATCGTGGGCTTTTTATTTTTTATAAGAAATTTTGCAGGATTTTGGAGCTTATTGTGGTTGTGATTTGACTGGAGTTGGGCTTAGTGGGCTTTCCGATACATTATTGGTCTTGGCGGATCCACCAAAGAAGAATTGGGCTTAATAAGCTAAAAGCTTGGATGAAGTGGGCTTGTGAAGATGGATCTTGGACTTTTATTTTGGGCTTGGAGCATCTACATTTGAAACAAAAAGATGATTGGTTGATTTGAATCACATGGACATGAAGGGGACCAAAGGAATCTTTGGTAGTGGAAGGGTGGAGTGGAGGAATGAGGAGTCAATAGCATTACAACAACACTTGCGCGGGTGGAATTTCCGTCGTGCTGGTACCCGCGCAACTGCCTAGTTTTGGGCATTTTGGTCATTTGGCACACCATAACCTTGGGGGATCAGATCTATTAGCCCCATTCTCGATTTTACACCATCAGAGACCTGGAGGGGGCGATTTTGAAGCTTAAGACTCATTTCTTTTCATCTTTCCAAGATATTGGTAGTTTCTTTATGCAATTAGACTTTTGTGATTGTTGATCTATTGTCATGAGTGGCTAAACTATCTATTTTGGTAGACCTTGGCTAAAACCTCTGAATGTTTGTGGGTTTTTGAAGGATTTATGCGTATTTATCATTTATCTTATGTCTATGATTCTACTTCATATTTTATATGCTTGTTTAGTGCTTTGATCATGATCTTGGTACTTTAATAAGCCATTGTTGGTTTATTTTTTTGGTTTAGCATTGAATCATTGAATTTACTTAGAACAAGAGCTTTATGATGGTAGAAATCATCTCTAGTTTGTGAATCATAACTCCTTTATGGATGTGTAAGCATTGACATCCTATAGGAATTGGGGATTTCTTGATTCTTAAGGCTAATCAACTTCTTGGGTTCAATTGCTTCAACTGGATCTTTGATTTTGATTAAGAAGGTGTGTTGTGGGCTACACTAACCTCCATACTACCTAGGAGAAATCTTGGCATATCATGCTTCATGATTGCTATAACCAATTTGGGATGAATTATAAGCTTCATGTTAAATCCTAATGATAAACACACAAATGTTCATTGTGTTGAATTGCCTTGGTTTACCAATTTTCTCCAATATTTGACCATCTCACTTTCTTTCTTAATTGCAAGTTTTTTAGTTATTTATCTCTTTAGTTTTCAAGCAATCATAACACCCCCCCCCCCTTTTTTAGTTTAATTGTAGTTAGCTAGTTTATTTGCAATAGTTCTTTTAGATTGCATTGGTGAGTGAATACAACCATTTCCCTGAGGATCGATACCCTTTTTTACCATTATATTACGTTTTATTTGCAAACAAATGGTGTAATTTGCTTGGTGGACTTGACATCCCACCAGGTTTTGGCGCCGTTGCCGGGGATTGAACCCGGGTCACCGGCGTGACAGGCGGGAATACTTACCACTATACTACAATGACATACTCTTGTTACGCATAGCAGGGTTGTGAATGGATCCAGAGAGGAGTCAGGCCTGTGTAGCCCTAGATGGGTGGGACCCGTGGGCGAGGCGATAGTTTTTTCTGGTTGTGGTTGCGCAACTCAGATTGTTTGGCATGTTGAGAAAAGTAAGGATGGATTTCGAGGATGAAATCTAATTTAAGTGGGGAAGAGTTGTAACGCCTGAAATCTTGAGGAGAAATTTTTTAGAATAAACCATTTTCATGTTGAACACGGCGAGTTGTAGGAACCAACTCGATGCATTTAAGATAGAACAATCGCGGGGATTAAATGAACCAACATGACGAGTTGAGGTGCCTCAACTCAGCGGGTTGGTGGTTGCGAAGGAAACCCTAATTTCTAGGGTGTTGCACCCTATTTAAAGGCCTTAAGTTCCTTTGGCTAGCCTCCTCATCAGCCTTCATTGTTATCAAAACTCTAAAACGAGTTGTAGCCTCCATTGTCAAGCATTTGAGCCTTGGAAGGAAGTTCTATGTCTATTTTATGCATTGTGAAGGAGATAGAAGATCTTAAAGTTTCTAAGCTTAGAGGAGGGTTCTTGGATCCAGAATCATTATCCATTTTGCAAGGATTTTGAGGTATTAAGTTCTTATCTTGATGGCTAGATGTTTAGATCTTTCTTTTTGTGTTAATTGTTTTGTTTGAGTCATGGGTCGGATGGATGTTGGGATTAGGATGTCCTAAATCCTTATTCTTTTAGATCTGGGGTTTTCATGGACTCTTATGGCATAACAGTGCCAATTTATGGATTTAAAGGCTCCATGCATTCTTTAAGTCCCTTATTAAGCCCTTTTTGAGCATTTGAGCCTCTCCTAGTCATGCATGAGCATAAAATTGGAAACTTTACGTGCTCTTCCAACTCTAGAGTGTCAGATCTGCAATTTGGGGGCTTTGTCTTTAAGTATTAAGTGTTTAATGGTTAAGACCTCATTCTTTTAAGACTAGGGTTGGGCTTAGACCCATTTCAGTAGTTCCTAGGGGTAAAGTTGTTCTAAATCTCATATTGGTCAAGATCTGAGTTGTGAAGCTCTTTGAGTCAATAATGTCGGCATAATGTATTAAGAGGTGGGTTTCTTGCAAAATCGATGAGTTTATGGATAAACTGGGCGAGTTGGCTCGGTTTCTCCCCGACTTTGTAGTTGATGAAGGAACACGACGAGTTAAAGGACAGCTCGACGAGGTAGATCAACTCAGGCCATTGACCTTGACTTTTGACCCCGTCTTTGACCAAGTTGTTCTAAGGGGGTACTTGAGGTAATCAGAATTGTATTTAAGGAAATTATGGGCTTAAGATAAGGCCCGTATGGGGTTAGGCCCAATTTGGAAAATTGGACCATTAGTGGGCCTTTGTGGATATTTTGGTTTTGGGCCTCATTTTGATGCATGTTGGGTCAGGGGTAAAATGGTTATTTCACCCCAAGTATGGATGGTGGGCCTTAGAATGTAACGTAATTGCTAATTGGGTGTTATTTTGATCTGATAGCTCGGAGGCGTCATCAGGGCAGCAACTAGGGATTTCTTTCTATGAGCTTCTACATTCGAGGTGAGTTTCCTCACTGGGTTAGCGGTTCGAAGGCACCAATGTCGGCCCATTTTTATGTTATGTTATGTTGGTATGCTAGTTGTATTCGTGACTCTTGCATGTGTATGTGTTTATATGCTTTTCGGGCTAAGGCTCGATACCGGGCGGGGCTGGGCGGGGCCCGGTGACTACTTGTATGCTATGTATCTATGTGATTATTGCATGTGTATGTGTTTATTTGATATATGTTATATATGCTGGGTGGGCCCCGATCTATTACCGAGCGGGGCTTGATTCCGGGCGGACCCGATGCCAGACGAGGTCCAATGCCGGCGGGGCCCACTATATGTTTATTAGTATGTATGGTATGTGGTATTTTGGGGATCTCACTAAGCTTTCTACTTATGGTTTTCAGTTTATGTTTTAGGTGATTCGGTTTTCAAATTAATGGAAGAGCTCAGAATGATTGCAGGGCACACACCGCATGTTTCTGCATTCTGTGATTCACTCTGATTTAATGATGTTTTGCTAAATATCAGCTACCTTGGTTTTATGGAAATGATATGTATTAATGATTATTTATCTAAAAACGAAAATTTTATGTCATTATTTTTGGGATGTTTCAAAATCACAAGTGAGCATCATGAATCACGAGTGAGCATCAGGGATCACAAGTGAGCATCAGGAATCATGAGTAAGAATCAGGGATCATAAGCGAGCATCACCAATCATGAGTGAACATCATAGATCACAAGTAAGCATCAAGAATCACGATTGAGCATCAAGGATAACAACTGAGCATTAAGGATCATGAGTGAGCATCAGGGATCTCGTGTGAGCATCATGGATGCTCATAAATTGAAGATGCTCGAGGAGGATTCTCATTAGTTAAATATGCTCAAGGAGGATGTTCATCAGTTGAAGATACTCAAGTAGGATGGTCATCAATTGAAGATGCTTAAGGAGGACGTTCATCAGTTGAAGATGCTCAAGGATGATGCTCATCAGTTGGAAATGTTGGAGGAGGACGCTCATCATTTCATGATGCTCATCGATGATGCTCAGGACGGTACTCATCGATGATGCTAATGGATGATACTCATGAGGTTAAAGGTTCTAAAAGTGCCAACATGGAATTCCATGATTGGTTGGAAATTAGGGCATCCCCTTTATGTGCCAATTATGGATGGGTCTGACCCATCAAAATTTGGGTTTCCCATGCTTTTCTATAAATAGGTTCATATCCACATTCATTATTCTTGGCGAGTGTGTGCATAGTAATTTCAAAAGAGCACTCGTTGTTACGTTGAGAGCACATCCTTTGGAGCAGTTAGTAAGAAAGAGAGATTCTTTTGTTTTGAGAGCTCAAATGAGGTGTAACCATTATGTATGATTGTAATCGTTCTTTGATGTTTAATAAAATCCTCTCTCTCTCTCTCTCTCTCTCTCTCTCTCTCTCTCTCTCTCTCTCTCTCTCTCTCTCTCTCTCGCCCGTCGACGTAGGTCACCTTGACCGAACCACGTTAAATATTGTGTTCAGTTTTAGTTTAAGTTTTTCAGAAGTTTTATTCTGTAAGTTTCAGCTAAGTTTGTTTTACATTTGTTTGAAATGCTTAACTTGTTTTGTTGTTATTCCAATATGCGGTCTCGAGTTACTCTCATTGTTGTATCCTTTTCTCATAATACTATCACTAGAAATATATTCCCAACTTTCTCAACAAAGAGTTATCCAAAAATAATAAAGCCTCAAATCACAATATTGTATGATTCTCATACTTCAAGATCTACCAAAAAGGTTATCTCTGTCTTGCATCTCTTACTAGTTGAATCGAAGTCCAACAAATCCACAAAGACTACTCCAACACCAATACATAAGTTAAAACATGACAACCAAAGGACCATTAACCAATATGAAATTAAGATTTGAGTATTCATGAGTCCATATCATTGCGTTGCACTTTATTTTTTTCATTGTCCATTTAAAGAATGTTATAATAATGTATATTAGATGATATAAAGTACTTGTAGTACTTTTCCTAAATGTGTTATTTAAAGAGGGTGATTTCCAAAGTTGTGTTTAAGGTATTTAGTTGGAAATATGTTTTCAAGAAGATGATTAACTAACATGTGTTAAGAGTGTGTATTTTTTGAAGACGAGTAAAATGGTTGATCCTTTAATATGTTTTTAAGTATGTATCATATGAAGATGTTCTAAAGAACGGTCTTTAATGAGGACTTCTTTACGTGTGCGTTTCAAAAACGTATTATTTATTATGCGTTTAAAATGTTTGAGTTGTAAAGATGATATCTTAAAACACATGTTCATTCTTAGAAAGGTGGGTAAAAGGGTGATTATTTCAAGTGTGTTTTACAAATATATGTTAAAGAGGGGTTTAAAGTGTGTCTATTTCCAAACCGGTTAATTCAACCCACTTAACGAATATAAACCAACAATGATTATTGTGATTTTATAACGTCAAAACACTCATCACGATTGCTTAGAGTTTGTAGTGTTTAAGATTCAATGTTTTAGAAAAACGCCATGACTATGAAATTATCCTTTTCCTTGAGGACATTAGTATTGGACAACAAAATATTTATTACATATTTTCTCTCCAATAAACCTATTTAAAAGTACTCTACTACTCTCAACCCTAAAAGCAATTCTTGCACTTCTCGTTGTTCAATGTTCGCTTTATTCATATGTGAAAATATTATATTCAAAGTGTAAATATAATATATTAAATATACATATGATTGTATTCGTCAAATCTAATTATATTCACAAGTGAATACAAACATACACACAAAATATGAATATTCATGTATATATATGTATATTCTATTTTAATAGTTTTCTTTAAAAATACGTCACAATAGTTTATTTTGATCCACATGAGGCTAATTGATACAACGGGATAGAGTTGCTATGAGTTAGTGCACACACAAAATCAATATCCCAATTTGTCATTTATTATGCTTCAAATCCAAAGCGATGGGCTAGCCTAACAACTCTCATAACAACTTCATAATTATGGTGAAATTATTAATACCCTAAAGCTTGAGAACTTTATGACATTTCAACTTCTTATTCTTCATCAATGTGAGGCTAGTTATTACAAACTCTATCACATAAATTTTCATTCTTTTGTCTATATGAAATGAACTACATACTATCTTCTTAACTTCTAGTTTATTTTATCAACATAAAACGTGTTACTAGAGTCCTCAAAGTGGCATTATTTTGAGTACTCGTTATTGCTCATGCAAAATTGTGTGCCTTCTTTTCATTTCTTTTTCTTTCAGGCCGTAAATATAAATATTATCTAGGGGTAAAAATGTCATAATAAAGAAGCCGAACTTTTTGAAATAAATCCATAATATAGGGGTCTAGATGTAGTTTTTACCTTAAAATTTTATAGCAATAAATAAAGTGTGTGGGAGAGGGTTTTACAAGCCGAGCTGGCAAGCCGAGACGGTTTCTTGTTGTTGCTTCTGGTTATACTTTCTTTAAATAAGTTGGGTATATGCATGAACCAATGTAAATACCAATGATTCCTTCACGATTGGATGTTTAATTCCAAATTTCCTTCACACTTTCATGTGATCATTATTATAAAAAAATCCTCTCGCTATCTGTTCATGCCTAATTTCAACTAGTTGAGTGGGTGGAGATCCTCCATTACAATTTACAGCTACTTTTTCTATAAATCAACGTAATCACGATATCTCATCCGTATCTTGATTTAGTGATTTACTATCATCGTTGATGTTACTAATTTCCCAGAAATTCAGGAGATAACTGATTGATGTGAAGTGATCGCAGTCCAATAATTCGGTTTTCAGGAAACCCCATGAGAAATAGGGAAGAACTTTGTGCCGAAAGTGGAGGATTCCGACAGTTCCTTTGCTTTGCGTTTAGGAAAAGCAAAGAAAGTTTTCGCAATTGGGATTTGGAAGATTGATGAAATAGCAAAGTCAGGGGTTTATTGTTATTTTAATAGTGCTTTTTTGAGGAATTGGAGATCGAAGAAGATCTATTTGTAGCAAGTAAGTATCGATTCTCTTGAAACGATTCACACTATGTTGTTGGATTTTTATCTGGTTATATATTCTCAATTTCTCATCGATATCACTTGAATCCAATAGGGTTTTACTGGTTTTGCAAAACGTTTTCAATTATACGCTTGAAATTCAAATGGGTTTTGCAAGTTGTTTACGATTCTGTCCAATTATTTGCTTGATTTCAAGTGGGTTTTAAGAACTTCTGTCAAAAATTGACCGATTATTGTTTTAATTTCAAGTGGGATTTGCATGATTTACAGGTATTTGTCAATTATATGCTTAATCTCAAGTGGGGTTTGAAGCTATTATTGATTTTGACTAATTGTTTGCTTTTTCAAGTTATTACTGATTTTGACCAATTCATTGCTTGAATTTGAACTAAGTTTTGGAATTCTTGCTAAAAATTCAAGTGGGTTTTGCATGTTACAACGGATTTCAGCCAATTATTTGCTTGATTTATCAAAAAGATTCATCATTTCTAATAATGAACACAGATATGGCGACATATGTTGAGCCTCCAAACGGATTCAGGCAAATCGGGAAGCATTATTACACTATATGGCAACAATTGTTTGAAATCGATACAAAATACATTCCGATCAAACCAATTGGGAGAGGAGCATATGGTGTTGTTTGTTCTTCAATCAACAGAGAAACAAACGAGAAAGTCGCAATCAAGAAGATCAACAATGTGTTTGGAAACCCAACTGATGCGTTAAGAACCCTAAGAGAATTAAAGCTTCTACGACATATCAGACATGAAAATGTAATCGGATTGAAAGACGTCATGTTTCCGATTTACAGGAATAGCTTCAAAGATGTTTATCTCGTTTACGAGTTAATGGATACCGATCTTCATCATATCATTAAATCGTCACAACCTCTATCAAACGATCACTGCAAATTCTTCTTATTTCAGGTATAAATTATTAAATTCTCGTTTCCCATAATAAATTATCGTCTTCCTGTTCATCAATTGATCGAATTGTTTCAGTTGCTTCGAGGTCTGAAGTATCTTCACTCTGCTAATGTCCTCCATCGTGACCTAAAACCTGGAAATCTCCTCGTGAACGCAAATTGCGAACTGAAAATCTGCGATTTTGGACTGGCGAGAACGAGCCAAGGAAGCGAACAGTTCATGACGGAATACGTCGTCACACGGTGGTACAGAGCACCGGAGCTTCTCCTCTGTTGCGACAACTACGGGACCTCCATTGACGTGTGGTCAGTCGGATGCATCTTCGCCGAAATTCTCGGCCGGAAACCGCTTTTTCCGGGAACGGAGTGCCTGAATCAACTGAAACTGATAATCAACATTCTCGGGAGTCAAAACGAAGATGATATTGGATTCATCGACAACGCAAAAGCTCGAAGGTTTATAAAAACTTTGCCTTTCACAAGAGGGATTTGTCTTTCTTCTTTATACCCGGCGGCGGATCCTTTAGCTTTGGACTTGCTGCGGCGGATGCTGGTGTTTGATCCGGCGAAGAGGATAACGGTGACGGAGGCTCTGCAACATCCGTACATGGCGGGTTTGTTTGACCCGAGACAAAACCCGGGTGCCCAAATGGCGATTAATTTGGATCTTGATGAGAATATGAATGAAGAGATGATTAGGGAAGAGATGTTGAGGGAGATGTTGCATTATCATCCTGAAGCTGCATATCAAATGGTGTTTCAAAGATAGTTTATTTTTGGAATTTTGTTTATTATTTGCTCTAGAAACTAAAAATGGTGTAAAACCTTAAAGCATAATGTGGGGCTTTTGGTTTTGATTATTCTTGTAATTTGGATTGTAAAATCTTTAGTTTTATGTAATTTTTGTTTTGAATCCCTACATGTTGATGTTTTACTCTTTTTCATCAACTTCCATTATTATTATTATTATTATTATTGAATTTTGAAATAGTGTAAAAGCGCAATGTGATGCTTTTGGTTGATAAAGATGACTTTGATTTTGAGAATTTGCACATGTTGGGTGAAAGTAGCTTGTAGCTATTAGATAGTAGCTATAGTTTTGATTTGTATGTACACGTTTGGAATGATTTGTATATACACGTTTGTAAAAAATAGCAGTAAACTTTTAAAACATATAAGATTAAATAAAGTGACTTATATGAAATATCCATTGATATTAAAAAAGGAAATTAAATCAATTTGTAAAGTTATAGAAATGTATTTTATAAATGCTACTTGAAATATTTATTTTTATTTTATTATTATTTTTTTTAAACTAAAAGTTAAGCACTTCCTTTGAGTAACAATGTTCTATAAAGTAATTTGCTTGTTACCTAAAAGAAAACAAAGGTTTCAATTTTGCAATCTTTCAATTTCACATTTAATTTTAACGAACAGTGAATCGCAAGAAAGAGATTAAGAGATTTAGAGAATGATGACAATGAAGGCAGCAATCGCAAGTGAAAAATAGAAGATAATGATAATAAAATTGTTAAGGCGGTTTGTGACATAAAAATTAAAAAATAGAAGTGTCGGCCAAGTGAAAAGAAGCAAATAGTCGGTTGGCCAAATTAAAAAGCAAGCGGTGTGGCAAAAGTTGTAAACGAAGGAAAAAAGTGTGGCATAAATATAAATTGTTAAAGATTCTTGTTCACCAAGTTTTTAACAATTAATAGTATATATAATGATTTTGGATTAATTTGAATTGTAATGATCATTTTAGGATTTTTGAGAGAAATAATAATAATAATAATAATAAAATTGAAATTTTAAATACACTTTTTAACTATATTGTTAAAAAGTGTTCGATTATTTAAAACGTAATAACTCATAAATTATTTTTATTTTTTGCAAAATTGTGTTTATATGTATCAAAAACTTGTTAAATGTGTACATAATTAAGATTTATTACTGGTATCAACTACAATAAATCAATAACACTAGGAATAAGGAATATGAAGAAAAAAAAAACTTACAAATCTATCATCTTAACGAAGAAACACGTATTTAGGTAATGAAATTTTAATCTTTTTATATATTATAAGAACAATTTTTGTAGTTTAGTTTAAAATAAATATATGTATCTGTTTGGTATATAATTGTTGGCTTCTTGCACAACTACTAACACCAAACCCACACCACTTGTCACTTTATCAATCATTATAAACAAAAGTAGACTCGGTCACCATCTCCATTACGTGATGGCTTTAAATATATATCATTTGTATTGGTATTCTATAAAAATCTTAATATTATTATCTTTAAAAGCTTAAAAGATAGATATTCACTAAAATATCACATTATTAGTTGTGTTGACAGTCTTGTTTGACTTTTAGCATTTTCAACATAAACTTAATAACATTTGTTACATAATTTTGGAGTAACTTAATTTTTTTAGTGAAGGATAATTATATAAGATATTGTCAAAAAGGTATCGTCACCGGAATATTGATTAGAGGACTCGGTATAGGCCCATTGAGGGGTGTTATGGCCTACGTGGCACAACCTCAACGGCATGGTAACGGTACAAACACTTCCACCCTCCGTCCCTCCCTCCACCTCCTCCTCCACCTCCGCTCCCCTCGAAAAAAAAAGCCATTATGCGGTATGACTTTGTAACCGTAATGAGCTTTAACACGTTTAATTTCTTTGACTTTTCTGAATTCGACCATTTGAACGGTCAATTTTTATAAAAAAAAACAAAAAAAATAATTTTTATTTTCTTATACCATATATATATATATATATATATATATATATATATATATATATATATATATACACACACACACACATACATACACACACGATCTATTCCTAATTCGTTCACCTCATTCATTCTTGGCATACATTATATAAAATTTCAATATTTCACAATTTAAAAAAATGGATTCGTTCGACCCGTCTAACTATAATGTTGTTGATGATGATATGCTTGCCTCTATGATGTACGAGTATTACACGAGCATGCTACTACAACTAGATCTAGCTTCTCTATTAATCAGATGTGCGATGTTAAACATAAATCGCGAAGGAGGACATCAACGTCTACTTCACGATTATTTTACCGATAATTGTGTCTACCAGGAAAATGACCTAAAAAGAAGGTTTTATTTGCGAAAAAATGTGTAACATCCTGTTTCCTGTCATTTCTTATTTCAGGGTCGTGGGTCGGAAGTCGATTTTGTAAAGGCTTTAGGCCTTAACGAGGTAATGTTTAGACTTTTTGGAAGGAGGAAATGATGGTTGCGAGATCTTAACCTTTGAATTGTGTTTCAGGCCGAAGGGTAGAAAAAGGAAAATCATAGGCCGGTGTCTTACTTGAAATATGGATTTTGTTCGAGAAGTTTTTTGTACAAGATATCTAGATAATATTGTGGGGCTCTTCAATACCTTTTCCGTGGATATACCAAACGCCAAAATCGGAGTTGAAACAAAGAAGTTATAGCATTTTAAATCTGGTGCTCGAGGTTATAGTACGATGGGTGTACTCAATGTACGTTGGTCATACTAGCTGATCAAAACGCATATTCAAGATTGTACGTTGGGCGTACCATTTGTGTAACCACCCAAAAATCAAGGGTAAAAATTTCATTTTTAAAATAGCTAAAACATTGTTACCATTTTTTTCAAACAATACAAATCATCATTAAGTAAAACATTTATTAGAGTTTATCCCAAAATTATTCATTGCGGAAATCGTAGGTGTGTACACTGTGATCAATCCGAGCCTTCCTTTTTCCAAATCGATGATACCTGAAACCATAAACAAAATTGTAAGCACGAAGCTTAGTGAGTTCCCCATAGCATACCCCATACAATCCGCATAACCACATAATCCATATCAGCTATAACAACAACATAAACCATAACAATCGCATAAGCATGCATATATACATATGAAGATGCCATGGAAACCCTCCAAGGTCTTATTCACATACTCACGTAAATCATATAAACTACACCATCCATGAATATAAACATATAGGGAAGCCCTGGAAACCCTCCAAGGTCTTACAGCGGGTGCCCTGGAAACCCACCAGGGTCTTAGCCCACTGCCATGGGAACCCCCACATGGTCTTCACTAACTACCAATCAAACCATACATACCAATATATAAGCTAATCATGCAAACACATAAGGATGCCCTAGAAACCCTCTATGTAACGACCCAAAAATCAGGGGTAAAATTTTTGTTTTAATTAAGTTATTACATAAAACCATCAGTATAAAACAGTCATAATAACATCTCATATCAAAAACGGTGTGTCAATAATCAAACATGTCATCATAAAATAATATCATAGTGTAATCCCAAAGATCTCCTGTGTGGAAAACATAGTGTTATGCGTTGCGATCGAGCCGGCTCCTTTCCTTTGAAAACGAAGTACCTGAAACCAAAATTGAAAACCGTAAGCATGAAGCTTAGTGAGTTTCCCAGAGCATACCACACGCACAATCCACATAACACACATCCTGTTAGCTATAAAAGCTACACACATATCACATAAGCCATGCATACATAAAACCAACAAGAATGTCATGGGCTACCCCCCATGGTCTTTACCTAGGACTGCCATGGGGTACCCCACATGGTCTTTTATCCAATGACATGGGCTCCCCACATGGTCTTTACCTTGATGTAACATCCCAATTTTCAAGGCCAAAAATTTCATTTTTAAATAAGTTATTACATAAAACCATCAGTGTAAACACATTCATAATAATATCTCATGTCGAACCAAAGTGTCGGTAATCAAAACATATTATCATAAAACCATATCAGAGCTTAATCCCCAAGGATCTCATGTGCGGAAAACATAGTGTGATGCGCTGCGATCAAGCCGACTCCTTTTCTTTGAAAACAAAGTACCTAAAACCAAAACTAAAAACCGTAAGCACAAAGCATAGTGAGTTCCCCCATCATACCACATACCATACGATCATATAACATACATATACTGTCAGGCAGATCTGGGTGCCCGACCTACCCTTTCGGTCCTCTCAACCAGATACTGCCTAGCATATCTGGGTGCTAGCCTCCCCTTCGGTCCTCTCGACCGGATACTGCCTAGCATACCTAGGTGCTGGCCTCCCCTTCGGTATCTTTCAACCGGTAACCGGGGACTATTTCACCCCTAACACTACCACATAAAAGCATAGCATAAACACATAAGTCATATACTGCCTAGCATATCTGGGTGCTGGCCTACCCCTTCGGTCCTGTCGACCAGTAAGTGGGGACTATTTCACCCCTAGTACTACCACATAATATCATATCACATATATCATAATCTGTCTAGCATAGTTGGGTACTAATCTACCCATTCGGCCCTATCGACCGGTAACCGGAGACTATTTCACCCCTACTACCACTATCACATAACATCATATCATGCCATCACATAAACATAACAAGTAGTAGCAAACATAGACAATTATCACAAAGACAATCATCTAACAACAACTCCTACTGGTGGGCCGGCATTATGGCCGTAGACCCACCGCTACTAGAAGGTAACTCACCTCACACTGCTGAAGTCCCGTAGACACAATCCCACACTGTTGAAATCCCGCAGACTCAACCCCAGCTGTTGGCGGACAGATTCCCGAACTGTCAACACCAAAATAACACCCAATTAATAATCGGGTCCCACTACATAACCATAAGTACAATCTTTGGGTGATTACTACATTACCCCTAGCTTGGCTTATTCAAGCCCAAGGCCCAATCCATAGGCCCAAAGTCAATTAGGAATCAAAGCCCAACACATGGCCCAATTTTCCAAATTGGGCCTAGGCCTATACATGGCCTTATTCTAAGGCCCAACCTCATATAATCATTGAGGCCCAAATTATGGCCCATTTATGGCCCAATTTTCCAAATTGGGCCTAAACCCCTTACATGCGCCTTACCCTAGGCCCATTAAATTATTCTAGTTCAATTGCTTGCTCTTAGGTGGTCCATTAATATCTCAATCATTTAGGCCCAATAACATACCCAAGTGAAATTAGGGTTTCACATAAAATGATGATTAGGGTTAAGTTTCCTACTTAACCCATTAAGGACATAATCCTTTAAGGACTTAATCCATTAAGTCTAATATCGCTTAGATTAATCTTTGCCAATGATTATTATTTGAATATTTCAAAATATTAAATAATTCCCGTGTGCGTGTCCCGATTAATTCTCAAAATTAGGGTTTTATCGTCATTAGGGTTTCCAACCCAAATACTAGTCCACTTATCAATTTGTTGGGCTTTTAGGTCCATTAGGGCTTTATTGGGCCTATTAGACCCACTAGGATATCACTAAGCCCATTAAGGTTTTATTGGGTCAATTAGGGTCCATTAGACCCATTAGGGTTTGTTAGTACCTTTGACCAAACATCCAAATAAGTCACGATCCAACAAGGCACACCGCCACCCGACACGGCGACCGGTGGTGGTTTTTAGTTTCTTTCCGTTATTCAATTTGTAATATACACTTTACAATGCTTAAACTAAAAAAAAATAAACACATACACTACACAATATAAACACACACACAACTACCCTATGGTGGCCGGTGGTGGCGCCAGGCGGCAGTAGGTGGCTGCGATGAATTTCCTTCCCGCTCCCGAGGGTTTCCAGTTGCTCATGACCACGCAGTAGTAACGAATTCGTTCAAAGGTTTAGCCACCCACCTGGTGGCTCTCGGCGATGGCAGCCATAGCAACATAACGTCCGGCGGTGGCAGCGGCACGAAAGGCGACGACAGTCGCGGTTATCCGCGACATCGAGTCTAGCAGTGAGGCGGCTAGAGAAGGGCACGAGGATGGCGAAGCATTGGCGACCGGTGACTTGGGATGCAACAAGAGAACGGAGCGGGGAGGAGAGAAGATTCATCGCGGGGAGCCGTGGAGGAAGAACCAAGCGAAGACGACAACAGCTTCCAACTTCGTCGTCGTCGACGGCGGTTGAGAGGATTCCGGAAAGACGGCGGCAGTCGAATGAGGAGGTGGATACTGGTGGTCCTTGGCGTCGTCGCTGATCGGAAACATGAATAGGAGGGAGGTAGCGGCTACCGGAAGTGAAGATGGGGAGGGTAACGGCGGGAAAACCCCGACGATGGCGGCTACAACATAAAGGGGCTTAGGGTTAGGTCTTGACTGGTAATGAAGCTATATACCCCGTCCCCCCCCCCCCCCCCCATCAAATCTTTGCCATAATGACCATTTCGGCCCCTCTTCCATAAAATCCCTTCAAAAGGAGTCTATAAGTTACCATTTAAACCCTGCCCCTTTCAATTCCTTTACAAATTAAGTCCAGATTTACTAAAAACAGCCCTCCCCCTTAAGAATCTTTGAAAAACGTATCCATGGTTTACCTTTTTAACCCCAAACTCCATAATTCTTTACAATATAAATCCAGAATTTACATTTTATCCCTTGGTTCCATAATTCCTTTCATATTGAGTCCTAATTGTTACCAAGCAGCCCATGTCTTCAATATTACTTACCAATTAAGTTTGGCTTTTACATTTTAACCCTCAACTTCTAAATTATGACAATTAACTCCTCGAAAACAACACCCTGTATATATATGTGTTTATTTTAGGCTACCATTCGTTCATTAATTTATTTATTTAACTTAATAAATAAACGGGTGTTACAACTCTCCCCCACTTAAATTAGATTTTGTCCTCGAAATGATTTCTTACCATTCCTTACTCTCCCAATCACTCTAGTAACAAGGTCACCATTATGGGCACACCCTAGCCTTACCAGGGTAGCTGTGGCCAAATCTTCGCAAAGCCCTAATATCCTCATATGAACGAATTCCTCGCAACAGGATCACATATATTTCGTCTGAATCTACTATCTCGAGGTGGTCTGATTCCCTGACAGACCACTCTTACTGAATCATCATCGACGAGTCCAGTTTGTTTATCCTACAACTAACCACTTAACTTCTGATTACTCGTGGTTCCCACTATAAAACAGGGTCATGGAACCAAATATCCTTGCATATCACTCATATCTGGTCAAGGCTCAGTTGTTCTCGCTGTGAGTGACTTGTCACTTCCTAATCAACCAGCTATTACGTTTGTATTTGCAACTTAAAACAAAAATACTAACATTGCCCAAGTGTTGAAACTGCCCGAACACTAAACTTCCTGAAGAAGTATTTTTCCTCATGGCTGCTTGCCAAAACCTATCGAAACCTCCCTGGTCTCAATTCATTCACCAATCATCTGAAATTCCGGGTTCTGGCCCGGCTGCGGAGCCAAATGGCTCCCACTTAGTCGTCTCTCACGACTTCCAAATGATACCCTTCTCTAGAACTAGTTGCCACTAGTTATCATGCCACTGCAATTCTACTACTTTCTGATCTAATCGATCGGGTCCATGCATCTAATCCTGTCATCATCCAATCCAAGACTAAAAGTGATTGCTACCTGACCAATGGTAGCCTAATGTCACACGTAGTCTTATACAGTCCATTGCTTTCCTGATCCCATAACTGTAGTGGCGCTCCTACAGTCTTATCACTGGCTCAAACAGATCTAATCCACCTGGGTAACACTGAAATCCAATCAATGGATTTCCATATCCTCACTGCGGCACCCGAACTGGTGGGTACTACTGTTCCTTCCGCGTTCTAACAACATGCTCATTCCATCTACCAACCTAGTAAATGCTAAGGCTACACCCGCAGTCTCATGACACTCTTTCACTATCTGATCGCTAGTGAATGATACGGCTACCCCCGTAGTATTACAACACTTCCCATACTAACTGACCACTGGTGAATGCTACGGCTACCCCCGTAGTCTTACAACACTTTCCATACTATCTGACTGCTAGTGAATGCTACGGCTACCCCCCGTAGTCTTACAACACTTTCCATACTATCTGACTGCTAGTGAATGCTACCGCTACCCCCCGTAGTCTTACAACACTTTCCAAACTGGGTCGAACACGCACTCGACCTAACGCACCACTGAACTTGAGTCCTAACCGAAACTCTAACCTGGTTTTCGAAACCTGTTATCACGTGACCCCACTGTATCAGTACCGCACCCATGCCCGTGATCAAAGCGTCACAGTAAACCACAAAATCATCTACACCCTCTGGCAGGGTGAGAATCGGTGCCTCACACAACCGCTTTCGGAGAGCCTCAAAGGCTGCCTGCTGCTCAGGCTCCCAACGAAGGGCCACCGATTTCTTGGTCAGGCGAGTCAAAGGAACTGCAATCTCGGAGAAGTCCCATGTAAATCTTCGATAGTAACCTGCTAGACCCAGGAAACTCTGAATCTCAGATGGAGACCTCGGAATCTCCCACTGCATCACGACCTCTATCTTGGTTAGATCAACTAGAATACCCTTCTGGCTGACAAGGTGCCCAAGAGATTGCACCCCGCGCAACCAGAACTCACATTTGGGGAACTTTATAAAAAGTCTCTCCCTCACTTAGATTCGACTAAGTCTTCTCTGCACATAAGAATTGAAGGATTTCCAATCCTTCTCGCTTCCTAGTATCCCCTTGATGACAACTTGTACTTGCCAGTGCTAGCGATCCATCACCAATCAAACCTTAAGATTGCCCATCCTCAGAAATCTTGAAGAGTACTCTTGAAATCTAGTCCAATCTAACGCCTCAATCCATCTCCCATGCTGTCAATTGAAGGTCTCAATCTTCACTCTGTCTAACGAATCCTCGTTCTCATTTCCAATCTTGCAATACCACTTAACTCTAACCGAACACAGCCCATGCGAAAATACAATTCTCTTGAACATGCGATGACCAACCACTTATGCGTCCAACACCCGCGACTGACACTACCCTTTTCATGTCACCAGATCTGACCTAGCAACTTCATCCATAGACAATTACCGACCATACCTGAACAATGATAGAGCCCCTGAACGCTGACTTCACTGGAGAACTATCACTCTAACCCTGACCGAGGATCTTCCGAACAACACTCCTGCACAGATCTCGACAAAGATCCAGAATGATAACAGTACATGCGGAACCCACTCCGCAAGATGAATCCCTCTGTAGGTTCATCAACGACTTTTCGGCATGCAGGATGGCATATATGATCCTTGATAACTCAAACACTAGCAGGAAACCGACCCGATATCTAACTTATCCAAACTTACTCATAACTCCAACATGATACGTATCCCCAACATCCATATACTAGAAATAGAAGATGACATACCCGCAACATTTGGAGGGATACTAATCACTTTCTGCTGACATGATCAACTGATATGGGCATATTTAGTTATAAAATTCATGCATTATCTTAATACTTTATGTTGTTTTTGTCTCTTTTAATGAACAAAAGGTGATTAATTAGTTTATAATTTCATTTTTCAGCAAAAATGACATGCTCGAAAGGAAAATGAAGTAGAATTGGCGATTGGACGCTTGGATCTTGGATTTTGAAGAAAGAAGGACGTTGCTGGACAGCTTGACCCCTGGTCAGTGTTTTGGCCATATCTCATGAACCGTAACTCCGATTGACGAGATTCAAAATGTTCTGAAAACTAGACATAATTTCGGACGACTTTCTTGTTTTGCAAAAATGCTGATTCCAAACGTACTCGGCGAGTAGGCCATCAACTCGCCGAGTTGGTCAGAAGTTTCGCGATTCTGGACGCGCTGACTTGCCGTACACGGGTTTTAAATGACGGACTCACCGAGTAGGTCACTGGACTCGCCGAGTAGCCTCTGTTTTGTGAAAATATATATAAAGGGACTTTCAGATCGATATCCTAGCATGGAGAGAAACCCTAGGAGGCTGAGAAACGATTGGAAGTGTTGCTAGGTCGTGAGGAACTGAAGAATCAACCCTACATTCAATTGTGAAGAGAATCAAGACAATTTTGGTTTATTCTTAGTAACTTTTTGATTTGAACTATGTTTTTACCAATTGATTTCATTTTTGATCTTATTTCATGAACATCAGCAAGAGGTTAATTGAAGGGCCAATTTAATTAACCATTACAAGTCTTGTTTAACCCGAAACAATAACTAGGAAATCCGTTAATTTAGACAACTGGCCACTGCTTGAGTTAATTTGTTTCCTAAGGATTAGTAATATCGAACGTGAAACTAATCATCTTAGTCGGTAGCCAATGAAGAATTAATCTGATACATTGAAATCATCCATGGGAACAAATGAGTCGAACCAAAACAAAAGTCCTCTTTATTATTGAATTTAGTTGATTTTTATTTGCTTAGCTCTTAGTTTCTTAGTTTATGTTTTAGTTAATTGTTTAAGTTTCTATTCTTGCAAAACTGGAGAAAACCCATTTTCTATTACTTGTTTTATTTAGATAATATTAGCATTTATTTTAATTGTTTACCGTTCCCTGTGTTCGATACCCTACTTTCTTGAACTATACTACTAATCGATAGGTACACTGCCTTTCATGTGTTTATTTTGTGTCTAAGTTAGTAGGATTAAAACTAGTTTGTTTCACACACATCAAGTTTTTGAACCATGCTACCCTGAAGTAGCCTAAACCCTCGGAGCGACAAACTCCCTTGTGCACTGTCTTGTATGTGCTCCACTAACTTCGGCCCTGCTGGCCTTTCACCCGATGATCAGAAGTCATGGGTCTCTTCCCAGGACCCTCTACTATACGCACCTGGCACGAACCTCTATTTCCAGGGTGCTCCAAACGATCTCACATTTGCAACTTCTTGGAAGTCATATCCTTCAGGGTCTGACACCCTATCACGCTCGCTAGCTCACTTGCCAATGGCCAAGCTGCAACACTGGAACATCCTCTGTCCCCAAACCGGGTCGCAAACTTCTCCCCGAAGCTTCTCAGATTCTCCAAGACTCTCACTGATTCGAGTATGGATCTTGTACTTACAGTAGTACGGGCCCAATACCACCTTCCACACCTATCCATACTTTCCTCAGCAATCCTCCCGAATCCTCCAAGTCACTTCCTCAAACTGGTACACCCAAGTTTCACTGAACCTCACTACCAACCCACTGAAACGTATCCTAGGCTTTCCTAGGTTCCCGAACTCACCCAGTCTTCAGCTGCTAAGAGATTCCCAGTAATGTCAACTAGCTACCTCATGAATATAGCCACATGCAATAGAGATCAGATAATCCTTCAAGTATCAGACTCATCCCTATAACGGTTAGAATCAAATGAGAGCTGCGCAATAGGGTCAAATCTATCACTCTGAGATTATCCAGCCTGTGCCACATGTGACTTAGCATATTCACTTAATAGTTAACTCACATTACTAAGAGTCCCACAAAGCACAAAGCAAGCATCATTCAGACAATGGAAAATCTAACCATCATATTCCAATCAAATCATTCTATCCTCTAATCAAGAATATGTACATGCAATTTAAAGGCTCATACAATCAGGCATATCCTAAACAGGCTATCCTATTACTGACTGATCAGTACTAGCATGCAAGTCTACAACCACATACAATAGGCATATAAGGCATCCTCCTAGATCCTTAGCCCTAATCTAGCATGCAATTCTCATAATCATATCATAGCATAACTTGTATGGGTATCTTGGGAAAACTTACTTGAGCTCGGCTGATTGCACGCATCACACACTTTGTTCTTCTCAAAGTTCTTTTCTCTTTTCAGATTCTTTTCAAACTCTTTTTTTTAAATGGTTTTACTTTTGAAAATTTTCATACCAAGCCCTTAGTTTGAGTTCAGACACACCCGAGAGTATGTCCGAATCCCTCAAACCAAGGCTCTGATACCAACTTGTAACATCCCAATTTTCAAGGCCAAAAATTTCATTTTTAAATAAGTTATTACATAAAACCATCAGTGTAAAAACATTCATAATAATATATCGTGTCAAACCAAAGTGTTGGTAATCAAAACATATTATCATAAAACCATATCAGAGCGTAATCCCCAAGGATCTCATGTGCGGAAACATAGTGTGATACGCTACGATCAAGCCGAATCCTTTCCTTTGAAAACAAAGTACCTAAAACCAAAACTAAAAACCGTAAGCACAAAGCTTAATGAGTTCCCCCATCATACCACATACCATACGATCATATAACATACATATACTGTCAGGCAGATCAGGGTGCCCGACCTACCCCTTCGGTCCTCTCGACCGGATACTACCTAGCATATCTGGGTGCTAGCCTCCCCTTCGGTCCTCTCGGCCGGATACTGCCTAGCATACCTGGGTGCTGGCCTCCCCTTCGATATCTTTCAACCAGTAACCGGAGACTATTTCACCCCCTAACACTACCACATAAAAGCATAGCATAAACACATAAGTCATATACTTCCTAGCATATCTGGGTGTTGGCCTACCCCTTCGGTCATGTCGACAGGTAAGTGGGGACTATTTCACCCCCTACTACTACCACATAATGTCATATTACATATATCATTATCTGTCTACCATAGTTGGGTACTAATCTACCCCTTCGGCCCTATCGATCGGTAACCGGGGACTATTTCACCCCTACTACCACTATCACATAACATCATATCATGCCATCACATAAACATAACAGGTTGTAGCAAACATAGACAATTATTACAAAGACAATCATCTAACAACAACTCCTACTGGTGGGCCGGCATTGTGGCCGTAGACCCACTACTACTGGAAGGTAACTCACCTCACACTGCTGAAGTCCCGTAGACACAATCCCACACTGTTGAAGTCCCACAGACTCAACCCCAGCTGCTGGATGACAGATTCCCGAACTATCAACACCAAAATAACACCCAATTAATAATTAGGTCCCATTACATAACCATAACTACATTCTTTGGATAATTACTACATTACCCCTAGCTTGGCTTATTCAACCCTAAGGCCCAATCCATAGGCCCAAAGTCAATTAGGAATCAAAGCCCAACACATGGCCCAATTTTCCAAATTGGACCTAGGCCTATACATGGCCTTATTCTAAGGCCCAACCTCATATAATCATTAAGGCCCAAACTATGGCCCATCTATGGCCCAATTTTCCAAATTAGGCCTAAACCCCTTACATGCGCCTTACCCTAGGCCTATTAAATTATTCTAGTTCAATTGCTTGCTCTTGGATGGCCCATTATTATCTCAATCATTTAGGCCCAATAATATAACCAAGTGAAATTAGGGTTTCACATAAAATGATGATTAGGGTTAAGTTTCCTACTTAACCCATTAAGGACATAATCCTTTAAGGACTTAATCCATTAAGTCTAATATCACTTAGATTAATCTTTGCCAATGATTATTATTTGAATATTTCAAAATATTAAATAATTCGCGTGTGCGTGTCCCGATTAATTCTCAAAATTAGGGTTTTATCGTCATTAGGGTTTCCAACCCAAATACTAGTCCACTTATCAATTTGTTGGGCTTTTAGGTCCGTTAGGGATTTATTGGGCCTATTAGACCCACTAGGATATCACTAAGACCATTAAGGTTTTATTAGGTCAATTAGGGTCCATTAGAGCCATTAGGGTTTGTTAGTCCCTTTGACCAAACATCCAAATAAGTCATGATCCAACAAGGCACACCGCCACCCGATACGGCGGCCGGTGGCGGCAGCCACCACCCTAAGGTGGTGGTTTTTAGTTTCTTTCCATTATTCAATTTGTAATATACACCTTACAATGCTTAAACTAAAAAAAATAAACACATACACTACATAACATAAACACACACATAACCACCCTATGGTGGTCGGTGGTAGCGCCAGGCGGCAACAGGTGGCGCATGGCGGCAGTAGGTGACTGCGATGAATTTCCTTCCCGCTCCCGGGGGTTTCCGGTTGCTCATGACCACGCAGCAATAAAGAATCCGTTCAAAGTTTTAGCCACCCACCTGGTGGCTCTCGGCGATGGCAGCCATATCAACATAACATCCGGTGGTGGCAGCGACGTGAAAGGCGGCGACAGTCGCAGTTATCCGTGACATCGAGTCTAGCAGTGAGGTGGTTAGAGAAGGGCACGAGGATGGCGAAGCATCGGTGACCGGTGGCTTGGGATGCAACAAGAGAACGGAGCTGGGAGGAGAGAAGATCCGTCGCCGGGAGCCGTGGAGGAAGAACCAAGCGACGACGACCGCGGCTTCCAACTTTGTCGTCGTCGACGGCAGTTGAGAGGATTCCGGAAAGACGGCGGCAGTCGAATGAGGAGGTGGATACTGGTGGTCCTTGGCGTCGTCGCTGATCGGAAACATGAATAGGAGGGAGGTGGCGGCTACCGAAAGTGAAGATGGGGAGGGTGACGGCTGGAGAACCCCGACCCCCATCAAATCTTTGCCATAATGACCATTCCGGCCCCTCCTCCACAAAATCCTTTCAAAAGGAGTCTATAAGTTACCACTTAAACCCTGCCCCTTTCAATTCCTTTACAAATTAAGTCCAGATTTACTAAAACAGCCCTCCCCCTTAAGAATCTTTGCAAAACTAATCCATGGTTTATCTTTTTAACCCCAAACTCTATAATTCTTTACAATATAAATCCAGAATTTACATTTTATCCCTTGGTTCCATAATTCCTTTCATATTGAGTCCTAATTGTTACCAAGCAGCCTATGTCTTCAATATTACTTACCAATTAAGTCTAGCTTTTACACTTTAACCCTCATCTTCTAAATTATGCCAATTAACTCCTCGAGACCAACACCCTGTATATATAATTGTTTATTTTAGGCTACTATTCGTTCATTAATTTATTTATTTAACTTCATAAATAAACGGGTGTTACACTTGAACTTCCATGGGCTACCCCACATGGTCTTACACCCAATGCCATGGGCAACCCCACATGGTCTTTACCTAGGACTGCCATGGGCTACCCCACATGGTCTTACATCCAATGCCACGGGATCCCCCCGGGGTCTTCATGCAAAACACACAATCACATATCATATCAAATCATAGAGTGACTACACATATACCATAAACACATAATGGGTCGGCCTTGGTGCCTTAGACCCATGGGTATGGTGAGAAGAGTCACCTGGCACTTCTGAAGTCCCACAGACTCAATCCCTAACTGCTAGGTGACAGATTCCCGAACTTGGCGGTAGAGAGCGGCAGCCACCACCTCACGGCAGTGGCAGTGGTGTCTTTCTTCGAATTTCCGGCCAAAACGAACATTCCAGCAGCATCAAACCAACACCACAACCGAACATAAGCACCATGAATCACTTATGGCCATGAACGGATCGAGCCACCCCTCCTGGTGGCGCAAAACAACGGCGAGGGCGACATAACAACGGCGGCAGTGACGGTAATCTTCATGCATGACCGCAAACAGAGATGGAGGGGAGTTTGCGGTAGGGAAATGGTGGCAATCCACCCCGAAAACACTAACCACAATAGCACGGTGGCCTCCCGCGGCGGCCTTGACATTCACAACGTCCAACATCAATAGGAACGATGGAAAGGAGAGAGAGGTGGCGATGAGGGCGCTGGCGGATGACGGCTCAAGCTAGTGACACCGTTGATGGCTGGGAACGGCAGCAACACTCGCCCGACATCGAGCTTCAATTGCATTGGTTGCTTTAACGATGACTTGAGTTGGCGTGTAACCGGAGATAATGGCAGTAACAGACTCGTGGCGGCTTCAAGACGTCGACGGTTGGAGCAAGGTGGCATAAGGGTGGCGGTTCTCCGGCTTCAATAGGCAAGGGAACAATAATAGGTGGTAAGGGGGTCGTGAGACTAGCAGCCGCAAACGAGAGGGATCAGATGGGAGTGACGGCTGATCTTTTTTCCTTAGGTTTAGGGTTTCATAATGTATAAATACCTGGTCACACAAACATATTGCCATATTGGCAGAACTGGTCCCTCCCTCATCAGAATCTTTCTAAACTAGCCCATAATTTACCATTTAGACCCTGCCCCTGAAATCCTTACAAATTAAATCTGAACATTACCAAACAGCCCTTAACATTCTAAATTCTTCTAAATTTAAGTCCAATGATCAAACTTCAACCATGTTAACACTTTTAACCCCCGATCTTAAAAATTATGACAAGTAGCTCTTCGAGACCATCCTTTTATATATAATTATTTTTTAGGGCTACAATTCGTTCATTAATTTGTTTATTTATCTAATAAATAAATGGGGTGTTACAACTCTCCCCCACTTAAATTAGATTTCGTCCTCGAAATCATCCCTTACCATCCCTTACACTCCCGACAATTTAGGTAACATGGCCACAATCCTTGGTACACCCTAGCCCTCCCAGGGTAACCGTGCCCAACCTTTTCAAGGCGACCATAACCTACTCTAGCAGGGTTCTAAAACCTGAAGATGAATGAGCTCTCTACACAATATCACATCCACCCCGTCTGAAGTCTGTTGTCTTGAGATAGTCTGATTCCCTGATAGACCACTCATACTGAATCATTATCATTGAACCAGGTGTGAGACTGGTAGTCTTAGCGGTGGATTAGGGATTTTTCTTTTATATATCCTAGTTTAGTGAATGGATGTAGTGAATCAGAAGATTCTGGGTGAAATACAAATGTAATCCTTGGATATCAGGTTATGAATATGTACCGAGTTGGCTTTTGGTCGAGACTCACGTTGGGAGTTATTGATGTATATATGTGAAAGATCTTTACCTTAGCAGGTTATGGATTAAGTAATCTGTATGCCGGATTATCAGTTGGAAGGTTCAGGGTTAGAAACAGGGTGTTTATAGTTTTGGATGATAGAAATAGACTCTTGTGATTATGTTTTAGATTGGTTCTACCTGTGTGGAGGTTAGGCAAGTGATGGGATTTTGGAATTTTAGCAGTATCGTGTTAGAACAACAGTTATGGGATCAATGGTTAGTTCAACCTAGAAGATTTTGATCGGAGAGTTTGGTTTCCGGGAGGGTGATAAGGAGTGATTTCGAGGACAAAATCTAATTTAATTGGGGGAGAGTTGTAAGTTCCTATTCCGAATCGTTTTCTAATTTGGGGTTGTGGCCCGAAGATGGGTTATCATCAGGATTAGGGCCTTTGGGGAAAAGAGATTTAGACCTAATTATATGTGGATAATGTAATTTAGATGATCCAGGAGTTTAGTTTGTGTTTTGGATCCAAGGGGTATATCGGTAAAGTGACAATTTGTGCTTTTAGGGAAATTGGATTTTTGTTCGGGAAGTTTTAAGGAAGGTACGAGTTAGTAGAACTATAGAGCTTCTCATTAACTATTCCGTGGATATAAGGATCGTTGGAAACGGACTTAGAACGAAGAAGTTATGACCTTTGGAAGTTTAGTGGTATTAGGGTGAAACCGAGTACGCGAGGCGTACACAAGTGTACACAGGGCATACTAGTGCTAAGTCCAATATGTGGGGCGTACATTCGTATACGCTGGGCATACTAAGTAGATGGATCGTAGATGCTTAAGGGAGTACAATGGGCATACCAGAAGTACGCAGGACGTACTCCAGTCAGACCAAAACCCTAATTTAGGGTCTTGGACCCTATTTAAGCTCCTTAATTAACTACCAAACCCTATTATCTTCATCCTCCATCCCTCTAAACCCTAGCCTCCATTTGAGTGGTTTTTAAGCTTTTGGTGGTATTTCATGTTTTTTGGTATTCATAGAAGAAGAAGTAACTTCTTGGAGAAATGTGGGATTGTGTGAAGCTTTTGGATCCAGGCTTGTTGCATCTTGATCTACCTTTTAGAGGTATAAAGTTTTTATGTTGATGACTCTAGGTGTTAGATCTAGTTTAAGGAGTATTTTGGGTTCATTTTGGTCCTTAGAGTTATCCTTGTGAGTATGAGCTACTCAAAGAGCTTAGAATGTTGGATCTTGGCCTTTGGGAGGTCCCTTGTACATAAAAATGTCATCTTGATGAATTATTTTGGACCATGCATGAATTTGGGTGTTTTCTATGGATTTTATTAAGGTTATGGTCCCATTAAGGCATATATATATGAGTAAAGTTGGCAACTTTATTAGTTAAGACCTTGTCTAGGGATCAAATCTATGTTCTGGACATCTTGGCTTAACCCATTAAGGGCATAATGGTTGGTTTTGGGTTTCTGGCGAGTACGATGGGCATATGTGGAGGTACGCTCAACGTAATGTTGAGTTTAGCCATTACTCGTTTGTACTTTGTACTTCAGGTCTAAGTACGCGGGCTGTACGTCTTGAGTACACAGGGCGTACTCTCCAGTTCAGCTATTTTGGGCCTTTTTGAGTTTTGGCCTTGTTGGGCCATTGGATTTCTGATTGTGGGCCATGTTCAGGCTGTGGGCTTCCTTGGTTTTGGTCCCATGATAGTTTTTAGGCCCAATTAGGAAGTTGGGCTATATTAGGCTTTAAGTTTCCATTTGGGTTTTTATGCTCTTGGACTGAGCCTTGGCTTTGGGCTGAGTAAGAAAAGGGTAAATGGTCTTTTACCCTTTAGGAAGTTGGTTTATGGAGCGGGCCTCGGATTTTGGATTATCGGGATAAATATTGATTAAGATTGTAATTTTGTTAGTTAGCGGGAGGTTATCCGTTTCAGCAACCCGAGCAGTCATTTGATTATCAACGGATTGAGGTGATTCTTCCTCACCATGTTTAGCAGGTCGAACATACCATTGCCGACCCATGGTTTATTATGTTAGGGTGCTAGTTGTCTGCATGACTTTTGCATGTGTATTTGTGTCTATGCTTGGGGGGGGGGGGGGGGGCAACGGGTATTTTGTATGTTATTACTTTTCATACTTGTATGTTTGTATGCTGGGCGGGGCCCGTTGTGAGAGTTAGGGCGAGGCTTTTCATACTCAGTGGGCGGGGCCCGTTATGCGAGTTAGGGCAAGGCTTGTTATACTCAGTGGGCGGGGTCCATTATACGATTTAGGGCGGGGTCCGTTATACGATTTGTTCTATTTTGGGGAAATCGCTAAACTTTGTGCTTACAGTTTCTATGGTTATAGTTTTAGGTACTTCCGGTTCGAAAGGGAAGGGCTCGGCTTGATCGCAACGCATCAACCCATGTTTTCGCATTCTAAAATTTTTGGGATTGTACTCTGATAACTGTTTTGTTATAAAGTACTTTTGAATATTTGGAAAAAGGGTACTGAATGTTGACTTAAATATAATTAATGTTTTGGTTAAATTAAAAATGAAATTTTTACCTTATAATTTAGTAGGTCATTACAAGGGATCCTAGGAGAGCCTAGGAAGTGCTTTAGTGCAATTGCTACGCTGTTTGGCATGTATTGGGAGTATTATTATGAGTAGGTGACTTAGAGGACTCAAGATTTACTCTTGAGGAAAATATGGATTGGTGTAGAAGTTAGTATGAGGCCCGTACTACTGGAAGCACATGATCCATACTGGAATCAAGAAAGTCACGAGGATTCTAAGTAGCTGGTTGAGGGTAGATAGCATGGTTTGATAACCATCACTCGTGGCAATGTTTTTTTTGCATCTACCAATCTTTTGGTTATGGTTGTTCAGGACGGGGATAATTCTGGTGATTATTTGGGCTTTAGTGGCCATGTCGGTTTGGGTTTGAATGGTGCAGACCTACATGAGTTAGTTGATTTTTAGGTCCCAAGAGCCTTGCTCAAAGCAGTGCCAGTTGAGTCGCGAGACTCATGAAGGAAGAGGTTGTCGTGATCGGATCAAGGATTTTAGCCGAAGGATGAGTGATTGGCAGATAGTTTGGAATGTCAGTATCTATGGCGAGGGTTATGTCCTCCCAGTTTTCCGAGTTCGGAGGAAAGAGTGAGCAGGCATGTGACTTTCTGAGTTGGGATGTAAACCCAACATGAGACTAGTTGGATGCAATTTTTGGCGGCAGTATGGAAGTGTGGGAATGTACAAGAGGATTTTTTTTGGTATGGATGCCTTGAGATGAGACCAAGGGTCTGTTTCATGGGGTATAGGTAAGGCATGTGCTAGATGATGGTTGTAGGTGATCAAGGAAGTGAATCGAGAGAGACAACTTTGTTTTCTCTGACGTATCCTGACTTTGAGAATGATGCCTTTTGGTACTTATGAATGATTCTTGTGATGAATTGACGGTTGGGATTGAAGGCGAGGAGTGTATGTTTTTGTATACTAAATTGAAGTTTTACTTGTGCATTTGCCTGAAATTCTTAATGTTAGAAGTGGTTATGATTGGAAATATTGGAGGTCTTCATCTGAGATTCAAAATCTCTTAGGGTTTGCTTGGTCCTTATCTAGAAGATCATCTTGCGTGTGTTATATATTCCAAGAGTCAGGGATGATTTGTACCTGGTTGATCCAGTTTGAGATATGGTTTGGTTGCTACACCAACGGTTGGTAGTTCGAACCCTAAGTGGGGGATAACTAGGTATCTGCTTGGAGGATCAACGATCTGTTCGAGTTTAGGTTTCAGAGGAATGGATCAAGTGGCGGTTGGGTCATCCAGGTTGAGTATCGATTGTTGAAGGATTTGTCAGCTTGTTGTAAAGATTGATATTTATAGTCTATGTTGGGCAGTTGTTGATCATCCAGTTGGTTTCAGAGTTTGGTATGTTTAGCTTCACGTGGGATTAGTTGTCAATGCATCCTTGATCGTTGGTCATTTCATTTATCATCAATAGCAGAAATTCTTTGGAAGTTTTGGGTTGTATGAGTTGAAGTTCATTGGATACATCAACATATCGTCAAGTTCAACTCTCATTTGGAAGATGTCCTTGGTTATTGGAAGTTTAGAAGTTCGGGCAGTGTTGTTTAGTTTTCCAGACATGATATTAGACCTGTGTAGAATCTAATTTTTGGCATGTCGTGCTGGCGGCATCAGGAGTAGCAACAGCAGCAAGAACAACAACAACAAATTTTTTTTCTTTAATGAAGTCTAAATGGTAATATGATTTAAGATGCAAACAAAATTAATCCATTTGATATATTGAATATGTCGAGGGCTTATGCATAAAGTTAATTCTTTTTACTGAAAAATGAAAAAAAAAAGTAAAGATAATTTTGTATATAATTTTGAAATTAGTATATTTTAGACTAGTTCTTACCTTATAGTGGTAAGTAGAGTCACCATCTCATGGATTGGATGTCTCGCTAAATATTCAATTAAAAGTCTCGTTTTTTACTTTGTTGGAAAATTTTATTCAACTATAAGCTAATAATTGCTAATAAAAAAATCTTTTAAATTGATAATGATTTTCGATAATATACCATTTTCAACCAATGTTTCATTTTATTAGAAAATATAAGTGTAGAAGGTGGAAATAAAAGTGATGTTAATTTAGTAGTAAATAATGCTTGATAATTTTTATTAGAAATATCAAACTATCACGAAAATTTTCAACTTGTTTATAATGTACTTGAACAATAGAAGACAAGAAGTATAATGAGCCAGCAATGAGTTGGGGATGGGTTGGCCGGGGACAGGCCGAGGATAGGCGCAACTCTACTGGTAGTTTTTCGATTATTCATTCACTTCTCTTTCAATTACTACCCATGGGTTTTCCCCTTTTACAGGTTCTCAAATCCATACGCTTCTTTACAAAGTACATATGTTTATATCTTACTTCACACCATGACTACTTTTCCCTTGTTTGCCAATTTTACAAGTTTGTGTTGTGTGTATGCCTATAAGGTCATGTTAGTGACAAAGTCGATCTTCCGTCCATGGACACATGAATGCTCGAGGTTTCTTGTTGTTGTATTTTATCTTTGCAATTTTTTTAGGATGTTGGTAAAAAGCATGTCACGCTAACCATTCCAATCTCTAGTCATTTTTATTTCGATGTAAACTCTCAATAGGTCATGGAAACACAATTCCATCTTTCGAATGACTACCAACTAACAATCTCATATCGCTTGCACATTTTTATTTATTCATTGGATTAAATATAATAGTGTATTATGTTATATATTGTGGGCCTAGGAAACTTAGACATGTATAATCTAGTACATCCTATCTAAATCACTACGGTAACCATAATATATGGACTAGTTCTTAGATGGTTAGTGTAACTAGTTACAACATGATCATGTAGAGTGTGGTTATATTACATAAGTATGTTATAACTGGGTCTGATTCCGCTGCAATTGGGTCTTCTATGACATAAACGAAATGAGTATCGTAGGTAGGCAAATAATTTGAGATGTCGTGTGAAACTTTATATAGACAACTATTAAGAAAATATATTATAGTTTAATTATTTTATAGATAAAAAAATTTATGAGAAAAATATTTATTAAGGTTTTTATCGTGTGAAACTTTATAAATATATATGAAAAATAATGTACTAATCATTAAATAATTAAAGATATATATCAAAAATAAATAAATTAGTATTTTATAAATCAATCCAAAATCCAAAATAATATTTGATTAATTATCCAAACGAAATAGTATAATTCAAATGGTTCGATTGAAGAACCAATTATTATCCAAATATATAGTGGTAATTAGGTCCTTTCCGACATAAGGGAATGAGATATACAGTATCCGAATCCAGGGTGGCAAATAATTTGAGATGTCAGTGAAGAAGAAAAGGAGGAGCACCTTCAAATCATGAAGAAACGACATCTTTACAGTTTAGACTATTCTAGATTTTGGGTGGGTTGGCCACCTTGAATCGATCCAAAAACTTTGGGCAATAACAAATAGGTAACATGTTAAAAAGACTTGCCGATTACCTTATTTTTTACATCGTTGATAGTGACATGAAAGATGAAACATCGAAACGTTACATATTTTTACCATATCATCAGTTGATTTCTTGAAAACTTTCTAAAAAAACGTCTTTTAAATTTTAACCAATCGATTGAAAATTCAAAGTCTTGTTTAAACTAATATATAGATTTATGGATGTTTGAGTTACTATTAAAAATTGTATTGGTGTAATAAAAGTACAAAAATACATTTCATTTAACCCTAAATAATTGTCTTTTTCTCGAAACGGATGTACTATATATAATTACTTTGCATTGGGCAACCCGTGACTATCTATATTTCTTGCAACTTGCATCATCCTCTTCACTTTATGACCATAGTCTCCAGAACACGTATCAATTAAGAGTCGTTCTCATCACTGACACTATTTGATGCATCGTCATGATCATGTCTCCGGTGGTTAGCGAAGCACTCTTATCCGGTTACACAACAGACTCCGCCACCCTACGCCGCCGCACCCACTTGGTTCAATCTTTCTCGGTTGTTTTCCTCTACTGGTTCTACGTCTTCTCATGAAGCCAAATACCTTCATGCATGTTTCACTAGTATTATATACGTATTTGCATTTATATTCTCTTGTTTTCCTGTGATCACGACTGTATTTTCGATTTATGATCAACATGGCTACTTGTGGTGTGACAAAATTTAATGAGTCAACTCAACCCCTGGTTTTGGTTTCTGATGATAATCATGATTCGGTCTCGAGGAAGCAAAAAAGAACCATATCGAACAGGGAATCTGCTAGGAAATCGAGGATACGCAAAAAGAAACATATGGAGGATCTTGTAGGACAAGTGAGTCAACTCGTGAGTGAGAACAAATGCATGGCCATCAACTTGAAAGATACAACTCAGATGTTCGTCAAGATGGAGTCCGACAATTTGGTTCTTAAAGCTCAATTGGCTGAGTTGACTCACGAATTTGAGTCACTCAATGAGATTAGTAATGGATTCAACTTAGTCATGAGTGATGTCGACTATGAAAATAAAGCATGGAGTGCATGGTGAGGTCTTCATTGCAATTAATTACATGATGAATGAATATCATCATTTTATGGTTGACATGTTCTTGAATTAATAAATCTTAAAAATAACTCTTTAAACAACGTACTTATGCTGTTAATTGGTGTACATTATCCACATATTTATGATTCAAGAGCGTCACACTATGATTCAAATGTTTACAATAAATAGATTACATTTAAACAAAATCGTATATTTCAAATTTTCAATTGTTAGTTGTGTTTAGTGTTTAGAGTTTTAAGAACATTATATAAGTTATTTGGTTGCATTAGTCGATAGTTATTAACACGTTAAAACACAAAACTAAAATGTTATTTTAACGTTACTTCAATAGAATTATTTTGTAAATTAAAAAAACTACATAACTAATTTCTTTACTAAATATCAAAATTACTTGATGTATTTGCTTATTTTAAAATCTTACAATAGAAAAATAAAATAAGTCGGTATATACCATTACCAATTTGTACCAACCAAACTTGTTGGTAGCCAAATATATTGGTACCAAATATATTTGATACGATACTGATAGCAATTTTTTTATACCAAGTATAGTTGGTACGGTACACGGTTTAAGGAAAAACGAATTGGTACCGTACCAATTCCACCCCTAGTTATTACCGTTTAGAAATAGTCATTTTTACCGATTTTAACCGGTAAAAATGACTATTTCTAAACGGTAATAACAACCATATTGGTCTAATACGTACAAAAAAAAACCTTTGTGACCTAATACGGACAAACCGGAAACCTTATTACCCTTCTAAGTCATTATCCATTTTTATTTACTCATCGATTTTTCAAGCTAATTTTAGAAAATCACATTTAATTCATGAATAATTTTAGTTTAATTATAAAAGTAGGTGTGAAACTCGTGTAATATACAAGTTGATTTAAAAAAAAATAAACATTAAAGTGTAAATAGAAAATATTTTTTTAATGTACAACGTTAAAATAAAGAAGAAACATATTTATTGCAATTTAATATCATATATGTGATATTTAATAATTTACATATATAATATATGACTTTAATTTTAAAAATTGAAACAAACCAAAATTTGACAAGTGGATTATATTTATTTCAAAAATACCATAAAATGATAAATATCAAAACTCATAAGAGATTCACATGTAGCAAAAAAACCTTCAATTTATTAAGGAGGAAATGTTAATTCCAATCTAAAAAAAATATCAATGGTAAACCACATTTATCTGACCTTCGAATTAAAAATACTTTGATGACGTTTAACTTTAATAAATTAACATCGACTATTTTTCGTCTGGTTTGTCTTCACATGCACATATTTATTTGAATTATATGCATATATCGATCATGATCAATTTGCACTCGTTATGTTTTTTTGGTTTATTAATCGTATTTGGTCCACTATTCACTAGATAATACCACCAAATAATTGGTATTATTGAACCATTGCTTCTACATTTTGTAATTGAATGGTCAAAAGTGTGATACCATGATCTAGAATGTAGATAAAGGGTCTAACTTTAGAATGCAGATAAATGGTCTAATTCATACGTAATGAAAGAATACGAATAAATCTTAACCATTGATTGATATATCTATCCAATATCGATGGCTAGGAAAGAGAAGCATTAGATATGTTTAAGGGTGGTTGGTGGTCATTTTTGTTGGCATTTGTTTAAGATACCATTGGAGCTATAATGGGAAGTTGATGACATCAAACCTAAATTATTGAACCAAAGATATATCAAAAAACTATATAAATCATATCTTAATCAATCTTCTATATCCACAACCTTCCCAATATGTATGTGTTCTTTTAAATATCTTCATCAGCATGACAAAAGTCTAATCTACCATTATATATATATATATATATATATATATATATATATATATATATATATATATATATATATATATTGTTTTCCTGGTTAAAATATTATAGTTAAATAAATTGCTGAGTTGATGTTATTTTGATATTTTATAAAGTAGGTTGTAGGTATAGTATAAAAAAATTATACTTGTATTTTGTGTATTCTTTTTTTATACACCATTGTTAACTTTAAGTTAGGGTCCGTTTAATAGTTTTTGTTTGGGAAAATACTGTTTGATAAAGTATTGTTGGAGAAAGTTTACTAACTGGGAAAGAAATCATGTTGTTTGATTATACATATGATTGACTGTGCCTAATGATGAAAATGACCATATATATCACCCTATTGTTGTATATTGTGATGGATGAAATTACTGAATAATTATACAACATATAAATTATCATACAAAATCAAAATTACACATAGTCATTTAAAAATCAAAATACAAATTGTCATACAAAATCAAAATTATGTTAAATTCAGAATTTTTGATTGAAACTTTATATATGAAATGGTCCTCATAAATGCGATGCTCGGAAATCAGAAGAAAGAAATAAGATGAAAAAGATGAAGGTTCACGTCTAGTACTCTCCAATCAGAAGAAACAAATCAGAAAAATAAAAATAAAATAAGAGATGAGATGGTTACCTATGGGGCAGAGCTGGTGGCTGCAACGGCGTTCCAGCGGGGGAAGGCAGGCTGGTGACGAAGGAAGGAACTTAATGAGGAGGCGATGATGTCTGATGAAGAGCGCCAAAGAGAAGAAAGAAAGATGCGAGGTTTGTGACACAATTGTATTTTCAGCCCATTCAGTCAGAAATATATTATTTAGGGGTTTTATGGAAAAAAATATATCTTATCGGGATAGACATATTTTTTATGCAAATCAATCAATCTTTCCGGCCTATTCAGCTAGAAAGATCTGTTTGGAACATGGAAAGATATAGGACCTTAGTTTAAAGAAAAATACAGCATTTTTAACATTAAGTTGGTTTGAAAAGAAATCAAGTTAGGTGGAATAAAAAACTTACATGTATAACATAAAAAGATATACACACTCTACAAATAAAAACGTATCATGTTATATAGAAATAAAAAAGTATAGTTATAAAGGTTAAAATTTCAACAAAAGTTGCCTAATTATTTTAAAAAAATGTTTATTATAATGACATTTAAAAAAAAGATAGATATAATAGTAAATATCATACCAAATGGAGTAGTGGGTGCAATGTTTTAAAAAACGGTTTTTTTAGTTGAATCAGTATGATGGTTGGTTTCCGGTTTAACCGGTTCAACTGTCGGATCAATATGTTTCTATCTTTTTTTCTTTTTTCCTACACACACATGTATATACAAATAATAAATTTGACGTTTACAAGTTCAAACATTAAAAATACATATAAAAATAAGTTGTAGATCAATCCAAATATATTAAAATAAAACATAACCATAACTTTTAGTGTTTTATATCAATCCATATATATAAAAAATAAAAATAAATTATAATACAAAAAAAATATAGTTTTAAATAAATACAAACACATAAAAAAACTTTAAAACATTATCATATGTTTTTATTTAGAAAAACTAAATATATTTGAAAAAAAAATCATCAAAGTTATTATGTGAATTGTTTTTTTTTTCATGTGTTTTTATTCGGTTTAACCGGTCAAACTGATTTATTTTGACCGGTTCAACCGGGTTTTTCTAAAACCGACCGATTCAATTCGGTTCAGAAATCAACGTAAAATTTGTGATAGTTGAACCGCTTCATCTCCGGTTTCTGGTCCAACCTGTTCGACCGACCAGTTGAAACTGGATTTTAAAACATTGAGTGGTGTACACTAATACACTGTTCTAAAAATAGTAAATATAGTTTTGTTATTTGGATTTGATGTACACGATATCACATTAACATTTCATATATACCATCGAAAAATAAAGATCTTAATTCAGTAATTTAGAATCATATATTTTCAATAGCTTATAAATCAAACCGATGTTAATGAAGAAAAATAATAATATTAAAATGCATTTTGACAAAATGCTTTAATATGAAACTTTTACATCAATAACATATAGGTGGTATACTGATATTAGATGGTTTTTCCAAACACCACAAACAGTTGTGCCATTTAGGGATATTATTCGGGTCGGAATAAGACCGAATCCAAATAACCCAAAAACCAAATAAGGGTATTGCATTAACCGAAAACCAGATCGAATAACAAATACAAGTTTGGTTCGGTCCGTGTATTAATCGGTTCAATTCTGTTATTACCCGAATAACATGTATAAGATGATTAAGGACCTAATATAATCGAAAAGAACCGTATTAGGATTCTATAACTCGAATAACACGAAAAGAAACCTAATACACATTTTCATGACTTGACAAGATAGGAATTTGTGAATCCTTAAAGATAAATAATAAATTGTCGATTTCTGAATATAAAGAGGAAGGATCGACACTCAATTTATGAATATGAATGATTGAGTAGGAAGTCGACTTCGGTAATACAAAGCAATAGGTTTTTTTTCTCTTGAATGTACAACTCGATCACAGGAGAGACAAAAAAAAACACGATCGAATCGATTGAATGTAGGTCATTCAGTGTAGCAAGAAAAATACGATTAAAAAAACGACTTTTCAATTCCAGGCTGGTATTTAGAACTGAATAAACCCTTGTTTAGGTAACCTAAGCCGAATAACCCGAGAACCGAATAAGCCTAATATAGATACCCGAGAACCGAATAAGCCTAATATAGATACCCGAGAACCGAATCGAATTTCTTATTCGAGCCTAATTTTGTTTAGTTCAGTTCTAATTTTCAGGTCAAATTCTCATCCCTAATACCATTCTCTTTTTCTGTCCATCATTCTTATTATTTTTTTTTCAGTAAGCCGCAAGCAGATTTTTTATTCCTCTCTACATTTTGTTTTAGATATTTCAGATTTGTTTTTGGCAAATCAATATTATATAATGTATTATTATTTTTTCATTTACAATTTTTTTTTCTTCAAAAAACTCTCTAAACTAAATGAAATATGAACATAAAATACAATCTTAGTTTTGCATTTGTCGAGCAAGTTTTGTGTAGTTAATTATTAATTATTTCTTGTTTAAATATGGACAGGTCATGTAATATTTAATGAGTTATAATGTTGATGGACTTAAATCTTAAGTTGGGCTAAAGAATGTTTATGGGCTAAACAGGCTTATTGGATGAACAAGATTGGGCTGTGTTTCTCTTCATACACTGATACACACGCATAATCTTTAGTCTCTTACCTTCATCCTTTCTTTTTGCTTCTTTCTCATTTTTTTTTGGACTCCAGTTTAGGGTTTATATGCTGTAAGCCTTTAGGTATTGATTGGTTATTGTTGATTACTCCAGATTTATTGTGTGTGAGATTAGGTTGTTGGTTTTGTTTCTATTTTCATATATATATATATATATATATATATATATATATATATATATATATATATATATATATATATATATATATATTGTGTGCTAGAATGCACCAATATGAATTTAGTAAATTAAATAATTATTTAATGAAATATATATATATATATATATATATATATATATATATATATATATATATATATATTAAATTATTTCCATAATTATAAGTATATTAAATGATATCCATAGTTATAATTATCTTTTTATGGAAACTAATTAAATCCGAATTAATGTCAGCAATAACATTTTTTCAGAATAAATTCGCATCTAGGTTTTTATATATGAATTCATATTTTGTTTCAGGACCACTCAGTTAAAATACAATAAAGTTGCATGGAATATGAAGAACGAAAGTGTATTCTATTTGAATAAACTCTCTTTCTGTTAGAATACACTTTCATTCTTCTAGATATGAATTCATTCTGAAAGAATATTATTGTTGACAATAATAATGAATTTAATTAGTTTCCATAATAATGAGTTATAAGTATGGATAGCATTTAATATACATATAATTAATACTAAATTCCTATTGGTGCATTCTAGCACACAATAGATGTGAGAAATATTTGAACCTAACTCTCTCTCTCTCTCTTTTTGTGTGTGTGTGTGTGTATATATATATATATATATATATATATATATATATATATATATATATATATATATATATAGAGAGAGAGAGAGAGAGAGAGAGAGATAGACTAGCCCGTTTACCCGCGACAAGCGACGGGTGCAAATAGTTTTTCCGGAAATTTGTTCCTAGAGGCGATTAATTCTTTTGTGCAAATAGTTTAATACATCTAAACAATTATCAGTATGAGTCATGATAACAAATACGAAATCAGCACCAATAAAAAATAAAAGTTTGGATAATTATCTTTCAGCCATTAGTTTGTTTCAAAAGCAGGTCGTATTTCAAAATATATGTAATGTGATTGTACAAATCAACTTTGTATTCTGTAACGGTTTCATAATCGTCTTTTTTATTACTTTGTTCAGCAACTAAGGTTCCATACCTGTTTCGCCAAGTCCATTACATATTCATCGTTTTTTCAACTTCACCATCGACCCGTTATAGAAAGTCCAAGAACCATGGATTGATCAGTGCTTTCATATACTATAACTTTATGTAATGGTGTTTGTTTAAATCAGTAGGAGCCTATAAATATGTTGTTGTTTTGTGAGATTAAAAAGTTGTCATAACAATAAAAAAAAATTGTTTTCGGTTAATATTAAAAATATATTAAGGAATATATCAACTTTTCCATCATCTAAAACGAATGTCCTCGCATCTAGAAGCCTTCTCGGTGGGGGAATATCTATGACCACTTTTTATATATTATTAGTTTGGATTTTTGATTTTACATAATAAAAGAATTTTTAATTTTCAATCAGTAATATTTTTATTAAAAAAATTGATTAGACATTTTCTCACATTGATTCTTCTTTATTAATATTTCTTTTATCTATAGTCATAAAAAATTATCAGTTATATCTTTCGTCATATTAATGAACCAAATAACCACATCAATGCTTTTAAACAATATGAAATACCATCCCTTGCACTTCTTTTAAAAAAATGCAAAAATGATATTTCTTTGTTATCCAAAATCAGCCTCCTAATACAATTGAGATACATTAAAATTTTATAAATGTGTTTTTATAGAAAAGAACCAAAATGCCCTTTCATATCTAACCAACCAAACCTCATGATGCAAATAAGGGTGATGCTATAATCGTCATTGTTGAGAATAAAAGAAAATTACTCCCAACATCCTTCAGTTCTACATCATAAAAGATGTCGCACCAACTCTAATGTTTATAAAATATCAATTATACCCTTCATTCTTTGAATTAAATTGGCAGCAAAATAGACCAATTCCATCAATATTATGACTGTGAATTCAACACTTTCAAAAAAAACCAAAAAGCCCTTCCTTAGTAAACTAATCCAGCCACATCATATTGCCATTTTTGAGATTAAAAATCAAAAATTGACTCTCAAAGCGTTCAACTCTTTGAAAAAAAAGTTGAAGTATTCATTTCCTCCAAATCTTGTATTTGTAAAATACCAAATATACCCTTCCCTCTTTAACTGTTTTTGATAGTGAAACTAAAACTATTAGGTGCGTCCATTGAGCTTCTATTTTTTTTTTTTCCTTTTTTCAATTCACAAAAATGATCATTATGGTAAGAAATTCTCTAATTCGCACATACGTCCTTATTAACACTCATATAATCTTTTTTAAAACCCAACAATTTACATCTAATGTCATCAGTGTTGAATCCAACCACTTTTTCCACATAATTATTCTCTTTCTTTAAAAATATTTTATTTCTTTCTCTCCAAATGTAATAGCCTGAACGAAACGATGCAATTTTTTTCTATTACATTCTAGATATTTTTACTATTCGGCAAGTTTTGAAGCTTAATACCCAAAGAATTCCAAGAAAAAAATCTCAAACCAAAAACAAGTAGAATATGGAACAAAACATGGTAATAATTTAAATAAAGGAATTATGGTACCTTGATGACAAATATTCCATCATCGAATTAGAATAATATGGAACGAAACATAAGTCATCAATATAAAAAAGTAAGAAACCTTCTTGTTCTGGGATGAAATCAAATGGTACAGTTGGCAATCTTCTTGTCCCAAAGAATTATTGAATTAAAAAAATAAATAGAGACTAAAAACAACAAAGTAAAATGACCATAATATATAGAAACTTGGTATATACTTTCCTTCAATTCCATTAAAACCTATATATCTACATGATTCATTCTCTCCACAAAGTTTATAGCCAATTCAAGTAGCTTTCTCTTCATCAACTTTGAAGCCTAAACAAATTAATAAATAATAATGACAATCATGATTTCATAAACAATTATTAGTGAATTTGGTACTAATTAGCCATGGTCATAGAGAAAAAAAAGAAATTGCATGAACTTAATACACAATAGTAGCTCCTGATAGAAATTATTCCAAAAGACATCATCATTTGAACCTACAATATAAGAACAAAGTTCAGGAGTATGATAACCCCTATTCACTGAAGTTTAGATGTGTAAAATCCAAAGCAGTTAAAAGACAAAAAAAAATTATTTTGAGGATTAGATCTGTAAAGAATAACAAAGTGTAACATCAAGATCGGTTAGTAAATTAAATAAGATAAAATCCAACATTCAATAATGGGAACTTTTTATATTTCTCAGATTCAAAAAGAGACAACGGGAACATACTTATCTGTATGATTTTTTACATTTATAAACTTGATCTGAACTAAAGGCCTGAATCAGATCATTGGCTACAAAGAGTGGTGGGTTTGTAGGCGGCGATGAGGTGGCTAACAGTAAGGAGGTAAGGAAGAAGAGAAATCAAATTGACTGAACCTGTAGGGATTTAACAGATCCAATGTTTTAGTCCATTGACGCCTCTTCAATTGCCATTGTTTGATACGATTTCTACACTACCATCAACATTCTAATGAATAACAGAAACAAAAATAGAATGCCCATTTCAAATTTGATGTAAAAATAGGAAAAAAAAACAGAAAATCGAACCTTTAATCACAAACATGCCTGTTTAGAGGAGATGGTGGTGGGAGATGTTAGAGGAGACGATGGTAAATGTCATGTCTAGGGTTTTTAGAGAGGGTTGGGTGGTGTTGGAGACGATGGTCTCTAGGGTTTTCAGAGTGGCGATGGTTTGGTGGTGGTGGGGTGGAGAGGAGAAGGGAACACCAGTTCATGGTAAGGATTGTAAGACATACTGGTGGAAAAGGCAAATGTGGATACAAAAAGCATAAATGGAAAAGGAGGGATATGGATTAGGGTTCTTATCAGAGAGTTCAAGGAGAGAAGACATGGAAAAGGGTTCTTCCACAAGAAATGCCAATTAATTGACTGAGATAAGAGATAAGAGATAATATACAGAGTTTACGGGTAGACCAATTTAATCTGCGGAAAATAAGGGAATACTGAGTCAATTTTGACCAATATTTCCTTAATTTTCTGCAATATAGGCACAAAGACAGGGGATAAAAGAAGAATGCAACAAAGAATTGTAAATTGTTGAATGAGTCTCCCCATGTAGATACGTATTAGATAAAGTATTGCATAAAGTTGTTGTACATAATGTTTTTAAGATAATTTTTTAAGGGCTTGTACATCTTAAAATTCAGCATTTGAGACTAAATGCTTATTATATATATATATATATATATATATATATATATATATATATATATATATATATATATATCACTATTTCTATAAATAGATTCATTATAATAATATTAATTTTTAAGACGTTCAAATCTCTATGCATAATGTACAACTAATTGAAAATAAAATAATATTATAAATTCAAACGTTCAAATTATAAAACCCCAAGTACAATTCAATGAATCCCTCAAATACCAAATCCGTCTTTAACTTCGGCTAATTAAGTTAGTAAAGACCAATGAAATCGGTGAACAATAGATTAAGACGTCCAAAATATTAAACGCAATGTACAAAACCTAATGCATTATATTTCTTAGCGGTATCCTCGTACATTCTTTCCCAATCTTATTTGAACTTGCCTTTATTTTTCATTTGAATTTGAATTATCACTTAAAACTCAGTCAAACAGGTGTGGATTACTAAAGCTATAAGTACAAGTTTCAAATGCATGATTAACTTGTCTGTCAAACTCGATCAATAAAAAAATCGGGTGTAACATAGAATCTCCCTTCACGCTTGAGACCAAGTCATCAACTGAAACCCAAATCCCCCGATATTGATCACCTTTCCCTATATATCGGTTGGTTATATTTTGAGAAACAAGATTTTGATCTTGAATCTCTTCTTCTTTTTCTTGAATTTCTCCTTTCGTTTTTTCAAGCAAAACAGATATTAGAGTCTATTATCACACTTAACTATTCAATATTTAAGCTAGATTTGGAGATATCGGTGATAGAAATCACCCAGGAAGACCGAGAAATGTAGGACGAGACTAGGCCAAGAGAAATCAAGAGGAGATGTAAACTTTAAGTTGTGAGTCCATGGATTTATTTATCCCTTCTTAATCTAGGGTTTTTATTTGTTTTTATTGTGTGTTGTTGCATTTCTAATTGTTTTAATTTTCATCTCTATGATCATTTTACGTATATTTTGTGTTTTTTTATCTAACTGCCCTTTAGTACGATGATTGAATGATTCAGAAAGGATTTACAATGCCAACATCCCTTTATCTTAATTTTTCCATGTAAAAGTGAGTCTCTCTTATCCAAATCGACCTACTGTCGTCATCCCTCACTCTCACTCTCTCTCTCTCTCTCTCTCTCTCTCTCTCTTTCCCTCTCTCGAATTTTTTCCCTTCATCTTATGTATTATTTTATGTTATTTCAGTATTTTTACAGGTTTTGAGTGTTTATTTATGATGTTGAATTGAAGAATAACCCAACATCCAACAAGAATAACGATTTGTTTGTTTTTTACGCTTCATGTGATATGAAATTTAGCAGCAACCATGATTTTCGTTTTTTCCTTATCTTAAAGGTATAGACAATCCTAAGTCACTGGAAGATGAGGGGAAGGAGGCGAGGAAGCAGCAGGTTAGTTTTAGTTCTTGATTTAGATTTATTAATCAGTATCTATGGTTTCTTCACTTACTCCAAATTCTTCATCCCATCTCTAATTTCTCTATCTAAAGATTCATTCCCTGTTTACAAGTCCGAAATCAGAGTAGATGTATATGTTGTATGCAAACTAGGTGTTAGATTTGTGCAGATATTTGAATCAACGTTGAAGTTTTCGAAAATTGTGCAGACACATCCTAGATTTTTGAATTATTCCAAGTAGGTTTTGTATCAAATTAAAGTTATTCTGTAAACATTTGCTAATTTTTCTATTTTTAACCATTTTGTTGTTTGATTTTTGAATCCCAGGTATGTACGGTTTGAAGCCCTAAAAATTCACTCCCACTTCTTCATTTTCAATTACAGCTAAGTATAACCTCATTTTGTAGGTTTTATTTAGATTTTTAAGCAACAATCCTTCATTATGTTCTTCTTTATTAAAAAAATGTTTTGATTTTCAAGGGTTTATTTGCATAGAGAAATAGAATAGGAATATTCTTAACATATATATTGATATTTGATGATTGTCATAATGAAACTTTAGAGGCTGAACTTTTAATTTGGTGTAAATATATTTTGTTCAGATATCGAAATGATGACTGTGGAAGGAAAATCTACAAATCTAGGTATATATTGATGTTTGTTGATTATAGTACACAATTTCTAGAGGCTGAACTTTTAATTTCATAAAACCATTTAAAATTGCCCATTTTAGCATAATCATTGAGATAACATGCATAATATTTCGTTGGTACATTACTTTGACGTTATAAATTACTTTGAATTAAATGGAAAAGTCAATTACATCCCATTAAATAGAAAAGTAGGAACATTTTCAACAATTTTTTGTCATTTTTTTTGTTTACTTACAATGTTTTTGACGTGATTATAATTTTACAATTGCATTATTTCTATTTCATTCAATATTTATTTGCCTAATTATGCTTATAGGTAAAAGTTTAATTTTAAATACAATAGAACTAAGATTAAAGCCTGAATTACACTACGGGGAGGATGACTTCCTAGTATCTGGTTCAGAAAGATCTCTAAAAGAGGTTGAACTTGATTTTTAGAACAACTTGATAGACTTCTTTAATGTTAAAGGCTAGAGCTACAAATTTTCTTTTTATTCAATAAATTGTAGAGGATTTGGTTTAGATAACTTTCCAAAGAATTACAATTTGCTAATAATGTTGGGATTCCAGATTTGTTTACTGTTGCTACTGAGAGAAAGGAAAAGGTTCAAGCTCTACTTTATGGGGAAAATGTTAAGAAATACAAGTTAAATGCAAGAAGGTATTAAATTTGTTTATATAGGTTTTAGTTTAACCCTTTAAACATATGACAAGTTAAATGGAAAAATGACAAGAAATGTGCTTTGTTTGGTGTTCGGTGGTGTGGTTATTTCTATTGTGTGTTGTTGTGTTTGTGTTAAGTGGTTGTCACTATGTATGTTTGTGAGTGACTAAGTGTGTTATTCCTGCCCATATAAAGATGTATATATTGTTACTTAGAATCATAAGTGTAAGAAGTTTGATGTTGGTTTTATTTTATAGGCCATGGTGACCAACTTTCCCATTATATTATCGTCCTAAATAACCACGTTTACCCATAATCTGAAAAGTGGGTTATATTGATGGATTTGAACGGGATTCACATAACACCAGATAGAGATTAAAGGTATTGCCAATATTTCCTATATGTATTTTTCTTATTGTTGCTATTATAAATTATCTCCCCTTATGTTTCTTATAATACATTGTGTCTTAAATTTAATATGACATGTTTCTGAAGCAAACTAATCATTGTATTGAAACTAATCATTGTCTGCCGAAAAAAGAAACTAATTACCAAAATAAACCAAAAGAAATCGGAGTTGGGGCTTTATTTTTCTGCATGTCTCCCTTGACAGGTTTAATGTTTTTTTTCCAGATCTTTCTTTCTCTATCTCTTTCTCTCGATCTTCATTTTCGTATTAATGGAGATATGCATGCGACAATGGAAGGAGATGTGTTTACTTTGATGTTATAATTTTAACTTTATACGCTGACTCTAACCCTAATAAGTCAAAATCCTCCCCCAAAGGTAGCAATTGTTCTTGATGTATGTGATGCAGGTTGTGCTCTTTAATCCATATGCACACACATATCTGCGTTTTTGGTGGTCATAGGTCTCCAACCAAACAATAAATTTACAAACATTCTTTGAAAATATAGGTTTTAGTTACTTATTTTAAAGAGTTCTTTTCGGTCGATTATCACATAATCACATTCTTCCTGACGGATTGCAGGTGGATTCTACTAATCACCTTTTCTGTTGCCTGAAGTTTTCTCACTCTTGATTTTCACTCTCTCCATGGCTTTAAAGGGTCAATTTTTACTCTCACTTTCTGGTGTCTCCACTCCATTTCAGCATCTGATGTTTGTCTACATTTCTCGTATTCATTTGTATATTAGGTTTTAATTCGTTTATTTATACCCCTTTTTTATTTGCCTGTTTCAATTCCGTTTGTCATAGTGATGACGAAAACCTTAATCGATATGTGTTTTTGTTGCATTTGTTGGAGAATTTCTTTCATCTTAAAACCAAAAATTTCTATTTTTGTTTCATAAATATGTGTTTAGGGCTGGCCTGCAAGCCAAATCATTGAAGCTGAAGAAGACGAGGAGTCTGAATTAAAGTTAAAGCCGAAGAAGACGAGACGTCTGATGCCCTGGGTTGTTCTGGAGAAGACGATTCAAACAAGTATTTGTTGATTGCAAATCCTAATTAAACATACGGTTCTCTCACTTTCAGGTTAAGAAAGTTCTTGATCCTCCTAATTTTCTTCTTTCTGAAATTCTGAACTGCTGAAGTGAAGTTTTCCATCAGTGGTGCCATTACTATTTCGTGTGTCTATGTTAGGTTTCAACTGATACCAAAAAATTGAAAGATAAGAGATTTTTGTGCCATTTGTTTTGGCGATTTAAGGAATGACTATAGGAATTGAAACTTGCTTTGAGCTTCAATATTTGAATTGGACATCTTATTAGCTTTAGGTGAGCTTAATTTTTGGATTCATTGATGCGACATAGGAAGAAGAAGGGTGATGTTTTGGTGTCGGACTAAACAATCACACCTCAGAGCTTTATCAAATCAGTTCAAACGATGCTACTTTCAGATTCATGGGTCCTCTACAATCATCAGGGGACCTACAGTTGGTGTTCTCAAGAGTCCAAATTCAACATTTCACAGGACTGGATCCGAGTTTGTCAACTGTGTGCGATTCTTTGCTGCACCTGTTCAGGTTTTCAATAATAGTGATTTAATCTTTTGACTCAACTAAAAGTCCAAATCAATTGAAAACTTTATCAAAACTAACCACAACTTAGACTTTTATGTTTGTTTATCTATATCATGTGGTGCATGTGGTTGTTTTTTGATTGGGAAATTTGTATTGAAATGGTTTATTAGGTCAAACCGAAATATGAAGATAAGGACAAGGGGCGTCCACGAATGAATGAACAAATATCTGCTCAGTATGTTAGAATTGTAACAGATGAATGTATGTCTACTACTAATTCATGTACTTCATACAACTTTCAGAATGTAAAAAGATTGTGTGAAAGTAAACATGTATTTCAATAAGAACGATATTTACAGTTTACTTGAAGATGTTGTGTTATGTTTAACAATAATTGCTTATGTTAGAACTCATTTTGAAGGTCATACCACTTTACTTTTTTATAGCATTATTATTTATTTTATAGTCTTTAATTTGCATGACTTGGTTGTTTACATCCAGTATAATATTTTCTGATTTTTACTTTTTATTTTTATTTCTTTGCACAACCTACATATTCTTGAAGGGTTAAATGCAAGAAGTAGCAATTCACTTTTCATATAAGTTTTGGGTTTACAACAAAAGGTAGGATTGCACTTTCATTTTATTGTTTATTATAACATTTTATTTTCTTTTATTCGTATGTAGCATTGTAATTTGAAAAATCTATTCAATTACATTACGATGGTTTTTTTTACAACATATATTGTAGAGTTATCAAAAAAGTACAAGCTGGAGGTTAAGTTCTTCAAATTCACAAGGAGACGCTGACTGAGTAAAGAAAAAAAAACAAAAGCAAAATAGAAACAAGGACCAACCTATAATATACTATAATATACTGTAGTTTTTTTAATTGTTTTAAAAATAAAAAGTTTAAAATGCCAAAATAAAAAAAGTTGTAAAAATAATAAGTGAATTGTAAAAAGTTATTCTTTAGCTATACAGAACTGAGCTTATGGGGAGGTAGTAATGACCAGAAAACACCTATGGATCAACGACGGAAAACTACAACCTAATTTAGTGAGTAGTGACCAGATTGTGATTTATTAGGTGTATTTTTTAGATTTTTTTTTTCTTTTGCACTGTGTTCAATCTTCAACGCACCTATCAATTGTATGGAAGAAATTGAAATAACCAATTTGGCCAACATTTTTTTTATTGGTACTAATCATTTCGTAATAACAATTTTCATGAATGCCTTATTCTTTAGTTTACCATAAAAGGTGAAGTTTTACATGCCTCCTTATTTTTAATATCTTGGACGTATCATCCGCCTAACGTGAAAAATACTAAACTAAAAACGTTTTAAAGCTAATTTTATCAAAGTTAAGTTCTTCGTCACACATCATGGAGAATGTTGTCTACAAGTCATGTAGAAGATTGCTTATAAATGAATCCATATAAAATAAAAATGATGATTTATACTTTTTACTTATAAATGAATCCATATAAAATAAAAATGAATCCATATAATAAAAATAACCGATTAACCATATATACTTTTTAGATTTACTAAAAGCTAACCTATAATCATATGCATTTCCTGATTGTAATAATTATAGAAGACAAACCACTGTCTCATGCCATTAAAATTATACCAACTTAACTTATCAGACACCATATTGTCATAAATTTTTTCTATAAAAGGTGATAGAGTTGCAACGTGGTGTATAAAAAAGTATTGCACGATTAATAAAGTATAATCAGTCATGTGTTATTACGTATTTTCATATTTCGTCTATTCTTGTATAATTCTATTATTTTTGTTTGAACGACTTACACATTTTATATTTTGTGCCGTCTTGAACCGTTTATTTGATGTATCATGTTACAAATAACGTCAAAGTTGGATTCTGTTGTCATAGACATGTATTTTTTTTTTGGAACATAACTGTAAAAAACAATATCACTGAAAAAGACTATTCACCTCCGTCGCTTTGCGCGGGTACACCACTAGTGTGTGTGTGTGTATATATATATATATATATATATATATATATATATATATATATATATATATATGTATACTTACGTTATTGTAAGGGCTAGAATGTTGTAATAGTCGAAGGGTCAGTTTGATTGTTACGAAGTATTTGTTGTCTGCGTATATATAGGTCTTCGGATGTATTGTTATTTTACTAAGGCATTATAAAGTCAAGTCTTAACTCTTAGTCCTTAGTATCGTTATGCTTTTGTTCTCCTATAAATAGGGGTCTGTAATAGTATTCAACAGAGTCTAGAACGGAGATTTACAGTTTAGTCATTGTATTCTGTAAACTGAAAAGCATAATACGAGCAGATCAAATATTCTATTTACTTCTCTGTTCTTCTTTTGAAATCATTTACTCAATTCATACTCGAATTACATTCAAACTCGATTCCAAAACTCATTAATTGATATTAGAGCAGGAATCCTTTCTGTGATCTGATTTTCATACGTTCAAAAAGATTTTTGAATCTATTGTTTGATTCAAAAAGTTTCCGTTCTTTTTATATGTGAAAATTCTTCTTGATCTAGGTCTAGGATCTGATTCTGCGAATATTTTTGTGAATCGGTCGTTAGTAGTGTGATTCTAATCTGAAATATACAATTTGATTTCAAATTCTCAAAGTTTTCATATTATTGTTGAAGTTTTATTCCGTACAACAATGGCGTCATTCAATCTTAACTCAATGACATCATTTTCTCATTTACTTGGATCATCCACAAGGATTCTGATGCTAATTCCAGAATATTACGATCAGTGGGCAGATCGTATGCAAGACTACTTGAACGGACTGGATGAGGATTTATGGAATTGCATTTCAGGTGAAATAAATCCACCTGCAACAGTTCAGTCAATCGGTGCATCTTCAAGCAGTTCAGAGGTTGAAAATCAATCTAATCGTTTAAAACAACTGGATAAGAAATGCATGAGGGAATTAAGAGGTGCTTGGCCTCCTGTTGTGTACAATTATGTCAGGACATGTACAACAGCTAAAGAAATCTGGAACAATCTCAAAGACAAATTTCAAGGCAGTGAAAAGACAAAGATCACATCTGTGAAACAATGTCTAGTGGAACTCAAGTATTTCAAACAAAAGGAATCTGAATCCATTTAAGTTTACTATGATCGATTCAACGAGTTAATCTATCGTTGTAATCGTTATGGTATCATAAGGTCATCAATGGAGTTCAACTTGATTTTTGTAATGGGACTTCGAAAGGAATGGAGAAGTGTAAGTATGATGGTGAAAAATCAGCAGAGTTTTGACACTTCGACATTAAATGACTTGTACAATCAGTTGAAATCTCATGAAAATGAGGTTAATGAAATAGCTGAGGAAACAATGGCAAGTCTTGGTGGACCATTGACACTCATTTTGAAGGGTTCAGAAAGAGAGAGTGAAAAATTAAAGTCTGATGAAGAAGAAGGTTTTCTGATGAATTCTGAAGATGAGGCTGTTGCATTTTACTGAAACAATCGAGTAAAGAAATTTTTTAAGAAACCTTTTAATACAAAGAACAAGTCATCGGATTCGAAGGGTAATTTTGAAAACAAAAACAGAGTGGATGAAAAGCTAAAAGAAGTAAAGAAGGATTCGAAGAGCGAAATGGAGAAAATGGAAAAGATGTTAAAAGGTGATACGGGGATTAATTGCCATTATTGCAATGGTGCTAATCACTTGGAAATAGATTGCTTGTTAAGAAAGAAGGAAGAAAAGAAAAATAAAACAAAGGATGAAGCTTATTATACAGAGAAGCTGGAGGAAGTGAAGTTAAAGGCAAAGAATTTATCTCTGGTAGCTCATGGAGAAACTGAATCAGATGGTACATATCAAATATGGTCTTCAAGTTCTGATGATGAAGAGATGAAAAATCCATCACATGGAGCCATGTTTGCAAAGATGGAAGAGGATTCAGACGAAGAACAGACTTACGAAGTGCGTGGGCAATGCTTCGTATCGAAGTCTACTGACAAGTCACCGATGACAACAAAGGTACGTAATATTCTTGAATCCTTTAATATTCCTGTTTCTGCATATAATTCTGAATTAATATCTTTGATGAAACTGTTACTTACTTTGATTCAATTGTTGTGTCTGCTAGCAATGAAGCGAAAAAGTTAAGTGATCAATTACTAGAGACAATAAAGAAGTTAGATTCAAAAGTCACTAGGATTGATTACTTAGAATTGCAAGTATCAAATATTATGGCCATTATGGAGAATTTGTCAAAAGAAATAAATTTGTTGTTAGCTCAAAGAAATATTTTTTGTAATTCTGCAAAAAGACTATATGGAAAATTAACTGAATTACATCATTCAAGTGAGATAAGTAAGGAACAACATAGAAAATTGCTACCAATTTTAGCTTATGACAGAGCTAAGGTAGATAGTATTTCATATGATTGTGAAAAAGAAATTTCTGATTTTAACAAAGTTCCAGATGATAGGTTTAGATATGGAATTGCTAAAGTCAAAGATTGTCTTGATGCTAATGATTTAGTAAACATTGTGAATGAAACCTTAACTAAATCTGAACAGATTCGAATTTTGAAAAAGACTAAGAATTCTACATCTAATTCAGAATCTAATTTCATTGATATTGAAGATAATTCTGATAATATTAGTGAAATTAGTGATTTAGAGGATGTAGATTGTTCTCAATTGTCTGTAATAAATGTAGCAAATTCTTTTAAAGGGAAAGATAAATGTGAAGATTTATTGGTAAAAATTGACACTGATCAACCTTCAACTTCGAAAGTTTGTGATATGGAATTTGTGGAAATACATGATAGTCAAACAGATGATAGTGATAATGAGGAAGAAAGTACAAATTCGAAGACAAATAAAAGTTCGAAAGAAGTTGAAATTCCTCGAGTGGTTGTTGATCAAGTTTATATGGATTCACAAGAGTTTGAGCAAATTCTTAGTGAAAAAGGTGCTCATTATCTTGAAACGAATACTGTGGTTTATCCAATCTTCAAATGCACTGATGATATTGTATTCCCAAACCAAATCTTCGTAACAACAGGTAATGTTGAAAATATTAAGCCTGAATTCAAAAATTTGGTAGAGGAAGACAATAAGAAAACTTCTGATGAGGGTTTCTTTTCGAATCAAAGCACAGTTGAAAACAATCTAACAAAGAATTCATATATTTTTCAACGTCAAAAACCAAAACAAATATGGGTTGAAAAGTCGAAACTTGAAAAGAAGATAGTTAACACAACTGAAAATGTGTTCACAAAGCACGACAATGCTAAACCAGAAATTAAAGAAGTCAACAAAGCTATAAAATTAAATTCAAAAGAGTTTAAAGCACAAGTTGAAAAATTCTCAAAAGAAAATAATATTTCTAAACGTCAAGCAAGAACAACAATTTTTTGGCAAACTATTGAGTCATTAAATAAGAAATCATTAAATTTTTCAAAAGGAGGAAAAGTTTTTAGAGGAAAATCAAAGACTCGAAATTTTGAAAAGAAAAATACTTCATTTTCAAATATTCAAACAAACTTTTCTAAAGAAAAAAAATCAATACTTCCAAGAAAAAGTTTTCAGGAAAAGGTTGAAAAATAGATTTCAAAATCACAATTCAATACGTCTTATCATGAATCATATCTTTTAAAACCAAAAGTGGATTATGTTCCAAGTTCAGCAAAATGTTATAATCCTTCGAAGAAACAAGCTGACAAAGTATCATATGCGAAGGGTATAACAACTAAAAGAAATATTGATCATTGGTTGGAAGGAAAGGGAAAAATGTATCAATCAAGTAAGTTTTCAAAAGAACAGATACATGAGGCGTATGACAAGTATGCAAATCCTTCAATGAATGGCAATTCATCATCTAAGGAATCCAACATTATAGTTAAAGCCTGGAAACCAGTCACAAAAGCGAAAAGCGACATATCACAAACTCAATATGCGAAGGGGTATATCAGTGAAAATTTGAAAACAATAAAAACTCATATATCTGACCCTTTGAATGAAAATGTTAAATTTGTTGACAGTTTCAAAACAAGAGTTTGTGATTGGGTTAATGGTTGTACTTTACAATTGAAAAAAACATTTAATATGAATGGACCCAACAAGTTTTGGGTACCTAAAATTTTTCAATAATTGCAGGTACTTTGTGACGAGCAATATGATAACAAGTGGTATATTGATAGTGGTTGCTCACTTCACATGACTGGGAAGAAGGAAAACTTAAGAGATTTTCGAAGTCTAGAGAATGGTGGAGTGGTTAAGTTTGGCAATAATCACAAGTGCAAAGTCAAAGGTTATGGAAAGATAACGAATGGAACATTCACTGTCAATCGAGTTGCATTTGTCGAAGGCTTACAACATAATTTGATAAGTGTTTCACAACTTGTTGTGGGCACTGGAAATCAAGTTCTTTTTAATGAAGAAGGCAGTGTTATTTCGAATGTTGAGACAAATGAAGTTTTACTCATGTCAAAACGAAAAGGTGATATGTTTACATTGGATATAGTTCCCATTGTTGGCAAACCTGCTGTGTGTTTACTTTCGAAGGTTGCTGCCGATGTTAGCTGGTTATGGCACAGGAGGTTATTACATCTCAATTTTCGAAACATCAACAAACTTGTCGTACAAGATCTGGTAAGAGGTTTACCCATTCTTAAATATGATAATGACAGTTTGTGTGCAGCCTATGAAGTAGGAAAACAACACAAACAAGGTCATCCAATCACAATAGATTCGAAGATTGTTGAACCCCTCGAACTTTTGCATATTCATTTATGTGGTCCTTCAACAATTGCTACTCTTAACAAGAAAAGGTACATTCTAGTAATTGTAGATGATTTTTCAAGATTTACGTGGGTTTATTTTCTCAGGTTAAAATCCGAAGTTTCATAAATGATGATCGATTTTATCAAGAAAATGGAAATTCCATTGAAGAAGCCAGTTCGAAAAATTAAAAGGGATCATGGAACTGAATTCAAAAATCGGGTTTTAGATTCATTTTTGGTGGAAAAAGGTATTTCGCATAATTTTTCATCTCCATATACGCCACAACAAAATGGTGTAGTTGAACGAAGAAATCGATCATTATGCGAAGCTGCAAGAACAATGTTGGCATATTCAAATTTACCTCAATATCTTTGGGTCGAAGCTGTTTCAACTGCTTGATTTACTCAGAATAGATCATTCATTCATAGACGGTTTAATGCTACTCCTTATGAAATCATCAATAATCGAAAACCTAATGTCAAATTTTTTCATGTTTTTGGATGCAGGTGTTTCATAATGAATCTTAAGGATAATCTTTCGAAGTTTCAAACAAAAGCTAATGAAGGAATTTTCTTGGGATATTCACATAATTCTATTGCTTATAGAGTGTTAAATAAGCGAACTCGAAAAGTGGAAGAAACATTCAATTTGACATTTGATGATAATTACATTAAAAAGACTAATCATCAATTTGCAAATTATCCTATTTTGCAAAATTCTTTGAATGAAAATGATCCAATTGAAATGGATGATGCTAATTATGAATCGATTTTTGGTACTTCAGATCAAGCAATTGATGCAGAGAGAAATGCGAAAGATAATATACAATCAGAAAACTTGAAGCTTGATAATGACTCAATTTCGTGTTCGAATCAAAACACAAATGCAAAATATGATGGTCCAATGGAGGGGGAGCACTTGGATTCGAACAGTTTTGTTGAAGGGGAACATTATTACGAAGCAAAAGTAATGTCAACCAATGTTAATGTTGAGGGGGAGCCAATCATCGAAGCGGAGCCAAACATCGAAGCGGAGCCAATAATTGAGGGGGAGTCAATCATCGAGGGGGAGCCCATACTTGAGAAGGATCCAATTCTTGAAGAAGAACATTTTGATGATGCGGAGGATGCATGTTTAATAAATGGATCAGAAAATGATGCTATGTTTGAAGATGCATCTTTGGATTTTGATCCTGATTATCCACCATTAGATAAATGGATAAGAAATCATCCAAAAGAACAAATTCTTGGAGATCCACAAGCGGGAGTATTGACAAGGGCTCAACTTCATGCAAGAAATGAGGTATTAAATACTCACCAAGAGTTGTGTATGTTTAATGTTTTTATTTCCAAAATCGAACCAAAGACAGTTAAGGTTGCAATGGAACACTTTGATTGGGTTGTTGCAATGTAAGCTGAATTGTCTGAATTTGAAAGAAACAAAGTTTGGAGATTAATTCCTAAACCTATTGATGTTTCAATTGTTGGACTTAAATGGATTTTTAAAAACAAAACTGACAAAGATGGAAACATTATTCGAAATAAGGCCAGACTTGTTGTTAAAGGATATTCTCAACAAGAAGGAATTGATTATGAAGAAACATTTGCCCCTGTCGCGAGACTTGAGGCTGTTCGTATTTTTCTAGCTTATGCAGCTCATAAGGATTTCGACGTTTATCAAATGGATGTCAAATGTGCATTGTTAAACGGTGAACTCGAAGAAACGGTTTATGTTGAACAACCACCAGGTTTTATAAATAACGAACATCCTGATCATGTTTATATTTTAGATAAAGCTGTGTATGGGTTGAAACAAGCACCACGAGCATGGTATGCAACATTAACATCATTTTTGAAACAATCTAAATTTAAACAAGGATCAGTTGATCCCACTTTATTTCGAAAGAAAGTTGGGATTCATCTGATGCTTGTTCAAATTTATGTTGATGATATAATTTTTGGCTCTACTGACCCTGCTTTATCTAAAGAATTTGAAGACTTGATGAAAAGCAAATTCGAAATGAGTATGATGGGCAAAATCAATAATTTTTTGGGTTTGAATATACGTCAAAACGAGAAGGCATATTCATTAATCAGGAGAAATATACGAAGAATGTGTTAGAAAAGTTTGGAATGACGAATAGCACAAGGTTACAAATACCAATGGCAACGGGCATAAAGCTAACTTCTTCGTTAGATAAATCTGCTGTTGATATCACTCTGTATCGAAGCATGATAGGGTCTTTATTGTACTTAACTGCAAGTCGACCTGATATTATGTTTTCTGTTTGTAATTGTGCAAGGTATCAATCGAATCCACGTGAACCACATCTAACAACAGTTAAGAATATTTTTTGATATTTGAAAGGCACTACTTCGTTAGGTTTGTGGTATCCTTCGAAAACAGGGTTCTTTGTACAAGCTTATTCAGATGCGTATCTTGGAGGATGCAGTCTTGATCGAAAAAGCACAACTGGTGGATGTCAATTACTAGATGGAAAATTGGTCAGTTGGCAATCGAAGAAGCAAACATGTGTTTCGATATCTACGGCCGAGGCTGAATATGTTGCTGCAGCTGCGTGTACATCACAAATTATTTGGATTCAAAGTCAATTACGTGATTATGCTATAAATATGAAAAAAATTCCTTTATATTGTGATTCACAAAGTGCAATAAGAATTTGTCATAATCCTGTGCAGCATTCGAAGACTAAGCATATTGATCTCAGATATCATTTCATAAAAGATCATGTGGAAGAAGGGAATATTGAAGTTCATTTTGTGAAAACAACGGAACAGTTGGCAGGTATTTTTACAAAGGCATTGGATGAAAAATCATTTCTTCGTATCTTAGAAGGATTGGGTATGATTGATGGAAATTCACTTACATGTGATAAAAGCGAAGAGTGATGGGTCTGAATGATTTGGTGAACTGACGGACATGGTGATTAAGTGTTAAGAGGTTACTGTTTATGGTCAACGCTTCGAATGGTTCGCATTCGTATGATTTATTCAATGTTGCAGTTCATATTCAGAGACTACTGTTCCAAGTCAACGGTTCGGATGCTTCGTGTTCGTATGTTTAGAAGATAATACATATCTTAACTAAGGTTAGAATTCTCGTTTTTTTTTTATTTTCTTCGCTTTCGAAAAACCTGAAAAATCAAAAATATTTTCTTTTGATTAATTTTTTAAAAAAAAAAAATCAAAAATCCAAAAAGATTTTATTTTGTTATGTTTTTAATTTTGAAAAAAAAAATCACAAAAATATTTTTGTTTTCTTTGTTCTTTAATCTTTGTGTGCTGAGAATTTAATACAGAGCTAAAATGCGAAGAGCTCATATTTGTGTCTTCTATGTGAAGGTATGATTTCGATAAATTGTGTACTAGTTAGGACGTCCCTAGAAGCATGTTGCTGCATGTTGCCTCAAGCCTCATATGACTCTATGTGTGGGAATTGAAAGCCTTGATGAAATTATCTCATGAAAATTTCTTCCCAACAAGGCTTGTATTCGCATAAGTCAACAAGAGCTACCTTACTCTTCTCACACGAGTTAAGAGTTTTCTGTTTTGTCCATTATAACAGAGGTACATTTCGATTCTTATCCAATCTTTTTATACCAAACAATTCTTTTAATCCAAATTTTTGAAAAGATTTGTCGTTGAGGTCTTTGATCAAACCAATCAAAACTTAGACAAATCACAAGTCCGTGTTTATGATCTAACATCATGAGTCCGTGATGGAGGTGAAACCCAAATATCATAAACCTTAAGGAATTGACGGGGAACTATGTTCCAGAACTTACGAAACATTTGTTTCAGTACCTTTTATACTCAAAATCATATTCATTTTTTTTGAGTGATCTTAATCAAACATTCGAAACCTACGATGTTTGTTCCCAACAAGATCCAACATAATTTTTTTTGTATGAATATGATTTATGTGTGAGTATATTTCGAAAATCCTAGTTACTTTGAATATCATTCGAAACCAATTTGTCACTGACTACATTGGTCACACAAATAATTTCGGTTACAATTTATCATCTTATGTTAAGGTTGATATGTAACGAAATTTTCGAAGCCACCCTTTTGCCTTATAAAAGAAACCCTTCGAAACTTCTCTACAAGTTATCGATTGTAATTCACGGGAAACCAAGCAAGCTGTTAATTATCTCTCTTGATAATTTTCGAAGAAATCTTTTCCCGGGATTCAATTGTTTTGTGTCAAATTAAATTTTTGACATCACAGGTTTCAAAAAAAATTTATTTGTTTCTTCTCTAATTTTTTTGGAACACAGCACACATGAAATCCTTGAGGTTTGAGTATTACCAACTCAATCTGATGATTTCAAATCTCTGGCATATGACTTCGTTTTTTCAACCCAAAAGCGAAAGAGCCTTACCTCTATTCGAAGGAATCTGACGGTTACACTTCTTTTGGGGAATATCAAACAGTCTTGTCTCTTGGTGACGTATGGCATACGATACGATTTTTAGGTGTGCTGACAGTTACGATTGTGTTTTTTTGATGAGTACGACCCGTCTTTCAAGGCGCCATGTTAGCAAGCATTTAATGAATCCCGCTTCAAATTCAAAATTCTAGGGTTACATATAAAAAGGGAACTCAGAGCTCTATAACACTTTACGCGATCAAACATTCTCAGTCATACAAGTTCTCTTTACAATTCATCTCTCAAACACTTATCTTCTTCAATCATCTTGATCATACTCATCAATGGCGACTCACAAACAAGACAGTGTTACATCATCACCAACAACTGAAGAAGTCGTTAGTGTTCTAATCTTGAAGATCCAAGGTTCAAATTACCAAGTGGAGTCGGATTTATCCAAATATCCGGATGAACTCAAAATGTTGGTGGTTGCTTTACAGAATTCGGTTCTATCCAAAGCTATGTTTGATTTCTTTGCTGTTCCTATGTCGTGGTTATCAAAGGCTGCTTCCACTGCATCGTACAACAAGGAGACTGGTTGCGTGGAATTTACAATGGTGAATGATACTCATATTAGGGTATCTAAGCGGTTATTTTGCAAAATTTTGGGGATTCCGAATACTGGTACGTATGACGAAATTTCATCTTCCCAAGTAGTGTTCATGTTCAACGAAATGGGACATCAACCTCCATTGACGCGTATGATCAGTGACTTTAAGAAGTCTAGATTACCTACGGTATGGAATTTCTTGTTCGACATTTTTCTTCGATGTCTTACTGGAAGAACCGTAGGTCTCGACAAAGGACGAATGGAAGTTTATGCAATGGTGGCAGGGATTTATTATGATCTGAATGTTGATTACTCTGAACAGTTGTGGACAGAGATTTTAACAAGTATTTCCAAGACAAGTGCCAAATAGTGAATCTCATGTGCTCGATATTGGAGTTTGATTATTCAATATGTTTACAACAAGGAGAAGATCGAAGTTCCTGATTTTGAAGAAAAAGCAGTGTTTCACATGTATGGCAGTCCGAAGGAAGTTGCTGATGATCCTGAGGTTTTTACATCCATAACTCGTATTCTGGATGCGATGCTCAAGAAGGTGGATCCAACAAATGAAGTTTTGGTGTCATATTTGCAATCAATTGACACAACAGTTGTGACAGGAATGCTGTATGAAGAAGAGAAGAGGAAATCCAAGAAATCGAAGAAGACAGATGTTGGGTCTTCGGAAAAAGTGGTGAAGGATGAGAAGAAGAAGAAATCTCCACTAACTAAATCTGCTACAAGTGAAGATGTTTCTCTCATTTTAACAACAGTTGCTGATACACCTGTTATTGAAGCATCCCCTTCGAAAGAAACTATTCCATCGAAGACAGGAGTTTTTCGTCGAGTAAAAATAAAGTGAAAGTCTTCGTCTCAGCTTGTTAAGAAAACACAAGTTACACATCAAGGTGTAACTGTTAGGGAAATTCCAGCTCCGGTGTCTCCATCATCCAAAAAGCGAAGGGCTGAAGATCTTGCAAAATTTCTAAAGAAGAATCAAAGAATAGAAGATGTAGAGCAAGTTCCTGAAACACCAGAGATTCGAATTCATGAAGAAGCAAAGTCCAGTGTGTATGTTGGTCTTTTGAAGCCTATTGAACAAAGTCCTGTTGTTTCATTACCTCAGGTTACATCGACTACTGATTCTCCTACTTTTCAATCTATCATGGATCAACCATTCACTACCATATTTTCAACACAATCAACTGATCCACCAAACCCATCATCCCCAATTGATGAAACTATGGCTGCTGATGATGAAACTGATACTGAAGGCTTTGGAGGTACATTCGAAGCTCTTCATTTTGATCATGCCGAAGAAGATTTTCCAGACCACATGTTGATGACAATGAAGCAATTCAAGATCTTGAATTCAAAATTGAATTCCATCTTGCAATCACAAGCTGATGTGGGTAGTAGTGGGGTTACAAGTTTGGAAGTTGATTCCTTAATCAAGATGATGGAAGGCCGTGTGATTTCGAAGGCATCTGGGCTCATTCGGGATTCAGAGAGTCGTGTTCTTGAAAAAGTTGATCAGCATGATGTTTCGAATGAGAATCGTATTAATTCTCAGAGATATGATTTTGTACGAGAGTTGGAAGATCTTAAAATGGTTACGAAGGAGCGTCATGTGCTCTTCGTATAGGAAGTCAAGAAAGTACGAGAGGATGTCAACTTACAGATCAGAGAACTTCGTGAAGACATGCAGAAGGAAGTTCAGACTGCTCAGTAGGATTACGCTTTAGCAAATAAGAAAATTGACATTATTTGTGATGCTGTTGTCAAATGTGTCAAAATGTTTGAGCAAATAAATCCACAACTGACAACTATTTCTGCCAAAGAAGAACAAAGTTTTGGAGAATTGGTTAGGTTACTGAAAGAATTACAAGACTTGTCTTCGAAGAATGTCTCTTCGATTATTTCTCAAGAATTTCTGTCTCAAAAAATTTCTCAATTCGAAGCCATCTTACACAAGAATTTGGCTCCACTACTTCGCATTTCAAGCCTTTTACGAAACGTATCGGATGCCCCACCTTCTTTCACAGGGGTGCAAGGGGGAGAAAAGATTGATCATACAAAGGTTGGGGAACAAATAAAGACAACCGAAGATACGAAGGTAGTCGGAAAAGTATACCCTTCGAAAGTGGTAGTAAAGCCAACTATTGTTTCAGCTGATCCAGTCATTTTGACTGTGATTACAACAGTTCCAATTTCAAAACCTATATCAAAAGGTATTGTAATTGAGAAACAAATTGATGTCTCTTCTTCAAAGAATATGGCTTCTTCAAACATTAAAGACAAGGGAAAAGGAATTATAATTGAGAAGTCAAATAAAGAGAAGAAAGCTGAGGTGGCAGCTGAGGTTGAAAGAATGAGACATGTTCAAAGTATAATGAGACAAAGAGCTTTGGATAATTCGAAAGTTGACAAGGGTGATCCTTCGAAAGTTTACAACTACAAAACAATAGAATCCAGGGTGATGTTTGATCACATGTATTCTTTTGAGAAGGTCCCTAAAAAGAGTTATGTGGTTACAAACACAGATTTTGGTCAACTTGATTTTCCTGTCAATGAAATGATGTTTGTGATGCCACAATTCAAAGCTGAAATGAAATCATTGGAAACCGAAGAGGGAAAGAAGATGAAAATGAGATTTCATGCAGTGTTGGCTAAAGCTCAGGAAGAAGTGTGGTTTTTAGAGAAGATTAAAAAGGTGATATCCATAAAAAGGGATGTTGTATTCGAAGGGAAGTTTGAAAATCTCAAGTATACTGTGGCTAGAGCAAGTGGAAAGATACAAGAATTTACAGTGGCAGACTTTCCTTTGATGAATACGTATGATCTAATCAATATCGCCTTGATGCTCAAAGACAAATCATTTTCTTTTCTTCAAGACACTGAGCCAGATGTTTTTAATCTTGGTTGCAAGCACATCAAAATATTTTTGGAGAATTACTTTGAGTGTTTGGCTCAAACAGATGTCGAACTTGCTACTGTCAAAGGCTTCGACATAACTGCACCAATGGCACCAACGAAGAAACAGACTGAGCTGAACAAGTATGAAGATGGTGAAATTTGTTTAAAGCCATTGGGGATTGCTTTTGCAGGAAAAGATAAAGCTGGAGGAGCTAAAATATTTTTATTTCAAACTTGTGAAGTGGAGAGATACTCAAATTCACAATATACGAATTTAATTGTTCGTATGAATCACTGCAAGAAAAACAATGAAGGAGACAAGAAAGAGATAAAGAAAGTTATCTCATGGTATATGGAAATCCGAAGATTGCTGATGTTTGCTGTTCAATCACTGACGTCTTGAAGACTTCGACCTTGATTCCAAAGGGGGAGATTGTAAGGTCTAGAATGTTGTAATAGTCGAAGGGTCAGTTTGATTGTTACGAAGTATCTATTGTCTTCGTATATATAGGTCTTCGGATGTATTGTTATTTTACTAAGGCATTATAAAGTCAAGTCTTAACTCTTAGTCCTTAGTATTGTTATGCTTTTGTTCTCCTATAAATAAGGGTCTATAATAGTATTCAACAGAGTCTAGAACGGAGATTTACAGTTTAGTCATTGTATTCTGTAAACTGAAAAGCATAATACGAGCTGATCAAATATTCTATTTACTTCTCTGTTCTTCTTTTGAAATCATTTACTCAATTCATACTCGAATTACATTCAAACTCGATTCCAAAACTCATCAGTTATTCTATTCTAACTAATTATTGTGCAAATATCGTATGCTATGAGAATTACTAAGAGAATAAGTTGGTTAGTAATGCGAATACGTTCAACCTTACAAAAATATCGTTATTTTCATGCATTCTCGCTAATTATTATTTATGTTTGTTCTAACACATCGTTTTTCACTCATATTCATTTTAAGAGAATACGACCTAATAAAACATTCTGACAGAAATGAGAATAATAATAATAAGTGTATAATAACCTTATAGACGATTTAATTAGTGAAAGTGTATGTTAATGAAAATAGTTATGTAAGAATGAACATATTTATATTATCACACAACATATTTTCTTTATCAATCTCATAACATACGATATCCGCATAATAATTAGTTAGAATACTTGAACCTAACTCTCTCTCTCTCTCTCTCTCTCTCTATATATATATATATATATATATATATGTATATATATATATATATATATATATATATTATAAAAATACAATTTAATTTTTTTTATTATATGCATATTAATCACATGTGATTAAACTATTAATCACATGTAATTAACTATGCTGCATGTAGGCTATTAATCACATGTAATTAACTATGTCATTCACATGCGTTAAATAAAAAATGTTTGGAATCTTTTGAATTTTGGTATGAATTTCACCTTTTTATAGAAACAATAGTTTTGTTGCTACATAAATTGGTCCAAAATGATCTTCTGAAAACTTGGTAAATTTTCAAAAAAGCTATTTTTAGTTTATTTTCATATTAAATTAAAATGTCGTGAATTTAGTTAATATCTTTTTTATAAATTAATATATAGTTTTTATTACATAAAGATAAATTTAACATACTAAAAGAGTACATAATATTTATTATGATCGTAAATGAACCGAACATTCAACAAAGTTTTTGTGAACCATTTGGTAAGAAGTTCGTTTATTTATTAAATGAATGAACATTAACAATGTTTTTGTTCGTTCAAATATGTTTATGAACATTCGTTTCACAACAAAAAAAGTCACTATTAGCGACAACAAAAATCATCGCAATTGATGCCCAAAATCATCGCTAAAGGTATTAGCGACAAAAAATCGTCACAAATTGGTCGCGCTATTACCTCGTAGCTAATACTCAAGAAACGTCGCTATGAGCGTCGTCTCTAATAGCCGTCGTTGCTAAAAGCCAATGTAGTCGCAAAAGAGGTTGACACTATTAACGTTTCGGCCATCGGTCAGAGTTTTTTCCGGCAAAGCTTCTCGGAGGCGTCGGTCGTCGCAATTGGTTAATGTCGTCGCAAAAGTTGACGCCGCTAATGCTTTTTTTTTTTTTAATAAAATTTATATTTTATATTAGTTTATATTGTAAAAATGCATAATTTATAAAAATACAAATATCATTGTGACATCCCCGTTTTCATAGCCAGAAAAGACCGATTTTGTTTATGCTTTATAAAAATCAGAGTACTTCTTTTACTAAAAATGTTGCGGAATTTGTACCCAGTAAAACATGATAAATACATTATCAAAGCATTTCCGAAGAAATGTATTTTTATTCATTAAAAACATTGTGATGTCATCGTCAATAAAGAAACATAAGCATAAACATAACTTATATTCATTATCACTAGTCATTTATATCTCCTTAATCTCTCAGTGTAATGCGACTTCATATCAAAACCTGTGATATAAATAAAATGAGTGGGTCAGGTTGGGAAACTTGGTGAGTACATAGGGTTTACAACCCACAATAATATAATTATTATGTTTAAACATCAAACAATCAACCCAATTACCCATCCCCATTATCTTCTTTACTCTTAAAGATCTACCCTAACTTTACTCTTAAAGATCTACCCTAAGAATCAGCTATTCATCGTTCATTCATTCCTAAGGATCATCCTAAGGAATCGACACGATGTACATCGTTGTCACGGTTTACACAACAGGCACTAAGTCTGCATAGTCGCCAAGGTTTAGGTACCAAGTCTGCATGGTCGCCAGGGTTTAGGCATCAAGTCTACATGATCGCCAAGGTTTAGGCACTAAGACTGCATAGTCACCAGGGTTTAGGCATCAAGTTTGCATGATCGCCAAGGTTTAGGCACTAAGTCTGCATAGTCATTAGGGATTAGGCATCAAGTCTGCATGATCGCCAAGGTTTAGAGTACACCGGGTGAACACATTATTCACAACACCTACAGGTTGCGAGCCTGCTAGTGTTCCACTGGACTGTCTAGAATAGTCTGTGATTGTCATCCATACTTTCTAGATGACGGGGCCAACATTTGGGAACAAGGCTTCTCACATCGTCCACCTCTCACCCTTATCTCATGGTCTATATCAACTCTCAACTCATCATCCAACTCATATTTCATCTACCCATGTTTTACCCAACATATTATGTAGATATAAATACATATACAATTTAAATCATATAAAACTTGTATAAAATCGTTCATCCAGCATGGATAGCAAGTATATAGATAATATGCACAAATAGCATGTAGTTTATATAAAATACTTCATAACAATGTGTAAGATGATAGGGACCATGCACTCACATGTTAAGATGGTGATTCCGAACTTATACAGCGCTTCGTTACTCTTGAAACAATTTCCTTCGTCAAAACCTAGTATCATTACCACTTGGGTTTAGTCTATCATTCACCGAGACTAATTAATAGTCTAGCTATTATTACTATTATATAAGCGCGTTAAACAATACTTATATAACCCATACTAATAGCCTAGGTACTTATTATAAGCTCCTAATAACTTTACTATAATTAAATAAAAGCTATATTACGTAGCTCACTTACAACGGGTTTTATAGAAAACCGGGCTTCGCTTGGGGCAGCGTTTCTGAGCCGAGGGATCTTCTTTTTAGAGCCGTCAGGCGCTCCGGGCTTTCGCCTCGTGCTAGGGAGTTACCCTAGGCTTTGGGGGGTTAGGGAGTCTTAGAGAGAGGTTTTAGAGAGAGAAAGAAGGGTTTGAAGGTGTGAAGAAATGGCATGACCCGACACTTCTATTTATAGGCTGAAATCCTAATGGACTCACCAAGTCGGTTCACTGACTTGCTGATTCGGTGCCACTTGTCAGCTTTCCGGTGGCAAAACGTGTGTGGCCTACATTGTGCCACGTCACCCTTTTTGCAGCAGCACCTTGCCGACTTCTAAACCCCGTAACTTTCACATACAAGTTCCGTTTTCGACGTTCTTTATATCCACATGTAGGTAAAAACAAGATCTACAACTTTCATTTTGACTACTTCGACTAATTCTTGGCCAATATTAAATTTAACAGTAGGAGGAGATTAGACTGTTAAATGACCGCGAAAAATTTGGAACTCCTTCATACGGACTCCTTTTCGCCTCTGTTTTTACCATTGATTTCCTATTAATGAGATCTTCCACTCTCATTTAGGTCGTAAGCCAAAAACCCCTCGAACTAAAATTCGAGTTTCGGGTGGTGCACTGCTAAGCCAAATCTTAGAAAATTCATAACTTCCTCATACGAAGTCAGATTTGGGCGTTCTTTTTTTTTTTGTATGCTCTCGGTTTAACACATACTACAACTTTTGTTTATATCACTAAGGCTAAAAAGTCTTCTATCGTAAGTTGACTATTTACGTCTCCCGGTGCCATGTTGGTTTTGCCGAAAAACTTCAACGAGCCATAACTTCTTCGTTATAACTCGGATTTCGGCGTTCTTTATATGTACGGAACCCTTGGGACATATTCTAAAACTTGGTTAAGATTATTTATTATAAATAATATTTTGTTGAGAAGTCGTTTTCGACCCCTATTACCTCTAAATTGACTAGCCTGGATCTACGGGCGTTACAGTTATCTCCCCCTTAGGATGATTACGTCCCAGAATCATCAACGAAACAGGGCAGTATAATGACTCCATACGTTATCTCTTCATCCTAGATAATAATCCTAACCTGCTTGTTCCTTCGAATTTGTATCTAACTCTTGGACTCCTTCACTGCTGACAGTGCTCGATCTTGCACTTGCTTCCTATCTCACGTTAGACTCCAAATTATGACCTTCAAGTCACAATCTTGATCCTCATTGGATACAAACTTAAGATAAGTTCTTTTATTACTAGAATGGAACGATGTGTCATATTCTAATGACCTATCATCGTATGTTGCTACGCTTAGACTCAGGTCTCTTAGAGTCTTCCAGAACAGACTATACTTTCCTCCATGTTCTAATCTCATCTTAAAAGGTAGCATTTCTAGCTACAAGCAACCGTCATGATACCTCTACTAATCGCTTTGATTAATTGTTCCGGCTTAAGTCAGGTGCTACATCAAACTTGGTTCTTGGAACCACGTAACATACTCGTCGTAGTTGGACTCAATTTGGTATGACCACTAGCGTCGGAATAACAACAATCTTCTTAGTAATTACCGAAACAATGGTAACAACATACTTGAATAAAATGGTATCAATTACTAGCTTCTTGGTAACCTTGTGACTTCCCCTGATCCTAGCATGAGTCATGTGCTTCCGGTAGTATAGGCCTCTACTACCATTCACACCTACTCATACTCGTCCCAAGTATTGTCTCGCAGTTTTCCAAGTCACTATACAAGAAAATCACATAACAGTTTAACAATCCAGATAACAAAACAAAGGTTTTATTATTTATTGAAACTATTACATAGGTGTTCAAGTTCAACCCTAGACTATGCCTCTAATAGGCTACATCATATGATTCTATCCCCTTGGCTACTTCATAACTTGATCTTTGGGTATGAATTCCTCATCCTCGATTCCTTGCATTGTTTTCTGCTTCGTCAAGGATCATGTGGAATGCGCTTGGCCTTGGTGGTGTATCTGGCCTTGTCGCCTCGTTTTTCTTCGGGCAGTATTTAGAAACATGCCCTTCTTTGTTACATCTGTAGCACACCCTCTTGTTGGATGTACACTTGATAGTGTAATGCCCTGTCTTTCCACATTTGTAGCAAGTCACCTCCTCGCTACATTTCTCGAAGTGTTTCTTTTTACACTTCTCCCACCACTTAGCTTCACCTCCTCCTCCTCCTCCTCATTCAGTCTTTGAGAATTTCCTTTCTTTTCTGGATTTTGAAGGTCCTTCATACTTCCTTTTCTCGACAACTTCAACTATCTCCAGACCCTTTCCCCTAATATGGGTCTCAACATTCCTGGCTGCTCTAACGACTGTTTTCAAGGTAGTTGCCATTTGACTGTTGGGCCAAAGTCTGTGGGCAGTCCGTTAGCAAACCTATCGATCTTGGAGAGTTCAGTAGGCACCAAGTAAGGGAATAGCTTCATTCTCTCGGTGAATGCGGTGGCATACTCATCCACACTCATCTTTTCTTTCTTTCAGGTTCTGAAATTCGTTGTTTAGGTCTATCAGATCTATCTCTGAGCTGTACTACATTTTCAACTGCTCCATGTATGCTTTCCAAGACATTCACATTCCTTCTCCTCGTGGCATTATATCTGCCAACAACTTCCACCAACTGAGCACTCCAGTCTTTAGTTGTCTGACTGCAAAGACGGTCTTTTGCCTGTCACTACAGTCACAACTCTCAAACACCATCTCCATTTCGGAGATCCAGTCCATAATCTCAACCGGCTTCGGGCTTCCAGAAAGTCTTGGTGGCTTGGCACCCAAGAAGTTCTTATACATTCCTCTATCCTTGTCGTTTCCCCTCTCCGGGCCATTCCTTTGTTCTCCTTGAGTCCCAACTTGACTCACAGGGCGGCTATAGTTCCCTTCCTCCGATTGCTCGGGAATCAGCTCAGGCTGCTCATTGGGCATGGTAGGTTCGTCCCTATTTTCATGCAACATCATCCTCATTTCTTCCCTTTGTTCAACTAACATAGCCCGAATCATGGCTTGTACTCCAGCCATGGTGATTGGTTCTGGTGCAACTTCTACTACAGCATGTATTTGCTCAATCACTAGGGGCTGTTGATTCCTATTTCCATTTGCGTTCCCGACACCACTTCGGGTTCTTGCAATTTCGATCTATACACCAATTCAGACGTTCGGTGTGTAATGATGAGAATTAAGATAGGAAAGATTTTATTTATGATTGACGTGTAAATTTCCCTATCACTCCGAAAAGTTACATGCCAGTTCTAATACCGTAATTATACATTTAGAAATCTGAACACATAAAGTTTCCAGATCCGATCGGCAATAGACCATAGATTCGATCATATAATGCATATCATAAATCATTTAGCACATAAAAGCATATTAGGAATTTTTCCTAGATATGCTAGTGCTTGTGTCTATTCAGGTGTATTACCTAAATTTATTAGACACACTCCTCACAATCATCGCTTAACATTCTAAGTTTAAGTTTATAAATAAATCATTATTCCTAGTTCTCTTAAACTAATGGTCTGATACCAACTGTGACATCCCCATTTTCACAGCCAGAAAAGACCGATTTTGTTTATGCTTTATAAAAATCAGAGTACTTCTTTTACTAAAAATGTTGCGGAATTTGTACCCAGTAAAACATGATAAATACATTATCAAAGCATTTCCGAAGAAATGTATTTTTATTCATTTAAAACATTGCGATGTCATCGTCAATAAAGAAACATAAGCATAAACATAATTTATATTCATTATCACTAGTCATTTATATCTCCTTAATCTCTCAGTGTAATGCGACTTCATATCAAAACCTGTGATATAAATAAACTGAGTGGGTCAGGTTGGGAAACTTGGTGAGTACATAGGGTTTACAACCCACAATAATATAATTATTATGTTTAAACATCAAACAATCAACCCAATTACCCATCCCAATTATCTTCTTTACTCTTAAAGATCTACCCTAAGAATCAGCTATTCCTCGTTCATTCATTCCTAAGGATCATCCTAAGGAATCATCATGAAGTCCATCATTGCCACAATTTACACAATAGGCACTAAGTCTGCATAGTCGCAAGGGTTTAGGCACCAAGTCTGCATGGTCGCCAGGGTTTAGGCATCAAGTCTGCATGATCGCCAAGGTTTAGGCACTAAGTCTACATAATCACCAGGGTTTAGGCATCAAGTTTGCATGATCGCCAAGGTTTAGGCACTAAGTCTGCATAGTCATTAGGGATTAGGCATCAAGTCTGCATGATCGCCAAGGTTTAGAGTACACCGGGTGAACACATTATTCACAACACCTACAGGTTGCGAGCCTGCTAGTGTTCCACTGGACAGTCTAAAATAGTTCGTGATTCTCATCCATACTCTCTAGATGACGGGGCCAACATTTGGGAACAAGGCTTCTCACATCGTCCACCTCTCACCCTTATCTCATGGTCTATATCACCTCTCAACTCATCATCCAACTCATATTTCATCTACCCATTTTTACCCAACATATTATGTAGATATAAATACATATACAATTTAAATCATATAAAACTTGTATAAAATCGTTCATCCAGCATGGATAGCAAGTATACAGATAATATGCATAAATAACATGTAGGTTATATAAAATACTTCATATCTATGTGTAAGATAAAAGGGACCATGCACTCACATGTTAATGTGGTGATTCCGAACTTAGACAGCGCTTCGTTACTCTTGAAACAATTTCCTTCGTCAAAACCTAGTATTATTACCACTAGGGTTTAGTCTATCATTCAACGAGACTAATTAATAGTCTAACTATTATTACTATTATATAAGCGTTGAACAATACTTATGTAACCCATAATAATAGCCCAAGTACTTATTATAAGTTCCTAATAACGTTACTATAATTAAATAAAAGCTATATTAAAAATAGCGTAGACGTAGCTCACTTAGAGCGGGTATTATAGAAAACTGGACTTCGCTTGGAGCAGCGTTCTAAGCCGAGGGCTCTTTTTTTTGGAGCCGTCAGGCGCTTTGGGCTTCTGCCTCTTACTAGGGAGTTACTGTAGGCTTGGGGGGGGGGGGGTAGGGAGGCTTAGAGAGAGGTTCTAGAGAGAGAGAAAGTAGGTTCTGAAGGTGTGAGGAAATGAAATGACCCGAAACTTCTATTTATAGGGTGAAATCCTGATGGACTCGCCGAGTTGGTGCCACTTGTCAGCTTTCTGGTGGCAAAACGTGTGTGGCCTACATTGTGCCACGTTGCAGCAATACCTTGCCAACTTCTAAACCTCGAAACTTTCGCATACGAGCTCCGTTTTCAACGTTCTTTATATCCACACATAGGTAAGAACAAGATCTACAACTTTCATTTTGACTACTTTGGCTAATTTTTGACCGATCTTAAATTTAACAGTAGGAGGAGATTAGACTGTTAAATGACCGCGAAAAATTTGTAACTCCTTCATACGGACTCCGTTTTCGTCTGTCTTTTTACCGTTGAGTTCTTATTAATGAGATATTCAAATCTTATTTAGTTCGCATAAGCCAAAAACCGCTCGAACTAAAATTCGAGTTTCGGGCTGTGCACTGCTAAGCCAAATCATAGAAAATTTATAATTTCCTCATACGGAGTCAGATTTGGGCGTTATTTTTTTTTTGTATATTCTCGGTTTAACGTATACTACAAATTTTGTTTATATCACTAAGGATAAAAAGTCTTCTATCGTAAATTGACTATTTACGTTTCCCGGTGCCGTGCCGGTTTTGCCGAAAAAAATTCGATGGGCTATAACTTCTTCGTTATAACTCGGATTTCAGCATTCTTTACATATTCTACAACTTGGTTAAGATTATTTATTCTAAATAATCTTTTGTCAAAAAGTCGTTTTCGACCCCTATTATCTGTAAATTGACTAGCCCAGATCTACGAGCGTTACAATCATAATCTAAAAATTTGCATTACATAAAACATCAAATACACATAATTTAATAAAACTTGTTTTTTTTATATTAGTTTAAAAGACATTGTAAATTATAACATCCTACTTTTCAATTATAATTTAATTAAGTTATTAAATTATAGTACCACGGTAAATTATAGCAACTAAGTCATAACAATGATAACCTATATTATACACACATACACATACAATAGATACACATATTCTACATTTCACTTAGATTTTTTCACATATAGCGTCCTACTTTACACATAAATTTTTTCATACATTTTCACATACATATACATAGATGTCACATATACATACATTTTCATACATTTCATATACAAATACACATATACATACATTTCATATATACACACATATACATACATTTCATATACAAATACACATATACATACATTTTCACATACATTTTAACATACATATACACATATACATACATTTTTACATAAATATAAGCACATATACATAAATTTCATGGATACATTCAATAATACATATATACATTACACATTAACATATCCAAATTTATCATATTTAGAAGTGTAAAAAAAACTGTACTTGCCGGAAAACAGGAGGTGAACGGACGGTGGTGCTGTGGTGGTGGCAATCACCGGAGACAGTAGGGGGTTGTGGCAGGTTCCCTTAAAAACACCAAAAAATGTAATTAGGGTGAAATGTTGGTAAAAAAGGAGAAATAGAAGGGGAAGAGAGAACGCACTTTGCACAAGGTGGAAGGTGGTGATCGGAGGTGGCAGTAGGCGGTCAAAGGAAAGCTTATGTCCGAATCGCCAGAAAATCGAGGGTCTAGATGCAGTCAGTGGTCAATGGTGGTTGATGTGGGTGGATTACGTAGGAAAATCAAAGAAATTTTGCCTCGTGCCGTTGTCGAAATTTTTACGAGAGGGAATCAGTGCACAAAGTAGCTCATCTGGGACGAAGGTCGAACAAAAGGGTTGTACCCTTTAGCGACAACGCGTTTTGTGGCGACAAGCGACTAGTTGAAGGGAAACGAATGCACCATTTTCTTGTGATTATTGATCGTTGGATCATGTGAACATAGCAGGGTCAAGATTGCTCGTTATGTGGGTCACATAGATTGATGGTAATAACGGCGACACTGTCGCTGCAAACGGAGTCGTTACAATTGCCTTCTATGGGACTAAACCTTATCCGTTGGATCGTGTTGCAAACGTAGGGCTAGGATTGAAAGTAGCGTGTACCCGACGGATCTCCGGTGGATACCTTTAGCGGAGATCCTAGTAGCGACAACGATGACTTTTAGCGGCGACACTAGGTGTGTCTTATCTGATGTTGTTGCTTAAGGTGACGTTGTCACTAAAAGGGTCGCCCATAATGCTCTGTTTTCTTGTTGTGTTAATGTTCGTTCGTTTAAGTTCTTTTTATGTTCATATATATTCAATTGTGTTTGATTATGTTCTATTTGTTTATGTTCATATATGTTCAGTCATGTTTGTTTATCTTTGTTTGTTTATTTTTGTTAATTTATGTTCGTTTAGCATGTTCATGAACATAAGCGAATAGACATAACAATTTAATTTGTTAAACGAACGAACATGAATAAGAAAATTCGTTAGTTGATCCGTTTGTGTTCGTCGCTTGTTTGGCTAAGTTAAACGAACGAACATGAACAACTCTCGTTCGTGTTCTTTCGATTCTTTTTATGGCTCTAAATAATATAATATAATTTTTTTAAAATAAAAGATGTATTAGTGATATGAATAGAAATATAAAGATACTAAATGATTATTATTATTATATTAAGTAATGAGATTAAGCCTTCAAAATAATTTACATGAACTTACAATAACTAAAAAACCATGAATTTTGTATTTAAGTATATAAAATTCACCAATATTAAGTATTAACATTATTTATGAAGTGACGAGACTTCAATACCATAAACAGTTAATCGTTATTTATCAAACAAATTGTTACGCTATGAACTTGTTGACTTCTTAAAACTCATGCACGTTGTCTATCCTTTTTGTTGTTCTTGAAGTTTCTTTATCTTTGCGTGTAAAACAATGTCGTTCTCGATACATATAAATGCTAAATTCAAATATAAACATTATTTGATAAGTTTTCAGTACTTGTAGGTGATTGTGAGGTCTGGGTTGATCATACCGATATAACTATTCCTTATCGTCACCAATGTTATGATTGATCGAAGTAGTCATTAATAATGAATCTTCACTATCATCAATCGTCTGAAGAACATTGGTATTTAATGAATCTTCATGCGTATGTTTTCTTTTCTCGATTTCCTTGAGCTTGCTTACAGCCTCTTCCCGGAGAGTAGTGGGATCAGTAGAACATTGGTATCCAATGAATCGCAGGAAGCCTCCAATCCTTCTCTTGCAGTTTATTTCTTTCTCATCATCGCTTTTATTTCTTTCAATACAATCCCAGGTGTTGTTCGTCGTCATTGGAGGTTGATTATCAATGTATATGTCGTATGTATTCTGTAACGACGCTTATAAGCCTGGGGAAGATGGAATATATGGTATGATTTTGTTGATATTTAAAAATAGTAGAAGATTTCTGAATTCGTTCATTATTTAGATTTCCGTTTTGTCGTTTCTGTATGATTAATGTTTAAATTTGTTAGATTTTGCCCTCAATTTGTGAAAACAACCGACAAATACAGTTACATTGATGCACTTAATGTGTGTTCTTGCATAGAGGTATGTACAACCTTTACATAATAACGTACACATGGTTAAAAGGGCTCGGTGTTCGGGATCTAGTGATTTTTAGTAAGGATTTTTGTTTTCCTATAATTTAAAATCTTCATGAATATAAGTTCTACAACTTTTGGTTCCCCAACAACAAATTATATGAGAGATCGAACGGTTGTTTCATATTTTTATTGATTATCGAACTTTGGTATTTTAAAAATTGCATTATGTTTAAAAATAGCTGTAGATTTTATTTATTTATTTATTTTTTTTGGGAAAATGACATTAAGGGTAATATAATTTTTGTTTTATACACGTTTAATTAATTATTTAATTGTTAATTTTTTTTAAATAAGTCTTTTTAACTTGTTTTGTACACATTTAATTTTTATTATCGGTTACTTTATATTATCAACGGCTACTCCAGATTAAATTCTGAGTTGGAACACATTTAATCATTAATGTTTTTTGAGTAAATTAATGAAATCGTCTCTATGGTTTGGTTAAAATTGCACGTTTGGTTTCTAATTTTTCTTTTGCATTTGGATCGTCCCTATGGTTTGATTTTGTTGCGTTTTTCGTCCCTTACATACATATAGTTAGGGACCAAACGTGCAATTTTGACCAAACCATAGAGACGAAAAATACAATAAAATCAACTCATAGGGACGATCCGAGTGCAAAATAAAAGTTAGGGACCAAATATGCAATTTTAACCAAACTATAGGGACGATTTCAGTAATTTACTCATGTTTTTTTTGTTACAAAATAAGTCATTGTTGTTTTTGTACACATGACCGATTTTCTTTAGGTTTTGTTCACATTGACTCCTACGTAGGATAATAATTAATGAGGTATTCTTATACACGGTTATTCATTCACTTATATCAGTAATCCAATTTACGAATCGGTCAAATAATGGTGGTGCCCTAGTTTTTCTTTAAGAAAAAAAATGTATTTGGCTTCAGTGTCATCTATCTCAACAAAGACACAATGATATTCTTTATGATTGCTTTCTCCCAACTTGAATTGGGACTTCCAAGAAAAAATAACACCCTGAAAAATAAAAGTTAAGAGTCTTCCTTAATTCATTGGTATGATGATTTTGATCATTTTTCTGCAAATGAGTTTTTTTTTTTGTATTCTTTTCAAATTAACCCTGAATTTTAAAGAGGGTTGCAGCAGTTAAAGAGGAGGTTTCTTGTCCTTATGTGTAACCCAAAATGACTCTACTATTATTAATAATAGTATAACGAACTATTATGAATATGGACATTATTTCCAACAATTGAAATCATTACGCCTAATGTATTTTCTTCACTTGATATATAGTTGGTATTACTATTGAATGAAATTTGTATTGGTATTAAATATAATTGATATTGTACTATCATAGTTACTAAAATCAATAATACAATGGTATTATCAAAACCGGGACAAGTAACACATGATCCCAGTGTTCAGACAAGACATGTATGGAAACATCTCATTAATTATTGTCTCATGTAGGATGTCACGTGAGCAAAACTTGAAGAAACTCATCATAAGGATTGAATATGTACAAAAACAACAATAACTTATTTTACAAAAAAAAAACATTAAGGATTAAATATATACAAACTAAGAATTTAAATTAGAATAGTTGGTTATAAGGACTAAATGTGCACAAAAACAATAAGTTAAAGGGCTTATTTTACTAGAAAAAACAATAAGGAGTAAGCGTTTACAAACATGTACAAAACGAGAGCTATATTACCTTTATATCTTATTTTCCCTTTTTTATTATATATCGGCTATGTTCTATCATATATCCTTATTTTATTTCATCAATTTTGATATCATTTTGGCTAATACACTACTAGAAAAATACATGGTTTCTGAAAATTCTCCGAAAATAGTTTTTTCTTAGCAATTTCCAAAGGATGTTATATCCTCAGAAACCCCTCTTAGGAAAATCATATTAACGGATTGACGACATATTTGTCGAGAAATTTCTGAGAAATTATGTTATTAGGAAGTATGATGTTTTTCCGATACACGCTTTTGTTGGAAAGTTCCCAAGGAATTTCCAATGAAATATATTTACAAGGAAATTTTGTGTAAATAATTTTTCGAGGGAACACTTTTCTTAAGACCTTCAATTCCGATGAGCCGTTCTACTACAATAGTCTTTGTGTGACACTTTTGGTTACATTTTCCTAGGGATTTCTGGCAAAATGTTTGCAGTAAAAAAACCGATAAAAGCACAAAATTATCCGTATTTTTTCTGTCCAAAATGCAGAAAAAGTATAATAAAAATAATCAAATTCATTTTACAAAGACAATAAATACAAATCTAAAAGTATACTTTACAACACAAGTTTAAACAAATACCTAATCCAAAACCACAATATAAATGTGTAACATCCTGTTTTGATTCGAGAAGTTCTTATTTCAGGATTTTGAACAATAAATGAATCAAGTGAAGGCCTTGAGCTTCAAGGAATAGGGTTTAGACCCCATTGGATGTGGATAATATTGGTTATATGATCCAAGCTCTTAGTTTGTGTTTTGGACTCAAAGAGTAAAATGGGAAAAAACTATGTTTCAGTCTTCTTTTGTGAATTAAGAGTTTAGTTTGGCATGTGTTGAGTCAAAAGTAATTAGACAGGATTGTGGGGCTCTTGAATACCTTTCCATGAATGTAAGAGTGCCGAAAACGGAGTTGAAACGAAGAAGTAATGACTCTTTGATGTTAACCTAGAAAAGGAAGTCTGGCAATATGTTGAGCGTACACTAGGTAGTACGCTGGACGTATTAGGCTGAGGGGACATGTTTTTAGGGTGTTATGCTGGCGCAACTTTTGGTAAGCTGGGCGTATCGACGTAGTGTTAAAACCCTAATTTCATAGTTTTGAGTTGTAACCCTTGTTGCAGGTATTATTTAAATTAATTAATTTTTAGGGTTTTGTGCATGCACTCGGCGAATTGGTGAGCTCTGACTCGTCGAGTAAAGACTATTAGGAGACGCGAGATTTATACCCTACTCGACGAGTCGGAAGGCCCCGATTCTACGAGTAGGCTCTGTAGAGAGAAACCCTAATTTTCAGGGGTTCGTACCCTATTTAAAGGATTTATGGCTCATTTTTAGCCTCCCCTCTTGTCCCGATCGCCCATCATTGGGCCCGACAAACCCATCAATTTTATATTTTGGTAAATGAAATATATTTCATACATGTCTTGTAAATGAAATCTAAGGTATGATAGACTGGTAGATTCTAAAAGTTATACGTAAAGGGTAATTAAATTCATGTAGTGGACATTGATATGTTTGGTAAAAGTGTTTCCTCGTATACTATAAACTTATGAAAAAAAACATTTCTAATTTAGTTCGACACCGTCTTCTACCATTTTCATGAAAAACATCAATAGATAACAGAGGAAAAGCTTGTATACACTACTAGAAAAATATAAATAGAATACGGTTGTTAGCATCATCCGTATAATTAGAAAAAGAAAAAGAGAACAAATATAATACAGATAAATAAAGACTTCGAGTACAGTCATATGAAATGAAAAACCGTATTTAATTATTGGATTAAACGATGTAACGCTCGCAGATCCGGGCTAGTCAATTTAGAGATAATAGGGGTCGAAAACGACTTTTCGACAAAAGATTTTTTAGTATATGTAACATCCAAAATTTCAAACAAATTTAAACTTGTTAAAATATGTCAAATTCATCAAAACATTACAACTTTGTTTTCAAAATATTAAATATTAGAGTATTTCCCAGAAACATGACATAACAGGAGGAGCTGTACGATCATGCCTCTGCCTTGCCGCGATCCCCTGATGTACCTGAAACAGTAAACTGAAACTGTAAGCCCAAAAGCTTAGTGAGTTACCCCCAAAATACCGATACACATACAGTCCACATAGCAATATCAACATTAGCATATCATATCAATCAAGAACAGAACAGCATGCACTGGGTCCACAGCTTTACAAGCTGGACTACCCCTAGGCCCTCAGTACGATTTTGGAATGCCAACCGGGCCCTTAGCTCGTATCTAGAATGCCATCGAGCCCCCAGTACGAGTCTGGAACGCCTACCGGGCCCTCAGCTCGCATCTGGAATGCTCCAGAGTCCTCAGTATGAGTCTGGAATGCCTACCGGGCCCTCATCTCGTATCTGGAATACTCTCGGGTTTGTTGGCTACCGCACGGAGCATTACAACCTCAAACCACCCCACATAACATGTCGACATGTAATAGATAATTGCACATACAGGTAATCAATCAGTATCACAGGCAGTCCTACAGACCTACCCAACTAGCATATACTACAAACTCAAACTCAACATATCAATAACTACTAAGATATCAATCCAATGGGCCGGCCTTGGTGCCCTAGACCCCTCAGTATAGTGAGAATAACTTACCTCGTAGATGTTAGCTCGGTAAATAATCACAACTCTCTGATCACTCGTCAAAGACTCCACCACCTATTACCATAATACGAACATACTCATGAATCTTTAGAGTATTCCATTACCCACTAGTTAGCCCTGGTAAAAGTCAAAGTCCTTAGTCAAGGTCAACAGTCCATGTTGACCTCAACTCGCCGAGTCAACTCGGCTACTTGCCGAGTCCCTTGAAGCACATTCCAACTCGCCGAGTCATCGGGGGGACTCGTCGAGTTCCTTCGAATCTTGATCAAACTTCGAGGCACCCATCGAGTTCCCCCCTGGAAACTCGACGGATATACATGCAACATATCCGGGTTAAAACTCATCCGACTCGCCGAGTTGTTCTTCAACTCGTCGAGTCTTATGGCAATCTTCATCGGACTTGCTGAGTTGTTCTTCCAACGCGTCGAGTTCACGACTTTATTCAAACGACTCGTCGAGTCGCCCTTGCGACTCGCTGAGTTCCTTCAGTCCTTAAGCCATACAGACCCATTTTAAGCCATGCAACGATTCCAAACTACAGATCCAAGCTCCTAGAGCATGCCTTTCACGTAAATTTGTAAACTTTACATGCATGCATGGCTAAAAAGGTTCTTATTGCCCAAAACTAAGCTCTTAATGGGTTTTATGCACAAGGGAGGCCTCATTCACGTCCAAAGCAGGGACTTTATGGATCTACAATCCATAGACAGTCCAGATCTGAAGTTATAACTTCAAATCTTGGCTCATATTTCAGAAAATGACTTTACAACCTAACCAAGAACTCAAATCGCAAACCAAGGAGGCCTATAACGAAATAGAAAGGGGGATAACAGCTTGATACCTTCTCAAGAGATGACAACTAGAGTAGATCCGGATTTCCCCCAAGCTGCTTGCTTCCAACCACTTGCGTCCCAAGCTCCTTTCACTAAAAATCCTCTTTCAAGGCTGAGAATCGAGGCGTTACAACTCTCCCCCACTTGATCTAGACTTCGCCCTCGAAGTCTGTTGGAATAAACAATGTCGGGTAATACTCGCGCATCTCCGCCTCCAGCCCCCATGTCCACTCGGATCCCTTCCGATGTTCCCACTGTACCTTTACCAAAGGTATTACCTTGTTTCGTAGAATCTTCTTCTTTCTTTCCAAAATAGCCACAGGCCTCTCCACATAGTTCAGGCACTCATCGACCTGGATGTCATCCAACGATACCACTTCCTCCTGGTCCATAACATATTTTCGCAATTGTGAAACATGAAACGTGTTGTGGATCCGGCTGAGCTCTTTCGGAAGCTCTAGCCTATAAGCCACCTTGCCAACCCTGACAAGAATCCGGAATAGTCCAACGTAACGGGGACCCAATTTTCCCTTCCTCCTAAAGCAGATCACACCCTTCTAGGGTGAGACCTTCAGGAGAACGATGTCTCCCACCTGAAATTCCAGCTCAGATCGGCGTTGATCCGCATAACTTTTTTGCCGGCTCTGAGCGGTCTGCAGTCCCTGTCTAATCTGTTGTATCATCTCGGTAGTTTGCAGAACTACCTCTGTCCGACCCATTACCCTGTAACCCACCTTGCCCCAATAAACCGGGGTGTGACACCTCTGCCCGTACAACAACTCGAAAAGTGGGGCGCCAATACTAGAATTATAGCTGTTGTTGTAGGCAAACTCCGCAAGCGGTAGGTGAGAGTCCCAATTCCCACCAAAATCGATGACACATGCCCTCAACATGTCCTCGAGGGTCTGAATAGTCTGCTCGCTCTGGCCGTCTGTCTGCGGGTGGAATGCTGTGCTGAAGTGAAATCGCGTGCCTAGCTCCTCATGAAACTTTTGCTAGAAACGGAAGGTAAACCTGACATCTCGATTAGAGATAATGGAAACGGGAATCCCATGGCGAGATACGATCTCACGAACGTACACTTCGGCCAACTTCTCGACCGACGAACTCTCCCATATGGCCAAGAAATGGGCACTCTTGGTCAATCGGTCCACGATGACCCAAATGGCATCAAGCCCCTTTGCCGTCCTTGGCAGCTTTGTGATAAAGACCATCATGATCTGTTCCCATTTCCACATGGGAATCTCCAGGGGCTGCAGCTTGCCATGCGGCCTCTGATGTTCGGCCTTGACCATCCTGCAGGTCAAGCACTTCTCGACATACCAAGCGATCTCGCGCTTCGTACCCGACCACCAATATCTCAAGCTCAAATCCCGGTACATCTGGGTGGCCCTCGGGTGAATGGAGAAGTGGGACTTATGAGCCTCCTCCATAACAATCTGCCTAATCTCGCTAGACATCCAAACCCAAACTCGACTGTGTTTGGTCAGTAATCCCCGACTATCTTGCACGTACCTAGTGCTTTCACCCTTGATCCTCTCCCGCTTCAAATTCTCCGGTCGCATGCCCTCTACCTGGGTATCTCTGATCAAGCTCACAAGCGGGGAATCCATAGCTATTTTCATACATATTGCGGGGGTGGAACCCATCCGATTTACGGCTCAAGGCATCCGCAACCACATTTGCTTTACCAAGATGGAAAAGGATCTCGCAATCGTAGTCCTTGACTACATCCAGCCACCTGTGCTGCCTCATGTTCAGGTTCGGCTGGTCCATAATGTGTCTCAAGCTCTTGTGATTCGTGTAAATGGTATAGTGGACCCCATAAAGGTAATGTCTCCATATCTTGAGGGCAAATACCACCGCCCCCAGCTCTAAATCCTGCGTAGGGTATCATGCCTCATGTGGTTTCAGCTGCCGCGATGCGTAGGCAGTCACTCGTCCTCTCTGCATGAGGACATCCCCTAACCATGTGATTAATGCATCACAGAACACAACAAAATCCTCAACCCCCTCCAGGAGTGTTAGGACTGGCGCCTCACACAGACGCTGATGAAGGGTCTCAAACGCTCCCTGTTGCTCGCGACCCCACTGGAAATCCACCCCTTTCCTTGTGAGATGAGTGAGGGGTACTGCAATCTTGGAGAAATCCCGTATAAATCTCCGATAGTATCCCGCCAGGCCCAAAAAGCTCCTAATATCCGAGGGGGATTTCGGAACTTCCTACTGCATAACCGCCTCGATCTTGGCCGGATCAACCAAAATCCCTTCTTGGTTAATGAGATGTCCAAGGAACTAGACCTCTCGTAACCAAAACTCACACTTCGAGAACTTAGTGTACAGTCATTCCCGCCTTAGGACCCCCAACAACTCTCGCAGATGCTCCTCATGCTGTTCGCGGGTCTTGGAATACACCAAGATATCATCTATAAATACTATGACCGAGCGGCCAAGCATCGGTCTGCAGACCCGGTTCATCAAATCCATAAACACTACCGGCGCGTTGGTGAGCCCAAACGACATCACCATGAACTCCTAATGACCATATCGAGTCCCACACGCGGTCTTCTCCAAGTCTTCCTCCCTCACCCTGACCTGGTGATATCCTGATCTCAAATCAATCTTGGAAAACCAAGATGCACCCTGCAGTTGATCGAACAGATCGTCTATCCTTGGGAGTGGATAACGGTTCTTCACTGTCAACTTTTTCAGCTCCCTATAGTCAATACACATCCTGTGCGAACCGTCCTTCTTCTTGACGAAAAGGATTGGTGCTCCCCAGGGTCAACTACTCAGACGAATAAACTACTTACCCAGCAGCTCCTGTAGTTGAGATGATAGCTCTTGCATCTCGGGCGGTGCCAAACGGTACGACACCTTAGCGATAGGGGCCGCACCTGGCACTAGATCAATCCTAAACTCAACCTGCCTCTCCAGAGGCACTCTGGGAAATTCCTCCGGAAACACATCTGCAAACTCCCTGACCACTGGTACATCGGAAACCGAGATCTGGTCCTTGACCCGCGTGTCTACCATATATGCTAGATAACCCATACACCCATGCTGAATGTACTGCCGAGCCCTGGAAGTTGAACAAAACCCTGATCCTACTCTGGTGCCCTCCCCATATATAACCAGTTCTCCCCCACTTGGGGTTCGAACTACCACTCGCTGGCCCTCGCAATCAATCATAGCACCGAACCGACTGAGCCAATCCATGCCCACAATCACGCACACCTTCCCCATGGGGATCAGAATCAGATCTATCGGAAAAGACACCTCGAAAATCTCCAAGTCACATCCTCGATAAACTGAAGAAGCAGAAACCCTGTGTTCGTTGTGATGGGTTTTAGCCATAAGAACTTTCCTATGTGCGCATGCAAAACCCTAATGCTTGGATCTAGGCTTTCTAATTAAACATACTTTGAATCCAAGACTTCTAATGGCTAATTAAGTTAAATAACAACATTGAAACAGATCTAGAACCATACCTTTGAGTTCCTTGTTGATCTTGAGGTCTTGGAGCTTCTAGAGTCACAAATGTCACTCCTCTAATGGCTTACAAACACCAATAGCAAGGAAGATGATTTAGGAGAGAGGAGAGGGGAGGAAATCGGCCAGGGTTCTCTTGCTTTAGGAGAGATGCCGATTTCCCTTAGCCATGGAGTCTATTTATACTTGTAGACTCCTTAAGGGTTACAACCTAAACCCTAATTGGATAATCTTCTCTTAAAGCTATCCAAATCCTTTCCATAGATAAGCCTTGGACGAATTTAGCTATCCTTTAGCTTCTAGAATTCATCCCTTATATATCTATAAGGATTTACAGTCTAAAGCTTAACTATCAAACAATTGACAGTTTATACCCCTTTATTTAATTAATCTCTTTAAATCACCAAATTAATTCTAATTAATTCTATGACTTATATTAATCAAATAACAATATATTATTCTTTATATTATTCTCATAATATATTAATAATATTTACTCTCTCTTAATAAATCATCCTATCAAGTTGCTATGGTGAAGGCAACCCAAAAGGACCATGCACAACCGGGTCAAATACTTGCCTAATATAGTTGCGGCCTTAGACACTATTCCAACAGTCTCCCACTTGGATAAGTCTAGTAACTATATACACAAGAATAATTTGGTTTGCAATCGTAGCTCTCAAAGACGCTGTCAAACTCTGATCTAATCAATCTTGTCCTTTAGATAAGGGAGCGTACAGTCCTCTGTTAGATATCATGCTGACAATCCTATGGAATGGTTAGTCAAGCATTTAGGTTTCTCGATCTCTGATTTATTTGACATAGAACTTAATCGAACAGATCAATTCAGTTCCGACCGGGCCCGACACATAAGTCAAATCAAATCATCGAGCGGCCGAGATATCTCTTTTACCTTCTTAGATAAAAGTTACAGATAAACTTCGACTTATATGCATTTACTTATTCATTAACCAACTATACACAACAATGCGTTTTATAACACCGAGTTACTGATGCGTTTTCGCATTATCAATGTACAATCAATCAAAAAATAACAAACCATATATCTAGGTTTTAATACTATATGATATTATCGTATTGCGATCACCTTTTATATCGTATTCCATAAGGTGATTCCAGCAATCGCGGGTTTGTTCCAATGCTCAAAACTAGTTCATAAGCACTCATGAACGTTGTAGCAACCCTTTGCTATGTCTAACATCATTTAGACATTCTACACACCAATTCATGACAATCTTCATTCATATCTACTTCCAACATATGAACGATTGTGGATGATTTGAACAATTCGATTATTCTTAATAAACTTAATTATTCTGGAAGTCGAAACATGCAAAGTGAAACAATAGTTAAACAATTAACATAAGATAGTGACATTACTCATAAATAAAACTCCTTTATTTAATCATCAAATGTTAATTACATTTATCTATTACACGTTTCTAATACTATCTAATCTATGCTAATATCATCCTTCAGCCCAATACTCCTAGCATGCTGCAAGTGCTTAACCCTACTCAGTCCCTTCGTAAGCGGATCTGCTGGGTTATTTTCTGATGATATCCTCTTCACTACGAGTTGTCCTTCTTCTACACAATGTCTAATGAAGTGATATTTTCTGTCGATATGTCTTGATCTACCATGATCCCTCGGTTCCTTGGTCAAGGCAACCGCTCCTTCGTTATCACAGAAAATCTCCATGGGCTCCTTTATGGCAGTTACAACTCCAAGATCACCGATGAAGTTCTTTAGCCATATTGCCTCCTTCGACGCTTTGCTTGCTGCAATGTACTCTGATTCGCACGTTGAATCAGCTACGGTCTCCTACTTGGAACTCTTCCATGTCACTGCTCCTCCATTTAGAGTAAAGACCCAGCCCAACTGCGAACGGTAGTTGTCCCTGTCGGTCTGAAAACTGGCGTCACTATACCCTCTCACCTTCAAGGCATCACTCCCTCCGAGGACTAAGAACCATTCCTTCGTCCTCCGAAGGTACTTAAGGATGTTCTTCACCGCAATCCAATGTGCTCTGCCAGGATTCCCTTGATATCTACTAACCATGCTCAAAGCGAAGGCTACATCAGGGCGAGTACAAGTCATAGCGTACATGATTTAGCCAACTGCGGAAGCGTATGGTACTCGGCTCATTTCCGCTATCTCAGCTTCGGTACTCGGACTTTGAGTCTTACTTAATTTGGCATTACTTTGTATCGGTAATTCTCCATTCTTTGAGTTTTCCATACTAAAACGTTTTAGTACCTTCTCTAAGTAAGTATTCTGACTAAGTCCAATTATTCTCTTACTTCTTTCTCTTACTATCCTTATTCCCAAAATGTAAGAAGCCTCTCCGAGGTCCTTCATAGCGAAGCACTTCCCGAGCCAGGACTTAACCTCCTGCAGAGTCGGGATGTCGTTTCCTATGAGTAATATGTCATCGACATATAGAACGAGGAAGCTTACTATACTCCCACTGGATTTGACATATACACAAGATTCGTCTTCGCTTCGTACAAAACCAAACTCTTTGACTTTCTCATCGAAGCAAAGATTCCATCTGCGAGACGCTTGCTTAAGTCCATAAATGGACTTCTCAAGCTTACACATTCTATTCGGATGCTTCGGATCCACAAACCCCTCTGGCTGAGCCATGTAAACATCCTCAGCCAACTTTCCGTTAAGGAAAGCGGTCTTGACATCCATTTGCCAAATCTCATAATCATGAAATGCGGCAATTGCTAGCATCACTCTAATAGATTTAATCTTCGCGACTGGTGAGAAGGTCTCATCATAGTCAACTCCGGGAGTTTGAGTAAAGCCCTTCGCAACCAATCGCGCTTTATATGTGTGCACGTTTCCATCCACGTCGGTCTTCTTCTTGAAGATCCACTTGCACCCAACGGTCTTACGTCCGGGCACATAATCAACCAAATTCCAAACTTGGTTATCATACATGGATTGGATCTCACTATCCATTGCCTCTTTCCACTTTGCAGACTTCGGGCCTGCCATGGCTTCCTTATAGCTATTAGGTTCATCAAGATTTATTAGTGTATCATCACTAATATACGTGTCCCCTTCGGTAGTAATATGAAAGCCATAAAACTGGGGATGAACTCTAACTCTATCGGAACGTCTAAGAGGTAAGGACTCGTCAATCGGTTCAACCGGAGTTTCCTCCTCGGGTTGAGTGCTAGTGGTAGAGGTTCCTTCATCTATTGACTCTTGAATCTCTTCAAGTTCGATTTGCCTCCCATTGTCTCCTTGGCTTATGAGTTCTTGCTCTCGGAAAACTCCTCTCCTCGCAACAAAAACAACATTGTCCTTCAGTCTATAGAAGAGATATCCAAAGGATGTATGCGGGTAGCCGATGAAAATACATCGCTCACTTCGAGGTTCGAGCTTGTCGTGAGTATCTCGTCTTACGAAAGCCTCGCAACCCCAAACCTTGATGTGTGCCAACGAGGGAGCTTTCCCTATCCACATCTCGTGAGGTGTTTTGGCAACCTTCTTAGTAGGGACTCGGTTAAGGATATGGGCGGCAGTCTCTAAGGCATACCCCCAAAAAGAGATAGGTAGTGAAGCACGACTCATCATAGAGTGAACCATATCCAATAAGGTTCGATTACGCCTTTCTGCCACACCATTCAACTGCGGTGTCCTAGGAGGCGTCAATTGTGAAACTATTCCACACTCCTTGAGATAATCGTGGAATTGAAGACTTAGGTACTCTCCTCCTCGATCGGATCGAAGCATCTTGATTTTCCTGCCCAATTGATTCTCTACTTCATTCTTGAACTCTTTGAACTTTTCAAAGGTTTCTGACTTTTGCTTGATTAAATAGATATACCCATATCTACTATAATCATCGATAAAAGTCACGTAGAAGCGGTTCCCATCCTTCGTGGTTGATCTAAACGGTCCACATACATCGGTATGTATTAGGTCCAATGGACCCTCACCCCTTTCACATGTACCCGTGAAGGGTGACTTAGTCATTTTTCCAAGTAAACAAGACTCGCATGTGTCATCTTCCCTAAGGTCGAATGACTCCAACACTCCATCCTTTTGGAGTTGGTCTATGCGTTTCTTGTTGACATGTCCAAGACGACAATGCCACAAGGATGCTTTATCCATACTAGTGGAAGAATCTATATTCAAAACATCATTTCCTAAGTTAACAACAATCATAATAGTTTCATATATTTTATTACATGGTATAGCTTCAAAACACCATTTAGATAAGCTAAAATGGAACCATTCTCATTATTAAAAGAAAATATAAATCCTTGTCTATATAAACCATGAAATGAAATGATGTTTCTAGCCATTTCTGGTGAATAGCAACAATTGTTCAAATCTAAAACCAAATTATTCCTAAGCACTAAAGAATACACTCCAATCTTGGTCACAGACGACGATCTTCTGTTCCCCATGATTAGATTGATCCTTCCTTGCTCCACATCCCTACTTCTTCTTAGTCCCTGTACATTAGAACAAATGTGGTAACCACAACCGGTATCAAGAACCCAAGAAATAGCATGATTAGAATCGTTAGATTTAATTGTGTAAATACCTGCGAAAGATGGCTTGATCTTTCCTTCTTTGATTGCTTGCATGTACTCTGGGCAGCTTCTCTTCCAATGTCCTATCTTGTGGCAATGGTGACACTCTGCGTCCTTCGGGTTAGGACAGGGCTTAGCGGGATCAACTTTGGTCCCACTAGAAGAGGCACCATCTTGGGTTTTGACCTTGCGATAGTTCTTCGATGAAGCCTTCCTCTTCTTTCCCTTTCCTTGACCAATAGCCAAGACCGGAGCAGCAGGCGGATTGGGAGTAAGTGCAACAGACTTGTCTTTGAAGTTGCTCTCAGCGACCCTCAAGAAACCTTGGAGTTTGCTTAGGGTGACCTCTTCTTTGTTCATGTGGTAGGTCATCCTAAATTGGTTGTACATCGGAGGCAAAGAGTGAAGCACCATGTCGATCGCCAAGTCTTCACCGAAGTCAACATTTAACTTGCGAAGGTGGTCGACATACCTTTGCATCTTTTGCAGGTGCACGGTAAGAGATTCTCCATGACCCATCTTAGCGAAAATCATGTTAGTGAAAATCTCATAACGCTCTTGTCTCGTGTTTTGGTGGTATCTCTCCAATAAGTCTTGGTGCATCTCGTACGGGTACATGTCCTCGTAGGACTTTTGGAATTCGGAGTTCATGGTGGCAATCATGATGCAATGTACCTTCGTTGCATCTCGCTCATGAGTCTCAAAAGCGGTGATTTCGGCTGGAGTAGCGATTTCGGGGTTGATTTTCTCGAGCTTCTCATCGAGGACATACTCTTTATCCTCATAGCGAGCAATGGTGCGAATGTATCTTATCCATTCGCTAAAGTTCGTTCCATCGAAGGTGACCTTTTGGCAAAGGCTCATCAACGTGAAAGAACTAGCAGCAACGTTGTTTGCGTTCGACATCTACAAAAGAAAAGGACAAAGATAGATTAGAATAAGATTCCCTAATTATCACCCAATAAGAAAAATTAGGGCTAGGATCCAACAATAACATTTACATACTAGAAAAGGGATGCCGTAATCTAACATGCAAATAAATTGAAGGTAAGTGAATGACGATTCACTAATTCTCCATCACAAAAACTTAAACTATTAGTCCTAAGTGTATTGAGAATTCCTAGGTTCGGATGAGATTCATTGAAACTATTCAATGGCATGTTTAAATCTCGATATGCCCCTCTTGTTTGTGATTGGGATACCGAGGATCACAAAGCGGGTGTGAATTACCATGCAAATTCACATGGTGCCTTCATTGTAACGATCACCTATTCGATGTGCCGGTAAACCACACACGCTCCATCGAACTATGATAAACAATGAATCACCCTTTGCCACCTTTTCTTAGAACCAATTTGTGTGCCGGTAAACCACACACGCTCCACTAACTTCTTAGCAAGGGTGCAAAGTGTAATTTCATGGGATTGCATCAATTCACTTTTCCTAAAGTAACTAATATTGGGAAATTTTTTAAAATATGTGTAGTTACTTTGTATTACTTATTATACTTTTAATGAGAGGATGAGGTTGCCCTATCCTACCCGTTCGGCTAACAACCCTCCACCAATCAAGCAAGCGGTGGGTGTGAGTGTACACCTATTAAGCGCCATTTTATAGGCCGCAACCTTATACCCACCTTATAGATCGGCTTCGTGAATGAGGCCTACTAACGGTAAGACTAGAATTTAGTTATACATATATATATATATATATATATATATATATATATATATATATATATATATATATATATATATATATTATTCTAGTAATATCATATTAGTATAGGGTTGTATTTTAAAACTTTTAAAATCTAGGGTTTGAAATTTAAGTTGTCTAAATTAACACTTTTAATCACAAATATAAATTTCAAGACTTGTGGGTAAGTTTTAAACATTTTAAAACATGGAGGATCAAATAACAAATAATTCAAATTAACAATTAATATCCTAATTATCTCTATTTGATTTTATTCAAGATTTCTTTCAAGATAATTACCAAAATAATTAAAATAATTAATTAATTATCATATAAGGAAATTAAATATTTTATTAGTTGATAAATACCTTTAACTAGATCAAGATAATAGTCATATATATCAAAAAATCGGATTTAGATTGATCTATTATGATTAAGGTAAGTTTCCATAAGATAATTATGAAAAAATCCCGAATCTGGCCATTCCTGACGCCTGGACTCGCCGAGTGCACAAAGGGACTCGCCGAGTCAGGCCTACTCGCCGAGTCCACTTTGGAACTCGCCGAGTCCATGACTCAGAAACCCAAAAATCGAATTTTGCAGGTTTGTTTCAGTTAATCAAGCAACAATTTAATGAAAACCAAGCTAGGCTCTGATACCACTGATGGGTTTTAGCCATAAGAACTTTCCTATGTGCGCATGCAAAACCCTAATGCTTGGATCTAGGCTTTCTAATTAAACATACTTTGAATCCAAGAATTCTAATGGCTAATTAAGTTAAATAACAACATTGAAATAGATCTAGAACCATACCTTTGAGTTCCTTGTTGATCTTGAGGTCTTGGAGCTTCTAGAGTCACAAATGTCACTCCTCTAATGGCTTACAAACACCAATAGCAAGGAAGATGATTTAGGAGAGAGGAGAGGGGAGGAAATCGGCCAGGGTTCTCTTGCTTTAGGAGAGATGCTGATTTCCCTTAGCCATGGGGTCTATTTATACTTGTAGACTCCTTAAGGGTTACAACCTAAACCCTAATTGGATAATCTTCTCTTAAAGCTATCCAAATCCTTTCCATAGATAAGCCTTGGACGGATTTAGCTATCCTTTAGCTTCTAGAATTCGTCCCTTGTATATCTATAAGGATTTACAGTCTAATGCTTAACTATCAAACAATTGACAGTTTATACCCCTTTATTTAATTAATCTCTTTAAATCACCAAATTAATTCTAATTAATTCTATGACTTATATTAATCAAATAACAATATATTATTCTTTATATTATTCTCATAATATATTAATAATATTCACTCTCTCTTAATAAATCATCCTATCAAGTTGCTATGGTGAAGGCAACCCAAAAGGACCATGCACAACCGGGTCAAATACTTGCCTAATATAGTTGCGGCCTTAGACACTATTCCAACACGTTGGTGATAGACAATCGCAACGGACGCTCAAACTCGCCCACTAGTGCACTGAACTCTCTACTAAAAGATTGAGACACGAAGGACCGACTCGCCCTCGAGTTAAATAAGACCAAAGCTGGAAAAGAGTTCACCAAAAACGTACCAGCAACCACATCTAGTGCCACTCTGGCCTCCTCCGCCGTAAGCTGGAAGGCGCAACCCTGAGCCTTCGGAGGCTCTGCCCTGACTGGTCTCCCATCCGTGATCCTCAAAGTAGTCGGCGCTGCAGCCTGCACCGACTGGGCCGCAAGTAGTGGGCAGTTGGCCCTCATGTGACCAACCTGGTTGCAGTGATAACATAACCTCACACCCTAAGCTGGGGCGGCCTGGCGACAATCTTTCGCATAATGCACCTCCTTGCCACACTTTTGGCACCCAATACCAGCCCGACATACACCAAAATAACCCTTGCCACACTTCCCACAAGTACGGCCCTACTGAACCCCGGTTCTAACATCAGCGGTCTTAGACCACTTCGGTGCCGGCTGTGACAGTACCGGGGCCGTCCGCTGCTCCCTTAGCTGCAGCTCAATCTCCAACTCCTGCTGTCTGGCGGCCTCTTGCAACTCTAGAAGAGTATCGCATCGCTGGGTAGATACAAACTGTCGGATATCAGTCTTGAGCATACTCAGATAACAGGTCATCTGAGACTGCTCGGAAGCAAACTCTGAGCAGAACATCACCCGCTCAGTGAGCATACGGGTGATCTCCGTCACTGACTTTCCATCCTGTCTCACACTTAGAAACTCTTGTGCCAAATGTTCCCGCTCAAACCTCAGAATGTAACGAGCGGAAAACGTATCCCGGAATTGATCCCAGGTAACAGCAGCTCTCTGATCATCAGTGTAAGACCCAGTCACAAGTCTTCACCAGTCCTTGGCTCCAGACCTAAGCGGGTTCAGAGCGCACCTGACCTTTTGGTCAGTAGGACACGAGCAGGTGAAAAAAACCCCTCCACATCTGAAATGCATCTCATAGCCTTGATGGTATCCTGCGTCCCATCAAAAGTAGGGGGCTTCGTGTTGTCAAAGTCCCGGTACTGAAAACCCCTACCTACTCCTCCCCCTATCGTAGATACAGCTGATGCAACTGCTGTGTCTGCTGTCTCTGCGAGGGTTGTGTAGCGCTCATCGAAATACTCCACCATGGCAGTCTTAATCAACCCGAACATTTCCGGCAACTCGGCCCGGAACAGCGCAACAACCTCGTCATGCAGGATCGCTCGGATCCTATCATCCATCTCATTTGACCTCATCTGGCAAATCGTCTCGGGTGCCGTCAACTCCCCCTGTCCGCCCTCTCCTGATCCCGACCGGGATCCAGTCACAAAGCGCCTGGTTATCACCATTCTGAAACACAACACAAGGTATCTGATAGCTCATACAACAACTGGGGACCAACCCCCAACAAACCCTAGGAGTTGTAACTTCCTTGTCACGCGTATGGGTCATGTGCTTTCAGTAGTACGGGCCCATACTACCTTCCACACCTACCCATATTTGTTGCAAGTATCACCACAATGACCTAACAATACATATAATCATATCGAGCACTCGAGCCTCACTCCTAAAGGAAGGCTAAACGCCTCGAAGTCGGCGGAATCATCCCAACAACCTACCCCACTCACAAAACTTCCACCAACCCTGTAGCACTAGTGTATGCTAGCCATACATAATGCTGGACCCGATAGACTTTCGAATACTCAGTTCTACCCTAAGCTCCCAATCAAACAAGAACAAAACATAAGGCTAAGTCAAACATTCTCAGGCTATAAGATCTTAATTATGTTTAACCGTGATGCGTACACTAAATCCCCACAGTAATGATGTTAATTTCATATAAGGGTAACCCAAGGCTAGCAAGAACCATGTAATCAGGCAATTCTATCATACAATTCCTGAAGATCCCTAGCCTAGTACTAGCATACCGTTCTAATATACACATAATCAAATAAGTGTATGATATTTTAGGGGTTACTTACTGGCTCCGACTGATCGTACACCATGCATCCTCCTTTATTTATTTTGAAAATCAATTCCTTAAAACATATTTTTTAAACCCTTCCTTGATTTGGGACTGGATTCACATGAATGTTCCTCTAATTCACTCAAACCAAGGCTCTGATACCAACTAGTAACATCCAAAATTTCAAACAAATTTAAACTTGTTAAAACATGTCAAATTCATCAAAAAAATTACAACTTTGTTTTCAAAATATTAATTATCAGAGTATTTCCCAGAAACATGACATAATAGGAGGAGCTGTACGATCACGCCTTTGCCTTGCCGCGATCCCCTGATGTACCTGATACAGTAAACTGAAACAGTAAGCCCGAAAGCTTAGTGAGTTACCCCCAAAATACTGATACACTTACAGTCCACATAGCAATATCAACATTAGCATATCATATCAATCAAGAACAGAACAACATGCACTGGGTCCACAGCTTTACAAGCTGGACTACCCCTAGTCCCTCAGTACGATTTTGGAATGCCTACCGGGCCCTCAGCTCGTATCTGGAATGCCATTGAGCCCCCAGTACGAGTCTGGAATGCCTACCGGGCCCTCAACTCGCATCTGGAATGCTCCCGAGTCCTCAGTATGAGTCTGGAATGCCTACCAGGCCCTCATCTCATATCTGGAATACTCTTGGGTTTGTTGGCTACCGCACGGAGCAGTACAACCTCAACCCACCCCACATAACATGTCGACATGTAACAGATAATTGCACATACAGGTAATCAATTAGTATCACAGGCAGTCCTACAGACCTACCTAACTAGCATATATTACAAACTCAAACTCAACATATCAATAACTACTAAGACATCAATCCAATGGGCCGGCCTTGGTGCCTTAGACCCCTTAGTATAGTGAGAATAACTCACCTCGTAGATGTTAGCTCGGTAAATAATCATAGCTCTCTGATCACTCGTTAAAGACTCCACCACCTATTACCATAATACGAACATACTCATGAATCTTCAGAGTATTCCATAACCCACTAGTTAACCCTGGTCAAAGTCAAAGTCCTTAGTCAAGGTCAACAGTCTATGTTGACCTCAACTCGCCGAGTCTACTCTGCCACTCGCCGAGTCCCTTGAAGCATATTCCAACGCACCGAGTCATCGGGGTGACTCGTTGAGTTCCTTCAAATCTTGATCAAACTTTGAGGCCACCCATCGAGTTCCCCCCTTGAAACTCGACGGATATACATGCAACATATCCGGGTTAAAACTCATCTGACTCGCTGAGTTGTTCTTCAACTCGTCGAGTCTTATGGCAATCTTCATCGGACTTGCCGAGTTGTTCTTCCAACGTGTCGAGTTCACGACTTTATTTAAACGACTCGCCGAGTTCCTTTAGTCCTTAATCCATATAGACCCATTTTAATCCATGCAACGACTCCAAACTACAGATCCAAGCTCCTAGGGCATGCCTTTCACGTAAAGTTGCAAACTTTACATGCATGCATGGCTAAAAAGGTTCTTAATGCCCAAAACTAAGCTCTTAATGGGTTTTATGCACAAGGGAGGCCTCATTCACATCCAAAGCAGGGACTTTATGGATCTACAATCCATAGAGAGTCCAGATCTGAAGTTACAACTTCAAATCTTGGCTCATATTTCAGAAAATGACTTTACAACCTAATCAAGAACTCTAATCTCCAACCATGGAGGTCTATAACGAAATAGAAAGGGGGATAACAACTTGATACCTTCTCAAGAGATGACAACTAGAGTAGATCCAGATTTCCCCCAAGCTCCTTGGTTCCAACCACTTGCTTCCCAAGCTCCTTTCACTAAAAATCCTCTTTCAAGGCTGAGAATCGAGGCGTTACAACTCTCCCCCACTTGATCTAGACTTCACCCTCGAAGTTCGCTGGAATAAACAATGTCGGGTAATGCTCGCGCATCTCCGCCTCCGACTCCCATGTCCACTCGGATCCCTTCCGATGTTCCCACTGTACCTTTACCAAAGGTATTACCTTGTTCCGCAGAATCTTCTTCTTTCTTTCCAAAATAGCCACAGGCCTCTCCACATAGTTCAGGCACTCATCGACTTGGATGTCATCCAACGGTACCACTGTCTCCTGGTCCATAACGTATTTTCGCAATTGCGAAACATGAAACGTGTTGTGGGTCTGGCTGAGCTCTTCCGGAAGCTCTAGCCTATAAGCCACCCTGCCAACCCTGACAACATTCCGGAATGGTCCAATGTAACGGGGACCCAATTTGCCCTTCCTCCTAAAGCAGATCACACCCATCCAGGGTGAGACCTTCAGGAGAACCATGTCTCCCACCTGGAATTCCAGCTCAGATCGGTGTTGGTCCGCATAACTTTTTTGCCGGCTCTAAGCGGTCTGCAGTCACTGTCTAATCTGCTGTATCATCTCGGTAGTTTGCAGAACTACCTCTGTCCGGCCCATTACCCTGTGACCTACCTTGCCCCAATAAACTGGGGTGCGACACCTCTGACCGTACAACAACTCGAAAGGCAGGGCGCCAATACTAGAATGATAGTTGTTGTTGTAGGCGAACTCCGCAAGCGATAGGTGAGAGTCCAAACTCCCACCGAAATCGATGACACACGCCCTCAACATGTCCTCGAGGGTCTGAATAGTCCGCTCGCTTTGGCTGTCTGTCTGTGGGTGGAATGTTGTGCTGAAGTGAAATCGCGTGCCCAGCTCCTCATGAAACGTTTGCCAGAAATGGGAGGTAAACCTAACATCTCGATCAGAGATAATGGAAACGAGAATCCCATGGCGAGATACGATATCGCGAACGTACACTTCGGCCAACTTCTCGGCCGACGAACTCTCCCGTATGGCCAAGAAATGGGCACTCTTGGTCGATCGGTCCACGATGACCAAAATGGCATCAAGCCCCTTTGCCGTCCTTGGCAGTTTTGTGATAAAGTCCATCGTGATCGGTAAATAATCACAGCTCATTGATCACTCGTCAAAGACTCCACCACCTATTACCATAATACGAACATACTCATGAATCTTCAGAGTATTCCATAACCCACTAGTTAACCCTGGTCAAATGCAAAGTCCTTAGTCAAGGTTAACAGTCCATGTTGACCTCAATTCGCCGAGTCTACTCGGCTACTCGCCGAGTCCCTTGAAGCACATTCCAACTCACCGAGTCATCGGGGTGACTCGTCGAGTTCCTTCGAATCTTGATCAAACTTTGAGGCCACCCATCGAGTTCCCCCCTTGAAACTCGACGGATATACATGCAACATATTCGTGTTAAAACTCATCCGATTCGCCGAGTTGTTCTTCAACTCGTCGAGTCTTATGGCAATCTTCATCGGACGGACTTGCTGATTTGTTCTTCCAACGCATCGAGTTCACGGCTTTATTCAAATGACTCGCCGAGTCGCCCTTGCGACTCGCCAAGTTCCTTCAGTCCTTAAGCCATACAGACCCATTTTAACCCATGCAACGACTCCAAACTATAGATCCAAGCTCCTAGGGCATGCCTTTCACGTAAAGTTGCAAACTTTACATGCATGCATGGCTAAAAAGGTTCTTAATGCCCAAAACTAAGCTCTTAATGGGTTTTATGCACAATGGAGGCCTCATTCACGTCCAAAGCAGGGACTTTATGGATCTACAATCCATAGAGAGTCCAGATATGAAGTTACAACTTCAGATCTTGGCTCATATTTCAGAAAATGACTTTACAACCTAACCAAGAACTCTAATCTCCAACCAAGGAGGTCTATAACGAAATAGAAAGGGGGATAATAGCTTAATACCTTCTCAAGAGATGAGAACTGGAGTAAATCCGGATTTCCCCCAAGCTTCTTGCTTCCAACCACTTGCTTCCCAAGCTCCTTTCACCAAAATCCTCTTTCAAGGCTGAGAATCGGGGCGTTACAGTATAAATAATCTTAACCAAGTTGTAGAATACGTCTCACGGGTTCTATACATATAAAGAACGCCGAAATCCGAGTTATAACGAAGAAGTTATGGCCCGTCGAAGTTTTACGGCAAAACCAGCACAATACCGGGAGACGTAAATAGTGAATTTACGATAAAGTGATTTTTAGCATTCACGATTTGAACAAAAGTCGTAGAATATGTTAAACCGAGAACATCCATAAAGAGAACGCCCAAACTGACTTCGTATGAGGAAGTTATGATTTTTCTAAGATTCGGCTTAGCAGTACACGGTCCGAAACTCGAATTTTAGTTCAAGCGGTTTTTGGCATGTGTGACCTAAATGAGAGTTGAAGACCTCATTAATAGGAACTTAACAAAAAAAAAAGACAGACGAAAACGGAGTCCGTATGTAGAAGTTATGAATTTTACGCGGACATTTAACAGTATAATCTCCTCCTACTGTTAAATTTACGATAGGTTGATAATTAGTCGACGGAGTCCAAATGAAAGTTTTAGATCTTGTTTTTACCTACGCGTGGATATAAAGAACGTCAAAAACGGATCCCGGATGCGAGAGTTATGATTTTTCTAAGTCAGGAGGGTGTTGTGCGAGTTTGGGTGACGTGGCACGGTCGCAGCCGTTGCTTCCTCCCTAAGGCTAGCCACCAGATGGTGACAACTGGCCTGGAACTCAACGAGTTGGAGACCAACTCGACAAATTTTTGGGATTTCCAGCCTATAAATAGAGGTTCCGGGTTCCCTCATTCTTCACACCTTCCTAGCTTCACTTTCTTTATCTAGTTTCTCTCTCTAAAGCCCCAAACCCCCCTAAAGTCTAGGTAAACCCCCTAGCACTCGAAGGAAGCCCCAAGGCTCCCGAAGCCCCGAGAAAAGAGCCTTTCGGTGCAGAAACTCTGCTCCGACAGAGCCCGGTTTTCGAGAAAACCCGCTGTAAGTGAGTTATGCCTACCCTATCTTTAGTATAGCTTATGTTTTAATATAGTAATGTTATTAGGACCTTATAATAAGTATTTGGGCTATTATTATGGGTTATATAAGTATCATATAATATCTTTTAATGACTCGTGGTACGGGGGTTCTAGTTTCGAGGGCCGCTTGGGTTGTTGGATTCAGAAGTGCTTATATGCCGAAATGACCCTACCCTCCGGTGTTCCATGTCTGTCCCCGTCTGTATATAGTGGGTGAAAAGTATTGTGTTAACGCTTATATAATAGTAATAATAGCTAGACTATTAATTAGTCGTGGTTAACGTCAGACTAAACCCTAGTGATATTGATACTAGGTTTTGTTGAGGAAATTGTTTTAAGAGTAACGAAGTGCTGTCCGAGTGTCGAGTCACCACCTAATCAGGTGAGTGCATAGTTACTTTCATCTTACACATGGATATGAATTATTTTATATAAACTACGTGCTATGTGTGCATATTATCCGTATACTTGCTATCTATGCTGGATGAACGATTTTATACAAGTTTTATATTATTTAAACTATATATGTATTTATATCTACATAATATGTTGGGTAAAACATGGGTAGATTAAATATGAGTTGGATGATGAGTTGAGAGGTGATATAGACAACGAGATAAGGGTGAGAGGTGGACGATGGGAGAAGCCTTGTTCCCAAATGTTGGCCCCTTCATCTAGCAGAGTATGGATGACAACCACGGACTATTCTAGACAGTCCAGCGGAACACTAACAGGCTCGCAACCTGTAGGTGTTGTGAACGATGTGTTCACCGGTGTACTCTAAAAACCCATTGAAATGTATTGAGAGTGGACTCTCGAAAACAATACCGTCAATAAACGAGATAACCCTAGCAGCTATGCTCGAAGGACAATATTGGGAGCTGCGCCTCATATAGAATGTCACAATTATGGCAGTTGCGCCTAAGTGATAGAACTAGAAGCTGTGCTTGACAGCTGTGTCATTGACAACGATGGACTTCGTACCTATTCCTTAGGATAATCCTTAGGAATGAATGAATGAGAAATAGATGATTCTTAGAGTAGATCTTTAAGAGTAAAGAAGATAATGGGGATGGGTAATTGGGTTAACTGATTGATGATTAAACATAATAATTATATTATTGTGGGTTGAAAACCCTATGTACCCACCAGGTTTCCCAACCTAAGTCACTCATTTTATTTATATCACATGTGTTGATTTGAAGTCACATTACATTGAGAGATTAAGGAGATATAAATCACTAGTGATAATGACTGTAAGTTCTGTTTATGCTTATGTTTCTGTATTGACGATGACATCCCAAATGTTTTAAAATGAATAAAAATACTTTTCTTCGGAAATGCTTTGATAACGTATTTATCATGTTTTACTGGGAACAAATTCTGCAATATTTTTATTAAAAAGGGTACTCTGATTTTTATAAAGCATAAACAAAATCGGTCTTTTTTGGCCGTGAAAATGAGGATGTTACAAACGAGACATCGTAGTTCTTAAGGTGTTAATGTGCACAATGTTTATTTCTTTTTATTCCCAAATATATTTAGAGGGTATTTGATTAAGCTTATAAAAGGAGTTTTTAACTTATTACTGGTTCCAGTTAATATGAGTGTTTGGATAGACTATGTTTTAAAAATAACTTATAGTGGTAGAACCAGAGAGAAGTTATTTTTGATAAGTTATTAACCCTAACTTATCAAAACTACTTATTACTTATAGTTGTTCAACATCTCTAGGAAGTCTTTTGATCATTTTTCCAAACATTAAAAATAACTTATCAACTTATAGCGTTTTTGATATCGGATAAGCTAATACAAACACTTTTTTAAAAACTACGTTTTGACACTGCTATAAGTTAATAAGGTATAAGTTAAAATGTTAAAAACATTTTTAATAAGCTTAGCCAAACACCACCCACAAAATATTGAGCCCTAAAATTACATTAGTTCCATACGTATGCTTTCACAATCCGCACCACCATCACCACCACAAAGTTCACAATCATTTTTCATGCCACAAGCACAACCCTTCATAGGTTCCTCGAAAAATGGCTGCATCGACTACGATGTACTTACTTTAGAAACCAAATCTAATTAAGATTATGCAATGGCTTTGAAAATTCTAATGAATTTCTTCTTTGATCTTGAAAATCCACTGACGAGCTTCATAGGACACCAATCCTATACATTACCGTTTATGTTTGCTGATGAATAAGTTCTCGTTCTTCACAATTTTCTTACCAATTTTATAATAAAGCATTCCAGAGCGTCCAACACTTGTAAGTCTTTCGCTCTCCATATTACAATCTCATCGCTCTAGAAATTATGTTTTTTAATTTGTCTGTCATCTATCTATTTTTCAATGAATTGAGATGTTTTGTCCCTAAAGTAAACTAGGTTTTAAGAGACTTTAGATCTCAACTTGTCTTATTTCATCGTGTGGTTTGATGTATGTATCTCAACTTTTTTTTTTGTTAATAGATTTTGTGACGAAATTATGGTTTCCATAGTTGTGATTAAATGGTAGTACATTCACTATATCTTTGCTTTTTAGAAGAGCACCAAGCGTTCAAGGAAATTCCCAACGCCATGTGTATTGATCGGTTTACTTTGTGTACATGTTTTTCCTTTAATTTCTTTATTATTCCATTTATTTGGATCAATTGCCTCTATAATGTTAACATTACTTGTAAATTCTCACAATTCTTTTTTAACATATCTTAGATGGGTACTAGTTTTTAGCATGTGATGATTCTTCGTACCCACCACGATTAGAAGGTAACTAGACAAATTGTTATTATCTTTCTTTATTATTATTAGTCATACATTAATATTAGAGAATGTTACTTAATTATTTAAGGCTAGTGTGTTTTCCCTACATGCTCGAAGAAGTGCAACAAATCCAATGGGAGAATACTAAAATGGTCTCATTGAAGAATTAATGAAGTGTACTCTTTTACTAGAATAAGTACTCATTTTTTTTTTATTTAGTACTAGGCGAAACCTTGCGCGTTGCGCAAGAATGCATTTAAGTGGTTAAAATAATTATGAAAAAAATAAAAATATGTTGAAATTTATATATTTAGTCATGTTTTGGGCATTAACCGAATTATCAAATAACATAAAAATTCATTAATTTATATATTGATACTATCTAATATAGTCCATACCTTATAAACTTTACTTTTACTTTTATAATATTTTATATATATTATAAGTTTTTGTATACCATTAATATAATCTACTTTTCTTATGTCCGATAATATTTTTTGGATAAAATAAGATATAATTGTTTTAAATGAGCTATTAATAAACAATATTGAACTAATAAACTTTGTATTACACTATTTATATTACAACAAAACATCCAAAGTCTCATATATGAACTTTCAAATATTAAACATTGAAATTAAGAATGAAGTCATACAAAATATATCATTATACATAAATGTCATCAATAGTTTTAAAATAAGTTGATTAGTAAATATAATATTTAATTTTAATTACATATTTTGCAAGGCATACGTTTAACTTTATATTGGTGCGCCGAAAATCCTCTTCCTTAATTTGTACCTAAAAAATTAAGGTGAATAGAAATATAAAATAGATATTACTAAGCATTAATATAAATAATTAAAAACAGTATGTGGATCTCCTACCACCGGTTAAAGACAAAATGCATCTCTAGTGGTATCGATTCCTATGTGAAATTGAAGTAGTCATTCTATGTACACATTGTTTTCTAATTACATAAACAAATATGAGTAACCAAACATAAAAATGTTATCTTTATGTAGGAAAAATATTTTAGTTAACTAACAAATTAAATAATATAAGTTTAAGAGTTAGGAGTTTCAAAACAATAATACTTTTGTTAATCAATCAATTAAGTAAAACATGTTGAAATTTTTACAGTAATTATTAAAAAGCATTTGAAATAATAGATTTTAAATGAATTTTGGTTGAAGTGTTTTGACCTCTATTATAATATATATATATATATATATATATATATATATATATATATATATATATATATATATATATATATAGAGAGAGAGAGAGAGAAAGAGAGATGGAATGTATAACATATGTATGAGTTTTAATTAATTATGTTTTTGAAACGGTACAATTACAAAACAAAAAAACATATTTAAAATATTTAATTAAATATTTTTGACATCACCCTATATAACGTATGGTCAATATATTAACAATTAAACTACAATATACAGTGACTGTATCACAATAATCCAAAAACAAAGAAAATATAAAAACGAATTAGCATGACAAACTTACAAATTAAAAGCTCTAATATAATAACATATATCTAAAAGTGGTCATAAGACCTCAACCCAACACAAAACCTTTAAGTTTGTTTTCTTTCTGAAATTTGTATATGATTTGTATGCATGTCTTCCCAAAATATTGGCATTTTTATAGTAAATTTTTCACTAAATGCTAATTAAACATATGATCAGTTATAAAACTTTTTAGTGTTAAATCATAATTAAGAAAACTTTTGAGTTGCATTATTTAAAAAATGAGGTTTCAAATGAATGTGGTTTGAGGAAGTTAAAAAAAAGGGGTTTCAAATGCATGAGATTCAAGAATAAATGCTAGCTTTATAAGTATGTATGATACCAAATTTGTTTATGTGATTCTATATATTTTGTTATTCATATTGTGATAAGTTTGGTGTTTGAGGTTAATATATTGCTATAGAGTACCGTTGAGGTAAAATATTGTTAGTTTTAATATAAAATATGAGATTATAAATGGTTAGACTACAAAACTCTGATCTAATACGCCCCTAATACGGTGGTGAATTGTTTCACTAATGTATTTAAGTATAATGGATTGACTTGTTGACCAAAATCAATCTTGATGAATATTAAACAAGTAACGAAGATGTAGAGTGCACACTTGTTTAAATTTATTTAAGATTCAAAGTAGATTGTCATTTAGGGGCTTAGCCCCTGAACGAACAGTGGTATGGGGGCAGCTCCCCTAGGAGCGGGATCTAAGGGGCGATAGCCTCTGGCTGCAGTTGAGCTGAAAACTATCTTTTGATGGTTTTTAGACAAGAGAGATACTTAACCATATTTTGGTCAAAAATCTGGTACTAACGAAAATAGACCATTTCATTCTCTTTTCAAATTCTCAAAAACTTCTGAGGCTTATCTTACTGAGAATTTGGAAGTACCAACCAAATACTTCTCTTTGAAACTGTTTACATAGTTAGAATTTCTAAATGCTTTTTTACCCCTAAAATTCTAACATGATATAATACAAAAGGTTCATCAATATTATATATGCAAATATAATGGTAGTATATTTTTCATTTTCTAGTAGTGATAATACATTAATTTTTACAAAAAAGTTATAGGAAACAAGAAGGAATCATCTGGGATGTAGTAAGTTAATAAACAAATGGGTAAATGACATCAATCGTTATGTACATTGGCCAAAATATACGTTTAGTCTTTATTTTCAAAAATTAACTCGGAGTGTCCCTCGTTTGCTTAAAGCTTGCATTCTTCGTCTCTGATATGTGTTTTGTTGGAAATGTATTCCATGACAGATCTAAAATGACCATAATGCCCTCTGTCTATTTATTTTCCAATTAGTTTAATGTTCTTCTTCTTCTTCTTCTTCTTCTTCTTCTAGTTGTTATTATTATTATTATTATTATTATTATTATTGTTATTATTATTACTATTATTATTATTATTATTATTATTATTTATAAAAAAAGAAATATGGCCTACCTACCCCACCTTTTAAAAACTATTAATTTAATATTTCTTTCTTTCTTTTCTCTCTCTCTCTCTCTCTCTCTCTCTATATATATATATATATATATATATATATATATATATATACACACACACACACACACACGCACACCATCACTAGAAATATTCACCACCACCGCCGTATATGTAAACCACCATCGGAATCTCCATCTTTGGTGTGCCGCCATCACCTACTACTATCTAACATCTTTGTCTAAAACCCTAAAAAAACCACCTGAATCTCTGTCTCCACCACCATAAAAAGCTTTAGTTTTCACAAACGTCACACCTTCTTTGGAATTGTCACATTGACGTGATTGATACCCCGCTGGAGAAGGTGACCTTTTCATCAAATCTACACCATCGTTGTCTGTATCACCATCACCTTCATTTTCATGAATGTTGCTTTTCCTGAAAACTTTCTCCGTCTCAGATCTACACCATCTCAAATCTACACATTCTTCGTCACTACATATGCACCTGAAAACCTTCATCTTCATCACCACATGTTTGTTGGAGCTTGCAGATCACGAAGTAGTGGTTCGATGGACTCACAAATCGGGAGATGGAGGTGGTATCTTGTCAAAGCTCATAATTCTAGAGGACGATGTGTACTTTTTTCGTCTCATAGTTGAGTTTGTTTGAACCTTCGTATCAGGGTTGGAACGTCGCCACCTTCACCATCTCTGGGTTCCCATATGAGGTTCTTTAACACCATTATGTATGGTTTTGAAAGCCACCTAGGATTTCAGGTTTGGTTTGGTTTGGTTAAGTGGTGGTAGATGGTCATTTCTGATGGTAGTTGATCGGTGGAAGCACTAGAGGTGGATGGTGGCTGGTAGTGGGAGAGAAATAGGAGTGACGGGTGGTGGTTTTTGGTGGTGATTAACGGTGGTAATAGGTGGTGGTTTCTGGTGGTGATAAGTGGTGGTTGCCGGAGTTGAGAAAGAAGATGATAAAATATATAATAATGGTGGTGGTGGTGTTTATATTTAGCTAAACAATTTTTTAATAGATTACTAATTAATAATTAACAGACAAATCAAAACAAATTAATAAGATGAAATGGTTTTTTATTTGTGTGTGGAGGGACTAAGCGTTCAAGAAAAACTAACTGTTTGACGGTCCAAGTTAATTTTTAAAAATATGGACTAAATATGCATTTTGACACATGGACGAGGGACGAATGATGTAATTTACCCTAAAAAATTATACTTCATATCCTCCATAATAAATGAAGATTTTTTTTTTGCTACATGTCAATCTTTCATAAGTTTTGACACTTGTTATTTGTGTGGTATTTTTGAAATAAATATTATCCAGTTGTCAATTTTTTTATTGTTTCAATTTTTAAAATTAAAGTGATACTTATATATATAAACTATTAAATATCATATATATTATATTAAATTGCAATAAATACGTTTCTTCCTTTATTATTTTAAAGTTCTACATTAAAAAATATTTTCTGTTTATATTTTAATTTAATGTTTAATCTTTTTTTAAATCAACTCGTGTAATACACGAGTGTCACACCCAGTCTACTCTAATAAATGAAAATCATACTTGACAGTTGTCATTTTCTTATTTATTTTGTCACATGGCATTTTGTGATAATTTTAGATTAAATTATACCCATATGTCATTTTATGATTTTTTATATTTATATTAAATTCCATATGGTAATAAATAGATATTAATATTAATAATTCACTTTCTAAATTTAAAATTCCTAATTGAATTTTAATATCGATAAATTAGGAACAAAATTAACGGATTTTTTTGGTACATATAGTCCCTACATCTTCCTTTTTATATTCTTATTTCTTCTCTCATGTAACATCGTAAATTTCAAAACAAATTTTCAAATTTTATAAAAACATAATTCACTTAATATTCATAAAAACACCCATGTTTGAAATTCAATCCAAGTCATACAAAAATCTCAAGATCTCATAATCATAAAATCTCGTGCGTGTGTAGTGATCAAGCCGGCGCCATCCCACGGTCGTCACTAGTACCTAAAACAATAACACCAAACACTGTAAGCACAAAGTTTAGTGACTTCACCAAAATACCACATATAACACATATTAGCCACTCGAGGCTATAACTCTGTGGGTCCGTGCACCCAAACTCTGTGAACCCTCAGGTTCTAACTCTGTAAACATGCACAACATAAATCACATAGAAATAATGCAGTACAACACATAACATACATAGCATACAAATACTCTGTCATATAACTCTGGTTACGCACTCAAGGTAAAGTATAGTGAGAAGACTCACCTCGTGTATCTCGATAAATCGCAAATCCCTGAATCACTCGTGCTCGATCCCTCGAGTTATAATCCTCCTATATACAACACATATCTCTAATTAACACTTTGAAGACTAAGGTTGACTAACCCTACTAAGTCAACACTGGTCAACTCTGGTCAACGGTCAACTTTGACCGGACTCGGCGAGTGCACCAAAGCGACTCGGCGAGTCTGCACGCGTTCACTGACTCCCTCGGATCCTCTCTTGGCACGTCGAGTACCTCCCCAGCTCGACGAGATCCACCTGGCATGAATCGCGGGGCAACCACGACTCAACTCGCCGAGTCTCAAGAACAACTCGGCGAGTTCCGGTTTGACTCAACCCCATAAAGACTTTGCCTGACTCACTGGGTTATCCCCCAACCCGACGAGTCCACTCGTTGAACACTTTACGTGAAACTCCAACCCTACTCGCCGAGTCCCAAGAACAACTCGGCGAGTTCATGCCATGCACAAACTCTATTGACCTTCTGAGGTCAGATCTGCTTTCCCAAACCCTAGATCTGGCCTTCCCAAGCATGAATGTCACGTAAAGTTCGAAACTTGATGCTTGTACAACCCCCACAAGGCATCCCAAGGGGATTTGATCCCAAAAATGACCACCTAGGTCCAATAACTCCATAATAACTCAAAGGCTCCAAGGATTAAGGTCTCTGGACTTCTTTGAGTCCAGATCCAAGGCACAAACTGGAGAGGGACCATTTGCTTCACATAATCACTCTTCAAAAGGGTTATAAAACCCTAACTCTAAAGATAAACCCTAAAAATGAAGGAGATTCGAACTATTACCTCAAAATGAAGCCACTGGACTCTGGATCTACGGGAATCTCACCTCCTCCTTGCTCTTTCCACCTTCTTCTTGCTAAACAAAGAATACCAAGGCTCAAAAGTGACTTCCTCTCTTCCAAAATGGATTAGCTCTCTTAGGGTTCTCTTAAGGGACTGGTAGCCGCAATGGGAGGCTATAAGTGCCCTTAAATAGGCTCCAAAACCGGGGAATTAGGGTTTCATTAAACAGCGTGGACTCGCCGAGTCCAGACGCGAACCTGCGTCCAAACCGCGATCCTACTCGGCGAGTTTGAGCTCCAACTCGCCGAGTCTCCTCACAAATACCAAAAATTATAGAAATGAATAATACTTGGGAATTCGGGCTTTTACAATTCTCCCCCACTAGAACTAGACTTCTTCCTCGAAGTCTCGCTCTGCAAAAAGCTCAGGATGCAGATCGCGCATCCCACGCTCCGGCTCCCAAGTCATCTCGGGCCCCTTCCGATGCTGCCACTGAACCAAAACCAAGGGTACCTCCTTGTTCCTCATAACCTTGATTTTCCGATCTTTATTTGCCACTGGTCTCTCAGCATAATTCAGGCTCGCATCCACCTGAATATCCTCTAATGGAACCACTGCCGACTCATCGACTATGCACTTCCGTAATTGCGACACATGGAAAGTGTCGTGAATCTGCCCCAACTCTGCTGGCAACTCCAAACGAGAGGCTACCCTGCCTACCCTCGCGACCACCTGAAATGGACCAATATATCGGGGCCCCAACTTACCCCTCTTCCTGAATCGAATCACTCCTTTCCAAGGAGAGACCTTCAGGAGCACAAAGTCGCCGACCTGAAACTCAAGCTCGAACCGGCATCTATCCGCATAACTCTTCTGACGACTCTGAGCGGTCAACAACCTCTGTCTGACCTGCTGGATCCGCTCTGTCATCTGAAGTACGATCTCGGTACTGCCCATAACACGCTGTCCGACCTCTCCCCAGCAAATGGGGGTCCGACACCTCCTCCCATACAACAGCTCAAAGGGTGGCATATCAATGCTCGAATGATGGATGTTGTTATAAGAAAACTCTGCCAAGGGCAAGTACTTATCCCAACTCCCCCCCGAAATCCAACACACATGCCCGGAGCATGTCCTCGAGCGTCTGAATCGTTCGCTCACTCTGTCCGTCCGTCTGGGGGTGATATGCGGTACTAAAATGCAGCCTAGTACCCAGCTCCTCATGAAACTTCTTCCAGAATCTGGAAGTGAAACGTACATCCCGGTCTGAGACAATCGAGATCGGCACCCCATGCCAAGATACCACTTCCCTCATGTACATCTCTGCTAACTTCTCTGTGGAGGAGCTCTCACTAATAGCAAGGAAGTGAGCGCTCTTCGTCAACCTGTCTACAATCACCCAAATTGCATCGACTCCCCTAGAAGTCCTTGGCAATTTGGTGATAAAATCCATGGTAATGTGTTCCCACTTCCATTCGGGAACCTCCAATGGTTGCAACTTACCATGCGGCCTCTGGTGCTCGGCCTTAACCCTACGGCAGGTTAAGCACCTTTCCACAAACCACGCAACATCCCTCTTCATACAGGGCCACTAATACTCCCTCCTCAGATCCAAATACATCTTAGTGGCCCCAGGATGGATCGAGAATTTCGACCGATGAGCCTCTTCCATCAGAATGGTATGCGTCCCTCCCACAAACGGTACCCAAATCCGCCCCTGAAATGTCATAAGCCCCCGACCATCGGTAACAAACTCCGATACCAACCCTACCACTCGCTCCCTTTTCTGGTTCTTTGATCTCACGGCCTCAGCCTGTGCTCCACGAATGGTGTCCAACACCGGAGCCATCACGGTCAAACGCAGACATACACCTCGCAACGGGGCACTCTCCGCCCTGCGAGTCAGGGTGTCGGCTACCACATTACCCTTGCCCGGATGGTAAAGGATCTCACAATCATAATCCTTAACCACATCCAACCACCTCCTCTGCCGCATATTTAGGTTGGACTGATCCATCAAATACTTCAGGCTCTTATGGTTCGTGTATATCATACACCGAAACCCATACAGATAGTGACGCCAAATCTTGAGGGCGAACACCACTGCCCCCAACTCTAGATCATGGGTGGGATACCTCGACTCATGTGGCTTCAGCTGCCTCGATGCATATGCTATCACATACCCTCTCTGCATCAGCACCATTCCTAACCCCAAGATCGATGCATCACAGTATACCACAAAGTCCTCCATTCCCTCCGGGAGGGCTAACACCTGGGCCTCACATAACCTTTGGCGAAGCGTCTCAAATGAGGCCTGCTGCTCAGGGCCCCATGAAAAAGCGACACCCTTCCGGGTCAACCTGGTGAGTGGCACTGCGATCTTAGAGAATCCTTGATAAATCTCCGATAATAACCGGCCAACCCTAGAAAACTCCTGATCTCGGAGGGTGACCTCGGCACCTCCCAACTTGTCACCGCCTCAACTTTGGCCGGGTCGACCAATATCCCTTCCTGGTTAACGAGATGTCCCAGGAACTGGACCTCTCGAAACCAGAAATCACACTTGGAGAATTTGGCATAAAGCCTCTCCGATCTCAAAACTTCGAGGATCTCCCTCAAATGCTCCTCATGCTGCTCTCTAGATCTCAAATATACCAAGATGTCGTCAATGAATACAATCACTGACCGATCCAACATCGGCCTGCACACCCGGTTCATGAGATCCATGAACACTGCCAGGGCATTGGTGAGCCCGAAGGGCATCACCACAAACTCGTAATGCCCATAACGCGTCCTGAACGCTGTCTTCTGGATGTCCTCATCTCGCACCCTCACCTGATGATATCCAGACCTCAAATCGATCTTGGAGAACCAAGATGCTCCCTGCAACTGATCGAACAAATTGTTGATCCTCGGCAATGGGTAACGGTTCTTGACCGTCAGCTTGTTCAACTCCCGGTAATCAATGCACATCCGGTGTGAACCATCATTCTTCTTGACAAACAGGATAGGCGCTCCCCACGGCGAGCTGCTCGACCGAATAAACCCCTTCCCCAGCAGCTCCTGAAGCTGCGAGGATAACTCTTGCATCTCTGGAGGTGCAAGACAATAAGGCACCTTGGCGATAGGTGCGGCCCCCGAAACCAAATCGATACTGAACTCTACTTGCCTCACGGGAGGCACACCCGGCAATTCCTCTGGAAAGACATCCGAGAACTCACGCACTATCGGAACCTCCTCCACTGACCTCGGCCTCTCGGAATCAACCCGCGTATCCGACACGTACGCCACAAAACCCTTACAGCCCTGCTGTAGACACTGCCTCACCCTAGCGGCCGAACAAAATGCTGATCCAGAACATGTACCCTTGCCGTACACCGTAAGAACTCCCCCACTAGGGTCTCGTATGGTCACCAGCTGTCGCTCGCAGTCGATAACCGCACCGAACCTGCTCAACAAGTCCATGCCCACAATGACACAAACATCACCCATCGCAATAGGAACCAAGTCAATCGGGAACTCAACACCGAAAATCTCAAATGCGCATCCGCGGATCACCTCCGTGGCATATATCACCCTCTCGTCAGCTATGGAAACTCTCAGAGGCCAACTCAGCGCCTCGCGACTAGCACTGATTTGCTGACTAAAAGCCAAAGATACAAAAGACCGACTCACACCCGAGTCAAATAACACCAAGGCAGGTACAAAATTCACAAGAAAAGTACCTACGCATAACATAATATAAGCATAATATCTCAACATGAAAATAAATACATGAAAGAATACATACCAGCCACGACATCGGGCGCTGCGCGAACCTCCTCCGCGGTCAACTGAAAGGCTCTCCCTCGTGCCCTCGGCGCCTCGGCCTTCACTGGCCGACTCTCGGTAGCTTTGATGGCGGCAGGGGCAGATCCCTGAGGTGCCCCCTGAGCTGATCCTCGCAACTGCGGACACTCCGCCTTCCGGTGTCCGGGCTGATTGCAGTGAAAACACATTGCAAATCCCTCGGGGCAGTCCTTGGCCATATGCCCCTCTTTGCCACATTTGTAGCAAGATCCAGCTCTACATACTCCATCATGACCCTTGCCGCACTTTCCATAAGTGCGGCCCCTCTGGCTCACAAATTTGGGATTAGTGGGCTTGACCCGCTTGGCTGCCGAATGGGAATGTGTCGGTCGCCGATCCCTCCCCTGAGACTCTGCCTCCTCCCTGGCCTGAGTCTCTAGCTCAATCTCCCTCTTCCGGGCATTTGCCTGAAGCTCGGCAAATATCCGGTACGAGGAGTTCGCCACGAACTCCCGAATGTATCACCTCAAGATACTCAAATGTCGGCTCATGCGTGCCTGCTTAGTGGACACGTGCTTAGGGCAGAACATCGCCCTCTCGTGGAATATCCTGGTAATCACCGTAACAGACTCAGTACCCTGCTTGAGGGTTAGAAACTCCTGGACCAAACGCAGCCTCTCCACCTGGGGAACGTATTCATCTCGGAACATGGCAGTGAACCTCTCCTAGGTCACTGTCGCAAGCTCAGCAGGCGAAAAGTGCGCTGTCACAAACTTCCACCAGTCCTTCGCTCCCAAGCGAAGCTGGTTCAGCACGAACCGAACTCTTAAATGCTCAGGAGATGAGCAAGTGAAGAAACACCCCTCTATGTCTGAAATCCATCTCATAGCCGCCATCGGGTCCTGGGTCCCATCAAACTCTGGTGGTTTTATGTTGCTGAACTCCCGGAACAGCAACGCATCACCACCCTGCGGCCTCGCAGCAGCAACAGCTGCGGTGGCCGCCGCAACAGCAGCCTCAGAAAGAGCAGCATAACGCTCGTCGAAAGTCTCAATCAGCGTGGTCTTAATAGACCCAAACATCTCTGGTATCTCTGCCCTGATGGCCGCAGCCACCTCCTTGTGGATGATCTGACGGATCTCCTCATCACTAGCCCCACTGCCCTCTGGCATATGACGTGTCCCCACCATGATCAACCTTTGAAATACAACATATGATAAATTTGAATCCATTCGATCATACTCACACTCGACAACTCTTTCCTCCTTGATCCTTGGCATTCCGAAGGTTCTTATTTGAGCTGTACATCGCTTCGGCGCTTTCAGTAGTACGGGCCCAATACTACTGTCCGCACCGTTTCAGTATACACCCCAAATCCTCCTCTTCGGATTCCAAGTTCCAAGTACTCTATCACTCTCTAACAGATCTCTCATAAGCTCCTCGCTGCTACCTATTCACTCTCAAGCATCTCATAGCAGCTCACTTTCCCCTAGGCTAAGGCATCACAAATCAGGGCACTCTAGTCCTAATAGGAAAACCTAGCCTGCTTTAGCAAGAGAATGCATCATATCAATCTCATAAACATATAATATAAGGGTATTTTGGGAAATCACCGTTTGGGCACTGACTGATCGTACACATGTTTCTACTCTGAGTTTCTCTAAAATCTTTTACTTCTTTTATAAAATTTGGTTCTCTTTTGAAAATATTTTCCAAATCCTCAGTTTGAGTTCAAATACCCCCGAAGGTGTACCCGAATCCCTCAAACCAAGGCTCTGATACCAACTTGTAACGTCGTAAATTTCAAAACAAATTTTCAAATTTTATTAAAACATAATTCACTTAATATTCATAAAAACACCCATGTTTGAAATTCAATCCAAGTCATACAAAAATCCCAAGATCTCATAATCATAAAATCCCGTGCGTGTGTACTGATCAAGCCGGCGCCTTCTCACGGTCGTCACTAGTACCTGAAACAATAACACCAAACACTGTAAGCACAAAGCTTATTGAGTTCCCCAAAATACCACATATAACACATATTAGCCACTCGAGGCTATAACTCTGTGGGTCCGTGCACCCAAACTCTGTGAACCCTCAGGTTCTAACTCTGTAAACATGCACAACATAAATCACATAGAAATAATGCAGTACAACACATAACATACATAGCATACAAATACTCTGTCACATAACTCTGGTTACCTACTCAAGGTAAAGTATAGTGAGAAGACTCACCTCGTGTATCTCGATAAATCGCAAATCCCTGAATCACTCGTGCTCGATCCCTCGAGCTATAATCCTCCTATATACAACACATATCTCTAAATAACACTTTGAAGACTTAGGTTGACTAACCCTACTAAGTCAACACTGGTCAACTCTGGTCAACGGTCAACTTTGACCGGACTCGGCGAGTGCACCAAAGCGACTCGGCGAGTCTGCACGCGTTCACTGACTCCCTCGGATCCTCTCTTGGCACGTCGAGTACCTCCCCAGCTCGACTAGTTCCACGTGGCATGAATCGCGGGGTAACCACGACTCAACTCGCCGAGTCTCAAGAACAACTCGGCGAGTTCTGGTTTGACTCAACCCCATAAAGACTCTGCCTGACTCACTGGGTCATCCCCTAACCCGACGAGTCTACTCGTTGAACACTTTACGTGAAACTCCAACCCTACTCGCCGAGTCCCAAGAACAACTCGGCAAGTTCATGCCATGCACAAACTCTATTGACCTTCTGAGGTCAGATCTGCTTTCCCAAACCCTAGATCTGGCCTTCCCAAGCATGAATGTCATGTAAAGTTCGAAACTTAATGCTTGTACAACCCCCACAAGGCATCCCAAGGGGATTTGATCCCAAAAATGACCACCTAGGTCCAATAACTCCATAATAACTCAAAGGCTCCAAGGATTAAGGTCTCTGGACCTCTTTGAGTCCAGATCCAAGGCACAAACTGGAAGAGGGACCATTTGCTTCACATAATCACTCTTCAAAGGGGTTATAAAACCCTAACTCTAAAGATAAACCCTAAAACTGAAGGAGATTCGAACAATTACCTCAAAATGAAGCCTCTGGACTCTGGATCTGCTGGAATCTCACCTCCTCCTTGCTCTTGCCACCTTCTTCTTGCTAAACAAAGAATACCAAGGCTCAAAAGTGACTTCCTCTCTTCCAAAACGGATTAGCTCTCTTAGGATTCTCTCAAGGGACTGGTAGCTGAAATGGGAGGCTATAAGTGCCCTTAAATAGGCTCCAAATCCGGGGAATTAGGGTATTACACAGGTCTCACACCTAGTAATTTATATTTCTAAATTAATGTAACTTTTTAATTTATTACTCAATGATTTATTTTTTTCAATTAATATTGGTTGTCAATGTGAAATTAACCCATTTGGTAGAGATGGATCTTAGATTGTAGGTTCAGGGTTCAAATCTGAAAATAAGCCGATTAACTAGATTTGTGAATTTAACTGCTTATCACTAAAACGTTCAAAAAATGAATATTAGTTCTATTAAATACAAAAATAGGAACGGTGGAATGATCGACTGTTTTTATTCGTGAGAAGGTGGTATGATTTTAGGCTGATATTACAATATTTTCTTTTATGTGTGGTGGGGAAATAATTAACCAATATTGTAAACAAAACTTACCGACATGAAATATGTCGACGAACCAACAATCTTGTCGACACGGCGTGACATCACAAATTGACTCTTATGACTTATCTATAATAATATAATATATGTAGGTTTAGAATCCATTCCTTTTCTGAATGTATTAAAAAAGACGAGTCCATAATATAATGATTACAAGGTGTGGTTCTCTCAGACGCGCGTCTTCATTTCACCGCGTATACCAGCTTTTCATCATCTCACTTTACTCTATATAAAGCCCCCCCAAATCTCATAATATAAAACACAAGAAAATCACAAACTAACCAAGTGTTCAATTCTACGTTTTCTAGCTTCTTCTATACCTTATCGAGTGAAGAAAAATGGCACAATATGCAGGAGATCAAAAATACGGAAGAGAAGGTCAGCATACAGATGAGTATGGTAACCCTGTTCGGAAAACTGATGATAATGGAAACCCACTTCACTCTAGCATCCCTTTTACCAGTACGGGAGCAGGCATTGGCACCGGAACTGGGACAGGCTACGATCAAGAAGGCCACGAGAAGAAAGGGGTGATGGAGAAGATCAAAGAAAAGCTTCCAGGTGGTCACAACACGGTCGAGCATCAAAGGGTGTCTACAACAAAGGCAGGTGGTTTTGCTGGTGGTTATGGGGAAGGAGGGGAAACCCACGAGAAGAAAGGGGTGATGGAGAAGATCAAAGAAAAGCTTCCCGGTGGTCACAACAAGGTGGAGCATCAAACGGTGTCCACAACAACGGCAGGCGGTGTTGGTGGCAGTTATGTGGAAGGAGTGGAAGCCCAGGAGAAGAAAGGGGTGATGGAGAAGATCAAAGAAAAACTTCCTGGTGGTCATAATACGAACGAGCATCAAAGGGTGTCCACAACAACGGCTGGAGGCCACCATGGAGTTAGTGGCGGTTATGTGGAAGGACGAGAAACCCACGAGAAGAAAGGGGTAATCGAGAAGCTCAAAGAAAAGCTTCCCGGTGGTCACAACACGGACGAGCATCAAAGGGTCCCCCCAACAACAACAAGCGGTGTTGGTGGTGGTGATTATGGAGAAGGTAGGGAAACCCATGCCAAGAAAGGGGTGATCGAAAATATAAAAGAAAAGCTTCCCGGTGTTCACAGCACGAACGAGCATCAAAGGGTGTCTACAACAACGGCAGGAGGCCACAATGGCGTTGGTGGCGGTTATGTGGAAGGAGGGGAAACCCACGAGAAGAAAGGGGTTATGGAGAAGATAAAAGAAAAGCTTCCCGGTGGTCAAAACACGGACGGGCATCAAAGGGTCTCCACAACAACAACAGGCGGTGTTGGTGTTGGTGGTGGTGGTTATGGAGAAGGTAGGGAAACCCACGCCAAGAAAGGGGTGATGGAAAATATAAAAGAAAAGCTTCCCGGTGTTCACAACACGAACGAGGATCAAAGGGTATACACAACAACAGGAGGCCACAATGCCATTGGTGGCGGTTATGTGGAAGGAGGAGAAACCCACGAGAAGAAAGGGGTGATGGAGAAAATCAAAGAAAAGCTTCCAGGTGGTCACAACACGGATGGGCATCAAAGTGTATCCACAACAACATCAAGTGGCGTTGGTGGTGGTGGTTATATAGAAGGACGGGAAACCCACGAGAAGAAAGGGGTGATGGAGAAGATCAAAGAGAAGCTTCCTGGACATCATTAGATCCTATGGTATCTTTATGATGAATCATATGTGTATACATAATAATAATCTGGTATTGTTGTCGTTTGTATTGTGTTGTTGATGGGTAACAAGTAGAGAGATGGGATTGAGCTTTGTATGGTGTGTTATCTCTTATGTAATTTGATTTAGTTTTATTGAGTTTATGGAAGATACTTAGGTTTTCTTGAGATTATAATTAACACTACTACAAAACATATTTAATAGTGTGATGGATTTTTTTAATTAGTGCGGTTGTAGCCTTAAACAACATTATTAAACAATTGAGAACTATTTTTGCTAAACCTATGAATCATACCATTTAAAGACTTTGTTGGTGCGGTTTCTATATAACCGCATTACAATGTGTTTATCGGTGCACGTATTCATCATCGCACCATTAAACATTGTTATTTTGTCCGAAGGTTTATAAATCATACAATTAGACCATGTTTTTTTTTTAATGCGGTTTAAGTATAACTGCACTAAAAATGCATATACCAACACTTTTACAAAATGACATATAGAATATTGTTAAAATGAAACATAGAATACGGTTTTCCAGCCATACTCTATAAGCGGGGTTTCCTATTTAACTAATACAATACAATTGCAAAATCATACGCTATAATAATCATATAGTTCGGTTTTTTAGATAATACAGTACGGTTACAAAACCGTACTTTGGAATCATCATAAAGTATAGTTTTCTAGATAATACAGTACTAATGCAAAACCTTTAGTCTATAATCATCATAAAATATGATTTTTTTAGAATCATTATAAAGTAAGGTTTTTTAGATAATACAGTACTGATGCAAAACATGTAAAAGAAAACTTGCCTATAAGTAATTTGTACACACAAACATTTCATGAAAAAACCGAATGTATATACAAATCAAAACAAGAGCATGACTAATCATTAATTTCTAAAATTAACAATAGCCGATTTAAACATAAGATGCAATACATCCAATTTGTCCATCCTAATAAACAAAAAAATGAATATATTAAAAGACAAATAGATCCATATTATAGATGTCAAACTCAATAATTTCAGCCACATGTCACCACATAAGACAAACAAAGAACTTAAAAGTTTCAACTATCGGAAAAAATGGAATATATAACTCTTCAAAAAAAAGTGTTAATTGTAGAAAATAGCAACATATTTTCATTTGTTTTTTTTATTAAGACATCCTACTCCCATTTATTCCTATGGTTATACATTGAGAAATCTATCCCATTATGGCAAGATACTCCAAACTCATTATTTTTTATGATTATATTTTATGTAGTTCAAAGTTCTAATAAAAAAAAAGATTTTAAAGTACAATGCTACAATGGGTTCATTTTTCAAAGTAAAAAGTCTTGATTTTTTTAGCTACAATGTATAGAAAAAATGTAAGTGCAATGGTATAATAGTCAAATACATTGAAGTACAACGTTATAATAAACAATTAGGTATGAATAACTAACCTTTCAAATGGTAATTTGACTGAAATACTTACTCTCAAACCTTGAACTTTATACAACGAAAATTTCATCTAACACCCAAACCGGAAATGGTTTTGTATCGTTCCAGATGTTTTATATATAAATTATAATTTAACAAAAGAAAGCTTAACATATTAGACAAATTGAAAAAGGATTTAAGATACTTACTTTGTTTGGGAATTCATTTTGTCAATTCAAAACAAACTCAAACATCCATCTCATGACGTAAAAACCATACTTCCAACCTAAAGGTTGTCGGTTGCGCTACAAATATGAACATTAAAGGATTAAAGGTACTTTTATTTTGAGCCTAAGGTTTTAATATGAACATTAAAGGATTAAATGTATTTTTATTTTGAACCTAAGCTTTTAATATGTTGTTGGAATATGTTTTTTTATCACCAAAACAGGTTCATGTATGAGTTTTTATTTAAAAAATTTTAGACAACAAGCAGGTTCAGGGTACATATGAAGAACTTTTACCTTGAAAAATGTCCTAGGATGTGTTGTTTCAGTATCTTCCTTAAACCTCGCAACAGCCCTAAAATGAATATTTGAAAAAATTAAAAACCCCATACAAAGAAATAATAGTTGTGAATAATGAATTATAATATTTCTTACGCTTCAACATATTTCATGATTCTGTAGCTCCCCATCGGCTTCTCATCGGGATTTTTTAGGGAATCCAAGATATACCTTGTGCGTTGGTTAGGGAAGATTACTAGCACCATCCAATGCAATCTAGTAACGTTAACAAAATTTTGGTACCGGTTTTTTGTGCATATCATCTTCTATATTCTAATGTTTCTGTTTTTTACAATAAAGTACAATAACTATTAGTAATATATACGAAAGTATATGAACTAAATGAAAGTACAATTAAAAGCCTTACATTAATACCTTAATGTTTAACAATAACTCATTAGTTTCAGTCTTAAGAACTTCATCCCAACGCAATATGTGGATAGAAATCATTGTCCTTACCATGACTTCACAATAATTGCTAAACTGAGATTGGGACGCTCCGATATTTTGGCCTAGCTCATCAAATTGAATTTCCAAATCCACTTTGTTTTTAGGGTCTCTCCTTATCATTTTCGCACTTTTTATTTTTTATTTTTTTGTCTTTAATCCATTGTCTACAAAACCAAATAACATAAATTTAACAGATTTACATATTAAGGAACTGATATTTTATACAACAAAATACTAAGCAAGTGAAAACATGTTTTGGAAAATGAAAGTATCTGTAACCTAATCCCTGAAAGACGATGAGTAATGTTATTTTTCTACAATATCATATGATCAGTTATCTAACACACATTAACTAAGTGTTTATGTACATTACAAGTAAGTAATTCAAGAAAATGGTACCCTTTCTTATATGTTAATTAAAAGTCAACAATTGAAGAAACAAGTTTAAGGCCCTAACTTGAAAGTGACGATTTATAATTTTTTATATTAACAAAAATCTAGGGAAGAAAAGAACTTTAAAAAGATTGATACTATTACACTAATATGTGTTTGTATCTAGGGCTTTAATCAGGAAATACCGCCAAATGATGATTAGAAGAATTACTTGTGAAATGTTCTTATAATACAATTGAACTGCTCTCTGCTTGCCAAATGGTGTGTCAGCTCATTATTCATGGTATCATTTTTGTTGAGTTTGTTTGGTCTCAACAAAATTTAGTTGATCACTTGACTAAGGGATTAGCTAGAGACTTGGTAAAGAAGTCAGTTATAGGGATGGGTTTAAGTCTTACTTGATATCTCTATGGGTAAGGTACATAATTCCCTTCTAATACAATGTTAGAAGTTGAATTCAATGTGGAAAGCTTACTTATGGAGATTGGAGTACATTTAAATTACTACATCCCAAGGTATGTACTTATAAACTGTAGAGTTAAAGTGGGTTGATTAGGTTCTTAATAGTTCTTTTGAAAAAGTGCATTAACAGGTGCATGATATAAAAGGCCTACCTATGTGAGTGTGAACTAATGTCGCTTCAAAAAGCTTGGGCTAGGCTATTATACACTCATAAATGGATTGGACACATGGTTATAATAGAGTCAAGTATAAAACATTAGATATTGTGTTTTACTTATGCATATAGTATCTTTAGTTACTCAAATCAGTTAAAGGGTTCAATCCTTATTTAACAACCAAAAATTATAAGGTAAAGATGTCATTTTTAATTCAACCATAAACTCCATTTATCCTTTTTTTAATAATTTAAGAGTATATCAAAGTAAAAATAGTTATTATAGTACAATCCAAAAATCATAAAGTTGTAGAAACATGGGTGGATGCGTTGCGATCATGCTGAGCCCTTCCCTTTCAAACCGGAAGTACCTGAAACCATAAACATACACTATAAGCATAAAGCTTAGTAAGTTCCCCCAAAATACCTCATACCATACATACATAATAGTCAAACATATATGATTATATTTTAACCCCTTTAGTCTCTTTCAACCAGTACTGAGTGTATTTCAACCATTTCGCTCTCTTTCAACCGTTACTTGGTATTTTTCAAGCCCTTTGGTCTCTTTTAACCAGTACTTGGTCTATTTCACCCCTTTCGGTCTCTTTCTACTAGTACTGGATATATTTCAATCCCTTCGGTCTCTTTCAGCCGGTACTGGGTATATTTCAACCCTTTTGATCACTTTAAACTGGTATCAGGTCTATTTCACTCCTTACAACTAGCATGCAATCAAAACAGTATGAGTCACAGAGACATCAAGCATATACATCCATAACAAGTAATTGTCATGATCATCCTACAAACATAATCTAGTGGTCCAGCATTAGTGCCTTCGACCCACAGGTATAATGAAGGAAACTCACCTCATTCCACTTTCAATCTGACTGATGCTCATGCCACTGGATTGGAGAATCCTCATGCTAACCAATGAAATACAATCATGATCAATAATCAGATTATAACCATAATAGGGACTTAATTCACTTATCCCAAATCCTAGGTTAAAAGGCTATTTTACCCTTCCCTTCAACTGGTCCAAAGACTAAGGCCCAAACTCAATGGCACTAAAAACCCAATAACCGACCCAAATCCAAAAGACACCCAAGGTCTAATACAGTCCTAATTCCATAAAGCCCAACCAAAAGCCCAACATGTCAACTATCCATCCTCATGTCATGACTAGTCCTTGGTCATGTCATGAGATCTCACTCTATCCGATTCCAACTCATCCTGACTCAACTCAATTAACTCAGACATGAAAAGTCACCGGAGCTAACCTTATGTCGTGAGAGGATCCTCCCATGTCATGAGCTAGAAGAAGCTATCAAAATGGAGCAATTCAACCCTCACATTGTGAGCTCCATGTCTCACGTTGTAAGAGCAGTCTAAAGCCAAAAGTCTAACTTTTATGCCCTTAATCCATTAAGCCTTGAACACTAACTTTCTAGAAGGTCTTATAACTCAATAATGCCTTGGAAAGTTGATGCTTTTAGCACATATATGTCCAATACATGTCTAGATCTCATTTGGGTCAAAAGATGAAGAAAAGACATCCATCTTTCATGCAAGGTTCCAAAACTCAACCATTCCCTAGATCTGAACTCAATATTACTCTTAAGACCCAATGAGCACATAAAGTTGACAACTTTATGGTTTTTATTCATCAAACTTGAACAACCATGAGGGAAAAGTGGGACAAAACCTAGATCTAGCCTCATAGAACAATAAAGGAGGAATCTTTGATACTTAAAATGATCCATAAAAAATGTAAGATGATGATGATGATGAAGATTCCTTTCAAGCCTCAACTCAAGATCATGTACTTCTTCTTCTTTTCTCTTTCTTCCAAACCAAGAAAAGCTCCAGAATGATCAAAGATCAAGCAAGGATGAGGACTAAATTCTTTCTAAAGGGAAAGAGGGTTTGGGGTTGATAACAAACACTAAAATGAGTTTAGAGATGCTGAAATACGAAGGAAACCCTAAAAGTTCATGGGCTTGGGCTGCAGCAGTTCTCACGTCATGAACACTCTATGTCTGACATCATGAGACATGTCTCGCATAACAATTCATCTTAACCCACCTCACATCGAGAGCCTCCAAACTCACGGTGTGATGTTTATATTCTTCCAAAATCCAAACTTTTAACTCCTCAAAACCCTAATTCGATTCATCCTAGAAGACGGGTGTTACAACTCTCCACCACTTAAATTAGATTTCTTCCTCGAAATCACCTCTTACTACCTTCCACATACGTTAGGAGATCTAGATGGTACTCTCACAACCTTGGTACAGACGGAGAAGTTGACTAATACATACAATGGCCTTTCAAAACTATAACCAAACCCAACCTTAGCAGGGCTCTCGTACCCTGGCAACGAACGAACATACATACCATTCTTAATCACTTCCAATTCGGCTCCACTTCGTAATCCGATTGAGCATAAACACTTCAAACAGTTGGCTATATTGTTGTTTCCACTAGGAAATAAAATCCATGATCATTCATTGCTTCCAAAAACTTTTCACTTGATAACAAGGCAGCTCCTAACACGAGTTTCCAACATTAGTACCATTTCAGGCTCACCTTGTCGTACCATGACTATAATTCTAATGAAAACGAGACCTCCCAGAATTTCATACTTACCTACAAGTTAACTGATACATTGAATCGTCAAACAGTTGTTGAGGCTGACAGCCTCACACAATCATACTACGTGACTCCTGGACGAGGGTCTATATAGCAAGATCTATCCAAGCTTGCTTGCCATAATGGCTCCAACAACCCTCCTAGTCCAGCCAAGGATAACATAACCAACTAGTCATCACTGTTAAATCCTTCAATTGAGATCAAGGGTGACTCCAACACAAGTCTCACCCCTAAGTGCTAGACCAGTCTAAAAAAAATCTCATATCCTGATAACCAAAAGAAAATTTCTCAAATTCTATCTATCTAAGATATCCTATATCCATGTTGACATCCCAATGTACTAATATGCAACTCCCGAATCCATCATTGGGGCTGACAGTCTCACACCTGGTCCCACCACCAGGCTCCTACTTAGAGTCTAACTGATAAAGTATACCTTACCCTATACATCACACTGATACCAATCACTGAACATATAGTCATCCCATTCTATACATGACCCAATACCTTGCTCCAACTAATTTCCACCGGGTCTCACCCACCCTCATCACAACCATACGTGCCTTGCCCACGTGTGTCACCCAGTTTTCACAATCGGATGGGCCATACCCACACGTCTAATCTAATCAAGTGCTATACAAGCCTAACTCGCCTCAGATCCATTGATCCTTTTACCCTAAACAAAGAGAAGTCCTCCGACAATACTGTCTGCCTTAGACCAGGCATGTGCTGATCCTTTCTCAGCTCCACGACCATTCTTGCCATGGCCTACCTCATTCTTATGAATTCTACGATTACATTGCAGACTTACAACAATTGTTTGATAGCTTACCATCCTTGAATATGCTACGGCTACCCTGCAATCTTACAACACTTCCATAACAGCAATGGGGATGACTCATGGACTTGCTCTCCATCTACCATATCAACCCACGATCGAACACGATCATCACCTTGACTGTATCCTAGATCAAGTATTCGGATCATGCTTCAAACCCCAAAGCCTTAATCATACAAGAACAGGTAGAGAGGCTCTAACACAACCCTGAACCTATTTTTGATCACATACCCACCATGCATCACTATGAAATGAAACCTAAATATCCATTCTTGTGCAACTCTTTTTCCAAATGATTCTTCCCCACTTGGATTCAGCCACGCTCTTCCAGTCCATAAAAATTGATGGATTTGAAGTCCATCTCACAATCTTTTACTTTGAACTGTCAACAATCTGAGCTTACAAGAGCTAGAATTCCATTACTAGCCAATCTTAGTGATCCCACACATTCCAAAACCAGATGAATACTTCCCAAAATCCCAATGAACTCAATAATACCAAGTACTTCCCCTGATACAACTCTAGATCCTTAAGCCACTTCAGCTTGTGACAAGGAACTATATCCCTTGACAAGAACAGATAGATCACCAATCCCATTACCCACTTATCACAAAAATTGATGCATTCTATACATCACTATCAAGTCCATTTAAATCGTCTCAACTATCCAATCATCAGGACAACTCATGCAATTAACTTGTCACTGATACTCTAGAGTGATGGTTCTCTTATGCTCTTGCCCTACCAACAGTAGTAATCATTTCAAAGCCTACCAACAATCTGCTAAACTCCCTTCCAAGTGATACAAGCTTTCCTGAATTCTTACTTTGTTGCCCTAAATGGGGACAACCAGCTTCCACAAGATCCTTTCCTAAAATGTCCTGATGCGAGTACCACACTTGCATTCCTGAAGACATGAATTTGGGAGTTACTCCTTTAGCACCTCCGTTTTGTATAATCCTTTACACCTATCAATCGTGGCAAATCTTCACCAGCTCGAGCTTCAATAATCTCATGAACTTACTTTGCAACTCCTCTCGACTTGTGGTGCTAAAACCAACACAATCAATCCAGATGCTGACCCTCCAAGAGAAGCACTCATCTCATTCTCACCCAGGGGTCACGCTAACAACAATTGTGTCCTCTTGAGTTGATGCCTACAACCGGCTCATCCAACTACCTTTCAACATGATTCTTGATATGCATAATGCCATGCGAGATTTTTTTGAACAATGACTTAGTCAATAATAGAGGAACCTGAACCTTATATGGGGTTATTGGAAGATTTCCAACGTCACAACTTCAAATCCAGCAAGAACGATCTACACACCTCTAAAATATGAAGCATCATGAGGATTGAACCCTAATTCGTTATAATTATAGAAATTCCAATATGGTTCTTACAATCCTACCATACATAAGATTTATGATTCGGCGATAAAACATTGGCCAAGAAAATACTTATTCGAGATAGAAATATCATTATAGAATTGGGGCTCAAAATACATAACAGTGATTTCTTGCAGCTCGACCTTGACCCTCTGACGGACGATGAGTGTGGGGCCTGCACCCCCTCTGCTACCCATGCAGGACAGCTGGACTTTAAATGACCTGGCTGTGACGATGAAAACATATATGATCCTTCTTAGAATCTCGATGCACTTTCCCTCTTTCTCCATACTTGAAACACCTAAACTTGTGACAATCAAACCCGTGAGTTCCCCTAGACTTGCCACATATCTCAGTGTTCTCTTGACTTCCAGTACATGGGTCAGCTGTATCGAACTCTCCATGCCCCTCTAATCTTACGGAATCGTGTGTCCGCCTTCTATTTCCATGTCGTGCCTCCACATCCAGATTCCCTTCACTAGCAGCCTCACCCACTTCTCTTGTAGAGCACAAGATTGTGATTCGCTCCTCGAGCTTAGCAATCATTTTATCAGTGGTCTGACCAATGGTACCAGTCAACTCTTCCAGTAAGATTTGTGAAACCTTAGTGCCAAGCCAGTCATGCAATCTTGCATTATACATATCCATCTCAGAGGACTCCACTTACCATCCAGACGTCGTGACCTAATCCGGACAAAATATTCAGGACGGAAAGCATCCTCATGACGTGACATGATCAATCCTCACATCGTGAGCACTGCATTGACCACCTTTGAGCATTGAGCTCTGATTCCTTACAGCCATAACTTGGGACTTTGTAGAGGGTTTTACTTCACCCAAAGGATGATAAAAATCATAGCTTTTTAGTCATGCATGTCCAATGGATGACTCAAACACTCACTAGGTCAAAAGAGGGAACAACAAGATCTAAACTCATGCTTGGTGTCTCAAACTATATCAAAATTCAGATCCAAAGACTATATCTCAGAGAATGACTCAATGATCCATAAAGTTGCAAACTTTATGGATCCCAAGCATGCAATCCATCACAATCATGCAAAAAGGAGCTTAAAACATAGATATAGCATGTAAGAGGTAAAATGTCAGAGCTTTATGATTTAAAATGGTCTAAAAGCTCAATAAGAAGGTAAGGTAGAAGCTGGGATGCCACAAGGTTGCTCCAATAAGGTCTTCTTCCCCTTCAAAGAGTCAAAAACCACCAAAGAATGCTTCAAAGATCACAAAAAAGGCTAAGGACTTCAAGTGGGTTGAGATTAGGGTTTCCAGGAGGCAAAAGAGTGAGCAAGGATAACAATGCACAACCCTAACACTCTCAATCCATTAAATACCCGAAATATTAGCATTTTGGTCATCATCCCGTTATCATGTTGTGAGCATTCAAAGTCTCAAGTCGTGAGCCTCAAAAACACAGATCGACTGGTCAATTGTTACTCTCGACGTGACCGCTATGCCTCACTTCGTGACCCTCATCCAAAATCTATAATTCAATAAATAACTACCTTCAAACCCGGGTGTTACAACTCTCCCCCGCTAGAGTCAGACTTCGTCCTCATAGTCTGCTTCCGCAAATAACTCAGTATAATGCTCCCTTATCTCCTCCTCAGGCTCCCACGTCCATTTCGGTGCAGCTGCGAAACCTTCACTATACCTACCACCTTGTTTCATAAGGTCTTTGTCTTCTGTTTGAGGATTGCCATGGGTCTCTCATTGTAATTCAGGCGCTCATCCACCTGAATATCTCCCAAAGGAACCATTGCGAAATCATTGGCCACATACTTCCGAGGCTGAGACACATGGAAATTGTTTTGGATCTGGCAAAGCTCCTCAGGTAAATTCAATTTTTATGCTACCTTGACAACCCTTGCTATCACCCGAAATGGCCCAATATATCGGGGCCCCAACTTGCCCCTCTTCCTGAAGTGTATTACACCCTGCCAGGGTGATACCTTTAGTAAGATCATGTCCCCGACCTGGAACTCCAACTAAGATCGGCGTCTATTAGCATAGCTCTTCTAGCGACTCTAGGCAGTCTGTAATCTCTGCCTAATATGCTAAATAAGCTCTGTCGTCTGAAGGACTACCTCAGTCCTTAACATAACCCTCTGACTGACCTCTCCCCAACATACCGGGGAGCAACACTTTCTCTCATAGAGAAGTTCGAAACGCGATGCACCAATACTAGAATGATAGTTTTTGTAGTAAGAAAAATAATCTAAAGGAAGCTAGTAGTCCTAACTTCCACCAAAATATATGACACAAGCTCTCAACATATCTTCCAGTATCTGAATGGTCTGCTCACTCTAACTGTCGGTATGTGGATGATAAGTTATGCTAAAATGCTACCTTGTATATAATTCCTTGTGGAGCTTCTACCAAAAATGAGATGTGAACCGAACATCTTAATCAGATACAATGCAGACTGGAATACCATGTCGAGAAACAACCTCACTCGCATACAAATCGGCCAATTTCTCGGCCGAAGAACTCTCTTGAATGGCTAGAAAATGAGCGCTCTTGGTCAGACGGTCCACGATAACCCATATCGCGTCAAATTCCTTAGCCCTCTGAAGTAACTTGGTGATGAAATCCATAGTGATATGTTCCCATTTCCACATGGGAACCTCCAATGGCTGCAGCTTGCCATGCGGCCTTTGGTGCTCGGCCTTGACCATCCTACATGTCAAACACCTCTTAACGTACCAAAATATCTCTCTTTTTATGGACGACCAACTATAACTAAGCCTCAAATCCCGATACATCTGGTGGCTCCGGGATATATCAGGAACCTAGACTTGTGCGCCTCCTCCATCACAGTCTGCTTGACCCCACAAAATGTAGCACCCATACCCATCCATAACAGGTTAATAATCAATGACTGTCAGTAGTGAATCTGTCGACATCACCCATGATTCTCTCCTTTTTCCAATTCTCCTTCTTGACTCCCTCAACCCGAGCCTCCCTAATCTGATCCAAAAGCGGAGAATCAATTGATATCCTCATACATAGGCTCCCATCAGCAAAATTATCTGTCTTGCTGCTCAAAGCATCAACAACTACATTTTCTTTCCCTGGGTGATACAGGATCTCATAGTCATAATCCTTGATCATGTCAAGCAACCTACACTTTTACATATTAAGATTCGGCTGATCCATAAGATATATTAAATTCTTGTGATCTGTGTAGATAGTACACCAGACCCCATATAAGTAATGCTAACAAATCTTGAGGGTGAACACCACTGCTCCTAACTCCAAATCATGTGTCAGATATTGGACCTCATGCAGCTTCAGCTACTAAGAAGAATAAACAATCACTCTCCTATGATGGATAAGCATCACTCCTTAAACCGGTGATGGATGCATCACAGAATACCTTAAAATCCTCCACACCCTCAAGGAGGGTCAACACTGGTGCCTCCCACAACTTCTGTCTCAGTGTCTTAAATGCAACCTGCTGCTTAGGCCCCCAATGGAAATCCAAGACCTTCCTCAGCAGACGAGTGAGGGGTATTGTAATGTTGGAGAAGTCCTGAATAAATCTAAGATAATACCTGGCTAATCGCAATACACTCCTGATCTCAGAAGGATACTTCGGGACCTCCCACTGCATAAACACCTCGATCTTGACCAGATCGAAGAAAATCCCATCCTAGTTAACAAGGTGCCCCAAGTTGAACCTCTCGTAACTAAATTTCACACTTCAAAAACTTGTCATACAACCATTCTTACCTCAAAATCTGAAGAATCTCTTGAAGGTGCTCCTCATGCTGGTCCTTAGTCATGGAATACACCAAGATATCATCAATGATAGCAAGAAATGATTGATGAAGCAACGGCCTGAATACCTGATTCATCAAATGCATAAATATCGTAGGTGCATTGGTCACCCCAAACGACATCACTAGGAACTCGTAATGACCATAACAAGTCTGAAATGCATTTTTATCAAAGTTCTCATCTCTAACCCTCACCCGACGATACCCTAATCTCAAATTGATTTTGCAGAACTGAGATGCACCTTGTAACTGATCAAAGATGTCATTAATCTATGAAAAGGGATAACGGTTCTTCCCCGTCAACTTATTCAACTCCCGATAATCAACGCACATCCGATGTGAATCATCATTCTTCTTGAAGAACAATATTGGTGCTCACCATGGTGAACTGCTCGGTCTGATAAACTGCTTGCCCAATAGCTCCTGAAGTAGAGAGGACAACTCTAGCATCTCAGGCAACACCAATTTGTATGGTGCTTTGGCAATCAGAGCTGTACCTAGAACTGAATCAATCTTGAACTCAACCAGCCTCTTGGGAGGCAGACTGGGTAACTACTCCAGAAATACATCAACAAACTCTCTAACAACCAGAATATCTAAAACCGATGCCAGCTTCCAACCCAAGTATCAACTACATAGGCAAGATGACCCATACAACCATGCTAAATATACTGTCGAGCCCTAGCAGCAAAACAAAAAGTTGACCTAATCCTGGTACCCTCTCCATAGATAGCCAGTTCTCCCCCACTAGGGGTTTGAACTACCACTCGATGACCCTTGTAGTCTATCATAGCATCAAACTTGGTCATCCTATCCATCCGCACTATCACACCCCCACCCTCCATGGGGATACGAATTAAATCAATGGGATAAGGAAATCCAAAAATAACCAGGACACAACCCAAATAAACCATGGATGAAGAAACCCCATCCTCGTTGGCGATAGATACCTGTAACGGACACACTAACTCCCAAGAGGCACATCAAATCCCCTACTGAACATCTGATATACAAAAGATCGACTTGCACCCAAGTAAAAAAGCACAAGAGCAGGAAAAGATTTCACTAAGAAGGTGCCTAATAGAATCATAAACATAAGCATAAAATAAAATAACTTGACAAAATAAAAATAGAAACATACCAGTAACGACGTTTGGCACCGCCCTAGCCTCCTCTGCAGTAAGTTATAAAGTGCAACCATGAGCCCTCAGGTAATTCACCCTACCATGGCGTCTATCCGTGATCCTCAGAGTAACCAGTGTTGGAGCCTGAGTCAGCCTCGCAGTGAGCAAGGCAAATTGGTCTTCACATGGCCAACCTGCTCACAGTGATAGAAAATTCGGGTACTCGGTACTGGGGCTTGCTGATAACAATACTTGTCATAATGCCCTTCCTTGCCGCATTTATGGCATCCCAATGAAGACCGACAAACACCCTCATGAATCTTCCAGTATTTTCAAGGGTGTGGTACCTCTGGCCCCCCAGTTCTCAAATCAGTGGGTCTAAACTACTTTGCTTCAGGCTGTGACTAGACAGGGGCCTAGCTCAGCTCCCTAGACTGGAGCTCTATCTAGATCTCCCATCTCCTCGCTGCCTCCTGTAACTCAATAAGTGTACCATAACGCTAGGCAAACACAACTAGCAAATATTTTTGTTGATCATGCTCAAGTATCAGGTCATCTAAGCTTGCTCAGAAGCAGCAAACTCAAGGCAGAAGAGAGCCCTCTTGGTAACATCTTAGTGATCTCAGTTACAGTCTCATTTCCCTGTCTCAGGTCCAAATACTCCTGAGCCAGCCTCTCTCTGTCCAGTAATGGAACATACCTCAAGCAAAACATCTATGATAACTGCTCCCAGGTAACATAATCTCTCTGCTCGGAAGTGTAGGCACTAGTCACCAATCTCCACCAATCTTTCACACCTAAATGGAGAAGGTTCAGGGCATACTTGACCTTCTCGTCAACAGGGCAAGAGCATGTGAAGAAAAAACCATCCACATCAGACAACCATCTCATCGCAAAAATTGGGTCCTAAACTCCATCAAAATCTAGAAGCTTCGTATTATCGAAGTCCCGATACAGGAAGGCTCTCCCCCTAACGATACTCACAGCATCGACAACTGTGGTAGCTATCGCCTCAAAAAGACCAACGTATCTGTAACACCATAAAATTTAAGACAATTTTTCGCATTTTAAAACATATTTTTCCAAGCACATTTATTAACAAAATCTCATTGTATCGTATCTTTGTTTCACATAATATTTCCCAAGATCAAAATACATAAAATCCCATGCGTGTGTACGAATCATGCCGGCGCCTTCCCGCGATCATCTTTGGTACCTGAAACACATAACACATCACACTGTAAGCATAAAGCTTAGTGAGTTCCCCAAAATACCACACATAACACATACTAGCCACTCAAGACTATAACTCTGTGGGCCCTCGGACCCTAACTCTGTGGACCCTCTGGTCCTAGCTCTATGAACCTTCCGGTTCTAACTTTGTATTACTCTAATATACACATGGCATAAATCACATAGAAACAATGCAGTGCAACACATCACAAAACTAGCATACAATAACTCTGTCACATAACTCTAGTTACCACTCAAGGTAAAGTATTGTGAGAAGACTCACCTCAGATGTCTCGGCAAATCTCTGACTCGGTAGAAATACGATCTAGCCTCCGCCTAATCACATAAAATAAATACTCTCATAAATATAACTCTCAGGACTAGACTCAACCCTCTCTTGGCACCCTCAGAAGGGTAAAAGACCATTTTGCCCCTCTTTTGGCTCAAAGGCCCCATTGTTGACCAACCCTAAAAGTCAACAAAATTCAACGGTCAAACTTTGACCCGACTCGTCGAGTGCACTTGGGCAACTCGGCGAGTCTACATGTGTCCAGTAACTCTCTAGTCTCGTTTGGCATGTCGAGTTCCTCCCCTTGCTCGACGAGTCACACTAGGCATGAATCGCGGGGGTACCCCGACTCAACTTGCCGAGTCTCAAGATCAACTCAGCGAGTTCCGCCTTGAACTCCAGTCCTTTAATCTCTCTCAGACTCACTGAGTTATTCCCCTAACTCGGCGGGTCTACTTGCTGAGTGATTTATTGGAAACCCTAACCCTACTCGCCGAGTCTGCCCTTGGACTCGGCGAGTTCATGTCATGCACAAACTCAAATGACCTCCTGAGGTCAGATCTGTTCCTTTGGTCCATAGATTTGACCTTCCCAAGCCTGAAAAACACGTAAAGCTCGAATCTTGACACTCATGGGATGTCTAAAAGGTTTCACTTGGTGATTTAGTCCCAAAAATAACATTCTAAGCTCAACACCTCTATAGCTCAACATAAAGCAAGTTGAGATAAGTTCTTTAGACCACTATGGGCCTAGATCCGAAATTTCAAAGTGAATAAGGGCCATGTTCTCACAATTTCTTCCATTAAAGGACATGAAAACTCTATATCTATGGATTCCTTCAACACAACAGATAAAGGGGCGATATATTACCTCAAGGATGATGTCTTTAGCTCGAAGTCCACAAATGCACCACCTCCTTGGCCTCCTCTAAGCTGGAAACACCTCCTTCTTGCAAGAATCAATCACAATGATCAAGAAAAGGCTCCTTTCCTCTCACAATCTCACTAGCTCTTCTAGGGTTTCTCTCTGGGGTTTGGTAGCTGCAAATGATGGCCCTAAGGGCCTTTAAATAGGTCCCAAACCCGGGAAATTAGGGTTTCATTAAACAGCATGGACTCGTCGAGTCCACTCATGGACTCGCCGAGTCCAATCATGAACCCGGATGAAAATTCGCGACCTTACTCGACGAGTCTAAGCACCAACTCGCCGAGTCCCTCCATAAACTCCAAAATGATGAATAAAATAATATACTTGGGAATCCGGATGTTACAATTCTCCCCCACTAGAATCAGACTTCGCCCTCGAAGTCTCACTCTGCAAACAACTGTGGATGCTGCTCACGCATCTCGCGCTTCGGCTCCCAAGTCAGCTTTGACCCTATCCGATGCTGCCACTGGACCTGCACCAGAGGCACTTCCTTGCTCCTCAGAACCTTGATCTTCCGTTCCCTAATCGCCACCGGTCTCTCAACATAGTTCAGGCTCACATCCACCTAAATATCCTGTAATGGTACCACTGTCGAGTCGTCGGCTATACACTTTCTCAGCTGCGACACGTGGAAGGTGTCATGAATCTAACCCAACTCTGCAGGTAGCTCCAAACGGTAGGCTACCCTGCCTACTCTCGCGATCACCCTGAAAGGACCAATATATCGGGGCCCTAACTTGCCCCTCTTCCTGAATCGGATCACTCCTTTCCAAGGAGAGACCTTCAGGAGCACGTAGTCACCGACCTGAAACTCGAGCTCGGACTGACGCCTGTTCGCATAACTCTTCTAACGACTCTGAGCGGTCAAAAAACTCTGTTTGACCTGTTGTATCTGCTCAGTCGTCTGAAGAAAAATCTCTGTACTACCCATCACACGTTGCCCTACCTTTCCCCAGCAAATGGGGGTCCGACACCTCCTCCCATACAACAGCTCAAAGGGTGGCATACCAATGCTCGAATGATGGCTGTTGTTGTAGGAAAACTTTTCCAAGGGAAAATACGTGTCCCAACTCCCGCCAAAATCCAACACACATGCTCGGAGCATGTCCTCGAGCGTCTGAATCGTCCGTTCACTATACCCGTCAGTCTGTGGGTGGTATGCGGTACTAAAATGCAGCCTCGTACCCAATTCCTCATGAAACTTCATCCGAAACCTGGAAGTGAAACATACATCTCGATCTGAAACAATCGAGACCGGTACTCCATGCCGCGATACCACCTCTCTCACGTACAACTCTGCCAGCCTCTCCGCAGAAGAGCTCTCACTAATAGCAAGGAAGTGGGCGCTCTTCGTCAACATGTCCACAATCACCCAAATTGCATCGACGCCCCTCGCAGTCCTCGACAATTTGGTGATAAAATCCATAGTAATCTGTTCCCACTTCCACTTGGGAATCTCTAACGGCTGCAACTTACCATGCGGTCTCTGGTGCTCGGCCTTAACCCTACGATAGGTTAGGCACCTCTCAACGAACCATGCGACGTCCCTCTTCATGCAGGGCCACCAATACTCCTTCGTCAGGTCCAAATACATCTTAGTGGCCCCGGGATGGATCGAGAACTTCGATCGATGAGCCTCTTCCATCAAGATGGTACGCATCCTGCCCACAAACAATACCCATATCCGACCCTGAAATGTCATAAGCCCCCGGCTATCAGTAACGAACTCCGATACCAGCCCGACAACTCTCTCTCTCTCTTATGGCTTTCTGGTCTCACGGCCTCAGCCTGGTCCCCATGAATGGTGTCCAACACCAGAGTCATCATTGTCAATCTCAAACAAACATCCCCCATCGGTCCGCCCTCCGCCCTACGGCTCAGTGCATCGGCTACAACATTAGCCTTGCCCGGGTGGTACAAGATCTCACAATCGTAATCCTTCAGTACATCTAACCATCTCCTCTGGCGCATATTCAGGTTGGGCTGATCCATTAGATACTTCAGGCTCTTGTGGTCCGTGTATATGGTACACCGAACCCCATACAGATAGTGACGCCAGATCTTGAGGGCGAACACCACCGCCCCCAACTCTAGATCGTGGGTGGGATACCTCATCTCATGAGGCTTCAGCTGCCTCGATGCGTATGCTATCACATGACCCCTCTGCATAAGCACCGATCCCAACCCTGATATCGACGCGTCACAATACACTACGAAATCCTCCATCCCCTCCGGAAGGGCTAACACCGGGGCTTCGCATAGTCTCTGGCGAAGTGTCTCGATGGAGGCCTGCTGCTCTGGACCCCATGAAAAAGCAACACCCTTCCGGGTCAACTTGGTGAGTGGCACGGCGATCTTGGAGAAATCCCTGATAAATCTCCGATAATAACCAGCCAACCCTAGGAAACTCTTGATCTCGGTAGGTGACCTCGGCACCTGCCAACTCATCAGTGCCTCAATCTTGGCTGGATCGACCAATATCCCTTTCTGGTTAACGAGGTGCCCTACGAACTGGACCTCTCACAACCAGAAATCACACTTGGAGAATTTGCAATAAAGCCTCTCCGATCTCAGAACACCGAGGATCTCTCTCAAATGCTCGTCATGCTGCTCTCTGGACCTCGAATACACCAATATGTCGTCGATGAATACGATCATCGAGCGATCCAACATCGGCCTGCACACTCTGTTCATGAAATCCATGAACACCGCCGGTGCATTGGTGAGTCCGAAAGGCATCACCACGAACTCGTAATGCCCATAACGAGTCCTAAACGTTGTCTTCTGGATGTCCTCATCTCGCACCCTCACCTGATGATATCCAGACCTCAAATCGATCTTGGAGAACCAAGATGCTCCCTGCAACTGATCGAACAAATTGTTGATCCTCGACAATGGGTAACGATTCTTGACCGTCAGCTTGTTCAACTCCTGGTAATCAATGCACATCCGGTGTGAACCATCATTCTTCTTGACAAACAGGATAGGCGCTCCCCACGGCGAGCTGCTCGGCCGAATAAACCCCTTCCCCAGCAGCTCCTGAAGCTGCGAGGATAACTCTTGCATCTCTGGAGGTGCAAGACGATAAGGCCCCTTGGCGATAGGCGCGGCCCCCGGAACCAAATCGATACTGAACTCTACTTGCCTCACGGGAGGCACACCCGACAATTTCTCTGGAAAGACATCCGGGAACTCACGCACTATCGGAACCTCCTCCACTGACCTCGGCCTCTCGGAATCAACCCGCGTATCCGACACGTACGCCAGAAAACCCTTACAGTCCTGCTGTAGGCTCTGCCTCGCTCTAGCGGTTGAACAAAATGCCGGCCCAGAACGCATACCGTCGCCGTATACTGCTAGAACTCCCCCACTAGGGTCTCGTATGGTCACCAGTTGTCTCTCGCAGTCGATAACTGCTCCAAATTCGCTCAACCAGTCCATGCCCACTATGACACATACGTCACCCATCGGGATAGGAACTAGATCAATCGGAAACTCAACACCGAAAATATCGAGCACACACCCTCGGATCACCTCGGTGGCATACACCGCTCTCTCGTCAGCTATGGAAATTCCCAGAGGTCGACTCAATGCCTCTCGACTAATACTGATGTGCTGACTAAAAGCCACAGATACAAAAGACCGACTCGCACCCGAGTCAAATAACACCAAGGCAGGTACAAAATTCACAAGAAAAGTACCTACGCATAACATAAAATAAACACAATATCCCAACATCAAAATAAATACAAGAAATGATACATACCAGCCACGACATCGGGCGCCGTGCGGACCTCCTCTGTAGTCAACTAAAAGGCTCTCCCTCGTGCCTTAGATACCTCGGCCTTCACTGGCCAACTCTCAGTAGCTCTGATAGCAGCAGAGGCAGATCCCTAAGGTGCTCCCTGGGCTGTCCCTCATAACTATAGACACTCTGCCTTGCGGTGTCCGGTCTGGTTGCAGTGAAAGCATACTGCAAACCCCTTGGGGCAATCCTTGGCCATATGCCCCTCCTTGCCACATTTGTAGCAAGACCCCTCTCTGCACACCCCATCGTGGCTCTTGCCACACTTGCCACAAGTGCAGTCCTTCTGACTCCTAGGTCTCGAATCAGCGGGCTTGGCCCGCTTGGCTGCTGGCTGGGACTACGCCGGTCGCCGATCCCTCCCCTGAGACTCAGCCTCCTCCCTAGCCTGAGTCTCCAGCTCTATCTCCCTCTTTAGAGCATTTGCTTGAAGCTCAGCAAATTTCCGGTACGTTGAGTTCGCCACGAACTCCCGTATATCCCTCCTCAAAATGCTCAGATATCGGCTCATACGTGCCTGCTCAGAGGACACGTGCTTTGGGCAGCACATCACCCGCTCATGGAACATCCTCGTAATCACTGTGATAGACTCGGTACCCTGCTTGAGGGTCAGAAACTCCTGGGCCAAAATCTCCCTCTCCACCTGGGGAACATACTCATCTCGGAACATAGAAGTGAACCTCTCCCAAGTCATTGCAGCAAGCTCAGCAGGCGAATAATGTGCCGTCACAAACTTCCACCAGTCCTTCGCTCCCAAGCGAAGCTGGTCCAACGCGAATTGGACTCTCAAATGCTATGGAGATGAGCAGGTGAAAAAACACCCCTCAATGTTTGAAATCCACCTCATCTATGCAATCGGGTCCTGGGTCCCATCAAACCCCGCGGTTTTGTGTTGCTAAACTCCCAGAACAGCAACGCATCACCACCCTGTAGTCTAGCCGCAGCTACAGCTGCAGTGGCCGCAGCAACCACAGCATCAGAAAGAGCAGCGTATCTCTCGTCGAATGTCTCTATCAGGGTGGTCTTGATAGACCCGAACATCTCTAGAATCTCATCGCGGATGGCAGCAGCCACCTCATCATGAATCATCTGGCGGAACTCCTCGTCGCTCACACCCCCTCCACTGGTCCCTAGTCTATGGCGTGTCCCTACCATGATGCCTCTCTGAAATACAACATAAGATATCAATAATTTGCTCGGATGTATACACACTCGATATCCCAATCCTACTTGATCTTTGGTACCCTAAGGATTCTTACTTGGACTGCGCACTCACCCGGTATCTTCAGTAGTATGGGCCCAATAATACCATCCATACCGCATCAGAATTCATCCCAAGTCCTCCTCCCATAGTCCCAAATCCCAAGTACGCTACTCTCTTTAATCATGTGCTACTCGCTAGCAGATCTCTCATAAACTCCTCGCTGCTATCTAAACACTCTCAAGCATCTCTAACAGCAAAAACCGCTAGACTAAGACATCATCTATCAGGCCACTCGAGTCCTAATAAGAATACCTAGTCTACTCTAGCATGCATAACATAATTCATCATATAGCATAGCATAACGTATCTTTTAACACTTATTGTAAGGGTATTTTGGGAAATCACCGTTCGGGCGCCGGCTGATCGTACACACGACTCTGCTCTGTTTGTCTCAAAACTTTTTTTTACTCTTTAAAATTTTACTTTATTATCAAAATTCTCCTCAAATCCTCAGTTTGACTCTAGATACGACTGAAGAAGCATCCGAATCCCTCAAACCAAGGCTCTGATACCAAATTGTAAGAGCGTAAAATTTAAGACAATTTTTCGCATTTTAAAACATATTTTTCCAAGCACATTTATTAACAAAATCTCATTGTATCGTATCTTTGTTTCACAAAACATTTCCCAAGATCAAAATACATAAAATCCCATGCGTGTGTACGAATCATGCCGGCGCCTTCCTGCGATCATCTCTGGTACCTGAAACACATAACACATAACACTGTAAGCATAAAGCTTAGTGAGTTCCCGAAAATACCACACATAACACATACTAGCCACTCGAGGCTATAACTCTGTTGGCCCTTGGGCCCTAACTCTGTGGACCCTCTGGTCCTAGCTCTGTGAACCTTCCGGTTCTAACTCTATATTACTCTGATAAACACATGGCATAAATCAAATAGAAATAATGCAGTGCAACACATCACATAACTAGCATACAATAACTCTGTCACATAACTCTAGTTACCACTCAAGGTAAAGTATAGTGAGAAGACTCACCTCAGATGTCTCGGTAAATCTCTGAGTCGGTAGAAATACGATCTAGCCTCTTACTAATCACATAAAATAAATACTCTCATAAATATAACTCTCGGGACTAGACTCAACCCTCTCTTGGCACCCTTAGAAGGGTAAAAGACCATTTTGCCCCTCTTTTGGCTCAAAGGCCCCATTGTTGACCAACCCTAAAAGTCAACAAAATTCAATGGTCAAACTTTGACCCGACTCGTCGAGTGCGCTTCGGCAACTCGGAAAGTCTACACGTGTTCAGTAACTCTCTAGTCTCGTTTGGCATGTCGAGTTCCTCCCCTTGCTCGACGAGTCACACTAGGCATGAATCGCGGGGGTACCCCGACTCAACTTGCCGAGTCTCAAGATAAACTCAGTGAGTTCCGCCTTGAACTCCAGTCCTTTAATCCCTCTCAGACTCACTGAGTTATTCCCCCAACTCGGCGGGTCTACTCGCTAAGTTATTTACGGGAAACCCTAAACCTACTCGCCGAGTCTGCCCTTCGACTCGGCGAGTTCATGTCATGCACAAACTCAAATGACCTCCTGAGATTAGATCTGTTCATTTGGTCCATAGATCTGACCTTCCCAAGCCTGAAAAACACGTAAAGCTCGAATCTTGAAACTCATGGGACGTCTAAAATGTTTCACTTGGTGATTTAGCCCCAAAAATAACATTCTAAGCTCAACACCTCTATAGCTTAACATAAAGCAAGTTGAGATAAGTTCTTTAGACCACTATGGGCCCAGATCCGAAATTTCAAAGTGAATATGTAACAACGCAAATTTTCAAACAAATTTTTCATTTTAAAAATAAAGTATTTTCATTCAAAACAAGGCATAAATAATTTAGGTGTCATGTCAAATACAAATTGTCTAAATCCCAAGATCATAAAAACATCCTTCAGTGTGTATCGATCACGCCGGCGCCTTCCCACGGTCCTCGCTAGTACCTGAAACACATACATAACGACTGTAAGCATAAATGCTTAGTGAGTTCCCCAATATACAACTTACGCACATACGCCTTTCCAGGCCCTGACCTTCCGGTCCATGTGTCTCAGGGGACTTCCGTCCCTGCTGGGTAAACCTTCCGGTCCTACCCACGCCGACCTTCCGGTCCATCACACAATATATCGCCTTCCGGCCCATAACATATTGCCTTCCGGCCCATAATATAATCGTCTTCCGGCCCATGACATACATAGCACACATATAACAAATAACTCACCACATATAGCATACATATCTCATATCATATCCGACCTTCCGGTCACACAGTCAAACCCTTCCGGGTACAGTATAGTGAGAAGACTCACCTCGTGAATGCTGAAAGCTAGCAATTCCTGAAATCACTCGTGCACAATCCGACGAGCTACAACCTCCCTATAACATCACATATCCCTCATTAACACTTATATCTTCTAAGTGTGACTATCCCTAAGAAGTCAGACTTAGGTCAACTCTGGTCAACGGTAAACGGTCAACGGTCAACTCGACCGGAATCGGTGAGTCTAGACGTCCTCCCCAACTTCCCCTGATGTTCCCTTTCTACTCGTCGAGTATCCCTCTTGGCTCGACGAGATCCTCGTGGAAGAATCGCGGGGCCACCCCGACTCCACTCGCCGAGTCTGAAGAACAACTCGACGAGTTCCAGTCAATCTCCAAGCCACTCGCCGAGTCTGTTCATCGGACTCGGCGAGTCCATGCCATGCAGTCGATCAAACTGCTTCCTGAGATAAGTTTTGTCCCGAAATACACAAGCATGGGACCTACTGGACCTCTAAAGGTCCTAATACAGGGTTATAGTCGTTTGGGTAACAATGTACTAATTCATCTAATCGCCAAATGGGTTCCATAAACCCTAAATCCATGCACACATCAACAATACATAAAGAATCCGAAATATTACCTGAATAACGCACTCTCTGTGTCCCCAAACCGCAGAACTCGAATCCCTTGCTGTTCCTTTAGCCAAAACTCTTCTCCTCCTTGCACAACAATTTCTTCAAAGCCCTAATACCCTTCAATCTTGCTCTAGATGCCCACAACCGTTTAGGGTTCTTCTCAGTCGACTAAAGACGGAAAATGACGGCCTATAAGTGCCTTATATACGTTCCAAAACCAAACGGCTAGGGTTTCCGCTGAACAGCGTCGACTCGCCGAGTCCATATCTGGACTCGTCGAGTCCAGTCGCGATCCCGCGACCAAGTCTGCGATCCTACTCGGCGAGTCTAGGCTCCAACTCGCCGAGACCCCTCTTAAATCACCCCAAAAACATAATTTAACAATACCTGAGATTTCGGGCTGTTACAACTCTCCCCCACTAGGATTAGACTTCGCCCTTGAAGTCTCATTCTGAAAATAGTTCCGGATGCTGCTCCCGCATCTCACGTTCCGGCTCCCAAGTCATTTCCGATCCCTTACGGTGTTGCCACTGAACCAACACCAGAGGTACCTCCTTGTTCCTCAGAACCTTGATCTTCCGATCCCTGATGGCCACTGGTCTCTCAGCATAATTCAGGCTCGCATCCACCTGAATATCCTCTAATGGAACCACTGCCGACTCATCGGCTATGCACTTCCTCAATTGCGACACATGAAAAGTGTCGTGGATCTGTCCCAACTCCGCTGGCAACTCCAACCGATAGGCTACCCGGCCTATCCTTGCAATCACGCGAAATGGTCCAATATACCGGGGCCCCAACTTGCCCCTCTTCCTGAATCGAATCACTCCTTTCCAAGGAGAGACCTTCAGGAGAACGAAGTCGCCGACCTAAAATTCAAGCTCGGATCGGCGCCTGTCTGTATAACTCTTCTGTCGGCTCTGGGCGGTCAATAACCTCTGTCTAACTTGCTGAATCTGCTCTGTCGTCTGAAGCATGATCTCTGTGCTGCCCATCACTCTCTGTCCCACCTCTCCCCAGCAAATGGGGGTCCGACACCTCTTACCATACAACAGCTCAAAAGGTGGCATACCAATGCTCGAATGATGGCTGTTGTTGTAGGAAAACTCTGCTAAGGGTAAATATGCATCCCAGCTACCCCCGAAGTCTAACACACACGCTCGAAGCATGTCCTACAGCGTCTGAATCGTCCGCTCGCTCTGACCGTCTGTCTGGGGATGGTATGCGGTACTAAAATGCAATTTAGTACCCAGCTCCTCATGGAATTTCTTCCAAAACCTGGAAGTGAAGCGCACATCACGGTCTGAAACAATCGAGATCGGCACTCCATGCCGAGATACCACTTCTCTCACGTATATCTCCGCCAACTTCTCCGCTGAAGAACTCTCGCTGATTGCAAGGAAGTGTGCACTCTTTGTCAACCTATCCACAATCACCCAAATTGCGTCAACTCCCCTAGCAGTCCTCGGCAATTTGGTGATGAAATCCATAGTGATCTGTTCCCACTTCCACTCGGGGATCTCCAATGGCTGTAACTTGCCATGCGGTCTCTGGTGCTCGGCCTTAACCCTACGGCAGGTCAAGCACCTCTCAACGAACCATGCCACGTCCCTCTTCATACAGGGCCACCAATACTCTTTCCTCACATCCAAATACATCTTCGTAGCACCGGGATGGATCGAGAATTTCGATCTATGAGCCTCTTCCATCAAAGTAGTACGCGTACCGCCCACGAACGGTACCCAGATCCGACTCTGGAACGTCAGAAGCCCTCGTCCATCCTTAACGAACTCTGAAATTAACCCAACGACCCGCTCTTTCTTCTGTATCTCTGGTCGTACAGCCTCGGCCTGTGCCCCACGAATAGCATCCAATACTGGAGTCATCACAGTCAGTCTCAAGCATACATCTCGCAATGGAGTGCTCTCCGCCCTGCGGCTCAATGCATTGGCTACCACATTAGCCTTGCCCGGGTGGTACAGGATCTCACAATCATAATCCTTGACTACATCCAACCACCTCCTCTGACGCATATTTAGGTTGGGCTGATCCATCAAATATTTCAAGCTTTTATGGTCCGTGTATATCGTACATCGAACCCCATACAGGTAGTGACGCCAAATCTTGAGAGCGAACACTACTGCCCCCAACTCTAAATCATGCGTGGGATACCTCGCCTCATGAGGCTTCAGCTGCCTCGACGCATAAGCTATCACATGACCCCTCTGCATCAACACTGCACCCAGTCCTGAAATCGATGCGTCACAATATACTACAAAATCTTCCATTCCTTCCGAAAGAGCTAATACCGGGGCTTCGCACAACTTCTGGCGAAGTGCCTCAAAGGAGGTCTGCTGCTCGGGCCCCCATGAGAATGCCACACCCTTCCGGGTCAATCTGGTGAGCGGCACAGCGATCTGGGAGAAATCCTTAATGAATCTCCGATAATACCCTGCCAACCCAAGGAAGCTCCTGATCTCAGAGGGTGACTTCGGCACCTCCCAACTCATCACCGCCTCAACCTTGGCCGGATCGACCAATATCCCTTCCTGATTAACAACATGTCCTAGAAATTGGACCTCTCGCAACCAGAAGTCACATTTGGAGAACTTTGCATAAAGCTTCTCCGACCTCAATACCTCAAGGACTTCCCTCAAATGTTCCTCATGCTGCTCTCTAGATCTCGAATACACCAGAATGTCGTCGATAAATACAATCACTGACCGATCCAACATCGGCCTGCATACCCTGTTCATGAGATCCATGAACACAGCCGGGGCATTGGTGAGCCCGAAAGGCATCACCACAAACTCATAATGCCCATAACGCGTCCTAAACGCTGTCTTCTGGACATCCTCATCCCGCACTCTCACCTGATGATACCCTGACCTCAGATCGATCTTGGAAAACCAAGATGCTCCCTGCAACTGATCGAATAAATCATCGATCCTCGGTAACGGGTAACGGTTCTTGACCGTCAACTTGTTCAACTCCCGGTAATCAATGCACATCCGGTGTGAACCATCCTTCTTCTTGACGAACAGAATAGGTGCTCCCCATGGCGAGCTGCTCGGCCGAATGAATCCCTTCCCCAGCAACTCCTGGAGCTGCGAGGACAACTCTTGCATCTCTGGAGGGGCAAGACGATAAGGCACCTTAGCAATAGGCGCGGCCCCCGGAACCAGGTCAATACCAAACTCTACTTGTCTCACAGGAGGTACTCCCGGCAGTTCCTCGGGGAAAACATCTGGAAACTCACGCACCACTGGGACCTCCTCCACTGACTTCGGTCTCTCGGAAACTTCCCACGTATCCATCACATACGCCACAAAACCCTTACAGCCCTGCTGTAGACACTGCCTCGCCCTAGCTGCCGAACAAAAAGCAGATCCTGAACAGGTACCCTCGCCGTACACCGAAAGAACTCCCCCGCTATGGTCTCGTATAGTCACCAGCTGACGCTCACAGTCGATGACAGCGCCGAATCGGCTCAACCAGTCCATGCCCACGATGACACAGACGTCACCCATCGTAATAGGAATCAGGTCTATCGGGAATTCAACCCCGAAAATCTCTAGCATGCATCCCCGAAGAACCTCTGTGGCATAAATCACTTTCTCGTCAGCTATAGAAACTCTCAAAGGTCGGCTCAACGACTCACGACTAACGCTGATATGCTGACTAAAGGCTAAAGATACAAAGGACCTACTCGCACCTGAGTCAAATAACACTAAGGCAGGCACAGAGTTCACAAGGAAAGTACCTACGCATATAATAACATAAGCATAACATCTCAATTTTAAAATAAATACATGAATTACAGCATACCTGCCACAACATCGGGCACAGCGCGGACCTCCTCCACAGTCAGCTGAAAAGCTCTCCCCCGAGCCCTCGGGGCCTCGGCCTTCACCGGTCGAGTTGCAGTAGCTCTCGCAGCAGGTGCAGATCCCTGAAGAAGCTGAGGGCACTCGGCCTTCCTATGGCCTGTCTGGTTGCAATGAAAGCAAACCGTAAACCCCTTGGGGCACTCCCTAGCAATGTGCCCCTCCTTGCCACACTTGTAGCAAGCACCAGATCGACATACCCCATCATGACTCTTGCCGCACTTCCCGCAAGTGCGGCCCTTCGAACCTCTTGTCCTCGAATCGGCGGACTTTATCCGCTTGACTGCCGGCTGGGACTGAGCCGGTCGCCGGTCCACCCGCTGAGACTCGGCCTCCTCCCTGGCCTGGGTCTCCAACTCGATCTCGCGCTTCCTGGCATTCGCCTGGAGCTCAGCAAAAGTATGGTAGGTGGAGTTTGACACAAACTCCCGGATATCCCTCCTCAACACTCCCAAGTACCGGCTCATCCGAGCCTGATCAGTGGACACCAGCTCGGGGCAGAACATCGCCCTCTCATGAAACTTCCGCGTGATCACCGCAACAGAATCAGTACCCTGCTTGAGGGTTAAGAACTCATGTACCAATCGTTCCCTCTCCACCGGGGGAACGTACTCGTCCCTGAACATAGCAGTAAACCCCTCCCATGTCACTGCTGTAATCTCTGCCAGGGTGAAGTTCGCCGTCACGAACTTCCACCAATCCTTCGCTCCCAGACGGAGCTGGTTCAAAGAGAACCGTACCCTCAGGTGCTCCGGGCATGAACAAGTGTAGAAGCACCCCTCTATATCCGCGATCCACCTCATCGCAGCAATCGGATCCTGCGTCCCATCGAACTCAGGTGGCTTCGTGTTGCTGAACTCCCGGAACAGCAACGAGTCACCCCCCTGTGGCCTGGCAGCGGCCACAGCTACGGTAGCTGCAGCGGCTGCAGCTTCAGTCAATGCGGCGTACCGCTCCTCAAACGTCTCCATCAGGGTGGTCTTAATAGACCCAAACATCTCCGGGATCTCAGCCCGGATCGCCGTAGCTACCTCCTCGTGAATCATCTGACGAATCTCCTCGTCACTCACACCACTCGTACTCACTCTGTGGCATGGTCTAACCATGATGTCTCTGAAATACAACATAAAACTATCAGAGACTCCATCGAGTGTAATCGCACTCGATAATGCAACCCTACTCAGTCTCCGATATCCAGGGATTCTTACTTGGGCCTCCCACTGACCCGGTGTCTTCGGTAGTACGGGCCCAATACTACCGACCACCCCGCATCAGCAGTCATCCCAAATCTTCCTCCCCAAACCCCGGATAGTGAGTACTCTACTTCTGTTATGCACTATCTACTCGCACACTAACAAAGCATCTCATATCGGCAAACTTCCCTAGACTAAGGCATCACAAATCAGGCCACTCTAGTCCTATCATGAATACCTAGTCTTCTAGCATGCATAACAATTCATATCATATAATATTGTAAGGTATTTTGGGGATCTTTACCGTTCGGGCGCTAACTGATCGTACACACTGCTTCTTGCTTGCTTACCACAAAACCATTTACAAAAGTTTATGCCTTTATTTAAAAAGTTTCCTCAAATCCTCGGTTTGAGTTCAGTTACCCCCGAAGGTGCACCCGAATCCCTCAAACCAAGGCTCTGATACCAATTGTAACAACGCAAATTTTCAAACAAAATTTTCATTTTAAAAATAAAGTATTTTCATTCAAAACAAGGCATAAATAATTTAGGTGTCATGTCAAATACAAATTGTCTAAATCCCAAGATCATAAAAACATCCTTCAGTGTGTATCGATCACGCCGGCGCCTTCCCACGGTCCTCGCTAGTACCTGAAACACATACATAACAACTGTAAGCATAAATGCTTAGTGAGTTCCCCAATATACAACTTACGCACATACGCCTTTCCAGGCCCTGACCTTCCGTTCCATGTGTCTCAGGGGACTTCCGTCCCTGCTGGGTAAACCTTCCGGTCCTACCCACGCCGACCTTCCGGTCCATCACACAATATATCGCCTTCCGGCCCATAACATATTGCCTTCCGGCCCATAATATAATCGTCTTCCGGCCCATGACATACATAGCACACATATAACAAATAACTCACCACATATAGCATACATATCTCATATCATATCCGACCTTCCGGTCACACAGTCAAACCCTTCCGGGTACAGTATAGTGAGAAGACTCACCTCGTGAATGCTGAAAGCTAGCAATTCCTGAAATCACTCGTGCACAATCCGACGAGCTACAACCTCCCTATAACATCACATATCCCTCATTAACACTTATATCTTCTAAGTGTGACTATCCCTAAGAAGTCAGACTTAGGTCAACTCTGGCCAACGGTCAACGGTCAACGGTCAACTCGACCGGACTCGGCGAGTGCCATGGCGACTCGGCGAGTCTAGACGTCCTCCCCAACTTCCCCTGATGTTCCCTTTCTACTCGTCGAGTATCCCTCTTGGCTCGACGAGATCCTCGTGGAAGAATCGCGGGGCCACCCCGACTCCACTCGCCGAGTCTGAAGAACAGCTCGACGAGTTCCAGTCAATCTCCAAGCCACTCGCCGAGTCTGTTCATCGGACTCGGCGAGTCCATGCCATGCAGTCGATCAAACTGCTTCCTGAGATAAGTTTTGTCCCGAAATACACAAGCATGGGACCTACTGGACCTCTAAAGGTCCTAATACAGGGTTATAGTCGTTTGGGTAACAATGTACTAATTCATCTAATCACCAAATGGGTTCCATAAACCCTAAATCCATGCACACATCAACAATACATAAAGAATCCGAAATATTACCTGAATAACGCACTCTCTGTGTCCCCAAACCGCAGAACTCGAATCCCTTGCTGTTCCTTTAGCCAAAACTCTTCTCCTCCTTGCACAACAATTTCTTCAAAGCCCTAATACCCTTCAATCTTGCTCTAGATGCCCACAGCCGTTTAGGGTTCTTCTCAGTCGACTAAAGACGGACAATGACGGCCTATAAGTGCCTTATATACGTTTCAAAACCAAACGGCTAGGGTTTCCGCTGAACAGCGTCGACTCGCCGAGTCCATATCTGGACTCGTCGAGTCCAGTCGTGATCCCGCGACCAAGTCTGCGATCCTACTCGGCGAGTCTAGGCTCCAACTCGCCGAGTCCCCTCTTAAATCACCCCAAAAACATAATTTAACAATACCTGAGATTTCGGGCTGTTACAGAATAAGGGCCAGGTTCTCACAATTTCTTCCATTAAAGGACATGAAAACTCTACATATATGGATTCCTTCAACACAACAGATAAAGGGGCGATATATTACCTCAAGGATGATGTCTTTAGCTCGAAATCCACAAATGCACCACCTCCTTGGCCTCCTCTAAGCTGGAAACACCTCCTTCTTGCAAGAATCAACCACAATGATCAAGAAAAGGCTCCTTTCCTCTCACAATCGCTCTAGCTCTTTTAGGCTTTGTATCTGGGGTTTGGTAGCCGCAAATGACGGCCCTAAGGGCCTTTAAATAGGTCCCAAACCCAGGAAATTAGGGTTTCATTAAACAGCATGGACTCGCCGAGTCCACTCATGGAATCGCCGAGTCTAGTCATGAACCCGGATGAAAATCTGTGACACTACTCGGCGAGTTAAGCACCAACTCGCCGAGTCCCTCCACAAACTCCAAAATAATGAATAAAATAATATACCTGGGAATCCGGATGTTACAGTATCGCTCACTAAAAAGCTCGATCATAGTGAACTTGATAGACCCAAATGTCTTTGACATAGATCTATGGACAACAGCAACCACCTCAGTGGTGATGACCTCCCGAATTTGGTCATCTATCATCCTTTGCCAATTCTGGCGGCTCTCTCCTGATCCTGAACATGATCCCCGTGTGAACACCATACTGAAAATAAACCAGAATATATCAAAAATTTCACTATTAATAATATCAAAACTATCCCAGATAGACGAACCCTCGGGGTTTGCGACTTCCTTGCGACACATATGAGTCGTGTGCTTTCAGTAGTACGAGCCCATACTACCTTCCATAACTATCCATATTTTTCCAAAGGATCATCACAATCACCAACACAATATAAACAACTAGAACAACCATACATTCAATCATCACTCTTATGAGGGTGGCTAAACATTTCTCATCTCACCAGGTGCTCACACATATACTCATCTATAACACTTCCATCAACCCTACAACAGTCACATATGATAATCATACGTAACACTTGATCCTATAGATAGTCGAATACTTGATTCTACCCTAAGCCCACAACCAGACAAGGAACATGAAATAAGGCCAAACCAAATATTCTCAGCCTATAAAATCTTAGTTGATATATGCATATTTGGTCATATATTTTGTCTAATATGTTAATACTTTTTGGATATTTTTTCTCAATTATTGGAAAAAAGGTACTTAATTATGTTTAAATTGTATTTTCAGCCTAAAAGACATGCTCGAGTTAAAAAGGAAGCGGGATTAGCAATCGGAAGCTCAGGAATTGAAGAAATAAGAAATCAAGCTAAAAAGGTGAAGAACTCAACAGGTTGGTCATCAACTCGACGAGTTGATGAGAAGATTTGCGATACATTAGGTGCCTTACCGTACACGATATTTAAGTGATAAACTTGTCGAGTCAGTCTTTGGAATCGACGAGTTGCCCCTGTTTTCAGAAAACTATATAAAGGGCACTAATTCCCGTGACAAGGACTCTTGGCTGGATCTCTTTGCGACTAAGTGGCGAATAGAAGAATTATTGGAGCTCTAGAACTAAAAGAACAACCCTAAAGATTGATTTGGAAGAGATCAAAGGCAACACATATTCTCTTTTTCTTAATCTATTGCACAAAACTATTTTTTAATTATGGATTTTGTTTTTAAGATATTACTCGCTGTACATATGAGCTAAAAAGTCATACTTCTGTTTAGGGTAGACTAGCTTGTTAATATGGATTGATTTTATGGTATGGATTCGTTGATTTGGTAAAATTGTTTTGTTAAGCTTGTTAAAGATCCTTATGTGTTGACAATAACTATTTTCTGTTAATTATCAAGTCTATTAAGTTGGATGAACATCCTCTTAATTGATTGCTTCATATGATTTATGTGAAAACAATATTATATGCCTAGTATTAGTGAATATGAACCTAGGATTAATTAGAAAATAGGTAAGTTAATATGTAAGCTTGTGTGATGAACAGCTATACAAGATGTTGATTAAATTTGTAATTTAATTTGCTACAACTACAGGTCTTACTTAACGCGAATCAAAATACTATGAAATTCATTAGTTTAACCAATTGACCACTGTTTAAATTAATTTGTTTTCTAAGGATTAGTAATAGTGAACACAAATCTAATCACATTAATCAATAGCCAATGACAAAATAATCCATTTCACTTTCCATAAAATCAACTATAGAAACAAGTGAATCGAACCTGAACAGATGTCTCTTTTAATATTGAACCCAGTTACTTCTTATTTGCTTTAGTTGTAAGTTATCTGAGTTTGAGTATTAGTTAATTATTTAAGTTTCTAGTCTTGCAAAAATAGAGAAAACCTTTCTTTTTATTGTTTGTTTTTAATAATATAATTCTAGTAGTTAGTTTAATTGTTACCATTTCCTGTGTTCGATACCCGGCTTGCTTGAACTATATTACTAAATGATAGGTACACTGCCTTTCGTGTGTTTATTTGTTTTTGAAATAGTAGGATTAAAACTAGTGCATTTTACACACATCAAGTTTTGGCACCGTTGCCGGGGAACGGTTTTAAATAGTTATTTTAATTGCTAGAGTTATCAATCCATTGTGTAAGATTTATCTTGCACAAAGTTATCATTCTAGTTAATTAGTTATCTAGTTTAAGTTCTAGTTTGTTTTTAATAATTTTAGTTTTTAGTTTTCTGTTTTAGCCTTGAGCTCGCCGAGTCTAGTCGAAGCAACTCGATGAGTCCAACGCGTTTTTTATTTTCATTTTTTACTTCGTTTTGTTCTTCTTATGCGTGTTTTCTGTTTTCTTTTAGGTATTTTACGACCCGAGGATCAAATACATCTTTGGTCCTATCTCTTGAAAATCCAGAATCAGGTTTGAGGAAGAACAAGGATAAAACCGTTGAAGAGACTAACTCGCCAAGAAAATCACCTTTCAAGGACCTTAAATCGGTATTTGGAAAGAAGAAAGGAAAGAAAGTGGGTGAGTCTAACAGTAAAAAGAGTGAAGAAAGTAAGATAGAAAGCTTTGAACGTAATCCTAATCCAAAAGAAACCGACTACGCAATAGAAACCGAAGAAGAAAGCGACCGAGAAAGCGAACCCGATAACACCATGGCTAACATCACAGATATCACCATAGGCGAATACAAGAAGAGGATGCGTGACGATACTGGGTTGGGACTCCTGTAACCTGCGATTCCAGCAACTGCTACCTTCGAGCTAAAAGGCCACATACTCATCCAACTCAAGGACATCCCATTCTACGGGAAAGATCACGAAGACACATACAAGCATATGGAAGAGGTCAACGACATAGCCGACTATTTCAACATTCCTAATTTGCCTCGCGAGACCATTTTGCTTCATATGCTACCAGTTACATTTACATGAGCCACGAAAGATTGACTAAAACCACTCCCCCCGGGGTCCATCACCACATGGGCTAAAATGCGGGAAAAATTTATTGATCAATTTTGTCCTCCCTCAAAAATAGCAAAGTTGAAGAAAGCCATTGCAAATTTCGAGCAACAACCGGACAAGTCACTTTATGAGGCATGGGAGAGATACAAATGCTTGTTGAGGAACTGCCCCCACAATGACTTAAACATTCAGCAACAAGTCTCCATTTTCTATGATGGAGTGAATGTGACAACTAGGCAGCTCCTTGACTCCCAAGGAACACTCACGAAGAAAGCACCCACGGTCATAAATGAGCTAATTGAAGAATTCTCTAAGCACTCTAGAGAATATCATAATTCAAGGAATGACTTTACTCGAGGGGCCGTGAACTCAGTTTTCGATAATATGGCGGCATTAATGGATAAATTAGATAGTTTGGACCGAAGAATGACAAAGATGGATCAATCCATCCATGCCATCTGGGGGAGATGTGAGAATTGTAGCGAGCCTCACCTTACTCAAGATTGTGATCTAGACGAGCATGGGAACCGAAAAGTGCAAGTGTGTTACTCTAGTGGCCATAGATATGATGAAGATTGGCAAAAACCAAAAAAAGAGTGCCTACCATATGATGAGTACAAGAAGGAAAAGGAGGAGAAATACAGAATAAAGACAAGAGGGTTCTATCAAAAGGAAGAGCCGGTGCAAGAAAAGAAAATGGACTTTGAAGATATGCTCACAAGATTTGCAGCTGCATCCGAAAAAAGGCACAACAAAACTGATGTTGCAATAAGAGAACAACAAGCCATGATGAAAGAGAAACAAGCATTGACGAGGAATCAGCAAGCTTCTATTCTTAACATGGAAAAATAGTTGGGCCAACTTGCACTACAAATCAATCAAAGAGCGTCGGGTAAACTTCCAAGTAATACCAAGAAAAATCCGAGAGGCGCCCAAATCAACATCGTGATGACTAGAAGTAGAAAAATAATTAACCCTCTGATACCCATCATGAATGAAGATCTAAAAGAGATGTATGAGGAACAGATAGAAGACCTAAAACTGCAAATAATCGACTCAACTCGACGATTCATGGATAAGGACTCGACGAGTCCACAATCTGAACAGAAAATGGATCCCCCTTTGAAACCTTATCAACCTCTATTGCCATTTCCAGGCCGAGCTAGATAAGACAAGAAGAATGAAGATTATCAAAAGTTCCTGGAACACATCAAAGCCCTCTAAATATACATACTTTTCATAGAAGCGGTTGCACAAATGCCTAAGTACGCAAAATTCTTAAAATAACTACTCACAAATCGAAAGAAGCTGCAAGAGGTGTCTAGGGTGGTGCTTAATGAAAATTGTTCAGCTGCACTGTTGAACAAGTTGCCAAAGAAAATGGGTGACCATGGGATGTTGACTTTGCCATGCCAATTCGGGAACTTAGCCACTAGTTATGCATTGGCGGATTCGGGGGTGAGTGTTAATCTTATGCCATACTCTTTCTTTAAAAAGTTGAACCTTCCGGAGCCAAAACTGATTCATATGGCAATTCATCTAGCAAAGAAGATGGTGACATTTCCAAGAGGAATATGCGAGGACTTATTAGTCAAAGTTGATAAATTTGTACTCTCCACGGACTTCATAGTGCTAGACGTGGAAGAGGACCACCAAGTACCAATCATCCTTGGAAGACCTTTCCTGAACACCGCTAGTTCAATAGTAGACATGAGAGAATCCAAACTTACCCTTCGAGTGGGGGACGAGTTAGTCACTTTTGGATTTGATAAGCCCATGAAGCATTCTATGTATAGTGATGACACGACCTTCTCAGTGGACACTTTGGATGAGCTAATGGAAGAATGGAAGGAAGACAACTAAAACCAGGCCGCCATTGCCCTTGAAGATGACTTTGATGCTGAAAAAGACCTGAAAGATAATAAAAGAATGCTTGAAGAATCTGAAGACGAAGAAATAGTCAGAGGCTCTGAAAAGTCGACTCGCTGAGTTGGAGACACTGACTCGACGAGTCCATTCGGAAAATCATGATCAGACGATAATTTTGGCCTGGACTCAACGAGTCCCCTCACTGGACTCGACGTGTTTAGTGTACAAAATATAAAATTAGAGATGAAAAGTATGAAAGAACATTTGGAATAAGCATTTCTCGAAGAAGATGATCAAAAACCTGTTATCATTGCTTCCGACCTCACCAAATCTGAAGAAGAAGAGTTAGTTCAAGTGTTAAAGAAAAGGAAGAATGGCATCACATGGATAATTATTGATATAAAAGGAATAAGTCCTTCATATTGCTCCCATAGGATAATTCATGAAGAAGGTGTGAAGCCGGTAGTGTAACACCAAAGGCGTTTAAACATGAACATGCAAGAGGTGGTCAAGAAAGAAGTTGTCAAGCACTTAGATACAGGGATAATATACTCCATTTTTGATAGCCCATAGGTTAGTCCCATTCAAGTAGTGCCAAAGAAAGGAAGGATGACGTTCGTCACAAACCAGAAGAGAGAGCTTATACCTACACGAACGGTAACCGGTTGGCGGGTATGCATCGATTATCGAAAGCTAAACAATGCCACTTGCAAAGACCACTTTCCTCTCCCTTTAATTGATCAAATGCTTGAGTGTTTATCGGGCCATACCTATTATTGTTTTTTAGATGGGATTTCAGGTTATTTCCAAATCCCTATTGACCCAATTGATCAAGAGAATACCACTTTTACCTGTTTAATTCTTATCAATACATGCCCTTTGGGTTATACAATGAGCCGACAACTTTCCAAAGATGCATGACAGTGATATTCCATGACATGGTGGAAAATTCATGGATGAATTTTCTATTTTTGGCTCTTCTTTTCATGATTGTCTTGATAACCTCGACTTGATGGTTGGTCAGTGTGAAAAGACCAATTTAGTATTGAACTGGGAGAAATGTCACTTTATGGTGAAAGAAGGCATTGTGATAGGCCATAAAGTATCCAAGGCGTGGATTGAGGTGGATCGGGTGAAAATTGATACAATTGCTAAATTACCCCCACCAACTAATGTAAAGGATGTTAGGAGTTTTCTAGGTCACGCGGGTTTTTACCGCCTCTTTATTAAAGATTTTTTGAAAATTACTAAACCTTTAACTCAAGTACTTTTGAGAGATGTACCTTTTAATTTTTCTAAAGAATGTTTAGCCTCTTTTGAAATTTTGAAAGAAAAATTAACTAACGCCCTGATCATTATCGCCCCGAATTGGAACTTATCGTTAGAAATATTGTGTGATGCAAGCGACTTTGCCTTAGGAGCTATACTTGGCCAATGGATTGAAAAGCACTTTCAACCGATATACTAAGCTAGTAAGACCTTAAATCCTACCTAAGAAAACTACACCACAACCAAAAAAGAGTTATTAGTCGTCACTTATGCCTTTGAAAAATTTTGTCCCTATTTAATTTTGTCTAAAACTACTGTATTTACTGACCATTCTGCTATTAAGTACTTGTTTTCCAAGCAGGATGCAAAGCCAAGGTTGATCTGATAGGTGCTGCTACTTCAAGAGCTTGACATTGAGATCAAGGACAAGAAAGGGATGGAAAATGTAGTTGCTGACCATCTTTCCAGATTATAAAATCCAACAAAGGGAAGAGATAAATGACAGCGAAATTGAAGATAGCTTCCCAGAAGAGTACTTGATGGTGATTATGGGGGAAGAACCTTGGTGTGCTGATATTACAAATTACTTGGCTGGAGAATTCCTTCCAAAAGGGCTCACTCATCAACAAAAAAAGAAACTATTTTCAGAAATTAAATATTATTTATGGGATGAGCCTTATCTTTTTAGAAGTTGTGAGGATGGGATTATTAGAAGATGCGTTTTTGGCAAGGAAATTCGAGACATATTAGAGCATTACCACAATGGACCGGCAGGAGGACATCATCGGGTACAATTCACTACTAAGAAAGTGTTTGATGTAGGGTTCTATTGGCCTACTATCTTCAAGGATGCTGCTACTTATGTGAGGGAATGCGAGGCTTGCCAAAGGACGGGTAATATTTTTGGCAAGGAATAAAATGCATCGGTGGAATATTCAAGTTTGTGAAATCTTTGATGTTTAGGGTATGGATTTCATAGGACCATTTCCTTCATCCAAAGGGAATAAATACATACTTGTGGCGGTGGATTATGTGTCAAAATGTGCAGAAGCACAAGCATTACTAACCAATGATGCAAGGGTTGTGGTGAAGTTCCTAAAGAATTATTTTCTAGATTTGGAGCGCCAAAAGCATTGATAAGTGATAGGAGAACCCACTTTGCTAATGACCAACTAGCAAAAGTGTTGCAAAAATATGGTGTACACCATAGATTTTCGACACCATATCATCCATAAACAAATGGGCAAACCGAAATTACAAATCGAGCACTTAAACGAATTTGGAGAGATCGGTGGGGAGTAATAGAAAAGATTGGGTGGACAAATTGGATGATGCACATTGGGCATTTAGGACCGCATTCAAGATACCCATTGGAACCACACCCTATAGGCTAGTATATGGTAAGAATTATCATTTACCCATGGAGCTTGTACATAAACCCTATTGGGCTTTAAAAACATGCAATTTTGAGCCGAATTACTTACGTGGCAATCGAATTTTGCAAATGAATTGTTTGGAAGAATTAAGGAATGAGTCTTACACTAACTCATTGATTTATAAAGACAAGACCAAAAGTTGGCATGATGCAAGGTTGAAGGGTAATAAAGATTTTGGAAGAAGGGCAAATAGTTATTTTGTACAATTCAAGACTAAAGCTCTTTCCAAGAAAATTACGCACTAGTTGGTCCGGGCCTTTTACAATCAAGCATGTATATCCATACGGGGTGATTGAATTATGGAGCGTGGATGGGTCGATCTTTAAAGTCAATGGGCATATGATCAAGAAATACGAAGAGGGAATGCCAAAGAATGAAGGACTAGAAGAAGGGTTGGACTTGGAGAAAGCCGCTGCAATGTAGAGCGGGAAGGAGTCCAACTAAAGACTCGAAAAAAAAGAAGCACTTATGGGAGGCTACCCGTTGCATGAGTTTGCTTTCTTTTGCCCTTTTATTTTTCGTTTTTTTAGTCTTTTATTTTCTTTTGTGTGTTTTCTATGGATTTTCAGTCTAAATCTTCTTATTAGCTTTAAATGATTGCTTGAGGACAAGCAAAGTTAGAGTGTGAGGTGTGGTAAAATTAATTAAAGACAGTAAAAAAAAGGAAGAATTTTTTTTTCACATAGATTAAAAAACTTGATGTGTCAGGACACTTACACGACGATTCTATTTGAAAAACCCCGAAAATTTGTGAAATCGCGACTCTACTCGCCGAGTCACGACACCTACTCGACTAGTAGACTTTATAACCGGAAAAAAAGTAATTTTAAACACTATAAATTAGGGTTTTTACCCTAAAAGGGTAAACTCATTCATTCTAGCAGCCACCACACACTCGACGAGTGGATATTCTCTCAAGCAACCATCTTTCAATTTTGTGATTTCATCAAATTTCTCGCTAAAAAGGTAAGATATTTCGCCAATAAATCTGTTAAAGGTTCACTCTTTGGTAGTTTAATGGTTACATTTTGCTAAAACCTGATTTTAGAATGTTGACATAAACTTTAGGGTTTTGATTTTGGCCAATTTAGAGTGTTTTAGTTAGAATTTTTGTGAATTAATACTTGTTACATGACCCTCGACAAACCCCTGGAACAAATTTTGAGTTTTCACGGTTGATTCGGTCCAAATCAGAAGATAAACTCGAACAGTTCATCGTACTCGCCGAGTTTGTTCATGGACTCGACGAGTCCATGTTGAAATTTCCCAGAATTCTAGTTTCTAATGTTTCTGTGGTTTGCTTGTTTTGTTTTCTGTTTGATTTTGCAGAAAATGTTCAGAAGGAGGCAAAGCTCAAGAGGTAGACAAGTGGATTTCCCTTGGTTAAATTTCCCTCAAATGGCTTCAAAATCAACTATGGTGAGGTGGAAGAAGAAACTTGAATTACTCAAGGCCAAGGATATCTATATCCCAAATGAGATAGATTCGGAGTGGCTGGGACAAGTAGGTTTAGAAGATGCATTAAACCCATACATGACTAAGGTCTTTGTACAAAATGGGATCTCGGTTATGTGTGATGGATGGTGGAGGTTATTTCGGATTCAAGGACTGGTATATCCAGAGCTATGTTTGGAGTTCTTCTCTGCGGTATCATTCCGAGGGAGGAATTATTTTTACAACCCAAATGTCTTAATCTTTTGTGTTGGTGTGGAGCACCGAGAGTGTAGTTTGGCAAAGTTGAGCTGGAGTTGGGAATATATGAAGAATCAGTAGTCATAACTGAAGCTTTTGGGATGTTCTTGGAGAATTGTCACAAGGATTTTCCGGAGGAACGAATAGTACAAATTTGTGGAATACAATTGCAAACAAAGTCTATATTCCTTCCGCGACTCAAGAAGGGAGCATATGATCCCCCATTCACCGCTTGATTCACCGCCTAATTTCTAGCACCATTAACATGTGGAAAGATGATGACAAGGTCTCGAGCCTTGACGTGTTTTACTTATGGTGCATTATAATTCCCAATACCTTTTGCAATATTCCATATTAATTTGAAAGGTATTTAGGAAAGGAGTGGTGAATAATAGGACAACTTCGAAAATAAATGGGGGGGGGGGGTATGTTTGTTACTCTGTTGGCAAGGTCATATGGTATCATGGAAAGAGGAGTCGGGAGCATGTTGACTATGTTACCAACACCTTTGTTTAGTCTCATGCTTTATAGGAGGGCAAGAATTGTGGAAGACTATAATGGTGGTAACTATGCCATCCCGGATGATGACGAAGTTGTGGCGCCCGAGGAACCGGGTAGACGAGTTAGACCAAGGAAAGAGAATGTTCAAGAAGACCCACCGGTAATCCCGGTTGATGATGAGATGCCAATGGATTGGTATAATATGGAAATGAGGAGATAGCAAGATGATTTGGAGCGGAGTATGGATTATAACCATCAAACACTCGGTCATTTGTTTAATCACTTGAACATACCACCTATAGATGAGCTCGAGTATCCTTATGTTAGTAGTTGGTAAGAGAGGGTAAATGCGAGAAGAAGTGGAGCCGGGGGGAGCGGAATTGGAGATGAAGACGAGGAAGGAGATGAAGACTAGTTATCCTTTTAATTTTATTTATGTTGTTTGATTTTAGACAATTTTATTTTGTTTGTTTTGTTTTTGTTTTATTTGTTTTGGTTTGATTTTTGAACACCTAGTAATTAGGATCTTTAGTTTTTTTTTTTTTTCCTTTGTGTGTTACTTGTGTTGTTTTTGATCTTTTTAGAATTTGGGTGAGGGAGCTATGTGAAGATTCGAGTCTAAATGGGAAGATATGATTTTTGAGTCCGGTATCGAGTCCGACAATTAGAATGGTTAAAGAGTGCTTATTTACTGAAGAAAAATGAGGGAAAGTGTCACTTTAATATTACCAAAACACCCCAAAAATGGACCTGAAGCATAAAAGGAGTTTTTTCCATACATCAATGACTCGTCAAGTCCGTATACCCAACTTTGACGAGTCCAAGTGAAAAAACCCGATTATTCTGCCAGTAATGCTAAAAATCGGCGAGTCCTCACATGAACTTGACGAGTTGCTCATTCTTTTACTTTCAAGAGCATGGTTTGATTACATTTGATGTGGGCAATTGGCTATAATTTTGAAGACTATTTCCTGAGCATTCCAAAGAGTTTGTTCATCTATAGTTGGAGCTGTCAACCACACGAGATTTGACACCCAAGGCATGGATGATTTATTCCCATGCCAAAGTCAGCTGAAGATGGAGCTTTACATGAAGACGATCAACCTCACCACTACTATCCCAAGGATTTTGTTCTAAATCCCTCTTTACTTTTATGTTTTTATCATGCATAATATGCAATGGGGACATTGCATAAATTAAGTGTGGGGTAGGGGGTTGGTTATATTAGTTAATTTAGAATTTTAGTCAATTTTAAAAAAAAATTGAAATAAAAATGCTAGGGTTAACCAAAAATGACTTGAGGTTAAGAAAGTTTTCCATGGATGGGTTTAGATGGATGCATAAAATGATCATTGTTCAAAAGAAGTGGGCAAATATTTATGAGGATTGTGAGTATTTAGGATTAGGAGGTCTTTAGGAAAAAATTTAGACACAAATGCATGTGTTTTGGTCTTGGCATAATGGATGAGTTTGATTAGGATTATCATATGTGGTACTAGTGTGCTAAAATTCAGTTTTACTTGGCGGCAAGCAAAAGTCAAGTGTGGGGTATTTTGATATGTGAATATTTGGGCATATATTTTGTCTAATATCTTAATACTTTTTGGCTATTTTGTCTCAGTTATTGGAAAAAAGGTACTTAATTATGTTTAAATTGTGTTTTCAGCCTAAAGACATGCTCGAGTTAAAAAGGAAGCATGATTAGCAATCGGAAGCTCGAGAATTGAAGAAAGAAGAAATCAAGCTAAAAAGGTGAAGAACTCGGCGAGTTGGTCCTCAACTCGACAAGTTGGTGAGAAGATTCGCGATACATCAGGTGCCTTACCGTACACGGGATTTAAGTGACAAACTCGTTGAGTCGGTCTATGGACTCGACGAGTTACCCCTGTTTTCAGAAAACTATATAAAGCGTACTAATTCTCGAGACAAGGAATCTTGGTTGGATCTCTTTGCCACTAATTGGTGAATAAAAGGTTTATTGGAGCTCTGGAACTCGAAGATCAACCCTATAGATCGATTTGGAAGAGATCAAAGGCAACATACATTCTCTTTTTCATAATCTATTGCACAAAACTATGTTTTTACTCATGGATTTCATTTTTGAGATATTACTTGCTGTAGATATGAGCTAAAAACTGATTACTTTTGTTTAGGGTAGACTAGCTTGTTAATATGGATTGATTTTATGGTATGGATTATTTGATTTGATAAAGTTGTTTTGTTAAGCTTGTTAAAGATCCTTATATGTTGACAATAACTATTTTCTGTTAACTATCAAGTCTATTAAGTTGCATGAACATCCTCTTAATTGCTTGCTTCATATGATTTATGTGAAAACAATATTATATGCCTGGTATTAGTGAATATGAACCTAGGATCAATTAGAAAATAGGTAAGTTAATGTGTAAGATTCAATGATGAACAACCATACAAGATGTTGATTAAATTAGTAATTTAATTATTTACAACAACAAGTCTTACTTAACCCGAGTCAAAATACTAGGAAATTCATTAGTTTAACCAATTGGCCACTATTTAAATTAATTTGTTTTCTAATGATTAGTAATAGTGAACATGAATTATGTGACATTAATCGGTAGCCAATGACAAAATGATCTAATGCACTTGCCGTAAAATCAACTAAAGAGACAAAGTGAATCGAACGTGAACAGAAGTCTCTTTTAATATTGAATCCAATTACTTTTTATTTGCTATAGCTATTACTTATCTTAGTTTGAGTGTTAGTTAATTATTTAAGTTTCTAGTCTTGCAAAACTAGAGAAAACCTTTCTTTTTATTGTTTGTTTTTAATTAGATAATTCTAATAGTTAGTTTAATTGTTACCGTTTCCTGTGTTCGATACCCTGCTTGCTTGAACTATATTACTAAACGATAGGTACACTGCCTTTCGTGTGTTTATTTGTGTTTGAAATAGTAGGATTAAAACTAGTGCATTTTACACACATCACTAGTTATGTACAATTGTGATGCATACACTAAGAAACTACAGCAAGGATGTTAATTCCATTCAAGAAGTAACCCTAGGCTATCAGTCATCATATATATCAGGAAATTCTATCATCCAATCCAGAAGATCCCTTGCCTATCACTAACATGTTGTTCTATCAAAAACATTAGATCACATAATAGTGTGGTAGCTTGGGGTATACTTTCTGGCTCCGAATGATCGTACACATCACATCTTGCTTGGTCACTTTTGAAAACAATTTTTGAAAACCGTTTTCAAACTTTTGTAGTTCCTTAGTTTAAGTATGGATTCAAAAGAATGCTCCTCCAATTCTCTCAAACCAAGGCTTTGATACCAACTTGTAACATCCGAAAAATAACAATAAATTTGAACTGTTCCAAAAAACCCATAAACATAATTGTTTACAAAACCATTATTTAAAAAGTGTAATTTTAGTAATCAGAGGATCCCAAAATTGAAACAACATAAAAACTAAAGGATGTGCACGGTCACACCTTCGTCTTTCCATGGTCATTTTAGTAATCAGAGTATCCCAAAATTGAAACAAAATAAAAACCAAAGTACCAACACACATAACATGTAACATCATATAGTGGGTCCGCATCTAACATACTAGATTACCCTTAAGCCCACAGTATGAGTCAGGCTTGCCTTCCAGGCCTACAACTCATATCTAGGATGCTCCCAAGGCTACATCGTAAGTCTGGCTTGCCCTTTAGGGCTACAACTTATGTCTGGCTTGCTCCAGAGTTTGTTGGCTACCACACAAAGCAGTAATACGTTAACCCAACCATACAATGTCGACATGTACATAAAAGATAACTATATAACAACAACAAATAATCATGAAGATCTTAATAGATCACTACACCATAGTAGCATCCTAACCAAGATACATAATCTACCAGGTCAACATTGGTGCCTTCGACCCAAAAGTATAGTGAGGACAACTCACCTAATTAAACAATCGTCACATCATGACCTCTTCCTGAGTCACATCGTGACCTTATTCGAACAAAACAGTCATGATGGAAAGCATCCTCATGACCTTACATGCTTAATCAATACGTCATGAGCGTTGCATAGACCAACTTTGAGCATTAAGCTCTTATTCCTTACATACATAACTTGGGAATTTCCATAGGGTCTTCCCTCACCCAAAGGATGATAAAAGTTGTAGCTTTTTAGTCATGCATGTAACACTTCAAATTTTAGACCAATTTTTTCCAATTTTTTTTTTTTAATTCCAATATAGAGTTTTACAACTAGATCGAATGCAAATGATTTCAAAACACAAGTCTCATAGTTATATTAATACAAAAAATCATGTCCCCATAATAAATTCCCAGTTTGTGTGTACAATCAGACATTCGCCTTCCCGCAGTCCTGCGAAGTACCTACCACATACAAATCAACAACTATAAGCATGAAGCTTAGTAAGTTCCCCAAGATACCACATATAACACAACATAAAATAAACAAATATGGGTTATCACCATCCCTGTGACTATCATCAGTCCTGGTGAGCTAGCAACATGCTTGAGAAGTTATTTGCAACCCCCAGTTAGCTAACAACAACCTCATATATCAAATATGCACATAACATAGCATAACATAACATAACAGCTAGACCCAACTGGTCATAATATTAAAGCTATCCTACCACACATGTAAGAGTAAGTGAGGAGACTCACATGATACTGACAACACGAAAAGCTAGCACCCGAACTGCCGGATCTAGATTCCACCTAGTTAACCAACTAATTAACCTTAATTAAAATTAAGGACCAAACAACTCACGAGTCCAAATTCCACAGTGAAACCCACTTAGGGAAAAAAAGGACCATTTTGTCCCTCACTAGGTCCAAAACCCTAAACTTTGACCAAAAGTCAAAGTTAACAAAGGTTAACAGAAAGTCAACACCCATCGAGTACGCTGGGAATACAGTTGAGCAAGTATGCGAGGGGAACAGCCAGGCTATGTTGCGCGTAGCCAAGAGTACGCACGATGTACTCCTAAGAATTCCAAATCCTTCATTAAATGATTTAATTAAGACATTCATCCTAACTTCAAATCTAACTAATTTTAAGCCCCTTATTCCATAAAGTCGTGGGCTTTAAGCCTTTGCAAGGCTATGGGAGGCTAAAACATCATTTCACCTCTTTCAAACTACTTTACTCATACATTAGACACAAGGGAAGATAAACCAGGCATTTTTATCCATCTAGATGCCCTAAAATGCATGAAAGGACAACCTAAAATCTCTAAAGAGTAACAAACTCGAAAAGGTCTAAACTTGAGGACTTAAACTCATAAATCGTGAACCAAAAGAGATCTTAGAGAATACTAGCCAAGGTACAAGCTTTTTAACTGAATATGATGCACAAAGGTGTGGAGTTTCTTGATCTCTAAGCTGGATGACACCTTCTTCTTCTCTAACCTTCTTTTTCTTCTTCAAGTGTCAAGAACCACTAAAACTTGCAAAAACATACACTCAAGCTACACACACTATATTAGGGTTTTAGAGAGGGTTCGAGGTTGGTAAGGGTTTCTGGATATGAGTCCATAATGTTCCTTATATAGGGATTAATTAGATATTAGGGTTTTGCATCTGAGCCTAGTACACCCAACATTACTAAGTGGCCTCCGCGATCTGCATGGTGCATGAGTACGATGTGCGTACTCATGCATATACCCCGTGTACTAACTTACAAACTTATCATATAAAGGTATTGATTTTGACACAAAAGGAAATATTTAAGAATAACAGTTGTACCTCATTACAAGATGTTACAATTCTCCCCCACTAGAATCAGACTTCCCCCTCGAAGTCATCCTTTGGAAACAGCTCAGGATACTGCTCATGCATCTCGGACTCTGGTTCCCATGTCCACTTGGACCCTCTACGGTGTTGCCACTGAACTTTGACCAAGTTGACTACCTTGTTCCTCAAGGTATTCACTTTACGAGCCAAGATGGCCATATGCTTCTCCACATAATTCAAGAGATCATCGACCTGAATTTCCTCTAGGAGAACCATAACTGCCTCATCGGCTATACACTTCCTCAGCTGGGATACATGGAAGGTATAATGGATCCAACTCAACTTCTCCAGTAGCTCCAACCGGTAAGCCACCTTGCCCATATGAGCCAGCACTCGAAAAGGACTAATGAATCAGGGGCCCAACTTGCCCCGCTTCCTGAAGTGGATAACACCCTTGCTTCCAAGGTGACACCTTCAGAAGCACAAAATCCCCCACATGAAACTCTAACTCAAAGCGCCTCTGATACGCATAACTCTTTTGATGGCCATGTGTAGTCAAAATCCTTTTCCAAACTTGTTGTATAAGCTCTGTCATCTTCAACACGACTTCCATGCTCCCCATGAACCTCTGCCCCACTTCGCCTCAAAAAATAGGAGTTCGGCACCTCCAACCATAAAGGAGATCAAACGGAGGCATAATGATACTATCATGATGGCTGTTGTTATAAGAGAACTCAACCAAAGGACGATAGGAGTGCCAACTCCCACCAAAATCAATAACACATGAGTGCAGCATATCCTCAAGCGTCTGACTCGTCCACTCGCTCATCCCGTCCGTGTGTGGATGATGTGTGGTGCTAAAATGCAGCCAGGTACCCAATTCCTCATGGAATCTCTTCCAAAAAATGGAAATAAAACGGACATACCAATAAGACACAATCGATGTTGGCACCCCATGCTGAGCCACCACCTCAAGAACGTAAATCTCAACCAACTTCTCTACAGAAGAGTTCTCACTCATAGCTAAGAAGTGAGCACTCTTCATCAGACGATCAAATATCACCCAGATAGTGTCAACACCCCTCACAGTCCTCAATAACTTATTAATGAAATCCATAGTCACCTGTTTCCACTTCCATAGGGGAATCTTCAGAGGCTGCAACTTGCCATGAGGGCGCTGGTGCTCTGCCTGTACCTTTCCATAGGTCAAACATCTCTCTAGAAACCGTGCCACATCTCTCTTCATACATGGCTACCAATAATTATGCTTCAGATCAAGATGCATCTTTGTGGCCCCTGGGTGGATAGAAAATCTAGACTTGTGGGACTCATCCATTAAAATCCATTGGGCCCCACCCACATATGGCACCCTGACTCACCCATGGAGAGTCAAGATCCCGCTAATGTCCATATTAAATGTTGAAACCGGACCAATCAGCCGATCACTCTTACAGTTTTCTTCTTTTATGGCCTCCGACTCTGCTTCCTTGATAATCTCCAAAACTAGAGTCATCACTGTCATCCTCATACATACATCTCGCATCGGGGTACCCATGACCTCCTGGCTCAAGGTATCGGCCACCACATTGGCCATTCCTGGATGATACAAGATCTCACAATCGTAGTCCTTCACTACATCCAACCACCTCCTCTACCTCATATTCAAATTGGGTTGATCGATAAGGTATCTTAAGCTCTTATGGTCCGTGTAGATGGTACACCAAACACCATAGAGATTGTGGCGCCAGATCTTGAGCGAAAAAACCATTGCCCTTAACTCTAAATCATGAGTGGGGTATCTTGTCTAATGAGGCTTCAACTGCCTCGAAGCGTAGTCTATCGCACGCCCTCTCTGCATCAACACAACACTTATACCTACAATGGATGCATTACAATTAACTACAAAATCCTCAACTCCCTCTAGGAGGGAAAACACTAGGGCCTCATACAACCTGTGATGTAGAGACTCAAATGATGCCTGCTACTCAGCCCCCAACTTAAGGCAACATCCTTCCTGGTCAACTTGGTGAGAGGAACAACAATCTTGGAGAATTCTCTGATGAACCTCCGATAATAGACCGCTAAACCCAGGAAACTTTGAATCTCAGATGGTGGTCTCGACACCTCCCACTGCATCACCGCCTCAATTTTTGTTGGGTCAACCAAAATACCATTCTGATTGATGAGGTGCCCAGAAAACTGGACCTCTCTCAACCAGAAATCACACTTGGAGAATTTGGCGTAAAGCCTCTCCATCCTCAAAACCCCAAGAATCTATCGCATGTGATCCGTTTGTTGTACCCTAGTTTTTTAATATACCAGAATGTCATTGATAAGAACGATCACTAATCGATCCAACATGTGCCTACACACCGAGTTCATGAGGTCCATGAACGTTGTCGGTGCGTTGGTGAGCCCAAAAGGCATCACCACAAACTCATAGGGTCCATAGCGAGTTCAAAACGCCTTCTTCTGAATATCCACCTCCTGATCCCTCATTTGATGATAGTTGGACCTTAAATCAATCTTAGAAAACCAAGACGCTCCCTGCAGCTGGTCAAAAAGATCATCTATCCTTGATAAAGGGTAACGGTTTTTCGTCGCCATCTTGTTTAATTCTCGATAATCAATGTACATATGGTGCGAACCGTACTTCTTCATGACGAAAAGGATCAGAGCTCCCAACCAAGAACTGCTCGATCTAATGAACCCTTCCCCTACAGCTCCTACAACTAGGAGGATAATTTTTTCGTCTCGGGAGGTGCAAGACAGTACAGTGCCTTGGCAATCGGTGCTGCACCTAGAATCACACCAACCTGAAACTCCACCTGCCTCTCAGTAGTCACACCAGGTAACTCCTTGGGAAAAACTTTATGGAAATCATATACCACCGGAACATCAAAAACAGAACTCGTCCCTTTTTCCTCAACCCGTGTATCCACCACATATGCCAGAAAACCCATACACACATGTTACAAACTGTTCCTTGCCTTGGCAGCAGAATAGAATGATGATCCCGATCTAGTACCCTTGCTATTGATAGTTAGCATTCCCCCACTAGGATCCCGGACTATCACTAACTGGCACTCATAATCGATAAGATCCCCAAACTGGCTCAACCAATCCATACCCATGATCACACATACATCCCCCATTGGGATAGGAATGAGATCAATCGCATATCCTACACCGAATATCTCTAGCAAAAAACTCTAATAGAGATCTGTAGCTGAGACAGGGTGCTCATTCGGTATCGACACCCTCAAGGGCCTGCTCAAGGTGTCTAGCGGAATGCTAAAACTGCAAGTAAAGGATGATGACACAAAAGACCGAGTCACACCAAATTTAAATAGCACAAGCACATGCACATAATTCACAAGGAACGTACCAACACAATTGAAAATATATGTAGCATAAATAAATTAATAGAAATATAAGGAATAAATACCAGCCACGACATCTGGAGCTGCAAGGGCTTCCATTGCTATCAACTAAAAGGAACTGCCTCTAGCCCTTGGTGCCTTGGCCTTCCCCTGTCGGCCATCGATGATACGCAGAGTCGCTGGGGCGGGAGTCTGAACCACCCTGGATGCAAGCTATGGACAATCGACCTTCACGTGGCCCGTCTGATTGCAACTGAAACAAACTCGAAATCCCTTGGGGCATTCCCTAGTGAGATTCCCCTCCTTGCCATATAGGTATCAAGCTGACCCGGGCCAACATGGTCCCACATGAACCTTGCTGCACTTCCATCAAGTGCGGCCCTTATGGCCTCCAGATCTCTGCTCAGCGGGCTTAGCCCACTTACTCACTGACTGTGACTACATTGGCCTCTTATCCCTACCTGGGCCCCCTCTCCTCTCGGGCCTGAGTCTGCAGCTCGATCTCTCTCCTCTTAGCATTGGTCTGAAGCTCAATCAATGTCATATATGTAGTGTTCCCCACAAACTCTTTGATATCCCTCCTCAGAACACCTAGATACCGGGCCACACGGGCGTGCTCAGGGCAAAACAAATCCCTCTCATGGAACATCCCAGTGATCTCAGTCACCGTCTTTGTCTTTTACTTGAGAGATAGGAACTCCTAGGGTAAAATTTCCCCCTCAACTGCGCGCACAAACTCATCCCTAAACATTACAGTAAACCTCTCCCAAGTCACTGCAACATGCTCTGCAGGCATGTAGTCAACAGTCACAAACTTCCACCAGTCCTTCGCTCCCAAGCAAAGCTCGTTCAAAGCGAACTGAACCCTTAAATTCTCCGGACATGAGCAGATATAGAAGTATCCCTCGACATCATAGATCCATCTAATAGAGGCAATTGGATCCTAGGTCCCATCAAACTCGGGTGGCTTCGTGTTGGTAAACTCCCTGTACCACAACAAATCACCCCCCTGCGGTCTTGCAGCATCGAGAGTTATGGTGGCTGTGGCAGCAGCAACCTCAGAGACAGCGGCATAACGCTCGTCAAAGGTCTTAATCTGCACAGTCTTGATAGACCCAAACCTCTGTGGAATAGCCTCTCGAATTGCAGCGGCCACCTCCACGACAATCATCCCGGGAATCTCACCATCACTGCTACTCGGCCTCTCAGGGTCGCTGGAGCTTGAACCTTGGATAACCAGCATACTGAAATGCATAAGAAAATCATCAGCACAAGCTAAATACACACATACATGCATGCACACACACACACACACACACACACACACATATATATATATATATATATATATATATATATATATATATATCGCCTCTCACATCCATACATGCTCTCTAGTCCCTCGAGGTTATTTTCCGAGTCACGTAAGGATCTAGTGCATTCAGTAGTACGAGGTCAATCCTACCTTCCACACCAATCCATATTCGTATCGGGTCGCACCCTCGAGCTCCCAAGAAATCTACCTCTGCATAACAACTATGGACTCGCCTTACTGGTTCTGGGAACCTCATCATATGTCAAGATACTAGTTCTAGATCGCTCCTATCACTGCTCTACCTCATGGAATCTCTGCTGCCCTCACCATTTGACTCGCATATGCCAATTGTACATAGTACAATACTCAATCGACATTTGAATAAATGATCCTATCTTAAATCCACAACCAAACAAGGAACAGGAAGAAAGGCCAAATCAGGCATTCTAAGGCTATAAAAGCCTAACTATGTATAACTATAAAGCATACGCCAAACAAATAATTAAGGCTGATTCGATCTCATAAGGAATGAATTCCTAGGTTAAGGCATCATTAATAAGGCAACCTTCAAACTGGTTCAGCAAGATTCCTTAGCCTACACCTAGCTAGCATGCAATCCTAATTTCTCATAATACCACATTTCTGCTCTACAATACTAAAAATAACAATAAGGTATTTTGGGCAACTACCGCTCGAGTGTTGGTCGATTGTAGACACGATTTCTTTGGATTTCCCTATTGTAAAAAGTATTCATTTCTTGTTAAGTTCTTAAAAATGTTTAAACCTTCAATTTGAGTTTGATTCACCCAAAGGTTCATCCAAATCCCTCAAATCAGGGCTTTGATACCAAACTGTAACACCTTAAATTTTAGAGCAAAATTTTCCAATTTTTTTAAAATTCCAAAACAGAGTTTTACAACCAGATCGAATGCAAATCATTTCAAAACACAAGTCTCATAGTTATTAGATTACAAAAGATCATGTCCCTATAATAAATTCCTAGTGTGTGTGTGTACAATTAAACCTTTGCCTTCCTGTGGTCCTGCAAAGTACCTATCACATACAAATCAACAACTGTAAGCATGAAGTTTACTGAGTTCCTCAAGATACCGCATGCAACACAACATAAAATAAACACCTATGGGTTATCAACAACCCTGAGACTATCAGCAATCTGGATGAGCAAACAACATGCTCGGGAAGTTATCCCCAACCCTCGGTTGGCTAGTAGCAACCTCATATATGAAATCTGCACATAATATAGCATAACATAACAGCTAGACCCAATTGTTCATAACATTATAGTTATCCTACCACACACGTAAGAGTTAGTGAGGAGATTCACCTGATACTGACGACATAAAAACCTAGCACCCGAACTGTCGGATCTAGACTCCGCCTAGTTAACAAGATAATTAACCTTAATTAAATTTAAGGTCCAAACCAGTCATGAGTCCAAAGTCCACAATTAAACCCACTAGGGGAAAAAAGGACCATTTTGCCCCTCCTTAGGTCCAAAACCCTAAACTTTGACCAAAAGTCAAAGTCAGCAAAGGTCAATAGAAATTTAACACCCAACGAGTATGTTGGGCGTACTTCTCCTAACGCTAGGCGTACAGCTGAGCAAGTATGCGACAGGGAACAGCTAGGCTTCACTGCACTTAGCCAAGAGTACACACGACGTACTCCAGAGAATTCCAGATCCTTTACCAAACTTCTTAATCCATTAAGACATTCATCCCAATTTCAGATCTGACTAATTTTAAGCTTCTTATTCCATAAAGTCATGGGCTTTAAGCCTTTGCATGGCTATGGTAGGCTAAAAAATCATTTCACCTCTTTCAAACTACTTTACTCATGCATGGGACACAATGGAAGATCAAGCAATCATTTTATCCATCTAGATGCCCTAAAATGCATGAAAGGATAACCTAAACTCTCTGGAGAGTAACAAATTCATAAACGTCTAAACTTAAGGACTTAAACTCATAAATCTTGCACTAAAAGAGATCTAAGAGAATACTAGCCAAGGTACAAGCTTTATACATCTATATGATGCACAAAGGTGGGGAGTTTTTGGATCTCTAAGCTGGATGACACCTTCTTCTTCTTCTTCTTCTTCTTCTTCTTCTTCTTCTTCTTCTTCTTCTTCTTCTTCTTCTTCTTCTTCTTCTTTTTCTTCATCTTCTTATTCTTCTATAACCTTCTTCTTCTTCTTCTTCTTCTTCTTCTTCTTCCTCAAGGGTCAAGAACAACTCAAACATGAAAAAACACACACTCAAGCTACACACACAAAATTAGGCTTTTAGAGAGGGTTGGAGGATGGTAAGGGTGGCTAGAAATGAGTCCATAATGTTCTTTATATATGAATCAATTAGATATTAGGGTTTTGCATCTGAGCCTAGTACACCCAGCGTACTAGGTGGCCTCCAAGATCTGCATGGTGCGTGAGTACGCTGCACATACTTATACATACGCCCCACGTACTGACTTGCCAACTTATCATACAAAGGGACTGATTTTAACTTAAAAGGAACCATTCAAGAATAATAATTGTACCTCATTTCAGGATGTTACAATGCATCTCCAATGCATGAATCAAACTCTCATTAGATTAAAAGAGGGAAAATGAGATCTAAACTCATGCTTGGAGTCTCAAACTATACCAAAACTCAGATCCAAAGACTATATCTTAGAGAATGACTCAATGATCCATACGTTTGCTAACTTTATGGATTCCATGCATGCAATCCATCATAATCATGCAAAAAGGAGCTTAAAACTTAAATCAACCATGCAAGAGGTAAAAGGGTCTGAGCTTTATGACTTACAATGGTCCAAAAGCCTAATAAGAAGGTAGGGTAGAAGCTAGAATGCCAATAGGTTGATCCACCAAGATCCTCTTCCCCTTCAAGGAGTCAAAAACCACCAAAGCACGCTTCAAAGATCACAAAAATGGCTAAGGAGTTTAAGTGGTTCGAGATTAGGGTTCCAAGAGGCAAAAGAGTGAGGGATGCTAAGGATGGGAACCCTAGCCCTCTCATTCCATTAAATACTCGAAATATTAGTGTTTTGGTAATCAACCCATTCTCACATTGTAAGTATTTAAAGTCTCACGTCGTGAGGCTCAAAAACACGAGTCAACTAGTTAATGGTCACTCACGACATGACCACCATGTCTCACGTCGTGACCCTCATCCAAAAGTTTTAATTCAATAAATAATTACCTCCAAGACCCGAGTGTTACAAATAGGATTGGGGGCTAATAAGAAATCCCAAAATGAGTTTAGATATGCTTAAATACGAAGGAAACCCTAAAAGATCATAGGCTTGGGCTGTAGTAATGCTCACGTCATGAGCACTCTATGTCTTACGTCGTGAGACCAGTCTCACATAACAATTCATCTTAGCCCACTCACCCAGTGAACCTCCAATCTCACATCCTGAGGTTTCTTTTCTTCGAAAACTCAACCTTTTGACTCCTCAAAACCCTAATTCCATACCTCCTAGAGGACAAGTATTACATCTTAAGACTCCCTGATTCTCGAGTACTTGAAATGTGTATTGTACTAATGTGAATATTCAATCTTCATGATATTTTCATATATGCATGAGTTTGTTTTTGTGTTTGTTTTTAGTTACTTAAGGATTAAGCTAAAGGGGGGGGGGGGGGGGGGGCGGGGTGTTATCAACATATTTTAGTTTAGTTGTTATTACTATTGAGATAAGTTGAGTTCTATTTCACTCACTGTGATTAGAGGTGTGTGATGCACGCTCGGAGTGATTAAAATGAGTTCGGGATACAGGGGTCGGGGGCAACTCCCCCAAGTACCGGGTTCAAGAGGTAGAGTCGTTGGCGGTGGTTCCCGTTAAAACTCACTTGATGACATCATGATGATGCATGTGTTAGTTATGTCCACTAACTACATGTTTTGGTGCCAAATTTGCATGTAACCACTATTAACTACTTTTCCCTCTTATATAAGAAGAACATTTTTTATGTTCCAAAAAAAAGGGTTACAAAGATACACACGAAAATTTGTTCATTAAGTTTTGATCTATCTCTTAAGAACACATCAAACAAAGATATTAGGTGTTTCTCGGTTCGAATTAGGCATGTAATTTGAATTGGTTTATTCTTGAATTATTTCACTTTTGAATTCATGTACCCCATATAAAAAGGACGAATTACAAATTTAGGAAAGTGTACAAAACTCCATACTTGAATCTATTCAAGTAATATATATTATTATTCTGATTTCTCTAATTTTCTAACAGTTCCTACACATTTCCTTTCGGTAAGTTATAGTTTTTTCTACGTGCTGGAAACCCTTCGAAAGTTTCTACACATATCACAAGGAGTTCCAACAAACAAAATTGTTTTTTTTTAGTTTTCAAGGTTCAAAGGTCTTATTTTTGTTTCATATTTTTAACAAATTCACTATACATGAAGTACATTTAATTTCACCAAATTATACGCTTATACTACTATCTCATACACAAACACATGCATGCATCTAGGGACCGGTGAATTCTGTATTTTGGTAAATAAAAGAATTCATACATGTCGTCTAGATAAAATCCAAGATCCATATAATAGATTGATAGTTTCTAAATGTTACACGAAAAGGTAAATTATATTCATCTAGTTCGGCATTTTCAAGTTTGGTAAAAGTGTTTCCTCGTGTACGTACTATATAGTTATGAAAAACAGTATTTCTAATTTACTTCGACACCCCCCTTCTATTTTGTTCATGAAAAAACATCAATAGATAACCGAGGAAAAGCTTGTATACTACATTCAATTTTACAAAAAATTTATAGGAAATAAGAAGGCATCATTAAGAAGAAAGCCAGGGGAAGGAGGAAAGTAATAAAAAAAAAGTTACACTTCATATATTTATTTTATTTAATATTGGTTTTATTAAATAAAAAAAATAAGAATGGTGGAATGATCGAGTGTTTTTATAACTGATGAAGCGGTATGATTTGAGGCTGATATCACAATATTTTATTTTTGGTGTGGTGGCCATGGAAATAACTATAACCAATATTGTAAACAAGACTTACCGACAAGAAATATGTCGACGAACCAAATCTTGTCGACATGGCCTGGCTTCACAAGTTGACCCTTATGACTTATCTGTAATCAATAATCATCATATAATATAATATATGTAGGTTTAAAATCCATCCGTTTTCTGAAGTTATTAAAAAACACGTGTCCGTCTTCTGATGGAGCAGCTTTTTAAGTGGGTTTAGTATAATGCTGACAACATGTGGTTCTCTCATATACCATGCATCTTCATTTCACCGCGTATATCACCTTTTCATCGTCTCACTTTACTCTATATAAACCCCCCCAAATGTCATAATATAAAACATAAGAAAATCACAAACGAAACAAGTGTTCAATTCTACGTTTTCAAGCTTCTTCTATAACTTATCGAGTGAAAAGAAATATGGCACAATACGGAGGAGATCATAAAGACGGAAGAGAAGGTCGGCAAACAAATGAGTACGGAAACCCACTTCACTCTAGCACCCCTTTTACGGGTACGGGAATGGGCATTGGCACCGAAACTGGGACAGGCTACGATCAACATAGAGAAGAAGGCCAAGAAAAGAAAGGGGTGATAGAGAAGATCAAAGAAAAGCTTCCCGGTGGTCACAGCACGGACGAGCATCAAAGGGTGTCCTCAACGACAGGCGGAGTTAGTGGCGGTGGTTATGGGGAAGGAGGGGAAACCCACGAAAAGAAAGGGCTGATGGAGAAGATCAAAGAAAAGCTTCCCGGTGGTCACAACAATGATGAGCATCAAAGGGTGTCCACAACGACAGGCGGCGTTGGTGACAATTATTTGGAAGGAGGGGAAACCCATGAGAAGAAAGGGGTGACAGAGAAGATCAAAGAAAAGCTTCCTGGTGATTACAGTACCGACGAGCATCAAAGAGTGTCCACATCAACGATATACGGCGTTGGTGGTGGTGGTAATACATATGGGGAAGGAGGGGAAGCCCACGAGAACAAAGGCGTGATGGAGAAGATCAAAGAAAAGCTTCCCGGTGATCACAACACGGACGAGCATGAAATGGTGCCCACAACAACGGTAAGTAGCATTGATAGCGGTTATGTGGAAGGAGGGGAAACCCACGAGAAGAAAGGGGTTATGGAGAAGATCAAAGATAAGCTTCCTGGTGGTAACATCTCTGAGCATCAAACAGTGTCCTCAACAACGACAAGAGGCGCTGGTGGTGGTGGTTATGGGGATGGAGGGGAAACCTACGAGAAGAAAGGGGTGATGGAGAAGATCAAAGAAAAGCTTCCTGGTGGTGACAACACGGACGAGCATCAAAGGGTGTTAACAACAACATCTGGAGGCATTGGTGGTGGTGGTTATGGGGAAGGAGGAGAAACCCATGAGAAGAAAGGGGTGATGGAGAAGATCAAAGAGAAGCTTCCTGGACATCATTAGATCCTACGGTATCTTTGTGAGGATGCATATGTGTATACAAAATAATAATTTGGTATTGATGTCGTTTGTCATGTATGTTGTTGATGGGTCACAAGCCATGTGGGATTGAGTGTTGTAATGTGTGTTTTTTCGTATGAAATTTGATTTACTTTTATTTTGTTTATTGAATATACTTTGGTTTTCTAGAGATTATAATTAACATTAGTACAAAACGTATTTAACACTACGACGAGTTTTATTTAAATTGGTGTGATTATAAACTGGATTATTAAACCGCTGAAAACTCTTTTCGCATCAATAAGCCAGGGAGCCGCACCATTTAAAGAATTTGTTGATATGGTTTTCATAAACCTGCATTAAGAACCACACCATTTATATAATTTGTTGGTAGAGTTTCCATATGACTACATTAAAAATGCATTTATTGTTGTGCTTGTCCAAGAAGATCGAACCATTAAACATTGTCACTTGGTGTGAAGATTATAAATCACATCATTATAACATCATTTTTGAATGTGGTTTCCGTATAACCACATTAAAATTACATCTATTGGTGCATTTGTCTAAAACGCACCATTAAATTGTAACACCCATAAAATTTGAGCCAAATTTAAAACATTTTTAAATTTATCCAAACCATTAAATTCATACATCTTGTTTTCAAATAGTTTAAACATCAGAGTATTTCCTCATAACCATATCACATAAATCATAAAACATGAGGAGCGGTACGATCACGCATTCGCTTTGCCTTCGGGATATCCACTCACCGAGCCTCGGTATGTCTGGTCCGCCCTCTTGGGGCCTTCAGCCTATCCGGACCGCTCGCTGGGCCTTCGGGATATCCGATCAGCCCTGGGTAAGTTAGCCTACAACACAAAGCAGGACTCGCCTCAACCCAACCCCCGTCAAACAACCATGTGCACATAAAACAATTAATCACGTAACAAATCTTTAACCAGACAAACAGTCTAACAGATCACATAGCATATCAACATCCTAACCAGGATTCCAATCTAACCGGTTACTAGCATAACATTACCCTATATACCGGGTACCGACCTTAATCAGGTCACTAACATGATACCATCATAAATACCATGATGCAGATCTAGCAAGCAATAACATAACAAAAAATACCCAGATTTCCATTCGATAAAGGGCCTGCCTTGGTGCCGTAGACCCTATCGATAAAGTAAGGATAACTCACCTAAAATTATCGACTGCAAAGATAAGACCAAGCTGCTCCGACCACCAACACGATCTTCACCATAGAACACTACCAAATAACCAATTCCATAAATACCAATATTACCAAAATACCCTTGGAAGTCGAACTGGTCAACTCTTGGTCAAAGTCAAAGTCCTCAGGCAAAGTCAACCTTCCTGGTTGACTCTACTCGCCAAGTCAACTCGTCGACTCGCCGAGTTCCCATACCTAGAAAACTCTCATAGCACAACTTAACTCGTTGAGTCGCCCCAAAATTCGCCGAGTCCAACGATCTCTGAGTCCCATCCTGTCCAACTCACTGAGTCGCCAACCGACTCACTAATCCAAAGCTTTAACCCAACAGAGATTGGGTTCTGTGACCAAACTCGCCGAGTCCAAGAACAGACTCGCCGAGTCCAAGGCAATGTTCAACAGACTCGTCGAGTTGTTCTTTCAACTCGCCGAGTCCATGCACATGTTCATACAACTCGTGGAGTACACCCATGTGACTCGCCGAGTCCCTCCAGTTCTCAATCCATTCAGAGGTTTTACGAACCATGCAGGGCTCCAATCCATAGATCCACCCTTCTACCATCTGTCCCTCACATAAAGTTGCAAACTTTACGTGAAACCAAGGAGATATTGGCCAAAAACACAGAAAGGCTAGGGTTAAAGACTAGGGGGCCTCACCAACAACTCTTAGACAGGAGCTTTATGACATTTTGGACCATCACAAGCCTAGATCTGAAGTAGCAACCTCAGATCTAAGCTTCTAACTCAAAATAGCTCTCAATCATACCAAAAATGCCCCAAATCTCAAATGATAATAGATCTAAAGACAAAAGAGCCCAAGCAACAGATTATTACCTCCAATATATGCTCCAACATAAGTAGATCCCAGATCTACACCACTCCTTTGCAGCAAGCCTCTTGATCTCCAAGCCCGTTTCCAAGATTTTCTCCTCCAAAGCTCTATTCTCTCTATTAATGGAGGCTCACTCGATTCTAGGATTTTTGGATCTCAAAAGGGTAGCAAAGAGGCTGAGGGTGGGTTATAATGTGCTTTATATAGGGCACAACCCCCAGGATTAGGGTTTTATCTCTTCTGCACCTACTCGTCGAGTCCAAGTCGCCGAGTCGAAGAGTTGTCCACTTAAATCCACGACAAATCCCGCTCTGTCACACCCCAAAACCGATAACGGCGTAATACGTTTCGGGGTGGAGGATGTCATGTACAGTATCATCACAATTGCATAATAGTAAAAACAAGAAACATACAACCATTTCATTTACATAGTGAGTTTAATTACAAGTGTGTTCTGTAAAGTTTCAATAGACACCAAAAGTATAACAAAAATAAGAGATGGATCTTGTATGCTCCATCTTCTCCAAAGTGCTGCACCTGTACCTGTCTATCTTTGACCTGAGGATACAAGTTATTTTGAAAATGAGTATCAGCATAAAGCTGGTGAGTTCATAAGAATTTAGTGTGGTTAATGTATAAAATGTATTAGAACATATAGTGTGAAAAGCTGCATGTACATTTATAATTAGTAGAAAACTCTAGAAAATCCTATATTTTCAAGGAAATACATCGTAAGTGAAAAACTCTAAGTTGCATGTAAGTTTTATCATTGAAAACTGTTTGTTGTGAAAGTGTGGTACTAAATCTCCAGTATGTAGTGTAAATAGAAGAAAAGTTATGCCTGTGAGTAGTGATAGTGGTGCGAACTTCCATTAGCAATAGATACTTATTTACTTCGAGATATTAACTGAGACTTTAGTCTTAGTATTTTAGTGTGGATATAGTGTATTCCTTTTATGTGACCAATAGTGTGAGTAATAGAGGATCCCATGACCTTCCCGGTCATACACATTGTAGTGAAGTAGTGCCAGCTCTGGGCCTGCTCGGCTCGGACTGAAGTTAACAGTCGGGATCTAATAATGTCTGCCCCGTATAGATCTATACATGTAGCGTCGCCTTCCTTCCGGAAAGCTCTGGTCACAGTATGTAGTGCGTAGAGTATCTTGTAGAGAGTTAGTGTGTTATCTTCCGGATTAGTGCTTTCTCTTGTAATATAGTGTAGTAGTCTTTTATGTAGTTCATAGTGTATTCTCTTATTCGTGTATCGTTTTGTAATAGTATGAATTATAGTATGTATAGTAGTAGTGGTAACAAGTAGTAGTGACCTTAACTATACCTATTATAGTTAACTTAGTGTGTATGGTTCTTGGAATTAAGTAATATAGGCATCGAATAAGATGAAAATGCTCGTATTTAACACCAATATACATGATATATAACTAAGAAATCAACGACAGTCGGACGGATAACAAATACCCTAAGCCCACATCAAACAAGAACAGGAAATAAGGCGAGCTATCGGTCCTAAGTCCTTTAAGTCTTACTTATATAAATATATTAGTGTATATACATTTTATAAGAAAGGTAATTTAATAAAATCTTGACCAAAGAAAGCATTTAGAAAATAGTTTATTTTTCCAAAGTAGTTTTGAAAGCGTAAAGTTCTTTTATAAAGTATAGTGATAAATCACATGTGATTTGTACTATGAATTGTAAATCACATGTGATTGATTTCCATATATTGTACATTTGACTTGTATCCCCCCCCCCCCCCCCCCCCGCTAAAACATGTAAAAATAGTTGAAAAGGTTCATTAAGGGGTATGAACTCACAGTTTACTATAGGGTTCAAGTTTGCAATTCGTATAGCTGCTGAGTGTCAACGGATGTTTTGAACGCAAGCAACCCCTATTAATCATACGGTGACACATATATAAGTTAGAGTTAAGGTGTTTTCATGACTAAACATGAGGGGAAATCCTTCCTAAGGGCATGGAATTACTCAGACTAAGTGTCCCATGTTCTATACCCAATGATCTATGAAAGTTTAAGGCCAAATATGAGTATTAGGGTGTGTGTATGGCCATAAAGGTGAGTGTGCGGCTGGGGTATGCGGCCAGACTTGTGAGTGAGGCTGCACACTAGAGTGTGCGGCCGTACAGGGTGTGTGTGCGGCCGTACACAGGGGTGTGCAGCCGTACACTCCTTGTTCGAGTCCCATGTGTCGATTTTGCGGCCTTACTCTCACTTTGGAGGGTATTATGAGTGTGTGCGTCCACCTGATGAAGGTGTGCGGCCACACTCCTTCATAGGATGAAGACATGAAGAACATTACGAGTTTGTGGCTTGGATTCAAGTGTTTCACCTCTATGATGGTGTTCTTCACATTTTGGGAGTCTTCTAGGTGTTCTTGGGTGGTTTTCTAGAGAGAGAAAGGATGCAGCCAAAAGTGAATGGAAGGGGGTCCTCTACTTTATATAGGGTTGAGTGTGAGGCTGGAGGGGTTTGCTGATGGGTGTGCGGCTGGCTTGGCCGTACACACTAGTGTGCGGCCGCACACACCTCTCTTGGTGTGTTTGGCTGGATTTTGCGATGCAGCACCCTTCCTAATCTTTCCTAAGGTCCATGTCTATGATATATTAAGCCTAAAACACTAGCGCGGGCTCAACATACTATTAAAAGATGCTAAATTCAAGTGAATTTTGGATATATGGATGGATTGCTCAGTGTAAAAGTATCAGGTTGTCACATCCTCCCCCCGTTAACGGAATTTCGTCCCGAAATATAGTTCAAGCAACTAAGCTATTACATATTAACAAAGCAAAAAGATGAGGATATTTATTTTTCATTTGATCCTCGCGCTCCCAAGTGAACTCCGGTCCTCGCTTAGCATTCCAGCGAACCTTTACAATTGGGATGCGACTCTGCTTCGTTCACTTGACTTCTCGATCCATAACCTCAGTAGGCTCTTCCACGAAGTTGAGGCTCTCATTGACCTCGATCTCGTCAAGTGGAATCACTAGAGTCTTGTCGGACAGGCATTTCTTTAGGTTTGAGATATGGAAGGTAGGATGTATGTTACTTAGCTCGTGGGGTAGGTTGAGTTTGTAAGCTACGGGGCCGATTCTAGCGAGAATCTCAAAAGGCCCTATGTACCTTGGGTTCAGCTTTCCACACTTTCCGAAGCGTATCGTGCCCTTCCAGGGCGAGACCTTCAAAAGGACTCGGTCTCCCACTTGGAATTCCAAGGGTTTTCTTCGCTTGTCTGCGTAGCATTTCTGTCAATCCCTAGCGGCTTTTAATCGTTCGTGAATCTGTACAATCTTCTCGGTCGTCTCTCTGATAATCTCCGGACCCGTGAGAGCGCTGTCAGGAACTCGTCCTTTAGCTAACTGAGTGTCACCCACCTCAGCCCATCACAGAGGGGATCTTCACTTCCGGCCGTAGAGGGCTTCAAATGGAGCTACCTTGATGCTCGTGTGGTAACTGTTATTGTAAGAAAACTCTACAAGAGGTAGATGGGCGTCCCATGCCTTACCAAAGTCGATCACACAGGCTCGCAGCATGTCCTCCAGCGTTTGGATAGCCCTTTCACTTTGTCCGTCTGTCTGCGGATGGTAAGCTGTACTCATGTCCAATCTCGTCCCTAATGCGCTTTGCAGCGATTGCCAAAATCTCAAAGTAAACCTACTATCTCTATCAGAGATAATAGATATAGGGACGCCATGCAGCCGTACTATTTCCTTAATGTATGTTCTTGTGAGTTTCTCCATCTTGTCTGTTTCTTTAATGGGTAGGAAGTGTGCGGACTTGGTCAATCTGTCGACGATGACCCAAATGGTATCCAGCCCACCCGTTGTCTTGGGCAGCTTGGTTATGAAGTTCATTGTGATCCGCTCCCACTTCCATTCCGGTATCTCCGGTTGTTGGAGGAGTCCCGACGGCTTCTGGTATTCAACCTTGACCTTCGCGCAAGTAAGGCACTTGATCACGAAGGTAGCAATCTCTGCCTTCATGTTAGACACCAGTATAGCTTTTTGAGATCCAGATACATCTTATCCAAACTTGGGTGGACGGAGTATCGAGTGTTGTGTGCTTCCTTCATGACCAAATCTCTGAAACCTCCGTGGCGCGGAGTCCAAATTCGGTCCATGAGATAGTAGGCTCCATCACCCTTGACCTCCAAACTCTTATCCATTCCACGCAGGGATTCTCCCGTCACATTTTCAGGATTTAAGGCTTCAAGCTGAGCCTCCTTGATTTGTGCGGATAGATGCGAATGGATAGTCATCGTTAATGACTTAGTTCTTCGACCAGAATACTGTTTCCTACTTAGGGCGTCTGCTACAACGTTGGATTTCACCGGGTGATATCGAATTTCACAGTCGTAATCGTTGAGTAGCTCGACCCGTCGGCGTTGTCTCATGTTGAGCTCTTTCTGGTTCAGTATGTGTTGGAGGCTTTTATGATCGGTGTACACTATGCTCTTCGTGCCGTACAGGTAATGTCTCCAAATTTTTAGTGTGAAGACGAGTGCTCCTAACTCGAGGTCGTGAGTAGTGTAGTTTACCTCATGTGTCTTTAGTTGTCTTGAGGCATAAGGCGATGACCTTGCCTCGCTGCATCAAGACACAACCGAGCCCCTGATTCAATGCATCGCAGTATACAACAAAATCTTCTGTTCCTTCGGGAAGGGATAATACTGGTGCGGTGCATAGGGCTCGCTTCAGGGTCTAGAATGCCTTCTCCTATTTCTCTTCCCAATCAAATCTTACGCCCTTCTGTGTTAACATGGTGAGAGGTTTCGCAATCCGAGAGAAGTTTTGGATGAATCTGCGGTAGTAGCCAGCGAGGCCTAGAAATTGATGAATTTATGTAGGCGTCTTCGGTGCTGACCAGTTCTCAATAGCTTTAATTTTGGAGGGATCCACGTGGATTCCGTCTTCACTAACCACGTGTCCTAAGAATTCAACTCTTCGGATCCAAAATTCGCACTTAGAGAACTTCGCATATAACTTCTCTTATCGTAGGGTTTCCAGGACTCGTCGTAAATGATCTCTGTGTTCTTCCTCGCTCCGAGAGTAGACGAGTATATCATCAATAAAGACGATGACGAACTGATCTAGATATGGATGACATACCCTATTCATCAAGTCCATGAATACCGCGGGTGCGTTAGTCAGTCCAAAGGGCATCACCACGAACTCGTAGTGCCCGTAGCGGGTACGGAAGGCTGTCTTCAGAACATCATCCTCAAGCACTCGTAACTGGTGATACCTGGACCTAAGATTGATCTTGGAAAAGTAACTCGCCCCTTGCAGTTGGTCGAACAGGTCGTCTATACGAGGAAGAGGGTAGCGGTTTTTGACCGTGAGTTTGTTGAGTTCCCTATAATCGATGCACATACGGAATGATCCGTCCTTGTTTTTCACGAACAAGACCAGGGCTCCCCAAGGTGAGAAGCTCGGTCTTATAAAGCCCTTGCTGAGCAGCTCGTTAAGTTGACCAGATAGTTCTTGCATCTCGGCGGGCGCTAAACGATAGGGCGACTTAGCTACGGGGGTAGCTCCTGGGACTAGGTCGATTCTGAACTCAACCGGGGATGTCTTTTGGATTTTTCGCTTTTTGGCTTGTGTTGACGACGTGAGCAAGAAAGGCACGATATTCCTTACGCAAGTATTTCTGGGCCTGAATACTGGAGATGATACAAAGGCTCGTACCGGGTTTGTCTCCATAGATCAATAGAGTTTCGTGATTCAGAAGATTCAGGCGAATGGCTTTGTTGAAGCATAGGATATCGGCACGATAAAGACTCAACCAGTTCATACCAACAATGAAATCGAAACTCTTGATTGAGACTGGTATGAGGTCGATTGGAAATGATTGATTGTCTAACGTGAAGGTACAACCTATGTAGATTTCATTAGAGCTTTCGGTCTTCCCGTTAGCCATTTCTACGACGAATGTTTCTTTTAGTGGTTGCGGGGATTGTTTGAGTAAGTGTTTAAAGTTTTGGTTTATGAAGCTTCTTTCTGCACCACTATCAAATAAGACATAGGCATAACAGTTGTTGAGAAGAAAAGTACCCGTGACTACTGTGGGATCCGCCACTGCTTTATTGTGCCCAATAGCGAGTAGTCTCCCAGTTCCCCCCAACATTCCCAGCCTTCAGACAGTTTTTCTTGAAATGACCAGCTTCACCGCAGCCATAACAAGTCTGGGTCACTCCCGAGCCAGAAACTTGCGAGATAGGTTTGGGTGGGGCCCTACAAAATCGGACAGTATGGCCCTTCCGGCCGTAGTTGGAACACTGCAATTCACGGCAGGGGCCATTATGGTGGAAAGGGCACTTGGGACACTTGGGCATGTTCCCAACATAAGCTTTTGTCGGTGCAGGAGTGGCTAGAGTGGTGGCAGCATGGACCGCCACAATTTGCTGATCCTTGGAGGAGGTTTCAGTTTTCTTGCCTTTCTTCTTATCCCAACGCTTTCTCTTTTTGTCAGCTGAATCGGGTGGTGCAGTGGCAGTTGTGGTTGTTGTTGCTGGAGTGGAGGAGACTTCATGATTGATTAGACTCTGGGCCAATTCTTTGGCGCTATCAAAAGTGGTAGGGCGTGAGGCTAGAACGTTTCCTTGATACGGAGGCATTAGACCCTAAATGTATCGTTCGATCTTCTTGCTTTCAGAAGGGATCATGTTGGGACACATAGTCGCCAAGTCGCAAAACCTGGCCATGTAAGCTGTTATGTCCGTCCCTTTCATCTTGAGGTTCCAGAGTTCCTCCTCAAGTTTCTGAATTTCGCCCCTAGGGCAGTACTCCCCTCTCATGAGGTCTTTTAGAGTGTCCCAGCCCATGGCATTGGCTGTTACCAAGGAGAGTGCACTGACATGGCTGTTCCACAATGCCAAGGCCCTGTTAGTGAGAGTGGCAGTAGCAAACTTGATTTTGCTCTCTTCTGGGCAAGAGCACATTTCAAAGACAGCTTCGGTTCCTTCAAACCACTGAGACAATGCTAGAATTCCTCCGGTACCATCGAAGAAAGTAGGTTTGTAGTTCATGAAGCCCTTATAAGTGCATCCCTGCACTCTTTGATGGACTTCACCAAATCTAGAGTTTCCACCGCTCGCATCACCATAGTTCATTTGAGCCATGGATGCTGTCACAGCTGCGGTCACAGCCGTTTGGAACAGCACTGGATCGAACTGTGGAGGAGGAGGTGGTGGAGGAGGGGTTTGAGTTGCTGGTCTTCCTCTGTTTGGATGCTTTCGAGGAGTCATCTTTCACTAGAAGACCATAGAAATGATAGCAATAGTAAGAGTCTATTGCGAATATGCGTAGAGTGTTGCATGGATTAAATCATCATAATCCAAAGATCAGAATGAGAGTCATAGCAATAGAGTAGTTAACTGCCAATTTACTGGTATTAATGATGTAATACAAGCTCATGAAGAATGACCTAACAGTAGGTTTTACATCAAACCATAAGGAAAATGTTGGCAGTTTAGAGGTCTAGTTAGAGTACTTTTAAGCTAGGAATGTTTACAGACAAGTGATCTACGAAACATAGAGAGGGAAAGCTAGTCCTTTAAACAAAAGAGTAAGGTAACTAAACGTCTTCTACGGGAGACGGTTACTTGTTGGGCGAACCCTCAGATCCTCTAGTTGACGCATAACTTCCTGAAGGTGTCGCTCATGAGTCCTTCGACATGCTTGGAGTTCCCTAACTTCGGCTCGGGATGCAGCTAGCTGTTGCTGCAGGGCCTCGTTGGTCCTCCTTGTCTTGTCCATGGCTTCTTCAAGTTGGTGGATGCGAACAGTGTTGAGATTCGAGTTGGCATCCACTTCTACAACTCGACCAATGGCTGCTTGACCCTGCTCGACATTCCTGGCAATCCTTCGGACCATGATGGGCAGAACTCGGTCCGCTGATCCTCCTTCGCTTATGTTGTAGAAGCTTTGGTCTCCATTGTAAGGCAAAGGCTGGCCCTACTCCTCGCTCCATCGGTTCAAGGATATTGCCCACAGGGGAGTGGGACCCTGAAATGTCGGACGGGGGTTGGGGTTCGGAGCTTCAGGAGGTAGGTTGTTAACTTCTGGCTCGGAGTCAGAGCTATCCAAAAAGCCTTCTGCTCGGTGATCATCCAGAGGGATCTGGTGATCATCATCCGACTCTTCGTCGAGCCATCCACCATTGCCCTTATTTGGGTAGTACGGATCGCCGGGAAGGTGGACACCAGCTATGATATCTATGCGAGAAAAGGGGAAAGGAAGATTAATAGACGTACTAACCTAAAATACTTATAAGATGATCGTCACGAGTTAGACCAATACTTGTATAATACATACTAATTACATGTGACCGGGGCATGATAGTTCGTCAAATAAGTGACCCTAACTGTAAATCCACAACCAAACAAGGAACAGGAGGTAAAGCAAAGATCACAGATTCTAAGTCTAAAACGCCCTAATCACAGGTAACCGGAAAGTATCCATTTAGCAACTATTGCTCCACCAGTAACGACCTTTTTTAGTTTTCTTGCATATGTATGTTTTAGCGGCACAGAATACTCCTATAGTATTCTTATTCTAACGTTATTGTGGTAGTGTTGGTAAGTTTTAGACTTGTTGCAACACTACAACCAAACTTAGGCACATGCTAGTCACTCCCAGGAAAATGTAATTGATCAGGCTACATCCCCTCAGATGTGACTATATGTCTCTAAGCCCAATTTTGCTGTCCAACAATCTTAATACTTTTGTTCTGTTCTAGTGCGATACTGACTTTTGTGTTTTATAGAGGTGTGTGTATATATACTTAGTTAAATCTTCTAAATACTTAACAGTATATATTCTTGGTCAGAGTGTTTTAGTCCCGAAGTGTTTATAGTTCGTACATTTTTTATAGGTTGATATACTTGATTCACTATAAACAATGGCTCTGTTACCAATCTGTCACACCCCAAAACCGATAACGGCAAAATACGTTTCGGGGTGGAGGACGTCCTGTACAGTATCATCACAATTGCATAATAGTAAAAACAAGAAACATACAACCATTTCATTTACATAGTGAGTTTAATTACAAGTGTGTTCTGTAAAGTTTCAATAGACACCAAAAGTATAACAAAAATAAGAGATGGATCTTGTATGCACCATCCTCTCCAAAATGTTTTCCCTATACCTATCTATCTTTGACCTGAGGATACAAGTTATTTTGAAAACGAGTATCAGCATAAAGCTGGTGAGTTCATAAGAATTTAGTGTGGTTAATGTATAAAATGTATTAGAACATATAGTGTGAAAAGCTGCATGTACATTTATAATTAGTAGAAAACTCTAGAAAATCCTATATTTTCCAGAAAATACATCGTAAGTGAAAAACTCTAAGTTGCATGTAAGTTTTACCATTGAAAACTGTTTGTTGTGAAAGTGTGGTACTAAATCTCCAGTATGTAGTGTAGATAGAAGAAAAGTTATGCCTATGAGTAGTGATAGTGGTGCGAACTTCCATTAGCAATAGATACTTATTTACTTCGAGATATTAACTGAGACTTTAGTCTTAGTATTTTAGTGTGGATATAGTGTATTCCTTTTATGTGACCAATAGTGTGAGTAATAGAGGATCCCATGACCTTCCCGGTCATACACAGTGTAGTGAAGTAGTGCCATCTCTGGGCCTGCTCGGCTTAGACTGAAGTTAACATTCGGGATCTAATAGTGTCTGCCCCATATAGATCTAGACATGTAGCGTCACCTTCCTTCCGGAAAGCTCTGGTCACAGTATGTAGTGCGTAGAGTATCTTGTAGAGAGTTAGTGTGTTATCTTCCGGATTAGTGCTTTCTCTTGTAATATAGTGTAGTAGTCTTTTATGTAGCTCATAGTGTATTCTCTTATTCGTGTATCGTTTTGTAATAGTATGAATTAAAGTATGTATAGTAGTAGCGGTAACAAGTATTAGTGACCTTAACTATACCTATTATAGTTAACTTAGTGTGTATGGTTCTTGGCAATTAAGTAATATAGGCATCGAATGAGATGAAAATGCTCGTATTTAACACCAATATACATGATATATGACTAAGAAATCAACGACAGTCGGACGGATAACAAATACCCTAAGCCCACATCAAACAAGAACAGGAAATAAGGCGAGCTATCGGTCCTAAGTCCTTCAAGCCTTACTTATATAAATATATTAGTCTGGATACATTTTATAAGAAAGGTAATTTAATAAAATCTTGACCAAAGAAAGAATTTAGGAAATATTTTATTTTTCCAAAGTAGTTTTGAAAGCGTAAAGTTCTTTTATAAAGTATAGTGATAAATCACATGTGATTTGTACTATGAATTGTAAGTCACATGTGATTGATTTCCATATATTGTACATTTGACTTGTATCCCCCCCATAAAACATGTAAAAAACAGTTGAAAAGGTTCATTAAGGGGTATCAACTCACAGTTTACTGTAGGGTTCAAGTTTGCGATTCGTATAGCTGCTGAGTGTCAACGGATGTTTTGAACGCAAGCAGCCCCTATTAATCATACGGTGACACATAAAGGTGCTTTCATGACTAAACATGAGGGGAAATCCTTCCTAAGGGCATGGAATTACTAAGCCTAAGTGTCCCATGTTCTATACCCAATGATCTATGCAAGTTTAAGGCCAAATATGAGTATTAGGGTGTGTGTATGGCCATAAAGGTGAGTGTGCGGCTGGGGTATGCGACCAGACTTGTGAGTGAGGCTGCACACTAGAGTGTGCGGCCGTATAGGGTGTGTGTGCGGCCGTACATAGGGGTGTGCGGCCGTACACTCCTTGTTCAAGTCCCATGTGTCGATTTTGCGGCCTTACTCTCACTTTGGAGGGTATTATGAGTGTGTGCGGCCACCTGATGAAGGTGTGCGGCCGCACTCCTTCATAGGATGAAGAACATGAAGAACATTACGAGTTTGTGGCTTGGATTCAAGTGTTTCACCTCTATGATGGTGTTCTTCACGTTTTGGGAGTCTTCTAGGTGTACTTGGGTGGTTTTCTAGAGAGAGAAAGTATAGAGAGAGAAAGGATGCAGCCAAAAGTGAATGGAAGGGGGTCCTCTACTCTATATAGGGTTGAGTGTGACGCTGGAGGGGTTTGCGGCTGGGCGTGCGGCTGGCTTGGCCGCACACACCTCTCTTGGTGTGTTTGGCTGGATTTTGCGATGCGGCACCCTTCCTAATCTTTCCTAAGGTCCATGTCTATGATATATTAAGCCTAAAACACTAGCGTGGGCTCAACATACTATTAAAAGATGCTAAATTCAAGTGAATTTTGGATATATGGATGGATTGCTCAGTGTAAAAGTATTAGGTTGTCACACGCTCCGACTCGGCGAGTGAGCATGCCTACTCGTCGAGTCCCTTATTTTATTTACACATTAAACCCTTAAGCCATACTTCTGAAATTCAGGATGTTACAATTCTCCCCCACTTAAATTAGGCTTCATCCTCGAAGCCTGCGGCAACACTAACTTCCAGATGATACTCCCATAATAGATCCACTGATCTCAATCGACCCAGATTCCTTCAAACACTGCTATCGAATCCCTAAAATCCATCTCTTCCCTTGCAGGGTCCTAATAACCGCTTCAAGCCGGCCACTGACTTCCTTTCTCTAATAACAACACTCATCAACTAACTGCCTCCAAAAGAGAATACCTTACTTCCGCTTTACGCATTCATTCGCCTCCCACGAAAACTGGATACCATTCTAAACCACCGGGTCTTGACCCAGTATAACTCGCTATCTTTCGCCCAACTGGCGTCACTTCTCTTAACTTGCAGCGATGGAAATTCATCTCGTTTCCTCCCTGGATCAAATCCCTTACCGTGCTGAGATGATACTGATGGGTTTTGAGCAATACATCAATCCTATGGTGTACATGCAAACCCTAATAGCTTTTGGATCTACTTTGTCTAATGAACATGCAATTTAATATCCAAAGCTATAAACCCTAGATCTAGCATACAATTATCTTATAATTCCAAGGTGATCCATAGCCCAATTGCAATTATCTTATAATTACAATTCCAGTCCCCTAAGTTTAATTAATCTCTTTTAGCCACAAAATTATTTCTTAATTAATTCTTGACTAATATTAGTTAAACATTATGACTTCTCCTTTAATATATTATTCTTATAATATATTAATAAATCATAATTAATCATTTCTCTCCTTAGTTCATCCTACATGTTGCTATGGTGAAGGCAACCCAAAAGGACCATGCTCATAATCAGTTCAAGTACATATCAAAATAGTTATGGACTTAGACACTAATCCAACAGTCTCCCACTTGGATAAGTCTAATAACTATTTTGCATAGCTTCAGAACCTGATCAGCAATCATAGCTTTCAAAAGCCGCTGTCAACTCTGATCTTATCAGATACGCGTGCCCTTTAGATAAAGGATTATATATTCCTCCATTCTCAAGATATCGTATAGACATAAGACATGAATTTCAATCATTCTCTCTATACTATTTCCCGACTTCCGATTTATGACGACTGACAACAGAGTACAATTGAACACATCAACTTAGTCCCGGCTTGGCCAAGCGCTTAGGTGTCATCACTAAATCATCAAGGGGCCCACAAATATCGCTTTTATCCCACTTTGGGTAAAAGGAATGGATAAACCTCAAATCAAATGCTCGCTTGCATTTACTGATCGAATCACACACAACAATAAGTTTTATAACACCAAGTGACTGGGGTGTTTATTTATCATCAATTTGCAACCGACCAACAATTAACAACTCACACGTCTTGGTTTCAAGAATACACAATATTATTGACTCACAATCACTCATGATGAAATCTATGAAGTGATTGTTATGAGCGTGGGTTTAATCCAATACTCTAATTTTATTAAAGCACTCATGAACTCTGCAGCAAACTTGTGCTATGTCTAAACTCTTTAGACAATCTACAAACTCTTGATGACAGTCTTCCTTCATACCTACTTCCAACGTATGACCGACTGTGGAGGTTCGAATAACCCAGTTATTCTGGAAGTCAAAACATGCAAACTGAAACACAACAATAATACTTAATCCTATATGGCCCCAAACTTGTGGGAGTAAATAAAACACTTTTGTTTAAACACCATATTGATTACTCATTATTCATCGTTTACTATTTTAGAAAATTAACTTTTTACTCAAATTACAACAATAGTTGTCCCATGCACAAAGCATGCACACTATGTTTCCTATGGTCCTTACTTTGTAAAATAGATCAATTGAAAAACTTTTCTATTGATGCTCATTTCATAATTCCGAATCCTTATCATTATTGTTAGAACACAAGGTTCTTGCTACTACTAGAATATGTTAGATTCTAACATTTTATGCAATGATCCTTTCGGAAAATCATAGCACAAAAGTCACCAAGACTTGGCCAATGAAATTACAAAGTACTCTATCGGAAATTGTTACAAGACAATTCCATAGACATGAAGTCTCACATTCAAAGTACATTCCTTTGAACATCCTTCTTGCATAAAATTTTGTAATCTAGACACAGACTCTTAATATCCAACTCCCAATATGGAAACATTTCCATATTTGCCATATGACAACTCATTCTTAATAGAATCTTATCTATTCATAATAATGTTGATATGGTCCATCCAATACATGCTTCTAACTACTCACAAGCGACCAATCCTCAACGAACTTTGGATCATCCTTTGATAGTTGTTTAATTATTTTAGTCAAAACCGATTCTAGTCCTTTTCCCTCTTAATGCACTAGATATTTGGAAAATTTTAGAATGGTCAAATATTATAGCATTTTCAATCGATCCTATACCCGAAGCGTATGGGACACGATGCATAACGTCTTACATAAAGATATGATACTTTATCAATCTTCTGCCACAATATTTTATGTGTCACGTTCTCACAATTTGAACTATGAAGAGGGATGCCGTAATCATAATCGAAATTTGAGAACACAGTATGTATCCTTTGACTATATTTATTAAAATTTCTCAACCTAAGCTTTAGATTTTGAAACAAAGTATAATATTCTCTCCCTTAATTATAGCAAAACAACTTTTCAACCCATGCGACTTTGCAAATTGAATATTTGTTTTTCTATAATTAATATTGCTACCTTGCAATACTTGCCATAATAATCATACAAGCATATCACTTATTCTCTCACTATCATGATGATTATTGTCATATAAGCATAACACTTATGGTCCCACTAGCTTTGACATGTATTCATAATACAGCTGAACTTCTAGAAAACAATGCCTGTTGAATTTCTGAAGTTCATATTTCTAATACCAGATGCTTTGATAAGCCTTTATCTAAGCTTCTTAAACTTATACACCTTTGCCTTAGATAGCTCATACGTGTGTCTAAACAATTCAGAACTTACATTAATAAGTCCCAAATGTTAGACTAATTGCCAAATCTCACAATTCGAACTATGGAAAGGGATGCCGTAACCGTAATCGAATTTGAGAATACAATTTTCATAATTGCTATCTTCTTAAAATCTCTCTTAGTGAAAGCATTTCCTCATAGTCATTTTCATGAAGGAGGGAATCTTTTAACACTTAGATTTGATGGTGTATGAGTCCCTATCCATTTGAATTTTTCCAAAACCAAGATTTGCGATAACTCAAACTTATATGGACTAAACTTGTTCAATCTTAATTTCTTGCCTCATGGCAGCACGAGTGCCCACCATTGCTTCCAGGTTGTTAAGCAACTCACCCTTGCTTATGAATGTACTTTCCATTGATCAAGGTGCTTGCCATTATGTATTCAAATGAGAACTCATAGAACTCACATACATAATTAACTCAACTGGAATGGAACAGAAACAAAATTTTGTCAACATGATAGGTTGTAATCCTCAAGTCATATGCTAGTGATGATTAACTAGGTTCATTCTTGAATTTGTTCTTGAAACTTTTCAGGACATTTAAGACTCCCACTGACTCCTTGACATATAAGATTCTCTTGTCGAGAAACATTTCTTGACAAAAAAAATATTCAAGAGTTAGTGTAGCTTCTTATCAAGTTTAACACTTCACACAATTGGTTCTAGTTGGTCTTTGTCTTATCCAAGACATCACAACTTACCAATTTTAAATGTACAAGAATAAGAAACTTTATTATTCCAGATTTGATAAGTGTTACAAACCTACTAAAGACTTTTCACTCAAGTCACAAACTAACTCCCGCCGTCTGGCGGCCTCCTGCAGCTCTAACAACGTATCACACCTCTGCGTGGACACAAACTATCTGATGTCCCTCTTGAGCATACTCAAATATTGGGACATCTGAGCCTGCTCCAAAGTAAACTCTGGAAAAACATCTCCCTCTCAGCAAACATCCTGGTGGTCTCCGTCACCGACTCTGAATCCTGCTTCAGCTCCAGGTGCTTCTGAGCCAACCTCTCTCTCTCAACCCGTGGAACATAACGAGTGTTGAACATCTCCCGGAACTGATCCCATGTAACCGCAGCCTGCTGCGCATCGGAATAGGATCCCGTAGTCAACCTCCACCAATCCTTTGCCCCGAGCCTCAAAAGGTTCAGAGCACACCTCACCCTCTGATCCGCAGGGCATGAACACGTGAAGAAACAACCCTCTATGTCTGACAACCATCTCATAGCAACGATCAGATCCTGAACTCCATCGAAAGTAGGGGCTACGTATTATCGAAGTCCCGATACTGAAAACCTCGACCGGTTCCTCCCCCTGCCACTGATACAGCCGTTGTAGCTGCCGCGACAGCTGCCTCCGCAAGAGCTGCATAACGCTCATCAAAGTACTCAGCCATGGCGGTCTTGATCGACCCAAACATCTTCGGCAACTCAGCCCGGAACATAGCAGCAACCTCATCATGCAGGATCTCACGAATCCTAGCATCCAACTCGTCCGTACTCATCTGACCAATGACCTCGAGTGGTACTGATCCATCCTGATCACCCTCTCCTGATCCTAATCCCGAACCGGATCCTGCCCTGAGACGTCTCGTAATCGCCATACTCAAAATACGCCACAAGATATTAGGCATTCCTCATAATAATCCCGAGAACTAACTCCCAACAAACCCTAGGGGTTGTGACTTCCCTGATACGCATATGGGTCCTGTGCTTTCAGTAGTACGGGCTGTTGGGTAGCGTAGTGTAGCATTTTTGATGTATTGTGTCTATTGGGCTCGGTTAATAGTCCGTGTTTTGTACTCCGGTTTGGGCCTGTCCAACCGTGAGCTGATAGGGTTTAGTATATAAATTAATATGCTTGCATGCATATTAGGTTAACGATTTTAGAAAACGATTGATAGCAATTACGACAGCTATACAAATTTTCTTCATCGTTCTTGTAAACCCTAAATCCTCTACAGTAGAAGTTCTTTATCGAGCTCTTCTGAGGATTGTTTATTAATCATTCGATATCTTTTGATCCATTCTTGTGTTCTTGCTGTTTATTCGTTTATTTCTTTACCTGTTTTATAGATCTAATCGATCTTGGAGTTAGGTTTAACTTATCAATTGGTATCAGAGCAGGAAGCTGTGTAATCGATACACTTCTTTTTTGTGAAAAAGGTTTCGATTAGGGTTATTCCACATTTATTGATATTTATTGAGCCGTCATCTCATAATTGACGTATCTCGATATTTATTGTTTTGCCCTAATTTGATATATTACAAGTCTGATCTTTGAACAGGTTATTTGATCAATTATGGACGAGTCGCAATCCAATCCCATTAATATTTCGAACAACATTGGATCAACAACGAAGATTCCCATCCTATACACCCATGATTATGAAGTCTGGGCACATCACTTTGAAGATTATGTTATAGGATCTGAGGATAATGGATACCTCATCTGGGAAGCAATCATCTCTGGACCCTTTTCTCATTCAGCAACTTCAAGGATTATTAAAACTCAAAAGGAGTATAATGATCTTCTGAAAGATGTTAAAGATATTGCGCAAGACGAAAAAGATAAATTTCAGTGCAATATCAAAGCATTGAGATTAATCAGATTCGCTCTTCAATCCGATACTTTCAGACTGGTGAGTTCATGCACGACTGCAAAAGAAATATGGGACAGGCTACGAGAATTATACTCTACAGATGAAGATCTTGAACACTCCATTCAAACCTTACTCTTGTCTGAATTTGGTGAATTCAAACAGGGAGCTGAAGAGACTGTGATGCAAACGTTCGATCGCTTCAATCATCTTCTTAGCAAGATGGTTAAACATGACATTGAAACGAAGCTAATTGAGCAGAAGGTTACATTTTTGAACGGTCTCAGATCTGAGTGGAGAGCAATAGTGTCCACAGTTAAAGCGCATGAGCAATTCAAATCCTATTCTTTGGCGAAACTGGTGGGCATCCTGAAATCCCAAGAAAAGATCGTGTTACAGGAGAAAAATGTGGTTTCAAGCCTGGGTTCGCTGGCCCTCTTGTCCAAAAGCAAAGCAGTGATGGAAGAAGAAGACCTCAACTTGGAGGACTATGACCTCACTTCTGAAGACTATGCTATGATGGTGTCCAATCCCAAGAGGTTCATCAAGAAGAGATTCCCCACAAACAAGAACCGAAATTGGCAGGGGAGTTATAGTTCTGAAAAGGTCAAAGATGAACCGAAGGCAGAAGAATCAAGGAAGGAACCGAAAGCTGAAGGAGATTCGGGAGTAAGCTGCTATTACTGTGGAGGAAAGAACCACTATGTAAAAGATTGCGTCCTCAAGAAAATGGCAGAAAAGGATGATGAAAAGGATGAAGAAACTTTGTTGCTGAAAAAGCTGGATGAAATCAGAAAGAAGAAATCTACTGCTAACCCTTCTATGAATGCTTTAATTGTGCAGGGTTCGGTAGCGAATGATGAGTTCGGTGGCGTGGAGGTCTGGTCAACCGACTCTGAGGATGATGAAGTAAGGAAGCCTTCTCATGGAAAGGCTTATGTGGCGAAAGATGAGAGTAGCGGTGGCAAATGCTTGATGGTGACAGACGTGTCTCAGATGAGGGGATACAACACGGATGGTGGGATTGAAGACGCAAAGGAGCGAGAGGACTTGTGCTTCACCGCAAAACCGCTCAGCGTACAGTTCAACGAGCTTGATGAACTGATCAAGAAGGTACAATCCGTTTTTGTTTCATTCAAAGTCCCACAATGCTCATACGAAAAAGAATTAAAAAGTGTTAATTCAAGAATCTCTCATCTAGACAGTAGTTTAACTCAAACTCGTGTCACCAATTCTAACCTGACTGACCAAATAAGCAGGGTGTCTTCGAAGAGTGAGGAACGGAGGATGTGGATCGAACTGAAGGAGTCGGAGTTAATCAAAACAAAAGATGAAAACATTTATTTGCAAAGAGACAATTTAAAGCTTTTAAAACAACGAAATGTTTTCTGTTTGATTGCTAAACGTCTTTACACTAATATCACTCAGCTTCATTTGGATTGTGAAATAGGACAAAAGATTCATCGTATGATTTTACCTTCCTTGAGTTTAAGGAGGATGAAATTGATGCTGAAGCGTATAATTGTGAGAGTGTTATTTCATCTGAGGATGTTAATCCAACGTATATGTATGGACTAGACAAAATCGAATCTTTTATTAAGTCCAAGGACCATAAGGACATGCTTAAAAACCTTTTGGATGAAAATGATAAACTGAAACTAAGAACCGAAACTATACAAAAATTTGACTCTTTAAACGCCAACTTGAGCTCAGAAAATAAAATTGATGTTGAAAATGCATCTGAGCTTAATGAGGACGACAATATGAGTGAAATTTCTGTAGAGGACACAGTTGACTGTTCAGAATTTGTCAAGAGCGAACCCGAGAACCACAAAAATCTCATTTCAGAAAATTTAGTGGAGTTCGCTCGTATGTCCCAACAAAAGTCCCCGATCCTTGCAGAGAAGGCAGTCGTATACCAAAAGGTTAGAACCACTCCAAATCAGCTGTACAAGGTAACAGGCGTATGTCACCTCAAAGTCACTCTTCTTCCCTCTCCCCTCACTCTCGGCCAAATCACACACACACACACACAATTCTCTCACAACACTCTCTCAAGGAAACTCCTTCCATCTTTCATCAAGGTCTCGAAAATTTGGAGGTTTTCAAGAGGATATTTCCACAAACTCTTCATCTAAGGTAAGGTTATGCTTGGATCTATGACTTAGATTCTTTGTTTTATCAAAAATCTCTTCTTAATCCATGCAAAAATCATGATCTTGCACCCTAGAATCACCTCAAACTCGAGATCTTCAAGAAAAGGGTGCTAAGGCCAAAAATCACCAAGTTTTCTTCCATCTTTTCTTCAAAAACCGAAACTACACCCTAAGGTGAGCTTCATACTCCCTATTTTTCTGTTTTATAAGTTTTGTGGGGGGGGGGGAATACAAGTGAAAGTGTAGATCTATATGTGTTTTGTATGTCTTGTATGATTTCTATGCCTATATGTGTGTTTTTGTGTGTTTATGATGTTGGATCTAGCCATAAACCCCTAAAAATCGAGATATACTTTATGTTAAATGATACTAGTATCAAATATATTTCTACATACAAAGTATTCCAAGAAAAATAGCTAAGTGGCTTAATGACATCTTCTTTGGGCTAAAAACTCAATTTTTGGACATAAAATGTTAAAAATATAAAGTTAAAGGGCCCAAACTGACATATTACGAATTTTGATGGGTGAGATGAGTCAAAAAAGTTTCAATAAAGTTTTTTCTGGAAATACATTCTTTTGGAGGATTAAAAATATAAATTTCAAGCTTAATGGGCTAAAAATGACATTTTTGGCCCAATAGGGCCCAATATGCGAAATTTTCTGTTTTGAAGGGCCAAAACTGTGTTTTTCTGTAAAATAGTGGACTACTAGTGTCCCAAGTCCTTTTCTATGGTTAAAAATGCTTTTCATAATTAAAAAGGACCAAAGTTGCAAAAATTTTCCAATTTGGGCCAAAAGTGTAAAATCGCGAAAAAAGAAGGTTTCAACCGAGAAAACTGTATTTTCAGGGACTAAAACTGTTTTCAACTAAAAAGGTGCTGAAAAGTATCAACTCCAATAAGTTTTGATGTTAAAATGCCAAGAAAAATAATTTAAGTACTAAACCGGAAATTTATTTATGCAAAGGGTTGAAAAAGAAAATTTACAACTTAAAGAGGGGCTGTAAACAGAAAATTTTCAATGCTAATTCAATACACCCATCGTGATCAAATATTGGCACCGCGACTACCGACGAAATACAATACACAACAATACCAAAAATCGTTGTTAAACGAATTGATTCGGTCTCGAATCAATAACAACCCGAAACTACTAACACGACGATAACTCGATTCACACAAGTAACATTTGGGAATTCAATACACACGTGAGAGTGCACAGATGTCGATGCACCACCTTTGGGCCCAAAAGTGTAAAATCTTGTTTGTTGGGCCTAGCCCAATGACCTGATCTTTAGGCCCGAAGACTTCAACCTTACGAGTTGTTGGGTCTTACATGATCTAACACAGCGTAAAAGGACTTTCAATGGCTTTTATACTATTGGTCCCCAAGGGTCCTTTGGTACTGCTAGTAAAGTCGGTTATTTTAATGCGAGTCGGGTCAAGGGCCCTTCGCAATCTTTTTTATCCCCAACCGGCTAACGGAGTTATCGAGGTCTTCGTGCCCTCTTTCTCTTCGGATGTGGGACTACTAGAAGTCAGGGCGCTTGGATTACGTGAATAGTACGGACGACGCCTACGGGATCGTTAGTATAGTTGTAAACTGGTCGTTTGCGTAACGCGTGTTTATAGCAATTCACCATGCGCAATAATCCGACGTCGCCTGGAATCAATGACTTCACACGCCGCGATGGTACAACAACTACATGGAATTCAAAGTGTTAGGAAAACATTGGGTTTTCCTAGGGTTTTTCAATACATACGGTTTCGAAATGTACACAAGTTTAATGAACAATTTTTACAACTATAGAAACAAACAAGCATACTTATGGATCTTCTCAAACTTTTTCATAAACTCTTTTCAGAAAATATCGGATTTTCTGGTAGTTTTTCAAAACAATACAAAACATTGCTTTTCAAATACCGCTTATGAACTCACCAACATTTCATATGTTGACGTTTTTCAAAATACTTGTATTCTCAGGTAACAAGTAAACCGAAGGAAAATGTACTCAGTGATGGCTTGCAGTTTGTTTATCTATGAACCGAACAATTTATTTTTGGGAATGTAACGTTAAAACAATGTACTCAATGTAAACTTTATCAGTTGTACTATATTAATGCATGGTGATGAATGATGTTATGTTTCATATATATTCAATGTTATGGTATTCAATTAAGTCGCGACAGCCCTCGGACGTTTCCGCCGTCTGGTTTGGGGGTGTGACATAAACGAAAGGTATCCTAATCATTGTTATATTTTGGACAAAACCGTGTATGGACTGAAACAAGCTCCAAGAGCCTAGTATGAAACGCTGACAAAGTTTTTGAAGATGTCAAAATTCAAACAAGGTTCGGTTGACCCAACCTTCTTTCGTAAGAAGGAAGGTATCCACCTTATGATTGTTCAAATTTACGTCGATGATATCATCTTTGGTTCTACGAATCCCAGCTTAACAGCTGAATTCAGACAGCTGATGGAGACTAAATTTGAGATGAGCTCAATGGGTCCAATTAACTTTTTCCTTGGTTTAAATATTAGACAGGGACCCGAAGGCATCTTTATCAATCAGGAAGCTTACACGAAGACTCTACTAGAAAAATTTGGCATGATGGGAGATTCAAAGGTCAAAGTTCCAATGGCGTTCGGCACCAAGCTCACTCCATCCTTGGATAAACCAGCAGTTGATATTATGCTGTATCGCCAGATGATTGGTTCACTGATGTATCTTACTGCTAGCAGGCCTGACATAATGTTCTCTGTTTGTTATTGTGCTAGATTTCAGGCAAACCCACGAGAACCTCACATGCTTGCAGTAAAGAACATTCTACGATATCTCAAGCGAACTACCTCTTTAGGTCTATGGTATCCATCCAACTCGGGCTTCTTCGTTCAAGCCTACTCAGATGCAGATCTTGGAGGTTGTGGATTAGACAGGAAAAGCACCACAGGCGGCTGCCAATTCCTTGACGGGAAGTTGGTTAGCTGGCAATCAAAGAAACAAACGTGTGTATCTTTGTCTACAGCTGAAGCAGAATACATTGCAGCTGCATCCTGTACCTCTCAAGTGATTTGGATCCAGAGTCAACTCCGAGACTATTGACTCAATATGAAAAGGATCCCACTATATTGTGACTCTGAAAGTGCAATTAGGATCTGTCATAACCCAGTGCAACACTCCAAGACCAAGCACATAGCACTGAGGTATCACTTCATCAAAGATCATGTGGAAGATGGAAACGTTGAAGTACACTTTGTTAGAACCACTGATCAATTGGCTGATGTCTTTACCAAAGCTCTTCCTGAAGCGTCATTCAACAAAATTCTACAAGGGCTAGGTATGATGGAATCAGAGTCAGTACCACAAACTACCTCTCAAACTCAAACGTCAGAAGCGAAATAGACCGAACGTTCGGGTTCGGTTGAATCATCTGCACTCGCTCATCATTTCAAAGGTAGTTTTCTTGGTTGTAAATTTCATGTACAAAGTTGTTTATCTTATTGTCAAAAATATTTCCTTTTTGAAAATCTAAATTCCTTGGTTGTTTTTCAAAAAATTTCAAAACCGAAACCAACCGAACGCTCGGGTTCGGTTTTTCAAAAGTTTTTCAAAACCGAAACCAACCGAACGCTCGGGTTCGGTTTTTTCAAAATTTTTTCAAAACCGAAACCAACCGAACGCTCGGGTTCGGTTTTTCAAAATTTTTCAAAACCGAAACCAACCGAACGCTCGGGTTCGGTTTTTCAAAATTTTTCAAAACCGAAACCAACCGAACGCCCGGGTTCGGTTTTTCAAAATTTTTCTCAACCGAAATCAACCGAACGCTCGGGTTCGGTTCCAAAGTTTTTTTTTTCTTTTTCAGTCTTATTTTTTATTATTTTTATTTATAATTTTTTTTTTATCACAAACTCCAAAAATATTTCTTTTAATATCAAAAACTCCAAAAATATTTTGTTCTTTTATTTTTTTTACTTTATTTGTGTGGGGAAATGGTTGCATTAGTTAAGTGTCCCTAGAAGCATACTGCTGTATGTGCCCAAAGCCTCATCAGATTCTGAATAATAGCCTTAATGACTTGGTATATACAAACCCTGTCTTCCCAATTAGGCTATCCCATTTATTCTAATCGTGAGCTACCTAACTCTCTTCTCACATAAGATAAGAGTTTTCTGCTTGGTCCTATTTTTTATAGCAGAGGTACTTTAATTTCTTACACCATCTCTATTGCATTTCTCCATTAAATTCGTTTCACAAACGTAACCCTTGAGACTCTCAGAAATTACCACTGAGGTTTATGGTTACTCAAAAACTGCGTTTATGATCTTAGTTTCGTGCCACTACGAGCTGAGTGAAATCCAAAATTCAATACCAAATCTGAATTGACGTGAACAATTAATTTGCTCAAGTTTTCACTAATGAATTGACGGACGTATCCTCATGAAATCTCAAGTTTTTCTTTTGTGTGATTCCTATGAAATTGTTAAAAACCATAACATTTCTTCCCTTGGGATCCAGTTTTATTTTTTTTGAGATTTTATATTTTCCAAGCCACTTTAAAATCATTTCCTACCTACTTGTTCAACAGACTACACCGGTTTCACAAGTACTTTGTTCACTTTCTATCTTATTTCAAGATTAGGACTGTTGAATCAAAGCTAAAGCCACCCTAAGGAGCCTAATTAAAAGAAGCCTTTCAACACTTCTTAATAAGTGTTTGATGGTTATTCAACGGGAAACCACACTAACACTTTAAGGTCTCTCTTGACTTTGAAGGAAGAGATTCGTGCCCAAGATCATTTGTTTTGTGTCTTTATTGACATCACAATTTTTCCTAAAAAGATTTGTTTTCTTTCTTTTTCTTTTACACCCTTAGCACGAAAATCTTTGATTTTCCAAAATTCTGGTTCTAATAATTACAGGCTTTTTCATTGGATTGGTGGTTAATTATAAGCTATGGACAATTTTCATCCACGTGGGCGTATTATTCAAAAGATGCCGTTACAGGGATAAGATGAAGGGTTGCTGACTCAGGCGGGAGTCTAATTGATTTGATTTCAAACGGCGGTAAAAAGGGAACGCATGCGAATTTGAAACGTCCAATCTCCAAATGACGTCGCAGACGCGTGTGCGAATTTGAAACGGTTCTTCTCTAAAAAGCACGGAACGGGCGCGTGTGAATCTGAAACGATTTCTATCCAACCGACGCTTGATGGGAGGCGTGTTCTAAGGAATCTGACACTCTCTCTCATGCGTGATCATCGCTTACCTTAACTGTTACGCATCAGTCAAATTCCGGGAAAACCCTTCGTATTTCGATAGAAGATTTGGGAAGATTTTTCTCTCTCCTTAAACCCCAGTATAAAAGGCGACATCATCTACCATTTACCTCTTTACTGCAATCAAGAATCCCAGAGCACAAGAATTCCCTGAACCCTAACTGTTCATCATCTTCTTCACTCTCTTCAACAATGGCAGCTTCATCCTCTGTGCACGCTACTTCCCACATTCTTCCCATTCGTCCTCAACAATGCCTCATTATCGATTTAATCCCTCATGTCTATGATTGCTACATGTTTGCTATCATCGAGTGCTTGAAGTATTCATCAATAGCTCCTACACTATCACGGGTGGAATCAGTGCCCATGGAATTTCTGTCACAGATCTATGCGACTGCTCATTACGACAAAGTGGTCGATAGGATCTTCTTTGACGTTTCTCATCATAAAGCGTCTATCTCCAAGCAATGCTTTTGCTCTCTGTTAGGGTTTGAAGCTGATCCAACAAGGGTTAATCCAGAGAAGATTCCATTGGGGCATCTGTTCAACATGTTCTACAATATGGGTTACACGGAGGTGCTTACTTCCGTCGCCAAGTTCAAGAAGTCATGCCTGCCGCCATAGTGGAACGGGATGTTCACTGTGCTATTCAAAGGTCTCTCTGAACGGAGCTCTGGCTCAGATGGTTCCAGTCGACTGTTCCTGTCCATCTTATATGGGGTCTACAACGGCATTAATGTTGACTATGGGTTTGTTCTCTGGCAACAACTCATCCAAAGTTTATCTTCTTCTTCACGGCATTTAGAGGTGTCGTATGCCAGGTTTTGGACCTTGATCACTAAGTGGGCGATGGATAAGAACAATGTCCCCACTGTTGTCGGCGCACCGATGTCTTCGATTGGTACCTCTCATACCATGAAGATCATCGTCTCAGATGCTTCAAAATTCCCATTCAATGGTTCCATTCCGGAAACCATGTACGCTGACGTTCCAGCTGACAGCAGGATCATCCGGACCTACAAAGAGTTCAAGCGGTCTGGTCCGAGGGATCTCACGCCGGAGATGCTGAAATCAATTCACGATGCCGATAAGGCTGTTCCTAGAGGCAAGAAGGTAGACAAAGGGAAACAGCTGGCCAAAGGGGCTAAAGGCCCTTCTCCTAGGAAGAGGAAACCCACTAAAGCTGCTCTGTCCCCGCAGCAGAAGAGGCGAAAGACCCAACCGAAGCGAAAGCTGATTATCGCTTCCTCTTCCAGTGAGTCGGAGGGTGAGAGTTCGGATTCTGACGACTCTCCAAGAGGCAACACACCTCCAAGGGGCAACACACCACCCAGACCACCTACCCCTGATATGCAAATCCATACCTCTCCACTTTCCTTTCCTACTCAAACAATTCCTACTTCCATTCCCAAAATAAACCCCTTTACCAACATTCCAAAAACCTCATTCCCTATGCCACCACCCATTTTCACCGATGCAACAACAACATCTACTATAAAGGTTACAACCAACGTATCTGATACGGGGGTTCATACCGATGCAACGGAACCACCGCTAGCAACCGAACCCATACACACAACCGAAACCCAACAACCACCCGAACCTACCCCCACTCAAACACAACCCGAACCTACCCCTGCTCAAACTCAACCTGAACCTACTCATACCACAACACCACCAGCTTCACCACCACCACCATCTCCCGGTCATGCCTCTGACGGAGATAACCCTTTCCTTGGCGGGGAAAACATGACCTTTGATTCGGTCTATTACAGTCCGTTTCAAGAGCAGAGTGACGATGACGATGACGCTCCGGTCGCAAAGAAGCATCTTAAGGAGCTACATGAGAAGGTCAACTTGCTCATTGCTTCTTCCTCCAACTCTCAATCATCTCTCTCTGAAGCCGCTCTTCAGAAGATTGTTGATGCTTTCTCTAGGGCTCAGCAAGATTCGGTCGCTTCTGCCACCGCCGCCATAGATGCCTCGACGAAAGCTTGTGAGGCTGCGACCGAAAAAGTCGATAAACTATTCTCTGACGCCTCTACCTTGTTACAATCTTTGCAGGAGAGTGCCACTGCTACCAAGACAACGTTGGACCAATTGTTCAACAGTTGGCCACGTTTGTCTCCACGGAGTTGAAGTCATTTGCCACACTTCGCCAATCGCTAAGTGACGACAACTCTGCCCTTTGTGCCTCTATCGACGAGCGCCTCTCTAAACTCCAAGAGGATCTGGCCGCTGAAAACTCGTTGATGGACGTTCTAGCAAGGAAGACCACTGCCCTAAAGGTCAAGAGTGCTCAACTTTCAAATTCTCAACAACAAATTGACGCTCTTCGATCCGAACAGGAGGTAATCAGGACGTGTGTTTTGGATGTACACTCAGCTATATCCAACATCCTTGAAGCACACGATCCGATCCTGAACCATTCTGTGAGGTGTACCCTTGCAGAGAAACTCGCTCCTGCCCTGGATCTGCTAAGTAAAATTGAAGGGCTACCCAGTTTCGTGTCCACTCCGAAACAAGGGGGAGGAAAGGAGTCCGGATCGCAACCACCTCATTCCTCAAAGGCAACTCACACAACCGAACCTCCTCCTACAGGCCAAGCCTCTGGTTCGGGTGTGAAGGACAAAGGCAAGAAACTTGCTAAGGATGAAGAGGAAGATGATCAAGAAACCATTGCCGACTTGCTGAAACGCAAAAGTCGACGCAATGCTGAAGACGATAATGTTCGTGTGGCGAGAGAAGCTGAAGAAGCTGAGCGCAAACAGAAAGAAGCCCACGACCTTCTCGAGAGTAGGAAGACTCTTTTCCCTGCTTGGACTCTCGAGAGGATGATAAAGGAGGCAATCGATACTCCGAGTATCTTATGGCTTGAACCGGTAATCTCCTTTGACTGCTACAACTCCGTCGACTCTCAGTTCGACATGCCCTTAACCCGAAAGGCGTTCATCTTTCACGCCTTCGCCAACGTTTTCGAGTTCCCTCATCCTCATCCGGAGGTTGATCGGGAATTGATTGAGTTCTATATGAAGGCCGCTCAACCCCAGTACCAAACCTGGAGCGCTCAGAAGATCATCAACGTTCGGGTTCTGAAGCCATATACTGAAGGGAGATTTATCAATGTTCGGTTCAAAGTGCTCAGAGGGTCTGCAAAAACCGAACATGCCATCTCTTTAGCAGATCTACCGAACCTCAACCCCCATGACTGGATCGTTCTGCACAACATCCTTCTGACTAATGAAGCTGAATATGGTCCGATCATTGACCATCTCAAGAGGATGTTGGTGTGCTATATCATGGAAGTCGCCCTGATGGATCAGGAGATTGCAAATGTCTTCAAGAAGAAACCGAAGATCTCTCCTGTTGGCTCGGCCAGTGATCTAAACCAGATGAAGATGGGAAAAAATGACCCGAGGCGAAACTCCGTCATGTTCACTAGGAGTGAAGGACATAAATGTCTCTTTGCCTTAGTTGATAAACATCTTTATACCACTGCTTGTCTTGAGCATGTATTGGGGATCATCCACAGATGCAAAGAAAATACAGCGGATGATATCAAATATTTTGACGATATGATACAATGGTACATCCGATTCAGACAGACAATCCTCGCGCTTATCTCTCGTCTGTTTGAGACTGTAAAGAAGAAGGTTCCTGCTGCTGCTGGCCCAAGTAAGAAGACAAAGTGATCTCGCTCCAATTTGACGCAAAGGGGGAGATTGTTGGGTAGCGTAGCGTAGCATTTTTGATGTATTGCGTCTATTGGGCTCGGTTAATAGTCCGTGTTTTGTATTCCGGTTTGGGCCTGTCCAACCGTGAGCTGATAGGGTTTAGTATATAAATTAATGTGCTTGCATGCATATTAGGTTAACGATTTTAGAAAACGATTGATAGCAATTACGACAGCTTTACAGATTTTCTTCATCGCTCTTGTAAACCCTAAATCCTCTACAGTAGAAGTTCTTTATCGAGCTCTTCTGAGGATTGTTTATTAATCATTCGACATCTTTTGATCCATTCTTGTGTTCTTGCTGTTTATTCGTTTATTTCTTTACCTGTTTTATAGATCTAATCGATCTTCAAGTTAGTTTTAACTTATCACGGGCCCATACTACCTTCCACACCTACCCATATGTGTATCGAGTATCACCACAACACCCTAGCAATATCATATACATAACGAACACTCGATTCCCACTCCTAGAGGAGCACCACTATCCTATAACCGACATTCCGGTCTCACGCAACCCTCCCATCCATGAAACTTCCACCGACCCTGCATCACTAGTGTATGCTAGTCATACATAACGCTAGACCCTATAGACTTTCGAATATCCAATCTTACCCTAAGCTCCCAATCATACAAGAACAGAACATACGGCTAAATCAAACATTCTCAGGCTATAAGAACTTAATTATATATAACCAAGATGCATACACTAAATAACTACAGTAATGATGTCAATTTCATACAAAGGAAACCCAAGGCTAGCAGGCATCATATAATCAGACAATTCTATCATGCAATTCATGAAGATCCCTAGCCTAGTACTAGCATACTATTCTAACATATCACATAATCAAATAACTTGTATGGTATTTTGGGGTCTACTTACCGACTCTGGTTGATTGTACCCTCTGCATCCTCCATTACTTATTTCGAAAAAAACTTTTGAAAACCATTTTTGAAAATCCCTCCTTGATTTGAGACTAGATTCACACGAATGTTCCTCCAGTTCACTCAAACCAAGGCTCTGATACCAACTTGTAACACCCATAAAATTTGAGCCAAATTTAAAACATGTTTAAATTTATCCAAACCATTAAGTTCATACATCTTGTTTTCAAATAGTTTAAACATCAGACTATTTCCCCAGAACCATATCACATAAATCATAAAACATGAGGAGCGGTACGATCACGCCTTCGCCTTGCCACGGTCTCCTGAAGTACCTGAAACAAAACACTAAACTGTAAGCCTGAAAGCTTAGTGAGTTACCCCCAAAATACCAACCACATATAACCATACTCATATCGTATCACAATACAGAAAACATCCATGCACATTGGGTCTACTGTGTGACTGGTCCGCCCGCACCGGGCCTTTAGTCTACCTGGTCCACCCTCCGAGTCTAGCCATGTACATCGAGTCTATAGTGTGATTGGTCCGCCCGCGCCGGGCCTATAATTCACCTGGTTCATTCTCTGAGTCTACAGTATGACTGGTCCGGCCACACCGGACCTTCAGTCGGTCTGGTCGACTCACCGAGCCTCGACACGTCTGGTCTGCCCTCTTGGGGCATTCAGCCTATCCGTATCGCTTGATGGGCCTTCGGGATATCTGGTCCGCCCTGGGTATGTTGGCCTACAGCACAAAGTAGGACCCGCCTCAACCCAACCCCCGTCAAACAACCATGTGCACATAAAACAATTAATCACATAACAAATCCTTAACCAAACAAAAAGTCCAACAGATCACATAGCATATGAACATCCTAACCAAGATTCCGACCTAACTGGTCACTAGCATAACATTACCCTATATACAGGGTACCGACCTTAACCAGGTCACTAACATGATACCATCCTAAATACCAGGATGCTGATCTAGCAAGCAATTACATAACAAACAATACCCAGATTTTTCATCTGATAAAGGGTCGGCCTTGGTGTCGTAGACCCTGTCGATATAGTGAGGATAACTAACCTAAAATTGTCGACTGCAAAGATATGACCAAGCTGCTCCGACCAGCAACACGATCTTCACCGCAGAACACTACCAAATAACCAATTCCATAAATACCAATATTACCAAAATACCCTTGGAAGTCAAACTGGTCAACTCTTGGTCAAAGTCAAAGTCCTCAGACAAAGTCAACCTTCCTGGTTGACTTTACTCGCCGAGTTCCCATACCCAGAAAAACTCTCATAGCACAACTTTACTCGCCAAGTCGCCCCAAGACTCGTCTAGTCCAACGATCTCTAAGCCCCATCCTGTCGAACTCACTGAGTCGCCAACCGACTCACTAATCCAAAACTTTAACCCAACAAAGATTGGGTTCTGCGACCAGACTCACCGAGTCCAAGAACAGACTCGCCGAATCCAAGGCAATTTTCAACAGACTCGCCGAGTTGTTCTTCCAACTCGCCGGGTCCATGCACATGTTCATACAACTCGTCGAGTACACCCATGTGACTCGCCGAGTCCCTCCAGTTCTCAATCCATTCAGAGGTTTTATGAGCCATGCGGGGGCTCCAATCTATAGATCCACCCTTCTACCATCCATCCCTCACATAAAGTTGCAAACTTTACGTGAAACCAAGGAGATATAGGCCAAAAACACACATAGGCTAGGGTTAAAGACTAGGGAGCTTCATTAATAACTGTTAGACAGGAGCTTTATGACATTTTGGACCATCACAAGCCTAGATCTGAAGTAGCAACCTCAGATCGAAGCCTCTAACTCGAAATTGCTCTCAATCATACCTAAAATGCCCCAAATCTCAAATGATAATAGATCTAGATACAAAAGAGCCCAAGCAATAGATTATTACCTCCAATATATGCTCTAACTGAAGTAGATCTTGGATCTACACCACTCCTTTGCAACAAGCCTCTTAATCTCCAAGCCCCTTTCCAATATTTTCTCCTCCAAAGCTCTATTCTCTCTATTAATGGAGGCTCACTCGATTCTAGGGTTTCTATATCTCAAAAGGGTATCAAAGAGGCTGAGGGTGGGTTATAATGTACTTTATATATGGCATAACCCCCGGGACTAGGGTTTTCTCCCTTCAGGACCTACTCGTCGAGTCCAAGCCGCCAAGTTGGCGAGTTGTCCACTTAAAACCGCAATAAATCCCGCTCCGACTCGGCTAGTAAGAATGTCTACTCGTCGAGTTCCTTCTTTTATTCACACAATAAACCCTTAAGTCATACTTCTGAAATTCGGGATGTTACATAAATATTGTTAGCTATTAAGTTATACAAATCGCACCCTTAAAACACGATTTTTTTATGAATCTCACAATTAAAACTTGGTTTAGATGTTTAGGGTTTTCAACATATTTTCAAAATCACTCGTCTTATTCAGTACGCACAAATTTGTTAAAATTTCTTCATTAAACCAACCACTCTTGTCGTACACATCATTTGTTTGTTTATATATATATATATATATATATATATATATATATATATATATATATATATATATATATATATATATATATATATATATATATTGAATACATAAATTTACATTATTTTTTGTTTATTTTAAATTTTAGATGGATCGTGATTATTTGACACACAAAACTTCACGTGTATCCGAAACTTATATTGAGGGTGTTCGTACTTTTATTAGGGCCGTTCAAGCGAACCAGGCTGGTTTGTTCTCTTGTAATGTTTCTATGGGTCAGATCCTTTGAGAGGAAGGAGTGTGAATGTATGTATGTGTAATGCTTATGTAGAAAGTGTTCGAACCTAAAATGTGTGTTGAGAGGCGTGTACATAGTTTGAATATATCTTGGGGCGGAAGCTATCAATTGTATTGGAAATGTATATATTAAATTGTACTTGAGGTGATATGAGTACTTATTGTCTTGGGAAGGAGCAAACCAAACTACCGTAGAACGAACCATCATCAAAAAGGTGGATCCATCATAAAAAGGCCAAACCAACGCTAAAAGGTTGAACCATGGTAAAAAGCTGAACCATCACTACAAAAGGTCGATGATATATATATATATATATATATATATATATATATATATATATATATATATATATATATATATATATATATAAAGGCCCCTAAGTCCAAAGTTTGAGTGCCTTGATGTCAGGTCCTACTTGTGGCTTATACTAGGACGTATACGTAATTAAACTTTTTCATTTTATGAGTTTTATTTTGCACTGTAGCACAATGAAGTTTGGTCACTTTACACATTTAGTCAGTTAAGTTTTTTTTGTGCACAATTAGTCACTAAAGTTAAGAATGACCGTCTCATTATAGGATCGAACCAAATTTTATCCGGTTTATAGGTTAGATTATCATCTAGGCGACTTTTTTTTTTCAAAATTAAAAATAAAATCTAAATCAACATGGTTTTCTCGTCTTTCCTTAACTCACAATCGTAATATATAAAAAAAAACTTTGTTGGACCTTCTGTCCTAAAATCCGTTTGTTCATTCCTGATGTCGCTCTCCAGCTCCTGCAACACCTCATCTCCAACAACACCAACTCCGGTGACGCCTCATCTCCGACGATACCACCTCCATGAAATGCCTCACCTCTGATGCTCTCCACCACTATTCGACATTGAAAAATGTCAAGTTGGAATCTAAAATCAATGCTTTCCCTTCACCTCAGTATGCAAAATTGAAATTGACGCCCACCTGAACTTCAATCTCGAACCTTGTTATATTGTCGTTTGATTTTGTGCTTCTTTTCTGAAATTAGAAGTATGATAATACTTTGAATCTCGTCTTTGACGCATTGGTAGAAAGAGAGACAAGTAAAGCAAATTTTTTGAGAGATCTAAATCCTAACCCGATTCAAATCACATTTTTGGGGCTAGATTTCCCAACAAAATAAACGAAATGCGGTTCTCATATCTAACAATCAATTACAAAACCATAACATTTTAAATCATAGATCAAGAAGATCGAAAACTCATGGTCGAAATATAGATTTTGGGGTAGAGGCGTTAGTTAACTTTGTGATAATACTCAGAGGCAAACACCGACAATAAGATGAAAAGAAAGGATGTGAAGAGTGCTACAAGGATGGACCATGACGATAGTGATCGGACGAAAGGTAGGGATAACCTGCTAGGGATAACCTGCTGAGTGATTGGATGTAGCGATGATTGCTCGGATGTTGTTTCCACGTTCTATCTTCACAAGGGTTCCACTCTTTTTCTATACTTCATGTATTTTAATTTACTTCCAAATCACATAATCAACAATGATAAAATAAACAAGTTTGTGAAAAAAAGTTATTTTTTGTCCTGCAACATAGCTTTCTTCCTTGAAGGTGTTGTGCACTGGTTTCAACCTTCTCCAGAGAAAATGATGTGCCTTGATGTGGAGAAATGAGGATACTATTAGTGCCACATCAGTAAATTTACAGGTTTCGGTACAGGGAACAAAATGGTGTAATTGACACGTAAATGATAAGTTTAGTGACTAATTGTGCACAAAAAAAACTTGAGTGACTAAATGTGTAAACTGGTCATCTATTGTGCTACAGTGCCAAAAACCCTTAACTAGGTCGGGAGAAGTAACGCCGTGTTGCCTTTTTTCAAGCGTATGTGAACAAGATTAGAGTTGTGATATACTTTGTTAGTTACGATGCTAACGATGACTTTCGATTAGTTATTTGACAAGTTACAAACATATATGTTTATAATGTATATGGGCCCGTTCATTATTTACAATTATCCATTTGAGGACGGACCTCGTTGTGATAACTGTCGTTTACTGTTTACTCACAACATCAACATTCAATTTCTATGGATTCTATGAAACATTGTGTTCGTGTTCGTTTATACATGTATAATTTGTTTTGTCGCGTATTATATTGATAAATGTCATTTCAATAATTTTCATTTTGATTGATGTCGTTTCAATAATCTTTCGATATAGGGTGCAACCCGAGATTATTTGATAGCTTTTTGACTAGTTGTAGTACTAGTCGTTTTGATATATTCAATTATTTTTCGACTAGTTGCGGTACTAGTTGGGATCCTTGGTAGATCACTATGCCGAACCAAGGTATAAGAATCATGGTTGGTATAGCATAATTCGAGGCATTTCGCTACCAAGAGTTGGATATTTTATATCTTTGGGTGATCAAATTGGAATAAAGAGTTACGAGCAATTTCTTGTATAATGTATATCCTTGAGATAATAAAATATCGCATTCAAACCATAAGACATATTGTCAAGCCAGACAAAAGTGGTATGTTTGTGACGAGTATTGTAGTGTGTGTTGAATATCATATCATGTAGTTCGTCTTTATTGTTATCGAAATAATAAAAATATGTAGACTATACCTTAGAGTTCTCGTTATGTTCTACACGATTTGAAGTATGAAGTGCTTTGTAGAAAGTAACTTAACTCGTCTTGGGGAAGGACAGAGCATCAGTCTTGCAAAGAAGAAAATCAAAGGGTTTGTATCACCAACCTGTTGTGATAATTCTTTTAGAATTTTTCCTTGTATAGTGTGGTTGTGATCATAAACAATAAGACCAAGAAGGCTGTATGAGGGAATTTATTACATAACAGCGTTGACATCAACAAGCCCGATATATGACATCTTCGAGACTCATTACATAATGTTCATTGCAAAGTTATACAAAACAAAACACTTGGATCTTGCTTTGTCTATCGAAATAGCATTGAAGTAATGCAAATAAACCAAATACGAAATAAAAAATCCCATGAATGATGATCATGAGGGACAACCATATATGTGTAAGGATTTGATGTTGGTTATTATGGCTTAATGAGAGGCTTGTGTTACTTTATATGCGACCTGATGAAAGGTATTGTAATGACAACATTTAAATCTGGTTATTCAGAGATGGCATTGGTGAAATATGATGGTAATGTAAATATGTAATGACAAAAGGTTTTCATTTACGAGAAAAGGGCGAGTGGGTCGCTGAAAACCACTCAAAGTGTCGCATCTGGTGTTACCATTACACTTTTATCATCTCAAGAGGTAACAAAGAATCTTCCAGCTATGAATTCCTGATCGATGTGCATAAAATGGGTAGTGCATGTGTCAGACTCCTTTGCCTTTAAAGATGTGGAGTTTGATATAGACAAAATAGTTTTCTCAATCATTTCGTAGAGCAATTTATGTGCGCAGCTCATTTCTTGAAACAAGCTTGGGGACCCAGTCGTTGAGGCCGAAGACGAAACAAAGGTATAAGTTCAGGGAATTTAGATTATACATTCTTCTTTTCTTTTTTTCTCTTGTTGATTATCACTGAGATAGTCTTAATTCCGTTTCTGGCATTGTTGTGGAGGTGAAGCTCAAAAGCTTTTATCTTGAAGACATTGAGTATGAACTGGATCAAACTCTATCGACTTTAAATAAGGGTTTTATAGTTACAAGTTCAGATATTAATCTTGATAACATTGGGAATTTGGAGCTTGGGGTGAATCATCGGAATTTGATTGGATAGTTGTGGTTCTCAAAGTGAGGTTTATAATGAAATCTACTTGCCTTGACCTCCGCTCTGTCTGCATTGCTAGAATAATCAGCAGGATCTGCAAACTAACTAATTTCTTAAGATATTTATGATAAAGATTGAAACCACGTGCACATTAGATATTATCATCAAATCAACCAATATGCAATTTAAATCGTAGAGCTGTAGCAGAAGCAGTTTCATTGTGGCTGTCAGAATTTGGCAACCAACCATAGATGTCGATCGATAAATACCGAACGGTAGATGCCTAATTGAGAGAACCATAATTGAGATGATTTATCAAGAACTTTATGTGCATATTTCATCTCCAACCTTTTTTTTCTTGAACAAATATCAGACACATCCTTTGTTCACCCATTTCATCTCAGCAAATAAGATAAGAGTATATGTAGACGAGATTAGGAAGATGGAAATGATGTAACATGTGGCATAAATAGACATTGCTAGCTGATAAAAGAGATCAGATAAGGACTATAGTTTGATGCTCCAAATTTCACTGTTTGTCGTTGGCAATGGTGACACTTGAATTTGAGCATGGAAAGTCTGATTGGTGTGTGCATACCATGAATAACATAATATTGCTATTTTTTTTTAGTCAAGTTGAACCTATTAGGCACGGTAAAAGAATCGACGAGCCAAATAGCATCAATTTTACACTCATATACCCTCGATTTTACCATCAAACCATGAAGAACTGGGATCATAGAAGTAAATGTGACATCCCCCAATTTTTCACAGCCAATTAAAACAATTTTCTTTATGCTAGTATTAATTAAAACATTTTTAAGTTAACGAAAGTTATTTTATTAAAACCTTGAGGATGTCCTTGGTTCATATCTAAACATACATTACAACGTAAAATATAAAAGGTGTTGAAACTATTTATTATATGCACATCTCTTTATTCCACTCGACATCCTAACTATATAAGCAGCCATGGTTCCATTACCTGTGATGAGTGCGTCAAGTTTGGGAAAACCCCGGTGCGATGCGTAGGGTTTTCACCGTCATAATAATTTAATGAATAGTATCATTACTGGGGAATAATATAATTAGATAATATAAGTGTATATAAAATCTGACTTACGACCAACCCATCCGAACCGATCCTCACATATCTTAGCTTAACAATCATCTGGAAGAATCACGTTAACTGATGAATTGTCTGAGTATCTGTTTGACAACACATCTAGGGGTGTCATTGGCCAGTGTAAGTCATATAAGACAACCAATGTTCAGAGATTTGATAAATATGCTATCCCAATTTTATCTATGTCCATAGGTTATAAGTCAATGCTTGCAACGTAATTCACTAGACTGCCTAGAATAGTCATGTGTTCTTATCTACTTTGTTCAATGACCCAGACATACTTGCCAGTTGCCTGATCTATTTGATCTGGACCCACCATTTCTGGTCATCGAAGAAAGAGGAAGACTTCACTCCGTTCTGATCTCGCATTCTATCCCAACTATGAGACCTAATCGATATCAACCTTAATTTGAACTAAGCAACCTTTACGCAGATATTAAAGGTAAACATTTAATATCACTTAATAATATTAATACTTTTTAGATTAAGATTATATTTTTGATAATAACTACGCACTCACTTGACAAAGTGTCTGGTGATTGGTGAATCCTAAGGGTTTAGATTCCTCAATAATTCCAAGGACTACTTCAAAATCTATCACATAAGAATCAACCAGGCAGGACAATCAGGAGGTAGGACGATTTCGGCATATAGCCTTTCTGAAATCCAACAACCAATCCGACGTGACCATTCCTGGCACCTCTCCTGTAAGTAGATCAATCAGTATAATGACTCGAGATCATTGATAAATCTTAGTAATAAGTTCCTAGTAGAGACTTATTATTATAATAATAAATTATGCGGAAGCAGAGTAAGTGTCTCTCACATACCGAGTACTATTGATGCGAATCGGGATCTAAGTGGGGAGAATACCAACTCATAACTTCCTACTCGAATATTACAACTAGCTAAACAGTCAGGGGTGTCGTAGGGCTTCGCCACAGAAAAGAAACGAAGGAAAAGGGGCTAAAACAGGGTAGAACTCGAGAGAGAAGGGCTATAGGGGTGTGGGGATGAAATGTTATATGAAGCTGGCCATTTATAGACCAGAAAAAAGTGTGTTGTGCATGTTATAGGTCGTGTTGCGATCTTGGTCGGAACATAGAGACATGGTGAAATGTTGGTCTGACACCTGGCGAAAAGTGGGTGATGTTGCATGGTCTTATTGGGTGCATTGCGCTCCTGACGCACGCATGTACAATTTTTCAGATTTTCAAAATTGCATATCTTCTTCACATGATCTCTGTTTTTGATGTTCTTTATATCATTGGAAAGCCCTCGATGAGATCTATAATTTTCATTTAGACATTGTCGGCTAATTTTCAATTTATATTTTTATCACAGGCTTAGATTGTTAAAGCCCGTTTAAAATGCATAACTATCTTATTCGATGTCCATTTTGGACAGAATTTATATTGTTGAATTCCTATTAACGAGATCTTTAATTCTCGTTTAGATTGTTTTGGCTAAAAATGGACCGATCTAAAACTTGATTTCTAAGTTGTATTCTGCTACCCTAAATCTTAGAAAAATAATAACTTCCTCTTCCAAAGTTAGATTTAGACGTTCTTTATATACACACTCTCGGTTTAATAACTACTATAACTTTCGTTTGGATCACTTAGGCTAAAAGGTGATTTATCAAAAAATTACTTTTTATGATACGTAGGGCCGTACTAGTTTAATCGCGAAACTTCGAAGAAATATAACTTTTTTATATAAACTCGGATTTGAACGATCCTTATATCTCCAAAATCCTTATTATGTGTAATACAACTAGGTTGATATCATTTGTCCTAAGTAATCTTTATCTTCGACTTGTATTTTAATTTTATTTATTTTATTATTAAATACTTATATAATTTACACATAATATCATATAAAACACGTAAGAATATAAATATATGAATAATCATTTCTTATTCATTCATATAAATATTACAATAGTTGACCAAAGTGATTATAGACTATGACTAATCTAGCAGGGAACGCGGGCGTCACAAGTATCTCCCAATTAGGATGATTTTTTCCCTGAAATCATGCAACAACAAACAGATGAGGGTAGAGACTATTCATTTCACTTTCTATTTCCCAAGTGAGGTTCGACGTTGTCGTGTGTTTCCACCGCACTAGCACCAATTCAATCATCTTGTGTCGGAATTTCTTCATCTTATGGTTAATAATTACTTCAGGTTATTCAAGCGGGAGCATAACAACTTCTTCTCTCGAGTACTTCCTCAAATAACAAACGTGAAAGGTATTATGGATACCTTGCAGTCCGTTGGGCAATTCAATCTTGTATGCTTGATCCCCTAGCCTTTGAAGTATCTTGAATGGTCATATAAAACGAGGACTCAACTTTCCACGCTTTCCAAATCTAATAAGTCCCTTCCATGGCGATACTTTAAGTAACACTTGATCACCGTCATCAAATGTTATTGGTCATCGTTTCTTGTCTGCGTAGCTTTTCTGACGACTTTGAGTAGCTAACATTTTTTACATGATAACTTTTAGATTCTCAGCGGTGTGATGTAGTAACTCAATACTTACAAAGTGTTTCTCTCCTGCTTCCAACCAACACGATGACGTACGACACTTCCTTACGTACAGTGCTTCATAAAGAGACATTTTGATGCTTGATTAATAACTATTGTTGTAGGAAAATTCGGTCAGTGATTGGCGGTTATCCCAGCTACCAAGAAATTTTAAGCCACATCCCCGCAACATATCTTCCACGGTTGGAATAGCTCTCTCACTCTGTGCATCCGTTTATGGATGATAGGAAGTACTCAAACACAACTTCGTGCCTAATTCTTCTTTCAAACTCTTCTAGAATCTGGAAGTAAAGTGAGTATCCCTATCTGCACAATAGATATGGGTAATCCATGAATCCTAAGGATTTCCCGCATATATGTCTATACTAACTTTTGTATAGACCCTTTGTCTTGTGCGGCTATGAAATTCACACTCTTCATAAGTCGTTCTACAAACCCAGATCATGTTGTGACCTCTCCTTGTCTTTGTAAACTTCGTTATAAAATCCATGGTAACATCATCCCACTTCCCTGTAGGTGTTGGTAAGGGTTCCAAATCCCTATATGGCTTCTGATGTTGTGCCTTTATTCTTACATAAGTTTCACACTCTGCTACATAAGTTTCTACATCGACCTTCATAGTCGACCAATAATAAGGTTTTAAGTCCAAATACATTTTGGTGCTGCCCTGGATGTATAGAATACATGGTCTTATGAGATTATTGCATGAGAAGATCTCGTATACCACCCAACTTTGGTACCCAAATGTGACTCTTAAATGTCTTCAACCCTTTCTTATCTTCTTCAAAGACAAGCATCTTGCCTAGACGTTCTTCCTTCTTATCACCTTCTGCTAGATCCCTTGTCTGAGCTTTCGTGATATTTTCCACAATCATTGAAATCAATTCAATCTTCAACGATCTAGCTCTTTTCCCTTCTGGAAGCACCTTTCTACTTACTGTGCATATATGATATTTGCTTTATCTGGGTGGTAGAGTATCTCACAATCGTAGTCCTTGAGTAGCTCTCTACACTGCCTTTGTATCATGTTCAATTATGTCTAAGCAAAGATATATTGAAGGGTATTATGAACTGTGTATAATTTGCATTTTGTTCTGTAAAGTTAGTATCTCCAAATCTTTAGGGAAAAAACAATTATTGCAAGTTCTAGTTTATAAGTTGGATAATTCTATTCGTGAGGCTTAAATTGTCTTGAGGCATAAGCTATTACCTTATCTCTTTGGGTAAGGACAAATCCCAATCCAATCTTAGAAGCATCACTGAAAACCGCAAAGTCATCAGTTCCTTCTAGTAAGATGAGGATTGGTGCGTCATAGAACCTTTTCTTTAATTTACATAAATCTTTTTCTTGCTTCTCGCTCCATGTATAGGCAACTCCCATTTTGTTCAGGGTTATTAATGGAGTTGTGAGAGAAGATAAGTTTTGGATCAATCTTTGATGGTAGCTTACCAATCATAGAAAACGAATTTATGTTGGACTCTTTGGCATCTCCTATTTCATCACAACTTCTATCTTTGTTGATTCAACCAGAATGCCTTCTTAGTTAACTATATCACCCAATAATTGAATCTCCCATATCCAAAAGTCACATTTGGAGACTTGGCATAAACCTTCTCCAGCTAAAGGACTTCTAGTACTTCTCTGAGATGTTTATCATGATCTTGATTGTTTTTTGAGTAAGTTAAGATATCATCAATGAACACTATTACTGATTTATCGAGAACATGTTTACAAACTTGATGCATCGGATCCATGAATGTTTTTGGGGCATTTGTTTTTTTAAACGACATTAAAAAGAATTCATAGTGCCCATATCTTGTTTTAAAAGTTGTGTGACAACCCGAAATTTCCATTCGGTCAAACCCTAAAAGTCAACCCCTTAGTATCATAAGTCAATGTTATTATTTCTTATTTTTAAGAAATATTAATTTCGTTTGGTTATTTTAATGTTATTTTTAAACGAACATGTGAAAGAAAGTGTCGTCTCGGGTTTTGATTTTTGAAAACCGCAAACACTTCGCGTATTAGAAACACTCGACCAAACTTTTATGTTTTGGGTTTAGAAATCACCAAAACCGTAAACTCATACCTATGTATGAGTTTACTCCCCAAGTAACTAGTCATTTGTGTTTACTCCTTAAAAAGTCAAAAGAGTAAACTCCAAGTTTTCTCTCAAGTATCATCCAAGATTCAATTCCAAATCTTCAATCTTGTAAGTGTTTTAACCCTTTCATGTTAGTAAAACACTTAATCTAGTGTTTGTGCATCTATTCATCCATTCATATATGTGTTTTGTTTAGATTTTCGAAAACACCAAGAACACCAACAACACACACTAAGTGTTCTTGGCCTCTTAGCATAAATCAAGCCTTCCAATAGTAAGTGCTTCTATCCTTGAGTGATTTTAAGCTAGTACTACATTTAAACATCAAGAAAATATGTCAAGAACACAAGATTTAAGGTGTTCACGGTCCAAGAATGTTCTTGGGCCATAAACACCATAAAGGGCACCAAAGTGTGCCTAAGTCCTTATCTAAGCCCTAGTTTGATGTTTAAACCATCCTTGACATGCTTAAACCTTCCTTTGTTGAGTTTAAGCCTTGAAAAACATTAAATGCCCACAAATATAGGTGTTTACGGTTTGGGGATCTCCCAAAACCGTGAACACTCAAAAGTATGTCTAAATGGGTTAATTTCCTTCCTTAGGCTTAGAAACTAGCTCATAAACTTCCCTAATTGTGTTAGGGACTTGAAAACATGGCTTTACACTCTTCCATATGGGTTTACGGTTTCTGAACCCAAGGTAAAACGCCATAAGGCCGTAAACTCCTCAAAAGAGGTGTTTTGGTGCCCTAGTCCATTCCAAAGGCCAAACCACTTAGTAGAATTGCTCCAAGAGGCTTGTTAAACCACCAAACAACACCTAGTCATTAGGACTAGAGTTTACGACCGTAAACTCTAGAGTTTACTGCCTTAAACTCTTGGTGTCATGACCATCAAAACCGTAAACTCCAAGGGAGTTTACCCTTGAACCCCAAACACACTAGCCTTTCCCTACAACACTTAGATGCAACCCTTGAGACGTATAACACTTGTATAAAGTGTTTAGCATGTCCTAGAGTGTCTTAACTTTGTTTATTATTTGTTTAAAGACTAATTGTGTATATACATATATCCATATATGTTATTAGGATCTTCGTGCGTGTCTAAGTCTTCACTTGACACCAAGCACTTATCCGACACTTCCTTCCGATCCACTTACTACAGGTGAGTTCATACCCCTTAATCAATGTTTTAAACTATTTTTAAATGTTTTATGGGGGGGGGATACAAGTATAATTATGCTAATTATTATATCAATCACATGTGATTAATAAGCAGCATTCAAATGATTCGCTATTCATTAGCCGTTTTACCAAACAGTTTCCTTCAAATGTCTTTCATACACACTTTATGTGTTTAAAACTTCTTATTTCTCTGTACATTTTACTCTGTATATTACTTTTCAAACTTATTTACAATTGTGTTTCAAACAAATGTTTCTTTATACTAAACCGTTTTATCAAACCCATGCCTTCAAACCGTTTTATAGATTGACATCAAGTTGATCTTTTCTTAAGATAATAATTATGTTCAAAGGTTTTACAAAACTTATTTATGCTTTTATATTATAAATTGCATGACTCTATATGTATAGTTATATAAGAAATGTTTAAAAGACTTAGGTAGGCTATCCACCCTATTTCCTTTTCGCGCATGAGATGTGGTCTGGTGGGATATCGGGTACTCGTCCGAAGGTCGTTTACATATTAGTTATATATCATATGTACATATATAGTCATAAAGGCCCTTCCAGTCCATCCTATGCCCTTGGGTAGCAAGGGTATACATCCATGTCCATACGTACCAGTTAGATTACTAGTAAACTACCATACGGGTAGTTTAGGAAGATACTAGAACAATACTAGAACGCAATACCATAGAACGAGTCAGTTCATTCATGAGTCAATACTTGCTAGAACATTACAGTACATTACTATACTTGCTAGATAGAGAGCACATACACTACAGCTAGAACATTATAGTACATTACTATACTTGCTAGATAGAGGGAGAACACACATTACAGCTAGCACACGTAGAACTTTTCCGTACATTACATATACATTACTACGTTAACATAATCGTGATCCACTGTATCGGAGCATGCCTTAAATGTCATGGCCCAAGTTGTAGCCATAATTCTCTTAGAGGGAGAGCGTGAGTTTGCGTATAGATCTATACTGGATTGACTATCCTACACCTTGCTGCTAGCTACAGCCGGACCTGCAGGTCTGCGGGTGCCAAACATCATTCCTTTTTACGACCATACTTATGTCGTTGTTACCAGTCAATATCATGGTGCAATTAATCACATGATGCCTTAATATAAATCCGGTTTAAGGTAGTTAGTACAACAGTAGTTCTTACAACACTACACTACAATACTACATAAATTTTCCCTTTACATATATTTAGTGATCTTTTCACTTAAGCATTAAATGTAAAAACTATATTTTGTTTAATGATAGTTACACTTGGAAAATTTCACACTTTTACAAGAAACGTACATTCAGAGCAGTTAGGTCTTGGTAGAAGATTACATTCTGAGCAGTTAGGTCTTGGTAGAAGACACCTTCATATGATAGTAGGAATCATAGGGATTTCTAGGGTTTTTCAAACATTTACAGTTGTTTTACAAACATTTTCATACTTACAGTTCATATACACTTTCAATACTTACAATTCATATACTTACAAATTCTTACATACAAATTCATACATACAAATACTTACTTACAAATTCTTACATACAAATTCATACATACAAATACTTACTTACAAATTCTTACATACAAATTCATACATACAAATACTTACAAATTATGACACTAAAATACTTATGATCTCACCAGCTTTAAAGCTGATACTCGCTTTCAAAATTACTTGTATCCTCAGGTCATCTATAGACAGGTACCGATGCAAGGTTTAGAGAAGATGGAGCTTGTTCAAGACTCATCTTTCATTTTGATTTATGCTTTAGTGTCTATTATAATTTGACAGAACACACTTGTATAATAATTATTTTATTAATGCAATGGATGATGTTGTAGCTTGTTTACTACTTTACATTGTTGTGATACTGTACATGACGTCCTCCGCCCCAGAACGTTTCCGCCGTTCTTGGTTTTGGGGTGTGACAGATTGGTATCAGAGTATTGTTTATAGTGAATTAAGTATATCAACCCATAAAAGATATACTAACTATAAATACATAAGGGATTAAAAATACTCTGACCAAGAGTCTATACTTTAGATAATAAAATATTTAATTAAGTATATGTGTTGCATTCATACTAAAATCAGTGTCACTAGGACAGTACAAAAGAATTACGATTGTTGGGCAACACAAGTGGGCTTAGAGACATATGGTCAAAACTGGGAAGATATAGCCTGATCACCTATATTATCCAAGGGTTGACTAGCATGTGCCTAAGTGTAGTTGTGTGGTTGCAACAAGTCTAAAATCTTACCGACCCTACCACAATGAGAACAGTAGAACATAACATTAAACTTAAAATACTATAGGAGTATTTGGTGTTACTATAAGTACTTCATACTTGAGAACTAAAACGGGATCTTCATTATGAAGTTGATAGTTGCTAAGTGGATACACTAAGGCTATATGTAATTTGGACGTTGTAGACTTAGAATCTGTGAAAATTTTACTTCACCCCTATTCTGTGTGAATATGGAGTTAAGATCACTTATTCGAAGGCCTATCCTATTTCGATTACATATAACCGGTATGCACTTCACAAATAGTGATGTAACTAATGAAGATTTTCTAAATAATTATCTAGATAATTCGTCTAATAATTATTTTCTTACCCCAATTCTCGCATAGATAACATGGTTGGACTCCATCCCCACGACAACCAGTATCTTCTGAACGAAGTCACTGCTGGTTGGTTTGGAAAAGAACCAGACAATGATCATTCTATCCCCATGAATGATCACCATGATGAAAACCTTTCAGACGGGCTAACTCCGAACCAGAGGTTGAGAACCTACCCCAGGCAACTCCCATCCCAATTCCTAACCCTCGTCTGGCTTTTCATGGTCCGACGCCTCCATGGGTGGAATGTTTGGAAACATGGAGCCAAGGACAAGATCAGCCCATACCATATGATGGTGACCGAAGCTTTTATGACCTGAGCAATGGGGGCTCAGCAGACAGAGTCTTGCCAATCTTGGTCCGCAGAGTGGCCCGAAATGAGATTCAAGGCAGGACAGCCCTACATCAGATCACTGAAGTTGTCGCCAATGCGAGAATGCATACCCTCCGCACCATTCGTCTAGAAGATGCTCGCGAGAGATCTGAGAGAAACCATGAAACCCTGCTGCAAGAACTGGTTGAATCACGAGCCGAAGTCATAGAGCTCCGAGTACGCCAGAGGGTGTACGAAAGACACCTACTTGACGTGGAACGTCAATTGGCTGAACTAAGAGTTCACCAGAGGGATGACCGTCGCCAGTAGTAGACGCTTTACTTTATTTTCCTTATTAAAAGGAATCGTTTTTCTGTCTATGCCCGATGTGGCATTCTCTATGAAATTATCTTGTACTGTAAGTACTTTTGGTTAGGTCTTTATGTTGTCAAGACTATCTTCGCTGGATATGATGTAAGACCTTTACAAGGTCAATTTTCCCGAATCTTTACGTCGTGAATATCAAAGATATTGACAGCCGGCTAGCTTCTGTGTCATTCTTTAGTCAAGTACTCTTATAATACTTTCATTGGAGTCTATCTGAAACCTGCTTTAGTCAAGTCATTGGACTATAGTAATTTAGCTCCGGAGACATTTCCACGTCTCTTTCAGTGGTTGGATCATATTAATCGCCAGCCTACGATACCTCGGCTTGAACGACAAACGTCTTGAGACCATTCTACGAACTCACTTCCATTCCGTACTAGGACTGCATCATAGGGATGTAGGTCAAACCTCCGTGAACATACTTCTATTCTTTACATAAATAGTTGAACTAAGTCTAGGTTCAACCATGCTCGCTCACAAATTCATTTTCTTTCCATGAAACATAATCATGTCGCCCAAGAAAAACGATCAACCCCTCAACCAAACACCAACTCTTCAGATTGATGCAGCTACCTTTCAAGCTGCAGTCTTGGCTTCCGTGTCAGCTATTCTGACCCACTTTAACTGTCACACCCCCGAACCAGACGGCGGAAACGTCCGGGGGCTGTTGTGACTCAATTGAATACCATCACAATGAATATACATGAAACATAACATCATTCATCACCAAGCATTTGAATATTACAACTGATAGTGTTTACATCAATTACATTGTTCCATAATATTACATGCCCAAAAGTAGATTGTTCGATACTAATTAAACAACAACAAAACATCATAGAGTACAATTCTTCCTTCACTTTATCTGTTACCTGAAAATACAAGTATTTTGAAAAACGTCAACATATGAAATGTTGGTGAGTTCATAAGTAATGTTTGAAATCCAATGTTTTGTATTGTTTTGAAAACCACCAGAAAATCCGATATTTTCTGAAAATAGTATAGTCTAAAAGGTGTGAAGATCCATAAGTATGCTTGTTTGTTTCTATAAATGTAAGAGTACGATTTGTAAAACTCGGTATGTAGTTCGAAGGTGTATTAATTGAAAACCCTAGGAAAACCCGACGTTTTCCTATCACTTTACTTTAATTAGTTTATGTGTTGTTATTTCGTTACGACTGGTGTATTCGTTGAGCTCCGGAGACGTTGGATTAATAGTGGATTGTGAATTGTTGTAACGTACATTATTGAAAACGACCAGTTGACAACCGTACAAACGATCCCTTAGGCGTCGCTTGCACTTATTCACTTAACCCAACCCCCCCCCCCCTGGACTCATGTAGCCCCACGACCGAGGGAAAAAGAGGGTGCGAAGCCCCCGATAATTCCCTACGTTGTTCAAGGCTATAGTGAATGCGAAGGGCCCTTAACCCAACTCGCATTGGTGAATTCTCGACTTCGCTAGCAGTACCGAAGGACCCTTGGGGACCAGCAGCACGTTTGCCATTGAAAGTCCTTTTACACGGAATTAAGTCATATTAGACCCAACTACATGTAAGCAAATTTGTATTTTGACATTTTGAGCCCTTAAACTTCATATTTTTAGCATTTTAAGTCAAAAAAATGTGATTTTTAGCCCAAGATGTTCATCTAAACCATCTTGGTTATTTTTCTAGTAATGACTTATGTATAATGTTATGTTTTAGCACTTGATTCATGCATCATAATACAAATCTCGATTTTTAGGTCCTTTTGACTAGTTTCAACACCATAAACACACAAAAGTATGTAAACAAACATAGAAATCATACAAGGCATACACATAATGATAGATCTACACATTTGCTTGTATTCTCCCCCCACAAAACTTATAAAAACCGAAAATAAGGGGGTATGAAGCTCACCTTGGGTGTGGTTTCGGTTTTGGAGAGGATTGGAAGAAGTTTGAAGTGATTTTCGGCCCTAGCACACTATGAGGAATATCTCGGCCTTGAGGTGGTTCTAAGATGCAAGATCATGATTTTTGCATGGATTAGGAAAAGATTTTTGATAAAACAAAGAATCTAGATCATAGATCCAAGCATAACCTTACCTTAGATGAAGAGTTTGTGGAAATATCCCCTTGAAAACCTTCTAATTTTTCGAGATCTTGATGAAGAGTGGAGGGAGTTTTCTTGAGAGAGTTGTGAGAGAATTGTGTGTGTGTGTTTTTGAAATCGGCCGAGAATGGGAGAGAGAGGAAGAAGTTGACCTTGAGGTGATATATGCATGGGAATATGAGATATGTTGCATGGATAACCAAGAGGTAATAGTGAGGTGGCACTTGAAAGTCAACCCTCTTCCATGTTGGGTTGTTTGGGCCGAGAAGTGAAGAAGGAAAGGGAGAATATTGGGCTTCTTTTGTTTAAGCCCATATTATGACTTAATTATGTAATTTTTCGGCCCAATTACATCAAGGTATGATTATTATGATCCATTAGGGCTATATGAGTTTGTTGTGACCCAATAAGGTCCATTAGGGTGTTATATTTCATTCTAGGCCCATTATGGCCCAAAATATTGGATTAAATGGAATTGGGTCCAATTAGAGCCCATTTAAAGGTTCTAATCCCATGATAGTCAAATTGGAAGCTTATTGGCCCATTGAGTCCAATAAGGAAGTCCTAGTCCAAAATGGACCTAAACAAGAACTTCTAGGGTTTCTAATTGCTTATTGACTATTAGTAGTATTTGTATGGTGTATTGGATTGTAATTTTGTTGTCATAGAGTAAGCATCATACATGCTCTTTGAGTTTTTGATTCTACATTTAACTTGAGTGTATAGATTACATGACACAAAATTTCTAGTTGTGACATCATCCCCCCGTTAGAGGGAATTTCGTCCCGAAATTCTGTTTGAAGGATAGATTTGAGAATGCTAGAATTGGTGAGGGTACTTTTGCTTCATTTGGTCTTCGTGCTCCCATGTGAATTCTGGCCCACGCTTCGCGTTCCACCGTACCTTCACGATCGGGATGCGGCTTTGCTTAGTACGCTTCACCTCCCTGTCCATGATTTCAACCGGTTCTTCCACGAACAGGAGATTCTCGTTGATTTCGATTTCGTCAAGGGGAATGACGAGTGTTTCATCCGATAGACACTTCTTTAGATTAGAGACATGGAACACGGGGTGAACACTGTTTAGCTCTGTGGGTAGCTGCAGCTTATACGCCACTGGACCTATTCGGGCGACGATCTCGAAGGGTCCAATGTATCGTGGGTTCAGTTTTCCCCGTTTTCCGAAACGTATAACCCCTTTCCAGGGTGAGACTTTCAACAGTACTCGATCACCAACCTGAAACTCTAAGGGCTTTCGCCGTTTATCGGCATAGCTCTTTTGTCGTTCGCGCAATGCTTGTAATCGAGCCCTGATTTGGACGATCTTTTCCGTGGTTTCACGAATGATCTCCGGTCCCGTTAGTGCTTTGTCCGACGTATGTGTTTTCGCTAGTTGGGTATCACCCACCTCAACCCAACATAACGGTGATCTACACTTACGCCCGTACAGTGCTTCGAAAGGAGCCACCTTGATGCTCGAATGATAACTATTGTTATACGAGAATTCGATTAAAGGTAAGTGGGTATCCCAAGACTTCCCAAAGTCTATCACGCATGTGCGGAGCATGTCTTCGAGCGTTTGGATGGTTCGTTCGCTTTGACCATCCGTTTGCGGATGATAAGCGGTGCTCATGTCGAGATGAGTTCCCATTGCCTTATGGAGTGATTGCCAAAAACGTGAAGTGAACCTACTGTCCCTATCCGAGATAATAGATTTTGGCACTCCATGGAGTCTCACGATTTCTCGAACGTATAAACGCGTCAATCTCTCCATCTTGTAGGATTCTTTGATTGGCAGGAAATGGGCAGATTTCGTCAGTCGGTCGATTATTACGCATATGGTGTCTAGTCCATCCGACGTTTTGGGTAGCTTGGTCACGAAGTCCATAGAAATCCCCTCCCATTTCCACTCAGTAATAACCATGAGGGCTTCTAGTATTCCACCTTTACCTTGGCACACGTAAGGCACTTACTAACATAGGTAGCAATTTCTTCCTTCATGTTAGGCCACCAATAGTGTTGTTTAATATCCAAATACATCTTGTCTGAACCAGGATGAATGGAGTATCGCGTCTTGTGGGCTTCCTTCATAACTACCTCCCTATATCCTCCGATTTTAGGGACCCTAATACGGTTCATGAAGTAGTATACTCCATTCTCCTTTGCCTCTAGGTTCTTCTCCATCCCGCGCAGTGCTTCGCTTGCCCTGTTTTCCGCTTTTATGGCCTCCGACTGGGCTACCGCAATTTGAGTGGCTAGGTGAGATTGGACGGTTATAGAGAGTGTTTTCGTACGACGATTTGAGTACTCCTTCCGACTTAATGCGTCGGCTACCACGTTGGCCTTGCCCGGGTGGTACTTGATTTCACACTCGTAATCGTTTAACAATTCAACCAATCTTCGTTGCCTCATGTTCAACTCTTTCTGGTTCAAGATGTGTTGGAGACTTTTGTGGTCCGTGAAGATGGTGCACTTCGTACCATACAAGTAGTGCCTCCAAATTTTCAGAGCGAAGACCACGGCTCCTAATTCCAAGTCATGGGTCGTATAATTTACTTCGTGCGTCTTTAGTTGGCGAGATGTGTAAGCTATCACCCTTCCACGCTGCATGAGAACGCAACCTAAGCCCTGATTTGACGCGTCACAGTAGACCACGAAATCTTCCGTTCCCTCCGGTAGCGATAGTACCGGGGCGCTACAGAGAGCTTGCTTCAGGGTTCGGAATGCGGCTTCTTGTTTGTCCGTCCATTTGAATGGTACGCCCTTTTGTGTAAGCGAGGTAAGTGGCTTGGCGATCTTAGAGAAGTTTTGAATGAAACTCCTATAATAGCCTGCTAGACCCAAGAATTGACGGATTTCCGTGGGTGTTGTCGGGATTGCCCATCCTTCAACAGCTTTGACTTTAGAGGGATCCACATGAATTCCATCTTGGCTAACTACATGACCTAGGAAGTTCACACTCCGGAGCCAGAACTCACACTTGGAGAGTTTGGCGTATAGCTTTTCCGATCGCAGAGTTTCTAGGACTTGTCGGAGATGTTGGCCATGCTCTTCTTTGCTTCGAGAATAGACGAGGATGTCGTCAATGAAGACGATGACAAATTTGTCGAGGAATGGTCGACAGATTCGGTTCATCAGATCCATAAATGCGGCAGGGGCATTTGTTAGACCGAAGGGCATTACGACAAATTCGTAATGTCCGTAGCGAGTTCGGAAAGCGGTTTTTGGAATATCCTCTTCCCGGACTTTGAGTTGATGGTATCCGGACCGTAGATCTATCTTAGAAAAATAACTAGCTCCTTGGAGCTGGTCAAATAGATCATCGATTCGTGGGAGTGGGTAGCGATTTTTAACAGTGAGTTTATTTAACTCTCTGTAATCGATGCACATTCTAAAAGATCCGTCCTTCTTTTTAACAAAGAGGACGGGGGCTCCCCATGGCGAGTAACTAGGGCGGATGAATCCCTTGTCCAAGAGTTCGCTGAGTTGGCTGGACAATTCCTGCATTTCAGCAAGAGCTAGCCGATAGGGTGATTTAGCGAGAGGAGTTGCTCCTGGAACGAGGTCAATTCGAAACTCCACTTGTCTCTCCGGGGGTACTCCTGGAAGATCTTCAGGAAACATGTCTGGAAATTCACATGCTATGGGAATGTCTTGAACGTTAACCTCTTCCTTGGTTTTATCCACTATGTGAGCCAGGAACGCCAAATTGTTCTTTCGTAGATGTTTTTGTGCCTTGATGCACGAGAAGAGGCGGAGGTTCATGCTAGGTTTGTCTCCGTAAATTACTAGGGTTTCATGATTGGGGAGGCGAAGGCGAACGACCTTCTCGTGACACATAATTTCAGCATGGTGGGGGCTTAACCAGTCCATGCCAATAATCACATCGAAACTCCTAATTGATACAGGCATCAAGTCTATTCGAAAGACGTGTTGATTGAGGGTTAGGGTACATCCGATGAAGATTTCCCTGGTAGATTCGGTTTTCCCATTGGCCATTTCCACCGTAAAGGTTTCATTTAGTTTCTGGGGCTGTTGTTTTAATAAATGTTTAAACTTATTGCTTACGAAACTTCGCTCCGCTCCGGTGTCAAATAGGATCCATGCATAAGTGTGGTTTAGGGGAAACGTACCGGTAACAATAGCGGGGTCCTGAATCGCCTCTCCCTGACCCATTGTCAGCATCCTTCCTGTTCCTCCGTTTCCTGGATTGTTATTGTTAGGGCAGTCTCGGCAGAAATGCCCAGTCCTCCCACACCCATAGCAGGTGTGGCTAGGCCCTGCATTGTTGCCGCTGGTGGTGACGTTGTTGTTGTTGCGATTGTTTTTGTGGTTGCTGTTTCCCTATTGTTGGTTTTGGGGAGGGTAAGCCCTGCAGTACTTCACCGTGTGTCCCTTTCGGTTGCAACTGGTGCACTGTAACTCCCTGCATTCTCCATTGTGATGGAAACCGCACTTGTTGCATTTGGGAAGATTACCGGAATAAGGTCTGGAAGCATTTGAAGCAGCTGAGGCTGGAGCATGTGGTGTGGCTGGAACCGGTGCGGTGACAGCGTTAACCGCCACTGTCTGCTGCTTTTTAGAGGTCTCGGGGCCCTGACGCCCCTTCCTCTTATTGTTCTTCCCCTTCTTGCCATCACCTTCCTTCTTTCCTTCAGCCTCCGCTGGCTTCTCACCCTTCTTGTTGTTATGGTCATACAGCTTCTTTGCCAATCTTTTGGCACTGTCGTATGTTTCGGGGTTTGCAGCTATCACATTTCCTTGAATTGGTGATGTTAGTCCCCAGATGAATCGCTCAATCTTCTTTCCTTCCGAGGTGATCATACCCGGGCACAACAGAGACAGTTCACTAAATCTCGATATGTAGGCATCGATATTCGCATTCTGCACAGTGAGGTTCCACAGCTCTTGCTCCATTTTTTGAATCTCACCTCATGGGAAGTATTCAGCCATCAGCATTTCTTTCATCTCCGCCCACGGCATAGAGTTGGCTACAGGAAGTGTCATGGCTTCCACATGTCCGTTCCACCAGGTGAGCGCTTGATCGACAAAAGTGCAGGCCGCGAACTTTACTTTCATCTGCTCAGGACAATCGCATATCTCGAATACCGATTCCACCTTCTCGATCCATCGCTTCAGAGTGATCACTCCTCCAGTGCCGTTAAAAGTTTGTGGTTTGGCATTTGTAAAGTCCTTGTAGGTACATGTTTTAGTAGGTCCTTGATTCATCCCGTTGTTCGAACTCCCTGCCCCTTGCCCGTTGCCTCCTCCGTTATTCCCCTGATGGAGTTGTGTCATAGCTGCGGTGACCGCAGCAGACACGGCTGCCTGAAATGCAGTGGAGTCAACTTCGGGTGGGGTTGGTCCAGGGTTTCCGCGAGTAGGTCGGCGAGGCATCTTTCTGTCATGAAACGGAAAGATGTTGAGTGTTTGGGGTTTCTGGAAGGTTGTGACCCTACTGACTAGGTGCAATGTACGTACTAAAACACTCCTATGATTCAACATACAATCATAGATTCTCAACACATAGCAATTTGTAATATTATAGCAAAGCACGTAAAAGTTTACTAATATTATCCGCATTTGATATATGAAAAATTTGCTCGTAAGAGCATACATGAGTGACACTAGTTCGACAGCATAATGGCTCTATGAGTAGTGTAGTCACTTAAACATAGAGTCGGAGGTACATAGCATAGTTCCTAACGACCTACTAAGATAAGTCTATCCCTAACCACGACGATCTGCGTCCGAAGGTGGTGCCGAGGATGTGGATGCTCCCTGAAGACGAGTCACCATTCGTTCTGCGTCCTGAAGTCGAGACTCCCACCTTACCTGCCTCATGTGAAACTCCCGAAGGATGTCACATGTCTCCTGTTCCGCATGCTCGACCCTAGTCCACAGCTGGCGTACCTGATCAGCAGTGCCCTGAGCAAGATCGCCGGTGTTCCGTAAGCGTCTCACCATGACCGGTAGGCCTCGGTCAGCCGGTCCTCCGTCCCTCAGGTCAAAGAACCCGCGTGACATGCCGAATGGGGGTCGCTGTCCCTGCTGTCTGCTCCATCTCCAAAGATCAATACCCCAGGGAGGGGTAGGACCAGTGGGGCCCACACGGTAAGCAGGCACCCTGATCGGGTAAGGGAGGTTGATGACTTCGGACTCTGCGTCCAAATCACCCCCTTCACTGTCATCGGGTTCCTCTTCGAAGTTCTCTTCGTCATCTTCGGGTTCGGCAGGCTCGCCTTCGTCTCCAGCCTCCGGTTCCCCATCGGATTCCTCTTCAGGGTCTTCCTCAGGCTCTTCCTTAGGCTCTTCCTCAGGCTCTTCCTCTAACCATCCGTTATTCCCCTGATTAGGGAAATAAGGGTCTCCAGGGTGATGAAAACCAGCCATGCTGTCTGCGCGAGTATGTAAATATGCTAACATTATTCCTAGGATGCTACAACTATTGTACAGACTAAGCAAGCGTTCTCTTTTTGGTGATAAAGGGGTATAGTTTTAGGTTCCCTAGCTATCCCGATCTCATCAGAACGTGTGTTAGTTATACTTTGGAGAGAATGTAGTTGATCAGGCTACATCCACTCCTTGGTACCACTAAGAACAGTCCTGAATTAACCGAGATACTAGCATTATTTTGTTTGGTTCGACGATAGGTTCCTTGTTCCTAATGCAAGCAAAGGTGTTTTATTGTTGTATTTTTACTTGTTTTATTCAGAGTTATGTTAGTCCCTCTTTTGGTTTATAGTTGCATATCAATGTATGGTTCGATGTGCTAGTTCACTATAAACAGAGCTCTGATACCAACCTGTCACACCCCCGAACCAGACGGCGGAAACGTCCGGGGGCTGTTGTGACTCAATTGAATACCATCACAATGAATATACATGAAACATAACATCATTCATCACCAAGCATTTTAATATTACAACTGATAGTGTTTACATCCATTACATTGTTCTATAATATTACATGCCCAAAAGCAGATTGTTCGATACTAATTAAACAACAGCAAAACATCATAGAGTACAATTCTTCCTTCACTTTATCTGTTACCTGAGAATACAAGTATTTGGAAAAACGTCAACATATGAAATGTTGGTGAGTTCATAAGTAATGTTTGAAATCCAACGTTTTGTATTGTTTTGAAAACCACCAGAAAATCCGATATTTTCTGAAAATAGTATAGTCTAAAAGGTGTGAAGATCCATAAGTATGCTTGTTTGTTTCTATAAATGTAAGAGTACGATTTGTAAAACTCAGTATGTAGTTCGAAGATGTATTAATTGAAAACCCTAGGAAAACCCGACGTTTTCCTATCACTTTACTTTAATTAGTTTATGTGTTGTTATTTCGTTACGACAGGTGTATTCGTTGAGCTCCGGAGACGTTGGATTAATAGTGGATTGTGAATTGTTGTAACGTACATTATTGAAAACGACCAGTTGACAACCGTACAAACGATCCCTTAGGCATCGCTTGCACTTATCCACTTAACCCAACCCCCCCCCCCCCCCCGGGACTCATGTAGCCCCACGACCGAGGGAAAAAGAGGGTGCGAAGCCCCCGGTAATTCCCTACGTCGTTCAAGGCTATAGTGAATGCGAAGGGCCCTTAGCCCAACTCGCATTGGTGAATTCTCGACTTCGCTAGCAGTACCGAAGGACCCTTGGGGACCAGCAGCACGTTTGCCATTGAAAGTCCTTTTACACGGAATTAAGTCGTATTAGACCCAACTACATGTAAGCAAATTTCCTTCGGGCCTAAAGATCATGTCATTGGGCTAGCTAGGCCCAACAAGCATGATTTGAAACTTTTGGGCCCAAGGACGGAGTGTCGAAGTCTAGTGTATTTCCGCGTGTGTATTGAGTTTTCGAGATTTCCATGTGTGTATTGAAGTATCGCCGCGTTAGTAGTTTCGGATTTGTTATTGATTCGAGACCGAATCAATTCGTTTGATAACGATTTTTGGTGTTGTAGGTGTATTGTATTTCGCCGATAGTTGAGGTACTAGCATTTCATTGTGTCGGGTTCATTGCTTAAGACATTAATCTTTTACATTTTTCAGACCCTTCTTTTTAGATGAATTTACACTTTTGGACCCTTATATAAAATAATTTATATTTTAGTCCCTAAGCCATTTTTCTTGACACTTTAGTATCAAAACTTATAGAAAAAGTATTTTTCAGCTCAAAGCTTTTTGAAAAACAGTTTTAGTCCCTCAAAATGAAACTTTTTCGGCTGGAACCTTCATTTTCGCAAATTTTACACTTTTGGCCCAAAATAGAGAATTTTTGCATTTTTGGTCCCTTTTAAATGTGAAAAGCATTTTTAACCCTTGAAATGGACTTGGGACATTAGTAGTCCCCTGTTTTACAGGAAAACGCCTTTTCAGCCCCTCAACTTTGAAATTTTCGCATATTGGGCCTTATTGGGCCGAAAAGTTCTCTTTTTGCCCATTAAGTTTAGAAATTTACATTTTAAACATTCTAAAGTGTACATTTCTGGAAAATTCCTTTATGAAACTTTTTTGACACATCTTAACCTCCAGAATTTGTATTTTGACATTTTGAGCCCTTAAACTTCATATTTTTAAGATTTTAAGTCAAAAAAATGTGATTTTTAGCCCAAGATGTTCATCTAAACCATCTTGGTTATTTTTCTAGTAATGACTTATGTATAATGTTATGTTTTAGCACTTGATTCATGCATCATAATACAAATCTCGATTTTTAGGTCCTTTTGACTAGTTTCAACACCATAAACACACAAAAGTATGTAAACAAACATAGAAATCATACAAGGCATACACATAATGATAGATCTACACATTTGCTTGTATTCTCCCCCCACAAAACTTATAAAAACCGAAAATAAGGGGGTATGAAGCTCACCTTGGGTGTGGTTTCGGTTTTGGAGAGGATTGGAAGAAGTTTGAAGTGATTTTCGGCCCTAGCACACTATGAGGAAGATCTCGGCCTTGAGGTGGTTCTAAGATGCAAGATCATGATTTTTGCATGGATTAGGAAAAGATTTTTGATAAAACAAAGAATCTAGATCATAGATCCAAGCATAACCTTACCTTAGATGAAGAGTTTGTGGAAATATCCCCTTGAAAACCTTCTAATTTTTCGAGATCTTGATGAAGAGTGGAGGGAGTTTTCTTGAGAGAGTTGTGAGTGAATTGTGTGTGTGTGTGTGTTTGAAATCGGCCGAGAATGGGAGAGAGAGGAAGAAGTAGACCTTGAGGTGATATATGCATGGGAATATGAGATATGTTGCATGGATAACCAAGAGGTAATAGTGAGGTGGCACTTGAAAGTCAACCCTCTTCCATGTTGGGTTGTTTGGGCCGAGAAGTGAAGAAGGAAAGGGAGAATATTGGGCTTCTTTTGTTTAAGCCCATATTATGACTTAATTATGTAATTTTTCGGCCCAATTACATCAAGGTATGATTATTATGATCCATTAGGGCTATATGAGTTTGTTGTGACCCAATAAGGTCCATTAGGGTGTTATATTTCATTCTAGGCCCATTATGGCCCAAAATATTGGATTAAATGGAATTGGGTCCAATTAGAGCCCATTTAAAGGTTCTAATCCCATGATAGTCAAATTGGAAGCTTATTGGCCCATTGAGTCCAATAAGGAAGTCCTAGTCCAAAATGGACCTAAACAAGAACTTCTAGGGTTTCTAATTGCTTATTGACTATTAGTAGTATTTGTATGGTGTATTGGATTGTAATTTTGTTGTCATAGAGTAAGCATCATACATGCTCTTTGAGTTTTTGATTCTACATTTAACTTGAGTGTATAGATTACATGACACAAAATTTCTAGTTGTGACATCATCCCCCCGTTAGAGGGAATTTCGTCCCGAAATTCTATTTGAAGGATAGATTTGAGAATGCTAGAATTGGTGAGGGTACTTTTGCTTCATTTGGTCTTCGTGCTCCCATGTGAATTCTGGCCCACGCTTCGCGTTCCACCGTACCTTCACGATTGGGATGCGGCTTTGCTTAGTACGCTTCACCTCCCTGTCCATGATTTCAACCGGTTCTTCCACGAACAGGAGATTCTCGTTGATTTCGATTTCGTCAAGGGGAATGACGAGTGTTTCATCCGATAGACACTTCTTTAGATTAGAGACATGGAACACGGGGTGAACACTGTTTAGCTCTGTGGGTAGCTGCAGCTTATACGCCACTGGACCTATTCGGGCAACGATCTCGAAGGGTCCAATGTATCGTGGGTTCAGTTTTCCCCGTTTTACGAAACGTATAACCCCTTTCCAGGGTGAGACTTTCAACAGTACTCGATCACCAACCTGAAACTCTAAGGGCTTTCGCCGTTTATCGGCATAGCTCTTTTGTCGTTCGCGCAATGCTTGTAATCGAGCCCTGATTTGGACGATCTTTTCCGTGGTTTCGCGAATGATCTCCGGTCCCGTTAGTGCTTTGTCCGACGTATGTGTTTTCGCTAGTTGGGTATCACCCACCTCAGCCCAACATAACGGTGATCTACACTTACGCCCGTACAGTGCTTCGAAAGGAGCCACCTTGATGCTCGAATGATAACTATTGTTATACGAGAATTCGATTAAAGGTAAGTGGGTATCCCAAGACTTCCCAAAGTCTATCACGCATGTGCGGAGCATGTCTTCGAGCGTTTGGATGGTTCGTTCGCTTTGACCATCCGTTTGCGGATGATAAGCGGTGCTCATGTCGAGATGAGTTCCCATTGCCTTATGGAGTGATTGCCAAAAACGTGAAGTGAACCTACTGTCCCTATCCGAGATAATAGATTTTGGCACTCCATGGAGTCTCACGATTTCTCGAACGTATAAACGCGTCAATCTCTCCATCTTGTAGGATTCTTTGATTGGCAGGAAATGGGCAGATTTCGTCAGTCGGTCGATTATTACGCATATGGTGTCTAGTCCATCCGACGTTTTGGGTAGCTTGGTCACGAAGTCCATAGAAATCCCCTCCCATTTCCACTCAGTAATAACCATGAGGGCTTCTAGTATTCCACCTTTACCTTGGCACACGTAAGGCACTTACTAACATAGGTAGCAATTTCTTCCTTCATGTTAGGCCACCAATAGTGTTGTTTAATATCCAAATACATCTTGTCTGAACCAGGATGAATGGAGTATCGCGTCTTGTGGGCTTCCTTCATAACTACCTCCCTATATCCTCCGATTTTAGGGACCCTAATACGGTTCATGAAGTAGTATACTCCATTCTCCTTTGCCTCTAGGTTCTTCTCCATCCCGCGCAGTGCTTCGCTTGCCCTGTTTTCCGCTTTTATGGCCTCCGACTGGGCTACCGCAATTTGAGTGGCTAGGTGAGATTGGACGGTTATAGAGAGTGTTTTCGTACGACGATTTGAGTACTCCTTCCGACTTAATGCGTCGGCTACCACGTTGGCCTTGCCCGGGTGGTACTTGATTTCACACTCGTAATCGTTTAACAATTCAACCAATCTTCGTTGCCTCATGTTCAACTCTTTCTGGTTCAAGATGTGTTGGAGACTTTTGTGGTCCGTGAAGATGGTGCACTTCGTACCATACAAGTAGTGCCTCCAAATTTTCAGAGCGAAGACCACGGCTCCTAATTCCAAGTCATGGGTCGTATAATTTACTTCGTGCGTCTTTAGTTGGCGAGATGTGTAAGCTATCACCCTTCCACGCTGCATGAGAACGCAACCTAAGCCCTGATTTGACGCGTCACAGTAGACCACGAAATCTTCCGTTCCCTCCGGTAGCGATAGTACCGGGGCGCTACAGAGAGCTTGCTTCAGGGTTCGGAATGCGGCTTCTTGTTTGTCCGTCCATTTGAATGGTACGCCCTTTTGTGTAAGCGAGGTAAGTGGCTTGGCGATCTTAGAGAAGTTTTGAATGAAACTCCTATAATAGCCTGCTAGACCCAAGAATTGACGGATTTCCGTGGGTGTTGTCGGGATTGCCCATCCTTCAACAGCTTTGACTTTAGAGGGATCCACATGAATTCCATCTTGGCTAACTACATGACCTAGGAAGTTCACACTCCGGAGCCAGAACTCACACTTGGAGAGTTTGGCGTATAGCTTTTCCGATCGCAGAGTTTCTAGGACTTGTCGGAGATGTTGGCCATGCTCTTCTTTGCTTCGAGAATAGACGAGGATGTCGTCAATGAAGACGATGACAAATTTGTCGAGGAATGGTCGACAGATTCGGTTCATCAGATCCATAAATGTGGCAGGGGCATTTGTTAGACCGAAGGGCATTACGACAAATTCGTAATGTCCGTAGCGAGTTCGGAAAGCGGTTTTTGGAATATCCTCTTCCCGGACTTTGAGTTGATGGTATCCGGACCGTAGATCTATCTTAGAAAAATAACTAGCTCCTTGGAGCTGGTCAAATAGATCATCGATTCGTGGGAGTGGGTAGCGATTTTTAACAGTGAGTTTATTTAACTCTCTGTAATCGATGCACATTCTAAAAGATCCGTCCTTCTTTTTAACAAAGAGGACGGGGGCTCCCCATGGCGAGTAACTAGGGCGGATGAATCCCTTGTCCAAGAGTTCGCTGAGTTGGCTGGACAATTCCTGCATTTCAGCAAGAGCTAGCCGATAGGGTGATTTAGCGAGAGGAGTTGCTCCTGGAACGAGGTCAATTCGAAACTCCACTTGTCTCTCCGGGGGTACTCCTGGAAGATCTTCAGGAAACATGTCTGGAAATTCACATGCTATGGGAATGTCTTGAACGTTAACCTCTTCCTTGGTTTTATCCACTATGTGAGCCAGGAACGCCAAATTGTTCTTTCGTAGATGTTTTTGTGCCTTGATGCACGAGAAGAGGCGGAGGTTCATGCTAGGTTTGTCTCCGTAAATTACTAGGGTTTCATGATTGGGGAGGCGAAGGCGAACGACCTTCTCGTGACACATAATTTCAGCATGGTGGGGGCTTAACCAGTCCATGCCAATAATCACATCGAAACTCCTAATTGATACAGGCATCAAGTCTATTCGAAAGACGTGTTGATTGAGGGTTAGGGTACATCCGATGAAGATTTCCCTGGTAGATTCGGTTTTCCCATTGGCCATTTCCACCGTAAAGGTTTCATTTAGTTTCTGGGGCTGTTGTTTTAATAAATGTTTAAACTTATTGCTTACGAAACTTCGCTCCGCTCCGGTGTCAAATAGGATGCATGCATAAGTGTGGTTTAGGGGAAACGTACCGGTAACAATAGCGGGGTCCTGAATCGCCTCTCCCTGACCCATTGTCAGCATCCTTCCTGTTCCTCCGTTTCCTGGATTGTTATTGTTAGGGCAGTCTCGGCAGAAATGCCCAGTCCTCCCACACCCATAGCAGATGTGGCTAGGCCCTGCATTGTTGCCGCCGGTGGTGACGTTGTTGTTGTTGCGATTGTTGTTGTGGTTGTTGTTTCCCTATTGTTGGTTTTGGGGAGGGTAAGCCCTGCAGTACTTCGCCGTGTGTCCCTTTCGGTTGCAACTGGTGCACTGTAACTCCGTGCATTCTCCATTGTGATGGAAACCGCACTTGTTGCATTTGGGAAGATTACCGGAATAAGGTCTGGAAGCATTTGAAGCAGCTGAGGCTGGAGCATGTGGTGTGGCTGGAACCGGTGCGGTGACAGCGTTAACCGCCACTGTCTGCTGCTTTTTAGAGGTCTCGGGGCCCTGACGCCCCTTCCTCTTATTGTTCTTCCCCTTCTTGCCATCACCTTCCTTCTTTCCTTCAGCCTCCGCTGGCTTCTCACCCTTCTTGTTGTTATGGTCATACAGCTTCTTTGCCAATCTTTTGGCACTGTCGTATGTTTCGGGGTTTGCAGCTATCACATTTCCTTGAATTGGTGATGTTAGTCCCCAGATGAATCGCTCAATCTTCTTTCCTTCCGAGGTGATCATACCCGGGCACAACAGAGACAGTTCACTAAATCTCGATATGTAGGCATCGATATTCGCATTCTGCACAGTGAGGTTCCACAGCTCTTGCTCCATTTTTTGAATCTCACCTCATGGGAAGTATTCAGCCATCAGCATTTCTTTCATCTCCGCCCACGGCATAGAGTTGGCTACAGGAAGTGTCATGGCTTCCACATGTCCGTTCCACCAGGTGAGCGCTTGATCGACAAAAGTGCAGGCCGCGAACTTTACTTTCATCTGCTCAGGACAATCGCATATCTCGAATACCGATTCCACCTTCTCGATCCATCGCTTCAGAGTGATCACTCCTCCAGTGCCGTTAAAAGTTTGTGGTTTGGCATTTGTAAAGTCCTTGTAGGTACATGTTTTAGTAGGTCCTTGATTCATCCCGTTGTTCGAACTCCCTGCCCCTTGCCCGTTGCCTCCTCCGTTATTCCCCTGATGGAGTTGTGTCATAGCTGCGGTGACCGCAGCAGACACGGCTGCCTGATATGCAGTGGAGTCAACTTCGGGTGGGGTTGGTCCAGGGTTTCCGCGAGTAGGTCGGCGAGGCATCTTTCTGTCATGAAACGGAAAGATGTTGAGTGTTTGGGGTTTCTGGAAGGTTGTGACCCTACTGACTAGGTGCAATGTACGTACTAAAACACTCCTATGATTCAACATACAATCATAGATTCTCAACACATAGCAATTTGTAATATTATAGCAAAGCACGTAAAAGTTTACTAATATTATCCGCATTTGATATATGAAAAATTTGCTCGTAAGAGCATACATGAGTGACACTAGTTCGACAGCATAATGGCTCTATGAGTAGTGTAGTCACTTAAACATAGAGTCGGAGGTACATAGCATAGTTCCTAACGACCTACTAAGATAAGTCTATCCCTAACCACGACGATCTGCGTCCGAAGGTGGTGCCGAGGATGTGGATGCTCCCTGAAGACGAGCCACCATTCGTTCTGCGTCCTGAAGTCGAGACTCCCACCTTACCTGCCTCATGTGAAACTCCCGAAGGATGTCACATGTCTCCTGTTCCGCATGCTCGACCCTAGTCCACAGCTGGCGTACCTGATCAGCAGTGCCCTGAGCAAGATCGCCGGTGTTCCGTAAGCGTCTCACCATGACCGGTAGGCCTCGGTCAGCCGGTCCTCCGTCCCTCAGGTCAAAGAACCCGCGTGACATGACGAATGGGGGTCGCTGTCCCTGCTGTCTGCTCCATCTCCAAAGATCAATACCCCAGGGAGGGGTAGGACCAGTGGGGCCCACACGGTAAGCAGGCACCCTGATCGGGTAAGGGAGGTTGATGACTTCGGACTCTGCGTCCAAATCACCCCCTTCACTGTCATCGGGTTCCTCTTCGAAGTTCTCTTCGTCATCTTCGGGTTCGGCAGGCTCGCCTTCGTCTCCAGCCTCCGGTTCCCCATCGGATTCCTCTTCAGGGTCTTCCTCAGGCTCTTCCTTAGGCTCTTCCTCAGGCTCTTCCTCTAACCATCCGTTATTCCCCTGATTAGGGAAATAAGGGTCTCCAGGGTGATGAAAACCAGCCATGCTGTCTGCACGAGTATGTAAATATGCTAACATTATTCCTAGGATGCTACAACTATTGTACAGACTAAGCAAGCGTTCTCTTTTTGGTGATAAAGGGGTATAGTTTTAGGTTCCCTAGCTATCCCGATCTCATCAGAACGTGTGTTAGTTATACTTTGGAGAGAATGTAGTTGATCAGGCTACATCCACTCCTTGGTACCACTAAGAACAGTCCTGAATTAACCGAGATACTAGCATTATTTTGTTTGGTTCGACGATAGGTTCCTTGTTCCTAATGCAAGCAAAGGTGTTTTATTGTTGTATTTTTACTTGTTTTATTCAGAGTTATGTTAGTCCCTCTTTTGGTTTATAGTTGCATATCAATGTATGGTTCGATGTGCTAGTTCACTATAAACAGAGCTCTGATACCAACCTGTCACACCCCCGAACCAGACGGCGGAAACGTCCGGGGGCTGTTGTGACTCAATTGAATACCATCACAATGAATATACATGAAACATAACATCATTCATCACCAAGCATTTTAATATTACAACTGATAGTGTTTACATCCATTACATTGTTCCATAATATTACATGCCCAAAAGCAGATTGTTCGATACTAATTAAACAACAGCAAAACATCATAGAGTACAATTCTTCCTTCACTTTATCTGTTACCTGAGAATACAAGTATTTTGAAAAACGTCAACATATGAAATGTTGGTGAGTTCATAAGTAATGTTTGAAATCCAACGTTTTGTATTGTTTTGAAAACCACCAGAAAATCCGATATTTTCTGAAAATAGTATAGTCTAAAAGGTGTGAAGATCCATAAGTATGCTTGTTTGTTTCTATAAATGTAAGAGTACGATTTGTAAAACTCAGTATGTAGTTCGAAGATGTATTAATTGAAAACCCTAGGAAAACCCGACGTTTTCCTATCACTTTACTTTAATTAGTTTATGTGTTGTTATTTCGTTACGACAGGTGTATTCGTTGAGCTCCGGAGACGTTGGATTAATAGTGGATTGTGAATTGTTGTAACGTACATTATTGAAAACGACCAGTTGACAACCGTACAAACGATCCCTTAGGCGTCGCTTGCACTTATCCACTTAACCCAACCCCCCCCCCCCCCCGGGACTCATGTAGCCCCACGACCGAGGGAAAAAGAGGGTGCGAAGCCCCCGGTAATTCCCTACGTCGTTCAAGGCTATAGTGAATGCGAAGGGCCCTTAGCCCAACTCGCATTGGTGAATTCTCGACTTCGCTAGCAGTACCGAAGGACCCTTGGGGACCAGCAGCACGTTTGCCATTGAAAGTCCTTTTACACGGAATTAAGTCGTATTAGACCCAACTACATGTAAGCAAATTTCCTTCGGGCCTAAAGATCATGTCATTGGGCTAGCTAGGCCCAACAAGCATGATTTGAAACTTTTGGGCCCAAGGACGGAGTGTCGACGTCTAGTGTATTTCCGCGTGTGTATTGAGTTTTCGAGATTTCCATGTGTGTATTGAAGTATCGCCGCGTTAGTAGTTTCGGATTTGTTATTGATTCGAGACCGAATCAATTCGTTTGATAACGATTTTTGGTGTTGTAGGTGTATTGTATTTCGCCGATAGTTGAGGTACTAGCATTTCATTGTGTCGGGTTCATTGCTTAAGACATTAATCTTTTACATTTTTCAGACCCTTCTTTTTAGATGAATTTACACTTTTGGACCCTTATATAAAATAATTTATATTTTAGTCCCTAAGCCATTTTTCTTGACACTTTAGTATCAAAACTTATAGAAAAAGTATTTTTCAGCTCAAAGCTTTTTGAAAAACAGTTTTAGTCCCTCAAAATGAAACTTTTTCGGCTGGAACCTTCATTTTCGCAAATTTTACACTTTTGGCCCAAAATAGAGAATTTTTGCATTTTTGGTCCCTTTTAAATGTGAAAAGCATTTTTAACCCTTGAAATGGACTTGGGACATTAGTAGTCCCCTGTTTTACAGGAAAACGCCTTTTCAGCCCCTCAACTTTGAAATTTTCGCATATTGGGCCTTATTGGGCCGAAAAGTTCTCTTTTTGCCCATTAAGTTTAGAAATTTACATTTTAAACATTCTAAAGTGTACATTTCTGGAAAATTCCTTTATGAAACTTTTTTGACACATCTTAACCTCCAGAATTTGTATTTTGACATTTTGAGCCCTTAAACTTCATATTTTTAAGATTTTAAGTCAAAAAAATGTGATTTTTAGCCCAAGATGTTCATCTAAACCATCTTGGTTATTTTTCTAGTAATGACTTATGTATAATGTTATGTTTTAGCACTTGATTCATGCATCATAATACAAATCTCGATTTTTAGGTCCTTTTGACTAGTTTCAACACCATAAACACACAAAAGTATGTAAACAAACATAGAAATCATACAAGGCATACACATAATGATAGATCTACACATTTGCTTGTATTCTCCCCCCACAAAACTTATAAAAACCGAAAATAAGGGGGTATGAAGCTCACCTTGGGTGTGGTTTCGGTTTTGGAGAGGATTGGAAGAAGTTTGAAGTGATTTTCGGCCCTAGCACACTATGAGGAAGATCTCGGCCTTGAGGTGGTTCTAAGATGCAAGATCATGATTTTTGCATGGATTAGGAAAAGATTTTTGATAAAACAAAGAATCTAGATCATAGATCCAAGCATAACCTTACCTTAGATGAAGAGTTTGTGGAAATATCCCCTTGAAAACCTTCTAATTTTTCGAGATCTTGATGAAGAGTGGAGGGAGTTTTCTTGAGAGAGTTGTGAGTGAATTGTGTGTGTGTGTGTTTGAAATCGGCCGAGAATGGGAGAGAGAGGAAGAAGTAGACCTTGAGGTGATATATGCATGGGAATATGAGATATGTTGCATGGATAACCAAGAGGTAATAGTGAGGTGGCACTTGAAAGTCAACCCTCTTCCATGTTGGGTTGTTTGGGCCGAGAAGTGAAGAAGGAAAGGGAGAATATTGGGCTTCTTTTGTTTAAGCCCATATTATGACTTAATTATGTAATTTTTCGGCCCAATTACATCAAGGTATGATTATTATGATCCATTAGGGCTATATGAGTTTGTTGTGACCCAATAAGGTCCATTAGGGTGTTATATTTCATTCTAGGCCCATTATGGCCCAAAATATTGGATTAAATGGAATTGGGTCCAATTAGAGCCCATTTAAAGGTTCTAATCCCATGATAGTCAAATTGGAAGCTTATTGGCCCATTGAGTCCAATAAGGAAGTCCTAGTCCAAAATGGACCTAAACAAGAACTTCTAGGGTTTCTAATTGCTTATTGACTATTAGTAGTATTTGTATGGTGTATTGGATTGTAATTTTGTTGTCATAGAGTAAGCATCATACATGCTCTTTGAGTTTTTGATTCTACATTTAACTTGAGTGTATAGATTACATGACACAAAATTTCTAGTTGTGACATCATCCCCCCGTTAGAGGGAATTTCGTCCCGAAATTCTGTTTGAAGGATAGATTTGAGAATGCTAGAATTGGTGAGGGTACTTTTGCTTCATTTGGTCTTCGTGCTCCCATGTGAATTCTGGCCCACGCTTCGCGTTCCACCGTACCTTCACGATCGGGATGCGGCTTTGCTTAGTACGCTTCACCTCCCTGTCCATGATTTCAACCGGTTCTTCCACGAACAGGAGATTCTCGTTGATTTCGATTTCGTCAAGGGGAATGACGAGTGTTTCATCTGATAGACACTTCTTTAGATTAGAGACATGGAACACGGGGTGAACACTGTTTAGCTCTGTGGGTAGCTGCAGCTTATACGCCACTGGACCTATTCGGGCGACGATCTCGAAGGGTCCAATGTATCGTGGGTTCAGTTTTCCCCGTTTTCCGAAACGTATAACCCCTTTCCAGGGTGAGACTTTCAACAGTACTCGATCACCAACCTGAAACTCTAAGGGCTTTCGCCGTTTATCGGCATAGCTCTTTTGTCGTTCGCGCAATGCTTGTAATCGAGCCCTGATTTGGACGATCTTTTCCGTGGTTTCGCGAATGATCTCCGGTCCCGTTAGTGCTTTGTCCGACGTATGTGTTTTCGCTAGTTGGGTATCACCCACCTCAGCCCAACATAACGGTGATCTACACTTACGCCCGTACAGTGCTTCGAAAGGAGCCACCTTGATGCTCGAATGATAACTATTGTTATACGAGAATTCGATTAAAGGTAAGTGGGTATCCCAAGACTTCCCAAAGTCTATCACGCATGCGCGGAGCATGTCTTCGAGCGTTTGGATGGTTCGTTCGCTTTGACCATCCGTTTGCGGATGATAAGCGGTGCTCATGTCGAGATGAGTTCCCATTGCCTTATGGAGTGATTGCCAAAAACATGAAGTGAACCTACTGTCCCTATCCGAGATAATAGATTTTGGCACTCCATGGAGTCTCACGATTTCTCGAACGTATAAACGCGTCAATCTCTCCATCTTGTAGGATTCTTTGATTGGCAGGAAATGGGCAGATTTCGTCAGTCGGTCGATTATTACGCATATGGTGTCTAGTCCATCCGACGTTTTGGGTAGCTTGGTCACGAAGTCCATAGAAATCCCCTCCCATTTCCACTCAGTAATAACCATGAGGGCTTCTAGTATTCCACCTTTACCTTGGCACACGTAAGGCACTTACTAACATAGGTAGCAATTTCTTCCTTCATGTTAGGCCACCAATAGTGTTGTTTAATATCCAAACACATCTTGTCTGAACCAGGATGAATGGAGTATCGCGTCTTGTGGGCTTCCTTCATAACTACCTCCCTATATCCTCCGATTTTAGGGACCCTAATACGGTTCATGAAGTAGTATACTCCATTCTCCTTTGCCTCTAGGTTCTTCTCCATCCCGCGCAGTGCTTCGCTTGCCCTGTTTTCCGCTTTTATGGCCTCCGACTGGGCTACCGCAATTTGAGTGGCTAGGTGAGATTGGACGGTTATAGAGAGTGTTTTCGTACGACGATTTGAGTACTCCTTCCGACTTAATGCGTCGGCTACCACGTTGGCCTTGCCCGGGTGGTACTTGATTTCACACTCGTAATCGTTTAACAATTCAACCAATCTTCGTTGCCTCATGTTCAACTCTTTCTGGTTCAAGATGTGTTGGAGACTTTTGTGGTCCGTGAAGATGGTGCACTTCGTACCATACAAGTAGTGCCTCCAAATTTTCAGAGCGAAGACCACGGCTCCTAATTCCAAGTCATGGGTCGTATAATTTACTTCGTGCGTCTTTAGTTGGCGAGATGTGTAAGCTATCACCCTTCCACGCTGCATGAGAACGCAACCTAAGCCCTGATTTGACGCGTCACAGTAGACCACGAAATCTTCCGTTCCCTCCGGTAGCGATAGTACCGGGGCGCTACAGAGAGCTTGCTTCAGGGTTCGGAATGCGGCTTCTTGTTTGTCCGTCCATTTGAATGGTACGCCCTTTTGTGTAAGCGAGGTAAGTGGCTTGGCGATCTTAGAGAAGTTTTGAATGAAACTCCTATAATAGCCTGCTAGACCCAAGAATTGACGGATTTCCGTGGGTGTTGTCGGGATTGCCCATCCTTCAACAGCTTTGACTTTAGAGGGATCCACATGAATTCCATCTTGGCTAACTACATGACCTAGGAAGTTCACACTCCGGAGCCAGAACTCACACTTGGAGAGTTTGGCGTATAGCTTTTCCGATCGCAGAGTTTCTAGGACTTGTCGGAGATGTTGGCCATGCTCTTCTTTGCTTCGAGAATAGACGAGGATGTCGTCAATGAAGACGATGACAAATTTGTCGAGGAATGGTCGACAGATTCGGTTCATCAGATCCATAAATGCGGCAGGGGCATTTGTTAGACCGAAGGGCATTACGACAAATTCGTAATGTCCGTAGCGAGTTCGGAAAGCGGTTTTTGGAATATCCTCTTCCCGGACTTTGAGTTGATGGTATCCGGACCGTAGATCTATCTTAGAAAAATAACTAGCTCCTTGGAGCTGGTCAAATAGATCATCGATTCGTGGGAGTGGGTAGCGATTTTTAACAGTGAGTTTATTTAACTCTCTGTAATCGATGCACATTCTAAAAGATCCGTCCTTCTTTTTAACAAAGAGGACGGGGGCTCCCCATGGCGAGTAACTAGGGCGGATGAATCCCTTGTCCAAGAGTTCGCTGAGTTGGCTGGACAATTCCTGCATTTCAGCAAGAGCTAGCCGATAGGGTGATTTAGCGAGAGGAGTTGCTCCTGGAACGAGGTCAATTCGAAACTCCACTTGTCTCTCCGGGGGTACTCCTGGAAGATCTTCAGGAAACATGTCTGGAAATTCACATGCTATGGGAATGTCTTGAACGTTAACCTCTTCCTTGGTTTTATCCACTATGTGAGCCAGGAACGCCAAATTGTTCTTTCGTAGATGTTTTTGTGCCTTGATGCACGAGAAGAGGCGGAGGTTCATGCTAGGTTTGTCTCCGTAAATTACTAGGGTTTCATGATTGGGGAGGCGAAGGCGAACGACCTTCTCGTGACACATAATTTCAGCATGGTGGGGGCTTAACCAGTCCATGCCAATAATCACATCGAAACTCCTAATTGATGCAGGCATCAAGTCTATTCGAAAGACGTGTTGATTGAGGGTTAGGGTACATCCGATGAAGATTTCCCTGGTAGATTCGGTTTTCCCATTGGCCATTTCCACCGTAAAGGTTTCATTTAGTTTCTGGGGCTGTTGTTTTAATAAATGTTTAAACTTATTGCTTACGAAACTTCGCTCCGCTCCGGTGTCAAATAGGATCCATGCATAAGTGTGGTTTAGGGGAAACGTACCGGTAACAATAGCGGGGTCCTGAATCGCCTCTCCCTGACCCATTGTCAGCATCCTTCCTGTTCCTCCGTTTCCTGGATTGTTATTGTTAGGGCAGTCTCGGCAGAAATGCCCAGTCCTCCCACACCCATAGCAGGTGTGGCTAGGCCCTGCATTGTTGCCGCTGGTGGTGACGTTGTTGTTGTTGCGATTGTTGTTGTGGTTGCTGTTTCCCTATTGTTGGTTTTGGGGAGGGTAAGCCCTGCAGTACTTCACCGTGTGTCCCTTTCGGTTGCAACTGGTGCACTGTAACTCCCTGCATTCTCCATTGTGATGGAAACCGCACTTGTTGCATTTGGGAAGATTACCGGAATAAGGTCTGGAAGCATTTGAAGCAGCTGAGGCTGGAGCATGTGGTGTGGCTGGAACCGGTGCGGTGACAGCGTTAACCGCCACTGTCTGCTGCTTTTTAGAGGTCTCGGGGCCCTGACGCCCCTTCCTCTTATTGTTCTTCCCCTTCTTGCCATCACCTTCCTTCTTTCCTTCAGCCTCCGCTGGCTTCTCACCCTTCTTGTTGTTATGGTCATACAGCTTCTTTGCCAATCTTTTGGCACTGTCGTATGTTTCGGGGTTTGCAGCTATCACATTTCCTTGAATTGGTGATGTTAGTCCCCAGATGAATCGCTCAATCTTCTTTCCTTCCGAGGTGATCATACCCGGGCACAACAGAGACAGTTCACTAAATCTCGATATGTAGGCATCGATATTCGCATTCTGCACAGTGAGGTTCCACAGCTCTTGCTCCATTTTTTGAATCTCACCTCATGGGAAGTATTCAGCCATCAGCATTTCTTTCATCTCCGCCCACGGCATAGAGTTGGCTACAGGAAGTGTCATGGCTTCCACATGTCCGTTCCACCAGGTGAGCGCTTGATCGACAAAAGTGCAGGCCGCGAACTTTACTTTCATCTGCTCAGGACAATCGCATATCTCGAATACCGATTCCACCTTCTCGATCCATCGCTTCAGAGTGATCACTCCTCCAGTTCCGTTAAAAGTTTGTGGTTTGGCATTTGTAAAGTCCTTGTAGGTACATGTTTTAGTAGGTCCTTGATTCATCCCGTTGTTCGAACTCCCTGCCCCTTGCCCGTTGCCTCCTCCGTTATTCCCCTGATGGAGTTGTGTCATAGCTGCGGTGACCGCAGCAGACACGGCTGCCTGAAATGCAGTGGAGTCAACTTCGGGTGGGGTTGGTCCAGGGTTTCCGCGAGTAGGTCGGCGAGGCATCTTTCTGTCATGAAACGGAAAGATGTTGAGTGTTTGGGGTTTCTGGAAGGTTGTGACCCTACTGACTAGGTGCAATGTACGTACTAAAACACTCCTATGATTCAACATACAATCATAGATTCTCAACACATAGCAATTTGTAATATTATAGCAAAGCACGTAAAAGTTTACTAATATTATCCGCATTTGATATATGAAAAATTTGCTCGTAAGAGCATACATGAGTGACACTAGTTCGACAGCATAACGGCTCTATGAGTAGTGTAGTCACTTAAACATAGAGTCGGAGGTACATAGCATAGTTCCTAACGACCTACTAAGATAAGTCTATCCCTAACCACGACGATCTGCGTCCGAAGGTGGTGCCGAGGATGTGGATGCTCCCTGAAGACGAGCCACCATTCGTTCTGCGTCCTGAAGTCGAGACTCCCACCTTACCTGCCTCATGTGAAACTCCCGAAGGATGTCACGTGTCTCCTGTTCCGCATGCTCGACCCTAGTCCACAGCTGGCGTACCTGATCAGCAGTGCCCTGAGCAAGATCGCCGGTGTTCCGTAAGCGTCTCACCATGACCGGTAGGCCTCGGTCAGCCGGTCCTCCGTCCCTCAGGTCAAAGAACCCGCGTGACATGCCGAATGGGGGTCGCTGTCCCTGCTGTCTGCTCCATCTCCAAAGATCAATACCCCAGGGAGGGGTAGGACCAGTGGGGCCCACACGGTAAGCAGGCACCCTGATCGGGTAAGGGAGGTTGATGACTTCGGACTCTGCGTCCAAATCACCCCCTTCACTGTCATCGGGTTCCTCTTCGAAGTTCTCTTCGTCATCTTCGGGTTCGGCAGGCTCGCCTTCGTCTCCAGCCTCCGGTTCCCCATCGGATTCCTCTTCAGGGTCTTCCTCAGGCTCTTCCTTAGGCTCTTCCTCAGGCTCTTCCTCTAACCATCTGTTATTCCCCTGATTAGGGAAATAAGGGTCTCCAGGGTGATGAAAACCAGCCATGCTGTCTGCGCGAGTATGTAAATATGCTAACATTATTCCTAGGATGCTACAACTATTGTACAGACTAAGCAAGCGTTCTCTTTTTGGTGATAAAGGGGTATAGTTTTAGGTTCCCTAGCTATCCCGATCTCATCAGAACGTGTGTTAGTTATACTTTGGAGAGAATGTAGTTGATCAGGCTACATCCACTCCTTGGTACCACTAAGAACAGTCCTGAATTAACCGAGATACTAGCATTATTTTGTTTGGTTCGACGATAGGTTCCTTGTTCCTAATGCAAGCAAAGGTGTTTTATTGTTGTATTTTTACTTGTTTTATTCAGAGTTATGTTAGTCCCTCTTTTGGTTTATAGTTGCATATCAATGTATGGTTCGATGTGCTAGTTCACTATAAACAGAGCTCTGATACCAACCTGTCACACCCCCGAACCAGACGGCGGAAACGTCCGGGGGCTGTTGTGACTCAATTGAATACCATCACAATGAATATACATGAAACATAACATCATTCATCACCAAGCATTTTAATATTACAACTGATAGTGTTTACATCCATTACATTGTTCCATAATATTACATGCCCAAAAGCAGATTGTTCGATACTAATTAAACAACAGCAAAACATCATAGAGTACAATTCTTCCTTCACTTTATCTGTTACCTGAGAATACAAGTATTTTGAAAAACGTCAACATATGAAATGTTGGTGAGTTCATAAGTAATGTTTGAAATCCAACGTTTTGTATTGTTTTGAAAACCACCAGAAAATCCGATATTTTCTGAAAATAGTATAGTCTAAAAGGTGTGAAGATCCATAAGTATGCTTGTTTGTTTCTATAAATGTAAGAGTACGATTTGTAAAACTCAGTATGTAGTTCGAAGATGTATTAATTGAAAACCCTAGGAAAACCCGACGTTTTCCTATCACTTTACTTTAATTAGTTTATGTGTTGTTATTTCGTTACGACAGGTGTATTCGTTGAGCTCCGGAGACGTTGGATTAATAGTGGATTGTGAATTGTTGTAACGTACATTATTGAAAACGACCAATTGACAACCGTACAAACGATCCCTTAGGCGTCGCTTGCACTTAGTCACTTAACCCAACCCCCCCCCCCCCCCCCCCCCGGGACTCATGTAGCCCCACGACCGAGGGAAAAAGAGGGTGCGAAGCCCCCGGTAATTCCCTACGTCGTTCAAGGCTATAGTGAATGCGAAGGGCCCTTAGCCTAACTCACATTGGTGAATTCTCGACTTCGCTAGCAGTACCGAAGGACCCTTGGGGACCAGCAGCACGTTTGCCATTGAAAGTCCTTTTACACGGAATTAAGTCGTATTAGACCCAACTACATGTAAGCAAATTTCCTTCGGGCCTAAAGATCATGTCATTGGGCTAGCTAGGCCCAACAAGCATGATTTGAAACTTTTGGGCCCAAGGACGGAGTGTCGACGTCTAGTGTATTTCCGCGTGTGTATTGATTTTTCGAGATTTCCATGTGTGTATTGAAGTATGGCCGCGTTAGTAGTTTCGGATTTGTTATTGATTCGAGACCGAATGAATTCGTTTGATAACGATTTTTGGTGTTGTAGGTGTATTGTATTTCGCCGATAGTTGAGGTACTAGCATTTCATTGTGTCGGGTTCATTGCTTAAGACATTAATCTTTTACATTTTTCAGACCCTTCTTTTTAGATGAATTTACACTTTTGGACCCTTATATAAAATAATTTATATTTTAGTCCCTAAGCCATTTTTCTTGACACTTTAGTATCAAAACTTATAGAAAAAGTATTTTTCAGCTCAAAGCTTTTTGAAAAACAGTTTTAGTCCCTCAAAATGAAACTTTTTCGGCTGGAACCTTCATTTTCGCAAATTTTACACTTTTGGCCCAAAATAGAGAATTTTTGCATTTTTGGTCCCTTTTAAATGTGAAAAGCATTTTTAACCCTTGAAATGGACTTGGGACATTAGTAGTCCCCTGTTTTACAGGAAAACGCCTTTTCAGCCCCTCAACTTTGAAATTTTCGCATATTGGGCCTTATTGGGCCGAAAAGTTCTCTTTTTGCCCATTAAGTTTAGAAATTTACATTTTAAACATTCTAAAGTGTACATTTCTGGAAAATTCCTTTATGAAACTTTTTTGACACATCTTAACCTCCAGAATTTGTATTTTGACATTTTGAGCCCTTAAACTTCATATTTTTAAGATTTTAAGTCAAAAAAATGTGATTTTTAGCCCAAGATGTTCATCTAAACCATCTTGGTTATTTTTCTAGTAATGACTTATGTATAATGTTATGTTTTAGCACTTGATTCATGCATCATAATACAAATCTCGATTTTTAGGTCCTTTTGACTAGTTTCAACACCATAAACACACAAAAGTATGTAAACAAACATAGAAATCATACAAGGCATACACATAATGATAGATCTACACATTTGCTTGTATTCTCCCCCCACAAAACTTATAAAAACCGAAAATAAGGGGGTATGAAGCTCACCTTGGGTGTGGTTTCGGTTTTGGAGAGGATTGGAAGAAGTTTGAAGTGATTTTCGGCCCTAGCACACTATGAGGAAGATCTCGGCCTTGAGGTGGTTCTAAGATGCAAGATCATGATTTTTGCATGGATTAGGAAAAGATTTTTGATAAAACAAAGAATCTAGATCATAGATCCAAGCATAACCTTACCTTAGATGAAGAGTTTGTGGAAATATCCCCTTGAAAACCTTCTAATTTTTCGAGATCTTGATGAAGAGTGGAGGGAGTTTTCTTGAGAGAGTTGTGAGTGAATTGTGTGTGTGTGTGTTTGAAATCGGCCGAGAATGGGAGAGAGAGGAAGAAGTAGACCTTGAGGTGATATATGCATGGGAATATGAGATATGTTGCATGGATAACCAAGAGGTAATAGTGAGGTGGCACTTGAAAGTCAACCCTCTTCCATGTTGGGTTGTTTGGGCCGAGAAGTGAAGAAGGAAAGGGAGAATATTGGGCTTCTTTTGTTTAAGCCCATATTATGACTTAATTATGTAATTTTTCGACCCAATTACATCAAGGTATGATTATTATGATCCATTAGGGCTATATGAGTTTGTTGTGACCCAATAAGGTCCATTAGGGTGTTATATTTCATTCTAGGCCCATTATGGCCCAAAATATTGGATTAAATGGAATTGGGTCCAATTAGAGCCCATTTAAAGGTTCTAATCCCATGATAGTCAAATTGGAAGCTTATTGGCCCATTGAGTCCAATAAGGAAGTCCTAGTCCAAAATGGACCTAAACAAGAACTTCTAGGGTTTCTAATTGCTTATTGACTATTAGTAGTATTTGTATGGTGTATTGGATTGTAATTTTGTTGTCATAGAGTAAGCATCATACATGCTCTTTGAGTTTTTGATTCTACATTTAACTTGAGTGTATAGATTACATGACACAAAATTTCTAGTTGTGACATTAACGCTAACAACGCGAATGTTAGCGGGATTGTTAACAACAATTCCAATCCCGGTAACAATCAAACACCACAACGAGCAGCAAACTACCATGACACCCCGAGTTCCGAGACGAAGAGTAACAAACTGAAGTTTTGGGCTAGAAAGAAGGACAAATCGCTTAGAGGGATGAACAAGAAACAATCACCGGTAACGACCTTCACAGCTACGACATCTGTATCTCCTACTAACATCCCTTCGGATATACCAGTTGTCGCTAACCCAGCCCGACAATATGTTGGAAATCTCCCAAACTGCATCAAATGTAATTATCACCACCATGGACCTTGTCGGGAGATGCAGTGCTCAAACTACAACAAAAAGGGGTACACCAAACGTTACTGCAAGAGCCTAACAAGACCGATCAACAATTTGCCTAACGCCGATGTGAACCAGACTTGCTATAGTTGTGGCAAGGTAGGGCACTACAAAAGGAACTTCCCAGAGGCCGTAAAGGCTGGTACAAATGGAATTATACTACCGACCACCGCTGCTAGAGCCAGCCAGGGTTGCTATCATTGTGGTGAGTTTGGGCACTATAAAAGAGATTGCCCGAAAAAGGAAAGAACCCGCATCCCCATAACTCCTTCTAAACACTTCACTTCCACCACCAATGTGGGTGCTGTCCATATGTGTCACTAATGAGGTGAAATTGGACACCTCAAGAAGGATTGCCCGATAGTGAAGAACTCGGGTGCAGATGGGAAGATTCTTAGGATCACAGCTGCAGGGGAACCTACTCCGGAACCCTCGTTAATGTAATTTAGGCGTGTTGTTGTAACAAACTTATAAACTATCCAGAACTAGTGAAACTAGAGTCTTACCTTTTGCGAGATCCTGTCTGTATAGGGATGCTCGTGCTGCGTATACTTGTCTTTTGTAAGTATACCTTATCCGCAACAATAGTCTTGTAGTAAATCTAAGGTACTGTAACTCTGTTCATGGTTTCACGGTTGTGTTTTGTCTGTACACGTCTTATGTTCAATCTAATGTCTTTAAGTTTCTGTATGATTCCGACATTATAATACAACTAGATTCAATTTGATCAACACCATACCAGCTTCATACGTACATCTCTTTATCAGTAAACGTCTTTTTAACGAAACCGTCATTGCAGGGGAACCTACTCCGGAACCCTTGTTAATGTAATTTAGGCATGTTGTTATAACAAACTTATAAATTATCCAGAACTAGTGCAACTAGAGTCTTACCTTTTGCGAGATCCTGTCTGTATAGGGATGCTCATGCTGTGTATACTTGTCTTTTGTAAGTATACCTTATCCGCAGCAATAGTCTTGTAGTAAATCTAAGGTACTGTAACTTTGTTCATGGTTTCACGGTTGTGTTTTGTCTGTACACGTCTTATGTTCAATCTAATGTCTTTAAGTTTCTGTATGATTCCGACATTATAATACAACTAGATTCAATTTGATCGACACCATACCAGCTTCATACGTACATCTCTTTATCGGTAAACGTCTTTTTAATGAAACCGTCATTTTAGAACACCAAAGTACCCATGACTAGAGTACCTCATAGTTCCTCTCCTTTCCAAAGAAATCCTCGAAGTACCACTCGTGCAGTACGTCAAGTTCAACCCAAAGATTCATACGGTTGGTCTATCGTTGAGGAATGTATACATAAGGGTAATGTATAATCAAGGTTCTACAGGTTTAGAATTGATGATTCTACTTTAACTTATTTTTCCCTACTGGGATATGAGCTTAAAGAAGAATCAGTTATTCGACTACCTTTTCAGTTTTAATTATACACGACTCGTATACACGAGATTGTGATTGTGAAAACATGTATGAATTCTAATATGAACTTCAGGACGGAGAACTGCCTAAGTCTACGAGTAATCGCATCGTCATGTGAACAAACTTAGAACCCAATATGACTCCTGTAAACCGAGCTCCCTACAGTCTAAACACCTACGGAGATACAAGAACAGCCCAGACAACTTAACGAACTACACAAAAATAGAATTAGAAGACTAGGCTTCTCACCGTGGAGAACTCCGGTTTTATTCTTCCAGAGATCGATGGATTGCATCGTATGTACCTCGGATATCGAGGACTCCGTCAAGATTTTTCATTAGAAATCGTTATCTCTGCCTCGTATAGATGAAATGGTTGAGCAAACGCAAGGAAAGAATTACTTTTAGAAATGGATCCGAGATCTGAATATCACCAGTTCGAGTGTTAGGGAAGGATGTCCAGAAGACTATCTTCTGAATTCGATGCGGACACTTCGAGTCCGTAGTGATACCCTTCGGATAGGACCAATACGCCCATAGTTTTCATGAGCTAAATGATTAGGGTACGTCTTTCTTACTTGGATCAGTTCGTCATTTCTCCCTATAATGACTTACTTATCTACCCTCGTAGTAAGAAGAAACCCATGGAAACATTTCCTTCAGAGGAACTTTTCGCGATGTTCTCATGGCACGAGTTTTGAAATTTAAGAGTTAAATTTCTATGACACACTATTAGTGATGTGGGAAATTTTAAGTACTCTTACAATTTTTCAAAACCGTTGAGAATTTTTCGACACCAGATATGCCGAGAGAAATTCGCCACATTCTAGGTCTTGCAGACCTACTGTCATAGTTCATTCAGAACTCCTTGCAAATTACAGGAACCCTTTCGACTTTGATCCATCAAGGAGTGGCCCTTGACTGGAAAGTTTAGCAAGAGAAAGAACCCTTGGAAGCTCCAAGTGAGAGACCAAGTTCTTTTAAAAAATAACTCACTCTGGGAATGCGTTAATACACTTCGTATCGCGTGGAAAGCAAAATCCAAGATAGATAGGACCTCGTGGATTCTTACCAGAATCGGTCCTGTACCTCGCACAAACTAGACCTACTCCGTGAACTCAGCAACGTACATTTTACTCTTCGCGTCTCGATCGTGAAACCATACCTTTCCGGTAGGACTCTTGTAAGTCCACTCGTAGAGATCCTCGCCTTCATATTTCAACCGCAGTGACCCTCGACCGAGAGGTCAAGCGGACTAAGCAACGCAGTCTCCCGTTAGTGAAGGTTCGTTGGAATACCAACCGAGGACCCGATTTCACTTAGGAGCGCTAGAGCCAATCGATTAGGAGGTTTCCTCCTCTCGACTCGATCATTCATGCCTACTTCCTTATCTAAATTCTAATTTCGGGACAAAATTCCCTTTAACAGGATGATGTGACAACCCGAAATTTCCATTCGGTCAAAACCTAAAAGTCAACCCCTTCGTATCATAAGTCAATGTCATTATTTCTTATTTTTAAGAAATATAAAGTTGGTTTGGTTATTTTAATATTATTTTTAAACGAACGGGTGAAAGAAAGTGTCGTCTCTGGTTTTGATTTTTGAAAACCGCAAACACTTCGCGTATTAGAAACACCCGACCAAACTTTTATGTTTTGGGTTTAGAAATCACCAAAACCGTAAACTCATACCTATGTATGAGTTTACTCCCCAAGTAACTAGTCATTTGTGTTTACTCCCTAAAAAGTCAAAAGAGTAAACTCCAAGTTTTCTCTCAAGTATCATCCAAGATTTAATTCCAAATCTTCAATCTTGTAAGTGTTTTAACCCTTTCAAGTTAGTAAAACACTTAATCTAGTGTTTGTGCATCTATTCATCCATTCATTTATGTGTTTTGTTTAGATTTTCCAAAACACCAAGAACACCAACAACACACACTAAGTGTTCTTGGCCTTTTAGCACAAATCAAGCCTTCCAATAGTAAGGGCACCAAAGTGTGCCTAAGTCCTTATCTAAGCCCTAGTTTGATGTTTAAAACATCCTTGACATGTTTAAACCTTCCTTTGTTGAGTTTAAGCCTTGAAAAAACATCAAATTCCCACAAATATAGGTGTTTACGGTTTGGGGATCTCCCAAAACCGTGAACACCCAAAAGTATGTCTAAATGGGTTAATTTCCTTCCTTAGGCTTAGAAACTAGCTCATACACTTCCCTAATTGTGTTAGGGACTTGAAAACATGGCTTTACACTCTTCCATATGGGTTTACGGTTTATGAACCCAAGGGAAAACGCCATGAGGCCGTAAACTCCTCAAAAGAGGTGTTTTGATGCCCTAGTCCATTCCAAAGGCCAAACCACTTAGTAGAATTGCTCAAAGAGGCTTGTTAAACCACGAAACAACACCTAGTCATTAGGACTAGAGTTTACGACCGTAAACTCTAAAATTTACTGCCGTAAACTCTTGGTTTCATGACCATCAAAACCATAAACTCCAAGGGAGTTTACCCTTGAACCCCAAACACACCAGCCTTTCCCTACAACACTTAGATGTAACCCTTGAGACGTGTAACACTTGTATAAAGTGTTTAGCATGTCCTAGAGTGTCTTAACTTTGTTTATTAGCTGTTTAAAGACTAATTGTGTATATAAATATATCCATATATGTTATTAGGATCTTCATGCGTGTCTAAGTCTTCACTTGACACCAAGCACTTATCCGACACTTCCTTCCGATCCACTTACTACAAGTGAGTTCATACCCCTTAATCAATGTTTTAAACTGTTTTTAAATGTTTTATGCGGGGGATACAAGTAGAATTATGCTAATTATTATATCAATCACATGTGATTAATAAGCAACATTCAAATGATTGGCTATTCATTAGCCGTTTTACCAAACAGTTTCCTTCAAATGTCTTTCATAAACACTTTATGTGTTTAAAACTTCTTATTTATTTGTACATTTTACTCTGTATATTACTTTTCAAACTTATCTACAATTGTGTTTCAAACAAATGTTTCTTTATACTAAACCGTTTTATCAAACCCGTGCCTTCAAACCGTTTTATATATTGACATCAAGTCGATCTTTTCTTAAGATAATAATTATGTTCAAAGGTTTTACAAAACTTATTTATGCTTTTATATTATAAATTGCATGTCTCTATATGTATAGTTATATAAGAAATGTTTAAAAGACTTAGGAAGGCTATCCACCCTATTTCCTTTTCACGCTTGAGATGTGGTCTGGTGGGATATCGGGTACTCGTCCGAAGGTCGTTTAAATATTAGTTATATATCATATGTACATATTGTAACGCCTGTGTTTCCGGGCTTGCCATTTGTAGTAATGTAATAGTCTAGGTTAACCTCTGTAACCCGTTTTGAAATAATAAGATTGTATTTTTTAAGTATTGTGTGTTTTGTGCTTAATTGCTTAATTATGTGGTTTGATTAATGAAGAATAAAAATAAGCGTCAAAATTTAAGTGTAAAATAAACTTGATATCTTTGGATAATGTTGTAGTAGTTGAAATGAGGTTTCCGGATATATATAGAACGCCCAAATTTGACTTCGTATGAGAAAGTTATGATTTATCGAAGTTTCGGCTCAGCGGTGTGCAACCCGAAATACTCGATTTGAGATCGAGCGGTTTTTAGCCGAAACAATCTAAACGAGGATCGAAGGTCTCGTTGTTGGTATCAAAGCGATAAAAAGTTAGGCGAGAACGGACGTCAAACGAAGAAGTTATGAATTTATAACGAAGTTTTTCTGTCGCGGCCTATTAAAAATAAATAATAAAAATAAAGTCGAAAATAGCCGACGGAGTCTAAACGAAAGTTGTAGAGCGTAGTCTCACCTTCGCGTGGATATAAAGAACGTCGAAAACGGAGTTCGTATGAAGAAGATATGAATTTCCGAAGTTTATTAAATATTTTGTAATTAAAATTCATCTTTAATTCGGAGGCATTATCCAAAGGAGTCACCGGTTTGATCCGAGGTACGCCCCGCGTACCCCGAAGGTGTCAATACTCACAGCAAGTGGCTCGGATGACGCATGCAATGACGATTTCGGAAGTAGTACGCCCCGCGTACTCCGAGGCTCCAGCCTCCTATAAATAGGATCCGAAGGCAGCTGAGTCTTTTGCTCATTTTCTCTCTTCTCTCTCCCGTTTTGCATCGATTTGCGTGCCAGAAATACCCCGAAGCCCCGGTATCATACTCAAGCCCCGAGGCAAGTCCCGAGATCCTGAAGATCCCGAGAAGTGCGGTTCCGGAGCCGAAGCTCTGCCCGCGAGAAGTTCGATTTTTGTAAAGATCTTTCAGATCTGCTGAGGATTACTACTTCTGCAAGTCGTAGTGCTGTCTGATCATCTTCTGATCAAGTGAGTGTATACTACCTTTCATAAACACGATAATAATACAAGTTTGGTTCGAGTGTATTAAGTATATTGTTGTTTATAGGTGTGAGTGTGTAGTTACTTTCTTCTAACGCATAATTATGAAGTATTTTATACAGAATACGTATTATGTGTATAATTTTGTGGTTATGTGTGTGAATGTGTATTCACTTTCTTGTAACTCATAGAAATGATTTATTCTCTATGAGATATGTGTTATGTGTGTGTGCCTCATCTGTTATGTGGAATATGTGTTGATTAAAGCATGATATACAGGTTTTTAAACTATGTATAAAAATATATATTTTTATCTACTAATATGTTGGGTAGAACATGGGTAGATAGTTGGTGTGTAATAAACAGATGAGAGGCCTCGTTGTTGTTTGATTTAGTCATCTAGCGACGTTTAGATGACGACCGCGGGCTATTCTAGACAGTCTTGTGGAAACATTAGCAGGTTCGCCACCTGTAGGTGTTAATGAACTCGAGTGTTCATTCGTTGTACTCCATCCCCCTCATGGTTGCCTTATTTGACTTATATTGCTGAGGTACCCCCGAAGCATGTGTTGTCGCCCCGATGAAATATTCTTAGACTAGGTCCCTTGTGTTAGTTGTTTTAGGGACATAAAGTGAGAATAACGGGAATGGGCAATTGGGTTATTGTTGGTTGGTGGAAATTAAATATGATTATTTATTGTGGGTTGAAAACCCTATATGCTCACCAGGATCCCAAGCCTGACCCACTCAGTTTTATTTGTATTACAGGAAGTGGCGCGAGGGCATGAGATGGATGAACCATCAGTTGTTGTGTTTACAAGTCTGTATATGTATATATTTGTTGAATGACTTGTAATGTTATCGTTTATGCTTATTGGTCTATATCGGAACATGACACCCCGAGTTTTGATTATATAATGAAAAATACATTTCTTTTATGAAATGCTTTGGTAAACATTGTTTTATCATGTTTTGTTTTTGGGAACAAATTCCGCAACTCTTTCAAATCAAAAGGATTTACTCTGAAATTATTTTAAAAGCATAAATGAAATCGGTCTTTTCTGGCCGAGATTTTGGGGATGTCACACATATATAGTCATAAAGGCCCTTCCAGTCCATCCCATGCCCTTGGGTAGCAAGGGTATACATCCATGTCCATACGTACCAGTTAGATTACTAGTAAACTACCATATGGGTAGTTTAGGAAGATACTAGAACAATACTAGAACGCGATACCATACAATGAGTCAGTTCATTCATTAGTCAATACTTGCTAAACATTACAGTACATTACTATACTTGCTAGATAAAGAGCACGTACACTACAACTAGAACATTACAGTACATTACTATACTTGCTAGATAGAGGGAGAACACACATTACAGCTAGCACACGTAGAACTTTTCCGTACATTACATATACGTTAGTACGTTGACATAATCGTGATCCACTGTATCGGAGCATGCCTTAAATGTCAAGGCCCTAGTTGTAGCCAGAATTCTCTTAGAGGGAGAGCGTGAGTTTGCGTATAGATCTATACTGGATTGACTATCCTACACCTTGCTGCTAGCTACAGCCGGACCTGCAGGTCTGCGGGTGCCAAACATCATTCCTTTTTACGACCATACTTATGTCGTTATTACCAGTCAATAGCATGGTGCAATTAATCACATGATGCCTTAATATAAATCCGGTTTAAGGTAGTTAGTACATCAGTAGTTCTTACAGCACTACACTACAGTACTACATAAATTTTCCCTTTACATATATTTAGTGATCTTTTCACTTAAGCATTAAATGTAAAAACTATATTTTGTTTAATGATAGTTACACTTGGAAAATTTCACACTTTTACAAGAAACGTACATTCAGAGCAGTTAGGTCTTGGTAGAAGATTACATTCCGAGCAGTTAGGTCTTAGTAGAAGACACCTTCATATGATAGTAGGAATCATAGGGATTTCTACGGTTTTTCAAACATTTACAATTGTTTTACAAACATTTTCATACTTACAGTTCATATACACTTTCAATATTTACAATTCATATACTTACAAATTCTTACATACAAATTCATACATACAAATTCTTACATACAAATTCATACATACAAATACTTACTTTCAAATTAAGACACTAAAATACTTATGATCTCACCACCTTTAAAGTTGATACTCGCTTTCAAAATTACTTGTATCCTCAGGTCATCTATAGATAGGTACCCATGCAAGGTTTAGAGAAGATGGAGCTTGTTCAAGACTCATCTTTCATTTTGATTTATGGTTTAGTGTCTATTATAATTTGACAGAACACACTTGTATAATAATTATTTTATTAATGCAATGGATGATGTTACAGCTTGTTTACTACTTTACATTGTTGTGATACTGTACATGACGTCCTCCGCCCCAGAACGTTTCCGCCGTTCTTGGTTTTGGGGTGTGACAAGTTGTCTTATCAATGTCTTGCTCTCTTATCTTCAATTGGTGATAGTATATCCTGAGATCAATCTTGGAAAACACAGTTTCTCTCCTTCCAGTTGATCGAACAAGTCATCTATCCTAGGTAAAGGATACCTGTTTTTTATTGTAGCTTTGTTTAGCTCTCTATAATCAATGCACATTCTCATTGTAGTATCCTTCTTCTTTACGAACAGTACTGGAGCTCCCTAGGATGATGAACTAGGTCTTACAAAACCTTTATCCAACAACTCCTAGAGTTGTATCATTAAATCCTTCATTTATGTGGGCGCTAAACGATACACTGCTTTTGCAATTGGCATCGTGCCTGGAAATAAGTCTATTCTGAATTCTACCTGTCTCTCTATTGGTAATCCTAGTAATTTGTTTGAAAATACCTCAGGAAAATCTCACACCATACATATATCAATTATTGCCCTCTTCTCCCTCTTTGTATCTATCATGTATTCCAAGAATGTTGAACATCCCTTGGATAGGCATCTTCTGGTCTACATCATTGTGATAATTCTAAATCTCACTCTATCTTATCACCGTAAACCATTAATGGCTCTCTCCTAGGAGGATTAACACGCACCATCTTCCTTCCACATAGGATGTCTTCGAGGTTTTCTCCCAACCATTCCATGCCGAGAATTACGCGAACTCACTCAACTCAAAAGGCAAAAGCTCTCAATGAAATATGTTTCCATTCAAGTCGATACTTACGACCTCTAACCTATTGCTAACATATACATTCCTACCACCTACGACATCTTCTAAGATAAGGGTACTCAGTGTAAGTGATGATAGTCTATGTTTCCTACCAAATTCGGGCGATATAAATGAATGATCTACTCTAGAATCAAATAATATCTTTGAAGGAATTTGATTAACTAAAAATGTACCTGAAGCAATATCGATAACTTCCTTTTCTTCATTGAGGGTCATTTGGTAGCTTCGACCCTTGGGATTTGGTGGCCTGATCTGCGGGATTGGTTTCTCAACCATTGGGCTCTCTTCCTTTATTTTCCTTTCCTCTCCACAATTGAAACAAACTTTCCCTTTTACTGGGCAATTTGTAGAAATATGCATGAGCTTCTTGCACTTGAAGCAGACAACATAGTCGCAAAAATGCTTCTTCTTGCACTGGTCGCACCACTCCCCTTCCTGTTTCTTCTAGTTTTCTTTCTTAACCTTGAGGACTTATACTTTTTGTTGTTGTTTCTGCTTCCCTCAGCTTTCTTCTTTTCACCAACCTCAGTCCTGTCGGCAACTCTCTTTTTCATCATAACTTCCACAGATTTTTCAACCTAGACGACCGCCTCAAAAGTAGGTGTCTACTTCACTAGAACAATTTACTTCCATGACAATACATTTGCATACTGATCAATCTTGGTTATTTCATTTGGAAAAAGTCGCAGGGAGAACTCCATTTTATTAGTGAAAGCATTGGTGTACTCATCCACTGACATGCTTCACTTTGTCAAACGCATGAATTTATTCTCCAATTCCAACATTTTCTCAGCCGAACATAAATTCCTCTTGAAATTGGTCAAGAATTCGTCCCATGTCAGCTATACTTGCTTGTTGGGACTCAACATCTTTCCTAATGTATTCCATCAACGAAGCGTTGTGTCGTTGAACTGCCTCACAACATATGTGGTGTGTAGCTTCCCCCGTGTAACTACATGTTATGAAAGCCGACTCTATCTCTGATATCCAATCCATGACTCATACTTGATCCTCTTTTTCACTGAGTGATGATAGATTGCAATAGTGAAATCATTATACTTGCAGTAGCTCCTTGGTTCATTATTTCTTCGGATCTCCAAATCTTCCAGAGGAAGAAGTGGCCCTTGATGAGGTTCCGAGTAATCATCTCCTTCATGGATCGTTTCTGGATGAGAAGGTTTTTGACTTATTCAACAACTACTGGTTCGTTGATTACTGACGCTCCTCCTCAAGCATTAGCAAGTTCCTAAGTAAAGAGATCCCTAAACTCAAGTCGCTGCTGATCGAGCATTTCTTGCAGCATTGTTCTAGCTTCGTTTATCAGGATTTATGTAATAGCTGCTCTGACGATTTACGGAGCTGGACCTCCTTTGTTATTGATGACTCTTTTGCTCCTAGTAATTGTCAAGATGTTTTACAGTCAAGATGTGAATATTTTAATACGGCGATATATTTCTTACTATATATGTATGTATATTTATATACACATTTAGCACATAATTAGTAATTAAAGTTTCTTCCTATATTATGTTAGTGCTAATGGCTAAAGCAACTATGGCGTTTATCCTCAAGTAATCTATCGCACACCTAACCGATCATACGTAGCTTCTAAGTTGAAGTCTAAATATTTCCTAAATTCCTAGTTCTCTTAAACTTATGCTTTGATACCAACTGTGACATCCACCAGTTTTTCAGAACCAATTAAAACATTTTTCTTTACATTACAACGTAAAATATAAAAAGGTTATGAATCTACATATTGCAGGCACATCTCTTTATTCCACTCGGCATCCTAACTAGACTAAAAAAAGCTTTTGTTCCACTACCTGTGATGCATAAAAATGAGTATGTCAGGTTTAGGAAAAAACTGGTGAGATACGTAGGGTATTCAAGGCCATAATAATTTATTTAATAATATCATTCATGCGAAACAATGTTATTAGATCATATATGTGTATATAAAATCTGACCTATGGCCAATTACCCATCCCAACCGATCCTTACAGATCCTGGTTTGACATTCATTTGGAAGAATGACCTTACCTGATGAGTTTTCAGAGTATTTGTTTGAGTACACAACTAGGGTCTTATTAGCTAGTGAAATCATATAAGGCAACCAATGAATTTTCAGTGTATCTGTTTGAGTACACCTTACCTAATGAATATTCAGAGTATCTATGTGGTATCCCATTTTATCTACGTCAATGGGTTCACTACTAGAAAATAGGCCTTTTACGATGCTCATTGCGCGTCGTAAAACGCTCAGACGACGCGCAAATGTGTGTCAAGGAAGGCCCTGTTATAAAGAGAGACGACACGCATTTACGACGCGCGGTTATGACACGCAATGTGTATCAAGGAAGGCCCTGTCATAAAGGAAGACGACACGTATTTGCCTGTTGTAACCTTACGAAGCGCGTGTTTATGACACACAATGCGTATCAAGGAAGCCCCTGTCAAGAAAGGCCATGTCATAAATGAAGATGACACACATTTTTGCGTATCAAGGAATCCCTTGTCATAAAGGAAGACGACACGCATTTTGCGTGTCATAATTTTAAATATTTTTAAAATTATATATTTTTTGATAGATTTACTAATTTTCAAATTAAATAACACATTAAAAGTCTAATAATACAAAATAAAATACCATAAACACTAAGAATAATTCATTGCACTAATATGTCAAATACAAATAATCATTCCAATATTAAGTAAATGTAACACATTGCTAATATTTTATAATATTTATTATACAAGAAATATGAAAAAATTGAAATCCTTGATATTAAAAGTACTAATAGAAGCTTCACGTGAGATACATACAGTTGGACCAGTAAGCAAGGATGTTCCCGAATCCATAATAACAGCACAAGAACACGTACGCGATATCTTCTGCTAGAAGTTGTCAACCCAAAACTATTGTTGAAGGTTGGCATGATAGCTATTAAGATTTGAGCATAACAAGAAACCAATCAATGTTAGGAACTCAAAATTTACTGCCACCATTATCATGTATACTCTGGACAAAAAAATAAATATAAAATGGAAATGAGTCAAAAGTTTAACTGTTTAGGCTATTTTTGTGTTTTTTTTTTACAATTTAATTTTACCTTGATGGCATTCTTAATTTCTGCAAGAACTAATGGTATTCTTTTTACAACTTGGGCATATGAATACTTATTGGCAAACGCATCAACAATGTCATTTTGGCTATGTCAATCATATAAAGTGCTCGTTGAAACCCATCATCATTTATCATCTTTTGTAAACTTGAATATATCACCTCAAAAAACTAAATTTACAAATCCCAAAATTGAAATTTTTAGGTAAGATAAAATGCATGATATAAAAATCAATTGATAAATGGCTTTTTATGGTAGGAAGGGCATAACCGTCATTCGGACATCCCTATGATAAACCTATAAAGTTCACATGAAAGCTCTCTCAGGGCTGTAGGCAAGTTTAGTTCAGGCTCAGAAGTAGGAATATCCAAATTTGGAATATCCCACTGTTAGATCCAAGAAAAAAGAAAATCAATTATTGAAAATTTTAAAATCATATTTCACAAGGAGTGTTAATACTTAAAGAACACAAAAGGGTACCTTGGGCGCAAAATCTTTGGAAACTAATCTTGCATACCTCTATCAAAAGGTAAAAGCTTTCAAGTGTATGTGTGACACATGAAACAAAACTGATAAAGGAATGTGTATATATAACATGGCTTTCAAAATTCACTTGATATTTACTCACTTGAAGATATGCAAACACTTCAAATGGAATGTTGGATCATTTTCACTGTTACATAAATTATGCTTTGTAGAATTACTTGTGCACATGACAAGTTAGCACATGAAATTTGTGAATTTTCGGGCTAGTTTGCACTCTTGTACTAAGCTGAACTTTTTTGCTTGGAATTAAGTTAAGCCCTTGGTAAGGATGAAAATAGACTTCCATACCTGATTATAGGCTTTTACCTCATGGCATTTGGAGCCTTTATGAATTTATTATGAATTTTCGAAGTTGATTGATGCAAACAGTGGGCTACATGGACCAGTTTGCAAAGATTGGTACTTATACCCTTAAAGGAATTGGAATTAGGAAAAGTGGTCCAAAGTTAAGTGAAACTAGATACACTAACCTTTCCAGAAAACTATACTTCATGATTTTTGGATAATCTGATGGCCTTGTATGATTTTTATAAAATAAGGACAGATTGCAGCAACATGTTGAAACATTTCATGACAGCATCAAACAAAATGGGATAAACAACTCACATAAACTCATAATCAGGATAGGAAAACAAAGAAAAAATGTAGTAGACATTCATACCTTTCCACAATGAAAACCCCATTAAAATTCTCAACCTAACACCATTGCCCTTTCTATGGCATGAATTACCATTCTGCCCTTCTCTTCTTCCTCATTTTCTGCTGCATTTTCAGAAAGAAAAAAAAAATGTGTGGTAAAGATGGTGAAAATCATGGTACTTAAGTGCTTCAAAAAATGATGCAAGAAAAATCACTCTAACAGAATACCAATTGAGAGTCATTCCATTCCATCAAAATCCTTTAAAAATAATGTTTGTTGGGATTTCCGCAATATTTCTGTAACTGCTTCATTCAAATATTCCCTAAAAATCATGTAGCTTTAATATAATACACCTTCTATTGCTACAACTGTTCTTCTCATTTTCCCATTTTTTCCACTTTTAACCCTTCTACTTGTAATCAATGCAGTCCCATCCCTACCAATCTTTTTCAAAATTCCCCCAATGGCCGCTGCTAGTAACCTTGCAGCTCTTCTTGTCACCACATCACATATTTTCACCACCAGTTTTCTCACTTTCAGTGGAACATCGTTTATCTGATAATGAATTAATTTTGTCAAAAAACAAAATAAACCCAGATTCAAAAAAGTTTTTTTTATATAGAAACTAGGAAAATCTTACATTTAGGGTTTCTTCAAGAATCTTGGCAACTTCACTCGGGTTTGGGGTGTCATCTTCATGCATAGCAGCCATTAATGGTGTACTGAGTATTTTTAAGAAACAAAATATGAATTTATCTTTTTTGTAATACCATTTGTTGAGAACTTTTTATCAATCTAAACAATGCAGTTTACATTTCTACCCCTACATTGGTAAAAAGAGTAAAGAATTTCGTTTTATGACATACCTTAACATGAATCTTGCTGAAAGCTTAGAGGAAACTCGTCCAAAAATATCTGATTCTAATGACACTTTGTGAATTACTCTTCTAACAATGTCACCTAAATACATTCCCGATATCATTTTCTCAAAACCCTGTATTATTAATCACAAAAATCATATCAAGTAAAAAAATATGGAAATTACAGAGTGAAACTTATCTTGGATAAAAATAATTAAATTAACCTGATCATTTGGGTTCTGACTTTCTGCATCAAGATCAATATCATAATTAGTTCACTACTAGAAAAACAACCTTTTACGAACAAAACAAAATATACTGTAATAACAACTTACTGGCAGCTGGTATTCTGTTTTGGAATCTCTACGCCCTCCTCTTATGGCAAAATGAGCACAACCAGGATACTTCCCCTGTCTACAATTCCTCCCTCATCAACAGTTTCATTTGCCAATATTTCATATAATTCAAAAATCAGTTGTTGCACCTATAAGTCATCAACAATGATTATTAGTATGAGAATGCCTGACAAGGGTATTCTCGTCTTTTGCACTTTTTTACCTCAGGGAATCAATAAGTCCTTCAGGTATGAGAATAACACCATAGTTATAACCAAGATCTGCACGTTTATAGATTACATCTGCTATGTAATTTGTAACCTTTTTTAGCGTCAATTTCTTTGATGCAACCTGTAAGAAATATGACAAAAAAATAATTAGTGAGTCTCTAAAAAAAATAAAAAATAAATTGAATTGTGTACCTCTTCTCCAATAAGAGTGATGTTTGGATGAGTTTGTAAAGCACATTCTAATGAAATGTGGGAAGCAGCACGTCACATAAGCCTTACAACTGCATACATACAATACAACCTTATAATTAGCAACCATGTGAATATTCCTATTTCCTTGGTCAAACGTTGACCAAATTTATTTTTTTATTTTTACAAATTATATGAAAATATAATATTCCAGATAATGAACTTACAGTGATAATATTTCCCTGTGGAACGTGCATCTATCATAACATTTCCCGAAATCCCCCTGAAATACATTTAATAACAAAGCAAACAACAGTTAATAACATTTTTGGTATTAAGTCTCTATAGTAAAGTGACAAAACTAATTAAATGATAACATCGCTAAAATGGCGTTTTCAATTCAGAAGTTGTTGAAATGAAAAGGCGATTTTCAAGGAAACATGAGTTTTGCAAGTGAAGCAACCTTATATACTCTTTTTTTTCCTTTTCATTTTTGGTCAATAATTAACAAAACAAAAAATGAAAAATGATTTCTGACGAGTTAAATCACCTAGGTTTTCTCCGGGACTTGAACGGAATATTTGTAGGCAGTGATGGGGAAAACTCGAACGGCAAATGAAGCGGCTCAGCCTCGCCTGACAACATTCCAACGATCTCTCCCATCGTCGGACGTTTTACCGGCGAACGCTGGAGACATAGTAAGGCGGTTGTGATACAGAGGAGTGCCTGTTCTTGATCTAGTGAATGAATATTAGGACCGAAAAGATCTAGAAGCTTCCCATTGCGTGCAAGTTGTCTCGTCCATGAAATTAAATTAACTCTCTTGAATTCAGACATGGGCGACGTGTGCAAACTCGACTGATTTGCGTTTCTTGCAGACAACATTTGATTGTACCGATAACGACCCCGCTCTAGGGATCCCGTATCTTCCCTCCCTTTACATACATTAAAATAAATAAATCATAATTTGAAACAAAAAACAAGTCATTGAAATAAAGTTATTTACATAATTACCTGACAGTGGATTAAGAGGGGAAGAAGCAGAGGGAAGATTAGTTCCATGAACGGAATTGGAAGAACCAAGAGCTGAAGGAGCGGGACCGGGACCAGATCCAGGAAGCATAGGTGGTCTAGTAGTGATTCAGAACTGGTAACCCACTCGGACCTTGAAAACAAACCAGAACAACATCTTGGTTCGATGAGATTGGTTTGGATCATTCTAGAGGCCTATTTCTCTGCTGAACATGAAGCCATACCAAAGAAGGGGATGATTATGAAGAAAAACATCGGGAAAGTCGGTGCAGGTTGGCGGTAGTTGAGGTGGGTATCAAGCGGTGTTTTAGGGTTTGTTTTGATCGATGAAGATTTTAGGAACTTCAAGTAAGAAATTATGGATGTTTTACACACAATGATTCTAGGGTTTCTTTTGATTGAAGAGGATTTTACATACAAAGAAGAAGAAGAAGAACGAGAGTATCAAGGCGGGGTTTTTTATTTTTTGGATTTCATTCCCACTTGCAATTAAAAAATTGGAGAACGCGCGTTCATAAAGAAAAATATAAAGCGACAGTTTTAGACGACACGCCTTTTTATGATAGGTGCCCTCCTTGTTTTTAATTTTTTTGTTGGACACTATTTTTAGGGCACCCACAAATGCGTGTCCACTATCCTTCAAATTTTGTAAAACTGACATTATTTTTTAGGGCACGCACAAATGCGCATCCTCTAACAGCGAGTGTCATTGTTTGCGCGTCATTAAAGGGCTGTTTTCTAGTAGTGGTTATAAGTCCATGTAAGCAACGTAATTCACTAAACTGCCTATAATAGTCAAGTGTTATCATCTACTCGATGACCCAGACATAATTGCAAGTTGTCTGATATGGACCCACCATTTATGGTCATCCATGAAAAAAGAGTACTTCACTCTATTTTGATTTCACATTCTCATGTGCACAAACTATACCTATCTAGTTTTGAATTTATAACCTAACGAACTTAACTAGCCAAAATGCACCTAGGCAGTGTACCTAGTCGAATTATAGAATAGTTTAGGTAAGTCGGGTGTCGGTCATAGAGAATGATATTTAATTAATAAAATAACAGATGAAAGCTATACTAAGAAAAACAACTAAAATGAGGGTTTTTTATCTGATTTTACAAGTTCAGAAAAACTTAAGCACTTAACTAAAAACGATTGTAATCAATATATCAAAACACATTCGTTTAGTTTCGAATCCACCTTTTTCTACGGTTAGTTACTAATTATGGATTATTAAAGTTGGTTGCCAATTAATCTGTAATTAGCAATTCAAGTCCAAATTTACTAATATTTTGACCAATTCATGAACTACCTGAACGGTTTTAGTATACTACAACATCTTATGGTGCACATACATCCCTAAATACCTTGGATCTATATTTTCACTAATTATACATGCAAATGGTTTCCAAGGCATTAAACCTATAACTAGCATGCATTCTCATATACCAAATAAGATACTAGTTAGAGTAACATACCTTTTGATGTTGTAGCTTGATTTCATGGAGCTTAAGAGCCTAGTGCCTCAAGTGTGACACCTCAAATGGTTCACACAACACCACCAACAATTGGAATAACTAGAGAATAAGGATACTTAGGTTCATACTCATGAAATCGGTTTGCCCTCTTTGTGTATACACACTCTAGTGTCTAGCACCTATTTTATGAACCTTAGACCTCTTTATCTAGTGTAGAGCATTAGGGTTACATTCATGTAAACCCTAATACCTATGACCTTTTATTTCCATATGATCCATGGGTTAAACACTCCATGGACTATCCATGGAAGCTTAGCCCAACCTGAATGAACTTGGCCCACCATTTATATAAGCGTCCATATTTAATTAGTTCCTTTTTGATCACTAGAATTAATTCTAAATTAATTCTTGATCAATACTAATTAAATACCACGAATCCACGATTTCATATTACTATAATAGAACTTATAATATATTAATATAAATCACTAGTATCCTGTTTCTCATTTAGTCTATCCAATTGTTCCGATGCCATGCAACCCAAAATGGACCATGCCAAATCGGATCAAGTACATACTAATTATAGTTATGGACTTAGACACTAATCCAACAGTCTCCTACTTGGATAAGTCTAAAACTATTATTGTGTATGACTCCAAAACTCGACTAGCAATCGTATCTCTTAAAGCCGCTATCAAACTCTGAACAAATTAATGACGTGTCCATTAGATAAGGGATCATATATTCCTCCATTCTAGATATCATATGGACTGAGACATGGATTATAATCATTCTCTATGTCCATTTCTTGTTTCCAGATTTCCGATTTATGACAACTAACTAATTGAACAAATCAAATTAGTCCAGGCTTGGCCAAGCACTTAGGGGTGTCATCATTAAATAATCGAGAGGCCCACATATATTTCTTTTATCCCTTCAAGGGTAAAAGGAATGGATAAACTTCGACTCATATTCTTGTCCTACTGCTTGTTGAATTATACATAAAGGCACATTTTATAACATCGAGTTACCAATGCGTTTTCGTGCAATTAATGTACGACCAACTCATAGTCAACAACTCATATCTCTAGGTTTGAAGAATATAAGATATTATCGTCTCATGATCACTCGTGACAAAATCCATGAAGTGAGTCAAATGAGCATGGGTTTAGTCCAATACTCAGAACTTATGAGCACTCATGAATGTTGTAGCAACTCTTGCTATGTCCAACACCTTAGACATCTACAAGCCAGCTTCATGACAGTCTTGCCTTAATACCTACTTCCAATGTATTATCAACTGTGGATGGTTTGAATAACTTAGTCATTCGAGAAGAATGACTTAGTTATTCTGGAAGTCAAAACATGCAAAGTGAAACACAAGAATAATACTACTTCAATATGGCCCCAAGCACCTTTAAGAGTAAATAGAACACCTTTTATTTAAATACCATTTTGATTACTTATTATTCATTGTTTCATATTTATCAACTTAAAACTTGAATTAAAACAATACTTGTCCCATGCTCCAAGCATGTAAACTATGTTTTCTAAACAATAGTTATGCCATACACCAAGTGTGCACACTATGTTTTTTATGATCTTTACTTTGTGAAATAGATCAATTGAACATAATTCCAATGATTCTGATTTCACAGACCCAAATCTTTATTGTAAATGTAAGAATTACAAATTCCTAACATTTACCAAAATGTGTTAGATTCTAAACTTATATTGTCACACCCCAAAACCGAAACGGCGGAAACGTTTTGGGGTGGATGCCGTCATGTCAAGTATCACAACATATGCAGTATAGTAATCAAAGTACAACAACCATTGCATTAATAGTAATAGTTTTACATAGTTTACATTGCATAGAAACATCAAAGTAATACAGAAACTAATATAGGTGCAGCTCGGTACTAAACTGTCTTCAAGAAAAGCTCCTGAGATGTACCTGTCTATTGCTGACCTGAGAATATTTTCAAAGAGGGTATCAACATTTTTATAAATGCTGGTGAGTTCATAAGTATTTAGTGTCATTTGTGTAAGTAAGCATTTTATCCAAAAATAACTTTATAAAAAGTAGTAGTTTAGAGTCTACAGTGTATTAGAGTCCTTTCCAGAAAATCCTATATTTTCTTATTAAAAGCAGTCTTCTACCAAGACTCGACTGTGTTATGTTTTAAAGAGAAATTTTCCCTAAAATGTTATCATTACCAAAATATGGTATTTGACTTTAAAGAAAGTAGGAGAATATCACTAGTAAAAGTACTACGGGAAAATAACATATGCCTCAGCAGAAAATACTGCTGACTAAGGCAAAGAAATCATAGACTCTAGGAGAGTATCGACTGAATGATACACCTGGCTCAGTCTAACAAAAGGAAACACAGACCCCAGACGGTATCAAATGTACGATACGGCTAGCAAAGTCTAAAACAAAGAAACACAGACCCTAGACAGTATCAAATGAAAGATACAGCTAGCAAGGTCTAAAACAAAGAGTGATCTTAAGAGTGTTGTTTCAGAAATACAGTGTTAATTCTCGTTACCTTAAGGCCATGAATTATAAGGTAACCATGGAGATACTCGTAACCATACTGATTGACACTAGAGTACTTGACGCCCTGTAAGCGTCAGAATAAATGTGACATTTGTCACCCCTTGGCTTGGTAGGTCGTGGACTGTAGCTAGCAGTCAGGGTGCGGGAGTGTCAGTCCCGTATAGATCTATACACACAATGGCCGCTCTCCTTATAGGAGACTCTGGTTACCAACTCGACGACGGGGAGATCTGTGTCTTGAAGATGCATCTCGTATTCTAAGTACTAATAGAGGCGCTGGAGAGATGATAAGGACTCACGTATGAACTGACTCCTGTGGAATTCTCGTACTAAAAAGAGTGAATAGAACCTCCTAACTATTCCTATAATAGTTACTAGTGTCTCTGATCTGTGAGTGATGAACGGAAGGATGCCCTTGCTACCCAAGGCGATGTAATGGTTGAGAGCGAGAGAGAGAGAGATAGAGAGAGAGAGAGAGAGGGAGCTTTTATGTCCATATATGTATACATGATCTATAACTAATGTTTAAACGACCTTCGGACGGATATCTGATACCCATCAGACCACATCCCAATGAGGAAAAGGAAATAGGGCGAACTAGCCTTCCTAAGTCCTTTAAACATCATTTATATAACTATACAAGTACAGGCATGCATTTAACGAAGTAGGAGCATTTAACGAAGTAGAGGCATTTAACGAAGTAGAAGCATATAAGCTTCGAAGAAAACTTTGACAAAAACTTTTGAAAACCTTTATGCTTAAGAAAATCGTGACTTGATATCCTTTTTGTAAAATAAGTTTGAAGACCTTTGGAAATCCTTGAACATCTTTCCTAAACAAGTTTTGAATATAACTTTGATAAAACAATATAAGTAAAGAAAAACCTTTGTTTAAAATACTGCTGTAACTGGTTTTGAAGTAAAACATACAACGCATGAGACAATTTGAGAAAACATTTAAACAAGTAAAGACATTTTGGAAAACCATTTATAGTATCATACTTGGTAAAACAGCTGAAAGTGTAATAAATCCTTGTGCATGCGGGGTAATAATCATATATGATTGATATTATAACTAGCATGTTTTAACTTGTATTCCCCTCCCCCCCCCCATAAAAGCATGGGAAAACATTTAAAAGGTTAATTCAGTGGTATGAACTCACCTGTTGTAAGTGGATCGGGCGGAGGTGTCGGCTGGGTGCTCGGTGTCAAGTGAAGACTTGAACACACTTAGTGATGTATTAACATATGATGACATATGTTTACATACAATTAGTAATTATAATACTAATTAAACACGTATACGCATCCTACTGAGTGGAAAACACTTTGGTTAAGTGCTAGGAGTGTCCCGGGTAACATCTAAGGGAGTGTATGGCCTAGTTAGGGAGTTTACTCTTCAAGTGTAAACTCTTTATAGAGTTTACGGCCCTAAGACCTTATCCCCATGAGTTTACGTCCATAAACTCATGGGTGGGGTGTTCTTTGATGCATTAAGGTCTTATAACACTTGTGGAATTAGGCTAGGTTCAATTCTAGGGCATAGGAATTGGTTTAGGCTCCAAATGGACCATTTTAGGGTGTTTACGGTCCATGACCACTCCTTGACGAGTTTACGGCCGTAAAAACATGATTTTATGGTTGTAAACTCATCTTTGCCCATTTCTTTTGTTGTTTGGTGGTTCTAACTCAGGCATGCAAGGTTCTAGTCACTTATATGAGCATAGGAAGGTGTTAAAGGCACTTAAACACCTTGGAAAGGTGTTTATGGTCTAAGAAGATGTTCTTAGGGATTTTAATACCTTAGACACATGAGTTTACGGTAGTAAACAAATGTTGTCCATGAATCCTATGTTTTGGTGCATCAAATGAAGGTTTACAAGGCTCTTGGCACTCGTGGAAGCTTGTGGAGGTGTTTGAGGGGTAGTTTAACACCTTAAAAGGTGTTTATGGTCCTTGATGATGGATTTACGGTCTAAGAATGTTCTTAGACCGTAAACTCATGTTTACTCCCCGTTTTCTCCGATTTTGGTGTTCTAGGTCCTTTCATGTAAGCCCTAAGTCATAACTAAGCTCCATAAGTGGTTTGGAAGGGTTTTTGAGCATTAAAACCCCATCTATGAGTGTTTACGGTCTAAGAAGGCGTTCTTGGACCGTAAACTCATGTTCTTGAGGGTTTTGGGTAATTTAAACGCGAATTTTTAAGCTAGATAAGATAAACAACAAGCTAGGAAGGTTAACTTACCGATTTGAAGCTCGAAGGGGCGATTTTTGACCAAAACCTGTTTTGTAGAGAGAGAAAGTAGAGAGAGAGAGAGAGAGTGTGTGTGTGTCTAAGGTGGGAAAAAGGGTGGGATGAAACCCACTCAATCCTTACATAGGGTGGAGCTTATGGCCTGGTTGGGGGTTCACCTGACACCAACCGCGAACGGGGTTTTTCACGACTAATGCTAATCACGACAACATTTTAAAATTATACCTCATTAATTTTGGTTCGCTTGACGAATATTATTTAAAATATTCCAACGGGTTTAAATCCGGTCAAAAATATTTTCGGGATAAATTTGGCTAATTTTTGACGTAATTAATTTCGACGTTAAAACTAACAGAAATTTTTGGGTTGTCACATATATGCATTGATCCACTTGTAATGACTATGCACAAAGTCGCAAAGACTTATCCACAGACATTACAAAGTATTCCATTGGAGATCATTCCATGGAAACAAAGTCTCACATTCAAAGTACAATGCTTTGAACATCCTTCTTGCATTAAGTTTCCTAATCTTACATAGATGTAATGAATAACTTCTACCTATGGGAACATTTCCACATTCCCATTTTGACTATCACTTCTGAACAAGAGTTGCCTCTTTTCAGAATCTGTCAATATGGTCCTCTCCAAAAATTACACCATACTTCCAATTGTCCCTAAGCAACTGATCTTTTGTAAACCTTAGATTGTCCTCGACAACTTCATAATCACTTTAGTTATATCCAGTTCTAGTAATTTTCCCTCTTAATGTCATAGGCATTTGGAAGAATTTAGAACAGATGAATATTATAACACATGCAATTGATCCTATATCTGAAGCATATGGGACACGATTCATGATGTCTCACATAAAGACATGATACTAGACCAGTCTTTTCTAAAATATTTCTATTTCTATTTGCCAGGTTCTCATAATTCAGATTATGAAAAGGGATGCGTAATCATAATCGAATTTTAGAACGCAAATAATGTTCCTATATATAGAATTTCCTTATGTTGAACCGTTCCTTAATAATTTTAAGCTCTACCTAAAAATCCATCAAGTAAGGATCAACCATACAGGACAGTGAGGAGGCAAGGGACCATTTCAACATATAGCCTTTCTGAAATGCTAGTACCATGCTGACATGACCATTATAGGCACCTCTCCCGTAAGTAGATCAATGAATATAATGACTCGGGATCATTGATAAATCTTAATAATAAGTTCCTAGTAATGACTTATTATTATAATCATAAATTACCTGGAAGCAGATTAAGTGTAGCTCACTTACAGAGTACTATTGACGAGAACTGCGATCTAAGCGGGTAGAATACTGACTCAGAACTTCCTACCCAAAGATTACAACTGGCTAAACACCTAGGGGTGTCGCAGGGCTTCACCATAGAATAGAAACGAAGGAAAAAGGGGCTAAAACAGGGTAGAACTCGAGAGAGAAGGGTTGTAGGGGTGTGGGGATGAAATGTTATATGAAGTCGGCTATTTATAGACCAGAAATGAAAACTGTGCCATGGGTGACAAAGGGCACCACGCGATCATGGTCGCAACATAGTGACGTGGCGTAATGTTGGCCTGACACATGGCGAAAAGTGGGTGGGGCTACGTGGTTTGTCGGGCGCGCCGCGATCCTGACGTGCGTGTACCTTTTTTCAGATTTTTCAAAATTGCATAAAATTTTCATACGAGCTCCATTTTTTATGTCCTTAATATCCTCGAAAAGCTCTCGATGATATCTACAACATTCATTTAGACTTTGTCGGTTAATTTTGAATTTATATTTTCACACAGGCTTAGACTCTTAAAGCCCATATAAAATGCAAAACTCTCTCATTCGGTGTCTATTTCCGAAAGACTTTATATCGTTTGATTTCTATTAGGGAGATCCTCAATTCTCATTTAGATTGTTTTAGCTAAAATTCGACGGTTCTAAAATTCATATTCTAATTTGTATTCTGTTACGCTGAATCTTAGAAAAATCATAATTTCCTCTTACGAATTCAGATTTAGACATTCTCTATATGTACACTCACGTTTTAACGACTACTACAACTTTTGTTTAGACCGCTTAGGATAAAAATTGATTTATAAAAAACATACTTTTTATGATACATAATGTCGTACTGTTTAATCACTAAACTTCGAATAAGTATAACTTATTCATATGAAGTCGGATTTGAACGATCCTTATATCTTCAGAATCCCTATTATGTATACTACAACTAGGTTAAGATTATTTATCCTAAGTAATATTTTTATCTTCAATGCATATAATTTTATTTATTTTATTATTATATACTTATATAATTTACATATAATATCCTATAAAACATGTAAGCATATAAATATATTAATAATCCTTTCTTATTCATACATATATAGATTATAATAGTTTACCAAAGTGATTATAGACTATGACTAATCTAGCATGAAATGAGGGCGTTCTTGTAAACCACTAGTTCGATGAGAACTGAAAGGCAATGTTGATTTCAAATCAAACTCAAGAAGATTAGGTGTTTTTTCGAGGCATCGGTAGGCCGTTGTCGGTCCATATAAATAGAGTATCAATAATGACTTTCATGTACAACATGGGAAATGAAAATGATGGTAAATTGTTATAAAATGTGTATTTACCCCACTCTTCTGTTCGTAAAAGCGAATGATAGAAAATACAAAATTGGGATAGTTGGGTCGGATATACTTATGTGGGTTTCCATTTTCTTTTTGTGTGTGTCCATTCAATAAGATAAAAATGGGATTTGTGAGGAATGAAAAAGTGTTTAACCTGAGCTTGTATAAATGACGGATGAGTCCAACATTCACACTCTCACTTTTTATCTTTATTTCTTGGTAGCTGTGTCTTTTTTTTACGAAAACAATATATGTATGATAAACAATACTACATGACAAATTTGGATAGTAAAACATATTGCTCCAAGGATCTCGTTGAACACCTATACTATGACTTTATTTGTACCCATTTAGAACTTAATGCCTCTAACACACATATAATTTAGCCAAAAGCGCAAGTCTTGGAGCTCTAAGTTAACTTATTTCTTCATATTTTCCTTTGACTCAAAATATGATTTTGATTTCATGCCCAAAATATGGGTTTTTAAATGTAAAACTAGTTCTTTAAGTGTGACTTTTTCTATACTTCTCTAGTGTTGATAACCTATTGAAGTGTGGCTTTTGCAGTTACAATTATGGATAAACATAATAACAGATTCAATACATAGATTTTTAGATGGAAGGCTGAGGTCTTGACGAAGATAGTCAAGGATCAGAGGGGATCATTATGCGAATAACTTTAGAATCCGTGGGGTAACAACAACTTTGATCGTGGTCTCACGGATGACATCGCTTGATAAAAAAGAATAATCATTAATGTTGTGTATAATTTTTGGTCACCTTGAGTAGCCATCAAGTTGATATGTAACTGGCTAGTTACTAGGTAGAGTAAAGCATGCACCATAATCATCTTGCCCCTTTACTAGCTCTTACTTTTGAGGCTTGTAAGAGGTGGTGTGTTGTCATTTTGTATGCATTCATCCTTGTCCTTTGAAGCCATTCTTTGACTATCTAGATTGTATGGTCCCTTCTAGATTTTGTCTAAGTATTTAAGCAAATGTATTGAGTCATTTGGAGTTAGTTTTTGAAAAATTATTCTTCTCTTATGCTCTCTAAAATTCGAGAATATAAATGGGTTTTTCCCTCTGAAATTGTTGCTTAAAGTGTTGTTGTCGGGAAGTGTTTCATTAGATTCCTTTAAGGTGCAGGTCCAAATGCAACTTTTTCTGAGAACTGTTTCATGTTGCTGAACTAACGCATTTCAAAAAGTTTTACAACTTTTTCGCATGCATTGGATGTTTTCTCAAGTGGAAACTTGAAAAGAAATATCACTACAAGTTTTTAGTCCCTTAATGTCCCTCTAGTAATGGACTTGACATTTTTGTGATGGCTCAAAAAAGTGTCACTAGACGGTTTGTTTATGCACATGTGTTTATAACATGCTTGTGTTGTTTTTTATTTATGTTGATATTGTGTTTTGATTGATAAAATTAGTTTCACATGAAAATAGTATTTTGAACATAAATAAACATCACATAATGATATTTACCTTTTAACATAATATGATCAAATAGGTTTAAAAAAATAAGCTTGATCGTTAAAACTAGCTAACAGTTGCAACCGATAAATATCGCCGATTAAAATAGTATAAGTTTAAATTTGAGATTTTATAAACTTATCAAACTTCAAACCTTATATTATAAAAGTAAGTTTTATTAAAAGGTGTACAAATGTTCTAAAGCGCTCAAACAGTAAAACTTATTACTAGCTATTAAATTTAAATTTTGATCGCTTCAATTATATAAAATTGGCTTTTATAAAGAACATTTTTAAAATGTGATTTTACATAAAATAAGATTTTTTTTTAAAAGGTATATCTTGATTTATTGGATGCATGCAATAATCATGATATAATATGTTTTTTAAACTAGAATTATAAAAAACATCAAAGACCCCTTAAAGCCTCTAATCAATGCAATACATTTTGAAAAACACTCGTGCATCTCTTTATGCGCTAGTGGGATAAATGTCACCTAACCGCTTATTGTTATCTTTTGATGGTTAGGGTGTATTCGCGATTTCTATAACCAAGTTATAGGCCGATTACACAACTTGTTCAAATTGGATGATTTGATCAGAAATCTTTTGTTATAAAGGATTGTTAGGATATTAATCCTTGAAAGATCAATTAGATTCAAAACAGATTAAGAACAAGAACAAGAACAAGACAATGATTCAAAATATGCTTAATGATTATAAGCCACAGCCTCAGAAGAACTCGATTAAGAAATGCTACTATAGAGGCGTGATAAGGGTTACAAGAATATTGACAAAAGTTATGAAACACGTTGCATACATGCACCTAAAATACTCTAACCCTAATAAATGACGGGTGGACAAACCCAAACCCGTTTACATAAATTGACTATTAAATAAACACAATGAAGAACAATAATATTCCTAACAATCTCCCCCTTTGCATCAATTGAGGCGAGAGTCCATCAAGGTTGAGTTCGCTTCTACACTTCAAAGACTTTCGGAATGAAACTCAGCAGAGACTTGCAAACCTAGATATACCATTGAATCATATCCGAAAACCACTTCTTGTCTCCCTTGTTGTTGCCCTTGAATTTATTGACCACGTCCAAAATATACTCTAGGAAAGCAGTTGTGTACATATGTTTATCAGGAAGAAAGAAACAGGCCTTGTGAAAGTCTGCATCAATTTGTTCTCGTGCATGAAATACCACATACCATCCTGTCGCACCCCAAAACCTGACCGGCGGAAACGTTTTGGGGCAGAGGACGTCATGTACAATATCACAACCATGCATAATAGTAAACAAGCAACAACATCATCCATTGCATTAATAATATAATTTAATACAAGTGTGTTCCGTGTATAGTTTATAAGGCACCAAAAATTAATATTCAAAATAAAGACGAGTCTTGAATGCTCCGTCTTCTCAAAACATGGTCATCAGTACCTGTCTACTGGTGACCTGAGAATACAAGTTATCTTGAAAGAGTAGATCAGCATTAAAGCTGGTGAGTTCATAAGTATTTTAGTGTCGTTGCTTGTATGAAAGTGTTTGAAAGTGTTTGATGTAAATGTTTTTAAGTGTATGTAGTAAATGTTTGTATCTCCTAGAAAATCCTATATTCTCTATTAAAAAGTAGCCTTCTACCAAGTCCCGAACGTTGTGTATGTAGTTTGTTTGTAAAAGTATGTATCTTTCCCAAGTATGACTATCATTACCAATATATAGTTTACATTACCGTTTATGTGAGAAGATCACAACGTGAATGCAATGGGAAAATAACGATGTACTATAGTATTGTATATAAGTAACTACCAATGTACTAACTACCTTAAACCAGTTAGTTAATTAAGGTAAAATGTGATATGATTGTAACCATACTTCATCGACTAGTAAAACACGATGATCGAAGACATCGAAATGGTATGACATTCGTCACCCATAGACCAACAGGTCCCACTATAACTAGTAGCAAGGTATAGGATGGTCAGTCCCGTATAGATCTATACACAAATTCACACTCTCCCTCCAGGACACTCTGGTTACAAAACATGACACAACAGTAGATTGGCATGCCATGAAGTAGTGGCTCATATTAATGTTATACTGTTCTAGTGTTATTATAGTATGCTCTAGTGTATTGTATGTTCTCTCTATTCTAATGTATAGTGTGTTCTCTTGTATAGTGTAGTGTATGTTCTCTTTGTTTCTCATTATAGTATGTTCTTTCTACTTCATAGAATAGTAATTTTGTATTGACTCATGAATGAATTGACTCTTGTATGTTTCATTATACTAGAAATAGTGAATAGTGAACCTCTAAACTATACCTATTATAGTTTACTAGTAATGTTGTTTGAATGACTGAGTATGTTTGTACACCTTTGCTACCCAAAGACGCTGAACTAATGTAAGAACTTTTATGTCTATACATTTACCCATAATATATAACTAAGATTCAAACGACACTCGGATAAACAACCGGATACTGTAAGTCCACAACCAAACAAGGAACATGAAATAAAGTGAGTTATCAGTCCTAAGTCCTTTCAACCTTACTTTTATAACTATATTTATATAGACATGATTTTGACAACATATATAAGTTTAAAAGAGTTTAATAAAGATCTTAACAAAGAGTTTAATAAAGAGTTTAACATATAAAAGAGTTTTAACCATTAGAATGGTAACCGGTAACTTGATGCCAATTTATAAAATGTTTTGGAGAGTTTGTTTGATAAACAATTTGAAGTATAAGAAAATCCACATGTTTGATAGTTATTAATCACATGTGATTGATATAACAACTATTTTGTTATCAACTTGTATTCTCCCCCGCCCCCATAAAAGCATTTAAAATGATTTAAAAGATGTGTTAAGGGGTGTGAACTCCCCTATAGTGAGTGATACGAATGAAAGATCGGTTATAGGATGCTAAGTGCTAAGTGAAATCTCAGGCACAAACGAATCCTATAAGGAATATAATGATACATATATGTATATATTTAGTGTTTATACAACTAATCATGTAAGGAAACACCTTAGGGACTAGGAAACACTTGAATGGAAGTGTTACAATCATATATGATTGTATATAAGGGGTGTATGGCCACACAGTGGTGTTTACGGCCAAGGTGTTCAATGCCCTATGTGTTTACAGCCATAGGGTTTACAACCCTATGTGTTTACGGCCGTAAACTCATGAAGTATTATTCCAATAGTGTTTTTAAGGTCTTTCAAGCATCAAGGAAGTGCTCTAGACCCATTCCTATCCTTAAGAAGAGTTTATAGCCAAACTAGTAGCCTTGACAAGGGTTTACGACCAAGGGAGATGCTCCTGGCCGTAAAATCTCATTGTTTCTGGGTATTGGTTGTTTTCAAGGATGAAAATCAAGAGCTTCTACTAGATAACAAGTATAGGGAAAAGATACTTACGATCTGGAAGCAAAAAGGGTTGATTTCGGCCTAAAGAACTAGTGTGTTTTTGGTGTTCTTGAAGTTCTAACCCAAAAGATGAAGTTCTTGGATGAAATAAAAGGATGATACTAGTTAAAGAGATGTATCAACAAATCAAAGGATGAAACACTTACATTTTTGAAGATTAAAATGAAGATCATTATGATACTGGAGAGAGAATTCGGGTTTCATGACTTGAAATGGTGAATAATGAGGAAAAGTAAAGCAATATCATATATAAGGCCATGAGTTTACGTCCACCTTGAGTTTACAGCCATAAGCTCATTTGATGTGGCTGTAAACTCCTCATGATGGAGTTTATGGCTTGTTTGGTGGTTTTGAACTTTAGTAGATACTTCCTAATACTCATTCCTTGGATGTACTAGGGTTAGAATGCTCAAACAGACCCTAGACAATGCTAAAAGATAGCATAAACAAGTCTAACTTTGATTGAGCTGAATGGTTGTACAAGATAGAAATTTTGGGTTGTCACACATCGTTCCTTGTGTATTTTCCTAAGCTTCAACTTTTCAAACCCTTATGGATTTTCTTCGGGGAGAACAGATGGCTTCCTTCGCAATACAGTAGCAATTTCCACTTCCATTTTGCCAACCTCTTGAACATACGAAACTATCATCAATTTGAGGTGAGTAATAACGGAATCGCACTTCTGTCCATCTCTTAGCATTAAGTTATAAAGCATGATCATGTCATAGGGATTGAGGCATGGTAGGCCTGCGAGAGTGAATTCGTGAACCTGACTAGCAGAACCTCTCACAACCTTGAACTTCGCATTAGGGAAGCTTTTGGTTTCCATTGGAACTGTGACCTTCACTACAGTAATCTTGCTAGCACTCCACTATTTATACTATGGCTTCAAGTGCTTGAGATAGAACGAGAAGAGAAATTGATCAACACCATTATCAGTGGAAGGGAAATTTGCTACTTTCACAAAGGAGCAAAACTTGAAGGATTTCGGAGTTACTAGCAAATCCAGCTGCGAATCTTATGTATTCTGAAACTCGAATGACACAACTAGGTCTAGCCAACATTAACTCGGCATATCCATAACTTCATTTTGAGTTCGCTTCAGAGTCCACTTTGGAAATAAAAGCTTTCGGCTTTCCAAATTGACCTGAGCTTCATGTTCTGCTTTCTATTTTGCTTCAGCCTCTCAGATTATCGTTTGACGTTCATCCATTTGAGCCTCTCACGCCTTTCTTCTTTTTAGCTCATTTTGATCAGGCTCTTCATTTTCGATGTTGTCGATAATGGGTTCTGCACTGAAAAGTTTTTCTTTTCCTTTTGGCTCAGATTCGCTTTTGACAATGTGCTTGACTAAAGGTTTCGGGTCTTTCTTCTTGGATTATGACACACCTTCTCCCCCATGTTTCAGAATGGAGCTAGATTCCAGAACACCTTCCAACCGATGAAGCATTGTGAAGACAGGCCTTAGTTTCTCAGCAAGATGCTTCTTAACCGTAATTTTGATCATTGAGTCGTGAGTCTCAATGATATCCGAAAGCATGCAGTGACTTCTGTAATGTAGGTTTTCTTAGCAGCTTTCTCAGATAACAAGTCATCGACTTTCTTCTCAGCATTTTCAAGCTTGACTGTCAAGAATTTCACCTTTTTAGTCTTGACGGAAAGAGCATCCATTATTTTTCTCTCCAAAGCCAAATCTTCTTGAATCATAAAGAGTTGTAAGGAGATGGATGATTGGAACTTGTCATGGTCAGATTTAAGACCAGTGCGAACCTCTTGAAGTTTCGCCTTCTTAGTTATAAGTGTTGAGCGCAGGCTAGAAATGGCATCGTTAGGCTTCAAAGTGTTGGATTCAAAGGAACTTCGGAATTGCTCCATGAAAATTTGAGCATCAGATATTAGTTTATCGAATTTTTCGGTCATTGTGACAAGTAGGGGAAATGGGGGTTGCGGAATGACCAGTTGCGAATCTTGAAGCTCCCGCCCCTGCATTAGATGAATTGACAGAAACAGGAAGCTCAACAGTTGTTGATGGTATGGTTGTAGAATCGGTGAAAACAGGTGGAGGTTGAAAAACACCTAAGGAGACAGGTGGCCATGGAGCAATAGAGATAGGTGTTGAAATGGTGGAAGTTGGAGAAGGAATAGAGACGGTTTCAACAAAATCAATGGAAATTGGAACTGAGACAGAAATCTCTACAGGTACCTCAGGAGAAGTAGAAATAGGCTGCAAAACCTCTAGTTGGGAAGTTGTTGCAGTGTCTTCATTTTGGATAGGCTTATCCACTTAAATGCGATCGTCTGATTGAGCGTCAGACTGTGAATGTTCGCATTCACCTAGAGTAGGAGATATGGGCTTGTGAGCTTTCTTCTTAAGCTTTCGCTTCTTTGTTGGAGAAGGAACTAGTACAAACGAGTCAACTTGTGACTTTCGTTTCTTGGAGGATTTTGCAGGTTCAAATGGACACTCCTTAGCACTTTGTTTCTTTTCCCTTTTCTTTCATCCTTTCTGCCCTCCTTTATTTGGTTTATTGGCTTCATCAATTATCGATTGCATCTTTGGTGTCAAAGGACGAAAGCCAGAAACAAGAAGTTTCATGTAAGCTTCATGGATTTTACTAGCTGTAGGAACATCTCGAAACATGGCTTTAGGAATTGAGCCAACAAATGAAAACTTTGAATTGTCAGCATGGATAAAGTTGCTGGTATGAAAGATGAAAATGGTAGACATGAAAGAGTCTTGCATCACTGGAATGTTGTGCTTGTCGATTTCCCTCTGAACAATGATTGTCTAGAATCGTGCACAAGAGATTTCACTGTGTCTCGTTGTTGAATGGGTGCTTTGTACCAATTGAGCCAAAAGAATAGCTCCAAAATCGATGTTGATTCCATAGCAGAGCCCATACATAATCGTCATAAACAACTTACTGACGTAATCTGACCTAGTTACACGCTCTGAAAAGCTTTTGAACAATAGAGTAAAGAGCCGATTCCATAGTGGTGGCAGATTGGGCATCATGAATTTTGAAATTGTCGTTAGGGATTTTTGTACCAAATTTGGTAGAACATATCCATGATGGCAGCAATGGAGATGGAATCAGGGTCTACCATATCAGCGGTCTGAGTAAGCCCTAACAAGGAGAAAAATCGGGACTTGGTGATTGAGGTTTTCTGATTGTGAACTTCAAACGTGATCCGATGTTCTTCCTTGATGTAGCAAGCATTGGAGTAAGCCTTCGAGAGGAGAGACATCGGAACAATCTTCGATGTGGTCAGAGTTTTAATCAGTGGTGAGTATTTCAAACACTCGATGATCGGTAACATGAAGCTGTCGTACTTGAGAGGATCGAGATCAAGAATCAGATTCTGGTTTTGCTTGATGGTGAGAAGGGATGATTTCCAAGTGTGTTCTTCAACAGAAGGAGTTTCAGAAGATCCCACCATTGATGATTTCCTTAAGATGAAGATGTTGAACAGTAGATGACGAAGGTCGTTGAAATTTTTTTAGAGTATTTGTGAGTGGTAAGGAGAGATGTAGCGTCAATAACTATTTATACCGTTTGTTTGGTGAGAGAAATACGGAAAGATATTGTATCGAACACTGAAAAGTCACCTGAAAAAGCGTGATTTGACAATTGTTACGTCAGGAACGTGTGTCAGGCAGGGATAAAGGAAACGTCGGTTCATATTTTCACGCACCCATTTGAATGCTTATCCCTTAGAGTGTCACCTCAGTTTCTCCATTTCGAATTTAAGGGTATTCCACCTTTCTCATTGATATTCAAACTTTCGCCATTATGTAACCTTGAGTTGAATTGTGAAACTAAATATGAGTGTAAGTACCACGAACCAGACTTTTGGAAAATCACAAGGTTCTTCGTGCTAGAGTGTGCCAAAGATAAAGAAATAAAGCAAAGCATATTTGTGGTATTTTAGTGATGTCTAATTTAAAACACGAAACACTAGATCCCGGGAAAATATCTCTTCCTTCGAAGTCAAGAGAAACTAAGAAGTGTCTGTGTGGTTCCCCGTTGAATTACGAACACCTGTTTACTAAGAAACAGTGAAGGCATCTTTTCTTTAGGCTTACTAGGTGGATTTACCTTCAACCAAACTCCAAAACTTGATATAAGTACGAACGTTGGGATGAAGTACTTGTGTGACCAGTGTAGTCAGTTGAACGTGTAGCTTTGGAATTATTTTAGTAACTTGGATAGATGCAGAAATCTAAAAAAAATGGATCCTTTGGGTGGAAACGTCCTAGGTCTAGAACATTTCATTAAGATCTCGCAAAACAAAAAAAAAGATTTCCTGGTACAATCCACACTTAAGTGTTCACCGTCAATTCAAATAAGTGTGTTGAATTTTGGGTTTCACTCAGTTCATGGTTGAACGAAACTAAGATCATTAACATAGATGTTGTGTAACCATAAACCTCAGTGGTAATTTCTGAGAGTCTCATGGGTTAAGATAATGAAAGCGAAAGTGATGACGAAAGGTATGAGGTGGTTTCAAGGAAACGAATGTAACTCTGCTATGCGAAAGTGACCAAGCAGCTAACTCTTTACACAAAGTGAGAAGAGTAAGGTAACTCATGACTTATGTGAATTCATAGCCTAATTGAGAAGAAACGATTGATATTATCGATTCATTAAGGCTTCAACATAAAGTCATCGAGGCTTTAGACAACATGCAGTAGCATACTTCTAGGGACACTTAGCTAGTACATAGATAAAGAGTTTTATACCTGCCCATCATTCGTGTTTGAAAAGTAAAGATTTTGCCTTCAAATTTGCACAAATATTCAAAGAAAGAAATATGAAGAGAACAAAAATATATTTGAATTGTGAGTTTTTATGAAAAATAAAAAATAAAATAATTTTAAATAAAAAAATGTTTTTGTATTTTTTATTTTCTTAAATATATATATATATATATATATATATATATATATATATATATATATATATATATATATATATATATATATATATATAAAGGAATAGAATAAATAAAAAAAATAAAATGAAATAAATTAAAATAGAGAGAAAAAAATAAACTAAAGTAAAATAAATAAGATAAAGAAATATACATAATATACAAAAGGATATAAAGCGATCCAAACCACAAACGAATAGTTCATCATGAGATATGTAAAGCTTTAGCAAGAAGTCGCTCGATAAACAAGGGTTGCGAATGGCTGTGAGCGTTCGCATCAATTCGCATGACAAAAGATGAATGTGAATTACTGAGAGCATTCACACCAATTTGCATGACATGCTCTAGACTGCGGGTGCAAAAGTACAACAAAAAATGAAAGTGTCATTATGAAAGCGAAAGCGGTTTTGGAACAGATTCAGCTTCTATCATTCCCAAACCTTGAAGAATCCGATTGAAGGTAGGTTCAGATAAGGCTTTTGTGAATATGTCAGCTAACTGATGAGCAGATCTTATGAAGTGTATTTCAAAATTACCATCTTGCACATGATCCTTGATAAAATGATACCTAAGTGCTATGTGTTTCGTTTATGAGTGTTGCACTGGATTGTGAAAAATGTGAATGACACTTTCAGATCCATAGTATAAGGGAATTTGTTTCATGTTCAGTCCATAGTCACGAAGTTGGCTTTGAATCCAAATGACTTGTGAAGTGCATGAGGATGAAGCTATGTACTCTGCTTCAGTAGTTGAGATGGATATGCAAGTTTTCTTTTTCGACTGGCAACTTATGAGCTTACCATCCAAGAATTGGCATCCTCTCGTTGTACTCTTTCTATCCAGGCCGCACCCTCCAAGATTAGCATCCGAAAATGCTTATACAATGAGACCTGAGTTTGATGGATACCATATGCCAAGTAAGGAGGTTCGTTTTAGGTACCTAAAAATGATCTTGACAGCCACCATGTGGGGTTCACGAGGATTCGCTTGGAACCTAGCACAATAACAAATGGAAAACATAATTTCTGGTTGAATATTTGTTAAATACATCAATGAACCTATCATTTAACGATAAAGGGTCATATCAACAGCTGGTTTTTCCAGATATGGTCTTAGTTTCATTCCGAATGCCATTGGAACCTTCATTTTTGAATCTCCCACCATTCCAAACTTCGCGAGCAGGGTCTTCGTGTATGCCTCCTGATTTATAAATATACCTTCCTGGCTCTGTCTTATGTTTAATCCAAGGAAAAAGTTAATTGGACCCATTGGGCTCATCTCAAATTTTGTTTCCATTAGATTTCGGAATTTTACTATTAAGTTGGGATTAGTGGATCCGAAGATAATGTCATCAAAGTAAATTTGGACAATCATTATGTGGTCACCTTCTTTGTTGCGAAAGAATGTTGGGTCAACCGAACCTTGTTTAAATTTGGAAATTTTAAAGAAACAAGTGAGAGTTTCATACCAGGCCCTTGGAGCTTGTTTCAGACCATAGACTACTCCGTCTAGAATATAACAATGATTAGGATACTTTTCTTTTCTGATGTAAGGAGGTTGCTCCACATACAATGTCTCTTCAACTTCCTCATTCAAGAATGCACATTTGATGTCCATCTGGTAAACTACAAAATTCTAATGTGTTGTATAAGCCAGAAAAATGTGAGTGAATTTTAGCCTAGCAACAGGTGCGAAAGTCTCTACGTAGTCAATGCCTTCTTCTTGACAATACCCCTTGATAACCAGTCTGGCTTTGTTTCGTATAACATTTCCCTCTTTATCAAGCTTGTTGCGAAATACCCACTTTAATCCTACAACAGATGCATCATTTGGAGTAGGAATCAGTCTCCAGACTTTGTTTCGTTCGAATTCATTGAGCTCCTCCAGCATTTCTTGTATCCAATCCGAATGATCTAGAGCAATCTGAACATTTTTGGGTTCGAATTTGGAGATGAATGAGGTAAACATGCAATATTCTACTTTGTAGAATGAAGCGGTTCGTTTCGCATTTTGTTGTGCTCTTGTAAGAACTCCTAAAGACGATTCGCATATAACTCGCATTTTGGATTATCTTTCATCCATTTAGTCAGAGGAGGATAATTAAGATCACAAGATGGATCCAATTCATCATTTATGTCCTCAAATTTTGACTGTCTATCCGAATCATCATTCTGTACATCCAAATCATCATCCGTATTATCTTTCCTCCCCTTGAATGATGTGAATGTCTCTTCATCAGGTGTTGGATTCTCCCCTTGGAGTGGATTTTTGTGAGTCTCTTATGGAGTAGAGTTCCCCCCTTGAAAAGTGGCATTGGAAGGTGATTCAGAACTCTCCCACTGGAATGTAGTGTTCGTGTCATGTGGGCCATTCACACTTGGTTGGTCTCCGTGCATATCATTCATAGTGTCGTCAATTATCTTCTTTAATTCATCAACCTTATTGTCAGCCGCTTTGGATTTGGAAGAGATAGCCTTCTCTGGCTCATCAAATAGTAGCATGAGTTCTTAATAGAGATTGGATAGTGGAATCGTAGTTGGGCTTGGTTTAGGAAAGATCTCTTTTGATTGACTGTCATTCACTTGAGTCCTCTTTAAGTAGCTATCGTCGATCGTGACATAATAGGTTTCTTCTATTTGTTTTGATCGTTTGTCGAGAACCCTATATGCCTCAAAGGTCAGCGAATATCCGTAGAAGATACCTTGGTCAGCTTTCACATCGAATTTGTTCCATTGTTCTTTAGAATTAGAGATGAAGCACCTGTAAACAAAAATATGGAAAAGCTATATGATAGGTTTTCGTTTGTTTATGATTTCATAGGGAGTGACAGACTATCGTTTTTTAAGAATTGAATGGTTTTGGGGTGAAACAAGCTATCCCAATCGCATCAACCCAAAAATATAGTGGCAGATTCGTAAATGAGAGCATGGTTCTTGCAGCCTTACATAATGATCGGTTTCGCCTTTCAATAACTATGTTTTGTTGTAGATTGTATGGAGTTGAAAATTTATGCGACACTCCTTTCGCAGTCATAAATTCTTCAAACTCCTGGTTTTTGAATTCCAACCCATTGTCATTGAGAATATTGTGAACCAAGTTTCGCAGTTGTAATTAAATCTGCTTTATGAAGTCTTTGAGCTTGGGGGTGGCTTCATATTTCTACTTAAGAAAATAAACACAAGTGAAACGATAAAAATCACCTACAATAACGACAATATACTTATTACCACCAATACTTTCGATCGCAGATGGACCACAAAGATCGATGTGCAAAAGTTCGAGTGTCTCAATGACTTTCATATTCACCATTGTTGGATGACTTTTCCTGCTTTGCTTTCCCATTTCACATGCGGCACAAAGATGATCCTTGTTGTACATTAGAAGAGGAAGCCCTCACACATGATCACCAAGAACAAGATTTTTGATATTTTGAAGTTAAGGTGTGAAATTCTTCTATGCCATCGCCAACTATCGTTTGTAGGAGCTTTCGTTAAAAGGCAAATGGCTGGCATCCCTCGTATCGGATTTATGTTCAACAGATACATCTCACCTTTGTGTTTAGACTTTAGAAGGACTACTTTGGTTTTCTTTTCTATGTTCCCATAACCTTTTTCGTAAAATGAGACCTTTAATCCTATACCAATGACTAACTGCGAAACACTTATGAGATTGTGTTGCAGACCCTCGACATAAGCAACTTTACGAATGGAGAATTTTCTGTTTGTTATCATCCCGTAACCTTTGATCTCTCCAAGTGAGTTATTTCCAAACTTCACTCTTCCACCATTTTTCAATTCTCTATATTCTCGAAGTTCTTCCTTTCTTCCTGTCATGTGACGCGAACAGCCACCATTGATATACCATTCAGTGTCAAGCTGTTCGTCATGAATTGCCTGCAAAAATTAAGCAGATTTAGGAACCCAAAGTTGTTTGGGTCCTTGTGAGGCTTTTACAGAAATAGGGTAAGTAATTTCAAGATCAACCATATAGGTTCATTTTATTAGAGTGGTGTTATCTTTCTTTATAATTTTAGAAACCTTGATCCTCTTATCTTTTAGGTTAGTATCTTTTGTGTTAGTTTTGGGCTTTTTGATTGGAGCTTGGTGATCCGAAACCAACTTCCCTTTTCCCTTGACATCTTTCGATGTCTTGTTAGGATATAAAGCATACTTGGTTTGTGAGTCGTGAGGTTTTGGATTCAGTACAAGGCTTTTTGGCTTTGAATGAATTGGTTTTTGAAAAACTTTTTGTTTAGAATCCTTTGGACTACGAATCTGACTTCGCGATGAGCTTTTTGGGTTAGGATTTGAAGCTACTTTCACATTTTGACTGAGAGGTTTTTCAATGTGAATGAAGTTGGGATTTTCGGATTGCCAGAATTATTTTCTTTCCTTGAGATTTTTGTTGTATCTTGCGTTCCTTTGACGTTTCTACGTTGCGAACTATTATGAGGATTTGTGAATGTTAGCCTTCACTGTTGGCTTTCTTGATTGAGTTTCGTTTTGCACTGAATATGTGTCGCTAGGAACATTCTTAGTTCCACTAGGACTTCCTTTCTCATAACTGGAATTGAGCTTGTTTAAAGGTTCTGCTACGTATCTTCCTTTTACTCTCCACGAGGTCATTTCTGAGAGACCAATTGTTTCGTCAACATTATCGATAGGAGTTGACCAAAAGTAATCATCACATCCACCTGTGTTGTCTTCTTCGAGTAAGGACGTTAATTCGACTGTTTGATTCTTCTTTACCCCCATTGACTTTGAAAACCTGGTTAGGGAAAGTTTGGACTTTTGGAAAAATAGTCGCAATTTTTTTTAAGACATTTGTATTATTTTCAGAAAGACATGCGAATTCAACAAAACTTTCATAAATTGGGACTTTCGCAACATCGGGTTCATTTTTAACAAACTCTGAGAAATCAACCTCATCCTCTATAAATATTTCACTCATATCATTGTCATTATCAAATTCAGATGTGTTATCAACATTAAGTTTGTTATCTGAACTCAACTTTGTACTCAATAAGTCAAACTTATGCATAATGTCAGATTTAATTCGCTTTTTATCATTTTCGTCCAAAAGTTGTTTTAGCATGTTCTTGTGGTCCTTTGGCTTAATAAATGATTAAATTTTGTCCAAACAAATCCTGTAAGCTTCTGATGTTACTGTTGGACCTAAAATATTGGTTTATACTTTGCTTTTCTAGGTAATTGTAATTTGATACCAATTGTAAGTCCCCAATCTGCTTTTTTTATCAATCAGATCCCTTTGACGGTGCGGAATCCCAATCAAACGGATGATGCCGGATCAAATTAGAAGAGAAGAAGAAGAAGAAGAAGAAGAATATGAAACTTGTTGAATTGATGATATAAATGAAGTTCCCATACAATATTCACACATACTTACACACACTTATGCTCGTTTCTCTCTCTTATCTTATGTCCTCTACTCTCAGCCGTAAACACGGGTCTACGGACGTACACGGGTCTATGACCGTACACCCTTTAAAGGATGTACACCCTTCAAAGGTTGAGAACCCTTCAGAGGTCGTAAACACTGCTTCAGATACGAACAAAAACGACATTTTTCAGTCTTTTTGCTTCATAATTCGATCCAAAACTCGTTTTTATCAAAAACACGAAGAACAACCCCCCCCCTAATTTTCAAAGTTTTTTCCAAAAGCGCAAAAATCATTCAAAAATAAGATCAAATACACTCCGTATCTGACAAAATTGGTTGATACAATCCAAGATCTAATACCACTTATAAGTCCCCAATCTGCATGTGTATTAATCCAATCCGTTTGATGGTGCGGAATCCCAATCAAATGGATGATGTCGGATCAAATTAGAAGAGAAGGAGAAAAAGAATAATATGAATCTTGTTGAATTGATGATATGAATGAAGTTCCCTTACAAGATTCACACAAACTTACACACACTTATGCTCCTTTCTCTCTCTCTTCTCTTATGTCCTCTACTCTCAGCCATACACCCACATGCACTCCTCACCCTATATATATATATATATATATATATATATATATATATATATATATATATATATATATATATATGAGACATGGGCCGGGAACAGGTTCACGGTCGTGAACTGTTTACGGCCGTAAACACAACCGTAAACACCACCTGGGCCGTCAACAGATTTCAGTCCTAGACGGAAAATTACAATTGCCTAGAAAAGTAAAGTGTAGACCAATATTTTAGACCCAACAATCTTCCCCTTTGTTTATAGCTTTCTTTTCTAATTGACCCAACAAGTTCCCCCTAAAAAGTAGCTGGCTTTTCTTGTCAATCTTCATTTGGAGCTTGTCTTCAGCTTTAATCTTCAATTTCTTCACAACTTCAAGATGAACTTGATGAATCTTCAATGAATGAGTTCATCTTGACCGTTTGGTCTTTTCTTCAAAATTTGACATTGAATGCACATTAGGTGAGGACGCTTCTTGTAGAGATTCTTGAAAAATGGCGCTTTCAGCTTGAGAATCATCAAGGAGAATATCATAGATAACTAATCTTCTGGATCACTTCAGCAGGTTCATAGATAAGACTCATGGAGACTGTATCGGAGAATTTATGAGCCAAGGCTTCATTTGTGATCATCAAAGTATTCTCATTCGAAGGAGCAATAAATGAAGATTATTCTTTCAACATTTAATCCTTCAACCCCAGAAGCAAGGTGAAGCTGCACTTGAAGGTTATGTGACGGATTGCATTGAAGCCTCCTTAATTAGTCTGTCCCTATCTATGAACCTGTTAAAGTGATCAAGAAGATTAGTTCTCTCTGATATTCTCTCTGAAGATTCTCAAGCTGAAAGCGCCATTTTTCAAGAATCTCTACAAGAAGCCTCCTCACCCAATGTGCGTTCAATGTCAAATTTTGAAGAAAAGACCAACTGCTCAAGATGAAGTCATTCATTGAAGATTCATCATCTTCATCTTCAAGCTGTGAAGAAATTGAAGATTAAAGCTGAAAGCAAGCTGCAAATAAAGATTGACAAGAAAAGCCAACTACTTTTAAGGGGGAGCTTGTTGGGTCAATTAGAAAAGAAAGCTATAAAACAAATGGGAGATTGTTGGGTGTAAAATATTAGTTTATACTTTGCTTTTCTAGGCAATTGTAATTTTCCGTCTAGGACCGAAATCTGTTGACGGCCCAGGTGGTGTTTACGGTTGTGTTTACGGTCGTAAACAGTTCACGGCTGTGAACCTGTTAACTGCCCATGTCTCATATATGTATATAGCGTGAGGAGTGCATGTGGGTGTACGGGTGAGAGTAGAAGACATAAGAGAAGAGAGAGAAAGGAGCATAAGTGTGTGTAAGTGTATGTGAATCTTGTAAGGGAACTTCATTCATTTTATCAATTCAACAAGATTCATATTCTTCTTCTTCTTCTTCTTTTCTAATTTGATCCGACATCATCTGTTTATTGGGATTCCGCACCGTCAAACGGATCTGATTGATACACAAGCAAATTGGGGACTTACAGTTTCATCAGATGAGATGATCGATTCGCATTTATAATAGTCAACATCGATCTCATCCTCCTTTAATTTAAGGAAGGGCAATATCATCTTATGGAGTTTTTGACCAATCTCACAATCAAGATGCAATTGAGTAATATTAGAATATAGCTTGTTCACAATCAAACAAAAAAAATATTATGTTGTTACAAAAACATTAAATTGTATCGTTGCAAATAAATTAACTCATCCCTAGACTAAGCTAAATCAGACTCAATCTTCTCTATCCATATGCGTCTCTCCCCACTCTTTGATGAAACCCTGCAGATTGGATCGATTAGGTTAGAATTTGTCAAGCAAGTTTGTTTCAAACTGTTACTAATACTAGAAAATGTGAATTTTAATTCATTTAGTTCAGTTTCCTATCTTGACACAGGTATATTGAGTGATTCAAGAATAGAGTGTACCTTGTTGATCATTTGATCACATTCGCTGATTTGCTTAAAAAAACCAGGTTTATAGCGAAGCAACTATCATTCCCATGTCCACTATCAGTGGCGTAACCTTGCTTATGTGACACATCACTTGTCACTATGAAACATCTTCCTACAGAATACAAATCTTCTTCTTTCACAACGAAAATTCTCCCATGAGTTGGCCTGCGAACCTCCTCCTCTTCAGAGTCTGTGGACCAGACTTCCACCCTACCAAATTTATCATCAACTTCCTTTTCCTGCATAATTAGAGCATGCATTGAATTATCAGAGTTCTTTTTCTTCTTTATCTCCTTATGCTTTCAGAGATGGTAGGTCTCATCGTCTTCTCCTTCCTTCTTTTCATTTAACCTTTGCAGCATGCACTCTTTGGCCAAGTCCTTTTTGCCATGACAGTAGTTATAATCATAGCTAGAGTCACCAGTTAGCTTCTTTTCCTTCTCTTCCTCTTCCTTTTGTGAGCTATTCACACTTTCCTCTTTTACCTTCTCAGAACTGTAGCTTCCCAACCAGTTCCAGTTCTTGTTGGAGGGAAACTTCATCTTTACGAATCGCTTCGGATTTGACACCATCTATGCAAACTCTTCATTTGTAAGCTCACAATCAGAAAGATCAGATTTTGAACCATCTTCTGCTACTTTCTTGCCCTTCGCAACGAGAGCAATTTGTCCCATCCAAGATATAACTTTCGCTTCTTTTTTCACCTCATTTTCATGTGCCTTTAGGATTCCAAGAAGCTTTGCAAGGTTATAATTCTTGAACTGCTCATGTTCCTTGACTGTTGACACCACCACCATGCACTCAGATCTAAGCCCATTCATGAGCGTGACCTTTTGTTCAATAACTTCACGTCCAATGTCGTGTTTCATCATCCTAGTTAGAAGTTAATTGTAACTATTGAAAGTTTGACTCAAACTCTCTTTAGGCTTCTGTGTAAAGGTACCAAACTCTGAAAGCAAGAGTATTTGTGTGGAGTGCTCAATATTTACATCTGTAGAGTAGAGTTCCTTAAGCCTATCCCATATGACTTTGGCTGTGTCACATGAAATAACCAGACAAAATGTGTCAGCCGACAAAGAAAATCGAATGATTCTCATTGCCTTAACATTGCTAATCAGTTTGTCTTTCTCATCTTGTAGGACATCTTTAACATCAAGAAGAAGTTTGTTGCTGTCAGATTGATTTTTAATGAATCATCTGGTTCTAGTGTGAACACATTCTCCAAGAGTGCTAGCCTCCCGTATCAGATATTCATTGTCTTCTAGACCAAGAACGTAGTCTTTAAAGTGAAGCACCCATACTTCATGTTCATTGTGGAAAAGAATTTGGGATCCTAGTGGTCGATCCAATGCTGCTAGAAAGGTTTATGGAGTTGATGTAAGAATCATCGTGCTGCATGATCATATACCTTTTGAAACCTATTAAGAATTAGATGTGTAAACTGATGCAGTTTTAGGGTAATATTAGAATCACAGAATAGCGTTAAGAAAGTTATGATGACAGCAAACCATATCCAATATTAACGGAAACCCTAATGACTTTATAAACATAAGAGATTCGTATAGATTTCATAGTCTCCAGATCTAATACCAATTGTTAGGATATTAATCCTTGAAAGATAGATTAAGTTCAAAACATATTAAGAACAAGAACAAGACAATGATTCAAAATGTGCTTAATGATTATAAGCCACAACCTCAGAAGAACTCGATTAAGAATTGCTACTGTAGAGGCATGATAAGGGTTACAAGAATATTGCCAAAAGTTATGAAACACAGTGTATGCATGCACCTTAAATACTCTAACCCCAATAAATGACTTCTGGACAAGCCCAAGCCCGTTTACATAAATGGACTATTAAATAAACATAATGACACAACATAATATTCCTGACAAGGATACCCAAGCAAGAGAGAGATCTGAGACATAGATGTGATAAAAAAATGTCTATTAAATTTTGTTATTAGTGACCCCACGAAACTATGAGCTAGATACTAGTATACAATTGATAATCGATATCTACCTAGTTGGATTGAAATGGATGGGATAAAGTTCACTAACCATTTATGTGTTTTGTAAATTGGATCATAGACTCTAACGATTAATGTTTTCAGAAACTAAAAGCGTATTAATTATTAAAGATTAAATATCGAATATACTAAATGAATTTTGTTAAAATTTTGTAGATATATATAATCCATTTACATTACCATGAATAGTCATTTCTTTAATGATCTAAAAAACATTAACATTTAATAGATGCAATTTCAATGAATGGATTCATGTTTTTGAGAAACCGGAAATTGTACATACATAAAGGTCCTATTCCTAAACAAGATGTTTTGAGCACTAGACCTGAGCATGACACCTGGTAAAGGCATCACTATAATGCTAAAGGTGCTTCTAACATCATACCAGGAACAATTATTCCCGACATCCACGAAGTATTGGATAATATTGATGTATATCTAATGATATAACATGTTATGAAAATATTCATACAATAAAGTGATATTTTGTTTTAAGTCGGTTCAAACAATGGAATAATGAAGGATGAAAAGAGTCATCATGTGTGATCTAAGAGGCCCATAGTTTATAGAATGAATACCTTTAGGCCCAATAAATCCAATAAGGCGTAGAAAGATGGATCTTGTTAGTTCTATGAAGAAACAAGATACTGGAAAAGGAACTGCTCCTATATTTGGAAAAAAAAAAGCTTGTAGGTACTAGCACATCAGGTATCTACTAGATAGAACTTATGCTTTGCATAGCACTTAGGTACTTAGTACTTAAATGTAAATATAATATTTGTAAATTTCTTATAGATTCAAGAAGAGTGACCAGCTGAGCACATGAAAATTGGAACTTCACTCTCAATGTTTAGTTTATAATTTATGCTTAGAATGTAATGTACATATATAGTAAAACAATACTTGTTTGGAACAATGTATGTTTTAAATTTAGCATTTTTAATATATATTTCAGTTATGTTATTTAAATGTTTTATTATCTACTTAAATCATTTTTCATAACGATAATATTCATATTCTGAAATGATTATGTTTTATTTATGGGACTTGATCTCATGAAAGAATTATAAAGTAAATATCAATGTTTTCTAAGACATTGTTATCTTAATAATCAAACACTTTTGACATAAACTTGTTTTAAATCAAACTTATCTATGACATTTTTATCTTTATTATGTAAATGATATTCACATATTCCAACTTTAAGAAATGGATATTTTAATGAAAATAATGTAGTTTATTGACGAATGTGAATCTTATTTATATATAAAAGTCTCATAATCATATGTTCACTAAACTATAGAGAAAATAATTTTAAAGGAACTATACATTGTGATGTACGACTTAGTTTCTAATGAATATCTAAGATTTAGCACAAGATACCAAATTAACTTTATTAACAATTGTAGTCGTTATAATTATACTTTACATGTTAAAACATAATTATGAAATCTTTGTTGAAGTTTTCAAATATAAAGTTAAAATACAAGCCATTAATACCATTTAAAGGCTTAATGATAATAAATGATGAATTAAACCTTACTTGATATAGTTTACTTTATAATCAATGGCAATTATCATCCTTTATTCTCTTGGGATTTTACTTTAAATCACTATTAACTGTATCTTGAATATAAGCACCAACTAGATATATGCTTATACAATATTCTAAAAGGGGTTTTATATTATTATAAAAAAACCCACCAAGAATAAGTTTTCTTATTCATGTGAAGGCTAAGTTAGCAGAAACAAAGCTTTTAATAACAAATCAATTGGGAGGCACATGGAACTTGAACGACCTCAAGAACTGTAGATTGATGTAGCATTTGTTGGTACTAGTTTCAACAAGGAATTGTTGAACTTGAATAAAAACTATTCATAAACACAAACTGTTCGCATTAATGATAGAAATCATCCTTGACATGAGAAATGTGGAATCTCGCAGTGATGAGTTTTTCCTGATGGTTTTTTGGAAAATCCATCAACTACCAAAATGCTATATCAGATCTTGAATATGGTTAATGATTAAGAGTCATGAACACTAATATGTAAGGCATGTCTAATAATCATGTTTGGGCTTGATTAATATTCCTCTCTATAGCAAGGCTAGTAAGAGTAAGATATTCTTTTATAAATAATACATAAATGGATAAATATACACATTTAGCAAGGCTTGTTATAAAATGATTTTTTAATACTCGTGTCATTGACTATGGTCCTTATCATAGTCATGACATTGACTATTCACAAGTTACTATTATTAGATTAACAAAGATTTTATTTACAATAAATACATATTCTTAATATGAGATATGGAAAGTGGATTTGAAGAAAAACCACTTTTCTTAATAGACATCTACTTGAAGATATCAATATAGGTTAGCCTGGAGGTTTTCTTAATCCATGTTATCCTAAAAAAATATCTCAAGCATAAGATCCACTTGTGGATATAAAGCAAACATCTGAAGGTTGGTATCATCATTTTAATATATAAATACAAGGTGTATTTTTATGTCAAAATGAAGACGACATATGTGTTTACTGAGAGCTAGTGGGAGCATAGTGATATTCCCAATCTTGTATGAATGAGACCTATTTAATCATAAGAGATTAATATCCAACCATGCAATGCTCTTCCGCCTTGACTCATAAAGTACTTCTAAGATTAATGACATCGAAATGACAAGATAAATTATTGGATGTAAAATCTACGGATATAGATAATAAAGACTATTATTTTTTTAAAATGTTTATGCATATAATTGAAGATGTCTTGAAAGAGATCAAGATACAAGATTCAATTAAAGGACTCTTGGTATGGCCATAGGTCACTATGTTTGAGCTATCCTAAAAAAGACCTAGCATACAGGTTTTAGCTATAGAAAATGATTTATATTAAGTTTTCTTGGCAAATGAATTTGTCATTTATGCCACAATATGCATAAGACTAGGTATATGATTATGTCGTGAACATATCATAGGATACCAATTAGATACATGGGTAAGTCACCGGATGTTTTTAAGTCAATTCTTAGAGTAGTTAAAAAGAACTAAGAGACTGTACATAAGATAATCTGTTTTAAAGAAGATCTTTACGTACACAAGATGCTAACTTCAAAACATTATATATATATATATATATATATATATATATATATATATATATATATATATATATATATATAATTATGAATTATAATTAGATTATGACTTTATTATGTAATGAAGAGTAAGTTTTGTAGGAATAAGATCCAAGCAAAACTAAATTACACAGCCTAGTAAATAAGAATACACTACTCCTTCAAAAGTTTTAACAAAATATGATTGGATGAACTAGACCATTGAAAAACTATATTGAGTCCTTCCATTCAAGGATAACCTATAAATATTTTTTGACTTATAAGGTGTACTTAATCAATCTAAGAGACTCTATGTCACATCAGAACACCAATCATATTCTCCAATATAGTTAACTATACTTAGAGTAAAGTCAAATATGAAGATGATAATATTCGTGGAATTTACTCAAATTTCTTAAACGTATACACAATCATCATCGCAAGATGTATTTATTGTGTGCACCATACAAAACAAAGAAACTAATTTGTATGAACTACCACCAAAAGTGATTGAAAATTTCAAATTTTTGATTAATAATTATGTAATTTAACTAGTGAAGATTTAGATTTTTTTGGTAAATAAGCGTTAACAAATATTTTTTATAGGACCGAGAGGAGCAAAATATGATCACAGACGGTATCAAAGATCAAAGGTAATACGTATGTTTATTTATAGGAATTGATTAACTTTTGATATTGAGTTTATACTGTATAGGTTCTAATATGGTTCACAATGTTGTGTTATGGGAATACGAGAGCCACAAAGTCACAACAGAGGGAACATATAAAATTGATCCCATAAACCAATAGCAAATCCAATTTTAACCAATCTAGTGCAACTAAATAAGCAACCATAAAGGGTTAAAAAGTACACACATTTGTAGCCTTTGATTTCTTTGATCTATCCAGTTGATCGAATCTATATAATCCAAAGTACCATTTGTATTATGTGGTCGCACCGAAGGAAACAACACAATAGCCTTGACAACCTCCAGAAACCGCAACACCTATAAACCGTAAACGATTAGGGTTCTTACTAAAAGAAGTCCCATGACTAACAAGATTTTCCATCGTGACGACCATGATTTCGAGATTCTTTTATAGTGGTGTGAGGCAGCCGAATTCTATGATTTTTATCACTTGGATTTTCGGTCCTAAGATCCTCAATTTATAGGGGAGGCTTTAGAATCCTTTTGGGATAATTAATTGGTCACTAAATAATTATCTATAATATTTAACTTTCAAATATGTACACTTAAACCCTTAAGTATACAAGTTTCTATTAATTAATTAGCAAACTAGATCCCTATTATTCTCTCTTGTCAATTGCTTAAATTTGAAATTGTGTGTAACCCAAAATGGCTCTGCCATTACTAGTAATATTACCAACTATTGTGACTGTGGGCACTATTTTCAATAGCCTCCCACTTGTACAAGTCACCAACATTTTATGGTCTAATATTCACTAATAACAAATAGAGAGTATGACATCCCGTGCAACTAATATACTTATTGATAACTAATAATAAAATAGCCCTTAGTTAAGTGATCAAATATTCCTTTTCTCTTCAAGATATTTGTATGAATTAGAGTTATCATGGATACCATGTAAATCTTAGTGTTTAAGATTATATTTCTTAGTAGAGATTTGTGATGACCACATCAGATTTTACTATTGATCTAATCAACTCAGTCTCAGCTTGGTGAAACATTTGATTCTCAATACCAAATCATCAAGGGGCATAGAGATACCAAGTTTCCCTGTTAAGATAGAATGACCAAATTAACGTTGACTACATAGACTTCACGTGTTCTCCATTTCAAATATGGATACATCCCTTTATAAGTGCCATGTAGGAACCCAAAATTTGGAGAGATTTGACTTTAACTCAAATATTGACTAAAAGGGCAATTTGTTCATTAAGGAGAATTTTATAAGTTTTTGAAGTTGTAACATCATGAAATTGGCCAAGATAGATTTAAGTCACATTTATAAGAAGAACTACGTGAGTTCAAGAGAATAAATGCAAGAGTTAGTGCATTTATACCAAAAGAGTAAAATGGAAATTTTATGCTTTTTACGCCAAGTTTGTGACTTAATATATTAATACCAATATTAAGTCTTTTAGAAGTGACTTAATGGAGTTGTAGAACTCTTCCACACCCTCTTGTGGATATAAATATCATAGAAAATGGGTTTACAACAAAGAAGATATGAGTGTTAGAAAATTAGAAGAAAACGTCCCAAAGTTGGCACGTAATCAGACATGAAGGCTACTGTCATACAACCATCACGGCATGGTGAAGACATTACCACATTGTGCTGAGGGGAGATGGCGATTAGGATGAGAAATTTATCGTAAGTAGATCACAATGTACTTTCTCGGAGGGTGGTATTAATGGGTACCATGACATGATGAAGAAAGTAGGATGTTATGAGGGTAAGGCACCATGACTTGGTTTGATGCAGATCACAACCTATTTCGGTTCACAACGTCTCGGTGAATAGATAACCGTGTCATGGTTTCTTAATCAAAACACATGTTATAACCATTTAAGAGCTTATTCTTATTATTTTCTTTGGGGGTCAGTTGGGAGCATGGAGAATGCGATTTTGATGCCAAAATCATACCAAGAGAAGTTAGAGATAGAGTCGAACAAGTATTATCATTATCTCTCCGTTAAGATAAAGATTTCTCCTTTTGTTAAGCTTTGATCTTTAGATGGTGAAATTACTAGATTGGTTAGAATGGTTGATTGATCAACCTATAGCTTGATTATGATGTAATTTAGAGTGTTTATAAGCTTTGATCAAGCTTTGAAAGTGATTTCCATGGCAAAATCCATCCATAGGGAGTTAGGGTTTCAAACCCTAACTAGTGAGGTTAGTAAATTGATGCATTATAGATTAAAGAATAATGATTTATGTAGTATGTGATGCTTAATTCATTTGGAAAAAATAGATTTAGAGGTAGAAGACATAATATGAGAATTATGATCAATTAATTGATCATTTTGGTAAGGAGAGTAGTTAAACTCTTAATATGCGAAGACAAGTTTTATGGGACTTGATATGTTTATAAATAGGCCTTGAGCAAAAAGATGAGTCAAGATGCATCAATTAAATATTTGAAGAAAAATGGTAGTTAGTCTTCACTGCTTAACAAGGTAAGCTAACTCACTCTCTCACTAGATTATGTATGCATGTTTATATAATAATGTTAATATGTATGTATGTATATATATGCTTGTGGTATTTTGTTAAATACCTAATACTCATTAAAGAGATAAATGCATATGTATAGGAGTTATCACCTTATGAATTGGGTAGTTATGCATCACTAAATGTTAGAGGTATTGTGTAAATACTGAGATATGTTACTTAAAGATAGAATATTAATGGTATGATATGTTTAATTCCTACAAGAAGTTAGATGGAGATAAATTTTGATTATATGTTTATAATCATGTAAATAAGCATGTATGTATGTTTAGAGTTTGTATGTGTACTTAAAGATGTTGGATTAGTGTCTAAGTCGATAACTATTTTGGTATGTACTTGACCCGATGGTGCATGGTCCTTTTGGGTTGCCTTCACCAAAGCAACTTGATAGGATGAATTATGGAGATAGATGATTAATTATGATTTATTAATATATTATGAGAACAATATATTAAAGTAGAAATCATATTGTTTAATTAATATTAGTCAATAATTAATTTTGTGGCCAAAAGAGATTAATTAAACTTAGGGGCTAGAACTATCAATTGTTTGATAGTTGAATATTGGGCTAATGGACTCCATATTAGAGGAGTGGACAAATTCTATGGGGAAACCCATTAGAAATCGTCCAAGGCCTCTAAGGAGGGAGTCCATGGGCTGCTTAGGGCCTAAACAGTTAAATTAAGGTTTCCTTGTTAGATAATCCTAATAGCCTCATATATTTTAGGACCCCTAGGGCACCAAAAACGTGGCCAACTGATTCCTTAGGGTTTCTAGACGTTTTTGGGTGCCTCTCCTCTTCTCCTTCTTCATCCTCTTACTCTTGGTGTTTCTGACCCATTAGAGGTGTGACATTTGTGACACTAAGATTTCAGAAGCCAATTGCAAGGAGGAATAGATTGTTATTACTACATAACAATCAAATGTAATTTCTAAACCCTTAATTCGGTTCATAGTTTGATAGATTTAGGGTTTATGGCTTTGGATGATTATTGCATGTTCATTGGGCAAACTAGATCCAAGGCTTTAGGGTTTGCATGTATAACATAGGAATGATGTAGTGCTCAAAACCTATCAGTGGTATCAGAGCCTAAGGTTGTTTGTTAATGAATTTGATGCATATTTGATCATTTATTGCCTGAAAATCGATTTTTTTTTACTCTCTGCCTGACTGAATCGGTGAGTCAGTGAATGAACTCAGCGAGTCCAGCCCCTGACTCGGCGAGTCCCGGGGTCAGACAGAGGGAAAATTGGGATTTTATGCTCTTTTGCTGTGGGATAATTACCAAAACGATTTATATTGATAATATTCATATTTTTATGATATTGGGTGATTATCCTTGCCAAAAATAGTAGATAATTACCAATTAATCAAATATTTGTTGCCTTATAAGATAATGTTTAATTATTTAAGTTATTTGGTGAATTATCTTGCAAGTAATTGTACTAGGTCAAAATTAGATAACCATAATTAATTGTTAATTGCCTTATTTGAATTGTTAATCTAGAATATTCTTGATAATGTTTTGAAAAGTTTCAAAACTTGCCTTCAAGTTTTGAAATTTAAATTTTTTGATTAAAAGTTTAATTTTGAAATATCTAAATTCTAAACCCTAATGTTTTGAAATGTTTCAAGACTTGACCTCAAGCTTTAGAATTTAAAATTGTTTGATTAAAAGTTTATTTTTTGAAATTTTAAATTCTAAAACCCTATCTTTCTGAAAAAGTTCGAATTGCACACTTATGGTTTTTATTAAATTAATTAAGTGTATAATTAAAAGATAGTTAATAAATCCATAGTGATATGGTTTAAATTTAATTAAATTAAAAGTGTAATTTATTAAATTAGACCACCTAGTATTTTAAAAGTGTAAAATACTCCCTTATACTATATATAACATTAAAAGTCTAATATTATATATGTATAACTTAAAATGCTAGTCTTACTGTTATTAGACCTCATTCACGAAGCTGATCTTTAAGGTGGGTATAAGGTTATGACCTTAAAAATGGTCGTTTAATGGGTATCCACTCTCACCCATCGCTTCCTTGATTGGTGGAGGGTCGTTAGCCAAACAGGTAGGATAGGGCAAACCCTTTCCATTAAAAGTATAATGAATTATAAAGTAACTAAATGCTTATTACAAAATTCTCATCCTAATTACTTTAGGTAAAAGTGAATTCATGCAATTCCATGAAATTACACATTGTACCCTTGCGAAGACGTTAGTGGAGCGTGTGTGGTTAACCAGCACACTAAATGGTTCTAAGCAAAGGTTGCAAAGGGTGACTCAATGTTTGTCATAGTTAGGTGGAGTGTGTGTGGTTAACCGGCACATTGAATATGTGACTGTAACATTGGGGGCACCATGTAAGTTTGCATGGTTATTCACACCCTGTTTTGTGATCCTCAGCATCCCAGTCACAAATCGAGGGGCATAGCAAGATTTAAATATGTCATTGAAAAGTTCAATGAATCTCAAAGAATCTAGGAGTTTTTCAATACATTTAAAACCTAATCTCTTTTACGTTTTTCATGGTGGAAAATTAGTGAATCGTCATTCACTTACGTTCAAATGTTCTACAATTTGGGTTACGACATCCCTCTCCCAAGTTGTGGAGTATTGTATTGGGTCCTAGACTTAATATCTCATTTGGGTGATTTATTAAGGACTCAATAAATCAACTAACTTGGTTTTCTCCTTTTTTTTTTAGATGTCTGAATCTAACCGTGGTCTTCCCGAATCCCATGGAAAAGGTTTTCTTGCTCGAAGTGAAAATTTGTTACACAATGAAGGTGAAAGATCGATCCCTGCATTGTGGACTAGCTTGGTTTCACTTCCTCCACCTCCTCCTGTTGTTCTCCCAAACCCACAAGATCAAAGAATTGAAAAGTTCAAAATCACTCAAGCCCTGTTGGCAATGAAACATGATGTTGAAAATCTATGTGTGCTCACGTCCTAGGGATGAAATCACACATCGATAGGTTGACAATGCTGGGTGCATCTTTTCCAAAGAAGTTGGGTGTAGACTGGGTTCTTTAATCACTCCCTAAATCATATGATAAGTTCATAAGAGAGTATTATATGATGGATCTTAACGCGACCCTCATTGACCTAACTTACATGCTTATTGTTGCTGAATCATAAATGATTTGGCAAAGTAATAGAGCATATTTGTCTGGTAACTCAACCAACCATGCTTCCGTGGTTGCTTCAGGAGAAGCTACTTGTTTCTGCTACCAAGAGAAGGGGCGTTGGCTACGAAGCTACCCAGAGGACCTGAAGAATCTAAGAGATGGGAGAGTCAAGAAGTATGGCTCTACTTCAGGTAAAATCCAATATCTAACTCCATTAAGTTCCTATTCATTGATTCTTAATACATAATGTCATAAGATTACATTTGAATGTTTTGCAGGATTTGAGAAAAGAGAGGAACCTTGATAGAAAAGCAAGACGAGTCTGATCACGAAGAAATGGATCACGGTCGCATGGATTCAAAGATCAGATTTTGAGCTTAGAAAGTTATAATAGATATGTTATGAATATTTGATTACATAGTTTTTCAGTTGATTTTGCATTGTAAGGACATGTTTTCCACTACTTTTATGAATAAAATAAATTTTTTTAATTTGTCTTATATATATATATATATATATATATATATATATATATATATATATATATATATATATATATATATATATATATCCTTGCAATGAAATCGTTGTGAAAAATTGATGTTTGTGTATTTCTATAAATGGATGTGATTCTTACTTATGTTATTTATGGTAGTGTCAAAAAAAATATTTTAAGTAAGGAAAGATTCCCATCACCCAAGTTTCAATTGGAAAGAAACTTGAAATCATACAACTTGCATTGTGTGATGTATGGAAATCTTGGTACTTAGGTAATTAAGACTAATTCCTTGATCACACAAGTATGTGAGTCAAGTGAAGGACTAAAGGAATAGAATGCAATGTTGTGCACTAGTCAAGTCCACCACAAATAACAATAAGACTATTCGTCATAATTTACTAAAAGTATAGTAAATGTCGTTATACTTACAAGATTAAGTGTAATTCTGAATCATTGAAAAGTTTCAATGAATGGCAGAATGAATAAGAAGAATCAATTAGGCGGAAAGATAAAAATTTCTCCAATCTAAGAAGAAGGTAGAGTACTTTTGTATCGGGTTTTATGATCGTCTTAATGATTGAGAAACATATTACAATTGATCTTTTAAGGAAATCTTAGTGCACTAGTATGGCTAAGAGGAGGAATCGGAAATTGTTGAAATGGTTAAATCAAAAGAATGAGTCATATTTCGTTCCAAAATCAATTCTTAGAATCGTACTCCAAGATTGTGAATTGAGTGAAACACACTCATCAAATGTGAAGAATAAAAATGTTTTTCTTACTCTTGCACGTTTGAAATTGGTAAGTTGTGATGTCTTGGAGAAAACAAGGACCAACTAAGACCAAATGTGTGTAATGTTTGTCTCGATATAGACACACACCAACTCTTGGATATTTGTTTATCAAGAAATGTTTCTTGATAAGAGAATCTAATATGTCAACAGGTTAGTGCGAGTCTGAAGATCTTGAAAAGATTCAAGAACTAATCAAGAGTAAACCTATTAAACACTAGCACATGACTTCAGGTTTATGAACTATCGTGTTGACAAAGTTTTATTTATGTGCCAATCTTGTTAAGTGATTATGCATATGAGTTCTACGTGTTCTCAATAGACTGTATAAGGCAAGCTACTTGTTCGATGAATGTACATTGATTGGCATGTGTGAGCTACTAGATAGCTTGGAAGCAATGGTGGGACCCTTGATGGCAAGAAATTAAGAATGAACAAGTTCTGTCCATAAGAGTTTGAATTTGTCACAAACATTATATTTTGATTATGATTATGGCAAATTCACATGGATAGGAACACATACACCATAAAATCTAAGTGTCATAAGGCTTCTCTCCTTCATCAAAATGATTATGAGGAAACGCTTTCACTAAGAGAGATTTTAAGGAGATAGCGATTATGTAAATTTCATTCTCAAATTAGATTATGATTACGACATCCGTCTTCATAGTTCGAATTGTGAGATTTGGCAATTAGTCTGAACATTTGGGACTTAGTAATATAAGTTCTGAATTAGTTTAGACACACATGCGAGCTATCTAAGAAAAGGTGTGTGAGTTTGAGAAGCTTAGATAAAAGGCTCATCAAAGCATATTGTATTAGAAACGATGAACTTTGGAAGTCAATAAGTATTGTTTTCTAGAAGTTTAGCAGGTTTCTAAATACTTGTCAAAGCTAGTGGGAGCATAAATGTTATGCTGGAATGGATATAATCATCATGTTAGTGGAGCATGATTATTATTTAAGTATTGCAAGTTAGCAATATTAATTATAGAAAAACAAAAGTTTCACTTTGCAAAGTTGCAGGGGTAGAAAAGTTGTTTTTGCTATAATTAAGGGAGAGAATGTTATACTCCGTTTCCAATCTAAAATCTTAGATCGAGAAATTTTAATTGTATTTAGTCAAGGGTATATTTATGACGATATTATAGTAAGAAACTGGTAAAGTATCACCTTTTTATTATGAATCGTATCCCACACGCTTCGGGTATAGGATCGATTGCATATGTTGTAATATTCGACCGCTCTAAAAATTTCCAAATGCCAAGGGCATATAGAGGGAAAAAGGAAATAGAACCGGTTTTGACTAAAATAATTAAAAAACTGCCAAGGACAATGTAAGATTCGCCAAGCATTGGTCGCTTGTGAACAGTTGGAAGTATAGTCGTGGGTGGAACATATTGACATTATTATGAATAGATAAGACTCTATTTAGAATGAGTTGTCATAAGGCAAATATGGAAATGTTTCATTATTGGGAGTTGGATATCGAGAATCAATGTCTAGATTAGAAACTTTTATGAAAGAAGGATGTTCAAAGGAATGTACTTTGAATATGAGACTTCATGACTATGGAATTGTCTTGTAACAATCTCCAATACAGTATTTTGTAATTTCATTGGCCGAGTCTTGGTGACTTTTGTGCTGTGACATTACGAAAGGATTGTTGCATAAAAAATGTTAAAATCTAACATATTCTAGTAGTGGCGAGAATTTTTGTATTCTTACACTAATGGATTAGGAATTGTGAAATGAGTTGATTGAGAATGTTATTCAATTATACCATTTCACAAAGTAAGGACCATAGGTAAACATAGTGTACATGCTAAAGAGCATGGGACAATTGTAGTTATAATTCAAGTCAGAAGTTGATTACCCGAAACAACAAATGATGAGTAATCAATATGGTGATTGAATAAAATGTTTTATTTATACTCAAAGGTTTGAGGCCATATAGGATTAGTATTATTGTTGTGTTTCACTTTGCATGTTTTGACTTCCCGAATAATAAGATTATTCAAACCCTCCACAGTCGCTCATTCTTAGGAAGTAGGAATGAATGAAGACTGTCATGAATCTGACTGTAGATTGTCTAAAGTGTTTTAGACATAGCAAAAGTTTGTTGCAGGGTTTATGAATGCTGCTATAAGATTAAAGTATTGAAATAAACCCACGTTCACTTGGATCGCTTCATGGATTTTATCACGAGTGATTGGTGAGACGATAATATCTTATATTCTTAAAACCGAGATGTGTAAGTTGTATCTAGCGAGTCGGTTACACATTGATAATATGTAAACACACCAGTAACTTGGTGTTATAAAATGTATTGTTGTGTGTGATTCGGTGAGTGAGTGCAAGCGAGCATTGTGTGATTCTATGGGCCCCTCGATGATTTAGTGATGACACCCTAAGCACTTGGCCAATCCAGGACTAAGTTGATGTGTTCAATTGTAATCTATTGACAGTCCTCATAAATCAGAAGTCGGGAAACAATATACAGACATAGAGAATGATTTAAATCCATGTCTCACATCTATACGATATCTAGAATGGAGGAATATATGATCCCATATCTAAAGGACACTTTTCTAATAAGATCAAAGTTAACAGCGGCTTTTGAAAGCAACGATTGCGGATCAGGATCTGAAGTCATATGCAGAATAGTTATTAGACTTATCCAAGTGGGAGACTACTGGATTAGTTTCTAAGTCGATAACTATTTTGATATGTACTTGACCCGATGGTGCATGGTCCTTTTGGGTTGCCTTCACCAAAGCAACTTGATAGGATCAATTATGAAGAGAGAGGATTAATTATGATTTATTAATATATTATGAGAATAATATATTAAAGTAGAAATCATATTGTTTAATTAATATTAGTCAATAATTAATTTTGTGGCTAAAAGAGATTAATTAAACTTAGGGGCTAGAACTATCAATTGTTTGATAGTTGAATATTAGGCTAATGGACTCCATATTAGAGGAGTGGACGAATTCTATGGGGGAAACCCATTAGAAATCGTCTAAGGCCTCTAAGGAGGGAGTCCATGGGCTGCTTAGGGCCTAAGAAGTCAAATTAGGGTTTCCTTGTTAGATAACCCTAATAGCCTCACATATTTAAGGACCCCTAGGGCACCAAAAACGTGGCTAACTGATTCCTTAGGGTTTTTAGACATTTTTGGGTGCCTCTCCTCTTCTCCTTCTTCATCCTCTTTCTCTTGGTGTTTGTAAGCCATTAGAGGTGTGACATTTGTGACATTAAGCTTTCAGAAGCCAATTACAAGAAAGAATAGATTGTTATTACTACATAGCAATCAAAGGTAATTTCTAAACCCTTAATTCGTCTCATAGTTTGATAGATCTAAGGTTTATGGCTTTGGATGATTATTGCATGTTCATTAGACAAACTAGATCCAAAACTTTAGGGTTTGCATGTACACCATAGGAATGATGTAGTGCTCAAAACCCATCAAAAGATAGAGTAAGTATGTGTGATTAAAGATAGAGTATGTATGTATAGATGAAGATAGACTATGAATGTGTGGTTTAGATAGAGTATACATGTGGGCCTAGATATTGATGGTATTGTGTAATATAACCGTCATAGATTAATTGGAGATTGATTATGGATGTATTACTAGATGTTAAGAGTATTGTGTTAAAAACCTATATGTTAGTAGATGATGATTTAGATTAAGTACTTAATGAGTTGAAGTTCTAGAATGGTAGTAGAAGATCTCTTAATGAGATCACGAGATATATTGTTATGTGTTTTGTTCATCAGCACTACCGGTTGATCTAAAACCAATTGGTGTTAGAAAGGGCACAACCTTACCCACATCTCACATTCAACCCTCAAGGACCATGTATTAGATTATGGCACTCCAGGCCATCGTGCGAGGACTTGGTCAATCCTATTTCTGACCCCCAACAATCCCCTACTTAGAAATTGCTCCCTGAGAGAATTAAACCCTCGCCACTAGCTCTGATACCACTTGTTGAGCATCAACGCTATCAGTTGATCTAAAACCAAGTGGTGTTAGAAAGGGCACAACCTTACCCATATAGCGCATTCAACCCTCCAGGACCAGGCATTCGATTACGGCGCTCCAGACCATTGTGTGAGGACTTGGTCGATGCCATTTTTGACCCCCAACAATGTGACATATAAGGTGTACGACTATGGTAAGACCATATCATTCACATGAAAGATTATGAGAATGTAGAAAGATGATTCCTTCGGAAATGATATAGATGGTTCGTTCAAAAATGAGATGATGATTCCTTCGGGAATGGATATAGTTGATTCCTATGGGAATTAGATTTTTGTATGGTTAGATAAGTTTGAGAAAGGTTCTATGAATGGAACAAGATAAAAAGTTTCTTTAGAGAAACTTGACATAATCCATGAAGGATTAAGTGTAGAGGATCTGTAAGGGATCATTGTAATCCATGAAACATTAAATAAAATAGAACTAGTTAAAGGGTTCGTGTAGGATCAATGTGATGGGACTTAACCCATAAGGTTGTACTCTGGTAAGTTAGAGTTATGGTGTCCCATATATGACAGGTGGAGCTATCATAGATGATTAGAGTGGTTGGGTCAAAATAAGAATGAGAGATAGGAGGCAAGAACATATGGGAGTGTAGATGAGATAGGATGAAGAGAAAGGAAGAAGTATGCCTTGGAATGAGTAGAGAGTATGACGTAAGAGAAGTTGACATAATAAGAAGTGTTGATAAAGTAGAATAAGAGGAAAGAGATGAGAAAGGGAAGAGGTTTGAGAAGAGTCGGGAAGAGGCTAAGATAGAGTATGAATAAAGTATGAGAAGACATGAGTTGGCATAAAGTAAGAGTAATAAAATAAAAGAACAAAGTAGAAGAGTATGAAAACATGAAAACATATCATAATATAACTCACCAGACCCATGGTCTGATGTTGTAGATTATTTTATGATTTATAGGTTCAATTAGTAGTTGATTCACGAGAGGAGGTAGGAGCACATAGTCGCATAGCCGTAATTTTTGAGACGGTGTTACAAAATTTTTTAAGATTCAAAATAGTATATGCATAGATTTTTTAAAATTTAAAATCGTAAATCAAAAAATATAATTTAAGAAAAGTTACAATTGAAATTTCTTAGTTGTCAAGTCTTAAAATCGATCAATGATATTGTCGCTAAAAACTTGTAGAATCACATCATTCTTAATAAAATTGAACTAACAATTGTTTAAAACTTGATCATCCATATTGGCCCGCAACTTATTCTCTCTACACTTGATATATCAACCAAAAAAGATATATTTCATGTAGTTATCCAATCCCAAACATCAAAGACATGGTACAATCTATTTAGTTGGCTGGTATAATAACATAGAGCTTGTTTATAGATAATATATATATATATATATATATATATATATATATATATATATATATAAGTTTTTCTCTGGGATGTTGTAGTACCCCCACCGCCCTATGTACACTCACATCATTCCCAATAAACTGACTAAACATTTAACTATCATTTTATAGGCAGTTTCCTTATCCCCCTGCCCCCATTATAGTTCAGTTTCGTGAATAAGACTTACTAGCGATCCAATAGACCTAATCTTATACATATAGTAATTAACTTATAATATTATATATATATATATATATATATATATATATATATATATATATATATGTTTGTATATATAGAAGGTGTATTTTAAAAACTTTTCTAAAATAGTAGGTTTAATGTATATTTTCGAAATTAAGAGAGTTATTTCAATTTGAAATAAACCAATTAAGATTTAATCTTTATCTTTTAATTAACATTTAAATAAATTAATTTAAATCTTATGAGGATTAAACATTATTTACCATTAACTATTAATTAGATAATTTAATTTAACTGTAATCCCTTTCCATCTAAATTTTCGAAAATGAAGCAATAATGGGTTATCCAATTTTAATTATCGCATTTTAAACAATTTAAGATTAATAATTATTAAATAAGGAAACCCGAGAAATTTCGAATTTAAAGGGTGGAGGGTAGGGTTTCAAGAACCCTAACCCAAGTCAAAATTTGCATCCTTTAGGGTTTAATTTATATAAACCCTAATCTTGATCTATTCAACTATTATGCATATTCAATTGAAAACATGCGCTCTGGTATCCCTAATGGGATTTATAGGTTACAAAAATCATATTTTGGCAGTAAAACTTAAACCCCAAGTTTGTATGAAACCTAAAGGATCTATGTTTTCAATATTGAATTAATAACCAGTTGAATATCAAGAATCCTATAAGAACGCGAAGTATTTCAAAAATGGAAAAATGGTTTAGAATTACATACCTCTTGATTATACTAGTAGATAATCAATCACAATCCTGCTTGAAGTTAAACTAGCACTAGAAATCTCATTCATCTGATGGTTCAGACCCAACCCTAGCAACAAGGAGACTTAAAGAGAGAAGAGAGGGGATGGAGAAATTTCGACTATCCTTATGAATAAAGAGATGGCCAAAAATCATAGGTCGAGGGGCTTTTATATATTAAATTTAAGAAACCCTAGATAACAATAATTTGAATAAAATAATATTAATTCAAATTGGTAATTATCCAAACTCTTATTTATCTGTAGAGAATATTGCAGAATTCCCATAATATCCCTAATTTCGCCCACCCATCCAAGGAAGGTTCTGGACCCTAATTTGTTCAACTATGGAACAATTACACTCTAGCCCTCGCACTTTTAATTAATCCGATTATTCCTAAACTTAATTTCAATTAATTTATGATTTGTTATTAATTAAATAATACTATTTCTAGTTAATATGTTATTTCCATAACATATTTATAACTTCATTTGCTGTTATTTATTAATCATACAGTAAATTAATAAATTTGTTTTCTCTCTAAAAAGTTATCATATTGAATTACTATGTCTGAGTGCAGTGTGCACCCTAAAAAGAGTTTGCTAATAATTCAACTATATATTAATTTAGTTATTGGTTTAAACATGTAATCCAACGGATACAAGAAAAGTTTGCATACCCCATTAATTTTTGTAAAAATATTCTAGGAAATAAGAAGGAATCATTAAGAAGAAAGCCAGGGGTATTTTTTTCCTAAATTAATGTGACCTTTTTTCCCAATGATGTAGTTTTATTTTCTATTAATGTTAGTTTTATTAAACAAAAAAATTAAGAATGGTGGAATGATCGAGTACGGGAATTAATTAATAACTATAACCAGTATTATAAATGAGCTTACAATCACATTTTAAAATATTTATTTGTGAATTCGACTCAATCTAGTTTATCAATTTTCATTAAAGGTTATTCGGATGTGAATTTTCATAAATTTGGATTCAATCTGTGAAAACAACAAAGACTTACCGACATGAAATATGTGTTTTTTTGGAAACAACGAATATAGTATATAATTTTAAAAAAAATAATAAAAAAAAATAAAAAATAAAAAAACTGACCAATTAGCAGGAATCTAAGAAGAGGTGATTATATGTCGACGAACCAAATCTTGTCGACACAGCCTGACTACACAAATTGACTTTTATGACTTATCTATAATAGTATGTAGGTTTATTAATGCTATGCATCTTCATTTCGCCACGTAAACTATCTTTTCATCATCTCACTTTCCTCTATATAAAGCCACCTGAATCTCATTAAAAAAAACACAAACGAACTAAGTGTTCAATTCTACGTTTTCAAGCTTCTTCTATAACTTATCGAGTGAAAAGAAAAATGGCAGAATACGGAGATCAGACATACGGAAGAGAAGGTCGGCAAACAGATGAGTATGACAACCCTGTTCAGAAAACTAATGAGTACGGAAACCCACTTCACTCTACCACCGATGAAACCATGGGTGATTATGGTGTCACTAGTCACCAGGGTCTAGGTCACGCCACCGGAGAAACTGAATCTTATCAAAACCAACCTAGCGCCACCCCTTTGTCCAGCAGCAACATTGGCATAGGAACTGGGGCAGGCTACGATCAACATAGAGAAGAAGGCCACGAGAAGAAAGGGGTGACGGAGAAGATCAAAGAAAAACTTCCTGGTGGTCATAACACGGACGAGCATTCAACAACAACAGCAGGCGGTGTTGGTGGTGGTGGTTATGGGGAAGGGGAAACCCACGAGAAGAAAGGGGTGATGGAGAAAATCAAGGATAAGCTTTCTGGGCATTAGATCCTATGATATCTTTGTGACGATGCATGTGTATATAGAATAATGAGATGCCTGAATAATAATCTGGTGTATTGGTGTCGTTTGCCTTGTATGTTCTTGATGGGTAAGAAGCATAGAGGTGGGATTGAGCGTTGTATTGTGTGTTATCTCGTATGTAATTTGGTTTAGTTTTATTGCGTTTTTCCATGATACTTTGGTGTTCTAGAGCTTATAGATAATTACTTAATTTCCTGTCTTGTGTAATTGTGTTTAGTCCATGTTGCTGTTATATCGTTTTAATGGACGATGTTATCGTGCAAGTAAACATGGGCATCATAAAATTTGGAATAATCAATCAATTATCACTAACTCTAACACTACAACCCATGAGTAGTGTGCAATAGCCAAGTCGGTTGTATTATCACCACAAAATGCCAAAGTATGTGAGAGAATCTTCCCTTCTCATAGATTACATTTTGCAAACCTCCATGAATTGTGCAAAATAACTGACTCGCTACAAAAAAACGGAAGGTGTGGAGGGACACGATAGGTTGTGATTGGGAAATTTGTTGTCTGTATAGGTCGATCGTTGGAATTGCTTTTGGAGATGCCTTTCATATAGACAAGATCCTTGTTAGGTATATATTTTTTAGCAGATGTACGTTTTGTGGTTGTTATATAGGTCATATCTTTTTCAGGAGTCGTACGTTTTGTGGCCTTTATATAGGTCATGTCAAGTTTAAGTATGTCCAGTGAATAAGTTTTTATAAATACTTATTTCATTTTTTAAACCAACCACTACACTGTGTAGAAACGATAGCGAAACCGTGTCGCACAAAAGGCCAACATCCCTTATAGCAAACTACAAATAGTCTTGCTGACTAGATTTTTCATTATCAAATTCATAAAAACAAAAAATCCTAAAAAAAACCTTTTACCCCAATATAATGTAAATTCATATAAACTTTTTTGTATCCTTTAAGAAAGTTTTAGGTCCAACTTGATAGTTACTGAAAATAGTCTGTCAACGTAAGAAATCCTAACTGAGAATAGTCTGTTTAGATAACAAATCCTGACTAAGTAAGAAATCATGCATTTTAATTATATATCTAACTGAATGTGCTAACTGATAAAAAATAACTATTTTTCCCTTTTTTGATGGATGAAGTTGCTGAAGAGTTGTAAAAACATACATTTTAAGCACAAATTTGATTCAACATTTAGAACAAAGCATACATATAATATTTTTATACCCAAAATACCCCTATTCATGAAAAATACCATAAATAACAAAACAAATCAACAATACACCAATTAGCAATCCCAGACCATTGATTGAACAATTTCCTTTGATATTGAATTGAATTCACATTTTTGAAGCCATCCATTCACTACAAGAAAACTAGGGAAACAGCTACGGCACAATCCGTAGCTATTCAGTAGGTATAAGGCAATATCTACGGATTGGCTACGGAAAATATCCTGTAGCATAAATTCCCGTGGGAAATTTATACCTACGGAATTGCTACGGACTAGCTACAGAATATCTACGACTTTTTCCGTGGGTATAATACCTACGGAATAACTACGGAAAACAATAGCTACAGAATACCTACGGGTTACTAACGAGAGTCATGTTTGACTATTTTCCTACGGAATAGCTACGGAAATACATAGCTACGGATTACCGACAGAGCCAACTTTGACTACCATTGACTTTATTACCTACAGATTTCCTACGGCTCACATTACCTACGAATTTTCTGTAGGTAATCCGTAGGTAATTACTTTTAATTTAAAAAAAAAACAGCAAAAAGTTATTTAAAAAAAATCAGTTTTTTATCTCCAAATTATTGAAAAAACCCCCCATTACATTCAACTTATAACAATCACAAAATAAATAACATTATAATAAAACAAATAAACCTAAAAAAAATATCAAATACAAATACATGTTACTAAGGAACATTGTCTAATAATACATTAAATGTGTCTAATAATACATATTAAAAGTGTCAACTACAAAAGTTTAACTAAGTGTTTACAAACATAAAATTAAGAATTATTTGGTGGATTACTTGGCAAATTATCGGATAAGTTGAATCGATAAAGACTCACAAGTGTTCTTCAATTTGAGTTTTGAATCAAAGGCCAACAATTATTCCTATTTCAATACACCATAATCAATTATCACAAAAAAATACAAATATAGCAATGTACTTTCATTTATTTATTTATTATAGCAGTAATTGAGAACATTTTTTACAGTACAACACAATAAATAAGACAAAATAAAAATAGGATATTATAATAAGCCTGTATATCTTTCATTTAAGTAGCTCAAAAATAAAACACATTTCCTTCCAAGACTACCAAACATACCTGATGCCTTTTGAACTTGTATTTTCTTGAAAATCAAAAGCACTTGTAAAGAGGAATTTCGAGCCATATTACCCCCATGCACACAGAAAAAAAAACTCTTAAACTTTTAGTTTCTTTCCAAGCACTTTTAAATCCTAAAGATATAGACAAAAGATTCTTTGAAGCAAACGTTTACATTTTTTATTGCATTAAACAACTTGCAAATGGTGAAAGCCAACATGAATAAGAAAATTTAAACTCTTAAGCCTTTGGAAATTACCAAATGTTGTTTATATCCTCCTAATAAATTTTAAATCCTAGACAAAAGTTGTTTCTATACATTCTCTAAATCCTAAAACTGACATTACATCAACAAACAATAATTATTCCCACAATAGGAACCAAAACATACATGGCATGTTATCATCATATCTATCACCAACAACTGACATTACATGAACAAACTGAGAAGGTTCCATTGCTCCATATTTCTTTAACAAAATCCTCCATTACAAATGAAACCATTCTGCAGGCATATAATGCCAAGATAACAACATATGAAAATAATATAATACCTTAATCTCTCTATTATAAAAATGAAATAGAGTGTTATTGTGATACTAACTTGTTGTAGATATCATTTGAAGGTCCAAAAATAGAGCCATGAGATAGTTCACTAGCACCTTCTTTCTTCTTTGATCTACAAACTTTGGACAGCTGCGAAATATAATATGGGCAAAATTTTGGCATTCAGAAATCCAATCTAATGATTTTACAATCACTGTAAGATCGGACTACTCCAGTGTGTTGAAAATTGAAGAAAAAACGAGTCTTTGACATTCAAATGTAACGTCCCGTCTCTGGTATGTTGTTTTCATGTTTATTTATTTAGAAGTTTTTCAGAGGGACTCGGCGAGTCTATAGCCCGACTCGTCGAGTAGAGAAAGGATTTCGAGCACGTGTAAGTCGGCGACTCGACAAGTCCATATTCGGGACTCGGCGAGTCCGCCTGTCTGGAAGAAACCCTAAATCCTCGGGTTTGCTCACTATTTAAGCAATGATATGTGCCCCAAACTCGCCTCCTTCACCCTCAGAGAGTCTGTGAGCAACCCTAAACCATTCCTTGTTTGATTAAAGTGTTTTGTGTTGATTCTTGAAGGTTTGAAGAAGAAAAAGAAGAAAGGACCAAAAAGAAGTGGTGTAGAGCAAAGATCCAAGGTCAAAATCAGAGTTCATTGAGGTATTTCTCGGAATCATTATGTTTTGTGCTTAAAACCTCCATTGGAACACCTCTAAGGCTAGTTTAATGTATTTTCGAGGCTTTATAGTTGTATGGATGCCTTGATGGGTTGAGATATCCCTAGATCTATTCATTTAGGAGTTGTGGAGCCCTGATCTATTGCCTTTTTGAAGTTGCTTTGCATGAGAACCCTAGATCTAGCCTTTATTATGCTTTTTGAGCCTTTTAATCTTCATGGATGCTTATGGGCACGTAAGGATAGAATCTTTACGTGTTAATCGAACCTAAGGAGCCCAGATCTACAAGTTATATGCGCTAGATTCAAGCAGAATCGAGTTTATAGTAACTGCATACATGCGACTCGGCGAGTCGTTCTTCGGACTCGGCGAGTCGAGCCGCGAGTCCACGATTTTTCCCCTTTTTGAGTGATTTCGAGTAGGGACCAGTGAGTAGTGGAATGGACTCAGTGAGCCGGGGTCAGACTCATTAATGGAGGGACTCGACGAGTTGTTCATACAACTCGGCGAGTCCAAGGCAACCTTCTTAGTTCAAGAACAACTCGTCGAGTTGTTCACATAACTCGGCGAGTTGGATGCAGATAGCCTGAGTTCTAAAATCGAAAGGAAATTCGTCGAGTTGATGCCATACTCGACGAGTAGCAGCAAACAGGGTTGAGAAGTGAGAGTAGGGACTCGGCGAGTTGGCGGCCCAACTCGGTGAGTCAGGTCAACTGTATGTTGACTTTGACCGGGAGAGTTGACTTTGGCCAGGGGTAAAAGATTTATTTTACCCCAATATAGTTATTAGTATTTGATTGAGTGTGTTTGTGGAATTGTAGCCGGGGAGATACCGGAGCAGCAACAGATAGCTTCCAGAGCCATACACTCAGCAGCCAGATCACAAGGTGAGTTCCCTTCCAGTAGGAGCGGGTCTAAGGCCACAATGCCGGCCTGTTCAATTAGTAATAGTTTACGGACCTCGGTCTGATGTAGTAGTTAGTATGTTTGACGCTTTCGTGGCTCGGACAGGTTTGCGTGTTATGTGTTCCGGGTTATGGCCCGAAGCAGTATGCAGTATATGTTGTTTTGTTAGTTGATATGTTTATGCTATGCTATGTTCAGTAGTTCCGAACTTCTGTCCGATGCAGTCGGTTCCGGACTTCGGTCCGATGTGGTTAGTTCCGGACTTCGGTCCGATGCAGGAGGCAGGGCCTCAGTAGTTCCGGACTTCGGTCCGATGCAGAGGGCAAGGCCCTAGTTAGTTCCGGACATCGGTCCGATGCAGTTTCCGGACTTCGGTCCGATGCAGTGGGCAAGGCCCAATAATTGTTATATGTTTGTTTGGTATGTGGTAATTTGGGGGAGTTCACTAAGCTTTGTGCTTACAGCTTCAATTTTGGTTTCAGGTACTTCCGCAAGTAAAGGAAAGAGCTCGGGATGATGACATCGCACACACCACAACTTCAATTTTTGTCCTGGGAGATTGTTTTGATACTTAGTTTGATTTGATACAGTTGTATCACGACATTTTATTATGGTTTGAGATATTTGACGTATGGTTTTATGATATGACGTTCAGCATATGATTTTTATTATTATTAAAACAATTTTTTTTTGTTGTATTTTAGGATGTTACATCAAATGCACTGAAAAAAAAAATAATAAACGAGCATATTACCAGATGGAGGAGTGGAGGTGTGGGGCTGGACGCTGGAGTTTGGAGATTTTGTGTTCCCTTTCGGTCTTCCGAGTGGTGGGGGTGGTGGTCTGCCCTGCTACGACGCCGGTGAATCGATGGTGGCGGTAAGGAATCTACGATGTCGGCAAACCGATGATGATGATGGTGGAGATGATGATGATGATGATGATCATAATCATCATCATCATGTAGATATTTACTGTTTGTGAGATGTATGTGAACGTATTCATAAGAATTATAGTGTTAAACCATTAAACGAGTAATAGATCCCGTATGTGCACACGGCTTTATGAACGATATTAATAGCTATAAGTTAGTGAAAATATAGATAACCATGTATAGTAGAGGTGTGAAAAAAAATGAAGCGAAAAAAACGACGTTTGGTGCCCGAAAAATCGAAAATAAGAAAAATCCGTAGCTAATCCGTATATATATATATATATATATATATATATATATATATATATATATATATATATATATATATATAGGTTCAGGTTCATTTGAAACTATTCTAATTTTGTGAGAGACCGTGAGACCGAATCTAAAAATAATTTTAAAATACAAAATAAATGGAAAAATCCAAAAATTCTTTTTTTAAATATTATTTTCGGAACTTGAATTAACTAAAAAAAATAAAAAAAATCCCGTTTTTTTGAATATGTGAAATATTCTAATAGAATATTACATTGACATATTCTAAAAAAATAATTTTAAAACGCAAAATAAATGGAAAAATCTAAAAATTCTTTTTTTTTTAGTATTATTTTCGGAACTTGAATTAACTAAAAAAAATAAAAAAAAGTCTCATTTGTTTTTGAAAAATACGTGAAATATTCTAATAGAATATTACACTGTATATATTTGTAAAAAATAATTTTAAAATGCAAAATAAATGGAAAAATCCAAAAATTCTTTTTTTAAATATTTTTTTCGGAACTTTAATTAACTAAAAAAATAAAAAAAAATAAAAAAAATAATAAAAAAATGTGTCTCACGGTCTCACAAAATTAGGTCGTCTCGCATGAAACTAACCATATATATATATATATATATATATATATATATATATATATATATATATATATATATATATATATATATATATATATATATATATATATGAAAATTTTTAGGCCCGTGCTAAGCACGACCCACATAATATAAGTATATTATTTAGAATTTCTTTCGATGTTGTCTAAGTATATGATATTAAAAAAAAACTACAATGCCAGTGAGGAAATGAATTTTATTGCTTTTATTGATAAAAATAAAAGCACATTGTGGTCATTTTTTAAAATTTTTCCAAAAATATTTATTTGTGTTTTACTGGTTCGTATGATACTGTTTTTGTACCATGTTGGTCTTTTATCGTCTAGTTGTTAAAATTATGAAAATAACCAATTACTATATCTCTTTCATAGGAACCCAAATTAAAAACGTTCGTCCATGCTCTATAGAGTATCCTTGTAGAATAACTATTTTTTTGTTAAAGTTATGAAAATGACCAATTATTATCTGTTTCATAGGAACCCAATAGTAAAAACGTTTGTCCATACTATATATACTATATAGAGTATCCTTGTAGAATATATACTATATAGAGTATCCTTGTAGAAGAAGTATCTTTGGGTGCCTCAAAGGTGACAATTGAAATATTTTCTAGAAAATTGTCTTCCTCTTATAGTGGACAATGTTACATGATTATCTTTCTTTGTAATGACCATTATCTTTAAGATAACGATATTTTGTACCAAGCCTATATTGAACAATAAATGGTGGTTTCTCCATCCTCGATGACCATTATTCATGCGAGTAATGTCGTGATAGCCTGTAACATGATAAAATTAGGTCATTATTACACAGAATAAATTAAGATATATATATATATATATATATATATATATATATATATATATATATATATATATATATATATATATATATATATATTACATCAAAAATTATATCTTTTTTAGAATGAAAAAGATGTTGAATTGATAATAAGACGTACACGAAAGGTTGTATATAGAGTTAAGATTAAATTTTTTTTTTCTTGTATGCAATATAAGGAAATATACACATTAATGAAGGAATTATCTATTTCTATACCTCATATGAATGTTTTTCAAATGGTTCGTCACGAATTGTTATTTTGCAAGGAAATACGTAGAAAAGTGCATAGTATTCATCTATTAAAACCAATTTATCCTCATAATGCATTTCTTTTACTTCATTTTTTTCTTGCATTTTAGTACTCATCGTAAATAAATAAATAAATAAATAAATAAATAAACTGATTAGATAACAATCTAACTTTGATAGCAATCAACGAGGCTTCATACTTGTGTCCTAAAATATAGTAAACACCAAGATACAAATTAGCAAAATCACCATCTGGAAATAAATCCATTAAAGCAACTTTTGAGTGTTCCTAGAAATGCAAATTCATTACACTTAGTTTTCATCTCCAACAAGTTTATAAAACCATTATCTTGGGTAAAAAATTACAAGATACCACCAAATCTACACTCATAAATGATTCAAGAAAAGGTATAAGTTACCTGCACCCTACAAAATCTATCACTGAGGGTCTAATGGTCATATATTAAGCTACTCTTAGTCCCACATTAAACAAATATTTATACATGTCAGCTAACATATACAATAAGAAAAGATAAAACAATGAAGATAAGGACTGCGGCAGTCGTAAGAATAGTATAGATATACCTTAGCCTCAGCCTTAGACGACAATATATGTAACCAAAGTTATTGATTTTATAAGCCAAAACAAAGCTAACAATCAAAAACCTCCTCTTGGTATGATGATAGCAACTATTGGTTTGAATTGGCAAACTGTATATATAAACACCTCAAAATCCAAGCTTGTCGACGTTAATGGTTATACCTAAAAAAAATAAAAAATAAAAAATATGATAACCACAATAATCGTTAATTTAATAGATGTTCTTACATGTGTAAGGAGATAAGAAGGGGTCTCCACGTCTTATCTATAAACAAAAGAGCAATTGTTAATTCTCTGCCCCATATTTTTGGATGCCATAAAAATTGGAAACTTTGGTCCATGAAGATCATAGCCACAAACCAGGCACCATGTACATGAAAGCTACAAACATAAAACAAAATACACTACATAACTCATGGTTCAAGAATAATTGGACATGATATTGAAGCTTACATTATCTTAGCAGAATTTGCATTTTTGACAAAAGAAATTCCCCATGCATAACTGATACAATTTTGTTGGACCTAAAGAAAGTAAAAATGTTAAACCACAAATCATGTATGTTTAAAGAAGTGGTGTCATTTAAGGCAGAGGGAATTTTGGTTTGTGGAATGATATAGAAAGTTAGAAACTAATCAAAATTCATTATTTGAATTTAAGTCTAAAACATGTCAATGTATCAATATTACAATTTACAATCTAGATGAGAAAAATTATTGTGTGGTTCATTTTTGTTTAGAGTAGAACTATGGAAGTGGTGACATTCCATTCTTGATATACAAAATTAAGAAACTGATCAGAGTGAGCATTTTGATTTTCTTGATTTTTGTTCATTTGAATCATAACATTCACCATAGAAACCAGGTAAATTTCTTGGATTAGCAAAAATGTAATAACTTGAATCTAAAGGGTAACAATAGAAGTAGTCATACATATAAAATCATATGTTGTGGTCATAAATGTAAATAGGCTTTTATATAGGAAAACATATGCACTTCAAACCATATTTTAAGGGAGAAAGCAGTGGAGTGTCTGGCGTGGATTGAAATCAACAAATTACCACTTTTTCTTAAAGCAAATTGACCCCTACGATTGTTGAAATTAGTCGATTAAGGCTTATACATTGAAACGGTTAAGAACTAAATCCCAAAATAAAACTGAAATAAAAAATCAATTTTGGGCTACAACTTACCACGATCATGGACCGTATCTATCATCGACTTTATTTTCTAACCTATGTTTAAGGAAACAATGAGTTTCAATTGATCTCCAAGAGAGAAAGACGACTATGTTGTGTTATGTGGCCTCCAAATAGGGTATTTTTTTTTTTTTCTGTAAACGATGTGGTCATTGGTTTTCTTGAAGAGGAAGTCAGAGTTGTTGTAAATGGGAGACGAGAATAGGTGGATGAATGTAGAAGAGTGGATGAATGCCGATACGACACAATGGAACGTGAGTCGTTATGAGTAGAATATTAATACTCATGGCGTCGTTTTTTGTAGATAATGTGGCTTCCAATAAGCCCGGTGAAATTGTTTTAAGATGCAGGAGATAAATAGGGTCTTTATATATATATATATATATATATATATATATATATATATATATATATATATATATATATATATATATATATATATATATATATATATATATATTAATTATATACAAAATTCTCAACTTAAGTCACGCGTTACAGACGTCATGGCTCGCCATGTCTCAAAAAAAGCTTAAGGTTTGTCATTGCCGCCAACTCACGATTTACGTTATTTAGAAATTTAGTGTTTTGCGTTAATTTTTTTGTTTTTTGTTTTTTTTATAATATTTGTTTTTATAAAATCTATATTGCATAACTAACGGTGCATGGTATCTTAAAATCTACAAAACAAAGTAAAAAACACATAACTTAAATTTGTTTTAAATAATATTACAATATAATGTTCAAATGGGTTTTATCTTCTTACCCCAAAACATTTTTGCCAATCGTTTGTGATATTAGATGGCCCATGTATCGTTTTCATTCTCTATCAAATACGATTTTCCCTTGATCAACATCTTTATGTACTAACACAAAAACACTCAATAATCCCTTTGAATGGGGATTACATCAGTTGGTTTGGTACTTCAATAATTGCTACCCACTAGGAGTTAGTAGATGCGGGCTCACATAGATGTAAACCAAGATTGATTTTCTAAACATTAGTCGCTCACCCAATGACTATCATATATTGTCTTTTTGAATGTCTTCAAATCCAAACTCTCGAAAACCAGTGAACACATGGTATATTGATATGGATGTAAAGCTACACAAAAGGTTGGAATTAATTAACCATCAAATTACATTATATTATAAATTACTATGACTTATGTAATGTAATCGAAACACAATATACCATATCATACTCATACCAAGTTAGCTAAACAGGTCTATCAGTCATGTCACTCCATTCAAATACGTCGGTGATGAAAGCTGACAACACAATCGTCCACCGAGCATTGTCCCATATACACTTTGTCAACAATGAGATCTACATCATGATGCACCACCAATATTTTTTTTACAATAAAGTAAGCATTGTTATTAGAAGCGTAGTACGTAATGATAACATAATTATATACCTTACATCATATTCCAACCTGCCCACGTGAGTATCGCCATATAATCTCGTCCAAAACTCAATCTTCGGTATCCTAGTGATAATACAGTGAGCAATAAACATTAAAACATCCCATTCTTTATAAAGAGTGTGTATGGTAGGTTCTAAACATTGTCTAACGGTGTTGGTTGTTGGCATGTAAGACCTTTCCTCTTCATTAGTATCCATGAAGAAGTATACCATGTGGACATTACTTTTTAGGTGTAGATAACGCCTAAGAGATGTTGTAGACATTTTGTATTCTTACTGGGGAATCTCTTTTACATCCGATGATTGAATATATGTAGACGGCTTCTCAGGGTCATCATTTGGCAGCTGTTCCGGTCCATCTAACCCATAATCATGGTCCGAGGTCATTATAGTATGTTGTACCAACATCATCCATGATATGTGCCAGTATAGCTCAATAATGTTTAATTATAAACTATGCAAAAACAAGTATACCATAAAGTTAAATAAAAAATTTATGAGACTGAAATAATAAATAAAACTACCTCGACCCTATTTGCGGCACCAGTATCATCTCCAACATAATTATTATTAAGTTTTAGAAGCATGGATATTGTTGCTTCAAGTTCTATAGAACACATATCGTGTTCCCTAAACTTTTCGCGACATTCACGAACCTTGTTTTGAAATATAGTATAATTCGGTACTTATCAGTTAATGGTAAAGTGGGTGGCGGTGGTGGTGGTGGTTCAGATGCATTTGAACCTTTTCAAACATCTATTTGTGCCTTATTTTCTCGAGGCACATGGGTAAGAGAGTGTAACTCCCAAAATTTTCAAACAATTTTTACATTTTCAAAAACATACTTTCATTCATAAATATTATAAAAATGTCGTTGTATCACATATCAACCATAGAAACACAACCCAAGATCATAATGCATAAAAACTCCTCATGTGTGTACTAATCACGCCGGCACCTTCCCGCGATCCTCACCGGTAACTGAAACACATAACACAACATTGTAAGCATAAATGCTTAGTGAGTTCCCCAAAATACCACATATAACACATAATAGCCACTTGAGGTTATAACTCTGTGGACCCTCCGATCCTAACTCTATGAACCCTCTGGTCCTAACTCTATAAACACTGAAACATACATAGCATAAACCACATAGAAATCTCATCATGCAAAAACATACAATTACTCTGTCACATAACTCTAATTACCACTCTTGTAATGTATAGTGAGAAGACTCACCTCGGGTAACTCAGTAATCTCGAACTCTGTAAAAATATGGTCTAGCCTCCGCCTAATCATATGAAATAAACACTCTTAATCAATACATCTCTCAAGGCTAGACTATTCCTTCTCTTAGTACTCTCAGAAGGGTAAAAGACTATTTTACCCCTCTCGTTACTCAAAGACCCTAAATTTGACCAAACCCTAAAAGTCAACTCTCCGGGTTACGTTATGCGTACCAAACATGTATGCTGGGCGTACTAGGTGTCCTCACATAAACGGGGTACGCGACCCCTTACGTCACGCGTATTGGGATTACGCCCCGCGTAACTCCCAGTTTCAGACTCCTTAGCTTTTGGGGTCTTAAACAGTTAAGACACACGTCCAACTTTCAGATCTAACCATCCCTAAGCCTCTTAATCCATAAAGTTGGTGACTTTAAGCCTTTGCATGGCTGGACAAGTCACTAACACCCATAACAATCCATTACCAACCCTAGAAAGCTCATAACTCAAGCATGACCCCATAACAACGACCAAGTTGGGATTTTTATGGATCTATAACACAAATATCACTGAAATTGGACAGATCTAGGTCCATGGAGTCCATTACAGTCATAAAGTCTCCACCTTTGGGACTTTTAACCTTAGAAATGGTCCATGCAACATCAAACCAAATAAAGAGGAAAGTTTTGAACTTTATACCTCTAGATGAAGCTCCTTCCTCTGAAGATCTCAGATCCAAACTTGCACTTCAAGCCCTAGCCTCCACAAGCTCCTCTCCTTCTTCTTCACTAACACACCAAGGCACTTTTAGCTCCAAAACACTCACAATCAAGCTAAGGACAATGGAAGGATCTCTTAGGGTTTCACTCTATGATATGGAGGCTGAGAAATGAGCCTTAGCATTCCTTATATAGTGCACAAACCAAATATAAGGATTTGCATCTGGGCCCTCTACGCCCAGCGTAATCCTGGGTACGCCCAGCGTACCCAGGCGAGTCCGCGTCCAACTTAAGCACATGAGTACGCGCAACGTACGCCCCAGTACGCCCAACATACTCATTTACCACAAGAGCTCACTCAAGGGACTAATCTTGACAACTTGACAAAAGGGAAAGGTTAAATAGCTTCTTCTTTTCTTCGTCTTCCCCACTCATCAAAATTTCATGATACCCCTTATATGTGTCCAAGAAACATTTTAGCTTGAATCCTTGCAACGACTCGACTTTCTGATCGATCTCTGGGAGAGGATAGTAGTCCTTAGGGCATGCTTTATTCAGGTCTGAAAAGTCAATACACATTCTCCAAGATCCATCTTGCTTGCGTACCATAACTGAGTTAGCAATCCAGGTTGGGAAAATTGCTTCCCTTACTATTCCGGCCTCCGTCAATTTAGCTACCTCTGTGTTAATCGCCCTTTTGCGGTCCCCTCCCTGGACCCTCTTTTTCTTCTTCACTTCCTTTACCCCTAGTTTGATCATGATTTTATGCTCAATGACCTTCCGATCTACCCCAACCATGTCCGTAGGGGTCCATGCAAACACATGTTTGTATCGCTTGAGGAGATTAACCATTGCTTCTCTTACATGGCTTGGGAGATTATGGCCGATGCTGACCGGCTGATCGGGATATCTTTCGTTAATTACTTATTTTCCTTTTGCAGGATCATATTGCAGCTTCTTTGTCTCCTTGGTTATCTCTGCTGGTTTCATGACTGTAAGGTATTGCAATTCTTTGGGTGATGTGGTAAGTATTGTACCCGGACCATCCGAGGTGTCGAACTTCATGATTTCATGCATGGTCGATAGGAATGGTCCTAGCTTTAGGAGGGTTGTTCTACCCAAGATGATGTTGTGTTCCGCCAGGTGTCGGATGACAACAAAGTCGATCAGAACCGTTTTCTTTCGTTGCCTGTCATGGCTAGTTATCTTCAGGGGAGATGAATTGTACCTAACGGCCATAGGCTGTGACCGGTGAATCCGACCAGCCTCCCAGCCGTAGGTCTGAAACTGTCCTTCCAGCAATCCGGGAGAAGTCGAAAACATTGCTCGTAGATTATTTCTGCCGAACTCCCGGTGTCGATATAGACTCTGTGTATGATCACATCCTTAAAGGAGGCCTGGATTACCAGTGGATTATCGCCTCTCCATCCCTCCGGTCTAGGGTCTTGTGCGGAAAACGTGAGTGTTCTTGTCGGGAGCCTGGGAATCCATTGGTTGGCCGCTTGCTCCTCCCTACTCCATTTGTTGCGTACCATGTATATCTCCTTCGGTTGAGCCCCGTCTTGTGGCATGTTCTATGCATTTTCGGCATCGAATTTGGCGCGTAGGCTCCGTGCTATTACCACCAGGTCTCCCTTGAGCTGTTTTTCTTCCATTTCCTTCTTGAGCACCGAACCACTAGCAGTATCGTGTGTCTTGCTTTTGTGGTACTCACAGTATCGACTCTTGGGTGACTTGGTTGGTTTCTGTTTCTCCGAAACCATGTACACGTCCGGTGGACGACCCCGCACGTCGTCTCTGATGAATGGTTGGAACCGCGCCTGAGGCCTCCTTCCTAGGTCGAAATACCTACTTCCCCTATAGTAGTCTGTGTGGCTTGGATTGTGGCGCTTGTTTGTCATAGCATTTAGGCATGCTTGCTTTGCTTCCTCGCCTTCCTCTTGCCGCAAATATCATTCCACCCTCTTTTTTAGCTCTGCCCTCGTTTTGGGTTTCTTACCCACAAGTTTTTTCGATAAGGGGCCTAGTAAGAGTCCCCATGTGAAGGCGCCAGCTATGAGCCCTTTTTCGGGTCCCAACACATCTAGTGTAGCGTTTATGAACCTTGTGAAATATTCTCGCACAGTCTCACCCTCCTTCTGCTTGCAGCCAATTTTGGAGTGAGAGTCACCCTTGTACTTATGCAACTGCATAAAGTTGGTGAGAAACAGGTATTTGAGTTGTGCAAAGTTGGAGATGCTACCTGGGCGCAACATCTTAAACCACGTGCCCGCATTGCCATCAAGGGTCGTCGGAAAATAGGTGCACCAAAACCTCTCATCAAGCTTCATGGATGTCATCGTCCACTCATATGTGTCAATATGGCTATCTGGGTCAGTGGTGCCATTGTAGGTCTTGAGTGTTGGCAGTTTAGCTGTGTTGGGTATTTCGTAATGCAACAATTCTTTGACGAATGGGGATGTGACGCTGCGAGAGAGGGGAAACCCAAGAAAAGTGGTGGTAGCGAAAGCATTGCACCCGGTCCAGCCGTCATTTGTTGTAACGGTGGCATCGGGAATCGTGGTTGGACATTGAGGACCTGGCATGATGGTAGCGGCGTTGAGTGAACCGATGGCGGTTGTTGCACTGATGGTACAAAGAATGGCAGCATTTGAAGAAAGGTGGTCAACAATGGCCCTGCCTAGGTTGCTGTCGACCGGTGGATTGTGGGTTGCAGGGCAGCATTGATGGTTATTGTGGAGCTGCCCTTGCCTGAGGTTGCTCTGTTGGTTGTCGGAGGCGGCGGTGTTTCGTCCAACGTTGGCATGGAACGTATGGGACTAGTCTGACATCCACCGTGTCCATCGCTGCCGTTGGATGCCATTGGTTCTTCAAAGTTGCTTTTAGTTTGTGTTCTTCGTCTCACAAACGAATGGCGCCAAATGATGCGTATGGCGAATCTGACCTATCCAAGGTTGTTGAATCGGATTCCTCGTCGCCTCTGCAAAATCAAGAGAAGAAGGCCGCCAGCCGTTCCCGGGAGGGTGCTCCCGGAAGAACGCTCTGACGGTCAAGTTAGAATGCTTATAGGGTTTTCTGTGTGTATTTCAGCAAGGAAAGAGTGCTTACCTCGTGAGGCCAAGGGCGTATCCTTATATACCTAGCGCTCCTGCCTAGTCCGTAGTAGACAGGATCGCTAATTGGAGGATCGTGTGTCTGGTACCGTTAGAGCGCTCTCATTGGTCTTGATGGTAATGGTTTGATTCTATTGTTTGTCTCCTGACCGTATCTTTTGTCTTGGAGCTGGGAGCGCCCCTTGACTGGCACGAGCCTTCTGCTGGGATGTCCGGAGTATTCCTGGCGGGCATTGGCCTTTTGTCGAGGTGCCCTGCTCGTGGGAGCATCAGTGGGCGCTGAGACACGTCATCCTTTTTCATTTCAACATAGTATATAATATTTAGGGTTTGTTTATATATAGATCTATTTTGAGGAGGACTTTTTTTGTTTTTTCACCGGGGCCTAAAATAAGTCATGTCCGGCCTAGTAGCAAAGAATAAAAAATACATTTCATGTATTTTCTTTTTCTAGATTAATGTAACTTTTAAATTTTTTTTATTCAATGAGGTATTTTTATTTTCAATTTTTATTTGTTTTATAAATAATAATAAAATAAGAATGGTGGAATTAGTGATCGTATTTTTATAAGTGATGAAGTGGGTATGATTTGAGGCTGAAATGATAATATTTTATTTTTGGTGTTGTGGGGAAATAACTATAACCAATTGTCGGATGTGAATTTTCATAGATTTGGATTCAATTAAGCTGACATTGTATACAACAAAGACTTACCGACATGAAATATATGTCGACGATCCAAATCTTGTCGACACGGCCTGACTTCACAATTTGACTCTTCTGACTTATCTATAGTATATGTAGGTTTAGAATCTGTTCATTTTCTGAATTTATTAAAAAAGACGTGTCCATCTTCTCGTGGAACAGCTTTTGTAATGAATTTAGTCATTAATTAATGATTACAACCTGAGGTTCTATCAGATGCCATGCATCTTCATTTCACCGCGTATACCACCTTTTCATTATCTCAGTTTCCTCTATATAAAGACCCCCAAATCTCATAAAAGAAAACACAAGAAAATCACTAACGAAGAAGTGTTCCACTCTACGTTTTCAAGCTTCTTCTATACCTTATCGAGTGAAAAGAAAAATGGCACAATACGGAGATCAGAAATACGAAGGAGAAGGTCCGCAAACAGATGAGTATGGCAACCCAATTCCAAAAACTGATGCGTACGGAAACCCACTTCACTCTACCACCGAGAAAACCAAGGGTGAATATGGTGTAACTGGTCACCAGGGTCTAGGTCACGCCACCGGAGCAACTGAATCTTATCAAAACAAACCTAGCGCCACCCCTTATTCCGGCAGCGACATTGGCACAGGAACTGGTGCAGGCTACGAGGGACTTGGAGTCGCTGGTCACAAGCAATCTAGTGCCAGCACCGGCATGGGCACGGACATTGGCACTAAAACTGGGACAGGCTACGATCAACATAGCGAAGAAGGCTATGAGAAGCTTCTTGGTGCTCACAACACAGACGATCATCAAAAGATCTCCACAACAAAGGCTGGCGGCTTTGCTGGTGGTTATGGAGAAGGAGGGGAAACCGAAGAGAAGAAAGGGGTGATGGAGAAGGTCAAAGAAAAGCTTCCCGGTGGTAAAAACACAGACGAGCATCAAAGGGTTTCCACAACAACAGCAGGCGGTGTTGGTGGTGGTGGTTATGGGGAAGGGGAAACCCACGAGAAGAAAGGAGTGATGGAGAAGATCAAAGAAAAGCTTTCCGGTGGTCAAAATACAGATGGGCATCAAAACGTGTCCACAACAACAGCAGGCGGCATTGGTAGTGGTTATGTGGAAGGAGGGGAAACTCACCAGAAGAAAGGGATGACTGAGAAGATCAAAGAAACGCTTCCCGGTGGTCGCAACACAGAAGAGCATCAAAGGGTGTCCTCAACGACAGGCGGCGTTGGTGGTGGAGGTTATGGGGAAGGAGGGGAAAGGCACGAGAAAAAAGGGGTGATGGAAAAGATCAAGGAGAAGCTTCCTGGAAATCATTAGATCCTATGATATCTTTGTGACGATGATGCATATGTGTATATAGAATAATGAGATGACAAAATAACAATCTAGTATTGTTGTCCTTTGTCATGTATGTTGTTGATGGAAGCAAGTAGAGAGGTGGGAGTGAAGCATTGTATTGTGTGTTATCACGTATGTAATTTGTTTTAGTTGTATTGTGTTTAATTATGGAAGATACTTTGGTTTCTTAGAGCTTATAGTTGATTTTTTTTTAAAGATCGGTTAGTGGTTAGAAGTTAGTATCACCAAGTTAGTAGAATTCGACAACGTAATTCCGTACTTCTAGTCTAAGAGGCAAAGCCTCTACCCAGTAGGTTGGTCCTAGTCTCACATTGGCTCTAATATTGTTTTGATGGACGATGTTATGTGCAAGTATAAACAGGCATCGTAAATTTTGGAATAACGAATCAAGTATCACTAGTTATAACTACAAAGTATAAGTAGTGTGCAATAGCCAATTCAGTTGTATTGTTCCTACAAAGTGCCAAAAGTATGTGAGAATCTTGATCTCTCATAGATTACATTTTAAAAATCTACATGCGTAGTGTGAAAGATTTAAGTCACTATCCCGATTAAAAGCTTAAATGAACCCGGTTTTCAACCGGGTTTCTTATAGGCGAGTCATATTTCAAAAAAGTAATAAAACCCGATTTAACAACCGGGGCCTATTAATATAATATAACCCGGTTCCTTTGAACAAAACCGAGTCCTTTCATGCTAGGCAGAAGATTTTTGTGTGACCATGTAGCCCCGTTCTCTAAGATGTAACCGGGTCCTTTTACTGCTTTTAACTTTTTTGACATTTTTATTAAATCAGTAATGCCAATACATTATGATTCCAATTCACAACTAGAAAAAGGGGACAATCACTTCACATTCATCAAGTATCAGTATAACTAAAAATAAAAGGTTGAAATACAACCAAATAAACACATACACCAACACTCTAAGGCTTAGTTCAATGCATAATATGATCCTATAGAATCAATGTAAAATTAGAGAATTTTTGGTACATAATCAAGTATATACTTGTATGTAAGCAAGCATACGACTAATATTTGCAAAGAGAAAAAAAACGTATTTCTTACCACTACTAGAAAAACAGCCTTTTACGACGCTCATTGCACGTCGTAAAACGCTCAGACAACTCGCAAATGTGCGTCAAGGAAGGCCCTGTCATAAAGAGAGACGACGCGCGTTTATGACACGCAACGCGTATCAAGGAAGGCACTGTCATAAAGGAAGACGACATGCATTTGTGTGGTAACCTTACGACGCGCGTGTTTATGACACGCAATGCGTATCAAGGAAGCCCCTGTCATAAATGAAGATGACACGCATTTGCGTGTCATAAACTTCAGTAACCATTTTCGATATGCATTTACGACGCGTCTTTACGATACTTATTTACTCATAATACAAAAATATGTAAACAAATATATACAAAAACAATCAATTTCATCCAATAACATCATGTCAAAAAATTGTAATACATTGATATTAATGGGATCTAATTATACATTGTTATTAAGAGGTTTTCCCTAACTATCTAACCTACTACTCCTACATTGCTATTAAGGGACACCTTCTGCAATGTAATGCTATAGAAACTAAAAAGATATACACAAAGATGATAAACATCAAATTCCAAATAAATAGAGTTGCATCTTGCCTTTCATAATTCTTAATTTAAGACTAATGAACCCCTGCTCCGATAATTCTTGTGACCTGATCAAATAAAAGTCAAAAAATTAATTTGCTAATAAAATTATTAGAAGAATCAAACATGGAATGGTAGTTGTAAAAGACAAAATTACCCTTTTCTCCAACTTCCTGCATCATAATTGAGGTCGAAATAAGACATTTCTTGTTCCAAACTATATGAAAAAAAGTCAAAAACAACAAGAGTACCTGAAGTTGAGGTAGATTAGATCGCAGTAAATTTAGTTGGTTTTGGCAAAGAAGCCAAAGTCACACACAGTGACTCATGCATCTGTCCTGGTGTCCCCTTAAAAAACTGCCACAACCAGCAACAAACTACCAAAAAAAATACATTATCAGAAAAAAAAAATGAAAGTAGCATTTAGCCCAAATATACATCAAGAAATTACAAGAAAAGAAGTAGGATGCACCGTTATATTAACTAAAATACAAAATAATTACTTTTGGAAAGGACTAAATGAATAAAATAGTCATTTTGTAGTAGTCGTTAACATATACATATATAGTCACTTTTAAAATTTTTTAAAAATAATAAAGTATTATAATAAATTAAATTCCAATGAAATCTTAAAATAGAACTAAAATAAAAAATAGTTACTGTTGGAAGATTAAAACACAAAATGATCTTATACAATGAAACTTTTAGTTCGAGGGGTTATCAAAGATTATATAAATAAAAGTATATTATGATTATAATGTCATTAAAAAAACTTACACGTATATTTAAGAAAAGCATTGCATCGACAAGATGGAATGTTATGCCATGAAGGCGCCATATTTGTACATAATGACCCAGAGCCATTAACAAAGTCATAATATCTGAGAAAAACCCTACATTCCTTAATATAACACTCTTCCAATCCCACAACGAACCTGCACACATCCATTCCCATTCCCATGATTTATTTTTATTTAACAAGTCAATGATAAAAATCATAGGCTCTTGGTCTTGCCTGCTGCTGACATATCTAAAAGCTTTGATATTTTGGAATTTGTGGTGTTGCCTGTTGAGTGGTGAACCCATATATCAAAAAGTTGAAACCCATGAACCAAAATCGCCTAAACCAAAAACATTATGAAAACCTAAAACAAAATAAAATTATATAAATACATAGGTCAGCGTGTGTAAGTGTGTGTGTACCTGTAGTGTTTCGAAAGCAATACACAGAGGCTCAAAGAATAATAACAAAAACATAGATGCCCTTAATTTGTTGCTACTTAAGTTGAGCAGCAGATAGAGATGTATATTAGAAAGCATATGCATATTGTAGGTGTGAATTGCAGTTTAGAATTAGTAAAAAGCAAAGCAAAGCAAATACATGATGATTGATATTTGATGCGTCTATTCTAAAATCAAAGACTGATACACCATATGCATGCATATGTGCATACCATTTCTTTTGTTGCACACAAACACAAAAAGTAAGTAACTTACATGCATGGGAAAAAGTCAATGAGTTAATGGAGAGCGGTCAGCTCAACAAGGTGTTTGTACTTGTCAGAGACAAAAGATTCCACCTTGAATCCACCTTCCTCTATACTTGTTGGAGATATATATTTCACACCGATAACTATCGGCAGGCCTGCACCAACACAACAATTATATATTGCTTTTATCAATAATTTCAATACTTTTCACTTCACATAAATAAATAAATAACTTCAAATTCTCAGTTTAATTAGGGAAATTAATTATTTTTAAATGAAGTGTAACTGTACATACTGTTATGGACTCGAGCGTATAAGAGTCTTTCTCCCTTCCAATATTCCAATGGTCTCCTTTTAATTCTGTTGCTTCATCTTACTCCAGATGACGTCCAACTAGACCCAGCCCCTGCCATTCCCATTCTCATTCCCTCCCATTATTTTTTATATCATAAATCATAAATCATAAATAAATAAATAAAAATATGTGTTTCACTTTCATTCATAAATTTTTAACATAAAGATGAACGAGTGAGTAGAGTAATAATAAACACCACCTATGACCTAACCTACCTGTAAGGCTCTGGCGACGCTTTTTTAGATCAATCTTATTCTTCTTTCTCTTATTCGTTTTTTTATTTATCCTCCGATGCTCCTCCTCCTATTTATTAAAAGTTAGAACTCAGTGTTTGTTTGTTAGGAATAATCTGATTTTTTACAAATATTTTTTTATATAAGAAATAAATAAAGTAACCTTAACCTTAACCTGACCTCATTTTGTTGTTCAGGAACAAGAACAATATCAGGACTTTGACCACTAGTATCCATGTCCATGTCCTCCTCAATATTCACATCACCAGCATCTGTTTCAACTAATTTAAAAAAAAAGAACAATGATCTAAAAAAAACACTATTCTATTTAACACAACTCAAGATCTTAGCTTTTTTACCCTTTGAATATGTGATGTATTTACCTTACAACAAATTAACAATGATCTAAAAAACACTATTCTATTTAACATTCTCATCTTCCTATGCCAATAGATAATCATCTCTAACCAGTTTCAGTTTCATATTCAGATGATAAAGTAACTTCATATAATAAATACTATATATCATATATTCAACATTAATTATATATAGAAAGCATATGATTAGATTAACAAGACATGGGTCAAACTTGGTTACCTCGAATCTAAATCCAAATCCAAATCCTCCACAACATTTACATCTGCTTCTCTTGCCTTCTCTGTCACATCTTCACCCTGTTGCTATGTCAAAATGTCAATGCAAATGGATGTGACATTTGTTTCTTATAACATTCTTCTCTCAATCTTCAGAAACTTAACTTATTGTATGTAATTTATAAACCGGTTTTTTAAACACAACTTACATTATTATTCTCCTCAGTAATAATCTCCTCAACATCCAAACTAAATTCTATAACAACAGATGCTGCTTTTTCCACCGTATCTTCACTCTACATAATGATGGTATTGTTTGGTAGATCAGTAGACATGTCCTTATCCTGCAAATACCAGCAAATAATATAAGAGAGAGAGAGAGAAGTAAGCATGAATAAGGAAGTCCTTGAGATTTATGAAATAGTAGAATTCTAGAGGAAATACCAAACTGCATCAACAATGACAACCAGCAATAACACACAATATACACGGAAGTAAGTCCATGGAGTTGCAGAAGGAGATGCATTCAACCGTTCAAGCTGATCCCGTGCTAGAGCTTGAAACATCTGCACAAAATGTTAAAAGTAAAACCCATAAAAGAAATCTCCAAATTTTCTTCATATCTATACTCCAAAACCATGTGAGGTAATAGTAATAGTACCTTCAAATAGCATAATACAGTCAACCATGTTGACCACAATCCTGCTCTAACTAATGTTGGTGGTACTACCAACGGAAGAAATGTTCCCTTGTAGATAACATAATTAACTAGTCTCTCCACCATTTTTCGAGATTCAGTTGCATGCAGCTCATCAAAAAATATTGTCTGCATGACCAAATATATCATCAAAAAGAATCAAGACTCATTGTAAAGATTTAGGAAAGTTGAATACCTTAAGAGAGAGGATGATGAGTACAAAAATGTTAAGGACAAAATTGACCACCAATGCAACTGTGGTATAAGAACTCAACAACAGTTCCAATACACGGTTGGCATCACCAGGGTGTAGAAGGTTTTCACCCATCAAACCATCTGACTTTAGTTTCACATAAGAAAGTTTTGTCCAATATTGGAGGCCTATATATAAAGCTCAACACTGTATAGACTGTTGATATTGATAAATACCCCACACCCATAGGATACAATGTAAATTTCATCAGGACAACAAAAGTTCCAGGATTTCATGAGATAAAAATACCCAAAAAAACCCACATAAGCTTGAGACTTACGACTAACAGAAGGGCATTCACATCTTCAGATTTACCTGGGCTCATTGTTACCATATGCAAGCAACAGTAATGTTCCACTTTTAAAATGGACAGAATCCAGAATAACAGGAAGCATCTTCTCAGCTCCTATTGCTATTTCGCCATTAGCCCCCCTTCCATAAGTTCAACAACAATACCTTCAACTTTTAGGACAACCTCCGACTTAATCTTTTCAATGGAAGCAACAACCAAGTTTGACCACAACTCTTTTTTTCCAATTCAAAGCTTGGTCAAGTGAAAACTGGTATGGTCCAGCACAGATGGTGGAAAACAACATGAAAATTCCTCTGCAATGATGATAGGCTAGGGTTTTAGAAAGAAAGAAGAGAGGAAATGTTTAGAGAGAGAGAGAGAGAGCGAAATTCAAAATAAGGTATGGAAGATTGTGATCTTCAGAGATGACGTACACTTCTCTCAACAATATCAGGGTGAACCCTTACCATCTAGAACTGCAAAACAGAGGAAACGATCATCTTTTTCTTCAAGCCCATAATAAGGTTACTGTATTTCGAAAAGACGTTAAGAATAGTACCACAACTCTGATGCATCCTCCCCTCGGCCTTAAACTCTCTTCACTCTCTTTATGCTCGTTTTTTTTTCTTTTCTTTCACATTTTCTGTTCAGTCTTGTCACACACACACACCATTTGGGAAGTAGGACAACGTGAACGATGGTGGAGGTGATAGCCGGCGGTGGCTATTTTAGGGCTTTTAGAGAATATGAGATATTTTTATTCAGAGAGAGAAAGTGGAATCGATGAGAATGTAAGCTTCGGTTACTGTATACCAAAAAAACCGATGTAAGCTTGAATGAAAGTAGAATCGATAAAAATGTAGAGAGCCCCAAATTGAAACCTTATCCAGTAGAATCGATCTGAGAGTGAGTGTTGGATTTATTGCTTCCCTTTCTCGGTTCGCTTACCCTTTAGTTACCCTAGTCAATCGATTCAAGCTTTCACGAAAAACCCTAGGTAGCAACTGATAGAGACAAAAAGGATGGGGCGAAAGTAGGATTGGATCCGATTTCAAAGAGCAACAATAGATTTTACTGAAAACCCTTTCCCGATTCACTTGACCTTTCGTTACCTCAGTCGATCGATTCAAGCTTTCAATAAAAAACCCTAGGTAGCGAACGAGAGAGACAAGAGGGAAAGGCGTCGATAATCTGGGCAAGAGGGAAAGAACAAAAAGATGCGGGGTTTTTAACTTTTTAGGATTTCATTTTCCCACCGGATGGAACGCGCGTTCCATTAAAATTTATAAAGCGACATCTTTAGACGACACACACTTTATTATAGGTGCCCTCCGTGTTTTTTTTCTTTCGTTTAGACACTAATTTAAGGGCACGCAATAATGCGTGACATAAATCCTTAAATTTTTTGAAGAGACGACACTTTTTAATGTCACTCTCTTTTGCGTAACATAAATCAGTGAGTGTCGTTGTTTGCGCGTCGTAAAAGGGTCTTTTTCTTGTAGTGTACTCTTTCTAAATCCCTTAATTCTACAATGAAAAGTTCTTTGGATTTTATTTCACCCAACTTTTGTTGGCATTCTTCGTACATTGAGAACAATTCTAGTAACACTTTTGTATCTACAATACCTATTTCAAGCACAAGAAAACAGATCAATACAAAAAGGCTATGTCAAGGTACTTAAAAAAAACACAAAACAAACATGTTTCCATACCAGATCCAAGGGATCCCTACACTATAACTGATTCGGTGGCTTGCAAGTCTTCCACATCATGTGTTGTTTTAGGGGTCAAAAATTGCAAGTTTTCTAGCAAAGATTTCTTAAATTGTCTAACTGGATTAATTAATTACCATATTATAAACAATACAATTATGATAAAAAATTAATTTACTGATTTTGGACAAATATATACCCACTAATGATGGTGCTGTCATTGCACCATTGAGGATAGTAACAAAATCTTACCTCCCTTTCCCTGATATCATTTGTATACCTTCATATAAATAGATGGCCCTAGGCCTGTCGAAAAAACCCGAAACCCGTTCTACCCACCCGACCCGTTTCGAATTCGGCTAGAATGGGTCGGGTAGAACGGGTAACGGGTATGAACATTCGGGTAATAGGTTAACCCGATAATAATATAGGTCGGGTTTTAGGTATGAATATTTATTTTCGGGTATACCCGAATACCCGAATTCGTTTTTAAATAATATCAAATATACAGTGCAGTCACGTACGCACACTTCAAATAAAACAAAACCTTCGTTTGCTTCTTATGAGCGACGACTCGACAGTCGACGCAAACTTGCAAAGGGAATACGACATTGAAGCTGAAATCCTGAACCGTCATCATAATTCTCAGTTTCTCACTATCGCACGAAATTGAATTAAAAAAGTACATAATATATTATAATGATTTGTATTGTTCTTATATATGTACTTGTTAATTGTATGGAGTATTTTCCTACCCGATTCTTTATTAAACCAACCAATATGTAAAAAAAAATAATTAAATAAAAAATAAAAAATAAAATATCAATAAGTGTCATTTAAGAATATTTCAGGTATACCCGATAATTACCCTACCCGACCTCAAACCCGAATACTCGAAACCCGAAAACCCGAATTACAATATAGGTCGGGTATCGGGTATTATTTTCTTAAAGAAATACCAGTTCTACCCGACTCATTCTACCCGAAACCCGAAAATTTTACCCGTTCGACACCCCTAGATGGCCCCACATTCATTCCACGATTCACCATTAGGACTGATTCTTTTCATCTGAAAAAGAAGAGAAATAGAATGAAAAGTAGATTCATAAACCACATTTCAATGACACAACAATCCATCCTTAAAAAGGGAAAAAACAAAACGAAATGAGAAGCTTCAGAAAATCCATTGATGAGAGAAGCTACGTAGTTGAATAGATCGATGGTAATGTTTCATGAATATATCATTAGATCCATAACAAGGGTGTAGATTTTCCTGGAAGTTCCAAAAGTGGGATCCTATGAAATTAGCATAACTCACGCCTTGAAAAGTCACAACCTCTTTCATAATCTTCACATATCAAACACACGCACATAGAGTTAGAACACCTTAAGCAAGTGAAAACGAGAAATAATAGAAAATTGAGATAGATCAGATTACTTGCTCCATCACTAACAACAACAAAAATATAGCAAGAACAAAAATTAAGTATTGAAATGTAATAAATTGCTACCTGATGCAAACGAATCCTCTTTTCAATTCCTTTTTTTGTCAACTTCATCCGTTAGTGCCACCAAGATCTGTGTGAGTTAAAAATCAAAGAAATATGAAATCAGAGGCGCCACTACCATTAGATGAAGACAACGATGTTAGAGGCAACACCGTTTGTTGATCTTGGTAATGTTGGTCATGAACTCTAAAACCATTTAACATCAGAACTTCAATAATCAACATTACTATTTAACAGTGTTGTAAAAATCCAGATTAAGTCCCGATTAATCCCTAGGCGCTACTCGACCGATTAGAGGTCGTCTAGCGATTAATCCCTACATACACAATGACTGAAACAGTAGAACCCGATGAAATTTTAACACTTTGAAGAAGTTATATCTCGATAAAAACTATTTGAGGTATCATTAGTGTTGTATTTATCATATTAACCTATTTTGTTATGATATTAGTGGTATTTACGAACTTTTATATGATATTAGTCATATTTAATTTTTTTTAATCTATTAAATTAGCAATTAATGGTCCCCGATTAATCTCTGCCTAGCCGATTAATCCCTTAAACTCAGTCCACCGATTAGCTAACGTCGAACGATTTTCACAACTTTGCTATTTAGGTTAAGAGAATGTCTGATTTGGGGCATAGAGATCCTGGTAATTTCTCTGCACCTGAAATACAATGTTGGGGGTGGGCGTTGGAAATCGGCAGTGTTAGAGGTAGGGTTGGCGGGTTAAATTACGTAGGAGCGTGTCATGTTGAAATTAGGATAAGTTGTTTTTAGTAGGAGAATTTGGGACGGAAGTACTGGGGGGGGGGGGGGGAACGAAAATATTGAGAGGGAACTAAAAATCGTTGAAAATATGGAAAGCGAGATCTGGAAAAGAAGCATAGATCTCAGAATTTTCCATTTTTCCACCCCGAGGGGAACTTAGGATGGGGGGGAATAGAAATCTTCAAAGGGAATCTTTGATGAATTATACAACACGGTTTTAGTCTAAAAAGTGGATCAGAAAGTGTGTGGCTGAAAAGACCCGGTTGTAATAAAGTGAACAGGGTCATTTAACGGTTTTTTATTTCAATCCTGGCCATTTAACATTTCTGTCATAAAACCTGGTTCCTTTATAATATAACCCATTTTTTTTTTCAAAAACCGAGTCTTAGATAGCGTGTCCTATATGGTTTTTTGTAGTGGAATGGAAGTTGTGGAGCGACAGGAAGGGTTGTGTGGGAAACTTGTTGCTGGATAGGTTTTAAAGTTATTCGGATTGCTTTTGGAGATGGCTTTCATGTAGACAAGACCCTTGTTGTATGTATATTTTTCAGGATATGAATGTTTTCTCGCCGTTATATAGGTTATGTAATGTCATTTTCAGGAGATGTACATTATCCATTATTTAATTGATGTCTAGTTAGAGGATCTTCAATGAATAATTCTTTATCAGTACTTACTGTATTTGCCGAGTATATTTTTGATTAACAAATTGAAAAAAGTAAAAAATACTCTAAAAATGTTTTTACCCCGATGTAAATAATTCGTATAAAGCTTTTTTATCTCTTGAGAATGACTTACAAAATAATTTGTTTTTCTTTAAAAAGCTTTTTTCTAGAAAGTCCTAATTCTTTAAATGAATTATTCTAAAGGTAAAACGTTTTTCAAAATCTTATATTAGAGATGCTTTTATATACATCTTTCGGTAGACCTATGTTTTGTTCCGTCGTTATAAGTCAATGGAGAAGGTGATATATCGTCGTCAAAAAGTTGTTACTTTCTCATTTTTTATAAAGGTTTTATTAAATACTAGTTTATAACCCGTGAGAACCACGGTTATAAAATTAATTAAACTTTTATAGTAAAAACTCAAATTATTAATCAATTATTTTAAATAAATTATTAATTAAGAGATGGTTTTATTAGTTATATGAAATTAAAATCGTTGATTCAAATAAATATGTAAAATTAATTTTTAATATATATTAGACATTTTTTACTTGTGAATTAATGAAAACAATAATATAAAATTTAAAATAGAGAATAAATACATTGACAAATAGCATCACATTAATGATGATGTCTAATAAATTTAAAATAGAGAACTAATAGATTGACAAGTGACAATACATTAATTAAGAGGTCTAATATGATGACACATGACAAAAAAACTATTCTTTTATTAGTATATATATGTCCAAGCGACATGTCCCGGTCATAGAACATGTAGAATGTTATTTGCTAAATTTTATATAAATCTAATTCCCCAAACTAACCACAAAAATACAAGCATTATTCAAATAAAATGTAAACAATTTAATCAATGTTATGACATATTCAAACAATCACTCTCCTCATCTAAATTTTATAGAACTTGTTTTGGATCAAGTTGACTTGGATCGGATGGGGGCAATTGGTAGTTAGGAGATTGTGACCACAAAAATGTGTGTTTGTTGCTCCGGCAATTGTTTTTGTTGCTCCAGCAATTGTTGAAACGATATATTAAACTCGTCACACATTTTATTAAACGATAGGAGAATGCTTGTGCGTTGCGCAGGATAAGAAAAAATATTTTATATTAAAAATAACTAAATTATTGTTGTTAACAATTAAATAATAATTTCATAACAAATATAAAAAAATGATTTTTAATATTATCATTGTGTTGAACTATATCATAAGATAGAAGGTTGGAATTTGAAATGGTTGTGCATATATAAAGTTATATGGTTAAAATAGAAAAAAAAATACAAATTTTTAAAAATAAATAAATCATTATTAGTATCTATTAAATAATAATTTAATATTAAATTAAAACGTTTAAATTAAATATTATCATTTTATAGAACGTACGATAATAGAGATGTTATTTTATCTATCATAAATATTAACATTATATAGACATCTTCTTATTTTAAATTGTAAATTAATTTTTTTTGTATCATAAATATTATTATAACTATGTGGAATATATGATAATAGTGACATCTTTTATAATGTTAGAACTTAAAATTGTATTACATACAAAGTTGTAAAATTTTTGCCTTACCCAACCAAATACTCGGCATGTTACTTAAACACAGCCTTCAATGGAAGCGAGTTTGTCTAACTCAACCAAAAGACACTCGGACATTATTCAAACTAGATCCAAATCAAAAAAATCCACTCCAAAATAATTTTTGAAATTCTAAAACTTAATTTGTCACTTGTCAACAAAGACAATCTTACCAAAGAATACCCTTAAGGTCCTACAAAGGTATACGCAAGGAAGATCTCATGGCTTAGCCCCTTTGAAATATTTTATAACATTTCCTATTTATAGAGGATGAGACATTCTCTTGTTTACTCTCACCATCGGTGTGGGATGAATACATCCTTTAAAATATTTCACAATATTTCCTATCTGTAGAGGAGGAGACATCCTTTAAATAAAATTAAGAAAACATACAAATTAAAATCAACCTTGTTATGGTGAAACCTAATGACTTAAAACATTTGTCAGCCAACTGCCAAATGGTTACCCTAAATGTATCAATGTGTGTCAAAGTTTATCATGTTAGTGTAGACTTATGGAAGATTATCAGTGTCGCATAAGAGTTATCCATCAAAGTAACCAATCCTTGAAGCTTCATGATATGGATTGGTTCTTATTTCAAGTCAAGATATGTTTTGTTAATTATAGAAGACTCTTGGATTCTTATAGTATTTAAGTAATGCTTGGGTTTTATTTATATGAACTATGTAGACGATATAACATAGATTTCTTTGTGAGAGTTGAGAGATTATATCTTGAGTGTGTTTTGAATCTAGAATAAGTTTATTGTTAATTATCTGGTTTCTAAAAAACATTCTTTAATAAAAGTTCAGTTTTAGGGTAATATTTTGTGTTCTTTGTATCACTTATTGATTTTTTTCGAACAGTAGAAACTAATAAAAAGACGTTAGCAAAGAACTAACACAAACCAAGTAAGATACCTCTAATGTTTTGTTGTCATCTATTTTGTTAACAATACCATGAAAATGTTTGGTATTTTCTTCCCCTTCAATCTCCCACCTAACCTTTTGTTTTTTGAGCAATATCCAACGTCTCTACCCGATCAATATCCACTATTGCTTTCACAACCGACATTCTAGAAGCCATAATAGTCGAACAGTAAATTGATTTTTAGCCTCAAAGAAATATGTAAATTGATTTTTAGCCTCGAAGAAATATAAAAAATTCACGTTTTACCCAATCCGATGCAGAAACCCAATCACCATCAAGTAATATACCTCTAATGTTTTGTTGTCATCTATTTTGTTAACAATACCATGAAAATGTTTGGTATTTTCATCCCCTTCAATCTCCCACCTAACCTTTGCTTTTTGAGCAATATCCAACGTCTCTACCCGATCAATATCCACTATTGCTTTCACAACCGACATTCTAGAAGCCATAATAGTCGAACAGTAAATTGATTTTTAGCCTCGAAGAAATATGTAAATTGATTTTTAGCCTTGAAGAAATATAAAAAATTCACGTTTTACCCAATCCGATGCAGAAACCCAATCACCATCAAGTAATATACCTCTAATGTTTTGTTGTCATCTATTTTGTTAACAATACCATGAAAATGTTTGGTATTTTCATCCCCTTCAATCTCCCACCTAACCTTTGCTTTTTGAGCAATATCCAACGTCTCTACCCGATCAATATCCACTATTGCTTTTACAACCGACATTCTAGAAGCCATAATAGTCGAACAGTAAATTGATTTTTAGCCTCGAAGAAATATGTAAATTGATTTTTAGCCTCGAAGAAATATAAAAAATTCACGTTTTACCCAATCCGATGCAGAAACGCAATCACCATCAAGTAATATACCTCTAATGTTTTGTTGTCATCTATTTTGTTAACAATACCATGAAAATGTTTGGTATTTTCATCCCCTTCAATCTCCCACCTAACCTTTGCTTTTTGAGCAATATCCAACGGCTCTACCCGATCAATATCCACTATTGCTTTCACAACCGACATTCTAGAAGCCATAATAGTCGAACAGTAAATTGATTTTTAGCCTCGAAGAAATATGTAAATTGATTTTTAGCCTCGAAGAAATATAAAAAATTCACGTTTTACCCAATCCGATGCAGAAACCCAATCACCATCAAGTAATATACCTCTAATGTTTTGTTGTCATCTATTTTGTTAACAATACCATGAAAATGTTTGGTATTTTCATCCCCTTCAATCTCCCACCTAACCTTTGCTTTTTGAGCAATATCCAACGTCTCTACCCGATCAATATCCACTATTGCTTTTACAACCGACAAACTAGAAGCCATAATAGTCGAACAGTAAATTGATTTTTAGCCTCGAAGAAATATGTAAATTGATTTTTAGCCTCGAAGAAATATAAAAAATTCACGTTTTACCCAATTCGATGCAGAAACCCAATCACCATCAAGTAATATACCTCTAATGTTTTGTTGTCATCTATTTTGTTAACAATACCATGAAAATGTTTGGAATTTTCATCCCCTTCAATCTCCCACCTAACCTTTGCTTTTTGAGCAATATCCAACGTCTCTACCCGATCAATATCCACTATTGCTTTCACAACCGACATTCTAGAAGCCATAATAGTCGAACAGTAAATTGATTTTTAGCCTCGAAGAAATATGTAAATTGATTTTTAGCCTCGAAGAAATATAAAAAATTCACGTTTTACCCAATCCGATGCAGAAACCCAATCACCATCAAGTAATATACCTCTAATGTTTTGTTGTCATCTATTTTGTTAACAATACCATGAAAATGTTTGGTATTTTCATCCCCTTCAATCTCCCACCTAACCTTTGCTTTTTGAGCAATATCCAACGTCTCTACCCGATCAATATCCACTATTGCTTTTACAACCGACATTCTAGAAGCCATAATAGTCGAACAGTAAATTGATTTTTAGCCTCGAAGAAATATGTAAATTGATTTTTAGCCTCGAAGAAATATAAAAAATTCACGTTTTACCCAATCCGATGCAGAAACCCAATCACCATCAAGTAATATACCTCTAATGTTTTGTTGTCATCTATTTTGTTAACAATACCATGAAAATGTTTGGAGTTTTCATCCCCTTCAATCTCCCACCTAACCTTTTGTTTTTTGAGCAATATCCAACGTCTCTACCCGATCAATATCCACTATTGCTTTCACAACCGACATTCTAGAAGCCATAATAGTCGAACAGTAAATTGATTTTTAGCCTCGAAGAAATATGTAAATTGATTTTTAGCCTCGAAGAAATATAAAAAATTCACGTTTTACCCAATCCGATGCAGAAACCCAATCACCATCAAGTAATATACCTCTAATGTTTTGTTGTCATCTATTTTGTTAACAATACCATGAAAATGTTTGGTATTTTCATCCCCTTCAATCTCCCACCTAACCTTTGCTTTTTGAGCAATATCCAACGGCTCTACCCGATCAATATCCACTATTGCTTTCACAACCGACATTCTAGAAGCCATAATAGTCGAACAGTAAATTGATTTTTAGCCTCGAAGAAATATGTAAATTGATTTTTAGCCTCGAAGAAATATAAAAAATTCACGTTTTACCCAATCCGATGCAGAAACCCAATCACCATCAAGTAATATACCTCTAATGTTTTGTTGTCATCTATTTTGTTAACAATACCATGAAAATGTTTGGTATTTTCATCCCCTTCAATCTCCCACCTAACCTTTGCTTTTTGAGCAATATCCAACGTCTCTACCCGATCAATATCCACTATTGCTTTTACAACCGACATTCTAGAAGCCATAATAGTCGAACAGTAAATTGATTTTTAGCCTCGAAGAAATATGTAAATTGATTTTTAGCCTCGAAGAAATATAAAAAATTCACGTTTTACCCAATCCGATGCAGAAACCCAATCACCATCAAGTAATATACCTCTAATGTTTTGTTGTCATCTATTTTGTTAACAATACCATGAAAATGTTTGGAGTTTTCATCCCCTTCAATCTCCCACCTAACCTTTTGTTTTTTGAGCAATATCCAACGTCTCTACCCGATCAATATCCACTATTGCTTTCACAACCGACATTCTAGAAGCCATAATAGTCGAACAGTAAATTGATTTTTAGCCTCGAAGAAATATGTAAATTGATTTTTAGCCTCGAAGAAATATAAAAAATTCACGTTTTACCCAATCCGATGCAGAAACCCAATCACCATCAAGTAATATACCTCTAATGTTTTGTTGTCATCTATTTTGTTAACAATACCATGAAAATGTTTGGTATTTTCATCCCCTTCAATCTCCCACCTAACCTTTGCTTTTTGAGCAATATCCAACGGCTCTACCCGATCAATATCCACTATTGCTTTCACAACCGACATTCTAGAAGCCATAATAGTCGAACAGTAAATTGATTTTTAGCCTCGAAGAAATATGTAAATTGATTTTTAGCCTCGAAGAAATATAAAAAATTCACGTTTTACCCAATCCGATGCAGAAACCCAATCACCATCAAGTAATATACCTCTAATGTTTTGTTGTCATCTATTTTGTTAACAATACCATGAAAATGTTTGGTATTTTCATCCCCTTCAATCTCCCACCTAACCTTTGCTTTTTGAGCAATATCCAACGTCTCTACCCGATCAATATCCACTATTGCTTTTACAACCGACATTCTAGAAGCCATAATAGTCGAACAGTAAATTGATTTTTAGCCTCGAAGAAATATGTAAATTGATTTTTAGCCTCGAAGAAATATAAAAAATTCACGTTTTACCCAATTCGATGCAGAAACCCAATCACCATCAAGTAATATACCTCTAATGTTTTGTTGTCATCTATTTTGTTAACAATACCATGAAAATGTTTGGAATTTTCATCCCCTTCAATCTCCCACCTAACCTTTGCTTTTTGAGCAATATCCAACGTCTCTACCCGATCAATATCCACTATTGCTTTCACAACCGACATTCTAGAAGCCATAATAGTCGAACAGTAAATTGATTTTTAGCCTCGAAGAAATATGTAAATTGATTTTTAGCCTCGAAGAAATATAAAAAATTCACGTTTTACCCAATCCGATGCAGAAACCCAATCACCATCAAGTAATATACCTCTAATGTTTTGTTGTCATCTATTTTGTTAACAATACCATGAAAATGTTTGGTATTTTCATCCCCTTCAATCTCCCACCTAACCTTTGCTTTTTGAGCAATATCCAACGTCTCTACCCGATCAATATCCACTATTGCTTTTACAACCGACATTCTAGAAGCCATAATAGTCGAACAGTAAATTGATTTTTAGCCTCGAAGAAATATGTAAATTGATTTTTAGCCTCGAAGAAATATAAAAAATTCACGTTTTACCCAATCCGATGCAGAAACCCAATCACCATCAAGTAATATACCTCTAATGTTTTGTTGTCATCTATTTTGTTAACAATACCATGAAAATGTTTGGAGTTTTCATCCCCTTCAATCTCCCACCTAACCTTTTGTTTTTTGAGCAATATCCAACGTCTCTACCCGATCAATATCCACTATTGCTTTCACAACCGACATTCTAGAAGCCATAATAGTCGAACAGTAAATTGATTTTTAGCCTCGAAGAAATATGTAAATTGATTTTTAGCCTCGAAGAAATATAAAAAATTCACGTTTTACCCAATCCGATGCAGAAACCCAATCACCATCAAGTAATATACCTCTAATGTTTTGTTGTCATCTATTTTGTTAACAATACCATGAAAATGTTTGGTATTTTCATCCCCTTCAATCTCCCACCTAACCTTTGCTTTTTGAGCAATATCCAACGTCTCTACCCGATCAATATCCACTATTGCTTTCACAACCGACATTCTAGAAGCCATAATAGTCGAACAGTAAATTGATTTTTAGCCTCGAAGAAATATGTAAATTGATTTTTAGCCTCGAAGAAATATAAAAAATTCACGTTTTACCCAATCCGATGCAGAAACCCAATCACCATCAAGTAATATACCTCTAATGTTTTGTTGTCATCTATTTTGTTAACAATACCATGAAAATGTTTGGTATTTTCATCCCCTTCAATCTCCCACCTAACCTTTGCTTTTTGAGCAATATCCAACGTCTCTACCCGATCAATATCCACTATTGCTTTTACAACCGACATTCTAGAAGCCATAATAGTCGAACAGTAAATTGATTTTTAGCCTCGAAGAAATATGTAAATTGATTTTTAGCCTCGAAGAAATATAAAAAATTCACGTTTTACCCAATCCGATGTAGAAACCCAATCACCATCAAGTAATATACCTCTAATGTTTTGTTGTCATCTATTTTGTTAACAATACCATGAAAATGTTTGGTATTTTCATCCCCTTCAATCTCCCACCTAACCTTTGCTTTTTGAGCAATATCCAACGTCTCTACCCGATCAATATCCACTATTGCTTTCACAACCGACATTCTAGAAGCCATAATAGTCGAACAGTAAATTGATTTTTAGCCTCGAAGAAATATGTAAATTGATTTTTAGCCTCGAAGAAATATAAAAAATTCACGTTTTACCCAATCCGATGCAGAAACCCAATCACCATCAAGTAATATACCTCTAATGTTTTGTTGTCATCTATTTTGTTAACAATACCATGAAAATGTTTGGTATTTTCATCCCCTTCAATCTCCCACCTAACCTTTGCTTTTTGAGCAATATCCAACGTCTCTACCCGATCAATATCCACTATTGCTTTCACAACCGACATTCTAGAAGCCATAATAGTCGACCATCTATCCAACGCCTCTACCCGATCAATATCCAATATTGCTTTTTGAGCAATATCCAACGCCTCTACCCGATCAATAAAAAACCGACCCAAACCTTTCACTTTCGTATCTAACCTCATTAAAATCACCCATAACCAGAATCTCACCCGACCATCTATTATTAGCTGCTAATAACCTATTCCAAAGCAACCTCTTGGACTGAAAATCTTGAGGAGCATACACCGAAATTAAAAGCACCAGAGTGTTAGTTATCATCCAAACACCTTCCACCATAAGAAAATTCGAATCACAAACACTACAAATAATATGTCATTTAGTGGCACACAAAAAGTGCCACTAAAAACCCAAAAAAGTGTCACTAAAGGTTTTTTAGAGAATCGGCGGCACATATAGTAAACGTCACTAAAAAAGCTCCCACCAAAACCATTTAGTGACACTTTTTTATGTACCAAAGTAGAAGAAAAATCTTTTGTGGCACACATTTTGTGCCATTGAATGCTCGTTTGTTTCAAAAATCCATTGTACTCTTAGTTACACATTTTATGATTTTTAGTGGCACTTTCTTATTTGCCATTATAAACAAGAATATTATGACATTTTTTACCGGTAAATACTCATGAGCTTTTATAATTTTTGCTACTTATATGTACTTAACTTCTATCTATAGTATAAAATAAAATAAATAATTAAACTACAACACTAGAAAATAATAAAAAAATTCATTCCATAATACGAAACAAACGACATTTTCTTTTTCATTCCAATGGAATAAACCATTCCATTCCTTCCACGATTCAATCCAACCTTGAGAACTGTAAGATATTCATTAATCCTTTGACTTAAGACTAAACCATCGTGGTTACTATATCTTATTTTTTGCAGCTTTTAAGTCCAATTCAACTTCCTTTTACTTGTTTTTTGTCATGGAAAATCAACAAGATGCCAAAGTAAGCACGTGAGCTAGTGTACCCTGGTCATGAGCTTGCATTTTTTTCAATCACCTGATAAAAAAACATTTTACATAAAAGTTAAAAAAAAAAATCTCATCAGAAAAACCAAGATATATTTATTTTTCAAGAGTTTAAATAAACATAAAAATACCCAAAATCCCATAATGAATGATGTAAGACAATTATAATAAGGATCGTAAATTACCTTTTGGTCCAAGTGTAATTCTTATTTTTTATTTTTTTTTTCAATTTTGATGCTTGCATTAGGTTTTTGTAACATTTTTGGGCCTACTCCAAGTAAAATGTCTAATTTGGGGCCAAGATTGCAAAAATCAACTATTATCAATGACCTATTTTACTTGGAAGACAGATGGACCAAAAATGTTACAAGAACCACAAATATGGACCGAAACTGCAAAAATCAACTATACTTGTGGAACAAAAATGTAATTTATCCTCCACCACAAGTATTAATAAAAACGCACCTTAATCCCCTTTGTGCATGTTTCCAAATATTTGGAAGCATTCCAACATCTTGTATCTTTCTTTCAAGTCAGCTCTTCTCTAATAGTTCTCATCCGGTTTACATTCAAGAAAAATTATATAAAAACGGAAACAAAATTTAGAGATATTTTCAGGAGGGACCATTTTGTAATTTGTTTTCTAGATAGGGACCATTTATGTAATTTTCTATTAAAATAGGGTCCATTTTGTAAGTTATATGGACCATTTATGTAAAAAGAAAATATTGTTGATCTCAACTTTTCATCAATATTTTTAGTAAACGATTGTGGGATGAGGTAAAAACATTCATGTGTCATCCGACTCAACTCTCCACATGCCAAAAAAAAAAACCAAGAGATTGAGTAAAGCAAATTATATATTACCGTTTTGATTTTATTTTTCACATTTTTTTGTTCTTGTCTTGATAGGTGGAAAAGTTTTAAAATACCTGGCGACATGAATCTTCAATAGGCCATTCCATTCCAATTGTTATGATGGGTTCCAGATGATGATTTTTGATTTCCTAAAGGAGAGTTATTATAAGCAATATAAAAGTTATTAAGATTCTAAAACAAATGCATAGTAAGATTGCCGCACATATATATTGTAATTAATACTAGAATAATAATTAATTTACATGTAATTTCCTAAAAGAGAGTTATTAGGGACCATTTCTTTAACAATTTCATGCAACAAATATCATTTTTGTAACACTTTCCTACCATAATGATCAATAACTTTAATATGAAAAATGGTGTTATGAAAACAAGACAAAAAATAATAATAATAACACAGGGGCAAGGAAGATTATTGAAGCTAAGCCACCACATGAAGCTAAATATAAAACTGTAGCATAGGAAGTCAAACCTGGTCAATGGTCCTAATGTATGGTGAAAGACCACCATGAACGCATAATACCTGTGAAAAAAACAAAGACACAATTTGTATTAAAATCACAAATTCAAAATCATAACTGTAACATAATGATAATTGTGAAAGAAAAAAAAACATACGGTTCCATCTATTATTGTTGACAAAGTTAGATAATCAAAAACATCTGTGCAGTATCTCCATGCATTAGCATTCCCAAACATTCTCTGACATTCATCGTAGAATCCATACACCTACACAATATTAATAACCAAGTAATCCAAGATGACATCAACAACAAATTAACTCATACTTCTTGTTTTATTTTCAATTTTTAAAAATACTTTCCTCTTCATTTACTTCATGAGTTATATCAAAATATGTTGTGTGTTGTTACCTGTGTTAACTGCCTACTTTCATGGTTTCCACGCAGAAGAGTAATGTTTGCAGGGTATCTACAACCAAACCACATATAAGCATAATACAGAGACATTAAGAATCAATTTTGATTATATATTTTATTCAGTAACATAGAACATAATAGAACATAATAATTAACAAATGACACAACAGGAAAACACAGTGGATGATGGAACTGGAGCAGTAGATGCCACTTGTTGGCTGTTTGGAGCAGAATAACCATTGTCAACAACAAGAATAGGAATAGGAACAGGAGACACCAGATTGAGTGCACTTGTAAAATATACATTTAATATACATTTTCTATCCCAGGAGCACATGTGACTTCAATTTGGTTATAATAATTTGTCCACTGTTTATTATAATCTTGTTGATATTATACAGATGCTACAGGAGTATTATTTTGAGCAGTATAAGCAACATTAGAATCTGTAGTGTAGTTTGGATATTGGTGAACATAACCTGTTGAGGGTATTATTGATTTGGTTGCTACTGCTGATAGCTACTACTAGAGTAACCTGCATATCCTATGTTTCCATATCCATATGGATCATTGTTCGGGTATGTAGCAGTTGCAGTTGCAGTTGCAGTTGCATAGTTAGCATACTCTAAATTAGCTGCTCCAAAACTTAAAACAGTGCCAGCAGATGTCGCACTCAATCAGTTTAAGCACAAGTTATATACTTTTAGTGAAAAATGCTTAATTTGGACAACTATTACTTGATGTTGTTATGGTTAAAAACAAGATATAGCATCATGCTTTTATTTACTTTTTTATTATAGCATCTTATGTAACTTCTTTATATCACAACATTAAACACTTATACTCATAGTTGTTTTCTTATTAGGACACCATACTTTGAATTTATTTATTTATTTATTTTGCAATAATAACTTGTGTTTTCAATCTTTTTCAAAGTACAATGTTATAATAGGAAAAAAAATGAATATACAATGCCATTTTTTCTATTTAAACTGATTAAAAACACATGCCCATACTACACACCACATAAAAACACAATATGTTGGAACAAAATAGGGAGATTTTGTCAAAACAATAACATTATAGTTTGAGAAAATACATTCTTTAGATCCTTGTTTAGAACATGCTTGAATATTGGTACCTATCTCATGTTGCAAAGACTGTTGATTGATAGCATTGTAGTTTGAGAAATCAATTGCTTCAGATCCTTCATCAGATTCCTTGTTCATTTTATACAGAAAGAATAAGGTAACAATGCTTAATAAGCAAAGCATGAATACAAGAACAATAATCTGTGAGTTAATTCAAAACATGAACTTTGATAACAGAAACAATTCTTAATAACCATAATAGAAACAATCAAAGAAAAAAAACACATTAATAACATATATACGACAAGAAGGATCATTGTACTAGATGATTTAAAGTTGAGTACTATAGATATGTTTACACTTTACACTACTTAGAATAGGAAATCAAACCATCAGTATGTAAAATAGTTCAGTGAATCAGAAGAATTGATGACTTCTAAGAGTCGACGTGTGTTTCCAACAGTCGATAGGTTTCCCAATCTAACCAGGCTCATTCCAGGTATCGATTTCTAAAATTGAACGATTCGCATTTTGTAACTAATCTCTAATCTAACCAGGCTCATTCTAGGTATCGATTGAGGATGACCTCAACATCGTACATATTTCCGATCAGGTGAACGAACTATGTGACTACACTAAAAAAGGTGTCCATCGAGTGGTTTAATCAACATACATGAAACAATTTGAGGAGAATGTGAAGGAGGAAGAAAATGCATGAGATATTACCTAATTAAATTAAAAGCACAGATGAGGAGAATGAAGCAAATGCAGCGGCGTTGGTGGGCGAGGAAGACCGGAAAAATCGAACATTAGTGAGGGCGATGACTTGAAGGTGCGGCAATGGGGTTTAAAGCACCGGCGATGGAATTGAGCGATTGAGTTCAGAGCGTATTTACCACTTATTAGCCCTAGGTTGAAACTTAAATGAGGGTAAAAAATGTAAATGTAAATGAAAAGCACCTGATGGGAAAACAACGAGGGGAACAAAAATTCAATATATTTTTTTAGTTTTAGTTAAACTAAATAAAACATATAAATTTTTTTAGATTCTTTTTTAAGTTATGACCGTCACTAATAAATATGACTTTAGTGACATAAAATGTAAAGTGTCACTAATAAATATGACTTTTAGTGGCTTAAAGTGTAAAGTGACTCTAAACCCATTAATTTTTATAGTGACACCTAAAATGTGCCACTAAAGGCTTGATTTTGTGGCATAAATTAAATATGCCACTACAAGTGTGTGCCACTAAATATCAATTTGTTTGTAGTGAAACAATCCTTTTTTTAGAAATATATCACCTTATACCAAACACATAAAATACCACCAAAAAGATCTCTAAATGAAGAACGTGAATAATCAAAAAGAAAAAAAAAAAAAAAAATTCCCCCACAATCTCCTGATAGTGAACAACTTCGTCTGTTTCATCTTACCTTCTTGTAAAGAAAGAAAATTGACACAATGTTTAGTACATAATTCCCTCGCCCATTTTTTCTTAGAAATCCTTCCACGACCATGAATATTCAACGAAAGAATATTCATTTATCACCTTCATCCTCCTTATAAACATCTAACATCTCTTTAAAATCCTTAATGCAACCTTTCATTAAATATCCCATGGTTTGCCCAAGCTCAATAAATGCATCCAGTTAATCTAGCAAAGAAAACCCATCTGGTACTTTACTTTTTTTACATGAGTCAGTGTGGTAAGAAGAAGGAACTTCTAAAATTTCTTTTTTATCTTTTTTTTTTTTTTTTAAATATCGCCACTTTTGCCACTATTCATGTTTCTTGATTCCCCACACAAGTTATTCTTCTTAAACTCAGATGAGTTCATGACCTCACACACCTTATTTTTAAACTTGATTCGTGCCCGATTTTTTCTGTCAATCGTTGGCCTGGAACGCTGCACAGGTAGCCTCCTGTTTGCATACTACATTGCCTCTAGGAGGTGTATATCATGGTGGAAAGAAAAGATCATCAGATTGTTGGCTACTCTCGAGCTTTGAACGTTTGTCCCGATAAAGTAATAGATATAAAGCAAATGGGTCTTCGGAATTTTCATCTACTTTTCGGGGAGAATGTACTTCCTCACATACTCCTTTATTTATTGTCATTATTTTCATACCATCCTTCCAACTTTCCAGCTGAACCGATTTCACTAAACCATCATCTGCATTCTCTTCAACCATATCGTCGTCATGCAAATTATCATCTATTTTTTCTTCAACATCCATTTCCATTTGTGAGTATTCACTAGTGAAATCCAGTATCCATCCTGTAATTTCCTTGACACGAACCATAAAGATCTTACCATCCACTATTATCTTTATATTTTGAGAAATTAGAGTATCTTCCACTGTTTTCACACAAACACGAATACTATATAAATTCACCTCGGATTCCTCTTCCGTGTATACAAGGTCTCCCCATCTCTAAACAATCTTTTTTAAATTTGTTGGAGTCCATGCCTTATCCGGTACTCCTTCAATATCAAGCCACCCAATTCTTTCCTTAGAATAGAAATCCTGAATCCAAGGAATAAGATCAACAAACCATGAATTTATCCCCCGATGTCTATGAAAGTTATCTCCTGATTTCACTGCATCAAAGTCTAAGACAACCAAAGATCCTCCCATATCACGAATCCTACATTTCTCACTGTTCCAAACTTTGAACAAGTATTCCAAAGTTCAGGTGAAGTAAAATGTGTGAGAAACTTAGACACGTAAATGTCATAAGATATCTTTTGAACAGACTCTGTTGCAAAATTTTAGTATAAATATTTATATTTTTACTAACTTTGGACATATATAAATATATACATATGTTGTATATATAACTAACTCTAAATGGGTTTGTGTTCTCCTCCATGAGGACTTCGAAACGATATATTATATGTCCAAAATAGAGTCTATGTGAATGATATATCGATACTCAAAGATGGGTGTTTGAGAATAAATTTAACAAAAAGAGAGGAATGTGGGGATGATTCCCACATTGGTAGAAAGACCAAACCAAATAAGGTTTATAAGCTTGAATGCATGAAAAGGCTTACAAGCTTGGATCTACGGTTATGCTACAATTCCTACCCGCATGCAGGGGGGTGCAAATCTTGGATTTCGTAGACCAAAAACACCGAACTCGTGCATGGGCGCGACTTGCGGACACGAATGCAGCTCCGAAATCATTTAGTGATTTGTTTCAACTATGAAAGAAGACATTGCCGTCTCAAATTTTACAGGAACAATCAAGAAGAAAACGAAGACATTACACTAACAAATTTTATTCTTTGTTCTAACCATTTCGTCGTTTTTCTTTTATTTTATTCTAAATCGATTTTGTATCGGTCTTTTCATGTAATCTATTTAACTGTGGTTACATTCGTTCAGAATGTTACGAACTCCCGCTGCTGGTGCTAACGCTGATGTGAACCCAAATACATCGGTTCCAAACATCATGGCTAATCATGCTGAGAGACCTGGAAAATTTTCTTGTCTGAACTTCAAGAGGTAGCAACAGAAGATGCAATTATACTTGACCACCTTGAACCTGGCTCGATTCCTAACAGAAACTGCTCCTATAACTGCTGAGGGGCAGGCTGATGCTCAACCTGTGAATGTAGTGGATGCATGGAAGCATTCAGAATTTCTATGCCGCAACTATGTGTTGAATGGGCTGACTGATGCACTTTACAATGTTTATTGTAAAGTTGCAACTGCTAAGGAACTATGGGAGTATTTGAAAAGGAAGTATAAGACAGAAGATGTTGGAACCAAGAAGCATGTTGTTGCTAAGTTCTTTGAATACAAAATGGTTGACTCAAAATTTGTTATGAGTCAAGTCCAAGACCTTCAGGTCATCATACATGATAACAATGCAGAAGGGATGGATCTTAATGAGTCATTCCAAGTTGCATCAATGGTTGAAAAGCTTCCTCATGGTTGGATAGACTTCAAAAACTACCTTAAGAATAAGCGAAAGGAGATGTCTGTAGAGGAACTGGTGGTGCGTCTTCGCATTGAAGAAGACAATTGAATGGCTCTGACAAAAAGCAGTGAAGTTGAATCTTCCAAGGTTCATATGGTGGAAGCTAGTCAAACATCCAAGAGCAAAAGCAAGGGACCTCACAAAGGGAAAGCAAAGGGAAAAAACGTAGGCCCTAAGGCAGGAACTTTCAAGAAGAAGTTCAAGTGCTACAACTGTGGCCAACCGGGTCACAAGACTTCGGAGTGCCCGCAACCTAAGAAGGAAAACCATCAAGCAAACATGGTGAATGATAACATGGAGTTGGTGGCCATGATTACTAATCTCATGGCTATGGTTTCTAAAGTGAATCTCATGAATACAAATTCAAAGGAGTGGTGGATTGACACCGGGCTACCCGTTATGTGTATCATGACAAGAGAGCTTTCAACACCTACAAAAAAGTTGAACATGGTGAAAAGCTCTACATAGGAAATGCAGCTACCGTGGATATCAAAGGCGTTGGTGATGTCATTCTAAAAATGACTTCGGGGAAAGAAGTGAAGCTTAGGGATGTTTTGTATGTTCCCAAACTTCGTAAGAATCTAGTGTCGGGTGGTTCGTTGAACCAATTTGGTTTTAAGCTAGTGTTTGAGTCCGACAAGTTTGTATTGTCCAAAAATGGTATGTTTGTGGGAAAAGGATATGCCTTGAATGGAATGTTCAAATTGAATGTAATGGTGACAAACAAAATCAATAATACAAGTTCTAGTTCTGCTTATTTGATTGAGTGTTCAAATGTTTGGCATGGTCGCTTAGGACATGTAAATTACAATTCTATTAAGCGATTAATTAAACTAGAATGCATACCAAAACTTAATATTGACTCAAATCACAAATGCCCCACATGTATTGAAGCCAAGCAAACTAGATTATCTTTCCAAACAATCAAAAGAAACATCGAACCTCTTGATTTAATTTTCACGGATGTGTGTGATTTAAAGTCAATTCCTACTCAAGGTGGGAACAAATACTTCATTACATTCATCGATGATAGCACAAAATATTGCTACATATATTACTTAAGAGTAAAAATGAAGCAATAGACAAGTTTTTCTTGTACAAAAATGAAGTTGAGAATCAACTCAACAAGAGAATTAAAGTGGTTAGAAGTGATAGGGGTAGAGAATATGTTTCTCCATATGTTGAATTTTGTGCGAAAAATGGAATTCGTCATGAATTCACATCACCCTATTCACCTCAATCCAATGGAATTGCTGAAAGAAAGAACCGTACCTTGAAAGATATGGTCAACGCTATGATAATTAGTTTGGGTGTAAACCGGTCAATGTGGGGGGAAGCTATTTTGTCGGCTAACTATCTTCTAAACAAGATACCTCGCAAAGAAAAGAATGAAACACCGTATGAACTTTGGATGGGAAGAAAGCCATCATATAAGTACTTACGAGTGTGGGGGTGCCTAGCTAAAGTTGTAGTACCACCACCTAAGGTACAAAAGTTTGGGCCTAAAACAGTGGATTGTGTATTCATTGGATATGCACAAAGTAGTAGTGCTTATCGGTTCCTTGTGCATGATTCTAAGAATCCTGAAATACACAAGAATACCATAAAGGAATCAAGGAATGCTTCATTCTTTGAAGATGTGTTTCCTTGTCTGAACAAGGAAGTTGAAAGCCCATCCTTACCAAATAACGAAGTTGTTCGAGAGGCAGAACAAGCTCAATCCGAGGAAGAAGAAATAGAACTCAGAAGAAGTAAGAGGGATAGAGTTGAAAAATCATTTGGTGATGATTTTTACGCCTATGTGGTGGAAAGTGAACCTAAAACCTACCAAGAGGTGGTTGCTTCTTCTGAGGGACCTCAATGGAAAGAAGCCATCAAAAACGAGGTAGAATCTATCTTACAAAATCATACGTGGGAACTAGTGGATCTACCTCCAGGTAGCAAGCCACTGGGTTACCGTTGGATTTTTAAGAGAAAGATGAAACATGATGGTAGCATTGATAAATACAAGAAAAGACTAGTAATCAAAGGTTATAGAAAAAAAAAAGAAGGTCTAGATTACTTTAATACGTATTCGTCGGTAACGCGAATAACATCCATTAGACTAGTTGTGAGCAGACTAAGTAGGTACACTAGTAAACCCAGTTTTGAACACTTGAATAGTATTACTAGGTTGCTAAGGTATGTGAGATACACGTGAGAATATGGACTGCATTATGGCAGACATCCAGCAATTATCGAAGGATACACAAATGCAAATTGGATATCTGACATAAAAGATTCCAGATCCACAAGTAGATACATGTTTACACTTGGAGGTGTTGTTGTAGCATGGAAATCATCCAAGCAAACAGTTATATCCAAATCCACGATGGAATCTGAATTTACCGCCTTAGATATTTGTGCTGAAGAGGCGGAGTGGCTACGTCAATTTGTAGAGGACATTCCCGAATGGCCCAATCCGGTAATGGCCATATGTATACATTGTGATAACCAATTAGCAATTGGTAGAGCTCAAAGTACACAATGTATAATGGGAAATCAAGGCACATTAGACGTAGGCATAAAATGATACGACAACTAATCTCTATAGGGTTATCAAGGTTGACTGGGTGAAGTCAAAGGATAACATAGCGGATCCGCTTACAAAAGGATTGAGTAGAGATGTAGTTTATAAGTTGTCAAGAGGAATGGGACTCAAGCCCATGAATGAATAAATTCATACGAAGGAAACCTTACCCAGAAGACTGGAGATCCCAAGATCTGGGTTCAAAAGGACAACCTAACTGTATGAGTGAGGCAGGTCACTGTGGGGGAGTTAACATTACTTCCTAGCCCATTCCTATATGTAGTGTCAAAATTAGGCTAAACATATGTTTTTAATGATTCTTGGAATCACCTATGTGAGAGAGAAGTTGGGTCGCTTCGAATGGAATTATATGGGCATAATTCCTAAAGCTCTTGCAGAACCAGGCTAGTGTTCTTGACCAAAATGAAAACGTCTATGAGGATATGACCTTGTCAGGGAGAATCCTGTGAGATTTACATTGTCCTCTATATAAATGGCAGCTTAGTTTAAAGACATCGAGATCTACTAACTGCTAGGAGATTAAGTGTAACTTCTTAAGGGAGGGTTCAAAGAGTAATACCTACCCATCCTATGCAAGATTCAACTGTTGAAAATTTCGTTTGGAAATTGGATGTGCAGAGATCGATCTCCATTCATGTGGGGGATTGTTGGAAAATTTAGTATAAATATTTATATTTTTACTAACTGTGGACATATATAAATATATACATATGTTGTATATATAACTAACTTTAAGTGGGTTTGTGTTCTCCTCCACGAGGACTTCGAAACGATATATTATATGTCCAAAATAGAGTATATGTGAATGAGATATCGATACTCAAAGATAGGTATTTGAGAATAAATTTAGCAAAAAGAGGGGAATGTGGGAATGATTCCCACATTGGTAGAAAGACCAAACCAAATAAAGTTTATAAACTTGAATACATGAATGGCTTACAAAGCTTGTGTCTATGGTTATGCTACAATTCCTACCCGCGCACAGGGGGTGCAAATCTTGGATTTCATAGACCAAAAACACCGAACTCGTGCATAGGCTACCCTCGTTTTTGCTAAACCTGACAGTTTTGGTCCCTATTTTTGAATTCTGTAATGGATGCATTAATTGCGTAATTAAATACATTTATTGGCATTAAATGCTCAATCAATTAGAGATTTGTTTCCATTGCACGATTCAACTATAAAACAAGACCTTGCCGTCTCGCTCAAACATACAAATGAAAATACTCTTCTTCTTCCTCCTTCTCTGTACTCCTGCTTCCGGCGATTCTTTCAGGCAAGTCGTGATATCCGGCAGTACACAATACCGCTAAGGTTGTTGTACCCTGTGAACAGACGGCAAATCTGTTTAAGGGAATCGAGTCCAACTCGAGCTTCAGCCACATCGTTTGGTGCTAATCTTTACTTTACAGGAACAATCAAGAAAAAAACGAAGACATTACATTAACAGACTCTTCCTTTCATTGTGCCCCTAACCTGGAAAAAAAAAAACTTCCCCGTTGATTCTCCTATTAACGACGATGATCCCCCATTCTTCTATTCTTGATTGGTGATGTTTAGGCTTGCTGGAAAGTGAGAGCCACCGATAACCCGATCTCACCGGAGATCAAAAGGAGAATAGTGTCTGTGAACTAATTGGTAGGCGTTTGGTCCCGCCGAGAAAAACTTCCGAGATCAGCGACTTTAGGTTTTCAATTCGTTATGAATGCTTATTTCATTGCGAAAAAACTATATCACTTATTGATTAACTGCATAGTTTGGGACATAATACTTGCATCAAAGAAGTTTATCTCAAAATTAGTCTACGTTTCCAATAATTAATGGAGTCCTCTTCATCAAACAACTTTCAATCTATGTTAACAAGTGCTCTCGATGAGAAGAATTTCATAATATGGCTCAGCAAAACCACCATGATTCTTGAAACCATGGATTACAACATGCTTGAAATTATCACCAAACGGATAAAATCATAGAAGAAGCGATTCCATGTAGAAGGCTTGAAACTCCATCAACTCAATGGACAAAAGATGTATAAGGGAAAGTGAATCTTGAATGTAAAAGCTACAGGCACAATTTGCAATGCTTTCCATATGATGTGTATCATATGGTCAAAACATTCAATTCGGTAAAAGAGATGTTGAATACGTTGAAGTATGATACGAAGAATTTGAAAATGTTACGACTAGTTAAGAAAATTTCCATAAACAAAGATGTGAATATATCATTATCCAAACTTCTAATAGATTTAGTTGTTTAGTTAATGGTATGATAAAGTTCAATCTTGGTACTATATGGAACTATGAGCAAACCGATGCTCAAAGATGTGACAATATTTAGGACATGAAATAGGATCATAAGTCACAATCTATTGTCATATTCTCAAGGAACACGAAGGTGACTAAATAACAATTTTGTGATGAAGAAGGTCAAGCTGATACAGATGAAAAAACTGATGATGAAGAACAATCAAAGTTTTTTAGCTTGAATATACGTTACCCTCATTTTAAAGCAATATAACAACTTCAAGAATTCCATAAGGCAATTGATCTAGAACAAAAAAGTTTGAATTTAGGTCAAGAAACTTTACAGATAACTCAAATTAGCAAGCTTACACAAAACACAACTTCAATAGATAAATGATTTAAGCATGTAGAAATTGGACATTTTGATAAGAACTACAAAGCAAGAAAAAGTGATTAGAAAAAAGAGTCTTATAAGGACAAATATACAAAAGACATGTTGTCTCATTGAAGAGACACAATATGGGTTCAAATGTACTATAGGTTGAGGAAGAGACGTGAGAAGTTGGTGATGCTTCATCTGATGATGAAAAGGTGGAAAAGAAAGACATATTTTGATGGGAAAAAGTGAGGTCTGCAGCTCCAATACTTTTGAATCTGATTTGGCTAAAGTTGTCAAGGTAACCCATGCTTCGAATTGGGATCCGGATAACCTGTATCATGTTTCCAAAATCTTTAATTATTTTAATAATTAAAAAGAAAAATTGTTTGATTGTCTTTGTCTTGATCTAAAGAGTCTCAAGAGGAAAAAAAATGAAATTAAACAAAATCATGATAAAATTTTGTCATAGATTAACTCAAAAACAACAGAACTTTCAAATATGAAAACTGAATTAGCTAATTAAAATTTTCTAAATAAGATTTTCATTGTAAAAAGAAACAATTTTGTAAATATTGTAAAATTTTAAAAGGATCATCAAGAGCTGGAATTTATCACATATAAGAAATGCTAAAATCATTATGGATCAAATCTCTTTTCAAGCAACTAAATTGGTAGTCAGTTTCAAGAAGTTTTTAACAAATTTGAACTAATAAAAGAAGAACCAAGCTTTCCAAACTCAGAAGAATTGGTTTAAGATTTTCAATCTAGATTTTTTTAAACCAATGAGACTCTAAAGATCAAGATCTGGTAAACAAACACTATGTTGCAAATGATTCTAGAAAGACAAATCTTATAAGTTCCATATCTTCCAAACACCCATCCAGAAATAGTCATTTTCATGAATGTTTCAAAGCTGAAATTAAAGTTCAAATTCAATTTCCAATATCAAATGGAGAAGTTTACTTTGTATTAAACATCATGACTAATCAAAATGATATATAGTTATCACATAATTTGATAAAATGCAAGATGATTTTGAGCAATCTAATTCATCAGCTCCTATCCAAGATGATGAAAAATTAAAAGATCAAATCTTCCTAAGACTACAAACGTTAACAAAAAAATTAGAAATTAAAACACATCAAGATGACATTTTTTCTAAGTTATTAATTTAGCTTTAAATAAAAGGAAAAATAAGCGTAAAACAAAGTTTTATAACCCTAATGAAAGTTCACATGCAGCCTCAAGTTGTAGCAATTAAAATGTATCAAAGTGCGTTGATAACAGCATGTTGACACCAAACCAAAGGGTCTTTGGCCTAACAGTAAGGAGTCACTCTCTCAAATAAGAGGTCATGGGTTCAAGTCTCAGGAGACATAGATGGTGTTTAGAATTAGATTAGAAGTAGGATATTTTTTAGTTTAAAAAAAAACAGCATGTTGAGGTGTTGAAGGTGTATAAAGAAAGAATACTCAAAAAAAATATATAACACTTGAATGCTATAGCATCTTTCCTTCCCTTAAATCTTCATTAAGTAATCTCATTCCCAAATAGGTTCCCAAAGGTAACTAAACTTTTCTTTGCAATGTTATAATAGGGAAAGATAATTATTATTCGAAGAACATGATTGGATCTAACTCATGTATACAACATTTTGTCAAAGAAAAAGGCGTCGTTGTCACATTTAGAGATACGAGCCATCGACAATCCAAAGGTCATGAAATATATACTTCAATGCATTTCTAGTAACCTCTATAATGATACATATAAAAGACAGTAAACATGCATGCATGGTCTCGGCATTGTTAGTCTAATCTACTCATTGTTATATGTTATCCAACCAACCAATTTTATACCTTTCTTATGTTTTTATGTGTTTCTATCTGTACATCCAATCAATTTCATGACTTAAATTCTATATGATATTAAAGAACACAAATACATATATATATATATATATATATATATATATATATATATATATATATATATATATATATATATATATATATATATATATATATATATATATATAACGCCCGTAGATCCGGGTAGTCAATTTAAAGATAATAAGGGTCGAAAACGACTTTTCGAGAAAAGATTATTTAGAATAAATAATCTTAACCAAGTTGTAGAATATGTCTCAAGGGTTCTATATATATAAAGAACCCCAAAATCCGAGTTATAACGAATAAGTTATGGCCCGTCGAAGTTTTTCGGCAAAACCGGCACGGCACCGGGAGACGTAAATAGTGAATTTAAGATAGAGGACTTTTTAGCCTTAGTGATCTAAACATAATTTGTAGTATACGTTAAACCGAGAACATACAAAAAAAAAAAAAAAAAAAAAAAAAGAACGCCCAAATCTGACTTCGTATGAGGAAGTTATGATTTTTCTAAGATTTGGCAAAGCAGTGCACGACCCGAAACTCGAATTTTAGTCCGAGCGGTTTTTGGCTTACGCAACCTTAATGAGAGTTGAAGATCTCATTAATATTAACTCAACGGTAAAAAGAAAGCCGAAAACGGAGTCCGTATGAAGGAGTTACGAATTATTCGCGGTCATTTAACAGTCTAATCTTCTCGTACTGTTAAATTTAATAGTCTAAGGAATTAGCCGACAGAGTCTAAATTAAAGTAGTAGATCTTGTTTTTACCTACGCGTAGATATAAACAACGTCGAAATCAGAGTTCGTACGCGAATGTTATGAATTTTTGAAAATCAGCTGATTTCCACACTGTGTGCGATGCCACGTGTAAGCACCAGGCTGTGTCTGGCTGTAGCCAGCCTAGCTCACGACGTGAGCACCTTAAAACTCACGACGTGAGTGACCCTCCAGCCTCCTATAAATAAGAGGTGAAGCCCTCTTCATTCCTCACACCTCCCCTCACTTCCCTCTCTCACTAGAACTTCTCTCTAGCCCCGAAACCCCCCGAAAAACCTAGGGAACCTCCCTAGCACGAGGCGGAAGCCCCCGAGCGCCCGACGGCTCCGAGAAGAAGAGCCTTTCGGCTCGCGAACGCTGCTCCAGCGGAGCCTGGTTTTGAGAAAAACTCGTTGTAAGTGAGCTACACCCAACCTATCTTTAGTATAACTATTGTTTTAATATAATAATGTTATTAGGACCTTAAAATAATTATTTGGGATATTATTATGAGTTATATAGAGTGTTGTTTAACGCTTATATAATAATAATAATAATAATAATAATAATAATAGTTAGACTATTAATTAGTCGCGATTAACGTTAGACTAAACCCTAGTGGTATTGATACTAGGTTTTGTCAAGGGAAATTGTTTTGAGATAACGAAGTGTTATTTGAGTGTCGAGTCACCACCTTATCAAGTGAGTGCATAGTTACTTTCAGCCTACACATAGATATGAAGTATTTTATATAAATTACGTGCTATGTGTGTATACTGTCTGAATACCTTCTGTCTGTGATGGGTGAATGATTTTTATACATGTTTTAAATTATCTAAAATGTATACGTATTTTATATCTACAAAATGTGTTGCATAAAACATGGGTAGATGAAATAGTTTATGTGTAACAAAAATAAAATGATGAATAGGTGATATAAACCATGAGGTAAGGCTGAGAGGTGAACCATGAGAGAAGCCTTTTACCCCAGTGTTGGACCCGTCATCCAGCAAAGTATGGGTGACAACCACGGACTATTCTAGACAGTCCAGTGGACACTAGCAGGCTCGCAATTAGGTGTTTTGAACTATGGATTCACCAGGTGTACTCTAAAAACCCATCGACATGTATTGTGAGTGGATTCTCGGAAACGATACCGTCGATAAACTAGATAAAACTCATTGACCTGTATTGCGAGAGGAGTCTCGGAAACGATACTATCAATAAACGAGATAAACCTTGGTAACTATGGATTTAGTGTTTGTTGAGTAAACCTTGGCAACGATGGATTTCGTGCCTATTCCTTAGGATAACCCTTAGGAATAAATAAACGAGGAATAGCTGAATTCTTATGGTAGAATAAAGAAGATAATGGGGATGGGTAATTGGGTTGATTGTTTAAATGTTTAAACATAATAATTATATTACTGTGGGTTGAAAACCCTATGTACTCACCACGTTTCCCAACCTGACCCACTCAGTTTATTTATATCACAGGTGTTGATATGAAGTCACATTACACTGAAAGATTAAGAAGATATAAATCACTAGTGATAATGAATGTAAGTTATGTTTACGCTTATGTTTCTGTATTGACAATGACATCCCAAATGTTTTAAAATGAATAAAAATACTTTTCTTCATAAATGCTTTAATAACGTATTTATCATGTTTTACTGGGAACAAATTCCGCAACCTTTTTATTAAAAGAGATACTTTGATTTTTATAAAGCATAAACAAAATCGGTCTTTTCTGACCGTGAAAATGGGAATGTCACAATATATATATATATATATATATATATATATATATATATATATATATATATATATATGGTGCAATTTGAATTGCAATTTCACATTTGAAAACTGCAAACCGCACCGCAAACTGCATTATGTGGTGTAGTGTTGTGCGGTGCGGGTGGTTTATGCGGTTTGATATACACCTCTACCAAACATATTAAAATTTAACATATTTAACAATCTAACACTAACAAACTAACATATTAACAAAACCAAACGTAACAACAAGATATATTAACATTTAACATATTTAACAATCCAACAAACTAACAAAAATATAATAAATAAAAAATATAACAAAAAACAAAACATATAACAAATTATTCTAAATAACATATACCTAACAAATATAACAACCTAACATATTAACTTGCGGTATGAATTATAACATATAAACATCACAAATTGTCCGCACCGTACTAAATTGCTTTGCATAATGCGGTTTGCAAAATTTTCAAACCGCACTGTGCGATGCGGTTTTTATTTTTCAATTACAATACAACGATTACGATTCCAAATGCACCACAACGTGCGCGCGCGTGTCTATATATATATATATATATATATATATATATATATATATATATATATATATATATATATATATATATATATATATATATATATATATATATATATTTGTAACTCATGTGAAGATGAATGGTTGCTCAAATTTATCAACTTCATAAGTAGACTTTATATAGATAAAGTCTACAACCATTAGATTACCCAAACTTTACCCTATAAATAGGGTGTTACGTATTTGTCTTTATATCTCATGTGTCTCCAGAAAAACTTTTAAAAACTTTTGTATGGTTGAATGAGAATTTTGTCATGATCCTTTGAGTTAAGCTAATTTGACTTCCAACACGTTATCAACACTTTACTCAAAGACGGAGGACGAATAATCCATTTTTGTCGCTCAACGAGTAACAACAAAAACCAAGAAGTTCGAGATCATCATTCTTCTCTAAAATCCCCAAGTAAGATTTTCTTGATAAATCGTTGATTTTGCCTCATTATTTTAGACTTCGTCCTCGAAGTTTGCTACTCGATCCTGAAACAGCTCACGATAGTGCTCCATCATCTCATCTACCGGCTCCCAGGTCCACTCCGACCCCTTCCGGTGTTGCCATTGCACCTTCACGAGTTCAACTCTTTTGTTCCTCAGATCCTTCGACTTCCGGTCAAGGATCGCTACAGGCCGATTGATGTAATTCAGGCTGCCTTCAACCTGAATGTCCTCCAAGGGTACTACTGTTGAGTCGTCCACCAGGCACTTTCGCAGCTGAGAAACATGGAAAGTGATGTGTATCTGACTGAGTTCGGCTGGAAAATCCAGCCTATATGCCACCTTGCCCACCCGGGCTATAACCCTGAACAGTCCAATATACCTTGGGCCCTACTTGCCCCGCTTCCTGAATCGAATGATGCCTTTCCAAGGCGAAACTTTCAGGAGAACCATATCTCCGACCTGGAACTCCAGGTCTGATCGACGCTTATCGGCATAACTTTTCTGCCGACTCTGAGCAGTCTAAAGCCTGCTCCGGACCTGCTGAATCTTCTCTGTCATCTTGAGAACTACTTCGGTGCTCCCCATGACCCTCTAGCCAACCTCGCCCCAGCATATCGGGGTCCTGCACCTCCTCCCATACAACATCTTGAAGGGAGGGCAGTCGATGCTCGCATGATAGCTATTATTATACGAGAACTCTGCCAACGGAAGGTAGGTATCCCAGCTACCTCCGAAGTCTAAAACACATGCCCGCAACATGTCCTCCAGAGTCTGGATGGTCCGCTCGCTCTGGCCATCCGTCTACGGGTGAAAGACGGTGCTGAAATGCAGACGAGTACCCAACTCGTCGTGGAATTTCTTCCAAAACCTAGATGTGAACTACACATCCCTATCCGAAATCACCGAAACTGGCACTCCGTTCCGGGCCACCACCTCTCTGATATAGATATCGGCCAATTTCTCGGCCGAGATGCTCTCCTGAATCGGGATAAAGTGGGCGTTCTTGGTCAATCGATCGACGATGACCCATATCGAATCCATCGCGCGGTCTTGGGAAGCTTCGTGATAAAATCCATTGTAATATCCTCCCATTTCCACAGCGGGATATCCAACGGCTGTATCTTTCCATGTGGTCTTTGATGCTCGGCCTTGACCTTCCTGCAGGTCAAGCACCGCTCCATGTACCATGCGACATCCCGTTTCATGTAGGGCCACCAATACTCCAGACGAAGATCCCTATATAAATTCATCACCCCGGGATGAATGGAGAATCGGGATTTGTGTGCCTCCTCCATCAAGATCTGGTGCACGCATTCGAGGTATGGCACCCACAACCTGCGGTGTAATGTCAATAATCCCCTGCTGGAGGAAACCTGACCCACTATGCGCTCATTCTTCCGATATTCCTCCTTCATGGCCTCCTGTTGGGCCTCCCGAATCTGCTCCAATAGCGGAGTCACCACTGTCATCCGCATGCAGATATCCCTGATCGGCGCCGCCTTGCGGCTGAGCGCATCGGCCACCACATTGGCCTTGCCCGGGTGATAAAGGATCTCGCAATCATAATCCTTTACCACGTCCATCCACCGACGCTGCCTCATGTTTAGATTCGGCTGATCCATGAGGTACCTCAAACTCTTATGGTCCGTGTAAATGGTACAGCGAACCCCATAGAGGTAATGACGCCAAATCTTGAGGGCAAACACAGCAGCCCCTAGCTCCAAGTCATGCGTCGGGTAGTTCGCCTCGTGAGGCTTCAGCTGCCTCGACGCGTAGGCGATGACATGCCCTCTCTGCATCAATACTGCGCAAAAACCTAAGATGGACGCATCGCAGTACACACCAAAATCCTCCATGCCCTTTGGCAGGGCTAAGATTGGCGCCTTGCACAATCTCTGTCTCAGTGTCTCGAATGTTGCCTGCTGCTCAGGCCGCCAACGAAAGACCACAACCTTCCTTGTTAGCCTGGTCAAAGGTACGACTATCTTGGAGAAATCCTGGATGAATCTCCAATAATAGCCCGTTAATCCCAGGAAACTCCGAATCTCAGATAGAGACTTCGGAACCTCCCATCTCATCACGGCATCCACCTTGGCCGGGTCCACCGAAATTCTGTCCTGGTTGACAAGGTGCCCAAGAAACTGCACCTCGCGCAACCAAAAATCACATTTGGAGAACTTGGCATACAAGCTCTCCCTCCTCAAAGTCTCCAACACCTCCCGCTGTTGCTCCTCCTGCTCCTCATGCGTCTTGGAATAAACCAAGATATCATCAATAAACACTATCACTGACCGGTCTAACATCGGTCTACACACGCGGTTCATGAGGTCCATGAACGCGGCAGGAGCATTGGTGAGCCCGAAGGGCATCACCACAAACTCGTAATGGCCATAGCGCGTCCAAAACGCAGTCTTTTGTACATCCTCCTCTCTGACCCTCATATGATGATATCCTAAACGCAGATCAATCTTAGAGAACCAAGATGCTCCATGTAGATGTTCAAAGAGGTCGTCAACCCTCGGGAGTGGGTAACGGTTCTTCACCGTTACCTTATTCTGCTCCCTATAGTCTATACACATACGATGCGACCCGTCCTTCTTCTTCACAAACAGAATCGGGGCTCCCCAAGGCTAACTACTTGGCCTGATAAATCCCTTGTCTAGCAGCTCCTACAGTGTGACAACCCGAAATTTCCATTCGGTCAAACCCTAAAAGTCAACCACTTCGTATCATAAGTCAATGTCATTATTTCTCATAAGAAATATAAAGTTCGTTTGATTATTTTAATATTATTTTTAAACGAACGGGTGAAAGAAAGTGTCATCTCGGGTTTTGAATTTTAAAAACCACAAACACCTCGCGTCTTATAAATTCCCGACCAAACATTTATGTTTGGGTTGAAAATTCACCCAAAAACCGTAAACTCATACCTATGTATGAGTTTACTCCCCAAAAGTTAGTTATTTGTGTTTACTCCCCAAGTTCACAAAAGAGTAAACTCCAAGAACTCTTTCAAGTATCATCCTAGTTTTGATTTCCAAACCTTCAATCTTGTAAGTGTTCTAACCATTTTAAGTTATTAAAACACTTAATCTAGTGATTATACATCTAATCATCCACTCATATGTGTATTTTGACTAGATTTCCAAAACACCAAGAACACACACTAAGTGTTCTTGGCCTTTTAGCTCAAATCAAGCCTTCTAATAGTAAGTGCTTTCATCCTTGAGTGATTTTAAGCTAGTATTACATTTGAACATCAAGAAATTATGTCAAGAACACAAGGCTAGAGGTGTTCACGGTCCAAGGAGATGCTTGGACCGTAAACACCATAAATGGCACCAAAGTAAGCCTAAGCCTCTAATCTAAGTCCTAGTTGATGTATAAACCATCCTTGACATGTTTAAACCCTTCCTTATTGTGTTTAAGTGTTGAAAAACATCAAAGACCATCAAATATAGGTGTTTACGATTTGGGGATCTCCCAAAACCGTAAACACCCTAAAGTGGGTTTAAGTTGGTCATTTTCCTTCCTTAGGCTTAGAAACTAGCTTATACACTTACCTAATTGTGTTAAGGACTTGAAAGCATAACAATACCCTTCTCCATGAGGGTTTACGGTAGTGAACCCAAAGGAAAAAGTCAAAGAGGCTGTAAACTCCTCCAAGGAGTGTTTTTGAGGTCCTAGTCCCTTCCAAAGGCCAAACCACTTAGTAGAAATGCTTCAATAGGCTTGCTAAAACACAAAACAACACTTGGTCATTAGGACTAGAGTTTACGACCGTAAACTCTAGAGTTTACTACCGTAAACTCCCTAGGTCTTGACCATCAAAACCGTAAACTCCAAGGGAGTTTACCCTTGGACTCTAAACACACTAGCTTTGTCCTACCAACACATGGATGCAATCCTTGTGATCTTTAACACTTGAAACAAAGTGTTTTCATGTTCTAGGGTGTCCCAACTTAATTTATTAGTTATAAATTGGCTAATTAGTTATATATATGTTCATTATATGATAACTAGGCTCGTGCGTGTGTACAAGTCTTCATTTGTCACCTAGCGCCATACCCGACATTTCAATCCAATCCACTCACCACAAGTAAGTTCATACCCCTTAATCAACGTTTTAACTGTTTTTAAATGTTTTATGGGGGGGGATACAAGTAGAATTATGCTAATTATTATTTCAATCACATGTGATTAATAATTAGCATTCAAATGATTGGCTACTCATTAGCCGTTTTACCAAACAATTTCCTTCAAATGTTTATCGTAAACACTTATTATGTTTAAAACTCCTTATTAAACTGTACATTTTTACTCCATATGTTTCCATTCAAACTCATTTACAATTGCGTTTCAAACAAATGCTTCCTTATACTTAAACTGTTTTATCAAACCAATGCCTTCAAACCGGTTTATAGATTGACATCAAGTCGATCTTTTCTTAGATAATAATTATGTTCAAAGGTTTCACAAAACTTATTTTATGCTTTTATATTATAAATTGCATGCCTCTATATGTATAGTTATATAAGAAATGTTTAAAAGACTTAGGAATGCTATCCACCCTATTTCCTTTTCCTCGATTTGGATGTGGTCTGGTGGGATGTCGGGTACTCGTCCGAAGGTCGTTTAAATATTAGTTATATATCATGTATACATATATAGTGATAAAGGCCCTTCCAGTTCGTCCCATGCCCTTGGGTAGCAAGGGTATACATCCATGTCCATACGTACCAGTTAGATTACTAGTAAACTACCATATGGGTAGTTTAGGTAGATACTAGAATTATTACTAGAACGCGATATCATACAATGAGTCAGTTCATTCATGAGTCAATACTTTCTAGAACATTACAGTACATTACTATACTTGCTAGATAGAGAGAGCATACATTACAGCTAGAACATTACAGTACATTACTATATCACTAGAAAGAGAACATATACAACTATACTAGGAGAGAACATATACAACTATACTAGAAAGAGAACATATACAACTATACTAGGAGAGAACATATACAACTATACTAGAAAGAGAACATATACAACTATACTAGAAAGAGTACATATACAACGATACTAGAACGAGTAACATTACATTACATATACATGAATACGTTAACAATTGTGATCCTGTATCGAAGCATGACTTCAATGTCATGGCCCGAGTTGTAGCCAGAGTCTCTCGAAGGAAGAGCGTGAGTTTGCGTATAGATCTATACTGGATTGACTATCCTACACCTTGCTCTAGCTACAGCCGGACCTGCAGTTCTGTGGGTGCCAAACGTCATTTCTTTTTACGACCATACCTTTGTCGTTGTTACCAGTCGATAGTATGGTGCAATTAATCACATGATACCTTAATATAAATCCGGTTTAAGGTAGTTAGTACAGCAGTAGTTCCTATAATACAACACTACAGTACTACATTAATTTCCCCTTTACATATATTTAGTGATCATTTCACTTAAACATTAAATGTACAAACTATATTTTGTTAATGATAGTTACTCTTGGGAGAATTACACACTTTTACGAGAAACGAACATTTAGAACAGTGATGTCCTGGTAGAAGAGTACATTTAGAACAGTTAGGTCTTGGTAGAAGACACCCTTATATAATAGTAGGAATCATAGGGATTTCTAGGGTTTTTCAAACATTTATAGTTGATTTACAAAACATTGTTATACTTACAGACCATATACATTCTCAATACTTACAGTTCATATACATACAAATTTATACACTAAAAGACTTATGATCTCACCAGCTTTAAAGCTGATACTCTCTTTCAAAATAACTTGTATCCTCAGGTCAAACATAGACAGGTACCGATGCAAGGTTTAGAGAAGATGGAGCTCGTTCAAGACTCATCTTTCATTTTGATTTATGCTTTAGTGTTTTATCAAAATTTGACAGAACACACTTGTATAATAATTATATTATTAATGCAATGGGTGATGTTGTTGCTTGTTTACTACTTTTCAATGTTGTGATACTGTACATGACGTCCTCCGCCCCAGAACGTTTCCCCCGCTCTTGGTTTTGGGGTGTGACATACAGCTACATAGACAACTCCTGCATCTCGTGAGGAGCCAACTGATATGGTGCCTTAGCTATCAGAGCCGCACCAGGGACTAGGTCGATTCTGAACTCCACCTGGCGCTCCGGAGGCATCCCGGGTAGTTCCTCGGGGAATACGTCCGCGAACTCTCATACTACGGGCACCTCGCCTACCGTCGCCCTACCCGCCTCCCGGGTATCCATAACATACGCGACATAACCTACGCAACCCTGCTAGAGGTAACGCCTAGCTCTCGCTGCTGAACATAGGGTTGGTCCTCGCTGTGGCCTCTCGCCCTGAATCACCAGCTCTCCCCCACTTGGGGTCCTGATCCGCACCAACTGTTGCGCGCAATCTATCACTGGCCCATTGGGGATTAACCAATCCATACCGATAATAACCTTGTTCCGCCGCAAAGGTATGGGAATCAGATCCACCAGGTAACGCTCCTCGAATAATCTCAACACACAATCTCGAAACACCGTCGATGCTCGCACCGAACGGTCATCTGCAATCTCTACGTCTAGAGGGCAATCCAACATGCCGGAAGACTCGGAAAATCTCTTGCTGAGCACAAGAGAAACAAACGATCGGGTAGCACCCAAATCAAAGAACACCTGAACTGGGATACCGTTCACATGGAACGATCCTAAACAGAGCACATATATTGATGAGTTTTAGCCATATGAACATTCCTATATGCACATGCAAAACCTAATGCTTGGATCTAGGTTTCTCTAATTAAACATGCATTGAATCCAAGACTTCTAATGACTAATAGAGCATAGTAACATAAGAAATTAGAATTAGAAGCTTACCTTGAATCACTTGCTTGATCTTCTTATCCTTAGAGCTTTAGAGTCACAATTGTCACTCCTCTAATGGCTTACAAACACCAACTAGCAAGAGGATGATTTGAGAGAGAGGAGAGGGGATCAAGAATCAGCCAGGGTTTCTTCTAGAGCATAGGTGCCGATTTCCCTTGACCCTTAGGGTCTATTTATATTAGTAAGGCTCCTAGGGTTTCACCCTTAAACCCTAATTGGATAACTTAGGCCCTAAGCAATCCAATACCCTAATTGATAAGCTCTTGGACGAATTCTAAGCTTATCCTAAACCCTAGAAATCGTCCACCCCTTATCCATAAGGGATTATAGCCCAAAGTACAACTATCATACAATTGACAGTTTATGCCCCTTTATTCAATTAATCTCTTTAAGTCACCAAATTAATTCCTAATTAATTTATGACTTATATTAATCAAATAACAATATTATTATTCCTTATATTATTCTCATAATATATTAATAATATTTCTTCTCTCATAATAAATCATCCTGTCAAGTTGCTATGGTGAAGGCAACCTAAAAGGACCATGCACAACCGGGTCAAATACTTTCCTAATATAGTTGCAGCCTTAGACACTATTCCAACAGTCTCCCACTTGGATAAGTCTAGTAACTACATATACAAGTATAATCCGATTAGCAATCGTAGCTCTCAAAGACGCTGTCAAACTCTGATCTAATCAATCTTGTCCTTCAAATAAGGGATCGTACAGTCCTCTGTTTAGATATCATGCTGACAATTCTATGGAACCAATTTGTCTAGCATTTGGTTTCTCAATTTCAGATTTATTTGACATAGAACTTAATCGAACACATCAATTTAGTTCTGACCGGGCCCGGCACATAAGTCAAATCAAATCATCGAGCGGCCGAGATATCTCTTTTACCCTCTTAGGATAAAAGTAACAGATAAACTTCGACTTATATGCATTTACTTATTCATTAATCAACTATACAAAACAATGTGTTTTATAACATCAAGTTACTGATGCGGTTTCGCATTATCAATGCACAGCCAATTAACAAATAACAAACCATATATCTTGGTTTTAAGACCATATGATATTATCGTCTTGCGATCATCCTTTTTATCACATTCCATAAGGTGATTCCAGCAAGCGCGGGTTTGTTCCAATGCTCAAAACAGGTTCATAAGCACTCATGAACATTGCAGCAACCTCTTGCTATGTCTAATACCATTTAGACAATCTACACACCAATTCATGACAATCTTCATTCATATCTACTTCCAACATATGAACGATTGTGGACAATTTGAATAATTCGAATATTCTTAATAAACTCAATTATTCTGGAAGTCAAAACATGCAAAGTGAAACAATAGTTAAATAATTAACATAAGACAGTAACATTACTCATAAATAATACTCTTTTATTTAATCATCAAATGTTAATTACATTTATCTATTACACGTTTCTACTACTATCTAATCTATACTAATATCATCCTTCAGCCCAATACTCCTAGCATGCTGCAAGTGCTTAACCCTACTCAGTCCCTTCATAAGCAGATCTGCTGGGTTATCTTCTGATGATATCCTCTTCACCACGAGTTGTCCTTCTTCTACAAGATGTCTAATAAAGTGATATTTTATGTCGATATGTCGAGATCTACCATGATCCCTTAGTTCCTTGGTCAAGGCAACCGCTCCTTCATTATCACAGAAAATCTCCATGGGCTCCTTTATGGCAGGTACAACTCCAAGATCACCGATGAAGTTCTTCAACCATATTGCCTCCTTCAACGTTTCGCTCGCTGCAATGTACTCTGATTCACACATTGAATCAGCTACGGTTTCCTTCTTGGAACTTTTACAAGTTACTGCTCCTCCATTCAGGGTAAAGACCCAGCCCGACTACGAATGGTAGTTGTCCCTGTCGGTCTGAAAGCTGGCATCATTATATCCTCGCACCTTCAAGTCATCACTCCCTCCAAGGACTAAGAACCATTCCTTCGTCGTCCGAAGGTACTTAAGGATCTTCTTGACCGCAATCCAATGGGCTCTGCCAGGGTTCCCTTGATATCTACTAACCATGCTCAAAGCAAAGGCTACATCAGGGCGAGTACAAGTCATAGCATACAAGATTGAGCCAACTACGGAAGCGTATGGAACTCGGCTCATTTCTGTTATTTCAGCTTCGGTACTCGGACTTTGAGTCTTACTCAACTTGGCATTACTTTGTATCGGTAATTCTCCCTCTTCGAGTTTTCCATACTAAAACGTTTCAGTACTTTATCTAAGTAAGTGTTCTGACTAAGTCCTATTAGTCTCTTACTTCGTTCTCTCACTATCCTTATTCCCAAAATATAGGAAGCCTCTCTGAGGTCCTTCATAGCGAAGCACTTCCCGAGCCAGGACTTAACCTCCTACAGAGTCGGGATGTCGTTTCCTATGAGTAGTATGTCATCGACATACAGAACGAGGAAGCTTACTATACTCCCACTGGCTTTGACATATACACATCATTCATCTTTGCTTCGTACAAATCCAAACTCTTTGACTTTCTCATCGAAATAAAGATTCCATTTGCGAGACGCTTGCTTAAGTCCATAAATGGACTTCTCAAGCTTACACACTCTATTTGGATGCTTCGGATCGACAAAACCCTATGGCTGAGCCATGTAAACATCCTCAGCCAACTTCCCATTAAGGAAAGCGATTTTGACATCCATTTTCCAAATCTCATAATCATGAAATGCGGCAATTGCTAGCATCACTCTAATAGAGTTTATCTTCGCAACTGGTGAGAAGGTCTCATCATAGTCAATTCCGGGAGTTTGAGTAAAGCCCTTCGCAACCAATTGCGCCTTATATGTGTGTACGTTTCCATCCACGTCGGTCTTCTTCTTGAAGATCCATTTGCACCCAACGGTCTTACGTCCGGGCACATTATCAACCAAATTCCAAACTTGGTTGTCATACATGGACTGGATCTCGCTGTCCATTGCCTCTTTCCATTTTGCAGACTTCGGGCCTGCCATGGCTTCCTTATAGCTATTAGGTTCATCTAGATTTATTAGTGTACCATCACTAATATACGTATCCCCTTCGGTAGTAATATGAAAACCATAAAACTGGGGTTGAACTCTAGCTCTTTCGGAACGTCTAAGAGGTAAGGACTCATCAATCGGTTCAACCGGAGTTTCCTCCTCGGGTTGAGTGCCAGCGGTAGAGTTTCCTTCATCTATCGACTCTTGAATCTCTTCAAGCTCGATTTGCCTCCCACTGTCTCCTTGGCCAATGACTTCTCGCTCTCGGAAAACTCCTCTCCTCGCAACAAAGACAACATTGTCCTTCGGTCTATAGAAGAGATATCCAAAGGATTTCTGCGGGTAGCCGATGAAAATATATCGCTCACTACGAGGTTCGAGCTTGTCGTGAGTATCTCGTCTTACGAAAGCCTCGCAACCCCAAACCTTGATATGTGCTAACGAGGGAGCTTTCCCTGTCCATATCTCGTGAGGTGTTTTAACAACCTTCTTAGTAGGGACTCGGTTAAGGATATGGGCGGCAGTCTCTAAGGCATACCCCCAGAATGAGATAGGTAATGAAGCACGACTCATCATAGAGCAGACCATGTCTAACAAGGTTCGATTACGCCTTTCTGCCACACCATTCAATTGCGGTGTCCTAGGTGGCGTCAATTGTGAAACTATTCCACACTCCTTGAGATAGTTGTGGAATTCAAGACTTAGGTACTCTCCTCCTCGATCGGATCGAAGCATCTTGATTTTCCTGCCCAATTGATTCTCCACTTCATTCTTGAACTCTTTGAACTTTTCAAATGTTTTTGACTTTTGCTTGATTAAGTAGATATACCCATATCTACTATAGTCATCGGTAAAAGTCACATAGAAGTGGTTCCCATCCTTTGTGGTTGATCTAAACGGTCCACATACATCGGTATGTATAAGGTCCAATAGACCCTCACCCCTTTCACATGTACTAGTGAAGGGTGACTTGGTCATCTTTCCAAGCAAACAACACTCCATCCTTTTGGAGTTGGGCTATGCGCTTCTTGTTGACATGTCCAAGTTGATAATGCCACAAGGATGCTTTATCCATACCATTGGAAGAATCCATGCATAAAACATCATTTCCTAGGTTATCTACAGTCATAACAGTTTCATAAATTCCATTACATGGTATTGCTTCAAAATATAAGACACCATTTAGATAAGCACAAATAGAACCATTCTCATTATTAAAAGAAAATCTAAATCCTTGTCTAAACAAACCATGAAATGAAATGATGTTTCTTGCCATTTCTGGCGAATAGTAACAATTGTTCAAATCTAAACATAAACCATTCCTAAGAACTAGAGAATACACTCCAATCTTGGTCACAGGCGACGATCTTCTGTTCCCCATGATTAGATTTATTCTTCCATGCTCCACATCCCTATTTCTTCTTAGTCCCTACAATTCAGAACAAATGTGGTAACCACAACCAGTATCAAGGACCCAAGAAATAGCATGAGATGAATCATTAGATTTAATTTTGTATATACCTGCGAAAGACGGCTTGATCTTTCCTTCCCTGATGGCTTGCAGGTAGTCTGGGCAGCTTCTCTTCCAATGCCCTATTTTGTGGCAGTGGTGGCACTCTGCCTCCTTTGGGTTTGGGTTAGGCTTAGCGGGGTCAACTTTGGTCCCACTAGAAGAGGAACCATCTCGGGACTTTCCCTTGCGGTGGCTCTTAGACGGAGCCTTCCTCTTCTTGCCTCTTCCTTGCCCAATGGCCAAAACAGGAGCAGCGAGTGGATTGGGAGTGGGTGCAACAGACTTGTCCTTGAGGTTTCTTTCAGCAACCCTAAGGAGACCTTGGAGCTTACTTAGGGTGACCTCTTCTTTGTTCATTTGGTAGGTCATCCTAAATTGATTGTAACACGTAGGCAAAGAGTGAAGCACCATGTCGATCGCCAAGTCTTCCCAAAAGTCAACATTCAACTTGCGAAGACGATCGACATATCTTTGCATCTTTTGCAGGTGCACGGTTAGAGATTCTCCATGACCCATTTTGGTGGAGATCATGTTAGTGAAAATCTCATAACGCTCCTGCCTCGCGTTTTGGTGGTATCTCTCCAACAAGTCTTGGTGTATTTCGTACGGATACATGTCCTCATAGGACTTCTGGAATTCGGCATTCATTGTGGCTATCATGATGCAATGAACCTTCGTTGCATCACGTTCATGAGTCTCAAAAGCAGTCATTTCAGCCGGAGTAGCGATTTCTAGGTTGATCTTCTTGAGCTTTTCATCGAGGACATACTCCTTGTCCTCGTAGCGAGCAATTGTGCGAATGTATCTTATCCATTCGCTAAAGTTCGTCCCATCGAAAGTCACCTTTTGGCAAAGGTTCATCAATGTGAACGAGCCTGCAGCAGCGTTGTTTGCGTTCGACATCTACAAATAGAAAGGACAAAGATAGATTAGAATTTGAATCCCTAATTATCACCCAATAAGAAAAATTAGGGCTAGGATCCAACAACAATATTTACATATTAGAAAAGGGATGTCGTAATCTAACATGCAAACAATTTGAAGGTAAGTGAATGACGATTCACTAATTCTCCATCATGAAAACATAACTTTAAGTTCTAAATGTATTGAGAATTCCTAGGTTTGGATGAGATTCATTGAAACTTTTTAATGGCATGTTTAAATCTCGATATGCCCCTCTCGTTTGTGACTGGGATACCGAGGATCACAAAGTGGGTGCGAATTACCATGCAAATTTACATGGTGCCTTCATTGTAACAATCACCTATTCGATGTGCCGGTAAACCACACACGCTCCATCAAACTATGATAAACAATGAATCACCCTTTGCCACCTTTGCTTAGAACCAATTAGTGTGCCGGTAAACCACACACGCTCCACTAACTTCTTAGCAAGGGTGCAAAGTGTAATTTCATGGGATTGCATCAATTCACTTTTCCTAAAGTAACTAGGATTGGGAATTTTTGAAAAACATGTAGTTACTTTGTATTTCATATTATACTTTTAATGAGAAGATGAGGTTGCCCTATCCTACCCGTTCGGATAACGACCCTCCACAGATCAAGCAAGCGGTGGGTGTGAGTGTACCCCATTAAGCGCCATTTTATAGGCCGCGACCTTATACCCACCTTATAGACCGACTTCGTGAATGAGGCCTACTAACGGTAAGACTAGCATTTTTAATTATACATACATATATATATATATATATATATATATATATATATATATATATTAATCTTGTAATATTATATTAGTATAAGGTTGAATTTTAAACTTGTAAAATTCTAGGGTTTGAAATTTAAATTGTCTAAATTAAACTTTTAATCACAAAACATAAATTTCAAAAGTTGAGGGCAAGTTTTAAACTTTTCAAAACATAGGGGATCAAATAACAAATAATCTAAATTAACATTTAATCACATAATTATCCATATTTGATTTATTTAATAATTTCTTGCAAAACAATTTACCCATTTAATTAAAATAATTAATCAATTATCATATAAGGAAATTAATATTTAATTAATTGATAAATATCTTCAATTAGGTCAAGAATATACTCATATATATCATAAAATCGGATTTATATTGACCTAGCATCATTAAGGTAAGTATCTAAAAGATAAACAACAAGAAATCCCGAAATTAGCTCTTTCTGACGCTTGGACTCGCCGAGTTCCACAATGGACTCGCCGAGTCTAGCCTACTCGCCGAGTCCACTATGGGACTCGCTGATTTCATCAGGCAGAAACACAAAATTCAAATTTTGAAGGCATCAAACAACCAACCAATGCATCAATTCAATAGAAACCAATCTAGGCTCTGATACCACTGATGGGTTTTAGCCATATGAACATTCCTATGTGGACATGCAAACCCTAATGCTTGGATCTAGGTTTCTCTAATTAAACATGCATTGAGTCCAAGACTTATAATGACTAATAGAACATAATAACATAAGAAATCAGAATTAGAAGTTTACCTTGAATCACTTGCTTGATCTTCTTGTCCTTGGAGCTTTAGAGTCACAATTGTCACTCCTCTAATGGCTTACAAACACCAACTAGCAAGAGGATGATTTGAGAGAGAGGATAGGGGATCAAGATTCGGCCAGGGTTTCTTCTAGAGCATAGGTGCCGATTTCCCTTGACCCTTAGGGTCTATTTATACTAGTAAGGCTCCTAGGGTTTCACCCTTAAACCCTAATTGGATAACTTAGGCCCTAAGCAATCCAATACCCTAATTGATAAGCTCTTGGACGAATTCTAAGCTTATCCTAAGCCCTAGAAACCGTCCACACCTTATCCATAAGGGATTATAGCCCAAAGTACAACTATCATACAATTGACAGTTTATGCCCCTTTATTCAATTAATCTCTTTAAGTGACCAAATTAATTCCTAATTAATTTATGACTTATATTAATCAAATAAAAATATTATTATTCCTTATATTATTCTCATAATATATTAATAATATTTCTTCTCTCATAATAAATCATCCTGTCAAGTTGCTATGGTGAAGGCAACCCAAAAGGACCATGCACAACCGGGTCAAATACTTGTCTAATATAGTTGCAGCCTTAGACACTATTCCAACATACATAACATATCAAAATCACAGCAGCATATCATAACAACATAAATAAGAAGTCATACCCGTCACCACATTGGGTGCAGCGCATGCCTCCTCGGTAGTCAACTGGAATGCCCGACTCCTCACCACTGGAGCCTCTGCCTTGCCCTGCCAGCCATAAGTGATCCGCAGGGTCGCTGGAGCTGGCGCCTTCACTCGCCCTGATGCTGCTGTCAACTGGGGGCAATTGGCCTTCTTGTGGCCCCTCTGGTTGCAGTGGAAACACAGCAACTTAGACGTCTGAATAATCGGTGCAGGGGCAGTACAATCCCTGCTGAAATGCCCCGTCTTGCCGCACTTGTAGCAACCCGACGATCCTAATCTACATGCCCCCTCATGTGGCCTGCCGCATTTCCTGTAGCGGCCCGGTCCTGACTGGCCTTACAGCCTACCATCTGATCCCTTGGGCTTCTTCCCCGAAGCCCCGATCGACTGCCCCTCCTCCACTTTCCTCTTCCGGACATGCTCCATATCGATCTCCCTCTCCCTCGCCATGCAATCATGGACTCCAGGGTAGGGCAAGCTGAAAAGATAACATGCTCTTGGATGTCAGCCCGTAGCATGTCATGGTAGCGGGTCCTCCTCATATCCTCATCCCCCGCAAACTGGGGTACTAACAACGTCCTCTCCCAAAACATAGCGGTGATCTCCGCCACAGTCTCTGTCGTCTGCCTCATATCTAAAAACTCCCTGTCCAGCTGTTGAAGCTCGACAGCCGGTGCAAACTCTACCCTGAACCTGGTCACAAACTCCGACCAGGTCATAGCCTCAACAGTCGAGGCTCCCAATGAGTCACCGACAGACTCCCATCAATCTCTAGCTCGGTCTCGCAAACATCCTGCTGCATATCTCACCTACGACCCCTTGGGGTAGAAGTTGGTCAGTTGTGCGGACTCAATGTCCGCAATCCATCGTCTGGCAGCAATGGGTCCTTTGCCCCATGGAAATCCGGCGCACCACTGCCCCTGAAGTCCTTAAAGGACAGTGTGCGAGATCCTGACTGACCAGATGCCAAGTCACTCCTGAACGCCCTGAGGCGGTCCTCCATCAGCTCAACTATCCCTTCCTTAATCGACCGGAAAATGATGGGCGTCGACTCAAGGATGCCTCTGGTGATCTCTGACGCGATGAACTCGCGTAGCCTCTCATCTATTGGCTCGGAACCTGATCCCGAACCCGATCCCTCTCCAGAGCTTCCAACTGTTGGCCTCTGACGTAGTAACACCATCCTGCAATACATACAGGCAACTATTAGTGATAATGATACCTCTAAAGGGATCACATCTATTACAAGTTCCCCGGTCTTGTCTTAGCCTTCCTCAATTCGGGTACGGATCCTCTGCTTTCAGTAGTACGGGCCCATACTACCTTCCACATCTATCCGTACCTTCCTCAAGGACTTCCTTGACTCCACCAGATCCCTTTTACCACTGCTGATCTCTGCTACTCTTATCCTAGGCTTACCCTAGGAAACCTCTGACTCCACCCAACCCAGTCCTCAGCTGCTGAAGGTCTCTTTGTAATGTCAATTAGCCATTACCTGAATACAATCACATGCAACGAGGCTCAGATAATCCTTCGAGTAAGGGACTCATCCATACAACGGTTAGGACTCAAACAAGAGCTACAACAATAGGGTCAAATCCAACACTCTGATATTATTCAACCCAGATCACATGTGACTTTAAAGTATTCACCTAACAGCTAACTCCCATCCCTCAAAGCCCACATAGCACAAAGCAAACATCATTCGGACAAAAGGAAACAATCTCAAGCAACTCTATCCTGATAACAGGAACTGCACTAGCATACAATGCTAAGCTCATACTATCAGGCATGACCTAGACAGGCTATCCTACTACTGTCTACTCAATTCTAGCATGCAACTTTCATAAGCTGAAGCACATAAAGCAGGCACATAAGGCATCACTCCTAGATCCTTAGTCCTATTCTAGCATGTTGTTCTATTGAAACTGATAAACGTAACATAAACTTGTATGGGTACTTTGGGGAATACTTACTTGAGCTCGGCCGGTCGCGCACATCACACACTTTGTTCTTTCTCAAAAACTCTTTACTTAACTTTTAGAAAACATTTCCTTTTTCAAAATATTTTAATCCCTTGATTTGATTTCAGACACCCCCGAGGGTGTGTTCGAATCCCTCAAACAAGGGCTCTGATACCAACTTGTAACAACCCAATTTTCATGCCCAAAAATTTCATTTAATTTAAGTGGTTTGTAAAACATTTGTAGTAAAACATCATCCGATCATATCATTTCAGAAAACATATCTCGTGTCTGAAAACCCAAAACATGAAAATATAATAATGTCAGAGTACAATCCCAGAACATCTCATAATGCGGAAAACCAATGTGTGTGTGTGTATGATGTGCCGCTACCGCGCCAGCTCCTTCCCCTTCGCTGAAGAGGTACCTGAAACCTAAATTTAACACTCTAAAAATTTCAACCAATTTAAACTTTTCAAAAACAACCCAGTTTCATAAAGTTATTACAAAAAGGTTTTCAATACAATTATTATCAGAGTCTTCCCAGAACCACATCATAAAACATAATCATGAGGAGCGGTACGATCACACCTTTGCCTTGCCACGGTCTCCTGAAGAACCTGGAAAACATTAAACCACAACTGTCAGCCCAAAAGCTTAGTGAGATACCCCCAAAATACCAACCACATATACCATACACGCACAACATGCCACATCATAACAGTACACAGAACAGCCATGCACTTCGGGTCTACTGCGTGACTGGTCCGCCGTACCGGGCCTTCAGTCCACCTGGTCCACCCTCCGAGTCTAGCCATATACATCGAGTCTACAGTGTGATTGGTCTGCCCGCACCGGGCCTTCAATCCACCTGGTCCACTCTCTGAGTCTACAGTATGACTGGTCCGCCCGCACTGGGCCTTCAGTCGGCCTGGTCCACTCTCGGAGCCTTGGTACGTCTGGTACGCCCTCTTGGGGCCTACAGCCTATCCGGACCGCTCGCTGGGCCTTCGGGATAACCGGTCCGCCCTGGGTATGTTGGCCTACAGCACAAAGCAGGACCCGCCTCAACCCAACCCCTGTCCAACAACCATGTGCACATAAACATTCAATCATATAACAATTCACATCCAATCAAACCGATCTAGCAGATCACATAACATATCATTATCCTAACCAGGATACCGACCTAACCGGTCACTAGCATAGCATCATCCTATATACCAGGATACCGACCTTAACCAGGTCTCTAACATATACCATCCTAACTACCAGGATGCAACATAGCAAAGCAATTACATAACAACGATACCCGGATTACAATCCGATAAAGGGCCGGCCTTGGTGCCGTAGACCCTGTCGATATAGTAAGGATAACTCACCTGCAACTGACGACTGAAGAGATAAGACCAATCTTCTCCGACCACTGACACGATCTCCACCACTAGCCAACACCAAAACACTGAACTCAAAACAAATGCCAACAATTACCAAAATGCCCCTGGAAGTCAACTGGTCAACCCTTGGTCAAAGTCAACCTCCTCACTGACTCTACTCGCCGAGTCAACCCGATGACTCGTCGAGTCCCCATGCTCAGAACTTCCCAATCCGCAACTCAACTCGTCGAGTCCAACAAACTCTGAGTCCTTTCTCACTCAACTCACCGAGTCATCCCTTGACTCACCGATTCACAGCTTAACCAGAAAAAGGTTAGGACCTCACGACCAGACTCGCCGAGTCTAAGAACAGACTCGCCGAGTCCAAGACTGTCTTCAACCAACTCGCCGAGTTGTTCTTCCAACTCGTCGAGTTCCTGTCCATCTTTAAGCAACTCGCCGAGTACACCCTTGTGACTCGCCGAGTACCCTTAGGTCTTAATCCATACGGAGGCTTTCCAGGCCATGCAGATGATCCAAACCATAGATCTACCCTTCTACAAACCATCCATCACGTAAAGTGGCAAACTTTACGTGAATCCAAAGAGATCTAAGCATATAACACTCTATGGTTAGGGTTTGGGACAAGATGGCTTCACCAATCACTCAAGAACAGGGACTTTAATGCACTCTATACCTTCTTCATTCCAGATCTGAGGTAGCAACCTCAGATCTAACCTTCAAACTCAAAATATCACAAACTATACTTTCCGAAGACTCCAAAATGATGAATCTAGAAGAATGTCAGCCCAAGCAACGAAATAATACCTCAAAAGAAAGCTCCAACAAAAGAGAAATCCAAATCCTTGCAAAGCCCCTTACTCCAAGCCTCTTAACTCTCCAAGATCTCTCTAAAAACACTTCTCCAAGGTTCAAATGCTCTCAAAATCACTCACAAACACGCATTAGGGTTTTCTGGACTTCAAGGGAGAGTAACGAGGCTGGGGAGAGGGTATAATGGCCTTTATATAGGTCTCAACCCACGAAATTAGGGTTTTCTCCACACAGCACCAACTCGTCGAGTCCAGCCGCCGACTCGCCGATTTGGCCACTTAACACGCGACCAGAATCCCGACCCTACTCACCGAGTCCACCCATGGACTCGCCGAGTTGCCCATTCACAATTTCACTTTGAACCTTGAACTTGCACCCATGAACTCGGGATGTTACAATTCTCCCCAACTTAAATTAGGCTTCGTCCTTGAAGCCTGCTACACACAACTCCAGAACTATTCTCTCAATACACCACCTGACATTAACCAACCCAGGTTCCTCAAAACACTACCATCGAAATCCAAAACCTAACTCTTCCCCTGCAGCGTCCTGACCACCGCTTCAAGCCGGCAACCGACGTCATCCTCAGATAACCACACTTAACAACCAAGTACCACTCCATGATACTTCACTCGTTCTAGATCACAACAATCACTTGGCTCATACAAGCTAGAAATAACTATGAACCACCAGGATCCCGATCTGAGTCCAACTTTATCCACTCCATGCTGATAGGATGACACATCCTTCAGCCTCAAAGTAACTCCCATGAGTTCTCCTCCGCAATCTCATACCCATGCTGAATTGGCTCTAGCATCCTTGGGTTGGGAAAACCCGACACACTGACGACACCTCCAAACATCCCCCAGGATGAATTACCACTACATACATAATTCCTTGATCAAATCAAACTGGGAATCCAAGACTCCAGTCCTGTATCCCTTCGGAGCCTCTTGGCTCTACACCCTCGGAATTCCTTCCGTAACCTCAGCAGACATCCAACCCGGATGTGATTCCATACCACTGTCGTAAACACACTGCTTAATGACCATAGTTGGAACACCCCAATCATACCCCCGCACTACTGATTTCACTTCCGTGAACTTACACTCCCTCTCGGAGCTACATTCCTTTCCCTTATAGCATGACCGCTATCCCATGCTCCATGCATGCTCTGAATCTTCCTGCAAAGACTCTCGAGTCCATGCACTACCTTCCACTAATCATGATCAATACCCGGGGCCAGACCTTCTGATGCTATCACATCGCAACATACTCCTTCCATCTCCTCACACAGATCTATCAACACATGCAGAGTCTTCAGCATGACTGGACCGCCTTACCAGGCCTTTAGCCAATCTGGACCACTCTCAGAACCTTCAGCAGGTCTGGACCACCCTCCAGGGCCTTCAGCCTGTCTGGACCGTCCTCCGAGCCTTCGGCCTGACTGGTACGCCCACCGGCCTTCAGTCTATCCGGTCCGCTCATCTAGCATCCAACATCCCGAATTATCCCTCCAGGAAAAACTCTCCCATGCATATTGTTCTAGCCCTCTAGGGGCTCCGAACTCTAACTCCATCCTACATACTCAAACCCATCCTGATCCCAGGCCTTCCACAATCAATCACCATTTCTCCGAAACCCTAGGTCTGTATCCCGCTCCGTCTACCTGTCACTTGCTCATACCAGCATGCGCTCTTGGTTGACCGAACCGCTGCTGAATCCCCAAACAGCTAATCCACTACTCATGCTTATCGATCTTCCGGAGAATTTCCAATTCTCCCCACTTAGAGCACTGACTATCAACCACCGGTCGCCATCACCGACCTCCCTTAACAGCCCTACACAACACAATCCCTTACACGCGAACTGATTCTCATTAGAACGAGCAACCTTCACAAAATTACATATCAACACCGTTCATCTCGAGCTTGAAAGAGACCCGTCCTTTAGCTAACCACTCCTCAGACTGCAGATGCTCCCCGACATTCAAACCAATAGACGGATTTCCCACTAATAATCCTCATGAATGATAACCAACGAAATTCCCATCACCAAACCCTTAACCATACCATGACCCTCAAGGAACAACGATTACAATACCAGAAATCACACAACGGGACTAGAAGAAATACAATACTCCATAATAATCACAAGATAACAAGACATCAAGAAAGAAACATACTCGCAGCTGCATCCGGCACTGCCCTGACCTCCTCTGCTGTAAGCTAAAAATCACGACCCTGATCCCTTGGGGGCTCCGCTCCACCCTAACCTCCACCCGTAATCCTCAAAGTGGCCGGTGCTGGATCCTGCACCGGTCCTGCAGCAAGCTGTGGATAGTTGACCCTCAAGTGTCCAACCTTATGGCAGTGATAACAAATCCTCAAATCCTGAACCGGGGCTGTCTGCCGACAATCCCTCGCATAATGCCGCTCCTTTCCGCACTTGCGGCATGCACCACTGGACCTACAAACTCCAGTGTGACCCTTCCCACACTTCCCACAAGCGCGGCTGCTCTGACCTCCCAATCTAGAATCAACGGTCTTTGACCGTTTCGGCGCCGGCTGCGACTGTGTCGGGGCCTACCTCTGCTCTATCAACTGCAACTCAATCTCCAACTCATGCCGCCTGGCGGCCTCCTGCAACTCTAAGAAGGTCTCGCCCTCTGCGTAGACACAAACTGCCTGGTATCCCTCTTGAGCATATTCAGATATCGGGACATCTGAGCCTGCTCCGAAGCAAACTCATGGCAAAACATCACCCTCTCAGTGAACATCTTGGTGATCTCCATCACCGACTCCGATTCCTGCTTCAGCTCCAGGAACTCCTGAGCCAACCTCTCTCTCTCAACCCGCGGAACATAATGAGTGCTAAACATCTCCCGGAACTGATCCCATGAAACTGCAGCCCTCTGCGCATCCGAATATGACCCCGTGGTCAATCTCCACCAATCCTTCGCCCCGAGCCTCAACAGGTTCAGAGCACACCTCACCCTCTGATCAGCAGGGCATGAACACGTGAAGAAACACCCCTCCATATCCGACAACCATCTCATAGCAACAATCGGATCCTGAACCCTATCGAAGGTAGGGGGCTTCGTATTATCGAAGTCCCGATACTGAAAACCTCTACCAGCTCCTCCCAATACCGCTGCTACAGCTGCTGTAGCCGCCGCGGCAGCCGTCTCCATGAGAGCCACATAGCGCTCATCAAAATACTAAACCATGGCGGTCTTGATCGACCCAAACACTTCCAGCAACTCGGCCCGGAACAACGCAGCAACCTCATCATGTAGGATCTCACAAATCCTAGCATCCAACTCGCCTGAGCTCATCTGACCAATAACCTCGGGCGGTACTGACCCACTCTGACCGCCCTCTCCTGCTCCCGATCCTGACCCAGATCCGCTCCCAGCATGTCTCGTAACCACCATACTGAAAAATACCGCAACATCTCAGATACTTCCCACTAACCCGGGAACCAACCCCTAACCCCACCCTAGAGGTTGTGGCTTCCTTGATACGCGTATGGGTCATGTGCTTTCAGTCGTACGGGCCCATACTACCTTCCACACCTACCCATATTTATATCAGTTATCACCACAACACCCTAGTGAAGAACATACATAACAAGCACTCAACCCTCACTCCTAGAGGAACACTGGAAATCTCCCTCGGAAGAAACCCTAGGCTAGCAAGCATCATAAATTAGGCAACATTATCATGAAATCCTGAAGATCCCTAGCCTAGTACTAGCATGTTGTTCTATTATAGCTCAAAAACAAATATCATGTATGGTATTTTTGGGGTTACTTACTGGCTCTGACTGATCGTACCTCCGCGTCCTTTTTTACTCATTTTGAAAACCATTTTAAATTCTCTTTTGAAAACTCTCCTTGATTTGAGACTGGATTCACACGAATGTTCCTCTAATTCACTCAAACCAAGGCTCTGATACCAACTTGTAACACTCTAAAAATTTCAACCAATTTAAACTTTTCAAAAACAACCCAGTTTCATAAAGTTATTACAAAAAGGTTTTCAATACAATTATTATCAGAGTCTTCCCAGAACCACAGCATAAAACATAATCATGAGGAGCGGTACGATCACACCTTTGTCTTGCCACGGTCTCCTAAAGAACCTGAAAAACATTAAACCATAACTGTCAGCCCGAAAGCTTAGTGAGATACCCCCAAAATACCAACCACATATACCATACACGCACAACATGCCACATCATAACAGAACATAGAACAGCCATGCAATTCGGGTCTACTGCGTGACTGGTCCGCCGTATCGGGCCTTCAGTCCACCTGGTCCACCCTCCGAGTCTAGCCATATACATCGAGTCTACAGTGTGATTGGTCCGCCCGCACCGGGCCTTCAATCCACCTGGTCCACTCTCTGAGTCTATAGTATGACTGGTCCGCCCGCACTAGGCCTTCAGACGGCCTGGTCCACTCTCCGAGCCTCGGTACGTCTGGTACGCCCTCTTGGGGCCTACAGCCTATCCAGACCGCTTGCTGGGCCTTCGGGATAACCGGTCCGCCCTGGGTATGTTGGCTTACAGCACAAAGCAGGACCCGCCTTTACCCAACCCCAGTCCAACAACCATGTGCACATAAACATTCAATCATATAACAATTCACATCCAATCAAACCGATCTAGCAGATCACATAACATATCATTATCCTAACCAGGATACCGACCTAACCGGTCACTAGCATAGTATCATCCTATATACCAGGATACCGACCTTAACCAGGTCTCTAACATATACCATCCTAACTACCGGGATGCAACATAGCAAAGCAATAACATAACAATGATACCTGGATTACAATCCGATAAAGGGCCGGCCTTGGTGTCGTAGACCCTGTCGATATAGTGAGGATAACTCACCTGCAACTGACGACTAAAGAGATAAGACCAAGCTGCTCCGACCACTGACACGATCTCCACCACTAGCCAACACCAAAACACTGAACTCAAAACAAATGCCAACAATTACCAAAATGCCCCTGGAAGTCAACTGGTCAACCCTTGGTCAAAGTCAACCTCCTGACTGACTCTACTCACCGAGTCAACCCGATGACTCGTCGAGTCCCCATGCTCAGAACTTCCCAATCCGCAACTCAACTCGTCGAGTCCAACAAACTCTGAGTCCTTTCTCACTCAACTCACCGAGTCATCCCTTGACTCACCGATTCACAGCTTAACCAGAAAAAGGTTAGGACCTCACGACCAGACTCGCCAAGTCTAAGAACAGACTTGCTGAGTCCAAGACTATCTTCAACCAACTCGCCGAGTTGTTCTTCCAACTCGTCGAGTTCCTGTCCATCTTTAAGCAACTCGCCGAGTACACCCTTGTGACTCGCCGAGTACCCTTAGGTCTTAATCCATACGGAGGCTTTCCAGGCCATGCAGATGATCCAAACCATAGATCTACCCTTCTACAAACCATCCATCACGTAAAGTGGCAAACTTTACGTGAATCCAAAGAGATCTAAGCATATAACACTCTATGGTTAGGGTTTGGGACAAGATGGCTTCACCAATCACTCAAGAACAGGGACTTTAATACACTCTATACCTTCTTCATTCCAGATCTGAGGTAGCAACCTCAGATCTAACCTTCAAACTCAAAATATCACAAACTATACTTTCTGAAGACTCCAAAATGATGAATCTAGAAGAATGTCAGCCCAAGCAACGAAATAATACCTCAAAAGAAAGCTCCAACAGAAGAGAAATCCAAATCCTTGCAAAGCCTCTTGCTCCAAGCCTCTTAACTCTCCAAGATCTCTTCCAAAAACACTTCTCCAAGGTTCAAATGCTCTCAAAATCACTCACAAACGCGCATTAGGGTTTTCTAGACTTCAAGGGAGAGTAACGAGGTTAGGGAGAGGGTATAATGTCCTTTATATAGGGCTCAACCCCTGAAATTAGGGTTTTCTCCACACAGCACCAACTTGTCGAGTCCAGCCGCCGACTCGCCGAGTTGGCCACTTAACATGCGACCAGAATCGCGACCCTACTCGCCGAGTCCACCCATGGACTCACCGAGTTGCCCATTCACAATTTCACTTTGAACCCTGAACTTGCACCCATGAACTTGGGATGTTACACAAAATTGAAAACTATAAGCACGAAGCTTAGTGAGTTCCCCTATCGTACCACATACCATACAATCACATCACATACATACTGCCAGGCATTTTTGAGGTGCCCGACCTACCCGGTACGGCCATTCTGGGGTGCCAACCTACCTATGCGGCCATTCTGGGATGCCGTCCTACCTGTGTCAAGTCATTCTGGGGCGCTGACCTACCCATGTCGAGCCATTCTGGGGTGCTGACTACCCTTCGGTCCTAACAACTGAAGGGGACTATTTCACCCCTACTACTACTATTACATATATCATAGCATAATCTATTGTCAGACATATCCGGGGTGTCCGACCTACCCTTCGGTCCTAACAACCGAATCTCGGGGACTCTTCCCCCTACTACTACCTCTATATCATGTAACATATCATGCTAGCAGCTAAACATGCCATAACATTCTGTTAGGCATATCTAGGGTGCCTAACCTACCCTTCGGTCCTAACAACCGAACTCTATCACTATCACATACCATATCACGCTAGCATATAACATATCAGGTAGTAACAACGCAGATGAATATCACAAAGACAAACATCTAGCATACGATCCCTACTGGTGGGCCGGCATTGTGGCCATAGACCCACCGCTACTGGAAGGTAACTCACCTCGTAACACCTCTAAGGACCTAGATCCGAAACATCAACCTCAAACCATGCTTGAAATCATGGTTAGTGACCAAAATGGCTTAGAAAAGCCCTAAAACTCCACAAAATGGGATCTATCAAAAGAGCAAGCAAGGTATAGACTTTATACCTTCTGAAGTCTGCAAATGATGCTCAAAACCGAATCCTTGTAGCCTCCTCTTGATCCTTCAAGCTTTTCCTTCCTTCCTTGGATCACAAAAGCACCAAAATCACTCCAAATGCCTTAGATTGCTTCAATAACGGCTAGGGTTTGCTATAGGGGTCTTCTGGGAGCAAATGGGACTAAGGAGGCTGAGTTAAGGTGCTTAAATAGGGTGCAAACCCTCGGATTAGGGTTTTTGTCCAAACAGGGTCTACTCGCGGAGTCCGGGACTCGACTCGCCGAGTCCACAACTTAAACTCCGCGTCTCATCCCGCTTCTACTCGGCGAGTTGGTCCTTCAACTCGCCGAGTCCAAGACCAAATGCAAAATATTTAAAGATTTAATAAAAAGAACACGTACCAAGAACCAAGTGCTACACCCTCACTTTGCTGGTCAAAGTTGTTTAAATTGTTTTTGTCATGTTAAACATAATACAATGTTTTTGAATTAATCATTGAAACAAGTGTTTATGTATTAAAATAAAGTAATTTAATGTTTAATATTTGTGCATAAAATATGTTTGTGTATTAAAATAAAGTAATTTAATTAAATTAGAAAATGAAAAAGGAAAAAATGATATGTTAGGAGTGTTATCATTCCTTACCAAATGCTAAGATTAGATGCTAAACGGAAAAAAATAAAATGACAATAAAAAAGCTAATATGACAAGGTGTTAAAAATATTACCACTCCCCTTACCCTAACACTCACAGTCACATTTTAATTTTCTCTTCTTCTTTTTTTAAATTAACCTCAAATAACTTACTTTATCAATTTTCGTTAAGGATATTCGGATCTGAATTTTCCATTGATTTGGATTCAAGCAAGCTCACGTTGTCAACAACAAAGACGTGGCCACATGAAATGGCAAATCCCAGATGAACAAAATCATGCCGACACTGACTTCACAAATTGACTCTTATGACTTATCCACAACAGATTACAGGTTTAGCACATATACGGATAGACCTAATTTCTCGTTTTCAGAACTTATTAAAAAGCATCAAAGCCGACTTATTTGAGACGTGTCCATCGTTTGATTGAACAGCTTTTAAAGTGGTTTAGTCATCACTTACCACGTGTGGTTCTCTCACATGCCATGCATCTTCATTTCACCACGTATACCATCTTTTCATCATCTCACTTTCTTCTATATAAAGCCCCTCAAATCTCACCGAAAAAGCACAAGAAAATCACAAACCAAGTATTCAATTCAACGTTTTCAAGTTTCTTCTAAATATCATCGAGTGAAAAAATGGCACAATACGGAGGAGATCAGAAATACGGAAGAGAAGGTCGCCACACAGATGAGTATGGCAACCCTATTCGGAAAACTGATGAGTTCGGAAACCCAATTCACTCCACCACCGAAGGAACCATGGGTGATTATGGAATCACTGGCCATCAGGGTCTAGGTCACACCACCGGAGGTACAGGAACCGATTACAAAACTAGCGGCGGTTATGGTACCACCGGCCACCAGGGGCTGGGTAACAATATAGGTCATGCTACCGGTGGTTTAGGAAGTGACTATGGTACCACCGGCCATCAGGGTTTGGGTATGGGAACAAATTACAAAACCAGCGGTACCGGTGGTCATGGCACCACCGGTCATCATGGCATAGGCACTGACGTAGGCCATAGGACTGGGGGAACTGGAGATCATTATGGCACCGGTGGAGCCACTGAATCCTATCAAAACCAACCTAGCGCCACCCCTTTTGCAGGCGGCGGCATTGGCACAGGAACTGGGGCAGGGTACGAGGGACTTGGAGTCGCCGGTCACAAACAACCTAGTGCCACCCCTTTCGCCGACACGGTCACCGGCACCGGTACTGGGACTGGCTACGATCGACACAGAGAAGAAGGCCATGAGAAGAAAGGGGTGATGGAAAAGATCAAGGAAAAGCTTCCCGGTGTACATAGCACCGACGAGCATCAAAGGGTTTCCACCACCACAACTGGCGGCGTTGGTGGTGGTGGTTATGGGGAAGGAGGTGAAACCCATGAAAAGAAAGGGGTGATGGAGAAGATTAAAGAGAAGCTTCCTGGACATCATTAGATCGTATGATATATCTGTGTGATGATGCGTATATATTTACAGAATAATGAGATGACAGAGAATAATAATCTGGTATTGCTGTCGTTAGTCATGTATGTTGTTGATGGGTAGCAAGCAGAGGCGGGATTGAGCGTTGTATTGTGTGTTATCTGAATCTCGTATGTAATTTGGTTTAGTTTTATTGTGTTTATGGAGAATACTTTGCTTATTGTTTTTATGGAGAATACTTTGCTTATTGTTGATTATTAATTTCCTGTCTTCCAGTTATAACTTATAAGTACCTTAATTTCCCAGAAGATGTACGTTTTGTCGTTATACCTCAGTTCCTACTGGAAGTCTGAACCTCTTCAGGAGATGTACTTAACTTATTTTCTGTAAAAGTTCTTATTAAATACATAGCGACATGTCCTTTGCATATTATAGGAACTTGTTCAATTTTTTGGCTGAATTTTATCAACATGTATAGATATGTATTTTCAACTAATCGAACATTCGAAAAACTTTTAAATGAAATACGAACATATTCAAATAAAATGGCAACAATCTGATAAAGTCAAATCAGAACATTCAAAGTCATAATGTTAAACATGTGTTACAAATTTGAAACATATTCGAACAACATAATCACTATTACACGTCAGCTAAGTTTTCTAGAAATTGGTTTGGATCGGGTGGCGGTGATTGGCAGTTAGGAGATTGTGAGGAAAGTATTGTGCTTGTTTATCCGATACTTGTTTAAATGATGCATTAAACTTGTCATATATTTTATTAGAAACTAGAAATTATTCCATCCCCCACTAGACCCCTATGCCAATGACTTATTCTACTCCTACGCCTACATGTCATCTGAAAAGCTTATATATGTCGTCTATAAAACTCGTCGGTATAAATCTTGTCGATAGAAGAAAAAAATGTCGAGATAGATGTCATCCGGATAGGACTCTTATGGACAAGTCATCGACAATCAACAAATGGTCGTCGAAGTGATTTTCGAAAGAAAATTAAAAATTCATTATATATTTTTACAGACGACGTGTCGGACGGTATAAAAGCAATCTATGCCGACGACAAGCTGTCGGCACATGTGCCTATTCTGACGACAAATCGTCGAGAAAAATGGGTAATTGTCGTTTCCCTTTAAGTTATAGCGACGACTTGATGTCGGTATAACCTATTTTTTTATATTTTTCACAGATTTTATTATATATATCAAATTTTGTTTTTGAAAACAAATATAAACAATATATATATATATATATATATATATATATATATATATATATATATATATATATATATATATATATATATATATATATATATATATATATATATATATAACATAATGTCAAACACTTAATAAACATACAAACCTTCATAATTCAAAATCATGATCTACTAAATAAACATACAAACCTTCATAGTTCAAAATCATGATCTACTACATACCAAAATAATAACAAAATATTTAAAAAATATATCTTTAACAAAAATTGTTCAAAATAACATAAAAGTTCAATCACTACAATCTTCTCACGTCTCCTCGGTCTTGTAGATTGGCTCGGGGGTATTTTGTGGAATCATATTAGGATGAAATTGCAATTGTGGCATCGGTGGTGGTTGAGAGATAGAAATTATGGACGTCAATGATTTATTGTATGTGTGTTGTATTTATTGTTTTGGCTATTATCCGTATTTTCATATTAAGATTTAGAAAGAGGTTGATTTAAAATTAAATGATCGTTGATTCTTGGTTTCCTTTCAACTCCGCGAATATTTCTAAGTCTCTCACCGAAGGCACGAGTAAGACTATGAGACTCATTTACATGTTCGTCCCCCGGACCTCTTCTTGCATTTTCATATACACCACTTGAATTTATTTCCTAAAATAGAGAAAAAAAATACACAATCATTAATTAAAACAAATAATTAAATTTAAACACTAAAATAATAACAATAATAATAATAATAATAATAATAATAATAATCACATATTTAACAACGTGTTAACTTCGCTTACTACTTACCTAATATTGTTTCGCTTGCAGTGTACACGAACCCTGACTTTCTTTGAAACGCATCTCTCTCTAACCCGCAATATGGTGCGTCCTTTGTCCTTGTTCAACCAATAATAAGACAAAAACAATTAATATATTTATATAAGTGTTAATAAAAATTTTATATAATACAAATAAATTTTGTTACCTCAGTATGAGGTTTGTTAACACATAACCTACTACCATGAGCACTTATATGTGGAAGTTTGATCCTACATTCTTTACCTTTTACCGACTAATTCATATAACCCTCGTTCAAAAAAATAAGGTCAATCAACTCATTCCGTGCTTGGGCTTCTACATCTTCCGATGGATTTTTGTCTTGTAGTTTCCACACCCTCTATCCGCCGACTTCGTCAAAATGACGTTTCACGACATGTATATGTTCTTTATATGCTCTTTGGTCGTCGGCATTTACAGCCGTTCAAACGCCTTCCCACAAAGTTGTACCCGATAGCTATTAAGATCAAAATATGTATGCAATAAAAAATATTTTAATTAGTATAAGAAATATTTAAAAAATGTAAAAAATTTGACATATATATAAAAAGTATTGTGTACTCGTTTCTAACTCGAGATAGATAACTTCTTTGTATTCGATGAGATCATGTTGTCAAGATCTATAATGGAGTGGTACATGTTCTTCCACTAAATTTGAGATAAATATTGTTAACATTTTGCCAGTCTTCCTTACAAATTGATAGGTCTCCCGTCACTATCAATTCCCACGGGGTAAAGGAATTTCACCGTTGCCCCTATACGCTTTATACATATTCAAACTTCTTCCTTTGCCACACTTTTTTCGGGTTTGCTACATTGACACGTAGAATTGGAAATTTAGAAATTTAGAACTTTAAAAATATATCCAATAATTAAGAATTTCATGTAACTTACAAGATTCACAACCCGTTGTTGTCTCGTGCGCACCCCCAATGTGGAGATCTTTCCCTGCCATCTCCTACATGCCCCCTCACGTGTGACATCCTCATTTTCACGGCCAAAAAAGACCGATTTGTTTATGCTTTGTTTTATAAAATCAAAGTAATCTTTTAAAGAAAACAGTTGTGGAATTTGTTCCCAAAACAAAATATGATAAAAATTACCAAAACATTTCTTTAAAGAAATGTATTTTCATTATATAACAAAATCTCGGGATGTCATGTTTAATACAGACCAAAAGCATAAACAAAACAAAGTAGACCTTACAACAGTTACTCATAACTATTGGCCTATAATCCAAAATCTCTCGTCAAGTCCACCAACTTATACTCTTGTGCTATTACCTGTAATGCGAAGAAAACTGAGTGGGTCAGGCTTGGGAGCCTGGTGAGCATATAGGGTTTTCAACCCACAATAATATAATTATTATATTTAATTATCAAACAATCAATCCAATTACCCACCCCCATTATCTCCATTTATTTCTTAAAGATTTATCCTAAGAAGCAATTACCCTTCTCCCATTCATTCCTAAGGATTGCCCTAAGGAACTGGCACAATGTCTAGTGTTGCCAAGGTTCTTAGATTACCTCTGGTGAACATGCAATTCACAATAATTAATGAACACCTAGTTCAAGAACACCTAATGAACACTTAGTTCCAATATTACCCAATGAACACCTAGTTCACAAACACTTAATGAACACTTAGTTCAATTATCCCTGGTGAACCCAATCACCTAAGGAACACAGAGAATGAAAGCTCTTAGTTCAAACAATGTGATAATAAAGTATATCTCGATCTTGCGAAACCACTAATGTCATAAACACATATAAATTACATTTCTAAAACAATATATCCCATCCCGTCGATCCCAACATACTGACCCTATACAATGATCTTACAAGGTCTAGCCTAAGGAATCGATATGAACCACAAACTGACGAAGCTGCTTCGGAAATTCACTGGCAACAAACGAGGATCCATAAAGACATCAATTGAGGGGAATGGAATAAGTTTCACCACGAACCTTCGTTCGTAAAAGAAAGAACCACAAGACATTTTAAGTCAGGGGTAGTTATCTAGATAACAATGCCTAGGCGTGGTCTGACTATCATGAGATATTATACCCCCAGACTTTACCTATCCCAGCATCGAACTTTTCCTAGCAGTGGCCTGAATACATGAGGTATTTCACCCCCAGACGCACCCTATCCAGCAATATAACACCAGACATACCTATCAGTGGTCTATAACCGGCACACTTTATTAGGCAGTCTATGAAGTTCCCTTAATTACTTCGTGAAAGAAAACACTGACATATGAAGCTCGGTCGATCACTTCATAAAAGAAACGCTGACTCCAAAGCTCTCTCAAAATAAAAGTGTGGGGAAATACTACTAGAGTACTCCCGTACGCTCCCGTAGCCGACACACAAGATTGTCAAAAAGACTTTGTACATGATAGTACTTCTGGCACATTATAGTACTCTGGTATGCGAAAGAATCATACCCGAGAACATAATAGTACCCTGGCACAAGCAGCACCCAATACATAGAGCTTTGAAAAAGACTTCGTACATAAAATGTACTTCTATACGTAGGACGTACTCCACCGATCATCAATCTCACAACACACGTACTCTTAATAAGAGGCTACCCAATGTCCAAACTTAATTGAACTAAACATCCCTATTTAAGCCTTAACCCATCACTAGGCGAGCCTACAATGCTTATAATCAATTTTCGATATTAACTCCCTTTAGGAAATGCTAACTAGTGTATACTTAACATAGAGTTTTAGATAATAATATCATATATTCACGTCTTAACACATATTGAACCATAACTGATTCGCACGTTGTATATCATCAAATATATCTAACCCGTATTTCGGACAATAACAAATACTTTACATACATATGTATATTTCATACTTTAATCAATACTCGTATAAAAATCACGTTCCTAAAAGCGACTATACACATGATACCTTTATCGTATGAACACATAATTCAAAAATACATAATCCGTACTCCCGGATCTAAAATTTACCTCCTTACCTAATCCATATTCCTGGATCTAAAACTAACCTTTTGATTTGATCCTTACTCTCGGATCTAAAACTAACGTCCTGACCTGATCCATACATCCAGATCTAAAACAAGTTTATCTCTTTATCATTTTATCTCCTGGTCCAACCCACCTTTTATCACCTACCAACAACCTCATCTACTCATGTTCTACCCAACATATTTTTAGATACAAAATACATATATAGTTTAACTCATTAAAACTTATATAATTCATCCATTCCACAATCATCTCAAATAAACAACAATATATTATACACATAGCACGTATTTTATAGAAAATACTTAATATTTATGTGTTAGAAGAAAGTGACCACACACTCACTTGATTAGAAGATGATCGGACAACACTACGACTTGTAGAAGTAGTATTCTTCGGTAGATCTGAAAGATCTTCACAAAAATTGGCTTCTCGCGGGCAGAGTTTCAGCTCGGGAATCTCACTTCTTGGGGTCTTCGGGGCTTCGGGACTTGCTTTGGGGCTCGGGAATGATATCAGGGCTTCGGGATAATTCGGACACGAAAAACGATGTAAAACGGGAGAGAGAGAGAGAGAGAGAGAAGAGAAAAAGAGCAAAAATATCGGCTGCCCTCGCAAGCCTTTTATAGGAGGCTGAGGCCTCGCATTACGCGGGGCGTAATGCCTCGGATCGTCACTGCATGCGTCATCGGAGCACTCGATTCCGAGGTGGTGCTTGCATCGGGGTACGCTGGGCGTACTCAACTACGCTGGGCGTAGTTCGGATCGGATCGATAACTCCCCCCCCCCCCTTCGGATAATATCGGAATTTAATAATTAAAGTTTAAATTTTAATTATTTAATAAACTTCGAAAATTCATAACTTCTTCATATGAACTCCGTTTTCGACGTTCTTTATATCCACGCGTAGGTGAGACTATGCTCTACAACTTTCGTTTAGACTCTGTCGGCTAATTTTGAATTTATTTTATTTATTTATTTTTAGTAGGCCGGGGCAAGAAAACTTCGTTATAAATTCATAACTTCTTCATCCGACGTCCGTTTTCGCCTATCTTTTTATCGTTTCACTACAATTAACGAGATCATCAATTCTCATTTAGATTGTTTCGGCTAAAAACCGCTCGGTCTCAAATCGAGTATTCGGGCTGCATACTGTTAAGTCGAAACTTAGAAAAATCATAACTTCCTCATACGAAGTCAGATTTGGACGTTCTTTTCATGCACGCTCACGGTTTAACGAACTCTAAAACTTTCGTTTAGATCGCTAAGGCTAAATATTGCTCTAATGTAAATTCACTATTTGCGTCGCGCTGTGTCGTGCCGGTTCTGTCGCGAAACTTCGACAGGTCATAACTTCTTCATTATAACTCGGATTTCAGCGTTCTTTATATGCACGGAAACCTTGTAACATATACTATAACTTAGTTAAGATTATTCATCCTAAATAATCTTTCATCAAAAATTTATTTTTTTGACGCCTATCGTCTCTAAATTGACTAGCCCGGATCTACGGGCGTTACATTAAGTGGGTTAGATCTGATCCCATATCGACTGGGAAGGAGAACTAAGCATTCCTTATAAGGGATGTGGATACCTTCCCGATTACAACGCGTTTTAAATCCGTGAGGGCAGCAGATCCCATAAGAACTCTGCAGTTAAGCGTGCTCGGGCGGGAGTAGTACCAGGATGGGCGACCCCCTGGGAAGTCCTCGTGCCGAGTGGCCCAAAACGGACAATATTGTGATACGTGCCAGAGGGGAATGTTACAAATGGTATTAAAGTCAGGGCACAGGTCGATGTGTTCGACGGGGACGTCGAACCCTATAATGGGGGTAAAAGTGGGTTAGATCTGATCCCACATCGGCTGGGAAGGAGAACTAAGCATTCCTTATAAGGGGTGTGGATACCTTCCCTATTGCAATGCGTTTTAAAGTCGTGAGGGCAGCATATCCCATAAGAACTCTACAGTTAAGCGTTCTCGGGCGGAACTAGTACCAGGATGGGTGACCCCCTGGGAATGTTACAAAGCGGACAATATTGTGATACGTGCCAGAGGGGGATGTTACAAATGGTATCAAAGCCAGGGCACGGGTCGATGTGTTCGACGGGGACGTCGAACTCTATAATGGGGGTGAAAGTGGGTTAGATCTGATCCCACATCGGCTAGGAAGGAGAACTAAGCATTCCTTATAAGGGGTGTGGATACCTTCCCTATTGCAACGCGTTTTAAAGTCGTGAGGGTAGCAGATCCCATAACACTCTACAGTTAAGCGTGCTCGGGCGGGAGTACTACCAGGATGGGTGACCCCATGGGAAGTCCTCGTGCCGAGTGGCCCAAAGCGGACAGTATTGTGATACGTGCCAGATGAGGATGTTACATCACGACATGTGCTGCTATCTGTTAAGAAATATTATAAACATTCAAAATATATAATAAACAAACTTTAAGTAAAACTAATAAACAAATATTAAATCAATAAAAATATAAAATAACTATAACATACAATCAATCCAAATCATCACAAGAACAATATACATGTACAACATAACCATTAATGAATTCGTCATCATTACTAAAATTATCATCATTATCTGAAGAGTACGTATCATCACCGTCATTATCATCATTAATGAAATCGTCATCATTTATTGTAGGAGCCACACTGATTCACCACCTTCATCATTATTTAAAGAGTACATATTACCACCGTCATTGCCTAAGTTGACAACCAAGGTAAAATCGGTTGATGGAGTGTTGTTCATAACATCTATCTCATTAACAACATTGACACTTGGATGAACCCAAAGTTTTCGATGATGATCATATTCCATAACTCTCAAGTTATTGTTTCGAGTAAGATCTTGGAGATAAAACATTTTTTTAGCCTGTGTGGCTAAGATGAATTGTTAATCGTCATACCATGTGTTACTGACATATCATTCATGACTGGTATCAATAACAACCATATTCTTTTTAGTAATTAAGCGAACATTACTTAATGATGCATTGAACTATTTACCACGAAAGAGTAAAACGGAGTAACCATGTAAATAGTGCAACTCTATGATGTCCTCTGGCTAACGATACAATGGTGTAACGTCTACTCTTAATGTAACAACACCACTATTTTGAGTTGTGTGTCAGAGATCACAGCTACGCACAACAAATTGAACACCATTTACTATGCAGGTAGTGTAAGAATATGCATTCAACGGACCATATGCCAATGCCTTTAATTCGTCGGTACAATCCAAACACATATCTTTTTGGAGACGATAAATATGTAAGTGAATTTAATATTATATGTTTAAGTAATAATATAAATTAGTTTTACATTATAATATATAAGGTATTTACTTTTCTTTAGAAGCATGAAGGAAATTCTATTTTTAAATCACTTTCAAGCGATTTTGATTCGAATTTGCTGGATGTGGGACAAAACAATTAGAATAGTTTGAAGATATCATAACATTATCGAAACAGTAGTTAATAGATCACAAAACTTATGATTTTTATCCTTTCATCTCATCCTCATCACAGTTGTTTAGCACAAACGAATGCAATGATTTTTTGGCCTCTTTACAAAGTTCAACGAGCTTCTTAGTAGACATCAGTTGAAATTCTGACGAGAACACAAAAAATTGCCTTTTTGGAAGGTCAGGATCCTCATTTCTATCAACACGGTTGAATTTGGTTTTCATACCCTCGGGATACATATACCAAAAAGTCAAAGCTTCTTCTGCAACATAACCCTCTGCTATTGAACCTTCTGCCTTGGCTTTGTTTCCAACATAATTTTTAAGTTTTTCAGGTATATTTAAAAAGGATACATCCATATCATGTGTACATGCCCTCCAAGAATGGATTCTTTAGGTAAATGAAGAAGTAGATGAATCATTATGTCTAAAAATGTTGGAGGATATATCAACTCAAGATGGCATAATATGTTCACCACTTCTGATTGAGCATTTCTCATGTCTCTAACATCCAATGGCCAGCATAAAATTTTGTAAGAATGTACATAAGTCAATGAGTGTTGTTGAAACGTTTATCAGGAGGCCTACTCGAAGCCATATGGGTAGAAATCGTTGCAAGAGAATGTAATGATCCAGAGACTTTAGCCCAACCATATTTGACTCGGTATCATTAATATTCTTCTTAAAGTTCGATCCAAATCCATCAAGTAGTCTCACTCCTTTAATGAATTAACAGAAATATCGTCGATCAATTGGTTTGAAAGAGTAATCAACATATGGCAATATCATTAACCTTCTTCTTGTTGTTGTATTTCGTTGGCTTGTTTTCTTTATTCCTCTTGTTGACTTTCTCTTTTAGCCATTGATTTGGCCGAATGCCCATATTTTTCAAGTCATAGCTTGCTTCTTTTTTGTCTTTGGTTTTTTCATTCATCAGTGCAGTATTCAACTCACTCTCATCTACATTTTTCTCCATGTGTATAACATATATATTGTGTTTTAGCTTGAGGGAAGAACAATACTCGAGCTCAATGAAGATACATTATTTTGTCCAATTCAACTCTCTCTTTTTGTTTCATCATCACACCATATTTTTGCACCCCCGTGCTTAGGATGTTTCCCTGGAATACGCTCAGGGAGACGAGCTAGTTGCTTTAATATAGTTACGTTACTGAACAATAGACTCTCTCGGGTTAACCACTAAAGAATAGACTCTGCCTCCAGCTATGACTCATACACAATAGACTCTGCCTCTAACTATGACTCATACGCAAGAATCTTCTGTCACCAAAATAACAAATCTTGTTAGTCACACGAATGAAAAGATGTTTCTTTGTTACAAATAGGGCATGCTAAATAACCTTGGCCACTCCATCCAAACAAATTGCCACGTGTTGAGAAATCATTGATAATCCATAACAACATCACACGCATATTGAATACAGTGTTGGTTGATGCATCTCTTATTCGGACTGCTTCAGCCCACAACATTTTCAACTCGTCCATCAAAGGCCTCAAGAAAACATCAATGTCCTTTGAGGGTGATCTAGGGCCAGGAATCGGTAAAGTTAGCATGAAAGAACACTCTTTCATACATACATACATACATACATACATACACACACACACACACACACACACACATATATATATATATATATATATATGTGTGTGTGTGTGTGTGTGGTGTATTGTAGGTAATCAATATACCCGGCCAAGTACTATTAAAGTTGCCGAATGGATTAAATCCATCAGCAGGCAAACCTAAAACAACATTTGAGGTTCTTTGGCAAACTCTTGATATCTCTTATCAAAATCACACCTTGACTTCCCATCAACCGATGACGCATAATATCATCCATTGAGCATCCAATATTATGCCAACAAATATCTTTAGATGTGAATCTGGAGCTATACATGCGTCGAAGCCTTAGAGTCAAAGGAAAGTACCGCAACACTTTTTTTTGGTACTTTCTTCCCATTTGTAGTTGTGTCCACTCATCGAATCTCTTTACAAATCGGGAAATTATGCATGTAATCATTCTCCTCAAACAAAGCATAAAATTTTGGGTTTATACCTCGTCCGTCTTCATCTATATTTTCTTCATTTGTATTTTGTTCCGCCATAACATCATCAATTACATCAAACATCTCATTAGTTATTGGAGTGTTTACCGAAGTGTTTATTCTTGGAGTCGAATGGTAGCCTAAATCCGAAGAAGCAACATGTTTCTCACCGTACTTTTATTAGTTTTAGTATAGCATTCTATTTTCACTTTTTTTTCATATTTATAGTATTTATAGCATATTTTTTTTTTCAGTTACAACATTTTACTTTAAATATTATTTTGTTTTTTTTTCTATTATACAATCGTACTTTTAATAGCAATGTACTTTTATTATTTTGTTTTCTTTTATAAATATAATCAAGAAATGAAAGTAGAAAGTTTTAATAAACAAACTGTTAACGTATCCTAATAGTAATGCGTCAAAGATAACTCTAAAGGATGACCTAGCTAACGGTTGCTACCCGGCATAAGTGTTAGGCTTGGGCCCTCACCCTCGCGGCTTCACATTTAGACCCTAATGCTCTAGCACCAAGCTCCAACTTAGAACGAGAAAATTCGGTCTATAGCAGGCTAAAACACTACTAATCGCTTCCTAGAGTGACAAGTGTGACGCTCAGAGCGCTGCCCTTCGGTGGTTCTGCACCAATAGCAGATAACCGCTAGTGGTGCACGATCCGCTAATAGGACGTCTCCACGTCTCGCGGTCCAAATAAAACAAAAGATATTGTCGGGGACAAGCTCCCACGACGATAGGTATAAAAGAAACTCTTCTTCTCCACAAGATAGGGTCGCCTTATTCTCTACCTTAAACTAAACCCTAATTCTCTCATGCATTTACTGACTAGACCGTCAGAGCTTCATTCTAGGACCCGCTCCCGGACGACAACTGAAAACGGTTCTTTCTTTGTTGTGATTCTCAGACTTAACCTAGACAAAGCGACCCCCAAACAGCGTTAATCAAGGAGTACATATCACAACACAAACTAATAAAAGTACATTGCTATTAATAACATTTATAGTTTGTTTATTAATTTGTTTAATAGCAACATATTTTTATTAGTTTGTTTATTAAAGCATTTTGTTTTCACTTTTTTTCATATTCATAATATTTATAGCATCTTATTTTTGTTTTTTTTAATTATAACATTATACTTTAAGTATTATTTTGTATATATTATAACAATTTACTTTTGTTTTTTTTAATTATAACATTGCATTTACATATTATAGCATTGCAGTTACCTATTAAGCACTTTACAATACAAACCAATATCAACTTACCTATTATAGCATTGTACTTACCTATTAAGCACTTTACTCAAACTAATAAACCTAAAATACTTAACACAATAACAAAACCATGCATATTATACATTCCAAACATCTTATATGTACTTAGACTAGTAAACTAAATAAATAGCACAATTATACATATTATAAATTTTATACATCAAATTTGAAACTTCTTATATTACTTAAAATATTAAACCTAAACAAATAATAAAATCATGCATATTATACATTTTATACATCTAATTCAAAAGTCTGGAAACATATATTTGCCTATTTCATAAAAATTCGAAAACCGAGAAAGAACCCCCAAAACTGGAAAACCGCACCGCTATGAAATGCCACCGAAATACCACCGAAAATCGAAATTCCGATGTCTTTGCTGGTTTACTCATCAGAAAATAGCACCAAATTCGAAAACTAAAACAAAAAACGCAAACTCTCAAAATAGAAACCAAATTATAATAAAAAAATTAAAAATAAAATAAAATAAAAAAAGGGATATTGTAGATTTACCTGCTACCCTTTAGTGGTGGTCGGAGATGAGTGGTAGAGGCTTCAGATTTCTACAAATTGAAACACAATGAACTCAAATCTATGGCTAAAATCTATGAAATCAGTAAAGGCAAAATAAAAGAAGCAAAATACTTGTAACATCCCAATTTTTCAGACCAAAAATTTCATTTTTGATATAACGTTTTCGAAAAACATTTATAAGAAAACATCATCAAGTCATATCATTTCAAAACCACAATCATATGTCTCAAAACCATATCATAAAAATAGTAATAATGTCATAGTACAATCCTAAGAATCTCATAATGTAGAAATCATGTGTGTGATGCGTCGCTACTATGTCAGCTCCTTCCCCTTTAATTAAGAGGTACCTGAAAAAAAAATAAAAACTGTAAGCACGAAGCTTAATAAGTCCCCCCATCATACCCCATACCATACATAACACATACTGCATAACATAATTGGGTACTATTTACCCCTTCGGTCCTGTCGACCGGTACTTTGCCTAGCATATCCAGGTGCTACCCTCCCATTTGGTCGTGTCGACCGGTACCTTGCCTAGCATATCAGGGTGCTGGCCTACCCCTTCGATCCTGTCGACCGGTAACCTTGCCTAGCATATTAGGGTGTTGGCCTATCCCTTCGGTCCTTTCGACCGGTATTGGGGACTATTTCACCCCCTACTCTACCACATAGCATCCTAGTGCATAAACATACAAGTCATATACTGCTTAACTTATCTAAGTGCTGGCATACCCTTCGACCCTATCAACTGGTATTGGGGTCTATCCTACCCCTTCTATCACATATCACATTACATCATAGCATACTAGCACATAACCATCACAAATTACAATATACCATATAATTATCACAAAGACAGTTATCTATACAATAACCTTTACTAGTGGGTTTGCCTTGGTGCCTTTAACCCACTTCTACTAGAAGGTAACTCACCTCAATGTTGTGAAGTGTCTGAACTGTCCTCGATGCAGTGATCAACTCCTCTCAACTCCTACATATATTAACTTTCCTTAATTACCATTTCATATTCTTAACCCTTTCAAGGGTCAACTCATGTCAAAGTCAACACCCTGGTCAAAGTCAGCTTTTGGTCAAAGTCAACTTCTGGTTGACTCGACTAGCCGAGTTGGTCCACTAACTCGTCGAGTTCCATAATCCTCATAGTGCTGGACTTCGATCCTACTCGTTGAGTTCTCCTTCATATAGAATCGGGACCTTTTGCACATGACTCGCCAAGCTTATCCTTGGACTCGTCGAGTCCTGCTCCATACAAGTTGAAGTGTTTAGTCTTTGACTCGCCGAGTTCTTCCTTGAACTCATCGAGTTCTTCTTCATATAGTTGATACATTTCCTTGAACTCGCCGAGTTCATTCTTGAACTCATCGAGTTCTTTGATCTTCAAGCCTATGTTCACATCCATCTTGTTTCGTCCTCTTTTAAACTCAACCAGATCGATCATGAACAAAAAAGGTTGGCGAACGATAACCCGACTCGCCGAGACCCATGAACGACTCGTCGAGTCCCCCAAAGTCCATGTCTATCCATTCGATTTTAGTTGGGCTTAATGCATCAAGAACATAGATCCGACCTCCTAGGGTCGATATAGCACGTAAAGTTACAAACTTTACGTGCATGTATGGGTTAACTAGCTTATAAGGACCTAAAATGAAGTCTACATGTGCATGGAACTCCCATGGCCATAAAGTTGGCACCTTTATGCCATGGGAACCATTAAAGGTTCAAGATCTGAATGTAAAACCCCAAAGATGCACACAATCCCGAAAATGCCTTCACTATGACTTAAAAAAGGTAGAAACTAGTCCTAAATGGAGATCTAAGAAATGAATAGTCAAGGTATCAGCTTTATACCTCAACTGAGCTGGAAATGTGCCAAAACCTCTAGATCTACTTGCTTTCTCTTGATTTCCCAAGCCTCCTATTTCTTCTTAAGCTTCAAAGACACACAAATGGCACACAAAGCTCAAGAACACTCAATAATCGATTTGGGTTTCGTGAAGAAAGTCTGAGGGTGATGAGGGCTGGAGTGGAGGCCCTATAACTTGTTTAAATAGGGTACAAACCCTCAAATTTAGGGTTTCATCCAGATAGGTCTACTCTTCGAGTCAGGGCTTCCGAATCTGCGAGTAGATTCTTCCATCCGCGTCCAACCTTTGCCTCGACTCAACGAGTTGGGGACTCCAACTCGTCGAGTCCTAGAGTAAAAGTGAAAAAATTCATATTTAAATACGTACCAGGAACCGGGTGCTACAATACCAGTGAAAAGGAATTTAAATCATGTCAAACTTTACATTGTCAGACTGTGGTAGGCGAAGACGGGTGGTGCTCAAAAATCAAACCCAAATTCTGTGAAATCGAACCACAAAAAACTCAAAATTGGACCCAGATTCTGTGAAATCACGAAAAGTATAATGGATGAAGTGTTATACTGACGAAAGGGGTGAAATATCGATGACATGTCTTCAATATAGGCTTAATGAAAAAGACATCGTAGTGAATTTCTCGCAAACAAAAAAATAATCAAAAATATTAATTTGTGCGACAAATCGCCTAGGTACACTTCACCCGAATCGCCACATCTTGTGCCGAAGACATGTCGTCGAGATAGATTTTGGCAAAACGACATCGTTTTTTAATTTCTTTACCAAGGAATATAAATAAATCGAAAATATAATATTTATAACCTATATCGGTGACATGTCGTCGGCATAGGTTTTCACAAGACCACCAACTTGCTATTCATTCATGTCGAAGCTATGGTGACGACCTGTCGTAGGTATAGAGGTATGGGTTAAAGTTGTGAGAACCCTATACCGTCGACATGTCGTCGGGATAGCTGCCTTTGTAGCGAAACTTTTGTCGTTGGGATAGATGTTGTCGGCACAGGTGTAGTTTCTTGTAGTGCCCACTTCGTAAGGGACATATCGGTAATTTCCAATTGTTTTAGCCAATGTCATAAGTTTCAATATCCGTGTTGTGGGAATTAAACTCTAAATCTTCTATTAGGCAATGATCATTTTTTTAATACGTGGACAATTCGTTGTAAAAAAATTCGGCATAGGGATTTTGTTTTAAATTACAATGAAAATTTTATTTTCTACAAATGGACCAAACCTGACAACATATGAGAGTCTTGTGGTGATAGTGTCACACCCAAAAAATACTCTATTTAAACACATAGACTATCTCGGTAAAAATAATTATACAATGATCTTTATTGTAAATTACAGGGACAACTTTTGTAATTTATTTTATACATAGGACCAAACATGCCAACATTTTTGTTGCCAAAGTCTAAAACCCCAAAGTACACTATTCACAATTACTATTTAAACATATAGACTATTTCTTTAAAAAATTAACAATAAAATAAAATAAAATAAAAACCTGCACAGAGACCTTTTCTTTAGATTACGGGGATAATTTTTGTCATTTATTTTTTAAATAGGAATCAACATGCCGAAATACTAAACTATTGTGGCCAAAGTCTAAAACTTCATAGTATACTATTCACAAGGCACTTGCTTTTTATTATATATAATAAGTCAAAGTCTAAAACTCCATAGTATACTATTCACAAGGCACTTGCTTTTTATTATATAAAATTTTCACATTCGCCTCTCGATTTTCTTTTTCGATTACATATCTTTCCTGAAAAATAGTAGTCACATGCCTTTAAGTTTATGTCAAACATCACCGTTGTGTCAACGGCGCTACTCAATTGCTTGCAATAGCACTTACATTTCGGCCATTTGTGCATCAAACTGTAATGTTGCTTCCAATCTTGCTTTCTCCAACTCTTACTTAATCTTGTTATGCATAGGACATGTCAAAAATTAACTAATAAAAACAACTAACATCAACAAAAAGTTAAAAAACAATGCAATTATTTCACAAGACATATGTGTTGCTCATAATTAAAACCATCTTAAAAGATACATATAAACTTTTAGTACCAAGTACCATGTGCTCTTTCCTGAAATATCATCCATTCCTTCTTCCAAACTATTATAATCTTAAAAATATTTAATACACTTTGATCATCAATATATCGCCTTTTATACTCGATTTCTTTACCAATCATGGAGAAAAGTGTTGATGATTCCATTGTCATTAATATGTTTTAGTCTAGTGCAGTAGGAATAATAAACTAAGTTTTTTTTTATCTATTTTCTGTGATTGTATGTGCGGGTTGTGCATTTAGATAGTTAATAAAGACTTGGGAACATGGGGTATGAGCGCAACGTTGCCCCCTTAGGGGGGTCCAATAGGCATAGCTCCTGGCGGATTATATAATTTTCCCTACCGAAAGCCCAAAGTTGCATCTATGCATCTCCATTTTTATGGCTCAAAAGACCTTTGATTTATAATTATTTTAAAAACAGAATAGTGTAGAATTTGTCCCATAAAAATATTTCCAAAGAAATGTTTTTCATTGATTATTAAAACTTGGGATGTCATAATTGATACAAGAAACATAAGCATAAACGTAATCATTACAGACCTTACAATATCTTTTATACTATGGCCTATATTTCCTCTAATCTTTTATCAGGTTCGAACATTATTATCTTTGTACGGCTTCCTGTGATACAAAGAATCTAAGTGGGTCATGTTGGGAAACCTTATGAGTACATAGGGTTATCAAACCATAATAATATAGTTAATTTGTTTAATTATCTATTTCGTATCAAACAATTAACCTGATTACTCATTCTCATTGTCTTCTTTATTCATCTATGGAGCCCTATCTTAAGGACTATCATTGCAATTATCATGGTTTCCATCTATATTCTATTAGATGACTACATCGTTAATACAATAGTAATAGTTCCTACATCATTAGTACAATCGTACCAGTCCCTACATCGTTAATACAATAATATCAATTCCTAGGTCGTTAGTACAATAGTACTATTAAAGTCATGATATCCTATCATTATTTGCATCTTTCATCGTATTATGTCATCTTATCATTTTTACCTTTTATTACCCAATGTATTATATTCATAAAAATACATGTACGGTATAAATCATATAAATTTATCTCTATAACATCTCATATAACACAGAACACCTTTGCACATAGGCACATATAACATTCAATTATCTAAATAATTCATATATATGTGTAAGATGAAAGTAAATATGCACTAACTTGTTAAAAGCGGATGACTGGAAAGTTGGGTAGCGCTTCGCTTCATTACTTAGCTTTTCCTTTGATGTGACCTAGGTTCATATCACTAAGTCTTAGTCTTATATTCCTGGCGACTAATGATATTCTAGATTCCTTACTTATTTCAATGTCTACATCTAAATCTATCAAGTAAGGAACAAGCATGTAGGATCATATCAGAGATAGGGTTTGTTTGGTATACAGAGTGTATTGTTTGGAAATCTCACTTTAAACACCTCATTAAATCCATCCTAGACATCATTTCCGTAACTAGATCAATCAGTATAATGACTTGGAACCACTGATAAATCTTATTTATAGGTTCATAATAACGACTATGAACATAAATATAAGTTACACGTGAAATAAAATAAGTGTAGCTTAACTTACAGAGATTTTAGTGAAAACCGGGAAATCGTGCGAACAGAACTTTGTCCCGGGGGCTTCTATTCTCCGATTTTCTGACTTGCAGGGCCTCGCTAAAGTGGTCGGAAAACTATAGAGTAAATGGGCTAGAGGTACGGAAGTATTCCAAAGGATTTTAGTGGAAATGGTGTGAGAATGTTGAAAAAAAAAGATATATATATACATATATATATATATATATATATATATATATATATATATATATATATATATATATATATATATATATATATATCTTTATAACTTAAGCCTCAAGTGCTGAATTTGAAGAGGTACAAGCAATTACAACATAATGTACAATGACTTTGTGCATTACATAAATATATTTTAGCTGGTCAATCATTGAAAAAGTCAATAAAAACGGGTTCAATTAACCAATTGTGTGCAAATTTTTGGCAAGTATCTCAGCTTTTGACCTGGCATTCTCATTCGAACTCATCAGTCGTTGCCTACAAAAATCCTATGCTCACAATTTCGATCACAATAGTCCCATGTCTTCCACCCAAATTTGTTTCTTGGAAACCCCAACTACAAAATTCGATAGCCACCACAAACCACCACTCTTGCGTTTCTACTAAACCGGTCACCTTCATCGACATATCTTCTACTAAACCCACCACCACTTTCATTGCGTCATAACACTCATCACCACTGTCGAAGCACCATTACACTTGTGCTTTTCTCTCTTTGAAAACCCTAGACCCATCACGATTCTCTAAAAACCTGTCACCACCATCATCGGCTACCACCTCCACCGTCAGCAAACCACAACACTATTTTCTGTCATAAGCGTACCCCCAAGGAACTAATTTCCACCACCATCAGATCATTCACCACCCACTACCATCTCCAATAGATGCTCAAAACCCAAATGTTACCTTCATTACTATAAGCATCTCTTATTTCCTTTTCTCTCCCCTTAATCCACCTTTTACCCATCTCTAATTGTCACTATCGCTAGAGGACCATAGCATGAGACGTCGCCTTATTTTATGTCACCATCTTCCACCCCTGCTACAACCACATGGCCACCATCACATACTATAGGTCCATTTATCTCTCTCTCTCTCTCTCTCTCTCGCTCTCTCTAAACCACTTTAAAACCACGTACTATTTAGCCTTATTTGAAAACCCTAGAAAGTGTTTCAGTTTTTTTTGGCGAAAACAATTGTATAAAGATGCATTATCAACAGTATATATAGTTCAATACATATCGATTGAAGGCAAACGGGCAACAAGTTGCGCCGCTAACGGTAAGAATCAATGGTTGGTCTACACATCTTTGGTAAGATGATCGATTACATGTATGCTATAGATTTTCTGGTTTGATTTTGTCTTAAGTCGTTATCCTTTTTGATTTTACAGGTTTCATTCTGCATCTAGACTCGATTACATTTATGAAATCACTAATATTTCCTCTCTTTTTTTCTCTTGAGGTAACTTTAACCCATTTTCAGTCTGATTATTATATGTGTATAACAATTTCATTTTTTAGATACAAATGGTGTTCATGATCTATAAAACACAATGGTGTTGATATTTCTATCTCTTAAACATAAAAGTGACAAGTCTACCAAACAAGACTTAAAGATAAACAAAGATAGATGAAAAGGTACACATTACATAATTTGGTTTTTTACACATGATGTTGGAAATAAAGATTAAAAGAAGGATTTGTTGTTATATTTTGGTGCAGGAAAAGGCTGATGATTTAGTATCTAAAAAGCAAATAGGTTTGTCACACCCCAAAACCGGAACGGCGGAAACGTTCTGGGGTGGATGACGTCATGTCAAGTATCACAACACATGCATTATACTAATCAAATTACAACAAAACATTGCATTAATAGTAACAGTTTTACATGGTTACATTAATACATCAAAGTAATACAAGTAATAGAATAAATACAGAGCAGTACTAAGCTATCTTCATCAACAGCTCTGGGGATGTACCTGTCTAATGCTAACCTGAGAATACAAGTTATTTGAAAAGCGAGTATCAGCATTTTTACAAATGCTGGTGAGTTCATAAGCATTTAATGACGTTTTCATTCAAATAACTTTAATAAAAGTAGTAGTTTAAGAGATTTCAGTGTATTAGAGTCCTTCCCAGAAAATCTTATATTTTCTTTAATAAAAGCAGCCTTCTACCAAGACTGGTCAGTGTTATGTGGTAAAAAGTGGTTTTCCCTTAATTGCTATCATTATCAAAATACTGAATTTGATTATTAAAGAAAGCAAGAGACAACAGGGAAATAACATATGCCTCAGCAGTGAGGACTGTTGACTAAGGCAAAGGAATCATAGACTCCAGGAGAGTATCGAACGAATGACACGCCTGGTTCAGTCTAACAAATAGAGACACAGACCCCAGAAGGTACCAAATGAAAGGTACAGCTAGTAAGGTCCGAAGCAGTGAATACAGACCGCAGACAATATCAAATGAAAGATACGTCTAGCCAGGTCTAAAACAGTGAATACAGTGAATACAGACCGCAGACAATATCAAATGAAAGATACGTCTAGCCAGGTCTAAAACAGTGAATACAGTGAATACAATGAATACAGCGGATACTGTGAATACAGTGGATACAAACCCCAGATAGCATCAAATGAGAGATACGTCTTGTAAGGTCAAAACAGAGAAGACAGACCCTAGACAGTATCAAATGAAAGATACGTCTTGTAAGGTCAAAACAGTGTGACTCTGAAAATGAGTTACCAGCATACAGTGTAAATTGCTGGCGAAATACCGTTACCTTAAAGCCATGAATTATAAGGTAACCCGGGATACTCGTAACCATACTGACTAGAGTACCAGACGCCCTACAAGCGTTTAAAATGTGACATTTGTCACCCGTTGGCTTGGTAGGCCGGGACTGTAGCTAGCAGTCTGGGTGCGGGGTTGTCAATCCCGTATAGATCTATACACACAATGTCCGCTCTCCCTACAGGAGACTCTGGTTACCAACTAGACGACGGAGAAGGCCGTGTCCTGAAGATGCATCCCAAATAGTTGGTAGAGACTTCCAACTAGTGGGTTTCTAATGTAAGTGTTGAACTAGAGGTAGAGACTCTTAACTGAATTGACTGAAGTAAACCCGTATGTCTATGCTTGTGTACATAATATATAAGTAATGAATCAAACGACCTTCGGATGGACATCTGATCCCACCAGACCACATCTCAACGAAGAAAAGGAAATAGGGCGGACAAGCCTTCCTAAGTCCTTCAATCATTATTTATATGCATCTATACAAGCACAGACATACATCTGACTACGACTGAGTGTGTATCAAGTAGAGGTGATTCTTGTGAAGTAGGAGCGGTCGCAAGTGAAGTAGGAGTGTCGAACAAGTGAAGTAGAAGCGGTCGCAAGTGAAGTATGAGTGTCGAACAAGTATAAGCGTATCACGAAGTAGAGACGACAATAGGTGAAGTAAGAGCGTCTATCAAGTATAAGCGACTACAAGTATAAGCGAAATAGAGACAATACCAAGTATAAACGCATCACAAAGTGAAAGCGTTATTGAGTAGGAGTTTAAAAAAATAAGTATAAGTGAAGCAGCAGTAACTAACAATGTAAAAGTATACATGAAAACCTTGGAAAAACCTTTATACTCAGGAAAATCGCATTTGTATTCTTTGGTAAAATAAGTGTGAAAACCTTTAGAAATCTTTGGGAATCTTTCATAAATCAGTTTGAAAATGGAACTTTGATAAAGGAATAAAAGTAAGAACTTGAACAAGTGAAAACCCTTTTTGAAAGCCATTTATAGTTCCTACTCAGTAAAACAGTGTACAGTGGTAAAATCTTGTGCATGCGGGTTATCAATCACATGTGATTGATATGATAACTGGCATGTTTAACTTGTATCCACCCCTATAAAACATGTTAAAACATTTAAAAGGTTCATTCAGGGGTATGAACTCACCTGGTGTAAGTAGGTCCGACGAAGGTGCCGTTTGGGCGTTCGGCGTCACGCAAGGACTTGAACACACACAATGACCTATTTAACATATGATAACATATGTTCACATATAATTAGTATATTTAATACTAATTAAACAAATATACGCGCTCACAGGAGCGGGAAACACTTTAGATATGTGTTTGGGTGTCCCGGGTAGCGTCTAAGGGTGCGTATGGCTAGGGAATGGAGTTTACTCTCCAAGAGTAAACCCTTAACACTTAGTTTACGGCCCAGGGACTACTCCCCATGAGTTTACGGCCGTAAACTCATGGTGAGGGTGTCCTAGGATGTTTTAAGGCTTCTACTTGCTCATGGAATTTTCCTAAGTCCAAGACCATAAAGTGTGAATGAGTTTAAGCATGAAATGGCCCCATTGAGGAGTTTACGGCCATAAGCAAGGGAGCTTACGGCCGTAAGCTCCTATACATACCCTCTTTTGGTGTTTTTAAAGGCTTAAGTGGTAGAGGGTAATTTCCTAAGCATTTTGGTAATAGTCTAAGTCCATTTGGGGGACAAAATTTATGTTTTGGGGATGTTTAAGGGTGTTTACGGCCCTGGTACATGCCTGGGCCGTAAACTCCTTTTGACCCTTCATTTTGTTGTGTTTAATTGGTCCAAACCCTAAATACTAAGTCCCTAAATTATGTATGAAGCCTAAGGGTGTTTTAGGAGTGTGTTAGGGGCACTTTTGCATGTTTGTGAGGTGTTTACGGCCTTGGCAAGAGCCTGGGCCGTAAACTCCATTTTACACCCTCATTCCTTATGTTTAAGTGATCTAAACCCAAGAGGATAAACCCCCAATTTATGTGTTAAGCCCTAGGGTGATTTTGGAGTGTATTTGGGACATTTAGACAAGGTTTAGAGGTGTTTACCGCCTAAGCTAGTGCTTGGGCTGTAAACTCTCTTTTATGCCCCAAAATGATTGTTTTAAATGTGCAAACACTCCTAGGCTAATTCCTCTATTTATTTCCAAGCCATTAGGGACAAGTTTGGGTCATTTTGGCCTTGTTTAAGGGGTTTACGGCCTAAGGAGGGGCTTAGGCCGTAAACTCCATTCTAACAGCTTCTAAGCCCGGATTTTTAGCTATAAACACAAATCAATATGTTTAGATTAAGCTAGGGTAAGCGGACTTACAATTTGGAAACGTTTGGTTGCGAATTTGGGGTGAAAACGGGTCTAGTGAGAGAGTATAGAGAGAGAGTGTAAAAAGTCTCCAATGGACTCCACTCACCTTTATATAGGTTTCCGAGTCGGGGCTCAGTGGAATGTTACCCGATGCTGCCGTTAAACGGGGCTTTTGGTCGCACCCGACTTAGTGGTCGTAATAATAAAACTTAACTTTTTCCAATTAAATGGAAATGTGTGTTATGTGTTTTTATTTCCTTTTATCACGACTTAACGGCATATTAACGTAAACCAATGGAATGTTTATAAAAATTGACGCCCTCTAATTAACGGAACTTTTATACAGTGGAGTATTCCGTTAACGGTAACGGGGAAATGCAACGGGACAACTTGGGTTGTCACATCATCCCCCCGTTAGAGGGAATTTCGTCCCGAAATTCAGGTCTAGGCAAGGAAGTAGGTATGAATGGCCAAGTAGAGGTAAGCGAGTACTTCCTATACGGTTTGTCCTCGCATTCCCAAGTGATCTCTAGTCTGTGTTTGTCATTCCGACAGACTTTCACATACGGGATGCGGATTCCGTCTAGTGTAGCTAGTGGGTTCCGACTGGTGTATCTATGAAGTCAGGGTTCTCAATGGTTCCTATCAAGATGAATGAGGTACGAAGAGTGATGTTGGGAGATCACATATCAAGTCTAAGAAGTGGATTGATCGAGTGTGAGTCTTGCGGGGTATCCGAAGGTAGTAGCGGCCTGAAAAGGGTTGGACCAAGTCTCCATGGGGACTCTCACATGGTCCTAAGCTCTCGGAATGGTAGAGCTTTTCAGTACTCAGAACATAGTGTACTTCTATGGCAAGATCATCACTGGCGTGATCGCCAATCCGAAGTTCCCAACATTCTCACTCGTACTGTGCGCATAGTCCTTCAGGTTGGTTCTTAGGAATCTCGAGTGGTCTTTGGTTTCGTGTTTTCTGTCAACTGGCCAATAGAGGCTTTCTAGATCGTTGAGTGGGTTGCGTGACTATGGTTATCAGATTGTTGTAGAGTGTCTATCTCAAGCTTGTGCAAAATGAACCTGCACTAAGGAATCTTGAGATATGGAAACCCTGGGGGTCGGGGAGATAGGGTTTCACTAGACGAGTGATGTACTATCTCGGGAGGTGGTTCTACTATCTCTGCGTGAGATAGTACTCGTGGAACACCTAGTAGTCCAAGGATTCTCTGAGACTGTGGTTTATTCTAGCATGGAAAGTGCATGCTCCTGCATAACCCTTCGACTAACACCAGGACTGGTGTCAAGTCTATAACCTCTTCGGGATCTGGCTCATGAGGCTTAACGCAACTACTTTCGCACTTTGATCAAGTATTCTTGGTTGCGAAGGTTATCCTGTGGTTCTTGGTATCCTAGTGTTCACTTCGGAGAATGAAGTCTATTGTCTACAGGGCGACGACGATCTCCTCCATGCAAGAGGGTGGAGGGTGATAGGCATTGTTCGTCTATAACAGGGTGGACGAAGTGCCTGAGTAGTAAGAGCATCTACTGCAACTACTCTTCCGAAGGTTCTGAGTTTCCTCGGTCTAGGTCCATTCTAGTGAGTATAGGGTCTCATCACTCGGAACTTTACTAGCTCAACTCGCAACAATTCTCTTGACTCCGGCTCCTATGTTATGGAGTGGGTGAAAGTGTTTTGCGAAGAGGTTCGTGGTAGAGCTCATGCTTGGCTTAACTACAAATATCGGGTGTATGCAGGCAGTATATAATTGAGGTCGGCAGGATGTTCAGCTGTGTGACTCCACCCCAAACCCACAACCCAACGAGGAACAGGGAATAGGGAGGAAACACACACCTTAAATCTTTTTTATCTCAATTATATGCCACCTTTATGCATATACCTGGTTATAGTGGTCAGTCTCATGAGTTCTGTTCTCTGGGTTCACGAACCTGACGTGCGAGGTGCGAAGGGTCTTTCCGGGGATTCTACGGAGTATGCTTCGGTTAGTTGTCGTCTTCTGGAGTATCTGCAGTGTCGTTCACTTCGGTGTTCATCTGACTACGAGGGGTCGGTCAACGGCGCACGGTACCCTCTCTTGGGTACTTCGGAAGGTTTGAGGTAAGAGGGAAGATTGACGGATCGCATTAGGTTTGATTATTTGTGTTAGGTTTAGGTTCGGGAGAACCTTTATTTGCCGACATGGCTATGGAGAAGTTCTTTTTACACAGCACTAAGGATGTACACACGGTTGCATGAAGTCAGACCGTGATCAATAGAGTCGTCGAAGTTGGCACACTCCGACATGATATAAAGTGAAGATCGATAGAGCCATGTGCCGAACAGGCACACAAGTTCTAGGCATCTCGGGTTTCGTCTTATATATCACTACCGCGGATACTTGGACCGATAGAGTCGACGCGGAACTATAGAGAGTTCTAAGTGTTTCCGAATAGAGTATCTTTTCATGAGTGGATTCTCACGAGGCATTTCTATAATCGCCTCACATATACTAGTCATGTATATTTAAGGTGGGGAGGACTGTTGACTGAGCGACCCCGCCCTAAATCCACAACCAAACGAGGAACAGGAAATGAGGCGGCATTCGCTCACTCTAGGTTTGTCCATCTTAAATATACATGGCCGTAACGTATATGTTTAGCCATTATAGTTTTACCTAATGAATTTTAAATTTTATAACAGTGCTGTGACTTTCGCCTTACTGGGAAGAATTTACATTTGAATTAGTCTTTTAATGTATTTAGTTTAGTTATCTGAGATCGAGAGACGTACCAAAATCTAACGAGTGTCTTGATGCTTCTCCCTAAGCAGTAGAGTTAGGCTCCTCCTGTGTCTTTGTTGTTTCCTTCAGCTGGGCAATCCCTTTTGAAGTGTCCGATCGCACCACATAGATGGCAAACTGTGCGGGTCGCCACATTGGTGGTTGATGTAATGAACTCAACCGGGGTTCTGCAGACGCGAGCAGTATGCCCCAACATGTGGCACCTAGCACAATAGAGCTCTCGGCCGACACCATGATGATGGTAGCTGCACTTGCTGCAGTGGGGAAGGTCTCCTAGGTATGGTCTTCTTGAGGTCGGGAGGGAAGGATTGACAGGGGTATAGACTGTCTTAGCTCGTTGCCCTTCGGAAGGTCCTTGAGCCGAGGTACTTCCCTCCTCAATCTTGAGTTTTCTCTTTAGTGGGTTTGAGCGAGGTTCTTGGGTACTTGTCATTTTATTGTCGACCTACATCCCCATGATGTAGTCCTGGTAATCGAAGTGGGCGTATGAGTATCGGAAAAAGGCCATAAGATGCGAGTCGTTCCTACTAAGTTACCTTTATACTGGGAAAGGTTTCACTCTCCGGCCAGGAGAGATTTGAGAACGGTTCGGAACAAAACTGCGGAAAGAGAGGCTCATGTAAGCTCATGGCTAAGCACTCTCAATAAAGGTGCGAGGATCCGCCCTAATCGTGTATCTAGCAACGGGAATCGACGATTTACCTAACACACAGCGTGAGTAGTGTAACCACTAACTCACTAAATTGTATTATTTTAAGGGTTTATTAGTGTGACGAACACGAGGAAAAGACAATTCTCGGGTTCCATGTACTGGCTCCCTCGGTCTGCCTCGTATCTTTGACTGGAATCGGCGTTAGTTTCCTTCGGGTAGTTTCCTAGGGTTCTCTCCTCGTACGGACATATTGAATCTCTACTCCGCCTTCCTTCTGATTCCAACTCTGGGTGTCATCACTTCATGATGGATGACCGGGAATCTCCGAAGTTTAGGCGAGTTTCTCACCGATGTCCCTAAAAGATATAGGCACTTGGTGAATTCAATAGTCTCAACCCAGTTCATTTATTTCCGAACGGGAAATCTTCTCAATGAACCTCTTCTGGGTCTGCATCAACTCTTCTGCCGAGCACTGAAGTGGATAGGGTTTTCTACAAGGTTCGTGCGAGAATGGAAATGTCTAAAGAATCCTAAGAGATTATTAACATTTCACTGGATGATCCATATCGAGTCCTGCTACGATTACACAGGGTATACAAATCATATATAGCTTAGATCTGATAGGCCTTCGAATATGTGATACTACTCGGAATCCACATCAAAACAAGGAAAAGGAAGTAGAGCGAAACCACACATTCTTAGCCTATGGGATCCTTATTATATATAACCTTGGGAGTACACTCTCTGTAGTTGTAGGTATATCAATAAGGATCTTTTTAGTTCTTCACGCAAGGTTGTTTATGGATTCTAAAATACCCCTATGGTATTTTCATTCTTGTTTGATTCTTATCTTTGGATTATGATTCTGGGATTAGTGTGAATCTTTTAGCGTTCTAAAATACTCCTATAGTATTTTAACTTTATGTTTGGCTCTAGCACTCCTAGTTGGTAAGTTTCAGACCTGTTGTACACCACTATCACTCCTAAGCACACGTTCATCGTATCTCGGATAAATGTAGTTGATCAGGTTACATTTATCCCAGCTTACGATTACATAACTGCCCAGGTTTGACGGTAATGCTCAACATCCGAAGACTTTTATTATTGTTCTTCTTGTGATACTTTTGTTCGATTGTTTAGATTCTGGATGTTATTATACTTTGGTAAAATATGGTTATATTTTAAAGTATAATTCTTGGTCAGAGTGTTTTATCCCATTGTGTTTATAGGTTGTATATCTTTTATGAATTGATATACTTAGCTCACTATAAACAATGCTCTGATACCAATCTGTCACACCCCAAAACCGGAACGGCGGAAACGTTCTGGGGTGGATGACGTCATGTCAAGTATCACAACACATGCATTATAGTAATCAAAGTACAACAAAACATTGCATTAATAGTAACAGTTTTACATGGTTACATTAATACATCAAAGAAATACAAGTAATAGAATAAATACAGCGCGGTACTAAGCTATCTTCATCAACAGCTCCGGGGATGTACCTGTCTAATGCTAACCTGAGAATACAAGTTATTTGAAAAGCGAGTATCAGCATTTTTACAAATGCTGGTGAGTTCATAAGCATTTAGTGACGTTTTCATTCAAATAACTTTAATAAAAGTAGTAGTTTAAGAGATTTCAGTGTATTAGATTCCTTCCCAGAAAATCCTATATTTTCTTTAATAAAAGCAGCCTTCTACAAAGATTGGTCAGTGTTATGTGGTAAAAAGTGGTTTTCCCTTAATTGCTATCATTATCAAAATATTGAATTTGATTATTAAAGAAAGCAAGAGACAACAGGGAAATAACATATGCCTCAGCAGTGAGGACTGCTGACTAAGGCAAAGGAATCATAGACTCCAGGAGAGTATCGAACGAACGACACGCCTGGTTCAGTCTAACAAATAGAGACACAGACCCCAGAAGGTACCAAATGAAAGCTACAGCTGGTAAGGTCCGAAGCAGTGAATACAGACCGCAGACAATATCAAATGAAAGATACGTCTAGCCAGGTCTAAAACAGTGAATACAGTGAATACAGACCGCAGACAATATCAAATGAAAGATACGTCTAGCCAGGTCTAAAACAGTGAATACAGTGAATACAATGAATACAGCGAATACTGTGAATACAGTGGATACAAACCCCAGACAGCATCAAATGAGAGATACGTCTTGTAAGGTCAAAACAGAGAAGACAGACCCTAGACAGTATCAAATGAAAGATACGTCTTGTAAGGTCAAAACAGTGTGACTCTGAAAATGAGTTACCAGCATACAGTGTAAATTGCTGGCGAAATACCGTTACCTTAAAGCCATGAATTATAAGGTAACCCGGGATACTCGTAACCATACTGACTAGAGTACCAGACGCCCTACAAGCGTTTAAAATGTGACATTTGTCACCCGTTGGCTTGGTAGGCCGGGACTGTAGCTAGCAGTCTAGGTGCGGGGTTGTCAATCTCGTATAGATCTATACACACAATGTCCGCTCTCCCTACAGGAGACTCTGGTTACCAACTAGACGACGGAGAAGGCCGTGTCCTGAAGATGCATCCCCAATAGTGGGTAGAGACTTCCAACTAGTGGGTTTCTAATGTAAGTGTTGAACTAGAGGTAGAGACTCTTAACTGAATTGACTGAAGTAAACCCGTATGTCTATGCTTGTGTACATAATATATAAGTAATGAATCAAACGACCTTCGGATGGACATCTGATCCCACCAGACCACATCTCAACGAAGAAAAGGAAATAGGGCGGACAAGCCTTCCTAAGTCCTTCAATCATTATTTATATGCATCTATACAAGCACAGACATACATCTGACTACTTCTGAGTGTGTATCAAGTAGAAGTGATTCTTGTGAAGTAGGAGTGTCTAATAAGTGAAGTAGGAGCGGTCGCAAGTGAAGTAGGAGTGTCGAACAAGTGAAGTAGAAGCGGTCGCAAGTGAAGTATGAGTGTCGAACAAGTATAAGCGTATCACGAAGTAGAGACGACAATAGGTGAAGTAAGAGCGTCTATCAAGTATAAGCGACTACAAGTATAAGCGAAATAGAGACAATACCAAGTATAAACGCATCACAAAGTGAAAGCGTTATTGAGTAGGAGTTTAAAATAATAAGTATAAGTGAAGCAGCAGTAACTAACAATGTAAAAGTATACATGAAAACCTTGGAAAAACCTTTATACTCAGGAAAATCGCATTTGTATTCTTTGGTAAAATAAGTGTGAAAACCTTTAGAAATCTTTGGGAATCTTTCATAAATCAGTTTGAAAATGGAACTTTGATAAAGGAATAAAAGTAAGAACTTGAACAAGTGAAAACCCTTTTTGAAAGCCATTTATAGTTCCTACTCAGTAAAACAGTGTACAGTGGTAAAATCTTGTGCATGCGGGTTATCAATCATATGTGATTGATATGATAACTGGCATGTTTAACTTGTATCCACCCCTATAAAACATGTTAAAACATTTAAAAGGTTCATTCAGGGGTATGAACTCACCTGGTGTAAGTAGGTCCGACGAAGGTGTCGTTTGGGCGTTCGGCGTCACGCAAGGACTTGAACACACACAATGACCTATTTAACATATGATAACATATGTTCACATACAATTAGTATATTTAATACTAATTAAACAAATATACGCGCTCACAGGAGCGGGAAACACTTTAGATATGTGTTTGGGTGTCCCGGGTAGCGTCTAAGGGTGCGTATGGCTAGGGAATAGAGTTTACTCTCCAAGAGTAAACCCTTAACACTTAGTTTACGGCCCAGGGACTACTCCCCATGAGTTTACGGCCGTAAACTCATGGTGAGGGTGTCCTAGGATGTTTTAAGGCTTCTACTTGCTCATGGAATTTTCCTAAGTCCAAAACCATAAAGTGTTAATGAGTTTAAGCATGAAATGGCCCCATTGAGGAGTTTACGGCCATAAGCAAGGGAGCTTACGGCTGTAAGCTCCTATACATACCCTCTTTCGGTGTTTTTAAAGGCTTAAGTGGTAGAGGGTAATTTCCTAAGCATTTTGGTAATAGTCTAAGGCCATTTGGGGGACAAAATTTATGTTTTGGGGATGTTTAAGGGTGTTTACGGCCCTGGTACATGCCTGGGCCGTAAACTCCTTTTGACCCTTCATTTTGTTGTGTTTAATTGGTCCAAACCCCAAATACTAAGTCCCTAAATTATGTATGAAGCCTAAGGGTGTTTTAGGAGTGTGTTAGGGGCACTTTTGCATGTTTGTGAGGTGTTTACGGCCTTGGCAAGAGCCTAGGCCGTAAACTCCATTTTACACCCTCATTCCTTATGTTTAAGTGATATAAACCCAAGAGGATAAACCCCCAATTTATGTCTTAAGCCCTAGGGTGATTTTGGAGTGTATTTGGGACATTTAGACAAGGTTTAGAGGTGTTTACGGCCTAAGCAAGTGCTTGGGCCGTAAACTCTCTTTTATGCCCCAAAATGATTGTTTTAAATGTCCAAACACTCCTAGGCTAATTCCTTTATTTATTTCCAAGCCATTAGGGACAAGTTTGGGTCATTTTGGCCTTGTTTAAGGGGTTTATGGCCTAAGGAGGGGCTTAGGCCGTAAACTCCATTCTAACAGCTTCTAAGCCCGGATTTTTAGCTATAAACACAAATCAATATTTTTAGATTAAGCTAGGGTAAGCGGACTTACAATTTGGAAACGTTTGGTTGCGAATTTGGGGCGAAAACGGGTCTAGTGAGAGAGTATAGAGAGAGAGTGTAAAAAGTCTCCAATGGACTCCACTCACCTTTATATAGGTTTCCGAGTGGGGCTCAGTGGAATTTTACCCGATGCTACCGTTAAACGGGGCTTTTGGTCGCACCCGACTTAGTGGTCGTAATAATAAAACTTAACTTTTTCCAATTAAATGGAAATGTGTGTTATGTGTTTTTATTTCCTTTTATCACGACTTAACGGCATATTAACGTAAACCAATGGAATGTTTATTAAATTGACGCCCTCTAATTAACGGAACTTTTATACAGTGGAGTATTCTGTTAACGGTAACGGGGAAATGCAACGGGACAACTTGGGTTGTCACAAGGTTCAACAAAGAAGAGACACAAAAACGATGTTTGAATAAAGATGTGGTTCATACATCCCTTGGCTTTAAACATTAACTTCTATAACAAAGAAAAATCAGATTCCTTTTATGTCTAAGACGAATCTGGAAGGTCACTTTTTACTAGCAATCTATAAACATCCAAGTCTTTTAGATAGCTAAATGACTTTTTGGTACTATAGTGATTTGGAATAAAATGAAAAATAGTTATAGAATACATATTGTTACATATACCTTTTTAATACGATCTTAAATGTTTTTTAAGAGGCTAAATGGAATAAATAGCTATTTACTTTCATTTTTTTTCTAATATATCAATTTATCTTTATTTCTATTTTTATTATTTTATGATTTTTTTATTATACTTTGAAAGTATAATGCTATATTTATGAATGTATGTAAGTATGTGACTATGTTTGCATATGTTTGTTAAGAGTTCATCGATTAGTTTCTTTTTACAGGGATTAACTTCATGGATTTTCAAAATGTCATAAATTGACTTGATCATGAAAATACCATTCTTATGGACATGCATCTGATGTGCCTCATACTCTTCTAATCTTCATGCTTGATGATTGCATCAATGGTGATGATGGTATGATATATTCTTATCTTATATTTCCTTCTTCTCATAAAAAATGCTATTTCTCTTAAAAATTCTTTTTATTAAATAATCTTCAAATATTTTTGCTTGTCGTTTAGGGTTTGGGTTTATGTATAAGGGGTTGCATGTGCAATTTCCAAGTTCTTTTGGACATTCAATGTTTTGTAATATAGCCCGTTAAACTACTTGCTTGTATTCTATTTTTTTTCTTTATGAACACACAGTCAACCTCATATGCCTAAAGATATAAAGGGGCAGGGGGTAGGGAGTTATGGAAGGGGCAGGGAATGAAGAAGGTATTGTGATATCAGTTTCTTACAAGTTATCGAAAACGGGTGAACATTTCTCTGCTATAATGATTCTTATTGATAATTGTTTTGATGTAGAAAACTATTTGCACAAAATAATTGCTCGCCTCTAGAAACTAATTTCTGAAAAAACTATTTGCATCCGTCGATTGGCACAGGTAAATGGCTAGTGTGTGTGTGTGTGTATATATATATATATATATATATATATATATATATATATATATGAGAATTTTGAGTGTTGCACACTTGGTCGGGGTGGGTGTCGTGGCTCCAGCAATCATGTGACATATATATATATATATATATATATATATATATATATATATATATATATATATATATTCATATTTTACTCATACGAACACCGTTTTTTACGTTCTTTATATCCGGTCGTAGTTATCGACGAGATCTACAACTTTCATTTACACTTCATCGGCTAATTTTCACTTTATTTTTAAAGTTATATTTTTAACAGACTTACACTATTAAAGTCCGTATAAAAGTCATAACTCTTTCGTACAACATTCGTTCTCGACTGTCTTTATATTGACGGAATCATATTGTCGAGATCCTCGACTCTCGTTTAGATTGTTTTTCCTAACAATCGACCGACTTGTATTTCGGTTTCTATGTTATACAATTGTACTGAAAACTTCGAAAAATCATAACTTCCTTACATGAAATCAGATTTGAGCGTTCTCTATATGTACGCTCTCAGTTTAACAAATACTATGACTTTTATTTAGATTACTTAGGCTAATAATCAATCTATCTAAAATTCACTTTTTATGATATGCATAATCACGTCGGTTTAATCGCGAAACTTCGAAAAATCATAACTTCTTCATACGAAGTCGGATTTCAGAGTTCATTATATGTACAGAATCTTTGTCACATATACTATAATGTTGATTAAGACTATTTATTCTAAATAATCTTCTATAAAGATCTCGTTTTATCACTTATTATATCTTACATGTCTAGCCCAAAGTTGTGGATGTTATAACATTCATTAGTTGGGGCATTGTCCCCCCCTTAAAACCATTGTCTTTTATGTATATATAGAAGATTAGAATGTTGAAGAATAGAGACGAACACAAAAAAACTGCATCTTTTTCTTATCTCTACAAGTTATCTCTAGAAAAATACAATCAATTGCAAGGTATTTTTGTGTTGAATTTGGAATAGACTTGTATTCCTATTCGATTTGTTATTGGATTATCCCAAATCGGATTTCATGATATCCATACAATAGAGTCGAAATCATATATTTTAGAAAATGTTCTTATATACAATCCTTGAATTATCCAAGTGCTATTATTGATATTTAAAACCCAATTTTGAACACAAAGTAAAATTACGAATTGTATTAACAAAAAGATTAGAAGCAATGATGGCGACAAACAATACTTTCTTCAAGGAAAACTGCAGTGGAAACCAACCTCTGTTAATGGCGACGAACAACACTAGAGATTGTATTGAATGAAAGAAAAGTGACGATGTGGCCAACTAAACTACGACTTTTGTTGCTTTCAAGTGCATGACTTCATAAATGATTGAGATTAATAAAGCAATCTTAGATCGAGTATCACAATAAAGAACCTTTTTAATAAACTTTTTGCGTCTAGTCATCCACACATCCACAAATCCAAAAGCTTTGTAAAACTTCATTGTAGTAATGATATTTCACAAACCGGCTACCAATATCAACCATTCGATTTATAAAGTAAATGAATTAAATAATGAAACAACTCTATTTATTGAGCTTATAGTTTACAAGCAATGTGGAAAAGTTACAAATTAAATTAATTGTCATTAGAGTTACATGCTCATTACACGAGAAAAGGAAGATGAACAGTCCAAAACCTCCTGGGGACATCCGCGGCTGGCAAAAGGTCACACATCGCCGGAATAGATCACCGGATAAGGGGGTATCCCAGGAAACCACAATCTTCATCTCTAATCTTCCTGAGGGTTGCACAAGTAACTTATTATGGAAGATATTCAAATCCTTCTGTTATTGGCAATTGTCTGGGATTTAATCTTGATGGATTTGAAGTTCAAGTGAAATCTTTGGTACTGGAGAATTGATGCGTTGAATGATGCGTTGATGCAATATAGTGATAGTGTTTTTTTCCTAATTTACCCCTGGCCGACATTGTATTCGAGAAGGAGTAAAGCCCAAGTTTAGTTTATTTTGTTTTTTTTATTTAGTCTTTATCTGTTGAGGTTTTCTAGTGGTATTAGGTTTCGTATTGTTTAGCTATAAGTACTGGGTCAAAACGTGCATCAGGTTTTTTGGTGTGTGATATTCTGAATTCGCTTTTGTTTTGCAATATAGAGTCGAGATCAGTTTCTCAATTCTTGGTCGTCAGGCACACGATAGTGCCCCTGTTCTTTGCGTTTGACAATACGCCTAGTTAAATTGTCTTTTCCTGTAGTCACAGACTACATCAGGTGGTATCAAAGCCCAACATCCATGGCGGGCGAAGAAACCGATTCTGGACGAATCGTCAAGATCGAACAAGCCCTCCAAACCCTCCAACAATCCTTGCAGCAAATTACAGAAAGTTTAGCACTTCTTACAACCAACAACAATCAGAATCGTAAGGAGCAAGCAAACCAAGAAGCACTCAATCGCAATAACCAACCACCGCTCGTACAGTTCATTCGCAACCAGCAACCCATTCAGCGACCTCCTCCAATCATCAATGCTTATGATCGAATACGGATGCAGGAACAAGAACTGAAACGACCTAAAAATACGACCCAAAATTTTCATTTTTCAAGATAACCAAAAACCATAATCTGAGTGTCATATCATAAAACCATACGTGATATATCCCAAACATAATAAAAACACTGTGCGGAAAACTGTATCATATCTTTTTCATATCAAAATCAAAAACTAAATCAACTCCCAGGATAAGGCTGAAGCTGTGGTGTGTGCGATGCCATCATCCCGAGCTCTTCCCTCTGCTTGCGGAAGTACCTGAAACCAAAACTGAAACTGTAAGCACGAAGCTTAGTGAGCTCCCCCAAACTACCACATACCATACAATAACATATCAAGCACATACTGGGGCCTTGCCCCCTCCATCGAACCGAAGTCCGAAGCTCACTGACTGGGACCTTGTTCCCTACATCGGACCGAAGTCCGAAGCTAACTGACTGGGGCCTTGCCCCCTCCATCGGACCGAAGTCCGAAGCTGACTGGGACCTTGTCCCCTACATCGAACCGAAGTCCGAAGCTGACATCGGACCGAAGTCCGAAGCTGACTGGGACCTTGTCCCCTACATCGAACCGAAGTCCGAAGCTGACATCGGACCGAAGTCCGAAGCTGACTGGGACCTTGTCCCCTACATCGGACCGAAGTCCGAAGCTGACTGAACATAGCAATAACATATCACTACCATGAACACACATAAATCCTGTCTGAGCCACGAAGGCATCAAACATGCTAACTACTGCATCGGATCAATATCCGGATAGTACTGCTAGCTAAACGGGCCGGCATTATGGCCTTAGACCCGTTCCTACTGGAAGGAAACTCACCTCGTGAACTGGCTGCTGAGTGAATGGCTCTGAGGGCTAACTGCTGCTGCTCCGGTATCTCCCCGGCTACAAGTCCATAAACACACTCAATCAAATACTAAACACTGCACTGGGTAAAATGACTCTTTTACCCTCGGTTAAAGTCAACTCTCGGTCAAAGTCAACCCACAGTTGACCTGACTCGCCGAGTTGGGCCGCCAACTCGCCGAGTCCTTATTCTCACTCCTCGACCCTACTCGCTGCTACTCGTCGAGTATGGCATCGACTCGACGAGTACCCTCTCGATCCAAGAACTCAGACAATCTTCATCCGACTCGCCGAGTCATATGAACAACTCGACGAGTTGTTCTTGAGCTTAAGAAGATTGCCTTGGACTTGCCGAGTTGTATGAACAACTCGCCGAGTCCCTCCATTACTGAGTCTACCCTCAAACTCGCTGAGTCCACTCCACTACTCACTGGCCCCACTCGACACCGCTCAAAAGGAAGAAATCGGGGACTCGCGACTCGACTCGCCGAGTCGTTCTTCCGACTCGCCGAGTCACAGCCATGCAACTATTCTACACTCGATTCTGCTCGAATCCATTACATACAAATGATAGATCTGAGTCCAATAAGCTGATTTACCACGTAAAGTTTCCAACTTTACGTGTACAAACACATGAAAAAGGGAATAAAGGCTAAAAAGGCACTTAAAAGGGTAGATCTAGGGTTATGATGCAAAATAGCTCCATAAAGGCAATAGATCCGGGCTCTACAACTCCTAAATGAACAGATCTAAGGATATCTCGGCATAATAGGGCTTCCATATCAACATAAGGCTTGAGAAAAGCATCAACTAGATCTAGATGGGGTTTTAAAGCATAAAAGGGAAGGAAATCCGAAGAATACCTCAAAGAACTCTTGTTTTCCCTTGAATCTCTGCTCTACAATTCTTCTCCTTGCTCCTTTCTTCTTCTCCTTCTTCAAGCCTTCACAAATGCACACAAGATCACTTAAAACACTCAAGATCGAATTAGGGTTTTCTCACAGCTTCTGAGGGTGAAGGAGGCGAGATTGGGGGCTATAAGGTGGCTTAAATAGTGGGCAACCCGGGGATTTAGGGTTTCTCCCAGACAGACAGACTCGCCGAGTCCAGAATATGGACTCGCCGAGTCGCCAGCTAACACGTGCTCGAAATCTCGTCCCTACTCGGCGAGTCAGGATATGAACTCGCCGAGTCCCTCTTGCAAAACTTCAAAATAAATACCAAGGAATCATCATACCGGAGACGGGTCGTTACAATTCTCCCCCACTTATCTCAGACTTCGTCCTCGAAGTCTGCTACGGCTGAATCTGCAAATATCTCTGGGTAGTGCTCTCTCATCTCCTCCTCAGCCTCCCACGTCCACTCAGACCCCTTCCGGTGTTGCCACTGCACCTTCACTAACTGAATTTCCTTGTTCCTCAAGGTCTTGGTCTTCCGGTCCAGAATCGCGACCGGCCTCTCAATATAATTCAGGCTGCTATCAACCTGAATATCCTTTAGGGGAACGACTGCTGACTCATCCACCAAACACTTCCTCAACTGAGACACATGGAAAGTGTTGTGGAGCTGACTAAGCTCCTCAGGAAGATCTAACCGATAAGCAACCTGACCCACCCGGGCCAAAACCCTGAAAGGACCAATAAATCTGGGGCCCACCTTGCCCCTCTTCCGGAACCTGATGACACCCTTCCAAGGTGAGACCTTCAGAAGGACCATATCTCCCACCTGGAACTCCAAGTCCGAACGCCTCATGTCGGCGTAGCTCTTTTGCCAACTCTGCGCAGTCTGCAGTCTACTACGAACCTGCTGGATCAACTCGGTCGTCTTGAGCACCACCTCTGTGCTCCCGATGACTCGCTGACCGACCTCGCCCCAACAAATCAGGGTCCTACACTTCCTCCCATACAGCATCTCAAAGGGAGGTCGGTCAATGCTCGCATGATAACTGTTGTTATACGAAAATTCCGCCAACGGAAGATACGTATCCCAACTGCCACCGAAATCTAGAACACATGCCCTAAGCATGTCCTCAAGAGTCTGAATCGTCCTCTCGCTCTGCCCGTCCGTCTGAGGGTGAAAAGCGGTGCTGAAATGGAGACGAGTACCCATCTCGTCGTGGAACCGCTTCCAGAATCTGGATGTAAAACGGACATCTCGGTCTGACACCACCGATACCGGCACTCCATGACGTGCCACGATCTCCCGCACATAGATATCGGCTAACTTCTCTGCCGATATACTCTCCTGGATCGGGATAAAATGGGCACTCTTCGTCAACCGATCCACTACTACCCATATCGAATCCACTCCTCATGCGGTCCTGGGAAGCTTGGTGACAAAATCCATGGTGATGTCCTCCCATTTCCACACGGGAATGTCTAACGGCTGCATCTTGCCGTGAGGTCTCTGGTGCTCCGCCTTGACCTTCCTGCAGGTCAGGCATCTCTCAACATACCAGGCGACGTCCCGCTTCATGCAGGGCCACCAATAATCAGGTCGAAGATCTCGATACATCTTCGTTGCTCCTGGGTGGATAGAAAACCGAGACTTATGAGCCTCATCCATCAACACTTGCCGTACTCCACCCCAGTACGGTACCCACACCCTCCCGTGAAGCGTCAGCAATCCCCGACTGTCATAATCAAATGAGGCTACTCGGCCCACTATCCTCTCACACTTCTGCCTCTCCTCCTTGAGGCCCTCCACCTGAGCCTCCTTGATCCGCTCCAACAACAGAGTGATCACTGTCATCCTCAAACACAGATCTCTGATAGGGGCCGCCGACACTTTGCGGCTTAGGGCGTCGGCCACCACGTTGGCCTTCCCTGGATGGTAAAGGATCTCACAATCATAATCCTTTAGCACATCTAACCACCTCCTCTGCCTCATGTTCAGACTCGGCTGATCCATAAGGTACCTCAAACTCTTGTGATCCGTGTAAATAGTACAACGGACCCCATAAAGGTAATGCCTCCAAATCTTGAGGGCAAACACAACTGCCCCCAGCTCCAAATCATGGGTAGGATAATTAGCCTCGTGAGGCTTCAACTGTCTCGAGGCATAAGCTATCACATGGCCTCGCTGCATCAATACTGCTCCCATACCTGTGATCGAGGCATCACAGTAGACTACGAAGTCCTCTACTCCCTCTGGCAAGGTAAGGATCGGAGCCTCGCACAATCTCTGTCTGAGGGTCTCGAACGCTGCCTGTTGCTCAGGCCCCCAACGAAATACCACCGACTTCTTGGTCAGTCGGGTGAGCGGCACTGCTATCTTGGAGAAATCCTAAATAAATCTCCGATAATACCCTGCCAACCCTAGGAAGCTCCGAATCTCATATGGAGACTTCGGGACCTCCCACTGCATCACGGCCTCTATCTTGGCCGGGTCTACCAAAATACCCTTCTGGTTGACGAGGTGACCAAGGAACTGCACCTCGCGCAACCAGAACTCACATTTGGAGAACTTTGCGTAAAGTCTCTCCCTCCTCAAAGCCTCCAGCACCTCCCGCAGGTGCTCCTCATGTTGCTCCTGCGTCTTGGAATATACCAAGATATCATCTATGAATACTATCACTGACCGATCCAGCATCGGCCTGCACACGCGATTCATGAGATCCATGAACGCGGCCGGAGCATTGGTGAGCCCAAATGGCATCACCACAAACTCATAATGACCATACCTGGTCCTGAAAGCAGTCTTTTGTACATCCTCATCTCTAACCCGCATCTGATGATAACCGGAGCGTAGGTCGATCTTGGAGAACCAAGACGCTCCCTGAAGCTGATCGAACAAATCATCTATCCTCGGAAGTGGGTAACGGTTCTTCACCGTTACCTTATTCAACTCCCGATAATCTATACACATACGATATGACCCATCCTTCTTCCTCACAAACAGGATCGGCGCTCCCCAAGGCGAACTGCTCGGCCGAATGAAACCCTTGTCTAACAGCTCCTGCAGCTGTGTAGACAACTCCTGCATCTCAGGGGGAGCTAGTCGATACGGTGCCTTGGCTATCGGAGCCGCACCAGGAATTAGGTCGATCCTGAACTCAACCTGTCTCTCAGGAGGTATCCCCGGCAAATCCTCGGGAAACACATCCGGGTAGTCTCGCACTATAGGAACATCATCAACTGTCGTCTTGCCCTTCTCCCGGGCATCCAAGACGTAAGCTAAAAAACCGGCGCAACCCTGCTGAACATAGCGCCTCGCCCTTGCGGTGGAACAAAAGGTCGGTCCCCGCTGTGGCCTCTCGCCCTGAATCACTAACTCTCCCCCACTGGGAGTGCGAACCCTCACTAGCTGAAGCTCACAATCAATCACCGCCCCATTGGGGCTTAGCCAATCCATGCCCACAATAACCTTATTCCCTCGCAGGGGAATAGGTACCAGGTCCACTAAAAGCTGCTCATCAAACAACTGAAGAGAACACCCTCTATGCACTCTGTCGACCCTCACGGTCCTATCATCTGCTATCTCAACCTCTAATGGACAATCCAGCTCCCCCTGGAGCTCTACTAAATCTCTTGCTAAGCGCAAGCGATACGAATGATCGGGTAGCCCCCGAATCGAATAATACCATAGCAGAAATGTCGTTCACAGAGAACGACCCTAAATAAAACATACAATCATAAGCAATATTCAAACGATAATAATAATAAAGAGATGAAGGGAAGATACCTACCCGTCACCACATCAGGAGTCGCTCGCGCCTCCTCTGCTGTCATCTGAAACGCCCTACTCTTCGCCACTGGCGCATCAGCTCGGCCCTGCCGGCCATCTGTAATCCTCAGAGTAGAAGGGGCAGGTGCAGCCACCTTCCCTGCTGCGGCTAAGCTCGAACACTGGGACTTTTTATGTCCCCTCTGATTGCACTGAAAGCAAATCAGATCTGATGCTGCAACGGCAGTAGCAGGGGCCGTACAATCCCTACTCAAATGCCCAATCCGACCGCACTTGTAGCAGCCGAAGCTCCATGCCTTGCACGCTCCATCGTGCATCTTCCCACACCTACCACATCGACCGTGGCTCGGCTGTCCCCTGGACCTGTGATCTGAAACCCTGGGCTTTTTGCCCGAACCGCCTGAACCCGAAACCGCCTCCGGCTTCCTCTTCTTCTCCATCTCGAGATCAATCTCCCTCTCCCGAGCCCTAGCAATCATATCTTCCAGCGTTTTACAGCTGGACCGGCTCACAAACTGGCGGATATCGCTCCGCAACATCTCATGATAACGGGCCTTCTTCATTTCCTCATCAACCACGTACTGAGGAACGAGAAGAGCCCTCTCCCTGAACTTGGCGGTGATCTCCGCCACTGTCTCTGTAGTCTAGGTGAGGTCCTGAAACTCCCTAGCTAGCTGCTGCACCTCAATAAGCGGTGCAAACTCCGCCCTGAACCTGGTAGAGAAATCAGCCCAGGTCATGGCGTCCAATGCTGCATCATCCCCAATGGCATGTCCGACCTCCTCCCACCAATCCCGTGCCCTGTCCTTCAGAAGACAGGACGCCAATCTGACCTTGTCCCCCTCGGGACATCTGCTAGTGCGGAAAGCGTTGGCCACATCCGCCAACCATCTGGTACTCGCTATGGGGTCTCACGCCCCATGATAGTCTGGAGCTCCACATGCCCTGAACTCCCTGAAAGTAAGGGTGCACGACCCCATCATGGCCGCCACCTCGGCACGGAAGGTTCCCAATCTCTCATCCATCAGCTCTAGAATTCCCTCCTTGATCGAACCGAAGATCACAGGAGTCTGCTCTATAATGATGCGCGTAATCTCCTAAGAAAGAAACTCTCGGGTCTGCTCATCCATGCGCTCATCCCCCGAGCCTGAACCTGATCCCTCCCCGGCACCTCCACTGCCGGCTGCTGGTCTCGAACGCAAAACCACCATTCTGAAACACATCACAACTACATCATAAAACTGAAATATCTTAAAGGATCACTGATACTACAACTAGCTTCCTGGTATTGTCTCAGCCTTTCTTGATTCGAGTACGGATCCTCTGCTTTCAGTAGTACGGGCCCATACTACCTTCCACATCTATCCGTACTTTCGTCAAGAACTGCCTTGACTCCACCAAGTCACTTCTACTACTACTGATCTCCGCTACTCTCATCCTAGGCTTGCCCTAGGGAAACCTCAGACTCAACTCAACTAGTCCTCAACTGCTGAAGGTCTCCTTATAATGCTAATTAGCCACCACCTGAACACCATCACATGTGACGAGGATCAGATAATCCTTCAAGTAAAAGACCCGTCCCTATAACGGTTGGACTCAAACAAGAGTTGCGCAATAGGGCCAGTTCCAGCACTCTGGGATTATTCAACCCTGATCACATGTGGTGTGACGTGTTCACCTAATGGCTAACTCACATCACTCAGAACCCCACAAAGCACGAAGCAAGCAGCATTCGGATAAAGGAAACATACTCAGGCAAAACTATTCTCATAACGAGAAACTGTACTAGCAAACAATGCTAAGCTCATACTATCAGGCATAACCTAAACAGGCTATCCTACTGCTGTCTACTCAATACTAGCATGCAATACTCATAAAGCTGTAACACATAAAGCAGGCACATAAGGCATCCTCCTAGATCCTTAGTCCTATACTAGCATGCTGTTCTACTAAAACTGAAACTGAACACATAACTTGTATGGGTAATTTGGGAGTACTTACTTGAGCTCGGCTGATCGCATGCACCACACCCTTATCTCGTTTAAAAATTTCTTTCTTTCTAAGTGCCTTCAAAATTCTTTAGAAAACATTTTCCTTTTTAAAAATCTTTTTATTTCCCCTTAGTTTGAGTTCAGATACACCCGGAAGTGTATCCGAATCCCTCAAACCAAGGCTCTGATACCAACTTGAAACGACCTAAAAATACGACCCAGAAATTTCATTTTTCAAGATAACCAAAAACCATAATCTGAGTGTCATATCATAAAACCATACGTGATATATCCCAAACATAATAAAAACATTGTGCGGAAAACTGTATCATATCTATGTCATATCAAAATCAAAAACTAAATCAACTCCCAGGATAAGGCTGAAGCTGTGGTGTGTGCGATGCCATCATCCCGAGCTCTTCCCTCTGCTTGCGGAAGTACCTGAAACCAAAACTGAAACTGTAAGCACGAAGCTTAGTGAGCTCCCCCAAACTACCACATACCATACAATAACATATCAAGCACATACTGGGGCCTTGCCCCCTCCATCGAACCGAAGTCCGAAGCTGACTGACTGGGACCTTGTCCCCTACATCGGACCGAAGTCCGAAGCTAAATGACTGGGGCCTTACCCCCTCCATCGGACCGAAGTCCGAAGCTGACATCGGACCGAAGTCCGAAGCTGACTGGGACCTTGTCCCCTACATCGAACCGAAGTCCAAAGCTGACATCGGACCGAAGTCCGAAGCTGACTGGGACCTTGTCCCCTACATCGAACCGAAGTCCGAAGCTGACTGGGACCTTGTCCCCTACATCGGACCGAAGTCCGAAGCTGACTGAACATAGAAATAACATATCACTAGCATGAACACATAAATCCTGTCTGAGCCACGAAGGCATCAAACATGCTAACTACTGCATCGGATCAATATTCGGATACTACTGCTAGCTAAACGGGCCGGCATTGTGGCCTTAGACCCGTTCCTACTGGAAGGAAACTCACCTCGTGAACTGGCTGCTGAGTGAATGGCTCTGAGGGCTAACTGCTGCTGCTCCGGTATCTCCCCGGCTACAAGTCCATAAACACACTCAATCAAATACTAAACATTGCACTCGGTAAAATGACTCTTTTACCCTTGGTCAAAGTCAACTCTCGGTCAAAGTCAACCCACAGTTGACCTGACTCGCCGAGTTGGGCCGCCAACTCGCCGAGTCCCTATTCTCACTCCTCGACCCTACTCGCTGCTACTCATCGAGTATGGCATCGACTCGACGAGTACCCTCTCGATCCAAGAACTCAGACAATCTTCATCCGACTCGCCGAGTCATATGAACAACTCGACGAGTTGTTCTTGAGCTTAAGAAGATTGCCTTGGACTCGCCGAGTTGTATGAACAACTCGCCGAGTCCCTCCATTACTGAGTCTACCCTCAAACTCGCTGAGTCCACTCCACTACTCACTGGCCCCACTCGACACCGCTCAAAAGGAAGAAATCGGGGACTCGCGACTCGACTCGCCGAGTCGTTCTTCCGACTCGCCGAGTCACAGCCATGCAACTATTCTACACTCGATTCTGCTCGAATCCATTACATACAAATGATAGATCTGAGTCCAATAAGCTGATTTACCACGTAAAGTTTCCAACTTTACGTGTACAAACACATGAAAAAGGGAATAAAGGCTAAAAAGGCACTTAAAAGGGTAGATCTAGGGTTATGATGCAAAATAGCTCCATAAAGGCAATAGATCTGGGCTCTACAACTCCTAAATGAACAGATCTAAGGATATCTCGGCATAATAGGGCTTCCATATCAACATAAGGCTTGAGAAAAGCATCAACTAGATCTAGAGGGGGTTTTAAAGCATAAAAGGGAAGGAAATCCGAAGAATACCTCAAAGAACTCTTGTTTTCCCTTGAATCTCCGCTCTATAATTCTTCTCCTTGCTCCTTTCTTCTTCTCCTTCTTCAAGCCTTCACAAATGCACACAAGATCACTTAAAATACTCAATATCGAATTAGGGTTTTCTCACAGCTTCTGAGGGTGAAGGAGGCGAGATTGGGGGCTATAAGGTGGCTTAAATAGTGGGCAACCCGGGGATTTAGGGTTTCTCCCAGACAGACAGACTCGCCGAGTCGCCAGCTAACACGTGCTCGAAATCCCGTCCCTACTCGGCGAGTCAGGCTATGAACTCGCCGAGTCCCTCTTGCAAAACTTCAAAATAAATACCAAGGAATCATCATACCGAAGACGGGTCGTTACAAGAACGGAACAGGGAAGACTCCGATCTAGAAGAAGATGACGGTGATTAAGGTGCGAGAGGGCGTCCGGGTCTACGTAGGGATGCACATGATTTCGATTACCGCCAAAGAGCCAAAGATGTACCCTCTTTCAGCGGATCCATGAACATCGAAGGCTTCCTAGACTGGATGAATGAGCTGGAGAATTTTTTCAATTCTATGATATCCCGGGAAATAAACGGGTCACTCTCGTGGCTTACAAACTCAAAGGAGGAGCTCAGGCTTAGTGGAAGAACCTGCAAACCACGCGAGAACGACAAGGTAAATTACCTATTACTTCCTGGGATCGAATGGAACGTGAACTAAAGCGCAAGTTCTTACCCCCTAATCATGATCAAATTTTATTCAACATGTTTCAAAATTGCACGCAAGGAGATCGATCAGTGGAGGTTTACACCACCGAATTCCATCGATTAGCCGCTCGGAATGACCTCACAGAAACCGAATCACAACAGGTCTCGCGCTATACTAACGGATTACGCCCTCCGATTCAAGACAGAATATCCCTAGTACCTGTATATACATTGGATGATGCGTATAATCTAGCTATCAGGGCAGAAACACAATTGGCGAAGAATAGTAAAACCTTTTCATTCCCTGCTAATCGGAATAAATTCACCAGTGGGTCAACATCACAACCAACAAAAAATAGCCAAGTGGTTATAAGAACACCAACACCCGACAAGGGTAAAGGCATCACCGCAACCGCTACTACCACCCTGAAATCCACCAACCCTTACGCTCGACCCATACCAGGGAAGTGTTTTAAATGTGGTATCTCGGGTCATCGATCTAGCGATTGCAGAGGAACAACAGCCAAAGTTAACCTTACCACAAGAGAAGAAGGAGAAGTTGATGATGAAGTTGTTAGTGAGGAGGGTGACAACGAAGAAGTTGAGATTTGTTTTGCAGCTGACGAGACTTTTTGTGAGGATGACATTGCTAAATCATGTGTCATCCGCCGCATTATGCTTGCGCCTAAAGTAACTGAAGAACCCTCGCAACGCCATAACCTGTTTCGGACTCGTTGTGTAGTACATCAGAAGATATTTGACGTTATTATTGATGGTGGGAGTACAGAAAATATTGTTTCTCGAACAATTGTGCAACAACTCAAACTACCTACCAGAAGGCATCTGCACCCATACAAAATAGGATGGATCAAATCAATTGGGGAGATCCGCGTCACTGATCAATGTAAAATCCCTTTTTCTATTGGAAAATATAAAGATGAATTGTGGTTTGATGTTGTGGACATGGATGCATGTCATATTTTGCTTGGGCGACCTTGGGAATTTGATAAGGATGCGATACACAAGGGCAAGGAAAACACATACTCCTTTAAGGTTAATGGGGTGAAGATGATTTTAGTCCCTTTGATAGAATCTAGTAAACCCACGACCCCTCATCACGATGTGAAGAAAAATAGCCTGGTGGTGTTGTCTCATCGAGATTTTGAAGAAGAGATAAAGGGGGAATCTGTCATTTATGCTATTGTTGCTACAGGTTCTATCCAGGAGGGGGGCGCAAATAACATTCCTGCCCAATTAACACCTATCCTATCGAAGTTTAAATCCCTTATTCCCAGTGAATTACCAGCAAAACTTCCACCAATGCGCGATATTCAACACCAAATTGATTTCATTCCGGGATCTAAGTTACCCAACCTAGCACACTATCGCATGAGCCCAAAAGAGAACCAAATACTACAAGAACAGGTTGAAGATTTATTGAAAAAGGGTCTCATTCGTGAGAGCATGAGTCCTTGTGCAGTCCCCGCTCTGTTGGTTCCAAAGAAAGATGGTAGTTGGCGAATGTGTGTTGATAGCAGGGCCATCAACAAGATAACAGTGGCATATAGATTTCCAATTCCCCGATTAGATGACATGTTAGACATGTTGGAAGGGTCCAAGGTGTTTTCTAAACTCGACCTACGAAGCGGGTATCATCAGATCCGTATTCGCCCTGGTGATGAATGGAAGACAGCATTTAAAACTAAAGATGGTCTATACGAGTGGTTGGTCATGCCTTTTGGTTTGTCTAACGCTCCCAGCACTTTCTCTCGACTCATGAACCAGGTGTTAAAACCTTTCCTTGGATCTTTTGTGGTCGTTTATTTTGATGATATTCTCGTGTATAATAAGACAGAGAGTGAGCATCTTCTACACCTCACGGAGGTTCTTACTGTTTTGGACAGTAATAAACTTTATCTCAACCTAAAGAAATGTAGTTTCTTGACCAATCAGCTACTATTTTTAGGTTTTATCATTACTGCGGATGGAATTCGAGTAGATGAGGAAAAAGTACGTGTCATACGCGAGTGACCGGTTCCCAAAACCGTTAGTGAAGTCCGTAGTTTTCATGGACTTGCGACTTTTTATCGGCGATTTGTTCGAAATTTTAGTTCTATTATGGCTCCTATCACCCAGTGTCTGAAAAAGGGTCAGTTTCAATGGGGAGATGCAGCTACTCGAAGTTTTGCCCTCATCAAAGAAAAGTTGACTTCTGCTCCTTTACTAGTTTTGCCCAATTTCAATAAACTTTTCACTTTAGAGTGTGATGCATCGATTATAGGCATCGGTGCTGTTTTGTCCCAAGACGGGAAACCCGTGGCATTCTTTAGTGAGAAACTTAGTGAGGCACGACAAAAGTGGACTACTTATGAGTTAGAATTTTATGCGATTTATAGATCCATACAACATTGGGAGCAGTATCTGTTCCATCGTGAGTTTATTATTTATACAGACAACGAAGCACTTAAGTATTTTAATAGTCAACAAAAATTAAATCGCATGCATGGGCGGTGGGTTTCATATCTGCAACGTTTTTCGTTTGTTTTAAAACATAAATCTGGTGATCAGAACAAGGTGGCTGGATGCGTTGAGTCGTCGAGCTGAGTTATTAGTAACCTTACGAACAGAAATCCTTGGTTTCGAAGATTTGAAGGAGTTATACGTTGATGATGAAGATTTTAAAAAGATATGGAGCAGCAAGATAGTTCCACCTATGTTTAAGCTTACTGGTTATCTGTTCTATGATCATCGTCTCTGTATACCCCGTACTTCTTTACGGGAAGAACTTATCAAAGAATTGCATGGAGGCGGATTAGTAGGCCATTTTGGAAGGGATAAGACTATTGCGTTAGTTGAAGAGCGTTATTTTTGGCCGCAATTACAACGGGATGTGGGTCGATTTGTTGCTAAATGTGTTATTTGTCAGAAAGCCAAAGGCCAATCCCAAAATATTGGTTTGTATACTCCATTACCTATTCCTAACGGCCCTTGGGAAGATATTTCTATGGATTTTGTTTTAGGTCTTCCCAAGACAACAAAAGGAAATGATTCTGTGTTTGTGGTAGTTGATCGTTTCTCCAAAATGTCCCATTTTATCCCTTGCAAGAAAACGGCGGATGCGTCTAATATTGCCTTATTATTCTTTCGGGAAATAGTTCGTTTACATGGCATTCCTTCAACAATCACATCTGATCGTGACTCCAAGTTTCTTAGTCATTTTTGGCGCACTCTTTGGAGGTTATTTCAGACCACGCTCCAATTTAGTACCTCTTTCCATCCCCAAACAGATGGGCAGACTGAAGTGGTGAACAAAACCTTAGGGAATTTAATAAGGTGTCTTTGTGGCGATCGCCCTAAACAATGGGACCAATTTCTCGCTCCAGCTGAATTCGCTTTTAATAACATGGTCAACAGGTCAACTGGTAAATCGCCTTTTCAGATTGTTTACCAAAGGCAGCCTAAACATCCACTAGATCTTATTCAGTTACCTGCGTTGCGTGGGCACAGTTTAGCAGCTGAAAATTTGGCTAAAAAAATCGAAGCAGTCCAAGAAGAGGTTAAACAAAAGCTAGCGTTGTCTAATGCTAAGTATAAAGAAGCACGTGACAAACATCGACGTGAGAAAGTATTTGAAGTGGGTGATCTCATTATGGTTCATTTACGAAAAGAACGGTTCCCAGTGGGTACGTATAACAAGCTCAAGATGAAGAAAATTGGCCCTTGCAAGATAATTCGGAAAGTGAATGATAATGCCTATGTTGCTGATCTACCGGATGGCTGGTCGATTTCGCCTACGTTTAATGTGTCTGACCTCACCATTTTTCAGCCGGATCTGCCTTTGTATCCTGATAATCACTCGAGGACGAGTTCTTTTTCAAGCAGGGGAGAATGATGCGTTGAATGATGCATTGATGCAATATAGTGATAGTGTTTTTTTTTCCTAATTTACCCCTGGCCGACATTGTATTCGAGAAGGAGTAAAGCCCAAGTTTAGTTTATTTTGTTTTTTTTATTTAGTCTTTATCTGTTGAGGTTTTCTAGTGGTATTAGGTTTCGTATTGTTTAGCTATAAGTACTGGGTCAAAACGTGCATCAGGTTTTTTGGTGTGTGATATTCTGAATTCGTTTTTGTTTTGCAATAAAGAGTCGAGATCAGTTTCTCAATTCTTGGTCGTCAGGCACACGATAGTGCCCCTGTTCTTTGCGTTTGACAATACGCCTAGTTAAATTGTCTTTTCCTGTAGTCACAGACTACATCAAGAATGGCGTCAATACAGTTCCTCAATGAATTTCTTATCCATTAACATTCGTGGTGCTGGAGGTACCCCTAAGATGGAGTGGATACAAAGGCTAAAAAGGTCTCATAAGCTTTAATTCCTTGCCTTCCAAGAATCTCAGTTCACGGATTCATCTCTCATCCAATTCCGTAATTTTTGGGACGCCTCGGCTTTTGACTTTGCTGCAATCGATGCATCTGGTAGATCCGGGGGAGCTTTTTGTATTTGGAACCCGATGCTCTTCACGCAGAACTCGATCATTCGTAGGCAACATTTCACGGCGTTGCCTCGTGAATACTCGGATCACTGCCCCCTGGTTTTACAAACGACATCAATTAACTTTGGTCCTTCTCCTTTTCGTTTTTTCAATAGTTGGCTATCATACCCAGGTCTCTCTGAGCTAATCTTGGATACCATCTCATCCTTCCATTTTATCAGGCCTCCGGATAAATCTCTAGCAACCAAAGTACGGAAAATAAAAGAATTCGTTAAAACATGGAGAGTGTAGGTTAAGGAAAATGAAGCAGGGGATATCATGAGACTCAAACAGTGGGTATGTGACTTAGATATAATTACAGAATCAAGACCCCTGTCCAGTACTGAATTGGAAAATCGTATTGAATGGAAAAGGAAAATACTCGAACTGGAGCATCGTAGGAGCATGGACCTCAAACAAAAAGCTAGAATTCGGTGGGCAATTGATGGAGATGAAAACTCTCATTTTTTCCATGGTATTATCAATCGTAATCTTTCAAATAACAGGATAAATGATCTCTCGATAAATGGTGTTTGGTCAACTGATCCGGAGTCAATTAAAAACGAGATTTTTTCTTTCTTCAAGGATAAATTTTCTGAAACTATGAACTCCAGACCCTCCCTTTCTTGCAATTTTAACAAAACTTTATCTATACCTGACGCATCATTCTTGGTTGAACCCTTCAGCGCAACTGAAATCAAAGTAGCTGTTTGGGAGTGTGGTAATGATCGTGCACGTGGACCTGATGGTTTCTCATTTAAATTCCTCAAAAAAAATTTGGTCCTCATTTGAAGCAACATTCCTTGACATTCTTTCTCATTTTCACACATATGGCATTATCAACCCGGGTTGCAACTCTTCATTCATAACTCTTATACCCAAAACCAGTGACCCATTGTGCCTGTCTAATTACCACCCCATCAACTTAATTGGTTGCATTTATAAAGTGATCTCAAAATTCCTTGCAAATAGATTAAAAGTTGTCATTGGATCTGTGATTGATGAGACCCAAACTGCATTTATTGTCGGAAGAAATATCCTTGACGGACCCCTTATGATCAATGAATTAGTATCGTGGTTGAAGAAGACAAACAGGAAGGCTCTGCTTATTAAAGTCGACTTCAATAAGGCTTTTAACTCGTTGAATTGGTGTTTTCTTGTCTCTATCATGGAGCAATTAGGTTTCCCGCCACGTTGGAACCAATGGATCATGGGTTGCCTTCAATCGTCAAGAACCTCAGTTTTGGTAAATGGTGCTCCCATCAAGGAATTCATGGTGAGTAAAGGTGTTAGACAAGGCGACCCACTATCTCCTTTTCTATTTGTAATTTCCATGGAGGCTCTTAATGTTGTCATGTATAAAGCATGCAATGTGGGGATTTTTAAGGGTATTTGTACTCCTAATATGGGTCCGACGACATCCCACTTGTTTTATGCAGATGACGCTTTATTTTTTGGGGAGTGGTCTCATATTAATCTCTTAAACCTTGCAAGGATTCTTCAATGTTTTAACTTGGCTTCTGGGCTTGGTGTAAACTTTACAAAAAGTAAAGTCTTTGGGGTTGGAGTGGATGCCTCTGATGTCGCATTTTTCTCTCGAATCCTAAACTGTCAGTCCGCCAACTTTCCTTTCATTTATCTTGGGTTACCAGTGGGGGCGAATATGTCTCTTATAAAACACTGGAATCCAGTGGTGGATAGATTCCAATCCCTTCTCTCGTCATGGAAAGCCAAAACTTTATCTTTTGGAGGTCGGATCACCCTCATAAAATCGGTGCATGGAAGTCTGCCAATCTTTTATTTTTCCTTATTTAAAGCCCCTCTCAAGATCATTGATGAATTAGAAGGAATCAGAAGAAGGTTTTTATGGGGTGATGGCTCCGAAAAATCGAAAATTTGTTGGATTAGTTGGGATAAAGTTCTCACTCCAAAGTCTAAAGGAGGTCTTGGTGTCATCAACCTCAGAGGAGCTAATTTATCCACTCTTGGCAAATGGCTTTGGAGATTAAAAGATGATCCGACATCCCTATGGGCTAAGTTAATCCTGGCACTTCATAAATCTGAGCGGGTTTGGAAACTCTTCCCGGTTCGATTGGAATTCACTGGTGTTTGGAAAAACATTGTAAGCATTACCAAAGACTTTGTTGTGTGTAACATTCACTTCCATGAGTTGTTCAAAAAAGAATTGGGTCGGGGCAACATGACGTCTTTCTGGTTCGAGGATTGGTCAGGGAGTGGCGTCTTCAAAGATATCTTCCCAAATTTGTTCAAGCTGGAATCAAGAAAACATTGTACAATTTCTGATAGATATACAAAATTTGGTGACACAATTGAATGGACGTGGGATTGGAAGAGATCACCAACATCAGATATGGGGAAAATTGAACTATCATGTTGCACCTTAATTCTTCAAGAAATAATTCCTAACTCCTTGAGTGATAGGTGGATTTGGTTGGCTGATAACTCAGGTTCATTCTCGGTCCGCTGCCTCCGGCAGCTTTGGGAATCATATTCATGTAAGGACTTACCATACAAGCATTTTTGGAACAACTTGGTCCCTATAAAAATTAATTTTTTTGGTTGGCGTGTGGCGCTCGATTGCCTACCTTACAAGGTTGAGATAGCTAAACGTGGGATTGTTGTACCTTCCACACTTTGTGCTCTCTGTGAAAACGCGGAAGAAACAGGTACACATTTATTTTTGCAGTGTTGCTGGGTAAAAGAAATTTGGGCTTTATTGGAGATTTGGTGTGAATTAAGGGTCAATGAGATTAACTCTCTGGATCAGCTCTTATCTATATCACATGCTTATTTACAATCTCCGTTACAAAAGAAAATCACGCATGCCATAATTATGACCACTTTATGGTTCATCTGGAAGGCAAGAAATGGAAGTATCTTCAAATCGATGATATCATCACCGGTTCAGGTTGTATCTGAAATAAAAAGCAAACGCTTTTCTTTGGATAAAAAATAGAGGTAGAGGATTCTCTGTAATCTGGGAAAAATGGTGTTCTTTCCCATTCATGCTTTAGTAGTTGGTTGTTAGGTGGATGGGGGTTGGGAAGCTTGGTATCATTTGGCGTTATGTTTACTGCAGCAAGTGTGAGTTTGGTGTGTGTATCAGTTCATTGGGTAGATATAATATAGGCTTTTGCTGCAGTTTAAACATTTCTTTGGGGTGTGTTCTTTCGTGTTCATTGGGTTTGGGTGGGAGGGGTTTACACTTGGTGTTGGCGTGTGTGTTCTTTTTTTGATTGTATGGATATCATTTTGGTGGTCATTTAAATCCCTTTGTATTAGGTTGTTGTCACAATTTGACGGAATTCATATTTACAAACAATGTAAGTTGTTGATCGATTATACCCATGGAGGGAAGATATTGGTGTTGATCGTTGAGTGTTTCCGATTTGTTGGATCTCTGATATTTGTGTCTGAGATCGCATAGTGAAGATCTAATGTTTGCTGACGGATCTGCCCTCGTTTTGCTCTATGGATAATGTTTTTGCCGCAGTATTGAGGTGGAATGTAATTACCCTTCTTGGCTAACCGATGTTGGTGACTGAGTCTTTGAAGTATTGGACTTTCGGATTCTACTGGTCTTCCCTCTCCTTTCGTTTTCATTTGCTCTTTTGTTATGTTTAACATCATCTTCTTCATTCTCGCTTTAGTTTAACTTTTGTAATTTTGTTTGTTTTTTTTTTCTGTTTCTTTCGTTTTTGTTTCCATGTACTCTTTGGTGGTCCAGCTTCCCGCTGGTCACTCTAATAAATTTTGCTGTTCAAAAAAAAATTAACTTTATTAAATGAAATGACATTCTCACTTTTTGTTGCATTTAATTTCATGATAGTTGTATTTAATTTAATGGATTGGCTAAAAAAAACACCCAAATTTGCTATTATTTTGGAACAAACCAAAAATAAAACATGAACTATTTTTATCACAATAGTTCGACTATATATAACTTATTTCACCCGATAAAGTCTTGAAAAAAGCTACTATTATAAACATTCGACACTCATATACGTGATATAGTTCGACTATATACTACTACATTAGAAACCACATTCTAGTAGGATTCAAATCCAAATATAAATTACAAGAAACGATCTTTACCACTACAACATGATCATAAAACTCTCCCATGGCTATGAGTGTTATATTCAAAATTTTCATGACACCAATACAAAATCTAATGAACAAACTCAAATTCCATATACCATTTCCACCAACACAACCACTCTCTAAAACTAAAACCACCAACCTATCATTCTCACTATAATCACATCATTTCCAACAACCAATATACACAAATAACACCAACTTAAAAACATCAATGGTGTTTTCCATTTTCCCTATTCTTCAACACATCCTTCAACACAACACTGATTCTATTCGCCATGTGATATTCCAAAAACATTTCTTTCACCCTTTCATACCCTCTCTTCCCCATTGTTAACCTTCTTTCAACATGTGTCGCCATTTTCACCATGTTTTTTGCAAGAGGAGTCACCCCTTCTTTTCCCGGAAGATGTAGAAACCCCGTGGACCCGTTGACCACAATCTCTGATGTCCCTCCTGCTGATGTTCCCTATGATCAACAAAATTAAATTAAAATAAAAAAGATTTGAGTTTAAAATTTAATTAAAAAGTCATCAAATATGTTTGATTTTGTTTTTTACCAATACGGGTAGCTGGAATGCCATTGCTTCGATTGTTATCCTCCCAAAGCACTCTCCTCGGCCCTATAAAGATTTGATAGATTTAAAAAAAAATGTATCGATCATAAATTATTAAATTATATTGTTTAATTATAATTATAGAATTTATAATTTACAAAACCAAAAGGTTAAACATCATAATAAAAGGATGATCACTAAGATGACAAAATGAACATTGAACGTTTATGACAAAAAATAAATAAATAAAGCCCATTTTGGAAATTATTCTTTTTTGGGATATTATTCTTTTGTTGCGAAATTCTCATGGGACCATTATTAAAACAATTTCTCAAAAAAAAAAAAGAAAAAGATATTTCCCAAATTATGAAAAAATGGGTGGTTTTGTTTATCTTGAGATGAATGTTCCAAAAAAGTGGTTACTTTAGTGATTATTACGAAAGGAGTAAATTACTGAAATGGTCCCTATGGTTTGGTCAAAATTACATGTTTGGTCCCTAACTTTTATTTTGCACTCGGATCGTCCCTGTGGTTTGATTTTGTTGCGTTTTTCGTCTCTTACATACATAAAGTTAGAGACCAGACGTGCAATTTTGACCAAACCATAGGAACGAAAAACGCAATAAAATCAAACCACATGGACGATCCGAGTGCAAAAAAAAGTTAGGGACCAAACGTGTAATTTTGACCAAACCATAGGGACCATTTCAGCAATTTACTCTACTGAAAGCCCAAAATAGATTGTACTTTAAAAATATTTTTAACTCATTCCAGAAAATAATATTATAGTAACTTAAAAAAAATCTATCATCAAAAAATTTAATAAAAATGGATTATATGACAAATTGTCATTCCATTCCATTATGTAACTAGAATAAAACACCTTTGCCAACGGAATGAACCATTCCATTCCATCAGGAATGGAATGAACCATTCCATTCCTTCTCCTATTCCATTGTACCCAACATCTATTCATTATTGAATACCAATTACATAATCATAAAAGAATCAAAGTAAACCATAATTACTTCAAAGCAACTTACCTGAGAATTCTGAACTAGAACATCAATGGCTGCAAGATATGGAGCAACATTTAGAGTTTTATTCACAAAATGAACTCGATGTTGAATCTTCTTCAAATTCACAAAGTTTCTAAGTTCTGTTTCAAATTTAGTCTGCATACTCATATCACTTCCTACAATCACTGCATGAACTGAAGGCACTTGAAGCTTCTTTTCTTGAATTATCTGTAAACTCTCATGAAATGAACGCAAAAATAAATCTTGACCTTTTCCACGCGAAACACCTGTAAATCATTATCGTATTCACATATAAACATATTCGATTCATCACCTTGTTTCTATATTGAAAGGAATAAAGTTACATTAAAGCGAAAAACTTACTATTAATAGCAGCGAAAAGTATATCTTCATTGCGCACTCCTAGAAACTCTCGAACATGCTCCCTTAAAACCCTTTTTGCTATATTATCTTCTGCGACATCCATGAGTTCTTTACTGTTTCCGAGATGAACAACGTAAGTTTTTGGCATCTGAATCCTGGAAATTTAAGCGTGAATTGTTAAATTGAAGAAATGGGAAAGTTTATTTTAGGTGTAAAAAGAGATTGGGAAACAGAAAAGAGCTTGCTTTAATCGTTCTTGAGTTCTGTTTTTCCAATATTCAGCTGTAACGTAGGAATCAATCATAGACCCAGCTACCATTGGTAAATGCTTGACGTAATCCAATTTGAAGTAATGGCCTCGCATTTCATGAATCCACCATAACACTTTTGGGAGAATTTGGGGGACGTTTTTATTCAGAACAGCGTCTAGCCATTTTCCGGCGACGGCAGTATTTAAAACAACCAAATCGGCTTTAATGGCGGTGGTTATAGCTTCTTGACCTTTAGCAGAGAAGACCTGTACTCCACGATCCAGCATCTTGTTCTCCAAACTGTAAATCACCTCCTCTTTCCCCGGTGGCTTTTGAAGTGTTATCCAACAAACTTCAGCACCAACACCTCGCAATAGAAACGCTAGTTCCATTAAAAGCAATGGACCACCTGAAAGACAAATCAACAAATTGAAAAGGGGGTAAAAGGTATCAGAATGTCGATTACATCATTTCCCCCTAATGGAATGAAGAATTGAAGAGTTACCAGAAAGAGAGAGTTCATGAGAAACGAGAAGAACAAGCTTGGACTTCATGAAACTGAGAGGATTCGCTACTTTGACTTTAGGCGGAGGCGACGCCTTCGGATTCACCGTCGATTGAAACCGTTTACCTGCATCAGGGACATCGAAGAGACGGCGATCACATGAGGAATCATAAGCGGCCCTGATAATAAACGCCACCGCCGTCGAGATGGATAGCAAGGCTAACAGAACCAGAAGCCATCGCTTCTTCTTGTGGAAGAAGAATGTTGAGGATCCCATGGACTGCTTCGCCATGGTTAGGATCTGTGAAAGAGGGTGTGACTATTTGAGATGATCCAAGTCTCGACATTGATCTAGGGTTCCTTGAAATTTTGTCATGCGCATCTGATCGACGTATAGAGAGATGGACACTTGTAAGGATTGCTAAAAAAGCAGAGCTTGAAAATTGAAATCTTTCCGGTGAGATTGAAATGGAAATTTGTGTATGGAATATTGATCTGTGGGTAATATGCGAGAGCCGACCATGAAAAAAAGCTTCGAGCTTTGGGTCCGCCGAATTGTGTTACCAAAAAGTGACATCTTTTATGGTAGACGTTATAATAATAAAGTCCTTAATATTTTCAAATTTTATATTATAAGTAGTAAAAAAAAAAAGTCTGTCTTTGGTCCCGGATTTTTTTTCTTTTTACTTTTATTTTTAAAATAAACAAAAGCTACGGATCTTTAAATTCATCAATTAAAATACAAATGGTAAAGAAATACACTACAAATTCAATACATAATAATTTAGGGGTGTATGCGGTGCGGTTTGATGCGGTTTCGAGTCAAAACCGCAAACCGTACCGCATATAGGGTTTGAATATTTTAGAAACCGCAAACCGCACCACAAATGTTCAAAACTGCGTGATGCGGTTTAGTTACGATTTGTGCGGTTTGATGAGTTATTCAACATTAAATCTATCAAAAAACCAAAAACCTGACCGGATTAAAAAAATTGATTGTTTTCATTTTATAAAAACAAATACAAATTTCGAGTTAAATCGTTTTTAATAAATTGTGACTCGTGCTACTATAGTTTTATAAGTATCATTGTTATTGTTTTATATTGCCGTTATAGTTGTTATATTCTTGTAAACCATGAGATCTTGATCTAATAGTGATTTAATGTTACGTTATAGATATTTGGTTATTGTAAGAAATATATTTATATACATCATTTCTAAATCGTGATTTGAAGTTATAACAAAGTAAATATATATATATATATATATATATATATATATATATATATATATATATATATATATATATAACATGCGGTGCGGTGCGGTTTTAACTGCAATTTTATAAATACAAACCGCAAATCATACCGCGTAGTGCAGTTTAATAAAATGATGAACAGCAAAACGCACCACGAAATTCTAAACCGCATTATGCAGTGCGGTTTGTACGGTTTTTTGCATAGCTCTATATAATATATATCAAAAAAAAAAACATATATGTTAAAGTATAATGAGTATTATGCCAAAGTGTTATTTTTTAAAAATATTTATTTAGATGAGGATTGAAAAGTAAAAAACCAAAGTATAACTTTTACAAAATGGTGTGAAAATCCAAAAAAATAAGACTTTATTATTCCCTAAAGATTTGTGTATTAATATATAAAAGAAGAATGGCCAAAATGTAACATTTAAAAAGTGGTGTGGTCAAAACCAACAGAATGAAAGTAAAAAAATATGGTGAAATTCAACAAAACCAAACAATGAGGGACCAAAACAGTCAATTTCTGAATCTATTGTGGCCAAACTCCTAAGCACATCAACTTTTCTATTCCTTAAGTCTATATGCTTTTAATATGTATATATTAATTTGTGTGTTAATATATAAAAGAAGAAAACCAAAAGTATAATCTTTACAAAATGGTGAATAAAAGTAAAAAATGGTGAAATTCAACAAATCAAACAATATGGGACCAGAACAGTCAATTTTGGAAACTATGGCCAAACTCCTAAAAACATCCTTTTCCTTAAGTCCATATGTTTTAATATATACACTTATTTGTAGAGTTTATTTTTTTAGGGGGAGGTCACCTTTCTTTGTATAGTTTATTTGTAGAGCATTAATTAAAAAGTTCTTTAAAGAATTTAGGGGGTAATTTCAAGACTTTCTTAAATTTGTAGAGTTTTTTTTTTTTTTTTTGGTTTACATTTGTTTTTAAGGAGTTTTTTTTAACATTTATGCTCCATATCTATCTCAGATTAATCACATGTGAGGATTTTTGGCTGAAATGGCTTGTGTTGAAGTGCCTTGTGTCAGTACAAAAGTTAAAGAAAGGTGACATCCCCCATAATCAACCTATAACCTTGCATACGATGGCACATAAAACAATTATAAATGGAGAATTACAGGAGAATCGGAGGTGATGACAATTCTTCGGGAAATGTTCATGTATCACGCTAAACTTACATGTTTGGTAAAATTACATCATTTTTATTTATTTATTTATTTTGTGCAATAGGTCATCTAACTTATATAATACATATCGATTAAGTCATTTTCGTTAGTTTTTAACAGATCGAATGTAACGTCCCGTTCCTGGTACACAATCATTTAAATTATTTAAGAAATTAGTTGAGCTACTCGACAAGTTGGTAGCCCTGACTCGTCGAGTAGATGGCAAAAAGGACGAGGGTTTAAAGGGTCAACTCGGCGAGTCCAAGCATGGACTCGACGAGTAGGTCTGCCAGAGAGAAACTCTATTTTCGGGGATTTGCACCATATTTAAACAACTTAAACCCCCTTTGGGCCTCCCTTATCAGCCTCCCTGTCCTCTAGAAACCCTAAATCGTTAGAGAGCCCCTTTCTTGAGCTTTTTGAGTGTATTTTGGTGCCATTGAAGGAAGTTACAAGAGCTTGGAGCTAACAAGCTTGGGGAAAGAGAACAAGATCCAGGAGCACACTCATCTTTGGTAGCTTTCTGAGGTAAAAATTTCTTAGCTTGATGAACTATAGTTTAGATCTCTTATATGTTGAGTTTTTGGGTCTTTTGGCCATTTTGAGAAGGATGAGCTAGTTTTTATGGGTTGTATGCGAAATAACCCCCTTATCCTATAGTATTAAGCCTCTAAGATCATAAAAGGAGGCTTGAATCCGTTTTCATCCAAGCCATGGTCACATTTATGTAAGTTGATTGCTATAACTTGAGTTTGGGTCCATTTGAGGTGTGCAAAGCCATCAAGTCTCCAACTTTATGGAAAAGGGCCTTGGAAATTATATAGATTTGTAATGTGGGGCTGTAGAAGTGAGAAACCAATGATCTAGGTTAGATCTGCAAGGGACTCGACAAGTTCCTAAGGGAACTCGGCGAGTCCGATGAAGAAACCCCGATGATGTTCATAGGACTCGACGAGTCTGAGTACGGCTCGATGAGTCAGTTCGTCCAATCGTGATTTTGGTTAGCTTGGGAACTCGATGAGTCATAAGGTGACTCGACGAGTCGAGTTGTGAATTTTAGGGTTTCTGAGTTCTGGAACTCGGCAAGTCAATAGGCTGACTCGGCGAGTAGGTTTAACCAGGACATTGACTTTGACCAGGGGTAAAATGGTCACTTTACCCTAAGAAGGTTTATTAGTTTTTGATTAAGTTTTGTTATGGAATTTATAGCCGAAGAATCACCTAGGGATCCCTCACCCAGCTTTTCAGCAGTCAGTCATACGAGGTGAGTTTTCCTCCAGTAGGAACAGGTCTAAGGCACCAATGTCGACCCGTTTATGTAGTTGTAGTATGTCGGGGGTAGCCCGATGTAGTTTATATGTTCCGGACTTTGGTCTGATGTCGGGGTGGTCCCGAGAAGTAGTTATGTATGGTTGATGTATTTGTGTTTCATGCATGATTATGTTATGTGTCATATGTTCTGGACTCCGGTCCAATGTCGGGCAAGCTCGATGCAGTATATGTGATTATGTTGTATGTTCATGTTTATGTTATGTTCAGTTTATCCCGGACTTCGTTCCAATGTCAGGCGGGGCCCAAGTTATTCCGGACTTCGGTTCGATGTCGGGCGGGGGCGTAGTGGGCGGGGCCCAGTATGTGCTTTATGTGCTACTGTATGGTATGTGGTAGTTTGGGGGAGCTCACTAAGCTTCGTGCTTATAGTTTTTAGTTTTGGTTTCAGGTACTTCCACTAGCAAAGGGAGGGCTCGGGATGATCGCATGGTACACAGCACAGCTTTCAGCCTGGGATTTGTTGAGACCCTGATATATATTTTCTCATTTGTTTTGTTACAGTATTTGATATGAGATTTTAAGATACATGACACTTGGTTTTCTTATTGATTATGGATGATTATAGTTTTTATAATATTTTCAAAATGAAATTTTTGGGATGTTTCAAGTTGGTATCAGAACCTTGGTTTGAGGGATTCGGGCACACTTTCAGGTGTGCCTGAACTCAAACTAAGGAAGTGGTAAAAAGTTTTCAAAAGAAAAACCATGTTTATAAAAGGATTTTGAGCAAGAAGTTTTTTTTAGAAAAGTATAAGAATTTTGAAAAGAGAAAAGGTTGTGGTGCATGCAATCAGTCGAGCTCAAGTAAGTACTCCCAAATTACCCATACAAGTTTATGCTAAGTTTATCAGCTTTATTAGAATAACATGCTAGATTAGGACTAAGGATCTAGGAAGGATGCCTTATGTGCCTGTTATATGTGTTCTAGCTTTATGAAAACTGCATGCTAGTACAGATGTGTCAGTATGATAGCCAATAGCCAAAGTAGTATATGTTTGATTATGTGTACTCGATGCTCGAATGTTGTTTGCTTCGTGGTTTTAGGAGTCTTAGTTATCTTTTACTAACTAGTAAATGAATATGTTACGTTACATATTGCGAGGATTAAATAATTTCAGAAGGTTAGGTCTAGCTCTATTGCGCAGCTCTTGTTTGAGTCTAACCGTTGTAGGGTAGGATCTCTCATTCGAAGAATTATCTAGTCTTACTGATATGTAATAATATTCACAAGCTATTTAGGGGGAGGTATCAGGGACTTCTTGTGCAGCTGATAGCGGATAGTGGGTTGTTGGTTACCCTAGGTCAAGCCTAGGAAAAGTTTAGTATGAGATCAATAGTAGTAGTAGTAGAAGGGACTTGGTGGAGTCGAGGCAGTCCTTGGGGAAAGTATGCTTAAATGTGGAAGGTAGTATGGGCCCGTACTACTAAAAGCAAAGGATCCGTACTCAAACCGAGGAAGACTGAGATAAGACCAGGGAACTTGTAGTTTATGTGATCCCTCGAGTTATATTAGTATTCTGATGTTTATCATGATGTGTTTTCAGAATGGTGGTTTTACGCCCTAGACCAGCAGTTGGCAGTTCAGGTGCCGGAGAGGGATCGGGTTTAGGATCTGGAGCCGAGCATCTAGATGAGCAGACCATGGAGTTTCTCTCTTCAGAGATTACTCGCATTATTCTAGACCAGACTCCAGTGATCTTTAGCACGATCAAAGAGGGTATTATTGAGCTATTGGACGAGAGGTTGAGTGTGACATCCCCATTTTTCACAGCCAGAAAAGACCGATTTTGTTTATGCTTTGTAAAAATCAGAGTACTTCTTTTCATAAAAATGTTGCGGAATTTGTTCCCAGAAAAAAAACATAATAAATACTATATTAAAACATTTCCGTATTTTATTCATTTCAAGACGTTTGGGATGTCATCGTCAATACAGAAACATAAGCATAAACAGAACTTACTTTTATTTAGTGATCTACATCTCTTTAATCTCTCAGTGTAATGTGACTTCATATCAACACCTGAGATATAAATAAGCTAGAGTGGGTCAGGTTGGGAAACCTAGTGAGTACATAGGGTTTTCAACCCATAATAATATAATTATTATGTTCAAACAATCAAACAATTAAACCCTATTACCCATCCCCATTATCTTCTTTATTCTTTAGGATCTACCCTAAGAATCAACTATTTCTCGTTCATTCATTCCTAAGGATTATCCTAAGGAATAGGTACGAATTCCATCGTTGTCAATGACACATCTGTCAAGCACAGCTGCTAGTTATGTCACTTTGGCGCAACTGCCAAAATTGTGACATTCTCTACGAGGCGCATCTGCCGGTATAGTCCTTTAGACGCTACTGTCATGGTTATAATGTTCTCTATTAGGCGCAGTTGCCAATACTATCCTTAGAGCCCAGCTGCTAGGATGTTTATCGTAGATCTAAAACATCTACATATTTTGGCGCGGCTGCCAGTGCTCATCTATAGGGTACTAGGTCCATTGCTGCCAATGTTCACCTATGGGGCACTAGGTCCACACTACTAATGTTCCTCTATTTTAGCCTTCATCCCTCATCAGTCATCTACCCATGTTTTACCCAACATATTTTGTAGATATAAAATACATGTACAATTTAAATCATTTAAAACATGTATAAAATCGTTCATCCAGCATAGACAGCAAGTATTCAGACAATATGCACACGTAGCACGTAATTTATATAAAATACTTCATATCTATGTGTAAGATGAAAGTAACTATGCACTCACCTGAAAAGGTGGTGAATCTGAACTCAGACAACGCTTCGCTTCTTAAAAATAATTTCCTTCGACGAAACCTAGTATTATTAACACTAGAGTTTAGTCTATTATTCGTCGAGACTAATTAATAGTCTAGCTATTATTACTATTATATAAGCGCCGAACAATACTTATATAACCCATAATAATAGCCCATGTATTTATTATAAGTTCCTAATAACGTTACTATAATTAAATAAACGATATATTAAAAATAGCGTAGGTGTAGCTCACTTACAGCGGGTTTTATAGAAAACCGGTATTTGCTTGGAGCAGCGTTCCAGAGCCGAAAAGCTCTTCTTCTCGGAGCCTTCGAGCACTCTAGGGCTTCCGCCTCGTGCTAGGGAGGTTCCCTAGGCTTTTCGGGGGGTTTCGGGGCTAGAGAGAGGTTCTAGAGAGAGAGAGAGAGTAAAGAGAAGAAAGAATGAGAAAGGTGTGAAGAAAATGAGGGTGGGAGAGGTTCTATTTATAGGTTGAAAATTGGCTGAACTTAGTGCCACATGTCACCATCTAGTGGCAAGACTTGGGGAGAAAGTAATGGCCAAGATTGTGCCACATCACCCATTTTCGCACAGCACACTTCCGACTTCTAAAATCCATAACATTCACATACGACCTCCATTTTTGACGTTCTTTATATCCACGCGTAGGTAAAAATAATATCTACAACTTTCATTTTTACTCCGTCTGCTAATTCTCGACCGATCTTAAATTTAACAGTACAAGGAGATTATATTAAACGTCCGCGTAAAATTCATAACTTCTACATACGAACTTTGTTTTCTTCTGTCTTTTTACTGTTGAGTTCCTATTAATGAGATCTCCAACTCTCATTTAGGTCGCGTAAGTCAAAAACCGCTCGAACTAAAATTCGAGTTTCAGGTCGTGCACTGCTAAGCCGAATCTTAGAAAAATCATAACTTCCTCATACGAAGTCGGATTTGGGCGTTCTTTTTATGGATGTTCTCGATTTAACATATAATACAACTTTAGTTTAGATCACTAAGGCTAAAAAGTCCTCCATCGTAAATTCACTTTTTACGCTTCCCGGTGTCGTGTCGGTTTTGCCGTAAAACTTCGACGGGCCATAACTTCTTCATTATAACTCGGATTTCGGCGTTCTTTATATGTACAGAACCCTTGAGATGTATTATAGAACTTGGTTAAGATTATTTAGTCTAAATAATATTTTGTCTAAAAATTGTTTTCGACCCCTATTATCTCTAAATTGACTAGCCCGGATCTACGGGCGTTACATTGAGTGCTTTCCACACTGAGGTAGCGGCTATGATGGGGTCGGGCACATTGACCTTCAGGGAGTTCAAGGCTTGTGTAGATCCCAACTATCATGTGGCTCGGGACCCTATTGCGAGTACCAGGTGGTTGGCAAATGTCACCAACGCGTTCCGTACCAGCAGATGTCCCGAGGGGGAGAAGGTCAGATTAACATCCTGTATTCTGAAGGACAGGGCACAAGATTGGTGGGAGGAGATCGGACGAGCTAATTGTGATGAATTAGTATTGGATGTGATGACCTAGAGTGATTTCATGACCAGGTTCAGGGCCGAGTTCGCACCTGTCATTGAGGTGCAGCAGCTTGCTAGAGAGTTTCAGGACCTCCAGTAGACGACAAAGACTGTGGCGGAGATTACCTCCAAGTTTAGGGAGAGGGCTCTTATCGTTCCGCAGTATGTGGCTGATGAGTAGATGAAAAAGGCCCGATATCATGAGATGTTGCGGAGTGATATCCTCCAGTTTGTGAGCCGCTCCAGCAACAAGATGCTGGAGGACATGATTGTGAGGGCTCGTGAGAGGGAGATTGATCTAGAGTTGGAGAGGAAGAGGAAGCCAGAGGTGGCGTCTGGCGCAGCAGATTCGGGCAAAAAAGTCCAAGGTGTCTGATCACAGGACTAGGGGACAACAGAGCCACAGTCGGTATGGCAAGTGTGACAGGTTGCACGATGGGGTGTGCAAGGCGGGGAGTTCCGGCTGCTTCAAGTGCGGTCGGATTGGGCATATAAGTAGGGATTGTACAACTACTACCACTACCACCACTACAGCATCTATTCTAAATTGCTTCCATTGCAATCAGAGGGGACACAAGAAGTCCCAGTGTCCGAGTTTAGCATCATTAGGACGGGTGGTGGCATCCGCTCCTACCACATTAAGGATTACAAACGATCGTCAGGATCGGGCTGAGGCGCCAGTGGCAAAGAGCAGAGCCTTCCAGTTGACAGCAGAGGAGGCACGAGCGACTCCTGATGTGGTTGTTGGTATGTATTTTCTCCATCTTCTATTTATTACTATTGATTATTACTCATGTTTATGTGTTTATTTATAGGGTCATTCCTAGTGAACGACATTTCAGCTATGGTATTGTTTGATTTGGGGGCTAGCCGATCCTTTGTGTCACTTGCACTTAGCAAGCGATTTAGCAAAGCTCTGGGGGAGTTGGATTGCCCACTCAACGTAGAGATAGCAGACGACAGGACCGTCAGGGTCGCGAGAGTTCACAGAGGATGTACTCTACGGTTATTCGATGAGCAATTCTCAGTGGACTTGGTCCCTATTCCCCTGCGAGGGAATAAGGTTATAGTGGGTATGGATTGGTTGAGCCCCAATAGGGCAGTGATTAATTGTGAGCTACAGTTAGTGAGGGTTCACACTCCTAGTGGGGGAGAGTTAGCGATTCAGGGTGAGAGACCACAGTGCAGGCCGATTCTTTGTTCAGCGGCGAGGGCGTGGCGCTACTTCCAGCACGGATGCACAGGATACGTCGTCTATGTCATGGATACCAGGGATAAGGGTAAGGCGACAGTTGATGATGCACCAGTAGTACAAGAGTACCCAGACGTATTCCCAAAGGATTTGTCTGGGATACCTTCGAAGAGACAGGTTGAGTTCCGGATTGACCTGGTCCCTGGTGCGGCTCTGATAGCCAAGGCACCATATCGGTTGGCTCCCCCCGAGATGCAAGAGTTGTCTACGCAGCTGTAGGAGCTACTAGACAAGGGTTTTATCAGGCCGAGCAGTTTGCCATGGGGAGCCCCGATCCTTTTTGTAAAGAAGAAGGACGGGTCGCACCGTATGTCCATAGATTACCGGAAATTAAACAAGGTAACAGTGAAGAACCGTTACCCACTCTCGAGGATAAATGATTTGTTTGACCAGCTTCAGGGAGCATCTTGGTTCTCCAAGATTGACCTACGGTCCGGATATCACCAGATGCGGGTCAGAGATGATGATGATGTACAGACGACCTCTTTTAGGACCCGCTATGGTCATTATGAGTTTGTGGTGATGCCGTTTGGGCTCACCAATGCTCCAACCACGTTCATGGTCCTCATGAACCGTGTGTGCATACCGATGTTGGATCGGTCTATAATAGTATTCATTGACGACATCTTGGTTTACTCTAAGACTCGGGAGCAGCATGAGGAGCACCTGAGGGAGGTGCTAGAGACATTGAGGAGGGAGAGGCTTTTCGCGAAGTTCTCCAAGTGTGAGTTCTGGTTGCGTGAGGTGTAGTTTCTTGGGCACGTCGTCAATCAGAAGGGTATTTTGGTAGATCCGCCCAAGATAGAGGATGTGATGCGGTGGGAGATTCTGAGGTCTCCATCTGAGATTTGGAGTTTCTTGGGTCTGGCAGGGTATTAGAGGAGATTTATCCAGGATTTCTCCAAGATAGTAGTTCCGTTGACCTGACTGACCAAGTTCACCCTAGACTATGCCTCTAACAGGCTACATCATACGATTCTATGGCTACTTCATAACTCGATCTTTGGATGTCAAGCCGTCACTCCTGAATCCTCGCATTGTCATCTGCTTCGTCAAGGATCATTTGAAATGCTCTCGCCTTTGGCTTTGGCGGCACATTTGGCTTTGTAGCCCCCTCTCTCTTTGGGCAATCTTGCTTGAAGTGCCCTTCCTCATTACATTCGTAACACACCCTTTTGTTGAATTTACACTCGTTGGCATAATGCCCATGCTTCCCACACTTGAAACAAGTCAACTCCTCACCACATTTTCCAGAGTGTTTCTTTTTGCACTTCTCGCACCATCTTTCTTCGCTCCCTCCTCTAAACTTCCTGGTACTGGTCTTGCTTCTCTCATCGGGCTTTGCAGACCCCTCAAACTTCCTCTTTTCACCAACCTCAATCTTGTTGGCAGCTCTTCCCTTAATCATGTCTTCCACAGACTTGGCAGCCTAGATAGCTGCCTCCAGAGTAGGTGCCTGACGCACTAGCACCGCATACTCCCATGGAAGTCCCTTTGCGTACTTGTCGATTTTCGTCAGCTCATCCGGAACAAGGCGCAAGGCAAACTCCATCTTCTCTGTGAAGTTGTTGGTATATTCATCAATTGACATGCTTCCCTTCTTCAGGGTTAGAAACTGGTTCTCTAGCTCGAGCAGGTTTTGAGCTGAGCAGTACTTTCGTTTGAATTGTACCAGAAATTCTGCCCATGTCAGTTGCAGGGGCTTGTTGGGGCTTAAAGTCTTCCCCAAGGTATTCCACCAACGTACAACGCCTCCTCGAAACCGACGCACTGCAAACGTGGTCTATAGCTTCCCTCTGCAACCGCATGTCATGAAAGCTAACTCTATCTCCGAGATCCAATCCATGACCCCGATCGGATCCTCCTTTCCAGTGAAATCGATGGCTTGCAAGTCAGAAAATCCTTATACTTGCATCCATTCCTCTCGACTTCGTCATCTTGGTTGTTTTGTTGAACTATTGGTGGGTTGACTTGACCAACAGTTCCACTGTAGTCTCCTTCCTCAGTCTGCCCTTCGTTCAACTCGGGCTGTTCGATCTGAATAGTGGCTTCCTCTCGATTTTGCTGGAGCAAACGTCTAGTTTCCTCCATTTAACGATCCAACATCGCTTGGATCATCGCTTGCACTCCGGCCATCGTGACTGGCTCAACAGTGACTTCCATCACCGGTATTTGCTCAATCGCTGGGGGTTGATCTCGGTTCCTATTTGCATTCACGTTTCCGCTACGGGTTCTTTCCATCTTGATCTATACACCGAATAAGGTGAATCTAGACCTTTACTTAGGATTGATGTTTAAATCATTCTTATCACTCCGAAACGTTTATATGCTAGTTCTAATATCGTAGTTAAACGCTTAGAATCCTAAAAACATAAGGTTTCCAGATCCGGTCGGCAACAGACCATAGATCCAAACAAATAACAGCATATCAGGCACAAGCATTTAGCACATAAAAGCATTTTAGGCACAATTCCGAAAATAATCTAGTGCTCACACCTCACAATCATCGCTTAGCATTCTAAGTTTAAGTCTAGAAATAAATCCATATTCCTAGTTCGCTTAAACTAATGCTCTGATACCAACTGTGACATCCCCATTTTCACAGCCAGAAAAGACCGATGTTGTTTATGCTTTATAAAAATCAGAGTACTTCATTTTATAAAAATGTTGCGGAATTTGTTCCCAGAAAAACATGGTAAATACGTTATTAAAACATTTTCGAAGAAACGTATTTATTTCATTTTAAAACGTTTGGGATGTCATCGTTAATACAGAAACATAAGCATAAACAGAACTTACAATTATTTACACTAGTGATCTACATCTCTTTAAATCTCTCAGTGTAATGTCACTTCATATCAACACCTGTGATATAAATAAACTGAGTGGGTCAGGTTGGGAAACCTGGTGAGTACATAGGGTTTTCAACCCACAATAATATAATTATTATGTTTAAACAATCAAACAATCAACCCAATTACCCATCCCCATTATCTTATTTATTCTTAAGGATCTACCCTAAGAATCAGCTATTTCTCATTCATTCATTCCTAAGGATCATCCTAAGGAAACAACATGAAGTCCATTGTTGCCAATGACACATTGGTCAAGCACAGCTGCTAATATTGTCACTTAGGCTCAGCTGCCAGAATTAGGACATTTTCTATGAGGCGCTTCTGCCGGTATTGACCTTTAAACACTACTGTCATGGTCATAAGGCTCCCTATTAGGCGCAGCTGCCGATACTATCCTTAGAGCGCAGCTGCTAGGACGTTTACCGTAGATCTAAATCATCTACGGGTTGTGGCGCAGCTGCCAGTGCTCATCTATAGGGTACTAGGTCCACTGCTGCCAATGTATACCTATAGGGCACTAGGTCCGTACTACTAATGTTCCTCTATTTCAGCTTTTATCCATCATCATTCATCTACCCATGTTTTACCCAACATATTTTGTAGATATAAAATACTTTATATAGTTTACATCATTTAAAACATGTATAAAAATCTTTCACCAGCATAGACAACAAGTATTCAGACAATATGCACACATAACACATAATTTATATTAAAATACTTCATATCTATGTGTAAGATGAAAGAGACCATGCACTCACCTGATTAGGTGGTGATTCCAAACTCAGACAGCACTTCGTTATCTCAAAACAATCTTCCTCGACAAAACCTATCAATACCACTAGGGTTTAGTTTTTAACGTTAACCACGACTAATTAATAGTCTAGCTATTATTACTATTATATAAGCGTTAAATAACACTCAATATAACTCATAATAATAGCCCAAATAATTATTTTAAGGTCCTAATAATGTTACTATAATTAAATAAAATCTATATTAAATATAGTATAGGCGTAGCTCACTTACAGCGAGTTTTTATTAAAAACCGGGCTTCGCTGGAGCAGCGTTTCCAAGCCGAAAGCTTTTCTTCTCGGAGCCGTCGGGCGCTCCGGGGCTTTCTTCTCGTGCTAGGGAGGTTCCGTAGACTTGGTAGGGGTTTAGGGAGGCTAGAGAGAAGTTAGAGAGAGAAAGAGAGGCTTATGGTGTGAAGAAAATATGAGGAGTTCACCCTTGTATTTATAGGAGTTTTATAGTAAAGTAGTCTCTAAGCTTCGTCCGTAACTTTTGCATACGAGCTCCGTTTTTGTCTGTCTTTTTACCGTTGAGTTCCTATTAATGAGATCTTCAACTTTCATTTAGACCTCGTTGGCTAATTCTCATTCTATCTCGGATTTACAAAACTGTATCGAATTCGCCGCGCTCGAAAAGTAGAGACTAAGCTTCGTCCATAACTTTCGCATACGAGTTCCATTTTTGTCTGTCTTTTTACCGTTGAGTTCCTATTAATGAGATCTTCAACTCTCATTTAGACCTCGTTGTCTAATTCTCATTCTATCTCGTATTTACAAAACTGTATCGAATTCGCCGCGCTCGAAAACTAGGGACTAAGCTTCGTCCATAACTTTTGCATACGAGCTCTATTATCGACGTTCTTTATATCCACGCGTTAGTATTTACGAGTAATACAACTTTCATTTAGATCCCGTCGGCTAAAAATCGACCGATCTAAAATTCAGATTTTGGGCTGTGCACTGCTATGCTAAATCTTAGAAAAATCATAACTTCCTCATACGAAGTCAGATTTGGGCGTTCTTTTTATTGATGTTCTTAGTTTAACATATTCTACGACTTTCTTTTAGATCGCTAAGGCTAAATCTCTCTCTATCGTAAATTCACTATTTACGCTTCCCGGTATCGTGCCGGTTCCGTCGCGAAACTTCAACGGGTCATAACTTCTTCGTTATAACTCGGTTTTCGGTGTTCTTTATATGTACGAAAACCTTGTAACATAATCTACAACTTGGTTAAGATTATTTATTCTAAATAATCTTTTGTCGAAAAGTCGTTTTCGACCCCTATTGCCTCTAATTTGACTAGCCCAGATTTGCGGGCGTTACAGTTGTGGTGTTCGCCCTTAATATTTGGCGAAATTACCTCTACGGGGTCTGGTGTACCATTTACATGGATCATAAGAGTTTGAGGTACCTCATGGATCAGCTGAATCTGAACATGAGGCAGCGTCGGTGGTTAGACGTGGTAAAGGATTATGATTGTGAGATCCTTTACCACCCGGACAAGGCCAACATAGTGGCAGATTCCCTGAGCCGCAAATCAGTGGTGGCCCCAATCTGAGACCTATGTTTGAGGATCACAGTGATGACTCCACTGCTGGAGCAGATTAGGGAGGCGCAGGTTGAGGGCCTGAAAGAGGAGCGCCAGAAGTGCGAGAGAGGATTATGGGTCGAGTAGCTTCGTTTGATTACGATGGCCGAGGATTGTTGACCCTGGATGGGAGGGTCTGGGTACCGTACTGGGGCAGAGTATGGCAGGTATTGATGGATGAGGCCCACAAGTCCCGGTTCTCCATCCATCCGGGGGCGACGAAGATGTACAGAGATCTTCGACCCGATTACTGGTGGCCCTGCATGAAGCAGGACGTAGCTTGGTACGTGGAGAGATGCCTGACCTGTAAGAAGGTGAAGGCGGAGCACCAGAGGCCTCACGGAAAGATGCAGCCGTTAGACATTTTGGTGTGGAAATGGGAGGATATCACTATGGATTTCATTACTAAGCTTCCTAGGATCGCATGTAGGGGTGTCGATTCGATATGGGTCATCGTGGATCGGTTGACCACGAGTGCTCATTTCATACCGATCCAGGAGTGCATATCGGTCGAGAAACTGGCCGAGATTTATGTGCGAGAGATAGTGTCACGTCATGGAGTGCCTATCTCGGTGGTGTTAGACCGAGATGTCCGGTTTACTTCCAGGTTTTGGAAGCGGTTTCATGACGAGATGGGTACTCGTCTCCATTTCAGCACCGCTTTCCACCCCCAAACAGACGGCCAGAGAGAGAGGACGATTCAGACTCTCGAAGACATACTATGCGCATGCGTGTTAGATTTTGGTGGTAGTTGGGATACGTATCTTCTGTTAGCAGAATTATCGTATAACAACAGTTACCATGCCAGCATAAACCGACCTCCCTTTGAGATGCTCTATGGGAGGAAGTGTAGGACCCAATCTGTTGGGGTGTGGTCGGTCAGAGGGTCATGGGGAGTATGGAGGTGGTACTTAAGACTAGGGAGCGGATTCAACAAGTCCGGAGTAGGCTCCAGACTGCTCATACTCGGCTGAAGAGTTACGCCGACAAGCGGCATTCGGACTTGGAGTTTCAGGTGGGCGATATGGTCCTCCTGAAAGTGTCACCCTGGAAGGGTGTTATCAGGTTTCGGATGCGGGGCAAGCTGGGCCCCAGGTTCATTAGTCCGTTTAGGGTTTTGGCCTGGGTGGGTCAGGTTGCTTACCGGCTAGATCTTCCAGTAGAGCTCATCCAAATCCACAGTACTTTCCACGTTTCACGGCTGCGAAAGAGCTTGGTGGATGATTCATCAGTGGTACCCTTGAAGGATATTCAGGTTGATGAAAGTCTGAATTACATAGAGAGACCAGTGATGATTCTGGATCGCAAGACTAAGGAGCTGAGGAACAAAAGGGTTGAGCTAGTGAAGGTGCAGTCGAAGCACCGCAATGGTTTGGAGTGGACGTGGGAGCCCGAGGAGGAAATGCGGGAGCACTACCCAAAGTTGTTTTTAGACGCAGCAGACTTCGAGGACGAAGTCTAAGACAAGTGGGGGAGAATTGTAACGCCCTGTTCCTGGTACACAATCATTTAAATTATTTAAGAAATTAGTTGAGCTACTCGACGAGTTGGTAGCCCTGACTTGTCGAGTAGATGGCAAAAAGGACGCTAGGTTTAAAGGGTCTACTCGGCGAGTCCAAGCATGGACTCGACGAGTAGGTCTGCCAGAGGGAAACCCTATTTTTAGGGTTTTGCACCCTATTTAAACAACTTAAACCCCTTTTGGGCCTCCCGTATCAGCCTCCATGTCCTCTAGAAACCCTAAATCATTAGAGAGCCCCTTTCTTGAGCTTTTTGAGTGTATTTTGGTGGCATTGAAGGAAGTTGCAAGAGCTTGGAGCTAACAAGATTGGGGAAAGAGAACAAGATCCAGGAGCACACTCATTTTTGGTAGCTTTCTGAGGTAAAAAATTCTTAGCTTGATGAACTATAGTTTAGATCTCTTATATGTTGAGTTTTTGGGTCTTTTGGCCATTTTGAGAAGGATGAGCTAGTTTTTATGGGTTGTATGCGAAATAACCCCCTTATCCTATAGTATTAAGCCTCTAAGATCATAAAAGGAGGCTTGAATCCATTTTCATCCAAGCCATGGTTACATTTATGTAAGTTGATTGCTATAACTTGAGTTTGGGTCCATTTGAGGTGTGCAAAGCGATCAAGTCTCCAAATTTATGGAAAAGGGCCTTAGAAATGATATAGATCTGTAATGTGGGGCTGCAGAAGTGAGAAATCAGTGATCTAGGTTAGATCTGCAAGGGACTCGACGAGTCCGATGAAGAAAACCTCGATGATGTTCATAGGACTCGACGAGTTGATAGAGGAACTCGGTGAGTAGTATGATTTGTCCCTTTTGGCTTACGCAAGGACTCGGCGAGTCTGAGGACGACTCGACGACTCAGTTTGTCCAGTCGTGATTTTAGTTAGCTTGGAAACTCGACGAGTCATAGGTTGACTCAGCGAGTCGAGTCGCGAATTTTAGGGTTTCTGAGTTCTAGAACTCGACGAGTCAATAGGCTAACTCGACGAATAGGGTTAACCAGGACTTTGACCATGGGTAAAATGGTCATTTTACCCTAAGAAGGATTATTAGTTTTTGATTAAGTGTTGTTATGGAATTTATAGCCGGAGAATCGCCGGAGCAGCAGATAGGGATACCTTACCCATCTTTTCAGCAGTCAGTCATACGAGGTGAGTTTTCCTCCAGTAGGAACGGGTCTAAGGCACCAATGTCGGCCCGTTTATGTAGTTGTAGTATGTCGGGGTAATCCTGATGTCGGGGTTACCCGATGCAATTTATATGTTCCGGACTTCGGTCCGATGCTGGGGTGGTCCCGAGAAGTAGTTATGTATGCTTGATGTCTTTGTGATTCATGCAAGTTTATGTTATGTGTTATATGTCCGAACTTTGGTCCGATGCCGAGCGGGGCCCGATGCAGTTGGCGGGGCCCAAGTTATTCCAGACTTTTGTCCGATGCGAGGCGGGGCCTGATGCAGTGGGTGGGGCCCAAGTTATTCTGGATTTCGGTCCGATGTCGGGCGGGGCCCAGTATGTGCTTTATGTGCTACTGTATGGTATGTGGTAGTTTGGGGGAGCTCACTAAGCTTCGTTCTTATAGTTTTCAATTTGGTTTTAGGTACTTCCACTAGCAAAGGGAAGAGCTCGGGATGATCGCATGACACACACCATAGCTTTCTGCCTGGGATTTTTTGAGACTCTAATATATTTTCTCATTTGTTTTGTTACAGTATTTTATATCAGATTTTGAGATACATGACACTTGGTTTTCTTATTGATTATGGATGATTATAGTTTTTATAATATTTTCAAAACGAATTTTTTGGTCATATTTTTGGGATGTTTCATCGAAGGCAGTTTGAAGATGTGGAGTGAACGTACAAAGTTTGTCTCTAAAGTCAAAGGTTACAAAAACAATCACTCCACATCTATTTTCTTTAGATTTGGGTGTTTTCATTATATATATATATATATATATATATATATATATATATATATATATATATATATATATATATATATATATATATATATATTATTGCACTCTAGTATTCAAGAATCTTAATATTCCATAACATACAACTGAAAATGTTTGTTCATATAATTTAGGAACCAGAAGGTTATTGTTGGTTTCAAGAATATATACATTCTATATCATATACAGATTCTTTTAGAATTTTACATTGTAATTGTGCTTTTAGTTCAATGATTCTTTAAGAATGTTTTATGTTGGATGGTTTTCGTTGTTATTTGTGAATTTTTTTTATTAAGGATTAAACTCCAGTATATGACACATAATTGTTTTTTTTTTCCAGTATCTTGATTACAGCTTCAACAAAGAATTATTCTGTTAGAATATTCAAAAAAGAATGTATTATTCTAGTAGAATGATATACAATAGAATGCTGAGATTTTGGCCAGCGAGTGCAGGTAAATCTAGGGTTTCAAATTCCATTCTTCTCACAACTTAGATCTGCTAGAATATATTCTATGTATTCTCTTATATTCTATGTGTTCCACCAGAATATATAAAGTGATAGGTAACTACAAGTAACATGTTTTTAACCATTATTGATTTTTGTTGTATTTGTGATAGGAATGGCTGGAAGAATGAGTTGAAGACCTAATAATGTTGTTGTTTTAATAATGTTGAAGAATGAATAAAGTTCGATCATACTCACATTTTAATAATGTTGTTATTTTTTTAAGAATTTTATTCATTTTTGTTGATATTCTTTTTGAATATGTATAATTATATTAAAATGTATAAGAGTTTTAGTCTGTAAGAATATGTATAAATTTGTATTTAAGTTCGGATGTATAAGAATATATTAAAATGTTGTTATTTTTCAACCTCGGATTCAAGAATTTTGTTATTCTTCAATAATATTCTAATAAAATAAAATTCTGAAAGCGCATCATTCTAACAAAAAAAATATTCTAACAGAATAAAATCGGTTATGCTTACAAATTACGTTAGAATTAATTAAAAAAATTCAAAATTTTAAAATTAGCAGAATTAATTATCCCTAAAAATCCGGAAATTTCCTTTTATAAATGTAGTTAATTGTCCAAAATTCCATTTTGCTAAATTTTTTTGTGATTATATGGTACATGATATCCTATTGTAATATCATACACCCTCAAATCATGTCCATTGATTAATTCCATCCGTTGGTCCAGATCTATGCATTCTGGCACACAATAGTTAGTAAAAACACAATAACCTAAGCCTATATATATATATATATATATATATATATATATATATATATATATATATATATAGCTTTCTTCGATTTTATTTATATAATATTATGGACTAATCATATACACACAAGTGTAACTTATACGATAACAAAGAATATTTAATTTCCAGAATGAAGAAATTCATATAATGAAAGATACAGAAACATAGATAATGACATAATATAATGGAAATTCATAAATTCAAGATGGGGATGAGTTACAAACACTACTTCTAATGAAACCTAGATACGTTTATTAATCAGACGCACAACAATCACATCCACAACCTGGGAATTTTTGTGTTTCTTGACTTCCATCATCTTGGAAATAATCTGGTTAATAATCATAATCATAACCACCACCACCATGACATATCTTACATGCCGTCACCACAACCACCACCACCCTCCGGTCACTGGATAAGGAATTAGATATGAGTCTGGTAGTAAATTTGGTGGTGGTGCTGAACTTACTACAATAGAAAGGCAAAAAATTCAAATGAAAAAAGCAAATGTTGTTAACATGCTTGTTGAGGTAGTTAATTAACTAATAACCAAATTAAACCACTTCATTTTTATTTTTCATTCAAGATTCTGTACAGTTCAACTATAAAGTTTGGATTTTTTTATGGGTTTTCAAGGTGGAGAAAAGATACATACAATATCACCACCAAATGCAAATTGTAATTTATTGGTTGGAGCAAGCAGCTGGAATTGGTCCCCAAGAATGTATACTGCACTCGCACTACAAACAATTTCCAAACAATTCAGGTGCTTGAAAGATACGATAATAGGACAGATTAAGGCGACTAGCTGGATCATAAGGGACGAATATAGTTAGGTGGTGGTAGTGGAAAGGCTGAGGATAATTGTTTAAGGCTAAATTTTGTAAGTGGTGGTGATTGGCTGAAATTTATAAGTGGTGGCCGACTGGTTGTGACCAGTGGTGGATTCCGGTAGCTGGTGGGTTTTTGATGGTGGTAGCCGATGGTTGGTATTGATAGGTGGTGGTTAGAGATCAAGTGCTTATCTTTTTTAGAAGGAGGGACCAAGCACAAAAGAAACTGAAAATCGTAGTAAAACAGCTAGTTTCAAGAAGTTTCTTATATCGGAATGACGACCTTTAATTTAGTCAAGAGCAGGTATTGGGATTCAAATGATAGTTTGAACCTTATTAAATTTTGATAGTGTTGGTTAAGTGAATTAAGCCCCAAGATTGTGTATTGATTCCAAAAAGGGGTAAAATGGGAAAAAGTGATATTTTGGACAATTTACATGTATCAACAAATTAAGTTATGTATGCATTAAGTCAAAAGTAATTGCACAAAAGGGCTTGTTAATACCTTAGCATGTATATAAAGATCACTAAAAACAGGTTTAAAATGAAGAAGTTATGTGTGTTCGAAGCTAAAAGCTAAAAATCTGGAATTAATCACAAAAGTGTGGAGCGTCTCTTAAAATGTGTGGCAACTCTATTAAAAAGCATGGTACGCTTTCGACCCGGTAGGATGAGTGGTACTTTAGGGTTTTGTGACTATCTAGGGTGCATTAACTCCAATGGTTTGTCATTTCTTAGCCTCCTTAAGCACTAGAGTGTTCCTTGAGAGAAACCATAGTCTCCTTTGAGTGTTTTGAGGTTATCCTCTTTTCTTAAACCATTTCGGTGCTTATTTACGTAATTTACTGAAGCTTGAAGATCAAGAAAGTTTCATTGGTTACAAGGATGGTGGTTTCAGATGTAGATCCACACAAGGATACTTCATTTCTAAACCTTTGTGACTATAAAGTTTCTCACATGCTCTTTGGTTTGCTTGATCTAGTTTTTGTCATAGGTTTCACTTTTTTGGTCCTTTTTAAGCTTGTGATTAGTTGTGAGAACTCCAACACCTTTTGAGCACCATGGAACACTTTTCAGACTTGTTGGACTAGGAAAGTTGTGTTGTGGTGTTTGTCCATTAAGCCATACAGCTTGTGAGGTCCTTTAAGTGAGTTTTGAATGTTAAAGTTTAGATCATGCGTGATTTAGGTGTCTTAATGAATAAAGTCGGAAAGGTTATCCATTAATACATTAGAAAGAATCATATCTAAAAAAAATAGTCTTAACTTAATGGATTAAGTCGAAAAACCCTTGAAAGAGCTGAGGCGCGACGCATCTGGTGAAGGAACATGGGGTGCTTTCTGATAAATTAGAGTCATGACTGATTTGGAACTGAGACATGACTATTTTGTCATGTAGTTGGCGTGGGGGTGGGGTGCATAGGTGAGGGCGTAGAGCGCCTTGTTATCCAAGTGTTAACTATTTGACCTTTTGACTAAGTTTGGCCTTGGTTCAAACTTTAGGTTTCTTGATCATAAACTGAGGTTTAAGCTTTCAATAAAGTCGACAATGGGCACCATTATTACATCATCGTCGCTTGGTATTAGTTTTGGGTTTATTTGGGCTCTTTTTACAGATTGTATGCAACTTCAACCAACAATAAATCAGAGTTGGATTCAAGCTCAGTAGTCGGTCATTTGTTCTTCTTCTAAGATGTTGATTAAAAAATGAAGCAAGGTTCACATTCTAATCTCAGATACATAGACTATCATCAACAGTCCAAGACCATCGAACTCTTCCATCGCAAAATTCCATGAATGATCTTTCTCTTCCGTTGCAAAATTACAACCCCAAGTAAGTTTGTTTGTTTGTTTTGCAATGTGCACTTAATGATGTTTTCCATGCATGTTTTATAAATTTTCTTTAATTTAATGCAATATTTTTTAACCCAATATAGCCGGTTTAATTTCATTCATTTTAGGGTTCTTATGTATTTCCATTATTTCATGGGAGATGGTTCCTAGTGGAGGTAAAATTAGGGGCCTTCAAAATTGTTGTTATCCGAAAATCCATTCCGAAATTCAGATATCCTATATTTCGGACTCGGATACGTATAGTCATATTCTGAATTTTCGGATATTTCGGATATCCAATATCCAAATTATTTAATTTTACAATTATTTTTTATCTCATAAATGAGTATTCTGGAAGAGTTGGTATTTCGTTATTTGTTTATTAACTTTAATCGGGCATCTTTCATTGCTGATTACTTTTTTTATTTTGGCTACTATGTTTATTTTATGTTTCTTTCTTATGATTTAATGTGGTGAAATGCGTCTACAATTCCGTGTCATTGTTTCTGCCGAATTTAAGTACATGAGATTTTAATGATAAACAAATATATTTCAAGAATAAAATTAAATAGTGCCAACCTTTTGTAGTTTTTTTGCCTTTGAAAGTATCTAACGCAATTAAGTGACGCCACGGTGCCTATCTTTTAATGTGTAGTGTTAAACATATTGATTATATATATTAGGTGTAACACCTAACGAGGTAATTAAAAAAAATAAATATAAAAATCTAAATATTTAAAAACATTAGATTTATAAAAAACATCATAATAATAAATTATTAAAATTGATTTTTTACATTTTAAATTTAAATAAATAAATAAATAAAATAAATTAATGAACTTTAATTTGGAAATTTTGAAATAAGAAGATAAGTCCATTAATAAAATTGATATTCATTTATTACTATATTTATTGTAATTATTACATTAAAGTATTATGTAAACTTTATTAAAATAAAAATAAAACTCATAAAATGACATGTGACAAAAAAAAGTTAATTCAAAATAACCATAAAATAACATTTGAAAAATTGAATGTGAGTGAGACATATAGCAAAAAAAAAGAAAAAAACTTTCATTTATTAGAGTAGATTTTTTTATTTAATCTTTATTTGCTTTTTTGCTAACATACATACCTATTGTAAGTAATAACATAATGTATTTCACTTGTGTTAATTAGTTACGACCTTTAAATAAACTAAATGAAGAGATTTTTTTATAGCTACAAAGCAATTGAAACATGTTTCTTTTTGTAATCCAAGGTATTTTTAATATATATTTTTGAAAGGACAACATTTCCGAGTATCCGATTTAATATCTGAATCCGGATCTGAAATTTCGGACATCCGGATGCAATATGCACTATACGAAATTTTCGGATATCCGATTTTGAACGCCCTTAGGTAAAAGTATCTTTGATGAGATTGTACTATGGTTTGGCTAGAACTAATGCAAGCATTTTACCGTAAGTTTTAATTTTCTTTTTTCTTAATTAATATTGGGATCATTGTATATTCTTATTGACCTCTATATATTTTTATTTTTTTCCTTATAAAAACGCTTGTGTTTTCCTATTTTTCGGAAAAATATTTATAATTATTTAATCCTTTCAGTGCATCAGCAATTTTATTGGTGTATATGAATCTACAAAGCAAAAATTATTGAAGAGTTGCCTTGAAAATCTTAATGCCTTTGGCTCACCTTGTGAGTTCTTAAATTATGTACTTGGGTGATCTTTATGCTTTTTTATTTCCTATATTTCATGCAAAAGCGTTTTTGCTATATATAAATACATAGGTATATATATGTGTAGATAATCTCCCTCTTATTATTTCGGTTGTATTCTAAACTTAATGTAGAATGTAGGTGTTGTGTGGAGTTGCTTCTTCTATGATTAATATGTTGCTCATAGTCACCGTGATCGCGTTCCAGATCTTGCATTTCGGTTCGTGGTATATTTTGTAAAGAGACTCAAGATCAACAAGCCCTACAATCGAATTATGAGGATGCTAAACCAACAAATCTTAAGGTTGCTGCTGAATAAACAAATTGTCAGCCGCTTAAACAACAAATTGATAGGCTACTTAAAGAAAAAGTACAAGTGAAAAAGATAGAAAGAACGAGTAAGAATTATTAGGGTGTTTAAACAAAATGTGTTTGTTTTTTTATGTAATTATTTGAAGAATGTATAGTTTTTGATATAATTCTTTTAAGGATATAACACTTTTAAAGAATGATTTTAGATTTTAATATGATCTTTTTGATTTTGATATAATTCTTTGAGGAAGTTGTTTGTTTTTTTATATATTCTTTCAAGAATGAAAACAATTCTGCCAATAATATATATATATATATATATATATATATATATATATATATATATATATATATATATATATATATATATATATATATTCTAATAAATGAATGTTTTTTTTGCCACATCTCATACTCTCATTCAATTTGTCAAATGCTATTTTTTTGTTATTTTGGATTAATTTCTTTTTCAAATGTCATTTTATGGGCTTTTCTATTTTAATAAATTTTACATAATACTTTAATATAATAATTACAATAAATGTATTAATAAATGAATATCAATTACATTAATGAACTTACATTCTTATTTCAAAATTTTCAAATTAAAGTTCATTAGTATATATATATATATATATATATATATATATATATATATATATATATATATGCTTAGGTTATTGTGTTCTATGTAAATATTGTGTGGATTTAGGAATCATCGTGAACCAATCATTTTAGTTATTTCAAAAAATGTTATTTATCCATATTATTAAATTAATAAATAAAATAATACCATCTAATTAAAAAAAGGTAAAATTGTACATTTCCATTAATTTCATATTAGGAAACACAAATTTAAGAAATGAATTTTCGGATTTTAAGGGATTTTTTATTATTTTAATTTTGAATTCTGAAATTTTTTAATTAATTCATTTTTAATTATGTCGGAATGCATATTTTGGCAGAATTCAAATTCTAATAGATTGCATATTCTGATAGAATAGATATTCTGATTGAATGAACATATTGAAGAATATCAACATTTTGAACTATGAATTGAAAAATTAGAACGTTCTTAAAGAATATTAATCTATTATTAACAATACTCAAGAAACTAATGTCCAAAAAAAAAACAAATAATATATCAAACAATTACATAATATGATTGTGATGCAAAAAAACATTCTTAAATAATAACATTTTGAAATAATAACATGTAACATCCCAAAAATACGAGCCAAAAATTTCATTTTTAAAACATGTACTTAGCAAAACATTACGAATAAAACGTTCAACGATCATATCATTTCACAAAAGATATTGCATGTATGGAAAACATTTTTATAAAACATAAAAGTGTCAGAGTACAAATCCCCAGGAAGATCTCATAATGCGTAAAACAAAGCACGTGTGTGATGTACCGCTACCGCGCCAGCTCCTTCCCCTTCGAAGAAGAGGTACCTGAAACCAAAACTGAAAACTGTAAGCACGAAGCTTAGTGAGTTCCCCCACTGTACCACATACCAAAAATCACATAACATACATATACTGTCGGGCATATCTGGGTGCCCGACCTACCCCTTCGGCCCTCTCGACCGGATACTGACTAGCATATCTGGGTGCTGGTCTCCCCTTCGGTCCTTATGACCGGATACTGCCGGGCATATCTGGGTACCCGACCTACCCATTCGGTCCTTACGACTGGATACTGCCAGGCATATCTGGGTGCCCGACCTACCCCTTCGGTCCTTACGACCAGATACTGGGGACTATTTCACCCCCTACTACTACCACATAACACCCCCGACCTACCCCTTCGGTCCTATCCCACAACTCACCACTCCACCTCGCAAACACGAAAAGGTGAAAAACTCGGGGACTCGCGACTCGACTCGCCGAGTCAGATGAACGACTCGCCGAGTCGGCCACATGCAAATACTATACACGCGGTTCTGCTTGAATCCAGCTCATGCTCTTCATAGATCTGGGTTTCTAGGGCATGAATAACACGTAAAGTTTCCAACTTTACGTGTAAATAATCACCAATGAAGGTTTTAGGGCTCAAAATGCACAAAAAGAGTAGATCTAGGGCTTTCATGCAATATGGCTCCATAAAGGCAGTAGATCTAAGCTCCTGGAGCTCAATCATACCTAGATCTAGAGGCTAACAAATTATTACAAACCATAAGGCACAATCAAGCTTGGGGAAAAGCTCAAGAAGGACTTCCATGGAGCTAAAAGGGACTATAAGAATGAAAACAGAGGGAAATCGAGTTATACCTCAAGGAAATCACTGAGATAACACAAGGATGTCTGGCCTCCTCCTCTTCTTCTTGATCTACTCTCCTTCCCTCTCCAAATCTTCAAGAAAACACACCAAAATGCTTCAAACTCACAAGGAACAAGGCTTGAACGAAGTATAGAGCTCTGAGGGTGAAGGGGGCGAGCTTGGGGGCGGATAAGAGGGTTTAAATAGGGTGCAAACCCTTGAAATTTAGGGTTTCAACACACAGCGGGGACTCCCCGAGTCTAGAATATGGACTCGCCGAGTCGCCAACTTAAACGTGTTCCGGATCCCGTCTCTACTCGGTGAGTTGGACCTACAACTCGCCGAGTCCAAGGCTAAAAAATGAAAAACACTATGATAAATTTTACGTACCAGGAACAAGGTGCTACAAATCTCCCCCACTTATTTTAGACTTCGTCCTTGAAGTCTGCTGCTCGATCCTGAAACAGCTCGGGGTAATGTTCCATCATTTCTTCCACCAGCTCCCAAGTCCACTCGGACCCCTTTCGGTGCTGCCACTGCACCTTCACTAATTCCACCCTCTTGTTCCTTAGATCCTTCGACTTTCGGTCGAGGATTGCGATTGGGCGCTAAATGTAATTCAGTTCGTCATCAACCTGTATATCCTCTAGCGGCACCACCGCCGAATCATCCACTAGGCACTTCCGCAGCTGGGAGACATGGAAGGTGCTGTGGATCTGACTGAGCTCGGCTGGAAGATCCAGCTTGTATGCCACCTTGCCCACCCGGGCTACCACCCTGAACGGACCAATGTATCTCGGGCCCAACTTGCCCTGCTTCCTGAATCGAATGATGCCTTTCCAAGGCGACACTTTCAGGAGAACCATATCCCCGACCTGGAGCTCCAGGTCTGATCGACGCTTGTCGGCATAACTTTTATGCCGACTCTGCGCAGTCTGAAGCCTGCTCCGAACCTGCTGGATTCTCTCGATCGTCTTGAGCACCACCTCAGTGCTCCCCATGACCCTCTAGCCAACTCCGCCCCAACATATCGGGGTCCTGCACCTTTGACCGTACAACATCTCGAATGGAGGACAGTTAATACTCGTGTGGTAGCTGTTGTTGTACGAGAACTCAGCCAAGGGAAGATAGGTATCCTAGCTACCACCGAAGTCTAGCACGCATGCCCGCAACATATCCTCCAAAGTCTGGATGGTCCGCTCACTCTGACCATCCGTCTGCGGGTGAAAGGCGGTGCTAAAGTGTAGACGAGTGCCCAACTCATCATGAAACTTCTTCCAAAACCTGGAAGTGAACCGCACATCTCGATCTGATATCACTGACACTGGTACCCCGTGCCGCGCCATTATCTCCCTGATATAGATATCGGCTAACTTTTCGGCCGAGATACTCTCCTGAATCGGAATAAAATGGGCGCTCTTGGTCAATCGATCCACGATAACCCAAATCGAATCTACTCCTCGCGCCGTCCGTGGAAGCTTTGTGATAAAAATCCATCGTAATATCCTCCCATTTCCACAACGGGATATCCAACGGCTGCATCTTTCCGTGCGGTCTCTGATGCTCGGCCTTGACCTTCCTACAGGTCAAACACCGCTCGACGTACCACGCCACATCCCGCTTCATGCAGGGCCACCAATAGTCTAGGCAAAGATCCCGATACATCTTCGTCGCCCCTGGATGAATAGAGAATCGGGATTTGTGCGCCTCCTCCATCAAGATCTGGTGCACGCCTCCATGATACGGCACCCACACCCTACGGTGTAGTGTCAATAACCCTCGGCTATCATAATCGAACGAGGTGACTTGACCCACTATTCGCTCACTCTTCCGATGTTCCTCCTTCATAGCCTCCTGTTGAGCTTCCCGAATCTGCTCTAACAGGGGAGTCACCATAGTCATCCTCATGCAAATATCCTTGATCGGTTCCGCCTTGCGGCTAAGCGCATCGGCCACCACATTGGCCTTCCCCAGGTGATAAAGGATCTCGCAATCATAATCCTTCACCACGTCCAACCACCAACGCTGCCTCATGTTCAGATTCGGCTGATCTATGAGGTACCTCAAACTCTTGTGGTCCGTGTAAATGGTACAACGAACCTCGTAGAGGTAATGCCGCCAAATCTTGAGGGCAAAAACCACCGCTCCCAACTCTAAATCATGCGTCTGGTAGTTCGCCTCGTGAGGCTTCAGCTGCCTCGAGGCGTAAGCAATGACATGCCCCCTCTGCATCAATACTGCGCCTAAGCCTGAGATCGACGCATCACAATATACCATAAAATCCTCTACGCCCTCGGGCATGGCTAAGATTGGCGCCTCGCATAATCTCTGCCTCAGAATCTCGAATGCTGCCTACTGCTCATGCCCCCATCGAAAGACCACGACTTTCCTAGTCAACCGTGTCAGGGGTACGACTATCTTGGAGAAATACCGAAGGAATCTCCGATAGTAACCTGCCAATCCTAGGAAACTCCGAATCTCGGATGGAGACTTCGGAACCTCCCATCTCATCACGACCTCCACCTTGTCCGGGTCTACCGAAATCCCGTTCTGGTTGACGAGGCGCCCAAGAAACTGCACCTCGCGCAACCAAAACTCACATTTGGAGAACTTGGCGTACAAGCTCTCCCTCCTTAAGGTCTCCAAAACCTCTCTTAGATGCTCCTCGTGCTCTCCCTGCGTCTTGGAAAAAACCAAGATTTCATCAATGAAAACTATCACAGACCGATCCAACATCGGTCTACACATGCGGTTCATGAGGTCCATGAACGCGGCAGGAGCATTGGTGAGCCCAAACGGCATCACCACGAACTCATAATGGTTATAGCGCATCCGAAACGCGGTCTTCTGTACATCCTCTTCTCTGACCCTCATCTGATGATAACCTGAACAAAAATCGATCTTGGAGAACCAATATGCTCCCTGTAGCTGATCAAAGAGGTCATCAATCCTCGGGAGTGGGTAACGGTTCTTCAACGTTACCTTATTCAGCTCCCAGTAATCTATACACATCCGATGCGACCCGTCCTTCTTCTTCACAAACAGGATTGGGGCTCCCCAGGGTGAACTGCTCGGTCGAATAAATCCCTTGTCTAGCAGCTCCTGTAGCTGCATAGACAACTCCTGCATCTCGGGAGGAGCCAACCGATAGGGTGCCTTGGCTATTGGAGCCGCACCAGGAACTAGGTCGATCCTGAACTCCACCTGATGCTCCGGAGGTATTCCAGGAAGCTCCTCCGGGAACACATCAGCGTAGTCTCGCACCACTGGAACCTCGCTCACTGTCGCCTTACCCGTCTCCCGGGTATACATAACATACACGACATATCCCGTGCAACCCTGCTAAAGGTAGCGTCTAGCTCTCGCTGCTGAACATACTGCAGGCCCACGCTGTGGCCTCTCGTCATGGATCACCAATTCTCCCCCACTTGGGGTCCTGATCCGCACTAGCTGCTGTGCGCAATCTATCACTGCCCGATTAGGGCTCAACCAATCCATGCCTATAATCACCTTGTTCCCCCGCAACGGAATGGGAACCAAATCCACCAAATAACGCTCCTTAAATAACCCCAGAACGCAATCCCTGAACACTGCTGATGCTCGTACCGATCGATTATCGGCAATCTCTACCTCTAAAGGGCAATCCAACATGCCTGAAGACTCAGCAAACCTCTTGCTAAGCGCAAGGGAAACAAATGATCGGGTGGCACCCGAGTCAAACAACACCTAGATAGGAATACCGTTCACATGGAACGATCCTAATGCATATACACAGAGCACATATCAATATCATAACATTAAAAAAATAAAGTAGAGGGAAAGAATCATACCTGTCACCACATCGGGTGCAGCGCGTGCCTCCTCAGCAGTCAGCTGAAACGCCTAGCTCCTCACCACTGGAGCCTCTGCCTTGCCCTGCCGGCCATCTGTAATCCGCAGGGTAGTTGGAGCTGGCGCCTTAACCGGCGCTGATGCTGTCAACTGGGGGCAATTGGCCTTCTTGTGGCCCCTCTGGTTGCAGTGGAAACACAGAAACTCAGACGTCTGCATCACTGGTGCAGGGGCGGTACAATCTCGTCTGAAGTGCCCTGACTTGCCGCACTTATAGCAGCCTGACGATCCCATATTGCATGCTCCCTTGTGCGCCCTGCCGCATTTCTTACAGTGGCCCCGCCCCTGTTGGCCTTTCGGCCCCACATCCAATCCCTTGGGCTTCTTCCCCGAAGCCCCCATAACATGCCACTCTTCCGGATGTGCTCCAGATCTATCTCCCTCTCCCTTTCCCTGGCAATCATAGAGTCCAGGGTAGGGCAAGCTGAAAAAACTGACATGCTCCCGAATATCAGCTCGGAGCATATCATGGTAGCGGGTCCTCCTCATGTCCTCATCACCCGCGTACTGGGGAACCAGCAACGCCCTCTCCCGGAACTTAGCCGTGATCTCTGCCACAGTCTCCGTCGTCTGTCTCATATCCAAGAACTCCCTGGCCAGCTGCTGAAGCTCGACAGCCGGCGCGAACTCTACCCTGAACCTGGTCGCGAAGTCCGACCAAGTCATAGCCTCAACAGCCGAGGCTCCCAACGAGTCACCCACAAACTCCCACCAATACCTAGCTCGATCTCATAAACACCCTGATGCGAACCTCACCTTCGACCCCTCAGGGCAGAAGCTAATCATCTGTGCAGACTCAATGTCTGCAATCCATCATCTGGAAGCTATGGGGTCCTTCGCCCCGTGAAAATCCGGCGCACCAATGCCCCGGAAGTCCTTGAAGGACAGTGTGCGGGATCCCGACTGGCCAGATGCCATGTCACTCCTGAATGCCCTGAGGCGATCCTCCATCAACTCCAATATCCCTTCCTTGATCGACCTGAAGATAATGGGGGTCGACTCAAGGATGCCTCTGGTGATCTCTGACGCGATGAACTCACGTAGCCCCTCATCTACTGGCTCGGAACCTGATCCCGAACCCGATCCCTCTCCTGTACTGCCAACTGCTGGCCTCGAGCGTAGTACCACCATTTTGAAATACATAAATAATAACCGTTAGTGATACTGATACATCTGGAGGAATCACACATACTACAAGTTTCCTGGTCTTATCTTGGCCTTCCTCGGTTCGAGTACGGATCGCTTTCAGTAGTACGAGCCCATACTACCTTCCACATTTATCCGTACCTTCTCCAAGGACTGCCTTGACTCCACCAGGTCCCTGTCACTACTGCTGATCACCGTTATACTCATCCTACGCTTGCCCTAGGAAAATCTCTAACTCCACTCGACCCAGTCCTCAGCTGCTGAAGGCCTCCTTGTGATGCCAGTTAGCCATTACCTGAACACCATCATACGTGATGAGGCTTAGATAATCCTTCAAGTAACAGATCTGTCCCTATAATGGTTAGACTCAAACGAGAGCTGCGCAATAGGGCCAAATCCAGCACTCTAAGATTATTCAACCCTGATCACATGTGACGTGACGTATTCACCTAATGGCTAACTCCCATCACTCAGAATCCCACAAAGCACAAAGCAAGCAACATTCAGAAAAAGGGAACAATCTCAAGCAAATCCATTCTCATAGAGAAAAACTAAACTAGCATACAGTGCTAAACTCTTACTATCAGGCATAACCTAAACAGGCTATCCTACTGCTGTCTACTCAATTCTAGCATGCAATTTTCATATACTAAAGCACATAAAGGAGGCACATAAGGCATCACTCCTAGATCCTTAGTCTTATTCTAGCATGCTGTTCTACTGAAACTAATAAACATAACATAAGCTTGTATGGGTACTATGGGAAATACTTACTTGAGCTCGGCCGGTCGCGCACATCACACACTTCGTTCCTTCTTAAAACTCTTTACTTAGCTTTTTAGAAAACATTTTCTCTTTTAAAATCTTTTATTCCCTTGATTTGAGTTCAGACACCCCCGAAGGTGTGTTCGAATCCCTCAAACCAGGGCTCTGATACCAACTTGTAACATCCCAAAAATACGAGCCAAAAAGTTCATTTTTAAAACATGTACTTAGCAAAACATTAGGAATAAAACGTTCAACGATCATATCATTTCACAAAAGATATTGCATGTCTGGAAAATATTTTTATAAAACATAAAAGTGTCAGAGTACAAATCCCCAGGAAGATCTCATAATGCGGAAAAGAAAGCACGTGTGCGATGTACCGCTACCGCGCCAGCTCCTTCCCCTTCAAAGAAGAGGTACCTGAAACCAAAAATGAAGAGGTACCTGAAACCAAAACTGAAAACTGTAAGCACGAAGCTTAGTGAGTTCCCCCACTGTACCACATACCAAAAATCACATAACATACATATACTGTCGGGCATATCTGGGTGCCCGACCTACCCCTTCGGCCCTCTCGACCGAATACTGACTAGCATATCTGGGTGCTGGTCTCCCTTTCGGTCCTTACGACTGGATACTGCCAGGCATATCAGGTTGCCCGACCTACCCCTTCGGTCCTTACGACCGGATACTGCCAGGCATATCTGGGTGCCCGACCTACCCCTTCGGTCCTTACGACCGGATACTGGGGAGTATTTCACCCCTACTACTACCACATAACACATAGCACATAATCATATTATACTAACACATAACATGTTACAGATAGTAGCAACCTTAGATGAGTATCACAAAGACAATCATCTATCATACAACTCCTACTGTTGGGCCGACATTGTGGCCGTAGACCCACCGCTACTGGAAGGTAACTCACCTCAAAGTAGCTGCTGATCTGCGTGGGAACTGACTGTCTGCTGTTGTTGCTGCTCCGCAAATCCTCCGGCTATAATCCCCACAAAACACTCAGTCAAATACTGCTAACAGACCTCAGGGTAAAATGACATTTTACCCCTAATCAACCAATAGTCCAAGTCAAAGTCAACTGCCAGTTGACCTGACTCGTCGAGTTGGCTTGCCAACTCGCCGAGTCCCTGTCCCTTAGTCTGACCATAAATCCGTCTCTACTCGTCGAGTTAGGCGTTGACTCGACGAGTTTTCCTTCTATACCCAAGGCCAATAGTCCTTCATCCTACTCGCCGAGTTGTATGAACAACTCGCCGAGTTCATCTTCATCCGAAGAACAGTCTATGCTGTGACTCGCCGAGTTGTATGAACAACTCGCTGAGTTGTTCTTGAGGAAAGAAGATTGCCTTGAACTCGCCGAGTCATGGCATTGACTCGCCGAGTTACTTCACGAGTGAGTCTAGCTTCCTACCCACTGAGTCCTATCCCACGACTCACCACTCCACCCCGCAAACACAAAAGGGGGAAAACTCGGGGACTCTCGACTCGACTCGTCGAGTCAGATGAACGACTCGCCGAGTCGGCCACATGCAAATACTATACACGCGATTCTGCTTGAATCCAACTCATGCTCTTCATAGATCTGGGTTTCTAGGGCATGAATAACACGTAAAGTTTCCAACTTTACGTGTAAATAATCACCAATGAAGGTTTTAGGGCTCAAAATGCACCAAAAGAGTAGATCTAGGGCTTTCATGCAATATGGCTCCATAAAGGCAGTAGATCTAAGCTCCTGGAGCTCAGTCATACCTAGATCTAGAGGCTAACAACTTATTACAAACCATAAGGCACAATCAAGCTTGGGGAAAAGCTCAAGAAGGACTTCCATGGAGATAAAAGGGACTATAAGCATGAAAACAGAGGGTAATCGAGTTATACCTCAAGGAAATCACTGAGATAACACAAGGATGCCTGGCCTCCTCGTCTTCTTCTTGATCTACTCTCCTTCCCTCTCCAAATCTTCAAGAAAACACACCAAAATGCTTCAAACTCACAAGGAACAAGGCTTGAACGAAGTATAGAGCTTTGAGGGTGAAGGGGGCGAGCTTGGGGGTGGATAAGAGGGTTTAAATAGGGTGCAAACCCTTGAAATTTAGGGTTTCAACAAACAGCAGGGACTCGCCGAGTCCAGAATATGGACTTGCCGAGTCGCCAACTTAAACGTGTTCCGGATCCCGTCTCTACTCGGCGAGTCGGACCTACAACTCGCTGAGTCCAAGGCTAAAAAAATGAAAAACACTATGATAAATTTTACGTACCAGGAACCAGGTGCTACATAACAAGTGCAATTTCTTAAAGAATAAAAACAACTTTTTTAAATTGTACGTGTGATTAATCTTTCATTCATTTTTCAAGTCATTCCTATCAGGTCTTCAAACTATTCTTCAAGTCATTCCGTCGTGCCCTTTATCATAGCGTTTTATGAGAATAACTGTCGAGAAATCATATTCTGTCAAAATAAGTGGTATTTAGAGAGAAACATTTATTACAAAAAAGGCAATCCAAGAGAAACATCTATTACAAAAAAAGGCAAAAAGAGATTCTAAAAGAATCATTAAATCTAAAATGCAATTACCATTTAATTCAGATGGAGTATATATGACATTTTAAATTATGGAGGAATGCGTACAAAATTTTAAATTAGCAATATGGGTTGTAATTTTGTCAGAATAATTAGGGAAATAAAATATAATCATAGTGTATTTTATTTACAATGTTGGTTGAATCAAACAATTCACCAAACACTTGGCGTGCCAATCTAAAGGTGATAACATAACCAAAGAATTCTACAAATTTGAAAACGCAAAACTAGACACATTTGATCTAAGTTATATGGAAATTGTGATGCTGCAACTAGCGAATTAACGCCAACCGTGAATTCATATGCAGATCAGTCTAATTCGTTTTATAATAATATTGAAGCTACGAAATACAATAAATAGCGGTAGTCAAATTACATTGCCGATGAGGATTTCCTAAGTGTGAGGTCCGTAGACGTAGGGGGTGTCGAGATGAGTGACGCTGGAGTTGATGGCATGGTGGATGGCTTTGATCATCTCTTCTTCAGGTTTGGGAAGTCCATAGCCTTGAGACATTCCCATACATCCTAGTCCAATAGCTGAAACCTCTAGCCCCTGCGATCCAAGCTTAATTCTTCTCACACCTGACATTTTCTTCTTGCTCTTTTTGTTGATTCAAACCTTGTAAAGATGTTTAATTTTGTAGAATCATAACAAAATCAAGTTAAGGAAAGCTGATCGAATACGTACTGCGATGCTAAATTAAGAGATTATGAGAGAGATCCAATATTTCAGCGACTCGATCAATCGATATGTGAATGGTTGTGGTTGCGACTATTCAAATACAGAAAGGAGAAGCAAGTGTGAATGGAAACGAAGAAAGTAAAGTTGGGCTGATGTCGAATTAAAGAGATGGAAGTGCTATGGTCGAACGATGGTAAGGATGTTTGGATGATAGATAAAGGGGATAAATTTACAGTTAGAAAAAGTCATTTTTTTTCATAATTAATTGCTTAATATAAATGATTTAGTTTAGGATTAATATCAAATTAATTAAATTAAAAATAGTAATTAAATGTAAGATTACAAAATTATCCTTTTGAAATGATTGGCTCACAATCATTCCTACATCTACATAATAGATAGTTAGAATACATGAACCTATGTCTCTTTCTCTCTCTCTCTCTCTCTCTCTCTTTATATATATATATATATATATATATATATATATATATATATATATATATATATATATATATATATATATATATATTTCTAACAACTATTGTGTTCCTAAATGCACCAATCAGAAATTAGCAAATAATTAAATAATTAATTAAATCAAAAAGAGTATTTCTGGTTTTTTACACTGGCAATTAATGGGATCATTTAATTAAATCCCTGCAATTAAGGAAACAAAATAAATAGGTTTGACTAAATCTCTCTCTTTTATCTCACGGTAGTTGTTCTTCTTCACCTACAAAAGAAAAAGAAATCAAAGAAGTCGGCCATAACTTCACTCGTCCTAGCAACCCTCCTCGCCACCGGTTCTCCATCCTTCCTTCACTTCCGTTTCTGTTATTGTACAACTGCCAACACAACCGATCGTGAAATATAGTCCAACACTTCGTAGAACACTTTTCTAAATGGCTTTCTTAATGTCAAATCTTCGATTTTTTGAGGTATTTTTCTTAGTTGTATGCTCGAATTGTCGGTAGAATCGGATTGGTCACGTGGGTTTAATGACCAACTCAACGAGTCAGAGAGCCGACTCGCCGAGTTGGCGTTGTGCGAGGAAAACCTAAATCTTCGGGTTTGTATCCTATTTAAAGGGTCTTAAGCCCTCATTTCCGCCTCCCTCGTCACCCTTGAGCACTGTGAAGAACCCTAATCGAGTTTTAGCTTGTTGTGTGAGAAGGAGAGGCTATCTTGAGCATTTTGGTGCACCTTAAGAGAAGAAGAGGAAAGTATCAAGGCTTGGAGCAAGGAGGGATGTTTGGATCTAGAGGTTCTTAGAGGATAGATTTTGTTTGAGGTAAAAAGATGCTATCTTGATCATTTTTCTTATGAGATCTTAGTTTGGGGAGTTCTAGGGCTTTTCCCCATCCATCTTGTGTTATTGAGTCCCTTGAGCATGTATTGAGGTTGAAACCTCTAGATTGTAGGAGGTCTTGTGAGTCCAAAGACCCAAGCTTTATGGGGCTAGAGGCAAGTCTTCGAGCACCAAACCCTTTTGGGAGCTTGTATTGGCATTATGGAGCAAATATGCCATGCATGAACGTAAAGATCGAAGCTTTACGTGACATATATGATGAATTAAGACTTAAGACAACATATATGATGAATCTACGAGGTATCTTGCTCGTTTAGACATTCCACCATGGATGATGATTGGACTTGGAATGTTGATTACTTTTGAAGGTTTTTCCGGTTGATTTATGCAAGAAATCTAATCATTGGAATAATTTGATTCCGATATAATTTAAAATATTAGCCTTGACCGTTTGCCCATGAAAACAATATTGAGGAGTAGATGTTCTTTTGCTTTTGTGCCCTTCTTATGATGGAAATGTGGCGATTTTAGATCATCTTTTTCAAGTTGCATGTTAGTCGTTTCTATTTGGTGTTAGATTGGCCATTGTTGGAATGTACATTTTCATCGTTTTCTTTGACTATGAAGTTGTTATGTTGGGTAGATGAAACACGACATATTGTGGTTGATAAATCACAGGTGTCCGGTACAACTATTTTCACGATGTCAGGATCAATATGGATGTTTCGAAACTGATGGCTCTTTTATCTTTCTAAGCCAAGAAAAAACACATTATTTGACAAAATACTGACACAATCTTTATTTTGGTTTTCTAATAGATATCATATAAGGTATTATATGAAAATTAAAAAGTTAATTTGATAGTATATATCAAGGATGCTAATTTGAATTATTACTGCAATTTTCTAAATTCTTGTTAGTCTACTTTATATAATTTATATAATGAAGATTATCATTCTTGTAACTCTTTCTACATTGAATAGAAAATAATCGACTATATGCAATTTACCTTAATGAATTAAAAAATTGTGAATTATAAACAAAAAACACCTAAACCAATTTCGAGCCTCCAAAACAATACTTGATAGCATTAAAAAGAAATAAAACCTCATCCATGAATACACCGACTCACTTGTGTCTTCATAGTGATTGTATGAATGCGAAGGTCAAATAGACAATAATAACAGAAAAGTGCAGGCAAGTTAACTAACCTGTTGATGTGGTTGACCTAACGCACAAACAAAACAAGGTTCCTATTTTATATTTCATATAATTATACATTTACGTTTAATAAATCTATACAATATCATAAAGGAAGTTTGAAAGCATTTTAAGTTATATTATTAACAAAGATTTGTTTAAATGTTTCAACAACGTGTTTATTACTTTAATAGCATAAGGAATTATAATATAAACAATTCGCATATAGTTTAGATAATTTCAAAGGCATCAGGTAAATTTAAAATAAATATTTTGTGTTACGTCTCTATAATCAAATATTAATAACTTACAAAGTTAATCATTAAAATAACTAAATATTTTGAAGCTAACTAAAGAAATAACCATTGTTTTGTAAACTTTAATAAAATGAACATTTTGTTTGCCAAATCCACTTTGTGAATCGCTAACCGGATGTTGAATGATCCCATAGTAATTAAAAGTTAGATTTATTATGATTAATTTTTTTTAACCATTCATTTCCATGGAATTTTGAATCCCAAAGCTTTTTAGGGTGTTTGAACTTTACATTGTCTGAAGTTTTACCAAGTATTCGACACTCTACCAAAAAATATCACATCATAACAAGTATTCATTTTTCATCCAATTTTTCCGAATTTGCTAAACTTATATATATATATATATATATATATATATATATATATATATATATATATATATATATATATATATATATATATATATTTTGTGAACATGTAATCGTTTTTAAAAATAGTGTTTCCATGTTTTTAGAAAATAATCTTTTATGTTTCTACATGTTAGGTTAATGTGGTTGGGTTTGTGTTTATGCTGATGTTATTTGACTATATTATTCTTAAATTAGGTTATTTTCCACTTGTTAAGCATAGATCTCTTGTAGTGGTTTTTCTTAGAATATTCGCCTTGGATATTCATAGAGTGGTGTCTATCAGAGATCATTTTCTCTTAGGTCGGGATCTTGGTATTCTTCGTCATTTGCCTAGGGGAGGTGTGGAGCAGAGCCAATGGGATGATTTTTTAGCTTTGGTTCAAATGTTCGGTTGCTTGATAGACCAATTGGCTGGAAGGGGGATGTGTCTGATATGTATTCTGGCTCTTCAGCTCGGTTAATTATTGATTCTAGTATGCTTCCAATCAAACTCAATATTCTAATTTGGTGGATCTATCTTGGGAGTATCCCTACTAAGGAGAGATAGTCTCATCGAGGCTTGGAGTTGCATTCGATCTTGTGCCCGATTTTGTCATATTGATGTGGAGACTATTAATCATATTTTTGTTGGTTGTAGTGAGTTGATAGATATTTGGAGATATATTGCTATTTGGTGGGATGTTCATTTTCCCGACCATTTTACCATTATAGACTTCATGTCGTGGTCTAATTCTACTAGCATGAGGGATGGTCAAAGAAAGGTTTTTGATGCTGTTGTTATTTCAACCTTTTTGTGTCTCTGGAACTTCAAAAATACTACTGTCTTTGGAACAACTATTCTTCAGAAATCCCTTATTTTTGATGATATTCTTGAGAGGACATTTTTTGGAATTCCAATAGGTGTAGTAAAAGTTTAGATGGACTATTTGGCTTCATAATCCTACTTTAGCTTATATCTTGTTGTAATTTGTTTTGCTTTTCTAGCTCCTTGCTAGTTTTTTTAAGAAAATCTTCTGTCCTTCTAAAACAAATTAAATAATAGATTTAAAATATTCATAACCAAAGGGCTACAAGAATATTCTTATTAGAGGTCGAGGGTTCAAGTCTCGTTTATGACATATATTAAATTAGAAGTAGTTTATGAGTAAATTAGATTTGTCATTTAAAAAAAGAGTTAAAGTATTCATAAATGTATGTATATTTAAAGAAAAAAAATGTATACATTTTTAATTTCTTTTATCCTATTCATTTGACTGATATTACATTTAAAAGAAAAAAAATAAAGAAAAAAAATAACACCCCTTCCGCTTCTTCCTCTCAAACTCATTATTCCCCACCCTATTTACCACCAGCACCACCACCGGCCGCCACCACCCCCGTCACCAGCACCAACACCACCTACCCATTTTTACTGTGTTTTTGTAGGTTTTCAGAAAAGGTGAACACAAAATAAACCCAACTTGTTGACATTTTTTTATAAAGAATATTCTACACATTCAAAATCAACAACACTCAGAGAGCATTCATAAAGTAACCAGAAGCATAAAAAAGATTACATGTTTGATTAACAAGAGTCAACACATGAATGACTAGGAGATAGATTACAATTTAGAAATCAAATTACAAATCATCAACCAAAATCAACACTCAACATGCCAAAAATATTATCAACTAACCAAATGACAATCATATTCAATTCACAAGAGAGAAAATAGAAGCTTCTAGCAGCCATGGAGATTCTTATTCCATAGACATTTAAGGATTTTATGTAATTTCATAACCTTGGTCACTGGTGGTTGAGAAACAAGCAGTTAGTAGAGTAAGTCGGTGGTTGAGGATCTCTCTGGTGGTTGAGAAACTTTTCGGTGATTCTACTTCCACCACCAAATCAACACCCAACCACCACAACCCCCTTCTCTCATAAGCTAGAATTGAAATCAAATCCTAACAAATGTAATACATTAATCTCCAAGAAGATGGGGAATCAATTAAACTCTAATTGATTAGATCTATAACTGGATCTGAAGAAAAAAGGACCAAATCCATCGCACCCCGACAAGATGGAGTCCTGGTTAACTGGTGTAACATCCAAATCTTTGAGGAAGAAGAAAAGAATTTGGTACATAGATCCAGAAAAGAATCCATCTCTATCCATGTGTGCATCTTCTAGACTCATTTTAAGTCCTCAAGCTTTCACCTTTTTGAGGTTCTCTTCTTAGATCTAGGTAATTTAGTGTCATGATTTGCTTCATAAGTCGAGTTCAATTGGTTAAAAGAGATAAAGTTTGTAACTTTATGACTCTCCATAGTTCCTTGGACATTATATATTATGGATCTAGGATTTGTTGTAGTTTTGGTAGTCATGTATGAACTTTAGGTCCCTTTTCTCATATTTTGACATAGAGGATACGCATGGGGCATGCATGTCTATAAAGTTTGGATTTTTATGGGACCTTTGAGCCCTTAGAAGCCTTCTGGAAAGTATTGGCTAAGGAATTAACTGATTAAGAGATTGAGAAAAAAAGATGTTTCCAGCTCGTTCCTACGACATGACAAGTAGGGTGTCCGGACGTTGCGAAATTGGAAATTAAGATTGTTTTGTCGAGAAGTTCCCATGATGTTGCTAAAGGATGGCCATATGGAGGTCAACTGTCATTAACTTTGACCATTGACTTTTGACTAGGATTGACTTTTGGTGAAATGCTAGTTTTAGAAGGTAGACTAAGGATTTACCTTGCGTGATTCGGTAGGTGGTGCGTAGAACCCATTTCTTGGTTGTGTGAGCTGATTTCTATTGAGTACGTTGCAAGGCGAGTCTTCTTACTATACTATGTAGGATGCTAGATGTCATTGTGACTCTTGCATTGTGTGCTGGGTGAGGCCTGTTTTTTTGTTGGACGGGGCCTGATGTTATGTATGGTATATGGTATTTTGGGGAACTCACTAAGCATTGTTCTCATAGTTTATGTTTTAAATGTTTTAGGTACTTCTGATTCCAAAGGGAATGACCCGACGTGATCGCAAAACATTACCTTGATTTTATTACGCACTATTTATTTGATTTACTCTGATATTGAGGATATTTTATTGTGTTTGGTTTTGGAACAATTGGTTGTATCATTTTGGGTGTTTTAAAAATGATATTTTTACCAATATTTTTAGGACGTTACAATTTGGTATCAGAGCCCTGGTTTGTTGGATTCAAGCATACTCTCGGGTATGTCTAAACTCAATCTGAGGAGTTGATGAATCTTTCTGTATGAAAAACAATTTTTCAAAGAATATTTTTAAAAAGAAAAGGGTGTGATGCATTCAATCAGCCGAGCTCAAGTAAGTGATTTCCAAAATACCCATACATGAGTATTATGCGTTGGTATGCTATTATTTGAGTTGTATGCTAAAATAGGGCTAAGGATACCTTCAAGAATTGCATGATAGAATTTCCTGATATGTGTGATGCCTGATTGCCTAGGAGGAAGTGAATGTTATGTGCAAATTGGTGTCTAGTTTGACAAAGTTAATGCTAAGTGTATGTTTTAAGGTTGTATTCGATTAGGATCACATAGCCCTAAAATAACCGATATAGCCTTCTTTCTTGTTACTTGTGTGGTTGTGGGCTTAGGGTAGAATCGTTTATTCGATAGTCTTTTTGATATTGTTTGTGTATAACTTGCATGCACAGTGTAACCAACTGTGTTGGTAAAGGTTCCTAGTAATGCAGAAGAAAGTGAGATATGGATTCCTAGGAGAGCCTAGGAAGTGATATAGTAAGATATGTATGATGAGGGTAGTCGTAGTATAGGGTCTTAGAGGATTCATGATGATTCCTAAGGAAAGTATGGGTAGGTGTGAAAGGTTGTATTAGGTCCGTAGTACTGGAATCACATGCTCCGTACTTCAATCACGGAGAATGACGAAACTTTGAGAAGCCTTAGCATGAGGGATTTATCGAGTATGTTATGATCTTTTGTATTTTTGTATTTCAGTATGGTGGTGGTTACCCGATATTCTGGTTATGGTTCCGGTTCAGGCGCTGATGTTGGGCCGATGGATAAGATAATGCGCCAGTTTATCACGTCTGAGATCATGCACTGTATTTTGGATGCGACTCCTGTGATGTTCGGTACCATCAAGGAGGTTAGCATGGAGATCTTGGATGAGCGCCTGGGGGATTTTTGTGCAGATATTACAGTTGGTCAGTTTAGGGCATAAAGTCTCTCATTCTAGGAGCTCAAGGCTTGTAGAGACCTACAGTTCTTCGGGATAAAAGACCCTATTACCAGTAGATTATGGGTTGTAGATATGGAGGGTGCTCAACTGACGAGTTTCTGCCCTGAGGGGTCGAAGGTGAGGTTTGCATCTTTACTTCTAAGGGATCGATCTCACAATTGGTGGGAGGAGGTTGATCATGCCTTGGGAGCACAAGTCGTGGAAGCCATGACCTAACCTGCTATTGTTATGAAATTCAGAGCGAAGTTTGCATCAACTATTAAGGTGTAGCAGTTGGTGAAGGAGTTTTAGGACCTTCTCCAGACGATGGAGACTGTAGCGGAGATCACCACCAAGTTTAGGGAGAGGGCTTTACTAGTTCTACAATATGTTTTGGATTAGGAGATAAAGAAGACAATGTACCATGATATGCTGTGGAATGACATCATGGAGTTTGTTAGAATGTTAGGATGTACAACGTTGGAGCTTCAGACGAAGCGCAAGTCAAAGCAGGTTCAGACAGCTATGGCCCCAGTGAAGATACCCAAGACTTTTGATTCGCGATCGAGAGACAAGTAGAGCGGAGGCCGTTGTGCCAAGGGTGGGAGGTATCATGAGCGGCGCTATCGTGAAAAGGGATTAGACTCAAGGTGCACTCATATGCTTCTATTGCAATCAGACGTGCCATAAGAAGGCCGATTGCCCAAATTATTAGGTAGAGCAACAAGGGCACCCACTCTAGCTACATTGAGGATTACTAATGGCCGGGAGAGCAAGGCGGATGCCCTTATGGAAAGGATCAGAGCTTTTCAATTGACAGTTGAGGAGGCCCGTGTTGCTCCAAATGTCATTATTAGGACATTTTTAGTCAATGGTATGATTGCTCATGTTCTTTTTTATGCAGGTGATACTTAATATTTTGTGTCTCTTGTGCTTAGTAAGAAGTTTAGTGGTGCTCTGGGAGCTTTGGATTACCCATTGGAGATGGAGATTGCAGATGACTATATTGTGAGTTCTCCAAGTGTTCATTGTGGTTACCCTATCGAGTTGTTTTGCGAGAAGTATTCAATAGATCTAGTCCATATTCCTCTACAAGGGACTAAGATTATTGCATGCATGGACTGGTTGAGCCCTAATGGGGTTATGATTGATTGTGAGAACTAATTAGTGAAATTTTGAAATCGAAGTGGGGGAGAACTGGTTATACATGGTGAGGGTTCTCAACATGGACCAACGATCTGTTTAGCTGTGAGAGCTAGGAGGTATCTTTAGCAGGGGTGCTCCAAATTTCTGGCTTATGTGATAGATACACGAGTTGAGGATAAAAAGTCTGTGGATGAAGTGACCATTGTTCAGGAGTTCCCCGATGTGTTTCTTAAGGAGTTATTGGGTGTGTCTCTTGAAAGGTGGGTTGAGTTTCGTATTGGTCTAATTCTATGTGTAGTGCTGATAGCCAAAGCGGCCTATCGCTTAACACCTCTAGAGTTGTAGGAATTGTCTACACAGGAGCAAGAGCTGTTGGGCAAGGGATTAATCAGGCCGAGTAGTTCTTCATGGGGAGTAACGATTTTGTTCATGAGAAAGAATGACGGTTCATAGAGGATGTGCATTGACTACAAGGAGCTAAACAACTTGACTTTGAAGAATCGTTATCCACTTTCAAGGATTGCCAGCTTGTTTGGCCAACTTTAGGATGCATATTTTTCGAAGATTGATTTGAGGTCTGAACATCATCAGATGAGAGTTAGGGACAAGGATGTGCAGAAGATGACCTTTAGGAATTATTATGGTTATTATCGTGATGCTATTTAGGCTCACCAACGCACCGACAACGTTCATGGATCTCATGAACTGGGTTTGCAGGCCGATGTTGGATCGGTCCATGATTATTTTCATTGATGAGATCTTGGTCTATTCCAAGACCAAGAAGCAGTATGAGGAGCAGTTGCAAGAGGTCTTGGAGACTTTGAGGAGGGAGAGGTTTTATGTCAATTTCTCTAAATATGAGTTCTGGTTGCGTGAGGTGTAGTTCTTGGGGTATCTTGTCAACCCAAAAGGTATATTGGTCGATCCATCCAAGATCCATGCAGTGATGCAGTGGGTGGTTCCGAGGTCACCATCTAAGATTTAGAGTTTCCTTGGGTTAGCAGGTTATTAATAGAGGTTCATACAGGATTTCTCCAAGATTGTTGTTCCTTTGACCTGATTGACAAAGATAAATGTTACTTTTTGGTGGGGGCTTGAGCAATAGGAGACATTTAAGACTTGAAGGCAGAGATTGTGTGAGGCCTCGATATTGACCCTTACCGAGGGTATGGATGACTTTATGGTTTATTATGATGTGTTGATTATGTGATTGGGAGTAGTGTTTATGTAGATGGGGTCACATGATTGCTTACACTTTGAGGTAGTTGAAGCCTCACAAGGATAACTATCTTAGACATGATTTGGAGTTGGGGGATATGGTTTTTGCCCTCAAGATTTGGTGGCGTAACTTGTACAATGTTCATTGTACCATTTTCACAGACCACAAGAGCTTGAGATATTTGATGGATTAGCCAAATCTAAATATGAGATAGCACAGATGGTTAGATTTAGTGAAGGATTATGACTGCAAGATTTTGTATCATTTGGGGAAGGCCAATATTGTGGTCGATGCCTTGAGTCGCAAGGTAGTTAGTATTCCAATAAGGGATCCTTGTATAAGGATGGTCATCGTTTCACCACTGTTAGATTTAATCAAGAAGGCACAAGTAGAGGGGTTGAAGAGGGTGAACTGGAAGGAAGAGAGAATCAGGGGGAAGACTCCTTTATTTGTAAGAGATAGTCGATGATTGCTGAATCAGTGTGGTAGAGTATGGCTTCTGGTTTCTGGAGGGGTTAGACAGACATTGTTGGAGGAAGCACATAATTCGAAGTTTTCAATCCATCTAGGGCCACAAAGATGAAGAAGGAGATAACATGGTACGTTGAGTGGTGCCCGACTTACCGGAAAGTCAAGGAAGAGTATCTGAGACCCCACTAAAAGATGTAGTTGTTAACCATTCCCATGTGGAAGTGGGTGGATATCACTATGGATTTCATCACAAAGTTGCCAAGGACGACGCGTGAGGTTGATTCTATCTGGGTCATTATCGATAGATTGACCAAGAGTGCTTATTTCATCCCTATTTCATAGAGAATTTCAGCTGAAAAGTTGGCTAGCATCTAAATCAGGGAGGTATTCGTTCTTCACAAGGTTCCAGTTTCAGTAATCTCTGATCATGATGTTCGTTTCACCTCTAGGTTTTGAAGGAAGTTTCATGAGGAGTTAGGTACTCAGCTACATTTCAGCACAACATACCACCCCATACAACGGCTAGAGTAAGAGAACTATTCAGACGCTCGAGGATATACTCAGGGCATGCGTGCTAGATTTTGGCGGGAGTTAGGATACTTATCTTCCATTGGTCGAGTTCTACTACAACGATAATTATCATGTAAGTATTAGTCGACCTCCCTACGAGATGCTTTATGGGAGGATATGTAGGACACCGATTTGTTGGGGCAAGGTCGGACATCAAGTTATGGGGAGTACTAAGGTAGTACTCAAGACTAATGAGTTGATACAACAGGTGGGCAATTGGCTGCAGACCGCACATAGTTGCTAGAAAAGTTACGCTGATTGGCGATGTTCGGACCTCGAGTTTCATATCGGAGATTTTGTGCTTCTGAAGGTATCACCTTGGAAGGGTGGAATCCAGTTCAAGAAGCGGGGCAAGTTGGGACCCATATTCATTATTCCTTTCATAGTCATCTCTCGCGTTAGATGATTTACATACCAATTGGATTTACCTATCGAGATTTGTAATGCGTGGTTCCTGGTATGTATTTAAACTTATAAATTATTCAATTTTTAGAGCAACTCGACAAGTTGGTACCCCAAATCATCGTGTTGAAATGTTGTGGAATGCGTGCTTTAAGTGACCAACTCGATGAGTTGGGAGGTCTCAACTCGACGAGTTGGCTGGAAGGAATGAAACCCTAATTTTGGGGTTTTGCACCCTATTTAAACAACTTATGCCCCATAAGTTGGCCTCATTTCCAGCCTCCACTGTCCTAAAACCTAACATTGAACCCTAAGGCATCTTTGAGTGATTGTAGGTCATTTTTTAGTGTGTTTGAAGCAATTGGAAGAAAGGGGAGCTTCAAGATACAAGAAGGAGCTGCTAGATCCAGAATCCTTGCTTTACTTTTGACATCTTTCTGGTAAAAAGTCTCAACCTTGCTTTGTGGTTACTTAGATCTTCATCCTTGTGTTCTTTTGCTTGTTTTTGTCCAAATGAAGTGGTCATTGGGAGTTGGATGTCCCATATGCACAAATCCTTTCAGATCTAGGGTCTTAAGGAGCTTTCTGGCATAAATGTGCCAACTTTATGGCCCTAAGAGCTCCATGCACCTTCTAAGCCCTTGTTTTGGCCTCTTAATCTTCTTTTGGCCATGCATGTGAGTAAAGTTGAAGACTTTACATGACCTTTTAGCCCTTAAGGTCCAAATATGTGTTCATGAGCTCTATCTTGAAGATATGGTGGCTTTTGGATTAAGGAAAAAGCTTTTTAGGATTAGGGTTTGAGCTTAATGCCTTTGGGGTGGTTCTTCATGGGTAAAGTTGGAAACTTTACCTTTCTAGATGCATTATCAGTCTAGATCTGGAAAATAAGGCTTCGGTTTGAAGAATAGTGGCTTAATACATTAAGTGGGTTGGCTGATCGAAGAACTTGACGAGTTCTTAAGGGAACTCGGCGAGTTGGTCTGGAGTTGTCCCGATTTGGTTGAAAAAGGAGGAACTCGACGAGTTAAAGGAAAACTTGGCGAGTTGGATTGAAATATCGCGATTATGTGCTTAATGGAAACTCGACAATTTATGGGATAACTCGACGAGTTGAGTCAACTCAGAGCATTGACTTTGACTTTGAATTTGGCCAAGTTTGACCTTTTATGGGTTTTAAAGTATGGATCGATATCTAAGGGATTGTTTCTGTGTAGCGGTTGAGTAAAGCTGTTTACGGGGCCGAGGATTTATCCAATTATCTTTCGGCATTCGAGGTGAGTTTTCTTACCGGGTTTAGCGGGTCGAAGGCACCAAGGCCGACCGATGTTTTTATTATGTTGTTAGTATACTAGTTTTATCCGTGACTCTTCCATGTGCTATGTTTATATGTTTTCCTAGTCAAGGCCCGATGTCGGGCGGGGCCCGATGGATATTTGTATGCTATGTATCTCTATGATTGTTGCATGTGAATGTGTTTATTTGATATATATTATTGTATGTTGGGCGGGCCCGTTTTACCAAGCTCAGCGCGATGCCGAGCGGGGCCCGATGATGGGCGACGCCCACTATTTGCTTATTGTATGATTGGTATGTGGTAATCTGGGGGAACTCACTAAGCTTCGTGCTTACATGTTTTAATTTATGTTTCAGGTACTTCTGGTTGCAGAGGGAAGAGCTCGGGATGACTGCATCGTACACACCATTGAGATTTTGTTATGATGTTACACTATCATTTATGACAATTGATACACTGGTTTATTTCAAATGTTTTGATGATATGGAAAATTATTGTTTTATCTAATATTAAATAGAAAATTTTTGGGACCATATTTTTGGATGTTACAAGTTGGTATCAGAGCCTTGGTTTGAGGGATTCGAGCACATCCTCAGGTGTGTCTGAACTTAAACTAAGGAGTTGGTGGAAATTTTCAAAAGAAAATAATTTTTTTTATATAAAAGGATTTCTAAAGGGAAAAGGGTGTGGTGCATGCAATCTACCGAGCTCAGGTAAGTTATCCGAAAATACCCATGCATGTTTATATATGATATGAATTGTGATTTGTGAATTGCATGCTAGAGTAGGGCTAAGGATATAGGATATATGCCTTTGTATGCCTGTTATATGAGCTTATAGATTTGCATGCTAGTACCGATCAGTCAGTGATAGGATGATTTGATTAGGTTATGCTTAGTTTTATTTACTTGATGCTCGAATGTTGCTAGCTTTGTGCTTTTAGGAGTTCTTGCTAATCTCATCTAGTTAGTAAGCAAATATGCTTAGTTACATATGACGGAAACTAAATAATTTAAGGAGGTTAGGTTTAGCTCTATTGCGCAACTCTTGTCTGATTCCAACCGTTGTATGGAGAGACCTCTCATTCGAAGAATTATCTAGTTTTTGTAATATGTAATTGTATTCGCAAGCTAGTTAGAGGTGGTTAGCATAAGTTCCTTCTACAACTAATAGCGGAGAGTGGGGTGGAGTCCGCCCTAGGAGAACCTAGAATGAGATTTAGTGTTGAGAGCCCTAGCTGTGAGGGATCTGTTGGTTATAAAGTAACTTGGCCGAGTGAAGGCACTTCTTGAGGAAAGTATGGATAAATGTGGAAGATAGTATGGGCCCGTGCTACTCGAAGCAGAGGATTCGCACTCGATTCAAGGAGGGCTATAATGAAGCCATGGAGCTTTTGTAGTTATAATTTCCCCGATATGAATTGATGCTTATTTTGATAGTTTTATGGTCTATTTTCAGTATGGTGGTATTGCGAGGCAGGCCAGTGGGCAGTTCCGGTGTCGGGGAGGGATCAGGCTTGGGTTTTGGAGCCGGGCAGCTTGACAACCAGACGAGGAAGTTCATTTCGTCTGAGATTACGCGTAGTATCCTTGATCAGAGTCCAATGATTTTTGGATCGTTCAAGAAGGGTATTTTGGAGCTTCTTGACGAGAGATTAAGTTCTTTTCACACTAAGATTGTGGCTTTGATTAGAACACACTCTCTGACCTTCAAGGAGTTTCGGGCTTGTGGAGTACCAGACTATCATGGGGCTAGGGACCCCACTGCAAGTAGCAGGTGGTTGGCAGATGTTGCGAACACCTTCCGTACCAGTCGTTGTCCCGAGAAGGACAAGGTCAGACTAGCATCCTCCCTCCTGAAGGATAGGGCTCGTGATTGGTAGGAGGAGGTAGGGAATGTTGTGGGAGGTGATGCTATTGATTCGATGACCTAGGGTGATTTCTCTACCAGGTTCTGAGCTGAGTTTGCACTGGTGGTCGAGGTGCAACAGTCGGTGTGGGAGTTTCAGGATCTCCGTCATATTACTGAGATCACCGGTATGTTTAGGGAGAGGGCACTTTTGGTTTCGTAGTATGTGGCAGACGAGGAGATGAAGAAGGCCTGGTACCACGGGATCTTGAGGAGTGATATCTGACAGTTTGTGAGCCGATCCAGCTGCAAGATACTAGAAGACATGATAGACATGGCTAGAGAGAGGGGGATTGATTTGGAGATGGATAGGAAGAGGAAGCTAGATTCTACTGTGAGTGTTGACGAGTCGGGAAAGAGGCCCAAGGTATCTGATTCTAGACATAGAGGCCAGCAGGGCCGTAGCCGATGTGGAAAGTGTAGCAAGTCGCATGAGGGGACGTACAGAGGGTGGGTTCTGGCTGCTTCAAGTTCGGCAGAACTGGTCATATCAGCAGAGACTGTACTGCTACCACCCCCGTCACTCCGGTATCTGATCTGATTTGCTTTCAGTGCAATCAGAGGGGCCACAAGAAGGCCCAATTTCCAAGTTTGGCTGCGACAGGATCAGTGTCAGCACTTTCTCCTACGACATTGAGGATTGCTGATGGTCGTCAGGGCTGGGAAAATGCGCTAACGGCGAAGATCAGGGCATTCCAGCTGACGGCAGAGGAGGTACGTGTAGCTCCCGACGTTGTGATGGGTATGTATCTTCTCCTTATCATTTTATTTATATTAAATTGTTGCTTATGTTTTTGTGTTTCATTTTAGGATCGTTCCTCATGAACAGTATCTCTGCCTTGGTATTATTCAATTCGGGGGCTACATGATCTTTTGTATCTCTTATGCTTAGCAAGAGATTTGTTGGAGCTCCGGGGGGCTGGATCGTCCTCTTGATGTGGAGATTGTTGATGATAGGACCATTATGGTCGCGAGGGTTCATTGGGATTGCACTCTTCAGTTGTTCGTGAGCAGTATCCAGTAGATTTGGTTCCCATTCCTTTGCGTGGGAACAAGGTTATCGTAGGCATGGATTAGTTGAGCCCCAATACGGTAGTAATCGATAGTGAGTAGTGGTTGGTTCGGGTTAGGACCCCAAGTGGAGGAGAGTTGGTGATTCAGGGTGAAAGACCGTAGCATGGGCCGGTCATGTGTTCTGCAGCGAGGGCCAGACGCTACCTTCATCAGGGTTGTGAAGGTTTTATCGCCTATGTCATGGATACCCGATATAAGGGTAAGGCGACCATGGACGATGTACCGATTGTGCAGGAGTACCCGAATGTATTCCTAGAGGATTTTCTTGGGGTAACACCTGAGAGGCAGATGGAGTTCAGGATCGATTTGGTTCTAGGTGCATCTCCGATAGCCAAATCACCATGTCGGTTGGCTCCTCCCGAGATGTAGGAGTTGTCTACACAGCTGCAGGAGCTGTTAGAAAAGGGATTCATTAGATCGAGCAGTTCGCCTTGGGGATCCCCAATTTTTTTGTGAAGAAGAATGACAGATCCCATCGGATGTGTATTGACTACTAAGAGTTGAATAAGGTAACGGTGAAGAACCGTTATCTACTCCCAATGGTTGATGATCTATTTGAGCAACTTCTGGGTGCATCTTTGTTCTCTAAGAATGATCTGTGATTGGGTTCTCATCAGATGTGAGTCAGGGACGAGGATGTCCAGAAGATAGCTTTTCAGACTCGCTATGGCCATTATGAGTTCGTGGTGATGTCATTTGGGCTCACCAATGCTCCCTGCGCTTTCATGGATCTCATGAACCGGTATGCAGACCGATGCTGGATCGATCTGTGGTAGTCTTTATTGATGATATCTTGGCTTATTCTAAGACACTGGAGTAGCACGAGGAACATTTGAGGGAGGTTTTGGAGACATTGAGGAGGGAAAGACTTTTCGTAAAGTTCTCCAAGTGTGAGTTCTTGTTGCGCGAGGTGTAGTTTTTGGGACACCTTGTCAACCAGAAAGGTGTTCTAGTCGATCCGGCCAAGGTCGAGGCCGTGATGCAGTGGAAGGTTCCGACGTCTCCATCTGAGATTCGGAGTTTTCTTGTTTTGGCGGGTTATTATCGGAGATTCATCTAGGATTTCTCCAATATTGTTGTTCTACTGACTCAACTGACCAAGAAGTCGGTGACATTTCATTGAGGGCATGAGCAGCAGGAAACTTTTGAGACTCTTAGGTAGCGATTGTGCGAGACGCTGATTCTGACCCTGCCTGAGGGTGTCGATGATTTTTTGGTCTATTGTGATGCTTCGATCACGGGTTTGGGTGCAGTTTTGATGCAGCGGGGGCGTGTGATTGCTTACGCTTCGAGGCATTTGAAACCTCATGACACGAATTACCTAACGCATGATTTGGAGTTGGGGGCGGTGGCTTTTTCCCTCAAGATTTGGCGGCATTACCTCTATAGGGTTCTGTAGCACCTGGTTCTTGGTACGTATTTCTTTTTATTTTTATCTAAGTATTTTTCATTTTTGGCCTTGGACTCGGCGAGTTGAAGGGCCAACTCGCCGAGTAGAAGCGAGACGGGACACGGGATTTAAGCGATGGACTCGGCGAGTCGGGTCCCGGACTCGACGAGTAGGCCCTGGATGGACAAAAACCCTAATATGAGGGTTTGCACCCTATTTAAACAACTCATTAAGTCACCTTTCGTCCCATTTGCTTCCAGAAGACCCCCATAGCAACCCTAATCGTGTGATTGAAGATCTAAGGCCTTTTGAGTGATTTTGGTGCTTTTGTGATCCAAGAAAGGAAGGAAAAGCTTGAAGGAACAAGAAGAGGCTAGATGGATCCGAGTTTGAGCGTATTCTATAGTGCATTTGAGGTATAAAGTTTATAACTTTCTCATTATTATTATGGATCTGTTTTTCAATGAAGTTAGGGCTTCTAAGAGCCATTTTGGCAACCAACCATGATTGGAAGCATGGTTGAGGGCTAGGGTTTCGGATCCACGGTTCTTGAGGGGCCCTAAGGTAGAAAGCAACTGTTTTAGAACCCATGGAAAGCCTCATGCATGTTGGGAGTTCCTTTTTGAGCCATTTGGGCTCATTCTTCCATGCATGCATGTAAAGTTTGTAACTTTACATGCTAGATCGAGCCTAGGGGCTTGGATCTATCTTTTGGTCAAAGGTTGTACATCAGAAATCGAAGATTTAGGGTGTGGACTTACCGACTCGGCGAGTCCGTTCTTGGGACTCGGCGAGTCCAAGGCATAAAGTCCCATATTTGTTGAGGGTCAAAGGAACTCAGCTGGGTGTTAGAAGTATTGTAGAAGGTCAGAAGGAGCGACCCAATGCATTGGACTTAGCATTAGACCTAGAATTCATGGGACTCGACGAGTGCTAGAACAGAATCGGTGAGTCCAAGGCAATCTCCTTAAGATTGAAGATGAACTCGACGAGTTTTTCATACAACTCGGCGAGTCGGATGAAGAATCATTCGATGTTCTTATAGAAGAGGAACTCGTCAAGTCATCGCCAAACTCGACGACTCGATTCAGGGATGAGGACGTGTAAAGGGATAGGGACTCTACGAGTTGACGGCCCAACTCGGCGAGTCGGGTCAACTTGAAGTTGACTTTGACTTGGACTTGATTGGGGGTAAAATAGTCATTTTACCCTAAGAGTAGATGTCAGTTTCTGACTAAGTGTTTTGTAGGGATTGTAGTAGGAGAATTTTCGGAGTAGCAGTAGACAGAGACTTCCCACACGGATTATCAGCAGCTACTTGTTCGAGGTGAGTTACCTTCCAGTATCGGTGGGTCTACGGACACAATGCCTGCCCACCAGTAGAAGTTGTATGTTAGATGATTGTCTTTGTGATATCATCTAGGTTTGCTACTACCTGATATGTTATATGCTAGCATGATATGTTATATGTTATAGTAGTAGAGTTCGGTTGTTAGGACCGAAGGGTAGGTCAGGCACCCCAGATATGTATGACAGTATGTGATTATATGTTTATATGCTGGCATGATATGTTATATGTGATAGCGGTAGTAGGAGGGGAATAGTCCCCAAGTTCGGTTATTAGGACCGAAGGGCAGCTTGGACACCCTAGATATGTCTAATAGTATGTTATGTTATGATATATGTGATAGTAGCAGTAGGGGGTGGAACAGTCCCCGAGGGTCGGTTGTTAGGACTGACGGGTAGGTCAACACCCCAGAATGGCTTGACACGGGTAGGACGGCACCCCAGAATGGCCTCATGGGTAGGTCGGCACCCCAGAATGGCCGTACGGGTAGGTCGGCGCCCCAGAGTAGCCGTACCGGGTAGGTCGGGCACCCCAGAATTGCCCGAAAGTATATATGCTATGTGATTGTATGGTATGTGGTATGATGGGGGAACTCATTAAGCTTCGTGCTTACAGTTTACAGTTTTGGTTTCAGGTACCTCTTCAGTGAAGGGGAAGGAGCTGGCGCGGTAGCGGCACATCATACACACACATGTTGGTTTTCCACACTAGAGTTTCTTGGGATTGTACTCTGACATTATTCCTGTTTTTGTGAATGGCTTTCAGACATGAGTAGTGGTTTTTATGAAAAGTTAAGATTTGATGGTGTTTTCTTATGAATGTTTTTACAAGTCAATTAATTAAAAATGAAATTTGTGGACTTGAAAATTGGGTCATTACAGGTTTGTTGTACTATTTACACGGGCCACAAGAGTCTGAGGTATTTAATGGATCAACCGAATCTGAATATGAGACAACGTCGTTGGTTGGATGTAGTGAAGGATTAAGATTATGAGATCCTGTACCACTGTGGGGAAGGAAAATGTAGTGGCCGATGCTCTCAGCCGCAATGAGGCCGCGGCTTCGATCAGGGATATATGTTTGAGGATGACAGTGATTACTCCATTACTGGAATGGATTCGGGAAGCTCAAGTCAAGGCTATGAAGAAGGAGCAGCAGAAGTATGAGTAGATTGTAGGGCAGGTGGCTTCTTTCGATTATGATAACCGTGGATTGTTGACCCTGCATCGGAGGGTCTGGGTTCCTTATTGGGGCTGTGTGCACGAAGTTCTGATGGAGGAGGCTCACAAGTTGAGATGCTCGATTCATCCCGTGGCGATGAAGATGTATATGGATCTTCACCCTGATTATTAGTGGCCCTGCATGAAGTGGGATATAACGTGGTTTGTGGGGTGGTGCTTAACTTATAGGAAAGTCAAAGCCGAGAATCAGCGACCTCACGACAAGATGCAGCCGTTGGAGATTCTCGTATGGAAATAGGAAGACATTACGATGGATTTTATCACGAGCTCCCTAGGAGAGCGTGCAGAGTGGATTCTATTTGGGTCATCGTGGATCGATTGACAAAGAGTGCGCATTTTATCCCAATCCGGGAGAGTATTTCTGCAGAGAAGCTAGCCGATATTTATGTCCAGGAGGTGGTGGCACGTCATGGGGTGTCAGTATCAATGGTTTCGGATCGAGATGTTCACTTTACTTCCAGATATTAGAAGCGATTTCATGATGAGATGGGTACTCGTCTCCACTTCAGTACAAATTTACATCCGCAGACCGATGGACAAAGTAAGCGGACGATTCAGACTCTTGAGGATATGTTGCGTGCGTGCGTATTAGATTTTGGTGGGAGTTGGGATACATATCTACTGTTAGCAGAATTTTCGTATAACAACAACTACCAGCCAACATTGATCGACCTCCTTTTGAGAAGCTCTATGGATGGAAATGTAGGACCCTGATTTGTTGGGGTGAGGTTGGTCAGCGATTCATGGGGATTACCGAAGTGGTACTCAAGACTACTGAGATGATTCAGCAGGTCTGGAGCAGGCTCCAGACAGCTTAAAGTCGGCAGAAAAGCTATGCTGACAAACATCGATCGGACTTATAGTTTCAGGTGGGAGATATGATTCTCCTGAAGTTGTCACCTTGGAAAGGTGTCATCCGGTTCAGGAAGCGGGGCACGCTGGGCCCCAGGTACATTGGTCGCTTCAGGGTTTTGGCTTGGGTGGGCCGAGTTGCTTATCATCTGGATCTGCCAGCTGAGCCTAGTTAGATCCACAGAACCTTTCATGTCTCTCAACTGTGGAAGTGCTTAGTGGATGATTCTGCAGTTGTGCCTTTGAAGGATATTTAGGTGGACGATCGCCTGAATTATGTTGAGATTCCAGTGGCAATTGTGAAGGTGTAGTAGCTGCACCGCAAGCGGTCGGTGTGGACTTAGGAGCCCAAGGAGTAAATGAGGGAGCATTATACAGGATTGTTCGAGGAGGCGGAGTTCAAGGACGAATTCTAAGACAAGTGGGGGAGAATTGTAATGCCTGGTTCCTGGTATGTATTTAAATTTATAAATTATTCAATTTTGTAGAGCAACTCGACGAGTTGATAGCCTCAAATCATCATGTTGAAATGTTATGGACTGTCTGTTTTAAGTGACCGACTCGACGAGTTGGGAGGTCTCAACTTGACGAGTTGGCTGGAAGGAATGAAACCCTAATTTCGGGGTTTTTCACCCTACTTAAACAACTTAAGCCCCATAAGTTGGCCTCATTTCCAGCCTCCACTGTCCTAAACCCTAATCTCGAAATCTTAAGGCATCTTTGAGTAGTTGTGAGCCATTTTGAGTGTGTTGTGTGTGTTTGAAGCCATTGGAAGAAAGGGGAGCTTGGAGATACAAGATAGAGCTGCTAGATCTAGAATCATTGCTTCATTTTTGACATTTTTCTGGTAAAAAGTCTCAACCTTGCTTTGTGGTTACTTATATCTTCATCCTAGTGTTCTTTTGCTTGTTTTTGTCCAAATGAAGTGGTCATTAGGAGTTCGACGTCCCATATGGACATACTCTTTCAGATCTAGGGTCTTAAGGAGATTTCATGGAATAAAGGTGCCAACTTTATGGCCCTAAGAGCTCCATGCACCTTCTAAGCCCTCGTTTTGGCCTCGTAAGCTTCTTTTGACCATGTATGTGAGTAAAGTTGAAGACTTTACGTGACCTTTTAGCCCTTAAGGTCCAGAACTGTGTTCATGAGCTCTATCTTGAAGATATGGAAGTTTTTGGATTAAGGCATAAGCCTTTTAGGATTAGGGTTTGAGCTTAATGCCTTTGGGGTGGTTCTTCATGGGTAAAGTTGGAAACTTTACCCTTCTAGATGCATTATCAGTCTAGATCTGGAAGATAGGGCTTTGGTATGTAGAATAGTGGCTTAATGCATTAAGTGGGTTGGCTGATCGAAGAACTTGACGAGTTCTTAAGGGAACTCGGTGAGTTGGGTTGGAGTTGTCCTGATTCTGTTGAAATAGGAGGAACTCGGCGAGTTGGATCGAAATATCACGATTATATGCTTAATGGAAACTTGGCGCTTTGTGGGATAACTCGACGAGTCGAGTTAACTCGAAGTGTTGACTTTGACTTTGACTTTGACATTGGCCGAGTTTGTCCTTTTATGGGTTTTGAAGCATGGATCAGTATCTAAGGGATTGCTTCTGTTTAGGGGTTGAGTAGAGCTATTTCTATGGACGAGGATTTATCCAATTATCTTTCAACATTCGAGGTGAGTTTCCTTACTGGGTTTAGCGGGTCGAAGGCACCAAGGCCGGCCTATGTTTACATTATGTTGTTAGTATGCTAGTTATCTTCATGATTCTTGCATGTACTGTGTTTATATGTTTTTCGGGTCAAGGCCCGATGTTGGGCAGGGCTCGATGGATATCTATATGCTATGTATCTTTGTGATTATTGCATGTGTATGTTTTTATTTTATATATGTTATTGTATGTTGGGCGGGGCCCATTTTACCGAGCTCAACTCAATGTCGAGTGGGCCCAGATGCCGGACGAGGTCCGAAGCCCGATGATGGGTAGGGCCAACTATTTGCTTATTGTATGATTGGTATGTGGTAATTTAGGGGAACTCACTAAGCTTTGTGCTTACAGTTTTCAGTTTATGTTTCATGTACTTCTGGTTCCAGAGGGAAGAGCTCGAGATGACGGAATCATACACACCATTGGCATTTTGTTATAATGTTATACTCTGATTTATGACAATTGATACACTGGTTTATTTCAAATGTTTGGATGATATGGAAAATTACTATTTTATCTAATATTAAATCGAAAATTTTTGGGACCATATTTTTGGATGTTACAAGCTTAGCCAAATTCACAACACCTTTCATGTCTCTTGGTTGCAGAAGTGTTTTGCTGATGATTTCGCAGTTGTTTCCTTATACGACATTCATGTTGATGAGCGACTGAATTATATGGAGGAGGTGTAACATCCGAATCTTTGAGGATGAAGAAAAGAGTTTGGTGCATATATCCACCAAACAATCCATCTCCATCATTGTGTGCATCTTCTGGACTCATTATAAGTCCTCTAGCTTTCACCCTTTTGAGGTTCTCTTCTTAATCTAGGTTTAATTTCATGATTTGCGTCATAAGTGGAGTTTAAATGGTTAGAAGAGATAAAGTTTGCAACTTTATGGGTCTACATAGTCCCTTGACATTATATCTTGTGGATCTAGGATTTGTTGTAGTTTTGGTAATCATGTATGAACTTTATGTCCCTTTTCTCATATTTTGACGTAGTTTGGGGGAAGGACATGCATGAGGCATGCATGTACATAAAGTTTGGACTTTTATGAGCCCTTTGAGCCTCTAGAAGCCTTCTAGAAAGTATAGGTTAAGGACTTATTTGATTAATAGCTTGAGCAAATAAGTTGTTCCCGGCTCGTTCCCACAATGTGACAAGTTGGGTTTCATGACGTGGTGAAATTAGAAATCACGACTATTTTGTAGAGAAGTTCCCACGACGTGGCTAAAGGATGGTCATGATGTGGAGGTCAACCACCGTTGACTTTGACCGTTAACTTTTGAGTAGGGTTGGCTTTTGGTAAAAAACTAGTTTTACCAAATAGACTAAGGATTTACCTAGTGTATTTCGGTAGGTGGGGTATAGAACCCTTTTCTTGGCTGTGTGAGCTGATTTATGTTAACCACATTGCAAGGTGATTCTTCTCATTGTACTATGTAGGATGCTAGCTATCTTTGTGACTCTTGCATTGTATGTTAGGTAGGGCTTGTTTGTATGTTGGGCAGGGCTCGTTGCATTAGGAGGGTCCCATTATGTGGACGGGGCCCGATGTTATGTATTGTATGTGGTATTTTGGGGAACTCCCTAAGCTTTGTGCTTATGGTTTGTAGTTTAATTTTTTTAGGTACTTCTGGTTCCAAAGGGAAGGACCTAATATGATCGCACAACATCCCCTTGATTTGACTCAACATTGTTTATTTGATTTACCTTGATGTTGATGATATTTTAATGTGTTTGGTTTTGGAACAATTGGTTGTATCATTTTGGGTGTTTTGAAAATCAAATTTTTACCAATATTTTTAGGATGTTAGAACTAGAAATCAAAGCCACCCGTCCAAAACCCAAATTATCCCTACAAAAAACAACTGGAATTTGTTCTGAAAATGCTACAATCTTACCTTCTAATTATGCTCGCCCATGAGGCTCAGAAACAAGAGGAACGATTAGGTGAAGCCGCTCGTTACGATGCTTTCTTGATTCAAGGAGGTTATTGCGCAGAGAATTTCAAAGAATTCAAAAACTAATAACATCAAAGATATTTCCAGCATGAAAAAGGTAGGTAGCGAGAGAAGGAAAGGGACGTACACCAGTGATGGTGAAAATGGGGGAGGGGATTAATGAGTTTGGGAAGAAGAGGGTGCTTGGCAAAGTTTAAAAGATTAGCTTTTTAACTTATTACCGATTCCACACTGGTATAAGTTAGAATTAGTGTTTGGATAAACTGCCTTTTAAAAACAACTTATAGCGGCGTCGAAGCGGAAATAAGTCATTTTTAATAAGTTACTAACCCTTAACTCATCAAAACTATTTATAACTTATAATTGTCCAACATCTCTAGGAAAAATTTTTTGGTCATTTTTCCAAACACTAAAAATGACTTAATAACTTATAGCGTTTTGACACCGAATAAGCTAATCTAAACATTTTTTTTAAATCTCATTTTGCCACCGCTATAAACTAATATGGTATAAGTTAAAAATTGCTTATCATTTTAAATAAACTTAGCCAAACACCCTTGAATAAGCATAAGGGGGTGTTATTTATTTGTTTGTTTGTTTTCTTTTAAATGGGAGTGGAGCAAATGGTGATGGGATAGGGGTAGGGTGGGATGTCCAGGGTGGTTGTAACACCCGGAATTTGGAAGGTTAATTGTGGAAATAAATTCCCTTTCCTAGGGACAAGCTCGACGAGTTTATGGTGGGAACTTGACATGTTGGAGGCTTATGGGACGTACATTTTTATGAACAAACTCGGCGAGTTGGTGAAGGGGACTCGACGAGTTGGACGCTAATTGAGAAACCCTAAATTTTAGGGTGTTTCACCCTATTTAACGGCCTTAAGTTCTTTAGCTGGCCTCCTTACTAGCCTCCTCTATTCAAAAACCCTAAATCGAGCATTGTCTTCCATTGTTGAGTGTGTGAGCTTGGGGAAAGCGTTAAGTGCTCATTTTTGGTGCAAGTTGAAGAAACTAAGGAATTAGGAGTTGCTTGGCTTGAAGAAGAAGTCTTGGATCTAGAATCACTGCCTCATCTGCCAAGTCTTTGATGTATGAAGTTCTCACCATACTTATTAGTTGCTTAGATCTCTTCTTGGGTTAGATCTTATGCTTTTAGCCATAGTTGGGTGGATGTTAGGGATTAGGACATCCCAAATGCTTATTCTTTTAGATCTAAGGTCTACATGAGCTTTTTTGGCATAAAGGTGCCAACTTTATGGATTTAAGGGCTTCATGCATTCATTAAGTCTTTCATTTAGCCCATTTTTGAGTTTTTCAGCTCCTCCTAGTCATGCTTAAGCATAAATTTGGAAACTTTACATGGCCATCTAGCCTTATGGGGTTAGATCTGCATTTTGGGGTTTTGTCTTTGATGATTAAGTGCTGAATGATTAAGCCCTCACTCTTTTAAGTCTCGGGTTTGGGTTTGGACCCATTTAAGTGGTTCCTAGGGGTAAAGTATGAAACTTTACCCTTCTTGATCTCATTTTGGTTGAGATCTAAGATTTGGAGCTCTCGATTCGATGAAGGCAGCTTAATGCATTAAGTTGTTAGTTTTTTTGGGAGAACTCAACGAGTTTGTTGGGCAACTCGACGAGTTGACTTGGTTTTTCCCGATCTGTGAAGTTGATGGAGAAACTCGACGAGTTGAAGGACAACTCGATGAGTTGGGTCAACTTGGACCGTTGACTTTGACTTTTGATTTATGTCATTGAGCAAGTTTGTCCCAAGGGGTTGCTGAGGTAATCTGATTTGTAATTAAGGGAATTATGAAATTAGGATAAGGCCCATATGGGGTTGGGCCTAATTTGGAAAATTGGGCCAATGGTTCGTTAGTGGGCTTTTGGGCCTTTCAGATTGTAGTTTGGGTCATGGATTTGGACAAGGCTAGGTTAGGGGTAAAATGGTCTTTTTACCCCCGGTATGGATTTATGGTTATGCATTGGAACTCAATTATTAGTTGGGTGATGTTTTAATGATTGACAGTTCGGGGATTTTTCATCCAACATCTAGGGATTTCTTTTAATGTGCTTCAACAGTGCGAGGCGAGTTTTCTTACCGGGTTTAGCGGGTCGAAGGCACCAATTTTGGCCGATGTTTATGTTGTGTTATTAGTATGCTAGCTGTCTTCGTGACTCTTGCATGTGTATGTGTTTATATGCTTTCTGGGCTAAGGTCCGATGTCGGGTGGGGCCTGATGACTGTTTATATGCTATGTATCTATGTGATTATTGCATGTGTATGTGTTTATTTGATACATGTTATTTTATGTTGGGTATGCCATTTTATCGAGCTCAACTCGATGTTGGGCGGGGTCTGATGCCGAACGGGGTCCGATGCCGAGCGGGGCCCGATGACAGGGCGGGGCCCACTATGTGTATATTGTATGTTTATTGTATGGTTGCATGTCACACACCACATGTTTCCGCATATAATATCCTACTTTGATTTTTTATGACAATTGATACATTGGTTTTCTTTGAGTTGTATGCTTGGTTGTGAAAACACTATTTAATCTATTTTAAAAATGAAAATTTTGGGACCATATTTTTGGACGTTACAGAAGGTGTGCCCAACTCTTTTAATAAATAATATAAAATACAAAGAACATATCTAAAATGATAAATGTGGTATTTTATGTCTGTTGCGGACAAATACCACCATAAAATATACCAGACGGAAGCTCCATGTAACTTTTTTCGAATTGGAACGAAACCTCAAGATTGAACCTAATCACATGGATGACCCGAATAATAAGGACAATTTTTAGTTATCCTAACAATAATAAAGACAAATTACACAAAGCGTATTTTCACAATTTTATTGGTTATGAAATTATACCACTATTTTCATAAAGGAAGATGGTTATTTCAACACATCAAAATCCCTTTACACATAAATTGTAAAATGTCAAATTGCATCTATACTCCATAGTTTATAATTTACACCCAAAAATGATATTTCTCCTTGAATCTCGTGTAGTTACAAAGAAGGATAATGACTTGAGAAGGTAACATACTACTGCTTTTGGTCACATTTTGTCACTAAACTTTTTTTTTTCGTGATATAATAGCCCTTTAACTTGTTGATTTGTGTAGATTCCCCCCTTCCAACTGCTTTTTGCCGGTTTCAACGGTTGAATCGGTCCTATGTGTCTTTTTATCCTACATGGCAAATGAAGTGGCATGTAAGGCTAATTAATAAGGCTAGTACTAAAAGAGGGATGTTGGTGGTTCCTTTATTGTGACCTAATACCCCGATGATGGCTTCGTCCTACAACTTCTTCTCGACCTTTGATCGATCAAGCAAGAAATCAACAGTAAACAACACAAAAGCGTGTGATTGTGTGTTCCCTGCATGTATTCTAAAATCAAAAACACCAAAGAATCCAGGGAGGCATTTCATGGTGTGCAATTTCATTTGAATCTTCCCTCTTCTCTGGAATCGTTATTCCTGAATTTCTTTATGTTTTCTGGATTGGTTATTCTGAATTTCTTCATCTTTTTTAATTGTTTGTTTTGAAGGGTAAATGCAAATATTGGAAGTGGTTGGATGTAGAACATGCACAGATGCTCGTAACCGATGTGGTGGAGGGAATAAAAGTTGATTTGGTAGCATTGAAGACTGAAGTAGAGAAGGTGAAAGAAGACCTGGAACAAATGAAGAAGGAAAAGTACTCTGATGCCATTGCAATGAAGGAAAAGTTATATAAGTTTACTATAAGATTTCTTTTGTTGATCATTGTGTATATGACGAAATGATGTACTGAAATATATTCTTTAAATAATGTATTGAGTGGAATGATGTATTGAATGATCTTAACTTCTTGTTTGAATGTAATGAAATCCGGAAAAGTTGCATAAATATTGGTTTACCATATATGATTCCATTCTTTGACTGGAATGGAATTAGTGAAACAACAATGGAATCCGGAAAAAGTAGCATACATACACAATGAATACTTATATGATTCCATTATGTAAATGGAATGAATACAATGCATACATATAACAAGAAAGTAACTGAATATGGTGGTTGGATCAATTGAAATACTCCATTAATATTCGACATTAAATAAAGGGCAAGTACTTGTCTACATACACAAAACTTGTAGCTAGAAAACACAAAAGATGGGACAAATGATTCCTAAATAACAAGGACCACAAAAGAAGGGCCACCATGTGCCCACACACCCAAAAGAAAAGCATAAAGAAAACATAGTACTTTGTCTTTACATCAAAACTTGATAACAAAAGATGTGCCCACCCACTAACTTAATCAAGGACTGTAGGGTTCTCTACACTGCTCCCAACTCTAGGTATCTTCCTCCTCAGTGCCATTTTGACAATCCGTTCAAAATATTGCCTCTGTCAACTTCTACCAATTGGTCTCTTCTTCATGGGACAGGAATTACACCTGGTGGTGGTGGAGGTGGTTGGGCTGCTGATGCTGGTAGTGGTGGAGGTTGTTGGGCTGCTTCTGGTGGTGGTGGTGGTGGTTGGGTTGTTACTGTTGTTGCTGGTGGACTTGGTTCTGCTCCACTACCCCTAGATGAACTTGGTGCTTGCAAAAAATTAAAGTCTCAATTACTTATCAAAATGATGTATTATGTTCAGATGCATAAAATTTACCTGATGTATTTGTTTGCTGCTTAGATGGACATTTTTTCTTGTTATGGCCTGGTTCCTTGCAAACACTACACCTTATTAGGGTTCCCATTCTTATTACAGAATGTCTAACTAGGCGACTCAACTCTCTTTCCATTTCATTCCTCTTCCTTTTCACTGATTGCCTACTAGGTAATCTTCTTCTTTTGGGAGGCAAAGTCTTGTGATAAGGAACTTCTTGCCACATATCACTACCATTGAGAGGGTTAATGCTATAATTGTAGCATTTTAGGTAAGCCTCTTTACTCTATGATTGGGACACATATGTTTCTGCATCTTGATTCAGGGAAGAGATTGAAGCCACTCCATATAAGAATGTTATCCCTGTAAGTTGCCATATTCTACATGAACAAGTCTTTGCAATTAGATCGACTCTATATGATGCATCATTGAACCCAACTTCATACTTTTGATAACTACAAGGAGTAACCCCCCACAATATGTATAAGGCAATAAAGACTACAAATTAATAACTAATAATACAAACTAATAAAAACCATATGTTGAATGGTAAAACTCTTCCTTCCAACCATCACTTACAACCTTAAAGCAGCCATAGTACTTGGAAAACAGAGTTGTGGAATCTGGCATGATGTCTACATCCAACCTCACAGTAGAACCAGAGTTTGTCCTTAGAATTTCATGACCATATGACCATAATCTCCCATAATGTTCAATTAGATTTCATTCAATTTGTTGTAATGCAAATTTCTTTGCATTTCTACATTGCTTACATTTATGTTGAATGTTGTTGAAACTTTAACTTTCATCTTCCTAACACTCATTTTTGGCTTCTCTATAATTTCACTCATAAACTGTTTGCCTATCCACTTATAAGTCACTATGGACCCAAATTGAAACAACCTACTGCATGTATGTTCGCTATCTAGAGATTTTATCTAAAAAAGTCTTCTCTTTAGTCATCAAAGAGGTCCAAAGTATAAATAGACAAGTAGGTGACTTGTTTTTTTTTATAGCACTTAACTAACAACCTTTGGAAGTCATTTTTTTCAAACCAAAGATCACACCCATTAGCAACTGCATAGTTCTCAACATGTTTTTAAGCTTATCAAGGTTAGAAAATCACATACCTAACAATGGTTTCATTTGATTCCATGGTTGTCTATCAACATGCACAAGGTATTGAGGTTCAACATATTCAACATCTTCATCTACATCATCAACATTTACTGTACGTAGACAAAGTTTGTTTAAGAACCTGTCACCCATGGTTTTGTTGGCTGAGAATGGATATTCAACATCATCTTCTTTATGGTCAACAAAATAAGTGTCCAACAAGACTGATTCTTCATCCTCTTCACAGTTGTAGTCTTTATCTTCATTTTCCTCTTCATCAATCCACTCGAAGATTGGTTCATTTTGGTGGTCCACATACACATTCATTCTCCTCTCATTTGCATAAGCCAAATTCAAAAATTCTTTGTAATCACCCTCATTCAGCAGTGTATAAATTCCCTGACTTAAAGACTCTTGTGTGAGGCAGAAATAAATGTCTTTGCTTCTCCTTCTGGTGAGCTTGTGAAGGAATTCCATGAACTCCTCGTACTCAAATGCACTGAAGTCAATATCTCGCACTGATGTTCTGCCGGGATTAAAGTATACTAATGGGTTGGGTGCAAACGTTCCAATGTAGTGGAAATCCACTACAATGAAGTTTCGATCAGTGGGACATTGTGATGAAGCCATTATAGAGACCAATTGAAAATTAATGGAGGTTAATGAGACTTCATTCCCTAATCGAATTTAAGGACCAAATGGGACTTTGGTCTTAACTTTAATGAGGAGGGGAGACAAAATCGGGGCCTACATGCCACCTCATTGGCCACATAGGATAAAAAAGACACCTAAGACCGATTCAACTGTTGAAACCGACTAATATCAATTATAAGGGGAAAATCTACACGAATGAACAAGTTAAAGGGCTATTAGATCACGAAATAAAGTTTAGTGACCAAATGTGACCAAAAGCAATAATATGTTACCCTCTCAGGGCATTATACCTTACAAAGATTTATCATTTAAATTTAGTATCAAGTAAACAAGCATGTCATAATTTCTTTCTCCGGCACCTACGATCATGTAAGCATCATAATGGCACTCCAATAACATGTAGTGAGCCTTTTAGCGAGGATATTGTGTGTCGCAAAGGTTTGCAAATTTTTTTCTTTGAAAGTCATGCTTTCCTTTGTACTTTAATGAGTACAATTTCATTAGCATGCAATTTCCATATCTATTCTAATAAGTGAATATTTTTTTTGCCACATATCACAATCTCATTTATTTTGCCAAATGTCATTTTGTGGTTATTTTGAGTTTTTTTTTTCCACATGTCATTTTATGGATTTTTCTATTTTATTGAATTCCACATAATATTTTAGTGTAATAATTAACAATATCTATTCTAATAAATGAAGATTTTTTTGTCACATGTCACACTCTCATTTATTTTGCCAAATGTCATTCTGTGGTTATTTTGAGTTAATTTTTTTCCCACATGTCATTTTATGAGTTTCTTATTTTATTAAATTCCACATAATAGTTTAATGTAATAATTAGCAATAAATATAGTAATAAATATATATCAATTTTATTAATAGACTTACCTTCTAATTTTAAAATTTTCAAATTAAAGTTCATTAGTTTTTTTTTGTTTATTTATATAAATTATTTGTTTAAATTTAAAAAATAAAAATAAACATTTCAATTTTAATAAATTATTATTATTTTTATTTTCTTATAACTTCAAAGTTTTCAAATACTTAGATCTTAATATTTAACTTTAAAAAAAAATTTAACCCATGTAATATATAAGTCTTACAATTAATATTTTGATAAGATGTAATTATTATATTTAATATTAATGAGAAACCAAAATTTAAAACTTATTTTTTTTTTCTAATACCAACAAAATGACATTGGTGTCAATATAATGTAGTGGGTGATTCTACTCCATCTTTTATTACTCTTCTCAAAATAAAATTATTAAAAAATTGAAAAATATTGGTTGACCGACCCATATCCTTCAGCACATGATTGCATTAAATTATTGACAAGGTTTATATAGCTTTTAATGTTTCCGTGTTATTTTATTCATACCTGCATGCGCCAACTTAACCAGTTCCATCCAAATCAATTATCTTAAGTTCTTAACTAAAACAACAAAATACAATAAGAAATTTAACCGGTACTTAAATAAATGGGTAGTTTTGACCTACGTATAGAAATTATTCTACTTGTGTTGAATAATTTAAATGTTAACGGTATAATTAGAGATGAAAAACGAGTTTAATTATAAGTTACATACTAAAGGGCTTGTATTCGGTTTTGTCCTTCCTTTTTAAAGATGAGTGTTCAAGTTTCTTGGTGGACATAAGTGGATTTTAGGAATAATTTAGGTATAAAGTATATATATTTGCCGTTTTGAAAAAAAATTATAAGTTACACGGTAAAAGGCAATTTTATATGTATGCCTCATTAAACCATTTGAGTTGTCATGAATTGGTAAAGGCAAATAGAAAATATAGTGAGTAACTCATTGACCTATATTTAAATCCTCATACTATTTATGTACTGTTTTTCTTTTTGAAGTAAAAATTCATAAAGTCAACAGATCAACCTCTGCAGTAAAATAGGTGGACCAAACGGCTGCATACTGTAATAAAAAACATGTTTGTTTTTTTAATATCTGCATGCTGCTGCAGATATTAAAAAATTAAAATAAACTGATTTTATAATCCAAAAATAGTTTTTTAATATCGAAAATTTAATGACGTATGACATTTTGGCAATAATTTATGATATTTCAACAAAAAATAATGATATTTTAACAAAAACTAAAGATATTTTAGCATAAAATAATGATATTTCAATAACAAGTTATTATTATTCAATATAAAAAAAAAGAAAAAAAATTCAACAAGAATAAACAAAAAAAAAAAAAAAACGAAAAAAATATGAAATAAGATTTTAGCAATACATAATTAATATTTTAGCAAGAAAAAAAGAAGAAAAGGTTGGAAGAGGTAGGAAGAGAAAAAACAAATATTGTGCCAAGAAGAACACGCACAAATGTTTTTTAATCCAAAGACTTTTGAAAAACAAACAACTGCGAGATGAAAAGTGTTGTGCATGTGCTGCGTTACGTAGCACTAAGAGGTTTGAAAATGTTTTTTCTAAGAAACAAACAACACATGTGTATGAAATCTGGCCCGTAAATTGTCATTATTGAAGTACCGTTTTAACAAAAAAATTCATTCACTTGATCAAGATGTTTATGATTTATCCAATAAGTTTGTTCAAAAGATCAAATTCTTATTTCAATAATAGGTTTTGACCGATTATTTATATATATATATATATATATATATATATATATATATATATATATATATATATATATATATATATATATATATATATATATATATAGTAGTTTATGAAATTAAAATAATAAACATTTATTTATTTGTTTATTTTATTCGATATTTTTGGCGGGTTAACTCGATGCATCTTAATATTTACCTATGGACACAACTTAATTAGGTTTGAGTTACACAAGTGCTTGAATCCATGTATTTTATCAGTAGTATAACTTAATATTATCGATCTTCAATTCGATAATGATTTTATAGAACTTAGACAAAATTAAAAAATTTCCGAATTTTGTTTGATCAACTAACGCCATTGTTTAACCTCGAAAATGCAAAAAACTTTGTCTATAAATACTTGAATCCAGGTTTCCACTTCTCATCACAAATCACAACACACAATTCCATTGACCATAGCGTCATCATATCATTCAAAGCTAGCCCCCTCACAACACTATGACTACTCACTCAATCACCACCTTCATGGTTCTCATATCCATCCTGGCTCTAGCCAATGCATCCAACCTCTACCCTCAGTTCTACGACCACTCCTGCCCACAAGCTAAAAACATCGTCAGGTCTGTTGTCACAAAAGCTGTCGCACAAGAGGCTCGCATGGCTGCTTCTTTGCTCAGACTCCATTTCCACGATTGTTTCGTCAAGGTTTGTATGAAGAAATGTAATCAAAGTCATAAGGTTTTGTTATAATAATCAAAAGACACTAACTTTCTGTTATTCGCATTGAAACGATCATTTAGGGTTGTGATGCTTCAATACTTCTGGACAACAGTGGAAGCATAATTAGCGAGAAGGGTTCAGTCCCAAACCGAAACTCAGCTCGTGGGTTCGAAGTTGTTGACCAAATCAAAGCCGCACTGGAGAAGGCATGCCCACAGACTGTCTCCTGTGCCGATGCCTTGGCTTTGGCAGCAAGAGACTCAACTGTTCTTGTATGTATCGTATCTTAAAGCGTCATAAATCAACAACCATGGATAAAAGTTTATGTTTTTTGTTGTTTGTAAATTAAGATCATGATTTGAACTTGTGCATGCAGGCTGGTGGACCAAATTGGGAAGTGCCATTGGGGAGAAGGGATTCGTTAGGTGCAAGCTTGAGTGGTTCCAACCAAAATATTCCAGCTCCAAACAACACTTTTCAGACCATTCTCACCAAATTTAAGCTCAAGGGTCTTGACATTGTTGATTTCGTAACCCTTTCAGGTAAGTAATAAATTCGGCTGGATTGAATTCAAGAAAATCTTGAAGAGTCTGTTAAAAATCAAGAAAATTTATGGAGCCTCAACAGTCTCATGCTTATAACTTTTGCAGGAAGTCACACCATCGGAAATGCAAGGTGCACCAGTTTTAGGCAAAGGCTATACAATAACACCGGCAAGGGGCAGCCGGACTTTTCGTTAGACCAATCTTATGCAGCAAAACTGCGCCAGAACTGCCCGAGATCCGGTGGCGATCAGAACCTGTTTTTCTTGGATCCTGTGTCACCGACGATGTTTGATAACAGTTACTACAAGAACTTGATAGCTTCGAAGGGGCTTCTTAGCTCTGATGAGATATTGTTTACTCAAAACCAGCAAACAATGCAGTATGTGAAGCAGTATGCGGCGAATCAAGAGCTTTTCTTTCAACAGTTTGCGAAGTCGATGGTTAAAATGGGAAACATCACTCCGTTGACCGGTAAAAGTGGTGAAATCAGGAAGAATTGCAGGAAAGTCAACAGTTGATTCTATCTCCTTTTGGTATACAAGTTGATTTTACATCATTTTGTGTGATACGTTGTATTTTATGACTTCAAGTTCTATCAATGTACCCTTCCATATATGACAATTTTATTTGACATTAAGAGATACTGTATCTTTGTTTAGACTGATTCGCACCTACGTGATTTTATTTGTTGTTTTCTTTAAAGGCTTCGTTAATTTATCAAGTTATTTAATTTTGGTTAGAAGTTAAATTTATCAAGTTATTTAACTGGTCTATGTCCTGAACTCACGACCTTCAATCTAATAGGCTTCCAAATCTACCAATTGGGTTTGTCCCACATTGGCTACATGAGTTTGTTTTAGGATGATATTTTTGGTATGAGATAAACAAATGAACTAAGAGTATTCGTAATGTTCAATGCAGGGGCGGAGCCAGAATTTTTGAATAATAAGGGTAAAGATAGGATTATTATTGTTTGTTCCAAGAATCAACGTTAATTACTCTTTGATATTACTATTCATTTAAAGTTGTAATCATGTATTATTAAAACCTTCCATAATAGTATTTGAATGCAATATAATTGTACATCATAAAAATCTTCTTTTCGGTTATAAGAAGCCATACTGAAGGGCTTCTAGTCCATCTGTATTCGGTGTTGCTTTCCTGCCTTGATGTTTAGGGTTCGAGTCCCGCAGTGAACATAAATGGGGTAAATTAAAAATTATTTTATTATATTTTTCGTTTAAAAAAAAAGAATCATTACACATTACATAAAAGTTAAATGTGTAATAAGGAGTTAAAAATGACATTTTTCTTAATTCTTGAATTTTAGATTTGGAGAGCACATTAGATTTGGAGAGGGAAACAATGTGCTTAATTATGATATATGGAATTCAAGATAATAAAGGATCTAAAAAATAAAAGAATATACGGTGAATATATATTTTCAATATAATACTGATGATGCAAACCATAATTTAAATAATTTAAATAATTTGTTAAATGTTTTCTAGTTGTAATTTCTATTCTTTTTGTTAGATATATTATTGTTCTTCTATTAATCTCTTATGCAACTTTTATGTTAATTTTAGAAGGTATAATACATATGCGATTTAAAAGGAAAAATAGTTTATCCTAATTTTTTTAGGCATGATAGATTTGTTGTAACGTGATTAATTAAGGGCATACATTATTGGAATTCGTTATCTAATATATAGTAAAACTTTTTTTAATAGAATTTAACACTTCAAAGATTATATTAAGGGTAAACTTTTTTAATAGAATTTAGCACTTCAAATATTTTATTAAGAGTAAACTTTTTTAATAGAATTTAACACTTCAAATATTATATTAAGGGTATGCATTTGGATTTTAGAGGGGGCAATAGGCTTTAGCCTTTAGGATCTTAGGTTATTCATGGTTGTTATGGTTCTTGAGAGTGTCTATTTGGTGGTCAAATAAAAAGTTGGCAGGCGCAAAGCACCGACATGCCTCCTTATTCACTCCGCCACTGGTTCAATGAAAGAGTTAAATGAGATAATGTTTCAATGAAAGAGTTAAATGAATGTACAAATATGTCTGTCATTCAATGGATGGAATTTTACTATAGTGAAAACTCTTTATGAATAAGAAAGTTTTACAATTCTTGAATAAATATTATAAATTAACTTTTATAATATTTCTTTGAACTTTATAGAGTTCAAATACATTGTAAGAACAAATTGATATATTTTATGAAATGTGGAATGATGAAGTAGTAATCCATTGAAATTAATGATGTTTAATGCATTATAGATGCTATGACAATGTGGGGTGATTCTATTGTTGTAATTTTACTCATACAAGGAACTCTCTTCTTTGTACTTTTGGCCTTTAGTTTCTTACTATTTGGCCTTCTTTTTCTGATATATTATTTGTCTACATCTCACATAGTACTCTCACATAGTAGACTTTGAGTGGTTGGTTGTGGGCTGGATAGGTGGGTGAGAATTAACTTCTTGGATTAATTAGGATAACACAATCCTAAAAGCATATACAATTAGACATTTTTTGAATGGTCAAATACTAATAATCAACAAAAATAATTTCTAGTGTTGAAGTGAATTGATTTTGGGTTAACGATACATTAAAATGACATATTTCCTTGGTTATTCTTTTTTTCTTTTTTTTTTTCTTCTGGTTATTACATTAGGGAAAATGACACATACGTCCTATAAAGTTTCTAGGGTCAAATATGTCATTTTTGAGAAAATAAACGGGTAACCCGGTTACCCCTTATGCCAACTCACTTATTTTTATATTTTAGTAAATTAAAAAAAATTAAAAGGTCCCACTATCTCCCTCTCTCTATCTATCTCTCTCTCTCTCTCTCTCTCTCTCTCTCTCTCTCTCTCTCTCTCTCTCTCAATTGAGTAATTGTCATTTTCCAATGAAGACGATTTTAGATTCTCTGGTTCACCAAAAGATATCGGATTTTTCATCAAAATGGAACAACAGGGGGATATCGAAGGTTTTGGATCCAGTCCAAGCTTCATCTTTTACACTTCTGATACTTCAATATCCATAGCAACCGCTAAAGTCATCTGTGAAGAGCAGGCAGCTCGATTTCACGAATTTGGGGATTCCGATGAAGACGATTTAAAACACAAGAAGCCAACTGAATTCAAACCCAGAATAAAATACAAACAATACAAAATATTTGTTAATGAATCTTAGCGTTAATCTATCAAATTTGTTATTTTCTGAGATTCACTCCAGTTTCTTGTGAAATCAAATCTTTCTTGTGAAATCAAACCTAAAACAAACCCATGAAATCAAACCTAAAACTAACCAGAGTTTGCAAGAGTTTGCACCAGTAGGGAGGGGAAAAAACAAACAAGGTTCCGATTTGACTGCCACCAACATCTTCGACCTTAGGGCAATAAACTAGGTTTTTGATTTAATTTGAAAGAAGTAAAGTATAGTAAGGTAGCCGTGGAGTAAATCACAAGTGGTCCAGAGGCCTTTGAGCTTGCATCAAAATTCTGGTATGTGCGAATCAGAAAGGAAAGTATATATGTCGCCAGATTCTTGAAAAAGACGGAGGGTTTTGAAGAAGGAAAGCATGTGCGAATCGGTAATGTTTCCTGTGCGTGTGGTTTTGATTTTAAAGGTTAATATTCTCAATTCATCTTGGGATTTAAGAGAGAGAGAGAGAGAGAGAGAGAGAGAGAGAGATGGGTGGGCCCTAAGTTTTTTCTGTGTGTCCCCTAGACGGGCTAAAACAACTAACGGGGACTAAAATGACAGGTTGCTCACAACTTGGTTCCCTCATAAAGCCACGAAAAAACTTAAGTGACTAAAAGAGTCAACCCTAAAAAATTCGTAGGCTATATGTGTAATTTTCCCATTATACTATTAACTTACGGAAGTGTTAAAAAATACCGTTACTACCTATAATAACATATTTCCTCGCTTATTATTAAAAAATAAATGATGACGTGGGTATTATGTGGCAAAGAGAAGGGTGATGAGGTTTATCTTTGTTCAAAAAAATATAATTAAAGTTTATAAATTGTCCCATAAACACCATCTTTTTACTTTGGTCACTAGATTTTTATGTTGATTTATCTCTATCTCTCTTACTCTCCCCCCATCTTTGTGTGTGTGTGTATATATATATATATATATATATATATATATATATATATATATATATATATATATATGTCTTTCTCTCTCTCTCTCTCTCTCTCTCTCTCTCTCGCTCTCCCTCTCCCTCTCCCCATCTCTCTCTTTATATATATATATATATATATATATATATATATATATATATATATATATATATATATATCCTATTTTGAAAAGTTTTTTATTTCGGGAGTGCGGACAATAAATGGATCAATTAAAGGCTTTGGGCTTCAATAAAATAAGGTTTAGACCCTATTGAATTTTGATAATATTGGTTATGAGATCGAAGCCCTTGGTTTGTGTTTTGGAGTCAATGGGTAAAATGGAAAAAGTGATGTTTCATATTTCTTTCATGAATTAAGGATTTTTAGTTCGGTAAGTTTTAAGTCAAAGGCAATTAGATAGAATTGTAGGGCTCTTCAATACATTTCCGTGCATATAAGAACACTAAAAACATAGTTGAAATGAGGAAGTTATGGTTATTTGAAGTTGAAGTGGAAATTGAGGGTTTTGTCCTACACAGGGTATAGGAGAGTTACACAGGGTGTAGCTGCTACGCATGGCGTAGGAAAATTACGCAGAGCATAGATGCTGAAATATTGGACGTATGTTTAAAAACCTACGCATGGCGTAGGTTATGCTACGCGGGGAGTAATCGTGGCAGATAAATACCTTAATTATTCGGTTTTAAGCCCTATTTAAGGGCTCTAACTTATGGGAAACCCTCACATGACCAACATTTTGCACCTAAGATCATTCCTTGAGAAACTATAGCCTCCTCTTACTTGTTTTGATCATCGACATCATTTATGAGCTTATTTTTTCAATTAGAAGGTTGAATCTTGAAAAACAAATGGTGGCAAAGTGTATAGAAGAAAGGTTCAAGTATAGATCCAACAATGTTACTTCATACCTGGACTATTATGAGTAAAAAGGTTCTAACTTGCTCATTGGTTTCATAGATCTAGTTATTTGTCATATTTGCCACTTTTTATCCCTTGAACTTGTGTTTTGGGAGTTAGAAGAACTCCATCACCTTTTGAGCTATATTGAACACTCTTAGGACTTATTGGACTTAGAAAGTTGTGCTTTGGTGCTTGTTCTTTAATCCATGCAAGTTGTGTTAGCATTTTTTTGTCATTTTAGTGCATAAAGTTTAGATCTTCAAAATTTATGACCTTGTTATGGATAAAGTTGGAAACTTTATCCATCTAAACATCATAATGATTTAGATTTGAAGGTTTGAGACTCTTACAAAATGGATTAAGCTAAGCAAGATGCATATTTGGTCCCTTTGAGACTTAAAGATTAGATCTTGGTTGTTTTGATAATCCTAATGGATAAAGATGGAAAATTTATCCATTATGGAGCTATTAGGAACCAGATATGAGAATTGGATGGTTAACATTATGTATTAAGCACTTAATGGGAAAATTGGACAACAACATGTTACACAGGGCGTAGTTTTGGATACACAACATATAACCATTTTCTGCATCGTTTGGAAGCCTTGTGCTCTATGTTGGGCGTAGAGAATCTTCTACATGGGATGTAGGTTGAATGAGGTTGACCATTGACTGTTTGACCGTTAACTTTTACCAAGTTTGACTTTAGGACAAATTGACGATTTTGGGTTGTAGCTTAAGACTGGGTCCCTGTTTGCTATATAGGTGACCTATAGAGCCGGTTATTGGATATGTATTCATCACTATTATCTTTTCAACTGCAAGGTGGGTCTTTTAACTATACTTGTGGGTCGAAGGCACCAATGTCGGCCCACTAGATTGCGTTATGTTGGATGCTATTTGTCTTTGTAACTTTTGCATGCATGTTTGGGTTGAAAGATATCCCAGGGTTGGGCCTATTATTGCATGTTTGGGTTGAAATACACCTCCAAGGTTTGGGCCATGATTGTATGGTGGGGTGAAATACACCCCCTCCCCCACGACTAGGTCCATGATTGTATGTTGGTTTGGAATGTACCCTAGGGTTGGGCACACTGATTAGTATGACATATGGTATTTTGGGGAACTCACTATGCTTTGTGCTTATTTTTATGTTTAAAATGTTTTCAGGTACTTCTGGTTTCAAAAGGAAGGGTGCAGCTTGATTGCACAACATCCCATATCATGATTCCGCATTGATTACTCTTTTACTCTTATGAATTTGTTACACTGTATTGTGATTGAATTTGAGACACCTGATGTATGTATTGATTATTTTAAAATGTAAATTTTTTTCTCTATTTTTAGGATGTTACAAGTTAGTATCAGAAGCTTGGTTTGAGGATTCAGGCACACTCTCGGGTGTGTATGAACTCAAAATGAGGATTTCAAAAATCTTTTAGAAGAAAATGATTTTCTAAAATGGTTTTTAAGAAAAATGGGTGAAATGAATGCAATCAACCGATAGAATGCATGATAGAATGCTAGGAGAGATGCATGTATATGCATGTTGATTGAGCTTTTGGAACTACAAGCTAGTATGGATTTCAGATGTTGGATAGAATGGCCTGATTTGTGATGCCTTGTAACCAGGGGTAATTGGATGCTTCGTCATATTTGGAATCTATGTTGGTGGAATTGATTGCTAAGTGTATACTTTAAAAATTATATACGATTAGGAACATATAGCCCTAGAGAGACTAATTTATCCTTATTCATGTTCCTTGTCTAGTTGTAGGCTTAGGATTGAATCTGTCACTTGACAATCTATGTGATCTCGTTTTGTGTATAATTTGCATGTATAAGGCAACTGACAGTGTTGGTAGAGGTTCCTATCATCGTAGAAGCAAGTTAGTTGGAGGATGCTTTTATGTTTTATGGCCTATAAAGTGTTACTACTCGAATGCTGTTTGTTTTGTGCTTTGTGGGACCCATATTGATGTGAGCTAACTATTAAATGAATATGTTAAGTAACATGTTGCAAAAGTTAAATAATTCTACAATGATTTCTTTGTCCCTATTATGCAACTCTCATTCGAGTCTAACCGTTGTAGGGTTGGGTCTTTTATTCGATATATCATTTATGTTTTACCGCACGTAATTATATTCATGAAGTAGTTAATTAATATTAGTAGGGATTCTTCAATAGATGATATCAATGTGAGGTGGGAGTCCTAGGAGAGCCTAGGAAGTGCCTTCGAGGAATTGGTGTGCAGTTTAGCGGTGTATATTTGTCGAGAACAGGTATATGTGATTTTATGGTTTAGCACCATGATTCACTACAATGTGTTTCTGTACTTATTGATTTATTGGTTATGGTTGTTTAGGATAAGGATGGGTCTAGTGAATTGTTGGGCCTTAGTGGAAATGCCAGTTTAGGATTGAATGGTGCAGACCTAGGTGAGTTAGTTGATTTTGAGTTCTTGAGGGCCTTGCTCGAGGTAGTGCCAATCGAGTCGCAAGAGACGACTCAAGAAGGAAGCGATTATGATGATCGACTTGAGGATTGCAGCCGGAGGATAATTGATTGGAAGATGGATTGGGATGTCACTATATTTGACGGGGGTTATATACTACCAACTTTCTGCATTCGGAGGAAAGAGAGAGCACACATGTGATTTTCAGAGTTGGGGAATGGACCCAACATGAGACTAGATAACTACGGTTTTTTGGTGACAAGTATGGTAGTGTGGGGATGCATAAGAGGATACTTGTGGTATGGTTGCCTTGAGATAAGGTCAAGGGTGTGCTTTCTTCGAATATAGTTAGGTCAGGTGCTAGTTGATCGTTTCGAGTGATCAGGGAAGTAAATCGGGAACAAAAATCTTTTGTCATCTCTGATGTATCCTGACTATGAGAATGATTCCTCTTGTATTTATGAATGATTCTCATGACGAATAAATTGTTGGGGATTTATATTAAATGTGTGTGGTAGTCCATTTGTTTCTAGATAGAGAATCGATGTTATGAATGGACCGTTAGAATTATTGCTTGTGCCTCTGCATGGGATTCTTGACGTTAGAGGTGGTTATGATTAGGGAGTTTCCAAGATCTCCATCTGAGATTTGGACTCTTTGTGAGTTTTCTTGTTCCTTATCTGGAAGATCAACATGCATTGTGTTATGCATGTTTACTAGTATGTTTGTTTTGAATGGACAGTTAGAATTATAGTTTACTAGTATGTTTCTTTTGAACCATCCCTGATTTGTAGAAAAGACTCGATTATATACCGAGTTATGCTCGTACTTTAAAAACAGATTTTTATAAACAACAAAGTAACATAACTTAAAAGAGTTTTTGAATTGATTTGATGACTTACAAAAGCATAAGAAATCATTTAATGTGATGGTTATCACATGTAAATATTTACACAATATCATTGTGTTCAACTTGTAATCCCCCCTTAAAAGCATTTAAAACATTTATAAGATAAATTATAGGGGTATGAACTCACATTATGTGGGTGATTCAATTGAAGATTCGAGTAAGGATGAGAAGTTCCATGAATGAAGTCCCGAGGCACAAACGAGTTCTAAATGATATATATTGATAAATATATGTATATAATTAGTGTATATAACAACTAATCATGAAAGGAAACAACCTTAGGGACTAGAAAACACTTGAAATGAAGTGTTACAATGATATATTATTGTATGATAGGAGTTCACGGCCACACAAGGAAGTGTTTACGGCCAAGAAGTGTTCACGACCAAGGATGCTTGAAGGGTTTATGGCCCAAGCTTGGCCTTAAGAAGGGTTTACGGCCATGGATGAAGGGTTCACGGCCATATCATGAGCCTATGAAGGGTTCATGGTCCAATGAAGGGTTCACGACCATGAACTCTTGAAGGATCATGCTTAAAAGGTGTTTGTTTCAAGGGGATTCAAGAGTCAGACAACAAGTATATGGATAGGATACTTACTAATTGGAAGACTTTAAGGAGTTTACGGCCCAAGAACAAGTGTGTGTTCTTGGTGTAAAGATGGTGATTTGAAGATCTAAACCAAAAGTTTTGAATTCATGGATGAAATCAAAGAGCTTATTGTGAATAAGAAGGATATCAAGTAACAAGGGATGAATCACTTACAATTTTGAAGAGAAAGAAAAGTGTTCTTGATGATACTTGAGAGAGTTTTGAGAGTTCTTGACTTGAAGATGTAAGAAATGAAAGTAAATATATAAATATATATATATATATATATATATATATATATATATATATATACACTTATATATATAGAACTGATTGCGGTCGAGGAGTTCACGCTCCGAGGTTCACGGCTGAAGCCTCGTTTACGGCTCGGTGTTCACGACTACGAGGTTTATGGCTGCGAGGAGTTTGCGGCCATGCGAAGGTTCTCTATTCTTTAAAGCTTTTCTCTTCCAAACCTTAATACTCTTAGTTAACTAGGGTTCAACACTTATAACCCAATAAACCAACTAATTTAAGACCATGGAACCAACGTTGACTTAACAAGAAAAAAAAATTCGGGCTGTCACATTCCAAGGGTCTGGGATGATATATATATGGTTAAGCCGATTTGAGATTTGGTTTGTTTGCAATTCCAGTTGGTGGTGGTTCGAACCCTAAGTGGGGGAGAACTAGGTATTCTTCTTGGAGGATCATCGATATGTTCGGAGGGTGTATCCGGGTATGAGTTTTAGAGCACAATTGCTACGGGGGATTTCAATTCCGTTGTTTCTCAAGAAAGCAATATTAGATCCCTGATTCACCGCCTTATCCGCCGCCTCATTACCTTTTCCATTCACCATAGGAAGCACGGGGATAAGGTCATTAAATTAATTTATTCTTCTTATGGATAACTCTGGCACCCGGGGTATGTTGCAACATACCTTACTTTCTGGCAAGGTATTTCGTTGATTATGCGGTTAGTTCTCAGGCTAGAACCTTGATATGTGATGGGCATTTTGTGACCCGTTTAACATGTTCTTATGGAGTTATCATTCTTGGGATAACTAGGACTCTTACATGTGAAGAAGGGAATGAGTTTTATTTGAGCTATTTGGAAAGAATGCGTGTGGTAGTTAATATGGGTACACATTGGAGTATACCTACCAATAACGAGGAGGATGAGCCACCATAACAAAGAGGAAGGATGACTGTGAGAAGAAGAGGAGAGAGAGAGAGATCAGTCGCTACATCAACATAAGCCCATGGGAGGAGGACCATCTCATGAGATGTTGTCAGGATATTTGGACCGGATGCATGTCAGTATGAATTGGATTAGTGGTACTATGGAAAATATGGTTCAACATTTCAATATCACCCAACCACCGACTTTGGGGTACCAGTGTACGATTTTCCCATCTTGGGGTGAGATGTGGTCAAGGCAACACTTTAGAGCATGCACGAGTGGAGCAGTTGATGATGAGAGAGATGACAAATGATGAAATTATCCTTTTTAGTGCATTTTTAGTTTTTTTCATTTTTAGTCTTTTTTATTTTTGGTGTGCTTGTTTTTGTTTGGTTTGATTGTTTAGTAAAACTTTGTGATGATTATGTTGGTTCCTTCCACATTTTGGTTGCTTGTTTGCAGAAAATCGTGAGAATATAGAGATAAGAGAATATACGAGTTAAGCCGTGTCATTTAGAATCGAGAGTCGAGACCCATATTGATTGATAAGTTTGGGGTTAATTTCATGAGTGAAACAAGATTAGCAAGGAAGAAAGAGTCAAGCAAATATAGTGTCATAGAAGGGTCTTAATATACTAAGACATTCAGTTACATTGCACTTAGAAGAAGTTTTTGCAAGATGACATTCTGTGAGACCCAGTTCTCATGATGTGAGTATTCATCCCTCACGTCGTGAGCCCGAACACGATAATATTCAGAGGTCGATGATATACGACACCACGTTATGATTTTCATACCCGACGTCGTGAGTTATATATTTCTACGAGTTAGAAGCCTTGTATTCCATACTCATTTCAAGGCTCACTATTATCATGACTTATGATATCATAAATCTAGTTATTACTCTTTCTCTTAACCATAAAATGTGGCGTATGCCTTCCCATATTACGATGCATTACTTCGAAGATTTTATACACCATGCTTATTGAAGTTGTGAGTTTCTGCTTCACATTTTGTCGGCACATTCATTCGCATATCTTAGAAGATCCGAGTTCCATTCACAAGTTCAAGATGCTCAAGTTATCCGTGCTTTCCGACTCGACTTCGCCACTACTACCCTAGGGGATTCTGTTCCTTTTTCTCCCTTTTATAACTTCTAAATTATTTTGTGCATACAATGAGGGCATTGTATGTAATAAGTGTGGGGTAGGGGGTCAAAAAAGTAAATTAGTAGAAACTTTTAAAATTTAAAATTTAAAATTTTGAAAAATTTAGAAATAGATTTGGAATAATATCTAAAATTTAAATCTAGTAATAGTTTAAACTTAAGTTGCTAGTGTTGTGTGGGATGATCCAATTTGAGCTCAAATGTTTAATTGAGCCAACATATGTTATAGTATATTTGTGGCTTCCCAAGTCTTAGTGAAAAACCATGAGATATGAAAGGTAATCTGTTAGTTTATATCGCATAATAAGTTTTGTGGCATGTACCTGCAATCTATCCACGAGAGTTTATGTAGTCATTACCAAGGTTCTAAATGGCGTGAGGCGTGGCGTGGCGGCAAGGCCAAGCCTCAAGCTTAACAAGCCATGGCGTTTTTCAAGGCGTGATGTAAGGCGGCGATTTTGTATTAATTTAAAATTATATTAACACATAAATATAAATTTATGTTAAATATAACTACTTTTTAGAAGTGTTAGATCAATAACTAATAACAAAAAATTAACAAAAACCACAATACTTATATCTCCGATTTGAAAAGACATAACAAAGAGCAAAAAACTGTGTCTCAAAAAAAAACACGCACCATAACACGCCATAATGCGCCATGGCGCGCCATATCACGCCTTGCCATGCGCCACGCCTAACAGCAACGTTATGAAGCTTTTCATAACGGCGAAGCCACGCCTCACGCCATGACGCGCCATGGCGCGCCTTTTAGAACACTAGTCATTACACTTAGACTAATACCTCTAACCAATAAAGGTTGAAGTTAATCTCCCTTGCCTAAGCATGTAGGATTTGAGCAAAAAAAGTGAGTTATATATAAAAAAAGAGAGAGAAATTACCAAAAATTGAAAGAGTTTTTGGAGCTATCAAAGTATGAAGATCAAAAGATAAAAAAATTGTGAAGAAATTCAAAAATTTGTAGATACCAAAAATCAAACAATAAAGGTGGTGAATTCAAAGAAATCAAAGAGTAAATATCAAAGAAGTGAAGAACTCCAAGAGCTCCATTGTGGTATCAAAGTTGTAATTTTCTAGATTATGTATGGTTGGGTAGCTTAAGCAAAAATACCTTGAGGTTAAGATAGATTTCGGAGGATTGATTCGGAGGGTTGCAGAAATGAGTGTCGTATAAGCTAAGGGGTGAAATTTCATAAGGATTATGAGTATTTAGGATTAGGAAGTTTTTAGGAATTTTAGAAAAAAATATACACATTGAGGTGTTGATATAATGGATGAGTTCAAAATGGATTGTCTTATGTGATATTGGTGATGAAAATTTAACTTCAAATTAATTAGTTTTGATTGAGGGCAAGCAAATGATAGGTGTGGGGTATTTTATAAAAATATTTTAATACACTTTGTTTAATATTTTGGTTATTTGCAAAGATATGTGGTACTTATAAGATTGAATTTTATTTTGAAGCCAAAAGTAACACTCTTGAAGATAAAGGACCAAAAGCAACAAGAATTGGAATTTTGGAGGATTAGAGCATAAAATGAGAAGAATCAAGCTAAAAAGTCAACCTCACGACATGAACCTCAAGCTTCTAGAAGATAGACATTCGGAGGACATAATCTGTGTTTGATACGAATTACAACTAAGTTCATGATGTGAGCTCTAAGCCTCACGACGTGAGCAGGGATTTTTTGAAAAATATATATAGTCCTTGGCACTTACGATTTTAACACTTCACCTGGAGACTTGGAGGGTTTAGTAAACGATTTCATGGGGAAGCTTAATCAGAAAACCAAGTCCAAGAATTAAAGGAAGGAGAATTTGGTTAAAGGTTTAGAGATTAAAGATTATAATCATCACATTAGTTTGGTACATTCAATTATGTATTTAGTTATTGAATTTTCATGTGTGATTTTAGCCATGAGTAGTTGAATCTAGTTACTTCTGTTTAGCTACATGAAGCTTCTGATGGGTTATGAGTATTCTAACACTCCTATGGTGTACAGGCAACCCTAGAAACCTTGGATGTATGTTTTCTCTATTATACATGCAAATATGATTTTTCCAAGGTTCTCATCCTAACTAACATACCATGGGGTACTTGTAATATAAAACTTAGTGGGATGACATACCTTTTCTTGTGGTTGATTCCTTAGAGCTTCAAGAGCCCAACACCAATAATGTGGATGCCTCAAGTGGAATCACAAATGACCAAAACACCTTGGAAAACTTGAGAGAATAGTAATCACACTAGAAATCGGCCCACTCTTGTTCACTCACACACTAGTGTCATTTCATGTGCCAAAGACCTCTTTATATAGTATGGAGGATTAGGGTTACATTCATGTAAACCCTAATACACATGACCTTTCATTTCCATAGGATCCATGGATTAAAAGCTCCATGGACTATCCATGCAAGCTTATCTCATCCTATATATATATATATATATATATATATATATATATATATATATATATATATATATATATAAGAGTCCATATTTAGTTAGTTCCTTTTGATCACTAAATTAATTCTTGATCAATACTAATTAAATAATATGATTTCATATTAATATATTATAACTTAGAATATATTAATAAACCATAGACATAATATTCTCAAAAGACTATGCATACAAATTGTTTTGGTGAAGTGAAACCCAAATGGACCATGCTACTCTCGGCTCGAGTACATACCAATGATATTTATAGGCTTAGACATCTAATCCAATAGTCTTCCACTTGGATAAGTCTAAAACTATTATTCAAGTATGACTCCAAGATCTTGACTAGTAATCATAGCTCTTAAAGTCGCTGTCGAACTCTGACCTAGTCAAATGACGTGTCCATTAGATAAAGGATCATATATTCCTCCATTCTAGATATCATATGGACTGAGACATGGATTATAATCATTCTCTCTATCCATTTGTTGTTTCCCAATTTTTGATTTATGATGACTGACTAATTGAATAAATCAAATCAGTCCAGGCTTGGCCAAGCACTTAGGGGTGTCATCACTAAATCATCAAGGGGCCCACATATATCGCTTTTATCCCTCCAAGGGTAAAAGGAATGGATAAACTTCGACCCAAATGTTCGCTTGTACTTACTCATCAAATTACACACAACGGTATGTTTTATAACAACCAAGTTACTGGTTGCGTTTACATATGTCAATGTGTAACTGATGCGCAACTACAACTCACACGTCTCCGTTTGAAGAATATAAGATATTATCGTCTCATGATCACTCGTGATAAAATTCATGAAGTGATTCAAATGAGTGTGAGTTTAATCCAATACTCGAATCTCATTCCAAGAGCACTTATGAATGTTGCAGCAAATTTTGCTATGTCTAATCACTTTAGACATCTACAAGCTTAATTCATGACAGTCTTGATTCATACCTACTTCTAAAGTATGATTGACTGTAGAGAGTTTGAATAACCTAGTTATTCGGGAAGTCAAAACATGCAAAGTGAAACACAAGAACAGTTGAATCCAATATGGTCTCAGAACTTATGAATATAAACAAAAACACCTTTTATTTATCACCATATTGATTACACATTATTCAATGTTTCGAATAATCAACTTAATACTTGAATTAAAATAATAGTCATGCCATGCTCCAAGCATGCACACTATGTTTGTCTAAACAATAGTTATGTCATCCTCCAAGTATGCACACTATGTTTGTCTATGATCCTTACTTTGTGAAGTAGACCAATTGAACATCATTCCAATGATGCTCATTTCACAATCCCAAATCCTTACCGCAAATGTAAGAATACAAGATTCTTTGTGATTTTCTGAAATTTGTTAGATTCTAAACTTATATGCATTGATTCTCTTGTAATGAATATGCACAAAAGTCACAAAGACTTGACAACAAATATTTACAAAGTATTCCAACAGAGAGCAATTCCATGGAAATAAAGTCTCAAATTCAAAGTACATTCCTTTGAACATTCTTCTTGCATTAAGTTTTCTAATCTTACACAGATTTATTGAATACCTTCCTCCTATGGAAACATTTCTATATACCCATTTTGACTCTTACTTCTGAACAAGAGTTGCCTTTTTTCAGAATATGTCAATATGGTCCATCTCCAAAATTTTACACCATACTTCCAACTGTCCATCAGAAACCAATCTTAGGTAAACCTCATACTGTCCTCGACAATTGTTTAATCATTTCAGTCACATCCTGTTCTCTTCCTTTTTCTCTCTTAATGCCCTAGGCATTTGGAAAAGTTAGAATGGATAAGTATTATAGCACATGCAATCGATCCTATATCTGAAGCATACAAAACATGATTCATGATGTCTCACAAAAAGACATGATACTTGACCAGTCTTTTGCTACAATATTTCTTATAATTTGCCATGTTCTCATAATTAGAATTATGAAAAGGGATACCATAATCATAATAGAATTTTAGAATGTAAATAATGTAATCATGACTAAATTTGATTAAAATCTCACAATCTAAGGTTTTAGATTTGAAATGAAGTATAATTTCGTCTCCTTTAATTATAGCAAAACAACTTTTTCAACCCCTGCAACTTCACGAATTGAAACTTTTGTTTTCTATAATTAAAATTGCTAACTTGCAATATTTACCATAATTAATTATGCTCCCACTAGCATAATAATTATATCTTACCTTCATAACACTTATGCTCCCACTAGCTCTAACACATACTCAGAAATCAGCTAGACTTCTAGAAATCGATGCTTTATTGACTTTCATTACCAAAGTTCAAATTTCTGATACAAGATGCTTCGATAAAGCTTTATATAAGCTTCTCAAAATCATACACCTTTCCTTAGATAACTCACATGTGTGTCTAAACAATTATGAAGAGGGATGCCGTAATCATAATATTTAGACCTTTCACCATTCTCACAATTCAAACCATGAAGAGGGATGTTGTAAGCATGATAGAATTTGAGAATGCAAATATCACAAGTGCTAGCTACTTAAAATCTTGTAACGCCACGTTCTAAGAGTAGTTATTTATGGTTCCCTGAGATCAAAGAGTAAGGGCGTTTCGGTCTTTTATTGGCAATGGGTTTTATTCGAGAAGGTTTCGGGTCGGGGTGTGTTGCTAGAAGTGTAGGGCTTCTCGCCACCTTTTCGTGGATATAAAGTTTGTCGAAATGGACTTGGAATAAAGGAGCTATGGCACTTTGAAGATATTGTCACTTATGGCACTTGATGGAAAAAGTTGACAAAGTAAGGCCATGCATGCATGGGACATGCGTGGGTACGCCCAGCGTAAGGCTGGGTTACGCCCAGCGTAATGGAGTTAATGAAACGCGAGGTCCCTCAACGTACACCTAGCATACTGGAATTACGCCCAGCATACGTCCAATATCGAGAAACCCTAATTTTAGGGCCAACCACTATATAAGGAACATTATGGTTCCAACCCCAGCCTCCATATCTACCCTTTTACCCTTATAAACCCTAAGTAGCCATTCTTCTTCCATTGTTGTGGGTATTTGACCTTGGAGAGCTTGGTTTGGAAAAGGAGAGCCTAGAAGAAGAAAGAAGAAGTTGTCAAAGAAGGAGTGGGGTGGCTGAAGCTCGTAGATCTGGAAAGGCATCATCTTTTAGAGCCCTTTTGAGGTATAAAGTCTCTTGCTCGACAATCATATTGTGTAGATCTATGTGTTATGAAGTTTTGTACACCATTCTTGTCCTAAAAACCCCAAAGTGATGCATGATGCGAGTTGGTTGAGATTAGCTGTCCTTTCAGACCTTAGGAGAGGTCTTGAGTGAGAAAAATGAGGTCACAATGGCTTTGGTTGTCTGATGTGTGAGATAGGTAGGTCTTAATGGATTAAGACCTTGAGTTAAGAGCTTTACGGACGTCCTAAGTAATAAAGTTTGAGACTTCATGAATCCTAGGCATATTTGGTCTATGGATCTGAAGTTTGGGCTTAAGAGCTTAAGCTATTAAGAACTTATGTGGGATTTTAGTTCAGTGGGATTACACCCCGCGTAAATGGATGTACGCCCAGTGTAGTGGGTCTGTGTCCCGACTCCAATCTACGAGCATCGATGTACGCCCAGCGTACCAAGAGGGGTACGCCCCGCGTACTCCCTCTGTTGGGTTTTGATTTTGGGCCTTAAGTGATTGGGTTGTTATTGGGCTAGTGGGGCTTGGGCCATGACTGAGCATTATAAATGGAGTAATGTAGACGCAATAATTATTATGGACCTTGGATCTAGGCCCATTTGGTGGGGTGGGCCCAATTTAGTAAATTGGGCCAATATTGGGCTTTGCATGAGAATTTGACTTTGGGTCTTGGCCCAATAAGAGGATGATGGGCTTAATGAGTGTTGTGGGCCCTTGGTCTAGAAAGTTGTGATGGTTTCTTATGTAATGGCTTTCTTATAATAGTTGGGATTCCCGGCGAGTCAGCAGTCAGAGAGTTGCAGGATTTTAGCAGTTGCAAGGTGAGTTTTCCTCACTGTACTCAAGGGTCTAAGGCACCAAGGCCGGCCCTTTGAATTGTTGTTAGAGCCTGTTATGTTATGTGATGATATGTCTGCTAGTATCCTGGTAGATGAGATAGTGATATGAGAAGATGCTTTGTTAGCTTAGTATCCTTGAGAAATGAATAGTTGTATGATGGCTAGTTCCATTGGATCAACTCCCTGGTAGTTGAGTAGTGATTACTTATTGACCGGTAGTTGGTCTTGCACTACATGCACTGGTAGGAGGTACGTGCAGGTTATGTATGTTGAGCATTAGCAGAGGGTATTCCATCCCGGTAGGATGATAGGGCCCTAGTGTGTTGGTTCTATAGAGTGTTTTATGCCTGTTATGTGTGCATGTCTGCTACTGTAGATTGGCATTCCAACCCGATGGTTGTGGGCCAGGAGTATTCCATCCCGGTAGGATGATTGGACTCACAGTAGTTTGGCATTCCAACCCGATGGTTGAGGGGTATGGGGTATTCCATCCCGTGGGATGATTGGACCTATAGTAATAGTAGTAGTGGTAGTAGTTACTGTATGCATAGAAAGTGGAGCATTCCAATCCGATGGTTTTAGGCCAGGAGTATTCCATCCCAGTAGGATGACTGGACTCATAGTACGTTGGCATTCCAACCCAATGGTTGAGGGGCCTGGGGTATTCCATCCTAAGGGATGATTGGACCCATAGTAGCTAGTGTTGTACGTATAGGTGTTTCGGCATTCCAACCCGATGGTTGTGGGCCGAGAGTATTCCATCTTGGTAGGATGATTGGGCTTGTGTTATGTAGGCATTCCAACCCGATGGTTGAGGGTCGGGGGTATTCCAACCGGAAGGTTGATTGGAGCCGACGTATGTTGTTCTTTGTTGTATGCGTATGTTATGTATGTATGAGTACTTTGGGGGAACTCACTAAGCTTTCGGGCTTACAGTTGTGGTTTATTGTTTCAGTTGCTTCAGGAGATCGTGGCAAGGCGAAGGCGTGATCGTACCGCTCCTTATATTTATGCTGTATGTAATATGATTCTGGGGAAAATACTCTGATGTTTAAACTATTTTGAAAACAAGATGTATGATCGTAACGGTTTTTGAATGAATTAAAATGTTTTAAATTGGTTGAAATTTTTGGTCATTACAAGTTGGTATCAGAGCGTTGGTTTGAGTGAATTGGAGGAGCATTCGTGTGAATCCAGTCTCAAAATCAAGGAGAGGTTTTCAAAAATGGTTTTCAAAATAAGTAAAGGAGGACGCAGAGGGTACGATCAGCCGGAGCCAGTAAGTTACCCCAAAATACCATACAAGTTATTGTTTTGAGATATGTTAGAACTGCATGCTAGTACTAGGCTAGGAATCTTCATGAATTGCGTGATAGAATTGTCTGAATTATGGTGTCTGCTAGCCTAGGGTTTCCTTGTTATGAGCTATTCAGTGTTCCTCTAGGGGTGAGGATTGAGTGCTTGTTGTGTATGTATGTGCTTAGGGCGTTGTGGTGATACTTGAGACAAATATAGGTAGGTGTGGAAGGTAGTATGGGCCCATACTACTGAAAGCACAAGACCCATACGCGTGTCAAGGAAGTCACAACCCCTAGGTTGTTGATTTGAGGTTAGTCCTCGGTGGTTATGCGAGGGATCTGAGATTTTTATGGTTTATTCCACTATGGCGGATGCGAGATGTTTGGAGGCAGGATCCGGTTCGGGATCGGGATCAGGAGAGGGTGGCCGAGATGGACTCGTATCACCCGAAGTCATTGGCCAGATGAGTATGACTGAGTTAGACGCTAGGATTCATGATATCCTACATGAGGAGGTTGCTGCTATGTTCCAAGCTGAGTTGTCGGAACTGTTTGGGTCGATCAAGACCGCCATGGTTGAGTATTTTGATGAGCGCCATGCAGCTCTTGCAGAGACAGCGGCCGCGGCAGCCGCATCGGTTGTGGCAGCAGCAGGGGGAGGAGCCAGTCGGAGTTTTCAGTATCGGGATTTCGACAATACGAAGCCCCTTACTTTTGATGGAGTTCAGGATCCGATCGTTTCTATGAGGTGGTTGTCAGACGTGGAGGGTTGCTTCTTCACGTGTTCATGCCCTACGGATCATAGGGTGAGGTGTGCTCTGAACCTTCTAAGGCTCGAGGCGAAGGATTGGTGGCGGTTGACCACGGGATCTTATTCTGATGTGCAGCGGGCTGTGGTTTCGTGGGATCAGTTCCGGGAAATGTTAAGTACTCGTTATGTTCTGCAGGTTGAGAGAGAGAGGTTGGCTCAGGAGTTCCTGGAATTGAAGCAGGGTTCAGAGTCAGTGACGGAGATCACCAGGACGTTCACTGAGAGAGCGATGTTTGGCCCGGAGTTTGCTTCGGAGCAGGCTCAGATGTCTCGATATCTGAGTATGCTCAAGAAGGACATCAGACAGTTTGTATCCACGCAGAGGTGTAGTACCTTGTTTGAATTGTAGGAACCCGCTAGGCGGCGCGAGTTAGAGATTGAGCTCTAGTTAAGAGAGCAGAGGCAGGCACCGATGCATTCGCAGCCTGCACCAAAGCGGATGAGATCCGCTGATTATCGACATGGAGGTCAGAGGAGTCGCACTTGCGGGAAGTGCGCCAAGGTGCACGAGGGTAGCTATCGTTCTTCTTTGGGGTGCCTCAACTGTGGCAAGGAGGGCCACATAGCTAGGGATTGCAGGCAGTCGACTCCAACAATAGGGGTCCGACTTTGTTATCATTGTGATCAGGTGGGTCATATGAAGGCCCAGTGTCCTATATTGGCAGCCAGGTCAGTGCAGGCCCCAGCGCCATCCACTTTGAGACTTACTGACGGAGGTCAGGGATGAGCAGAGCCTCCGAAGGCTCCAGGGCGTGCTTATCAGCTTGTGACCGAGGAGATTAGATCTGAGCCAGAGTTGTATGTCGGTATGTTTTTCTTCTTTATCTTGTTTATGTTGTGATTATGAGTTGTTTCTTGCATGAGATGTTTAGTGTTGTATGTATTAGAGTTGAGTGAGCATTGAGGGTTCTTAGAGGGTTATTATCGAGTGTGGAATTCGTGAGAATGGAAGGTTATGGTTCGAGAATTTGAGAACTTTCAGCAGGAACTCAGTTTCCTCGAAGTTCGGTGTATCAGTGGGTTCGATTGAGCATGCGTGTTAGCTTCGCCACAACGGATGGTGATTAGTGCCCTAAGTGGGGGAGAATTAGAAATTCTCGGATAAGCCGCTGGTTGTAGAAGGTTGCCTGGAGCGTCTTGAACGTCGGTTATTGGGATGATGCGATGAGGCGGTTCAGTTGTTGTAAGGGTTTGCATGTGTCGAGGAAATGCGCCAGGTTATGTGTGAGTCGCTGGGTATGTGACCAGCCTCTGAGTATTTATTCATGATACAGGATAATAGTGAGCACCGCTAAGGGGTAATGTATAGCGTGGATTTGTCGCGGTGGCAATGATTGGCTGATGCATAAGCTTGTTTTCAGTCTCCTTGGAAGAGGAGAGGGATAGTGGCTCCAAATTGGAGGTTTGGACAGAGGAAAGTGGGATAGCAGGTTAATAGACTCGAGAGCAGTCTGGACCAGTGATGAGAACTGTGTAAGATATTGCAGCCGGAGGTCAAGGACCTAGAGATCGTGATAAGTAGGTATGGGTGAGGTTACACTCAGATGTGGCGAACCGAAGGGTTCGAGGGTGACGCAAGGACAGGGTCCGTGGTTCCAAGTATGGTTATAGGTTGAGTTATGTATTTGAAGGTATTCCAATCTGGGGTATTCTATCATGAGGATGACCGGACCCTATGATTGATTGGACCTGATGTGTTTGGTATTCCAACCCGAGGGTTGATTGGACCAAACATGTGTAGGGATGCGAGGGTATTCCATCCTGGGGATGAGCGGACCCGTCGCAGGCATACTTGGTATTCCAGCCCGAGGCTGATTAGGCCAAACGTGAGTGTTGGTTTGGTAAGAGTATGGATGTATGTTCGGTTGGATATGAGTTAAGAGAGAGACCAAGTGTGGTCGACAGCAGAGTAGGACTCGTGGTCCTGTTTTCAGGCTGGGAATTTGGGTTCCCACGACTGAGTAGTTCCTTTTCATAGTAATGGGAAGAGGTCAAGGGATGGTTAGTTTGGATGGCCCGTCTGGGAGACGGATCCAATTTAACTTTCCGGGTGCAGGGCTTCCGGAGAGGTAAGTATTGAGTTTGCATGAGAAGGAGTAGGTATCTCTTCGAGAGGGAGTTCCAGGGGCACTAGTCTCCCTGGGTGGTCGTCACGCTTTAGGGTCGTGTATGTGCTTTTCAGGATTATGGACAGCCAGAGTTGGCAGTTGGCGATTTCGAGGGCGAAATCATATTTAAGTGGGGGAGAATTGTAACATCCCGTTCTAAGAGTAGTTATTTATGGTTCCATGAGATCAAAGAGTAAGGGCGTTTCGGTCTTTTATGGGCAATTGGTTTTATTCGAGAAGGTTTCGGGTCGGGGTGTGTTGCAAGAAGCGTAGGGCTTCTCGCCACCTTTTCATGGATATAAAGTTCGTCAAAACGGACTTGGAATAAAGGAGTTATGGCACTTTGAAGATATTGTCACTTATGGCACTTGATGGAAAAATTTGACAAAGTAAGGCCATGCATGCATGGGACACGCGTGGGTACGCCCAGCGTAATGGAGTTAATGAAACGCGGCTGTAGCACCTGGTTCCTGGTACGTAAAATTTATCTTAGTGTTTTTCATTTTTTAGCCTTGGACTCGCCGAGTTGTAAGTCCGACTCGCCGAGTAGAGACGGGATCCGGAACACATTTAAGTGGCGACTTGGCGAGTCCATATTCTGGACTCGGCGAGTCCCCGCTGTCTGATGAAACCCTAAATTTCAAGGGTTTGCACCCTATTTAAACCCTCTTATCCGCCCCTAAACTCGCCCCCTTCACCCTTAGAGCCTTATACTTCGTTCAAGCCTTGTTCCTTGTGAGATTGAAGCAATTGGGTGTGTTTTCTTGAAGTTTTGGAGAGGGAAGGAGAGTAGATCAAGAAGAGAAGAAGGAGGCCAGGCATATTTGTGTTATCTCAGTGATTTCCTTGAGGTATAACTCAGTTTCCCTCTATTTTCATGCTTCTTGTCCCTTGTAGCTCCATGAAAGTCCTTCTTGAGCCTTTTCCCAAGCTTGTTTGTGTTTTAGGGTTCGTAATAAGTTGTTTAGCCTCTATATCTAGGCATGATTGAGCTCTAGGAGCTTGGATCTACTGCCTTTATGGAGCCATATTGCATGAAAGCCCTAGATCTACTCTTTTGGCGCATTCTGAGCCCTAAAACCCTCATGGGTGTTTATTTCCACATAAAGTCGGAAACTTTACGTGTTAATCAGGCCCTAGAAACCCAGATCTATGAATGGCATGAGCTGGATTCAAGCAGAATCGAGTGTATAGTATTTGCATGTGGCAGACTCGGCGAGTCGAGTCGCGAGTCCCCGAGTTTTTCCCCTTTTTCGTGTTGCGGGTTGGAGTAATGAGTCATGGGGGTGTGACTCAGTGGGTCGGAAGCCAGAATCACTCATGAAGTAACTCAGCGAGTTCAAGCCAATCTTCTTGCCTCAAGAACAGACTCGGTGAGTTGTTCATACAGCTCGGCGAGTCTCAGCATAGAGTGTTCTTCGGATGAAGAAGAACTCGGCGAGTTATTCATACAACTCGGCGAGTAGGATGAAGGACTATTGGCCTTTAGTTTAGAAGGAGAACTCGTCGAGTCAATGCTTAACTTGACGAGTAGAGACGGGTTTATGGTCGGACAAAGGGATAGGGACTCGGCGAGTTGGCAAGTCAACTCGGCGAGTCGGGCCAACTGGCAGTTGACTTTGACTTGACTCTTGATTGGTAAGGGGTAAATGGTCATTTTACCCTGAGGTCGGTTAGCAGTATTTGACTAAGGGTTTTGTGGGAATGATAGCCGGAGGATTTCTGGAGCGGCAGCAGCAGCAGACAGTCAGTTCCCATGCAGATCAGCAGCTACTTTGAGGTGAGTTACCTTCCAGTAGCGGTGGGTCTACGACCACAACGTCGGCCCACCAGTAGGAGTTGTATGATAGATGATGGTCTCTATGACATTCATCTAGGGTTGCTACTACATGTGTTATGTTTATGTGCTAGTATGATATGATGCTATGTGTTATGTGTTATGTGGTAGCAGTAAGGGGTGAAATAGTCCCCAGTATCCGGTCGTAAGGACCGAAGGGGTAGGTCGGGCACCTAGATATGCCCGGCAGTATCCGGTCGTAAGGACCGAAGGGGTAGGTCGGGCACCCAAATATGCCCGACAGTATATGTATGTTATGTGATTATATGGTATGTGGTACAGTGGGGGAACTCACTAAGCTTCGTGCTTATAGTTTTCATTTTGGTTTCAGGTACCTCTTCTTCGAAGGGGAAGGAGCTGGCGCGGTAGCGGTACATCACACACATGCTTTGTATTCCGCATTATGAGATCTTCTTGGGATTTGTACTCTGACACTTTTACGTTTTATAAAAATGTTTTCCAGACATGCAGTAACTTTGTGAAATGATATGAACGTCGAGCGTTTTATTTCTAATGTTTTGCTAAATACATATTTTAAAAATGAAATTTTTGGCTCATATTTTGGGATGTTACAAGTTGGTATCAGAGCCCTGGTTTGAGGGATTCGGACACACCTTCGGGGGTGTTTGAACTCAAATGGAGGGATTAAGAGATTTTAGAAAGGGAAATTGTTTTCTAAAAGGCTAAGTAAAGGGTTTTAAGAAAGAACAAAGTGTGTGATGTGAGCGACCAGCCGGGCTCAAGTAAGTATTACCCAAAGTACCCATACAAGCTTGTGTTTTGTTTATTAGTTTTAGTAGAACAACATGCTAGAATAGGACTAAGGATTTAGGAGTGATGCCATATGTGCCTGCCTTATGTGCTTCAGTGTATGAAAACTACATGCTAGAATTGAGTAGACAGCAGTAGGATAGCCTGTTAGGTTATGCCTGATAGTATGATTTTAGCACTATATGCTAGTTCAGTTTCTCTCCATGAGAACGGATTTGCATGAGATTGTTCCCTTTTTGTCTGAATCCTACTTGCTTTGTGCTTTGTGGGATTCTAAGTGATGGGAGTTAGCTATTAGGTGAATACGTCACGTCACATGTGATCAAGGTTGAATAATCTTAGAGTGCTGGATTTGGCCCTATTGCGCAGCTCTCGTTTGAGTCTAACCGTTATAGGGACGAATCTGTTACTCGAAGGATTATCTGAGCCTCACCACATGTGAGGGTATTCAGGTAATGGCTAACTGGCATTACAAGGAGGCCTTCAGCAGCTGAGGACCGGGTCGAGTGGAGTTAGAGATTTTCCTGGGGCAAGCCTAGGATGAGTATAGCGGTGATCAGTGGTAGTGATAGGGACCTGGTGGAGTTAAGGCAGTCCTTGGAGATGGTACGGATAGATGTGGAAGGTAGTATGGGCCCGTACTACTGAAAGCAGAGGATCCGTGCCCGAACTGAGGAAGGCCAAGATAAGACCAGGAAACTTGTAGTAGGTATGATTCCTCCAGAGGTATTAGTATCACTAACGGTTATTATTTGTGTATTTCAGAATGGTGGTACTACGCTCGAGGCCAGCAGTTGGCAGTACAGGAGACGGATCGGGTTCGGGATCAGGTTCCGAGCCAGTAGATGAGGGGCTACGCGAGTTCATCGCGTTAGAGATCACCAGAGGCATCCTTGAGTCGACCCCCATTATCTTCGGGTCGATCAAGGAAGGGATAATGGAGTTGATGGAGGATCGCCTCCGGGCAATCAGGAGCGACATGGCATCTGGCCAGTCGGGATCCCGCACACTGTCCTTCAAGGACTTCCGGGGCAGTGGTGTGCCGGATTTTCACGGGGCGAAGGACCCCATAGCTGCCAAACGATGGATTGCAGACATTGAGTCTGCACAGATGATTAGCTTCTGCCCTGAGGGGTCAAAGGTGAGGTTCGCAACAGGGTGTTTACGAGATCGAGCTAGGGATTGGTGGGAGTCCGTGGGTGACTCGTTGGGAGCCTCGGCTGTTGAGGCTATTACTTGGTCGGACTTCGCGACCAGGTTCAGGGTAGAGTTCGCGCCAGCTGTTGAGCTTCAGCAGCTGGCCAGGGAGTTCTTGGATATGAGACAGATGACGAAGACTGTGGCGGAGATCACCGCCAAGTTCTGGGAGAGGGCGTTGCTGGTGCCCCAGTACACGGGTGAGGAGGATATGAGGAGGACCCGCTATCATGACATGCTACGAGCTGATATTCGGGAGCATGTCAGGTTTTTTAGCTTGCCCTACCTTCGACTCTATGATTGCCAGGGCAAGGGAGAGGGAGATAGATCTAGAGCACATCTGGAAAAGGAAGGCGGAAGAGGGGCATGTTATGGGGGCTTCGGGAAAGAAGCCCAAGGGATTGGGTGCGAGGCCAAAGGGCCAACAGGGGCGGGACCGCTGTAAGAAATGCGGCAGGGCGCACGAGGGAGCGTGCAAGATAGGATCGCCAGGCTGCTATAAGTGCGGCAAGTCAGGGCACTTCAGCCGGGATTATACCGCCCCTGCACCTGTGATGCAGACGTCTGAGTTTCTGTGTTTCCATTGCAACCAGAAGGGCCACAAGAAGGCCAATTGCCCCAGTTGACAGCATCAGCGCCGGTTAGGGCTCCAGCTACCCTGCGGATTATAGATGGCCGGCAGGGCAAGCCAGAGGCTTCAGTGGTGAGGAGCCAAGCGTTTCAGCTGACTGCAGAGGAGGCACGCGCCGCACCTGATGTGGTGACGGCTATGATTCTTTCCCTCTATTTTATTTTTATGATGTTGTGTTATTGATATGTGCTCTGTGTTCATGCGTTAGGATCGTTCCATGTGAACGGTATCCCAGTTCAGGTGTTGTTTGACTTGGGTGCCACCCGGTCATTTGTTTCCCTTGCGCTTAGCAAGAGATTTACTGAGTCTTCGGGCATGTTAGATTGCCCTTTAGAGGTAGAGATTGCCGATGATCGATCGGTACGAGCATCAGCAGTGTTTAGGGATTGTGTTCTGAGGTTATTTGAGGAGCGCTATTTGGTGAATTTCATTCCCATCCCGTTGCGGGGAACAAGGTGATTATAGGCATGGATTGGTTGAGCCCTAATGGGGCGGTGATAGATTGCGCACAGCAGCTAGTGTGGATCAGGACCCCGAGTGGGGGAGAGTTGGTGATCCACAGCGAGAGGCCGCAGCGTGGACCTGCAGTATGTTCAGCAGCGAGAGCTAGGCGCTACCTTCAACAGGGTTGCGCGGGATATGTCGCGTATGTTCTGGATACCCGGGAGACGGGTAAAGCGACGGTGAGCGAGGTTCCAGTGGTGCGAAACTACACTGATGTTTTCCCGGAGGAGCTTCCTGGAATACCTCGGGAGCGTCAGGTAGAGTTCAGGATCGACCTAGTTGCTGGTGCGGCTCCAATAGCCAAGGCACCCTATCGGTTGGCTCCTCCCGAGATGCAGGAGTTGTCTACGCAGCTGCAGGAGCTGCTAGACAAGGGATTTATTCGGCCGAGCAGTTCACCCTGGGGAGCCCCGATCATGTTTGTGAAGAAGAAGGACGGGTCGCATCGGATGTGTATAGATTACCGGGAGCTGAATAAGGTAACGGTGAAGAACCGTTACCCACTCCCGAGGATTGATGACCTCTTTTATCAGTTACAAGGAGCATCTTGGTTCTCCAAGATCGATTTGCGTTCAGGTTATCATCAGATGAGGGTCAGAGAGGAGGATGTACAGAAAACCACGTTTCGGACGCGCTATGGCCATTATGAGTTCGTGGTGATGCCGTTTGGGCTCACCAATGCTCCTGCCGCGTTCATGGACCTCATGAACCGTGTGTGTAGACCGATGCTGGATCGGTCAGTGATAGTTTTCATTGATGAAATCTTGGTTTATTCCAAGACGCAGGAGGAGCACGAGGAGCATCTGAGAGAGGTTTTGGAGACCTTGAGTAGGGAGAGCTTGTACGCCAAGTTCTCCAAATGTGAGTTTTGGTTGCACGAGGTGCAGTTTCTTGGGCACCTCGTCAATTAGAACAGGATTTCAGTAGACCTGGCCAAGGTGGAGGCCGTGATGAGATGGGAGGTTCCAAAGTCTCCATCCGAGATTCAGAGTTTCCTAGGATAACCAGGATATTATCGGAGATTCATTCATGATTTCTCCAAGATAGCCATACCCCAGACACGGTTGACTAGGAAAGTCGTGGTCTTTCGATGGGGGCCTGAGCAGCAGGCAGCGTTCGAGATTCTGAGGCAGAGATTGTGGGAGGCGCCAATCTTAGCCTTGCCCGAGGGCGTAGAGGATTTTGTGGTGTACTGTGATGCGTCTATCTCGGGCTTAGGCGCAGTATTGATGCAGAGGGGACATTTCATTGCTTATGCCTCGAGGCAGCTGAAGCCTCACGAGGCAAACTGACCGACACATGATTTAGAGTTGGGGGCGGTGGTCTTCGCCCTCAAGATATGGCGGCGTTACCTCTATGGGGTTCGATGTACCATTTTCACGGACCACAAGAGTTTGAGGTACCTCATGGATCAGTCGAATCTGAACATGAGGCAGCGCTGATGGCTGGACGTGGTGAAGGATTATGATTGCGAGATCCTTTATCACCCGAGGAAGGCCAATGTGGTGGCCCATGCGCTTAGCCGCAAGGCGGCACCGATCAGGGATATTTGCATGAGGATGACTGTAGTGACTCCCCTGTTAGAGTAGATTCGGGAAGCTCAGCAGGAGGCTTTGAAGGAGGAACATCGGAAGAGTGAGCATATATTGGGTTAAGTCACCTCCTTCGATTATGATAACCGAGGGTTATGACACTACACCGTAGGGTGTGGGTGCCGTATCATGGAGGCGTGCGCCAGATCTTGATGGAGGAGGCGCACAAATCCCGATTCTTTATTCATCCAGGGGCGACGAAGATGTATCGGGATCTTCGCCTAGACTATTGGTGGCCCTGCATGAAGCGGGATGTGGCGTGATAAGTCGAGCGGTGTTTGACATGCAGGAAGGTCAAGGCCAAGCATCAGAGACCGCACGACAAGATGCAGCCGTTGGATATCCCGTTGTGGAAATGGGAGGATATTACGATGGATTTTATCACAAAGCTTTTACGGACGGCGCGAGGAGTAGATTCGATTTGGGTCATCGTGGATCGGTTGACCAAGAGCGCCCATTTTATTTCGATTCAGAAGAGTATCTCGGCCGAAAAGTTTGCTGATATCTATATCAGGGAGATAGTGGCGCGACACGGGGTGCCAGTGTCAGTGATATCAGATCGAGATGTGCGGTTCACTTCCAGGTTTTGGAAGAGGTTTCATGATGATTTGGGCACTCGTCTGCATTTTAGCACCGCCTTTCACCCGCAGACGGATGGTCAGAGTGAGCGGACCATCTAGACTTTGGAGGATATTGTCACACCCCCGAACCAGACGGCGGAAATGTCCGGGAGCTGTTGTGACTCAATTGAATACCATCACAATGAATATACATGAAACATAACATCATTCGTCACCAACATTTGAATACTACAACTGATAGTGTTTACATCCATTACATTGTCTCAAAACATTACATTCTCAAAAGTAGATGGTTCGAGACTAATTAACACACAGCAAAACATCATTGAGTACAAATCTTCCTTCACTTTATCTGTTACCTGAGAATACAAGTATTTTGAAAACGTCAACATATGAAATGTTGGTGAGTTCATAAGCGGTATTTGAAAAAAACAATGTTTCGTATCGTTTGAAAACCACCAGAAAATCCGATATTTTCTGAAATGAAAAACTTTTGAAAACGTTTGTGAAGATCCATAGGTATGCTTGTTTGTTTCTATACTTGTAAAAATTGTTCGTTAAAGCTGTATGCATTTCGAATCTGTATGTATTGAAAAACCCTAGGAAAACCCGATGTTTTCCTAATTCTTTGAATTCCATGACTTTACATTGAAACCATTGCAACGCGTGAAGTTATCAATACCAGGCGACGTTGGATTATTTTTGAGCATGATTAATTGCTACAAACACGCGTTACACAAACGACTAGTCTATAGCTATACTAACGATCCCGTAGGCGTCGTTCGTACTAATCACGTTATCCAACCGCCCTGACTACGTGTAGTCCCACATCCGAAGAGAAAGAGGACACGAAGGCCTCGATGACCCTATTAACCGGTTGGGGATAAAAAAAAAGGTACGAGGGGTCCCAGACCCGCCTCGCATAAAAAGGTAGACTCTACTAGCAATACCAAAGGACCCTTGGGGACCAGTAGTATACAAGCCATTGAAAGTCCTTTTACGTTGTGTCAGATCGGTAAAACCCAACACTTCGTAAGGTAGAGGTCTTTGGGCCTTAAGATCAGGTCATTGGGCTAGCTAGGCCCAACAAACAAGATTTTACACTTTTGGGGCCCAAAGATGGTGCGTAGACGTCTGTGCACACTCGCATGTATATTGAATTCCCAAACGTTATTTGTATGAATCGTAGTATCGTCGTATTAGTAGTTTCGAATTTTCATTGGTTCGAGACCGAACCAATTCGTTTCACAACGATTTTTGGTATTGTAGTGTATTGTATTTCGTCGATAGTTGTGTGCCATTGTTTGATCAAATTGCATGTATTGAATTAGCCTTGAAAGTTTTTATTGTTTTCAGCCCCTCATTGTTTGTAAAATTTACTTTTTCAACCCTTTAATTAAATACTTTCCGGTTTGGTCCTTAAATCAATTTTCTTGACATTTTAACACCAAAAATTATTGAAATTGATGTTTTTCAGCATATTTTTCAATGAAAACAGTTTAAGTCCCTGAAATTTCAGTTTTCTCGGTTATAACCCTTCTTTTCGCAACTTTGACAATTTTGGCCCAAATTGTAAAATTTTTGCAACTTTGGTCCTTTTTAAATTCAAAAAGCATTTTAAACCCTTGAAAAGGACTTGGTACACTTATAGTCCACTGTTTTACAGAAAAACACAGTTTTGGCCCTCCAAAACAGAAAATCTCGCATAATGGGCCTCATTGGGCCGAAAATGTCATTTTTAGCCCATTAAGCTTGAAGTTTATGTTTTTAATCCTCTAAATGAGTATATTTCTAGAAATTGTCTTATTGAAACTGTTTTGACACACCTCATCCATCAGAATTCATAATATGTCAATTTGGGCCCTTAATTTTGTATTTTTCACATTTTAGGTCCAAAAATTTGTGTTTTTAGCCCAAAGAAATTGTTACTAAGCCATTTAGCTGTTTTTCTAGAAACACTTTGTAGGTAGAAATATATTTGATGCTAAAATCATTTAACATAAGGTATATCTCGGTTTTGAGGGGTTTTATGGCTAGATCCAACATTATAACACACAAAAGCACACATATAAGCATGGAAATCATACAAAGCATACAAAACACATATAGATCTACACTTTCACTTGTATTCCCCCCCCCCCCCCACAAAAATCATAAAAACAGAAAATAGGGGGTATGAAGCTCACCTTGAGATTTGGATTTGATTTTGATGAAGATTTGAGAGAAGATTTCGGCCCTAGCAACTCCTTGTGGAGATTTTCGAACTTAGATGGTTCTAGGGAGTTAGATCATGAAATAAGGCTATGTAAGAACGAATTCTTAACATTAAGATGAAAAGTAGGCGTTTATACATGATAACCACTTACCAAGAGGTTGAAACCTTGAAGAACACTCTTGAAACAAACACTCACATCCACGATTTTTGATGAGGAAGGAAGAGAGGATTTCCTTGAGTATAAGAGGTAAAGATAAGAGATTATTGTGTTTGAAATGAGAGATGAGGGTGGGAAGAGCCTTATGGCCGTGAATTAGGGGGAGAGAGAAGGAAGAGATAAGGTGTTGCATGGATATATGTGAATGCATTGTTACATGGTGTGTAAATGACTTGGTTATCCTCCAAATAAAAATGATGTGTCATGCATTAAGCTAATTAGCTAATTTCTCCCTTTTTTTATATAGATAATGGGCCGAGAATTGGGCTAGGAGGAAGGAGGGTGAATTAGTTTGGCCCAATCCTTTCTTTGGTTCGAAATTATGAAGCCCATAAGGAAAATTTTCGGCCCATTGGGCTTTTAGGGTAGTTCTCGGCCCAAATAGGTCCATGAGAAAGGTGTGGGTCATTCTAGGCCCATTAAAGCCCAAAATACTATATTTTAATGAATGTGAATTCAAATAAGGCCCAACTTAAGACTCTTAGCTTAAAAGAATTAAGTTAAGGGTTTATTGGCCCATTAGGTCCAATAAGAGAATCATAGTCCATAATGAACTTGAGTCGGGATATATAGGGTTTCCAACCCTTATTTAAACATATGAGAGATATTTGAATGAGAGTGAAGCATGATATTCCTTTAGAGTAAAAGTTATTACACTAGGTGAATGATTGCATGATAGTAGAATTTCCTCGCAAAAATGCTAGTTGTGACAGATATGTTGCGGGCAGGCGTGCTAGACTTCGGGGGTAGCTGGGATACCTATCTTCCCTTGGCTGAGTTCTCGTACAACAACAGCTGCCACGCGAGTATTGAACGTCCCCCATTCGAGATGTTGTATGGACGGAGGTGCAAGATCCCGATATGTTGAGGTGAAGTTGGCCAGAGGGTCATGGGGAGCACCGAGGTGGTGCTCAAGATGACCGAGAGGATCCAACAGGTTCGAAGCAGGCTTCAGACTGTGCAGAGTCGGCAGAAAAGTTACGTCGACAAGCATCGGTCAGACCTGGAATTCCAGGTCGGGGATATGGTTCTCCTGAAAGTGTCGCCTTGGAAAGGCGTCATTCGATTCAGGAAGCGGGGCAAGTTAGGCCCAAGATACATTGGTCCGTTCAGTGTTGTAGCCCGGGTGGGCAAGGTGGCATATAGGCTAGATCTGCCAGCCGAGCTCAGTCAGATCCACAGCACCTTCCATGTCTCCCAGCTGCGGAAGTGCCTCGTGGATGATTCAGCGATGGTGCCGTTAGAGGATATACAGGTTGATGATAGCCTAAATTACATTGAGCGCCCAGTTGCAATCCTCGACCGGAAGTCGAAGGATCTAAGGAACAAGAGGGTGGAATTAGTGAAGGTGCAATGGCAGCACCGCAAGGGTTTAGAATGGACTTGGGAACCGATGGAAGAAATGATGGAGCATTACCCCGAGCTGTTTCAGGATCGAGCGGCAGACTTCGAGGACGAAGTCTAAAATAAGTGGGGGAGATTTGTAGCACCGGGTTCCTGGTACGTAAAATTTATCTTAGTGTTTTTCATTTTTTAGCTTTGGACTCGGCGAGTTGTAGGTCCGACTCGCCGAGTAGAGACAGGATCCGGAACACGTTTAAGTTGGCGACTCGGCGAGTCCATATTCTGGACTCGGCGAGTCCCCGCTGTTTGATGAAACCCTAAATTTCAAAGGTTTGCACCCTATTTAAACCCTCTTATCCGCCCCTAAGCTCGCCCCCTTCACCCTTAGAGCCTTATACTTTGTTCAAGCCTTGTTCCTTGTGAGATTGAAGCAATTGGGTGTGTTTTCTTGATGTTTTGGAGAGGGAAGGAGAGTAGATCAAGAAGAGAAGAAGGAGGCCAGGCATATTTGTGTTATCTCAATGATTTCCTTGAGGTATAACTCTGTTTCCCTCTGTTTTCAAGCTTATTATCCCTTGTAGCTCCGTGAAAGTCCTTCTTGTGCCTTTTCCCAAGCTTGTTTGTGTTTTAGGGTTCGTAATAAGTTGTTTAGCCTCTAGATCTAGGCATGATTAAGCTCTAGGAGCTTGGATCTACAGCCTTTATGGAGCCATATTGCATGAAAGCCCTAGATCTACTCTTTTGGTGCATTCTGAGCCCCAAAACCCTCACGGGTGTTTATTTACACGTATAGTCGGAAACTTTACGTGTTAATCAGGCCCTAGAAACCCAAATCTATGAATGGCAGGAGCTGGATTCAAGCAGAATCGAGTGTATAGTATTTGCATGTGGCAGACTCGGCGAGTCGAGTCGCGAGTCCCCGAGTTTTTCCTCTTTTTCATGTTGCGGGTTGGAGTAGTGAGTCATGGGGGTGTGACTCAGTGGGTCGGAAGCCAGACTCACTCATGAAGTAACTCGGCGAGCAATGCCATGACTCGGCGAGTTCAAGGCAATCTTCTTGCCTCAAGAACAGACTCGGCAAGTTGTTCATATAGCTCGGCGAGTCTCAGCATAGAGTGTTCTTCGGATGAAGAAGAACTCGGCGAGTTGTTCATACAACTCGGCGAGTAGGATGAAGGACTATTGGCCTTTAGTTTAGAAGGAGAAGTCGTTGAGTCAATGCTTAACTCGACGAGTAGAGACGGGTTTATGGTCGGACAAAGGGATAGGGACTCGGCGAGTTGGCAAGTCAACTCGGCGAGTCGGGCCAACTGGCAGTTGACTTTGACTTGGCTCTTGATTGGTAAGGGGTAAATGGTCATTTTACCCTGAGGTCGGTTAGCAGTATTTGACGAAGGGTTTTGTGGGAATTATAGCCGGAGGATTTCCGGAGCGGCAGCAGCAGCAGACAGTCAGTTCCCACGCAGATCAGCAGCCACTTTGAGGTGACTTACCTTCCAGTAGCGGTGGGTCTACGGCCACAACGCCGGCCCACCAGTAGGAGTTTTATGATAGATGATGGTCTCTGTGACATTCATCTAGGGTTGCTACTACATGTGTTATGTTTATGTGCTAGTATGATATGATGTTATGTGTTATGTGTTATGTGGTAGCAGTAGGGGGTGAAATAGTCCCCAATATCCGGTCGTAAGGACCGAAGGGGTAGGTCGGGCACCCAGATATGCCCGGCAGTATCCGGTCGTAAGGACCGAAGGGGTAGGTCGGGCACCCAGATATGCCCGACAGTATATGTATGTTATGTGACTATATGGTATGTGGTACAGTGGGGGAACTCACTAAGCTTCGTGCTTATAGTTTTCATTTTGGTTTCAGGTACCTCTTTTTCGAAGGGGAAGGAGCTGGCGCGGTAGCGGTACATCACACACATGCTTTGTATTCCGCATTATGAGATCTTCTTGGGATTTATACTCTGACACTTTTACGTTTTATAAAAATGTTTTCCAGACATGCAGTAACTTTGTGAAATGATATGAACGTCGAGCGTTTTATTCCTAATGTTTTGCTAAATACATATTTTAAAAATGAAATTTTTGGCTCATATTTTGGGATGTTACAGCGGCGTCCCTCGACATACGCCCAACGTACGTCCAGTGTCCAGAAACCCTAATTTTAATGCCAACCACTATATAAGGAACATTATGGTTCCAACCCCATCCTCCATATCTGCCCTTTTACCCTCAGAACCCCTAAGTAGCCATTCTTCTTCCATTGTTGTGGGTATTTGACCTTTGAGAGCTTGGTTTGGCAAAGGAGAGCCTAGAAGAAGAAAGAGGAAGTTGTCAAAGAAGGATTGGGGTGGCTGGAGCTCGTAGATCTGGAAAGGCATCATCTTTTAGAGCCCTTTTGAGGTATAAAGTCTCTTGCTCGACAATCATATTGTGTATATCTATGTGTGATGAAGTTTTGGTCACCATTCTTGTCCCAAAAACCCCAAAGTGATGCATGATCAGAGTTGGCTGGGATTAGCTGTCCTTTCAGGCCTTAGGAGAGGTCTTGAGTGAGAAAAATGAGGTCCCAATGGCTTTGGTTGTCTCATGTGTGAGATAGGTAGGTCTTAATGGATTAAGACCTTGAGTTAAGAGCTATACGGACGTCCCAAGTAATAAAGTTTGAGACTTTATGAATCCTAGGCATATTTGGTCTATGGATCTGAAGTTTGGGCTTAAGAGCTTAAGCCATTAAGAACTTATGTGGGATTTTAGTTCAGCGGGATTATGCCCCGCGTAAATGGATGTACGCCCAGCGTAGTGGGTCTGTGTCCCGACTCCAATCCGCGAGCATCGAAGTACGCCCAGCGTACCAAGAGGGGTACGCCCCGCATACTCCCTCTATTGGGTTTTGATTTTGGGCCTTAAGTGATTGGGCTGTTATTCGGCTAGTGGGGCTTGGGCCGTGACTGAGCATTATGAATGGAGTAATGTAGACCCAATAATTATTATGGACCTTGGATCTAGGCCCATTTGGTGGGGTGGGCCCAATTTAGTAAATTGGGCCAATATTGGGCTTTGCATGAGAATTTGACTTTGGGTCTTGGCCCAATAAGAGGATGATGGGCTTAATGAGTGTTGTGGGCCCTTGGTCTAGAAAGTTGTGATGGTTTCTTATGTGATGGCCTTCTTATGATAGTTGGGATTCCCGGCGAGTCAGCAGTCAGAGAGTTGCAGGATTTCGGCAGTTGCAAGGTGAGTTTTCCTCACTGTACTCAAGGGTCTAAGGCACCAAGGCCGGCCCTTTGAATTGTTGTTTGAGCCTGTTATGTTATGTGATGATATGTCTGCTAGTATCCTGGTAGATGAGATAGTGATATGAGAAGATGCTTTGTTAGCTTAGTATCCTTGAGAAATGGATAGTTGTATGATGGCTAGTTCCATTGGATCAGCGCCCTAGTAATTGGGTAGTGATTACTTATAGACCGATAGTTGGTCTTGCACTACGTGCACTGGTAGGAGGTATGTGCAGGTTATGTATGTTGAGCATTAGTAGAGGGTATTCCATCCCGGTAGGATGATAGGGCCCTAGTGTGTTGGTTCTGTAGAGTGTTTTATGCCTGTTATGTGTGCATGTATGCTAGTGTAGATTGGCATTCCAACTCGATGGTTGTGGGCCAGGAGTATTCCATCCCGGTAGGATGATTAAACTCACAGTAGTTTGGCATTCCAACCCGATGGTTGAGGAGCCTGGGGTATTCCATCCCGAGGGATGATTTGACCCATAGTAATAGTAGTAGTAGTGGTGGTAGTTACTGTATGTATAGGAAGTGGAGCATTCCAACCCGATGGTTGTGGGCCAGGAGTATTCCATCCCGGTAGGATGACTGGACTCATAGTACGTTGGCATTCCAACCCGATGGTTGAGGGGCCTGGGGTATTCCATCCTAAGGGATGATTGGACCAATAGTAGCTAGTTTTGTACGTATAGGTGTTTGGGCATTCTAACCCGATGGTTGTGGGCCGAGAGTATTCCATCCCAGTAGGATGATTGGGCTCGTGTTATGTAGGCATTCCTACCCGATGGTTGAGGGCCGGGGGTATTCCAACCGGAAGGTTGATTGGACCCGAAGTATGTTTTTCTTTGTTGTATGTGTATGTTTATGTGTGTATGAGTACTTTAGGGGAACTCACTAAGCTTTCGGGCTTACAGTTGTGGTTTATGGTTTCAGGTGCTTCAGGAGATCGTGGCAAGGCGAAGGCGTGATCATACCGCTCCTCATGTTTATGCTTTATGTAATATGATTATGGGGAAAATACTCTGATGTTTAAACTATTTTGAAAACAAGATGTATGATCGTAACGGTTTTTGAATGAATTAAAATGTTTTAAATTGGTTGAAATTTTTGGTCGTTACAAATCTACTTAGTGAAAGAATTTCCTCACCATCATTTTCGTGAATCGGAGAGAAACCTTATGACACTTAGATTTTATGGTGTACGTCTTCTTATCCACGTTAATTTTTCAAAACCAGAATGACAAGAATAGGTTAGTGACAAATCATAACTCATATGCATTGAACTTGTGCAATCTTAACCTCTTGCCACCTGGCAGCACAAGGTCCTACCATTCCTTCCAAGTAGTTATGCAAACAATTCAGAACATGTAGAACTCAAATATATATAGCTAACTTAACTGGAATGGGCACATAAATGTCAACACAATAGGTTATAAACCTCTAGTTGTGTGCTAGCGATGAAATACAAGTTTTTATTCTTGATTAGTTCTTGAAACCATTTCATGATCTTTTAGACTCCCACTGTCTTCTTGACCTATGATACCTTCTTGTCAAATATTCAAGAGATAGTGTGGATTCTAATCAAGATAAACACTTCACACAATTGGCCTTAGTTGGTCTTTGTTTTATCCAAAACATCACAACTTACCAATTTCAAATGTACAAGAGTATAAAACTTTTACTCTTACATTTGAGAAGTCTTTTTAAACCTTCTTTAAGATATGTCACTCATGTTATAATCTTGGAATATGAGTCTAAGATTTGTTTTGGAACGAAGTATGACTCATCTTCTTAATTTAACCATTTTGACAATTGATAACTCCTCTTCTTAGCTATCAGAATGCACTTAGAGGATGAATTGTGATAAAGTCTCTTAATCATTAAGTTGATCATATATACATGATACTAAAGTACTCTCCCTTTTTTCAGATTTGAGAAACTTTTATCCTTCTGCCTAATTTGATTCTTCTTATTCGCTCTGCCATACATTTGGAACTTTTCCAATGTCTCAGAGTTAAACTTATGCTTATAAGTATAATCATATTTACTAAACCTTAGTAAATCATGACGAATAGTCTTATCCATCTTTTGTGGTGGACTTTGACAAGTGCACAAGAAAGTCTACTTGATACCTTAGTCCTTCACTTGAGTCACATATACATGTGAACAAGGAACTAGTCTTAATTCCCCAAAAACGAAAACATCTCATTCATCATACTATCCAACTTGCATGATTCCATGTTTCGGTCCAATTGAAAGTTGGGTGATGACAATCTTTCCTTACTTGGTAAATTTAGACACTACCACAAATGAAAGAATCAAATTCATTTTTCCAATGTTGCTAGAAACATACAAACATCAAGTTTTCATAAATGCCATTGTAAAGAGATATAAAATAAAGTAAAACAAATTTTTCTTTATTTATCAAAACGCGGAAAAACTTTTTCCTTACAATGTAACTTGAAATGAAAACTATGCTATTACATGTTTCCTAGCGATCTATCATAACTCCTAAGAAGTAGCTCAAGAATTCGATCTTCAACCAAGCAAAAGAAATCTATCTTCGCGATCAAATTCAACATACTCTTTCTTTAAGTTTCCTTACCTTTGCTTGATCTTGCTAAATATCAAAATGCAGCCGAGTCCCATTTTGTATTAAGAACCATCAACTGGGAACTTAATAGAGTTAGATAGTGGACCTACCTGAAGCAGAGTCAAACTTTTGATTCTTCTTTCTTTCAGGTAGCTTGGGCAGCTTCGCTTCCAATGCCCTTTTCTTCACACTAAGAACATATATACTCCTTGGGAATGGTACATAGGCTATTCCAGACTTAGACATTCTATTTACCTCCCGGTCAACCGGGTTGACCAAGGCCGATCCCTTTCCAATGGGAAGAGAAAGTTTTTCTAAACATCCAATGTCACCATTGTCCATGCCCATGGAAGGTTTGAGAAATAGACCTTCCATCCATATTTGCTTGACTATTGCACCAAATCATTTCTGATTCAGCAGCAATAAGCAAATAAGAAAGATCCATTAGGGTCATGTTGTGATCTATCACATAGTAGTCTTTCTATATGACTTAGGAAGTGACTGAAAGACCCAGTCAATAGCCAACTTCCTTGGGACAACGACACCTAACATTATCAATGTGTCACTGTGTGACTTCAGTCCTAAGACATGAGTGCACACAGGACTTCCAATTTTATGTTTTATTGTGAGTACGGATTGAGTGATCTTGAACTTTTCAAGTCCTTAAACTTGCGGTTCATGGAGAATAATTGGAGGAGGTGGAGGAAGAGAAGTATGACTTCCATGAGCCAAACTCGGGAAGTCAAATTCATTAGGAAAGCTTGATTTGGGAAGAATTTCCTCACCATCATTTTCATGAATCAGAGAGAAACCTTATGACACTTAGATTTTATGGTGTATGTGTTCTTATCCACGTTAATTTGTCAAAACCATAATGACAAGACTAGGTCAGTGACAAATCCTAACTCATATGCATTGAACTTGTGCAATCTTAACCTCTTGCCACTTGGCAGCACAAGGTCCTGCCATTGCTTCCAAGTAGTTATGCAAACAATTCAGAACATGTAGAACTCAAATATATATAGCCAACTTAACTGGAATGGGCACATAAATGTCAACACAATAGGTTATAAACCTCTAGTTGTGTGCTAGCGATGAAATACAAGTTTTTATTCTTGATTAGTTCTTGAAACCATTTCATGATCTTTTAGACTCCCACTGTCTTCTTGACCTATGATACCTTCTTGTCAAATATTCAAGAGATAGTGTGGATTCTAATCAAGATAAACACTTCACACAATTGGCCTTAGTTGGTCTTTGTTTTATCCAAAACATCACAACTTACCAATTTCAAATGTACAAGAGTATAAAACTTTTACTCTTACATTTGAGAAGTCTTTTTAAACCTTCTTTAAGATATGTCACTCAAGTTATAATCTTGGAGTATGACTCTAAGATTTTTTTTGGAACGAAGTAGGACTCATCTTCTTAATTTAACCATTTTGACAATTGATAACTCCTCTTCTTAGCTATCAGAATGCACTTAGAGGATGAATTATGATAAGGTCTCTTAATCATTAAGCTGATCATATATACATGATACTAAAGTACTCTCCCTTTTTTCAGATTTGAGAAACTTTTATCCTTCTGCCTAATTTGATTCTTCTTATTCGCTCTGCCATATATTTGGAACTTTTACAATGTCTCAGAGTTAAACTTATGCTTATAAGTATAATCATATTTACTAAACCTTAGTAAATCATGACGAATAGTCTTATCCATCTTTTGTGGTGGAATTTGACAAGTGCACAAGAAAGTCTACTTGATACCTTAGTCCTTCACTTGAGTCACATATACATGTGAACAAGGAACTAGTCTTAATTCCCCAAAAACGAAAACTTCTCATTCATCATACTATCCAACTTGCATGATTCCATGTTTCGGTCCAATTGAAAGTTGGGTGATGACAATCTTTCCTTACTTGGTAAATTTAGACACTACCACAAATGAAAGAATCAAATTCATTTTTCCAATGTTGCTAGAAACATACAAACATCAAGTTTTCATAAATGCCATTGTAAAGAGATATAAAATAAAGTAAAACAAATTTTTCTTTATTTATCAAAACGCGGAAAAACTTTTTCCTTACAATGTAACTTGAAATGAAAACTATGCTATTACATGTTTCCTAGCGATCTATCATAACTCCTAAGAAGTAGCTCAAGAATTCGATCTTCAACCAAGCAAAAGAAATCTATCTTCGCGATCAAATTCAACATACTCTTTCTTTAAGTTTCCTTACCTTTGCTTGATCCTGCTGAATATCAAAATGCAGCCGAGTCCCATTTTGTATTAAGAACCATCAACTGGGAACTTAATAGAGTTAGATAGTGGACCTACCTGAAGCAGAGTCAAACTTTTGATTCTTCTTTCTTTCAGGTAGCTTGGGCAGCTTCGCTTCCAATGCCCTTTTCTTCACACTAAGAACATATATACTCCTTGGGAATGGTACATAGGCTATTCCAGACTTAGACATTCTATTTACCTCCCGGTCAACCGGGTTGACCAAGGCCGATCCCTTTCCAATGGGAAGAGAAAGTTTTTCTAAACATCCAATGTCACCATTGTCCATGCCCATGGAAGGTTTGAGAAATAGACCTTCCATCCATATTTGCTTGACTATTGCACCAAATCATTTCTGATTCAGCAGCAATAAGCAAATAAGAAAGATCCATTAGGGTCATGTTGTGATCTATCACATAGTAGTCTTTCTATATGACTTAGGAAGTGACTGAAAGACCCAGTCAATAGCCAACTTCCTTGGGACAACGACACCTAACATTATCAATGTGTCACTGTGTGACTTCAGTCCTAAGACATGAGTGCACACAGGACTTCCAATTTTATGTTTTATTGTGAGTACGGATTGAGTGATCTTGAACTTTTCAAGTCCTTAAACTTGCGGTTCATGGAGAATAATTGGAGGAGGTGGAGGAAGAGAAGTATGACTTCCATGAGCCAAACTCGGGAAGTCAAATTCATTAGGAAAGCTTGATTTGGGAAGATCATTGTTGTCTAAACCAGACATCAACAGTGGGAGAAATTCAAGTAAAGTTGATTTAAGTCCTTAATATAACACCCAATATGAAATATAAAGGCTAGGACCCAACAAAGTATTTTATAACTTAGAAGAGGGATGCCGTAATCCAAGCTATAAAATATTTGAAGGTTGGTGAATGACGATTCACCAATTTCCACCAAGATAAACGAAATGTATTATTAGGTGTTAATTAGTTTTGAAACTCCTAGATTCTTTTGAGATTCATTCAACTTTTCAATGGCATGTTTCAATCTCGAGTGTGCCCTTCAGGTTTTGTGACTGGGATGCCGAGGATTACAAAACAAGGTGTGAAGTAACCATGCAAATATACTTGGTACCCTTAATATTTACTCCTCAATCGATGTGCCGGTTAACCACACACGCTCCACCGATACTATGATAAATATTAAGTTACCCTTTGCCTACCTTGTTAAATCCAAGTTAGTGTGCTGGTTAACCACACACGCTCCACTAACGACTTAAACAAAGTGCAAAGTGTAATTTCATGGATTAGTACCTTATGCGCATTTTCCTAAGTAACTAAAAATGGGAATCTATAAATGTTTATTTACTTAGTATTTATCATTATACTTATAATGAAGGGAGAATTATAGTCCTTGTCCTACCCGTTCGGCTAACGACCCTCCACCGGTCAACGAAGCGGTGGGTGAGAGTGGACACCCATTAAACTTCCATTTTATAGGTAGTAACCTTATACCCCCCTTATAGACCGGCTTCGTGAACGAGGCCTACTAATGGTAAGACGACTTGATCTTATACATATATAAATATTATTAAACTTATAATATTATAATGGATAAGGGTTGAATTTTAACTTTTAAAATTCTAGGGATTGGAACTAAAGTTTTAGTTATTACTTTACATGTTCCAAAACTTGAGGCAAGTTTTATAAACTTTCAAAACTTTTCATTTCTCATAACTTATGATTTAAAGGATTATTAAAATGAGTGGCTTTTCATTTTATGTTACCATTGTGTTCTTTTAATGGATTTAATGACTTGTGACTTTTGGTTATCCATAACTTGAGGACAAGTTATGGACTCCATTAAAACACATAATGATCAAGAATTAAACTACCAAGAAGGTTACAAATAATTCATATGATCATCTAATCTAATAAGTTCAAGAACATGCATATCAAAAATTTCAAGAATCATAAAATTAACCATATAAAACTTGAAATTTTGATAACAACTCTGAAATTGGTTTATCATAATTATTACCACATCAAAAAACAGTTTTTATAAGTCCAAAACAGTTTAAGATAATGATTCTAGACC